>NC_052956.1:20877735-23407709 GCF_013358895.1 Oreochromis aureus | reverse complement strand
TCCTGTTTGCACTTTGTCCAAGTTTCACTGCTGCTCGCAGAAGAGTTGGCAAAGCAGGCTGGCATCTTCCATTCAAACCACCGTTGATCAAGATAATCTGCTAGAAGCCAAAATACTCATGAGATTTTTAGTGCAGCACCCTCTGCGCTACTGGAACCCCTCACCAACTGTTTGGGGAACACACACTTTTACCGAGATAAAGGTAGTCTCTAGGCCAAAACTTTCAAAATAAGAGTAAGCCCGTTGCAATGATGAAAACAACAACAACAAAAAAAGTGAATACAAAAAAAAAAAAATTTGTCCATAATTTGCATCTATGAACATGTCCTTTATTTACTGATGGAGGCGTGCATTTCAATTAATAAACAAACGTAGGAAGCATTTAGGTTTTTCGCGTTGATCACACTTTGAAACAAGTATCCCAGCTTAATTTGAAGAAATCTGTCATTAATGGATTTTAATAAATTATAGCACTTAAAGTTTAATGTTAGCTGGTTAATATCTGACTCTTCATTTACTGTATCTAAGCCAATCTGGTCCTCTGAGGAAAAAAAAAATGCTGCCCAATGCAACTCTAAACTGTCCCGTCATGAACAATGGTCACTTATCCAGGGTCCGGGTCTCCCCGGTCACCTCCTCCAGCTCTTCCAGGGGAAACCAAGGCTTTCCCAAGCCAGCCGAGGGACGCTATGTCTCTAACATGTCCTGTGGCTGCTCTGGGAACTCTTCTCAGTAGACGCATAGGAGTCACCTAAGAGCCATTCTGGTCAAGTGGCCGAACGACCTAAACTGGCACTTTCGATATTGAGGACCAGCAGCTCCACCCTAGTCCCCTGTGTGTGCCTCAACCTTTGGAGGAAGCCCATTTCCACTGCTCATATTCTGGATCTCATGCCTTCGGTCACCTCGTGGTCATAACTGAGCACAGGAGCGTAGAACAACCAGTAATCGATTAACCACAGTGCAGAACCGGTTATAACGGACTAAACAACACAAAATTAAACAAAAATTAAATGACAATCAACGAACAACATTCTTATTCACATTCTTTCTTAGCTCCAAAACTCAAACCTTTTCATTACATCTATAAACAAACTATAAAACAAAAAAACTATAAGATTGTATATTAACTATAACTATATATTAAATAATTAAATTAATATCAAAAACATGAGGTCTAAAGTCATATTGAGAAAACTGAACGTGGGAGTTTAGGGCTCACACAAAATACTCGACAGTTCGGAGAAGTTAAAGCATCCGAGGACACAAAATCTAAAGAGACACTCAACAAAATAAATAAAAGATTTTATAACACACTTTTAGTTTCAGACAGCAGCTGTGTGATGATCGGGATCAGAGTTCAAGCTGGAAACTTTGTGCTTTTCAAGGGATTTTCTTGACTAATGAGATGACAAATGGAGCTCGAAAAGCTAAGCTGGGATTTTAAAAGTTAAAAAAGAGTTGCTGTTAATGGGTTTTAATTCAACATCTTATATAAAAGGAAGTAAGTGACAGGATTAAACTTCCTCACATTCACATTTAAAACACTAAAACTGAACACTTTACTCCTTTAATAGCATTTTTAATCACTAACATTTATAAAAGTATATAATTTTAATATTTTAATTTAATTCAAGTTGAACTATTCATTCCTGGCTTCAGTTTTTTTTTTGGACTCTAGTATAGTGACTTTGCTTTATTCTCTATTCAAAATAATCCTTATTTAATTTTATTTATATGCTGAGCCTTGGTGCACATTGGCTGCAATTAAACTTCTTATTAAGTCATCTGTACCTTGCTTATTATTAAGAATTTATAAAATCCTGGAAAAACCTGGAAATGAAACATAAAGGCTTATTTGAAGAGTGTATCAGCAGAGAAAGAGCCCAGGCGAAAGTCATTAATGAGCTTCTCACAGGCTCAAACAATGGACCCATTTCTGCAGTTTATTACTGAGACTGGAAAACATTACTGGGATAAAAGGAACTACATTGTGTGAGTCATACTAAACACTGTTGAGTTTGGTTTAGTTCAAAGAAGTAAGTGTGACCACTGATCACCTGTAGTGAGGTCATTGCACAGGCTTCCTGTAAAATTGAGCAGTCAAACTTGTAATTCTTGGTTTTGAGACCCTGCATGGTCTCAGATGTGCTCGTACGCTGCGACCCTGCTCAGGTCATCTGGATCAGGCCTCCTGGTTACTCGCAGCTCTGCACCAAGACAGGTGAACACACGTTTACCATATATGCTCCATGCTGTCTAAGCATCATAATCAAGGTTGGCATGTTCCAAACTTTAAACCACATTAAAATAGTTTTTTTTCTTATATTATGAATTTTAATCTTATTTTACATTTCTTTAATTGATTTAACTTCTGGATTTTGACTTCCTCATTTTTTTTAAACCACCCTAGTGTAGCCCTATGATTGCCGTTTATAATTATATATTTTTTGGATTATGTAGTAACCCGTTTACACTGTCTGTATGTACTGCATATGGAGAGCAGATTGATTTTGTTTGTGTAAATAATTTATGTACATAAGCCATCTACTCTTATGCACTTGAAACACACCTGGAACTATGGAGTTCCACAGGGTTCTGTAGTGGGGCCCGTAATTTTCTTCTTTACCTTATTAAAAGAAAAACCTTGGAAATTTAAATTTTTCTTACCCTGTAGAATCATGTGATCCCCTAAAAAAACAAAAACAAAAAACCAGTTTTGGGTGAAGACATCTATCTTGCTGCTGTAGGATATTAGCCTGAGCTCGATCTTTGGCTGCTCTTCTCACCCACCATCTAATATCTATCAAAGAGGTTTTTAATATGAAAATGAATGTGTGTCTGTAGAGCTTCTACAGAGGGCCAAAACTGCCAAAATCCACAACAATACACAAATAAATCATTTCATTATGTTTTTTTTCTTTTCAGACATTCCCTTTAGGGGTCGCCAACATCTGCCTCCTATATCCTCTTCTGGTACAACAACCCTCTGCATGTCCTCCTTCACTACATCAGAATCAGAATACTTTATTAATCCCTAAGGATATTATGTAATCCATGAATCTCCACTTATCTCTTCCTCTTTTCCTCTTGCCTGGCACCTCAATCTTCATCATCCTTTGTCCAATATATCCCACCTCCAAACCATCTCACCCTTTCCTCTTTAGCTTTGTCTCCAAGCTATCCCGCTGAGGCACTCATTTCTAATCCAGTTCCTCCTTAAATGCGTTGCTTGTGGGTTTGCTTGTTAGTTTATCTACCCTGTAATAGCCATCTCATCTGCATACTGAATCGGGAGAGAACAGGGATTTTTTTTAAAGACGTAAAATGTATGTAGATAAATTAAAACAAATGAAAACAAATGATGTAAACAAAAAATAGGGAGGAAAAAATATGAATGAACAAAACAAATGTGAAAAAAATTATAAAGTCAATATAAAGAGGGATTAATTGATAAATATAAAATCATAAAATGTTAGATTATTTTTCTGCACTTAACTGCATTAATTTTTAATTGACATCAATTTCAATTCAATTCAATTCAATTTTATTTATATAGCGCCAAATCACAACAAAAGTCGCCTCAAGGTGCTTTATATTGTACAGTAGATAGCACAATAATAATAAAGTCATCAAGTCATTTATTGATTTAGGTGATTTAAATCCTTTGTGCATTTTAACAACATGTTGGTGAAAATGAAGCATATGTGCAGATGCACTCAGCCCCGCAATGAGATTAATGATATTCATATAAAAGCAGAACCAGACGCACGTGAAGCTCTATAAATCTGACACAAAGACAGCAGCCGGGTCATTTCAGAGACACATTACATCCACTATGCATTCATTTCCTGGAGACACCCTAACCATAACCCACAAGCACTACTTCCCTAACCCAAATCCTTACTCAACGCTCAAATCATCTGATGATCGTGGGAACAGGTACACAGAAAATAATTTAGTCTTTCACCTTTATACTAGTCTTGAATTTCTGGTGATAATTATGTATTTTATGGGGCAAAAGTAGACTTTTTTTTTTTTTTTTTTTAAATAAAAAAGCACCAAAGAAATTATTTTATTTATTACTTCATGCCCACCCCACTGCTTTATGTACCTGCACCTTCAGCCAACTATGAATCAGATTTAAACCCACAACCTTCTTGCTTTGAGGCGAGAGTGCAGACCTCTAGACCCACATGTAGCGGATTTATTACAGAGATATATGACGGAACCTGTCACAGTGCTTTAAATGGCTTTTATTTCACTTTAAAAACAGTAAAACCTTGAAATTTAAGAGTAAAGTCAATATTTTACCCCATTTCTTTTTTGGCCAACACAGACCATCTGCACAGTTTATAGCAGAGACTTTTGGATTCTACATCTTGAAGACCCATAATTAGCATTTTGGAAACCACCATGTTGGTTTTTATAGTCAGAAGTGACCACATCTGGACCAGAGGGTGGAGTGCTAAGTTATCAGCCAATATTCATTTGCAACAAACAGTCTGCTTACACACTAGTATTTTACTCATTAAAACTTAAGCACAGTTTTAACCATATTAAAAGTCAGATAATTCCATTAAAACACTCTAACAAGAACCAAACACACAAACAAACATAGCAGAGGGGTCAAAAGGTGAAGCCATGCAGACAGCTAGCGGTTACAACTGGTGATACGGCGGCTAGTCTACTAGCTCTTTTCCACTTGTACCTATTAAACTTAACAGGATGTGACTCAGTTTTGATTGTTTTCCATTAGGATAGAGTAGGACATAATAAGCGTGGGGTCATTATAGCAACACAGCCGAAAGTCCAGTGATGTTATTGATTTGCGACACGAGCACCACAACAATGGAGGATGTTTGTTGAGGCGATGGTATACCTGCTGCTCGATCAGTGGCTTTTTGTCAAACTCGGGGACTTCCGTGTTGGTTTGGGTTTCTGGATTTCAAAAATGGTGCTTTTAATTTTCATGAAGGAGATGCTGTCATCAATCATCGAGTGACACCACTGACTAGCCAATCGGTGGCATGCAATCACATTTTTGGACGTCCACAGATCACTTGGAACCCCAGCCAAGTAAGTACTAAAAAAAAAAAAAAAGTACCTGGTACTAGTGGAAAACCCTAAAAACTGAGTCAAGTCAAACCAAACTGAGCAGTTACATGTGGAAAAAAGCTAAAAGCATGTCCTAAGTCCTGCATATGAGTAATTTAAAAGAAATATACATCCTCAAGAACCATATTTGTAGCTGTAAACATGTTTGCTTTTGCTGTTTGAGGCTATTTTAAAATAGTCTATGAAGACTGACTCACTACTGGAGTGGAAGTTAGAGGAACTGCAGTTTTGGCATTTATGCATTAGTTTCATGTTTTAAAACTACTGAAGGTTGCTGCTAGCAAAATGAACATTAATTTGTGATTTTTCCATAAAAATGATTCTCTTCATGCATTTTGTGTTAATCACCATTTGCCTTTGGTGTAAACAACATGTATATTCTGTGTTTGGGGTGACATGAGCTGCGCACCTGAAGATTTACAACGACTACGAGAGTTGCAAGTATTTAAAAGCACCATAACACTGACTCCCTCTCTCACATACCTGTGCTACTAACATTCACGTCTCCACCTGAAGCACCACCTGGCCTTGGCAGCCATGGAAACCAGCAGAGTAGAGGACACAACAAAGAGACACTGCTTTAAAGGATATCCTTTATTAAAAGCAAGCACATAGTTTTGTAATGCTGGTTATTGTTGCTGAGGAAGAAATTTAACACATGAACCACTGGTCACTGTCAAATAACCTAACATGACTTTTTCAAGTTTTCTAACATTCAAATGCGAAATTTAGAAGCATTTGGATGTGATCACAACAACCTGAGAAACATTAAGAGGTCATAATCCAGGTTAGTGAAGTTCAAACTGTAACTGTGTGTAAATATCACATTATCCAAAACATTATCCAAATTTTGAAATAATACAGACAGTATTATTTTTATTCACCCCACCGAAGCTGCCCGTTTTAAAAGTTTTAAGCTTCATAAATTGCTGTAGGATGTGCTGAGTGATGAAGGGCTGTTAGTGCTGGGATTAAGTACGTTAATAGGGTGCTTTCCAGTGCAGGAACTGGTGGGCTGGTTCAGGTTTGAAAATGCCCCCTATAGGGCCAGATTCAGGGTCTTTTCAGGTTAGAAGAAAAGCACCTAATCAGGGGGAGGCCTTTCTGAGCAGCCCCTTAAAATGCTAGCAGAGCTTGGTGGGGTTGAGGTAAACAGAGACAGCAGCAGGCTTCAACAGTGTAAAACTGTCAAAACAAACAAACGCAACCACTAACAATGCCACAAATTATCTAGCCATCTACTATCAGTTCCTTTCATGTTTGCACTTCTCACAGACCTGTCAAGACACTCAAAATTATTAGCCATATAATGATTTACAATTAAATAGAGTTTGCAAAGTGCTTTGACACGTATGCAACAGAAGGACACCCAAACAGAAGATTTATAAAGAGCTAAACACTAAAGTTGCACAAAATTTAAAAGGAAAAAAACTATTTAGGACATTTGAAGATTTGAGGCAGGCAGTAAGCAAGACAACTAAAAGATAACCAGATAGTAAGAAGACATCACCCAAAAGCAAGTCAATAAAAATGTGTTTAAAAGGGGAGATTTAAAGGAGTTTCCTCATTCCTGATCCATATTAATGCTTGCAACTTTCACAGTGGTCACAAATGATGAAGCAAATGGAGATCAAGTATTCTCTGTGCATTTTGTACTAAAGGCCAATTTGTCTTTAAAGGAAAATTCCTCTAATTACTGTTAACAGTAATGCTAACAGCAAGCAGTATCCTCCAGACTTGGGAGCAGACAGCAGGACCCCACATGAGGTCTAAGGTGAGCGATGGCTCGTATGAGGCAGATATTTCTACTCTGTAGCTCCACACCCAGATGTGCTTTAAAAGATATCAGTAAAGAGAAGAAAGCCAGACCAGAATCAGGGTGATGTAACACCGTCTGCTAGAGTGAGTAAGAAGCTGAACTGTTGCTTTTTGCACCAGCTGGAGGCGAGAGTGACTTTTTTGTTCACACCACAAAGGAGGCAGTTACAATGAGTCAAGCCCTGAGAGATAAATGTACAGATGACTTTCCCCAGGTATGACTGTGAAAGCATTGGTGTTATTCTCAAGATTATTCAAATGTAGAGGAAGCAGGTCTGGATTTTTTTTAAATGTATTTATTTATTTTAAAGTGTGTTGGTTTAAAGCTGAGAGCTCAACCAAATCAAACTCCTGAGTTTCTGACACAAGAGCTCTGATGGTAACAGGTTACTGTGACTTTGAGGTATTAAGTTTGAAACAGAGGCTGGGTTTTTAGGATCACCAAGTCTCAAGGAAAACTCCATCTGTGTAGAAAATCAGTAGAAAATAAAAGAGGACCTAAAATCGAACCTTGCAGAACACTACAGGTAAACTTACTTATGGTGACTGAAAACGGTCCTTTCTAATAGATCTTTAATTCAGTTAATTAAAAGCAAAACAAGCCCCTAACGCTGCCTTTTTCAGAGATGAACTGGTTAACCCTTCAGTACCTCTGTGCCCGGCCTGCTTGTTCGTTATTGCACTCACAGTAAAGGAGACTCTTTGCAATTCTGAAAAAGTGACAGATTATAAGACTGAAAGTCAGAATACAAGTCTCCTACAACTCCATGCATGCTGCTGCTGCTCCTTTGCTAACTTGCCGCTGATGCGACACATCAACTAAAAAATGCTGCAAGACCAAAACCAGGAGGCTGCAAAGCTCCGTAAAGTTTTGAAAGCTGTAGGAGAAAAATTCTCTGCGACCTTATCGCTGCTTATCGCCTGCTCAGTGATGATTAAAAATATTGCGGTTTCAGCGTTTCACAATCCAGGATGGGACTGTGTGTGTATGGTGAGGGTGGTATGGGATGAGGGTGTAGCAAGGCGACCTGCAGAGGAGGGGAACTTCCCTATACTTTGCCACGACTCCTCTGGCCTCCTACACACACACACACACACACACACACACACACACACACGGCAGTGGCAGGACTACAGTAAATCAGAGCAGATGCATCCACCCGCCCACAGACGGAGCTCTCAGCTTATGATGTGGATGCAAAAGGAGGAAAAAAGTTGAGAAATTCCAGTGATCGAGTCATTTTCGGCACAAACCAAACGAGACCAGTTTCCACCTCTTCGCCTCTTTAAGCGTTCCTGCTGGAACATCTACTTTGGGTTTTCAATCAGCCAAAGAAAGAAATGACACTATAAATTATACTGTAGTTTAAGCAAATAAAACATTTTTGTAGTTGCAATATTTTTTTAATCTATTATTATTATTAACCTGGAGGCAGGAGTGGGCAAGCAGGTCAGTCTCTACATGCATTTCTATGAATTTTTTTTTTTTTTTAAATGCAGATGCACAGAGATTCCCAGGTGGCAGAGAAGAGAGGAAGATTCTGCAAGAGCTGGAAAAATCCTCTGCAGTCACTTTATTTCCCGTTTTCACTTCTTCTTTTCCTGCTGCACATGTCACAATTTCTTTTTCTCAGTTGTGACACCTAGACCTCATGTTTTGTTTGCAGTTTGTCGGCTGATATCTGCCTACATATGCTGACTGACTGCAGCAGGCCAGTAAATTCAGCTTTGCCCTTGAATTCTGAGAAAATGTCTGCACCAACAAATTACATGCATATTTACTACATTAGCAGACTTTAAACAGGTGTGATTCTTAGCGAGGGGATGAAAAAAAAAAGGCTTTTGTGTGGGGGAAACCACAGAAAACTAACGCTGTAGGTGTGATGATACATATTAGCAGATACTGGAAACAAGCTATCAAATGTGGCTTTATCTGAAAACTTCAGAAGGAGTAGCGATGGTATAAATACACGTCTGCGTGTTTGAAAATCACTGTAGTACGCTATAAAGCTGTCAACAAATATTCCATAAATTGCACAACAGAATATTTGCTCCATCAGTGTCCGTGTCCACATCAGACCATAACCCCCACCCTAACAAGTGAACTTCAGTGGACAGGTATGACTGTAGTTCTCATTTTTTCCCCGTTTCTTTTAGACATATTTGAAAATCATGTTGCCAGCAGGCGTATTGCTTCATTGTTGAAGCTTGTGCCCATCTTTGATTCTAATCTCATCTTTGAGAGACAAAATCATGCTACGACCACCTTAAGAATACTGCAAGGATCCATTCAGCGCTCAGGTTTAGTGACACAGACCCTCATCCATGCTTTTTTCCTTTTGTTTAGATTATTGTAATGACTTTCCAAAGAGTATCAGTCATAAAGCAAAGTGCAAACACTATTACAAAAACTGAGAAACGTAAACATATTACACCAGTTTTAATGACTCTACACTGGCTCCTTAGAACTCCTGTAATTTATTTTAAGATTTTACTCATTACTTTTAAAGCCCTTCATGGTCTGGTCCCATAACATAGACTGGCAGAGGGAACAGTCAGGTGGAGGGAGGAAGAAGATCTAAGGTCCGACAGAGATGGTGAGGTTGAATGTCTGTAGGAGAAATCTGAAGTTTAATTGGGAGCCAGTGAAGCTGTTGCAGAACAGGAATGATGTGGCGAGTTGAGAGGGGTTCTTTTTCTCGATTTACTATTTTATTCTGTTATGCTATACAAATAAAACTTGATTATTTTCCATTTTTATTAAAAGAAAGAATCTTAAAAATCTCAATGCTTAGACCTGACAGTGAGAAATGAAGAGATTTTAAAGAAATTTTGCACCCGTGTGGAGCTTTTTAAACAAATATTCAAACATGATTTTGATTTTGTCGGCTAAACTGTGAGAATGCACGAGAGTCAAAGCCTCCATCACTTCATTTTCATGTTAAAAATTGGAAATCAACTTCCTCATAGCAGCTGTGTCTTCATATCACAGAAGTGGTGAGACCTGGACGTACGCATGTTTCAGTGTTTTCTTTGTGCACATTTTTTGCCATTTAGGCCAAATAATGTGCACAAAAAACACTCCTTTGGTCGCCAGTATGTGCAATAACAATAAATACAGGCTATCAGCTGGCTGTTTTATCACTTTCTTTCACTTTGACCACCCTGCTGCTCCTCCAACCCCAAACACACGACTGTGAAACAGGAAGTGCAGCCGCTGACACAGCAATGCCAACCAGGAAGTGACATTCCCTGTGAAAAAGACTTTTCCTCTGCTGAGGAGCTCAGCCACTGACAAGCTGCAAACAAATACAGCCTAACAGACTGGATGTGCTCGCACAACCCAACCAGTGCTGGAAACGCGTCTGCAGCAAGAAGTTAAAAATGAGAGCATCACTACGTTTTAATCTCCAACCCATCATGCCCTGCAAACTTGCTGCAAACAGTGCGTGTTCATTTGGGTTTGTGTGTCTGTGAGTGCGTGTTGTAGCCTGCTGGGAAACGCATTTAGTGATGTAAACGCAGGTGGTACGTTCAGCAGTGGTAAAAACCAGAAAACCAGTAGATGGTGAGAGATAAGGTGAGGCTCAGAGCGGAAACAAGAAGCTTGCGAAGAAGCTCTGACACAAAGTTGAATGCTTCCCCGAGTGCGTCTAACAGTGACGGCCTGCCCACTTTTCTTATATTTGGCGACAGATTTCAGCAATTTTTTTGGGTTTTATTTTTAGATGTGTCTGACAGAATGATGCCTGCCTTGGTCGCTATGCGATGGACTCGTATATTTGTATATCACCGTCTGCAACCACGCAAGGACCACTTAAGGGTTTTTTGGCATCAGACCATTAACACTGGGCTTCGTGCACAAGTCAACACACTTGATAATTATTTGTGTCCACATAGGATTAACTTCTTGCCTGTGGGGGTTTGCAGCAGTCTCTAAACAAGCACAATTCCCACCTAGTTTGCAAACTACCTTCTAAATATCTCACCCCAGTGCTTCGGTTCTCATTTGTTTTGATGGTCCTTCATATTATTAAGCCGCTTCTTTAGACAGGCTCTAATCGACTGTCTTGGAATGCACCTACCCACAGTAACACTTAGTGTATTTGGGAAATCCCCTGTGAGCTGGACGACCATTCGAACAAGAAACAGGTAAGGAGCAGTTCATGTGTCTCCGAGCTCAGTGATGACTACCAAGAAGATGGAGCTGGAGATCATGCAGAGATTGACAGAGTCACTGGACAGGGAGCGGACTAATCATTATTAACTCATCACTGCAGGAGAACATTTAACACTCCTTCCTCCAAAAATGCAATCAAATGCTTGCAGCTCACGAGCTCTAGCAGATATCGCGGCCAAAGTTCAGATCTGTTGAAGTGCAGAATGTGACAGGCTCAACACACGACGATTAGAAAAGATGATTCCAGCAGGGCAGGGAAGGGGAAAAAAAAAGAAAAAAAAAAAGAAAAGAAAAAAAAAGGAGGAGATGTTGATGCCGTGAATTAGAAAGACTGAATGACACGCTGTGAGTTTTCCTTCTATAGGCTGACCAAAGGAGGAAAACACTTTCTTCAGAACAGTTTTCCATTCACGTAGACGTGCCGCGGTTGTGTTTTCTCAGTCGCTGGGATTGTTGTTGGTCAGCACAGATTATAATTGTTACGACTTCCTCCAAATAGCACTCTCTCCTTAAAGCTCTTAAGGTAATCAGGAAAAGAGGTACAGCAAACAGACCGGCATCCTGCTGGTTTGGAAACTCTCCCCTCTGTGGCTTCCTCAGCAGCGAGCGGGTTCTACACTGGGGTGGAAAGCAGCATCGGCATGCTTGAGCCTTACTTTGATCCAAGGAATCGAATCATGCTTATTTATGTGCACACACACACCCCGGATTTTTTAAAATATTCTTTAGGACTGCTTATTAAATAGTGCAGTGACAACTAACAGGGTGGGTTTAGACAGTCACCAAAGAGCCTCAGCTCAGAATCAAACCTGTGTCGCTGTGTTCAGCCCTGCAGCCTATGGTCACCTGCTCAACTTGTGTGGCAAACCGGTGCCTGAACTCCGACCTTTGACCAATAAGTTTATAAGAAAGGTAAAAAGAAAGTTGTGTGGCACTGAGCCTCTGCAGGTGGGGTGAGGAGAACAAAGGGATGCTAAGGTGCTGAGCCTCATTTCTATACAACTAATTGGGTGGATGTGGGATGTGAACTTTTTTGAATCCTGAAGGTGAGACATGCTAGTTAAATTCTGAAAACTTCTGCTTTAAGGTTGTGGATTAAAAAAAGAGGAAAAAAAGGAAAGCGTACAGAAAAAAACCCTTTGGTTTTACCTTCTGATCCACGATGGAGCAGACGAGCTCCCTGACGGAGGACAGCGACACATCTCCGGGGTCGAGGGTGACCGCCTCCCTTGTGAGTCCGATCTGAAGCAGGAAGGAGATGCCGTGGAACGAGCCCCGCGAGTTCGTGGGGCTGGGCGCCGACTGGCTGCCGTTGGAAAGCCGGCTGCAGATGGTGGCCGGCGGGCTGGGGGAAGGTGATGGGGTGGGTGGGGCCGGGTGATGAGGTAGGGCATGGAACGACCTCGGAGAAGCTGGCAGGGGCGGCGGGCTGTTATCGGTAGACATTGTCTGCTATCTGTGACGTGGTGGTGGGAGAACGACCTCGAAGGTGAACATCCAAAATTGAAAAAAATGAAAAAACGGTCAGCAGAGCGTCGTGCGTCCAATCATTTGTCCCAATTTTTCAGCACTGAAATCCTGCGAATAAAGCTTCCTTTCACTGCAGAGCATCTCTGAGGCCAACCAGAAGAAAAATAGACTGAAGTAAAAGCCCGAGCTCTCGGGGAGATCGCCTTTAAAGAGTTTTATAACGCAGTTAAATCCTCAATAAATCCTCTGACCTGCTGGATGAGACTGCTGATCGGGAGCAAGAAAACAACGATGAAATGCAGCAGATCTTCCCCGTCTCTGCTGCTTTCACTCAAAACATCTGCTAGAAATAAAGACAGAGGAAAGATGAATCAGTCAGGAAAAAATAAAATCTCTCAAACTTTAAAATCTGTAAGAAACTTGCACATAAATAGACGTCAACTTTGGTGGCACTGAAATCCTTACTGGAGAAGCTAAATAAAAATGTTTATACTCAAGAGGTTAAAGCGCAATCATTAACTTAATGATGTAATGATTAACTGAACTATTCCATCTTAAAATGTTTGTGTAATGCCACAGAGGGGGCGCACTTTTACATCTTTACCTATGCTAAAGGTCACAGTGCACAGACTGGGAAAGATGAAAGGAAACGTCACAACAATATAACAATATACGCTCGAAAGCCGGGTCCTTTCATGTGGCGTCATCAGAACAACTGCAGAACAGTTCTTAACATCAATATCAAAATATGAATGTCTAAATATTGTGAAATCTTATCTTAACATATTAAGCTTAAATACATGTGAAAATAAAAAATAAATGACCATAAATACGCAAGTGGAAAACGGTGCAGGTGTGTTATGCACAGCTAATTTTCAATAAGTCATTAGTTCCATGAAAATGTAAATGATTTAAATTGTTTATGTCGAGGTTAAAGACAAATTTGTAAAACTTCCAATCTCTTGTAGCCGTCACAAAAGCCTGTTCTGTTGTACCTTTAAATTTATTCATAAACATGGTTTTTATTAAAGATGCAGGCATTGACGACTGGTCCCTCAGCATGAAGCCCACCTGACTGTAAAGAAAAGATGGAAGAAGAGAAGCCTCCTTACTGAGGATTTGGGCATGACAAGTGAGCCTAGTGATGCGTGAGTTTACAGGTCATTGGCCAATGAGCACATCCTGGATAATCCTCCTTCTTGACTCCAATAACGATCGTAATTTACAAAATGAACTTCAGCAATTTTATTAAATATGACCTGAAATTAGTGACTGAGCCCAAAAACTCATCAAGAGAGTGTTTACTGAGGTCACAGATAAACTAAGCACAGGTCCCATTTCGATGTTTTAAAGCCTGGAATCTTCTTGGGTGTTGCACAAACATGTCACCTCCTGTGTCCATGATGCTGCATTATACAACACCCACAAAGGACGCATCATACTGCTGCAAATGATTTTTTTTTAAAAACACACAACGCAAACATAACGTACGCTGAATGTTGTACGAGGGATCACATGATGCTGATTTCCTGTTGCCAGTAGGTGGCACTGTGACTGTGACTCATTACTGTAATGCAGGCGTCCCCGCAGCTGGATCAATAACTGAGTTGTCAAGCATGTGAAGTTTGAAACAGACTAGAATATCTATACTCAGTTTAACACAGAACTTCAAAACTTTGAAGAAATGTGTTTCTAGTAGACCGACCAAAGATCACGCTGATGCCTCTCTGGGTTGAGTTTGTGAACGTGCTACACCTGGAAATTTCAAAAAAACCTCACTAAAATTGGCTCTTTAATTCAAAATAGTGGACTTCTTATTGGGTTTAAGGCGTGGCTCCAAGAGGATTTTCCATACAGCTGGAGACACATGTATTAAATGTCATACATGTATGCAAAGCAAAACAGCTGGGCAACTGCATTGACATTTTGCAGGGAGCACTATGGGACCATTTTGCACCTCTCATATTTAAAACCCATAAAATACAAAGATTTTATTCACTTTTGACATGCGTGCAAACTTTTTGGTGAACTTTTGAGCATATTTAGCCCCTAAAACAAAATATTGTGTTGATTCGTTTGCAGAAATAATAAAAATAGGCAGCACAACTCCAACAGAGACTTCACATTGTCAGTGCCCAGGTGCTAGCGAGCCACTTTAAGGAGTATAAACCTGCAGGGAGAGATATTTTTTTTATCTTATTTTATCTCATTTGAATAATATTATTTATTTAAAAAAACCTTTAATTTTCCATCTTTTTGCACTGCATACTTAAAGACTTCTTTTTTTCCCAAATATATGGCCTTCTGTTATGTCTGTACAAACAACAGAGCTCACTAAGGCCTGTTGCTGCCCCTCTGTAGGTTTCCAGAAGCTGTCCAATCAAAAAAAGTTGCTTTAAAGAGAAGGCTGGCCTTAAAGAGACAGGAGCATATAAAGATTATTTTGAACCCTTATTCATGTACATGTATTCTAATAGAGCTCCAATATTAAAAAGCAGAGTTGGACATGAGCATTGCGAGCATTGCAATCACTGCATAACAATATGAATGAAATAGGGACTAAACAGCAGATGAGCATTACCGGACGCCTTTGGTGTCTGACAGCTTGCACATGCGCCGTCGAGTTGACTTCAAAACTTTGTTTTCATCATCTCCACACTTTCTGACTTCTGAAGCAGAGTTTATTTATAGAATTTAATTGCATAATAACGTCTGAAACAGGTGCTAAAGTCAGAAACTGTGGCTGCCGGCAAGCTGGCAAACCATAAAAGGGACCCATACTGCTCATCTGCTGTTTACCATCCATCTCAGACGTTGTTACGCAGAAACTTTCTATAAATAAATTCTGCATTTTGAACGGTTAAACTGCAGGAACATCAGAGTCAGATTATCGCATTATTTACAAACAGTTTTCATTTGAAGCCGAAACTAAATTCGTGGTTTGAATAAGTTAAGCGGTGCAATATTGATTTTTGACATGAAAGATATTGTTTTTGTTATGTTTAACTTGAAATAAAAATCTCATATTAAACCGTCGCTTCATGATTGTGTAAAATGTATGATTTTAACTTAAAACATTTATTAAAGTCGACCTCTAGCTCGTGCACATGAATATGAGCCGTTTCCTTTTGATCACTCTGTAAACTGTAGTTGGGCACATCTGGATTTTCGCTCACTGATGAGATGATAAAATAACTCTGAATTAACTGAACCTGCACCAAGACTGAACTTTGCCAACAGGTTGTTTGTTTTTCACAGCACTCACACGGATGAAAAACAGAAGTTAAAGGTATCACAAGTACCTCAGAGAGCCCGGTGGTTTCTCCGCTTCCATCGCAGCACAAGCGAGCAGAAAATGTGCGTCCCATCCAGCGGCAGCTCGGACCGCAAAAAGGCCGAGTTAAGGAACACAGACCCGGCGAGTCCTCCACAGCAGGTCCTGCTGGGACTGAAAGCGACAGTTAAAAGCAGCCAGAAGCACCTTTGGACTTTTGTTTTTGATTCTTTTCTCTCTAAACTCTCCCGGGAAGCCACAGTCCGACCGAGCAGCTCCAGCTTCATGCGGATCTGATGATTATCAGCTGCGAAACACGCAGAGGCAAAAAGGGCAGCTCTCACCGGCAGGAGGAGGTCCCACTCTGAGGGAAATTCAGGGACCGGACAGCTGGAGTCTCCGCAGCCCAGCTCTTTATGATGGAGGCTCCATAATCAGCCCCTGTCGGAGATTTCAGACAGTCATGGCTTCGGTTGCAGCACAAAGATTAAAAGTGAGGATTCATGAGAAGTAAGCAAAGACTGAACAGCTGAAGCATCAGAAAACGCTAAAAGTCTTTCCCAACATGACTTTCAAACCACTTTGAACTTTAAGCATTGTCTTTTGTCTGTCTGTTTGTGCGGGTATTTTATATATTACATAGTTTTATGTGAAACACACAGATGTAAATGAGCTGCTTTGCTTCTCTCCGGCACATTGATATTTTGTATTTTCATATTCATGTCCATAAACGTAAACAGTAAAACAAATATCTAACAGCATTTCAGCACAAAAGATTTCAGCACAAACTGTGGAAAAGATGCTGCTTTACAAACATTTCTACTGTTTACATTTGAGAAATTTAGTTAATAATAATAAATAACATTAACATAACATAACAGAGATAAATCACTTATGATTTTCTTTTAAATGGAGAGTACTTGAGACAATGATAAGTCACATTTTGGTACCTTTCAAAGTAAAATAGCATTTATCTAAAGAGAAAAACAATTCATTTAAAATTGAATTCAATTTAGTTTTATCTATTTAGCGCCAAATCACAATAACAGTCACCTCAAGGTGCTTTATATCATACAGTAAAGACCCTACAATAATGGAGACAAACCCTACCAATCAAATGACAACCTTTATTGGGCTAATTTCATAATGTCTATATTTGAGAAATGTTACTGTGGATGTCATAAATGAACTTTTTATATATTTAAAAACAGACAGTATTCACATCATGTGCTAAGAGGCAGCATTTCATCAAATTGCTGCCTCTTAGTAAAACATCAAATCTGTGTGTCAGAATATATATATAAATATATATATATATAAATATACATATATATATATTTATATATAAACCTATATATTTTGACAGTAAACCTGACAGAATATATAGGTTTCTGACAGTAAACCGAAAAAGTACCAGGGGTTTAAGACCAGCTGGACCAGATGTGGAAAGTAAAGACTAAAGTGGTTTTATTGTGACAGGAGCATTACGAGATGTAACCCCCCAGACTGAAAGAGTGGCTCCATCAGATTTATCAGAGGTCTCCGTCCTCTGGTCCTATGACCAGATAAGAGTCTGAACCCTCACGCTGCCAGACCTCTGGGAGACAGAGAGGTAAATTTTATTCATAAGCCTTCCAAAGACCACCTCAAAAAAGTGTTTATCTAGAAAGTATATACAGTTTGTATATATAAAGAATATATATAAATATATAAAGAACCCAGGAAGACTTCCTGGTCTAGTATTAGCGTCTAGTATTTCCTCTACTAGACCACAGAGTGAATCATCTTCATGTCATAGACAATCTCAGAGGCAGCTTCAGCGCTTTCCGTTAAATTTCAACAGGTGGCTCTGTGGCGCCATCCGCTGTTGAAAACAACGCATTAAACGACGTGTCTCGTAAAACTTCTCCAAAAACAACTTTAAAATTATTTTTAAAAGTATATGTCTTTAATAAAAATAGTACATTACGTCATTGATTCTTTATACAGTAAAAACAAATAAGTTCTAATAACCACACAGACATACAAACTGAGTGAACATTAACAAGGACAATGAATAAAGTTAATGTAAATATTTGTTATTCCTGCCGGGAACAATGCCCAGATTTATGACTTGAATATGTTCTAATGAAAAGTTACACAGCTGCTGTCTGCCTGAAAATACAGCAGCATTGGCAGGTCTCTTCCTGAAACACCATGTGCGTATTAATATACATCATTCCAGTCTCAGCTGCAGCTTTATCTGCAGCTCTGCAGCTGGCTCAGGGTAAACACAGAGGCTCGGTTACTACAGTTGAGTCCCCCTGTAACAGGAATCCTACAGCTGAAAGGAAAACAGCTTGCAAGCAGGAACACAATGTAAACCAAGGGTCAAAGATCACTTTAAAGACCAAGTTAAATGTTGCTTTCTTAATTTAATTTCTTAAATGCTAGCCGTTTTCCCTCACCAGGCCTCCATAACAATGCTTTATTATTATCATGTATTTTAATGTAAAAAGAACGATTTTAATTATTACATGTAATTAATGAGTTTAAATTTTCTCTCAACTTGATGATCAAAAGTACTCATTTTATTGAGAAGTTAACATTTTTGGCCTTTCTATTTTCTCTTAATCTTTTCCTTAACATAAAAAATGGTTTTGATTTTTTTTCTATTGAATAACAATAAAAGATATTATTTTATCTATTTGTTTAATGTTAAATTTGCAGATCAGGGGTGTCAGTTAAATCATTATGTACAGTTTATCAATTAAATATACCTCTTCAACTAGTATGGTGATGACAGCTTTCTTTAAGAGTGAAATTAGAGGTGAAGTGCACAATCAGCTGTTTTAAATGTAAGTGTCTGGATTCGAGGATTCTGTCTTCCTGTGCTGATGTCTTTTAGCTTCATTGTGCTACTGAGTTATTGTTGAAGTTTTTGGTACCTAATCCACCTGGTGGATTACTTTGAGGTTCCCTCAGTGTGGTGTTCTGATTCTGAGGGGGTCAGTGGGAAGCACAATGTGAAGATTTTATGTCTTTCTACTTTAAATAGCACTGTAATACACATTTAAAGATAGTATATCCAATAAATGTAGAAAAAGTGAGATGTAATGTTGACATTGTAGGGTTACTTTCTTTATCTGAGGTTAAAAATCACCTGTTTTGTAAATAGATCTTTAAAAGAAACAAAAACAAAAACTATCTGTTGGCAATCTTTCTAGGAAGTAGTGTAAAGGATTTCCCACTCATGTTTTTGTGGATTAAATTTGTTTTGTTTTTTAAAGCTCATCTATGGTTCGTGTGAATGTTATCAAAAAGTATTTTCACACTTACAAAAAGTAACAGATTTTTTTTTTTTTTTAAATATAGGCTATTATGGGACATTTTTACTGTCTGATACTCGAGATCAGACTGGGCTGCACGTGGCTCATGAAGTAAAAGCAGTTTGTTTCCACGCGGAGTCAAAGTCATGTAGGTCTGATTTCTGCCAAAAGAGGGCAGTGTTTCTCTTAAAAAAAACTGCCATATGTTTATTCATGTAGATGTCGGAAAATATCTTCACAACATATTTGTTCTAGTGAAATCTTGGCCAGATACCAACACCAATGTTTCACTCAACAGTGCAGTACTAATATTTTTTCCTGATGCTTTATTTGTTTGTTGTCCTGTGTATTACTGTAAACCATAAACTACATTAGTTCCGCAGTAAACCAGTTTACAGTAAACTTTACTCAAAAAATAATAATATAATAATAATAATAATGATGTAAACGAAATTATCTTAATGGTAGTGCAAATTCCTGTTTAGTATTGTAAATGAATACAGCAATAATACTATAAACACATTTGCAATAAACCTTTTTCAGTGTAACTTTGTCCTAAAATAAGGTCCCCTGAAAGTTAAACTTCCCCCACCATGTTTCCTCCTGCACAGTCCACCCATAGATATTAACTCAGGGTTCTTTAAGCACTGTGGTCGTACATCTTGATTAGCAACCCTCGTTTCTTTCCAGTTTTCTACTTTCATTTCACATCTGTCTCCTCAATCGTTACGGTTTAGACTTCTCACCCATGTGAGCAGAGTCTGCTGAGCTCTTCTTCCCATGGGAAACATCAGCAGAAAAAAAGTCCTAACAAGCCAACACCCAGCACACATGACAGAGCTGCTGTGGAGCTCAGAAGATCAAAGATCTGATTACAGGCCAGAAGAAACATTTTTAATGTGATAATCAGCCGTGCAGAGGCTTTGTTTCATATGAGGCTGAGAAGAGGTCTTGGTAGGAAAACACTTCCAGTAAATGCATGCACAACTCATGTGGACTGAATATTACCAGAGACACATGACCCGATAAAACACAGTCAAAGGCAACATGCACATTATTTTAAAAGATGAAAAGGTGTAATGGCGTAGAATGCAAGACAAATATTGTTTGAGTTTCCTAAACAAACAAAATTCTTTCCCCATATTTAATTTTCTGTGTCCGTCCTCTTTATGAAGGACATACAAGTCTCAGAGTTCTTTACCAATCTGGACTTTAACACATATCTTGTTGTTGTTTTGGTTATAAACATCTATGGGTTGCAAACAGCATACATACTGTTATATCACAGCAAAAATGGGCATATTTGTAATGGTTATTTGGGATGAACACTGATATCTTGGATGATGGGAGGAAACATTACAGAAATGTAAAATCTTAGAAACAAAATCTTATTCATGATAAATGTCTTTGTTTAGGATGACTGTCTACTTATCTTCAAAGCTTCTGAGCTATGCAGCAACTAAACCTCACACCTCTGAAAATGCTGCTGCGAATCTTCAAATAGGCTCAATTTAAAGATTAATCAACTACATTCTTGGTTTGAAACACCTTGAAACTCTCATTTTATATGATGAATGCTCTATATATACTCTTTCTTTATGCAAGTAAAAATCTCCCTGAGATTGAGAGAGTAGCATTGACCAAGAGAAACATTTTCACGATCCTTTAAAAGGGAATAACTTCAGGTTCTTCTGGGATTATTCTGGGAAATGGGGGCAGCGTTTTCAAAAGCTTGTTTTCCGAGTTGTGTCCATAAATGCTGGGAACACTAATAATAATATGTTGAGAAAGTGAAGACCACACTGATTATGGTTATTACACATGTGTACAGTACATGTACACAGATAACAGGGAAGTCGTCCATGGTGAGATTTAATATAAAAACAAACCAATGGCAAACATACAGAGACGGACATTTAACAGCAGCGTAGAGAACAGTGATGTACATGATTTACACTAATAATAATAATAAAACATAAAGTACAGTGGCACACACTATCTAAGTTCCTTACTGATACCGAGCAGCTGCATTTACAAGCAAATGACCCTAATCCAGTAAAGACAGAAGTTATACCTACCTAAGTATTTACTTTCTTACTGATTTTCTCATCCCATAAACAGTCATATAAAGAATAAATGCCTGAATTTGACATTTGTAAACATTTTCCTAAAGTATGACTTGAAAAAATGTGACTATGATTATGTTATGTTATGATGGGGAAAGCCCTTTTTTAAAAACTGCACAGAAAATTCGAAATGTAAATCTGAGGTCTATAAAATGACATTTAAAGGAATAAAAGGGCATAATTAACATAATTGGAATATGGTTGGGACACTTTCAGTGAAGGTGAAAACTGGGATTAAAAGTGGAAGTTGACAAAACAAGCAAATATGATTAGTCTCTTTTTTCCTGTTGATCTCTGTTTGGTATTGATGAAAATGAAGCCCCTGATAGGGTGTACAGGGGCAAGGGGCAAAACAAGAAACAAATATTTTAGAAATCTGTACAAAAATATGTTTAACACTAAAAACTATATTGTTATTTAGATGGCAAATAAACTGAATTTAAGTTTTTATACTCTGAGAAGTCAGAAAATAATTAAGCATAAAATTAAACAACTAAAACTAATTTTGTATTTAAGAATGCAAGTAACTAAGTGGAATGTAGCATCTTAATAAAAAATAATAATAATGCGCTTCACAGGCAATTTGAAAATTCAAGGATAACAGCAAAAATTATATAGGAAAGTGTTTGTGGTGGATTAGGCAGTACAGAACATTAAAAAACAAAATTGGAAATGGCTAATATTTAGGGCAGCTGTGGCATAAACATAACACTGGGTGGTGGTCTAATAAATTTGTTAAGTACTGTACACATTACAATTAAGCTTGATTATTTTAATTTTAATTTTTCATCAGTTTTTTGTAATCCTGTTGTTGCTTTGTTGCTTAATTGTTCATTTGATATATGTATTTAGACAAAAAAGGAAAACAAAAAAACAAAATAAATAAAACAATAAAAAATTAGTTTCTTTCAAATGCTGTCGTTTAACCTTTGAGTATTCAAAAACGGTCACATCTATATACATATTTTTATATATATTCTGAACGTTTAATGTTGACACAAATGGCATTCCATACAACACTCCCCCTTTCCCCACAGCAGTTAACAACAGCCCCGATTACACTCATGTGATTGGACGTAAAGGAATAACGGGGCGTGGTCAAAGCAATGGTAACCTGACACCTGCTCCACGCGCTGCTAACCAGTCACCACAGAGCAGCAGGCGGTCAGTCTGTCAGTGAGCGGCGGACCGGTGGGTCGTTGTTTCTCCGTGTGTCTCTGTCCTGTAATGGACCTCTTGTGTTCTTCTCTGTGACATAATCATGTCCCATTAACGGATTCGTCTCGCTGGTTCTGGAGTTAAATTAAACCTTGGTGGTCCCAGCGCTTTGGAGAAAAATGGAAGCTGTGAGCAAGTGGAACCCGCAACAAGTGGTGGAGTGGATGAGAGGTAAGGCTGCTGAAGAGTGGGACCTAACTTCATCCGGGGGTGGGAGTGGTAGTGGGGGCGCTTTTTGGAGGGAATGAACGGTTCTTTGGGGGGCAGAGAGGAGACTTAATGGTTAACTTTAAAGTTCTGCTTTTCCCGTCCTTAACCTACTTGTCATGCACGACTCTTCTTGACCTTTATGGATCAGTTTCGGTCCCATAAACTGCAAAGCGTAAAATCTACTACTTTAAGTGATTTTTTTCTTTTTAAAAGTTAATATTTTTTAAAGACGTTTCTAGTTTATGGCTAATTGGGAAGCTTGTGTCTTGAAGTAATTTTTGCTTTTAGATTCAAGGAGTTTACAGCATGTATATATTTAGTCAGAGCAAAATTCACATACAACAGATAAATATTATTTTTCTTAAAATATCTGAATTTTTTTTTTGAATATTTTACGATAATCTAATAATAGTTTTTCTGCTATTTCTTCCTTTTATCTATATGTTTTACTTCTGTTTGTGTTGTGTATGATTTAGTAGAGCTCTACTACTGGAAGCTTTCAGTCCTGTTTGCAAAGTATCCTTAAATAACAAAAATGAGAAAAAAAAACAAAACTTGATTTTTACACCATGAGCTGATAAAATTATATGCTACCTTTAAAAAAGCAAAAATATTGC
Source organism: Oreochromis aureus (assembly GCF_013358895.1). Lineage (NCBI taxonomy): Eukaryota > Metazoa > Chordata > Actinopteri > Cichliformes > Cichlidae > Oreochromis > Oreochromis aureus. The sequence continues at coordinate 23,384,370 of NC_052956.1, read as the reverse complement.
CAGGTAAACCTAGTTACATGGTTGAATAGTTTGTAATACATGGCTCTCATGTTTGTAGATTTGCCAATATGTAGATGATAGTGGATTGTATATTAATGTATTCCTAGTTACATTTTGTTTATATTTATAAAAATAATCATTTTGTAGTATTAAAAGTTATCTAAGTACAGCCACAAAGGTGTTCTTAACAACACCCTCATTTATCAAGGGAGCTAGCATTAGCCCCGACAGTGGCGAACAGTGTTAGAAAGTAATATATACTTGGCTAGCTAGCAATAACTTGCCTATGCTGTGTAAATCTGATGATGTTTAGAGACTATAAGAGAGAGATACATGGTGCTAAAATAATCCTGAATTGACAGATGATTGGATATTTGGATTTAGGCTATGGTTACCATGTAAGCCCCTGAGATTGGATATAGAAGCCAACCATATCCACTCACGTTGTTATTTTACTACATGGCTACATGGCTGGGGTTTTATTTGATACCAAAAAACTAAACACCCTATATAAATAAAATGCACGGTTGCTGTAGACGATGGCTTTTTGATATTAACTTACTCTCTTTCTTGTTCACTAACATTGCCAGTTTTAAAATCCAGTGTGAAGCCAAATCAGTTTTTTTTTTTTTTTTTTTTTTTTTTCCTTCTTCCCTTTTTGTGGAGTTCATGTTGTTGTTTGAAGTTACTATTTAGTGGGCTACATTTCTTAGCAAACATTGGCTGTTGTTGCTAAGTGGTAATGTTAACGTTAAATCCTTTTAGATATTACTGGAAAGTCTGTTCCAAGTCCTTGAAAAAGGAAGTCATTCCACATTTTTTGTTAGAGGTACCTAAGATTCGCAGGAAGGTCTAACATTTTAATTTATTTAATTTAGTTACTCGTCATATAGACACTGGCAATAAGAAACATTTATTATGTGAAAAGCATTTCTTAAGCACATTTAAATAAGTAAGAATGCGAAGTTCTACTTGAGTATATACTTGAAAACTTGATTATTGTTGTTTTGCAATATAATTTTAGGTTGTATTTAAGAATCTGACTGAAAAATGAACACAGTCTAAACACAGATTAAAACAAACAAAAAAAACCCCTAAAATCCCAAGTATAGTGCAGGTTAATTAGACTTGAACATTGTTGGCTGACAGACTGTCTGATAAGGAAACACTCTGTGGTGGTTACAGTGTTGTTTACTGACTGTGGGATTTACACTCCCACATTCACTGAGCCAAGTATTCATATTCATCACTAACAGTGTTGTTAAGCAATAAACAGGCATGACCAGTTAGCACATCTGCCATAAAACGACACTTAGATTTAATAAAGACCTGTTTTTACCTACCAGGACGTGACTCTTGGCAGATGACTATCATTTTATTGTTTTTGTTTTTATAATTAATTTTATTATATTATTCAATTTTCATCATAAATGCATAAAGTACTTTATTGAAAAGCAGTTTATCTCCATGGTTTTTAAAGGCAAGTATGCAGCTTTCCTGGAAAAAACAGAAAATTCCTGTGTAAAATGACCCATTATAGAAAAATTTAAGAACAAGTTCAGGGAAACTATTTTAATTTTATTTTTGACCTTTTAACCCCTCTGAAGTTGATAAGTTTGATAATCTAAGAGTTATTAAAGTATTAATAGTCTGATATCTGAGGTAAACTAAGCAGGGTAGGGATAATTAGCCAAGTCAGTGAGCCTCTGTTGCCTTACTGTGCATTTTCCTGTATTTCAATCCCACTATGAAAAACTGTTTATTAAAAAACAACAAAAAAACAACACAGGCAATTTTCCTGCCAGAATCTCTTGATATTCATACCATAAGTGAAAAAAGACATTTACTTACCAAGGTGTAATGACATTCATATCAAACTCTTTAAACCAATATCAAATCTCTGTAAAAGTTGTGCTATCATGTATATATATATATATATATATATATATATATATATATATATATATATATATATATATATATATATATATATATATATATATATATATATATATATATATATATATATATATATATATATATATATATATATATATATATATATATATATATATATATATATATATATATATATATATATATATATATATATATATATATATATATATATATATATATATATATATATATATATATATATATATATATATATATATATATATATATATATATATATATATATATATATATATATATATATATATATATATATATATATATATATATATATATATATATATATATATATATATATATATATATATATATATATATATATATATATATATATATATATATATATATATATATATATATATATATATATATATATATATATATATATATATATATATATATATATATATATATATATATATATATATATATATATATATATATATATATATATATATATATATATATATATATATATATATATATATATATATATATATATATATATATATATATATATATATATATATATATATATATATATATATGTATATATATATATATATATATATATATATATATATATATATATATATATATATATATATATATATATATATATATATATATATATATATATATATATATATATATATATATATATATATATATATATATATATATATATATATATATATATATATATATATATATATATATATATATATATATATATATATATATATATATATATATATATATATATATATATGTATATATATATATATATATATATATATATATATATATATATATATATATATATATATGTATATATATATATATATATATATATATATGTATGTGTATATATATATATGTATGTGTGTATATATATGTATGTGTATATGAAAAAAAATTGTGCTATGTTTTTTATTTTTAGTCCAGATTTGTAATTTTACCTCCCTGGGTCATTGTGGAGGATCTCAGCCTGCGTTTGTATGTGTTTATTACACTGCTGAGAGAAAACCATTCAGCCTAGCTTTGCCTCAGTATGCACATATACAGTCATTCACATGCATACATACCAGTACACTGGCCATTTAGCAGTAAAGACAGTGCAGAGCTAAATGCAGTAAAGTGGTGGGCCTCCTGTCATGTGCCGGGTGAAAAGGTCAACGTGATGCTGGAGGTGCTATTAAACCAAATCTGACCATGTGACTTTGTTCTGCGTGAAAATGAATGACAGACACGTGAGCGTCAGTCCCATGGTTTGATCGCGAATGACAGTGAAAAACCTCAGACTTTACATTTGAAAGGCTTCAAAGTGTTTGGTTTTGTTTTCTTAGAAAATAATGGAGTTGTTTATTTAATTGTCAAAGTGATTATCAGGATAATTTTCCAAAGTTAAAAAGACTTGAGTTGGTAAAGTGGCAAACAGTCAGAAGCTTACAAATTAGATGTGTTGTTGGCTCTGATCCTGCTGTAGTATTGACAGAGTGGATTGCTGCCGCTGGCTGTAGGCAGTCGGGGTGTGTGTTGTGTATCTTTGCTCGACTCATGCGATCCAAGCTAGAGGTTCTTTTCATGGAAAGTTTGTTCAGTCATCTTTACTGTAAAATCACAAGCAGGTTTCCAATGAACTTCTCCCCCTGACCTCCAACTAAAGCCACTTTTTTTTGGTCACTCTGGTTTCTCATTCCTCTGCTCTTAGTTTTGCTGTCTTTTTACATAGACTGTATAGAAAAAAGGACCGCTTCCAGGCCTAAAAAATCAAGCCATTGAGGAAGTCTCTTAAACATGGATCCCTTTCAGTGGCCACCAGGGGGCACATCCAGCTTTTTATCAGTGTTTCATTGACAAAGGATTTCATTGCCTTTGTGACTGTAGTAAGGCATGTGTAGACTCGTGTCTAAGTGAATAAATGATACTATATGCATTGTCTGAAAATAAATAACAACCCAGTAATCAGTCCATCCTCCTGTAAAATAAAAAAATCTATCACCTAACTTTCTATAGCTAGAAATGTTCCTAATGGTTAAAGGTGGGTAAGAATTGTGTCATCAGGTCTCATTTATTTATTGATGACTTGCCCTTAATTTGAAAGTTGAGCTGTTGCTAAGCAGGTTAAAGGGTCCTTCCCTTCTCGTGTTTCCCGACGAGGAGCCTGCTTGGATTGCTGTTACGGTGGTCCTTGATATCCGTCCACTGTCTCGCGTCTCTTGCTTGAGTGGTCAGTGGTCACAGATGCCATCTCCAACATCTTGGACCGCAGTAGTTCTTGTTCTACTCTGGAGATCACACTCCAACTCCATCTTGTTCGGCAGTTTTCATGATAGTCGCTGCCCGCCTCTGCAGCATTGAGCTCAGCATAGCATCAGCAGTTCTCCACCTGCTCCAGGTTGGAATGTAAGCGTGGCCCACCAGCTCGTAGTGGAGGTCAGGCAGATTTAGAAAAAAAAATGGGACTTAACATGGATAAAGATAGTATCTTTAAACCATCAGGAATATTTCTAGTTATTTAATGTTGGGTAGTAGATTTATAGGGTGTGTTTTCATATATTTCATCTGAAATGCTTCTGTTTCATCTTATGATCAAGCCATTGCTTTCATGCTTTTCTCTTCTATTTAAATCAACATTAAAATCTTGTAAAACTTGATGAACCTTGCAAGGACGAGAGTGCTGTGAGTACAGCCTTAAAGCTCTTGGCTCATCAGTGTTTAGTCTCATGTAAATGTGAGCAGGCCTCCAACACCATGTTCCCCTGATCTAACTGAAGAAATGTGTGAACTATAAATAAATACTTACAATAAATACAGTGAGGGTACAATAAGAGTCTACCCCATGTTTCTGTGCAGGCTGATCAAACAGCTGTCGCTCACTGGTAAACATACGTCTCAGGGAATTAACTGAACGTGTTCAGACAGATCCACATACCTCCCTACTCCCGACAGGTGTAGTTACACATGACGACGGGCTGGTTAGACGGTTGGCACACTAAATATGAGGTCAATGACCTCTTTTTGGAGAGATGCGCGGGAAATAAAAGTCAATGAACAACAAGTAGACTGGAGGAAACTACATAGGGAATAGGTAACCGCATGCTAACGTATTTAATGCATTTACAGTGTTGTTTGTTTCTTAAATCACTTTTTCTCTTTTTTAAGTCAGTATTCGTACTTGAATTCAGTATATGGTATTGATCCCCTCGCCCCCAACTGGTTACAGCAGATGGCTGCTGCTCCGTGAGCCTGGTTCTGCTGGAAGTTTCTTCCTTTAAAAATTGAAGTTTTTTTTGTTTTGTTTTTTCCCTGCTCCCTTGAACTTCATGCCTTGTTTTTTCTTCAGGAGGAATGGGTGGAATCAATATTTTTATTGCTTGTTCTTGAACAAATAAACTCCATCATTCTGTTAAACATTACTGCTAGCATGCTTTAACCACGCACCAATAGTGCCTCATGGGTTTGGAAATAGAAACACAAGTCAATGTTATATACACTTATATCCTGATTTTGGCCCCCAAGATTTACTTCCCATCGTACAGTTAGTTGAGTGTTTAACTCAGTAACTTTAAATTAAATTATTTTTCAAGCTAAAATGCCAAACATTGCCTCGTGTCCTTGCTTCTCACACATGATCGTTTCCTTCTTTTCTTTGCCTCCTTTGATGCTAAATTGAATATATTTGAGTTTCAAGCACATTTTTATGATTAAAGAAGACTTCTGTTGGTGTTTTCTTGGAATTGAGGAGAATTACCAGTTAATTAAAAAAATCAAAATGTAAACATTTGTGTAGGTTTTTTTTTTTTTTTTTTTTTTTTTTTTTGACAGGAGTCAAACATGCTTCACAGAAGCTTTTTGTTGTTGTTGTTTGTTTGTTTGTTTTTTGTTTAACTAACACCCCAAAATACCGTAATTTAGTTTGTAATCCAAAAACACAATTTTTGTATCACTCCATGTTTTTGTTTTGGACTCTGTAAAGTTACTGAGAGTTTTATTGTCAAAGTAGTTTCCAGCCGGTTATTTTACAAGCAGCCAAACTTCTTTGACAAAGGTAATGACGTCTTTATAGATGCATGTAACTGATAAGATTTCCCTGTTTGGGCTGTAAAACTGGTTGTAACAAACTTACTGACTTGAACAGTTTTTAGTTTCAAGTTTTAAATCCGACTGGTTGGAAATGCAGAGTCTGTAAAATCAGATCGTTAACATGGACTTTGACTCTTTGACCCTCCTCTTCCTCACTCTCGATGCTTTTTGGCCAAAATAAACAATTTTATCTCTAAAAATGTCGATCAGCAGAAAGCTGCCAGAAATCAGCATCACTGTGGTTTCAGTTTGAGGAATTTTATCTAACAAAGAGCTTCCTGTCGGCTCTTTAAAAAAGCAAAAGCAAACCCCCCCCAAAAACGTCTAGATTACAGCTGTCACTCGTGAAACCCATTTTAATCAGACTTTGAAAGTGTGGGCCATGAGCAGCAGCTGGAAACATCTGTTATCGGCAATCTGGTCAGATTACATTGATCACTTTCACCACCTCCACATGTCTTTGGTGACTCAGGGAAACTTCTTTGTTGTTTTTTTGGATTCAGTTTAGAGGGAGTCTTTTTAAATGGGTCACATGACTTCCAAAGAGCGTAATTATTGGCAGTTAGTACAGGAACAGACAGACCAGTGTTGGCCAGTGATTACTGAGAGTGTCACCTTTATTGTGCTGGTGCCTAGGGCTGGGCTATATCATACCGTTCACCGTAATACCGGTGTAATTTGGGGCAACGATAGGAAAATGAAATATCGCGATAGAATATGGGTAAAACGCGCATGCGCAGTGCCTATGTTTACATACGCACATGGCGGCGACGCAGAATGAGAAGAGCGAAAGTGGATCGTTAAATGAAACGGATGAACCAGAATAGGTTTGTAAAAATGCTGCAACTTCAGTGGTGTGGAACTGGTTTAGCTTTCGTCCGTCAGATACACAACAAAGCACTATTTTTGGTAGAGCATGCTAGCGGGCCGTCGTTATTACCGTGTTGTTTGGAAAATACGGCACACTTAAAATCAATCCTTTGATTTTTCTGAAAATTGACAGTGCCCCTTATAATCCCGTGTGCCTTATGTATGAATTCTGGTTGTGTTTACTGACCTCGAAACGATTTTATGTGGTACACGGCGCTCGAAAATCTGTCACATGTTTTAGTACGACTTTGCTAAGCTACGAAGCTGCACCGCTTGATGGATTGTCGGAGCATTACGGCTATCGTAGGCAGGCGCCTCGCGGAGGGATACGTACTGTTCTTCAACATAATATTACCGTATTGTGCGTGTATAACCTCTTTTTAAGTTTTGTGGATATTCTACATGGTTATGCTGAGGATATGTCGGCCAGTTTCTACTGGAAATGCCTTTTGGTTAAACTGTCAGCAAGGAATTTGCACTGTTACATTTTTATATAACTTTAATGCACATAAAAAAACAGCTGCTTGTTTAAGTGAAAATACATTGATGGGGTTTTTTGCACTAATAAAGTTGTGGAGTTGTAAAGTATTTTGTCTAGTGTCAATTATATCGTCAGTTATATTGTTATCGCAAATTTTCAAATGTATATCGTGATAAATATTTTTGGTCATATCGCCCTGCTCTACTGGTGCCTGTTTAGAAAAGCTGGTGATGATTTGACTTTCAATAAAGGTCACTGTTTCTGAATATCAAGTTATTCGAGTGGACGCTTCAGTCATGTGACCTGAGATATGAATTCATATGTAGATTAATTTATATCATGGTTCTGGACTGCTGATGTTGAGCTACATTAGTAACAGAGGCACTAGCATTTAAAGCTGAAGTGTAACGGGCCAGTGAATGAACTTGATCAAAAACAAATGAAGGGGATTATGTGGCAGAAGACAAGGGACACTGCAGGTTTGTTCCACAAGCTTTGTTGTGTTTACCTGAGCTTCTGTTTGTGCAAACAGCATGTGTCTAAATAAAGGTTCAGAAGTGCAGAATGATCCGGTGTTGTACATCATGATATGGTTAATGCCTGGAAAAAACTTGAAAGAAATTGATCATTTTTACTTCATGACCAAATAAAGATTTTTATTTGAACCTAAATGAGGATTTTGATAATTTTCCCCAATATTGTATTAATATCTAAGTCAAAGAACAGCATACCTGTCCTAACAATATGTCAGGCAGTTTGAATGGTTACCTGCCTGTCAGTTATGAGTGCAGCTGTAAATCAAACAGACTCAAGTAAATGCTTGTTACTGGACTTATAAACCAAAGAACAGTGAGGAGGTTGCTGTTGAGGTTTGTGGTGGCGCTTCAGTCTCTCACATAGCGAGCAGCAGAGAGGCTTTCGAAGCTTAAACGCAACGCAGTGTCTTTTAAGTTTCTTGTATCCACCCCTGATTTGTTTTACACAGAGACAAAGCTACAGATTGAGGAACAAGTTGAAACAGAAGCAGACAAACACAGACTGTAGTTTAGTTTCCCACAGACTTTGAATTTGGCAGGTTGCTCACTGAGCTGTGGTAAGTCTAGTTCTCTCACAGTTTAATCAATTTTAAAAGTTTAAGTTCACAGTTTTTGCAACGTCTGCAAGATTGTGATTTGTGACATAAGTAAACGGCTTTAATCACAAATAAATGGATTTTGGATTGACGGGTATTTTATTAGGATGGCCATTTATCAAATGGCATGTGAAATAAATACAGGATTACATGGCTGAAAATGAGCTTCTGTAATGTAATCCAGTCCAAAGTGTTTTTGAGGAGCCTGTCACGACTTTCAACACATCATCAAATTAAAAGAAAACGATCGTCTTTTTGTGTATCCAGACTCACACGAGTGAAGTTTGACAGGTTTTCACTGTTTAAACTCATCAGCTGGAACAAATCCAAATAAACAGCGTCTCATCCAGTAAGACGGGATAACTGAAACTTTTGTTTTCGAGAAGGAGGACGCGACATCCATGTCATCTGGTTTGTTTAGTGGGGACGACAACCTTTAATCAGTGTAGTCCCGCACAAAGAGCATAAGACAGTCTAGGCTGGGGGTAAAATTCTTATCAGAGATGCACTTCATGGACAAAATGAAATCTTTAATCTGCTGTGTCTGCTCTGCTTGTGTCTGGCTTTCCATCATAGGGTCAGTGTAAAAATCTAATCTGTCTAAAATGTGAACATCTTAGACATTCAAAGTATGGTTCTCTGATTTTTTTTTTTTTTTTTTCTTTCTTTTTTCCCTGACTTTGAAGTTTCAAATTGTGTTGAACTGGATGCTCATACCACGGTGCTGCTAGTAGAAACTGGCACTTCAAGGTAGGGCTGCTCAATTAATCGAATTTTAATCTAGATTACGATCTGGGCTTTCAACGATCATTAAAAATGACTGAGCCGATTATTAGCACCTCCCTCGTGCTTTACTCTCGCGCTGCTCCGTGTGGCAAATCGAGCGCACCTCTCTGCGTTTCGAACACGCGTCACAACAATTAAGAGGACCCGAGGGAAGCTTGGAAAGCTAAGCACAAGTTATTTGTAGAGGAGAGGATAATGGGTGCTGAAGAAAGAATGCCGTTGGCTGAAAAGAGAGGTAAAACGACTTCAGTGGTGTGGAAACATTATGGGTTCGCAGAGTCAGACGTGGATCAAATATTGTGCAGTATTTTGAAGTTCACTAAACATAGATGTTTACATTTTTCATATTGCAAACATTTCCACTGTAATCAGTATTTGCACACTATTTTATATTATTTTTTGACAATCTTTAAAGCCATTATTCAATACATTGTTATTGTTAAATAAATATCGTCAAATAATCGAGATCTCAATTTCAGTGAAAATAATCGTGATTATCATTTTTGCCATAATCGAGCAGCCCTACTTCAAGGCACTTTGTGTTTCGGGTACAATTTTTTTCTCACAATTTCCAAAGAAGCTGATTTGATAAATCAACTTGCATGAAGTAGCTTGTTGTGGATACTGAGGACATGTTGGGTTACGACCACGATAATCTATCATATCAACCGAAATTCATGGGGAGAATAAATAAATAAAGAACGACAGCAAAGCAGCATCAGTAACCTTTAGAAATTACTTTTAGGATTGGGTGTTTGAAGTTTGAGTGTCCTGCCTGAGAATTTATCTCGTTTATTCGACAGTTTGTCACAATTTTCTTCAGAGTATCATTAAAAGTCATTAAATTTAACTTACTTTAATCAATCAGCCAGTTTAGTCTTAAATAAGCAAAAAAGAAAAGTGATTGTTCTGCTTCAATAAGTGATTGATGATTCACGTAGCCAGAGATATTGATAACTCTTTTCATTCTTAGTTGTACTTTGTGGTGTTATTGGATGTTTGCAGAGAGTGCTTTTCAGTCATGAATAAATGTTACCCTGGTAAATGCACCAGCTCTAACCAGATGGATTTAAATGAGAAGTGCTGATTGTCGAGGAGTGTGATTTTGATCAAAGACTGAACCAGCTGGTGGATGTTTCTATTTTTTTTTCTCTTAGTTTCTTATCAGTGAAGTTGAGTTCACCCAGGGAAGAGCGGTGAATCACAGGAAGCAGCCGGAATATCTCCATCGAGCGCCTCTTCCTGCCTTTTTTCCATCTGTGAGCAACTTTTGGGTTGCTCAGTAGAGAGAGTGTCTCGAGTCACGTTAGCTATATCAGCAGGTCCAGATATCCAAATACACCGATCATGCAGCGTACTGTTTACTAGACAGGTTGCAAAACCAGAAACCGACCCCCGTAAACTTGACTTACTTTTACTTCAATTCAGCTGTTTAGCTGATATCTCTCACTAATTAAGCTGAATTATTGATCATTTGTCTGATTGGTTCAAAAAAAGTGAGACACCACCGACAGCAGCCCTTTAGAAACTCACCCGTGAGCACATTATGTTTTTAAGTGTTTTGAGATTAATTTTGCTCCATTATGAGAGGTCTCTTCCACCTCATGTCAGGGTCAGTTGACTAATTCGAAAACTTCGAAGTGTGTTTTCCATGTGGTGTAGTTGGATGGTCAGAACAATTTATCGTATATGAAATGTCTCCTTTTTATGTTTTTCACCTTTGATACCAGGCTCACCTTGTAGGTGTGATTCCTTCTTTTTCAGAATCGGTGCACAGATGTGAAGCCCTAAAAGTTTTGTGGTTATCTCTGGGTCTTCAGAAGCTTTTGACCAACATGTGTGTGTTTTATGAAGTAAAAGGTATACATGTATAAAGGTAACGATTTCATTAAATATAATAAATATACTAAAGTTAAAGAGTTTAGGGTGGGGTCAAGTGTAGACTTTTTCTGGATGTGATTGAAATAAGCGCTAAATGTATCATAACTATGCCTCATACTCCTGGATGGTAACTGTTAAAACACAATAACTTTACACCACTACTTGTAAATAATAAGATAAATATGAAAGTTTAATATAAATCACTGTGATACAGTAGGTCTGGTCTGTTATTCACTCAGTCAACTCCCACAGTTCCCATTTGTTTAGTTTTTGAGGACAGATCTACACGGTGCTCAAGGAAATCCTTCTTCCTCTTGAATGGTGTTTGTTCGACAGAAGGCTGCCTCACACCCCTCAGATGAATGGTCAGGATGTGTGTGTGTGTGGGTGTGTGTGTGTGTGTGTGTGTGTGTGAGATATAGTGCAGGGTTTGACAGAGGCCTAGTCAGGCTATGAATAGCCTCATTGCTCTTTTACCACTTTTCCTCGCAGCCCTCCACCCTCGTCCTGTTGTTTTTGGGTGGTGGTGTAAAGATTCCTTTTGTTTCGCCCAGTTGGGGAGTGTCGGGTCTGAACTCCATCTTTGTGCTTCAACAACTCAACACGTGTCATTTGTTGTAATGAAGAGGTGACTGAGACCTCGACAGGGATAAACCTTCAGTACAGAAAGTGTCTGAGGAGATATCGGAGCTTTATCATGCGAGTGTCACACAAGCCAACTGAACTTGTGATTTTTGACTGTAAAATTACAAAATAATTCTCATCTTTCAGGAATCATTTGTTTTCTCTCAGCCCAGAATGGTAGAGCGCATAGTAAAATCTAGACACAGTGGAGTTTTTGGTCTGTATAGCAGTAGCACTGACACTCTTAAAACCTTTATTCTCGTCTTTCTGAAACTGTTTGAATTTTACCTCTAGGACAAATTATAACAGGGTTAGGATTATTTAAAGACTGCTTGTAAAATTGGCCCGCCCTGAGACAATGGTTTAAAAAAAATAAGGGCTGAGGGTATTTTCACGTTTAACTGCCCAGTAAGTTGTTTTTACACGTATATTAAAAATGCAAACTGTAAGCCCTGAAAACTACTGTTAGATCTACACATTTAACAAATTCAACATGTTATTTGTTCCATTTAAGACCTCAACAGAGACAAATGCTCAATACAGAAAGTTTAAAAAGGGTATAAACTGCATCTATAAGTAGATATTTAAACTTGTTTTAGTAGTTTCAATGAATTTTAATGCAGTTTAAATTGTTGTATTAAAAATTACAGTAATCATAATTCAACAACCCAAATTGATTTTTAGTATTTTATTAAAAAAGCAAAATTTTACCAAGAAACAGTTCTTTTCATTTCTGCTTGAATAAACAAAATGGATGTCTTTAGGTTTTCGCTTCAGCGTGTTTTCTTTAAAGGTGGGAGGTATCATGTTTGTTTTCATCTTTTTGATAAATGATTAACTCGGCTCTGATGAGCAGCTGGAGTTTCACCTGCAGCTTTTTTTGATATTCTCTCCCGTGCTTGAGATGGCTAGAATAACCAACTTTATGATGACCAAGTCTTATAAATACTCCCTAACAGTCAAATTTTAGTCTAAAGTCTGACAGAGGATGTTAATCATTGGCCATATAAATTCTACTTGTGTAATTAAGACCCTTATTATTCTTTAATTAACGTTTCTTTGATTTTAAATGTCACTGAATATTTGGCACTATGGCCGCTTGGCGCTACCAAGTTTACCTGTCAGCAGCACAGCAGCTTTCTTTTCCTCCAGGTTAACGTGCATTATGTGCTACGGCTGACTGGTTTACCCTGAGACAGTTTACATAAAGCCACTCGTTTACTCAGTCACGCCGTCATAGGACTGAGGCTGTCTTCTGTCTAACCTTGCTTATTTACAACGCTATTCAGCTACGTATGATCCACGTGTAGACACTGCTTTAACACTTGCTAGCCATGCCTGAGAATTCTGTGTGGAGCATCTTTTCTGTTGTCATAGCAAACACCAGTCTTACAAGACAAGCTGGCCAAGCTGCGATTAGTAGTTAGCAGTAGTCAAGTGATCCACCTCTACTTTACTCCTCTGTAACCTCCCGAGTTTACTTCTGTAAGCACCCACAGTGGTTATTTTATCGACAGTCACTTTAACGTCATACTCAATCTGCACTGCAGCTTAGGAAGTACAGCAAGAAATAATCTTTTTAAAAATATATTTAATGATACACATATTGATACTGTAGGAGAACTTACATGATAATACATACAAAAATCTGAATACATCTGAACATTACTCATGAACAAATTACAGTCTTTGCTTTTTAAGGCTTTTTTTCAGGATGTGGTATCAGGCTGCTAAAGGTTGCTTCAGCCAAAAAAATGTTTATTAGTGAGTTTGATTAATAATGAGTGCGTTATTTCCTCTAAGAAGGGAAAAATGGATGTAGAAGGTGAAGCAGTGTTTTCACCCCTGCACGGCTGGTCAGGCCTGGTGTGAAGTAGGTGTGAACATTGCCTCATCGGATTTGGAGAGCTGTGGAAGCAGACACCTCCTGTCAGATGTCAGGATGGTGTGGAGGGGGGTTGAGATCAGAGGTCTTTCACACTGAACTGTTTAAACCGTTTCTTCATAAACTTAGCTGTCTGTCAATCCAAAATTTTGGGGGGAAAAAACCCTAAAAACATGGCTGTCTTACCCTTTTATTAAACTTAAAGTGTCTTTTACAGGGATGTTTTTTGAAGTTGAAATCCTGTTCTTTTAACGTCAAAGGAAAATGTATAAATGGGGATGAATGAAGCGGGGATGCTAGGGCTATCTGTTCGGAGTTTGACACAAAGTAGTTGATGCTTTGTGGCTGTATAGCTCATCTCGCATCTGTGTGTGGGTGGAGAGGGTGGCAAGGAGAATCAAAGTTTGTTGGATTATTTTGTTTTCATAATCTTGCAGAGCAAAATTAGTCACCAAGCCCGTAGCACTGCTGCTATCTTTTGATTGATAACAGAGAAAATGACAGATAAAATTGATTAAGACACATGAAGTAATGACCCATCAAAGATTAACCTCCTAGTTTTCATGGGTTTAAGGCTATCGTGTAGCTTTGTCATTACGGTAACAATGAAAACTTTCCCACCCTGAGCTGCTGCTTCCTGTCGGCACACAGTTTCCCAGCAGCAGCTGAGAGACAGACAGGCTGAGGCCCAGAGTCGTCTGCAAACATGTGACTGGTCAAAGATGAAGAAACAAGCTTTTCTTACATCTGTGACTAAAGTAAACTTTGGAAAATGGGGCCTTTAGAAACACACGGGCATCGGAGCAGGTTGATTTTCAAACTGTTCCAGTTTTTTCTCACAATTATTATAATATTTTATTATCATTATAAGAGGAAAAAAGTGGAACTCATTAAACAGAACAAACACACATTTTAAAACGCTGGGACTAGCACTTACGTTGTTGAGAAAGAGTTCATCAACAAATGGTCCAGCTGCGGGCTGATTCGGACCAGTGACAGTGTTTCTGGATGGATGGATGGTGCATATAAAGATACTAAATAGTATAACTTAATGAAAATGTGCTTTTTTTTTTTTTTTCTTTCTTTCTTCTACCAAGGGCCAGTACTAATATACAATGGACCAAGTTTTCTAAGACTCAGCAGTACCAAAGAAAAGCTTATCCCAGTATGTAAACCTTTGTATGGCTTCATTAAATGTTCTAAAGTTATTTTAGAAAATGGCGATTCTTCAGTGAATTTCTCAATAGTAAATTATATCACAATTTCTGAAAATATGGTCATCAAAAGAACGAAATACACTAAACAAAGTGAATGTAGAAATTCAGGAATCATGTCAGAGTTCAGAGTGTCTGTGCACTTTGCTCTCTAACGGCCTTTCATGTCAAGCCGAATTTATTCTATCAACAAACACGAAAGTTTCAAAGGAAAAACTGAGATGGTTCTCTCTCATTTTAACTGTGCTGTGATGGCAGTGGACTCGGAGCAGGTAAGTTTAAAATCAGAGGTTAAAAACAGAAAGTTAAAGACAGTTTTCTTTTGTTGATAGTATATTTAAAGAACACTTGTAACAGCATTTCTGATGATACAGACAAAACTACTAAACATTCAGTAAAACTGTGTTCAGTGTTTGCAGTATTTACGACTTTTTCCAATGAAAAAAGATGAAATAAGACTGCATGGGTCTAGAGTAAGCACAAAAGTAGTGTAGACAGTATTTTCCCTGGAAATGTTAAGTACAACATAACTGGCTTCACACTTTAGTTTAACAATGACTAAAATAACTTGACCTTGAAGCTCATCATGAGCTGCACAGTTCTGCGGTCAAGTTTTTTAACCACATCAGTAATTTCCATCCACTTTTTGCGTTTCCTGTCATTTCGAGCCCAGCTGACGAGCACTTCAGCCATGCTCAGTCTTTTATTCACATTTGAGTCACACATCACCAGCTGCTGGCGTCCCCTCCTTCATAGCCTGGGTGTACTCAACAGTGTGTTTTTGCATCACTTTATGATTTTATTTTTCTTTCTTGCATAGTTTGCTAAGCTTTGTGCAATGTGTTTTAAGGTAGCACATGTTTAAGCATTAAACGATTACTGGAGGCTTCCTCTCAGACATGCCTGGGCTCTTTTTATTGTTGTGTGCACTAGGGAACACAAGCTCATGGAGTTGCTATAGCAATCATATCACAATATGACATTTTTGTATCATTTAAAAATGAATACCGGCATTATCCCAGACGATATGATACGACACAATTCTAGCTGACATAGGACGTATCGATGGACATCAAGGAAATGCCCCTCGATACGTGCACTGTTTCTTCATGTCTTTTGAAAAGGTGTTCCGTGGCCTCGGATGGGCTTGGAACTGTGAGTCACTGGCAGTTGTTTGTCTGTAAATGTCGGTGAATGAAGCAGCTGATCTGCTCCCGGTGTCGTTGTCCCTCCTCCTTCCTCTCACCTATTTGGAAATCAATCCTCTGAAACAGGCTATGAATAATTCATCAGTGAACCTGAGCTCAGAGTACACTGTGAAACATTCACATTACAAGTCTGTACAATTTAGATGAACTAAAAAAACAAAGTGCAGATACACTTGCTTTTTTCCCACCTATGCAGTAGGGAATTATGTTGTTCTCATTTAGACCTCACCTACAGATGATCATGTTAAAGCAATAATTATCAAACATTTTGTACCAAAGGGGAAAACCAAGATGTCAACCAAATCTCTTTACATAGACACAAGCATTTTTCTTCAATATTTCGTGCTCAGTAAGAGATGAATGGACCTCTATGGTGTATGGTTCAGTTTTGACCCAGGAGATAACCCTACTCCCTACTGTTTCAGACCATATTTACTAAATAAACAAGGGTTTTCTCTCCAACTCTTCCTAAAGTAAGTGTTTCTTATGGTGCTTTTTCACACAGCTACCGTCTGCTGTGTTTAATTATTCGTGCTGCTTGAGAAGCATCTCACAAACCAAACAACCAAACCGCCAACACAAGGCGCTCAGCAGTGTTACAGTGTGGTAATCCCGCTCGATCCTCGGCGCCTGTCAGAGGTTTGAAACGGCTTTCCGAGAGTTTGGGCCGAGCGCCAAACCCGACAGAGCAATCATTGAGATGAGGAATGATAAAAATGTCTCAGCAGCTACAGAAATTAATGATGTTTTATGTATTGCGGGAACATTGGATCCAGACCTGAATGTTGGACTTGAGTTTTTATTCTTTTATCTGCTTTATTTAACGTGTTAATCTCCCATAATTTAAGCAAACTGTCGAAGCCATTGGTTTTCAGACCTGAAACTATCGAACGTTTCCCGTCTGAGCAGGATCTTTCTGCATCACAGGAAGAATCGCGTGTAGAAGCTCATGTTTGCTCATGTTATGATGGTGGTTGTCTCTGCTTTGCAGGGAGACTCAGTCTTTTGTTATCATGCTTTCATTAGCGGGCGATTTGGCTCCCGTGTGACATTTAGCCGACCCTGCTGTGCAGCTGAGAGATTATCGGCCTCCTCGGGTGACAGTAATGTGATCCCGGCTGTCACCAACACATTCCTGCTGACTGCAAACTGCTGTCCAGCTCTGACCATCAGCAGAGGGAGTTTAGTTTGAAGTGTGGAGATGCGCTACAACCTAGAAGGAGTAGGAATTGTGGATATATACCTGAGGAAGGTTTGGGAGTATGGTCACAGTTTCAATTTGGGTGTATTGAGAAACTTTCAGGAGCAACTGAACTGGAGCAGAAACCAAAATAAATGTGTGAAGATCTCCAATATACAAGTTCAAGGCTGTCACAGTAGTATCTTGTTTTCTTTTAGGTTGATGAATTGAGAAATTTTAATTAAAATTTAATTTACATGGTTTAATGTAGGGATCTCAAACTTGTTTATCATGAACTGATCCGTTGCTAAATACCACCTCAAATTAAATCTTCAGATCAGACCCAGGACTGCTGGGTGCAGTCCAAGAAGCTGGAGTTGGAGTCTGTCATTCTGCAGGATGAGAGTGGTGACCAGATCACTCTATGAGGAAGGCCCAGTAATAAGTGCTTAACTTTCAAAATAATAGGAAGGGGATCGAAAGACAAAGCATGTTTAAGTCAGTTGTTCAAAGTCTGGCCCTCTGAGAATGTCCTGAAGTGTTGCCCATCCCTCCCCCAGATGGTCTAAATTTTACCCTGTTGGGGGATGAGCAGACGACCCGTGTCCTCCTGCTGGGGCCTGATTTGGAGTCCTTCCCAGACAATTTCACCCCCTCAAACGTTGCTGAAATCCTGTGAGTCTTTATTCTGGCCTTTATTATAAAGGCCAAAATAAATCTAATCTTACCGTTGTAATAACAGTAAGCAAACAAACACGCTCTGTATTCTCGGTGCAACTCTGTGTCAGAGTCTGCTGATCTCGGAGGTGTCCCGTCAGCAGTTAGTTAAGGAAGAATGTTCCTCCCTGCTGTCAGAGAGAAAGCGTGGGCCATCTGTCGTCCCGAACACAAACAGGAGTCGCAGCTTCTTTAATGACCACATGCTGGGGCAGTTGTTTTCTTCTCACCCTCCCAGACATTTTGTTGGCCAGTTGCTGCTCGGCTTCTGCATAACATCATCATCATCTGCCATTTGTCGAAAGCTCTGTGTGCTAAAACTCTAACATTTATTTTTAGTATGATGCAGGATTCCTGTGGGTCATTAAAATCTGAACTTAAATCAAGAAAAATAACTTGTTGAAATGTTTTGAACAAAAACAATGCTGTGGGGTGTTGAACTTTGAGATGGAGGATTTCAGGCTGGCGGACAGACGGTTGTAGAGGCTGTTGAACTGTTAAATTGTAGGGATGCACCGATACCGATACTGGTATCGGGTATCGGGGCCGATACTGTAAAATGTGTGCGTACTCGTACTCGTAAAAGTTAACCGATACCATGAACCGATACTAATGTAGCCCGGATGGGAATACTCATAATTCCCATGGACTTAAACGCCACGGTAACATAAGGTGTTTACAGTTGATGTTATGTGATGTAACTCTACCCTAAATGTAATTTGCCCTGTAATATGTCACAAGGTAAATACAGGTAATTAGAGCAATCAAACTGTTATGTTAATCATAAAAGTATTATTTTATGGTATGTAACTCTGAAGGGAGTTAAAATATTTTTCAGAGTTCTAATTTTCTGGAGGCCCGTGAAGGTAGCATAAAACGGGACCTGTGTATCTGTTGCAATGGAGGAGGAGAAGAGAAGGGCATGGAGAGATGCACGAGGTTAGCTGAACCAAAGTGAGAGACTCGGCTAGTTTTACTGAGGTTAACCAGCACAAAAGAGTGTGTGACTAGAAAGCTGACCGTGTGAGAGCTTCACAACAGAGTGTGGGTGAAGTGACTTTTTGTTTCAATGGTCGCACCACCGTGCTGTGTTTCCAGCTACGACCGCCGAGGCTAAAGGCTAGCCCGGACTGCTTGGCTTCGCCAAGGAGGCAGCCGCTATGGACTGTCGGAGAGCTGGACAGTGACTCGCTAACGTGCTGTAGCAGAGACAGCATCGGGTCCGCAGGGAGTGGATTTAGTGTGGGACTGGTGAACGGCGATCTACCGGGCAACGGAACTGTAAGTCAGACTTTTGTGCTCTTACTGGGAGAAGAGGATTTTTCTCCATCGTCCGCCGTGAGCAGCAAACAGGCCTGCAACAAGTGTGAATGTGAGTGTGTGGGGCCCATGTGTGAATATTGTGTGTTAAGTGGATTTATATAACGTGTTTTGGAGTGTATATTAGTGAGTCACTTACCAAAAGGTGATAACATAAGTTGGGTTGTTTAATATAATTTGAAAGGGAATTATGTCATTTATACAGTGTATTTCATTTGGTTAAGGAATTGGAATATCATTTGAGTTTAAAAAAGGGATGTGTTGTACAGTATTTGTCTCTGCCCTTACGTTCAGTGAACGTTTCGTTTGGGTTAAAGAGTTGTCTGGGGTCGTTTCTTTACTACTGGTTAAGTTTAACTTGTGTGTGGTAGAAGTATCGGTTTTTGTACTCGGTATCGGCAAGTACTCAGATCCAAGTATCGGTATCGGATCGGTTTGAAAAAATTGGTATCGTTGCATCCCTATTAAATTGCTGTAGACATTTATTCTCTTTAGCGTACAGTGTGTGCACGTATGCTTAATATTTTCCCATTATTGAGATTTTCATATTCTTCCCAACCAAACGCATCCAAAAACCCCGCAGCGAACATTTTCTGTGCTCATGTGTGTCAGATAGTAACTGGTGCGTGATGGCTCATTTTATTGATCCAGCTAAGAGAACTCTTTGAACTCATTCAGAGGTCAGAGGTGAATGTTGGGTGCAGAGTGGCGCCGCTGAAACGGGCGCCATCTCCCTCGAGGTCTCATGAGGTCACGGGACTGAAAGTGGGATACTGGTGGCCCGGTATGGCCCAGTATGACCCAATATTGCCCAGCATGACACAGGGACTGCAGTGAGGATGTGAAAAACTGTGCATTTATTTATTTATTTATTTATTTATGTATGTATGTAACTTACAGATCAAAATCCTTAATTAAAAGACAAAGATGCCATTAAGCATGCAAACCTGCGTATTAACCACTACTGGCAGAGCTATTAAATGTTAAATGAACCAGCACTTTGTGGTTTGATGATCTGAGTATTTTTGACATTTTCAGTGACAGTAGCCGTAGATTTGTGATGATGGTACAGAGAATTAGTGCTAGTTCAATACACGTGAGCTCCCCAACGATGTTCACATGCACGCGTGTGGTTGAGTTGGCTGTCAAGGATTGATTTACACCAGAAATTCAATTTGTGCTACACATGTGGGGGGGAAAAGGTCTCATCCTGTTCCCTCCTTTCACAGTAAAGGTCTCTTCTCGCATATTCCCTGTTGTGATAGAATAAGTCATGCATTAATAACTACTGCTTAAAGTGTCAAATGTATTGCTTCAAATCAAATTAGTTTGAGTGTTGTTCCTGCAAATGTTTCACAATAAAAGCCTCATTAAGATGTGATGGGTTTCTGTACAGTTACAAGTGCTATAGGACTTTTAATTTGAAATATACAGGAAGTGTTGAGATTGTAATAAACAACGAAATGAGGCAACTGTAACAGAGAGACTGTTTTTAAAAAACAAAATGGGGCTAATTGAAATTGTCCTAGCTACCTTTAGCTACTCAGGTAGGTAAAGATAGATAAATACAATCAGAAAAACATTATACTTGAAACAAAACTGTTATAGATTAAACAAAGTCTAGGACTAACAAACAGACAGTAAATTATTGAAAGAAACATATTCCTTTATACAGGAATGTGCTTCTTGGTCTGTTATTAGGTGACAAAAATGGTTTGCTTGTTGGTTGGTTGACCGAGGTGATGGATTTAAGAAAAGGTGTGGTTTGGTGAGCTGGCAGGACGCTGCCAGGCTGTTGGCTGTCACAGTGACTGATCGAGTCAATAAGGCGATGTTGACTCAGCAGCTGTGTTTGCTGTACAACCTGAATGGATCATAAAGAGACGACTTTCACTGAAACTCAGATGCTGAAGTGATGCTCTGTCTGGTTTACTTGCGTGTGTGTGCCTTAAGAACTCCAGGCTGATTGGTGATCCATGATATACAACCTAGGAATGTGAACAATCAAAAGCACTTCTGTTATAAAACACTAATTTTATTGCATCCCTGATGAATTTGTCAGTTTATTCAAATAAATCTCAAACCCAAGATTTGCTGAATTAAAAATGTGAATTTCATCAATAACCTGTTCTGTGAACATTAAATGTGCTTCATTGTCTTTTTGTCTCTCTCAGGTCTGGATGACAGCCTGCAGCAGTACATCCCATCCTTCCAACAGCTGCAGGTGGATGGGGAGAAGCTGCTCAGGATGTCCCACCAGGAGCTGCTGTCTCTGGGCGTGGCAAGGGTCGGACACCAGGAGCTGATCCTGGAGGCCGTGGATCTGCTCTGCGCTCTGGTCAGTTAGAAATCAGAAAATCCCAAATTCTCTTTTTACTTCTGATACTTTCCTGTTTAGAAATGTTCCTCTACTATATAACTGTGGATTTCAGTGTCCGCTGTCATCACTCATGAGTCAGCATGTTAAATATACCTGTTTCAAGTCCTTTGAGATATGTCTTTAGCAGTGTTGACCTCCAATTCTGGTTCAATTAAACAGTTTCTAGTGATTCTGATGAGAAACTGCCAAAGCTTCTCTCTGTGTGAGACTCTGCTGAGATGTTGTCTGGACCCCACAAACACCTGCCTTGTGTTACAAACCATAAAAATGTTGTAGGCGGATGCATGCACTCGAGTTAACTGAGTCATTAGATTTCGCAATCAGTAAAGGGAGGATCTAAGTTTGAGCTTTACAGTTTGAGCTTCCATCCATTTTTGGCCACTTGTCCACATCGAGATCATGGTCATGTTTATCTGGCTTTTCCTTGGAGCCCACTCCAGGGGAGACTCAGGATTGGAAATGCCTTGGAAAGTCTGGAGAGTCCAGGAAGGAGGGAGGTTTGGGAATCTCTGCTTAGACTCATTGGCTGATGCTTATAAGTTCAGCAGCAGAGCAGAAGATGATACTTTTCTGTCCATCACTGATGGCAGTGCTTTAAACCTCGTGTAAAAATTTCTAGAGCAAAGATTTGTGTCTTTTAAATAAAAGTTTTCATTGCATTTAAAAACAGCACCACAGCTACCACCATGCACATTACACGCTGCCTAAGGGGGCATTAAAACAGCTCAATGTTCATCATAACAATCATAAGACCAGTGCTGTGATCAGAATCCTACTGCGTCTGATATATTTGGACAGTTTTTCTCAGAAAGTCTGAAAACTGAGCAAGAGAGGGGTTTTCTAGGAAACTACTGAGTTTATCTTCGGCTTTTTTAGGTTTAATGTCACAAATGAATGAAAGTTTAGCAGAAGTTTGTTAGGCCCTAATGTGATTCTCCTGTTGTGGCCTTTAGTGGAACTGAGTTTTGGTTTAATTGGTCGTGACTAAAAAGTTCTGTATTCCTGTTTTCACTCGAACACATCAGCGGCAAACATTTATATGATTTCGAGAATTTCCAGAAGGTGTCAAACAGGAGCCGAAATCTTTGTTTAAAAGCACGTCATTTTTGCATGAAAATCAGTAATGAATTAAATAATCAGTGATTTAAGCCGATGACACGAGGACATTGAAACAAAGAGACGGGCTGGTTAACCATATCCAGACACAAAGGTGGAGTTAACTAGCAGGTAGGTTGGTTAGCAAAAGACATTCACAGACTGTATCTGCGAATCACACAAAAAACAAGCTAATGAATGTGAACTTTCTGGAAGTTCTCTTAGTTTGTTTAAACAGAGAGTGAGACTAATATTTAATATTTGCATTAAAACCTCAAACAGGCACCATCAACAAACCTAGAAGGACTGACTCACCCGACTGTGTCTACTTAGCCTTAAAATAAAAGGTTGTCAACGTGTAAGGTAGCTAAAATTTTGCATTTTAACTTGGAGACTCAGTAGTCATTAGAGGACATCCTAAACGTCCCAATATAACACCAAAATGTGTAAACTGTGCAAAAAATAATAATAATTTATTTATTCAAGGCTAAAAGTCAGAGGCATGGTCCCGTTGTTAACTTTAAACCTTTGCTGATCCCACTGTCTCACCTGGACCTCTGCTGAGACCTTTTTAATGTAGTTTTCTGAATTTTGTTATGGATCCCTGCTACAACCTGACAGCTTTATGCTTCATTTTTGGAGAGTGCCATTCTGGTATATATTTTTTCTTTGTAATCTATAACTTGGCATAATTAGCACATGTGTTTATGTATATTTATGACTGTAGCTTGCTAGCAGTTCTTATCCACAGACAATGTATTACATGGAAACAGCCACTGTGACATCACTAATAGTCGTATAGTGATTTGAAACAGGATGTGAGGAGCGGGGGCTGTAGTGTGACACCACACGCATCTTGGCTAATGACTTGTCAGTCAAAAGCATATCATGGATAATCCATCTTTCTGCTTTTAATAATAACTGCACTTAATAAAACTCACTTCATTTTCTAATCTGTATTACTTGAAACTAGTGGCTGAGCCCATGAAGTCATTTGAAGAGTAGTGCAAAAGTACTGCAAAACAACAAAAGGCTAATTACCCTAATTATCCGTAGGCAAACAGAATCAACCACAGTAGTCGCCCCCTGCTGGACAACAATGCAGTTTTATGGCATTTGCATGTTTCAGAAGATGCCTCCAGTCTGTGGTCTTACCTTACCACCCCCTCGTTAAGAGATGGTAAATTCTTGACCCTGAAAAACTAACGTTGAGGCTTCATAATGGCTGTGTGGTGGCTGCAGTCTTTGGTATGACCCGTTTAAAGTTTTGAAGCCCACACAGAGCCCCTCAGTCAGCTGTTTATGAGCTCTAACGTCTGTGTGGTGGTGAAAAGGAGGATTTACAGTCTGTGCTGAGGTTTAATGTTGTGACTGGCCTGAATGGGATTCAGTGGCCTTTTTTAAATGGAGACTGACACTCTGCTGTACCCGCCAACAAATGGTGACAATAAAAGAACGAGTAACCACAACAGACACTTATCAACTCCACTAACTACAAATTACTGTGTCCACCATATCAACTTTTCTCCAGTATAGTTGGTCAGATTGTCTGACTGCTATCTGATAATATGACATTTACACGCAGACATCTGTTTATAACTGAACTTTTCAATGTTTGTTTAAATGTGAAAAGCATTAAAACACAGAATACTAAGATAAGATTCCTGAAACTCCCAACATTTCAGGGAAAAGTCTTTTTGCCAGTCAGTGGAATCGTTAGTACAGTGTGGGATTTGCCCAAATAAATGACAATTTATTTGCTTCTGGTTTATAACAGCTTTGTTTTTCATATGATTCAGCCTGTATAAAAATACAGTGATGACATTATGTTGAAGTGATGTAAATCAAGCTTAGGGTCAGGTCTGGGTTTTGGTGTGGGTGGAGTTACAAGTGGCCATTTTGGAGATTTTGGACTTTACACTTTATTTATTTATTTTTTCTGAGGTTTTGTTTGTTTTGTTTGTTTTTTTTAGCCTAGTTTAAATTTTTTGAATACTTTTTGGATTGCTGTATTCTCCTTGTTCCCTCTACGCCTTCCACCAAGAAGGGCTGCTTTTGGCTCTTTAGGAATGTTGTAAGGAAAGGTAACTTAAAGAGTGCTAGTCAAAACCCTCCTTATACGGTATGTGTTTGCAATTAGCTGATCTTTATTCGATTCCTGACCCGTGGTAAGGCTGAACAACCTGACACTGACAGTAGTGTATTTCAGAGCTTTAGTCTGTATCCCACATCCTCCCTCAGCCATGTGACAGGGACAAGCGACGTGTCATTTCCTGAAATGCCTTCACTTACCTCTGGAAAAATACAGTTATGACATCACACTGAAACCAACCAATCAATGCTGCGATCAGCGCACACACAGCTCCAAAGTTTCAGGGAGCGTTTTCCTGCAGCACTCAAGCAAGGTCAAATGATGTGTTGTGGGTATTTTTTGCAGCATGAGGCAGAGTTTGCTGCGTTTTGGGGTGGAGCAGGAAACAGATGTGACCCTCCCACCTGTCAAAGCCCCCACCCTTTCCCCTGACACACACACACACACACACACACACACACACACACACACACACACACACACACACACACACACACACACACACACACACACACACACACACACACATTCAAACACAGTTTTCAGCATGTAGAGGAAGAGTTTTGTTCCAGCGTCTTGTCACATGATCAGTTTTCAACTGAGGCTCATTTAACAGCACAAGAGAGGCCTTTTCTCTCCCGACTTTAACCCACAGTACATACCACAGAGTTATTCTGATAATTGGAGTGACATTAGGCAGCCACAGGCTCTTAATGACCCAGATTTTGTGTTACGATCATGATGCACTCAATGATCAGGGAGGCCTGCAGTTGGGTTCACCGCTGTTGAGGGAAAAAGATGTTTTTGTTTCAGCTCAGATCTTCTGATTGACTGGAGGCAGCCATCTCTGTTCCACAACAGACATAAATAAGAAATGTAAAAAGAAACTACAGAGATGATGCTCTGGGGATAATAATGTGGAAGAAAAGAGGAAAAGAGCATTGTTTTATATTGACAGCTCCATTAAACATTTTCTATAGATTTTGATGTGTTTGGCATATTAATTATCCAGATGTTGGCAAGATTTGTGGTTTATGTTGCATTTTATAAATTATTTTTTGCAGATTGGGTACTTTCTCTGTTTTTGATGACCTTATAAATTTTGTTTGTTGTGCATAGAAACACTATGCAAGACAATGATTGATCTATAATACTTCTAGAGATCTTTCCCTTCAGTGCCGTCATTTTCAGAAAGTTTTAAAATACCTGAACTTTCTAAAAACCTTTTGATAGTTATTTGGATCATGATGAAATTAAAAGAATGCTCCTTATTTCACTCCATCACAGCCCGGCATCATCCCGAGCTCTTCTCTAATTGACGCCTAGTGATCACATCCTTTCTAACACGATTTGAAAGTTCTGCCTGAAACGTGAGGTCAGGTGTCATGTTGTGTTACAAAGGATGTGTTTTCTGCATTCAGTCAAGGTGGAACGTTGATTTGGCTCCAGATGTTTTGTTTGTCTTTGAGCGTCACGATGCCTCAAACATCTGAATTGCTGCAGGCGATAAAGTGAATCTAAGGTCGTGTTCAGACCTGCAGATGTAATAAAACATAAACGTAACACATCTGCACTTACTCATAAAATTAAACAAAAAGGTATCGGATTCATTAAACTGATTAATTAAGCATGTGGCATTGATGAGTCATTTTCATTCTGAGTCATTTAGTTTGAAGTTGATGTGGTGGGGAATATTTTTTTTTAGTCGCATAATCGCTATGGTGACTGGTTTGCAGGAATGTGTGTGGGGTTTTTGTGTGTGTGTGTGTGTGTGTGTTTTCATTAGGGAGACGGGGTGTGTTTGTGGTCAAGGGTCATGGGAATCTCTAAATTCCCTCCAATCATTCCTGAACATTGTTGTGTGTTCTTAAACAAAAAGTACTTTGAGGTGCAAAACACAATGTGGACTCCTCAAACTGCAGCTTTGTGCAGTGTAACGTTTCCGCAGTGCCTCTTTCAGAGTTTCCTGTGGCAGCATACTTGTGCTAAGGTTAGCAAGCCAGGAAATATTGACAGTGCTGATGGGAAGTGTAGTCTTTATGTTTAATAATTGAGTAAGAAGCAGGTTTGTTTCATTGAATCTTTCATCTTTCTTTAACAGAACTATGGCGTGGAGTCGGACAACCTGAAGACTTTGGTGGGGAAGATGAGAACAGCGCACCACAACCTGGGCAGCGCCGTGACGCAGCGCAGGAAGAACCCCGCCTACCACAGCAAAAATTCCAATCAGCCCACCAATGAATTCCTCACCGCCGTGGTCGAACTGATCGGCACCGCCAAGAATCTGCTAGCCTGGCTGGACAGGTAACCACGGCGGCATTCAGAGTATCCTGGTGTTAAAAACTAAACATTATTTGCTAATTAAAACAACCGCAATCTCGTAAAAAGCATTAAAAAAAAAAAAAAAACTGGATACCATGATGTCATAGTTGATGTTTTCATCCAGGCTTTCTTCTGGATTTGTAAATTTAGCTGTACTTGCATAATTACTCACACAACACTTTCACTAACATGGCATTTGTTTTTATTAACGTGTCAGTCAGAAGTTCAGTAATAATGTGCAGCTCAGTGCACAACTTTGTTCCTTCTAAGATAGCGGTGGTACTCTCCCCTCCATTCTGATTATTTTAGTATCGTGTTTCCTTGCAGCGCCGATCCAGTTTACTGCATCGCCGCTTTGACTCCTTCAGCTTTTTTGCAGCTTGTATCAGCTTGAAACACATTCCCGCTTGGCTGCAGCAGCTGGAAACAAACATGGATGCCCCATAATGCACCTGACATCTGAAGTGTGTCAGCTCGCTCACCCAGAAACACCTGGGGCCACTTCTTATTCAGTCTGCATCCAGTTATCTCATCCAAACTGTTTTCATAGTTGATATGTTTGGGTTTGAACAGCTGTTATGATCTGAAGTTAATGAAAACTTACAGAAAGTCACATTTTCATTAATTTATTTGATGTTCTGTCCTTTTTTTAAAATTTATTTTAAAGTGTTCTTCATTGCATGCTGTTTTGTTTCACTGTTTTTCACTTGCTAACCATTGGCTGTTCAGTCGATCAGTGTGAATGAGTAAAAGATCAGAGGTAGTGTATAAATAAAGATTGAATAGTCTGCGGCCCTGCTCGTATTTTGAATCCGTTTTAAAACGTTGCCTTGTTGTCTGCCAGCACTGACATGATTCTATAATTTAGTTTCTCTTTTCTCGCCAGGACTCCTCTGTCGAGTGCCAGTGACTTCACCTCAACCAAAGGCAAGATCATCCAGCTGTGTTTGGAGCTCACCTCCACCGTCCAGAAGGTCAGTGACGCTCAGATGCTGCTCTGTGTTTCTGTGCTTTCCTGAGTAATTAACAGGTCCACTCTGGGAAATACAATCTCCACATGAGATCTTAAAAGAGAAACAGATCTCTGATGTTTTCTGTGTGAAGCGACTTGTCATACAGACACATCACAGAGAGGAAGGAGGTCATGAACTAAAATGTTTATTTTCTTGATCTGTTGTTGTTGGTGGTGGTGATGATCATGAAGAAGCTCCAGATAACTACTGTATACATGAACAAAGTCATTTTGATGGCATGTCTCCTTCCAATAGCTGTAATAAACCAAAACAAACAAGAAATGGAGATCCTGACATGTTTCATACTTTAGAAACTTTGAGATTATTACTAAAATGTAAATGAAAGCACACGATGTGGAACTGCAACAAAACCAGTTTATGGAGAGTGGGAAATGTCAGGTTCGTGTCCTGAATACATTTTAAAAGTTTTACATTCTGTGTAAAATTCTGTGACAATGTATATTCATGCACCATCCTTAAATGTTGCTGCCCAAAGAACATGTCATCTAAGCTGTTTTACAGTCATTAAGGGACAGAGTAAGCTATAGACTGTATTTAAAAGATGGACATACCCCTGATGTCTGGTTTTGAACACCTTTTGAAGCCTCAGGTTTCACATTTTGATAGTCTCACTTTACTGGAGCCAGAAGTGACCATTTGGTTGAGGTAGTGGATTGCTAAGTTATCAGCTAATGCTAGCTGGCTTGATTATAAAATCTGAGAATTTCGATGTCTTTACCACACAGAGTAATAATATTTGCCAGAAAGTTGCATTAAAATGCTCTAAACGCACTGACAGCAAAAACATAGTTGGGAAGTTTACCTGAGGTGAAACCTAACAAACAGAAACTGGCTACAACCATTCACGCGCTATTCACCTGTCATTTAAAGTGACAGGCCCCTAATTATACACAAGCATAAACTAATACCACTTAAGAGAGTTTTTAAAAATGTCACTCACTGTTACCATGAGGAGGGGAATTAGCTTCACAGAACAGTTTGTTTCATATCTCCTTGCTCTCAGCTCTCAGTTATCCCATAAAGAAAAGTGAAAAAAATCAGGTTTTCTCAGCTCTGTCAATGCTAAATCCACAGCTTAAGGATCTATTCTATACAAAGTCTTGTGCAACCACGCATGAAGTCATGAATCAGTGATGAATTGTATGTAACCCTTTACATCGTTGCAGAGTCTACCTGAGGCAGTCGTGCTGTCACACTCGGTTACACACAAAATATGAGGGAACTAATTGTATGAGAAGTTCAAACATGATCCATATTAATGTAGCTGAGGCGTACAGACATGTTTTGTGCAACGACAGAATACTTCAGCTGCAAATCAGCCAGACGTTTCATTAGTTTGAAACTTTATAATTTCCTTTAGGGACACAGAAGTTTGTTTCAGAGCTTCACATTTTACAATAAGCTGGATTTCTCTTCATTTATTGAAGTATTCTGAAGCGGCTGTGCACTTGAATGTTTTCTGCAGCGTGCCACCTCCCTGCATGTGTCTGCAGAGCTTTCTGAGGCGTCGCCCTGCTGCGCTGTCATGCAATCATCCTGTCAGCGTGTTTACGGGGAACTGTTATTTCTCCGACCGCAGCAGGAATCCTCTCGGTGTCTCTGGGAGGCGTTCACCGTCCCTGCCTCCTGGTTTCACTCTCCTGTAGGCTGTCATTTCTCAAATATTTGTTTTGCCACTGATTCCCTTTCTCCCGTCCTGTGTCTGTTTTCCACACTCACAGTTCTGGCTTCTGAATGGAAAACCTGCCAAATTTGATATGAGCAGAGCTTCAAGTTCTCCTTTTCCCCAGATGTGAAAATGCTCCACTGCATCTGTTTTCTGAAACAAACAACTTCTTTAACCAGCAAGATAAAAATATTCTGTCTGCTGTACAGTAACATAATATTAACCTGAAAGTTCTTTCCTAATACAAAGCAACATAAAAATAAATTTACTGACGTCATGACTATTAATTCTTTTCCATAACTGATAGTAAAGGTATGACTGTCAAGGTGAGACCCCATACAAAACACAGCTGTAGTTGTTTGGCACCAGAATGTTGTGTGGAAAAAGCCTTATTTAGCAAATGATTCAAAAAATGACAATATTAGAAAATTGATCAGAAAACGGTAAGAATAAGAGTTAAAGAAGAGGAGGGTGAAGCAGTGATCTCCAGACTTCAGATCTGTGTTCATGAACTTCTCGTCCATCCTGACACCTAATTCAATTTAGTGTGAACAGTATTTGCTTTTGAAGCAATACTAAATTGGGTCACATAGTTTAATCATGTGACTCTGTTTTCCTTACCAGCATGGGCAATTACCCGACTCTTATCAGTTGTTTTTGTGTCATACACCACTTCAAAATAAAAGCACAAAATTAAAAAAACCAAAGACAGTGGCTGCCTTGTTTCTCTGATTTTTTTTTTTTAATTTTCTTCTTTTTTTCACTCACGTTGTGCTGATAATAAAGCAGATGTCTGGACAGATGTTTGTGAGGTATCTGAGTCTCTGTGTTTTTCTGTAATTCCAGGACTGCACAGTTTATGAGATGGAGGAAAAGATTCTGGAAGTGGTGAGTGCTGCTTTTGCTTTTCTTTCCTCTGTTCGAACATAGCAGAAGGTGTGCGTGCGTGCGTGCGTGCGTGCGTGCGTGCGTGCGTGCGTGCGTGCGTGCGTGCGTGTGTGTGTGTGTGTATATTTCTTAAAGCTGCAGGTTTGTTTATTCAGCTCAGGCACATCCACTTCCTGTCCTAGATAAGACTTCCTGTTGTTTCAGGATTCATACTTGGATGAAGTTCAGTCACTTTCCTTCTCATAGCCAGTTTCTTGTGTTACCTCTCTTTATACAGTAGCTCAGTCACCTTAAAGAAGGCCAGCTCCCTGTCAGCTGTGGGCTGTTACAGCAAGTAATCAGGGTTTTTCTGGCTCCTGATAGCCCCT
Source organism: Oreochromis aureus (assembly GCF_013358895.1). Taxonomy (NCBI): domain Eukaryota; kingdom Metazoa; phylum Chordata; class Actinopteri; order Cichliformes; family Cichlidae; genus Oreochromis; species Oreochromis aureus. The sequence goes on along the minus strand of NC_052956.1, from coordinate 23,353,161 downwards.
CAACGGGTACAATACAAACTTGTGTCTTTTATTTGATAATTAAATCATGTTTTAGTGAATGAACCCTTTTGTCCAGGCTCTGGAAATTTCTTACACAGGAAAAACTGTTCGAGTCTACTTTTTCTGTACTCGTCACATCTATAAGACATTAACTTGGGCATACTTGGCTTATAGTGACAAGTGGACAGAAAAGCTTCAGCTTACAGTAAACCGAACGTGGCTGGAAATGGACCTGATGTTTTATGTACACACTGTTTTAATCCTCATGGAGACAGATGGGTGAGTATAATGTGAATAAAAATGTCTTTCATGAACTAAAGATTTAGTCCTAAAAACTACTGAAGTATAACGTTGGTTTTACATTATTTTTTTTTTAGTGCTATTTCCAGTACTTTATGGAATAAATATTTATGAAGCAAAGTTACTGCGTTTTTGTAAGGGGAGCAATGAACTCACCATATTTGAAAAAAACAAACAGCAGGAAGCTGACCAGTTATATCCCCAGAGGAGCATGTTTTCCTGGTTTACTTGTAATTTCCTGTTGGTTTGTGTTTTCCTGGTCAGCTCTCTGCTTCCCATGAGCTCGGGCTCGGTGCTGCGCTCCAGGCCTGGGTGTCTGGTCATTTGTGATGATAATATGAGGCTGTTCTCGCTCTGCAGAGGCCTCAAGCTCTTCTCTCGTACAACAAAACCAAGCACCTTCCCCACGTCCGTTTTTGGAGCTTTTTTTTGATGCTTTTCCAACTCCTGTTGCATCTGTGGTTTTCTTTCCCTTTTCCACTGAAAGGTCAGAGTTTTGGATCAGGCAGATTTGGTGCAGGAGGTGATTCAGCATTTCAGACTAAATTTAGAGCACTTTAGAGTCATCATGGGAGATGTAAGCTAAGACCACCATGCTGCCAATGGCTTTCTGTCTTGAATCATGTTTTATTCTTTATTCTAGAGAAAACGCATGACAAAAAGTACCTTGTTTCGTTTTCAGTCCCACGATATTACACAAGCTATAAAACACTAAAATGTAACCACAAGACAAGTCATAAAATCAAATATTCAGTTGATGTCGTTTAAAATGTAACCGTGAAACTCATGCAGTGTACAAGCTGGTGTGTAGAGTTTGATTCCAGAAGGTTATCAGTCAGATGAAATGTATTATTATTTTATTATTTATGTAATTAGACATTGTTTCATATGGTAATTGTAAGTCTTACGATTATGAAATCCAAACCAACACATCTATTCTTACATGTGCGCATGTTTTTTCTGCAGCAGGGTGGGGTTTAACCAACAGCAATATGAAAAACTGGTGTTAAATAAGGCAACACAGACTTTAACTCATATTTACACAAACCAGTCAGGTGCATAGTCACCACCTCGGGCCCATTTTGAGAATGGAAAAACCCAGGTGTATATATCGCAAACCTACACAAATACGCACGTACAAAATGAATGACAGCTACACAAAATCAATGTAACCCACGTACATGCATAATTATAAACCACTGATTATACAAAATAACAATGTTTTCCCTGGAATTTCTTTTAATAACTACCAGGTGGGTGACACCTGTGGTTTCAAAAAGGCTTCCAGTTTTATAAAAGTGTATAAAATCTGAATCAGATATCTTTTGAAATAATTTTTGGGGTCGCAGTATGGGACAGAAGAGTGAGCAGTGTAATAACACACTGTAATACACTTGGCGCCTGATCACTTGGTGAACACTTGCATGTATCCATCCATTGGACAAGCTGAACCTATTTGTATATTTTTTCTTGTTTTTCAGTCCCAAGCGCTCAACAGCATCTGTGAGAAGACTGTCCAAGCGACTTCTGACCCTGCAAAAAGGGAAATGTCCTGTTTGGAGGAGGTTCACATCACCAATGTCAAGCCTGGGGAGGGACTGGTGAGGATTTTTTTTTTTTTTTTTTTTTTTTTTAAAAGGGCATAGAATAAAAAAAGAAAATACACAAATGGGACAGAAATGATCATTTCCCCGTTGGGCTTTATCAGCGGGACGCCGCTGTCCAATAAGTACTGACTGCTGTAAAAAGAAAAACCCACAATCTGACCCCACTTCCCCTCAGAATCACTAACAGGTATTTTAGTGCTACGCCATGAACCACAGCCAGCGTTGAATCAAAAACAGAAACAGATGTAGGTCCAGAAAGGAAAACCCCACCGCCACCGCTGCAGCGAGGAATTACAGAGGAACTGTGTGAGGTGTATTTATGCAGAAGATCCATGTTTAGGTTCTGTTTTATCTTTCAGGGGATTTACATCAAATCCACCTACGATGGGCTTCATGTCATCACAGGAACAACAGAGAATGTGAGTGAGCTTCTGGGTCTTCTTCACCACTCATGTGCCATTTGTAGACTTAAAAAAATCTCTCCTAAAAGTCTTCATCACTACCAGAAATCATGGAAACATGCAGTCAATGAAATGTTAGTCTGTTAAACTCTGTGCTTCTCTTTGTGTGCTGTTCAGTCTCCGGCAGATAAAACCCAGAGGATTCACGCTGGTGATGAAGTCATTCAGGTCAACAAACAGACAGTGGTGAGTCGAATAGCCACAAGTTTTTCATCATTTTGGGAAATGGCCTTAGTCATTTTCTTAGATGGAAAGATCCCACACATGTCTGTGAGGCAGGATGTAGCTTCAACACTTGACTATAGGATTCCCAGGTATTAGCTGTAGAACAATCTTCTTGGATGACAGATGAAACATATTCACAAACTTCACAAAGTCCAGCTGTCTCTTTGTTTCAAGCGACAAGTTGTATCTTCTTTATTTTGTCTTACGTATAAACTGAAGTGTTGTGACTTTTCAGCATACAGGACTTTTTCCTTTCTGTCATATATTTAGTGCTAAAACAGTGAACACTCATGTTAAATGTGACCTTGTGAAATAAAAGGTTGGATGTCAGACTGCTCTGAACCATTTCGGGTCATTTCACAAAGGCGATGAAAACACAAGCTCCACCCACCTGCAGTTCAGATATGCCTATTTTTAGCAGGAGCAGCCAATCAGAAGGATAAGAGGAGGATCCGTTTCCGCAGGTTTCATGACAGTTCACAGCTTACCGAACATGAAATGCTTCATTAAACGCTGAAGTTCAGGGTCGTGAAGTTTAAGGTCTTTACTCGTGCTAGCGCTCTCTAGAGGCTGCAATTCTCTGACATTTGCTCTGATTGGTCCAGGTGGGCTGGCAGCTAAAGCACCTGGTGGAGAAGTTGAGGGCAGAGTCTGGAGGTGTTGTTTTGATGCTGAAGAAGAGGCCCTCTGGACCTTCTGCCAGCTTCGCACCGGCTCCACTGAAAAACCTGCGCTGGAGGCCGCCGCTCGTGCAGGTGAGCCGCCGCTTGTATTGTGCTGAAGTGCTTCTCAGCAAAATAAATGACTAACTCCACAGACTGTCTCCTCCTTTTGATTCTTCCTGATGGAGGCCCTCTGTGGTGGCAGATTGTTCTGCTGTCGTGGAGAGGTCAAATGATGTGGGGAAATCCCAAGCTGGAGTAGAAATGAACAAGTACTTGTGTTGCAGTTTTTCTACCTTTTTTATTTACAAGTTCGAGGGCCAAGTTTGATGACACCAAAAACATAATGATTGCACAATAAAAATGAGGAATTCAGGCCTAAAGTTCTGTGTAAAACGCAACGCTTGAACATGATCTGGAGTCTTTTGTTTTCTAATGTATTCTCGCTTCTCTTTTTCGCTGTAACATGAGCTCAGTATTCAGAGTTCCCTAACAGTCCTAACAGCCCCCGGCTCAGGAGCGTTTATTTGTGTGCTTGTATGGACGAAAAGAGAATTTCCATCAGCAAAAAACTTCACAGCAGAATTGAGCAGGTAGTCTGTATATCCTGAAAGCTCAAATACGCTGCATTACCTGGTTTTTTCCTACACAAAAACATTTTTGTGCTGAGAAACTGAAGGTTTTATTTCCCCATCGACAGATAAATGAGTGCTTGGCATAACACGTACTAAAACCTGTTTGCTTCTCTCTTGCTTTCCTGATGCGCATCAACAGAATTTTAAAACATCAAAATTCACAATAAAGCTTTTATGATTCACTTTCCTGTTTTTGTCGTCAGGATTGAAACCGTGACACAAATTCACCCAATAAAACTGACTGATTACAATCCAGCCTTTACTTGTTAACACGCTTCTCTTCACTGTATAACAAAGAAGTCGTCTGATAAAGTCCTTGTTAAGATTTTTTTTTTTTTTTTTTTTTTTTTTTTTTTGTTCGTCTAGTATTAAAACATGCAAGCATGTTCTTGTAAACCTCTAAAATTAAACAATGAGCTTGTAAAGGGCAAATTTTAAAGATACAACATTTTCTGAAAGTTTGACCTTGAAGAAGAGCTCAACGTAACATGATATTTAGAATCACCATTTATCATTTCCTACATGTTTATATGTTGTCAGTACAAATAATGGCATTAAGAAACATAGTTTGAAATAGCTCTACATAACTTTATTGACACTTTGGCCTTCAGATTCATCTATTGGCCCTGAAGAAGTGAGGAGAGGTTCTTTTTCCTGCTTCAAACTGGACATTTGGGAGTGATTGTGTTTTTGATTTTAGAGAAGTCGAAGTTTTTTCCTGTGGGGGGGAAAAAAGAAGAAAAAGCACGAGTGCACAAAGTTCCGGTTTATAACGGTAAATGTGGAAGGTTAATGGATTCTTTCTGCAGAATTTCCAGGTGAGGCGTAGTTGACGCAGGTCCTGAACCTGCAGCAGCTGTAGTGTTGTGACAGACGTCACTGTATGAAAGTGAAGCAGACTGTGTCGGTAACTAAATCAAGCTGCTCGTGGTGGTTTTCAGTCCGTTGTCGTAGCTTTGAGGTTTCGATTCGAGCAGAAAACGCAGCAGCCGCTCAGTCTGCAGCTACTCTGAGGTGAGCGGGTGAAACAATGGAGCCCTTCTTCCATTTTCCTGAAAAAAGGGAAGATAGGAAAAACTCTGCGTTGATGTCAGATCTGCGGTGGCTGACTCACACTTTTAGTTCACAATGTGACAATCCTGCATTCACCAAACCACCTTCAGGGGTTTTGTGCTGACAAGGGTCCAGGATGTGTGTGTGTTTAGGGGAGATAGGCATCCGGAAAGGCGCTGGGTAGCTCAGCTGATGAGCTCAGGGTCTAATCTCAGTCTTTCAAAACAGATCTGAGATCTCTTTACCTCATCGTCACTCCCACCATTCACTTCAAAGGTTACGCCACCTGCACTTACATTCGTTTATCTTTTGTTTTGTGAAGTGGGAACAATGACAAGCCCTGAAACTATTAGAATGAGTAATAATAAGTTAAGAATAAGTTAGCTCAGTCAGTTTGGTGTTAAGAACAGATGACAATCAAGTAGCAAAGACCAGGGTCACTAATGGAACCTCTTATTCTTATTTTGTGAGACAAGTGTTCCGCCACTGGAGCCACACCCACCCAGGTGAACTCATCTGTCAGTGTTGGGGAATTAAGGTAATCTCAGAAAACGGGGGAAAAAATGGCATAAATTGAGTTGACATGACAAACAAGTTGTCCCAAAAACTACAGTGCTGTGTTTTAAACGTCGTGTTTTATGTGGGTTAATGGAAGGGCAAGAAAATAAGAAACTGCAGCAGGACGTCAGCTGTTTGCTTATTTGTGAAGTAACTTTATTTGTTTCCTTTTTTTCTTTGTTTCGTAATGAATTTAAACACTGAGTTAATAAATTCACTGTTTAAATAAGGAAAAAAAGTAAACTTTTGCTAGTTTTAACTGTACATGAGTTCTAGGGTTAAACTTAAACATCTGAAACACTTTTTGTTTATGATGCTGTTTTTTGTTTTTCACAATTAGGAACATTCACAGTATCGCCAGACTAGATTAACTGTGGCATGGTTAAAAGTGGCTGCATCGAAACGTCTTTCAGACGTGTTTTTCAAAGTGCAGGTGAAACAGAAAGCAAGCTGAATGAAGTTCCTGTGTTTGTGAGAACTTGAAAGTGAGGAAGGAAACAGAAAAGCCTCCTCTGCTCTTTCTCCTCTGAGCTGGAACGACTTTCGCTTTTGTTTGAAGATAAACGCAGTTCACAAAGTCCTTGTCTACTGTGTGCTGAGACACAGAAGCAACCAAAAACACAGATTAGAAGAAACAAACCAAACGTGTTAGTTACATGTGATTCTTTTGTTTCCTTTATAAAAATGACTTAAATTTCTCTTTTCCTTTATTAGACCTCTCAGGGAGCGCCAAGTCTCTATAAATCACGAGAGTCAGAAACCTCAGACGCTCCTGGAAAGAGAGGGAAGACGACCATCTTGGATTTGTATATCCCTCCTCCCCCAGAAGCACCATATGTCCCGCTGTAAGTACCTCACAAAAGCTTCAGGATTTCAGAATCATCTTTTTTGTTTTTTTTGTTTTTTTTTTTATTTAATGCCTGTATTGCTGAGTTTCCCGCTCCTTGTGGCAGAGATGGGAACACAAACGTGTTTCCAGGTGTGAAAATGCGTCCCAAGTCTCCAAACTCGCATCTGGATGCAGACGTGCGGCAGCGACGCTTCACTGTAGCAGAGGAAAACCGGACGTCTGTCGCCCCTCCACCTGAATCCAGCCATCCTATCCCAGTTCGCCTCAGGCAGCGCTCCTCCTCACGCTGTAAGGACACAAAAGCTCTTGTTAATCTTAACCTTACTCTAGACCAGGGGTGGGCAACTTCAGGCCTCGAGGGCCAGTGTCCTGCAGGTTTTAGATATCACCCTAGGTCAACACACCTGAATCAAATGATTAGTTTATTACCAGGCCTCTGGAGAACTGCAAGACATGTTGTAGAGGTAATTTAGCCATTTGAATAAGCTGTGTTGGATTAAGGATACATCTAAAACCTGCAGGACACCGGCCCTCGAGGCCTGGAGTTGCCCACCACTGCTCTAGAGCTTAGTCTAACAATGAAAACAAAGCTCAAGCTATACTTTGAAAAAGAAGGGAAAAGTTTAGTCTTGTCCCAGTGTTTTTATTTTTTTCTGACTCAAATAAATATCCAGACTAAGTCAAGTGATTCCACGCAAGGGTCAAAATATGAAGCGACAGCCAGCAGCCACTCATTGCAGCACAAAGACAAAAAAAGCATCACAATGAGGGGAAAAACATGTGGGTTATGATGAGTTATACAACACTTACAGTACCACAGGAAGTGAGAGCACATAAAACCACAATCAAGTGTTTTTTTTTTTGTTGTTGTTTTTTTTGCTTGATGCATAGACTGTTCTCACACATGCACAGCAGCCCTGAACTTTTGTCAGAGGCTCACTTTAACCTTACAATCCTTTAACCTGCCAGCTCTGTATTTCAGTCCCTGTGATTTCATGTGAGAGAATAGCAGGTCGGATGATGTCATGTGTCTGGCCCAATCTAGCCCCATCAAACCAAACCAAGCGTTTGTACTAATAAGACTGGGTATCTTCAAAGAGCTTCTGTTGACTTGAAGGCTTGATTTCATGAACAGTAATTCCTCCCTGCTGAGTTTGGAGCAGTTTTGTTCTGGTTTTGGTTGGAGACACTGGGATATAGTGCCACCTTTGTCTCTCGAGTCACCACAAAGCGACCTGAATGCATTGTATTATATTTTGAAGCTTTATTGGTTCATAGTAATCAAGGACACCTTATGCCAGGAGTGGTTCTTGAGGATTTAAAGATGAATCACTGATTTAGAAAACAGCAGATTTTTAATTTTAATGAAAATTTTTCCCAGCCTGATTCTCCCAGAAAGAAAAAAACCAAAATCATCTCTGTTCGACTGACTGCAGCTAGCTGTTTATGGGCCGTATTGGTTTGTGCTCTAATATCTGGCTCAGTGTCAGCCTGAGGTGGAAGTAGAGGAGTAGTGTCTCTGAGATGGAGCTGACGTTTTGCTCTTTCTGGACTCTTCGCAGGTAAACCCAGACCCATCTCCATGCCTGTGGAGGCATTTTCAGGCGTGTCTGACCGGCTCTCCAGGCCCAGTTCTCAGGGAAGGAAAGGTAAGGCCCACCTGTCCAGCTGGACCAGATGCAGCGAGCGCCAGTAATCTGACAGTTATCAGTAATAGCCATCTGTCCGACTCATTAAAAGGCAAGGACAGACTGTAGCAGGGATGGGCTGCGTGCTTTGAATTTTTACCTGGTTAATCATTAACCCCGAAAGCTGCCACTGCATCTACGCGACTCATTTCATACTCGGGTCAGTCTGAGCGTTAGAGCACTTCACCTTGACGAGCACGGTGCGCGTTGGCAGTTTGTCCAAGATAACGGGCAGTTAATGAACGGTTAAATAAAGACACGTGAAGAGGTGGGCTGTTTTCCACTGACGGCAAACATGAGGCCGACAATAGAGCGAAGTTTACACACTGCTGCATGAACCTGTGAGGTTTAATGTTGAGTCATCCTAAGAAGTTCAGCGTCTTATTTATTTCTAAAAATATTATCTTTTTTTTTTTTTTTGCTTTGTTTGCATTATTATTTTTCTTTTAAATGAACAATTGGAACAGGAACGTCAGTTATGTCCAGATTTATCTCATCTGTTTCTTTAACAAGGCTCACTTTGACCTGCAACTTAACAAGTCAGCTGTTACTTTTAGTGGTTTTGTACGATTCAACAGGGAGGATGGAAGGATAGAAGCTCGTTTAGGGAGGAGGACTTGCTTATTATGTCTTTTCACTCACATGTAAATCCAGTAGTAGGACTACCTCATTTCTTCTGTACAAGGTTGTCGTAATTAGGAACATGACAGCTGTCATTTGAAGGTCTCACAGCTAAAATGGAACAAGCCAAATAATTAAATAAATAACCTGTTGTCTTCTAACAGGTAAGGACATTCTGCACATGTATCGGAGTAATGAGGGCATCAGCACCATCACGGAGGAGGAGCCATGTTTCCCTCTGCCGTACCGAGGTCACCCATCTGTACGCGGCGTCGACCATATCAGGGGCAGCCAGTGCTACATTAGCGCCAACCTGCACAACACGGCCACCATACCTTACCAGGAAGTGGGGTCCAAAAAGGCTTCTGCCTCCACCTCTGCCGCTGTCTCTCCCGCTAAGGGTGTAAACAAACAGTCCACGTCGCTGCTCAGTGGTTGGCTGGCTCGACTCAAACTGCTCAGCCACTGAGGAGGAAAAGCTGCGTTTGAATTTTATTAGATGAGACAATTATTCTCACCTGGTTTCTGGAAGAGTTTTTAATATTCTGCTTTTAAATATCCGTTTAAAAGTCACGGTCCTGATAAAAGGCAATGCAGTACATCATTTTATAGTTCTGGATAAAGACAGCAGATCATGGACTGTTGGAATTAACTGAACATGTTAAGATGGTGAGGAATTCATCTCAAAATCTAGCACCACAGCAAGGAAAAAACTAATCCGGAAAATGCATAGTGCTTCCCACTTAATGAACCTCATACTGGAATCTACTGAAGGCTCATTTTCTGTTTGATTAATCAGTCATGGAAAATTGGAAGATTTCAAAGTCGTCAAGGAACCTTTGACAATACCAAGCTGAAAACAACAGACTCAAGAGAAAAACTGTCACCTGGGGGAAGAAAACACTGCAACTGTTATAGTTTTTATATATATATTTTTTTAATCATAAAGGAAAGTTACATCTCAGAGTTACTTTTAAAATTGCTGCTATCATTTAGCAGAATTATCTGCAGATGTATGGATGCTTGAAGGATTGGTTTGCTGCAAAATTCCAGCTTCCATGTTTTCCCTTTGGCCTGTAGTGCTGTAAATTCATCTAGATACCTATATATATATTTTTGCCTTCTAGCCTATGTTACAGAACTAAATGTCACCTGTGTTGTGGCCCGGTTACTCTAAAAAGACCAATGCAAACCTCGTTATGGAACTGTTTTCCTTCCACTGTCTACACCTGACACCTAAACAAAGAGCGCAGCAAGCTAAATGCACCTCAGCCAAGGTGATTCAATTAATGTTTGATTCTGTTGCTCAGCTTCATCACAGGTAGATGGAGCCTGTTTATTGCAGAGTGAAGAAAGAGTTGTAGTACAGGGTGTAATTTGGTAAAAAGAAAATTGTTCTTTCTCAGAACTGCTTCTCTGCTGTAGTTTTTGGCGCTTTTAACAGCACAAAAAAATCTCACTTGGACAAGTCAAACCAAAGCAGTCTGTAGACAGATACAGAGGACTACATGCAAGAGGTCAAATATAGAGATTTGAATTTGTGGTGAATTGTCCCTTTAAAGTTTTAATTTTATAACCTGATCTTCCTCAGGAAAGGCTTTTCTAAAGATTATTTAAAAAAATGTTTCATGACAGAAACTTAAAATATAAAAAGCATTTTGAAGGTGTTCCTCAGGGAACCATCTCGGAACTGTTCAAGTTTTTAGATTTTTACCCAGTTTCTAGGTCATGAATATTTGGTGCCTTTTTTACTAATGAAGCATTATGCAAAAGCTACTAAGCTGCTAGAGTGACTCTTACCACAGAAACTGAGCAATATGGCTACAAACAAGTGGTTTTTTGTTTTCATTTTAATCTTCTTTTTCTTCTTTGTCTTTGGACATGTTTTTTTAATTGTAATACTTTGGGTGGCAACAGCTAACAATGAAAATAGCTCAAATGTTACTCTGAGTTGACCAACAGAAGTGAGTTTCCATGTTCCAATTAGTTTATGTCAAAGTCGAAGCTGTGATTCTAATGTGGAAGATTTTATTTTCTGTCACAGTGTACAATAATAACCTCTTCAAGCTTTTAGGAGAAGAAAATTTAGCCGCTCATATCATATATCATATACTGATTTTAAATACAGCTTAACTGTTATATTTTAAGAGGACCTTTTATTAATTTCCTGTCATATTTACTGTTTAAACAGTGGTTGCTCATAATTAAAAATGGCCAATTTGTGGGTTGATTTGGATGCTTTGACTTATGGTTCTTCTACATGGTCTACCCACTGGATTTGAAAAGAGACAGGCTTTAAAGGGGGAGGAGCTTAAACGGCTTGTTTTAGGAGGATGAACTAATTCAGCAGTAAGGCCCATGATCACATAAATAAGGATTCTTTTGAACTACCAGTCATGGAAATGGACACTACTAGAGTCCAAGAATGAAATTATGATGGAAATGAATAGATCTGGTTTTTGATCTGTTTAGTGTTGAATTAAAACATTTCTCAGCATTGGTTCTTTTTTTTAACATTGAAAATAATAAAGGTTTCACGTGTTGACCATCCAAATTAAAGGCAAAACTTCTATTTTGGGGCTTTGATCTCATTAAAGAAATCTGAAATGACAGATTATAGCATTCTGAATCTGCTAAAGATGAAGCTGGTCTTTGTTTTCAGTAGACTTTTTGTTTTATTTTTATTTTATTTTTTTTAATTTTCAAAACTTATCAGTGGATTATCAGAGCCTTCAGGTTTAACATTGCTGAAGTGTTTTTCTAGTAAAAACACCATTTGTAGTTAAGGAACTATTATTGCCTCTTTAGATATTTTGGTTTGTATGCATAAAATGGTTTCTAAAAATGTTTTATCTTTTGTTCTTTTCTCAAAGAACTTAAGATTTGTATACATTTCTAACTTTATCAGGGATATGAAAGTGAAAAAGAAGATTAAAAAATGCACATTTCTTTTTAACAGAGGGAACACAGCAAATAAAAACAGTGAAATGATTAACCAGTGTTTTAGTACAAGGATTATGATTTCAGAAAGCAGTTCTAAAGCTACTCTACCTGAAAATATGCTGCATCCTTTTGTAAAAACTCAGAATGTAAACACTTTGTGTTTTTAGCACAAAGAATAAATCACAAAGTAAAGAGAAAAACTTGAACCATGACACAGAGTAGACTTGGTAAATATATTATGTGGTGGAACAATTCTGAATCCGAAACTGAAATCAGGATAGAAACATCCCCAGTATTGCATTGTGGTTCCAACTTGTCATACTGTGGAAGCTGTGATTTTTAAACACTGAGGTAATAAATGAACTGGAAGCATAGCACATTAGTGGAATTCATTTCATCTCATGATCCAGTCATGATCGAGTGATCAGGCCACTGTAGCTAATTGTGGTTTAAGTTATTTGTTACACCCCTAAAATGGATTTAGAATTAACTTTGATAACAGATTTAATGGATTTAAATAGATTTGAAGTATCTAATATAAGATTTAATTATCTTTGTCATTTGGCGGATTTGTCTGCAGGAAGCTGCTAGATATTTCAGGTATACTTTAAAAAAAGAAGAAAATGATCACTTTCTCATCTCAAGTATTTGTTTTTCTTTTTATTAATGGACTCAAGAAAATGTATATTCTCTGAAGAAATTCTTTGCAGGTTTAAGGTTTCTATAATGAAAAACTTCCTGAGGGCATCCCTCAGGGAACCTTTCTGGATCCACTGATATTCAAGAACTGTGGACTTAAATGTTGTTTTTTTTTGTTTGGTTTTTTTAAGTCTTAACTTTTCTAATGGGTTTTTCACATTATTTGGTTTTATACAAACGAAACCTTATGCGAGCATTATAAAAGATTCTCAGCATGTATAGGAAATTTTTAAATGGCAACCGTGTGTTGTTTCTGAGAAAATCTTTAATGTGTAATTTTTAAAAGTGAACATGAATCTCTTTACTTTTTAAAAAAAATAAAGTTTAAATGAACACACAATAGAAAACACAGTTGCTTCATTGTGAATGCTTGTGGATTGAGTTTCTGCTACAGCTTTACTTGGCGTGACATCATAAGGAACGTCTGCTAGCTAATGTTAGCAACTTACCAAAGTATTAGTAGCCTTTAAAGAGGATCCGCTTCTCTTTTTCCTTTCTTCCAAGTCTCCTGTTCCAATTGTGGATGTTTATATTATGTATACTGAGAGGTGATAACACGAACATGGTCACGTTAGGCACAGAACCACACCCGCCACCATAAACTGAAACTCAGTGAATTAAATATAAACTCCAAATTGAATCACAAACGCATAACAAAAACTAAAAACCCAGAAGATCAAAATCAACCGACCAGAAAAAATCTGATACATAAAGATTACAAAGATTACAAAACTCAATCAACACCATGACGTCAGAATCCAAACTTGACTAGAAATGAACCAAAACTAAGAACAATAAAAAAGAAGAGTCCAAATATTAATACAAAGAGTACAAGCTCAGGCACAAAACCCAGAGTCCATGACATAGGTTAAAAATGTAGGGCGTAGTTGAGTGAAGTAAATGAGTTTTGTAGAGAAAAATAGAAGTTTGACACCATCCTTTATTTTTGCAGAAAAATGAATAGGATTGTTTTTTCATGCTTAGTTCTATAAATACATAAATAAATTGTAGAGCATGTGAGGTGCCAACTGTAATGCTGTGTTTGAAGTGGGGTGTTGCAGAATTGATCTAAATGTATAGTAGCCATAAAGGCGGAGGAGTTAAAATGCCTCATTTCAGAGGGAGGATGAGGAGGTGCAGGAAGGCCCAGTGGAAAAAAATGAAAACCTGGAAGTGGAAATGGGTGGAGCTGATCCCTTTTAAATCAGCTGAAGTGAATAAGGGGTATACGTTTATTTATTTTCCTGTAATGACCACTTTTGGCAACAGCTGTTTGGCGACAATAACATAGTTGAAGTGTTGAAGTTCACTTGTTTCTTGTTGATCTAAAGTGAAGGTGGTTTGTAAAGTTGTCCTTTTGCCAAACTTCATGCATCATAATCTGATTTTGCTCTGTCTGATTATGTAAGCACAAACGGTCTCTCTTCAGAGCTCTGCGTTTTGTTGCCTCTGTAATGCTTTGGAAAAATAAAGTGCAATTTATTTTGAAACTTTGCGTTCAATATTTTTATTTTTTGGAAGTTATAGCAAAGCTTATGATTTATATTTGTTTAAGTTAAATTAGCAGCTGGATTATAATGAAAGGTTTTAAGTTACAAAAACTTCAAATGCCAAACAAATGTTGGTAGGCATAAAAAAATGAATTTGAGTACAGAGGTTCAGTGGGGTCCTTGGTTCTCATAAATGTGAGGAACACTGATATTCTATTTATACCTGATAGTCAAATGGGATAAAACATTTGAATATATATTTTAGAAGAAGCATTTTAATCTGGTGACTGCAGCTAATTTAAATACTAACAAATGACAAAACCATTTAACTCATGCTGTTCACGCCCTGTCCTAGATTCTGTGTCACACTGATGATATAGAAGTTTCATAAACTCCCAAAACCTCATGTATCAGTTATGATACCCCTGGTGTTACAGGGTTAACCTGCATTTCTGCAAGTGTACCTGAGCCCATGCACCAATTTCCATGACGGAATTGTATCTGTTTTTAATGCAGTGATGCCTGAGGGCATGAAGGTCACTGGCATCCGATAATTACTTTCATCCTTGCACACTGAAATTTCCCCAGATTCTCTGAATCTTTTCATGATAATATGCAGTGTAGATCATGAGATGGTCACAGATTTTCATTGAGGACCCTTATTCTGAAATTAAAGATGCATCTTTTTTGCAGCTCATAGTTTTCATGGAATATGATAATGTATTTGTTTACATCCTTCCATTCTCTTCTGGTTATCCTTATCAGCGTTGCCGGGGGGAGGCTGGAGCCTATTCCAGCTACCAGTGAGCGAGAGGCGGGGCATACTCTGGACAGTTGCCAGTCTCTCACAGGGCTAACAGGGTATTATCTAAATATTTGATAGATTTTTATGTTTCACTGGGAATAAAATATTGGCTCATGAGATTTGAAAATCATTGCATTTTGTTTTTTATTTATTTATTATTTTATTTTTGGAGTTGTATTATAGCTGCAGATAAACCTTCATAAGAAAAACTGAGATGACCATGTTAGGAATATCTCCTCCCACTGACTCAAGGAAAAAAACTGTCTGACACCCATCTGAACTCACAGAAAATACTTGCACATTGACTGATTTATTTATTTTGGCCATTTTTAATATGAACATCCACCATTTTAAGAGTAGATATATGACAGAAAACAAGAAAAGGCAATAACAGGTCCACTTTAATCTGATTAAATGCTAAATCAAACTTTAGAATTTCTGGTATTTTTTTGTAAATAATTAGTGAATTCTGTTGTTTGAGCTAATCCCTCAGGTAATAATCTTAAAGGTCACATATGAAGTTTTCAAAGGCTAACAGCTCCATCACGTGGACCCTGTGGTGAACTGCAGTTTGAACTTGTGCCTATTATTGAACTCTTATTCAGCTCTCCAGCTCTGTAATAGACAGACTCAGGTGTATCTTTAGAATAGTCCATATTTTCTTCTGTAATGTTTGAGTGGATGCTCAGGAAATTTGTAGTAAGCAAATGTTCAGAGCTAAAATATGCAGACTGGTGCATGAACACATTTCACTCCACTATAGTTGGCTATAAGGCGGCCTTGAAGTTTTATTTTTTCCTACAAGAAGGCTGAATGTCGATGACATGTGTCTCTTTGATTTGAGTGTAAGAGGAAAAATGGTGTGAGATACTGAAGCCAGATGTCTCCCCTGTAACTAAACAGCACTGCATAAATTTGCTTAATCTGCTGAAAATAAGTTTTATTTTCTACAGAGCAAACGGGAAGTTTCTGAGAAACAGACGAGGGCATAAAGATCACGAAGAGCACCGAAACAGGAAGGACGCTGCGGAGTCTGAGTGGTGCGTTTATGTAGAGCGTGAGTGTGATTTTGTGACTTTGTGGTCTGCTGCTGTGTTAACATATAACTTCTCACAAGCAGAGCACACTTCAGTTCCTCCTGTGCTGCGCGTCTGTCTGCAGGAAACGCATTACACTGCCGGACACCCAGACTGCAGGTAAGGGCGCTTCTTTCGGCAAAGTTTCTTGCTTCAGTCCCCCCTCTTTTTCATTTGGCGTGTGTACAGAAACCTTAGATAGAGAGAGACATGTAAAGTTATGACTAATGAGACCACAAACATCTGCCCAGTCTCTAGAGGTTTTGTTTTTTTCTTTGACCGAGGTAAACTGGTTTTACAGTACACAGGAAAAACAAAAAAGGCAACCGTTAACAGATGAAATATGCAGCATCATGCAATATCTCTAACACTGTGAACCTGTAAAGTGCAAGATAAAGTGTTAAAAAACAGACAAAGAAACCAAATTTCATGATATCATATATTATTTTTACCTGTTTTGGACCTCTCAATTACCCCACATGATCTTTTCAGGTATGTGTTCATACATTTTCCTACCAGAAACTTGTGATTCAGTTCAGTTGCATTTATACAGCACCCAATGAAACAGTTGCCTCGAGGTGCTTTATATTGTAAGGTAAAGTAAGGTAAGCACTTGGTGATGGTGGGGAAGAAGAGACCTCCAACAGAATCAGGCTCAGGAATGGGTAGCCATGCTGTGACTGGTTGCAAAGTGATGGGGAAAACGACCAAAAATGAGGATAAATAATTCAATGTAAATATTAGTACATGTTTAGCTATAAATGCATGGGGAGTGGAAAAGAAGTGCACAGTGCATCATGGGAAGTCCCCCAGCAGCCTGAGCGTATAGCACACATGTATACCACCTACTAAACAGTGGAACATGACGCCCACAGAGATGTTGTATACTAAACTTTGGTCTCAACATATTCATGATCAGCATATCCAGGATATCTTTGCCTTATCTGGCCTCACAGAGATGAAACTCAGTATACAGCCTGAGGACAAGTGAAGTTTAAATATCAAAACAGAACTCGGACCAGGAAGTCCGCTTAGCCTACTTGCAAGGTCAGCAATTATAAAGTGTCCTGCTGTAGCAACCATGATTCAAGGCATGCTTAACACAAAAAGTGTTTGTAATCTTCCAGGAAACACACACACACAGAGAAAATCAGTGTTTCCTGTAAATTATGCTTAAGGAAAGACAAAGACTTCAAAGACGTCAGACTATCTCTAAAACCTACAGACCCTCCTACTACCTGCACACTTAACAACGGAATTTACATAATGTACACATAAGTGACTGGACAGTACATGGAGACTTCTGCATACTACTATGACGTATGAATTACCACCCCCGTTAGAAGTGAAAGGTTAAACCTGAAGTTTCCCCAATAACTTATACAGAACAGTGCAGAACTGTGATGCCCCTCCCTGCTCTATCCTATTTGTGTGAACGTGTTAATATTCATGAAACAAACTTCCACACTGTGATATAAATGAATACATAAGTTCATTTCCTCTTCCTTTCTGTTTGTGTGAGTGAACCTAACATCAGACAGCTGACATGAGAATGCTGTCAGCTGCTGCAGGTCTCTCTTCCATCCTGTCTGGCAGCAGTCTTCTTAGGTGTTTGTGTTTCGCTAGTTTTGGGTAAATACATCATTTTCTACTTAAGCAAAGCTTCTTGTCACATACCGTGCGCACATTTGAAATGAATGGAGGCTAATTCAGGATACTCACACCAGGTTAGTGTTTGGATCATTGTTGAAAACCCCATTTCCTTGTCGTTGCTAAATGCTAAATTAGATAGAATGGCTTTCATGGGTCAAGCTTAACATTTTGTTTAGATGTGTTATTTGAAGCAACTGTTGAGTTAAGTTTAGTTGTTGTGGTAAAAGAGCAGCTTAAGTTCCTATTTTTGTTCCTATTTTTGTTTGGTACATATACTCATCTGTTCTCTTTTATAACCACATAAGTTCATGAGTCATGTATTCCTTTAGTAGGTTTACTTGAAGTGAACTTTTAATGCTGGTAAAACTGGTGTGTAATTACCCGTCATGCATATCTGTCCGGAATCAAGGGTTGGGATTAGTGTGGGTGGATTACCTGGGACTTGTTGTTTTTGTTTGTTTGTTTGTTTTTTCATTTTACATTGAATATATGGTTACCCTTTTCAAGAAAAAAAAAACGATTTAATGCTCATGTTCATGGTCTTCATGACTTCATTACTCCAGCATAGCTCTCCCCACTTACCTGTCTCACCTACCTGTCACTTCCTCTGTAGCCTGGCTGTGTGTGTTTGTCGTAATTGAGTGGACGGCTGATGTTGTGACGCAGTGTGCAGATGAGCCCCAAGAGGGGACCCAAGGGCTGACCCTACACCCCCTGTGGTGGGCTGTGGGAAATGGGGATGCCTACTGAGCCAGTTGTTTCTTGGCTCTCTCCTTCAGGGGGAAATGACTTTAAATAACACAAATAGAAATGAAGAAGTAAACAAATAAACCCTAAACGAATATTCTTATTGCAAAAGCTTATCCCAGGGTTAACAATAATATAGAAGACTTACACCTGGTAGTGACATACATTTTGGAGAGAAAAGAGACAGAATTTATTCAAAACATAGACAAAATTCATCGGGGCAGCAGGGGGCAAACTTCACTTTGAGTGAAGTTTGGCTCACGTGAGAAGAGAACAGCATTAGTTCCTATTTTTGTTTGGTTCATATGTTTTTTTGTTCTCTTTTGTAACCACATAAGCGTATGAGTCATGCATTTCTTTGGTAGGTTGACTTCAGGTGTTAACTTTCTCTGCTGATAGAATTGCAGAGCATTAATATTAGTAATGTGAGAGTTAAGATTATATGACAGATGTTAATAAGTAAAATGTCCCAGTTGGGAAACTTGCTATGCAGATAATGCAGCATACAAAAGACACTAAATACCCCACTTTTTCAGTATAAATATACTAAAAAGGGTCAGAAAAAACACAGAAAATTACTCTATTAGTGGCACCTTTGAGGGGGTTAAACAAGCAAACCCCAAGGATGGTAAGGGTCCACAATGGCACTCTGCACCTTTGAGATGGTCCTAATTTCAGATATGCTGAAGGTTATCATGGTGGCACCTCTGATCGCACTGCACAGGTTGGCTTTTTTTTTCTAGTTTGTTTTGAAGCCAATAAATATAAAAATGAAAGTTTACAAAAACGAAAAAGGAAGGAAACGTTTTGTTGCTCTGATGGCTCTTGTGACAGATGCTCTTCAGTGGGGTGGGTAGAAGTCCAACAACAAAACCCAAACCCTTGCAAGCATAACAGCGCAAGCATTGTGTCTACAGGTAAAATTACATTTTGAGATGATTCTTCAAGCAGACTGGCAGAAAATCTATCAACATGCATCAATTCTAAGTCATCACTGATCCTAATAAAGGTAAAAAAAAAAAAAAAAAGTTTTATCTTATGACAGAGCGCCTTGCTTGTTCTCTATGGTTATTACAATACCACAAATTATCTCTCAATACTTCCTGAAAGTTGTTTTTATAGAAAATGAAAAGGCAGACTCAACAAAGAAAGAATGAAACGGTCTCATCTGTATGAGTTAATCAAAAGAGACAGAAAAGCAGCACAGTGATGTTGTTTATTCTAAAATTAGTGTCAAAACCGAACGTCAGAGTGTGCAGATAAACAGGTAAACAGTGGAATTAGGACAGCATGATTTAAAAACATTTGCACTACCCAGGCTTTTGTATTTCTAGGACACACTGGGGTCTACAGAGAAGATCAGGGGCCTGTTTAAAAATTCATAAATACCAAATCAGGAAACCAAAAGTGGCTCAACTTAGGATGACCACTGCACCGAGGCTCTGTGGGTTTCAGCCTGCTGCTCACAGGTGCAGGCAGCCAGACAGCGTGGGGCATTTGACAAAAGTGTAACAAAAATATACAAATTTACTTAACTGCTGCTTAAATAAAACTGATAAGACAAACCAAAGTGAAATAAAATAAACGTAAAAATAAAAATGCTGATACAGTTGAATGCATTCAAATTTAAAAAATAAGTTTCAATCAATAAAATAATGTTAAAAGTAAATTAAAAATGGAAATACAGGAAGGTATTAGCTGCAAGAAGAACAGACAATAAAAATCTGTCTAAAAAAGATAAATATGTAATTTAATAAGGAGCTGAATAAATAAAAATGGATATAAAATCAAAAATAATATAAAATAACTAGCTCTGAAATGAGTAAAAATAGTTGTCCAGTTGTCTGAGTACATGTGAGGCCCCTAAGGAGCATCATTGTTGGTTGGCTCCTCCCTCTGATCTGAATATCTGAACCTCTAACCTGCCTTCCTCCTTCTCCTGCAGAGTCATCTGCAGCCATGAGTCGGCGTCGGGTTTCAGTCAAAGACCTGGGAGCGGTGGACTGTCAGGGCTGGCTGCACCGCAAGAAGGAGAGCCGTAGCTTCCTGGGAAGCAGGTGGAAGAGATACTGGTTTGTCCTGCAGAGGAGCTCTCTGTACTGGTACAGTGACAAGATGGTGAGCCACAGTTATCTCACAGTTAAACCCTACAGCTCAAACAACGTGCAGTAGATTTCAGGTGTGACAGGTGCGATTAGCTTCAGAAGATCTGTTCCCGGTTTGTGCAGCCTTTGCAAAACATGAATGAGCGCTGTATTCTTAGTCTTGGACTCTATTAGAGTAGCTTTGCATGATTCACAGTTCAAAATAAACCTTCTTTATCTTATACCCCTCATTTCATCCTCTATCCTTATTTGAGCTGCCCACCCTACCTTGAAGCCAGCTTAATTCTGATTGGTTGCCCCTCCTAAAAAGGTTTAAATAGAGGTTGGGTGGGGCTTTTGGTGTCTGAGTTGACCATATTATGGGTACCTAACTCTGTGACATCACGCAGAGCAAAAGTAGAACTAAATATCTCACGATGTTTACCTGTACACGCAGTGACCTTGTGAAACTTTTGGATATGATGTGTCAGACAATTGCATCAAAGTTGCTCCAAAAGCCATGAACATGCCCAAGATATCTAGTTTAGTGGCTTTAAAAAGTGGAGGGGAGCTCTAAATAGATTTTAAGGGGGTGAGTTATGCACAAAAATAACCTTTGCAGTTGAAGTCCAAACTGTTGTTGAAGCAGGCTGAGGTTTTAACATGGGAGTCTGTGGGGCCTGACTCACTGTTGAAGTGAGCCTTAGAGGAAGTGCTGCCTGTGTGTGACACACATGACAACTTTTAGAAAAATTAATAACTAAATTACGTGGTTTTGAATATTTTTAAGTTTCTGCTTTGATACAAATACATTAATATTCCATATAAATGGGTTTAAATAGAAACATTTCTTATAAGTTAAGAATTATATGTAAATCCCTTTGTTTCTGTGAAGCTGTAAATTTAAATAGCATATAGTCAAACCACACTAAGACACAAAGTAGGTCAAACTGCAACCAAACAGACAGACAGAGCACAGTCCGCAGCGATGTGCATCCTCTGACTCTGACCACTGTCACTTTGCTGAGATCACACAGGAACCTGAGATACAGACACGTTGTTTTCTGCAGACTTCACTGCATTAAAGGGTTTCTAGTCAGTTTTTCTGAGCTTTTTTTGCTCCTCTCTGCAGGCTGAGAAAGCTGATGGATTCATCAACCTGTCAGGCTTTACCATCGAACAGGCCAAAACCTCCAGGAAGAAATAGTATGACATGTTTTTTTCCCCCCCCCTCTTAAACCACAAGACTTACTCAGCTGTTTGTGCACCCTCTGTTGCTAAAGCATCTTTAAAAAATATCTCAGTGGTGAGAGATCCGCTGCAAGGCATTTGTTTTCCACATCTTCACCAACTGTTTGCTTTATATAGCGCATTGAATTTATCATTACTTTGCTCTGTGTTGTGTTTCAGTGTCATAACAGCCAGTCATCCGACTGTTGTGACTATTATTATTGGTGCTGAGAGCTACATAGAAATGAATAAGTGAGTACTTTTAACCCATTTTTATTATTTTATCATATGTATTTTTAAAAAAGTTGACCAATTCTGCTTCTCTTTATTTCCTGCCATTGACTGTGTACACTTACAGGAATGAATTCTTCTATAAAATATTGCTTTTGACAGTTTTTATACACTTGGTGCTGAATGATGTTATAGAGATTTGGATAGAGCTGCCCCTAACATCTGTTGTTTAAACCTTACACATAGAGCAGCCAATCAGAGGTTGGCTTAAATGGGGTCGTTGACTCTGGTAATGCATGCGATGCTGGAAATCAGCATCTTAGGCCCACTTTATACCAGCAGAAAATGTCATTATAACGTTTCAAACTGATCCACATAAAGCAGGAACTGTTGAGATTTTGCAGACATGCTTGTCTCAGAATGTCCTCTCCTGACTTTAGTGGCTTATTAGTTTTATAGAAAAGAGTGAAGCCTCGAATTAGTGACATTTGCAGTTCAGCCAGTGGTGGCTGAGAAACTTTACTCTGAACTAATAACTATCACTATTCTTTGTCACAAAGTACATTCATTTCCTCTTCCCTGAGTTTTAATGTCATCTTTCTTTTTATTGAGTCACTGCAGTACACTGTGTAGTATGTTCAATGTTGTGTGTCATTTATAGAATTTAATGCAGTGTGTGTGTGTGTGCGCACGTGTGTGTCCAGATGGATCAGTAAACTAACAGACGCAGCTGAACTAGATGAGGCAATCAACAGTGAAGGTGAGAGGATTAAAAATAAGAATCTACCACAGCAAGAAAATGATGATGGTGACACAGCTGCAGCTGAAGTTTCCACACACTCATGAGCATGACTGTCAGGGTAACTCTGGGCTTTTAATAATTTCTTTGAACTCTTTGAATCAGGCGTAAAATTATGACCACTGAAGGGTGACATGAATAACACTGATCTTCATGGTGGCAACTGTTAGTGTGTGAGGCACATAAGGGTGAACATTTTGTTCTCAGAAACTGGCATAAAGATTTGAACAACACGGGCCAGACTGTGACAGCTAGACATCCGGGACAGAGCACCTACAAACGTGCAGCTCTTGTGTGGTGCTTCTAGTCTGCAGGGGTCAGTATCTGTCAAAAGGTGTCCAAGGAGGGAACGGTGGTGGACCAGTGACAGGGTCACGGGGGGCCAAGGCTAACTGATGCACGTAGGGAGCAAAGGCTGGCCTGTGTGGCCAATCCAGCAGACGAGACGTTGTAGCTTAAATTCCTGAAAAAGTTTATGCTGGTTCTGATAGAAAGGTGTCAGAATACACATGGTGTGCATAGTTACAGGCCAGTCAGGGTGCCCATACTGACCCCTGTCCACCACAAAAAGTAAAGAAGAAGGACTACCTGCCAATTCTTCTACATTGCCTCAACTCTACATTTGAAACTAACACATTTGGGTGTTCCTGTGGGACAGTGATCCCAAATACATTAAAACTGGTTAAAGCAAACTAACATTAAGCTCTTAGAATGGCCAAAGCCCTGACCTCAGCCCGAATGAAAATATGTGGATACACTCAAAAGCTCAAAAGTCCTGTTTTTTCAGAGTCATTAGAGTTGTGTGCTGTGCAATCATTCCACTGTGGAAAAAGAACTGTGCAGAGGAATCATTAATGCCAAAAAATACCATGACATACTCATGATGAGTGTCTGTAAACTTCTGACCACAGTTACTTCCCACTAATGTATCTGTCTTACTACTAACTTTTTACACACTGGACCCTCTTCTTTTCTTTGATCAGCCCAGCTTTCCTTTCCATCTTTACACATTTGGTTTTCTAAAATTTCTTTCCCCATTCCTGTCCCTTTCGCCTATCTTCCTTCCTTTGAAGCAGTCTTCCTATTTTTCCCTTTTCATATCGTTTTTCCTTGAAAAACTTCCTCTCCCTTTCCCTTTGCTAAATCTTCCTTTCCAGTTTCATTCCTTTTTTCACATTTACCCTTTCCCTTACCCTTTCTCAGTTTTTCTTTCTTTTTCATTTTTTCTTTCATCACATCTTCACGTGTCTTCCCATTTCTTGTCTCATGTTATCTCTTTCACTGATCTGTTGATCCTCTAGTTTCCTTCACACATCATCTATTTATTTTCTGCTTTGGTTCCTTCTTTACATTTTCTCTATTTATGCATTTCTCTTATGTGTGTGCAGAGCGCTACAGTGAGGGCAGTGATCAGGATGAAGAAGACATATCGTTTTCTTCTCTTGACTCTCAGCTGGATTCAGTAGCCACCCAAAATGTAAGTAAATGCATGAAGTCCATAAAAAAGAGCTTAATGTGAAAGTAAAATAGGTACTAACCATACCGTAGAGGGGTTATACATTTGGGAACAAATGGTCTTTGGGCTGCAGCATTTTTAGTTGCAGTACCACAAATGACCACTGAGGAAAACTCTGGCAAAGTTTGTTCAGGCCGTTGTATTGATTTTGATTGATTTGATTTGAAACCAAAGTTGGTAACACCAGTTTCTGAAATACCTTGGCATCAGTTTGGGGTGTCATCATGATGCCCATCTTTATGTACACTGATCAATAACATTAATACAAGCTGACTTTGTGCATGATGAGGCCAAAGAAGTTCTGACCTGTCTGGGATGAACATGAGACTTTAGGGAATGTTTTGAGGGGGTCTGGTACCAGATCTTGACTGGGCTCGTTCTGAGTGGGAATTGGGGAGTTTGGAGGTTGGGTTTTTTCTTCCTGAGTAGTACGTCAGTATAGGTTTTCAGTCATTAGTGTTAAGTACTTGATTTGAAGTCAAGTGGACTTTTTGATGACATTTTTGTCTTCTTCAGTTGTGATGGGGACATTATGCTCGCTGTTTTCCCCCATGGTTGACGCCATACGACAAAAGTGATGTACATCCACTGGAACAAGCCGTTGCTTTGGTGTTGTTTCAGCCAGTGGTGCATCTCTCAATTTTGTATAAGACTGTGTTGGTTTTTTAACCCCAACCCTTTCTGAAAACAAAAAATCCTCAAACTCTGTGATTACTTTGTGTTCAGTTTTGACCTTCTGTAAAACTGCTGATGTGGAACTTTTGACTGAATGGGAAAACCTATTGTTCAGAAAGATACTGTGGTGGGTGCGCACGCTGTAAATGCTGGTTTAAATGGTACGTAGCTGTGGCAACCTGTGCTGGTGGGTGTACTGGGGCACTAAAAGCTGAGTACCCAGCTCCTAGGCCTTGTTCCAGATTCAGATCTTCATCTGGAATTCCCCCTTAATTTGGATTTCCTATTCATAAAGTTGGAGCAGCCCAACTAACCCAAAGTTAACAATGGCAGCAGGGAACGATACATGATTGGCTCTACCTTTCTAAGAACCAAAACAAGTTCTTCTTTTCCAACCTACTACTGGACCGCACTAAACTCAGGAGTGACATTGTCAAGTTTCCATTCGACTTCCAAGGTAATTGGAAGGTGGTATTAGTCCCAGGTGTTTAACTTTTCGTGGTTTTGTCACCTTATAGGTGGTTTTCAAAGTTGCTTGACCGCCCTCTCCTCATGTGATTGATTACATGAGACAGGTGAGACCACCTGGTCTGTGATGGTCACAACACAGACCAGAGGTGGTGACATCCTAAACCAACTAGCAGCCACCTTTAATGTAGACTTCAGAACAATTACATTGTGTTTTAACCCCCAATCACACCTTGACCCATGATGACATGGTGTGAAAAACCATTACAAACAATTCACACCTTGGCATGGTGAGAACCAAGGTCTGAAATTATGCTGGACTATCTCAGAGGGTTCACTTGTAGACACAGAAGCTTTGTCCATCTTTAAAGGAGAGACCACGTATTATGCACTTAATGAAAACAACAAAAGCATTGCATTCATTGTAATTCTCTTTCTTTAATAATTACTCCAACCCTCACAGAATCCCAGCTCGAACTTCACTTAATTATTCCAGCACACTGATTTCAGACAATCTAAGGATCTTGGCAGGAAAAGCGACTGGACTTCTTTGAGTTTCTTTAAGTCTTAACTATACATCTTTGCTGATTTGATGAAAGCTAGGATAACCTTTACATGTGTGTGTTCCTTTTCTTTCCCTGATGCCTTAGAGGGAACAGTTTCTGCCCGCTGTTGCAGGGTCCTGATTACTCTAAGTTTCTTCCAGATGGTAGTGGTAGTATAGGATTAGTTAATGGTCTGTGTGCGTGGGCTTCCGGTAAACTTCAATGTTGAGGTTTCCATTCTCCTCAGTGTTCACAGCACAGTCCAGAAACAGCAAACTATTATCCTTTGTTATATCACTGAGTTGACGTGAACAATGATTCACGTGAACAATTGGTGTCATCCATGTATCTGTACCAGTGTCTAGGTGCTGTTCCTTTACTGTTCCACCTAGCCACTTCCACTTCCTCCATACAAAGGTTGGCTAGAATGGGTAACACAGGGGAGGTCATGGCGCGCACATGTCCTGATAATGACCCACATCCTTTTTCATACCTTGGCACATGATCATTAGTAGGTCAACGAAACTCTGGAGCATCATGAAACCAAAAATACAACAAGGAAGATCCAGAGTTGCTGAGCAGCTAGAGTCCTCTATCAGACTATTCTGACATGTGTTCCTGCCATAAAATTTGAAAAGAAGATTCAAAAAGAGATAAAGAGATATCATAATTTTATTTAAAATGGTACACTTGCTCAGTTTAAACATTTGATAGGTGTGTTCTCCTGGTTTCTGAGTGGGTTTTCTCCAGTTTCTTCCCATATTCCAAAGATGTGTATGGGGTCAGGTTGATTGATGATTCTAGCATGCCCGTGAGTGTGAACTGTTTGTCTCTCTGTGTTAGTCCTGTGACAGACTGACGACTTGTGCAGGGTGTATCTCTCACTGGGATAGGGGTTAATCAAGGGTTAATCCTAAATTTAAAGTTACTGAAAACATATTCTGAAACACATTCTGTCCTATTCACAGGGAAACCGTCTTCAGCCTCCCTGGGAGTCTTTATCCTGCACCTCACTCCCCACTGTCTCCTCAATAATCACTGAAAGCAGAAGTAGAACCAGCTCGGCTGCAAGCTCTTTGAGCAAAAACCGAAGACAAAGGCCAGTTTCCGAGGGCGGCGGTCGTCTGTCCTGGCTGGACCTCCCCAAGCAGGATGAAACCAGCGGAACACAGACTCCTCCTCTAATTGATGTTAGAGAGGAAAAAGAGGAGGGCACAGTCAAGGGTAAACACCTGCAGCTACACGTGGTTATCATGTCGTCTGCTGCTACTTAAACTTACTGATTTCTTCCTGTTTCCAGAAAAAATGCCAGATGAGATGGAAAGCCTCTACAACCATCTGAAAGCAGCCAGCCTCTCTCCAACTGGACAGAAATTTCAGAGGGACTTCAGAGCCTCGTTTATCCGGCGATGTAAGAATGAAAAAGTCAACGAAAAGGTTCACCTGGTCCGGATACTCAAAAGCACATTAAAGGTGAGTCTGAACCTTTGTCTTTAACTAAATGCCAAAAAATGAAAGGGTTAGGGTACTCAGTTACACGTACTGTTATCAAGCAGCAGACCCTGGGGCTGAAATGTCAAAGGGCCGTCATTCATCAGCTGATGGAGTAATCCAAACAGCATGTTGATTCCTCTAATGGCTGCTTGAGCCTGGCTCCAAAAGTGAGTCAATCACAAATGACCTGTTAGTAAGTAAGTGTCCAACTTTACAGTCGAAATAAACATGTTTACAGCCAGTTTAATATATGAAGCTAAACCACATACTTAGATAATATCAAATAAGAAATTCTTTATTTATCCCAAAATTTGGGAAATTACTGTGTAACAACAGTCAATTACATAGAAATACACATACGAATATGATACAATAAGGAGCTATTCTTGAAAATGAATGCAGGTATCATGGTGGTAAGGATTTTCTGCACCTGTCCTTGAAGCAGCAGAGCTGTAACAGATTGTTAGTGTTCGGCTGCATGTCTGGTAACTGGTGCAGAGGGTGTTCAAGATCCTTTATTATCCACATACTTTCACCACGGCCAGAGTTGTTTGGAAGACCTCTCCGTCAGCTGCTCCCACTGGTCTTAATTTGCTCACCAAGCTTGTTCGTATTATTGTCACATTCCTCATGGTGATTGCTGTAACAGCAAGTATAACATGAATTTAAAAAAAAAAAACACTAATCGACTTTTAAAATTTGACTTTACAAGCCCTATGTACTTGTACTTATACCTTCAAATAACTCACTCAGAACAAGAAGTCAACTTTATCAGGTAATAAAGTCATTAAAATAAAACTTTAAAAGATGTAAATTTAAAACATAACAGCCTGCAAGATACCCATGCATTTCTAGACACCACATTTTCAGGCCTCGATGACAGTGTTTTTGGTGATCAATAATTAATGGTACTCATGGCCATTGATGGTCTTTGATCAATGGCCAACTGCAATGTTGAATTGCTAAGCTATCAGCTAATGCTAGCTATCTGGCATAATACAGGGTCAATCTATGTTGACACGCAGATTGACTCTCTAATAAATCCCTAGATTTTTATTCAAGGAGACTACTTCTGTGACTGCCTCTATCTTTATTAATAATAATATCTCCAAACTATTGCTGGACATTTTAACAAGGGAGTTAATGGGAACTGACCCGCTTTTGGGGACACCCACAACTAAACATTAGAGTAATCTACACCCTGTTTGATTTCCTCCATCAGCTGATGCCTGATGGAGGATCACTGCATGTTTCTAACACTCGTGTTTTTCAGGCTAAAGAGTCCGAGCTGCTGGCTTTGGAGCAGATCCTGAATGAACCAAATCTCACAGCGCTCATGTACAGGGAGTGGAGACTCTCCAACACCATCCTGCTGCAAGATATCCTTCAGCGCAACCAGGAAGCAGAGGGTGCCACAAAGCCCAGACGGGATAGTGTCTGAGATTTTAGACCTGCTCAACACTGCTGTACAGTAACATTTTCACACTTATGAAGTCTGAAAGACACTGAAAGACAGAAATGTCTAAACCCCACCATCATCCTGTGATGACAGGAAGTTGGTTTCTACTCTTGATCGAATAACAATGCTACAAGTTTACTTGAGGTTAACCTTTAAACAACGCTTTTCACCTCACTTCTATTCACGCAGCAGATTGGAATGTTTGCGGGTCTTCAAGGCTTAGGAAACACTGTTTTTAATTTCAAGCCAAAACTTTAATTTGTATTTGATTAATTTGTATTTTTTAGTAGGTTTGCTTTATTTTTGTGGATGTATTTTTTATATATGATTTCTGTTTATTTTATTTAAAAAGAGATGACCTCCACCAAGTAGCTTGTGTGACTTTTTTCAGTTTGTTTCTTTAGCAGGAATACTCCAAAGGTAATGATGGATCTGCATGATGGTTTTATGTGAAGTGGGGCTCATTCCAGCTTAGAAGTGACTAAAGTGTTGGATTCAGGAACTTTTGGAAGGATTCTTTGAAATTGGAAAAAATTAACGTGTTGAGTCACAGCTTCACAAATACGTTTCATGTTTAAATTTTAAAAATCTGGTAGACATTAACTCAGTATATGGACTGGTTCTTATTCAGTGCTTTTCTATCTACTCTTCCTGAGCACTCAAAGCGCTTTATTCAACACGTTCACACGTATCCACATCCACCCTTTTCTATGTCTAAGTGCTTTCTATCTAACATTCACTCTGATGGATGCGGGAGCAACTCAGCGTTCAGGATCTTGCCCAAGGACGACTTGACATGCACCGGAGCAGCCAGGAGTCGAACCTTCTACGCCTTAACTTGTTGTTGTAAATAAAATATTACAACTAATCTGGATTCAGGAGCCGAGTTCATGTCAGGTGTCCCTTCCAGTTGTCAGCAGTGTTAAAGTTTACTCAAAGTAAAAGCAAATGTTGACGTTTGCAAAGATTTAAATGCATTTTCAGTGAAAGGAGAAGCGGGATCTGTTTATATTTGTTGATACTTTTGTTGTGTGAACAAGTCTGAAGCAATGATTTTACGGCAGCTTGTTTTCTACCTCTGAACTTGTTCACTGCAGTGTCGTCTTGGGGATGTCTAACATTTTTATCATCCAACACAAAAATCCCATTAAAGCTGGGGCTGCGGTCGAACGCTGGGTTTGAATCTGCTCATCAAGCCGATGCCTTGATTTAACATTTACAATAATTCATGCGTTTGTTTTTACATTCAGGTATAGGATACTTCATCATACGCGTGCTTTGTTTCCATGAGCGGAATGAAATAACACAGTAAGAACATGTTCTATTCAGTCTTCTGAATGCAATACATCTATAAACTCTAGAAATGCTGTGAAAATATTCTGCTCTCAAAACTAGTGGAAATGTGGGAACGGGTTCCCAAAAAGCACTGAAAGTAGAACTGGGTCTAAACTGGTGCTGCATTGGTGAAAGACAGGTTTTAAAGTCTGTAAATATTTTGCTTTTTGCTGTATTTATTGTACATTTGCAGTAAAACGTTTGAAGTTTCTCATTTTGTTGAGTCATTGTTTTACAGCACACTGTAGGAACCCAGTACTGACATTTCTCCACATTCATTCAAGTTTGAAAAAGCGATTTCAACAAACCAGCTTCAGGAGGTTGAGGCTCCAACAAAACGCTTTATTAAAACTCCTAGATTTGGCCTCTAGGTGTCATCAGATTAAAGACAACCAATGTTGGGATCCGGTTTATGATTGAAGGCCACAGGTAAAATGCACACAGGGGCAACATCAGTATTTATGAAGTGTGTGTATGATGTCTGTAAATGTATGATTTATATCAGTTCTTGTCATTTAAAAAAAAAAAAAAAAGGTTTTCCTTTTAAACAGTAAGGTGGCATTTCTTGATAGCAGAATAAAAAGCTACTGTGACAAAGAAATCTTTCAGCATGAAATCTTTGGACTATAATTGTACAAAATTTCTTTCCCATAATAGTATGATCCGAGCTTTTGCGAATGGCGTGCCAATCAAAATAAAGTCCCATCCCTGCCTGCCTGCATGGATTCTCAACAGGGCTGAAGATTTTGCTCCCGCATACCGACAGGTTATTAATAACTGACATATATTGTTTGAAAAGCTTAATAGTGCTCCTTTGGTCTCCAACATGTCCTCTGAAAAGGAAATCAAAGACCACCACCTGCAGCAGTAGTGACAGTAAACAAATTTTATTTTGTCATCTGCATTTACAGCTGGAATTCTGGGAATTCAAACACGACGTCTTTGCCTGTGAGCTTCTTGTAGACACCAGAGAAGGTCTCCACCTGAATCAGGAAACATTAAAATCAGCGTTAGTTTAACTTAACCTGCCTCTTATTTACCATCATCACTTTTTCTTTACATAATATAAAAACAACTACAACAACAAGTAAGGCTGCAGGACATACTCCCGTCTGCAGCTGAAGGATTTAAACAGCTCGATTTTTTTATGCCAGTATGTTGTATTTAATACAACCCTTGGATTTTGGTTTCTTGAACAGACATAAACAGAAACTGAAGTAGGACTTTGATCTCTGCATAAAACTCAAAGTAAAGAACAAGTTAAGCGATAAATTCAGTGTCTGTTTATGATCAGTCTGTGCACTGCATGGTTTAGCTCCCCAGTAACGGCCCCAAAGGACTCTGGGAAGATGTAGGAATATGCAGGACGCTCGTCCTCACTGGCCGGCAGCCAGGGACAGAGCTTTCTGTCCGACATTGTGGAACGGGACTGTACGTCTCGGCTCAGAGCTACGCTCCCATACGCCACCAGGACAGAGCCAGGAGAGCAACTCTCTGGATGTCCACGTCGGAACAAGAAGGTTTCTGACTTAAAACATCTCCAGAAATTTAACCGATGGACACGTGCTCCATGTCTTATCCTTGTAATAAATCACGTTTTTGGGAGGCGTTTGGTGTGACAACCTGACATTTTCCACACTAAACAATCCATCCATTGATTAATAAGTTAAAGACTGACATTTGAAATCATCGTTATTCATGTTTCCTGAACATGCAGACGCCTCCGCTGCTTTAAAACTCACTTTGTGTTCGACGTTGTTCTGCTGAGCCTTGTCCAGGTGGACCTTGATGAGCCTGCTGCTGTCCAGTTTCACTCTGATCCTCTTACCCACGATCTCACTGGGGAACACCAGGTCCTCCAAGATGGCGTCGTGGACCGCGGTCAGAGTGCGGCTGAGGGAAGAATGGGGGGGAAAGAAAACAAAAAAAAATCATTAATGCTTAATTTCCAACTCAGTTTAGTTTCAGTGTGTGTCCACAGCGAGTTTGCGCGCTTCAGTTCAGTTTGGTTCTTATTGGTTGAAAGCTTTAGGTTCTACTTGAGCTTTTATTACTTCTCTACACTGGTGGGGTATTTATCGTGGGCAGAAACACTTAACCATGCTGACATCCTGCTCGTGTTAATAACTTTGAGCAATACTAACACAAGACATTTCTTCCTCCTCAAGTCTGGTTTTTATTTTATTTCAGTAAAGTAAAACATTTTTCCCGATAATAGTTTTATGTTACAGCATTAATCTTGGGAGTGAGGCCCTGAGGGTCAACACCTGAGGGGTGGTGTTGATCACAAAGCTTGTCTCCCAAGGGCAGCCATGGGTCCCTGCAGGCCTGCCTCCACTGTACGATGTGTGCGGCTGCAGACCTGCACGACAACCACAGGCCGATCAACAGGATGCCAATCTAGACAGCCGCCACCTCAAGCAGACTGGAGGGGTGGCAGACCATGACTTACAGAAGCATCGGGCACCCCTATTGTACCTTAATGAGTTTCACTTCCTCTAAATAAATCTTACTGCGAGTTTTAGTCAGCCTGGTCCGAGCTGAACTTCGGATTACTCTGTTTTACCAAGATGTAGCTCGGATAAACCGGGGACCAATAATCACAGCAGTAAAGTTTTCCTTCTAAAGCACCTGCAGCGCCGTTTCAAAGATCCAACTTTCAGCACAAATGAGCTCTTCAAAGAAAATAAAAACATTCAGTCATACCATCTTTAGTTTCTATTAATGATCAGTCTGTGCACTGCATGGTTTAGCTCCCCAGTAATGGCCCCAAAGGACTCTGGGAAGATGTAGGAATATGCAGGACGCTCGTCCTCACCGGCCAGCAGCCGGGGACGGAGCTTTGTCTCCAACGTTGTGGAACGGGACTGTACGTCTCGGCTCAGAGCTACGCTCCCATACGCCACCAGGACAGAGCCAGGAGAGCAACTCTCTGGATGTCCACGTCGGATTAGATTTAACACCGGGTTTATAGCATCATTCTGTCCAGTTAATAAACCTTTCTCCCCCCTTTTTTTTTTTAGAATCACATTTGTAGATTTAAGTTTACAGTTATCCTCACAATTTATTTTATTTTGAAGGACAGAGAGAAATAAATCTTAAGGGTGTTACCTCAAAAAAGATGGTTCAACACACTATTAACATTAATTTTTTTTTTAATCATTTATACACAAAGCACTTTCTAAAGCTTAAAGAGAGCACTGCAGATGCATTAAAGTCATGTGATGAAAATGAATATCAGAAGAACTTAATTTTCATCACATGCATCTGGTAGCATGCATTGCATCAGTACCTCCACAAGGTGGTGGTAAATCGCATGTAACCACCACCAGGCTACCCAAAGGTGGACTGATAAAAGGGTTTGAGAAGGTGACAGAAGATCGATCACTTTGCAAACCATAGAAACAAACCCAGAGAACACTGACTTTCAGAAAAATGAAAGTAAACTAAGCACAGTGTAAACGCTGCCAGCTAAAGTTCATTATAGTGTTTTAGTATGAGCTCGAAAAGAGAGAGAGAGAAAAAAAAAAAGTATTAGTGGAAATGCTCATCATTGCACCATCTTCCCTCCATTCTTTCACTTGAATCAATGTCAGAGCTGGAAAGTCTCTAACTTTAAAGACTCCAGATCCATTATAACACTCTTGTGAGTTTGCGGCAGAAATCTGTGAGATCAAATTTAAAGCCAACTCTCTGCACTCACCTCCTGGGACGCTTCTGCTTATTCTTTGTGCGGCTTTTCCTGGTGGGTTTGGGCAGAATTCTCCTCTGAAAGTCAGAAATTGTTCAATTAATATCCAACGAGTATTTGGGCAAACAAAAGCAACGACAGAGCAGCATGAAGGTAGCAATCAGGTTCAGGCTGATATTCTTGCTTACATAAAATGGTTTTATTTCATTATCAACCTATAAGTTGAACCCTGATTTGAAAAGCTGTGCACTGCATGGTTTAGCTCCCCAGTAATGGCCCCAAAGGACTCTGGAAAGATGTAGGAATATGCAGGACGCTCGTCCTCACCGGCAGCCGGGGACGGAGCTTTCTGTCCGACATTGTGGAACGGGACTGTACGTCTCGGCTCAGAGCTACGCTCCCATACGCCACCAGGACAGAGCCAGGAGAGCAACTCTCTGGATGTCCATGTCGGATAAAAGAATCACCGCAACACATGGACACATACCTGAGCTCACCCCTGTTCTTAACAGGGTTATGCATTTTAAATAATGTTTTCCAGGCATCCAGGTTGAAAGCAAAACGTAATATTTCTGGATATCAAGTAAGTCATCAACCTGACAGTCACAGTGGTATCCTCACCTGTGCAATGAAGACCACGTGCTTTCCGCTGAACTTCTTCTCCAGCTCCCTCACCAGGCGCACCTGAATCTTCTGGAAGGACTTCAGCTGAGGGACAGGAACGAAGATGATGATGGCTTTCCTGTTTCCACCAACCTCGATTTCCTGAAAAGAATAAAGCAGCAGTCATTTAAGAGCACAGGGGCTCTGAAGTGTGGTGTGACGCCATCTGGGCAGGGCAGGAGCTCTCCACGAGGTGCCCAAGTCCCAGCTTTGGATCCTTGAAGGAAAACGTCTTAATGTTTCCTAAATCTGTGGCTGTTAAAACTCGGACGAACATGCATTTAGCTCTAGGTTAGTACAAAAGAATTTTAGTAAAACACGACAACTTATAACACCAGTACGTATCAAAAAGTGTGCACTGCATGGTTTAGCTCCCCAGTAATGGCCCCAAAGGACTCTGGGAAGATGTAGGAATATGCAGGACGCTCGTCCTCACCAGCCAGCAGCCGGGGACAGAGTTTTCTCTCCAACGTTGTGGAACGGGACTGTACGTCTCGGCTCAGAGCTACGCTCCCATACGCCACCAGGACAGAGCCAGGAGAGCAACTCTCTGGATGTCCACGTCGGATTAGATTTAAAACTTATCATAAAGATAAATTAAAGCTTGATTTTAAATCAGTGAAAAGCAGCAAACACAGCAACATGCTTGTTAAAACAAAATCTGTGTATCAGTTATGTAAATAATTAAATGACATGAAGCTCATGCACACAGGCTCGTGTGAACTCTCACCTTTGCTGCAGTGATGTTCAGCTCTCTCAGCTGAGCCTTCAGGTCAGAGTTCATCTCCAGCTCGAGCAGAGCCTATGGAAAGACCAGTCAAATGAGTAAAGGAAGCACAACCACATCACTCATCCTACCTCTGACTGGCTCAAACACTTTCTATTAGTTTCATATTTCTGCTTCTAACATTAAAAAAGGCGAGCCCAATCCCACCGATGGCAGCTGTTCCATGTGGTCACTAAAGGAGACGAAAGAACCCCATTTTAAAATAAATTTTTAAAAATGAAAGTTATTTTGTGAGACTTAATTATCAGCTGCTGCACCAGTAGGTTCTTCATCCTGAAGACAGACTAACAACTCCACCATCTTGGACTCCAACTGGTGATGGTCATGCTCTTGAGCCTCAGTGAGCTTCAGCTGCTGAAGGTTCAGAATTACATCACCTTCCAACATCTCTCCACAGCAAGGAGAAAGACTTCCATCACCAGCTGCTGTCCAAGACAGCAGAGTTAGAATCTGAGACAGCTGAGTGATCGCCATGAGAGCAACCAGGTAAGCTTTAGGGAACGCTAGATGAGAAATACCACAGCCGCCTGGTGAGCAGGGTTAAGACATCACTTCAGTTATTGTTAAACTAATCAGTTAAGCCAGGGATACAGCTTTCTGTCCCACAATGTGGAACAGGACTAGAGCTACGCTCACAGGTGCATTATTTTACTTGCCTTTTCTTTTTTTGAAAGACAAAACATGACCTGGGTTACTTTTTTTGCTTACTGAACTTATACTGTATCACCACTATTGCACTACAATGCTGGTGCTGCTGGTACTTTGTTTCAATAGGTTCACACTTCAAATTAGACACTTCAACGACAGCCGGTCTTTGGAAAAGGAGCGGCAGAAATATGATATAATTTTAAGGCTGCATCACCCCATCAGTCCACCAACCAGTATGTGGACAAGACCACCAAACAGGGCTGTCCCAATGAAACACTCAGCCTTACAGGACTGAGAAGAACCCGCAGTTGAGAGTTTAATGTGAGTCATAATTAAATCACACTAAAGACTCAATCACACACAGCCTTACATTCCACCAACAGTATAATTCTTGTTTAAATAGTCACTTACAGACAAGAGTTCTGTTACTGTACATGAACCCCTTTACACTTTGAAAACTTAGAAAAAAAAAATCAGTGCCGTTTTAATTAAATGTAATCTGATGTAAAATTGGCCTCACATTAACAGATAGTGCAGTTATGTAACATGATCAATAAATCATACAGAGCCCTTACACCACACATTAATTCATGCTGCCCTTTACCGTTTTCTCCCCAAAAGCTCCCACAGTTACTCATTCAGCTGGACTGAAGCTTCAATAATACATGGATCTGTGATGCCGTTAGAGTTTCTTACCTGAGAGATCCCAGACTCAAACTCGTCTGGCTTCTCGCCATTAGGCTTCACTATTTTGGCGCTGGTACTGAACATGGCCTTTGTCTCTGCACGGAGAAATAAAAACATTTAGGTTAGACCCACCGGCATCCGAACATATTTAATATCCACCCTTTATTGAAAGCACAGAGCACCGCTAACCTCCAGGCGTAACACCTCTGAGCTAACCGGGCTAGCCCACAATAGCACAGGAGATAGATATAACAGCCCAATGGGCAGAAAATGGCACATACATATTAACTACTTTAGCCAAAATTAAAAGAGCTGAACCGCCGAACCTGAAAATCAAGCTCTCCTCCCCTTGGTTTTGTGGCAGCTAACTGAACACATGCACGGCCTGTTGCTAGCTGCTACTCGCTTGCCGAACTCATTGAGCAGAGCCCCTCTACTATGTCTTATTTAGACATTAAAATGAGCCATCCGATACTGCAAATCACACAATCTAAGCTATCACAGGCTTCACTTGCCTTACTGTGGGTAAACTTTGCCATTAAACACATTTAAAGTACATTTTAAAACAGAAAAGCCAGTCCAGGGTAAAATAGCACGACT
Organism: Oreochromis aureus; assembly: GCF_013358895.1. NCBI lineage: Eukaryota > Metazoa > Chordata > Actinopteri > Cichliformes > Cichlidae > Oreochromis > Oreochromis aureus. The sequence continues at coordinate 23,316,176 of NC_052956.1, read as the reverse complement.
AACCTCTGTCAACGACGGCCAAGGAAGAGGCCGGAACATCGCGAGAGTTGGATTAATCCAATCGGGAGCGACCGTTTTTTTCTATCGCGAGAATTGTAGAAACTCTCGGAGAGATAAGAACTATCGCGTGGCCACAGTAGACTTAACATTGTTGGACAAGAAGAATAAGGAAAAGGCATTTATTTTAAACTCTCATACAGTACAGGCTTACATTGACGAATATTATAATCATGTTCAAATATATACAGACGCCTCAAAGAACACAGGCGGTCAAACTGGTGTAGCAGTTGTGGTCCCAGAGTTTACGGTGGAAATAGGGAAAATTAATGGGGATTAATGATGGACTTTCCGTATACACTGGAGAAATGCTCGCAATACTATTAGCTATTCAGTGGGTAGAAGACATGAGGCCATTACATGCAGTCATTTGTTCAGATTCTAGTTCATCATTGGTCAGTCTACAGCATGACCAATGATGCTGTAGACTGACCAATGACTGACCTTCTGCTCTTCAGAAGGTAGAGCAGATGTTTTAGCAGAAGTTCAGCAAACACTTTTCCGAATATACACGATGGGACTTACAGTTGTTTTTTTATGGATTCCGGCGCACTATGGAGTAAGGGCAAATGAAAGGACAGATAGAGTTGCAAAGGAGGCCACAAAACATGGGGTGGTTGACATGGCTGTTAGCTTTGGCCAAGCAGAGATAAACAGTATTGTAAGGCAAGAAATGAGGAAAAGATGGCAAAAACAGTGGGAGGAAGAAAGGAAGGGACAATGGCTGGGAGGAATGAGAACCACAAGACAGACTAGGAGAGAGGAGGTGATCATATCAAGAATGAGATTTGGACATACTGGCTTGAACACTACATTATTTATGATAGGGAAACATAATACCGAGAAATGTGATTACTGTGGGGTAGAGGAAACTATAGAACATGTCATATTGCATTGTCAGAAGTATCAGGTCGAGAGGAGACAATTGATCCAAAACCTCAGTAACATAAAAATTAAACCGGATCTTATTGATTTATTGCAAAAGGAATCGGGAAGTAAAAGTTATCAGGCCTTATTTCAGTTTCTAAGAGAGAGGAAACTGTTTGGAAGGATTTGAGGGGTTTTTTTTTGTGTGTGTGTGTGTGTGTGTGTGTGTTTTGTTTTTTTGAGCGACGTTCCAGACCACACTTCATACCAGTTGGTGGCGGTAATGCACCTTTCAGTTGTTTGCCAACCGCCAATAAAAATGTAGAAGAAGAAGAAGAACTATCGCGTGAGTTTAGTAGAAAACAGTCGGGGAAGCTACAGACAGTTGATTGCACTGCTTTTAATTTTGTTTACTGCAGCATTTTCAGATAGGGATATACAGCTAATGAAGAAACTAAGATGACTGCAAGACTTATCAGACTGATGTTATATATTTAAGGAATACTTTTTTGGGCTTTTTTCGGGGGTTTAGCTTTCCCGGACATCTGTACACCTGGCTGCTGATTTGGTCCCATATTTCAAGGTTTTATGTCAAATCACGCCTTGACTACTCAAATTTATTGACATTTGTATGTGTCTGAGTTAATATCACGATGCTAGCCACCTTCGTTACCCTGTGGTGTGTTGGCAGACAGTGATGTTTAGGCTGACTGGTCTTTTCAGAGTTGCATGCAGGACCTTTTGTAGCGCTGCTGACGACATGGCGAAAGGGAAGTTTTTCTACGCAGTTAGGAAAGGACACAAAACGGGAGTCTACACTTCATGGTGAGACTGGACACACCTCAATGCCTGCACACTGGTTTTTAATAAAAATCAACGTTATTGGCTATTCAAAGTGCATGTTCTTTCAGTGAGAGTGAGTGGATGCCAGCTTCCGTTCAGATACACGAAGATCTATTTTTCTCCTTGAGCTACAGTAAAACAACCCACCGGGTTTAAGATCATATCAATGTTTCCCTGTCAGTACATCCCACCCTTTAATTCGGCATGGAAGCAGAACATACACTACTTCGTTTTCACGTTTTTCAGGTGGTTAACCTTCAGACAGTTAAATGTATTTCCGCCATTAATGTGGCTAATTTGTGAGTAGGATGGGGCTAAAATGGATTTGTTCTAACAAAACTAGAAATGTAGTGTGTCTTTGGTTTGTCATTATTACAAATAAATACAAATAAAATAAACAACACGCCAGGACCAGACCAGTGAAACTCCACCTTCTGTTAGTGTACAGAAGTTTAACTACACATTTAAAATTTGAGAAAAGAAACTTTGGACCCATTGTTACAAGAATGGAACATTTCTGTTATTGTTTTTCTGTTACTTAATTAGTTTCATGTACCGTAAATGGTAGGAAACAGTCAAAAGTTAAAACACAGTTAAAGTCATCCTCCAAAGCTGTCCAGTGGGCCGGATTGGAGTCTGCCCTATATATTTTCTCTCTTTTCAGACCATTTTGAATGCTGGAAATTCATAAATCAGTAGTTTCTGAAATATTCAGGCCGGTGTGTCTGTCACCAACAATCTCTGCCATGTTCAATTTCACTTAAATTCTCTTTCTTCCTCATTCCAGTGGCTCAGTTTGAACTTCAGTGGGTCATCTTGACCATGTCTATGTGCCTGAATAGATTGAGTTGCAGTTGAAAAGGTGTATCATTAAAGTGTCCGGAGGAGAGAAAGAAGACATCTCAAAATTTTAATTCTTCTGATTTTTTACTTTTTATTTTTATTTTTTTGTCATTTAGGGACGAGTGTAAGAGCCAAGTGGACAAATTTCCATCTGCCTCCTTTAAGAAGTTTGCCTCAGAGCGAGATGCCTGGGCGTTCGTCAGAGGGATCGAGCCTTCTGCAGTTCCAGACGTGAAGAAAGGTGAATATTTTCTAATTTTATACTCTTCAAATACATACTCGAGAATCTATAATTAATTGGAGCTGGGATTGAGGCTGAACTTGGAGCATCTTGGCACTGAAATGCCCGTTAGTTTGGATTCCAAGAATATGTTAACCCAGCTACTGTGTCTGATGGGGATGGTAATACAGCATGCAGGTCTGGATTCACACAAAGCTCACAGGTGATTTTAAGTGGAGAATCAGGTACTTGCTGCACACTGTTCTTGATGAACTTTTTGTGTTTGTGGCTTTCAGTAACTCAGAGCGTGGAGTCTGATGTCACTCTGCTTCCTAAACGAGGCCCGGAGCCGCTCGAGTACATCCCTCTTGGCAAAAAGAGATGTCACTCGGAGGAGGCGGTGGGGCACCAGCCCAAACGAGTCAAGCCATCAGAAAACTCGACATCACAAAACCCGTCATCAGAGAGCTCGGACGGATTCACGTACATGGGTGAGATGTGCAAGATTTAATATTAGAGCTTAACTCCATTCAACATGATGTTATGGGTATAAAATCATGTTATTTACTACATACAGAAATATTTAAATGTAAAATGTAGAAAATGGAAGCAATAAAACTTGAACTCCAGTCTGAGCTGTTCTGCGTTCTCCGTACAGGTGACGCTGTGGTCGTTTACACTGATGGCTGCTGCTCAGGAAACGGACAGAGCGGAGCGCGGGCCGGCATCGGGGTCTACTGGGGATGCAACAACCCGCTGTGAGAATATGTGCACGTGTTACAACAAGCGTGTTTTAAACAGTTCCTAAAATCTTAATTGCATAAATGGACCCATCGGTTTCTCACATTTGTTGCCTCTGGCTTTATAGAAATGTTGCAGAGAGGCTGCAGGGAAGGCAGACCAACCAGCGTGCAGAGATACAAGTAAGATTTACACCTCAGCATGAGAGTTTGTCTTAAAAGTGCAGTTTAAAGCTCAGTGTTAACTCTGCAGGTCTGCACTTAAACAGTACTTTTTTTATTTTTAACACTAACACGGGTTGATTTCCATTCTGTCGCTTTAGAACCTTTTTAAAGGGACCACCATGATAGCCTTTTTTCCTTTTGTGAGATGTTGTGTAGAGAGAAATAAAAGAAGAGCACTTCAGTTTCCCAGCTATTTTTGTGCTTTAATATATTTTAATGGGAAGTATGTTTTTTGTGTGTCAGGTAAAATCTACCTGACATTACTGATAGTGTTATAAAACTGCACGTTAGTGTGCTAGGGTTAAAGAGAGGAGAGGCTGCGGCACTTTCAACCAATTTAAATTACTGAGGACCAACATGTAAAGAGGCTTATTAAATGGTACAGCAAATACAAAGAAGCGCCACCTGCTGGTCATAGTTGGAACAAAACTAAAAATGGTGCCACGAGAATGAAGCTTTTAAACTCACCTTCTGAAAAGTTTCCTGAAGGAGCAGATACGTAAATGTACCTATTTATTGGAAAGAATAGCAAGATGCAGGCCTGTAAATGTCTGTTTGTTATTTTATGCTCGGATTTTCCTCTATAAGCTTTAAAGCATAACTAACATCTCTGCTCTCGCTGCAACAGGCGGCCTGCAGAGCACTGGAACAGGCCAAACAGAATAACATCAAGAAGCTGGTTTTATACACCGACAGCAAGTTTACGATAAACGGTGAGTCACAAACTCGAGTCACGCTGCGGTCATGTTGCATTACCACTCAGATTCCAGCTTTTGAATTTCCCGCTGAATGGGTAAAGGTTTTTTTTTTTTTTTTTTTTTTTCTTCATGCAGGTGTGACCAGCTGGGTGAAGAACTGGAAGCTGAACGGCTGGAGGTTGAAATCTGGAGGTCAGATTACCAACAAAGATGACTTTATGAAACTGGACAGGCTGAATGGACAGGTGGAGGTGGTCTGGGTAAGTATCAGCGTTTCTTTAGATTCATGCAGGTCAGAAGTAAACAATGTTTTTACATTTACTGCAGGATGAGTCTTTATTGCAGTCAACCGCCCCCTGCTGGGGAGGTGATAAATCTGTCCGTGGCCTGAAAAATGGCCACATGGGGGCACCGAAGGATCAATACAGTCAGAGTAAGCAGCTGAACAGGTTTCCTCAGGGGCTAAAACTGTATATATGAAAGGGACAGTTTCAGTGGATTACTTGGATTAAGATGATTATATTTTGTTTTTCTTATATTGTAAGTTTTCTGAAATGTTATGCTTTTGATAAGGAGATGAAGTGTTACATACCCAAATAATTTTCCAGTTTCAAACATCTTCAAAAAAGAAAAATCTGAGCATTCGGCTGAAGACAGGTTCAGCGTTCCTGTTTCATTTTGTTTGCACGTTAGATTCATAATTCAGAAAATATCGTCTAAATATTTATTCTTTTAATCAGCTCTGAATGATAAAGATTTTAAATGATAGTAACTCACTGGTTTGTTAATAAGACTAAGTGTTCAACAAGTACACATTTTATACTAAAATATGCTAATGTTTCTTTCATTAGTACTAATTAAATGTGCTAATTTGCATAAATGTTGAATAAACAACAACATTTTATTCAGACTAGTCCCACAAATGTGTAAAAGGTTCCTGCACTGCCTCACCTTTTTCTGTGCTTTTTCTGTCATTTTTTTTTTTTTAACCAAAGCATTTTTATTCCTCCTCTTGCTGCTGGATCATCGGGGTTTTTATTTTAATTGTACAAAGTCAGGCTAACACAAAGCTGACTGTTACTTATTTTCTAATTCAATTATTCGAATGCTTAAAAATGTAAGATATATGTTAAAATACAGGAATGCCAGAAAGATATTACGAAAGTGTTTAGATTTATCGTGAGGGAAGAATTCAACCCCCTCAGTCCAAATTAGGCCCAAAAAATGTGAATCTTTAGGGCTTTTGAAGGTGAAGCCAGAGAAATTTGGAAATTGGAAAATGTAACTTAAAATGATGAGCTCATTATTAAATTCTTTCTCTTCACTCCTGGTAGATTTTTTTGATGTGGTGTACAAACAGAAATTAATATTTCCAGGTAGTATGATGTGGGAACGGTGTAACAAGTTCAAGTTAAAAGTAACAGTCAGAGGAAAGCAGCAGCAGTATTGTTAATGCCTTATCTGATGGATCAACTGGTAATGGTAAAAACAGCCTTTTTGAAGCTTGTATGTATCAGGATGTAATTTAAAATCTTCTGATCATTTGCAGGTCTTAATGATTTAAATACAACATGTGATAAGGACACCATGATTTAGCAGCAATAATTTGAAGTAATCATTTACTGTGACTGCATTACAGACCACAGTACTAAACAGTCTTAGTACTGCATAGTACAGTCATATGCAATCATTTGTTTAATGCTCAGTAAGCTTCCAAGTGATTGTTTATTAGTTGTTGTCTTCATGTTTTCATACTTGTCTTCCGTTCTGGTCCTCCTCCAGATGCACATTCCAGGTCACGCCGGCTACAGAGGCAACGAGGAGGCCGACAGGCTGTCGAGAGAAGGAGCGGCGAAGCCTCTGCAGTAGAAAAAGACGAGCACCTTTAAATAAATCTGCTGCAGGACTGTTTAATGCTCTTTTTTTGGTTCTTTAGCTGTGAAACAAACCTTTCAAATAAATTTGAGAGGTTTGTGTTTCTTGTTGTGTCAGTTGTGACTGTACTGAAGCTTGAAGGTTGGAGAGAGTCTACATGCTCATCTTTTTTTTTCCTTTTTTTGTGTTAAATGTAAATTTTGATTTGTTTTGGGTCTGAATAAAGATTTTAAGTTTCACCTGTTGTTTCATGTGAAGTAGCAGGAAGTGAGAAGACAGTTCTTGTGTCTAAGAAGCAGAGAGAAGTTGAGGAAATCATGTTTAGTTTATTCTGTCTCGTTGTAATGCCCGCAGCCCTCCAGCAGGAGGCGCTCCAGGTCATCATTGGAACACAGACAAAGGGCTCATGAGGATTTGGGGTTTATTTAAGGATCTCCTCGCGTGCTGATTGACACATTTTGATGAACGTCGTCCCAAACACGCCGGTGCTTGGGGAATATTGTTTTCAAATCACATGTAAGTAAAGTTTATTACAGTGAAACTGAAATGAGAACGAAGGCGTTTGAGATCAGTGTCTGAATCCAGAAAATCCTTTTGCTCTGTCACAAAATTAAACTGGGAGATGTCTACTCCCAGTCTGACAAACCAGTAATCATTATCACATTATACAATATTAACTCTCCTTATGGGCAGCTTATCAGAGTAATCCTTGTTTCCTGGACTGAAGATGTACATTTATTTCAGTTTTCTAAAATAAAGTTTTATTGTGAAAAACACCTTCACTACACTAGCAGCAGGTAAATTCCCCTCAGAGGAAACTCTGACATACTGCTGAGGGCAAACACGAAACCTCCCAGAGACTGAAAGAGACATGGCGCATTAACAAGTTTAGTTTATTTAAAAAAGGACACGCTAATTAAATTGAACACTTCAGTCATGCAGGCTCAGTTTTTATAAAGGGTAAAAGAAAAGCAAAGATGAGGAAGACAAAAGAACATCATTGATAGAAGCATAATAAAGAACATTAAAGGCCACTTATAAAGCTCACAAGCACAAAAACACATGAACCCGATTACAAGGACATATAAGACAGTGTTTATCTTTAAAGACTTGGACACTGCCTCCATGCAGAGACGGGCATCACCTTTCAAAACAATTGAGCCGTTACTGTAAAAGAAACAGGAATCCTAAACAGGAGCATAAATAATGAAAGGAAGACATCTGTAGAACTAACAGCTGACAAGGAGGAAGGACAGCCCCCCCCCCACACACACACACACTTTATTGCTTAAAATGTACGTCCTCAGTTAATCTCCTCACTTCTTAGCCTTCCTGTAGTCCACCAGAGAGGAGCAGAGGAGTCAAAGCAACAGGCATTTAACTTAATGAGGCATCCTTCTTTCAGAGCCACATTTTAAACCACCTAAGTAGCCCAACTAAATCTTTATGTCTCAGATGGAGCAACAGTTTTTCGAAGGGATAAATATAAGCTAAATAATCAAAAATCTCCAAGGCACTCTCTTTTTATATGAAATTATATTTCCTTAATCTCATGGTATCATTATATTCAACATAAAACTCTGACTCGTTTAGACACACACGCACACACACCTGGGAGAAAACAGACTCCATGAACACACCGACTATTTTCCAGCTGGTGCTCTACCAGTAGGAAACTTCCATTTAGGTGAGAGTGGAAAATTCCACAAGGAAAACCCCACCAATAGGAGGAGTCTTCAATAAATCAACCAAAATGAATCAAATTCAATCCAAATCAGATGAGAAAAACATCACACAGATAACATAAATGTTATAACAAAGATATAAAATCTTAGTCCTCATTTACTGTAAGTTGGGATATTCAGTAGTTTCCTTTTGGTTAAGATGCCTTTTTCTTCAAGTTGATGTTTATATTATGAAAGTCCAGGTAGTGCTTGGAGGTAATTAATGTTACCTGTGCCTATAGGATATTTTATATTCCCAAATAAAACAGTGATTTAACTAAACGTGTGCTGCTTAAAGAGTTCAGCCGTGCTGTGGCATATTTTTATACTTAAAGGTAACCTCCCCCTCTGAGGATACACCTGTGCCTCCTTGATTATATCTCCTCCATCCTCCAGATGCTTTTTAACAATTGAGACGCACTGAGACTGATTTACGTGTCATAAGCAGGAGAACGGTGCAGACTAGGAGCCACAAATTAGAAAAATGAGAAAGGCGACTGGACACAATGGAAGCTAACAAGGGCAGGGGAGAAAATCAAGGGAGAGAAACCTGACACAGGTAGAAACAATCAGGAAATCAAAGCGGCGAAGACAGGAAGTCAAGCCGCTGGAGATAAACAAGCACAAAGCAATTAAAATGAAAAGAGGGACCAAAAAACAACAAGGAGAGCCTTGAGATGAATGTCTCTGTGAACTGAAGCTATAAACAAAATGTAACTGACTGGATCATTTTTTTTAAAATGTTTGACTCTGCATTTAGTACATATGTCTTTTTATATTTTTATTACTTAACTTGGCAGGAGCTACATATAGTTATATTAACCAATTATAAAGTGCTAATCTGAGGCTGCACTGGGTTAGATTTCAGTTTCCAATATTTCCATTCCAGCGTGCAGTCTCTTTAATATGCCGCGTTGTTGTATGCATCACTGCTGATAGGTTAACTCTTCATACACGCTCACAGAATGAGATTGAAGTACCTAAAACTACTATGTCGTTACCACAGTGAAAGGTTGTGCACTTGTGTCCCTTAAATTGATGTAGTCCTTTCGATATTTGGCGTAAGCACCCTTTAAACTCTTAACATCGATGATGACCGCTAAGCCGGCAAGTAAACCCAGAGCTCCGCAGAGCTTCGAATCACACAAGAAGCACCTCAGAATCGGAGGATTTACCCATGCACCCAGTCTTTTATTTTGAAAGTTGACCAGCATGTCCTGTGTCAGGCTTCCCGGCCTCCTCATCTGGTCTGTGCAGCCCGACAAGCCTAAAAAAAAGGACACGGCTATATTTTAAGTGAAGCTCAGTGAATCAGATGCTTAAAATATTCCTTGTGGAATGACAAACATTGTCTTGAGGAGGTGACAGCATTGGAGCTGGAACGTGATCCAGCATGTGGGATGTTCTCGTGATAACCCTTTGCAATCAGAACATGGAATTCATTATTTATTTAAATTGTGCTTCCAAATATTAGCAATCAGTGGGCAAAAAATTGATATTTTAACTGACACACCTCAAAAAATAATGAAATTCTTTCCAAATGAGTCCTGTTTCATTTTCTTTAAGACCTGGGCTTAGGTTTGTGACCTCACAGGGTTCAAAATGACACTTAGTTGCAGTTGGCAGCCATGTTGTTTTGAACATTTTGGAAAACCCATCTGAATGTCTTCTTTTTCTCCATGAGGCCTAAACCTTCTGCCTTGTTTTTCTTTTCATGGCTGAAGTTAGTTCCTCATCTGCAGCTGCTTCAGAAGGAATTCAGAGCCAATCAGATGCCTCCCTGATATTACTGGATAATAAATGGAAACATCTTGTAGGCCCAAAACTTCTGCACACACTGAGAAAAGCTTTGTTTCTCCAACACGGAGAAAGAGGAATTAGACTCATTTGTCCTTCCTCCTCCTCCTCCTCCATTCTCCTGCAGCCTTTCGATTGGTCGGTGTCGATGTTGGAAACAGGACGGAGGCTCTGGGTCTCTCGCTCTGACCTCGACCGCTGCCTTCCGGCAAGCGTGGGGCACCGCGACCCCGCCAGAGGCAGCCCAGTCTGAAAGAGAGTGCCTCTGAGGGTCAAAGGTCACCCCGCAGCAGCTTCACCTCCTCGTTGGCTGAGACTCGTTAGCACTCCTCCTCAACACATACATGCCTCCTTAGCAGAATGAGCTCTGGCATCGTTCCGCCGCTGCCCTGCTGGAGGGGAGGAAGACCAAACAAACTGCAAAGAAACTTAACTAACCAGACATTAGAAACATCCTGCTCACACTTCAGCTGGAGGTTTTGTCAATTTTTAGATCATCTGCTCTAAAATAAACCACAATGTTCTGCCGGGGTTGCAGAACTCTCTGACACCGCAAACCGTCTGACACTGAGCGGGGGATGTTCGCTGAAGTGCTCGCAGTGCTGACGGGGAGAAAAGAAAACTTCACGCAGGCGTTCAGCCGCTTGACAGGAAATCAACCTGGCCTACGCCGCTGCGTTAGCCAAGTCGCTCCAGTCCAAGTAAAGTCTCACGAAGTTTGAGGCTTCGGAGTTAAGGTCCTGCTTTCAGTCGTGTGCAGGTTGAAGAGGCTGCACCAAAGTTCCTTAGAGGTTAAAGCTAAAGTGTCTCACATGGTGCTACACAGAGCTTTGCACACCCGCATCTAGATGTTATAGCTCTACTCTGTCAGCAGGGGCAGTGTTGAGAAGATTTTCAATAACTGGCAATGTGGGCTGCTCGTGTCCATCTTCGTCCTGTTGCTGGTCCTTCAGCCACAGCTGACTTCTTTCCACTGAAATGAAACACAGTGTTGGAAACAAGTGAAACTCTACTGCAGCAGCTGTCTGTGCTCCTCATGCAAGTTTTTTTGATCTTTTATTTAGCACCTCTTCCTCTTCGTGGTGAGCTCCGATGTGGTTCTTCTTCCCTGTTCTGGTAAACCTTTTAACCAGTCAGCAGTCTACCAAAGCAGAGCTACATGCTGTTGGCTTTTTGGAGGACTCTGTGCTAGTTGAATTCCTATGATCCTTCCCTCCATGTAGCTGCAGAGCTACGAAAAATGGACACTAGTGCAGGACCAATAATTGCAATGTTTATCCTTAAGTCACTGAAGTCATGTCTTTGAGTCCATAAACACCGGGGTGTTTTCATATGTGAGCATCTGTGCTGCTGCTTAGCACTGGACACTTAATGGGCATGTCACAGTATGTGCTCTCCCTCTGCTACCACTGTGCAAACAACTGGCCGTGTCTCAGTATGCGTACTTGTGTGTACTTGTGTTCTCGTGGACTTGTGATACGTCATCAGTCGCAGACCAAGTACTGTTCAAATTTAAAGTACGCTCAAAATTCCCAGATGTGTTCTCGCTCCTGTTTTATTGAGCATGCATCAGTGGAGACTTATGTGGACTTGGTGCAGCCAAATATCCCAGAATGCATGAGCTGCTGTACCTCCCGCTCTTTTCTAGAATCCGACGCTTGCCTGGATTCACAGACAGTGAATGGGAGATATGCACATTATGCTGTGGCTCATTTACACACTGGTTTATGACATTAGTGAGAGGGGCCTGGCACTCCCAACTCGTCATTTTCAACATGCATGGTTTGTGTTCTGGAAGGTAAGTCGATCTTGGTGCATCAGCCTGAGCGCTTAAAGACTGAGTCAACTCTATATTTCTATAGCACATTTAAAATAACCTCAGCTGACCAAATTTTACTCATGCTATAAAATCACTAAATCAACAATAGAAATGCAGTAAAACACACAATAGAACATACATTTAAATGATCATTTTCTATTATATTCTGCTAATCCAGAAACAAATGCCATCGAGACTAAGTAGGTTTTTGCGAGTGTTTTGAAAATCACTGAGTGTCTGGGCAGCTCTTCTATGAAAAATTAGGGATGGACCCGGGAACATCCAAGAGCAGTTGGTTCATAGGTCCAAACAGGAAGCAAACCGCAGGATGAGAGCATGCCAGAGCCTCATATCTGAGTTAGTGAAGCCGTGGTAAGTCTGAGCTCATGTCAGGTGTAGCTGCTGTCATCCTCTGAGGTATTGTCAGAAATATCTGGGGTCGTATCACTGGTTGCGGGTCTGATCACGGCTGAGCTCATGAGCCAGGCTCCTGCTCTGAAATGATTTCTTCCCCATCTCTCCAGTCACTGGCGCTTCCTTTTTCATCAGGCATGAGGCAGAAGTGTAGCTCAGCACGGCATCAGCGGCGATCGGGGCACAGAAGGAGTCACAACCAAAGATGGTGAGATGTGAAGTGGCATCTGTTTCCATGACAGTTGTCTGTGTCCAGCTCCCTCCACAGGAAGAAAATCCAATCCAGGGTAATTTTGAGGTGACTGGGGAATATTTCTCGAGGTTAACTGAGCTCCTTGTGTCTGTTTTTGTTACCCTCAGTGATAACATACCACCCCCACATACCATATATACATACCATATATATTGTCCCCTTATAAGGGAGGTTTTCACTACCTCAGTGGGGGGTCAGACCCACCGCACATCCTGATCCCTATAATTCAAATCTTGTGGTCAATGTTTCTTAAAGATTTTTGTGGTTTTTATTGACTCCTCTGGTTTCCTAAGAGGAAGGCATTGGCCAAAATCTCTCTCTGATTTGTTAAATAATTTGCTCCCATCGGGACCTGATTTTTTATTTCTTTTTTCGCTTTAACAAATCAAGCAAAGAGGCAGCTGCTCAGATTTTCCTCTCTGGGTAAATTTGTGCTAATCAATGAAATCAGAAAATACTCGAGGTCAAAACCCCGCCAGCTCTCAGCTCATTAAGAAGCTAACACATTTATCTTTAAAAATAAAATCTCAATTTGTTCCCTTGAGCTGATGTTAATCAGTCATGCTGACATCAGCTTAATTCCAACTCTGGGCTCACAAATTTGAAGCATAGTATGCAAATGTATGTAGTCTGACCCTTTCGTCGTTGTGGCCATATGACCATGTGATGGTATTTCCTGGCAACAAAGGATACAAAGACTACATTTCTCTGCTTTTAACGCTTGGATGGATGAATCTGTTGGTCAGCCAGGTCACTGAACGCACCGACAGCCTCAGTCGGACTCTCTGTCTGATCAATTTTTCCTTCATACCCACCAATCAGTGGATCAGCTATTTGCAGTTTGGCAGGTTCCTGTCATCCGGGGCTTCATTATCTCGTCTCCCTGCTGATTTGCATCGTGGACAGAAACGTATGAATCAATCTGTGCCCTCGTGGAAAGTTTGGCAGGCTCAGCGCCCCTGCAGCCATCTCGGCGTTTGTAAAGTTTCACTCCAAAATGAGATTTCAAGCATTTCAAAATTATGACGCCCACTCTGATTAAAAAAAAAAAAGAAGAACCCAGATTCTGCCATGAAAGTAAAACTCATTATGGAAATACATTGAACTTATTGACTATTCATGGGATTTGCCTGCAAACGACGGGAAGTTTCCAGAAGGGTGTCTGTGGTTTTTGAGATCCACAGAGGTAAATTTGTCATAAGTAATTATTTGTTTGGGTGAGTGTATTACAGTCTGTGTTATTCCAGGAAAAAATATAGAGAGTAAAGTTACAGTAAATATCAGACTCTAATTTACCTGTAAGTGTCCTCTTCTGCATTTTTCTAATGCAACACAATTATAACAATTAAAGGAAATCTTTATTTTGTATTGATCTGTGGCACAGGTGAGTGGTGGTTGACTCTCTTTTGCCTGTTCAGCAGGTGCGAATGTGAACGTCTCTGTGTGTGTGTCAGACTGGTACCCTGACCTGAAATATTTGTTAAGAAAATGGATGAATGGGTTATTTTGTGTAGATAAAAAAATAAAGATGCCATGCGCATTATGATGGCCTCGAGGTTTCAAAATGCAAGAACAAAAAGAAAAGAACAAATTTTGGAAAAAACATTTCAGAGAACACAAACAAAATTGTGTGAAAGACAGTAACCAAACCTAAAATACTAATTTCTTATGGCTGTTTTATATTTGAATTAATGTAATCAGTTGCATCAAGATGCTTTGCATGCTTTATATTGGAGCTGTGGTAAAGATCCCACAGTAATGCAGATAAATCATCGTGTTTCTCTCAATGTTTCCTAGTTTTTTCTGCAGTTTTGGAGGAGGTATTGCACCACTGAGGGAGGCTGCTGCCATCTAGATGTGCTGTTGCCATGAAGGTCTTACATTCACATGAAAGCCAGGATCCGAAGCTGACCAGCAAAACCATGTATTGTAATGAGATCGTCAGTGTTAATCGCTTCATCTCCCAGCGGTTTCAATCGATCGGCTGTACATTTGTGTGTTTTTTAAGGTTTCACATCCTCAAAATGAAATAATATGCATGTAGCTGAGAACCACAGTCTGAATAAAGAAATCAGACAGTATGAAGAGACGGACTATTGTGAAGGAAACTCCACTTTAATATAAAGAAATCCCTCAAGAAGTGAATAAGGACAAAATGCTCTTTTTAATATTTTTACATGCACCGACAAAACTGCTTATAAATGATTGAGTGAATACTGCAAGTCATCTCTGAGGGTACTACAACGTCTCCACGCTCTTATACTGATCAGGCTGTGCTTGTGGCCGAGGTCCAGCAAAAGACAACAACACTTGTTCCCTACTCACTCGTGGGTCCCTTAACAGACTCATCATTCTTGCCTGGACACATGAACACTATCAGAGCCTCACAATCAATCAACACCATTAACATCATTAGGTTGCCATGACCTGGCCATGATAATATCTCTACCAGAACTTTCCTAACTCTTCTGATTATGAGATCTTGCTATTGGACATTTTAACAGGTCAAAGTAGGAAACTCACTGGTGTAAATAATAAAATTAATGATGACTGATTTGCATTTAACATGCTGAACTGCAGGTCCAGTGTCAAACTTCAGGCTCCAGACTGTAAAACGTCAAAAACATATGCAACATAAACTTAGGCAGGTAATCAGGACTGTGTAGGCTGCAGTGATAATAATGCCCACTGATTCAGTTCCTCTGTTGTTTATGTTTATGCTATGTCCTCCAGAGCACAGTCGGGATAACTCCTGAAGGACTCAACTGGATTTTCTTCTTTGCTGGAATCCTCCAGATTTGGTTTTGCACAGTTTACTTTCATCTTTGGATTTAATTCTTTTCTTTTTGTTTCCCCCCACAGTGGCATGACTTTACTTTTGACAACCATCAAACTGTGATCTTCTCACCTTTTTAGACTTTTAGACACCATGAGGTCATTTCAACAGTCATCTTTGAAACTTTCTCACTGTGCAGCATGAGACTGCTGTTTCAGAGCTGCGACCAAACACATCACCGCTATGCTTTCACGCTGGTCATCTTTTATCTTGGACATACAAAAATTGCACACTATACACTGGACATCATGCCAAAGTCCGCCTTAGAGCCAGGAAACAGCTTTGTTACAGGACGAAGGTGAAAGGTGATTCAATCACTTTGGTCAATTTAAAGATTCAGTGACATTTTTCCAAAAACTTAAATCCTAATTTCCAAACACTCAGTGTATGTTCAGCGCACTGTGCACTTGCAGGGCTGCCAGGCCTGTGTGACTAAACCAGCCAAATACCCAGAATTGTTTTCGGGAGGGAGCATTTCAGCATATTGTGTGTGCTTAGCCATGTTAGTGTGTGCGCTGATGTGGAATTGCTTTGGTAGAATTTGAGTATAAATACATGATATATTGTATAAGATGCTAAATTGATTCAACTTGCATCAGCTCACCAAAGCAGCCAATTTCCATGGGAAAACTGTGCACATACACAGCCAAAATTACAATATTTGACTGTTTCTGTGGCTCTTTGCTCAATGATGCTGGTGATGGTTTCATTCAGCAACATAAGATCACATGCTGAACACCTCTAAGAGCTAATTTAAGCTAGTGGTCTGTTAGTTCAGTCCCATTACACCCTCAGACATCATTTTCTTTGCACTCTTTACTTTCACCTTTTGTTGTACGTGATGAAAATTTAGCTAAGTTTATAATCTTGCTGATTTTGGCTTAAATATGACACCTTGTTATCCAGTTTTCTTAAAAAAAGAAAGAAAAAAAAGCTAAAGCATTTACTGCAGGAAGCTCATTTAGATGTGAACTCAAATTAATAGTTTGAGTCCTTAATCAAGAAAAGTCATTTTTTACAATACGTTACTTAATCACTTGCTAGAAAAAGTAATTTGTTACGCAATCCGCTGTATGACGTCTGCGTTACTCATTGTCATTGTTGAAATTCATTGTCACATAATTGCCAGTCAACTATAAAAACCACACACAAATCTCTGAGGACAGAAACAATCTCTCTTTTAGTTTTTAAGCATGAACAATAAACTGACAACACAAAGCAAAGATCAAAATCAGGCACAGGAGACTTCAAAGTGTTCACCACAGTGATTCTCTTTTACCATTTTCCATTCTGCTGCCCTGCGTGCAGATAACTAAAGAACTGCTGCATTATTGTAACTGTAACATAAGTGCTGAATTTTGTGCAGTGACACATTACCGTGTTACTAATAAAATGTAATGTTACAGTCTTCAGTCACAATCTAAATTTCTCTATTTTCCTGTCATAAGTGCATTAATTTCACAGAAACAACAAACCGAAAATCATTAGCATGAAAAAGCTGTTAGCATCACCTGTGTAATGTGAACCCCGACTGCTCCCCCTGGTGGTGGGGATGTTTTACAGCCCAAATAACACAACCTCATCGACTTAGCTTGGCTCATAGCAAAACAATAAATTCTCACTTTATTTAAAAACTGCTTAATTCTGTGTCCAAATCATAGCTGGTATAAAAGATGAACATAGTGACTGTGATGTCATGATGTATGAAGCTATGAAGCCTCGAGCTTGGCGATGTCCACCTTGGTGTTTTGAAACCAAAGAGCGCACCATCATCGTCTGACTCTGAGAATGACCAACTTTTATGAAACTGACTTAATGCTCAATATGACCTGAAAGCAGACAGAAAAAAAGGCAGAGGCGTCTCTTTTCAGATGTGGAAGCTACATCCATCTTTTACCCTGCTTTTATTTACTCCAACAGAAGCAGTTTAACTGGCGACAACAGCTTTCTCTGTTCAAGGCTGTGGCTCTTCATCCTCTTAAAAGCATATATTCATGTTAAATTAGCTTTGCACGGAGGAGTTACATGTTTGTGCTGGATTTCTCAGCACGGTATATGAACTGAGCAGTCATTGTGCCTTTCTTACTGTAACACGTCTAAACGTCTGCCGTGAGACGCTGCTGGTCGCATAAGAAAATAGATGGCTGCTTGTTTTTGGTCTGTATAAAGGAGGAAAGTACCAGTCGTTTTCAGGCCCATGCAGGCCTCAGCACGGCTGAGGTCAGGCCAAGGTCGTCAGGGTGGAGGTGCTGCAGTGCTATCCATCAGCTGCCAGGGCTCCAATTATGCAGCAGAGTCCTAACCAAGCGTGAGATGTCATTACACAGATGGAGCTCTAGAGGAGAGAGAGTGAGTCTGCATCTGTTTGTCTGTCAGGCTGCATCAGTGTTCATCTGTGTGTGTGTGTGTGTGTGTGTGTGTACACATTCATTATCTGAGGGAGGATAGCTGGAAACAGTCTTGTCTATAGTATTCTTTATGTGTGAACAGATGCTTCCAGCTGTGGGCTGGCATATGATAATCTGTGTTGCTTTTTAATGTCACCTGTGAATTCTTAACATGATAGATGAATCTACCTCTGCATTACTTACCGCGCAGTAAAGACGATGCTCCACCAGGCTGTGTGTGCACAGTGTGTGGGCAGCTGTTGTCAACATTCAAACAGTGACAAGAGTTTGGTGTTTGGCAAACGTAAATCTCTGTGGACTTTCCGAGTCAGGCGTGAGCAACAGCAAAGTTAAACCAACGCCAACAATTAGCTTGCTGACAATGACGTTTTAAGGGATTACTCTGACACGAATAAAGTCAAATTAAAAACAATGCTCCCCGACCTTCGTGGTTAAAAGGAAGTGTCTGTCTGTGATCTGTAGTGACCAGGTGAAGTAAGTTCACCTAAGTAAAATTATACAGTTACTTTAATATATATATGCATGTATATATATATATATATATATATGATTATGCATGTTTTTTTGAACATGGCGCCTTTTAAAAAGTAGAATTTAACTGCCAAATTGCAAAGCAGTGTAATTACGGTCATACTATTTATTTACTTATTCAAATAATGTAACTATCAATGTTTCTATAGACCAGGGGTGGAGGAACTCCAGGCCACAAGGGCCGGTGTCCTACAGTTTTAGATCCAACACAGCTGATTTAAATGGCTAAATTACATCCTCAACATGTCTTGAAGTTCTTGTAAGGTCTGGAAATGAACTAATCATTTGACCCAGGGTGATATCTAAACCCTGCAGGACACCGGCCCTTGTGGCCTGGAGTTCCCGGCGCCTGCTATAGACTTTTATGGACAGTACAGTATATATAGATGTATATGATGGGATAAGACCTTTATGTACACCAAAATCAAGGTGCCAGTTCCTCTAGTGGCCACTTGAGGCTGAGAAGATGGAAATAGCTTTGAAACCTTAGGATGAGTGTTTTCACCATCATCATCTTGGTTTCCAAAAATGGATGCGACGATGTCATGAGATGCTCATTAGCTAAAGAGGATATGACGGAACCTCCATCTCAAACCACAGCATAACCAAGACTTACAAAACAGATTTAATTTTGAATACATGACTTTTATATATAATAGGACCCAGAATGAGGGACTAAGCCCATAAACAGGTAAATGTCTACAGAGGTCCTATCAGAAAGCTGTTTTCCTATAAACTTCTATAGGACCAGAAGCCTTTTTGAAACCGCAACTATTGCCATCTGGTGGCCTTCAGACCAAACAGTGAGTGGAAGTGAAACTTAAAAATCCATGATGGGGCTCAAACTCCAGTGTGCTGGTCAAAATTTGTGTTTCTGGCTCTCACCAGTTGTTTCAGAGGGCAGGAACAAACAAACGATGTCACTGTTTGGTTACAGGACTTATTAGAGGGAAGGGAACAGTAATTGTGGAGGAACATAAAAATAGTCCAGTGGAAAATTCCCCACTGTGACTCTCAGGAGGCTCTGAGGCGACCAAACGCTGAAACAGAAACACAAGATCAGAATTATCATAAAAAAAACTCGAAAAGGTTTTTACATCAGTGGAAAACACTCAGCTGTCTCCAGCATCAAACACCAAACTCCCACTTTCACCTCCTCACCAAAACTGACTCATAAACTTCTTCTAATTGCTGCTTTCAGCGTTTGAACTCGGCACCGTGAGCGCCCAGCGTCCTCATTATGAGAAGAGGTGAATTGTGGGTAGAATCTGCGGGTGGTTTGACAGCCCGCTGTGAGCGCTGATGTTTCAAAATGCGGGAAACAGGAGGAGGGAGACGAAAGAGAGGACGGACGAGATGGAACAAAAAAAAGAGATTAGAATTGGGGAAAAAAAGCTGGCGAGGGCGAGGAGCGAGGAAAAAAAAGACGTGGGAAAGGAAGGAGATGACAGCGAGGGAATGGGGAGAGATTTGAGGAAACATACGGCAAAGATAGACAGAAACAAAGAGAGGAGAAGGAGGGGGGAGAGGAACTTTGGGAGGACGAGGTGGATAAAACTGAGAAGAAAACCAGGTGGAAAAATAAAGTGGTTGAAGAGAGTGGAGACAAAGTAAAGAAAAGTACAGGCAGGTGAGGAAATCAAAAAAAAAAAAGAGTAAATACATGGTCACTTAGAAATGGCCCTGCATGGTTTTCCAGTGATCATGTGTCTGGGAAGTTCTTACTTTGAAGTATTAACTAAGTTAACTTTCATCTCAATAGTCACCAGGACATTAAAACTGCATGTCTGGAATCTTCCTCTTTCAGGTGCTCCCTTGTCAGGGGTCGCCACAGCAGATCATCTGCCTCCATCTCACCCAATCACCAGCATCCTCTTCTTTCACACCAACCTCTGCATGAATCTTCTCTGTGGTCTCCCTCTTCTCCTCCTGCCCAGGTGCATCCTTTGTCCGATATACCCACCGTCCCTCCTCTGCACAAAACTGCATGCATGGAAGTCATATCTGTTAAAACAACCTCCTTAGAACAAATTAGCTGACTTTGACCCCTCCACACATGATGTTTTAAAAAGCTTTTTTTCCTCCCCGATAATCCGAGTACCATGTCTCTCTTCTATAATATCAGATAAAATGATGAGGTGATGACATTTATATCCAAAAAAAAGTGAAAGGTTGCTTTTACCGTGGCATCCAAATGTTCAGCAAAAAGACTTTTCTGGACATTCTGCAGAAATTCTTCCATGACTCAGTGACAAAAGGGGATACTGTGACCATAGTTCATATTTGGTCAGATACTGACTCAGTGACACTAATCTTTATACTTTTGTGACTGCACAGCTCTTCTGTGCAGCTGGGTTGAAAATGTGTTAGAATTTGTAGCTTTGAAGCGGATTTGAAGCACTGTCTGCTGTCTGTGTTTGTTTCCACTGGCCCAGCTTTGATTAAATATTTGGATTGTTTTTAGATTTTTATATTAGCCTCTTGTGTACTCTGCATTGTCTCTCCCCTGCAAAATTGCTTTAATGCTAAAGCAGAAGTGCCTGAAATGTCATTTTTTTAATGGCCAGCAGAGGGCGACTGCATGGTTTGTAAAAAAAAAAAAAAGTGATTTGTATTGAAATCTACCGGAAAATCAATCTTTTGTATCCTTGGTCTGTGACTTCAGGAAACACTTTACCTATTGGTTTATGGTCTCAATCAATAGTCTCAAGTCTTTTTGAATAAAACATGACACTTATTTGTAAAACATGATCTCAATTAGAGTAAAAAAGCAGGATAATGTAGAGTACTTTTAAGGGCGGGCCTATCTTATAATCGATGAACTGCCACTGCACAGAGTGTCCCTCGACTTGTCAGTCAACTCTGCTCTGCCCTTTTGATTCCTAAGTTAAGACAAAAAGAGGGGGATGACAGAAAGACTCATGGGTGAGGTGCCTGTGGCTTTGTCCATCTTATGCATACAGTGGGTGAGGGGGAGGGCAGCAAATCAGAGGGGGGTTAAGTATTTCTTTAAATATACAACTCTCTGCAGTGACAAATGACAAGTCACCTGTTTGGATGTACGTTATTACTCTCCAGCTCTGCTCTCAGCTCTGCATGGGTTAGAAGTGGGACTGTGCGGGTACTGCAAGCTGCCTGGTGGCTGTTAAAATGCTGCTCAGGTCTGCAGCAGGCTGAGATCCAGTGAGACAGCCGGCAGCAAAAAGGCAGACAGCCTGAATCCCAAGCACACATCCTGCCTGCCTCAACGGAAAACATCTTCATCCACACAGCTCAGCTGGCAGCAGGAATTTTGCAATCAGACTTTTTAGTTGGAGGCAAGATTATTGGAGGAAAGACAGGGCTGATGGGAAATGTGGTCTTAATTTAACCAAACACAACCAGCAACAATGCAGAGCGGCTCTTCGTCTTCTTCCGTAAAGGCCCGTGGTGTCTGCCACAGGCCTGCATATTTCTGCATAAATTAACTGATTTTTGGCTCATTTCTCCACTCGGCATCAAGTGTTTCACATAACTTGCTTGAGGGGGACCAGATCTTCCCAGTCATATGCAGTCATATGAAGAATTATTATTTCGTAGGCGTATTGTAATTGAATAAGAGGGAAAATATCTCCGGCGCTGTGTGAATTTTAGCTTCTTCTCCATGTGAAAGTGCGGTTAAAATGAAAAAGGTGAAATATGGGGGTTTCAGACTCCACCAGTGAGACATAACAATAAATAAACAGTCTTCTTTTGAAGTTGCACTCTCTTTTGAGTTTGAATTCGACTAATCGATCATAGAGTAATTTCCTGAGGTTGCTCTTTTACTCATCCAGTTGGCAAATCCCAAATAAGATGTGCTCTTAAAGCTGCTTCAGCCTGCCCAAAGTCGACTCTTTGAATACAGCGCATGGCAGTCTTACTTTTGACAGCAAACCTTCATTTATAGTCATAGTCTTTTGACTAAAACATCATATTTTAGGCATCCACATTTTTTAGTTTTAGTCACACGGTTTACAAAGCATCTCATTTTTGTTGACATCAAATGCAAAATGTGTCCATATGTGTTCTTTTCTCTAAGCGCCGACATTTTGATGCGTTTGCATGAAAAACAGGGAGCTACAGTTAGATTTCCTGGGGCGGATCACAAGTTAATACATTCTGATTGGGCATCATCTCTTTAGAATATTTTCACAGTTATCATCTTGTTTTTGCCAGAAAAATCATAGTTGTGCGTTGGTCCTACAAAGACCCTACAGAGTGTTGTCCAGTGCAGCTGTTTTCCACCATCAGCAACTGGTCTGTGGGCTACTCTTGGGTTTTCTCTTGAGAGAAACTAAAGTTCTAACAGTGTAAGAAGTGAAAATCAATTGTTTAAACCAATGAAAAGGTGGCACCCACCTGGCTGAGCTGGCGCCAAAGGCTAGAATCCCCAGACCGTTTCCTGTGTGCCATTCCCGCTCAGCATTCAGCCTGTGCACAGCATCACCTGATTAGAGATAAACATTCTTTGTTTTTTGGGGAACTGTGTTATGGTCATTACTCAAGTCAACATGCAATCAGCTTTAACATCATTCTGAGTTCTTCACCAGCTTTGTGTTAGCATGCTGTCTTTCCTTTCCACGTTTTCATGATGTTCTCGATCTTTTGTGGAATAATGGTAAATGGTAAATTGCCTGTATTTGTATAGCGCTTTTACTTAGTCCCTATGGACCCCAAAGCGCTTTACACTACGTTCAGTCATTCACCCATTCACACACACATTCACACACTGGTGATGGCAAGCTACATTGTAGCCACAGCTGCCCTGGGGCGCACTGACAGAGGCGAGGCTGCCGGACACTGGCGCCACCGGGCCCTCTGACCACCACCAGTAGGCAACGGGTGAAGTGTCTTGCCCAAGGACACAACGACCGAGACTGTTGGAGCCGGGGCTCCGCATGATCATGCAAACCTGCACTGCAGTTTTAGACCACTCTATTATTTTTCTTCTCAATTTAACACAAGAACTCAAGTCAGCTGATTGTAACAAAAGAGTGCAGGAACAGAAAAGCATGTTTAATTTTTTTTATCCTCTTGTTATGCAAATAAGTGTAAAACGTGTATGACTCAGGAGTGTAGTCTGTAACTGTAACTGTAATGTGTGTGTGATGTGACTGAAGCTCCTCCTTGTCATGCCGTTTCTCACTCAGTGCCATATCTGTTGTCCCTGATGGCTGATCTGTCCCTGTGCTGGAGTCTTGCTGTTAATCTCCTCATGTCTGGCTTTCCATGTACACATGTGGAACGTCGAGGAGGTCCCAGAGCACAGCCATGCCACCAAATATAAATTACAGCAGATGGAAATGCTGATCTTATTTTGACTCGCAGCCCTTGCTGATATTTTGGGGGGTGAGGAATTGAGCCAAATATTTCTAAATTATTCTTTTTCTGCTTTGCATATTTCCACTGACGGAGACCTCAGCGTATGTAGAAATCATCCGCAGACTGTGCAGCAATTTTTATGTGTTAACAAAGAAAACAGACATTTATAGATGCTTCAGAGTCTCTAATATGTTTTGATTTTTTTTGTGTTGCTTTGATTTTGTGCTTTGTTGAAATCCTTTATAGGGACTAAAATGAAAGGCATTAAGAAAACATCAAGCAAGGCTGTGAGTTCGGTTTCAGATCCAGTTACAACTGCTGTGTAAATCACTGCAGAAACCCAGCCTAATAAATTATTGTAATTTAGTGTAGTCATGACTATAAAAAGGTATGTCCCCTGCACTTCATGTCTTTGGAGAAGAGTAAGTGAAAATAAATCACTTTTAGTCAGAATTCTTTTTATCTTAAAAACAAAAACTTGAGTGGAGTCTGTTTCTCAGGCTTCACACAGCCCAGACAACCTTTTTAAATAATCCAGGGTGCTCAGGAGAATATAGCTGTAAGCATCCATAAAATAAGGCAGGGCAGCCTGCAGATTGCCTGAGAGCCAGAACCCAGGGCAACAAGAAAAGTTATACACTGAAGTTTCCATGCAAATTAAATTCTGATAGAAGTTTCAGAAAATCCTCAAAAGAAAGTGATAATTCATGTAAATACTGCTGTTGATTAATTTAGATTACTTAGGTAACATCATTATTGTTCTAACAGTTAAGGAGGCTTTCAGTCTGTGCCAAAAGACTGAAGCAGGATTGTCAAACCAGTAATTATGGAAAGATCATATTTCACAGAAATATGGAATTTATGTTCATTTTATTGATTTACTTTGATTGTCCCAACTATTGTATTGTCATTGCACCCTGGCAACCACTCTCAACCAGGGAAAAATTAGTATTCCCTAAACAGCTGATGAGAGGCTGCTGGAGATTTTTGGTTGTTGCTGAGTGAAATCGGTTGAAAACAGATCGCTGCACCAAAAACCAATTTGTGATTGCTTTGGTCACTGGAAGATTGATGGGGTTGCCTGTAGTTTGCATCAAAGATGCCAACTTTTCTGCAAACACTTGCTAACTAACCGCCAAACAGTAGTGAAACTTAAAGTGATGCAAATTGGAATTGGACACTGTCTGCCTTCAAAGTAAAAGTTGTGTGTTACTGCTGAATCCTACATGTTTCAAACAGCATAAATGAACTTCTTCATTGTTCCACACATGCTTAGCGAGTAGTTCACAAGTATTTGCACAAAAGTCTTCCATTAAAACTATGGGCAACCGCACCAATCTTCTAGTGACCAGCAATCACAAGGAGGTTTTCTATGAAGCACAGTATACCACTGTGGTACCAATTTGGCCTAGTATAAGCTAGCAACCTCCAGCAACTACTTTCCAACTGCTTAGAGAATGCACATTTTCACTAGTGGCCAGAGGATGCTAGAGAGTCGCCAACTGACGTCTAGGTCTGTGTGACTGAGGATAAAATGATGATTTTTGGAGCAGTAGTGAGAACACAGCCTCCAGCTAATGACACATTTTGATATTAATGTTTCCAAAAGAATGCATTGTGATTAGTTGCGTTCATCAGTGCATCAGTGGAAATCAAAAGTCTACGCTTATAAATTAGACTGCAGACTTTGCCAAACTGTCTGAGAGTGACTGCAGACAGTCAGAGTTGGACCATAACTGTTTGGAGGCAGGTTGCCTCTCACCAGGTGACCCAATCATCTGATTGAAAGGGGTCATCCAGAGGTTGAGGTTGCCATTGTATAGGAAGAGTTGGACCTCCTCTAGTCGCATGAGTAACGGGGACCCAGCACCAATAAAATGAACTCTGCTCTGCTCAATATTCATTGTACCTCTGGATAAAGTGCCTCTAGTCAGAATAGATGTTATATCCCACAACTTAGACATTCACATTACTCACACTCTCATAACACATACATATAGGATCTTGGGGGTGGGCACGCTACACAGAATCCAAAAGACCATTAGGGTGTACACCTCACCCCTGGCGTCATTGCCCACCTCTCAATTTTAAATACATGTAGACATTGAGGGCTATCAGGAGGGGCTATGCACTTACATGCTGCTCTCTGGCAGGTAGCTCCATGCCCTCCTGGGTTTTAAATGCACCTTAGAACACACATGCATCAACACTACATATGAGCGGGTGGAGGGAGGTTTGGAGTCTTCACACACCCCCATTCTCTACGGCCTGCTGGAGCGGGGGGGCTGGGAGGAGGAGTTGGCCGTCCGATTGCGGTCTGGATTGTGGGGCCTCCCTGCTGCTGCCGAGTCGGGGCGGTCTGCTTCTCTCCACCCCAGGGAAAAGGGTAACACCACCTGGGTCTGGGTGCAGTTTCCCCCTCCAGGGGCAAGGGTACCTAGACCTGGGGCTTAGAGTACGCTTGGGGAGTGTGATTGTGTGTACAGTGTCTATTTATGTCTGTCTCCACGTTGGGTGAGTGTTGAGTAATTGCATATGAGAGCATGAGGGTGTGAATGGATGTTTGTATCTGTGTGTGCCTGTATGTCTGTGTCTATATGTCAGGTTGGGTATCAGACGCCACCTCTCTGGGGACATCTCAGGCCCTCCACTTCCCCTGCCAGTGGCAGACGCCCTCAGACATCAGTGCGTTGGTGGTTCTTTGTGTCCAGGGATGGGCGTCCAGGTACACACCGGCTCACTCCTTGGTGGCTGCTTGTCGGGGCCTGGGGCTCGCTCGGGCCACTTCGGGGGTGGGGTGCCCTCAGCCTCTCGGCCTGGGGCTCGGTCACTCTGGAACAGCTGGCTGCCGGCGGAGCTCACAGGCACGTCACTGCAACCCCCCCGGCTTCTGCTCCGTGGCTGCTGAGTGACCCCTCATGTGGGACTCTCCTCAGCTCTTTCTGGGATAGTGGCGCGGCTGCCCCTCTGTTGGTCTTCCTTGGTCTCTTGTGTTCTGAGGGTCTCTGGATATCTGGAGTCTTGATCTCCTCCATACCTGCTTCATGCCCTGGAGGACGGGGCTATGGCCCCCCACACCCTCTAGCAGATCATTACATGAAGGAACCTTTTAAAAACAAGTGCACTCATGCTCACAGGTGTACACACGGGTGCTCACACACACAAACTACACCCTCTGTGGCTCCTACCTCAAAGCACACTGTGCGCTGTCGATCTTACATGCTGCACAATAATGTTTAATATTTAGTATTTACTGTTATATTCCCATAGATCATCGTGATGTTGTTTATTATGTTGCTCTTTTTTTTTCTTCTCCTTGTTTTCTCTTTTTTCTTTCTCAACAGGTGATCCAGGTGATCGATATATGTATTTTTTGTCTGCTTATTTTGTTGGTTTTTGTTTTTTGCCCTTTATTCCCGTCCCTCTTCCCCGCTGTTTGTCTTTCCCTCTTTCTTTCTCCCCTTTCTTTCCCCAGTCAAGTCTGTCCCGTATTTAGCAAGTGAAAATAAAATAAAATAAACAATAAAAGGTGAATCAAATAGACCATTATGGCAAGGCTGCACTGTAAAAAAAATCCTAATATAAAAGTATTTTACTGCATATTTTACAGTTTTGTTCTGTTCTTCTAGAATATCATTAAATTTACATAAATAGACTGTGATTTCACATTTCAAATGTAAATTAACATAAAATCACTGTAATGTAATAAAACATAATTTTCTTGTTTTTTAAATGTATTTGTCTGTACATATGCAAATGTATCATGATTTCACAAATATGTGTCCGTTATTTGAAAGATTGAACTGTTAAATTCAAATGTAATGCTATGGAAAAATATATAAAATAATTCTCATAAACTTTTTTAACATCAAATAATTATTGATCTTGCTATCCGGGGCGATCGCGGCTCAAGATTTGGCAGTTCGCCTTGTAATCAGAAGGTTGTCGGTTCGAGCCCCGGCTCGGACACTCTCGGTTGTTGTGTCCTTGGTCAAGACTCTTCACCTACTGGTGATGGCCAGAGGGGCCGATGGTGCGATATGGCAGCCTCGCCTCTGTCAGTCTGTCCCAGGGCATGCAATCCATTATTATTTAAACCAACTGTTAACTGTATATTTCTGTACATTTAAGTATTATTATTCATATTGCCACATTCATTGACCTTGTTTATAGGTAATTTCATTGTTTAATCACATTAACATGTTCCTAATTTAATGTTTAAAAGCACTTGGAAAAGGCAAAATCCCATGTAAAATTAGTGCAACAAACTGTATTGTCATTACTGAAAATAACTGTATTTTTTATGAGAAAGTTATTTTCTGTTATTTTCTGGTGTTATTTTGGGGCCCCAGCTGCCAGAATATTACTGTTTTTCTAGGATTTTTTTTTTAACAGTGTGGGATGGTCCATTTGGTAAAGTAAATCCGTTGGGCATCTTTCTTCACCTTTAGACAATAATTCTGATGGCAAAAGAGCCAAACGGGACAGGCAAAAAAAAAGAATAAGAAAAAAAAAAGAATAGATGTTATAATTAGGCAATGAAAATGTGATGTGGGCATAGTAACACCAACAATTTATCACTATTTAATCAACGTTCCCAAAAACAGTTGTGAACAAAACGAATGAATGTTTAAACTTAAAGACTTTTAACTTACAAACAATATGCTATTGCTATTTGGCTTGTGGTTTAATTGCTTAATCTTTAGTTTTTCAGTTCATTTTTTCGTTCAGTGAGAAAAATCTGGTTGGTTTTGGGCTTGAACAAGTGTATTAAAGCCAGGCTCCC
Organism: Oreochromis aureus; assembly: GCF_013358895.1. NCBI lineage: Eukaryota > Metazoa > Chordata > Actinopteri > Cichliformes > Cichlidae > Oreochromis > Oreochromis aureus. The sequence continues at coordinate 23,287,897 of NC_052956.1, read as the reverse complement.
TTCCATTCTCCATCTGAGAGCCCTGGAATGCCTTTCTTCTCACAGAACTCTCTAATTCCTGCTCTCCACATTCTTTATACCACTTTGCCCAGTCCGAGTTGGTTTTTCAGCTGAAGCTCCAGATTTCCTGCAATGTCCTTGATCTGTCTTGTTACAGTTCGCCAGGAAAGGGACACAGTTCTCAAACATTTTTTTTTTTCTCAGGGCATATCAGTGGGGCACAGTCCACCAAACACTCTTTGATAACTCCCCATCAGAGAATGATTTACTGGTTTTTGTGGGAAATCGCCAAACTGGTCATGACTGCTTCTGAGTGTGTAAAGCTGAGTAAAAAGTCCTTGTTGCTTCTGCAGCTCTCCTGGAAAAGGTTCAGATGTCTACACGCAGCCTGCATCAGTCAAGTTCTTGTATTCCTTTGCATGTTTAGTCTCACAATGGCATTCAAACAAACTAAGCACACAGTTTTACCTTTAACTTACGTAAGTAAATAAACTGCTCAAAAAGGAACACATTGAAAACACATAAGATTTCAATGGGAATTCAGCAATGCTAGGAACAAAAGGATGCTCCATCATTTGATGGAAATTAAAATTATACAGCAAAACCTTCTGCTATGACACGTATTGATGTGCCATTGTGAAGGAGTTGGGCTACTTATGTAACATCTGTAGGGTCCAGCTATCACCTCATGCTGCCGGTAGTGACCCTGATGCTAACCAAATGCAAAACTAGTGAAAAAAACAGTCAGAAAAGATGAGGAGGGAAAAACTGATTAACAACCCCCTCTGCTACTTACTGCTACTGACCAGACCAGAATGTGAGGGAAAAAACATGCAGTCACCTTCAAAAATAAAAGGTACACTGTTAAAAAAAACATCTTAAAAAAACGGTAATATTCTGGCAGCTGGGGCGCCAAAATACTACCGTAAAATAACAGAAAATAACTTCCTCATAAAAATACAGTTATTTTCAGTAATGAAAATAGAGTTTGTTGCGCTAATTTTACATGGGATTCTGCCTTTTCCAAGTGCTTTTAGACATTAAATTAGGAACATTTTAACGTGATTAAACAATGAAATTACCTATAAACAAGGTCAATGAATGTGGCAATATGAATAATAATACTTAAATGTACAGAAATATACAGTTGGTTTAAATAATAATGGATTGCATGCCCTGGGACAGAGGCGAGGCTGCCATATCGCACCATCGGCCCCTCTGGCCATCACCAGTAGGTGAAGTGTCTTGATCAAGGACACAACAACCGAGAGTGTCCGAGCCGGGGCTCGAACCGACAACCTTCTGACCACAAGGCGAACTGCCAACGCTTGAGCCACGATCGCCCTAAAGAGCAATGATAATAATACTTATGTGATGTAACACAAGCTTATATCATGTTATATACTTTTCCATAGCATTACATTTGAATTCAACAGTTAAATCTTTCAAATAATGGACACATATTTGTGAAATCATGATACATTTCTGAATTTATTTTTACAATCTAAATATGCATATGTACAAAAAAAAAACAAGTAAATTGTGTTTTACTATATTTACAGTGATGTCATGTTATTTTACATTTGACATGTAAAATCACAGTCTACTTGTGTACATTTAATGATATTCTAGAAAAACAGTACAAAACTGTAAAATATGCAGTAAGGTACTTTGACATTACTATTTTTTGGAACAGTGTACAAAGTTGTATTGTAGTTTCGAAGAAGTTTACAAAAAAGCACTAATCCATTCTCTGATTTATTAAAGACTGTTTGGTGTCTGAAATGGGACAGACTCCATACTGATTTATGTTTGAATTCTGATTTCCCACTGAGCTCCTGGGGGAGAATGAAAGGGCCGGATGTGGTCCGGAGAGCGTCCGAGACCGCGGTCTGATCCAGTGTGACAGAGTCGTAATCAAACAGCGAGTGAAATCAAACGTCTGCCTAATCTTTTGGGCAAATGTTCTTTAACTTATTCCGCTGCTCACCCTCCTGCCTTCATTATACTTCAGCATGTGATTGTTTTTTGTGTATAAGTAGGTGTATTTTCACAACTATTTCACAAGCTGCCATGGGATTGTGTGTAATTCTTTCAGACTTTATAAAGCTCATTCAGAACAAATGTAGTCACCGTCGTCCTCGTAAGAAGCAAACTCTACTTCGTGTTGAAAGCTGGTGGAAGGTCATTCTAATGTCACAGATATACCGAAGGTCAGTGTAGTGAACATTAACCGTTCTACCAAAGCTGCACATCCTGGCCTTGTTTACATTTACGTACAATGATGTTAAAATTTTTATTTAATGATCAGCATTCATTTATTCATTACGTGTTTCATCCAGAAATCACAAGGCTTCTCAGTGTTGTGATGTTTCCCTTCATTTCTGGCAGCTTGAATGAATTCCTTCAGTAACATGGACAGCGCTGTCTCACTCTGTCTGTCTCTCACTTGTATTAAATGTTAATCAGCCTCCTGCAGACTCAGCTGCTCTCTCTGGATTTGTGTTTCTTAATTCAGCTCCAAAGCTTCTCCTCATTCTTTATGCAGAAGTCTTAGAGAAAAAAAAAACCCTGCAGAGAGACAAACCGCACTCCCAAATTACAACACAGAAAGACTGACAGAGAGCTATTCTTAGAAAAAATGTGAAGTGTGTCCCCGGGGAGTTACCAGAAGAAAGGTTGAAGGGTCATCCTCTGGGGAGGTTAAATGCTGTCAGTAAATTTTATGCTAATTTTGTCCACAATTACTGTAGATTTTTGACATTTCTTCAATACAGGTGCAATATGTGCCCTGAAGTGGTGCAAGAGCAAAGGTCAGAGGGTTGCACAAATCATTAAGATTCAAACCCCTAGGGTAGAAAACTATCCACATGCACATTTCATGCTAATTTCAGTGCTAATAGGTGATGGGAGATTGAAACCGACCGCAATAAAAATGCAAAGGCTAACTGGCATTAAAATCCATAAGAGGAAAATTAAAGCTGTATCAATAAATGTTTTTTCTACTTGGCTGCAGAAGAGCTGTAAAGCTCTCTGCTCTCTCATGTGTTGCAGAGTTGCACAAGCTGTCCTTTAGTATCCGGACGCACTGGGTTAAGGCAAGAATGAGACAGCACTCACTCCTAACTAAATAACATGGCATCGCATGTAAAAACACTGAGCTAGCTACATTTTTAAATATGCAGGGTTAACGCTGTTGGGGTAAACTGTAAACCAAATCTTGATCTTTTACCCATCGGCCACCAATAGCACGAGTTTGGATGTATGAACTGCTAATTTCATCCAAACCAGAGATCTTGAGCCATGCACACGTTTATCTTAATGTTTCATCTTTACACTTAAACTATGTTTTAACTCACTGTTTAATTTAATTTTCATGCTGTTTTGATAGATTTGGGCACCTGCTTTGTTAGGCTGAAGAAAAGATCATAGGGAAATATGCTTGGCCATCCACTTTATTAGGTACACCTTGCTAGTACCCCCTTTGGTTTCAGAGTTGCTTTAATTCTTCCTGACATGGATTCAGCAAAGTGCTGGAAACATTTCTCAGAGATTTTGATCCATATTGACATGATAGTATCACACAGTTGCTGCACTGAGCTCATTGTCATGTTCAGGAAACCAGTTTGAGATGATCTGAGTTCTGTGACATGCTGCTGGAAGCAGAAGATGGGTTCACTGTGGTCATAAATAGATGGACAAGGTCAGCAACAATACTCAGGTAGGCTGTGGCACTGAAATGATGCTCAGTTGGTACTAAAAGGCCCAAAGTATGCCAAAAAAATATCCCCCCACACATTACACCAGCCTGAACAGTTGATACAACGCAGGATGGATCCATGCTTTTACGCTATTAATGCCAAATTTCTGAGTCTACCATCTGAGTGTTGCAGCAGAAATCGAGATTCAGAGTCTGAGTAGCCTCAGCTTTCTGTTCTTAGCTGACAGGAGCGGCACGCAGCATCCTAGAGTCGGTTGTTTGGGAAAATCCTGCAGTTTTTAAAATACTCAGACCAATAACACCAGGTGACGTTCAAAGTCTGAAAAATCACCTGTCTTCCCAATTCTGATGCTCGGTTTGAGCTTCAGCAGGTCATTCTGACCGTGTCTGCATACCCTAATAGACTGACTCGCTGAAAGGCACTTCAGTTATGCCACAAGAAAAATAAAGAATAACTCGTGGTATTGTGCACAAACAAAAAGATGACATTTTTGTCGTAGTGGAATGAAATGGCACGAGAACTGGCCGCTTCACCAGCTAGTCTCTGACTGTGTCTGCTGCTTGGTGCTGAGCAGACAGTGTGCAGCAGGTTAATCAGAGCTTGTTTTCTGTAAACACCTCCTGCTGCTGGACTCAACAATCAATGTGCCTTAAAGCCAAAACCATGAGCCACCAGTTATTCTCTGAAATTAGTGGGAATGTCATACATGTTCAAAAATTTTGGAAATTGTGGTTTGATGGTAAAAAGCAAGTTTGTCATCAGCTAATGTTCTCAATTATTTTTAGAAATTTTTTGATATATTTAAAAAAACAACAACAACAACAATAATAAAACATTTATTTTGTGTACACTTAAGATAAGAGTCATGAAGAAAATGTATTTCTTTGCATTCAGTTTAAACATGCACACACACACACACACACACACACACACACACACACACTGTACTCTGTATGTGTGTCACAGCTCATATCAGAAGCCCTGTCGCCACGGGGAACCACAGTTTGATTGATGGCAGCCGCATTTACGCCATCAGCTTCCCTGTGAGAATCCAAAATGGCTGCCTGTTTCCACGGAGACAACAGACGTGCCCCCCTGCTAAGGAGATGAATGAAAATTCTCCGTCTTCCAGGAGAGGCAGACGGAGGGAGCGAAAGAAAGGGAGGTCACGGTTTTAGTCGATCTGTTTTATTGCGAAAGAAGCCGTCGTTAATGATGATGCATATGTTGGGAAGTCCTGGATGGTGTCCAGCTGTTCCGAAATCCATCACCGAGCTCGTGACGTCCTTCCTCTGCTTCTGTGTGATGTTCTGGCATTTATGCAGTCCTGACCACTCAAGACGTTTAGACTACGAGTCAGATCCATACAGGATGTTATTATGTACACCTCAAGCTCTTTATCCAGCTCACATCCACAATCAGTTCAGACTCATCAGTTAACCTAACATGCATGTCTTTGGACTGTGGGAAAAAGCGCAGCGGAAACAGAAGCAGGCACAGGGAGAACACGGAAACTCCACACAGAAAGGCCCCAGACTGGATTCACAGCAGGAATCTTCCTGCTGGGAGGCAACAGTGCTAAATGCTGCACACTGTGCCACTCACAGTAACTTATAGAGTACTAAACTCTGTTACATCCAATGTAAAAGATGTCTTAGCTGATATAACTGTTCTTCAGCCAGGCTACCTCTGCTCCATCAACCTCATCAGCAACTGTATGAAAGGACCAGCTCCTGCTCCGAGTCTCTGCCAGTTCGTCGGCCTCCTAAGTGTGGTAATCAGGCTCTTTTGTAACTCCTTTGTGAATGTACCGTCCTGTTCCTTTGTTTCCAGTGCCTCCCTGCTGGGCTGAAGAAGTGCTTTCCTCCCCTCGTGAACCAGCCTGTTTCCTCTGAGCTGGTCAGCTTCCACCGAAATCCTGCTTCCCCGTCTGCCTGTTCACCCCCCATTGACCTCCTCCTCTCCAATGAACAACCCAGTGGACAGACATCCCTCCGCATAATTCCCCCCGAGATCCAAGTGAGCACTCTGTTTCAGTTTCTTTTGCGGCAAAGGACAATTCTAGTGGATTAACTGAATAGACTCGTCTGGACTATCTCCTCTCTCCCAAAAGACCTTCATCTGCATCCCTCGCAGCTCCCCCGGGTCCCCTTAGTGTCTCCCTCAGTTACCAATCTTCTTCTGGTGTTTGAACTTTACCAGTTATTTTTTCGGTTCTGAATATTGGTCTGACTGGCCTTTGACACCAGGTGTTTTTTTGAGCATTTATTTTCATTTTGAATGCGGATAGAGCCTCAGCATTAGCATGACATAAAAATGGTCCAAAATATGGAGTCAAAAAGGATTGGCTCCTCGAAGGAGTCCCCTGAATAAATGCTACAATCTAACCGGAAAACATGAAAAAGTTAACTTGCCAACATACAGCTGAAAAAGTTGTAGCCCTCCTCTGTGCATGTGTGAGTGCAACAGCACAGTTGGCTAATAAGCTTTTTGGGGGTGAGGGTAGGGATGGGGTAACCACCATGTTTGCTGTTAGTAAATTTTCCAGATTTGCAGTGCAGGGTCTCAGCAACTATTGGAAATGAGACTGGATGCCCCCTGGAGTCTAGACTGGTGGTGATGGAGACGAGGAGGTGAAGACTTGGATGAGGCTCCCTGACCAGAGTGACCGGAATGAGGTGGAGATGGGGAGGAGGTCAGATACAGAATGAAAGAAGAACAATGAGGTTTAAAGTACTGGGAACAGAGGTTGATTGGCTTGCAGAAGGTGGCAAGAAAATTGTTGGACCACAGTGATGATGACAGAATTGAGTCTAACAGCGTGGCAAATGCTTAAGTGATGTAAAGAGCTCAAACACCCAGCAGGGCACAGATCTTGTACAGGTTTGCTTGAGCTTCATTTGATCAGTTTTATCTCTAGTCCATTTCCTCTGGCCCGCAAAGGATGTCCAGTTGTACAGAAGTTAATGGAAAAGAAGTGTCACTTTATACAAAATGGTTATCATTTAACAAATTATGTGAAATAACAAAAAACAACAACCAGATAATGCATAGGGTATGATTTCAGGTTCAGATCCACTCCTCATCAGTCACATTTCATTTAAAAACACGAAAACGCCGATGTTTAAAGATTCAGCTTGAGACCCTTAAAGCAGTGCCCAAGTCTTGTGATATAAACAAAAACCCAGCTTCACAGCCAAGTGGTTATTAGAGCAGGAATTTGGCTGGGGAGGAACACTGCAGGGACATAAACTTTTCCTAACCTAAAGTATAATAGCTTCTATAATAGCACATCAGGCTGTTGTGGAATTAAATGCATGAACATTAGATATAAGTCAACTAGCAACAGTGTGTTTGTGTCCAGACAAGCTCTCCTTTTATTTTTTATCTCAGCAAAAGAATTGAGAATAAGCAAACTGGAAACAAAAGAAAAACATATTGTGTATTGATTCTGTTCAATCAATAAAGACATTAGACATTAAAAGATTTTCTTGTGTTGTGCATCAGGTAAAATGGTGCTGTATCGTTTAAACTTCAGTTTTATATTGATTAAAATAAAACATGTCCAACATTTCAACATCCCTCTAGTTTTACTTCTTGTTCTTTGTTTTTTTGATGGCTTCGTCCCTGCAAAACATCCTTGAATGTGTAGGAAAAAGTTCATGAGAAATATTTAAAATAAAACAGTCAAGTAACTCCAACATTATCTGGGTCCTCTCCATGCCTAAAGGACAGAAATGCAGATGAAGGAAAACAAAAGACATAAAGTCCATAAAAAAAATGCAAAAGGTGGGTTCGATTAACTGGGTAAGACCAGGTGAAAGTAACAAAGGCAATCATACAGATAGGATTTCATACACAGAACACAAGGAAAACAGGAAACAACTCAAACATCATATACTGAAACACGGAGACAGTGGAACGCTGCCTGGAACACACTGGAGGTTAGAATAAGGAATACAATTAAAACAGAAAGCAAAGAATTAATCAAAACAGGAATATAAAACTGAAAACATGACTAAAAAATATAAAACTGACAACATGACCTGTCTCCATGATAAAATATCCACTTTCTAATAAACGTTTCTGCGGCTAAATTCTCTATAAACGCCTCAAAAACACACTCCCATGAGCTTATTATTATTCTTTGACAAGTCTTTTTTAAAGTAAGTAAATCTGTAATTTCTTATTCACACTGATATTTGCATCTCTGAGAAAAACCAGTGAAGGGGACTTCATCTCCATCGATACCTCCACCTTCTGTCAGTGGTGATTTTCGTGCTTCTCTGATTGGCGATTCATCACCCGGCTGCTTCGCTTCCATCCCTCTTTCTCTCTCTCCTCCAGCACAGAGGCCGCGCAAGATAGGAAATGACCTACATAGCGTGGCGGCTCCCTCGCCTCGGCTGTCGTTTGCATTTCAAGGGGTGATGAATAATTTACACACACATGCACACACACGCTCGCAATTCCCAGACCTCCCCATCCGAACATTGAACGTACATCCCACCGCAACATGACAGGCCTCAATAACGTTAGATAACTGAATTCAAATATGGATCCGTGTGTGTGTGTATGTGTTATGGAGGAGGTGGTAAGCTCTTTGAGGAGGTGTTAGGAGGAGATGTGCGTGCAGGAGAGGGGCTGAGAGAGCTCAGGAACCACAGGTGAAACTTTCTGTCTGGAGTAGGAGCAGAAGACGAAGAAAGAGGGGGCGGCAAGAGAGGTGAAAAGTAGAAAGGAGGAAGAAGAGATGACAGGAGATGAGGGGCAAGAAGGAGAGGAAAGAGTTGGATGTGGCAGAGGAGGTAGTCATGCAGTTCAGATGTTTCTTTACTCATGGCTTGTTGTTTGAAAGACAGAAGTTTGGGGTGTTTGCACTGGTTTTGCAGACATTGTGGGGTCTATCCCCTGTTTGCTCTCACATTTTGGGGATGTGGGAACAAAAACAATCCCTACAATGTATGTAAAGATAATGTAAGTAATCATAAAATTAAAGCCATGGCTCTTTTTAGGTTATGGTGCAGTAGATGTTGTACTTAACATTGAGGAAATAAAGGCAATCAATGTAATGTCCTATGAAGTGATAAAAACATGACTGTGTGACCTACAGAGAGGACACCAAAGCCTGGTACTCACCCCAAACAAACACAAGTATGATTGCACTTCTATATAAGTATGATGAGCCTTCATGTGTGATGCACTTCATGCCCTTTACCCCAAACTAAACCTGACTGTTTTCAGGTTCAAAGCCCTTAAACAACTCCTTCAGGATCGTCTAAGAATGAGGATCAGCCAGAAAACTGTTGAGGCTGATTAAGCCGATTGTTACAAATAAACTCAAATGCAAATCCAATAAAGATGACGGATTAAGTCTCACACTCTTTATTTAAGGAATCATTTAACAATGGAAGGGGCAAAAGGTGAGCTTTCCAGGTCTCAGGGGAGTTCACCGAGGGAAAAGGAGAGTAGTTAGTCCTGGTGCGTGATTTCCAAAGTTTCCACAGAGACAAAAGGACACTGTGGACGAACTGGAGGGAATCCACTGGGGACTTCAGCAGGGAAGCACTGGGAACTAGGAGAAAGGGAATTGAGACAACAAAAAAGAGAGCAGTGTTTACCACACTTTGGGCGATATCTGATGGATACTGGATACAGAAGCCGGTTCTTTTGTGCTGTGGCTGATAAGGTTGATGATAACAGGTGGAATTCCTGAAGGACTGAAAACTCCAGACTCCAGCTGACTGCTGGACCAAACCTTCTGGAGGGCTCTTAGGAGTTGTTCATCGAGTTCTAGTAACAAACAGATCTGGTAGGGCACATGTGGGGTACACTCTGAGAGTAACAGGTTCTACGTCTGTTGTTATAGGCCACCAGGTCTTTGTATAACTAAAGTGAGAGCTGAGTCTGTGTCCTTTGCACAAAGTCAAGCGTGTTTTGAGTGGGTCTTGGACTTTGTCATGATCACCCCTTGAATCCGATCATGTTTCTGATGTTCATGAACATGATCTCATGGTTTAATGGGGGCGGGGAGGCTCTCCATTTTTTGGGAACTTCAGATTATCATTCCGTGTTTATGCAGATGATGTCATTCTATTGGTATCCTTCCTCATGCTTTTAAGTGGGCTTTCTTCTGATTGGCTGCCCCTCATAAACAGGGCGGTGGGGCTTTTGTGCTTATTGGCAGAACTACGCAGCTTAGATGGCCGTGCTTATCCTCTCTTACTGGCATCATACAAGCCAAGAGTAAAAAAAAGACTCAAACTGAGCATTTAAAGCAGTCTGAAGTCTGAACTTCTGGCTTACAGAGATTACTTGTGAATAAACTGACCTCATTATTTGAAACTTGCTTGAGATGTGCATTCGCCAGTGTAACAGTGTGAACATATATATGCATGTATGGCCTTAAATAAAGAAAGAATAGGTCCCTTTTATTCAAATTTGACACAGATAAAGTTATTTTAAGGACCATTTTCAGGAGTAGATTAATCCACACTTGATTCACTATTGAGTTTTTGATGAATTGAATAAGAATAAAGTCTATTGTGTTTTCACTGATGTATTTTTGAAGCTCTGATAGACTAAAAAAAAAAACAATTCAGAATTTGCCTACATGTTAATTTTAAAACCTACACAGTATCAAGAGTTACCCTTTGAGTGTTAAGAAAATAAAATTTGTTTAGCTATAAGGTGCAGGAGTGTCTATAGTGAGACACAGGGGTGTAATGTGGTGCTTTAAATCGCAGGAACAAACATGATTAACCCTCTAGTGGGTATGCGGTGGGTTATATTTAGGTATAAAGTGTGTTGGGCTTTATTTGAGGGTACATTGGTGTAATGGGAGGTGAATGGGGGGTATATGAGGTATAATGCTGTAATCAGTTCACTGCAGGAGGAAAACCAGTGGAGCTTATTAGCTTCTGCAGAGACAGAGAGAGAGCGCGCTCATGAGCCCGGCGCTCTCTCACAAGACTACTAATCCTGTGCAGCGAGAGCTTTAGGCTTTCAGATGTACACACACAGACACACACACACACACACACACACACACATGTTGTATTTATATCACTGTGGAGACCTTCACCTGATATAGACACATTGGCAGTGTCCAATATATCTAATTATACCTCAGCATTTTCCTGATAACAGTTTATCAAATGCTAACATGAAACTGATATGAAATCAGCGATAGTGAGAGCCTTCAGAGGATTATCAGCTGAATCTGCAGCTTTACGGTGACTTTCAGCGCGCTGTTTGGCTGCCGGGGCCCTCAGCTTTACTGTTTTGGTTCACTGCTCTCAGAGCATCATTTCTGGCTGCAGCAGAAGCTTTGGTTGCTCCAAACAAACATGGCAACAAACAACAAAGCCTCCGAGTTGCGGGAGGTGGGCTGCAGTCAGAATGAGGATTTATTTATTAATTTTCACACAGAGTTCAGCTTCTGGTTTTGTCAGACCACAATTAAATATCTGATTGTCCTCCTTCTTTTAAATTAACCTTCAAAGACTTTACAGTTGTTTAATCCTGAATGTGTCTGTGGAACTCTTTATACACAAGATATGCACTGCATTGGAGATATGCTATGTGTATTTCTAGATATAGTTGACTGGACAGCTTTTATTTCAACAGTATTTATACACCAGTAAGTAAGTAATATCTTAAATACACGGTGAGATATTACATTACAATATATTAATATTATAATATTACAATACTAAAAACCTTAGTGCATAACTGCACAAATCCATCCTCAAAAGACACATCGTAGAATGCATTTTCTTCAAATCTAGATATGATTTGTTAGTGAATGGGTTCTGTGGACATCTATCCTAGTCTGCTGGGGAGAAGCCACAAAAATATGTATAAAAACAGGAACACACTGCGGCGAACAGTAAAAAAATAAATAAATGAATCAATAAAATCTGGTGCTTCTCTTTCCAACATCCAGGGCTTCCACTCTTCAGGAAACAGGAAGCAGGTAGGGAATATTTTCACAGATCCCTCACACCCTGCTTGCACACAGCCTTTTTCAACTCCTCCTCTCCAGCAGGCGGTACAGTCAACACATTCTCACTCGCAGCTCGTCAGATGGTGACGTTTGGTCAGAAGCCCATTCTCCTCACATTGTAACGCAGGAGTTACCCCCCTTTATTGTCACTGATCTCAAAAGTGAGCAACAACAAAAATCTGCCAAAGGCCACATTAGGAGAACTGTGTTGAGAACAATGCCACTGTCCCAGGTTCTTTTATGGTATTTGTTGAGTTCTGGTTTCTGTTCTGATTTAATTAAAATAGTTTGTTGTGTTTCTACATTCATGTTTTTCTGTTTTCTATGTTGTCTTCCATATTTAAACTTCCAGTTTTATTTTGATATTTTCTTTCCTTTTCCTTGCCTGTGTCCTTTATGCTCCTGTTGTTAATTTCAAGCACATCCACCCAATGCTGTTTGGACCAGTAAAGCTGATTCTGTTAATTTTAGTGAGTATTTGGGGCTTCTGGTCATGTTTCAGCTCTATTTGAGTGGTTAGCAGTTTAATCACAGAAACATTTCCCTGCTAAAATTCTCACATGGTTTCATTTCTATAACTGTTTGAAAAGATGAATAATTAATAGTATTTCACAAAGAGATATGCCTAGGATAAGAGAGACTTGCAAAAAATGAAAATGTTTCCTTTTTTTCTTACCCGTTAACGACCTGAAAACACCTCCGATTTATATTCTGACGTGCTGCAGGGGAACGCATTTGCAGATAGTCTAAACTTAAGCAGTAAAAAGTGATGCATGTCACAAATCGGTGACAGTTTCGCAGCTGCAGAATGAATGCTTATACTTTTAATACTGTATTTTTTTAGATGATACTTATGTACTTTATAATAATGGATTGCATTTACCTTCACCCTTCAAAGTGCTTTACAATACCACTATTCATTCACTCTCACATACATACACCGGTGAAGACAAGCTACAGTTGTAGCCACAGCTGCCCTGGGGCAGACTGACAGAGGCGAGGCTGCCATATCGCGCCATCGGCCCCTCTGGCCAATACCAGTAGGCGGTAGGTGAAGTGTCTTGCCCAAGGACACAACGACCGAGACTGTCCGAGCCGGGGCTCGAACCGGCAACCTTCCAATTACAAGACGACCACCCAAGTCTTGAGCCACGATCGCCGCGATCCTGACTTGAGCAGGATGCATATTGAGCAGGCGGTTTCTGTTGTAGCAATGTCACCTTGATTTCAACAGTGATGTTATCATTACTGATGCAAATGATAAACAAAACTTAGGAAACAGGCATCAAGATGCAGTGAATCCCTATATATTATTAAACTATGTGAATAAAGTGCAGTTTTACAAGGCACAAAATTAATGATTGGGCGTATGGATTGATACAGCTAATCAATAAATGACTCGTGTAACCATATGGATGTGAAATCTTAAAGTTTAAGAGTCACCTCACTTCCTCTCCTGCCTTCCTCAGAGGCTGTGCTGCAGCTTTCTGGCTCTGCGTCTGGAAAGATGCAGCAGGGCAAAGTGCAGCGCTCGCCGCCCATACGTGCAGCTGGGGGAGCGCTCGTCGGCAGCCATCTTTATGTTCTTATCTTCCTCCCATACGCCCCCCCGCAGGCCAGGCTCAGCCCTGCTGTAATTGACTTTCTCCCACTGAGCCCAGTGGAGGCTTCAGGCTGCAGAGCTGCACTGAAAAACCTATTACACACTGCTGCACACCTACACACTGCAGACCTATAGAGAGGGAGAGGAGGGAGGGAGTGTGTGCCTGAATTCATCCAGAGGAGTCGACAGCGTGTGTCTTGGTACAGATCCAAACAGGTAGGAACGACAGAAATCTGATTAACCAGCTTAGATCAGTGTGAGGATGATGGATCTGTGTGTGTGCGAGTGTGTGCGAAGGTGTGTGTGTGTGTGTGTGCTTTCAGACAAACCCATCTGCAGAGGTCTGAAACTTGCTCAAGTTTGTGTGATCTATCAGAGTAAAAATCCTGTCTGCTTTTATTGTCAGAGTTATATGAAGAAAAAGTGCACTGCAGCCGATACCAGAGAACAAGGTCACCTTCTTCTGTTTTACTGTAAATTTTCATATTATTGATTCAGACAGTATTCAGGCGCCTTAACTTTTTGCACTTTGTGTTTGTGTTAGAGACTTCATTTACAATTCATAAAGATCAAGTGAAAGTATTACAAATAAAAATCTGAAATGTTTTATATTTACACCAGTACCTTGCTCGAGCACGTGATAGAAGCTTGTTTGGCAGCAGCTGTAAACGCTGCCAAGGAGGCTATCATAATGTCACCTTCTCATGCACCTGGGGACTGTTTCCACCACAATTGCTATGTTTAGGGTGTTTTTACACCTGCGGTGTTCGGTTGGTGCACTTCGTTTGTTTCGCAATTGGACCAAAACAACTAAACTCAGAGACTTTGGGGTGGTCTAAGTCCAGTTCCAAATGAACTCCACTGTGGTTTGTTTGTGAAAGAGGTGTCAAACAAAAGGCCTGGGGACCAAAATTGGCTATGCAAAGACTCCAATCTCACTGCAGAGCTTTGGAAAATGTAAAGGACGACATAGATTTTGGACTTTTAACGATATTTAAACTTTTGAAGCTTTCCCTACTGATAAAGACCAGTTTCACTGGTCCGGCCCACTTAAGATCAAAGTGGGCTGCATGTGGGCCATGACCTAAAATGAGTTTTACATGCCTGATTTATGGTGTGAACATGATCAGACCGACCCAACTACCAGGTGTACGTTTCAGGTTTGAGCTAAACACCTTCCTGTAGCCACATATTCATTGATGTGCAAAGGTGAGCTAATGGGCTAACAGCTAGCTGTGAAATTAACGTATATTCTTCATGTTCTCCAATAATCCAGAACACAGACACTTCTTCCTGCATTTACTTGTTGATCTCAGCTCAGACACACCTGGCCAATTAATGGACTTAACATTCTCACATGGTTTGAATTCACCTGGATTTTGTTCTATGTGTAAAGAAAACAAACCAGAGGAATAAAAACGACAGGTTCACAAAGTCGTCAGCTGATTTGGACCAGAGTAAATGGATTATAGATGTGAAAGTGCCTTTAGACAATTATTCTGACTGCATGGTGGATGGTGAGCAAGAAATGTTTTGGTGCATTAGTACATGACAGTAGACCTTGGAGACTTGAATTCAAGGTGCACTAGCACCCGGTGTGCTGCATTTGGGTTCAGAAATTGTGGAATCGTCTCCTGAAAACCTGCTGTTTGGTCTCCCATTTGTAGCTGAGGCACTAATGAGACAAAAGTTGGATCATTTTAACTCTGAAAATTGTCTTTTTATTAGTCATTTACATAATTAAAGCTGTGATGCTGTCAGTGAGGCTTGCAGCTAGCAAATGGGATCATAAACTCATCAGGAAAGTTGTTACTGGGGTCATAAGTCAAGGGAACAGAAGTATTATTTTCCCATGGACTTTTAGAAAACTGGACAATCAGAGGAGTCGCCCCCTGCTGACTATTAGAAATCATCATGCCTATTTCTGCTACCTCTACATTGGTTCACTTTATAGAATCAGACGATATGTCCATCTTTTAGATAAAGTCCAGGGTCTTGACAATTTGGAGAGTGTTTCATTCTAGATAGCATTTATTTTTCTCCTTCGACAACATAATAAAGTTTGTGAAAAGAGAAAGGGGGCTGAAATCTTCCAGAATTCGCTTTAAGAGCTGGTATAAAAATAACAGTTGGTAGTCAAATAAATGCAAAAATCAATAAAAAAGCAATATAAAAAACGGGACCCTCACTCACTCTGCTGTATTTACACTGAGTTTCTTTTTAAACAGAAATATTTTCGAGCCTCTGCTTATTTCAAGTTGTTTTTTCTTTGCCTAAAGTCAACAAAACACAACTTCTTTTTTTAAATTAAAAATGTGCAGACCAGTAAAAGCTTGTCTGTGGGCATGAAGGTTAGAGGGAACATAAATATTCTGTAAGTGTTCATAATGAGGAATATTTCACAGCCAGACATTATGTTACATAACCCTGATTATGTGAAAGCAGCTGGCATCGAGGTCATTCTTGAGACTATTAGAGGAAGAGAGGAACTTGGAAAAAGGACGCCGAGGGAAACTTTTTGGGGTTTCAGCACTTAAATGAAGAAAATCCCAAGGTTTAGTCAATATATTGAATTAAATCCAGAATTTGTAAATGGAAAAGTTTTTTGGTGGAGGAGTTCCTCAGGTTGAGTGAATTAAACCCCTGTTAGGTAACTTTTTTGGATGGCTTCATTCTTGCATATTTCATTGTGAAAATGCACTGGAGGAGTCGATGGTCAAGCAGCTCTTTTGTTTTCCTGTTGGATTTTTGCAGCCTCTCCTTCATTTTTGGTGCTTTATTTTTTCAGACATCCTAATGAATACTTTCAGTTTACAGTTTCTCTCGGCTGCTTTGTCTCAACTCTCTAAACAATGTGTGAAATCCTTCACAGTTTGTTACTTGTGCACAAAACAAAGACCCTTTTCTCATTGTCAGTTGTTTGCCCAAATTTTTAAGCACAGTTGGGCAAATAACTAAGGACAACTGTCTGCACTGTTAACAAATATTGTTGGGATGTCTTTGTGAGAATGACAGAGCATGTTTCCTCTCTCCAAAATTCAGTCACTGGTCACTTTATTAGGTACATTACTCAACTGTTTAGCTGTTAATGCACTTATTTAATCACCGAGTCACATGACAGCAACTCAGCTCACTTGGACATGTAGACATGGTCAAGACGACCTGCTGAAGTTCAAACCCTGCATAAGAATTAGGAAGAATGAGAAGAAAACTGTGAACGTGGTGTGGTTGTTTGCGGCAAATGGGCCGAGATGGGTCTGAGTATTTCAGAAATTCCAGATCTCCTGGGATTTTCTCACACAATCACCTCTGAAAGAGGGAAAATATCAAATGAGCGGCAGTCCTCTAGGCAAAAGTCCTCTGGTCCCATTGATGTCAGAGGTTAAAGGAGAAGGGCCAGACCGCTTCAACATGGTGGTATTCTCTTGGCAGCATTGTTCAAATGAGACAGCCTACCTGAGTTTTGTTGCTGACCACGTCCATCATTATGTGGCTGCAGTCTACCAGTTTTCTGATGACTACTTTGAACACGATAATGCTCGATTTCACAAATCTCAGATCATCTCAAACTGGCTAAAGTGGCCAGCAAGTTGTTAGAGGAATGATGTCATTGCCTAAGTCATCAACAGTAGAATATTTCATCCAATTGTCATAACCTGCCCTCAGAGCCCAGAGTTTAAATGCATTTACAGACTTGTACCCACAGCAACAATTGAAACAGCAGAAATTTTCAGAGATAAACACGATGCTAAGGAAGGTAAGATCGATGGATAACCTCAGAATACATGAAGCAGAGCTGGAAAACGTTTGTTTAAACATTTTCTGAGAACATTACCATCTGTGTTTGATTAAAGTTTGGAACAGCAGGTTTTATTTTTGTTCCCAAACAATATTTGATGATAACCTTAACAATGGCATTGTGTATCAATGGTAAGATGGGAATAATTCAGAAA
Source organism: Oreochromis aureus (assembly GCF_013358895.1). Taxonomy (NCBI): domain Eukaryota; kingdom Metazoa; phylum Chordata; class Actinopteri; order Cichliformes; family Cichlidae; genus Oreochromis; species Oreochromis aureus. The sequence continues at coordinate 23,270,611 of NC_052956.1, read as the reverse complement.
TATCATTTAAGAAACCACAGCTATCAGCGCTGTCAGTTTTGAGGGCGAGGCTGAGGTGGAGCACCTGACGCGACTCAGTTCCCACTGATGCTGATGGTGATGCATTAGGACTACAGAGAAAAACAGAGGAAACTTTTCTCTTTTAAGAAAACTTTGCATAAAGAGAAGAAGGTTAATCACACTTATGAGGATCTAAGCTGATTTGAGGATTTTACAGGAGCAGATGATACATCTCTGGGTCATAAAAGAGCCCAAACTATTTTTCCTGGCGATGTGGAGAAGGTTTTGAAACACCACTTACAGCACTTTCATTTTTTCTCCACTTTTACAATAATTTAATTTCAGTCTTTTAAAGCCTTTCATATGTCTTTTCATGGGGCCCTGTGTTTCTTTTTTATGTAAAGATTTGAAATAAAGGAGCTGAATGTGCTGCTCTGCAGAGAGACGCTGTGCTCTCTTGATGAGCTGCTTGAGCAGACGCGCTGCCCTGATGCTTTTTGCAGCTAAAGTTTTGAACTAAATAGAAACCTGACCGCCATAATATATGAGAGATTTCAAGAAACATTAAAGATTATAAAATAAAACTCAATACAAATAGAAAAGTTAAAGCTAACCTAATGCAAATTTCAGAATTGTTCTGATTATGAATCGTAGCAGTAGCAACATTAAACAGAGTTTCTTAAAAGCAGCTGCATTAGTTCAAATCAGTGACACAACAGCTTAGATTTAAATTAGATGACTAAATAATTAAGGCACTATAAATGTTCTAGTCTAATTTAAAGGATAAAGTCTCATAGATCACACAGATTAACAAACGTGAACCTCATCATCTACAACAAGCCAACATTAAGGACTCCACCTGCTCTCTGATTAGGATAAATCTACAACAGGAGAAAAAAACCTTTTCTTCTGCTGGCTGCTGCTTTCACTCACAGTGGGCTATCTTCCTGTGCCTCTATGTACCTTACCTCACATGTGTAAAAAGACATTTTTGGCAGCCACTCTTTGTTGATTTTCTAACTTTTATTAGAGGTTATATGAAATTCCAGATTACTGCCCAAAGCAGAGTTCGAGTATCGCTGGATCTTGTTCCAGGATCTTTGCTGGAACTACAGTAATGTGTGTGTTACACTGGACTGTTGTGATGGTCCTGGAAGTGAATCCTAAAATTTACCAAAGGAGCTATGTTCTAACCCTCATCGTGAGCTCAGGGTGGAAGAATGAGGTCAATGAGTTTCCTCTGTGGGGTGGCTGAGTTTAGAGACTCTGATATTTGGAGGGAGCTTGGGGTAAAGATGCTGCTCCTTTGCATCCAGCTGAGGTGGTTGTAGTTTCTGATTGGGGTTCCTCTTCAGTGCCTTCTTTGGAAAGCTTTCAGGAAAAGCCCAATTGGATAGAGACCACCCCAGATAGACCCAGAATTCCCTGAAGATAGCGGACCTGCCTGCACAACCTAACTTGGAAGAGGGTGGATGGATGGATAGATGGAAATAGTAGATTATCGACTCCAACATTAAAGCCGTGGTTTGATGAAGTTGCAGAAATTGATCATCTGATGTTACAGTGAATTTCAATGTGCAGAGGTGCTTACTAATCACAGCCTGAATATTCCCCTGTTGGAATATTACAGAGACCCAGTGACTTTGACCCAGGGTCCTAGCTCCCCTGATCCTAATTTAATCAAACCTCCATCCACTTGGAATACACCAGAACAAGTCTATCCATCTCCATGACTCATAGACAGAGATGGGCAGTAACGCGTTACTTGTAACGCGTTACTGTAATCTGATTACTTTTTTCAAGTAACGAGTAATGTAAGGGATTACTATTGCAAAAACGGTAATTAGATTACCGTTACTTTCATGTAGGAACGCTGCGTTACTGCGTTACTAACACCGTGATTTTTTGCGAGAACGTCTCATGACAGTGACGTAAGTGTGTGCGACGTTCGTGGCAACAGCTGTGTGCAGATCATAATATATCGAGTGCGGGACAGAGTGTAGCATGCAGCGTTTAAAGCGTGGAAGTACTGACCTTATTTTGAGTTTGATTCCATAAAACGTGACAAAAACATTAGTGTCCGTTGTGCGTGGGAAGAAAACTTCTTTTTACAGCGAAAAAACCCCTAAACTTCCAAGCAAGCACCGAGTGTACTATGACGTAATGTGAAATTCACTGAGAAACTCGCGGATTCTTCCACTGACCGCTGCAGCACACCTGCACCAGGGTAAACCTCCGCCTACCCCAGTCCTGCTGTACAGGTGAAAATAGAGCAACAGGACAGCTGAGTCTTTGATTTTATTTATTTTCTGCTGTGTTTTACTTGCATCTATTTGAAAGAGTGAGTGTAAACACAAAAAAATATTTTATTTTATGTGCTGGAATGTGCAGAAAATAGGTTTAAATGTTAAACAAATTTCTTCCAGTCAGAGAATGTTGCATATAATTAAGTTTTTGCTTGATGCATAAAGTTAAAAGATTTAAAGTTTAAAGTTTTAAAAAGAGACTTTTCCATTTGATTACATTTTGTATGATGGATTATGCAGAAAAAGTAGAATTGGGCTGAAAGATCTATCGCTTTATCACCTATTCAGGCTGTAAATCGTGTTTTTAAAAAGTAACTAAGTAACTAAGTAATTAATTACTTTTGAAAATAAGTAATCAGTAAAGTAACAGGATTACTTTTGGGGGGAAGTAATCAGTAATTAGTAACTGATTACTTTTTTCAAGTAACTTGACCAACACTGCTCATAGAAGCTTTTGGCAACATCCTCATGCCAGTCAGCACATGACACCCTTAGAGGTACTGTACCCATTCTCCAACAGCCCAGAGAGAGCACAATATTCAGTAGGTGGATTTCAGGTTTTGGCTTTAACAGCATCCATCCATTTTCCTAAATGAGCTTCATTAAGCTGATTTCTAATAACATAGTAGTTTCACAACATTCCCAATCCAAATGAACGATTATGTTCATAATACTGGGTCTGGGCAGTTGATCTTATGTCCGACTCAAGGGATTTATCTCCTCTTCTTTTACCCAGTAGCTCTCAACTGCTGGGTGGGCCATAGGGATGTGGATGCTCAGGGGAAACATATGAAGGAAAACTAAACTGAAATGCCCACTGATTAAAAGTTGTGGTGAGTAGGGTGTGGCATTTGAAATGGAGCTTGAAAAGCTTGCTTTAAGCTATCTTGCTTGTGATTGGCTGCCTCTGATAAACAGAAGGTTTGATTAGGAGGTGGGTCGGGCATTCAATGCTCACATATTATCATAACATATTAGCTCTCACTGACATCACACAGATCTAATTAAAGAAAAGAAAACAGCTTCTGGCTCAGAGTAAGTATTTGTACACACTTAATCTCTGACATGTTTAATATCAGCATCCATCATTGTACCAATAAAAATCATAAAATATACACTTAAACTGCTTCTCTACCAATTAGAATTTGGCAGCAAATGGAGAGAAGAGGAGGCAGTACTGGGGGGACATGGAGGTTATGATGTAGGGCAGCTGCCGTGTTAGTGCCCATATGTGGCGAGCCGGTCGAGAAGTAAAAATTTGGCAAACAGCAGATTTCTGCAGTAATAACTGAACAATACAACAAAACCAGTCCAGCAAACACTGAAACTCTGCAGCAACATAAACTGTTGACTCCAGTAACTTCATAAGTCACAAACCATGGCAACAACAGCCGTATCCCAGTCGTGTCCAGGCACTCCCTAGTTTCCCCTGGAAACAGCCGTTATTTTCTCCTCTGTGCAGGATTTTTAGTAAATGCCATGCAGGTGAAAAGATGGTTTTCTTTCTGGTTTGCCACTGTTTTTACTTTGTGTTCTCTTATAAGTTGCAGTTCTTGGAAATTTCAAGGCCACTGTAAGTTTTAATATTTAGTCAAACTGACATCTTTAACAAGCATCGCAGGAACTGTTTCACAAGTTTCCAGAACTAAACCTTGAATCCAAAACTGAACTCTCCAAAAGAAGTCAAGGTAGAGAGAGCTGAGGAAGCAGAGACAGACACTGAGAGAGAGGGAGAGAGAGACCTGTGTGTTTCTTTTCTCAGGCTCAATGTTTTATTGAAAGGAGAGTCTAACTAGGTCAGCCTGTTCAAACCAAGCTCTCTCTTCCGGCCTCTCTCCCTCCATCTCTGTCCTCAGTTCACTCTGGTCTGCTGTCAGAGCAGAGAGACGAGAGAGGGAAGAAGAAGGGATCACAGAGATGTGCAGGAGGACACACAGCGATGGAGAGAAATACAATGATTCAGTTAAAAGACAAAGCGGTGGATCAGGGGAAAGGTGGGAAAAGAACAGAGTGGAAGTGAAAGTTTAAAAAATGGGAGGGAAGGAGGGAAGTTTAAAGGTGTGGGGGAATGAAAAGATGTGGTTAAAATAAAGAGAGAATTTAAAAATAAAGAACAAAGGTGGATTGGTGTGGTACTGCTTCCAGGAAATAGCCCAAGTGTCTAGCACTGAGCAAGCTTCTCCCTCCTCGTGATGTCTGTGGAGGCGAGGAAAGCAAACCGAAATGACTGACAGCTCAAGGGGAGATCAACAAGATGTTTTTGGTGTCTTAAACTTCATAAAAAAGGTCATGTTCAAATTCTACCATGCAACTCTGAGCTAATGGGGTCTTTATACTAATACACCAGCATGCATTTAAGGTTTATAAGCTCTATTTCTGCTACTGTTTTCGATATTTTTTAAGTTTTCACTCTTCTGCCACAAGGTAGCACAGGGCTATGCAACACTTTCAGCATAGCCCAGTGCCCAAACAGCATTACAATTTCCATCGTTCATCATGTGACTCACACTGGCCACAGTGAGCATTGCCAAACCTGATTATTCCTAATTCCTGTTATTCCACTGCCCAGGAAGCCTATTGCTCCAAAGCTGGCTGTAGTTCATCTAAAGCTGAGTTTAGTTTTCACAAATACAGCATTGATTATTTTACAAATAATAAATAAATAGTGCTTTTCCTAATCCAAGTGTTTAATCTATAATTTCAAACCTATGAAACAACTAAGGAAAAGAGAAATTAACAATTAAGCTAAATATTCATACCAAACATGAATGTATTTTCTGAACTTTTAGTGTAATGAATGATTCATCCAAATATCCTTAGAACCAGTGTTTAGAGAGGCTGTCGCAATCCACCCCCACCCTTCATATCAGCCCAGATGCATTCAAAGGATGAGTTAGAATGAAATCTGTTTCCATAGGATGTAAAGTTTGTGTTTGCAGTAATTTTGTTTCTACTTTTTCTTCTCAGATTGGATTGAAAATGAGTTGTCAGTCATTTTATTTGAGTCCAGTAGTTTTTATAAGATAAGAGGTTTAATGCATTTGAAATCATGCAGGTAAGTAGAGGATGCATGTAGGACTCAAACTGGTACTCTGGTGCTGGCAATGAAATGCCCCCTTCAGCCTCCAAATGTGGCCCTGACTGCCTTTCAAAAAAGAAAAATGTACATATCAGTGTGTACATGGACACTGTTTTTTTGTTTTTTACATATGAGACCAATCTGATGAAAGCAGTGTCCAGAAACACATTTTAATAAAATAAAAGTCATGAATATTTTACAAACTGTTGCCAAAATACAGAAGAAAATACGTTAAATATTAAATCCTCCTGTCAGCAGATTTGTCTCTTGCTATTTCCCACTTATTTTCCAGCAAACATAATATACCTGTACTGTAGAATATCCAGAAACCACATATACAAGTTTTAATGCAAGCCTGCTCAACTTTGTGCTTACATAAATGCATTTAGACTCTTCTCAATTATAAATTTATATACAGAGAGAGCCTTAAAAAAATGTACAGCACTAGACAGCAGAAACATGATGAGCAACAGCTGTAAAAAGTGGTGCTCCTCCCAAGCCAACCCAGCATGCCATATCAGGTGTGGATAATTGGTGACTAAGGAATTAAGCCCATGCAACAACCACAGATTCTTGCAACTGCAAGGCAAGTAGAGGCTAAACAAAGAGCCGATATCCCACAGCATCTACTTGAGATGAGCTATAGGTCATTTATTTTAGCAGCCATCCTCTAAAATGACACTTGTCAAGCCTTGTCTTTTTGCCTCTTTGATGCACCAGGGAAGCAGTTCCACTGGACAGTCTGAGTGCTCATCCTCTGGAAAAGCTGCAACACATCTGTACCAAATAAAAGCTGGAGGAGGAGAAAAGGACACTTTCACAATGTGACACCCCAAAAGTTGTGTTAATGAACATTTTACTCTCAAAATAAAACTGCAGTGTGAGTAGTGGCCTACTCCAGCTACTACTAATGAAGAGAGTCTAACCTCTTTGTTCACACGGAGCTGAACAAAGGGAATTACACACTGACACATTTCAACGCCTATGGAGAGACTTTTGTCTGTGTGTGTGTGTGTGTGTGTGTGTGTCTGCAGGGTGCAAAAACAACACACACACACGCGCTCTCAGAGTCTACAGGCTTGAAATTAATTCAGAAAAAAAGCGAGTGAGAAGGAGGGATGAGGAGGTGGAGCGGTGGTGGTGAATGCATCGCTATCCTTGGAGCCTGCACGCGCGCGTGCACACATCATCGGGAGCGTCGCTGGGCTTGCGTGCGCGTCCTCGAGAAATAAAGAAAGGATCAGGAAGAAGGTGAGAGAGAGAGAGAGAGAGAGAGGTAAAGGCGCCGTCTTCTTCTTCTTCGCTCTCTGCTGCAGTGTCTGATTCTCCCTCCACCATCTTCATCAACATCATCATCCTCTTCTCCCTCCTCTCTGTCTGTCTGGCCCCCCCTTCTCCTCCTCCCCCTCCTCCTCTTCCACCCCCTCCTCCCCCTCCTGTGAAGGCATGGCCAGATATCACAGCGACAAAAGAGAGAGACAGTGGTAGAGAGACCTTTTGAGAGAGAGAGAGTGAGAGTGAGGGAAGAAGGCTGCAGACTTTCAGACCTGAGAGGAAGAGGAGAGGAGGAAGAAGAGATAGAGGAGTCTCCATCTTCGCCATTTCAGTATGTTTTCCTTCTCTGAGGTTTCTCTCATTCTCGCTCTTTCTGCGGCTCCGGTTACGTTGAGCACACTGCTGTAATTTTCCTATAGTGTCACGCTCGCGTTGTTTCACAGCTCAGTTGTGTTGACAGTCCTCTTATTATTCCCGTTAGAGCGCGAGGCTGTGGAGTGTGTCTGTGCCGCTCTCCGTGCGCCTTCGCGGGGACATTGTTTCGCTGTGGCACCTCTGTAATCTCCCTGTAGTGAGTCAGTCATGCTTCTGTTGTTCCCATGATATTTTGCACATGTTTGTCATGTTGTGCGCTGTTTCTATGGTGCCGTGGCGCTTTGCCTCACTGTGCCTTTTGTCACGCGTTGTACTGACTTTAATATTCCTGTGATATTCCCATCGCAGCGCCACAGTGTGCTGTTTGAGCCGCTCAGCCTGTGGTGACCTTATGCCACCTCTTTGATTATGTTTATGCTCATTGTCGTGCTCGTTTATGATTTCACTTTTATTGCTTAGAGATGTGAGTGAACAGACCCGGGGCTCCGTAACATCCCTGTAATATTTATGTAATGTTCCTACTGGGTGCCATGAAGCCTGTATTGTTCTGTATGGTGAGTGTATAGGATACCTCTGTAGGATATAATAATCTGGGTTGAGACCACTGTGTGTAATGTTGTTTATTCCTACTGGGTGACCAAGTGATCCTGTAATTTTCCTGTAATGATTCATGCAGAGCTGAAGTGAAGTCTGCGTTGACCTTTTGGAACCTTTAACATCTCTTTTTTCAATTTGACATGTTTGAACAATCTGCTTTTCCTCTCCATAAAATTAAGGTAAATTGCTTAAATCCTTAAGAGATTATTGACTTCTACGGTAAAAATAAAAAAGTAGTTACATTTTTAACACTTAAAGCAACTTAATGCTGCATTTTCATTGTTAACTTTTAACAGCAGGCAAGAATGCAAAAAAGTCATACAATAACATAAAATACATGCTAAAATTGACTAATTTAGATTATGCGACAGCATCACATGAAACCTGGATTACTTTTACACTTCATCATCCAACCCAACCATCAGTGGATTATATAGGAAAATCTGCCCTGGCTTATCTTCAGTCTGCTAGCTGTGCAGGAGCCTATGCTGAGGTTATTGTACATATTCATGTCGAACCCAGTGTGCAAATTAAAGTTGCTTAATTTTGAAAAAAGTGTTAGTACAGCCGTGGGAAATTACATCACTGAAACTCTTGAATAAGAACCACCTGATTTCCCTGCAGGGGGAAATTTTGGGGGGATTGGAAGCTCTGAAGCAAAATCAGGGCATCTTTAACATTTATGACTCGTGTCTTTACTCAGATATTAACTCTTTTTGTTCTTCACCTAAAGTTTCAGGAACTTTCCCAGAATTAAGGTTCCTTGAGTGCATTTCCACACAAGGGTCAAATCCACATCAACATCACAGATTTCAAAGGTCTTTGCAAATCTGGACAGCAAAGCCAGTTCTTCATTGGTATGAACCCTCCCGTGCTTCCTGATTATCATCTGCTACAAACTACAAATAACAAAGAACCGGTATGCAGTTGAAAGTTTTCCAAAAAAACTGGGTGAATAAAATTGCTGTTAAAGGCGCTAACACAATCAGTCCATTCCCGACAGGTACAGTACACGTTTATGTTTCCCCTAGGACCAATTACTGGACCCCGAAGTAACCATGTGTTTCTTCTTAAGGTCCTCAAAATGCACATAGAACCTCTCAAGCAATAATATTTGTGCAGCTGTTTGGCGAAACAGAAAAAAGAAATATTATGATATAAAGTATTAACTTTATTGTTTCATTAAAATCAATATATATCCTTACAAGCTTCCTTCTTTTTCGTCTTGCATATCAGCAGCAGAGGTTTGCACACAAGAAGGTCCTGGACTTTGAATCTTCTGGAGGTCTTTGTGATTCTAAATTGGCCAAAGATGTTAAAAAGATAAAGAGTTGTGAGGTGAGCAAGGCTAGAAAAGTGCCTCACAAATGTCATTTCCACATGTATGAATGAATAATAAAAAATAAACTTGTAAAAGCCCCTAGGTCTAATTTTTCCTTTTTTAAAGGGTCCGTTTCTGTGCCGTCACATTAACGTGCAGAGTTCTTACCAGAAGTTCAACACCGGCCTCTGTAGGGAACCAACCCTGAGGGTGCAAATAAATACCCCCACTCCAGGGTACAAAGGCAGGTTGTTAATTAGGAAGTTCATAAGAAGGTTTTGTTGCCGTCATGAGCATCCGATCAGAATGCATTTAATTAATAAGCTATTAGATTATTATCCAGTGAACAAAGGTTTATTATCTGACTTAAAGTTAATTGCAGCCACGACGAGAAATGTGAGAAAGATGCACACTGACTGCTAAATTGGAACCGCCGACGGTGTGAAGGTGAAAAAAGTGAGTGCCCTCAAATAAGGTGTGACAGGTGAATTCAATCAGGAAATGAGCAGGTGACAAAGGAACAGGAGAGCGAGTTAGTGATGAGGAAAGGATGCGAGGTGAAGAAAGTAAAGAAACATTAAAGCCTTTACTCAATTAGATAAATATAATATTCTACAAAAAAAACATGCACTAGCATAATGGAATTTAATTTAACAGATTATGTTTGTTTGTTCTTCTTCTGTAGTTTTCTTTGTTCTTATATGGATCTTATAGTTGGGGCTAAAGAAGCTAGAAATCTTCCCTGCAGCAGCACCTTAAAAAGTACTGCTCAATGTTGTTGTAACTACTGGGGAATCATTCTGGGGGTTAAATCAGTCTCACTGGAAATGGATTTAGACCTGGCTTCAGGTGGACTTGACCCTTGAAACTGGACAGGTGGCCTGCTGTCTGGACGTACAGTGTAGTCAGAGTCAGGGACAACATTCAAGCGTTTCCATGAATGAGTTCCGATTTAATGCAGGATTTCTTTAAACTGTCTGAGGTGTCCACCAGTGAATATAAAAGAGAGCTTCTGAGGTCAAAGGCAGGCCGTCTTAGCGTAGGATGAGTGTTTTCATAGACATCCTTTATATATAAAATATACTTTATTCCTTGTGTTTGTCTGGTCCCATTCAAAGCAGAAGCTCATAGTTTTGCATGGATAGCAAAGTGTCGAGACTGTAGTCTCGATCAGGCGTGAGGATTTTTGTCCAGTTTCCAGTGGCTTTATTCCCTAAACGTGTATTAAAAAAGAGAGACTCTCAGATGCTTCTATAGATGACGAAAGATTTTATAAATTTCATGTGAATGCGCTCTGCAAAGTAATGAAGTATTCTAGCTCAGGTGTTTGTTAAAGTTTATATTGTGCTTTTAAGTGAATCATTCGCTGCGTTAGCATCCGTTCCTGTGGAAGGTCCACCGCATGCTTTTTCTCCACTAACCGACCTTAAGTGGATTTAGGTTATAAAGCCCTCCAACAGCAAGTCGGCACACTATTCATGACAGTTTGTGACGATACAACTGTTTATGTCAAATATCAGGGAAACTCCACCTACTTATGAATTATGAGTCATTAGATTTTTGTGAAAAATGTCTTCGTTTTTAGATGATTTTGTGGCCTTTTTTAATGCATTTTTTGATTTTGTGTTTGAAGAGTGTTTTAAGTGTTGTTGCAGATGCTGAAAGTCGATAGTTTTCTAAAACTTGCTGCTGTCCTACCTGCTAATTTAGAGCGTGAGGTTGTGTAGGGTGAAAGGCCCAAAACTTTATTCACTTTTTCATCCTAAGACAGTATGCCTATGTCTGTATTCAGACATTTATGTCTATAGATGTCTGTATTTTCACCTTTTGTCCTCATTACTGGGTGATCACAGTGTTCTTGGCTGAGCGAGCTTTGATCTTTGACCACGTCGCTGTTGTTTGTCGTATCGCTGTTGTCGGAGGGAATGAAGTGGACTTTAGTTCAGTGATGTCAAACTCGTGCTCCAACCCGGACAGACGGGAAATTTTCCGTCAAAAGGTTTAGGATCACGCTTCTCGTTGATCTCAGCATGTGGTTTTGCGTAAACGGTCTTCTTCTCTGCTGCGATGAAGAATGAGAAAAGACCTGATGAAATATAATCTTCCTGTCAGACCGGGTGTTGTGGCTCTGCATGAACCGTAGGAGATTTCTCTCCTGGCTGTTTTGCTGTGTAAACAAAGACACCAGGTGAACTCAGTTGAGAAGTAATGAAAGAAAAACTCCTTTATTTCCTGTCGGCTCTCTGCAGAGTCTGAGTCAGAGACAGGCCAGAGCCCGGCGATCGTTCATAACTGCAGAGGAAAATAAACCTGCCTCATCTCCGCAGCCCAGCACCACCTGTGTGTGACAGAGGATATTAAACACAGGTTCAGCTTACACTTGACCAGTCATAGCAGACTGCTGGTCACAGATAAATTCTCCATTCACACCTGTGGGTCTCTTCACATCACAGATAAAATCATTCCTGCTGCTGCTCTCCGTGCTCAACGAGCTGTTGTGTTTCAATTTGCAGCATTTGGGAAAGTTCAGCTCAGTTTCTTTACAGCCGGGATGAGGATGTCACTTTGAAGATCAGGCTGCCATTCACATTTGTTATGCTAAGCTTTTACTCAACAACTGACTTGCAAATCAGTGGTTGAATGCAGATTTACAGCAGTAAGGTGGGGGAAGTTGGAGGAATTTTGATTTTTGCAAACTACAGTTTACAACGTAGTGGTTTACACATTCATCTGACACATGAGAGATCTCGGGTTCAAGTCTTGGAGGAGACAAAAATGCCTGGGAGGGTTGTTTCGGTAAAAATCTGCCAAATCAAATATGTGGGTCCATCTGCTGTGGGATCCCCTCGTGAATAAGGGAGCAGCCAAAAGAAGTTTTAAACGATAGTTTGCAACATGAGAAAGTTTGGAACATTTCACCAAACAAACCAAAGCTATACTGGTTACCCAGACACGAAAGAGCCCAGTCATTTAAGAAACAAAGCATAATACTGTCACAAACTAATTTTTGGTAGTTATGACAACCAAAGGGAAACTTCCTGTGTTGGAAGTACCAAAAACTGCAATTCCTCTAATGGCCACTTGAGGCTTCCTCCAGCAGCTCGTCAGTCTCGCTGACATCTAAATGTCCAACTTTAAAGCAGAAATAGAGGAAAACAGTTCGGAGCTCCTCCTAGTTCCCTGTTCTTAACAGCTGAAACACCTCCTTCATTCATGTGTGTTTAGTTTATTAAGGCTTAATTTAGGGGCATGGATGCTGTAGCTTATTGGTGTATGGGCCTCACTTCCACTAATTTAAGTAAGTGAACTGCCGTGCAGGTAATTGTAATTGTAGCTGTTGCAAGTGAAATCCTGGGATTTAATTAGTCTGTCACTTAGTAATAATTAGCAGGCATTGTTGTATCGCTATGTCATTGTGAAGTTCGGAACTTCTTAAATCAACCCATTATATAATAAAAACTACAACTAATACCGGAACTGAAAAAAACAAAACAAAAAAGAACTTAAATGAGCTGAAATTTGATTTAAAACTAAAACTCTAAAACTGCAGAATTCTTACAGTGGACGCTGCAGGTCAGCAGTCAGACTGCTCTCATTTTGGGAGTGTAAAATAATGCTGTTGTGTAGCAGCTAGTATGCCGTTGGTTATGGTATCAGTAAGATGGTGCAGTCAACCTGCAGTTTTTCAGTGTGAAGGATTACAGGGTGTGTTATAACCCAAACCATGATCTTTCTGCTTTGGCGCTGGTACAATTCCACCCAGAGACTTAAATTCCTATTGGGGTGGGGTCAGGAAAAGCATCCACAGAGCTACCAACTGTGGCAACTCCTTGTGGCAAAGGAGCAGCCGACAGTTGCTTTCTAGTAGCGACTGTGCAGGATTCAGCTGTCGAAAGCAGACATGAAGTCACGTTGCCTTGTGAAAATGTGATAGATGGCAGTACCACTTGGATCTCTGGGGTTCAAAACACTCTGCACCCACAGAGCTGATGAAGACTGGAGGAGAGGCTGAAATTAAATCTCAACAGGCCAAATGTTATAGCAAACTGTTCCCTGGTTATAAAGAACATCACATATCAGAATGTCGGTCGTCATGTCTGCAGACAGCTCAACAAATGAGGAAACACATGAGGTGGTCCAGGGGCAGCGCTTGATGTCATTTTAAGTGGGCCAAAATGGCTTTTCCTTCATAATGTAGGACATAGCGGCACAAAACATGACAAAATGAGCTCTTTTCTTCAAATTTCACTTCTTCCCTTATAGCCATCATGAAAGACTATGCATTCTTAACACATAGACATGCAGTGCCATTTCAGTAATGGTGTATGAACTGTAAACGAGTACAAAAATGACTTTAGCCAGCCTAAAACACCATCAACCCAAAAGATATGTTACAAGGAGCAACCCGATTGCTTTTATTGTTCTATCAGTGGCTCAAATAACGACACTGCTATCGCCATTTTACCTTTTTAGCCTTCGTTCATGTGGTGGATCTCTAAGTCATATCAACTTTGAGAAAAACTGGCCTAAACACAACCAGCAAGAGAAAGTGGGAATATAAGAATCAGCTAGTGGTAAAACCCAACATGTGATGCAAACTAAAGCCTCCTGGCTGGTGAACCTAACACTTCCAGCTCTCCAAAAACAGTTGTAGTATCTCTCCATGGCCAATATTTCTAGTTGGTGCACCAACACCAGAAGACGCCTTGTGTTTAACAAAGACAGAGGAAACATTATGTGATGCTCTGTGATTAGAACGCTCTGGGTCTGTGCTGGAATTATAATTGACATCGTTCCCGGTTTCCAGAAAATTCCAGCTCAGGAAGAAAAGCACCTTACGAGACATTGGCGTGACACCGACATTTGCACGTTTACGTAACATCTGAACATCAGACAGTCTTTCTCTGTGATGTCACACTGTCAAGTCAGACCGACGCGACCTCGTCTGAACTGCCCGCCTGCATGTCTGTCCGTCCGTCTGTCTGTCTGCGGTTTATTAAATCTAAGCTGCTGCCAAGACTGCCATCAATCTGATTACCTCACTCTGATCAATGGAGGTCACACACACACACTCACACACTCACACACACGAACACACAGACACGATGCAGAAGGCTTCATCACAGTCTATTGTGGAGCCTCGAATGACTCATAGTGTAAAAATCACACACGCACACACACACTCTCTGGATAAGGACACACATTTTCGGTGATTCAGTGTGGGTAGATTCTGTTCTCCATGAAGAGTGTGTGTGTGTGTAAAATCATTCATGTTAGCAGACCGACAGCTGGTTTCTGTGGAGTCCGACTCAGAGTGTTGATTACTGGAAAACTTAGTAATATTTTTCCATCTTTTATGACCTCTGACCCCTGAAACATCTGTAATCCTATCTCACAGCTGGAGTCTGTCTGGCTGAAAAACTCAAATATCTTAATTGTTAGGCTTCCTTTCATAAAAAAGGTAAAAATGATTCAGAGAGTCACCTCAGATTCGGTTGGATGTTTTCTGTACCTACACACACACACACACACACACACACACACACACACACACACACACACACACACACACACACACACACACACACACACACACACTAATTCAAGCAGGAGTAATGATTGTGGATCTCTGTAGCCACTCACGACCTGCTTTGTCTGCTTGTTACAGATCATTAAAGCTTCACACATTGACCGCATCCACTCATCATCCTGTCAGTCACTCAGCCCCGCCCCGCTGCTCTTTGCCACAGAGGTGAATGATGGGAGGTGGAGGAGTCGTTAGCGGCCAAATCTGTGTCTACATGATGAAAAATGACAATTCGATTGAGATTTGTCCACGTGAGCTGGTGTCTAACACATCGGTTTGTTGCTTTTAGAAGCAAAGTGTTGTTTTTGCTCCAGTAAACCTGCTGAAGGTTGGATAAGATTTCCTTACTTTTATTCATTTGTAATTTTTATTTACTTTAAACCTTTTGTCCTCTGTTTAGTTTTTGTGGATGGGTTTCTTTGTTTCATTTGAGTGCTTTCTGTTCTAACAAATGTTTAGTTTCACTTCAGTTTGTAATAGTTTTAGTTTTTATATAATTTGCATAGTGTTTGTCAGACACGCCAGTTGTCAAATACCAGTCATGTAGACATCACAGCCTCAATAAACAGAAGCACCAAAACCTCCTCATGCTTGTTTTGTTGAAAGGCATCAGCCCAAACAGTTTTTTCTTCTTTATTTTTTTTTTTAATTTATAAGAATACTATATTATTACATCTGAGTTTTATGTCAGTTAACAGAAACTTTTTTTTAAGGGTCCACCATCCCAACTTTGTCCAGCTCCTCCTAAGTAAAACAAACAAACAAACAAACAAACAAACAAACAAACAAACAAACACTATAATTTGACACTGAGTCACATTGTAATTAACTCTATGGAAATACCCGATCCAATACCAGTGTTTGATCAATAAGCCGAATTCCTCACTCTGTGGAAGAGACTGGGAATCATTCTCTGACGTTTAGGGCAAGGTTATTTTACTACAAGTACAACAGTCGTTTTCCAAGAACAGGGCACCAGTTCAGCTCACTGGGTTAAATGGGCGACCCATACCTGGGTCCAAGTCTGCTTGGATACCATTTACTGAATGTCTTTCTTCCAGCTTTCCCCGTCTTGTCTCCGCTATCCTACCAAACAAAGACTAAAATGGTTGCAGTCATTGGAGCTCTTCAGTCGTGTTGACTTACTTAATCACAGTTTGTGTTTAAGCACAAAAAAATTGCAGACATACAAAGAGAAGCTGTTGGTGTAGCACAGCTGAAACGCCTCCAAACTGCTGCCACTTTGCTGTTAGGCTTCTCGATGATTTCTCTCTGTAGAAATCGCTGCATTGCTTTTGAGGTGCTGCAGTGAAAACAGAACAGCATGAAACTGAATTCGATAGATCGGGACATTGCCACAGATACTCAGCTCATTGGTGCATTGCAACCTATAGTGTAGTTTTATTGAACTACAATAACAGTAGATGTCACAATAAAATTCATTTTCACATATAAACAATTACAATAAACATTTATTTTTAGAAGTTTGGTCAGTCAGTCACTGTAATCAGGCAACTAACATGCGAGCAAGTTTGCATCATCGCTCTCTAGGCTCTGGTCAGTGCCAGTCTTTGATACTTTTTAGATAAAGTCATTAAACTACATTACACTCTGTAATGTACACTCTGTAATTACACTCTGTAATATAGTGTAATATCTCATATAGGGGACATTTTTTAAGCTGGTTCAGCTTTCATAGATTTGTTTCTGTCGCTGCAAGCCTCTTTGCAGCCCACATCAACTCCTCCATTTCATGCTACATTTGACTTAAACATTGTCATATCTATGGTCACTGATGACTGCTCTCTCTTATTTGTTGGTCTTGGTCATGCCTTCCTCACTTTTTCATCTTTTCTTGTCTGAATACGTAAGTACTGGAAGTTTCAAAATAGAGCCAGGCTTTCAAATCCACCTTACTGCAGACAGAACTCCCGTCTTGCATCTTTTGGAGAGCAGTTCCTGCTCTAACATCCAAATTTGTGTTCATCAAAATTGACTTGATGCATGCTCAATCATCCAGGTAAGGAAATCCCAAAAAGTTCATTCTGTTCATCTGGATGTAGGTGAAGAAGTCCCTTGGATGAGTGACGACTTGTTTCTCCCACTGAAAACAGTCCAGATGAACAGAATCAACTTTTTTGGGCATTAAAATGTTTAGCTTTGCTTCCTTTTTTATGTTCTGGAGTGTTCATTGTAAGAAGCACAAGTTACTGTACATGTTCTTTACACTCACGCTTATCTTGTTATTAAGAGCCAAAAAAAGCACAGTTCAAATGTGTACTTTGTTACCAGAAAACACAGCACAGAGTAATGATTCAGACTGACACTGCTGGACTGGGTTTGGAAGTAGTTTTGTTTCAGTAAAGTTGGAAGTTTAATGTCAGGGATCAAAACTTTGTGCTGAGCCTTAGCAGGAAGTAAGAGCCTTCCTTAATTCTTCCATATCCCTAAGTAAGCTTTAGAGAAGACTAAACCTCAAGATAAAGTTATTTGAAAATGAAGATCCTGAATGTCCATCGAGCCAAATCCTTCCCGTTCAGTACATTACCCTGTGGAGTTTTTTCTGCATCCTTCAAGCCTCCTCCTCCACACGAACCTGAAAGAAATCGAGCTCATGTTACTGGAAAAAAAACCAGATATCGAGAAGCACGACTTGTTGCTCACAGTCATCCTGTTAAGGATTCATAGCATGTTAAGATGCTGACTTACATAAGAGTGCTGCGAGTTTCTTTGTGAGATGAAAGCAGGATTATAATATAGTGATCTGATGACTCACTGACACCCATGAATTAATGTTGGCCTTTAGCCTTTTGGCATTTTACGACCTTCTGCTGTATCTCTTTTATCAGTTTTTCAGTTGTCTAACAGAAACAGACACATACCTGCATATCAGTGATTGACAACCGCTGCTGTATGGGATCATTTGAGGCCAAATTCAGCTTTTAAAACTGTGTCCGTGTGTGGATCTTCACAGTTATGAAGTGAATAATGTTTGACAGAAGCTGTTCCGAGGGCTGAGGAGGAGTTTTATCTCCTCTGAAGTGCTGACGTGACACCTCAGACCTGGTCATCTAACTGGAAGAAGGAGGAGGCCAGCGGGGTGTTTGTGTCCAGGCCTGAGGATATGAAACATGGCACTTCAGATTCCCACATTTACAGGAGGGCACATGGAGTGCACCAGGGTTAATTATGGCCAGCACACCCTGCAGGAGAGTCAGGTCTTTGGCAAGCCCATGTGTGAAGTGGGCTCATGTATCCGTACATTTATGGAAAAAATTACGCCGAGGCAGAAAACGGCATTTATTTCCGAGCTGCACTTACCAAGAGCAAGCGTAACAGGCTTTTGTTCATATTTTGCGAGTTATAAAAGTGATTTTACTGAAAAAAAGTAGCTGGGAAATTATGAAAATAATAATGAGCTTCAGTCCTGTAAAAAGTCATTAAAATGACTCCACTGTGAACAGCAGAAACAGCAGAAAATGACTCTCACAGTATTTTTACTTCTTTTAAACTTAATTCTCCTGATTAGCCTCTCATACTTTTACTTAAATATCTCAACAGCTCAACCTCACCTTGCAGCAGAGTGATTTTACGCTGTGATATTTGCCTCTCACGCGGCGCCGAACGCTTCTCGATCGACTCGAGAAGATCGTTTTTTGTTTGTTGTATTTCGCCGTTCGAGCTTTTGGATTCAGCTGTGACTGAACCTGCAGCTTCACAATGAGCTGCTGCTGCTCAGCCTCACTCTGTGATTGGTCAGAGGTTAATTGACGCGGCTAATCACCCGATCAGTCCAGTCTCCATGGAAACCAGAATGGAATGAGGGAGGTGATGAACGAGGAGTCGAGGCCTTCACACCAGGCTTAAATGCTGCAGCTTTTTTTTTTTAATAGTGTCTGTTTACACCACAAACTGTACTGCAGTACTGTTTGTACACCAGTGTAACAGAGTGAGGGTCTGCTCTGTCCTTCGTATCAGCTGTCAGTCCTAATAGCACGAAAATATTTATCTCCAGCAGGCTGTGAGTGCAGAGGTTGAGTAAATGTGGTCGTCTTTTGTAGACACCACTTCACTGTGTTAATATGAACTTAGCCAAAATTCAGAAAATACAATGGTTCAGGCGAATGAGCAGGTGGTTACGATGCAAATGAGAGCAGTGGATCTCTACTTGGCTTCTTGCTATCTTTCCTTTATTCCACTGTCTGTGTCAAAATCAAGACAAAATTCCTCAAAATAAACCTTAAAATAATAGAAATAGCATGGAGTGAAATACCTACACATAATGTAATCTGCTTATGCACAAGATGTTCTTTGACGTTAGCGTCCTAACGCATTGCCTGCTGATAGGAAATGATCCTGTTATTGCAGGTTTGTCAGACTCTGAGATCTTCTCGTTGGGACTTTTGTCTTCTCTGGCCTTTTCTCACTTCTTACAGAGTAACCCTGTTCGCTAACCGTTGCATCAGGGTACAGATGGTAAAGGAAAGCTTATGCATCCATGAGCCACAGAGAGCAGCTTGAACAAATGGCACTATCTGATGCCACAGGAATAATACGGACTGCAAATATAGCCCATTCCAATGCCTGGACGCCCTTTAGATAAGCAGAAGTTTTGGCATCTGTGCCTCGATGAACTGGAAACTCAATGCAGGGACACGACGGCCTCTTTTAACAAGCTACAAAATCCTCATTAGGAGGCTTGAAGTGTGGCGGTGGAGTAGGTTGCAAGTTCTTCACCTTCGACACCTCGGTTCCCGTCTCGTCGTTTTATTTTTCAGTCGCTTTGTTTTTTTCTCTTGATTTCACTCGCTGATGTTTGAAAAAAATAAAAAAAGGGCTGGTCTCGCAAGTGAACTCGTTTTGGCGGATGTCCTGATTATCACAGGTTTAGACACAGAAATAAAAAGATTGTTACAATGAGTTAAGAAACTAATGTGAACACTGGCTTTATGGTACTTGATTATTATTGTTGTTAGACAACTTCTGGGACTGACTCTGACTCTGAGAGACACTGGCCATTATTTTTTATGCCTATGCAGGATTAATATGCTTTTAATTGCTGAGGACTGTCTTGCTGTGGACTACGACTGTATGGCTGCTCAATCAGGCTTTAAAATATGAAAAAAATAGAACAGTTCATTAAGATGTTCTGCAGAACTTTCATGCCAATCCATCAAACAGGTCCACTGATATTTTGGCAAGACCGTAAGTGGTCAAGCAGCTGCCATCGGCTCTAGACTCGCACGGCTCACATAAATAATATTTTATAGGTCACCAATAAAAGCAGTTTACATCTAGAATAATAAAAATATTCTGCCCTGATATGAAGACAAACACGAGGCAGCACTGCACCGCTCTCTCTCTGTTCATTTGTGCTGTTTGGTTTGTGCACTGCAGCATCACATCACACACCAGGTGTTTCTGTTTGTTGGGTTTGATAAAAGTTCTCTGCTGTAATAAAACACAGAGCTGCTGTCTGGCTCTGGCACAAACACACACCTCACCTGGCTGCCTGATCTGTGCGTGTGTGTGTGTGTGTGAGCTTGTTTGGACTCACAAACATTTGCCTGTGAGTGTTTGGATGTGTGCAGCAGATTCTCTGCTCCAGCCTGAAACTGGAGCAATTTTAGGGAGCGATGACAAATGATTTACAATCATTTTTAGGTATGAAAGTGGGTCCTCGGGTTGTTGAGTGATTTCTTGTCCGTCTGTCCATCCATCCATTTTCAGCTGCTTATCTGCAGTCGGGTCAAAGTGGCAGCAGACTAAGCAAATTAGTCCACACGTCCATCTTCCTGGCAATATCTTCCAGCTCCTCCTGGGTGATGTGGGCGGCGTTTCCAGGCCAGATGAGATAAATCATCTCTCCAGCGTGTTCGGGGTTGGTTCTGGAGTCTCCTACCAGTTGGTTGGGTCTGGAAATCCTCCAATGGAAGCCACCTAGGAGGCATCCTGAAACACGTAAATTGGCTCCTTTCTGTAGCTCCTCGCTGTGTGAGTCCAGCCACCCTGTGGAGGAAAATAATTTCAGCTGCTTGTACTTTCTGATCTTTCTTTCAGTCACTACTCAGAGCTCATGACCGTAGCGGAGGACTGAAACATAGATCGAAAAGTTAAGCCCCTCCTTTGACATTTTTGAGCTTGAATTCCTTGTCTTCGGGTTGTTCTGTCGTTTTCTTTAATTGCTGGGATTACTTTATACACTCTATGTGGAAGTAAGGGTGTCATTACAGCAGGAATTTTCCATTACTTGTATCAAAAATCCGTCAGCTTGGAGCAGAACCCTGGACTTCAAACATTTGGCTTCAAAGGTGGTCCCAACTTCAATTTTAAAGCACTTTTTTGTGGTACTGATTGATTTTCAGTCATACGCCAGGCATGTAAAACTCATCAGTTTTCAGCCCACTCCTGTGTACTTGTATATGTAATGAAGCCTCTATGGCTTCATTACATATACTACAGTTATTGTACAAAAACATCAGCTGATTCAGGTAACGTCACAGTCTCTTTACCAGCTCAATCCAGGGTTTCCACCTGATCAGGGGTCTCTGGCTCCTCCCACCAGGGTGCTGAACAAATGCAGTTCATGTTATGGATACAGTAAGCCACATGTTTCCTGCAGTACAAGGTTAGCATGCATACAACCCTCATAAATCTCTTTTGTGTGCATGCATGAATGCCACAACGTGACTGGTTCATGTGTTTCAAGGATCGGTTTTTGATTGGCTCGTTGGGGGACAGGCCATCTGTAAGTGCCATGCCTCTCCTTTTTAATGTCTATGACATTGCACCCCATGGTGTCTCGATATAGAAAGTAAATGATTTGATGGTGCTTGCTCCGCCTCCTTCATGATGTTCTTACATTGTATTGAACTTTGGCACAGTTTTGCTAAAAAAATAAGCCCGTCACAGATATAGTTATTAAGTGCTGCGATGGCTTTGACCTACAGGGCAATCTGCAGCCACCATTTCTTTTTAATGTGGCACCTTTAGATTGTTTTCAGGCAAAAAAAATAGTGTAACAAAAATGAGAACACCGGTACATAATGTACATTTCTGCTGTAACCCAAAAGTGCGTGAAACTCGAATGAATTTGTGTGCATTTGCAAGACTGTGTGTGTGTGTGAGGGTACACGCTTTATATTGAAGTGTGTTCCTCAGTATAGGGGAGCTCTGCATCATATTGTACCAGACAGGCAGAGTGCTGGACTGAATACTAAGCAGCAGGAAGCTCCTCTTCACACAGCGCCAATCCAGCCATATAGGACACAGTGACACATACACTCGCTGGCTGAGAGCTTCTATTTCTTTCCATTTTTCACTTCACTAATTCAGGTTGGTCTTTCATAGCAAAATTAATGAACATCTAAGAGGAGCACCGTATTATTACACGGTAATTACTACTCCATAGCTTAATATTGCTTATTATTAGACAACCAAACACATATGTTTGTATGCTCTTCTTGCAGGGGTTTCATGAACATTATGCATTTTCTAGCTAATAACCTTATTAAAACCACAAAATAGTGAAATGATGAAACTTTTTGTTCCAAAAAGGCTGCTGTTTTAAAATAATATACATTTGCAAACCTACAGTGTATCCCATGAAAACAACACACTCTTCCTTCCAGCTGAGTCTTTTCAAATGCCGTGTGACTTTCAGAAGTTTCTAAGAAAATGCAGCAAGTTCCTCATTTTCTAATGTAATTTGCCAACTTGGTGTCATTGTAAATGTTCCTATTTATACCATAGCTCTCAAAAAATACATTTCTAATGATTTCAAAAATGCCCTTCTTTTTGAAAATGTTTTTCCTCACTCACAAACGTCTATAACAGCCTTTCTTTCTCCGTAATTTTACTCTCTTCACCAAAAATGATGCTATATGAAAAAATCCTGACTGAAATTTTTGAAAATTATCCAACAACATATCAGAATTTCCCCATTTTCCCAGGAAGTCTTTAATATTATCTCTTCTCTCCAAAAATATGATAAAATATAACTAAAAAAATCACAATTCAAATTAATTTTCAAAATGCTGTTCACCAAAATCTGTTTTCTTTCCAAACACAGTCTGTTCTGACTCCAGAATATACTGCAGTATACTCAAAATCTCCCTAATTTTTAGAAATGCTCTCACTTTTCAGAAATAAGAATAATTTATCATAAGTTAACTTAAAACATTCTTCTTTTCCCCCTTTCCTAAAATGTTTTTTAAATGTTCTGATTTTTTCAGAATTAAAAATCAGTTTCTACAAAATCTCCTCAATTCGTTGTTTTCAAAAATATTTTTCTTCTCCCTGTTATAAAGAAGTCCTTCATAAGTGTCCTCACTCAACAGAAGGCTTCTCTTATTTCAATAAGTCCTCTTTCCAACAAAATTTTCATTATCCTTGACTTATAACAATGCCCTTCCCCTTAAAACAAACAAAAAACAAAACAAATTTTAGTTTCCCAAAATTTGACATTTTGTCTCATTCTTTTCTTATTTACCAAAACATGTTCTCGATTAAAAATACAAAAATATTACAACTTTCCTCACATATTTTAAAGTCTCGTCATAGTTTAGCATGTCCTTAATTTCTAAAAAAGCTCACACTTTCCACTTAATGTCTTTCATTCATGTCAATGCCAAAATGTCTTTAATTCCTCTCTTTACAGTATTTCTTTCATTCTTCTCGTTATAAAGACTTGCTGTTTAACAATTCCAGATGTCCTCCCTTTTCAATAATGTTTTCCTTTTCCCAAAAAAAATCACTGACTTCCCCTTCCTCTTATTATTCTATTTCACAAAAGTATTGTTATTTTGTCCCAGTTTTCCTCACTTTTCAAAACTACTTGTTATTTCCCCCTTCATTCTGTCTAAGAATATACCTCTACACAAATCTCCTCACTTTCCAGAAATGTCCTTGCAATCCTGAAAGTCCTCGTGTCCAAAACCTGAGCGCGTTCCTCAGAAAGACAAAGAGAACCAGAAAGAGGACGCAGCCTATAGAAGTGCACATTCATAAAGACACAGTAGTGAGGTTAGCGCACCCTCTGCACGCGCTCAAACTCACATTAATGTGCGCACATTAAGCGTGCAGCCCACTCAGTCGTATAGTTTCCAGGGAGGTGGAGGAATCTTTTTTTTCGGCTCAGCTCTTCACAGCAGAGGGAGGGAAGACTGTGTTTGATGTAGGGCGCGTTGGAGCGCGCTCAGTGAAGTGGCGGCCTTAGATGCACCCAGCCTTGGTATGCTGTGGAAACATAATGGGAGCTGGTTGAGAGTTCAGGCGAGGCTGTCCAGAATTTACATTTATATTAAGGCTGCAAACCCCCCCGAGCTGCACTGCAGCCGAGGAGAGACACGCACTCGGAGCTGCTGTGTTCACGTCTTCATGATCAAACTGTTGTTTCACTCTTGTTTCGCTCCGTCTTATGTTGCTCTTTGCATTGAAAACCTCGCAGCAAGATTCTGTGGAGATTTTTGGGGGGCTCATTTTAGCCCAAGATGTGGTTTTTGCGTTGCTTAAAATGTCGAAAAGATGCAGTGCGTTGGTTTGGTTGGGATTTTACTGATCTCAGCGCTGCATTAATGGTTTTTTAACATTGCATCATATTTCACAGAAGCACATTATGAGAATCTTAAACAGTGCCCTAAATCACTCCCAGTTTCATTTATCATAGTGTGTGCTATAGTCACACTATACTTTCTCTGGCATCTAAGTGGCCCTCAACAATTCCCACAGTGGACAAGTTAGTGTTGATGTCATGCACTCAGCTTTCTACTACCTATTTAAAAATGCAGTACATCATATAAGAGATTTCTTCCTTCGGCTGCTCCCTTTGAGGATCTCCAGAGCAGACCATCAGCCTTCATCTCACCCTGTCACACCAACCTCTGTATGTCCTCCTTCACTACGTCCATGGGTCTTCTCTGTGGTGCTCCTCACAACAAAATAAGATCATTAAAAGGTTTATGGCAAAGAACATCACCTAAAATGAATCTATTCTGATATTTAACTATATTTAACAATATACCTGTGCAATCATTGACCTGCTATGATGCACATGAAGATGAAACTAATGAGGAGAGGTAGTAGTTTTGTTACATAAATGTTTAAAGGGTTCAATTTAATGGATTCTGACCAGATGAAATCTACTCAATTGGTAATAACAAACATATTTTTCTTAATAATTAATAATTTCAATTCAATTTTATTTATTCAGCACGAAATCACAGCAACAGTCACCTCAAGGTGCTTTATAATCTAAGGTAGACCCTACAATAATACATACAGAGGAAAACCCAACAATCATATGACCCTCTATGAGCAAGCACTTTGGCGACAGTGAGAAGGAAAAACTCCCTTTTACCAGGAAGAAACCTCCGGCAGAACCAGGCTCAGGGAGGTGCGGCCATCTGCTGCGACCGTTTGAGGAGAGAGAAGGAAGACATGATAGAAGACATGCTGTGGAAAAGAGACAGAGATTATTAACAAGTATGATTCAGTGCAGAGAGATCTATTAACAGATAGTGACTGAAGAAGAAATACTCAGTGCATCATGGGAATCCCATTATTCCCATTATTTCAATAAAACTATAAAAAAATATATATATTTCAGTTGCATTTTACTAAAAATGTTTTTGCTTCAAGAATATTGTTTTTTCAGTGTGGAACAGGAAGTGGAAACAAGGGGGGCAAGCAAAAGTACCACATGTTCAAAACAGAGGGAGACAAAGTATATAAACATCAGAAACATGAGAAGGAATAACAAATCAAAACAGTGACCAAATTTGGTTTTACTGTCAAACCCTAACAGAATATATTTACTGTGAAAGTGTAAAAATAAAAAATAAATCTGTGGGTTAGTGTAGGACTTGAAACGTGACTCTGGTGTGATCGATCTAATTATTCTTGCCTCTTGCCTCCGAAACGTGGAGTTTTGAGCCCTGCAAACTCTCAGCTTCGTCTACATGTGCAAAACTCAACAGATGTCGACGCGGCCTGATGAGAAATGTGTTGATGGGAAGGAATTCAAGCCTCGAAAACACATAAATACCACGACTGTTTCAGGAACACAAATGTCTGCCTGCAGACGCCGATGCCGACGTGTGCAAAGTCATTAGGAGAAGACCTTTCGTGCGCAGTTTCAAAGTGCTTTTCTTCTGCGGTAAAAACGGGGAGGCTCTGACCCTCTTTTAAAGGTGATCGATGTCGAGGCGTGGGGGAGTTTTGGGTTTTTGTTACTTGCTGACTAAAATGCTGCTTGTGCTCAGATGCTCCTTAGGAGTCATAGTTTTGTTATGCTTTTACATAGACTTGCACCTTTTTTAATCAAACGTGAAGGGAGATGCTCTTCTTTTATGCTGATAATTCAGTCAGGTATGTCTTTGAAGCGCGTTATCCTTCCAGGGGTAAGATTTCTGTGTAGATGGCCTTATTATCCATAATTTGCAGGTCATGCTACGGGTTTCTGAAATGTGTTTAGCAGTGACTTTCAAGGACCTCTCATGAGAAACACCTAATTGACTGGATGAATTAAATCTCACATTTGTAAATATCAGTGAAATGTTTAGACTGTGTTTGGCACCAGTCTCTCAAGTCTTGAAATGTCATTAGGCTTTATAATTATACATTTCACAGAGACAATGAAGTTCCCCACCTTTCCGCACACAGTGTCTCGCTAAAGGAAACTACCTCAGAGCAAACAGCTGCAGACAACAAACTGGCAGCAGAACTGAGAAAGTGGTTTTTTTTTTTTTTTTGCAGATCATGACTCTGGAAGATGGTGTCTGAGATTTGAATTTGAAGTCTAAAGCTACAGAACCAACAGCAGATACAGAGGTGCCACACTGAGCTACAGCCAGGTATTGTCACAACTGACTGGTGTTTCTATTCTTTTTGGCTCACAGTATGGCGGTGGTTGCATTTTTATAGTTGATTTGTTCTGATCCTGGGACAAAAACCTCAAAAATTATAATTCCAGCAGCCATCTGATAATCTGATAATCTGATAATCTGATAATCGCTGCAATTAAACCCTTTTTTGTGCACAAACTCTGGACAATTTCAAGAGAGTCAGGTCAGGTGGGCTTTCTCTCACCTAGTATTCAGCAGGAAACAGGGAGCTCCAGAGCTAACGGGTTAAAGACTGACTGATTAGTAAGTCTACAGGGGGTGTATGGTTGTAATGGCTTCAGTAGTCCATATAAAGAGTTGTTCAGAGTGGTTTCCAAGTGGTGGTTTAAGTGGTTTTATATCAGCCACATGAGAACAAAGAACCTAAACCGAAATCTTAAGATAGAGTAATGCATTAAATCCTTGCTGTAGTCGGTGATATCATTATTTGCAAACTTGTGCACTGGTGTGTTTGGGTTCCTCTGCAATCATAAGAAAAACTAAGCTGAACAACAGCTGCAACACAGGAAGGAGAGAAGAAATCAGGGCCGATTGAGTCTAAATGTTCAGCAGATTGTCACACCGCTGCACTATTACATTTTCTTTCAGGAGGTTTGGTCTTTGTGGTAGTTAATATACCTTAATGTGTTTACACAGACAGACCTATTAGGATTCTTGGGGTGCAGGCCAGGCTACAGTTTAGGCTGGGGTATGGAGCGACGCCGTAGCCTTTATCGCAGGTTTAATGCAGAACTATAAATCACGCATTCAGCTGTTTTACTGCAGAACTGTCTATATAAATTAAATGTTACTTTAACATATCCACATTAGCTTTTTGTTTGCACTATTTAGTCTAAACAGTATCTGTCAGAGCTTCTGGAAACTTGGCTTTCCCGCTTGTAATTAATGACTTTGATGCTGATGTGAATGCTGCAAATGGGAATTAAAGTCCTCATGTCTCCAAGGACAGCTTAAAGCAGAGGTGGCACAGTGCCTCACGGAAATATGAACACAACTACTTCTGCCACTGCAGTTTCAGAAAGCTAACTTGTTTTCCCTCTGCAGATGGAGGTGAATGCAGTTGAAAAACGCCATCGAACACGATCCAAAGGAGTCAGAGGTATGTGTTTGTCCATCTGCCTGTCAGGTTTTACAAGGGTTTTTTTTTTTTGCCAGCGTGGCTCAAGATCGCTGAATGAATCACCATCCATTAGGAAAAAGCCAAATTAGACATCTAATATGTTAGCTGCTCCTGTCCCAAAACCTTTATTCACACAAATTTGAATGTAACAAATCTTTCAACATCTGTTCCTTGTGAAAAGTCTCCATGTCAAAGTGTCCCTGTGCAAGGTATTGAAATCCAAATTGCCTGTGATGCATCCATTGGAGTGTGATTGTGTGCATGATAAAGGACATATAATAAAGAGATGTATGAATGCATGTGTGTGTGTGTAAGCGGGTCAATGTGGCTTGTACCTTAGAAAGATCTCTAAGGGCTCAGTTAAGGTAGAAAAGCACAATGACGCCTGAAAGCAGGACCCAACCTGTTAACCTCTGCACACAGGATTAGGTTTAAATATCATTTTTAGCGTGGGTCGCTTGAAAAGCCTAAGTGACTCTATTATAAGGTTTCTCTTATAATCCTCGGTGACCTGTTGCATTATAAAAGGTGAAGGTAAGTTTGTCTACAAGAGTAAAATTAAAAGATACCATTCTAGTGATGTCCAGTTAGTAAATGTGGAAATTTTAACATATTTTACAGGTTGTATTTCTGCCTCCACTTCATGCTAACAACAGTGGGATCATCTGAAGCACAATTACAGTGGATGTGTTTATTATTGTTGGCTCGTGACTGTTGAAAGCGTTAACATTAATCTTTGTTGTTGTGTCCCTGTCTGCAGCCGCCGTGGAAGCAGTAACACAGGAGTTATTCAGGTAGGTAAACCTCTGCTGATCTCGTGCATCCATCACTGTACTGCTCTATTTTTTCCTTCTTTTTTTTTATTGCATTTTGGCTTTGTATTGAGGCAGCTAGCATTCATCAAAGAAAATATTACTGAGAGACTTTTCCTGTATAATCAGTTATATGTCATTTCGATCCATCATCTCGCAGTTCTTATTCTCAGGCCCACCACGTCTGCTGCTGGGGTCCAGCCTGTGAAATACAGGAATCGGCCTGATGCAGTGCACCAGATTTTTGAGCCTGAGCTGAGCTCGAAGGCGATAAATAAATACCGTCGGTCGCGTGTTAATTTGTCCAACGCTGTGTATTACACGAACAGCTAATTTAAATTAAATGCAGCCAGTAATTCATTAAATTTTGATGACTGACTAGAGAGAATCAGCAGCAGCTCCTGACAGTGAGTGCTGAATACCACTGCTACCTATGTGTGTGTGTAAATGTGTGTGTGTGAGAAGGGCAGGTTTCTGCTTCACTTAATCTCATTTAGTAAAACTGACAAATATTGGTGTGTGCAGCAGATTATGGTCGAACCCGGTTTGATCCAGGTCAGCGCTTTACTGTAAACAACATGTCCTGCCTGTGCCGTGTGAGCCCGGAGCGAAGGAGCAGAAAACTCGGCGTGATTCACCCGGAATTTAAATCTGATGGGTGCTGGTGAGGGCCAGACATGGACAGGGCAAAGTCAGCAGTAAATCGTGGAAATGATTCACAGAGTAAATACTGCAAAATATTATAAGAACATCATGACCAATCACTTAAATGTGTTCGTCGGTTTTATTTTTTCATCACAGTCGCTGACTAATCTGACTAATCTTCGGGGATAAACATGTACAAATAAATTTGTCATTGCAGTGTGATGCGGCAGATTTGGGGGGGGGGGCAAGTGAAATTAAAATTCTACCATGACTTAATTTAAATTGCTAAATAAATACATCACATCTGTCAGCTCAGTGGGAATCAGAGCTGCAGCTAATGCTGCACCACAGCGATGAATTTTAACTTTAGCTGCAGTAATTTCTGGGATGACTAATGAGTACAGCTAATGGTGGACATTTACAGTTCCCTGCGGATGGTGTTTTGGTGGCCCCCTTGAACTCTCTTCTGGTGTAACCATTGGGCTGCAATTTCAGCTTGTACCCAGGAAATGTCAACATTTGATGAGCACGCTGTGGGGACAAACTCTCGTCTAAATCCCGGTGTGCCTGATATGTTTCTGGCTGCAGAAAACAAAAGGAAAAAAGCAAAAATCATACCTGACTGTAATCTAGCTGTTATCCCCTTCAAGGTTGTCTCCTTTTGCAGTCCATTTCTGAGGCGAGAACATGTGCTTTCATGATGTGATTTGGATTTCCTTGTGTGCATAAAAATGACCTTTAATTTTAAATTTAAGTTTGGGGAAGAGGACAAAGGGTGCATAACGTCACATGACCCTGACCTGATGTGTCGGATCAGTTTTGGTGTTTCTTATGCAAATGTCTTAACTTTGTTAGCTTTTTTTGCATTAACTCAGATCACGCTCCTATTCTCATCTTAGAATGATGAAGCATAACTGAAATTTAAATAGGCAATGTCACACCTCTTATTCAGGTGTTTTCAGCCCCATTGCCACACAGGTATAAAATCAAGAATCCAGCCACAGTCTGCGTTTACCAACTGTGAGAGAATGTGTGGTTGAAGTCGAGGGTGGTGCTTTAACATTACGCCAGCTCAATGTTTCATGATCAACTGATTTCTGTGTTATTAGCAAGTGGAAGCATTGCTGTGGCAACTCAGCTACAAAGTTGCAGATAATGTAAAGTTCCAGTGCAGGATTGGGGAGCGCCAACCTGCACAGAGCCTAAAAGTCACCAACGCTCTGCTGACTGAACAACTGCAGAGCTCTGAACCTCCTCTGCCATTAACATCAGCACAAATACTGTGTGCCGGGAGCTCTGTGGCCGAGCAGCTCCCTTGAGAAGAGCCTGCCAAACAGAAGAAGGCTGAATTGGATTGAGGAGATGAGCTGACTGAACTGACAGGATACGTAAAGTACAACTACAAGATAAAGAAGAATAGTTTTGAGGTATGAATCATGCATACTCCAAGAAAAGTATGGAGCTAGTATAACGAGTCCCCTTTATATAATATTATAATGCACGACTGGATGTTTGGTGGAAAAAAAACAGATTGGGTGAACATTTTTCTGTTTGTGTGTCCGCTTATCTGTGACATACTGATAGATGATAGGAGTGGGAAAGCAGTCATTTTCAATCAACTTCAATCAGTAGATTTGAATAATTGCAAACAATAATCAGAGAAACAGAAGATCAGAGGCTGCAGATTTAAAGAAAGCCGTTGTATCGCGTCACATGACTGTGTCTAAACTTTAGCTCCGGGAGGTTTAGCACACAGCAAGCCTTTCAGTCTCACAATGAATCTAAAAAATGCTCTTCAGATGAGAGCGACTTGAAACTGTTTCAATAGTACTGGATGTCACTGTGCTGACATCAGTAAGACTGATTATTGCACTGTGATCGGGAGAATAATGCTGAAGTCAAAGGCATATTCAGCTGCTGTGGAAACAAGTGGAAATATCTCACCGCAAAAGAGAAACAACATTTTGTAATTTCAAACTCGGGCTCGTTAAGGTTAAGGTCTAAAGCGCTGATGCTTTAAAAAAAAAAAAAAGTTTTACCATGTGTGTTTGGCTCTAACCACACACACACACACACACACACACACACACACACACACACACACACACACACACACACAAAGCTGTGCTGGGATCAATAATGCAGTGCTATCAGTCTCAGCTCCCACACCGGTTGATGAGCTGCCTCACCTTGAACAAACCATCTCCTTCTCCTCCTCTCCTCTTTCTCCTTCTGTTCCTCCTCCATTTGGCTTTTTCCCCTTCTTCTTCACCTCTCCGTCACTCTCTTTTTGTCTTCCTACTTCTCATTTTCCCTCTCTTTTACTTCCACTCCTTGTTCCAGTTCCTCTCATTTACCTACCTGCAGTCCTACTCTTCTTCCTCCTCTTTAACCTCCTCCCCTCTGTTCTCCACCTCCTCTGCCTCTCTGCGCTCGTGAGCCTCACCTCTATTTTCGAGCAGCTCTCATTTTAGCCCGAGGTTGCAAAGCATATAGATCAGGTGATGTCGGGTGGGTGGAAGGGTGGGTGGAGCTCTGCGGTGCGGGGTCAGAGGTCGTGCTGGGTGTGGAGTCCCTGAAGGCAGGCGGCGTGATTTGGCTGCACAGTCTGCGTGTCTTCACTGCAAAGAGGTCTGAAAGCGTGACTCAGAGCTCGGGAGAAATCTACAGCCGTGATGCAGAAATAAAAAAAATAAATTAATAAATACATAAAGAGACAAAAACTATTAAAGCTGCTGCTGACAGATGAAAATGTTCCACATCTGTCTTAATGAACCAGAACAAATGCTGATAAAAAAAGATGCAAAACATAATCCAGGAAATCAAAATTGGATCACAGATGTGATTTTTAAGGTTTTGTCCAACAGCCTGTGCTTCACAGGGGTTTATGATGCTGCAAGGGAAGACTGATAATCAGAAAGGGAACAAGTAGAGATGCATGTGTAAAGTAATCTGCAAACAGTGCATGCTTGTGTGTGGGTTTTTTCATGTAATGAGAAGACAAACAAACTAAATCCCTGGGACAAAAACATCATCTCCTCTTGCTGCGCTGCTTTGCTTCCAGCATGACTAACAACTTTACATCGCTCTGTCAAAGGCTGCTCTCTGACCCAAACACTCGCGCTTCTGTGATGTCCGCTGGATCCCTTAAATTTGAATTTCATTTTGGCAAAGAGGACAGTGTTGCACGGAGCCAAGTCTTGCAAAATTTCCTGCAAACTGCACATGAGGTCCATGCTGAAATCGCAGGTGCACGCGTGCAGGCGGTCTGAACGGGATATCCATGAACAAAAACAGCAGCCATAGAAGATGACTCTGAAAGTGATACTGTTAATTTAGATAGGGCACTTTCTTTTCTTTCAATGGGAGGAGTGGTCCAGTGGTTAGCACTGTTGCATCACAGTAACAGGGTCTGAATCCACCACACTGGCTGCATGGAGTTTGCATGTTTCCCTGTGCTTGTGGGTTCTCACCAGCTCCTCTGGTTTTCTGCCCCACTCCAAAGACGCGTGTGTTAAATTAACTGGTGATTCTAAATTTTGTAGGTGTGAACTGTGTTTGTCGTTAAGAGGATGGATGGATCCTTCTGGTGGGACCTTCTAAATAAGCTCATTTTTCAGCAGACAAGTCTGAGTCTGTGGAGTTTTTCTGTATCAAAACAGACCATTAGGTGCCGTGGGTCCCTAAGCATAAAATTTCAAAGTAGACCTATTATGGTTTTCCTTATTTTCTGCTGCTACAATGGAAAACAAATATAGAAACCAAATAACAATCTGTTCAGGACATGAAACCCAAAGAAACTCACACTGTGAAAACAAAAAGTCCACTTCACAAAAACAGACAAATATATCAATCATTAAAAAAATAATCCCATCCCACAAAAAAATCAGCAGAAGGAAGTTTTGACATGATTAGATCTATGAGTTACTTTTCCAAAAAGATTATCTGTTATCTTTTTGGTTCTTAAAGAACTGAGGTTCATTAATGAGGTTCATTTTCCTCTGTAGAAACAGCTTTGGTTCTAGTGGAATTTCCTTTGAGATAATTTTCTCATATGCCATGCTGAACTCTTTCCAAAAATTTTAATCTTTCTGTGAAGCATCTCAGTACAACTGTTATTAGTACATAAATATGTCTTTATTATAACGATTTAACTGGGTAGAAGGTACACTTGTTTGCGATAACCAGTTAAAATGTATTAATCCGTGCAAGCAATGAGCATGAACTGATTTTTGATCTGCTACTGAAATTTCAGTTTCCAAATCTTTTGTTGTAACCTCTCTCGGGAGACAGACACTATCTCTACTTTTAAGATTAGGCTTAAAACTTTACTTTTTGATAAAGCAGTTAGGGCTGGATCAGGTGACCCTGATTCCTCCCTTAGTTAAAGTATGCTGCAGTAGGCCTAGGCTGTGGGGGATTACAATGATGCACTGAGTGTTTCTTTTTCAATCACTATATGTTTATACACCAATCTGCATTTAATTATTGGTTATTATTATCTCTGGCCTCAACCACAACTGGCTGTGGTAGATGGCTTCTCCTCCCTGAGCCTGGTCTGCCGGCTTCTTCCTGTTAAAAGGGAGTTTTTCCTTCCTACTGTCCTCTGGTTGTTGGGGTTTCTCTGTATTATTGTACAGTCCTTATCTTACAGTATAAAATGCCTTGAGGCAACCGTTATTGTGATTTGGTGCTATATAAAAAAATTAATTGAACCTCTTTGATGAGCAGGATGTAAGGTGATAATAAAACTCAAACATTCGTTTGTCATCAGTATTCCAGTCAGTGTTTCTGGGGGCCTAATAAGTGAATTATGCTTTTATGTACAATTGCTTGTATTTGATTGGCCAGCACTGCACAGTTTTGCTGGAAAAGGTCATCATATTGTGCTGAAGGAAAAAAAAATAACTGTTATCCTTGCATTTTTGGCTGAAGCCTTTTGTATTGGTGCCCCTGTGGATTAGAAATGAATGAAGAGGCTGAGTTGAAGCGCTGTTGTCTGTCTGATTGCCGACTGTAGGAATAATTCAATGAAAAGCAGGCAGTGGCCTTGAATTTAGAGGAACTACAATGGAGTCCAAAGGTGAAAAAAAAAAAATCACAGATAGAGAGTCCAGATCACAACAAGCTAAATGTGGACAAATGTGGGATGTTACTAATGCTGAGTTTACACCAGCTTCACACGGTTGTGAGTAGTTTTCCATTTTTACCTTTTCTTTGTGCTAATGTCCACGTTATTCCCTTTAAATCTGTATAAATTGTGACTTTGTGGTAATTCACATTTATTCCCAGTTGGGCTGCTTTTTTCAACGTTCAAAAATAAAACTATGAAGACACTCAAAATACATTTCCTGTGCAACTTTTTCACATTTACAGTTTTGAGGGATATCCCTCTAAAATTTCTCTAACTAGAAATATGTGTAAAAAAAAATCAAAACAATTTTCAATTTTTCATAGTTTATTGCACTTTTTTGCAATTTATGTAGTTACTATAGACTTAATGCATACATATTATTAAAATTTGGGATATAATGGTTGTATTGATGTATAACAACTTGAAATACTCCCCAAAATGGCACTACAGCATGTAAAATTATACAGATGAGCTCTGGCGCACTTGGTTCTATGGTAGGTCTTAAAGGGTTAAAATCCTTCTCTCTCTGTATTTAGTGTCGTTTTATCCCAGCGCTGGTCGGGTTGTCGCTTTCCTTCATTTTTTCACTTCTTTGTTGTAGAGGAACTATTCTCAGAAGACAAACCTTAGCTATGATCCTTCATATCTTGAGTCTGAAGGTGCAGGCAAGAATTAAAATTTTGCCTCCACCACAAATAAAACGCCTACGATTTCTCCTCTCCTACATGTTTTCCGTACTGCATATGTGTCTTTAGCCACATACATAAAATGTGGTCCAACTCGGCCACTGTATTCAACATGGTGGGACAACATGGCAGCTTCCACAAAGTGGTGCCCACACCTATGTGTTTTTAATGTATCAATTCTGAGTTTATGAGAGTGCTTCAGTTTATTACACACAAATCAGTGAATATTTATGTGTACAAGATTTTTTCTATTAAATAACCTCAAAAAATAACTCACTGTACCTTTAAAATGAACAAATTTCATGACCATTAGAGACTGCTTTGTGTACAGAAGTTACTGTCTCAGATTAAAACCCTTGTAAGTGTAGATGTAACAGGTAATACCATGCTTATAGGACCTAATAAGCATCTAATTAACGTGCATTAATCTGACTGTATGGTAACCTTTATGAGGATATTTTCTCTCGATACATCTCATAGATGCAAAAAAACATACTTAACTGTTAAAATGTGCATAACAGTATGTACACAAGGAGAACAGAAATACTAGGAGAAGATAAAAAATTCAGAAAAGCACATGTAAGAGCAAGTCTTAAGAAGATATACAAGCTAAAAAAAAACTACAGCTGGGCATGAATGATAGATATAAATATGCTGAACGTGCAGCCCTGGATGAACCTCAGTTATCATTATATTTTGCGTGCTGGATTGAGATGGTCTGCGTGCGGTACAGGAAAATAAAATCGAGACTTGCTGAAGGACAGATGATGTGCTGCTTGGTTTTTTCTGACGATGTGTGTTTCCTTCTCAGCTGTCCCACCCCCGGCTGTGATGGCAGCGGTCATGTCAGCGGGAAGTACGCCAGACACCGCAGGTACGAGATGCTCGACATATTTTCTACAGTGTAAATGACGCTCTTAGATACTCTTAGAATAATGTTAGGTGTTGTAATATATTGTCATGTCAGTGTCTTTGAGCTGGCGCTGGTCTCTATTTTCCTTGTGCCTGAGCTATGAGGCTGCTTTTAATGAAGCCCGTGCAGCCGAGGTCTGAGGGAGCTCTAAAATCCTGTATATATGAAGGATTGGGATATCGTCCTAATCAGCACACGTCATCGGCTCGGTCCTGCCGACATAATCATCTTTATTTAAGCTCTTAGAAAGGGCTTCACTCTGGACAGCAAATAAAAAAAAAAATCTGTTACAAGGTCCTTTAAATTGAGTATTCAAATAAAATGAAACTGATGACATGAAAAGTTGTAAGCTAAAAGACAATTTAAAGAAGGATATGACCTGAAATAAAGTGGAAAAAAATGAATATAGTCAGGGAAATACTTGCATAAATTTTCAACAGTCCGTTTTAAATAGGGGTTTAGGAGATGTTAATGACACCACCAGCTGGTTTCCTCCGTTTCAGAGCCCCGGAGCCTCGACTTCAAAGACCGCTGAGACAGATAAAACACCTCAGCCTGTGAATTGTAAACGACATACCGAGTTGTCTGGTATTACAAGGTCATGTAGCTGAGAGAGGAGGCTTACTAGTGAGCCATCAACAGGAGCTTAAAGTGAAATCTTAAATGCACTAGTTTACTCAGGAACTAAGATCAATTTAGCAGCAGCTGAGAGAACGAGGAGGAAACATGTAATGGCAATTTTTTTTGACAACTTTTTGACTGCTTGCTTTTGCCAGTAAAGCTCATCAAGAAGTTGTTTTTGGTCCACATAAAACTCAAGGCTATTTTTTTGATTGACAAAGAGTAAACATTCATGTGTAATCAACTTCTTTACTTTTGCACCTCAGATGATTAGAATATACTGATAATTTGTCCAACACAAAAAGCATGAATGTTTTCTATTTTGGGTGCTGACTGGCTCTTAGGGTGTGTCACATCTGACATCTTTAGCATTCAGAATTCTTCCTGTTCAGGATTCTTTTAAAATGTCACTGAAAATCTTAAGCTTGATCACAATTGAAGATTTTTGCATGGTCTCTCACATGACCCAGTTACTAATGGACAGCACTGGCTCATTCTGGAGCCATTTGGGTAAATGTACACATACAGATGTGTGGGCTGTGGCATTTCAGTCTTGTGTGCCGCTATGGCACAATCCTGCCGTAACGATCAGGGTAAAATTGATTGCATTGGAAACAATAGCGCGAAATAACAGACCTTCATTTGGATGGAGTGATCCTGTCTTTCACTGACATGTTTCGGTAATATGGCTTGGCAAAGACAGAGAATTTTTGGAAATATCTACCACTGACAGACTGTATTACCAAAGGCTAATTTATCATGGACAAGAACCCAGTGAGGGAATTTTTTGGATTCTCCTGAGATGGTGCATTAGGCAGCTGTGTTTTCTAAAATATTCAACCAATTTAAAAATGATGCGTTTAATAATCCGATGATCATTTGGCAAAAGGAACATAGATACATTGTAACTATGTATTACATTTTATTTTTTCTCCCTCTAAACTTCATAGTAAATGGACCAGTTCATATGATGCTGTTCTGCTCTACTTGAGCACTTGGATACAACATGCCTCACACAATGGGGAAAACTTGGGGTTTAGTATCTTGCCAGGGATTGAACCACCAATTTTCTGATTAGTAGCTGACCTGCTCTAGCCATAGCTGCCCCCAACCTTACAGCACCTGGTATTTCCCAATGGTGTCCCGTCTGAGATCAGACAAGATCGGGCTTGCTTACACTTGATGTCCAGCGACATATGCTGGAAATGCAAAGCAGATACAGGAATATTTATACATTCCAGTCAATCTTGGCCACATAATGCAACAGTTGGAATTGTTGATCCTATGAGTAAGGAAAGACACATCCTCCTCAAACATAGAAGCTACATTAGAAATTATATTTAATGAAAAAAACATGTTGGCAAGAGATGATAACGGTATTAAAAAGCTCAGCAGATCTTTGGGATGGATTTTTATTGCCGTTTGAAGTTGTAAGACATGGTTGCTGCCTTCTTTGTATCTTTCTGTTTCTATGCCATTCCCCCCTCTTTCTTTCTGTATTCATGTACTTAAGTAAAATAATGGATACAAATTGTGTATTTGTAACAAAATACAGTAAGTTCATCACTTGGGAGGTAAGATAACAGGAAATATGACAATACAGGATTTAAACAGATAAAATGGAGAGAAGAGTGAGAAAGAATAACAAAAAAGTTACAGACTTTTCTTGGCTGTGGCTCACAGGCTTCAAACGTCTCACTCAGCAGCTGAGAAAACGAATCCTACCAACATTAAATGGGCTCATGTCACGGTTTCAGACCTCCTCGATTGGCAGGTCACAGCCTTCATCTCAGTAAATTCGTCCCTCTGTCACAAGGCTGCAGATAGAAAAAAACCCCCAATCTGGTGGAGTGTGGCGCTGCAAAGTCCTCAGGTCACATCGCTCGGGCTGCAGGACAGATGGTTTGTGCCTCAGATCTCTATCACCTCTGGAAATGGTGAATTACCAACAAAATTAGAGGAGCTCTAAAATTTAAAAAAAAGCATTAAAAACTTTTTTTTTCTTGCAAAAAAGACAAAAAAACAAAAACTGAGGAGGTTACGTATCCACAAACATAGAAGTGAAACAACATGAAACCACCAAACTTTTTCTGCACAAATCCTGGTAGAACGCGTATGAATTATAAAAACCAGGTGAAATATATATCAAAGCAAGTCTGCTGTATCTCCATTGAAGTAGACATGGATCACAGAGGTTTTCCCTCAAAGAAAATCTATTTGAAATCTGAATATGAGAATGAATATATATATATATATCTATATATCTATATATATATGTATACATATACATATACATACATTTATTATGAAATCCAAGCACTTGTTCAGATATTTTATGCTTATTTTGGAGTATGTCCAAAATAAGCATAAAATCTCTTTTTTAAGTGTAGGTGGTTGGTCTGTGTGTGCGTGGGGGAGGGTGGCATGCAGAGGGTGCACAGCTAAGGACAGCATTTCTTTAAAGCCTGGGGTAACAAAGAGATAATGAGGAGGGCACGATGGTGAATCGCTGGCAGGGCAGACGGATGGTGCAGCGAAGGGCACAGAGGAAACTTGGGAATTTCAGTGTTGGGCGAAGAAAGAGTCAAACAGGGGGGAGAAAGAGTGTCAGTATAGGAAACACACACCTGTTTTTAAGAGATTTCATGTTGGTGAGATGACAAAGATGGGATTTGCTGTAGTAGTGCCCTTACATCCTTTTTTGTTGCTCTGGTTTTAGTGTTACTCCAAAAGTGTTTATTCAGGCTTAAGGAGTTGCGATGTCGATGCAGTTAAACTAGATTAACTCTATTTTGCTGTTGCTTGTTGGTAGTTCAGCTGCGTTCATAATTGCACAGTGATTCAGGTAGTTCAGTGAAAGGGAAAATATTTATTTATTTTATTTCACTGTTTTTTTTCTCTATGTAATTAAAGACTGTTTTATAACATTGCACAACATTGTAATGATCCTGAGTGTGTGACATGGACCGCAAATGAAGGCTGCATGTAGTTTCTGGGTCTGAAAAGTGAAGTTGGGGCAGAAGTGGCAGTCATGTGTTATCCTTTATTGTTAATTTGACTCTAAATGGGATCGTAATTTACAAAACAACCATCTTTTTAGTTAGAAAATGAGATAATATTCTCATTGTCATCATTATCTTTTTACTGATAATGAAAAACCATTTGAGCATAAGGTTCATTTACCAAAGGTCTGCCTTTTATTTGGAACCAGAAACCTCACTCCCTGCTGGCCACTGGAAAAACTGCAGCTTGTGGTACTGCTATATTATCTTGACTTTGCAGAACCAGAGGATTTGGCCTTCTTTGTATACAGTCTACTTTGTTCTGTCAAGAAAATTAGATTGGATTTTTTTTTGGCAGCAGCAATAAGAAAAGAACCCACATTTTATTAATTAAATCAGTCAATAATATTATATATAATTTTCTTATCTCATGGACAGACTCCAGTACAGTGCTGGACTGCAGCAGGCGATGGCAGTCCTTGTTCTGCTCTGCAGCCTTGCTTAGTTGCAAAGCAGTGGCAGCAGCTCTCCAGCTGCTTCAGGTTTTGGTTAGAGTGGACCTCCAGCTCACAGCGCATCTCAAAAGAACAAGGACTGCTGTTTCCAGCTGCAGTTCAAGATGGTGGGACTCGAGACAGCTGAATGACATTGAATATGAAAAACTCACCAGCGTTCTTGTGCAAGACACGTTGCTGTTTCGTGAGGGACTGAATTTCAAAATAAGAACAATGGTATTGTCCACCAATCCTTCAGTTGTCATAACAGATAAAAATACAAATGAATTGCAAATTTTAATTTGGTGGCTGACAAACCCCCCCCTAAGCAACCTGTCCAAGTACAGTGTGCATTAGAAACCCTGGAGTGTGCATGTATATCACTGTAGAGAATACTACATACCACAATGTGTTACATTAGTGTGCTGTTTATGTGCAGTTTGAGTTTCCCATGTGGAAGATTTTGTGTGTTTATATGGGATTTGTTGGCAGTAAGCTTTATCCCTTTGTCTCGTCTTATTCCCCAAACCCAACCTCCTGCTTTGAGGATCCATTCACAATTTCTCCCTATTTCTCCCTATTGTTCTGCTGGGATCAATAACTCCTTGAGGCAGAGACACAGTTAGTGCTTTCAGTGCTGCTGAATGAGTTTGGGGAGGAGACAGTCAGGTTCAGA
Organism: Oreochromis aureus; assembly: GCF_013358895.1. NCBI lineage: Eukaryota > Metazoa > Chordata > Actinopteri > Cichliformes > Cichlidae > Oreochromis > Oreochromis aureus. The sequence continues at coordinate 23,230,065 of NC_052956.1, read as the reverse complement.
GTCACTGTCTCTCTCCCTTTCTCCATGCTTCTGATTCTCCCTCCTTCCCCTACCTCTCTTTCTCTCTCTCTTTACCTCTCTCGCTTTCTCTCTGGAGGATGTCACCATGGCGACAGCACTGTGCGGATGCTGCAGTATGAGGACCAGGAGGGATGCAGCCTGTCTCCCATGGCAACTGCTAGTATACGATGTGAACATTGTGTCGCCCACACCACCTCCCCCCCACCAACTCCTTGTATCACTGTCACCACCCAGTCTCTTATAGATCTCCTCTGTCACCTCTGGCACCAGAGCTGGGGGCACTAATCCCACCGAGCCACACATGCTTGGATATAATTATCACACAGCTGCTGGTGTATTAACATAAGTAATAGCAAATGGAAAGCTGATTTTAATAAACAATAATTTATCCTCTTAATGGGGAAAATATATAAATGTTAGTCTCACCTTAGCAATGTTTAATAATAAATGAACCGCAGTCATGTTATAATGATTTCTGATTTTGCTGACAGGTGTTAATATATACGATTAAACTGAAGCTTGTGCTGATGCTTTAAGCTCAGATAGACTGACTGCAGGGTAAACTGAAATAAACTGACTCTCTTTGTTACTTTGGTAAGTCAGCGTGTTCATGTAGAGACAGTAAATCCCTCACAGGTGTCCTCAATGAAAAAAAAAGTGACTCTTGTACTTGTTTCGCACCAACACTTGGTGTCAATGCTGGTTGGGGCCCAGTTCTTCCTTGGTGCTTTGAGAACCAGCAGGTTTAGTTTGAAGAAAATTATGGCAAGCAGAATCTTGTTGGATCCATCTGTTATTTATCGATGAATTGATTTTGACAGATTCAGCATATTTTTGGCCAGTTTTGTATGAATCCATTTCAAGACTGTTAACGTGCATTACTTTGGTGGATTAGAGGTTTAAGAGCTGAATGAGAATACTCTCTAAATCGAATAATGGAAAATATTTTGGATTTTTAGGCATCTATTCATTGACAGTAGTCGACTTGTATGTTCCCTTAAGGACTCTTGAAAGTCCACTTTGAGGAAAATGGACAAAAATTGGACACTAAGGAAAAAAATCTTCCCAATGGCTTCATAGAGACAGGTATTTCAGGTATCGTGATGTGGATATAAAAATGTGTAAATGCAAGGTGTGCTTAAAGACAGGTATATATACTGCTAGTTGTCACACACAGACAATATAAAGCACTCCAGCTTTTGTTTCAGCCTTCCCATTCTGAGCTTTTTGGCCATTGGCATTTTATTTTACTGCTTTGAAAAAGACACTGCATGTTCATTTGCTATAGCAACTCGATGGCATGAGAGTTAAATCCTAAAGCGAACCCTGCTTTAATGTCTGTTTGACTTTAAATAGGGCAGAAACCTAGACAGTGAACAACATGAGGAATTTAAAAAGACATTAAACTAGAGATTGAGACATAAACTCCTCAGAAAGGTGTTTAATTAAGTACATAATCAAGAGCAAACTATCAATTTTTTCTCACAGACTGCTGCACAATGTTACCTCTATTTGCAAATCGCCCCCTGCTGGCCATTAAAAAGACAATGAGACAAAAAGGAATGTCAGGTGCAACTTTAAGAGACCAGAATACACTGTTCCTTTCCATACAGAAAAATAATGCCCTGTAAACAATTGATAATCTACAGAAGTCCTCATAGAAATGATGACAAATATGTGGGTGTCTTTGTTAGGCACCTCCAGTCGTCCTCATAGCCACAAAAATGGACTGCAGTTTGTGTCACAGAGGCAGTAACGGATTCTGGCTCTCCACAAAAAGAAAATAACAGAGAGTGTCCACTTAGACACAATAATGGATAAGCTGTCATGCAACACTGTCCACTGTTGCGTTGCGTTCTTTATTACAAAAAAAAAAAAAATCTGATGTTGGTTATTCTAAACTGCACCGAGATCCAGATCCTCATATAGATAACCAATAAATTATTAAGTGATTCAGCCCACAGTATGTATTCAATCATAATGCTTCAAGACTGCAGCACACCAGTTTAGAATGAAGAAAAAATGTGGTGTGTAAACCCACCCTCTCTCGTTCCCTCTCTCTCTCTCTCTCTCGCTCTCTTTTCCTCCACGTAATTACCATGCGTAGTCTCTCGCCCTTGTCTGCAGTGTTCCCTCGTTTCTGATCTGCTTTAATTACCACTGGAATTTTAATTGGCGGGAGACAGCAAGGTGGCCGAGGTCACACTTGCACACATGCACAGACAGGAAGGAAAGTTGGCAGCCTGACAGCCTATAAGGTAAAAGACGAAGGGATCATTTGAGGAGAAGCGTGTTTGCATGTGTGCGCGTGTCATCTTGAAGGAATATTTACTGCAGTGGTTTATAGTGAATGAGCAGCTTTTAATCACTGTGCTCGCTCTGTTCTCATTCTACACTCAAATCTGAGTGTTGCTGAAGTATTTATGCAAAGTATTTAGTAAATAAAGAATAAAATAATGGATGTCTTTTGTTTCCCAAACCAGCGATTTTATCATAGAAACATGATAATGCAATTTTATACATAATTTCTTGCAGACTAGACATAGATTCATCTGTATATTAATCTATATTAACTTTTAAGATGGTGGTAATTAAACCATTACTTGAAAAGCTGTCACATGACTCAGGCATCTTAATTAATCTACAGACCTCTGTCTCAAAAAATCTTGAAAAAGCAGTCATACAAGAGCCAACTGATGGCAGTTGATTCAGAATTCATCACAGTTCATGAACAGTCCTAAAAGACCTGAATTCAGTGTTTTATGCTGTTGACCATAATATTTTATTACAGCGATTAGAGCATGCTGTGTGTATTACAGGTACTGTGCTGCAGTGGTTTGCATCATATCTATCCAATAGACTCAATTTTATTCATGTAAATGGAGAGTCCTCTTCAGACACTAAGGTTACTTATGGCATTCCACAGGGTTCACTGCTAGGACCAATTCTGTTTACATTATACATGCTTCCCTTAGATAATAGTATTATAATAGTATACATTTTCATTGCTTTGCAGATGACACCCAACTCTATCTATCCATGAAGCCAGATAACACACACCAGTTAAACTGTAGGAATGGCTTAAAGATATAAAGACCTGGATGACCCTTAATTTCCTGCTTCTAAATTAAAATAAAACTGAGGTTATTGAACTCGGTCCTAAAAATCTTAGAAATATGGTGTCTAACAAGATGCTTGCTCTGGATAACATTACCTCCAGGAACACTGTGAGGAACCTTGAAGTCATTTTTGACCAGGTATGCCCTTCAATGCACATATTAAACAGATATGTAGGACTGCTTTGTTGCATTTCCACAATATCTCTGAAATTAGAAACATCATTTATCTGGGTAACTTTGAAAAACAAGTTTATGGATTTATTAATTCTAGGCTGGACTACTGTAATTCATTACTCCCAGGTTGTTGTAAAAGTTGCCTACAAATTCTAAAACTTTATATTCTAATGGATAAAACAAGGGGGTAGAGAATTTGTGAGAAACAACTGCTAAATATCAAGATATTAAGGGATATAAGTGGGTTAAAGGGAACCTGTCATACAGTGATCTATTGAATATGACCAATACGAAGTCAAGCTCAGGCTTCACTGTTGAACATCAGTTACGGCAGAGGACGCTTTAAAACATGTATTGTTGAAACATTTATTCAAAGTTTCCCTGAATGTAACAAAGGGAAAAAAGGGACAGGTCACATTCTTGTATACTTTCAGAAAGATTGGATTTGGCATTTTCATGGTGCTTTTAAGGACAGGCTGACGGTACACACCTACCTCTGCAGATTTTCCCTCTTTGTCAGTTTTTTGAGAGCAAAAATTGGCTGAAGCTACAGCGGGAGATCCAGATTCAGCTGCCTGCTTTGTTTTTCCACCGTCAGAGTTTGAGTTTCAGACCGTTCTGGCAGCTCATATAAACAAACTGCAGATTGGAGAGCATCGGGTTAAGGTTATGTACACTGGTCTGAGGTCAGTGCATCAGAAACCTGTGCCAGCAGAGACAGAGTGCATCTGTTGTGTTAATGCTAATAAGCATACTACTGATGAGATGTTTCAGAACTAGCATGACTCTGACTCAATTTGGTAGAAAACAGTGTTTGCATGTGGGACTGTTTCAAATGTCTTCATTCATGTAGCCAGATGAAAAGAGACAGAAAAGCAAAGAAGTAAACAAACCCATTTTTTAATAGACTGCTCGTGATAAAATGAGCTCATTATCGCCTAATGAGGCTGATTCCTTCAAAAACTGTCTGACTGACTCTTGGCCCCCTATTTTCATTCAGTTAGGAAGTGTAGCAGACAGAAGCACTATAATGTGCTAAGAGTTTGCAAGCTACAAATGTGTGTCACTACACCAATTATGGATTTTATCTGCTTTAATCAGATGATTGATGTCACTCAGGTCTATTTTCAGCAATTTTGTACACTCATTTGGTCACTTCTGAATGTTTCTTTTAGCATAACAGATTTACTTCTTGGTCTTCAGATTATAAGATAATAGGAAGCTACTTACTCCTGCTTGAGAAACAAAATATATGTAGTCAAATAAAGTCACTTTTATTTGTGCAGCTGTTTGCAAAACAGCAGGAGTTAACCCAAAATGCTTTCCAGCTGATTGTACAAAAGAAGCATACAGAATAGATAGTGACAGCACCGAATAGCTAGTGCTAAAGACTATGAAAGAAACGACAAGAGAAACATGACAACCACAAAATGTAAAAACCACAAAAACATGGTGGCAAATAGCGTAAATAAAAGAATACACTGCAAAACAAATCTGTACAAATATGTCCCGGTAAGTTTCCTTCTTTTCTTTTCTAAACAGTAATGCATTATGTGCATTTCAAAGCAAAAAGGAAAAAAAAGAAATCATTATATGTAACTAAGTGTAAAGTAAAAGAAATCTTTAAAACTACAGATCAGTGAACTGTTTTAAGATAATGAAATTTACAGTATTTGATTTATTTATGTGTTCTTTTATACATTTTAACCACACATTTAATTTTACCGTTTAGGGAAACCTTTGTTAGAAGAAAATTACAAGGACATTTGTTTTTTTTTTAACAGTGTAACTTACTAAATACATAAATAAATGTAAACAGAGTCCAGTAACTTAACAGAATAACATAAACTAAGTAAAAATAGATGGCTTTTAAGACCTAATTTAGTATTTTTAACACCTGGACTGGACTTTATGTGGGATGGCAGACTATTGCAGTGCCTGGGGGCAAGCACAGAGAAAGCATGGCCACTTTGGATACATGAGGACTGAGAAATGTTGGTGGGAGGATGACCTAAGAGACCTGGAAGCAGAACATATAGTCAGTACATCTGTAATATCATCACTGTGTTACTTATCCATGGAAAGCATATAGCAGCATTTTAAAATTATATATAATACAGTTTCATAACATTTTAAAACCATTAGTGTATTTCACTGCCAGCCTATGTAGTTCAGCCAAAACTTTCGGTACAATGTGTGTGTTGTCTTTTCTAAACTCTCAGAAAGTAAAAACTTATTGTATGACTTGTCATTAGTACTTATTTGTACCCGTGTTGTGTACCTGTGGTGACAAATTTTGTACAAACTTAATATTATGGTGCAAAAACTGATATTAAAAAAAAAAAACTTCAAAATTTGACATTTTTGGCAGTGGTAGGGGTGCACCCATTATTATTACTATTAGTATTATTTTTATTTTTATTGTTCACACACTTAGAATTGGCATTTGTGCTGCAATTTTTTAGTCTTACTGTCACCACTTATCCTAACATGCATGTCATTTGACTGTGGGGGGAAACAAGAAGAACGGAAAGAACTGAACCTGGAGCCTATTTGCTGCAATTCTGCACCACCTTGCTGCCAATGTACAAGACTAAAATAGAATTAAACTTAAATAACTTACAGTTTGGTCATGCATGTCTCTTACTGCTTCACCCTAAAATCTAGGATCTATGTACCTTTTACTACATAGAGTACATATTTAGTTACTTGGCCCTCAAAAAAGGTTCATATAGTTAACTTGAGGGCCAATATTTAGCCCTACAGAGTTTGCGTGTTTGTATCTGTAGGGCCAAAATTGGACTTTTACTATACCTATTTTTTTGACAGTACAGTGAAAAGCCTAGCACCTGGTTTTGAACCATTTCAATCAAGAAATTAAAACAGTTTTAGATACTTTGCCTGAATATAATAAACATTACACATATTTAGCGTTATTCTTTGATTCTTTCTTTGTGATCCGCATGTTGCCCAGGTGCCCTTCCCTACCTGACCCTCACCATTTATCCTGGCTTGGGAAGCGACTTGTTGCCCGCTGTGGCTGGGTTGCCGCTTTCTTTAGGGGTCTGTGGTGAACTCTAAAGGGAACCGCCAAGTAGAGGAAGAACATATGAAATGTCACATTTATTGTTGTTTTTATCATTAGGGAGATAAATATGCTTAAGGAGGGGTAGATTTTTGTTGTTGTAGCAGTTGCTGCTTGTTTGCATCACCCACGCTCGATCCCTCATTTCTCAAACTGGGATTTTTTGGCTTCGGTGGCAACAAAACCTAAATTCTAGGCTTCAAATCATCCCTTCGGAAAACGCAGAGGGATCACAGGAACACTATAGACGTGTTCTTTCTAGGTTAAGAAACTCTCTCTTAATGAGCTGCTTGCACTTTACTGCTTTAGGAAGGTTGCAGAATGATCTCTGAAAATTCCTGGGATGGTTTCTTCTTGGGCAATGATTTAGCAGTGAGTTCAGTAATATAGACCAACGCCGACAGGCACTTTCCTACATTGTTGTTGAGCCGGTGAAATTAAAAGAAGAAAGTCTTTTGTGCAGGTTTGTGCAACAAACACGCAGCGGTTTTTGTCAGAAAGACACAGCCACCTCCTCCATCTCGCCCTCCAAACATAAAATAAGCTCTTTCATATGGAAATGGACTAATTGATTTCCTAAAATCCACATTAAAGCCGTGTATAATTGTGCTCACTGTTTTGGAGCAATTAAAGCAGAATTTTCCCAACAGTTAATGACTATTATGGGATTTGCGTAATTGAGGCCCCGCTTGAATAAGCTTTGTTTGGGTTTTTTTTTTCTCGCAGCAGATTCTGGGCCTCAGCGAGAGCGAGTGGAAATCCACTGCAGTGTCTTAACACATGAGCACACAGCAGTGGGAGTCACAGCTCTTTGACCTTTGAACCTGGTGCACACAAAGCCTTTCAAACTCATGACCCTCACGACGTCCACACACATCACACGATTGGTTTATATGTTTCTTTGAGCTAAAAAGAAAGTTTTCAGGACAAATCTGACTTCTCACTGTAATGTCACGTTTGGGGGAGATTTGGTAAAATGAGTGAGATGGCAATACGTTTTTAACAGTGTATATTTATATATATTTTTTAATACTATATCCTTTGAAAAGGTCTTGGAATGCAGTATAAAGCTTTTTGCTCAAATAAGGAATGCCAACGTGTCCAAAAAAGCATTAGATAATGCCAAAAAATCATTATAATATTATTTTTTAGTTGCTGAATTAGAGCAGGGCGATATGGCCCAAAACATTTATCACAATATATATTTGAAAATTTGCGATAACGATGTAACTGATGATATAATTGATGCGAGACAAAATACAACTCCACAGTTTTACTAGTGCAAAAAAAACCCATCCATTAATTTTCACTTAAACAAGCAGCTCTTTTTTATGTGCATTAAAGCTATATAAAAATTTAACAGTGCAAATGCAAATTCCTTGCTGAAAGTTTAACCAAAAGGCATTTCCAGTAGAAATGGGCTGACATATCCTGAGCATAACCATGTATAATATCCACTGAAGTTAAAAAGAGGTGCTTTGCAACATTAAACTGCAGTGTGCCAAATAAAAAAGTCAAATACGTATTTTTCAGACCATAAGGTGCACGGGATTATAAGGCACATTAAGCGAAACAAAGCAGTCAGATAAATCAAACTTTATTCAACTCATTCTTCTTGCTTCCTCCACTTCTGTTTCATTGATTCATTAATGCTGTATTCTATCACAGCTGCTCTATTCCCATGTTGTTGCAGTATATTAATGACTAACCTTCTATTGTGGATGGATTATCTCAGTTGTTCTCCTGACTGAAGTTTGGTTCGTTTACAGCATCCTGCCATGAGATTGCATTTGTCTGTAACCATCGGGAACCTTCACATTAACTTTTATCGAGTGGAAAAGTGTTAGCGTTCATCCTCCAGCTTCACTGTTTATGTTATGCTAACATAGCTGTGTCGCTAGCAATCACATAGCACATCATTATATACCAGCTAGCCCAACTTCAGTAACCTTACAAACTTCACTGCTGTTTAGTTTCCTGGATGTTAAACTTCATAGTTACACCTGGTAAAGCAGCAATGCTGATCGTTTTATTAAAGATGAAAGAATTTAGTTTTTAACTCTCAGGCTACGTTCACACTGCAGGTCTTAATGCTCAATTCCGATTTTTTGATCAAATCCGATTTTTTTGTCTGCTTGTTCACACTACAAATAAAATGCGACAGCAAACGCACTCTAGTGTGAACGCTCAAAGCGGCCCGCATGCGCATAGGAAGATGTCACACACAACGCGCTCTGTTTAGACCCAGAGCAAACAACATTGTTTGACTGATGGCCCTTAATATAAAGACTTCGGACTTTACATTTCCCAATTTTTGCTTTAAGTTCTTTTGTTATTTACATAATAATGTAGATAACCTAATAATTATCCTTATCGCTGTTTTAGAGAGGAGTGGTGATTCAAAGGATAGTTGCAGATTTCTGTCAGAATCTGCAGATTATACAGTACAAATAAAATGTTCACATTGTCTTCCCAACAGTTTCACTAACATCTACACTGGATGGCCAGGAAGCGTTCGCGATGTCTTCTCGGGCGCTTCTCCGGTGCTGATAATTGGCGTCTGTCTTGTGTCAGTGACGTAAAAGACGGATTTAATGCGACATGACCGTTCAAACAGCAGTCGCTTTCTAAAACATCGGATATGTATCAGATTCAGTACCACATACGAAAGTGACCCAGATCGGATTTGAAAATATTGGATTTGTGCCGTTCACACTGTCATACCGTGATCGGATATGGGTCGCATAGGGTCAAAAAAATCGGATTTGATGCGCTTTCGCCTGCAGTGTGAACGTAGCCTCAGTGATGCTTCAGTGTTCGTTTGACTTTGGGACCTGAAGCGGACGGAGTTCAGGAGCCAGATTATTCCCAGATTTATGAGCACCTTAGTCCGACAAATACGGCAATAACGACTGCCCGCTTGCATGTTCTACAAAAAAATGTGCTTTGTTGTGTATCTGACGGACAAACACCAAACCAGTTCCACATCACTGAAGTTGCACCATTTTTACAAACCAATTCTGGTTCATCCGTTTCACTCAACAATCTGCTTTCCCCCTTCTCATTCTCCGTTGCCGCCGTACTTTTTCGGCCATGTGCGTATGAAAACAAAGGCATTGCGCGTTTTACCCATATTCTGTCGCGATATTTCATTTTCTTATCGTTGCCTAACATGTACCGGTAATACCGGCCCAGCCCTATGCTGAATCCAAAGCAAGACTTTGCTTTGTTTAAATGTGTCATTGGTATTGTTTTCTTTCTTTTTTCATGCTTTAATTCCATAAATGCATGAATAAATAAATGTTGCACTGGTGCCTACACAGAGTAAGTAAGTAGTCTGAATACTTACGTGATTAAAAAGTCAAGATGCTGTTCATCTGTGTCCTGTGAGAGTAGACTAGACTTATCCAAGCAGGCCAAGGCTAAATATTCTTCTGACAATGAGACCCAGTGGATGATTCTCAGTCTGAACTGAACATTTCATTCGTAATAAGTTCAAAGATGTATAGAGACACGAGGTATTACAATTTAACATTTTTCCAAGGTAGATTTCTCTTGACTTTTTATATTTATGTTTTTTATATTTATTAAATTTCCAGTAGGATTTATGTGTTTCTGATTAGATTTTGCTGCTGGAGCAGTTTCTGTTACATAAATGTTGGTATGTTGCTCAGTGTGTTAAAACATTCATCTGAAGACTCCTCGTGCTGTTCACCTTACTAACAAACACTAAACATTTTATTAAAATTGTTTTCTACCTTTTTTGAATGTTTTTGTTTGCGCTCACTTGTTATCAATAGCATAATAACTTTTTGTGATAATAGCTTTTCCTAAATGCCGTGCAGACGTGTTCATGCCTACTGTACATGCATGTATAATTTGTCTGTGGAGAGGTTCACAACAAAAAAGCAACGCAGTGTATTGTCAGGAAGGGAATGAAGGAGGTATGTGCTATTGCAGACAGCAACTCTTCAAGGCCAAAACACAAAGAACTCATTCATTCAGTCATATGTTATCTCACGGGAGCAGAGATGTGTGAAAAGCTTCCATCACAGATTTCAGAGAGAGGAGGAAGGATCCAAATGCAAGACACATAAAGCGGAGGAAACTTTACAGTAGACATATAATCAATTTCAATCTAAAAGACAAAGCAGCAATCATCAGTAATAACAACACAAATAAGCAGTTGTTCCTGTTTTTGGAGAGGCTAGAGGAATGTCTCTGTTTTGTTTACAAGCACATTTTCAAAATGAATTAATTGAGACATAAATTTATACCTAAAGTTTCTCAGCACAGTGTGAAAGGTAGGAATATTGCTCATCACAGGTATCTGAGTTGCACTTGCCCATCTTTGAAGCTTGTGCATCAAGCTATATGCTACACATATATAACAGAACATTCCTGATGATGTGACAGAATGAGGGAACAATGTGGTCAAAGCGATCAATATTACAGGACTCTTAGATTTAAACTCAGTGTCACACGTCGACATCCACAACTTGAGCAGCTGCTGCAGCTGCCACTATACGGAGACAAATGAACTAAATCAGCATGCATCATATGATTAATAATGCTCTCTGCATTCATACTTTCAGTATTCTGCTTGTTAATGTTTTTAGAAAGTTTATATACCAACTGAACAGAACAGGTTACAAGGTCCCACCTTTTCAAACCCTGCTCCTTACAGAGTTTGATGTAGATACCGGTGATATTTAACATCCTTTCCAGATATGAGCCCGCGCTCTTGTAACTTAGTCAATAATTTACAATAATTAATATGGTGAAAAGCTTTTGATTTTGAGGAAGCACATAAATATAGTTGTGTTTTGTCTGTTAGACTTGTAAACATCTTATGTGCACAGTTAAACTATCTTTAAGTCAGACAGAGGTCATACTTATAAAACAAACACTTCTGACAAAAAGGCAAGAGGCACAAACAAAAAGAACATTAAGAATTACTCTTAAATTTCTCTAAGAGGAAATCAGGTGGTATTAATTATAAATAACACACCTGCCTCCTGCATCCCTTCACCTTCATTTACAGTATGACTCTTCTGGATTCATATTTCATGGTAAATTTGGAAGTTTACCTGCTTCATCGGTATGAGAGGCCAAATACGAGCGCTCTGTCCGGCCAAACTGAGCTGATTATGGCTAAGTGCCGGTATGTGTTCTGGCTCAGCAGGATCAAATGTGTTTGTCAGATTTGGCTGTTTTTAAACGTATTTATCTTCTGAATCTGTTGCAGTTTACAGCGAAAGGGCAAACAATCAAAGAGTAAATAGGAGAGCAAAGATGGATACTGATCATGTGTGTGCCCTCTGTCCCACCTCAGCATCTACGGCTGCCCGCTGGCCAAGAAGAGGAAGGCTCTGGAAAAACAACCGCTGGAACCGGCTGCCAAGAGGAGGCCCTTCCTCACCTCCTGCCCGGGTGAGTTGGAGGAGGATGCTGGCAGCTATGGCAGCTATGGGAACGAAGCCATGGAGGTGGGGCAAGAGGGGAAGGAGCAAGGGGAGGTAGTTGAAGAGGACGAGGAAGAGGATGAAGGGGAGAGGGAAGGAGATGAAGAAGAAGAAGAAGATGGCGAGGTGGAAGACGAGTTCTCGGAGGACAACGAGGAGCAGGGAGAAGAAGAGGAGGAGGAAGAGGAAGAAGAGGAGATAGAGGTGGAGAGAACAGATACAGGAATGGATGGTGAGCAGGTGGAGGAAGAGGAAGACGGGATGGATGAGGAAGAGGAGGAAGACGGCTATGACGAGGAGGACCAAGATGATGAGGGAGAGGAAGACGAGGAGGAAGAGGAGGAGCAGAGTCGTCAGCAGGGTGAGTGTGCGGTTTGTTACTTTAGTTGCTCGGATGAGAAAAAGATGAAGGACACGAGCCACGTGAGTTTTGCTTTGGTTCAGGCAGATTAAACGAGTTGCTTTTGCAGGAAGAAGAGTTTATCATTTCAGCAACCACGTGGCCTAATGTATGACTTCAGCTGTTCATCAGTTTGAGGCCTTCATTGTTGTGTTTTTCATTTCAAAATCTGCCAAATGTTTTCATTTAGTGACAGGTCGAGACTGCCTAACTGCCAAATGGTCTGACGGTCACGACCATTCAAAAACTACAGCATTGCCACACAGTGATTTTTGATCCTCTGAATCTTTTAACAGTCTTAAGTACGTTATGTGATAAAATTTCCTAAATTCTAGAGAATTTGTTAAAATTTCAGGTAATAGTACAGGACACAATACAGGACACAGACAAAATATGTTTTCATAAAAGTGAACTTTTTTTAGGTTGAATGCAAAAGTCCACAAAAGAACACAGGCTTAAATTCATGAATAGCAAATGTGAACAAAGACTAGATCACGGAACAAACAGACAACTAACAGAGTGTAGACAGGTCTATATATACTCTAAGGGTAATCAGGGAAGTGGGAAGACACAGAGGAGGAGAGAAGAATACTCAAGGAAAAAGTCCATAACAAACACAAACACCTAACACACAGAAAACTAACAAAATCCACAAATAATAAATAACACCTAGGAAACTGTCGAGACTAGTGAAAAAGAAAAATCAAACCTTGAGGAATAGTTAAGCTCAAATACAAATAAAAATTCAAAAATACATGAAAGTCAAGAACCAAACTGATCATAAAAACACAAAAAGAATTCAAAATCCCAAAACTCAAAAAGCCTGCGTCCAAAACCCACAACCGTGATGTGAATTTAATTTTTTTTTTTTAATTGGGTTACTCTTTGTATATCTAATAATGATACTGACATCTTCCTACTTAGTTATGCAATGCACCACCATTTGTTTTTAGTATTACACAGCTTTTCCAGTCCTTTGTTCCAACTTCTATAAAACACATTGCCTGTTTCAAAATGACAAAATGAGTTTATATTTGTAAAAACGCTGTGAAATTTTTCACATTCAACATCTGATGGGTTGTCCTTGTGCTCTTTTCAATTAAATATAGGACTTAAATGATTTTCAAATCACGACTTTCTCTCTTTATTTTAACACAGCGTCCTTACCCCTTTGGAAATAGGGTTGGAGAATAATCAACACTTGAGTCATTTAAAAAAAAAGGAATGTACAGCAGTGCCGTGCTGGCACTTAATTCATAAAGTGAACTGAAAATCAAGGTGGAGTGGCAGGTGGTTAAATGAAAAAGTACTGCAGTGAATAACTGAACCACTGCTGATGCATGGTTTATCAGTATAGCACATTTCAACAACGGTGAAATTCAAATTGCTTTACATAGAATACAAAAGGCCTTGGGGTAAAACAAGCAAAACGAGACAACACAGATAAAAAAAATTAAAAGGAAAAAAATTTGCAGTTTGGAGAAAAGCAACTTTTTGTTTTAATCAAAAACTGCAAGAGTTGATCCAGATGTCGAGTAGACAGAGATTGACAAGCTGCAGACTAAAGACACATACCGGGGAGTGAAAGACAGTAAGACACAGGTGAAGTCAAGATTATAATGATTATAGGAGAAGGAACAAAGGAGAAACCAAACAAGGAGAACCTTTAAAATAAAACAGAAAGTAAGTTAAAAAAGGAGAAAGAACAACCCAGAAAAACACAGAGAGCACATGGAAGGAAAAGACAGGCTCAATATTATAACTAAGCTTAGAACAAAGCGACAGAAAGAACACATGGACTTGCTAAACAAATGCTGTAAACATTTGTTGTTGTTGCACTTTTCATGAAACCGGTGCTTCTGGCCGGGACATGCCTTCAGTGTTGTGTGCCAGATATTCTGCGAGCACTGCAGCTCGATCCGTAACGGGGCCACCGTGTTTGTGCAGATTCGTGGAACTTTTCCAACCTACAACACGTAAAGATGCCAAAAAGCTGTCGAATTAACAGATGGATAAACGCAGCAATGTTGCAGATATTCAGGTCTTGTTCTGTGTCGCGCTGATGTCCACTTTTGCATGCGGTTTGCAGAAGGAGAGGACTAAGTGATGAGCGCTGCTGAGGAGGGTTTGGTAGACCAGATGCTCTGCGCTCTCCCTCCCACTTCGCTTCCTCCTCTCCCCCCAAACACCCCCTGTGTCCTCAATCGCTTCTGACAGTGCCTCACGAATAAATGGGAGAGGAGCTCTGCTGAGTTATTAACTCCCTCCCTCCCCTCCTCGTTTGCCTCCTCGTCTCGGCGGACGTGTCACATGTGCTCTGCCTCGGTTTCTCCTCCTGAGGATATTTATGGCTCCTGAATCGGAGCACCTCACACGCCTCCCTTTTCAATTTCTCTGCTCTCATTCGACGCCTCTGTCCCCAAAATCAACAGCGAGGCTTAGCGGAGAGAGCGACACTGCCGCGCACCGCTCTGGGTTGTATGTTTTTTGTGAGTAAACAGTGGATCATAATTGGGAGGGATGAAGATAATACGGGCGAGAATATAGCAGGAAGAAAAAAAAGAGTTCATCAGCACTGCTGACATGATTAGAGGATAAGGGTTTCATCTCCACTTCATCTGCAGGATTTTGATTCTATAAATGGACTGATAGTTGTGTTACCTGCAAAACAAATCACTTTCCCTCACATTTTTCACAAATTACCTGCTGTTTATGTTGAGTATAGTGTGGGTTATTGCTGGAAACTTTTCTTGGCTGCGTTGTGAGATTCCTAAACAGTATCAAAACAAAGAGATTTGTTTCTTGCTTTCCTGATTGCAGAGAACCACTACAAACCCGGTGGACAATCAAAGCTCATTCCAATTCAGAAGGACGACAACAACAACAGCTGTACCATCAGCGCCGGTAACGGGACCGGAGAGGAGTACGAGAACTACGACGAGCTGGTTGCCAAGTCACTTCTCAACCTTGGCAAGATCGCAGAGGATGCTGCCTACCAGGCCATGACCGAGTCCGAGATGAACAGCAACTCCTCCAACAGCGCCGGGGAAGACGATGACGATGAAGAGGACGACGGCAGCGAGCAGGGCGAGAGGAAGGGTGAGCTGAGCGTGGACTTGGACAGCGACGTGGTCAGGGAGACTGTGGACTCCCTGAAGCTTCTGGCGCAGGGTCACGGCGCCATGCTGCCTGAAGACGGCTACCCTGAAGACACCATGGTGAACGACGGCAGCCACGCAAATGGGCGGCCCGGCGTGGGAGTCAGGGGTCAGACTGAGGAGAGCGAGGAGGAGGTGTGTCTCAGTAGCCTAGAGTGTCTGAGGAATCAGTGCTTTGACCTGGCCCGGAAGCTGAGTGAGACTCAGCCGTCTGATCGTCCTGCCCACCACGTTCTCCACCACCAACTCCAAAACCCAGCAGACCAGCAGGGGGTGCACCTCCTGAACAGGTAGATAATCTCTTAAGAGTTCACAGATATGATTTTAAGATTAAATTAATATGCGCATTACCTCTGCCTGCCTTTGAAATATGTTGACCTCATTATTGAAACCTTTGGTCACGTTTAACATGAGCATCTACAAGTAAACAAGGAAAAACATAGTAGGTAGCCTTTAAAGATTACATAGATGGTCCTGATGGTACTTAAACATTACAGCAGTAATGCAGTAGTTCTTATGGAAGCATGGAAAGGTTAGAGGGCACTCTTCTTCCATAGACAACGGCAAACTAAAATTTGTAGTCCTTCTCATGCGTGTTTCTGTTCATAAATGGTGAGACAGAGATATCACTAGCAAAGAAAGCATAGATAAAAGTGCTTCCATGAATGGGTGAATGAGGCAAGTTGCATAAAGTGCTCTGAGTGCTCACAGTAGAAAAACGCCATAAAAGAACCGGTCCATTAAACATTTACTATCAGTAATGCATGAAGTGTGAGGATTTGCATAAACAGTGCAATGTAAAAACTGTTATGTTTTCAGTTTGGCCTGTCTCCCCCTTCAAGGCTGTCTTCCTGTGCATTTCTGGATCTCTTCCTGTATTCCTTTAATTCTTTGCCCTTGCAGCTGTCATGCTGGATCTCTTCCACTGACTCTAAATGCGAACTTCTAAGTTTAATTCCATTTTGATGCAAAGGACAAACCACAGGGATCTTGTGGGTAGCTTGGGTTTTGGGTGTGTAGGATAAAGCAAACTAAAGCACTACTCCTCAAAAATTTCAGACTATGCTATACTGAAAAATGAAAATTGCTGTTTGCTTTCTGAGCTGTAGCCTCAGACCCGGCTCTCATTTATAATGATGATCCTCAAAATAAAACTCAAGGTGATACAGAAGTCAGACGGTGAAGTATCAAATGTGTATCTGCAGGGGATCGTTCTGAAAATAATGCTCTGCATGGTCCAGAGGTGCACAATGAGACAGCCTTGAAGGGGAGGTCACATTAATCAGTTTTTTGTGGGCATGGTCAGAAGACCTTTGATTTATTTTTATATTAGTCCTCCTTTTTAAATGTGAAAATGTACTTTCACAAACTTATTAAATATTACATTTTTATATTTATTAAACATTCAATTACAGGTTTCATTTGTAAGGTTGCAGGATCTCCTTTTGACTCCTTTTAAAACATAACTTTATCCTTTTTAATATTTGATAACATTTTTTACTTTGACTGTTGAGCATACATTGTATAGGTAGCTTTGCCTCTTAAACCTCAAGGCAGCTCAGTCCAACAACAACAGTTCCTAAATTATTTCAGAAAGTTTTTTTTTATAAAATCAAAACTGTAATAAACTTTTTTGTAGAATACAGCTGAACTGGCAAAATTGTGACCCATCATTCAAGTTCATTTAGTTGAACAAGTTAGAAAGGAGATATAAAACATCCTTTTGATAGCCTTTCCACATATTCGCATCTTTTGTGCAAACGCTCAGGTATGACAGCTGCCAGCAGGGTGCACAAGACGAGCCCCGGTCTCTGGAGCGCAGCTACTCCGACATGGTGAACTTAATGAAGCTGGAGGAGCAGCTAAGCCCGGCGTCCCGAGGCTACCCGACCAGCTGCAGCCAGGAGGGCGACGAGGACACCACATCTGTGGCCTCCGACCGCTCGGACGAGACCTTCGACATGGCTAAGGGAAACCTGTCGCTGCTGGAGAAGGCGATCGCACTGGAATCGGAGAGGGCAAAGGTCATGAGGGACCGGATGGCCTCGGAGCACGCGATGCCCCGTCGGGATCACCACCACCATCATCATCGCGGCCACGGCGAGCACAGCCCAAGGCTGAGTAGCGCTGCAGAGGAGCGCAGGTCCAGGATGCAGCAGGATGGGTTGAAGAGGGCATACTACCCTAAAGGTAGGCAAGAAAAAACCCACACACTGACCCTGTCTGTATTATTATCGATCTGCGCTCGGCAAACTTGGAAAACTATACTGTAGTATATGTTGATTTTCCATGTTCCATGTGTCAGGTCTGTTAAGTAGTTTGGAGCCAACTTAAGGATATCTTTTAGGTGTTACTGCTGTTTCGACTTCCAGCGTAAGATGTTGTGTAACACGTTTAAATTGGAAACATTCCTTCATGTTCACGAGGAGTCTTTTCTTCATTCACACAGTCCTGCATCTGGTTTTTCATGCCAGGACTATTTTTACCACAAAAGCCTGGACACTGAGAAGCGAATTTAGTTCAGTCAGTCCTCTGTAGCTCGACACGATCACGCTGCATCTGATCAAAATAACTTCCTAAAAGAAATGTGGCTTTAATTCAGCAGTAAAGCTTATATGTGATGGTAATGAATAGGATTCATTATGTAGTGGTTTTACTTCCATGTTTCCTCTTTTACTTAAAACTGCTGTTTTGCTCTTTGTTCTACAGTAAGTTTATCTGCTGTGTATGTATGTAAGCACTTTGTGGCTCCTGTCTGAGAAATAGATATTGCTTGCATTCCTGCTTCTTCTAACTTATTACTATATTCACAAAGTTGTCAAATGATCATGCTTCTCTTTAAATTCTGCCAGTTTCCCATCACCTTTTCACATCACATTTAACCATAGCCATATTTAACTCAAAAATGTTGACCCCGGGTCAGCAGAGAGGGAGTTTATCTTGTCTGTCTGACTTATTGAAACCCTCAGTACAGCGGCAGCCAGGGGCTATTAGTGCTGCAGCAGGAAAAAAATAATACATAAAAGTAACTTTAATGTCTTTTCCTCCCTGATTTGAGCATTTCTACGGACACTGTTGGACTGAATGAGTTTTCTGACCTCTGGGCTTGGTTAAAATCCCGCTGTGTTATTTCAGAAATGTTGTACATGGCTGCAGACGAGGTAATGGGCACTCATTTTCTGCATTCAGGGCTATACACAATTTTGTCTTTTTTTTATTTTGCAGATGCATGGTTTTCCACTGACAGCAGCTTATGTTGTTAAAATAGGCCGGTGTGGGAACATCAGACGGCCAGCTTGTCAGGCATGAGTAATGGCAATCTGCACGGCCCGTTAGAAGAGCAAATCTCATCTGTGGGACGCTATCTGCGGCCTATTTCTCCAAATCCACTCATATACAACCCCACCACCACTGGTAGGGAGTCTGCACTGTGCAGTTATCATCCTCACTACAGACTCAGATGGGCTTCAGACTGTTTCATTAGCACAGGGAGAGTCTTTGTTAACCCATAAGAAGCTGTTATTAGTCCAAAGGAAGGCTTTTATTATGATGTCTGGATCTGTGCAAGGACAGCAGACCTATCTCTCGCTTCACCTATTCAGCCTGATATTGTGGTTTCTTGTTGGGAGGGGGCCTATTTTGTTCTGTTTGTCCCGACTTAGTCAGTGATTTGTAGCATGCACACCCAAGTGAATCTCATCCGTGCTTGCTAGCTGAGGTAATGAGTTATCTATGTAGGAGGATGATGCTTAATTCTGCATGATAAGCTCTGATTGATCAATTGTTTCTTGAACCAAATGAAGCAGCCATCAGTGGGTCCAATATCACACCTACAGTGTTTGCCTTGCTAAACAAATCTGAGTTGTGGGTGGTTTTTAAGAACCAGGCTACTGGCCAAATCCATGAGCCATATATGATCCGTGTTCAGTCCTTTCATGGCCAAAAACTGCTCCGACACTTGGACGCCGATTACCTGTTGACTCAATTCCACCTCCGTCTAATTTTCGCTGCCCCTTGTCTTCACAGACTCTTCCAGGGGAGAGAAGAAGGAGAGCAAGTGTCCGACTCCAGGCTGTGATGGAACCGGTCATGTGACGGGGCTGTACCCGCATCACCGCAGCCTTTCTGGGTGTCCCCACAAAGATCGTGTCCCACCTGAGAGTAGGTCCCTCTGCTTGCATGTTGTGCTGCATTGACAACACAAACTCAGTAGCAGTCGACAAGTCATTTCACCCAGAGCGGTATTTCAGTCTTTTGGTGCGGGTGGTGGTTTTAAGTGTGCAGACATTTCTCAAAGCGCTCTGGAGGCAGGAATCACCTTATTGGTTGAGTAAAACCTCAGATGACAAGGACACATTTACTGAATCTCCAAACCGTGGCCTGAATAATAAAAGGTACTTTTATAATTATGCAGTTCATTTTTAATGTTCTGCTCTATAAAAAGAAGGTTTTCTTGAAAATCCTGAAAAATGATCAAATCACTGAACAAAACATTCTTGGCTACATCAGAAGCACTGAAATATCGTCATAGCCTAAAATGTCTTTGTAGATGCTCAATCACCCAGGCCACAGTGGTCTTAAAGCTGGACTTGAAGGCAGTTGGACTTCTTTTCAACTTCATAAAGACATCTCACCATTTCTCAGAGAGGTGTCTGAACATACAGTGGAGTCCCAAGTATTTAATATTAGTCACACTTTGGCTCATAAGAGGATGAACTACATACATGATGACAGGAGAGGTCAGCAACTCTCAGGGTTGCTGACGGTAACCATAGACCATAGGTAACAGTGACCAATGTTTATCCCATAATAACTTGTAATGATAAGAAATGGTGACAAAGAGTCTGCAAAACCAACATGGTATCAAAAGAAATCCAATAATGAGTCTAATTCTTAAATTTAGTTAAAAAGAAGTAAAAAGATTCTCTGCATCTGCTGTTCACTGCCACATATTTGTAATACAACATGAATAATGAATTCTAGTTTGTTTGATGCTTGATGTGACTACAAAGTTGGCAATAAAGGTAGCTGCGCTTCAGTGTCACAAACCCCTTTTTTCTGTTGTGTTACATTAACGATTGAGCTGAATCGTGTTTATTTAGCTGCGCACTTTGAGGTTTTACTCATGCAGTCAGATCATTTCTGCCTCTCTGAGAGTTATATAGAACTGAGAGCACAAAAAAAATTTCATATCAGACATCTACCCCACAAATTTGCCCTTTAATATCTTAGAAAAACAAAATCCCATGTCTCTGGGACCAAATGGAAATAATTTACTGTTTTTGTTTAGTTTTGCTTCTAATTTGAGGAGATTTAAGGAATAAATGCTGACTTCAAATGACTTGTTAGATGATTGCATCACAGTTAAAGTCGGACAGTGCTGGCAGTGTTGGCTGTTCACCATCATGCATCTGTCCTGCATGAGTCTGCATTTGTGTTCTGTCGTGTTGGATGTGTTAGATAATCTGGGTTTGACTTTGTTATGATCACGAAGATTTGTGAACGTCTTGTCTAATCATCATGCGCGACTGAGCTTGCTTAACATATGTTTGATCAACCGAGAAGGTAGACCTTGATTGCTGCCAAACATTATCAAGGTTTTTGAGTTTCAAAACCAACTGAGCTTTAAATGTTTATACATATATATATATTAATGTAAATTTCATTTCTAGCTGTTAGAAAGTCTCTAAAAAAAGTATCTTAATTATCTAAAGCAAACATACTGCAGTGCTGTTGTGGACACAAAGCTGCTTCTGTTCATACTCATGTTTACTGTGGCACCAGAAATAGTATTATCTTTCTTTTTTTTGGCTCAATTTTGTGAACTGCTTTACTTTCTTTTCATTCTCCTCATCGCGTCTGCCTGAAGTCTTGTTTTGATTTCTGTGTCGCTGTTGTAACGTGAACAGCATGAAGAATCAGTTTGATCAACCTACTGACTAAAAAACCTGAAAAAAAGACCTACATGAAATTACTTCTAACCATCTAAGCCTGCTTGAAGCATGCTCACTGAACTCACAGGTACAACATTACATTAGTTTAGATGAGACTTCATTCACCCTTGTGGAACAATTGAACACATAGACTGTATAAAAGGTCGATAAGACATCAACAGTTTGTTAGTCATCAGTGATGCATGCCTAGAGACTGGTCAGTGACCCTCTAGTACCTAACGGTCACTAAGAGAAAAAAAAAAGGATATTCCCAAAGCTGTTTGGGAAGTGGATGCTGGAGTTTGCAGGCTGTAGCTAAGTAAAAAGGATGCAAAGAAGGTGCTGCACCAAAAACCTTCTTGCTTTGGCTATTTGCAGAGTACCACATTCACCCACAGTTTGAATGAAAGATGCCAAGTCTGCAAACACTCAAAACTGAAACTCAAAAATGTGTGATGCAAACTGGAGACAAAGACCATTTCATGCCTTACTGCTGAAATCAACACATTTCACAATGTGCAACTTTTGCTCTGAAGGTGGATGTTCTCTGTTTCCAGTTTTAATCACAGTTTTTTACAATTTCCCAACATTTAGCGATTAGTTGGGGAAGGCTTGCAGATAAATTGGCAATCAAAAGGTTTTCAGTGTGGCACCTTATACCTCTTTGTAACAAATTTCACCCAGCGACATCCAGCTATCTTGACCAGCCACTCGTCAACCGGTAGGGGAATACACATTTTCTAGGCCTGCATGACTGGGCCTCAGCAGTCAGTTTCACAGTGACTAGCAGGAACCACTGACAGCGACTGAGCCAATCAGAATACTCATTTGTCCCTAGCGACCGGTGGTTGGCAGGTGGTTGCCAAGCAGTCTCTTGTCCTCTGTGAACGAGGCCTGTTCAGAAGCCTTGCGCTGAACATTTTGGCTTTTAGCATCGTGTTGTTTTGAGACCAGACACGGTGAGAGAGGACCGTATTTGATCTGTCAGTCACAAGTGAGCCCTTCTGTAAATCATGCCCCGTTTTATCATTCTGCCTATTTTGTGATTTGTAAGTCAGTCTGATATATAAAACAAAAAGAAAAATGCAGCAAAAAAATTCAGCCTGAACCTCCCAAATGAGACTTCACATCCTTTTTTATATAGAGCTTATCTTCTGTATGCAATAAGGTAAAAATGACAAAAAGAAATACCTGCATGGAGAATACAGAAAGATATTCAGACATACAGGTAATATCTAGAAACTGTATATGAAGATTATACATATTTAAAAAAAACGATCTGAAACAGAATTTTAAACCTTCATTTATTACTAGACACATTCCTCTTCCTCCTGCGGAGTCATCATCCGTCCTTAACAGTGCATGACGAACTACTGCATCCAGGACAGTCTCAACTCATGAAATTTCATGACATGACCGCAGTGATCAAAAGGCAAATGAGAGCTGTGTTTCTTCAGTAGGAAGGGAATACTTGGGGCAATCATAACGACAAACGGAGAGCAGTTTAGAGGAAAGTTAGTGGGGAAAAAGGCAAAAAACACAACACATTTACCTTAATCTTTAATGATTTTTGTGACAAAATAAGCCCCATGAGGAGGCATGTTTCTTAAACCGATGCAAAACATGAAGCACAGCTGAATCTGAGGTGGCTACAAGGCAAACAAAGAGGAGAACTGACGACTTCCTGCTGTTGACGCACTTTGTCTTAGCGTTCGTGCCCGTTTTGTGAAGTTTCTTGCCCACTGTCGCATCAGTCGTGCAGCTGTAATCTGTGCATGCCTAACCGTCGAGCTGAACACCCGTTAACTCTCCTGTCTGCTCCTAACCCTGGCTGTCTTTCTCACCTTTTCCTCTCTGTCAAAGTCCTTGCCATGTATGAAAATGTTTTAAAGTGCCCTACTCCTGGCTGCTCTGGACGGGGTCATGTCAATAGCAACAGGAACTCGCATCGCAGGTGAGTGAGTGGCCTTTAGCCGGGCCGCTATCAGCTGATCCACACCTCCATCGTACAGATATCGTCAGTGTGTGTGTGGTTTCAGGAGCACATCTCCAGTCAAGCTACTTGCTGATGCTTAGGTCCCGTACACCATAAACTCTGATATGTTTGCTTTGGCTGAAAGGATTCTGAAAACTCATAACATGAAGTATTACTTATTTTTATTTTTGTTTATTATTATCATTTGTTAGTGTGCAATACGTAAGAAACATTTACAAAGAAACAGGGATTTAAGTAGGAACTGATAACTTATAGTTAATGGTATGATATGAATGGCCTTAATTCTTTGGAAAGTTAAAAACATGAAGTTTTTACATTACATTACTGTACCCCATACACCACACACTCACAGAAACATTGGTTTTATCAGCATTTGACCACCATTTCTGAACAAGTCCACAGACTGGGCATCATTAATCGCTACAGGGGGTTTGGTCATGGACCCCTGCTGTTAGCTAAACCCTAACAGAAATACTGGAAACTAAGAATCAAAGTCTAACCACAGCATAAGCTAAAAAATAGTCACAACACTAAATTGCCTCTGCAGAAGTGTTCATTACTTATAAAAAGTAAGTATATAAGTGAATAAAAACACAAGTATGTGCAACTTTACTCCTCAGTATGAAGAAAAAAAGTATAGATAACATAATCTAAGTAAATAAACTTCAGTGTTCCCTCTGTGTGGTTCACATAGTCCAAAAACTTGGAAGTTATGATGACTGGTAACTCTAAATCACCCCTAGGCGTGAATGTGAGTCTGATTGGTTGTCTGTGCGGTTATTAAAAATAGCTCTCTGATTGACTGGGTCACCCCACCCCTCTCCTAGTATAAGCTGATTTTGGCTCCACCACCCACACAACTCACTACAGGGTAAGAAGATGTAGCTAACAGATGGATGGAAGTATCAAAGTCCTAAATGCTGGAGTGCAAGTGAAACTCAAGTTATAAATAAGTATTTCAGGTTTTGGACGCACATTATGAAACACAAAAATGTGTTGAAAATCCAGGATTAAAAACTGTGTTAATGCACATGCTGCTCAATTTCACCTGTAGTCTGTATATAAAAGATGGACAGAGCTCCTGTGACATCACCCACTTGTTTATAAAGTGCTATTCTGGGGCTTTGCTGACTCTTTCAAGCTGTTGGGTGGCTGTTGTTGACTGTTTGGTGCTATATAAATAAAATTGAACTGAGACTTTGTTATTAGCTAGCTTGGTCCTCAGAGTCCTTATAATTCTTCTTCTAGACTTTAATATTAACAACTTTATTTATAAAGAATGGAAGAAAGTACAAAAGTACTTTAGTACAGTACAGTCCAGAATTACACCTCCTAAAGGGATTATTAACTCTGTTTGCAACATGTATGCCCCAAATGTATAAAAAAGTAAATGAAACACATAAAAATTAATGAATTACAAATCAAAATAACTAAACGAACACATTCTTGGTCTTGATGCTACACTCAGAAAGCAAAGGGCTATAATAAATTGTATTTATAAGTATAGCAAATTCCTGGCTTAGGCTTTTTTCACCCATTTTAGAAACCTGAATATGGAATTTAATATTTTTTTATTTATTTTAATATAATGGAGGAGATTTAGTAAAGCAGAATTTACATTTGATTATATTTAGTTACGGTGATGATGATGATGATGATGACGATGATGATGACGATGATAATATTGTTGACCAGGAGTTCCGTTTTTCAGTATTACTCCAGACTTGATCAGGTGCATCCAAAGGCTGGAGACACAGATATCTTCAGTTGCAGACTATTAAAATTAAAGAACGTCTCTCACAAAGTTTTTGAAGTGTTTCTTATTATCTAATTGTTAGTGGGTTATATTATTTGTCATGTGTTATAAATGCTTCAGAAAGCACTAACAGCACAAGCATCATCATGAGGTCCAGTTGAGTGAGTACTTACCTGTCGCTCAGGGCAGAAACATCCAAAATAAGACAAAACTTTAAGTGTTAAAAAAAACATTAAAAGATTCAACCTTTGTAGAGTTGATTTAAAGGGAGAAAAATGCTAGAAAGAACAAACCCAGTTTTTGTAGCTGCCTGTAAACATGGACATTTTAACATGGGAGGTTATGGGGATTGAACTAATTTTGGGGGGCAGCCTCAAGTGGCCATTAGGGGAACTGCAGCTTTTTGGCAAGGTGGTTTCATTTCTCATTTCTGGATGCTTCTGGTTGGTTATTGCTTTGTCCTTAAAACTTCAGAAATATAAATTAGTGCTCAAAATAATTGTAGAATGTGAAATCACAATTAGTTTTTGTGTGTTTTACCTGCCACTGTGGGAGTTTTTCTCTAAACAAGAACAGTTTGCCAAAACAGTTTTGGCTTTTAACTCAACTCTGGCACCAAAAAAAGTCAAATTTTCTTTCAGCAGCATGCAAAATGTTGTAATGTATTCCGGTTTAGGTGGAATTGTGGAGAAGGGACTGGAGAAGGAGAACCTGCATCACATCAGCGGTTCAGCTGTTTAACAGGCACAGCAGAGCATGAAGTGCAGGCAGCACACATATGCACACACACACACACACACACACACACACAGATACATATTTTTGAATTATGTAAAGTGATTTGCTCACACATACGTAGAGCTTTAGATGACACACTGTTTCATTCACACACACACACACACACACACACACACAGTCAGACACTTACAAATTAGCTCACAGACAGCAGCACACGTGTGCTGGCAGACAGAATACACACACACACACTCAGACGTGGCTGCAGGGTGTGTTATGTAGCACAGCTCCACTGGGAAAGGAAACAAAGCACTAGCTAGCTAGCTTAGCTACTGTTAGCCACCAGCTTTCATGTCTGGCAGTCACCATGGAAACGCCTTCATAGCAGCAGCAGTAGCGGGCACTGCCGTGCTGATCTGTCACACACTACTCACACAGTAGCCCTGCCATGCTTTAAAACAAGTGTGTGTGTGTGTGTGTGTGTGTGTGTGTGTGTGCGCGCGTGCGTGTGTACTAACGACGTTTCATAGCCTCTGTGGGTATGAAGCAATTAGGAAAAGCCCAAAGTGGCAGGAGGGAGAAGCCACATCCCCAGCCAATCAGCTTCTCCTTTACCCCTGTTTGCACCACATGAGGGTCAGCAAGTCACACATTTTAATGACTGGTACATCTCAGAAGTACACAGGATGGAATTTTCGGTCCAACATCACAAATTTTCTTCTGTTTATTGCAATTTTAATTTGTTTTTAAAGAAATTTGATTGTTATGATTGTTGATAAAATTTAATTATTTTTCTCAGAAGACCAAAAGCAGCTGCTTAATGAATGTAATCTAATCTATCACACAATCAGTCAATCACTGCAGCGGCTGATGAGCAGGATTAGATTTGTGTTTCTGCTTCCTGTGAGGTTACACTTGGTTAGGGATGAAAAACAAATTTAATGATTAAAAAGGGAGAAGGTGTTACCTTTTAACACTTATCACTGGGAGTTGGTGTGAAGTGACAGTTTTGTTAAGTGGAAGTGTCTTGTGGGACAGATAACCACAAACTCTCCCGAATAACTGGAGAAAACTGTGTGTGTGTGTTGTTAGTAAAGAGGCATCCGCTAAGAACTAATAATTTAGTAACTTATTCAAGCAAGTATTCAGTTGCTGTATAAAGAGTCACGGGAGTAGATCCAGATCCAGATACAAAAACTGTAACAAAACAAATTTCCCACGTGTGGGACTAATAAAGGTTAGATTATTTTATCTTATCTTATCTTAAACTCTAAAGAGCCTGATGTAGAGTGACCAGTGAAATAAAGACAAAGATTCTGGCACATATGGAACATGTTATTAAGGCTGCGAGGAAGTTTGAATTGGTTCATGAAAGAAATATCATCAGTTACGCTCAGTTTGGAGCTTTGCATGCAAATCAATTCATAACTTTTATGAAATGTTTTTTTCTGTATTTTTGATATTCTGTCTATCTCCATTAAAATGAAACTACCACAGGAATATAAACAGTTAATTTCTTTGTAAGTGAGCAAACTTTAAAATTCAGCAAGGGATCAAATAGTAATTTTCCTCACCACCATAACTTAATAAACACACATAAAGTATGCAGGTTAGAGGTTTTGCCGGTGATCGTGTGAAGGAAAAATATGCCAAATCTGAGCTGCTGTTCTGTCAGCTAATCATCTTTGATTATTAGTTGTTTAGTCACTTTTGTAAATTTGATCCAGTCAAATATGTGAAATGGGAGGACAATAAAGAGATAAAAAATGCTGTCACCTGGTCATTTTCATACCCTCACTTAGTTTCTAGTCTCCACTTTTACTAGCCTCACATTAGTGTTTTGGCCATCACTATGTTGATGTTTTTGGAGCGAGAGAGTAGACTGCTAGGACATCAAAGAATGCATAGACAAAGATACCCGGTCATAGCTAGTGCTAATTAACAGCCCAATAAAACAGGAAAATTTATTTTCTTGCAATTTTCAAACTACAACTTATTTTAAAAGGTACTAACAGCACAACCACAGGCAAGAGGCCTGCTCTTATATGGGAGGAGTCACAAACATGTCTGTCTGTAAATTTAAGCAATACCTATTTAGAAAAAAGTCACACAGAAAGTCAACTGGTAAACCAGTTTGTCATCTGGAAAGCAAGTCATAAAGTCAACACAAAGTAGGCCATTTTTAAATCCATAATTCATTTTGAACTGCTGGTACTGACAGCTGAACTGCTCTTCATTGAGAGCCAGATGCTGCATGTGTGTGTGCGTGTGTTGGTACAGTGTGTAACCAGGCCGTGTGCTGTCTCCCCCCTCCCTAATCCTTCAGTCTGTCCGGCTGTCCCATCGCTGCTGCAGAGAAGATGGCGAAGGTCCACGAGAAGACTCACTCAACTGACAGCGGCAGTAAGACCAATCAGGCGTCAGACCGTGTCCTCAGGTACCGCCCACTTCAGTACAGTAAAGCAGCATATTTTGAATTCTGATAGGTTAGCAAGGGATGCCGAATAGCTCACTGAACTCTGAATATGGTATGTTATGGAAGCAGTTGTTTTTCCTTTGCTTTTTCTTAAATTGGGGATGTTGAATGGTGCAATGAAATTCCCACACATACAGCTCCAGATCATATCAGACATAAGGAACTGGGGATGCAGAACAACTAGTAATCCTCCTTATATCTAGGTGCAGTTTAGGTCACTAGCACATTCAACCACATGTGCGACTAGTTCAGATATGCTGGGAATTCCGGAATCCAAAAATATCCTGTGAATAATTAGCAAACACAAACAAAATTTTTTATTAGTTGTTGTAACACTCTTAAATCAAATCTATGGCAGCTTGATTTAGTGTATTTTGTGATTTTATTTATCTCTGCATATTAAATCTACACTAAAAGTTTGCACTTATTTTGATGGAGGGCATCTCGCACCACCTTAAATGATTGGGGCAACCTTAATAGTGTCTTTAAGCTTGAGACTCGCAAAATATTCCATAACAAAGAAAACCTTCATTGTTTTCTATTTGATGATGCCAAATGGTGTAACAATTTCCTGGTATACTTCTGAGTTGTAAGGCAATCTGGGAATATATGTTGCCTTTCTTAAACAGAATGTACTGAAAGCTGAAAGGATGTCAGTTAGCAAATAAATAAAAAGCTGGGATTAAATATTCTTCCACATAAGAGAAACTCACCATCTTCTTTCACTAATTACCATTCGAACAAGTCACTTTTTTTAGGGATATTGGTTCTTTGAAAAAACAAAACAAAATATTAAAAAAAAAAATCCACTTTTTAATCCGAAGTAGGGATGCTAAATGGTGCAGTGAAGTTCGATCCCAGCCTTATTTACCCTCTGGCTGCCTTTCAGACCAATGTGTTTTGTGAAGCAGCTGGAGATTCCTGAGTATGGCTACAAAAACAATGTTCCCACCAGCACGCCACGATCCAACTTGGCGAAGGAGCTGGAGAAATACTCCAAGACCAGCTATGACTATGGCGGCTATGATGCCCAACACGGCAGCTACGGAAAGAGAGGTCTGACAACCAAGTCCCACCACCACGGGCGAGACACCTCCCCGAAGGGATACGATGGTGAGAAGAATTAACATACACCATTGCAAATCATAGGTCCCACATTTAGATCATGTGACAACAATTTATTGTATATTTTGATTGGTGATTTGTATCTTTTGGTTGCACGGGGTCTGATGTTCTTCTTACCTTTTGAAGAATATTGGAAATATTTATTTGAGTTAATGATGGATCCATGTGTCTAAAAATGTAATTATAGGTAAATTCAAAAATCACCTTAGAAACCATGGTCAGGCTTATTGTGATTCCTTTGTTTTTTTGTTTGTTTGAAAGGAAAAAGAAACCTTCCAGATCCCACTCTTAGGGATTACTATTCATTTTCCTGTTCTGAGGAGAACATTTTGCATCCGATGTTAAAAGCATTATAACGTGCACAACGACACATGCTCTGTGCTGCTTGTCTTCTCTTTGTTGTAGAGCTAAAAACACTGATGTTTTCGGCCTCTCCACATGGCTGGAGCAGAGTTATGGAAATGCCAAGCTAAGAGCCTGCCTCCTCTGAGCAGAGGATGGAGGGATGGAGGGAGGGAGGGAGGGAGGGAGGGAGGAGGTACAGATGGAGGGATTGTGAAACAGGAGAGAGATAATGGAGGCGAGCCCTGTTTCTTTGGCTGGGAGCCATTAGTGAGAAGCAGGCAGGAGGGAGATTTTTAGACGAGGTGTCTGAGCTCCCCTCTGTCACGACTCCCTCCCTGCCTCCCTCCTTTCCACCATTCTTCCCTCCATCAGCATCGTTCCAGCCTGCCGAGGCCGGATTCACCATCACGCAGCGTCTTTCTCTGGCTTTGCCCAAACATCTGTTTCTCTGTCTTATGTTGAATGACTCTATGTCTCCCTATTTAACGCATAAGGCTGGTGTTCATATATGTTTTCTAGCTGGCAGCAAATCCTTTAAACAGACCAAAAATGGCCTCTAAATACTTTCCTTATTGTTCCTGTGGGTCCATTTTTACGTACTGAAGATACAAATATTGTAAGTAGTTACTTTAAAAAAAAAAAAAAAAAAAAGGTCAGTTACTTTCTTGGACAGCTGGGGACAGCAAATGTTAATCACAAAGAAGGAAATGCTGCAGTTCTTAGAATTTGTTCCAAATAAGAATCAGATGTAGACATCCACTCCAAAGCATTTTCAATTCAGTGCTGAGGCAGGAACAGACTTAAGATATGTTATCTTGATTTACGAGCTCTGATTTTGGCAAAGTGACCAAAAAAGTTGAACAACTTCATCAATCTCAAGCACTGAGCTTGTTTGAATTTTAGTTTGGAGTGGATTCTTGTTCTGGTCAATTCATTGTTTCCCCACTTAATCCTAGAAAGCCTTAAATTTCAATCTGTTTCTCTCGCTCTTTCCCCCCACCAATCTGTCTTTTTTTATTGCATATTCTTAAAAGCTAGAGGATCCCTCTGCAATTTTAAACCCCGTGCAAAAAACCCATCTGCTGAACAGCTTGGCCAAAAGCCAGCATCAGCCTAACAAACCAGCCATACTTGTGTGCACCCCTGCAGCTAAGCGCTACTGTAAGACGTCCAGCCCAGCCAGCAGTACGACCAGCAGCTACGCTCCCAGCAGCAGCAGCAGCCTGAGCTGTGGAGGAGGAGGAGGTGGAGGAGGAGGGGGAGGCGGTGGAGGTGGAAGCAGCGCCAGCAGCACCTGCAGTAAGAGTAGCTTCGACTACACCCACGACATGGAGGCGGCCCACATGGCGGCCACGGCCATCCTTAACTTGTCGACACGGTGCCGGGAGCTCCCGCACGCTCTGGGAGGGAAACCCCAGGACCTGCTGACACAGGTAATCTGAGGCGGTGCAAGTAAAAATGGGATGCCTGCCTTATTACATCACATTCTTAAACAATGGCAGGAGTGGGGAAAAATAAGACAAGGCAGCTTTGTCTAGAGAGCGCAACTCAGAGAGGAGCATTAGGAAGACATATCTAAATGTAATTATGCCTAAAATTGTTCATACCCGTGACGAATTTTGGGGTTTTAAGTTATATTATTGACAGATCAAATTTATTCTCGTACCATTTCATAAAAAAGGTGACATGAGGCTATAAGAAGAACATTCAAATTGATGTTCGATATTTTTAACAATTTGTATGATTATATTTGACTGATTTCCAAAAAAAATCTCATGTCCAGAATTATTCATACTCTTTCTCTGTAGCCAGTGGTATAAATGCCTTTATTTGTAGCTACAGCCTCCAAGCACTTTATGCAGTTGAATATGTTTCTGCACATCTCCACAAGGATTTCGGCCCAATCCTCCTTAGTGAACTTCTCCAGGTCCTCAAGGTTTGAGGGTTTCTTTGCCATGATCTTGGTCTTTAGTTCTCTCCAGAAATTTTAACCGGGTTCAGGTCAGTGCGCTGGCTTGGCCACTCCAAAATATTCAGATTGTTGTCCGCAAATTGCTCCTTGACTAATTTAGCCATATGTTTTTGGACTGTAATCTGGTTAGACGGTCCATTGCTGCCCAAGAATGCTGGATGAATGCCGGTCCAGTTTAATGATTCCTTCAACTTTTAAAAGGTTCATCTGGGTCCATCTGTGGAAAAGTGACCCCAGACCGTGATGTTCCTGCCTCAGTGTTTGACCAGTGAGACCGTGTTTTCTGGGTGAATGTTTCACATTCTTTCGCCAAACAAAAGCCACATCTCTGTGCCTGAAGAGTTCCCATCTGACCATAACACTGACAACCAAAATCGTAGCTCTGTCACGGAGCTACAGAAACTAGATGAGCTTGTGTTTGCCTGTGTTGGAGGACTGTCCATGAAAAGCCCCCTTGGATAGTGTTTGCTGCTGTATCTTCTTGAAATCTGTGTTCTGGTGTTGCTCAGATTTTGTAGAATAGTCTTAGTTGTGATTTGTGGGTTACTGCTGACCATAACACACTTCTTCCCAGATGGCGTGTAACTTTGGGCTTTGTCTTCAGGTTCTTGACTGTGTGGATTATCTTGTTCTTGTTAATAATGCTCTGTGGGTACAGGGACCTGGAATCATTTGGAAATGGCTTTGTAGCCCATGGCATCCTTGACAACAATCAAAATACGCGACCGGAGCTCCTCACTTAGTTCTTACTCATAGCACATTCTAGTGCTGACCATGAACTGGCAGCATTTTTACCAACTCCCCTCAGCTTCTCGGCTTCTGGACTTTTCTAGAAATCGACATGGATTTCTTGCCTAACATTGCTGAAAATACCTAAAATACCTACACTGTAAAGAAACAATAATCCCAATACCGGCAGGTGAAGAGTATGAATAATTTTGGACATTTTTGGGGCGATCGTGGCTCAAGAGTTGGGAGTTCGCCTTGTAATCGGAAGGTTGCCGGTTCGAGCCCCGGCTTGGACAGTCTCAGTCGTTGTGTCCTTGGGCAAGACGCTTCACCCGTTGCCTACTGGTGGTGGTCAGAGGGCCCGGTGGCGCCAGTGTCCGGCAGCCTCGCCTCTGTCAGTGCGCCCCAGGGTGGCTGTGGCTACAATGTAGCTTGCCGTCACCAGTGTGTGAATGGGTGGATGACTGGATATGTAAAGCACTTTGGGGTCCTTAGGGACTATTAAAGCGCTATATAAATACAGGCCTTTTACCATTTACAACATGTACAAATTATTATAAGTATTAGTATTTTTATTGTTATGCCCATTGTGTAAAATCAACATGCATCTGGAACATTCTATCACAACTACAATAAACTGAATAAAGGCAAAATTTCACCAGCTGAGCTTTCATGTAAAAGATAGTTTTTCCACAGGAGTACGAATAATTATGGGCATTACTGTTGATACAAATAGAATAAAATCATTTAGGGTAGCATATAGTAAGATAACAGTTAGAGTGCAGTGATAGTAAAAGTAAAGGTGCAAAAAAAGAAACAAATCAAAAGTAGTAGAAAAGCAGAGGTTTGCACAGTGACATGAGTCACATTTAAGCATCACCTGCAAGTCTAAAGGAAATGTAACTGGATGCCAGTGGAGCAGGAGTGTAGTATGGAGAAGGATATACACAGGTCGTCTGGTTTGGCAGCAGCTTTTTGAATGACCTGAAGACTAAAAACATTTAAAACCTCTGTGACCGAGACTATGTGTATACTAGCCTGTAACCTCCTGAGAGCTTGTTAGAAATGATAAAATAAACTTTTTGAAAAAAAAAGCAACAATAAACACATAAAAAAATAAGCCCTCTGAATACCTCACCAGTATTCAGATTCCTTTGCTCTTCAGAGTCCGGTTGGCGATCTGGATGACAGCGGGGCGGTGGATGTGGCTGGTCAGCCAGGTGGCCCTGAGGGCAGCGGGACGGTGTTAACCCCCCTGCAGCCGATGTCTCCCCAGCGGCAGGCTCTGCTCAGCAGCCGCTGCTACCAGCTGAGCGACACCGACTGCTGGGACCTGCCCGTTGACTGCAACAAGATCAAACGTCTGGGAGACGAGCAGGACCACAAAGAGGTAACGGGAAGGTCTACACTGTGCAGCACTTACAGAGCTTAGGATGAGCATTATGAGAATGAGGTTAAATACAACATGCTGTTATTACAGTTTATATAGTTAATGAATACATTATTATACATACAAACAACAAAGTTTAACTCTGACATCATACTTTTACTTCTAGAGCTTATCATTTGGATGTTATGAACAAAACCTCAGAATTCCCAGTTTGCACATATTATAAAACTACTATAATATAAAATATAATATTTAATACAACACAATATAATATAAATATAATATAAAAGCACATTAACACCTAAATGTTCATAGTTAGAATACATTTCTGTGATGACAATGTTTCCAGAAATGATCATTATTATTATTTTTTTTTTTGGTATGCGTTCAATCTAAAATGTTTTTTTTTGCAGTACTGTTCGAATGTGTGTTTTTGGTGCTGTTTGTCTGCCTGCAAGGTTTTTCAAAATCTGCCAAATGAAATTTCAAGAAACTTGGTTGAAAAGAAGAGCACTGACAAAGCACATCTAAAGGTATTTCATTAAAATAGGTCATGGGCCTTGGTGGAAGGTGTTTTTGTAGTTATCTGAAAGTTTCCTATGAATACTGACTTTTTATTATAGGGCGGTTAAAAAGTCCTGACACTGTTGAGTTTATTTTCTGTTAGTGTTTCCTCACAAAAGGTCTCCTGATTCACTGATATCTTTAAATAGACTTTGATGCCCTTTTACAACTTGATGCTTTTTATTATTTTACTTTTTAGAGTAGCTTTGCATAAGTCACAGATCAAAATGAGCCTTACAGCCTTTTTCTAGCTTTTTTTCATAGCCTCTATGAAAAAAGTGTGTTTAGCTCCTTCCCCTAGCCTTCCCCGAGGTGGAATAGTGGAATAAAATCGATGGGTGGATGCAAATTCAGATATTCCTCTACAAATAGTGACACAGTGTAGTATGGTGATTAAACGATACTGCATCTGTGACATCTGCTTGCAGTCGAAAGTGGTCACCTAGAGGTTGAGTGTGCAACACCCTGAGGCTCTGTAGTAGCTGTGGCGAAGAAATACTTACAAACACAAGGAGGTTTACTAGTGCGCCTTTGCCATTAGATGACCATATACGGATACCCCCTCCCAATAACATCATACAGAGCCAAGAGTAGAAAAAAAAAGTTTGAAACTGGGTGTTTAGAGCAGTCGAAATCCTGAGCTTTCAGCTCAAAGGGACTACTTGCACATACACTGACCTCATCATTTCAAACTTTGGCCATGTTTAAAATGGGCATTCAACACTTTGGCAGTATGTATATGACAGAAAATAAGGAACAAATTCAGCCTTTGTTAAAACTTTGTAAGCTTGTTGTAGATATTGAGCTGACCTGCTGTGCACTGACTTACAGACTAAATTACTGAAGCAACTCATTTAAATTTACGTGACTTGTAGGAAATAAACAATTAGATTTATTTGTATTTTGTATTTATACTTTGTTCAAAGAGCCTTCATCGGAAATTATAAACCAGTTATGAGGAATTTGCTGGCTGTCAAAATAAGTGTTATGTGAAGTTCTGCAAAATACTTTTCAGAATCACTGATCCCATTAGCAGCATCTACACTAAATATTTGAAATCTGAACACATTAAAATTACTGATTTAAATGCAGCAAAGAAGACTAGAGT
The DNA here is from genome assembly GCF_013358895.1 of Oreochromis aureus. NCBI lineage: Eukaryota > Metazoa > Chordata > Actinopteri > Cichliformes > Cichlidae > Oreochromis > Oreochromis aureus. The sequence goes on along the minus strand of NC_052956.1, from coordinate 23,194,514 downwards.
TTGGTGTGTTTAGTACTGCGTCCTTACAGGAGGTTCTGCACCACTTTAAGTAGTTTATATTCAAACTTAGCTCAGCAGGGAGCAGATTAATATTTACACTGACACAAACTAATGTAGAGAGTAATTTCTGTACTACAGTATGCTTGATTAAAACTTAAAATATTTAATGATATGGGGGCAGAGACACCTTGAATTTTTTATTTTAGGATTAAGGTGACAAGTGCTTTGAATAAGTAACCCAAAGAGGTGGAAGTTAAATATTTTTTAGGCCACGCTAAAGCTCTAAATGTTGCTCTTGCTGCACTCTCTGCCCTTACAGTTATGATTAAGGGTTTTAAGCACTTGATTTAAGATTTATTTAGGGCCCTAATCGTGCAAAGTAAGGATAATTTCAAGCATGAAATTGAGAGATTTAAGGAACCCAGAGTTTATATTATGTGTTCGTGCATAGATTAGAAGATGATCGGGGTTTATAAGCTGTTAAAAGGGAATCCTTATTCTGCGGTGCAAAGCAGAAAGGGCCATAGAGAAGTTCTGGGCTTATTTTTTGCGAGGGCGTACTTCTGGTTGCCGGTTGTTACGCATAATTTTTGCATCACTTTACATACGCAAGAGGAAATTTTGTGAGTTTGGAAGGGTTTATTATGTTTGCATGCACTTCTTCACCAACCCAAGGCATTGAAATGGCACAGAACGATGGTGCTTGCCAAAATTGTACATCGCCGCTCAGTTCCTCCTGTTTTCCCCTCACCCTGGAGCCACCAAACAGAAACAGTTCAACAAAAGAATAATAAAGAAAGACCGCTGAAGAGAGAGATTGCAAAATCATATAAAAGAAGAAACGCCATGTCTCACACAAGAGACTTACAGCGAAGTGTATGAGTGAAAACAAAGAAACAGAGCTTTATTGCTGTTAGCTGCTGAGTTACCTCAGTGATGTTATTCTGCCAAAGCATAAGTAATTTAAACTGTTGAGCTGTCTTTTTTTAAGCCTTTAAATAACACTTTATAGTAACCATCACATATAAACTGTAATCGTTAATAAAACATTAATAAGTAATTATTTAGTTATTATTTTTTTTAAATAGATATTGCACAATGCATCAATTTTTTAAAATATTATTTTTGGTGATAAAAGTTTCATTCGTAATTCTCGGGGCATCAAATGTTGTTTGTGTTGCCGTTCTTATAATAATGTGTCTATTTTGGTGAATCTTTGACATGCAAAGAGCAGATGAGGAGGACAGAAAATCAGACACAAGAACGGGATAAAGAATAAGTTAAACTTTCAAAATAAAACACATTTTTTTAAATGTTATTTAGAAACAAAATTTACTTTATTGTTAAACATGGCAGAGAAGTCCAATTTATTGATCTGAGTTTTGGCCTGGCAGCTGTGTCAGAGCACCTGTTACTGAAGATGGCCACGCCCCTAACTCCATTATATAGTTGGATGAATTAAATTAAAAAAAAAAAAAAAGAGGGGGAAAGATACTTATTTCTGCTGTAAAGTTGGTAAACATGCGAGTCTGGGGAATGATACGCTTTCAGAGTCAGCCTCAAGTGGCCATTAGAGGAACTGCAGTTTTGGTGCCTCTGCACTGGCTTCGTTTTTCAGCTCTGGAGGTTACTGCTTGGTCAGCAGAAACTGGGTCTTTTATTTTGAAAATGTACTTCTTTTTTTTTATCCAGCTCCTTTGTGTGGTCTCCTAAAAATAAGTAAATAAAAAAGCAAGATCTGACTATTCTAAGCAAGTCAGCATCTAATATATAATCCAATATCTATAACATTAGATATGTTAAATATCTCAATATCTAATAAAAATCTGTATCAAATATGGAGTAAAATACGACTTCAATAGGAATATGACTTTTACTTCTTCTTTCACCCCTTTACATAACAGGTAATCCTTATAAAATAATTTCAGGCTCACACGCAGCTCTGCTACTGCATTGGATTTTTTTGTTGGCTGTAAAAACCTGTAAAGTTTAATTAATAATCCACTCTCCATTTATGAAGATTGTTGTTATTGTGTTACCAGTCTTTAATAAACTACTGTGAAATTAACTTTATATTACATACATAAAAGGGAAGTCGTTCGTGCTGCGGAGATGCGATAGATCAGAGAAAATCTTACAATGTGGCACGGAACAAAAGGATCAATCGGCTTTAGTCTTTTAGAACAAAAAGTTGTGATACAATACAAGCATAAATAGGGTTACAGCTATTCATCACAGCCGTTACAGTCCATCCACGTTGTCGGTGCACTGCAACACTAATCTAAGATCTAAGTGAACAGAGACAAAATAAGTTTGATAAATGGGTTTTAATCTAAAGTTTCTGGGGAGTAAAAGTCAAGAATTTCCATTTTTATCTCATGCAAGTTCAAATTTCTCTGTGCAGTTTGATAAATAACCCTGGCTGATAGGGTGGATGCCGACAGGCTCTCCGGAAGGCTCAGTGCGCTCCCATGTGGCCAGAGGCAGCACTGCATCGTTCAGACTAAATGAACGCTTCAGGAGCTCGCACACGATGCATTAAAATACTGAATTACAGCACTAATACATAAGTAAAACACGATAGATCATCGGCACGCTTTAAATCCTCACAGATCTGATATCACACAGAGCAACCCATGCAGCAAATTGCTACATTTGCCTCGTTGGATTTAGAGCGCTGGAGTGAAAGGTTTTAATCAGGAGAGTAATTGCGTTTGTTAATGAAGCACGACATTGCAGAGGAGGCCGGAGCCCAGAGCGAGGCGTCTGATGGGATTTTCTCCAGACAGTCCACAACGATTTCTGCTCCCGACTGAGGAGGTGTGATGTGTGGACTGCAGAGCAGACTGCAGTGTTCTTAGAGCCACAAAAGCTTTTTGTTCACCAACTGCTGCAGAAAGAAGCTTGACCTGGTTAACAAGCAGAGAGACACGCCTCCGACACCTGTGCTGGGAACACATTTATCTGGAAATGATCTGGCAACCAGTACAGATCTGCTCATTATGACCAGAACTTCAGGGACACTAAATCGATATGACTCATACAGCTACATTAAAAAGGGACTTAAACGCTATAAATCAGGCTCTTCTTATTAGTTATTCGTATACACATAAATGCCAAAGCACTCGATTTATGTCCACAATAATTCCCTGGTATGTTTATAATTTTTTTCTTAAAATTAAATTTATATCAATATGTTTAAAAGTATTCCACCACACAGAGAAAAAAACACAATATATATACATAAAGCACAACTATATAACAAACCTGGAGGTACATTTAGGCTGTTTATATGTAAACAGCCTAAATGTATTTTTTTAGACCTTATGCTTCGTAGCTCTCCGGGCACTGACACACTAGGCTGATTCAGGTTTATGAGGTTCTAAAAACAGGTCAAATGTTTTCTAAAACACTGATTATAATGCACTTTTTTAGATTTATAAGCAAAGATCTATATACCAAATACATTCTCGAGGATTATAGAACATTTTTTAAACTTAATGTAGGGAAACACTCCATATTTTATTCAACTCATGTAGAATGAATCAGGTTTACTTCTGAATTTTTGAGATAAATGTGTTGTGTGTAACTAATGTGAGAATGGTTCCTAGTCATTTTTTTCTCTCCTAATCCTGGTTTTAACTGTTTTATATATAACACACAACATTTGTACATGTTGTAATCTGCACATTTTTATAAGTTAGCCTTTAAAAACTTTTTGATTGTAACATTTTGGATAATGCCTAAAATGTTTTCACTTTGTGACATATTGAATTTTCAACATAATATGAGATGAAGCCCTGTTGTGGGTTAAAATCAGCTGAACTACAGTGGAGGGTAATATTCTTACTTACGGCAGGAAGCTTACACATATGAATGACAATAGCACATATTCTGTGAGATGACATAAAAGCTTTTTATACATTCTGATATTAAATTCACAAACTTAATGTCTGACTTTTTAATGTTATTTCTTTACATATAACCCTCTTCGTTTGCATCTGTAATTATTTTTTATTTCGGTAAATTAAAATGTTCTTTTGATTCTGACTTTTTAATTTATTTGAATTACTTTTAAAGTTGTTATGGAACACAAATTAATTTAATATATCATAGCAGTGTCTTCAGACATGAGGAATGTCTAATTAATGTTACAGGAAATTTAACCACTGTTTCACTGAGGATAACATTATCTTTGACTAAGGAAAACCTAAGATTACCTGATAATGCATGCTGTTTTCACATAACCTTGTTGTCTCCTGTGTTTGAAATGGGAATGTGTTGTGAAGTTTGTGTAAATTTGTAAACGATGAGCTTTTAGTGACGCGCTGTAGTCGGCTTATTTCTCGTCCTTACACCAGAGCGACGAGCTGGATCCCTTCCAGGAGCTGCTGGACGAGCAGCACTACCCAGCCGAGGTGACCATGCCTAGCCCCAAACACCACAAATACCTACCCTGCAAGGAGAGCAAGAAGGAGCTCATCACGTAAGTCGTACCTCTAATCCGACTGCTGCACGCTGTTGCCCAGCAGCCTCTGAGCCAAACACTCCCACGTTCAGGTCAAAGGATGGCGAGAAACCCTCAGTCAAAGGCAGCTGAAGTTCACTATGCGCTATATGTCACTTCACTTTCCTGTCTCATTAAATTGATGGTGCAGCAGTCTTACAAAAGTACATAGATATAGACATAACCCCGAAACATCAGCAGACAGCAAAGACAAACAGGACGAGTCGGAAGCGGGAAAGAAACTAATTAGCAACCTTGTAAATTTAGAAAGGGAGATCGGCACATTAGTGCACGTTTTAGTCTCGATGGTGTTTCTGATCTCGTTGAGAGGCGTCATCAGATGTGACACAGGCGTTCGCACCATCTTCTGTCGCCAGCTGCTGAAGAGCCAATAAGACAAATGCTAACAGCTCAGGATGAGTAATGACAGAAATTCACAGGCCAAAAGAAAAAAAAATAGTTCTCATCATTTTTTATTGATTTATTGCTTTTTCCCCTCACTGTAGCTCAATAAGTGCAGACACTTCACAGCGCACACATATCAGAAGATGTGTGTGATATAAACAGCTAACTGTGGAGGAGCTTACTTTGAGCCTTATGGGGGATCACTTCTTTGCTATGCACAGCATGTGTCCTGATCGAGCCTTTTCTTTGGGGTTTGGGCAACTGGCCAAATTGTTTTTACTTTCATCAGCTTGTGTCACGGGCGCTCGTGCGAGCAAATAAAATCTGAAACTCTTGACTATGAGGCAGGCGTCTGAGTTATCGGAGGGTCAGACATCAAAATCATCCCAGAGCAGTTTCCCTTAATTGATCTGGTTAATTACTTTGAAGACTGCATAACAACCAACAAACAAAATAACTAAGACTTCAGGCTGTGAATTTTTTGCATGAGTGAAGCAGGATTCATGTGAGGACAGAGGAAATCTCTGTTATGCGTGTTTAGCCTAATCATTCCCTTACAGAGGCTTATCACTTCTGCGCTGCGAAGTTTACATTTTACTTCTGCTTAGATGTTATTTGACCTGTTTCAGCAACTTCAAGTTTCTTTCAATTCAAACATTTTAAAGAAAAAATGTAATTCTCATAGAGATTTTAGTATTTCCACACTTTGGATTGTAAAATGTGGAAATATGGTACACTCAAAAAAAGATTCTTTGTCATCAGAGTCTAAGGAGCTTGGACGGAAGTGATTGGACTTCTTTAAGTTAAGAGTCCCAGGTATTTAAAATATAGTGGGGATTGTCCCTTAAGAGGTGGTTGTTGATCCGTAATTAATCGTCTGTGTGAGCAGATGAGCCAAGGTGTGAAAAACGGCATGGGTCATTACTATAAAGGGTTTAGGGTGAAACTACTTTGAGACCTAACCTTATTCTACCATGTGACCTATAGAGGTCACCTGACACCTGGGAAGGGATCTTAAGACTCCACTGTAGGTAGCAGACAGTCTGTGTTGTAAGCCACCTCCTCTCTTCAGTGATGGACATTCACAGTGGACATCGACGGTCTCTTTTACCCTGCTTTCAAACCATCTGGCTTCCCGTCCAAAATGTGAACACTGGCATCTTCAAAAGACTGAACAGCTTAACCCATAGTATAAAACTACATGTAATCAGATTACTTTCATTCAGAATTTTTTGGCACATTTTGGCTGTTACTCCTGACTCATCATGTTTGGTGTGAAGAATAGTGTTTTGTCCCAAATCCCAATCTTTTTCCTAAACCAGTTACTTCAAAAAAATTAATCAGCCATCAGTTAACATAACACCATCAAGAAAGAGGACTTCTATCTATGACGTGTATGTTGGCTGCAGTGTTTTGTACACTGACCGTAAGGCTGTTGTTTTCCAAACATGAATGAAATTCCAACGGGAGGTTCGTGAGGTGGTGGAGGATTCTAATTTAGAGATACACCACAAATGATGCCCTTTCTTCTTGTTCCTTGTAATCAAACTTCTTTAGCGGAAGGTGTTTGGTCTTTGGGAAGAAGGGTGTTTATCGTATCCAAGTCCTTTTTCTTGTGCTTTTGTGTGCTGTTTTTGTAACCAAATAGTTGAACTTAAACCCAACTAATGAGTTAGAAATGAAACAAACTGTAAAACTCAAAGTTCTAAAGGAAGCGCAAATCTTGGTATCCTGGCTAGTAAGCCTTTGGCTTATTGAGTTCATTTATCCAGGTAAAGGTCTTAGAGTATAGTGGGAAGCTCAGCAGTCAATCTCCTGTAAGCGACTACTTGGCAACAGTAGTGAGGAAGAACTCCCCTTTAACAGGAAGAGACCCCAGATTTAGTGGAGCAACCAGAGGAAATCACAAACAATAAGCAGGACAAAACACAAAATACAGAACAAGACAAACATTAACAACACATGGCGTGAGTGGCGCAGTGCTGCCACAATGCTGGTGATGAGTTTCGCCAGCACCACCAGCTTGTAGGTCTGTAAAACAGGATCTTTATCTCACAGTGGCCAATGTTCCTGCAGCCAGTCCAACAAGGCACCGGTGCTAAAAAAAAGGAAAAATAACCCTTGTGTGTAATGGTGAGACACGGCCGTCATCGGAGAAAACCACATTATGTGTCACCCTGGGATGAGAGCATGTTTGTAAAACTGTCGGTGGTGTTAAAGTAATAGTGGCTCTTCTCCTCCTGCAGGTTGTCAAGCTGTCAGCTGGCCGACAAGAACATCCGCGGGATGATGACCACTAACTCACAAGAACTCAAGTGAGTCAACAGGATCAGTGTATCACTGGTGTGTTGTTCTCAGCAGAGTGGAAAGTGTGGGAAGGAAAGAATATTAAAAATACCGACTGCTGTCCATTCAGTGTCCTTTCATTTTAAAGTGTGTAACTTTTACTATGGTTGGATTTAGAGCCCGCTCTCCTCTGGTTCATCCGTGATCAGTTTTCCTAAAACCATTTCTTCCTGTCTATGATGCTTTGGGTACCACTCTAATGTGTTACTGTAATTGATTTGTGAGAACTCTGAGTGTCTGATGTCAGACATTCACGGAAAAAGAAAACATACTTGTGGATGTAGCCTTACTTTTGTTTGTCGACACAGGAACCATTATGTAATAATACAGTTGTTTGATCTCGTATTTACTCCTCAGGTGTCCAACGCCTGGCTGTGACGGATCTGGACACATCACTGGAAACTACGCCTCCCACAGGAGGTATATTCGTAAAGAGTATAATATACAACTCTGTGCATGAAATCACAGACAAACAAACAGCGACAGTAAACCATGCTTCACTGAACGCACATGTTTTAAATAATGTTCTGTTCTGCAGTCTGTCCGGTTGTCCACGAGCCAAGAAAAGTGGCATAAAAATCCTCCACAGCAAAGAGGACAAAGACGATCAGGAGCCAATCAAGTAAGGAGATATTTTGGAGATATGTCAAAGCCTTAATGTTGAGAATATTGGGAAGTGTCAGGTCCAAGATTAAAAGTAAACCCGAGCAATATCAGGGGCAAAGACAGTGCCACTCAAAAAACTATCAAAGCTCTGTCATTGAGACATTTAAAGATCTGACTATATTCAAGGTTGTGCATTCATGTAAAGTTAATGCACTCCTTAAATAATGTCCTATGGTGTATGAAACAGTTTTTTCCATATTCTATCAGCCTTATCCCTGGTGTTGTTAAACTGTCTGAGACAAAGCAAAGAACAAGTAAAGAAAAACAGATTTCAGACCAGTAAATGAGATGTTGTTCATAGATTTTATGTAAGGTCCACAAATACAGGGCTTAGGTGTCCTGTTTTTGGATCCTACCACTATATTAAAGCTTATAGAACAATAACAGCGCTTTAGAAAAGCAAATTCTAGTTTCTCTTAAAAGTTTTTTTGTTGCTGTTGGTTTTATTCATGCTCGTCAGCAAAGAAACCCCCAAACTTTTGGTCATCTTTAAAAATCCTCCTTTAAATCTTTATGTTCCTCTCTTGAATGTAAAATAATTATTTTAAGGCAGATATTGGATTTTAAGAGAATAAATCTTTGAAACAACAACTTGCCAAAAAATACAATAAGTCAGAGAGAACAAAACATTTAGTGATGTCAGACTCTGAGGGGGGCATTCTTTGGGTTGTGCAGGTTTGTTGGTGAGGTCGGTGGGATTGGAATCTGGGGACTTCGGAGGTGTTGTGGAGGATTGCCGCACATGCTAAGAGATGTTAGAATAGATATTATAGATATATTATTATAGAATTAAAATAACAGGTTAAAATGTTGCCGTATATTTTAAACAGGTAGGACAGGATTCTCATCTTTTGACAGACGATGCACTGAAGTACAACTTTTCTAGAGAAAAGAGAGAATGTGCATCAGTTAAACTTTTCAAATCATCAGCAAGGAGGAAGGACTGGCTTGTTTCGTTGCCTCTTAAAAGCACATTCCAGGTGCCTTTATTATGCATTTTTTTGCATCAAGGTCAAAGCACTTTGTTAATGACAGGTTCATCCATCATCTCTCTCTTAAAATGCTGCCTATGTAGACTGACCTTTCTAACTTTTGCGAAGAATATTGCAAAAGCGGGGAGCCGCGGTCAGCGCTGCACTCCACCTCCGGCTCCCAGCAGACCAAGTCCAATAAAGGTTAGCGCTAGTGAGCCTTTGACATTTGTGTTAAAGCAGAGCCATAATGCTAAGCCAATACGACCTTGTGAATAATCTAAAGTTCAGCTGGTGTCAGTCTGTAGCCAGCTGCCGCCGCCGCCTCTGTTCCATCCACCATCATCATTAACAGTAGAATCATAATTAAGCTTAACCTGAGCTCGGCTGGGGAGCGGCCCGTGGACGCTCGGCTCATTCTAATCAGCCCAAATGTCACAGCGAAGGGCGTTTTGGGATGCAGGAGGCAGAGCCGAGTGTCTGGAAGCTGAGGAGGTGATAGGCGTTTGTCTTGCTCATCGTTACGCTGCTGTGGCCTTGAGGCCTTGGAAGGGTGGGGGAGGATTGTAGATGAGGAAGTGAGTCGTGACTCAATGTCCTCCCCACTTCATCAAGAGTCCTACGGAGTGCTGTGGACAATTTCTAAAGCAAGTACCAATTGTTTTTCATCTCTGTGCTCATGTTTCTGTCCAGCTGATCAAAGAGCTGATGATGGTTAGCATGGATGGCCACGTTAGTCTTTTCTTAAACTAAAGCTCTTTGGAGGTGACAAGACTTCACTTCAGGCTAGAACTGTGGAGTGTTTTTTTTTTTTTTTTTAAAAGCAAACTGAGGCCTTTATACTTGTTTCTCAGGTGTCCAGTGCCAGGTTGTGATGGTCAGGGTCATGTGACGGGGAAGTACGCTTCTCATCGCAGTGCATCAGGCTGCCCCCTTGCGGCAAAGAGGCAAAAGGACAGTTACGTCAATGGCTCGCAGTTTGTCTGGAAATCTGGCAAGACAGATGGCATGACCTGCCCGACCCCAGGCTGTGATGGCTCAGGGCACGTCAGCGGGAGCTTCCTGACTCACCGGAGGTAAGATCTTTCTTACTTTAAACAAAGTTTGTCATCAGTTCCAACTTTTTATTCAGTTTATACAATCTTGGGGTTAAATAATGGCCAATATTCAGGTCCTCTCCTCCTGCTGTACATGCTGCTGGTTTTTGGTAACCATTTTTCAAATAAGGCAGCGATTTGTATGACGTTATCTTTACAAAAATAAGCTAACATAGATACATTTTTTAACTTGGAGAAACATTTGGTGTGTTATGTTTTTTTTTTTTTCCAGTCTCTCCGGTTGTCCCCGCGCCACCTCAGCCATGAAGAAAGCCAGGATGAGTGGCGTGGAAATGTTGACAATCAAGCAAAGAGCAAGCAAAGGTCAGAGCTCAAGAAACAGAAGAAGCTTTAACCTAAGTGAATTATTTAATCTGAAAGAGTGAAAAAAAACTAATTTCCTTATATCAGACATTTTACATGTGATAAAATGCGGTGATGTTGCTTTGACCGTTAAGTCGGGGGAGATGGATTTTTTTGTTTTTTTTGTTTCAGGTATCGAGAACGATGAAGAAATCAAACAGCTGGATGAAGAAATCAAAGATCTGAATGAGTCCAACAGTCAAGTGGAGTCAGACATGATAAAACTGAGGACACAAGTAAGATGGTCTCTGTTTGTTAATGTAGCATTAATACAAATAAATAAGTAAGACACTAGTTGGGTAAGAAACTAGACTGTCCTGTCATAGACAGAGATAAAAATATCCAGTAGAAATGTTTTTGTCACATTATTTGACAAAAACATTTCTACTCAATATTTGAATTATTTGATTATTTGAAGATGATGCTGTTTTTTTAAGTTCATGAAAACCTTCAATGTTTTCTTTTTCTTCTAATAATTTTTGCATAGAATAAATTTTGCACCTTAACTGCACTCGGACTTTAAATCTGAAAGGGTTAGAGGAACTTTTGGGATTCATAAAAAATACTTTCATAAGGAAATCCTGCCCTCAGCAGCCATCTTGCTAATGCTTGGTAACACGTGCTAAGTTCTCTTCAACCTTTTTAGGAGGTTGAAGAGAACTTCTTTAAGTTTATTGAAGATCAATGTTAGTTCTAAAAAATGTTTAGAATTGAAGAAGCCTCTTGGCTGAGAGCTGCCTTCTTTTTAAAATCCCAAGATGAAGGAAGATGCAGATGTTATGTGACTTGGATGACTGAGAACCTGCACGGACATAACATCTGCATCTTCCTTCATCTGCAAGACTTTCCTTCTTTACCTGACAGATGTGCATGTGTCCAATGCAATGGGTTTAATCTGCCACCTTTGAGTACAACAATCCGTGCGATCTTTCAGCTAATGGTCAGTCAGTGCATTTACCAATAGCAGGTGGGCATCGTGGGTTTTCAAGGAGGCTCCCTAACCCAGCTCCAGTAGTGCTGTGTGCTACATGGGAGAGAGGACATCTGTGGGCAATATGCTGACTCAGTTCTCCCAAAATTGTCCGAAGTTAATGTTGGTTGATTGTATGCACGCTTCCTAGCCATTTTTTAATGTCACTATTAACACAAAAGGTCTCCTACTAATTTATTTCCTCATCCGGTAGATAACCACTATGGAGACCAACCTGAAGTCCATCGAGGAGGAGAACAAGGTGATCGAGCAGCAGAATGACTCCCTGCTGCACGAGCTGGCTAACCTCAGCCAGTCGCTCATCAACAGCCTAGCTAACATCCAGCTTCCACACATGGTAAGAAAAAAATCATCTGTGGCATTAAGAAGTAAACCTAGGGTGACTAATAATGTGACAAGTATTCTTTTACCACAAACATAAGCTTCCTTAACGTGTAATTTAAATATCTAGAGACTTATAAATGTCAATTAAATATTTGAAATTTTGAATTTACTGGTTTGAAAATCTTATATGTTTAACATCAGTATACAACATGCTTTAAATACAAAGACAAATATAAATAATTGCATCTAAGAACAAATATACAGCAGTTTTAGAGCAGAGTTAGGTTTTTTAGCAATTTAAAGTGGATCTTATTTTTATTCATGGACTTTGCATCTTTACTTTGCATGTGTCACAGTTAAAAAAATTCCCCTAATAAACAGAAGGTTTTAAGACCAGGTGGGTGGGGCTTCTGTGCATGAGATGACCATATTTGGGTATCTCCACTATCCGACATCATGCAGAGCCAAGACTAGAAAAAACAACTGTCTGAAACTGAGTTTTTAGAGCAGTGAGAGTGTAGTAAAGCCTAAAGCCAGCATGCATTATCAGATGAGTGTTTTTTTTTTTAATTTATGCAAGAGCAAAAACTTCCAAATGGACTGAAATGTAAATCTATGTATTTTTTCTATGGTCTTTGTCTGACATGACCTGTTATATCTGTTACAGTTTGTGTAATGCCACTTAGAAAATTTTATGATTGTGTTTTGAGTTTTTGTTTGAGGCTTTTCTGTTTCACGTGTTGTAAATGAAATGTAGATCTGAGGCCAGCTGTTCATGATTTCAACCCAGGGATTTTTAAAAAATCTTCTCCAGCTTCTTCCCCCCTTAGCAACACTCAGGTTTTTCTTCATCTGCTTCTTTCTGTTCTCCACCTTCTTCTTCTTTTTTTTCCTCCCAGCAGTTCATGCTGTGCTTCTCCTGTGCTTTGAAACGCCTCACAGATTTTCACATAAAGAAACGGCCCCGTTGTTTTCTTTCTTTTGTTGTTGCTTTTTTGTTTTTGGATGACTTTCAGTGAAGTTGCTCATGGCTGTTTTAACGTCATGTTGTCTCAGTGTTGGAAGAAGACTGGGGCTAATTGGATAATCTCTTAAAGCAGTAAAAACCAGAGTTGCTTGATAACTGGACTCTCTGCTTCCTTTCCTTCTTCCTTTAATGGGTGGGAATGCTTCATATCACACTGTAAGAAAAATATCCACCTTAACAAGGAATTCTCAGAAAGATGCGATCTCATTACCAAAAAAATACTGAACTGAATCCAAAGTTCTGTTCACACTGCAGGACTTAAAATTTTTGATTCTATTTTAGCTCGCAGTGTAAGAGTTTTTTCTCTCAGTTGTCTCTTTATTGTTGGCATTTTATACCTTTTTCAGTTTGTTCTGACTTTAAAATTATTCCGAAACTGGAAGCTTGCTGCAGTCTGAACAGAGCTGGAGGGCGAAAAGACTTGTTAAGGTGGACATTGTGTTTTTTTCACTCCTCGGTGTAGCTTATGAAGCTTTGTGACCGCCGCTGTGTGTCTAGCGGGCTAATAGACTTCTCTGTACACCCTCTCCTGTAGAGACCGCTGCCACAGAAAGAGGCCCCAGTAAAGCATAACTGCTGTTTACAGATGCCTCCCAGAGTAAGAGATCCATTTATCCTTTATCCAATTATCCTTCTCTTCTGCACTGTCATCCCCCCTTCCTATAATTCCTGTAGCTCACTGTGGCATAGGCACATCCTAGCTATCCATTTATCCTGCAGCTTTTTGTTGATAGTGACATCAACTGTAGATAACCGCTTTTCCTCTTTATGACAAAAAATATATTGAGAAGCTAAATCTATCTTTAAATCAAATTTAGCCTCAGCAGAGAGTGTGAGAAATTCTCCTGCTTTGTTATTTCTGACTGCACTGAAATGCTGAAATCATAGATAGATCATTAGATAACATGACATTAACTGCAATCCTGCACCTTTTTCCAGTTTCATCAACTTGAGAACGAGAAAAATTTTATAAAATAGACTTAATATTTTTTTCACTTACCTATAAATTGACCCTATAAAATCATCAGGAAAGTACTTATAAAGGTAAAATCCCCTTGACTACTTTATGAAGTCTATATGTAAACATAGGTATCGCCCCCTGGTGGCCAGTAAAAAGAAAGTTGGTTTACGCTTCTTTTTTTCAATCCCAGAAGCCAAGTCCTGCTTTTTATGGTGTCTATAGTTGAAAGGTATGAGTATTATTTGGTGGGCACATACACTGAAACCAGATTCACACACATCTTTTAACTGTTTTCAGTCCATTAAACGACTCCTGTCAGTCCCATAGATTTGCCCGCAGGCAGCCTCTTCCATCAACTAGTAAGCTCAGTAGTCTATTATCACCTCATTTATTGGTGGTCATGTCACTGGGTTATTTTTTTTATCCTAGTGATTACAGTGGATGATAACAGTCTTCTGGCATACTAGTATTAAAGGTAGGTTGCCTAAGATCTAAATTGACTTATTAATTGAAGAGCACACATAACTGAAATCTTTCTCAGCCCATTAAATGGACAATAGAAATCACCGGTTGGAGACCTCTTAGTGGGCTCAGTTGATCGCTTCATTTAAGGATTACAATGATCAGTGATTAGAATGGATGATAACAACCTTCCTGGCTCCTCTTAGTACAGGAGGGCATCTAATGGGGGTATTATGACCAGTCATGACCATTAAAGAGGCCAATAACAATGAAAGTGTGTGAATCATTTAACTTGAGACGTGGATATTTGACTTTTATGTGCCAATTAAAGACGGATCATTGGCTTTTTGAGGCTCTGGACTCAAATTCTTTGATTGGCTGAGTCAGTGTGAAGTTAGCAGAATGCAATGACAGCAGTGCAGTTAAGTGCAGGGCAACTGGCAACATAGTCATTTGTATTACTGTTCCTTAAAACTTATAAATGGCAAGTATTAAAATGAGGTCAGTGAAGACCTCAAAGGCTATAGTGACACTATAACATAATGTGACATTTGGGGTGCGCAATCATCAAATAACCCACCAAAATTCCTGAAGCCAAAGCTGCACTCACTCGGAGAAGTACTTGAACCACCAAAACTCCCAGTTGGCAAACATGACTTTCCAGTTATGTCTTTCCCATCTGCTCATTAGCATCCCATTAGTTTTTATCATCACAATTTTGTCTCCATGTGCTAAACATTAACCTTTCATATACCCACCAGCTAACCATCTCTCACCTGGTTTTTGCATGGTTTATACAGATATTACATCAAATATCGTACATTTACTTTTTAGAAAGGGAGTATTTTAGTGAAGCCATGCTTTCCCGATGGTGTCCCTTCCTCCCCCTTCCGCCTGCCTGTCTTCCAAATCCCCCCCCCCCCCAGTGTCTGAGTGAAAATAAACCGCCACCTTTATCCCACCTGATTGTGTCTACATGGGTTTCTTTCCCCTCACAGGAACCAATGAATGAACAGAACTTTGACACTTATGTGAGTACACTGACAGACATGTACACCCACCAGGACCAATACCAGAGCCCGGAGAACAAGGCGCTGCTGGAGAACATCAAACAGGCCGTGCAGGGCATCCAGGTTTAACTCTGACTGAGGCCGGAACAACAAATGCAAAGCAAAAGCAACAAACGGGGGGAAAAAAGTGGAAATAGAAGGGAGTGGGTTGTTTTTTGCTGCTGTAATCTATCATTAGTTCTTTAATTTCTTCTGCGGTAATGCTCTCAACTCCATGGGTATCTCTTTTTTTATTATGTTGATTGTTGTTGCCTTGCTTTGAAAAAAAAAGGTTTTAAATGAACATTCACGTTTTGTACATTTTCATATGACCTAATATAATGTGATGTACTGTTTATAGCTGCTAATGTATGCACATTCTAGTGTATATGTATGTATTTATTTATTGTAAGCTTGAATCATTTTTTATTTTAATGCGATTTTTTTTCATACATCAGAAAAAAAAATACAAACTGGGCGTCACGGGTTTAACAGGGAGCAGAGCGGCGACTGGAACAAGAAGAGCAACCACTTCTGAAAAGCTTCTCACGAGCTTGGAAGTTGCTCATTAATTCTTTTTTTTTTTCCTCTTAATGTCTGGAAGCAGACACTAATGTAAATCTTTAGCAATTATGAGAAGAAGCAATGCTATGAGCAAGAAGATTTCAAACATCACGACACGGAAACTTTCTGGTGCAAAATCCCATCATCCCCTTCGGAGTTGTTCTGTTTCAAAGCTGTCCTGTTCCGCGGCCCGCTTTTTCTTTGTTCGTGGGAGGGAGTGCGAGTGGAAAGACCAATGGCTGCAGAAAATATAGGAGACAATCTGCCATTGTGAATTTATTTGAAATCATCAACCTCGACTAGCTAATAGGACAACGTGTCAGCAATATTGGTATGATAATATTAAAGCGTTTGTTTAGATATGGGATGCAATCTATATGAAAAAAAAGTTGTTTGGGTATATGCAATTTCTTATGAATAAAACTAGCAAAGAGCTGATAGATCTTTTTACTAACTATAAATGTATTGCGTTTTGTATAAACCTTTTACTACAATCATGTTTTAGGAATCTGACACGGGTGAGAGGACTTTGGTTCTGTCATGTTCGACTTTGCACAGGGACACCTTTGTTTCCATGTTTTGATGTTTTTATTGCCCGTTAAGAGGCACTTAGCAGGCAAACGGATCTGTAGATATGACTTTTCTTTCTCGAGGCTGACGGCTCCGCTGGACTAACAGGGTCAAAGTTCCCATCCTTCATTGTATATTGCACTCGTTCTGTAGAAAACGTCTTTCCAGTCATGCATCTTGTTGTCTGAGCCACAATGGGACATGATGCCAGACGACGTGATGACCAAGCACCGCTTTCCTTTTTTTCTTTTTTAAGTCTTTGTAATTGAAAAAGATGAATGAAAACTAGAGCCAGCAGTCGTGACGTCTGTGCACTGAATTTACCGACTGAGTATTTGATCTGAATCGGCCTTACTGATGACATTCGGTCTGAAATCACAGTACTGATGGAACATGTTTTCTCAACACCGTCGATCATGCATGCACTTTATTGGAGTATGTTAAAGTATTATCACGTGGTAAATGAAGCAAAAACTGTACAGCGAGTTTGTGGAAACTGACTTTGATAAGACTTTGTGCTGGAGATGCCTGTTGGAAAGCAACTTGAAGCAAATTTCACTGAGTTGATTTAATTAAGGGAAAACTCCCCCTGTGGTCTCTCCCCAGTCTCCTTCATTTCACAGTCCAAGATTTAGCAGAAGAAAACGTCTTCACAGTCAAACTTTTGTCTGAAACATCACAGTTCAGGATCTCTTCTTTGGTATGCAGACACATTCTAAAACCTGTTTGCATTGGATAATAAGACAATAATAATTTTTTAATATGTCTGCCATCTTTTCCAAAATATGGTGTCAACAGAGTGGAAAACTGTAGTGCCCTTTTATTTTCTGCATAGACATTGTAAGATGACTCCTGGAGCACTTAACCTCCTGAGACTTGGGCTCATGTGTGGGTTGCTTGGGATGTAACAGGCCTGTGTTGGGCAGAATGGTGTGCGGTTCCAAAATGAGTTCCAAAATATTTGGATCTTTTAAAGGAAAAATTCACATATGTTTTCTGTGTGTACATAAAAACATGATTGTATGTTGTAAGCCGATTACAACCCCCAATGTTTGCAGAAGATTAATTCAACCGAGTGTAACTTTAGGTTACCCACTAACAACGCTAAAACAAGCATAAATCAAACCTAATTCTTTTTAGAACCAGTTAATATGATGGGAAACTGTGTAGGCAATGCAAAATATTTAAACATTTGCACATCTGATGGGCTTCTCTGCATACACTGACTGATATATTACTGTAAAGCCACTCTGGACCAAATTAAGACACGAATAGTATCACTGTATATGATCCAGCAGCCTCGTGAGAATCTAAGGTGGAAACGTTTGAGTATATTTTTAAAATATATTTGTTTGAAATTGTAATACATGGATAGAGACAAATTTTGGAACTTGCACTATACAGCTTAGTAATAGCAGTTATACAGTTAAAGTGATGAAAGGGTGAAATTTTCCTCACTTATACAAGCATAAAAGTTCAATTTAATGTTTTAAAGGAAAGCAATTTATTGGATTGTTTCTAAATGATACATAATTACACCACCATAATTACCAGCAGAAACACTTGATACAGCTGGTAGCCATATGAACGTTTTTAGACAAGGGGTACTAATGAAAACTGATACTTCAAAGTACAGAAATGTTGATAAATCTTTTATGGAAACTAAACTGCATTTCTGTGTAATCAGGTGCAGCTGATATATTTAAACCAGCTTGTCTAGGTATGAATATAAATGAGGGGAAAAGATTTACTTGTGTAAAAAACTACAAATTGTCTCATCATACAAAAATACATTTTTTAATGTATTTTTTTCTTAATTTTTCCACACAAGGGAGAAACAAACTGCAAAGGGGGGAGTTTTCTTTTAAGACTTCTTTGGACATTTACTGCAAAGTCTCATTCCCTGACTTTTACATCTTCGTCCAGAACTTGGCGTCTGCAGCTTCCTGCCAGTAAACTTCTGCGTTAGATAGACTGACAGCTTGTATTTTTTATTTAGTCAGTTATTCTTACTGATAACAAAGGAAATGGGAGTAAAAGCACAATTCTGCCATTTAAAGACAGTCGATAGACTAGATATTGTAATAACAGATGTAAAAGCTAAACTGTAACTATTTACATAGAGAATCTCAACACTAACATGTGACACGCTAGAATGCAAAAGAAAATCCATATGAATATTTGTGAAATCATCAATTTATGAAGATGATCGTTTCTTTTCAGCAGTGCACAGATAAGGGGTTTTTATACAACATTCATTTTCTCTCCTTTTACCCCTTTTTCTCTGTTACTTGCAAAACTTTCGACAGCAGTTTTCTTACCACATGGCATGGGTTTCTGTTGATATTTTTGCTGTATGTTTAAGGTCATGAGTTGCTATGTGATATTTTAATTTGACTTGTGAAGTTTGTACAATTTTTATCATGCTGGTGTTGGCATCTCTTGCTCTGAATAAATCTTGTGTTGCAACACTGATTATAACCTTCACTTTGTTTGTCATTTATAAAGCTGACAGTTAGTTATGTTAATAGTGTGCAGTCGGCAGACATTTAGTGATTTTTATTATTTATACACCAATGAAAAGAGATCCAGTTGCCCAGTTATCTTTGTAACTGAAAAATAGAATATACACCAATTTGCCAAAACATTAAAACCACTATGATGTAGGAAAAAGGAAAATGCAAGGATCTGTGTGACCTTGACAAATGGTAGTTTGAGTCTGAGACCATCTCCAATAAAGCAAGCCTTCCCAGGATGCACTGGCTAGTACTAGTTTCAGTACCAAAAGTAGTTCAGGGATATCTACCTGGGTACTGGTGAACTCATTAGAGTTAAGGCTGGGTTTTTGTGTTAGCCACATCCTAGACAAGCATATTTAAAATTTTTATTTGGTTTAGGTGGGCAAAAATTCTATAAAGTGGGGTGCACATTAAATCGACCCAATCCCTAACTCTACTGTAAGTCCTAGGTAGTTTATTGATGGACTTAACAGAAATGGGATAGCATACACAGCTTCTGCAGCTGGTCAGGATCTTACACTGAGCTATCTACTACTGGTGGCACCTACAAGCACGTTAGTGTTTGATCTGAACCAGTGATTTTCTACAGGTTACCAATACCTTACTAGTACCAGATTGGATCCCTTTTGTCTTGAGAGCTGCCTTAGTTCTTCATGGCACAGTTTCAACAGGGTGCTGAAAACAATCCTCTGTGATTTATGTCCATATTGATGTGATAGCATCACACACTTTTTGCAGCAAAGTCATTACCATGATCAATTAACCAGTTTGAAACCAGCTTTCTGACATGGTGCATTATCCTGCTGGAAGTTGCCATCCGAGATGGGTATACTGTTCATACAGGAATTAATATGGTCAGCAAAGATACTCGGGTAAGCTGTAACATTTAAAGGATACCCAAAGTTTGGAAGAAAATATCCCCCATGCCATCACACCAATAACACTATCCTGAAACACTGATAGAGAGCAGGATAGAGCCAAGCTTTCATGTTGTTGACCCTACCTTCTGAATGT
Organism: Oreochromis aureus; assembly: GCF_013358895.1. Classification (NCBI taxonomy): domain Eukaryota; kingdom Metazoa; phylum Chordata; class Actinopteri; order Cichliformes; family Cichlidae; genus Oreochromis; species Oreochromis aureus. Next base: position 23,174,678 of record NC_052956.1, on the reverse strand, counting down.
CAGCAGAAATTGACTCTCATCAGACCTGGTAATGTTCTTCCAGTCTTCTGATTCTCCAGTTTGGTGAGCCTGGGCGAATTCTAGCCTCAGTTTTTTGTTCTTAACTGAAAGGAGTGGTACTTGGTGCGGTCTTCTCCTGCTGTAGTCCATCTACTTCAAGGTTGAACATGGTCTTCTGCATACCTTGGTTGTAAGTACTTATTATTTGAGTTTCTGATGCTTTCCTATAAGCTCAAAGCAGTCTGGCTGTTCTCCTCTGGCATCAAGATAAGATAAGATAAGATAAGATAAGATAAGATAAGATAAGATAAACCTTTATTAGGAAATTTGTTAGGTTATGGCAGAAAGTGGACAGTACAAAGCTACAAGCAGCAAAAATTAAGAAAAAAAGGAACAGAATAAGATAAAATAGAATAACATACTATATAAAACAGAACAAGATGCTGTATACAATAGAATAAAATACTATATAAATTGAATAAAATACTATGTTGCACTGGAAAATTATACTTAGCAGTATCACACATAAGGGAGACTAGGCAAAGGCTATTGTAGTGTATTGAATGTGTGTGTGTGTGCATCTGTCTGCGCGTGTATGGTCATCTGCAAAGTCTTTGTTGTAGAGTCTGACAGCAGTTGGAAGGAAAGACCTGTGGAATCTCTCCGTCCCACATTGTTGGTGCTGTAGCCTGCCACTGAAGGAGCTGCTCAGTGCCATCAGAGTCTCCTGCATGGGGTGGGAGATGTTGTCCAACAGGGATGACAGCTTAGCCTCCATTCTCCGGTCACTCACGACGTCCACTGGGTCCAGGGGGAATCCTAGAACAGAGCCTGCCCCATGGATTTGCCTGTTCAGTCTCTTTCTGTCCCCAGCAGAGATGGTGCTGCCCCAGCAACAAGGCAGAATTGCTGTTTAGTATAAAATAGAATAGAATGCCTTTATTGTCACTATACAGATGTACAATGAGATACAGAGCATCTCCTACTCAGTGCAAACATGTGGGAGAAGAAAGGAGGGTGAGATGCACAGTTTCTGCAGCACTATATACATATGAACACACACTCCCCGTTGATGTACAAGGGGGCTAAGTCAATGCTGTGCCTCCTGAAGTCAACAGTGACCTCTTTGGTTTTCTTGATGTTCAGTGCCAGGTTGTTCTCTGAACACCATGCTGCCAACTTCAGGACTTCCTCTCTGTAGGCTGCCTTGTCTCCCTTTGAGATGAGTCCGACTACTGTCAGCAAACTTGATGATGATGAGGTTGTTGTTGTGGGTCAAATTGCAGCCGTTGGTATAGATGAGAGGGCTCTGGATATGTTCTACTTTTTTGGCCACTCTCCATTAACCCTAGAGATGGTTGTGTGGGGAAATCTGAGCAGTTTGTGAAATCTGCTCAGATTAATAAGGCTCTCGGAGGAGGCGGACTCATCTTTCACCCTCTCCCTCCCTTATCTTCCCTGCTGCTGCTTCTATGTCTTTGTCTAGTCTTGTCTAACTCTAACCCTCAAAGAGTTTCTCAGTCTTGTTCTCTAGAACCTAAAGAATTATGGATTTGATAAACTGGTCCCATAACGAAATTGACACCTTCCTGGGCTGGGGAGAGCCCGATTGTCCTGCGGAGACGTTTGCTGCCGGATACTCGATGGTCGGTTGCGTTGTGTGTCTGGCAACACTCTCGATGGAGGACACTGAACGACATCTACCAATTCGGAACCACGATAACAGAGTTCTGGCTGATTGGAGATGGCTCGGACCTGGCTTATCAAAGAACAAGAAGCGGCTACAGCTGTTCAAAATCCCATAAGACTGGCCGACATGATAGACGATAGGCAGGGCTGTGAGCACTCAGATTGTGTTTTGAACGCAATATGGATAACATCTTGGAGAAGAAGAACGGGAATTGAGAGAATTGGTGACCAGTGACGGACATTAGACCAACTGTAAAAATTGGATGCAGTTGTTCGCACTAAACCCAAACATTCAACATTGTCATGTACTGATATATGGCTATGTCTTAATGTGATGACTTTTGAACCGGATGTTGTTGTCCGGAAGGAGGCCCCGTTAAGTGGCTAGTTGTCAGATCGACAGTATTCAATAAAGCAAGAGAAAGACCGTGCTTTATGTCCTGATTTAATTCAGAGTGCTCTGCCTAATTCAGTAATAAGGTGGGCACACAACAAACATCTTCACTCATACGGCTATCCCACTGGCACCAGCTGAAGGCCTGCAAAGGTCGAAGCTGACTGGAACAACAAAAATTCTCCATGATAACAGGATTGTTGTCAGAACTCTTTGTCCCTCCTTCAAGGCCATCTGGGTCCACTGGAGACTGTTGACCTTGGCTTAACCGGGCGTGGTGTCACTTTCTCTCAGCAGAACACGGAATATACACACACACACACGCACGAAACAAGTACACTGATACTATCACCCTCCCTCCCCCGAATCCAACGCCTCCTCCCATGCTTGCCTCCCATCCGATGTGGACAGCGGATCAGCTGGAGGCACGATCGAAGATTGCAGCGGTCCCAGATCCAGCTGTACACACTGGAATATTCTCCCATGTTGCTTGTCTGTGTTTTATTGTGTTATAGTGTATTGATATCTGTGCATTCCTGGATTATCCTTTTGTGTTACACATTTCGATGTGTTTTTTTCCCTTGCTACCTAGCCTGACCTGTCTCCCCAATGTGATGTTTGTGTATTGTATGTACGGTCGTCAAGGTTGTGGGCAACTGCAACTGACAAATAAAGGCTATCTCATCTCATCTCATCTCAAATCTGCATATTGCCTGTCTAGCACCAACAACAATGCTACTTTCAAAGTCACATATGTCACTTTTTTATGAAGTTTGAACTTCAGCAGGCTGGTTTGAATGTCTACATGTCTAAACAAACAAACTGTGATATGTGAATAAACCTTTAAAAAGAAATTAAATCCATAAACACATCTAAAACCGCCAGTCCGGGGAGCACGACCAATTGTCCGGTAGAGGGCGCATATTTGGCGCCAACATGCATTATCGCAATCGTTGGCCTGCGTTGTTGTACTTCCGGGTGAAAACGTGTATTTCCGGCGTGGAAGACGACACAAACAAACCAGTCGTGCTGTGGCGGGTTTTTATTCCCCGTGTGCTAACGGTTACAAACGGGCTGCGGATGTGCGCTTTGCCCGGTCGGTGTGTTGAGGCTGGGCGGTGAAGAGACGATTACCATGGTGAAGTGTGTCGTCTCTGGGTGTCCGAACTGCATGGTAAATGTTAGCCGGGGGCTCTTCAACAGACCCAAGAAGAGGTTCTTCAACTTCCCCCAGGACCCTGCGCGTGTCCAGGTAGGGTCAAAAGACTTTGCGAGTTACAACATATTTACAAGCTACATGTGTGAATAACGACCGTTAGCATCGCTTATATATGATTCTATCGGCTAACATGACGCTAAAATGATGCCATTTAAACAGCTGCTGTTTAAATAACCCTGATGACATGTGTTAGCTCATTTACTACACAGCTGGAGTAAATAGGAAGCCATTTCCAAAACATGGAATCAGCTGTGCTGTTTACGATATTTAAAACTAGTTTGGCCAATAGACGAGTTAATACTTTTTTCTTTTTATTTCTACCAGTTAAATGCAGTTTTAATCATAAATAACTACCAGTTCAAAAATACTTTGGTCCTGTATCACAATATCTGTGATGTAGTGAAAACCCAGCCAGTCAAACTAGAGATCAATAAAGACTAACTGTGTAACTGTGTTCAGGTGTGGCTTGCAGCGCTGAGGGAGACGGAGAAGCAGGACTCTGCAGAGCAGCATCTAATCTGTGAAGACCACTTCCTACCAGAGGACATCTCAGATGAAGGCGTAAGCAGTGACGCCATTCCCATAATGCCCCCCTGCCTTGACGGAGCCCTGGGTCTGCTTAGTCAATGGGGGGCCGAGTCGTCCGAGGAGGAGGATCAGTGGGCTGCTGGAGGAGGAGGTGGTGGTGAGGAGGAGGAAGAGGAGGAGGAGGAAGTTAATGTTCCTGTTATACCTTTTGCACAAAGACCTACTCCACATAAGCAGGTAAGAAAATGGCTATCTCTACATTTCTTTGTGTGATGTAAAGTAAGGTCCAGTTCACAGCTGGTTGCTGTTCCCTGTATAGAGTCATACAGGGTCTGTCTGTAAGTGCCATTTTTGCCAGTTTTGTTTGGGGTTTTTTTTTTTTTTTTTTCTTTTCATGGTTGCTGGTTTGAAAGCCCTCCAGCACATTGTCTGCACTAATGTGGAATCACTAACCAAATTACACAAATCAGTAAACACATGTTAAATACATAAAGGCCTCGACCTGTGATTTGGGAGTGAGAATACTGGAATGTATTTGGCCTCCAGTACCACTGTGAAGAACTTTGGAGTAATTTTTGACCAAATTATGCCCTTAGTTGAGTGGGGGGATAAAGGGATGTCACGTTGATGCATTTTTTTTAAGTTAAAAACTTTTTTTTGTTTTGATTTTCTTCTACTTCTCAGTTCCAAACTAGTGACTTACTGAATATATATATATATATTTATAATATATATATTTTTTTTACATTGAAGACATAACTGAGTGTATAAGCAGTTACAATATTGTTTAATTTATTAACCACAGTGTTTGAAAACATGTATTTAAAAAATCAACTTGTAATTGATTGTTTGTTTTTTTTTTGTGTTAATCCTAATCCTTACTTTTTGGTGTGAATAAGTTGGCTTTTTAACACTTTTTGGTGGACATGAAACCATCCTGACTTTGATCTGCTTTGTTTTCACTTTTTGAACTCGAGGAACCAGATGCCAAGACGGATTTAGGAACAAGAAGGTAAAAAACAAAAAACAAACCCAAAATGCTTTTTTTTTTTTTTTTTTTTTTTTTTTTTTTGCTTTCTTACTACATTTTACAAATGGCAGACAACTTAACAATAAATGACAAATGAATTTAGTTTTTTTTTTTTTCTTCTTCAATCTTTCTTTCCAGGGAAATCCTCAGTCATTTGAAAGAGATGATACAGACCAGGATATCCACCCGGCAAGGTGCATCCTTCTTTTATATTTACTATTTATTCAGATTTATTTATTAGGGTTAGGTTAGGGTAGATTTGAAATACGGAGAAGTAGCGGACAAGATCGAGTAAATGTTCAGCCAGCCAACTGGAGACTCACGGCTTGGGACTTTAACAGCCACGTGGAGTGTAGTCCTAACCTGTGCTGTGTTTGCAACATCTTTTAGTGGATAACATAGAAAGATGTAGATTTAAGATGTTTTTATCCCCTTGCTCCACCTTTATCTGAGTGTCATGTTGGTTTCAGATGTGTCTCTGGGAGTTTTGACAGTCCGTTTCCTGGAGCTTCTGCTGATGTCGCCCGATGGCTCGATCGACCTCCGGGAGGTGACGAAAACACTGCAAACCCGCAGGCGGCGAGTTTATGACATCACCAACGTCCTGGAGGGCTTCAACTTCATTGAGAAGCAGACAGCCAATAAGGTTAAGTGGATGTGAGTGAGCAAAAGTTCATTTCTTACTGTTGAGTTTTGAATACTTTGTGTGTTTTAATGTTAAACGCTAACAAAATACATTTTTTGACAGTAGGTCTCTTTGTGGGTCTTCATGAACATCTCTTGGGTTTCTATCAGTAGAAAGAGGTTGCTTAAAGATGTTTTTTGAAAAAAAATTCAACTTAAGGTCCTGTGTGCTGTCTGTGTAACACATTGTAACAGTAAACTTGTCGTCTATCCAGAGGAAGCTGTCCAATCTCCAGCTTTCTGCCAAAGAGCAGGCAGAAGTTCCAGAGAGAGCTGGAGAACCTGAAGCTGGTGGAGGACACACTTGACAGCCTCATCAAAAGCTGCGCCCAGCAGCTGTTTGACATGACTGACGAGTGCCAGAACGCTCTATATCCTTCTGCATTTCTATCAGGGACTCAGGACAGTTTGAACAGAAGTAATGAAAACAATGCTCTCCTGAATGTAAGCCATGATTTAACCACGTCAAAGTTTTTTCTTTCTCAAAATGAGCCTAAAAGCAAGTCAGTTTGCATGACTGGGCCATTTATAGTAAATGTAAAAAGTTTTTTTGCCAATTTGAATGGAAATTAATGTAAATGTTCTATGTTTAAAAAAAAAAAAAAAAAAATGTTATGCTTGAGTAAACAAAACTCCAAGAGAGCTGAGACTCCTCTGGCTTTGTATAAAACTTCTGAGCACCAAAACTTCTTCTCTTCATGCATGAAAAAACCTGCAGTTTAATTAAATGCCACTTGGTGTCACACCTGCTGATACAGAAACAGCCCCTGGTTTGCAGAGTTTGCCTTCAAGATTATAAGAATACAATTATAATTGTATTCTTATTATAATTCCATATTTGTGCTTCCACTGCCCCCTTGTGGCCATTACATTAGTTACTGCAGGTTAAATGAGAGAACAGAAAATCTATCAATGATTTACTCTAGCTGCACATCTGAGAGCATCACTCCTTACACTCTATAAAGATTAAAATGTCACTTTTGGCATTGGCATGAAAAGAAACCGTGAGGTCTAAAACCACCCTTTAATAACTGTTAAGTAAATAGAAGATAGTTTTCTTTAACTGTCCTCCTGCACATTGGCCTACGTGACCCATGAGGACATCAGCCGGCTCGAAGCTTTCCAGGAGCAGACGGTGATCGTCGTCAAAGCTCCAGAGGAAACCAAACTGGAGGTTCCTGCACCGACAGAGGTAAAACAACATAAAAATACTAAAATATCACAGACTAGGATAAAGTTCATTTCCAGGATGATCTGGTCTCTTTTATCTGAGTTCAACTCCAATAAATGTAGCATGATTAAAATAGTGTGTAAAATAATCATTGTTTTTGTTGTTTTTCAAAACCTGATGATAAATTTTTCTAAACATGCGCTGAAACTCAGGTTACATTCATGCATGTGTGTTGGTGCAGGACAGCATCCAGGTCCACTTGAAGGGGGGGAGAGGTCCCATCAGGATGATGACTTGCGATATCGGGACAGGTGAAGCTGTGACAGAAGAGATGAGTGGCTGCTTTGTGACACTGGAGGAAAGCCGGATAAAGACGACCACACTGCACAGAGGTAACAGAAAAAAACAGAGTAACACAGGGTGATACTGTGTTGATATTTAGACTGTTTAGTGTTGAGCTACACACCGTGTATAAATGAGCTCAGTGCAGATGACCATCAGGACCTGTATTTATCATTGCCAGTGGGTTTATTATGTCACTAGTTTTTATACCTACATATTTAACTGTGGAGTGTACTTTAAAGAGGGATCAGTGGGTTAGTGAGGCATGTTGAGCCTAAAGTCATAGCTTTTAGGGTCACATTATTGGCTCTTTTACTAGCTAGATCACCATGGTAACTTATGCCGATTACATAAACCTTTCTGGATCAAGTTATGTTCCGTTTCCATTTAAAGTCAGCCAGTCACGCCTCTTTTACTTTCAGTATGCCTTAAGTGCCATTTAGACATGCAGCCTATTGAGCCGTACTTTACTGGCATTACTAAAGTTGAGCCTTTCTGTCCATCATTAAAGTTTCAGAGCTCCAATGTGCAGCTGATCTGTTACAACAATAAATGGGAGCACTCAGTAATAAATATATTCAATTCGGACATCACAAATGTGTCTGACAGAAGCAGGCGGCTCTCAGTTGATCCATTTTCCTCTTAAGAATGAAGTGATGCATCAAAGTTGTCCTAAAGCAGAAAGCCTGAGTCACCAGAATGTCGATAACCACCGTTGTGATGCATGAAATATTTGACTGAGATTTTAGGTTTTGTCAAAGCAGCTAACATAAACAAAGCTTGGATATGTTAAACTTGCTTCGTAGTATACCCCTCTGATGGAGGATGCATCAGGCCCCTTCCTCCTCATGAGCCTCTGCACTAGATTGAATAACATTTCAGTGAAAGCAGTGGGCCAGGAACAATAAACATGATCAGATCTCAGTGCGCTCAGAAAGCTTGATTATGTAAAAAACTGTCTCTAAATGACCTCGAGCATATTTTTGCACTTGGGTTCTGCAGTTTCTTTTATGGGTGAGCATAAACACTAAACGTAACTCAGCTGATGTTTGTAGTCTGAATTCATGGTTGTGGTGCTGTTGTTGCTGTTGTTGCTGTTGCAGAGACCTCGATTCCACAGAGTCCCACAGAGTCCCACACAGAGCACGTAGCTACCAGCTGATCTCCAGAAGATATCGTCTGATTTCAGGGTTCAGCACAAAGAATTTGAAAGCATTAACAGAAACTGCAAAACATTTCTGAAAACGGTTTTGACTGGAAAGATCCAGAAATGAACTGTCAGCTGAACGTCATCAGCTGAGTCCTGGCATGATGGGGACTTTATTTATGGATCATTTGGCACCACTTTTCACGTAACTGATGTGGATGAGGACAGTTTAACCCGGATGTTTGGAGATTCATTTTTGTATGAAAGACTTTGGGGGGAATTGAGCTGCTGAGCCTCCGTTCTGCAGATGAGTGCAGAGATTCTGGAGGCCTTGTAATACACATAACAGTTATTTACTGACGAACATTTGCTGTAAAATATTTTACTTCTTTGTATTTTGTGTTTGTATCAGTGTTTATGTCCTGATATTTGAGTATTTTCATCTTGGTTTGAACTTTCATTTAGAAACGCACCTCCAAGATGCTGTAATGAATAAAAATGAACTTGTATAAAGATGAGGAGATGGCTCATTTCTTTCACCAGCAGCTGAAACGATTTAAATATGTGAATTTTGTGACCTCTGACCTTTTCTTCTCTCTGATGAGGTGTGTCAGAAAAGAGAAATGAGTAAGTGTAACCAAAGGCCTTATGGTTAATTCTCGTGTTTATTCAATCGAAATCTGCTGATCAATGTATTTAAAAAGATTCATAAAGAACTCCAAAATAACTTTTGAATGAAAATGCCTGTTTCCGTGTGAAAAGTGGAGAAGTTTTTGTAGATTTGATGAAGTAAAATGAATGAATTGCAGACATGAATTAGCAGTTCCTTTTAGCACCTGCTCAGGTGATTCATGAGACAAAAATAAATGAAAAACAACTTTCTGAAAACGACATCTTTTAAATAAACGAATTGCCTTTTTGAGTGTCTAAGCTTGTGCATCCATCAAATCGGACTTTCTGCTGTAAAATACTACAGTCAGGTGAGCCCTCATCACTTCACAGGTCAGTAGAGGTGTTGCCACATTATACATATATTATTTCTGAACTGTAGTCAAAGTAGGTGACGCAATCGTTGGTTAACTATTCAGGCTGATCCACACTCTGTTCATGGTAACTGTTTCTCATCTTACTGTGCAGCTTGTTTTTCCAACTACAGTCTGCTCAAATGACTTTTTCATATAACTATAATTCATAGTTCTAAATCATGGCCAGACTCTGATGGTTTTTCTGGCAGGTCTTGTGCGTTTCAGCAGGGATGTGTACGTGGGCAGCAGCATCACAGTAGCATGGTCGGATGAGCTGATGTGCCGATGCACCGTTGCATGGTAGGCCCCGCGCACATTGGTGTAAACTTTATCCAGGCAGTATTCCCCTCTGGTTGGAAAGTTCACGTGTTGATGGAATTTGAAGAAAACTGACTTGAGATTTGCGTGGCTGAAGTCGCCAGCTACAACAAAAAAACCTTCCGGGTGTGCAGTCTGGAGCTCGTTGATAGCTTGAGACAGCTCTGCTTGTGCCAAGTTAGCATTCCGCAGTCTATTTACACCTACAGGCCAGTGGACACTCTTTCAATGATGAGGATGTACACATCCTGGACAGGGAGAAATGCTGGTTTGAGTGAGGAGTCAAGGAGGCCATTTACGTGAAAAGGGAAAGAGCGTCTCTGAATGGAGGAGGAGGGGGCCTAGGGGTAGATCTTTCACCATCTTACAATGCTGTGATTGCAGCCATTCCCTAACTGTCTGTGAGTGGGACTCATGTCCACTGAACAGTGGTCACTGATCAATGATCAATGGTCTTTGATCAATGGTCATGACAATTTGCATATTAATGACCAAGGAACTGACTACACAGACCATTGTTCATTCAGTGGGCTGGTTTCAGCTGAGACTGAAGAAGTCACTTGAATGAGTGAAAAAATGTTTCTCCCACTGAAAACGTTACATCCAGATGAACAGAATCAACCTTTTGGGACAACCACAGAAGCTTACTTTGATGCAAACATGTAGCACAGCACACAATATACTCTGGTGCAGACATGAACACGGACAGCTGGAGACCCTATGGCTGAGTTGTCATTCCTGGTAAACGCTGGTAAAAACTAAGAAAGTTGAAGCATTGATTCAACTTTTTTACTCAAGTAAAAGTGAAAAGGTACAGACTCTGCAATGTACTCAACATAAGAAAGCAAAAAGTAGCTTTTTGATTATTTTCTGATATGATGTCATCATATTCCGTTGACCGTGTTGAATTTGAACCGAGTTGTTCTTTAACTTCTCTGGAGTCTTGAAACAGTTTGAAATGAAGCTCTGCACAGATGTTGAGTAGATGAGCCAGAGGAGGATGAGGATTTCCTATAAAATATCAAAGATGATTTTTAATAAATTTTTGATAAAATGTGAGCATATTCCTTAGAGCTTGTTGAATTTCAACATAATTGTCCTATAGTTTCACATTATAGTGGTTTGAAATGAAACACATGTATAGTAGACAACTCAGAGGAGAGGAGGAATCTGTTGAGAATTTCATGTCAGTTATTAAAGTTTTTTTAATGAGCTCTTGATATGATCTTTCCATGTTACATTAAATGGATTTAAGCACAAGTGTTTGTTATTTACACAGTAATCCTGCAGTGATTCAAAATGAAACTTGGCACAGATATTGTGTGGGTGTTACAGGAGAGGAATGTGTTGAGAATGTCATGTTAACCACCAAGGAATATTTTCTCAGCAATGGTACAAAAAATACACAGATCATTTTGGTGCCAATTTGATTGACTTTGTTCAGTCAGTCGAATTGTCTTTGTACAGTGTACCTCTCTCTACCTGCTATACTGTTTTCTTTTCATTGAGCTGGATTCAGTGAGGTTGAGAGAAAGATGAGTTTCTCACCTAGAGGAAAGATGTACAGCTTTTTGTGCCAGCGGCCACTCAGGATGATACTGATACTAATAGAATATTATGGTCAACAGTTTCGACGCTGCACTGAGGACAAGCACAGAGATGAGTCCACTGTCAGAGGCCATAAGAAGATCATTTGTGACCTTCACTAAAGCTGTTTCTGTGCCGTGATGAGCTCTGAAACCTGACTGAAACTCTTCAAATAAGCCATTCCTCTGTTTACGTCCTATGTCTAATACTTAAAGTTATTTATAAAGTCTTCCATCCAAACCCTGACAAAGATGAGCTGTAAGGGGCCAGCACAGAGCAGCAACCTGAAGATGAGGTGGGATTATGTATGTTTGCAGCTGCAGAAAACATGGCAGACCACTGTCCGTCTGCCCCATCAGCACACTGCAATAAAAGAATGAGGAAGCTGGCCGAGAACTTCTACTCCTGATGTGCACTTGACATCCAGAGGACGACTAGAAAGAGACCGAGTCATGTAGAATGTTTTCATCTAGATCACGTGGCTGTGTTTTGTAGCACTCCGAACTTTTGTCTGATTAGCCACAGATATAATGTCTGAAGTCATTACTCATCTTAATGTGGAGATTCATTTGAATATGCACTTTCTGATGTGCATTAAATCATTTCACTGTTTGGCATTTCACTATTCAAAATTAAAATAATTAATTGTTGTCTGAAAATAATATTGTTATGAAGGCTAGATGCATTTCCAGGAGTGGGGAGCTTTTTTTTTCTTTGCCAAGGTCTTTAATCTTGAAAACTGCATGGCACACTGACAGGCAGAAAAGACCATTCGTTGAAAATATCAATTCTGGGGATCTGGAACACGGAAAGTAGAATATCTAAACAAATGTAACCAGCTAACCTCAATCACCGGTTATACTTTGAGTGTCTCCAGTGTTTTTTCAGCACCGGTTTATACACACATACAGAAAGACATTACTATGACATCCACTTCAAATTGAACTACAGGGTGATGCTATGATACATGATATTGAGACACACAATTCTAATCTTATATGACATTCTTAGCAAATTTACAGCAAATAAAACAAAGCACAAATTCAGAGTTTTTTTTATTTTAAATTTTTATTTTATTTTGTTTTATGGTTTGGCGCTGTTTCTGAACTCCAAATGTCCTGTTGTAATTGGACATTTTGATTTAGGAAACCGCACCAAACTCCAACAACACTTCCCTCATGGTGGTTTATATTGTAAGGTCAAGACCCTACAATAATGCACAAAAACTCCAACCCCCTAGAGCAAGCACTTTGGCGACAGTGGGAAGGAAAAAGTCACTTTTAAAAGAGAGAAACCTCCGGCACACCCAGGCTCTGGGATGAGGTGGCCATCTGCCTCGGCCAGTTGGTGATGAAGGAAGGAAGTTGGGAGAAGAGTGTTTCTTTTTAACCACTCTGGTCTGAAAATTTAATTTAGATGCCCAATCTAAATGAATATTTTAACCCCATTTAAGAGTTTTGTCACATAATTACATGCACGTGTCAGTTCAATTTTAGCGTGCACACGAGAAAGCCCTAAAGATGATGACACAGCGGCCAGGGAGGCAGAAGAACAGCACATCAAGAAGGCCCTGAGTAAATGTGGTTATCCCAGCTGGACTTTTGTCAAAGCTGGGAAGGCACCTAAAGAAAGCTCCAGCCGATCCAGGAGAGAAGGACAACCGCTGCCCAGGCGAAAACCTGTAGTGATCCCATATGTGTCAGGAGTATCGGAACAGTTGAGACGCATTTTTTCTAAACACAGGGTCTCTGTGGTTTTTAAACCCCAAAAATACGCTGCGCCAAAAACTGGTCCACCCCAAGGATCGGGTCCCCCGACACAAACAGAGTAACATAGTGTACGCTGTTAAGTGCCAGGAGGATTGCCAGGATTTATACATCGGGGAAACCAAACAACCTCTAGCGAAGCGGATGGAACAACACAGAAGAGCTTCCTCATCAGGCCAGGACTCTGCAGTTTATTTACACCTACAGGCCAGTGGACACTCTTTCAACGATGAGGATGTACACATCCTGGACAGGGAGGAATGCTGGTTTGAGCGCGGAGTCAAGGAGGCCATTTACGTGAAAAGGGAAAGACCATCTCTGAATCGAGGAGGGGGCCTAAGGGTACATCTTTCGCCATCTTACAATGCTGTGATTGCAGCCATTCCCCAACTCTCTGTGAATGGTACTCATGGCCATTGATCAGTGTTCTTTGATCAGTGGGTTTTGGTCAGTGATTGTTGATCAATGGTCATGGGAATTTGCATAATTATGATTAAGGAACTGACCTCACAGCCCATTGTTCCTCAGTGGGCTGGTTTCAGTCATTATGCAAATGTACTGTTTATAAGGTTTGGGGAAACCTGCAGTCAGCTGAGACTGAAGAAGTCACTTGGATGAGTGACGAAACGTTTCTCCCACAAAACGCTACGTCCAGATGAACAGATTCAACTTTTGGAGATTTACTTTCCTGGATGATTGAGAATGCATCAAGACCCCCTAAAGATGATGTTTTGTCTCCTCAGTTTGGCATGTTTTTTGAAGGTTGCCATGATTAGTTTGTCAACCAATGAGTTGCTTGACCTCAGTATTGAAGGAGGCCACGTTTCTTGGAGTTCAGTGTATATTGTCAGGCTGAGTTGTTCAATGTTCTCCAAGGACATTTTGTAGTATTTGGACACAATTTTGCTCCACATCTTACTGTTAAGCCTCTGTATAGTAAACTCAACTATATCTGGATCTGCTGACTTATTTCTTTGGTTCATAGTGTGCATTACCACATCTTCAATGACATTTTTCACCACTTCCTTGTACTCTTCCCTGTTTTTAGACACACTGAGTACTTTTCTTGGTAATGCAAACAGGTGTTTGGTGAAGGTTGGGACAGTAAAGTTATCAAGCTGTTCCCTCAGATTAAAAATCAAATACTTTTCCTTGCAGTTGTGTGCTACGCAAAGATCCTTGATAATGGCCTTGTCTAGATTTTTCAGCCGTTTTGGCGACAGATCCAAATGTTTCATTGTTTCAATTTCAGGCCAGATTTTCTGAATCAGGCGATCGCTGATGCAGTCGGGAGTGAGGCGCTCTGTGAAGAGCTTGTATTTAGAGGAGACTTTTTCTATGGCCTGTGAAACCACCAACTGGATCAGTCTGTTCACACACAACTTATCCTGCATTTTCAGTGTTTTCTCCCATGGTGATATTTCAGCCTTTGTCTCCTGTATTTGGTTGATCTCATCTGTGCTCAGATACATCTGGAGGATGTATCTCTCTGGGGTTACCGTTTCTACTGTCTCTGTCTTTGCCTCCTCTAATTCTTTTGTCTGCTCGTCCATTTTTTTTCTGCATTTCTTTTGTGTCCTTCACCACTTTCTGCTCTTCCAGGACTTTCTTATTTTCTTCCTCCAGGACTTTCTTCTCCTGCTCCAGATTCTCTCTGTGTGTTTTCTCATTCCACAGAGTTTCTTTCAGAGAGGCCTCATGTTTCTGGAGCTGTGCGAGCTCAGCAGACAGACTTTCCTTCTCCTGTTTGAGGATCAGGATTTCGCTGTCCCTCTGCTGAAGCTACTGTTTCAGACGGTTCATCTCAAGGTCAAAGGTGATGATCTTTTCCTGATCTGAACAAGTCTGTTCCTCTTTTTCTTCTCCAGCTTGGATCTTATATTGTTCCAGCTTAGCACGCATCATTGAAATTTGGGCCATCAGCTGTTTGATTTGCTCTCTGGTTGTCTTTGAATCCTCTTTTAAAGGTCTATTTTCAAACAGAGCTTTTAGGAAGGCTTTTCTAACCTTAATAAGGTCGTCCAGTGTACTCTTTGGCAGAGTGCACACAAATTTTGGTTTCTCGCGTGTCTGAAGCTGTGCGAGCTCAGCAGACAGACTGTCCTTCTCCTGTTTGAGGATCAAGATTTCGCTGTCCCTCTGCTGAAGCTGCTGTTTCAGACGTTTCATCGCAAGGTCAAAGGTGATGATCTTTTCCTGATCTGAACAAGTCTGTTCCTCTTTTTCTTCTCCAGCTTGGATCTTATATTGTTCCAGCTTAGCACGCATCATTGAAATTTGGGCCATCAGCTGTTTGATTTGCTCTCTGGCTGTCTTTGTATCCTCTCTTAAAAGTTGATTTTCAGAGAGAGTGTTTTGGAAGGTTTTCCTAACCTGAATAAGGTTGTCCAGTGCACTTTTTGGCAGAGTGCACACAAATTCTGGTTTTGCTTTTTGGTTGCTCATTTCTGACATTTACAATAATGCACAAAAACTCCAACCCCCTAGAGCAAGCACTTTGACAATAGTGGGAAGGAAAAAGTCACTTTTAAAAGAGAAAAACCTCCGGCAGACCCAGGCTCTGGGATGAGGTGGCCATCTGCGTCGGCCAGTTGGTGATGAAGGAAGGAAGTTGGGAGAAGAGTGTTTCTTTTTAACCACTCTGGTTTGAAAATTTAATTTAGATGCCTAATCTAAATGAATATTTTAAGCCCATTTAAGAGTTTTGTCACACAATTACATGCACGTGTCAGTTCAATTTTAGTGTGCACACGAGAAAGCCCTAAAGATGATGTTTTGTCTCCTCAGTTTGGCATGTTTTTTGAAGGTTGCCATGATTAGTTTGTCAACCAATGAGTTGCTTGACCTCAGTATTGAAGGAGGCCACGTTTCTTGGAGTTCAGTGTATATTGTCAGGCTGAGTTGTTCAATGTTCTCCAAGGACATTCTGTAGTTTTTGGACACAATTTTGCTCCACATCTTACTGTTAAGCCTCTGTATAGTAAACTCAACTATATCTGGATCTGCTGACTTATTTCTTTGGTTCATAGTGTGCATTACCACATCTTCAATGACATTTTTCACCACTTCCTTGTACTCTTCCCTGTTTTTAGACACACTGAGTACTTTTCTTGGTAATGCAAACAGGTGTTTGGTGAAGGTTGGGACAGTAAAGTTATCAAGCTGTTCCCTCAGATTAAAAATCAAATACTTTTCCTTGCAGTTGTGTGCTACGCAAAGATCCTTGATAATGGCCTTGTCTAGATTTTTCAGCCGTTTTGGCGACAGATCCAAATGTTTCATTGTTTCAATTTCAGGCCAGATTTTCTGAATCAGGCGATCGCTGATGCAGTCGGGAGTGAGGCGCTCTGTGAAGAGCTTGTATTTAGAGGAGACTTTTTCTATGGCCTGTGAAACCACCAACTGGATCAGTCTGTTCACACACAACTTATCCTGCATTTTCAGTGTTTTCTCCCATGGTGATATTTCAGCCTTTGTCTCCTGTATTTGGTTGATCTCATCTGTGCTCAGATACATCTGGAGGATGTATGTCTCTGGGGTTACCATTTCTACTGTCTCTGTCTTTGCCTCCTCTAATTCTTTTGTCTGCTCGTCCATTTTTTTCTGCATTTCTTTTGTGTCCTTCACCACTTTCTGCTCTTCCAGGACTTTCTTATTTTCTTCCTCCAGGACTTTCTTCTCCTGCTCCAGAACAAAGCTACGGTGTTACAATGAATCCGATATTGAGATAAGACTGAGGGTAGCAGAAAAAAAGTTCATCCAGTAATCGCTCGTGACTGTAAGTAAGAAACGTGCGACAGTGTGCGGTTTCACCTGGCTATTTATGGATTTGGGTTGACTTTGATGTCAGCCCATGATTCTCTTGCCTTTCGTCTTTGAAACTAGCCCCGCCCACAACAACGCTCCCTATTGGCTGATTGAAAATAGGTAACGCGCACAAAGAACATTCTGTCAGAGTTTCTGACGTCATGGCCTGATGCCCTTGCCTTTCATGTTTGAAACGGGCCTTAATTTGCTTAAGCATTTGGGTCACTTCCAGTGACTGTAGAAAACAGTCATTGGCTTGAACAGGAAGGGAGTCACAGTGGAGTTTACCACGAAGGGAGAAGAAATAAACATCACAGATAAAAAATAAATAAATGTGAAAAGCACAGAAAATTTCTGCAGTTGTTTTAATGCTGTGTTTCACATCATTAAAAAAAAAAAAAAAAAAAAAAAAATGTAGCAGAGGAGTCAAACAAAAAGTCCACTTTTTTACACCTCTCTCTGGTTTCAGTACACAAGTGCAACTTAACAACTGTCTGCAAAGCTCTATGTTGAAACAACCATAACGGTCAATGAAGCCATCATACATGCCCGACACACCCATGTAGTTATTGGATCTTATGTTATAGTTAGAATATTTAACTGAGAGAAGAGGTGTGGGGCAGTTTGGGAAGTGTAGTGTGTGTGTGTGTGTGTGTGTGTGTGTTTATTTTTTTTTTATGCATCAGTATTTAGGATGTCTTGGAAAGAGTGATTTTACAAGATATATCCATAATCAAGTACACGCATAAGAAGTGATATTTTTATAAACTGGAAGTGAAACAAAGCATCACTGATGAGAAAGTACTCTCATTATCTTCAGGATAGGTGATTGTAACTTGTCAGAGAAAGGTTGTGAACTCCCAGTCTTCTTTCCTCAGAGACCTGGACCTGAATGATAATGATTTATAGGGGTCAGGAGTGCAGTAACAGTTGCAGTGTATGTGCAACTGAGACTATATAGAAGGATTTCATGCCAGCTTTAGCTGGCATTAAATCCTTCTATATAGTCTCTCATACTACATAGGTTTTACTCTACACCTTCTTCTCCTTGGCATGCCTGGAGCCCTCATTCCCTTATAACTTTATATATGTATATAACTCACCTGGTGTTGTAACTAAATCTCTGTTTGATTGCACAGCTCCGAGTCCTGCCTTATACAACGGGACACCCACAAAAATCAGTGTTTATTCATCCGATCTTCTTACGTATGGTAAACCAATCTAGAGGAGAATGTATTGACTACTTATTGCAAAGAAATTAATTTCAATACACAAAGTTGATCTGAATCCAAGCTCACATTTCTTTCATCCAGCAAATCTGTTCTTCACATCTGTTTAGATGTGAAATGTCAGATATTAAGTGATGAATAAGTGGAAAAAAAAACTATGAATGCATATGATTCCAGTATTATAATATTGTTGTTTAAAGCTATTCAAAAGGACTGAAAGAACCTCCACCACCAGGAAAGGAAACCTTGGCTTCCTTCTGGACCTACTGTGTTCAGAGTGTGTAATGTTTATGGAGAATTTGGTCCTAAAATGGAGACTCCAAGGCAGGTTTAAATGAACAAAAATGAACCTTTATGCCCAGGTGGCTGAAGAAAACAGAGTTCAAAAGTTATCCAAAACAGAAAACACATGAGCCAAAAACCTGAACACAATGCACACAGGAGCAGAGGCTATCACAATAAGACAGGACACAAACACTGATACGAAGACACAGACAAAAGGTAAACAACCACCAACTAAACATGGGACACCTAACAGAAACGCAGAGTAGACACACAGGACAGGAAAACCTTGAATGACTAAAAATGATAACTATGAATACAGAATATGAACAAACACATAATTTAAGCAAAACTCAAAACAGGTTCAAATCAAACACAGAATAATGAAGAGAAATTTAAAGTCAAAAACTGGAAACACAGAAACACTGGCTCTGAAACCAGAATGTGTTATGATTCTGTAAAGGTGGCAGCTGCCACTGACATGCCAATGACACAGGCCAATGACACAGGCTCATGACAAAATAAAAGCTTCTGAGAAATGTATGTGCAGCATAAGATTATGCTTACACACAGCCAGTAATAAGGAATTTATTTATTGACTATTACATTTTACAGTAGAATTAGCTTTATTATTTATTATTATTTATACTTTTTATGATGGAAAGCACAGACTAAAATCTGCTGTGAGAAAATGTGTTAAAATAAGCAGAGTATGTGGCTTGGCCTGATGGACCAATCTCCTCTTGAGCTGGTTTTACTCAGTACATTCAAGTCCATGTTCACTGAACCGTTCTTTGGACACAACTCCTCGATGTCTCTGTGTAAGCTGTGAGCAAATCTAGTTTTTGATAAAATATGCAGCAGTTGTAAGATGATTGTTTGCCCTGAACACCGTCTGACTCAGTTATGATTTTGAATACCCTGAAAACTCGGCTTCAAATATGAACAATTGCTCTGGAGTTAATGATACCAGCTCGTTTCTTTTTTTACAACCATCTGATCCCTTTACAACACCACCACCCAGTGGACAGACATCATCACTGCATCATGATCAACAAAACCGTTCCAAGGTCAAATGTAAGCATGTAATAGCTTTTAATTTCATTTATTTTATCTGTATAAGATAAGATCCAGCATAAACTATTTGTTACGTAGGTATCATGTACATTATATTATTGGATCATAATTATTAATTAACATGTAAATATTAATTAATGAAGACCAGAGTTCAGCAAAACTGTTGCAGCTGGAGATGGTTTGAATCACTTATAGACTGTCGGGTAGCTTCGTCTATACAAATATAGAAGAAACACATCTATTTTCTCAGTTTAGAATCCCTAATTAACCCCACACGTCTTTGGACTGTGGGAGGAATGTGGAGGACAGGGAGAACATACAGGCACAAAGCACAGGACCTTTTTACTGTGAGGCTGTGTGCTAACCACTGCACCACCATGCCACTGTGCTACCCAAGCCTAGCCCCTGTGACCCTGAATAGTTATGATCAGTGGTCCCAAAAAAAAGTTAAGAGTTAGTTAGGATACAGCGTTTTAGGAGCTTAATGTAGACTAAAGATCCTACAGTTTAACAAGTTGATGAAAGACTTATTATATGACTAATGGGCTGAAGCCCTAAAACATCAGAGTATCGAGACTATTTTGTTTTTGGACTTTGAGCACTGACAGACTTTGTTCTGGGATCTTTCCAGTAAATCTTCTTTACTAACCAAACAGAAACTACTTAGTGAATGGGTTAAAACAACACTATCAAGCATTGGACAATAACCAACAAAAATATTTTTCTCCCAATTATTATTATTTTTAATCATTAAATATCCTCAGACTATATAAAAATGTACTTGTAGCAGTTACAGTGTCTTCTTTCTGTATTTGTGTTGGTGACACTGGGAGTTCCTGCAGTCATGCTTCCAGGCATCAGAGGATGCACTGAAAACATGTTGAGACACACTTGGCTCTGAGATTTCTGGCACTCAGTTCAGGGAAAATAGCCAATCTGCATGTAACATGGAGACAGGTGGTTTCCTATTGGTTTTGGCATGACCAGTTTAACCTTTATGGGACTTTGTTCTAGGACAAGGGAGGAGAGATGATATAGCCAATGCTTTTTGGTTTTTTTACACTAATAACTTTTAAATGACTTTTTTCCTACTGTGCTGTTTTCCCCTTTTTTGAAGGTAGTGTTATTATGTTATGTTGTGAATGTGTGAATAAGACTTTAGACTTGGCACAGACGTTTGCTTGTGTTACGTCCCTCTGCAGCCTCTAATCTGCTCAGTGTGTTCAGCTGGTGCTAACTGGCCACACCTAGTCAGGTGTGGATAAAACCATACCTGAGGCAAGCTTCCCAGGGAGCTCACTTGTCTTTGCCTTGGTGGCACCAGCCATTTTAGCGAACCTGCTATGCCATTTTAAGAAAAACCTCTTCTCACACTCACTCTGATATTCATCTCCTTTTTTATGTTGCGGCTTTGAGCCGGGTCATGCATGAGGATCTGAAGTTGCCACACTGAACACACACACACACACAGTACACATTATGCCAACTTAAAAACAACCTACCTGCCAAGTTTGGTGCCACTAATTAACTGTGAGCAACTCCCATCCTAAAAGGCTAAAAACAAAACTTGACCTGTCTAGTCTTCAGTGGTGTACCGGGCTCGAGGCAACTTTAAACGCAAACTCAAGGGTAGGCAGCAGACCAGGGGTACAGTCTCCCACCAAACCCTGAAGCGTACCCCCACCCAGGATAACCACCAAACACAACAAATTAAAACAAAGCAAAACAACAAACAAGTGCTCCGATGGAAGGGCAGCATAGCCACCCAGCTGAAACACACTTACTAAAGGGATGTTGCTCAATCACAGTGAACACCTTCGCTCACCCACTTAAAAGTCAAACAGATATTCAGACTCCACTAAAATGTCCAAATAATCCCGGACGAGCCCCCACTTATGTTACGACCCGGCTCAAAGCCGCAACATAAAAAAGGAGATGAATATCAGAGTGAGTGTGAGAAGAGGTTTTTCTTAAAATGGCATAGCAGGTTCGCTAAAATGGCTGGTGCCACCAAGGCAAAGACAAGTGAGCTCCCTGGGAAGCTTGCCTCAGGTATGGTTTTAGCCACACCTGACTAGGTGTGGCCAATTAGCACCAGCTGAACACACTGAGCAGATTAGAGGCTGCAGAGGGACGTAACACTTGTTTAGTGCAAAAATATCAACAGCAAAATTATGACAAGCAAATGATAATAATGATAAGGAATATTGATAAATGAAAAGGGAATTTATTGGTTTCTATTCATTTGAAGTATTCAAATTCTCGTAAAAGATGCAAACAAATAGGAGTTTACATGAATACTGAAAATAATTTTGCGCCACTGAAAACTCTGAAAAGAGGTTACGACAGAAAACAATAAAAGGAATGCCAATCAAACTTAAATTGGTTAAAATATAATGGCTATGTATAAGATAGTGCAGCAGTCTCTGAGTATTGGATTCTATATAAAAATAAGAAAATTCTCTTTGGATTATCATGTGTTAAATTGTAAAATAACTGGATTTGTAGATAAAATAGGACCTGATGCTGCTAGTATTCCCCGTCAACCAAAACACTTCACTTGTACTTAACCCTTTAAGTATTTTTTATTCATCTTTAGGCATTAAAAGAATAAAAATACTAAATAAAAATTCTGATTGAGGTTGTCATAATTCATGTATGACAGGGTTAAATAACAATGATTACAATGAAACACGATATACAACTATAGTAACATTAAATGACCAGTGGGTGGCAGGGTATGGAGTGACACATTAGTGTCCAATGTAGTGGTTTATGTGCAAGTATAGTATCAACACTGACACATATACAAGAAAACAGCCTTTGAATAGCTGCCCATTGTAGCGACCACTATGCGTGAAAGGGTTAAACAAACAAAAAACATTAAACTCAGTTTAACAGTTCAACATCTTAACATATAGTTTGAACGATCCTGGACGAGCCCCCAAACTATAGTAAACAGGCTCAAGGTAAATGATATGTTGATATGTGAGAGTCCACACATGAGATCTACTAAGTAAACACAAAAGCAACAATGTTGTATGCAAGTCAGCATAGAAATCAGAAAGAAGGGGAGGTAAAACAGTTAACTGGGCTATATTTGTGTCACTATATAGGTCTTTGATTATGCAGAGTGAAACATTAAGTGTATGCAACCAGTGTACATGTGCTTACATGCAAAAAACAATGGTGTTTAGCAGGAACACTATGAAGCCATGCATGAATAGAAATTAATGGAAGTGACACTATAAAGGACAAATGAGGCAAAAACATCATAACAATTGTATGAAAATGATAAAATTGCATGATTGTCCAAGTACTTATGGAACTCACTGTAACTCTGTGGTGAGTTAGATCTCAGGGGATAGATGGGACAAAGGACTACAGCAAGCAAAACCCGTTTGAGTCTTTCCCTGGGCACCTAGCTAAGGTTTTAAAGTCAGAGATTTGAAAGTCGGTAGGTTTGATGTTAAACAGAATAAAGCTAAGAGTGTCACGGCTGCAGCAGCAGTTGTGTGGTGTAGTGAAGGACCCAGAATGCAGGCACTTGCTGTGATGCGAGGGAGCTTTATTGTAGAAGGTGAAAATAACAAAAGCAAGGACAGAACGAAACATATAACCCAAACTGGGGAAACTAATGACAAACAAAACCCGAAACCATAACTCACGGAATAACATTCAGGGAAAAACATTCAGGGAAAAACATATGGAGGTGACACAGGGGATGAAGAGTGGAGAAGTGGAGTGGAGATGATGCACAGGGAAGGACACAGCTGAAACTAATGGGCATGACGAGACACAGACCTTCAAAGTAAAACAGGAAATTCACAGACTGTTTAACAACACAAACTCAGGGACACGAACAGAGCACAAGGGGGAGAGCACAGGTAGGAATAGTAAAACACTAAACACAAGAACCAAAACCCTAGGAACTAAGAAAACAAGAATTAACCCGAAATATAAGATGACACCAATATTAAACACAAAACGCTGGGTCTAATGACCCAGGACCATGACAAAGAGGTGGTGGGAATATGAGAAACATATTTAAATATCTCAGGAGATTGCATGTTAAAAAAGTCATATCTAACCATATAGTTTTAGATTGTTATCTTAATTATTCCAATGGACTGTATTGGTGGAAATATCAGGTTTGCAGAACAACAATTTTATTCACA
The DNA here is from genome assembly GCF_013358895.1 of Oreochromis aureus. NCBI lineage: Eukaryota > Metazoa > Chordata > Actinopteri > Cichliformes > Cichlidae > Oreochromis > Oreochromis aureus. Next base: position 23,151,205 of record NC_052956.1, on the reverse strand, counting down.
AATTCAATTAGTTGTCTTCCACACACATATGTACAAACACACATTTCTATCTTTATAAGGAACCTCAGTGACACATTGCATTCGCTAACCTCTTCCCTTAAGCAGACTTTTGAATTTCTTTCATAAAATTAGAACCAACAAAAATATCCTTACAATGTATAAACATCCTCAGTCCTGTGGTCTGAAACTTAAACTTGGTCCTCACAAAGATAGGCTGACACATACACACTGGCTCAGCTCGGTGTGTATTTGGGTGAGAGCCATGACGCTTGCTGCTGGTTGACATGTTGCATCGCAGCGTGACTTTCTGAAGCAGCAGTGGGTTGCTCAGAGCTGATGACGCCAATCAGGACTATGAATAACACACACATGCACACACAGACACACACAAAGACAGAGGGAAAGGAGTACACCTTGTGCGTCACTCGGATTATAAATGTCACCAGCTTTCCTCCCAAACATTTGTTTTTCCTTTTTTCCAGTTCGGTTGGTGCTGCAAAATCATCATCTTTTCCCATTTTGTAAAAAGATTATTATAAAAAAAACACACAAAATAAAACTACCAACCAGTTTTACTTTTAAATTTTGAAATGCCATCATCTTTACGCTTACAGATAACGTCCCAATCATCCCTCAAATTACTGTATGTGGAATAAAACATTTTATGTTCATGTTTTTTTTATGCTCAAGCCACAGTTTATTAAGTGCATGGTTTATTATTTGTTCTCGAAACCCAACTGTGTGTGTGTGTGTGTTTGCTATGTTTTCCATTTTCCAAACACTACAAGCAGACAGCAAATAATTTGCCTGCTTCAAACGTCACTCTGTTTTCTCAATCCTTTTATTGGTGTAACCTCTGAAACCAATTTCAGTAAAATGACAAATATATACCAGAGTGAAGAATATCATGTAAAAACAACAGCATAAAATCCCCCAAAACAAACAAAAGAAATGTCACATATTATTAAATAACAACGATGAACATTATTTAACGTAAATGATTGTTGGAATTTTAGAGTTGAAAGTTTATTTTCAATAAAACCATTTCTTAGCTACAATAACGCCTTCAGATTTTCTCAGTTACGGAACCGACAAATATGTGAGCCAAATGTGGTCTTACGGTAAGAATGGTCACTGCACACCTGACATCTGGGCCGTATAAGTCATCACAGTAGTCAAGGCCAAATATGGCTCACAGAAAACTGCAGGGGTGGGCCACATATGGCCCAAATATTCATTCCAGTGTCAGTGTAATCATTAAAGCAAAACAATTCATTCTTTGATATCCGCGGGCTTCATCTCAAATTGACATATTTTCATTCAACATTGCTGTATTTTGTAGTATTAAACTTTTTGACTTCGCTGTCTGTTGACAATAAATCCAAAATATAAATCACATGATCCAATTTTTCTGTCCTCTCTAAGGAAACACACAGGAAAAACTCACGGGACTCGTAGGAGACTCAAATGTACAACAAGAGGAAGAAAAAAATGACTGAAAAACAATTCACGCACAACAAGGAGCCAGTAAGAAAATGGAAAAACAGGGCTGCATAACAAGGGAACATAATTAAAGACCAAGGGGAACACAGGAGTACAAACACTGTGGACTGATTGGGGATAAGACACCAGTGCACAGGAGAAGATAATCAGACAGGGAGGAAGCAAAAAGTAAAAGAAGAAGCATGAGAAAACCAACAATCACAAAAGAGACCAGAAAACTAAACATGATGCAGAGAAAAGGGAAAACTTAGAAAGTAAAAAAAACTCAACATCAATTTAGTTCAGCATAACTAAATTACTACCCAAAATAACCAAAACGCTCAAATTTTAACACTGCAGTCAGTATTTATGCTGACTTTACAGTATTTATACTGAATTTGAATTCTGTTCACAATGCCGTTGAACCGTCAAGCGCTGATCCTCCTAAAAGACTGGACCTGACTACACACACACACACACACACACACACACACACACACACACACACACACACACACACACACACACACACACACACACACACACACACACACACACACACACAGAGTCGGGTCTTGGCAGAGTTATCACTCCTGTCACAGTCTCTCTGGGAGCCTTGGCTCTCGGTATAACACCGGACAGTTTCAAGGTAAAAACGTGCAGGTAAGTGTGTAGATGCAGGATGTTCCCGTACGTGTGTTGTCTTGTGCTCCATACTTGTGTGCGTGTGAATTTATTGGCTTTGTTCCTTCATAATATTAATGAGTGCAATAACTCTTCTGCAGGGCACGCACACACAAACACACACACAGAGGAGGACTATCAATTCAGCTGATGTCTCTAAGAAGGAAGAGGGTTTGTTGAATCATAAACAGGCTATTTTTATCATTTATGCGTACATGTGTAATTGAAATTGATGCCGTCTTTCTCCTGAATCTTTGATAACAAATCTTTCAGCTCTACCCACACACACACAGACACACATACATGCACACAGACAAACAGCTGTATTACAGCAGTTGAGGCTCTACCCACAAGTCAGCTGGAGCTGACACAGCCTGCAATGTGGGTAATGTCACCTAGGTGAAGGTCCAGTCTGCACAAGCTCTGTCTGTCTGACACAGAGGAGGATCAGAGGGCTGTAGTTATAGTCGGGATAATAAATCACAGACATACATCCACTCTGGAAAACACACTGGACTGAATTAAATATTCAGTTTTTGCTTTAAATTCCGTTTTCCTTATTGCAGAATGCGTGACAGCAAGTTATTCAAAGCCTAAAATGTAATCACCATTGATGATGCAGTTCTTACAGTAGCCATGACTGTACGTTGCAAATAACTCTTACTTTATCAAGAATTGATAGATTAGTCCTACCTAAGGTTGATCAGCGGTAAACACATTTGTGCTACAGATGCAATTAGACATTTAATAAAGTTTGTCTATTAGATAAAAGTCTTTGTGAAGCCGGGGCTCTGTTAAAATGAAAAGGAAGAGTGTTTACAGAAAATGAGGCAGTGATTTAGATGGGAGACAGTTGGGAGACCAAAACAATCCAACTTTGCAGGGGCTAATTTTACATCAGAAAGAGGAAGTTGACTGACAAGCAGCCCTGAAGAATGTTTCACTTGTAATTTGTTTGAGGAACTTGTTTGCTCACGATATGCTTGGTAAAAGTCTGAAAATCCCTTTGCATGAAAGTCTGAATCAGGGTGGTGCTCCTGGTGTTTTCTTAATCTCTCAATCCAAAAACAGGACAGCGGGCAAGATCTAAGACCCCCTTTCAAGAATCTGTTTTTATTTTTTTCCACTCAACTTTTCCATCATCTTTTCTATCCAAATGTGTGGTGGACCTGAGAGGTCAAACTCAATGCAACTTAAGCAAACAAAAAAATGATGCAAAAATAGAACCCGCCCTCAAATCTGTCCTGAGACGTCTCAGGGTCACCGCACAATAAAGTGGAGTGAAGCCTGTGTGAAAGCAAGCCCAGTCTCTCCTCATGCCCAGAGTGCCACTTTATGAAAGCTGGGGTGTTTGTGAGATCCTGTACATGCAAGGTGTACTAACTGTTGGTGTCTTATTTAAACTGGCTAACCTTGAATGTAGTTTTTTACATACAGAGTTATGAGAAAGTGCATCTTTAAATCCAAAATCAATCTTTTACTAAACATATCCAAGTAGTTTTCATATGTAAACGTAACAAATCAGCAAGTGACACAATAACACTGCTCCGCAACCTTATATATTATGTAGACATAAATACAAGCTACTTTATGAAAAGAGACATTTATAAGACTATGCAGTAACAAAATGGAGTGATATCTCTGTATTTTCACTGCAGATGAAGAAAAAAAAGCACAGGCAAAAATAGGAAGGTCTGTTATATGATGATTAGATCAGAAGCCATATGCTACTTACAGCTTTAAATAAAGCAGGACCTTTGAGAGGATGAAGGGTGCATTTGGAAGAGACTTGGGACTGGAACCATCTACATCGGCTGTGAAAAACAGCCTGGATGTCTGAAAGCTGCCAACATGGGCACTTGGAAGACACCCAGATGGAGAGGATCCCAAGAGACTCTCTGGATCAGAAAACAGACTTCGTCATAAGGTTCGGATTGTCCTGTAAACAAAAAACTCAGATCCAGGTAACGTGTGTGATTGTTGTGCAGAGATATTTTGATTCAATCACTTCAATGACTTGTAGTTTTCACACATCAAGAGCTTTAAATCATTTCACGTGAAATCAACAAAACAATTTAAACTCACAAAGAATAAAAAAAACAAGGTTAAAAAAAATCTGACTATAAAGGGCAGAAAAACTCTAGAAAAGGAAGTCAATAGAAAATCACAATCACAATGAAAATGTTAATATATTTGTACAAGTTCAAAATTCAGTGGCTGTAGAGAAAGACGTTTATTTTAAATCCTATAAATAAACTGTTATCCTTATATTTTATTCCTGAGTGCTGAAACCTTTTTAGCGGCACCAAAAAAAGCTGAATTTCAACATCTGACATTTACAGTTTGGCTGCAAAGTAGTGCTAAATTTACAAGCTGCACTTTCAGCCACAGTTTCACTCTGACTTTGTTTCTTCTTTCTTTTTCTTTTATTATTTTAAAATGTTCATTTCTACAGGTCATCACATTCAGTGCACCGGTGAGCCAAGTTGTCAAAATGATTTCACAGTATTAATTAACTGAATTATTTTATTCATTTTTTCACTTTGCCTGCTAAATATGAATCGAGAGGCTGAAGACATACTACTTTTTACCTAATCATGTTGTAGTATCATTACAACAATCAAGTTATTACATTGCTAAGTTTTAAGATTTCACTAACTGAAACCGACAACGCAGACAGCTGCACCTTTATCTGGAATTTCACTTTGACTTTTTTGTGGTAACTACAAAAATCCCTAAAAGCAAACATTCAAGTGTTCCTGCACCATCTGCACAAACCTACACAAACCCCCAAAGTCTACATGATTAAGACTAATGAGACGTGCAGGTCTGCTGGAACCGTCTGTCAACCCTCCACCATCTTCAGGTCTCCCACTCTGCCTTGGTTTACTCCAGCTCCTGATCTGTCCTGTTGCTGATGGAGATAAGATTTGTTTTTAAAATCTGTTTTCTGTATTTTCATTAATCTTGCAGATTAGAACACCTCACAGGTGAGATGTTTCAGGTACATCTTACTGGGAGGAGGCCTAGGGGCAGACTCAGGGCATGCTGAGAGATTATGCCTCTCAGCTGAGAAAACCTTGGTGTCCCTCCCTCGGGTTGAGCTGCAGGAGTTGATCTAGGTGCAGGAGGTCCGGGCATCTCTCCTTAGACTGTGATCCAAACCCAGATAAGCAGTAATAGATGGATGGATGCTACTCAAGCTTAATGCTCTAAATTCTGGTAATGCCAGCTAGCTAATACATATTTGTGGTTTTATGGTGGTTAAAATTGAAGAAAAAAACCCCAGACAAACAAGAAAAGTAAAGTTAAAGTAGTTTTTGTTTGACTAGATTTCCACTTTGATTAGCGATCTCTTCTTCCATGAACAGCACCAAATGTAGAGCGTCTGTTAAGAATATAAAAGCTGGACCCTGAGGTTTATTATAAACTGAGTTGCAGAGTTGCTTTCTAGGAGGGGGATTTGCACAGTAGCTGGTGAGGAATGGAGGCTGGAGCTGGCACATGGCTCTGATGGTCGGGCTTTGGAGGGTTTAACAAGGCTGTGGGCACACTGATGAGGAGATGACTGCATGAAATGTTGCATGAGCTGGTGGAGAAAGGAGAGAAGAGTTGTGGTTTAAATGCTGCAAGCTTAGTGTGAAGATGAGCTTCAAGTGTGCCAGTTGGTTTAGCATGATCTGCTATGCCCAGTGTAAACACCTACACCAGAGAGAGGGCTAAACAAACAGGAGACATGAGGAAGGAGAAAACAGAGGGAAACGAAGAGAAGAGGAAAAAAGGAAAGCGTTTTATTTCAAAGACAATAATATGTCCGCATTTTAGTTCTTATTTATTTTCTTGGCAAAATGCTGAATTTTCTTTGCATTTATGTCGATTTTTTTTTACACCATTTTACTTTTCAAGTGCAGCGCTGAGCATCAGTTTGTCATCTACAGCAACCTTATTTTGAGAATGGCCTGCAGTAATGTGGTATAGCCCTTCACGCTTGAGTGTGCAGTAACTATATCTTGCAGAATAGTTCAAAGCTGACAAGGTCCTTTGGTCAGCACATTAAACCACATGCATAACTGCTGTTTAACCAAAGCGCTTTGGTCTCGTAAAAAGCAGTTTTTAATCAAAGAGACGCAGATAAGTAACAGACATAATGTCCACAGAGGGGGTCGCTCTGCGGCTCTGCTCCGGCCTCTAACTTGCACCACAAACGAGAAGATGGGATGTTCCAGTAAACAACCAACAAACAACTTATCTGCGTCCACATCTGGCACTGGTTAGATACTCACCCACAAATGGGACAGATTCACCGATTACAGATACGCTGATTCACTAACGGCACCTGTTTTTTATGTAATTCAACTCAGAGCTGGGAGGGAAAAACAAGACAGTCAGCAGTTTTTCAGGCAGGCGGATGCCAGCTGCTACCTGGAAGTCCTTGGCTCGGTTTGAAAGTGAGCAAGATTTGGTCCTTTTGATGGAATAATGTTACTCTCTCTCTCCCTTTTTTTATTAAATAAGTCCCAGTATCCCTGTGACTCAGGGTGTTTTATGAGGTCTAGGTTTCTTGATTGACTTCCAGGAAACAGAAGAAAAACAACATTTGTCATTTCTTCCAAATGGCTAAATCTGTGCATGCAGTACCTCAGTGAGCCAAAAGGGGTCAGTGTGCAACTGTGGTTCTGTAAGCAACTCTTTTTTTCCTCCTTTCTTTCTCTTCTTGTCGCTTGTTTTTCTGTCCTGTTTTTGTTTTGTTTTATCTTTTTTCTTTTCTCTGCTTGCCTTCTCAGATATGAAGATGTTCCATCCTTCCCATCTCATATCGTCTCTCCTCTTTTCCGCCTCTTCTTCTCTTTATAGGGAATTTACTCCTGTCCCCCCTCATCTAAATCTTCCTTTGTTCCCCTCATGCATTTCTCTCTCTTCTTCTTTTGTTTTTTTTATCCATCTCAAACTCTCCCATCTGTTTAAATGTCTAGTTTTTCCCATCATCTTCTGGCATAGTTATCATTTCCTTCCCTCCCTTTTACTGCTTGTTCAGAATAACACTCTCCTCTCCCCTCTCGATCATCCTCTTGCAAATTTCCCAACTCCTTTAGTGTCGACTCTCCTCCCTTTTATAACTTCAGTTATTAAGGTTTCAGTTGTCTCATTTCTGCACATTTTATCTCTCACGTGTCCTTTCTGTCCTTTGGTCCATTATTTTGTGTCCTTGTTGTTGAAAGAGGGAGGATTTTCCACACCTTTCCTATCCCTCCTCTTCTGTCTGTGCCATTCTCCTCTTTTGTGTCTCTTTATGTATGTCTCCTCTACAATTTTGTCCTCTCTCCCTTCTCTGTTTCTCCCACCATATTTAAATCTTCCATTAACCTTAGTCTTGCTTCCCTTCTCCTTCCACTTCAGCTCGTCAAATCTTCTCATCTCTCTATATTTTCTCTTTTTTAAATTGTTTTTGGAGATCATGGAAGAAACCCAACCCTTTTTGTTGGGTTGCCCATTTTATCTCATCATTTTTCTCCTCTCGTCTGAACGCGTTTGCTATTTTCTTCTTCTTCTATTTTTTTAACAAATTTTTGTTTATAAGAGCAGTCGCCCTAATAAGTAAATTTGCATCTGTTTTTGTCCTCCTATCCCCTCTCTCGTCTCCTTTGTCCAGTTTATTTAGGAAGCACAGCGAGGCTCCTCTCCCGTATTTCTCTGGGTTAATTTCACCTCCTATTCTCTCCACTTAAAAGACAAAGGAATTAATTTTAGAATTCTTCATGCTGGCATCTCCCTTAGAGAAAAAAAGAGCTATCACTTCTTTCCATTTGGACACACACACACACACACACACGCACACACACATATAGTTGGGAAGGATTTTTTGCTAATTCCCTCTCTTTTTCCTGGCAGCTAAATATGGAAAGTTGTTTATTCCAATGAACAGATGCCTCTATGACACACAAACACACACACAGACCATCAAAGACACGCATACACATATGCACACAGACCTGTAAAGTAGACATATCACATTCAAACACAGAGACCACCCGTGGCTCCGGGTGTGTGTGTGTGTGCGCGCATGTGAGACACACGCTGAGATGTGTGTTTCCCACTAAACGAGGCAGTGATCAGCTGAAACATCACACTTTGCCGTTTGATGTGATGCTTCCTCCTCCCGCAGGGAATAAAACTCCAAATATTCTCATTCCTTCTTCTCCCGCGCAGGAGGAAAAATGTGATCTGAGCAGATTTTTAAGGCGGATATGTTGGATCGCTCAGGCGAGGACAGGCTAAAACCACACTCGGGCCAGATTTACCCTTTGTCAAGTCTCGCCTCTCCTCTGCACTCCTTGGTTACGGTTGCTCGGTAGAACAAACAATAACCAAAGAGAGTCTGTTTCCATTGAAAACACCTGTTGATTTAATTGACCCGTATTTCTATTCAGCCTCATTCAGCCAGTGTGGTTTGTATCAGAGTAGCAGACGATGCAATGACTGTTCATTATGAATACCTATTATCAGCGCCATCTAGGGTGCTGATAATGTTCAGAATTGGTTCACAAACCTACAACCATATGCAACCAAATTTCACTGTCATAGGTGGAGTTTTCCTGCAGGACATGATATTTTAGAACACTTAGAGCAGTTTCGAACAGCACTGCTGACGCTGCAAGGGTTATCTCCAAGTGCTCCAGTGTCTTCCCATAGTCCAAAAACATGCGCATTGGGTGAACTGGTGATTGTAAATTGGGTGAGGTGTCAATGTATGCCCGTCTCCATGTGTTTGACCTGCAGCTTGGTGACCTTTTGCCGTATGAGAGCTGATGGATGGATGGATGGATGGATGGATGGATGGATGGATGGGTGGATGTATGGATGGATGGATGGATGGATGGGTGGATGTATGGATGGATGGATGGATGGATGGATGGATGGGTGGATGGATGGATGGATAACATATGTCTATGTTAAAATATCCAATTTAATGACATTAAAAAACATGTCTGCAGTTTGTGACTCTATGGATAATTTCCATCTTGATAACAATTTGACTCTGATGCTTGATGGCAGCTGTTGTCAATCACTGTCCACCAATTAGAGTCACCGAACTGGACTTTTTCAACTGTGTTTGTATGGTTGGTGCCTCTCAGAGGATTTTTAATGAATTACCTGACCGGTAATACCTACTAGTATGTCTTGATGTGTGTTACAGACAATCCAAGAAGTTTGTGCTTTTGTTTAGGTGAGTGAAATTATTTTATTAATCTTTTACTCAGCAGTAATTTGCAGGTACAACCACATCTGTATCTGAAGCCACAAAACATCGTAATATACATTTGTTTGGAGATTATTACCTCAGGATGGACTTGGTTGCAAAATAACCACTTTTTACACATATTTATATTGTATTATGATAATAACTCTTTGGGTCAAACATAACACATGTTCATCAAAATGCCACACAACAGTCACAACAGTCGTCGGCACCTTCACACTCTTTATTCACTGTCAGCTTGGCCTTGTGTGGCTGCAGCTTCAGTGCCACTTCTCACTCACTTGTCAGTAAAGACAAATTAAACTTCCAATTCCATTTCCTCTCAGCACAAACACATTACAAAAAGAAAATGCCCGTCCCTCAGAGACTCTTGTCATATTACATCAGCGACGGCGAAGGCCGACCCGAGGATAAAGTCTGCTTAAAAGCTCAAACACCCAGAAGTACGACCTATTAAAACTCAGAGATGAATTCATAAATCATTCACGTTGTGATTGGTATTATGCAGGAATAAACAGTGTAAATGGGAGTAATAGGAGATGTACGAGTCACTAATCTGCTGACTTTATACTCAACAAAATCAAAATGGACTCTCACATGATGAAGTGTCAGTGTGATTTATTTAAACTGGAATTACTTGATAATCTCTCAGAGCCTGACGGTGAAAAAGCCAGGGAATAAAAAGGGGTATTATCACTCTTTAAAACTTTATAAGGGCAGGTTTTCACATGCGAAGTTGACCTGTAAGATCATATCAAGGTCTAAAACTATTTCCACAACCTTGGGAGGTGGAGCATGTGGAGTTGTTTGTACCATGAATGGTCCATAGTGACTTTTTCTAATGGTGATAACTAAGAGGGAGGATATGGGATGGTCGAAGCAAAGTTTTAACTGTGGGAAAAAATCTGTGTCCACTTCTTTGTGCATATACAAATAGGAATGTATTCACAATGCAGGAGAGGACACTAAAGGATAATTCCAGGACACGTCACTCTGTTAACCTGAATTATTGTTGCTAGTGTGACCTCATGGGTCGTGCTAACTTTGTACACTTTAACGGTTTTGTTGAGCTTCGGAGGAAAGTCACAAAAAAACAACGTGCAGACTGGTTTATCTGCACGATAGCACAAGATCTCTGCACTCAGGTAGGTGATACAAAGATTATACACAGCTGTGGCACAAAAAAGGGCAGGAAACAGAATAGAGGCAGGAAGTAGAATAACTTGGTTATGTCAAAGGCGATTTCCAAATTAAACATGAAGTGACAAAACTGAAACCAAGCATACCTTACATAATAAAAGACATTTATATATATATATAACATTTTGTGTTAGTTTAAACTTCTTAGCTTTTTTCAGCTTAGGTACAAAAAAGATCTTTTGCTTACTAAAGTTACAGGTTCATGATTCCCTATAAACAAACACTTGGTGATGGTGGGGAGGAACAACTTTTTTTTAACTTCTAGTACAACAGGTCTCAGATGAGGGCACTCGTTTCCTGCATCTGGTTTAGGGGGTGAGAAGAAAGTCAAGGTGGAAAACAAGAGTACTGAGAGACCATTAAAAACAAACAGGACAAAATGCGACTACAGGAAAGGGGAAGGTAATAGTGAGGGGAGAAGAAATTCTCAGTGCATCATGGAAAGTCCCCCAGCAGCCTGAGCCTATAGAGGCAGAAGTAAATGATGGTTCAGGGTCACCTGATTCAGTCTTATCTATGAGATTTATAAAAAAAGGAAAGTTTGAAGGCTAACTGGGTTTGGGTTTTGAAATGATTGTTCTCTGTTGGGGTAATATGATGCTTCGAGTTCTTCAAGGTATGATTAGGCCTGATTGACTCATTCAAATCTCACTGTAAGTGGGAAGAAGGATTTAAATTCAATTCTGAAGCAGCTGATTAATAGAAGTCAGGTATGATCTCGCTCTTTTTTTAATGTCACTGGGGAATACTGGTCACAGTCAATTGTTTTAAGGCTTGTTAACATTGGCAGCAGAAATCAGGAGCATGGTTATCTGGGCCACGACTTCATGTTTCAAGCACTGGTCATTGTTTATAGTCAGATTATAAGTATATTTTTAAAAGATACAAAAAGAGAAATAACTGATAATAGGTGATGGGCTGCAAACTGAAACCAGAAGGCTTCCGGCAACCTAATTACTGACGTAGTTTTGTTAGATGCTGAACAGAGTAATTACAATAATCACCGCCTGGGGACTTTAAAATGACTGTAAGATGCTCAACTCAAACAACAGTTAAATATGGCTGGGCTGTGAAAACGGCTTTGATAAAAATAGCCACATATTCAGTTTTAAATACTATATGTGTTGCTTTATCCGTAAGCTGACATTTTCAGCGTGAGCCAGAGAAATCTCCTAAAATTTGGCAACGGGAGAAAACCCTACTTTATCTTTAGAGTTAATTACAGCTAGGAAAAGTGCTGCAGCTAAACGTGGTATTCCCTTTTACACACACACACACACACGGGCGTCCCACCACAGGCTGTTTGCTGCTAACCATTAAGGCATGTAAACAAGGCGATTTGGGTGACATACAACCAGAAATGAGAGCTTTCCCAGGGTGCGCTCACAGATCTATCCTGTGTTCGTTGGCTTGCGGCTCTGACAGAGCGGCGTCGATAGCGTGACTTTGCAAAATAACTCCCAGTTGGGAAATGACATGCTCAGCAACTTGCTTGGTGTAAGTACTTTCTGACAAATCATAACAGTCAGTGTTTGTGACAAGAAATGTGACTGCAGAGCCAGGAGAGGAGATATTTTTAAGATCGGGTGATCCCCTGAGCAGAAAAATGTTGGTTTTTCATTTTTATTTTTATTTTCTTCATTGCTGCCAACAACAAGGAAGAAAAAAATGAGAAACTGCAGCTTTCCTTTCATTATTTTAGATACACTGAATCATGACTGCACTTTGTTTAATGTTAATATGTTTCTCCACAAACATGACTGCAACTTTGGAGAGGGGCGACCACCGTTTGGCCAGCCTTCAGGCCTGTCACAAGTGACTCTCTGAACTGGTGCCGGTTATCAGAGACAACCAGACATCCACAGGAATATGGTATCATTACTCCTAGGGAGGATTCAGACTTAGAGGTATTCAGAAATAATCCCATAGATGGTAGCTTAGCACCAATGGCTCATCACCCAAGGACATTCACCAAATCTTGAACTTGGAGTTCTGTGTACTGAGCAGAATTCCTATTGCAACAACAGATGATCAGCAGGGTAAAACTAACCTCTCTTATGAAGGTATAAATCCAGCTCACTTCCTGTGAGAGGAAGAGCGACAGAGAAGCAACGCTGCTATGATTGCTTGTTCGCCACAAGCCAGTTATTCCTCTGGTAACTTTTCTGATACCTCCTGCCTAAAACACCGAAAGCCAGAAAAGTCATGAGACCTCACTTTTGGGTGTTGGTTAGCACTTTTGTTGTATTTCGTCCTCTTCTAGACAAAATAATGACAGCACTTTGTGTCAGGGTTGAGCAAACTAATTGGAGTGATGTTGCATGCGGCACCACAGTCAGTCTGGAATTTTATAATATTTTATAATATTGTTGTCCACGAGCATGCAGCATCCAAACTGAGAGTCATTCACTCTTTTAGTGTCCACTTCATTTACATTCCCTGTCACTACTTTGATACACAGAGAGTTTTTTCTCATATCCATCACTCTCACATTCTGCCTTTTTCCTGTGTTCTGGGCATGCTTTACATTTAGCTGTGAAGTGATTGTTTCTGCCACATTTTTTGCATTTCTCACCACACACTGGACATCTGAGTTTGGTTTTTTCATGTGATTTCCCACAGTACCTGCAGTCCATTGTGCTGCTGGTTTGTCTCTGGCTAGCTGTTCCTTGGACAGCAATGAACCTGTCCTGAGATGGCTTTGTTGCTCTCCTGAGAGAACTCTGCTGCCCTGCAAAGCTGTATGCATGTGTCAAGTATCACGCTTTTCTCCCGCAGTAGTCTCTCCGTCATGCTGGCATTATTAATCCCACATGCAAGCCGATCACAAATGAGTGAGTCTCTCAATGTCCAGAAATTGCAAAATTTGTCAGCAACAGCTCAGTGACATAGGTGTCAATCAACCAATTAAAACAGATTATCATTGATTTCAAAATCTTTTTTGAGTTTCATGTGTACCTATTTTCAGTGATATCAATAGCGGGAAATTAACAAGGCATATAATTCTCTCTTTTTGCCATGTTTTTCAAATAACCTATATTTGACAACAGCATAATGAAACTAGTTTTGGTGTGCCATCCCTCTACATAGATTTTAACAAAGTCCACAACCGCTGCCACCATCTTGTTGACATTTTTTCACATGGCGGTGACAGATTCAAGTGTAGTCCGATTCAAATATCAGTGTCCAAGCAAGACAATTATTGTCCCATTTTCAGATTCTGTGCAATCTTTTATGACTCTGAGCTCATACTGTACAGGCAACAAAGCCTACTGTCTGTCTGTGGCTCGTTAATTTACAGTTTCCATCTTAAGTTTGTTTATTTTGTGCCTCCATTCCCTCGTTGAGTCTTGCCTGTCTCTTCCATCGTCAAACGCCAACACCAACATGACATATCTGTCTATATATATTTCCACAGAAGCAGAAGTGGACTGACACTTATAATGCACTGGTATTACTGACCACTTAAAGCACTTTAGACTACAAGCCACATTCACCCATGCATTCATGTCTTTGGACTGTGGGAGGAAACCCACACAGAAAGGCACCGGCCTCCAAAGCCAAAGCCTTCATGCTATGAGGCAACACCAGGGGGCACGGAGCAAATGGCGTGGGGTGGATTTAAACTCAGGCCACCGCAGTAAGGATTTAATCGTACAGTACATGTGGAGCATGCTCTACCAGGAGAGCTGCTCCAGTGCTGCACCTTTGAAAGTCAAATGGTTCATTTTGGAGACCAATAACAAGAAATGCATCGTATCACGTGCCCACTCAGCAATTCACTGAAAGGTTAAGCACATCGGGTCAACAGTATCCACCCCCATTACATCATTTAAATGTAAGTAACTGCAAAATCATCCTCCAGTGGGCAGAAACAGATTTTAGGATTCAATCAGAAAGCAGTGGAAACCAGTGAGATAAAAGCGTTTATCCAAAAGCAGTCTTGCTAAACATAAGGCCCAGGGGCCAGAATCAGCCTGGCAAAGACTCCAGTCTGGCCCACTGGACAGCTTTGGAAAATTTAATGCAGAGTTCAAATTTTAGCGCAGGTTTTACAGCTTTATTGTCCCCCTGATCCATTCATACTTTGCCAAAATAATTAAGCGGTGGCTAAATACTTAAATGACAGGAAAGTTCCTGCTTTTTCACTGCCTACAATAGAAATTTCAGTTTTTAATAAGTGGATCAACAGTGGAAAAAAATTCTGCAATTAAAGAAAACTTTTTGTAATTTTGTTTTGCAATTACAGTTGAGTCTGGGCAATGAGTTACCAGAATGTATGTTTTCTGTAATTTTACACATTGATTTCTTATAATTTAGGCCCAAAGACTCTGACAGATTTCTTTCATTTACTATGACAGCATTTCTTTATCTTGTAGAAAAACTGAGATGTAGTGTAGAAACTGTGCTTCTTTTTTTCTTCTATTAAGATATCCAAGGGATTCAGTATGTAGTTAAACTTCTTTACAATAACAGAGAGGTGAGTTTAACTACTCCAGCCACTTCAAAGATCAAAGTGGGCTGTATGTGACCTGTGATATGAAACGAGTTTGACATCCTTGTCCTAAAGCCTCAACTACAGCTGGGTAACTGCTGACTCAGTCATTGGCTAACTGGACTTTGCTTGCTCAAAATGTGAAGAAGTCTTCATGCTTTAACATTGTTATTCACATACATGCAAACAACAAAAACACATTCTTACAAACAGAGAAACAAAAGCAGTCACACACACACACACACACACACACACACACACACACACACACACACACACACACACACACACACACACACACACACACACACACACACACACAGATGCTATAAAGCAACAACGCGCTGAAGTCTCAGGGGAGATTTCCATATGCTCGCAGCGCTGAACCATGAAAACTACACTCGCGCTCACACCCTACAAACTAGTGATGAAAGTGATTCCTCCAAACGCTAATCATGACTAAAATAGCTCGCTTGATCATCCTCTATCAAAGGCCACGGGACTCACCGACATGTGGACAGACTGACAGAATAAATGTAAGTTGACACCAACCCAGTTGTGTCAACAAAAAAGAAAAAAAAAACATACAAAAATAAGAGAAGTAGACAGGTAGACATATGTGGGACATGGCTAACAACAGGGACTGTATTAAAATTAGAAAAATGAGTGAGACAGAAAAGAGGGTGAAGGCAGAATAAAGACATTAATACTGTTGGAGTCGCATGTGCTGAAGACTTATTAGCTGACCTTGTTCAAAGACTGTTTTCAAATAGTGTTCATGTTAGATGGTTTGAATTAGTGCTCCTGCTTCTGGTGACATTAAAATTGTACCTATTATTATTATTTATTCTTTGTCAGTACTGCTTTTGGCATTACTACAAGTATAATCTATTAATAAGCACCGGGGGAATGAATCCCTTCCACAGTGCTTAATAATCACCATCTTGTGTTCTTTTGTTTGCAACACATGGACAAGACGTTGAACAGGCCTGGGTGCTTCCTAGAAAGTGTCCCTTATTTATTTATTGTTTTGCATTCTTCAAATGAGATGGAAATAAAGCACCGCTGGCTAAAACCATCTTCAACAATAGTTTGTTTTCGAGGCTGAAAGACATCATCCTGACAACAGCTGGGCATGCTCTTTTGGTCTCTTATTTTTTTGCAGCGCCAACACAACACAAGCATCCATCAAAAATTTAAACATTCATTGTTCTTGCATTCAAGTTTTTATTTGCTGCTGTTGGGCTCAAAAAAATTGAAACATGTCAGAAATAATTTTTCAGCTTCCAAGCTTTCGAGGGAAAAAGGCATTGGACGTGTTTGATTGACGGTTGAGTCAGAGGAGGCACAAAACTGAATGTGAACAAATTTCCAAAGACATGCCAAGCAGCCAAGTGTCAGCTCCAAAGTGTGAAAATACACAAGACGCTGTGGACAATGTGTGTCTTTTACTGTGTATGTTGCTGTGGGGTTTTTTTTATGCTTCTAGTTTTAGGATGGCCAAACGAGCACAGTGCAGTTCAATTTTATTTTTAAATCTTCATATTGTAAGGTAGGGACTCTAAAATAGCAGAGAGAAAACCCCAACAATCAGACAAGCCCCAATGATCAAGCTCTTTGTGACAGTAGGAAAGAAAAACTTCCTTTCAACAGGAAGAAACATCCAGCCGAACCAGGCTCAGGGAGGGCCGGCCATCTGCTGCGAGTGGTTGGGCGTGAAGAGAGGGAAACAAGACAAAAGAAAACACTGTGAGGATGATCGTCACTGCTCACCATGAGGCAACAGGAAAGAGGACCATACAGTTAGAACTCCAACATATAAGTGATGATGAAGGCTTAAGTAGAGGTTACAGGATAGCAAGAATATTCTAAACATGAATGATGAACCACATTTGTTGAATGAACGGGGAGAAAAAAAAGGCCTGGTACATATATTGAGGAACACTGAGAGAATGGGAAGCAGGTTTGGTAAATCCAGGCATCACTGCAGGGAAGGAAAGTGGGAAACTGGATGGGAAAGAAAGTCAGCAGGCATGTGGTAGATGGATGGAAAATGGCAGGGAGGAGTTAATGCGACTGACAGCTGACTCCCAGTCGGCATTGATGTGGGGAGGCTCTGACACATGTGGATTTACAAGCTGCTTCTCCCCACCTGCCGCTGAGGGGATTGTCAGCATGTTCATGCCTTTCCCACACATCCACCCTTCGTGCTCTGCTGTCAGCCATTAGGAATCACCAGGGCAGCGACAAGGACATGATCCCTCACAGGCTTCCCACCTGCCAACACTGCCAACTGTGTTTGAGAGAGCACAGAGCCAAGACAGAAGCACCACTGTTGGGAATTACATATGGGTCTCAGCAGTTGTGGGTAAGTGGTTTTCTCAAACAATATGGCGCCCCCTGCTGGCTGCCTGAAAAGAACATGATGATTTTTCCACATGGCAGCTTGGTGAGCTTCTTAAATAAGTGACAGATGTCCATATTTGTGTTTCATAATACTTCACCAAAGACATAAATATGTCAACAACTAAACGATAAGGAATCCTAATACAATCATAAACCAAAACTAGCTCAAATACAAAGTCAACAATCTCTTAAATGGTTGAAAACAGATTATGTGATGTTATTATGATGTATGTTAAAAGCACGATGACACATGCCTGCGAGAAGGTCATTTTTCACATGTGCAGGTATTCACTGTTACACCAAACGACAACACTCTAGGCCTAAATTCAACTACTGCCCTCGTCAATCTACCTAGCACACAAAGCAGCAAGCAGGCAGCTCATGGTGCTGGAGGGCATTTACACTCTTGCAGGAAAATCTAGTCAAGAGGCTGGATTCTCCCGTATATATAACCCTGACAGTTTGGAGGGAAACCGAGGGAAAGACTGGCCCTCTTATAAACTGTCATCTTTAAAAACAATGGCGTACAGATGACCTCTTAATTAAAACCTTAAGTTACACCGTTCTTTTATAATACATTTGTTAGCAATTTAGAAAAGGAACTATGAACAGCTGATTTATTTTATGTGTACATTTGCATGTACTGACAGCTGTTACTGGGATATTGATCTTGAAGAAACACTGGAGGATTCTCACGGACTTCCCGAGGGTTGATTGCTGATTGTACTAGTTGTTGTTTTTTAACTGTGTGCACTGACCTTTTGTACAGCATGCCTAGAAGCTTTTCTACTCAACCACTACCTTTTTTTCCCCTATGTAAGTGCTTTCTACTGAACATTTACAGTCCTTATCAGACAGCAACTTGGGGTCAAGGATCCAACCACCACCCTTCCGATTAGTGGGTGACCTGCTCTACCTCTTGAAATGACAGTTTTAAGACAACATGTTGTAAACTATAGCAACCCATTGCTCGCTGTTGTCAGAAGTGATCTTATTACCTGGTGGTATAGGATGATGGTTCAGCTGTTGTTTTTTATACATCCTCTTTGCAGCTCTCCAATACACTGCTTTACAGGGATGCTGCAACCCCTGCAAGCAGCTTTACAACCCACTCTCATTAGCTTGTGTGCATATCTGATGTCTGCTTTCTTTGGAGTTTTAGCTGCTCCTCTGCCTGCCCTTGGGTTTTCCATGTGTGCATATGGAAAGGCAAGTGGGTCCCAAACGAGCAAGTGAAAAAAACAGAGGCAAGAGAGGCAAAAGATGCTAAGAGGGAAGCTATAAGTCCAGCAATAATTACCTTCTATATTTTTCTATAAGCAACACTTCGCAAAGTAGACACATTTATAAATATTTTATTACAATTTTTTGTTAAAGACAAACTGAACGCACACAAAAAAATTATACTATTCATATTTATTTGAAAACAACAATCCATTTCTTCCACTTCTACTGCGATTCCTTGTTGCAACTGGGGTCATACATGATATTTGTATTAATTCCACAGAACACCATCACAAAAGTTACCCTTTTATATGCATGTTTACCTCTTTTTTTTGTCCTTTTTATGTATTGTTGTCATTTCTATACAATGACTTGTGCTTTGATATCTTCGAAAGAGAGAAAGAGTTTTTAAAGACATCATTGTCATCAGGATAAGTGTACATAACAGAGGGAGGATCGAAATAGAAAAAACGTCGTAAGAAGAGGATATACTGGTCGAATACACACTGGTACAGAATACAGAGATACACACTCACATTGCAGCCTGCCCGACTCGGCCCGAAACTGTCAACAAGAGTAAAGAGTTGTTGTCCCAACCGCTCCCTTCTTCTCCTGATTTTAGGATTTTTAAGTATGCTGTTGTTGCCTTGCAACAAATACAATCCCTGCTGGTGAGCAGAGTTTTGGCTAAATATTGCTTAGCTACAAAATGGATATTCAGGAGATGAGGAGGGACCACAGGCGGGCCAAAAAAGCAGTGCAGAAAGCCTTAAAATCACGACTGTTGTATGTATTCTTAATATTCTCCGACAGTTTAGGGTGAAGAGCACAGAGCAGATCTCCCCCTAAACACTTCGTTCAAAGTTCGCTGCAAAAGAAAAGGAAAGAAAAACCGATGAATACCGGGACGTCCACAGGAGAAATATAAGGTGCATTTGTCAGAAAGTTTGATGCATGTGTTTGCATGTGTGTCCCCCTTGAAATAAATCCATTCAGTAAGAGTTTCAGTGGGTTGATTGCCATTGCCCCAAAAATGTGCATCAATAACAAAAAAATGTGTGTATGTGTGAGTTTAGGGGGAGATGACTGGGTATTTACATGGACTGGAATGTTTTTCCCGTTTACATATCTGGCATTCATTCAAGAATGTGGAGCTACCTTTGCCTCCGCCTGATGTTAATCTTGGTTGCAGATGGATGCATCGGTTGGGCGGGAGGAGTGTGGGGGTGTATGGAGAGAGGCGGGGCAGAGTTAAAACCAACATTTAAGCACAAAAAAAGAAGGAAAAAAAGCCAAGGTGCAAGAAGGCATTCACTTAATGCTGTGCGCAAATCTGTGCCTTCTAAAAATCAAAAGAAAAACAAGACATAATACCACAAAAGTTAAGATAAAAAAGAGGAAAAATCACAAGCAGGGGGCAGGCAAAGAGCACCAGAGAAAATGTACAAGCAAACTACCATAACCTTAATGTGAATGTCATTCTACATGTTAAGTGCAGATAGATAGATAGATAGATAGATGATAGATAGATAGATAGATAGACAGACAGGTTGATAGATTCTATATACTGTATGTATTAATATGCTGGGTAAATATTCTGGTAAATCTTCTATGTGTATATACCTCCAAGTAGAGGGGGCTCACTTAGACGTATATAAATAGGTCTAACATAAAAAGCCATATTACAGTGTGCATATCCTCGCCCTAATGTAAGCGATAGCAAAAAACCCATGCTTTACATAGAAAAAGGCATCCACGACATTTAAGAAAAAATGTACAATTTATGAAACATGGTAACAATAATAATAAATAGTATTATAGGATTGCTGCTGTACACAAAAAAGCCATTTTTTAAATTTCACTCATATAAAAATATGTTTTAGTGCAACCGTACGTAATAATCATATCCATAACTTCACATCGCTTGTCGAGACTTTTAAGTTTAAGGTGTCCAAAAAAAAGAGAGAGAGAGAAAGAAAAAACAGGGATGAAAGGGGGAGGAGGATGAGGAGGAGGGAGGGGGTTGCATTTATTACAAAGCTGATACGTGATAGTATTGTACTTTATTTACATTTACTTTCCTGCTTTGTTTGCTTATAAGAACATAAGCAAAAAAAAAAGAGAGAGAGATAGAGAAATTAAAGAAAAGGCACACACGTAGCTGTCCGATGGTTTTTTGTTTTTCTTCGTCGTACCGTTTAACTAGAGTCCTTTGTTTTGTTTTTAGCAGATTTTGGTCGGGCTCACGTTGGTGGGAGTTACCGTACATGTGTATGCTCTTTAAAGTCTTTAAATAAGAAAGTCTCTGAGAGCAGGCCCCGTTTAAAACAGGCATGCTGTACACGAACATCAAGAGGTCCGTTTGAGTCTTTATGTTTTTATGTGTGTAAGAGAGAGAAAATGTGAGAAGAAATTGTGTGTAAAGTGTGCAAAAGTCAGTTTTTCTCTCTCCTGTTGCACTTCATCCCTTCCTATTATCCGAAAACAAACAAACAAAAAAAGGAGACATCCATCGTTTCTCCTCCTCCCCTTGGTCCTCCTCTGCAGCACTACGACACGTCTTTGCTTCTCTTTGTGCTTTCTGCCTCTCTGTCTCTCTCCATCTTGAGAGGTTTGGATGCCATTGGAGGCTGCAGGCTGTCAGATCCGGGGCTCGGAGGGTAAGGGGATGAGGAGGAGGAAGAGGGCGAGTGAGGAGAGGCTGGGACTGATGAGTGGGGAGGCCTGAGTTCCAGGCTGCTAAAGTGCTGAATACCAGGACCTTGAGGAGGAGATGGTGATGGGTGGGGAGATGGCGAATGGTGTTGATGGGAGTCTGGGGACAAAGCTGACGGAGAGGAAGAGGAGGAAGGCGCTCTGCTTCCGTCTTTCCCGTCATCCACTCTGCCTCCACCTCCTCCTCTCTCAGCAAACTCCTTGGAGTCAATGCAGAGGGAGGCGATGGCCTTGGTGCACGTCTGGATTCCCTCTTCCTGCTCCTGCTCCTGCCTCACGCCTCCTCCTCCTTCCTTCTCCTGTGAGGAGCGGAGAGGTGATGCTGAATCCCTCACTGTTTCTCCCACTACTGCTCCGTGCCCGCCCCTCTCTGAAAAGGAGGTGAAATGTGCCTCGCTGGTGATGGAGTCCTCCGATATGCTCTTCTGCAGTGACATCCGAGCAGCTTGCAAAGCCCCCTGCTGGGCCAGAGGGGTGTTAACGGACGCAGGAACAGAGTGTACAATCTGGATTCCACCGATGGGGATCATTGGGTAAGGCGAGCGCACCTGAAAGAGAAACGTTTAATTCAGTCACGTGTTAAATGTCTGATCCCATTTATACTGAACTAAATACTCCACTGGAGCATTTATGCCACTGAAAACAGTCCTTGTTTACTCTAAAGTGAGTAACATTTATGCTCTTTTACAGTTTTGGGGAAAAAAAATCTTTAAAAGAAGAAGAAAAGTTGTTTGTAAATGACAAAAATCTGTTTTCTTAGATCAATTGTTGTCTTCTTCTTTAACCTTTATTTATCCCAAAACAAAAGATAAGATAAGATAAGATAAGATACCTTTATTAGTCCCACAAGGGGAAATTTCATCTACTTAATTAGCAGAAGTAGCATTATTACATACAAACGTTTTGTATAAGATGGTTTTATAATTATGGGAATAATAATTTAACAATAGAGTACTAAATTCTACTTTTACAACATATCCTTTTTTCTCAAATTAAGTCAAGTAATAAATGAAATATTACTTAACTAAGGACATACAAAACATGAAAATATCTATGCCTTAAACTTTCATTCTTTCAAATCTCCAGCAGGGGGCGATTTTTCTGGTTGCAAAACAAGAAAAAATTACCTTATTTCTTACCACAGGAAATACTTTCCTGGTGAGTTTATAGCCTCAGTAGGTAGTTTCATGTCTTTAATAGAACATGATGTTCATTTTGTAAGTGATCAAATGAACAATAAAGCATGGTATGATTAATGTGGGGCTACTTTGCTTTCCACCTCTTGCTCGTGACAGCTGGCTTTGGAAAAACAAAAATTGCTGAGGGCTCAAGCTGAGGCTTTAAAACAGGACGGTCCATCTTTTACATACAGTTTTTGTAAAACAATCAAAATCTGTATCATAAAAAAAATAAAAAATAGAAAAAATACCTGTAGTTGAGAATGTAGGGGAAGGTGACTGTAGAGGACTTGGTGGGGTGGGCTAGACTGGTTACCACGGCTACCCTGATCCCCTGATGACGGTGAACCCGGATGTTCCTGGAAGCCAAAGAGAAGATGAAGATGAAGTCATGCTGCTGGATATAATCACAAACTGCTGAGTTTACTTGAAAATTTCTTCTCCCAGAGAGAGTCAGACTGCTCAAATGAACACCAGCATTTACATTTTGACAGGCAGCACATGCCCTCAACATAAATACACATGATTATTGGACAATTCTTCTTACAATAAACACACACGGGAGGTTTTTCAATGGAAATCCAAATCTTATGTAACAAAATAAACGAATGAACCCTGATGAAATGCGCGATGGTGCTGGACAACAGGTGTTGGTACGAGAACAAAGAAATCTAAAGAATGAAGGCTCGCTCAGATTTCTTGTGTATGAAAAATGGTTGTTAAAGCATTAATCAGTTATTTGAAGAGCAGTCAGTTATCCAAGCAGAGTCGCTCTCTGCTTCATGCTTTGTTTAAGTGGGACCAGCAGCAGGAGCTGGAGTTTGAAGTAGGGCTCTTAAGAAGAAAAACAGCCGCGCTATTAACCACACCAGCCAGCCAAGATCCCATTACCACCAAAACCCAGCAGCCCTATCTTCAATCATCCGTCTCTCCAACCCTCTCAGTCTATCTGACTCGCTCTTTATTCCCTCATCCTCTCTGAATGTTTCTTCTGTCTGCCAGACGGCTTCGTCTCTGTCAGGTTCTCTCTTTCTTGGCTCCCTCTTTCTGTCCTTTTCTTCTATATTCCTAAGTTGTGCTTCGGGTTTTTCACATCAAAATCACAGTCCGCATACTCAAATGCTCTACTTCAACGGTAGACTTTAGAGAGGCAAATGTTTTTAACAAAACCACAAGCATGTATTTACTGAAAGTGAGGAGAAGTCCATTTCTGTGAACAAAATTGATCAAAATCTTCCTCCCAGACTAATAAAAATGATACTTTTTCATAAGCAAACTTACAGAGAAATCTGAGCCTAAGAACCTGTGAAACAAGCTCACCTTCTAGGTATGAACATTTATTGTTAAAAAGAGAGAGAAGATATCTTCTGACATGAGCAGCAACAAGAATAGTAGAGTACTACTGTTCTTGTTGCAGGCATAAATGACGACTGAGAGGAAAAGGAGGTGGATTTGGATTTCGTTTGTTGTAATATAAATAAGTTAAATAAAGGATCCAGAATATAATTCTTAATCCCGCTTCCAAAATATGCATTAGGTTCAAGCTCACAGTCTAACTATCAGACTGCTTATGTCCCTTTCCTGGCCAATTTCCCTCATGTGTCCATGTTATTCTTTAGCTCCATCACTCATGTCTGATAAGTTAAACCATTGTCTGTCCCATACAACAATCAGCGTCAGTGTGAAACTAAAATATTTAAACATTGAAGCATAATCGTGAACAAAATCTTACCGTCTCCATTTCTGTGCTGGCTGTGTGACGTCCCAGAGCGCTGAACTCTCCCTGACCCAACGCACCAGTCTGATGACTCGGCCTCAGGCCCCGCGCCCCGCTCTGCTGGCTGGTGGTCACAAATACGGACAAATATCACATTATACCTTAATCAAGTGTAAAATGTGCATCTGTTTATCTGTTAATGATACTGAGTAGTTTTAAGTTGAACTGAGGTTTGCTGTTAAGCTATTTAAGTGAATCAGTTAGGGGTACTGGATTAAATGGAAAAGGTTCTTCTTCGGACCTATAACTTGCTAAAACTATTAGCCATTAAGTAACAAAGTGGCTGACATCATTCAAAATTTGAGCTTACCTTTGGTGGTGGAGGTGTTGGTGAAGTCCTCTGCGAGGAGACACAGGCCGGATCATCCCCCTGTGGCGGCCTCGTGGTGAAAGGTCTCGCTTGTAATCCCTTCCCGATGGAGACGTGGGCCGAGACAAGGGAGAAAGCAGTGACAGGTGTCCCCTTCTTGGGGAAAGGTCTCGTCTGTATCCCCCTGCTGCTCCCAGGTCTCTCTTAGGGGAGATGTGACGAAGAGGAGAAATGTCCCGCCGGGGTGACAGGTGTCCTGCGCGGGGTGAGAGGTCACGACGTGGGGAGAGGTAACGGCGGGCTGAGGGTGAGGAGGATGGGGAAATGGGGGATGGGCAGCCAGAGTTGTCCAAACCGGGTGAGGAAAGCCGTGATGAGGGGGAGGAGAGATCCGGGGAGGGGACGGGAAGGTCTTCATCCATGGAGGAGGAGGAGGGTGGAACCAGCAACCTGCTACCCTGCGGCCGCTGCTGGCCTCTCTGGTACTCTGACTGACTGTACTCCCGCCCAGCCAGGTCGGTAGGCGGAGCCTGCGGTGTGATCTGGATACTCGGCACGGTGGTGAAATAGCCAAACAGAGGCGGCCTGCTCGTGTTTCCCAGGAGGTCGGACGCTGAATGGTAAGAGAAGTGAGGAACAGGTTGGGAGGCGGCCACAGCTGTGACAGAAAGGGAGGGCAGGCCATAAGGCTGCGGGCTGGTGGAGCGCGAGCGAGTCTTTGGGGTGGAGTCACCATCATAGTCTTCTTCGTCGTCGTCTTCATCATCCACCTCATCACCATCTTCTTCACCACCCTCTGAGTCATCAGCATCTGAAAACTGGTGCTCTGCCATCTCACCTCTGGAATTCTTCTCTGAAGACCTCTGGCCTTCATCTCCGACATCTTGAAGAAGAGGAGAAAGCAGCAAGAGAGAGAAGGAAAAAGAGGAAGTGGAAGAAGATGTGAAAAATATTAAAGCAGGAGATGAAGAGTGAAAAACAGGAATGAAAAAGAGATAAGGAAAAAGGATTGAAAGTGAAGTAGTAAGGCAAGAAGAAGAAGAATGGAAGGAAAGAAAAGAGACAGAATACGGACACAGGAATAAGGACGAAAGGACAGGAAGAGGAAGAAAAAAGGGGAAAATGGACAAGAAACAGCAACATTAATGTATAAAGGAGATGAAGGAGAAAAGGCAGAAACAAAAACAGTGGGAAGAAAAATACAGAGGAGGAAGAGGAAGAAGAAAAGAAAGCAGAAGGAGTAGAAAGAAGGAAGGAGAGAAACAGGAAGAAGACAAAGAAAGGATAAAGTAAAAGGAACGGGAGGGGAAAAGAAGGTAGAAGGAGACGAAAAGGACAATGAAGAACAGAAGAGTGGGGGGAGAGAAATGGTTTGTATTAATAGGTGAAAGAGTTTAGGTGTAAAACAAAACACCAATGAAACCTCATTCCCACCAGCTCAAAACAATAAAACACAATAAAAAGAAAGTTATTTAAACCCTCAACACTTTGGTTTTTCCCACAGGATGGACTGCAGCCAAATGTTGGCAGGGTCTTATTGTATAGTAGCAGCAAAGTTACGGCTGGCAGGTAACCAACGCTTTAATATGCAGCCAGACGATTGGCTGAAAAACGTTAATTCTGGGAATTAGAAAGTTTGCTTGCTTTTTGTGACTTTCAAAAGAGTCTAAGTTGAAACAGAGGCATGTTTTTGTTGTTCAGAGCTTCTTATCTGTCCACAGAGAGATCGAAAAATATAAAATTGATTTAAAAAAAAGAAAAAAGAAAAAAAGAAATTCCATCAGCATTGTATTTTTCCCCCATATGCAGCACAGAGAAGAAGAAGTAGTTAATAAATCGTATTTAGGCAACTATTTCAACGGAAATCAGTTGCACTAACATTGGACTACTTTTCCAGTTAGTCTTATATACAACAGTTTCTCACAAACCACCAGTGTTTATGTCTCAGTGACTCACTCACTGGATTTCTGTAGCCCTCCCTTTCCCCAAAAAACCCCTGTGTATATGTGGGATCATATCCCAATTAAATGGCATGCCAAAACACAGTTACATTTAATTTGGTGGTCTACATGGTGGGGCATTACCACCAGCTACCAGTCCCATTCTGGTAAAATATGATGGTAATGGCTCAGTTCATTCGCTTTTACAAAAATTATGCAAAGACAACCTACACTTTTTATTCGTAACACATTTTTTCACAGAAATCTTAAGTGATTGGTTGAGAGATGCTCACGCTGAGCACAAGAGTAAAACGTTTGTTCAAAGCCGACTTCAGTACAGGCAAATGTTAGCTGGCTAGCAGGAAAAACACAGTGGGGTAGCCCATTCACAGCAGAAGAGATAAATGCTTGAGTAGATTAAAAAATCTAGATCAAATTCTAACTAACATCTCCATTTGTGAGACTCAGGCAATCAAGTGTTTATCCTGAATTCGTAAGTAATTGTGTGGCGACAAAATTTTTAGATACCGAATTATCCGATGATGTATTTTATTTGGTCGTTATGGATTTTGACCGAAATTCCAACTGTGATACTTGGACACAATCATCTTAAAATTAAGATTGGACCCATTTGTGTGGCACATTTAGGACACTTTAGGAGGTTAAGTAATTACATTTGAAACTCCAAGTTTTTAACCAGGTAGTACAAAAATTCATTTACTGATGGTCAATTCAAATATTTACTCACATTTTGTCCAGTTAATTAAAAATTCACATTGAAAGAAAAATGCTGTTATTCTTCCAACGTGAGCCAACGTGGAGGTATGTCAGTCAGGTATGACAATAAATGCTTTATACTTTATTTTTTATATGTTGTTCATTTGGTTGCTTAAATAATTAGTTAATGGCAATAGAGAGGTATAGAGAATCAGTGGATCCATTCTTTACAAGAGCAAACTAGATACCAAGATGCCGTCCCTCCAGATGTTTAAAGAACGAAGTGTAGCAAAAATCAGCTGAAAGTAATAACTGCAAATGGTGAAAACTCCATAGATTATAAAAATAATCCCACTAATTTCCAGCTTCATTATCAAGTCATCAGGAGATTAACGGGAAATCGAGACCACAGCCCCGAGAGACAGCTGATGAGGATTTATTATTGGTGAATATTTCATGGAAAATCATATTCATTCGTCAATATCAGCCTACAACAGGTTCGCCAGTAATAATTTTCAGATTATTTCCACATCAGCAGATTAATAGCACGGCGTATTCCTTGGCGTATCCTCATGAACCTCGTCACTGAGGTTGACCGGCTAATATTTGTTTCTTTTTCTAAGCTGTAGCTTTAAATTGTTCCTGGAGTATTTTAAGGCCATAAGAGGTGTTTTTTAAATATTTTTTTTAGTCAGCTTGTGTGTCAGGTGTGGTTGTTTGACATGGATGCTGGCTGTCAGGATAAGCTCTGCTTTCCATTACACTAATTGTCTCTGTACAGCTACACCGAGCCAAGAGCTCTGCAGGCTGCACTCAATAAGACAGCAGGATGTAGTCCAGCTCAAGAAGTGTGTGTGTGTCTGTGTGTGTGTGTGTGTGTGTAAATGCATGAGTGTGTTTGTCTCCTACCTCCTTCGTCTGCCTCAGTGTCCTCAACAGAAGACATGGAGACTCCCAACTCCAGACACTTTTTCATATGAGCCTTAGACTTCATGTGCTTCGTCAGGTTTCCTGCAAAATGCGCACACACAAGCACAAACACCATTTAATGACCCTTCGACTAGTCTTAC
Source organism: Oreochromis aureus (assembly GCF_013358895.1). Classification (NCBI taxonomy): domain Eukaryota; kingdom Metazoa; phylum Chordata; class Actinopteri; order Cichliformes; family Cichlidae; genus Oreochromis; species Oreochromis aureus. The sequence continues at coordinate 23,122,749 of NC_052956.1, read as the reverse complement.
TGGAAACCACAGTTTCTTGGGCTGCATCAACACAAGACTGTAAAAGAAAGAGGTGAAATGGAAATAGAAGCGGATGAAAGAGTAAGACCGCAAGATTGCAATTTACAAATAATATATAATTTATAACAAATTTAATTTAATAACAAAATTACTCAACCTGTCTGGACTCTGCTTCAGTTGGCAGAATGTATAGAATCCAGAGATACACATGCTTTACATGTGAATTTGAAAATCTATCCCGTGGATAATGGCTTTTTATTAAAGATCACATATCGGGTAGTCAGCATCTTTAACCTCTGATATGATGGAGGTTCCTGCTGACCACAGCTACAGAAAAACAGCCTTTCTGCATGTTTTATTCATTCATTTAACCACTTAGTGCTGCGCCTTAAGAGTTTTCCTACTAAAAGTCTGCCGTAAAAAGCTGCTAACACCTGGAAAAATGTTTACAAGGTTTACTGTGATGGTCAAGGAGAAAGTTTAGAAGATATTTATGGAGATCTACAATATCCAGTGGTTACTGCAGTTATAAAATAAATCAAACCCCGGCCTTAATAAGTCACTGCATTACTTGCATACAGAGATAAACAGAGTTCAGTCAGTAATGCTGTAGTCAAAAAAAGATTCATTTCCTCTCCTCTAACTTATATTCACCAGTATAAATGCAAAAGAAGCAAAACCCGAGCACGGATCAGAGCAGACATCAGTGACAACAGATACGAAAAAGCACCGAGGGCGGAGGCGGGTTACAAGGAGGGTTGCAGTTGCACAGTGACTGTAGCCAGGCTTGCTCATAGCATGCTGCAAAACACACATTATAAAAGAAGCCCTACCTTTCGTCTTGAATGCAAAGTTGCAGAACTTGCAGACATAGGGTCGGATGTCGGTGTGCGTTCGGATGTGTTTCTTCAGCATGCTGGGCTTCTTGCAGCGGATGCCACACTCTTCGCAGATGTATTTCCCTCGCCCGCGACCGCGGACGTAGACGTAGTCCTCATTGGATTTATAGCTGGAGGAAAGAAACAGTGCAGCGATGAGGTTTTTTACATTTTTGCAAAACAGGCACTTTGTTAACACAATAGCAGAAACAATTGTTAACAATGAAGCCATGAAAGTGAGTTTCGCTTGTAATATCATAATTTTGTCCTGCCACAGTTGTTATTTATGCTTATGTATACAGTATAAAGATAAATAATGTACTGCTACAGTATAACTGCCAGACAGCCCTCTACGGTTGGCTGTGATTCAATTCACTTCATCACAATTTATTTTTCCCAAGGGGACAATTAAAGGCTGGCGAAGTAGTAAACGGATACACACATACAGCACAATGCTAACACACACACAGAGAAAGACACCGATCCTGTTTTATATTGAAAAATATATGAAACGTGTATTCCAATCTTCATTGGACACTCTATTTATTGTTATTGAAAATCTTTATCCTTCACCACAAAGAGGTCAGAGGTCAAAGTCAGAGACACAGATGCTTGCTGACACAGAGGTTCTGGTTAAATAAGACTGAAATGAGGTTTCCTCTGCTCAGATGCATCGTAGGGCTCAGAGGGTGTCAGAGACATCAGTCTGGGTGCAACATACAACGGCATGTGAACAACTAAATGTTAACCGAACCCCCCCCTCCACAGTTTAGCTGGTTAGCTTTGACGTATTTGATAAAGAAACAGTTTATTATCTGAGACAATACTGATGCTATGTGTGAAGGAGCTAAGGTAACAAAGTTACAGGCGGGAGGAGACGAAAACATTTTATTGTTCTTGTTTTAATTTCGTTATTGGATTGTAAAAATTTCAATCAGGGCAGTCTCTGATGAATTCTTGCATGCTAGTTTCCCTAAATCTTCAATGAGCAATAATGGATTGATTCATGTTTAAATCCCACTCACCCCTGCTGGGATGGTTCATATAGTGCTATATTTTACACCTTGTCATATGTCACTCAGCAGAATTGTTAATTTCCATTTGCAGTCATTTCCAATTGCTTGCCTCAAAGCTGAGGTTAGTCCCATTCATTACCCAACCACTGCATGCCACCAATAACCACTGGTGACATGATGGACACCAGAAGGACAATACACCCACACCCCTCAAAAAATGCTCAGGAATGACGCAAGGCATTGATTTGGCCTCTACACTCCCACAATCCCTCAATCTGAGCATTCGCTCGAATGATTCCAGTGAAAAACACAAACCAAACAGATCTGATGGGTCAGAGGTGTTCTGGCACCAACATATTGTCAGGCATTATCAGTTTTACTCTGAGGAATACACCAGGTGTTTGCATGTGATGTTACATCTCTGATTGTTCATCTGTCTTTTGCACAATCTCAAGTCACACATTTGGCATAAACAAAGTCTTTTATTTTGAAAATAAATCTCATTGCCACTCCTGTCTCTGCTCATCAGCTCTGCACATCTTGACGCAGCTTCTGTCAAAAATGGAGAGCGGAGAGCCGCTTCTGGGATGCTTTCGAAGCACGCTGTGAAGCATCTGGTGGCGTATTCCACGGGGGTTATTGCCACAGCTGATCATCATGTGTTTGTAGTAAGCTGCAACAGATTACTTTGTGTCTCACGATGATCACCATGATTAATGTAAGCAGAAAACAAGCCTGCTGTCTTTTATTATCCCTGTGAATTTTGTTGACCTGGTCATAACCTCCATACAGATGCAACCTTTCTTTCTTTTAAGCTAAAACGGGAACCACTGGAGCGTTCCACTTCTGGCTTTGTTGTTCATCATCTTTTCTAAAAAAAAAAGATAACCACAGTCCTTCAGCCAGTCCCACTTATTCTTTTACAAGATTTCTTTTTTTTAAGCATCGCTGTCAGTCGTGATTTTCTATCCCACATGAGGCTTTGAGTGAAAGAGCGGACACTTGGCAGTGGGATCAGTGCATGTCTGCATGAGTCTGTCAGTCATGGAGGGAAGTTACCACCAACCACCAGTCAAATTCTGGTAAATTCTGTCTGTTTTTGCTCTGCCGCAGAAGCATCGCATTTAGTTCAGATTTTTTGTACTAAAGAAAAAAAAGAATAAATCCTTGTGGAGGAGTAGCAAAAGCTGCTGGAGGATTGTATAGTTTCCTGTTCTGTCTGCAGTGGCTGGAGAAGTGGATAATGTGTAGTTCAGGGCCTCATGTGTTAAAGGAGGTCAAATATCAGGTACATCAAACAATCCATCTGCAGCAGCGAGGGGAAATTTGTCTTTCAACTGCACCGCGGACTGGGAAATACCTCTGAGTGCTCGTCTGAGCCGAGACGTTTGCACAGCTGTGTCCAGTTACCAAAAATGAATTATGATGATTATTTTGTTTTATTCTATTTTATTCAGGGCACACGGTAAGATCATAAAAGCAGATTCACTTTCAAAACTACTGAAACGTTCGAGTGACGGCGAAACGTAAAGCCAGTAAAAGATCTGGTTCTTCGGCCAAAATTTGCACTTAATGGATTTCTGTCATAGAGAAAGATTTCACCTTAGGTTTCTTTCTTTTTTTTTAAGGTATAGTCTGTTTGAGTGCCTGTTTGTGTGAGTGTATGTGTGCATATGTTTGTCTTTCCTGTGCACTCTGTTTGTGTGCTTTTATCCACTTATTCCTCTTAAGTGTCCTTTGGGGACACCAGAGAATTACTTCACTGCTGCATTTAATAACTCCCTGTATATGTGTGTGTGTGTGTGTGTGTGTGTGTGTGTGTGTGTGTGTGTGTGTGTGTGTGTGTGTGTGTGTGTGTGTGTGTGTGTGTGAGAAAGCGAGAGAGAGAGAAGGGGTATATTTGCATGTTGTGTGTGTCTGCACCGTCTGTTCCATTCGGTAACCTTGGTCTTACTGGCTCTACTGTAGGCTATAAAACATTATGACACTGTGGGAATGTCTCTCTCTACAGGGGTTAGCTTAAACTCCCTCGTACAGGCTTTATTTGACCATTGAATGTACACTTGAAAAAAAAATCCCTTAGCTTTCTATGTGGAAAATAAGCCAGATGTGAGTTTAATGACAACACAATAATAAACAAAAGATTTTCTCTGCTTTGTCGCTAGATTTGAGTAACTTTCAGGAATATAAATAGACTATATAAACTTTGACTGCTCAGCAAAAGATGCCAGCCTTCTCAAATAGATGCAGACATGCAAGCCAATTTATGAATTAAAGCCAGAGTAGATTAAAGCTTTCATGATTCTGTGCATGCTTTGAGTATAAGTCAGTTAGTGCTATAGATACATTTTCTTTAACCAAAAAAGTTTCACGTGGCCATATTAACCTATTTAGGAGCCTCATGCACACACACAAGCTAAGGTTGTTGGTGCAACCATGGCGGTACTGGATGCCGAGAGCTAAATGTCCATTTTTTATTCTTCTCCCCTAGGACGCCTGCTCAGGTTAACCCTTGTTTTTCCTTTCTGAACTGAGCGTTTACTCTTGTATTTCACGTCTGCTTCCTGCACCAAATGACAGGGTGTGCATCAGAAGTTAGTGAGGGTTAGCCTACTAGGGCTACCCTTGGAAAACCTCAGAGCCTATTATAATTCTTGTCAAATCACGTGTTTATTGATATGTAGTGAGGTGTCAAAACATGTCATTAAGAGCACAGGGAGGGTCATCAGATGTCTTTCTGGGGGAAACAGCCCAAAGTTCTTACTAGAATAAAAGGAGCGTGACAGTCTTGAGCCAGAAGACACCAAAAACTACACATATTGGTTAAAGGTTTAAGATTTAATATTTGTCTCTTCTTATCATAACACTGGATGGTGAAAAATGCTGATCATCCAGTGTTTTTCATGTGACCCCCAGAGGTCTTTTCCAACCATTCATACGTGACTCGTTTGGAGTGACAACCCTTAAATGCGGTTCATCACGGCACAATCGCCAACGAGTATGTGTATCTTTGAGCCGCCACTTTGACTCAACAACAGTATCTGACACTCTGAGACTAAGAAGGAGACATATTTTGTTCAATTTTTTTTAAAACACATTAGTTTGACATGGTTAGATTATCCCAGGCATAAACTTTTGTTAGTTTAGCTGATGATAAATTTTGCACGTGCAACATCTGTTGTGCTGAAACAATACCTCATACACTCACTTTTTGGGGAACTGATAAATTTATTTGGGAAAATACTGAACACGAGGATGAAAAAGCTAAAGTAGGGTTTTAACAACAGTTAAATATTTATGTTAAAAGGAGGGGCAATGTTTGCTGTAACAATGTGATTAAGCAGTTCATCTGCTTTGAGTCAAAACCAGAAGATAATACTTAAAGTTATGACTTCTGCCAAAGATTTTCTGCTTCTTTCTTTTTTGGCTTCTGCTTTTATTCATCAGCTGACTCATGTTCACAAAGATGGATGCAAAGTCGCTTAAAAGAGCTTTCTTATCTCATGCAGAAAAAAAAAAAACCTTTTCTAAAGCTCTGGTGAATCTGAACGTCCATTTCCAAAGTGTCCTGCATTTTGTCATCGCTGTATGGTGGAAATCTTTTCAGTTGTGTGGGAGTAAATGAACTTTATACATTCAGAAAATGCTGAAACTGTTCTCTAAAAACAGAAATTGGCAAAAATGCGCCGCTTTCAAAAAGGTGCTGCACATTGCAGTAATTTATTAGAACTGCAATCGCACATGAAGTCACACACAAACAATAAACTTTGAAAAAAATCTATAAATAATTTGGAATAAAGGCGAAAAACTCGTAAAAATGTTAAAACTAAAATAAAACATTGCGCCGAATAAATGAAGTAATCTAATAGGATTTTTAAAAAAGCATTTCTCCTCTCAGCAACTAACAAAAGAAATAAATACTGGAGTTGTTGGTGTTAGAAAAACTGCGTGAAAAAGGCTTTAAAACACAACTAACGAGGGACAAATCCCACTTCACACCAGTCTATAAAACTCAGAGCAAGAATTATGAAAGTTGACGTCCAATTACAGCAATGCAGCCCGAGTCGTTAGCCCGTGATGGGTTTACCAGGCTCAGGCTCTTGGCCCGACTCTCGCAGGCACAAATTAAGCCCAAAGAATAGGCTGTAAAAGGATAAGTCTTCTTTTTTAATACCTAAGAAGATTTTTCTGACTAATCATGATGAGGCAGATGTCCTTACAGTTCATACAGAGGTCATCAGTGCTGATTTTTATTGAATACTCAGCTGTTAGGATTAAGAAAAAGACAAAAGGCAGCTCAGTATTTTGAATCACGTACTTGTAACAAATCACTTTTCTGTATGCAAGTTTTATGCCTTATTTCTTTCCTTATTCCTGATTTTCTAAGGGAAAAGCATTAATACAAATAATATCATAAAAGTGGTTATTAGTTAGTATATGTTTACATTTTAAGTAAAGCCTGACCTTTTCCTTTGACGATTTAATTTTACATCTCTTTAGGGTTTTATCTGCTCTTTTCATTCACAGAAAAATAAACTGATTTTGACCATACAAGTTTAAATCCGCTTTTCTTTTCTTTTTTATCCCTCTAGTCTCTGAGGAAGTGTGAAACACGCTGTAGACTGATCTCTTTATGTGATCTATGATGCCACAGCAGACAGCAGAAACAGCATTTAAATGCTTTTAAAGGAGCATTTCACCCCAACATCAAATATTTAAATATTTGCTACCCTGTACATGATTTCTGTTCATGTTGGAGTGAGAAGCTTCACAAAGGAACTATTTTATTTCTGCACCTCTACACCAGCCAAACATATTGCTGTGATAATGAGAGGCTCCTCCTAGTGTGGCAGGATGTAAACATTCGCGCATCTTCCTGAGCTGAGCTGTAACGTTAGTTAGCTGCATGCTTTATCTGTTAGAAGAGGACACTTCCTACTTGAAGATTTGTCCTTTTCTATTCCACAATTTCTCCCAACAAGCTGATGCTACAATAACATCAACTGGCATGGCTTCAAGTACACAAAAGAAAGAGAGAGTAGTTTTCTGGGGGTTTGACAAGTCATGTTTAGAGGGTATCCCTGTCCCTTTTAATTGTGCATTTTTATTAGACATACCCGCCTTCGAAGATCTTGATGCGTGTCGGTTCAGCAGCAGGCTGTTTGACTGAGACCTCCTTCTCCACCTGCTCCTCCTTCGAACGATCCCATGAAACCACTCCCTTCATCTTCCTCCCAAAATGACTGACATCCACTGGCATCAGCTCTGGCTTCAGCTAAAAAAAAGGTAACATAAAGGGCAGATTAAGATTCTTGTGGTTGTGTTTCTCTGTAGTTGTGTCCATGCATGCATAATTCAATATTTCTCTTGGCAATCCTTTATCATTCTGATGACTGCAGCACATACCTGATCAAACCGCAGTTTCCAGGCTACAGAAGACACCAGTTTTCCAGAGCTGGGTGGAGACATGGCTGCCGTTGTGTACATCGAATCAGTGTTCCTCTTCTGTTTGGACCGCAGCAGAGCCAGTGAAGCCTTGGTACTCAGGTTCAGAGGATTGGGATTGTATGAGCTGACACACCATGAACTGTAGACGGAGCTACGCAAAGCTGCCTGGGTGCTGTTGGGTTTGGTGTAGTTCAGGAAACACCAGCTGACTCTGCTCATTGTGCGTAAGCTAGGGAACTGGAAAAGCTGCTGGACATCTGCCACATCTGTGAGCAGCAGAGTCTGACCCGCTGCTCCGGGTAATCCTGGGCTTTGGTTGGCATCGAGCTGAACCAGCATGCTGACAGGCATTTTATTTGAAGTAGGCTGCTTCGTGCTGTCAGCGTCTTCTGCGTCGTTAGAGGAAACCATGGACTCTGGGCTGGAGCTGGGCTCTTGGACTGAATCGTCCACGTCAAGCTCCTCTGGGGAGTCGCGGCCACCTGAAGCTGGAGAACGGTCTGTGACAATCTGGAGCGGAGGAGTGAAGCTCTGAGCCCGAGGGACATCAGAGAGATGGGGGGCAGAGGAACGGACAGGAATGGCAATCTTGGTAGCAACTGGGAAGTCACTTAATGGAGGAGAAGAGGACATCCTTTCAGAATCATCCATGGAGCCTTCGCTCTTCAGACCTCTTGCTTGTCCCTTGTCAGGCTTGCTGCCACCTTCAGTTCCACTTAGCTCCACAGCACTCATCTCCTTGACAATCTGTCCATACATCCTCTCCTCCTTTACTCTTTTCTGTTGCTTAGTCTCGATGAAGAGCTCAAGTGAGCTGGCAGGAGAGAGCATGCGCTTGCCCCCTCCGATAGCAGACCCTGAGGCATCTGTGGTGGATATAGTGCCTGATGTTAGTGATAGGGGGATCCCTGTGTTTAGACGTTGCTCTGGTAGTGAATCTGGACCCTTCCAGAGTGGGTGCCGGAGCACTGCACCATCTGTCTGCCCTAGGAAATGTGCTAAGTTGAAACCTCCTCCAACTCCTCCATGTGGCTTCGTGACACTCACAACACCAACCGGAGGAGACATGTTGCTGTTGTCAGTACTGCCTGGCCTGGCTGAACCCAAACCTTGTGCTCCACTACCATGAGAAGCTATCAGCTGGCTAACACTGGTGTACATAACACTACCAAATGATGGCACATGGGTTTGGATCCGTACAGGAACCAGCAAACCAGGCAAAGAGGCCTGTGAGCCCAGGTTCTGGGTGGCAAATATGGGTTGGATCTGTTGCAGAAGCATGGAGGAGGTGGTGGACAGCGAGGCTGACAGAGGAGAGCTGCGAGCTGAAAAAGAAGCAGGGTAAATCTGAGAGGTCGGATTTTCTGATTTTCCATCATATGGCTGTTGATCGTGGACTTGTTGCAGGGAGTGGAGTGGCTGCTGTTTGTGAAGTGGGAGACCGGGTACATTTCCAGGTGATCTGATGTGGAGTTTTTGGAGTTGCAGTTGGGCCTGCTGGGTCTGCTGCTGTCTTGGTGTCTGTTCAGCCTCCTGATTCCAGAAGAGGCCTGGCTGTGGGAAAGAAAGGAAAGGAGGGCCACTCTGGTACTGCTGCATCATATCTTTACTCATGACCTCATGACCTGGATGCTCTCCCTCTGATGACGAGCTTTGGGCTTGCAAGCGATGCTGCTGGGACCTATAGAGGACAAAAACATTATCAATTTTGCTGAAGGCTACAGCAATTTTTGACATAGTACTTACAGTAATAAATGTGGCCCTAAATACAACCATAAAAATGGAAAGCAATGATTTTCGAATAATGTAAAGCCTCTTAATAGAAGTTACAACCAAAATAATAACATTTCAATTATTTATTTTACAAAAATGTGAGAAAAAACATATTGTGGTCTAAACAATCAAAATCTTAAATCTCTTTTTAGAATTCTTGGGTGTTCTGTATTCAGGCTTTCTTATCACCACAGATTTAAAGGCCAGCATCCATGATACTACTTTCAACTCTATGCAATTTACTACATTCTGTTCTCATTGTGTTATTTTACAGTTTTCCAGATGTTTTGGAAGTAGGGCTGTACTATTATTATTTTAGGTTATTTCTCTGTAAGGATATTTTGTCTGACCTGCTATAGAGAGGTTCCTCTGGAAGGCTGTCTTCGCTGACACTCTGTTGGAGAATATGCTGGTGGTGCTGCTGATGTTGGTGAGGTCCTATATCTGTGCATAAAATGCATATATTTGAAAAGGATACTCATTTTACAAAAGTAAGCCAAAATAGCAGAATACAATCCATGCACGGGAGGACGTGGGTAGTTTATTGAGTCGAGAAATTTTTATCAAGATACTGCACTTTCAATAAAAGTTTGGGAAAGTATGATGAATAAAGTATAAGACAAAAAAAAGTATAGACAACATACTAAGATGAATGTAAAGCTTACCAGCACCAATCCCAGTTCTCTTGGCTCTGCTGACTGCTTCGCTGCTGCTGTGGGGGGATCCTGCTGGGCCAGGCCATCCCCCATGCTCCAAACTCTCCTGTTTGATTGACGTTTCTGCGCCCCCTGGCTCCTGGGTAACTGCCTCTGGATAAACACTCAGTGAAGCCTGCCAAATGCAGAGAAGTATGGAGGGAAAGTGGTTTAGCTTTAATAAAATTATATTGGGTTAGCTTGACTAAGGATTCCATATAAACCTTAATATAGTGCATGATAACATTGTGATTGCATTGTATTGAGATCATAATGTCAGTATAGCATGGCATCATTAGGATGTCTTTGAATGAGGCTGATGGGGGTGCTAAAATACTAAATTATTTTGTAGTGCCTTCATCCTTAATAAGCTCCTAGTCCTCTTCTACCTCAGAGTTTTTAAATGTTCAGTTGAAGAAGTTGCAAGTTTGTTTTGAATAACAAAGCAAGCACACTGTGGCCATTAAGTCAAGCTTAGCTACAATCTGGGTAGCCCAGCTAATCACAAGACTAGCTCACATTAGCCCACATTATTCTATGCATCCAATTTGCAATCCCAGAAAGGGTGAGCTACTTAAGTTCTTTTAAGCCAGCCCTCTGTTGCTCTCTATCTGCAAGCTTCTTTGGAACCACCTTTACTCCAGCTCCTTCATTCCATGCATTGTCACTGACAACTTCTGCGTTCTCTTTCCGAGGTATACAAATGACACACGGCCAAATACATCTAAATATAAGTTCATTGTTTATACGCTACCTGTCTAACAAGATATCCACGCCGACGTTCCTTCATTGCAGAAGCACTGGAGTACAGTTCTCCCTGTCTTGAGGTTGACAAGCTTCCATAGTCAAAGGATTTACTGCGCATTTCAGGCAACTCCATAGGCAGCGTGCATGGTGCCTGTTCTGATGAAGACCTCCTCATTTCCCTCTGCTGGTGGTGGCTAGAATAACCACTGCCTGGCACAGTCAGGAACTCTGATTGCTTTGGTCCACCACCAGATACTGAAGAATCATCCTTTACAGAAACAAAGAGACAAAGTTTCCACTTTGTTCAGGATGCAAACCCCTCAGTGAAGACCTTACTATAAAAGTGGCGTAAATGCACTTGAAATTACTAAAAATGGGTTACCTGTTTAGTTGGTGAGACAGACTTGAGACCTTCATCTCTGTCAAATGACATGGAAAGGGAAGAGGAGTGGGACAAGTTACTCTCTTGACTGGGGCTACGAGAAAGGCTGGTGCAAGTCGATTCAAAGCTTGATTCTCCAGATGAGTGTTCCATGTCTGCTAGGCGGAGCCTCTTCTTCTTGGGTGGGAGCTTTTCTGATGGCATTTGGGATAGTGTGTCGCTTCTCTGTGGCAACTGAAACTCCTCGACATGCTGCTGCTTCTCCAGCTCCTTGGTCATTGGAGCTTCTGTGTCCTTATCAGGCTTGTCTGGCTCCTCTGTCACCCTGATTTCAGGAACCTGGATGTTTGGTTGTCTGACTAGTTTGGGTGGGATGTGATAAGGCTGTCCAGGTGAGGCTGCAGCTGATGACGATGAAAGGGAGGCCAAGTCACTGTCACTTTGTGGCTGTTGCTCCATGCTCTCTGTCCTCAGAAGGGTGGATTCAGGACTTAGAGCATCTTCAAAGATCTCTGTGTCAGACTGCTCAGAGTACTGAGTACATGGAGCTTTATCTGAAGGCTGATATGCTGGCTGTTCAAAAGACTCTGACTTGTCAAAGGAATTTGGACGGCTGAGGGAGTTGGTATGCTGGATAACTGATATGACATTCCCAGCTGTTTTTCTGCCCTCAGAGTCGGTAAATAGTGCAATGTCCTCGGAGCACATGCTGGCACAGGTATCAAAGCTGTCAGACTGACTGTGTGCACTATGAAGGGAACCTTTCCCTGTTGGGGTGGCTCTGGACCCATCAAAACTGCCTTGTTTAAAGTCATAGTCCCCTATCATTTCCACTGAACCACTACAGCTACTGTCGCAGTGTCCAGGGCTGTCCTCATCATCCCCAACACTCTTTTCTTTCCTCCTTTTTCTTGTGGCTATTTCTGACATACTAACTTTAGTACCATAACTAAAGGGAACATGTTCTGGAACTCCTGGGCTGCGTTCACCAATCTTCATACCCAGAGACGAAGTTAAATTCTTAGGCATGTGTCCAAAACCCTCGGCCTCTCCTACGTGGGCTTCATTGGTTGAATTTTCAAATGCACTCTGTCTTGTGAGCCTACGATGGCCTGGTGGGTAAAACACATCATCTGTCACAACATTGTCAAAGGATTGGCTACCCCGTATCCCTTGGGGAACACTGAGGTTAGGAGGGGTGGAAGTTGGCATGGAGTTACTCCTAATAAGATGCCCAGAATCTGATGGAGGCTCTAGAAGTCCTGTACTGCTTTGACATGGCCCAGTTGGATACTGCTTTGGATCTTCTGAGATTCCTACATCTCCTCTAAAAGAGATATGATCCTCAGCTATCTTCCCTATTTCCAGAATTGCACCAGGTTGCTTCAGGGTAGTCAGGCTAGTAGGGTCTGCCCCTGCCATGCCTACTGTTATAGAGTGTCTTGACCTGGAGCTTGGTCGGTAGTACCAAGTTCGACCAAACATAATCTCCTCGTACGTCTTGACGTTGGTATTTGGAGGGCTGATCTGCTGCTCTGCGCTCTCAGAGCGTGAAAAGTAGCCAGAGTCTGTGCTGCCTTTGCTGTGAGGACTGAGGAGGTTAAGTGACTGGGACATGGCAAGGTCAGTGTCCTGTCCTTTTTTGTCACTTAGCCTCAGGGCCAAACGTTGTTTGATGGTTGGGGAGTCATCCAGTGAACGTGCTCTTCCACCAGCCTTTGATGCTAACATGTGGTGTGACACTTTTATGTCATGAAAGGGGGGGCACTCCATCCCTGTGGAGGGAACTCCCCCAGGCTTGGGAACAATAAGAATAGGCACTTTCATAGATCCAATGGGTAGCTCTTCAGGTGAATCTGCATATGCTGGTTCAGCACCACCTTTATAGTGGGAAAAATGAAGATGATACAGATTACAACCATTCACAATAAACACAATACATGCAGAGTTTAAATCACTGTAGCTGAACTGCGCAACAGCATTACTGTAAACCAATACATTTTTATTTTGGATCATCGTAAACATACCCATAACAAATAGTATTTTAAGCATCAAAAGATGTTCATGTATGAAGTAGAAGATATAAAGAACTAGCTACGTGTTAAGAAGGGGTTTCTATGAACCAAAACTGTTTTGACTCTTTGGGAAAATTCTACTTTAAAATTTTTTTAAAGTGTCTTATATAAGAAAATAACCTGTATTCTTGTCAGCTTCAAAGGAGATCTGCAGGGTGGGACTGTCTTTGTCTGTTAGCATGGTGGTGGGCTCCACGCCTTCCTCATCTGTATCGGTACTCTGTTCTCCATCTGAATGGACCTCAGCCTCGCCCACTGGGGATGCCTGGTCCATGTCCCCACTACGGGCCACAGCTAGCTCTGAAAATGGTACGAGTCCAGCTTTGATGGCATGAGCATGGGACTTGCGATGCTTGTAAAGGTTGCTCTTGGTTTTGAAAGAAAAGCCACAGGGTACACAAGGGTATGGCCTCTCTCCAGTATGTGAGCGGATGTGCTTCTTCAAGACGCTGGGCTTGGCGCAAGCTCGTCCACAGTAGTGGCAGATGTACTTGCCAGGCTTTTTTGGCTTTTGCTCTTTTTTGCCATAGGCCTCTTCTCCGGGCTCCGGGCCTGACTGAGAATACTGTCCAAAGGAGCTGGGTAAACTAGGAGATTTGTGCCGAGGGAACCTCCCTGCACCAGCTCCATGTGGGTGAGTGTGTCCTGGGTGTCCTGGGAATAGGTCATCCGAGGGCAACTGGCCAGCAAATGGCCAGGCATGAGGCTCTAGGCCTGGCTGTGGTTTGGCTCCTGAGAGAAACCGTTCAGATTGAGGATGTTGAGGGTATGGCTGGCCAAGTTGGTAAGGATATCCCCTGGGGAACCCTTGAGCAAAGGGGCCTTGTGGGTCTTGAGATGGCGGGCCTCCTATGGCCCCAACTGCAGATGGTCCAGATAGCAGCTTTCCAGAATTCCCTGTGATTGGGTACTTCTGCTGGGGTGCTGATCCTCCAGGAGCCTCCAGGTCAGCAAAAGTGCTTCGTTTGGTGTTTGCAGAAGGCTCTGACGCCCATTTTCTTTGTAGAGGTACCTTCTCCCTTGGTAGTTCCTTGTTTGGGCATTTCTGTCCTGTCGCAGGTAATTCACGAGCCTCCATTTTCTTGAAGCTCTCCGTGGTTTAGAAGAGGGAGAGAAGAGGGGATGGCAGGGAATTTGGGAGGGTAGGTCTTTGAGGGTTACAAGGTCCCAAAACTACCAGGCATGATAGCGGAACCTTTGCTGGCTGCCAACAAGTTTACAGAAACATAAAATATCCATCCATTTCTCAGAAAGACTGATCATAGAGTCAAGCTGGAAACAGGAATTATCAAGTGGAGCAGAAAGAGGAGCTTCAGCGGATAACATCAGAGAGGTTTCTCTCCTTCTGCCATTTTGTAAAAACACGAACGCTGCTCTCTGTCGTTCTTCTGTCCAGTTCATCTAAGAGCAGAAGAAACCTTGAGTGACCTGCAGAGGGACAGAAAAAGAAAAGAAGAAGCACATGGAGAACATTTTAGGCAAATACTGTAGTCAACAATTGTAATAAACTGTGTTTAACAACATACTCAATTACTAACTTTTCTTGAGGGAAAGGTGCTTGTAGATCCTTTTTCTGTAGCTTCAAAAGTCCTTCAGTTTTCTCACCAAAAGACCTAAAGCAAAGCAAAAGAGAGAAAATGCTAATTAGTGTTGTGTACAAAAATCATCCAATAATACAGTAATCAGATACACAGATGGTAAATAACCTTTAGTCTGACATCACCCTTGTAACATAAGTTGGATTGGTGTTGATGTGACATTTTTTGCTGCTAAATTCAACACGCTACCACATACTTTGTTGTGCAGAGACGACTCACTAAGTTGTCAAGTACATGCCTGATGTGCGAATATAAATGTCATTGATTGCTCAGTTAGTTTCTTCACACTGGATTCCATCTGTGCTTGTTGCCTTTTTTCACTCCTTTCTCCTCCCTCCCGCCCTCCCTCCTCCTTCCACTCAGTGAGTCACCGATGAAAAGCAAACCCACACTGTTCCTAAAGAGACACAAAGGCTTATAAATAGCGCTGTGGAAGTGACGTCGGAGTGTCATAATATGTGTAGGCGTCCAAAAAGGCCAAGTCGAAGAGCAGCAATCAGCACTAGCACCTTTCCTTCCTCTCTGGGTTACATCTAACTTGGTATGCACTTGGTTGAAAAGCAATCATGAGAACACTCACAGATACGCAGAAACAAAAGAAGACACACACAGATGTAGACAGAGTGCTTGCAGGCACTGTAACTGCACTGCAAAACTGCAGTAGACAGTGTATATGAGTGTGTTTCCGTTGTTTAACGTTTCTTAACCACACCAACACCTGACAGCAGAAGGGGCACAGAGCCACAGAGCACACATAAACATGCATGCTGAAGTTGCATTTTTGCTTTGTATTTCCTCATCTCAGAGTTTAAACAACCTCCCTCGCACTCTGATTGCGACAGAAACACACACACACACCCACACACACACACACTGTGGCCTCAGTGCTGGTAAGCAGGGCTCAGTGACGTTTGTGTCTGGGGGCCCAACGTGAGAGCTATAAATAGCACCGGAGGAAAACATGTTTTATTCTTAGCAGCAAGAACGTTAAATTTAAGCTAACTTGTGTTTTTCACATGTACTCCCCAAACCCCTACGCCCACTCAGAAAGACAGACAAACAAATACCAGAAACATTATCTCAACCTTGGGTCATATCTTTGTGTTTTCCATGGTGTTAAGAGTGAAAGAATGTGGAAGAAAACTCCAGTTGGGCAACAATGGGGATTCAATTGAGTTTAGCTAGCATTATACTCCGGTGATGCTGATTGGTTAGCATTATGGTCAGCTGACACAAATGCAGCCAAAGGCAAACAATCTTGGTGATTACTACAGGGGAAGTATGGCACTAATAATAGTCAAGGCAAGGCACAGCTTTTTTTAGACCTTTCACAGTGTGAATCCAGTAATGTGCATGGCATAATTCCCCTATGGTGAAACACTCCAGTATCAATGAGTCATGGCTCATGTGTCCTTTGACGCCTGTAGCACACATCGGATGTGCCAGTGTGTACAGCAGCAGAGGATGTGCCAAAGAGGGAAGTGGATTAACGTCAGTTCTGGGTTAACCACGAGTCCAGGGTGAGTTGAGATTAAAAGTTTGATTTAGCTGTCAAACATCTTGGTCACTGAATATACAGAACATAACTCTACACATGAGGACAATGGTCCGAGCTCCTGTTCAAAGTGACCAGAAAACCTTTGATTACTTAAACATTCATAAAAGCTGACATGACAAGAAATTCCCGCACCACCTTTCATTTTATATAATTCGCACGAGCTGCAATGGCTTAAGACTTCCTGTTCCATCCTGCAGTCATGTTTTATAAATGCACATACATTTTCAAGAGCAATACGAGGTAATTTCACCCTCAGACCATATCTGGTGATTTTGAGACAGCTTTTCGACAACTTTGATCTCTCTGTTTCTGGATCCATCCACACTTCTTTCCTTTTTGGTTAATCAATAGGACTTTAACTGAAAGCAGAACACTTTGGTTAACAAAAAGGTTGCCCTTGTCTACAGATTCTTTAATATTCATATGCAAATATGTGGTTTGTAATTATCAGAGGTGTTTCCTGCCTTAGGCTTTCCATGTATGAGCAAGGAAGGGCACGGAGGTCACAGAACAGAGCTGCACCATCATTAAATATTGGAGATAGACCATTTTTGACTGAAGGGATTCTGTGTTCCCTCTTAAGCCCATTGGGAACCATACTGATGTCCTTTATTATTCTTTTGACCTAGCAATATACCTTTACACAATTTCTACTACTTGGTGTGGCTTTTTGAAGAGATCTTTTAAAAGCACCCAAGATGACTTCAACTCAGTGAATGTTTCACAATCCTAACCTAAACAGCCACATATGGCTTCCTTAAAAATCATCTCTAATAGGAAAAAAGAAAAAAAATCACTTGACTTCTACTGTACCTCTTGTTGTCGTTTGGAGGTCTCATATGGATGAACTTGCCAGTTGCAGCTGTACTAGCTGCTATCACGCACACGTCAACATCCATCAGAATTCAACTCACACCCCACAAATAAACCAGCGGTGAAACTGACCTTTCAGCTTCCATGGTTAACTTGGCTTAACTTGCCTTCAACCTTATGCAAGGTGACTGGTTTTGTAATGAAAGTTTTGAATGGTCACAATCTGCTGTGTGAGTGGGAGCCTGTAGTGAATGGCTTACATAAAGCTTTATTCATACATTCACCAACACAACCTGCCCCAGTTCCTGTGCGTAGGAGAGACATAGCTACTGGCGCTGTTTGTGTGTGTATGAGCGTGGGAAGTATACGTGCCAGTTGTGCGTGTGTGTGTGTGTGTATGTGTGTGGGCTGGCAAAGGGCATGACGAGACACCCAAGTTGTAGGTAGGTCAAAACTAAGCGCATTCAGAGGCTATACTCAGAGGTAAAAATAGGAGAAGTGATACACACTCAAACACTTGTAAAAAGTGATCTATCAAAATGCCCCAAATAAACACAGTTACTTAACATAAAGGATCAGAGATCAGCTCTGCTTTCATAGACATGGAAATAGATCTAGGCAGTGTTTTATACCCACGGCATGCTTTACTTGGAACAACACACTCGATCTAAGTTTTTACGTTTGTGTGTAGGCAAACTGAATGGTCCTCTTTTCAGTAAGAATGATAATGTGCCCTCAGTTGTCCAACCAAAACACATATTTAAAGACAGGTTTAAGCACATTACATGTGCTGTTTGTATGAATGCAGAAACCTCCACAAATTTACTGAAAACGTGTTCAGGTGTTTTCTCAATAATAAAGAATTTGGAGCTTAACAATATCTATATGAAGGTTAACACATGTATTGATGAAACCTGTTGTATTTTTGCTTGTGTTATATAATATCTATACAACCCACCTGCTTTTCAAATCTTTTGTTTGTGAAATGCAGCCAATCAGAATTAAGCCATAGTCAAGGAGAGGAGCTAACAGGATAGTGGATGAGCTGAAGGGCTGCACCCAAGCCCAGTATGATATAAATAAGGATTAAGTGAACTGTGTCAAATGACATAACACTGTACAATGCAATGAATAAGTGCATCCAGCTAAAACAATATAGTTGGATGCTCAGAGACATTTTCAAAGAGCAACATGGAAACATGAAGGGGGAAGGTCATTATTAGGATGTATGAGGGGGTGTTGTTGGCTAGAGGGCAATTTCAGATCATGGTCCGTGTTCGGTTTGTCCTTGTCTCACTTTGCTTCTTACTTTTGCTCTTCTTGATTTAAGGTACCTGGTTAGCTTGTGGTTCTGGAATTAGATAGTCCCATTTCTCAGTGTCAGCTATGCATCCTGAAGAATTAGGATTAAAGGTACTCAGTGTGTTTAAAAGTGATGACATGAGGAGCTGAAAGTGAAACCCCTCTCACCATTGCCTCGACCCAGACCTTGTTTGAACTGGCAGTTTTACCCTGGACATGAAACTTGGCAGCTTTTCAGCAGTTTGCCGAATCCTTTCTCTAGCTTTGTCCTGCTGGGATCTTTCCAACACACCTGTCCTTTAAAACTTTGAGGAATTCAAAAGGATATTGCAACTATTTCTCAATATCCCAGTTTCCTTGTACAGGAATGCCCTCAGACCTCTTGACAGACTGCTTTACAAAATAGAAGTTCGATGGAAACTAATTAAATAAACATGTTGATATAAATGAAGCAACAAGAGATTCAAGAGAATTCATGTGCTTGCAGGTATGTACAAGTAGACTCATACGCACATATGCCCAAACCCTGGAGGTATGAACACTGTGTGGGCATTAACCATGCAGTAAGAACAAAAGGCTGTGTGTGTGTGTGTGTGTGTGTGTGTGTGTGCGTGTCTGTATGTGTGTGTGCTGCTCTGTGAAGTGTGTGGGAGGCTGTTCAATCCTGAGGGCTGAAGGCACTCTCTCTCTCTCTCTCTCTCTCCCTTTCGCTTTCACTCGATTTCATCCGACTTCATTGGAATGACAGTTGGGAATAATGTTGCCAAAACGACAAGATAATAGATCAACATTTGCACAAATCCCTTCCCTCCTTGAATCATTATGAGAGTATGCATGCATCACTAACACACCCACCCGCACGCTCACCAGTAATCCCTCTCCTACAGTGTCTTGTTCAGATATGCAGTAGATAAGCCTCTCATTTACTTTCAGTGAAAGAAACAGTCGAGGACAGAGCTCTGTGCGTGTGTGTCTGTGTGTTTGCGCGCGTGTACGTGTGGTTAGTTATTCTTAAATTGGCCCGCTAGGGTGCCGCATACCAACTCAAATGGTTGGAATTCCTGTGACAAAAAAAGAGAGAGAAAGCATATTTGCGAGCGTTTGTCTTGCCCTGTCTGTCACTCTGTTGCATAATATATTTGTAAAAAAGCCATGAGCAGAATACAAATTAGATCCCAGTTCCATATTTGATACTCTATGATTAAGACTAAAAGGATAAGGAGGGAGAACACATGACAAAGATGCAGGGAGGGATGAAACGGTGCAAGGAAACAGAAAGGGAACAATCATACGGGACACAAATGAGGAAACAGGTATGGATTATAGGTAAAGAAGGAACAAAGCAACTGATGAGGGCTCAGATAAGGAAACAATAATACATAAGGAAATAAGAAAGTAGGGATCCAGTTGGAGAATGGATACTTAAGGGTATTAACTTACAGGAGAGAGAACAAGAACACAAAAGATGGAAGAATTAATGCTCGTTAAGAAAAGAAAGGGGAACTTATAAAGAAAAAAAAAGATAAAGATGTGAACAATCACAAGGGATCCAAGGTAGAAGAGAAGGAACAAGGATGTAAAAGGCAGGTGGAGGATTTCGGGAAGAATACACAATAAACAGAAAGAGGACAAAGAAAAGGGAACAAACACCCAAGGATACAGATGGACGGAAAAAGCACATAATGTAGAGAGTAAATGAGGAGAGGCAACAAAGAGGATAAAAACAGTTTGAGAAGAGGAAAAAAGACCAAAAGAGCCGGAGAAAGGGCACAAATTATAGCAAGGTTACACAAAGAGTGAGGACAAAGCTCAAGGACATAAAGGAGGGGAAAAAAGCACTTGTCAAGAAAACCGAGACCTTGCTGACATGTGGAAACCAAGAAAGGAGAAAAAGAACAAGGATGCCATGGGAAGGGGACAAAGTGGAAAGACTAAGGGCTCACATGTGGGAATAAAGATGAAGCAGAGGTGAGAAAACAAAAACGACAAGCACTCGAGTAAAGTTAAGGACTAAGAATGAAGAACACTAAATGAGGAGTCTAAAGGAGAACAAAGGTGAGGAAACAAATCTAAAGAAAGGAGACAAGGCAAAAAATTAGTAACAGAGCCCACAATGACAAGCCTAAAAAGGGGGATAGAGAAGAGTAATTAAGGTTCCATAAATTGAAAGATTTAGGAGACTTTGAGAATAAGTACTCACGAGAGTAATCAAGGAGAGTGCAACAGGACAGAGGTAAGGAAATAAACACTACAGAAAGGTAACAAGCATAGAAACTGGGGAACTAGGCCACAGCAGAGAGGATTCAGGTGAGGTAATGGTATGTTTAGAAATGGAACGTAGCTGGTGAGGAAGAGGGTCATGCAAGCTGGTGTCAGATGCCTTTACTCTACTAACACACACACACACACACACACACACACACACACACAATGTTATATGTATACCAAATAGATGCATGCATGGACTGATCACACACAAAGGCTGGGTTCGAGTTTCTGAGCAGCAGCCGAAGTGTTCTGGTGCTTTGGGTGGTCAGACGCTAAGTAAATTATTTAAACATGTTACTAATGGTTTCCATTCAGTGATTAACAACTTTATACAGCCAAAGAGAGAGAGAGGGGGTGGGGTAGGGGGTGGAGGGAGAAGAGAGAAGGGCCGGTTGAGGGCAGCTGGCAGTGTGTTTGTTTTTTGGCTCTGCTCTGTTTGGCCCCAACTGGACTGAAACCACACACACCTCCAATAAAACTCTACCTTTGTTTTACCTGGAGGGACACAGAAGTTACTGGAACAATAAGTTGGACTGCTGAGAGAGTGTGTATACCCATGCCTGTGTGTGTGTGTACTGTTAGAGTGCACCAGGAGCTGGTTCATTTACTGGGATAATAACTAGGAGTTTCATCTGCCCTTCAACCATCTGTAGATGTAAATTGTGCCAATAATGGCTGAAATATCCACAACATCTACTACTACTTAAATCCATTCTAAAGTAAGCTGAATGAATATGATTTGTGCTGTGTGCCTATCTAGTCCTAGCCCAGTATCCTAAGACTGTCATTCTCATTGGAAGAATTTTAAGACACAGTTCAAGCATGAATGACAACACAGGGCTCTACCTTCGCCAAGCCCAGAGAGCTGTAATATACCTCTGCTTGGAATTAGATTCAGAGATAATGTGGTTGGATTCAGGAAAAGTCATCACTGTCATTGTGTTATAGTCATCAAGTGATAATTGAACCAGGCAGAAACAGGAAACGAGCGCCTGCTGACCCATCCATCCACCCCAATGACCACAGTGCCCAGGTCAGATTGGCGTAATCACCCACAACTCTCACCTGTCACCTGATTCCAATTCTCTCTTTTGGACTTTTAGGGTTTTTAGTTCCCTAAATGTATATTACCCTAAAAAAAATTGCCCCCTACAATATTTCCTTTTGCAAAGACATTTCCAAGAAAGCACAGTTTGATGCTAATTGTGAGGGGAAAAAAATGTGAAATTAAATTTTAAATCAATTCTTTAGAAGAATTGAAGATGGCAGTGCGGTCCGTAAAGATGAGTATAATCTGGAGAAAATGTGAAGAAAGGGAGTTATATCTGAGAGAAAACATCCTTTTTAATTTCTGGGTGAAAACAAAAGTGGCGTGTGTGTGAACCACAGCAGCGGGCTGACTGCAGGTTGCTGCAAAGTTAAATTTAAAGCACTTTAAGACTTCTCTGTGCCAGGCCAAATAAAATCCGAGGCCAATTTCACCCCCTGCCAAAAATTTTATAAATAAAAAAATTCACTTTCTCAGCAGTTATATTACAATACCTGCTTTCTTACATTAGGCCAGGTAAAAGTTTTACACAACTCCGTGTTGAAAATTAAAAAGCCATGTGTGAATTATGATGTTTGCACAAGGCTTACATCTTAATGGAAATTAGAAACATCACCTTCCTTCTACACACCTACTGTGCCCTTGAGCAAGGCTGTTGAGCTCAAGCTGGTCCAGTGAAGGCCAACAGCAGGAGTCTGTGGTTTCACCAGGATGTTCCCAGCATGAAATAAGTGAAATGAAGTTTAGCAGAAGAGAAACACATGCAGCTCTACCTACTGACAGAAAAATCCAGGTCTTAGGAAGGGAAATGTAACACTTTCTCCATCCCAACTACCCTTCAAAATGTCTCCTTCACTTCTATTTCTGTTATTCACTTTCTACATTTCCCAAAGAGCTTTGACAGCCTCAAAAGAGAGTGCCTGAGCTGGTGCTGTCACCTCTGGGTTATACGTGTAGGTGGTCAGAGAGCTTTTCCAGGTAAAATACAGTCAGACTTTTTCGTAACCCGTCCTGTCTTTTACTGCAGCTGCACCGAATTCTGCTCTATTTTCTGCTCTTCTGGGTGCAAAATTCAACCTTCCTGCCTCTTTAACAAAACATTTCTTCTTTTGAGAATGTTGAGTGGCACCACAAGAAGGTAACTCGAAAAAGAAGCCCTCGCTGTTCGATTCAGAGGGACTGACGCCAAAATGTGGGCAATAAGCTGCCAAAAGCAGGTCCTCATTCTTTAAAAGAAGGCAGATGGAATAATAAAAGAAGCGATAAAAAACAAGCATTTACATCGTCGCAAATAAAAATGTACAAAAATGAGCGCGAGAAAAGTTATAAACAGCAATGAGATTCAGTTTATAAGATCAACCGCGGATATATAAACTGTGTACGAAAGATATACACCATATAAACCTGCAATTTTTCTAATGGACAGCAAGGGCTGATTTCATTTGTTTGAAAAGACGCTATAAAGGTCTATGAGAAAATGCCCATGACTCCAGTCTCTGGTTTCATGATGTTCATTGAAATTATAGTTACATTTTGAGTGAAATAAGATAAGATAAGATAAGATAAGATAACCTTTATTAGTCCCACACGTGGGAAATTTGTTTTGTCACAGCAGGAAGTGGACAGTGCAAAAGTTGTGAAGGAAAAATTAGAATAACATAAGATAAGAATAAATACAGTACACAACTGTACAGAATAGAATAAAATAAAATCACTATGGTAGTGACAATAACAAGGAAGTCGTAGCGCTGACCCTTTTTGACTCTAGATGGAGACCAATTTAATGAACCAAAAATTAACAACTGAAGCCATAAATATATTTGAAAAGACTTCAGAGAGCTGAAAGGTCATTTTCCAAAAGACTTCTGCATAGTAAGTCTTCTTCTTTTTGAAACCTTAGACCTGCTGGTCCAGATTTAAGAGCATGTCTTTCATCCTGTCTTCCTTCTCTCCCCCAACTGGTCACAGCAGATGGCCGCCCCTCCCTGAGCCTGGTTCTGCCGGAGGTTTCTTCCTGTTAAAAGGGAGTTTTTCCTTCCCACTGTTGCCAAGGTGCTTGTTCATAAGGAGTCATATGATTGTTGGGTTTTTCTCTGTATGTATTATTGTAGGGTCTACCTTACAATATAAAGCACCTTGAGGCGACTGTTGTTGTGATTTGGCGCGGCATAAATGAAACTGAATTGAATTGAATTAAGGCGCTTCTGCACTGACCTTACTTTTCAGTGTGGACTGGCTGTGTTTAAATACCAAAAACTTGGCAGATACTTAATTTTTGGTAAAATCATTCAAGTTGCTTCATCCATACAGCAGATTACAACCGATACAACACATTTGGGAGCTTTGACGGGTGAAAAAATGCTGTAATTTTATCTAAATAAAGAATTGGCGTGATAAACACTTGTTCATGTTCCCTGTTGTCCAATCATGTCACCTCATCAACGAACACAGTCACTGTACCAACAAGGTTTCTGCGCAATTTCATGTAAAGTGATACAAAACATAATTTCCTTTGTCATTTCCTGGTCTGAATTTGCACTTCCACCAAGGCTTTTAGCATTACAAAGTAGATTTTTAGGGTTAAGACTGACTTGAAATGACTTAGAATGGGGTATTATGATTGGCCACAGAGGCAGGTGAAGACATAGATTCATTTCTGAAAATAATATCACCGAAAGCTGATTATTTTATCTCCAGAGTGCAAAACTATCATCATTGTTTTGTCAGCCAAGCACTTATGTTGCCCACCGTTCATGTTGAGGCAGCAGTGTTTGGTTTTAATTTAGTGCTGTCAATCATCAGGTCGGCAGATGCACTGCTGGATTTGAAAGAGAAAAACAGAGAGAAGAGGCTCTCCAGAAATGACTGAAATTAAATCTAAAAGAGTGTGAGAGAGATGAATCAAATGAACTCAATTTGAACTGTGATGCACAACACACACGCACGCATGCACATGCACACACACACTTGAGCAGGCAGCTTGTAGACAGTGATTTACAGCAGGTAGGAAGTCATTATGCTACTGAATATTTCTGTCAGAAAAAAAATATATGAAAATATGTGTGTGTCTGTGTGTACAAGTGTGTGTGTGGGCCCAGAATAGAGTAAATGTGTGGGAGGTGGCAGCACAGGCAGGTTTGCTGAGACAGGATGAGGGTGTATGTGTGTATGTGCGTGTGTGTGTGTGTGTGTGTGTGTGGGAGGAGGAAGTTTTTGGTGTGCCAAGGTTATAGTTTTGCTGCTGCTGAATTACAGTTATAAAAGCTTCTGTTACACAACGGAAAATACTCCAAACTTATCACTGCTCTGTGACGGAGAAGAAATCTAACTTTATCTTCTAATGCTCCACAATCATATATATGTATATATATATATATATATATATATACATATAAGGACTGGAAGGAACAAAATGATGCATACATTTTTATGTAGCCACATGATCTCTAAGAATATTACAGAACGTACAGAGGATTTTTCTCATCATTATTATTATTTATGTCAGTCCTCTTTTGACAACTTGAATTCTCATCAAGTGAGAAAAACATCAACCTGTAGCATCGGTAAAACGCTGCTGACATAATTGATGCATCATTACGGCCTTGATGTACATAATGATGCATCAAGGCTGAATCTGCGTGTTTTACTCTTTAGTCTTGATACCAGTAAGACTGAAGAATGCAAGACATTTACTCATAATGCAGTATTTTCTTACTTTGCTTTATGCTTCTTTAAGTAACACGTCTACAGTACCAGCACTGTGGAAATGCTGAATGACTCAGGAATCTAAACTCAACCAACAAATGGGTTTAAAAAACAGACACGAGAAACACAAAATTTAGGGACATGATGTGCGAGCGGTTGGGGTGCCCTGAGCATCTGATCCCTGCTTCCAGCTGGCCGGACCGTGTGCTGAATGTCATTCTCCTTTTCTCTAGCACACTTAACTGTCTTCATCGAACTGTTAAGGAAAAGCTAAAAAGCCAGTGTAGTATAGAAATGCTCTTTAATTTACAAATTTAAGAAAATAAAAAGAAAGCCCCGCAAGCTCATAAAGTCCAAGGGGAAAACAATACCAGGGTATTTGTATGTTTTCCTCCACACGGATTCTTCTTCCAGGCTCGCTGGTGGAGTAAATACATGTGAAAACTGTGTGTGAGCCTGCCAGTGTGAGACATGTGAATCAATGATTGCTTTATGGTGTTGTATATGTACACACGTAATTATATGTTTTCAGTCTGAAAGTCCTGAGCAGTGAGGTCACTCTCTGGTCTGCTTCAGCGCTGTCCAATGTCCACATGTGTGTATGTGGTTTCAGCTTTGAAAGACATGCACAGGGAGACCACTACCATATTAGTCCTGGAAAAGAACCTTTAGTGTCAAATCAAATGACATCAAGTTTGGCTTTTCTCTCACAAATTACATTTTCTTACTACTGTATAACCAAAGGCCGATCTACTTGACTTCTCAAATTGTTTTCTAATTTAGTCCCATTTGTTTGCCGTTACCTCTGTTTGCTCTTAACATCCACCATCTGTTTCAAATTAAAATGTTTCTGGCTGCTTACTGGGGATATTCCCCACCCTTCGCTGGGAAGCTTTAATTGTGAAACCCTTAAGGAAGTGTTGGGTTTTATTAAGAAAGCATGCTCAAAAGCATGGCAAACACTAACAGAAAGACAGGAGGTGGAGCTGGAGGTCGCAGAGCTGAAGATGTTAAGATTTTTATTGGGAGTGACGAGGACGGACAAAATTAGAAATGAGTACATCAGAGGGACAGCTCAGATTGAGCAGTGTGTGACAAAGGTAGAGAGGCGAGGCTGAAATGGTTTGGACATGTGGATAGGAGGAATTGTGGACAAAGGGTGTCGAATACAGAGCTACAACGCAGGAGGAAAAGAGGAAGACCACAGAGAAGATTCGTGGATGCAGTGAAGAAGGACATATAGGGAATAATGCAAGGAATAGAGTGAGATGGATGCTTTGGTGACCCCTAAAGAGAGAAGAAGCCTGAAAGCATCACCGATCAGACTTTATTAAAGTGCATTAATAAACATGTGAGGACAGGCTTCTTGTTTAGAATTAAACACTGTTTTGCAAGATGACTGTTTACACAGTGGGAGCTATGAAAATGTGTGTCATTGCGAAGATTGGGGTTTGGTAATTGGCAATTTTGGTTTTCCATATTTTTCCCCCAAATGCTGAACCCATCTGTTAAAATGATAAATTTTAGTTGAAACAGACTGTATATAAAAAATGTTCCAAAAAAAACAGCACCACCACAAACACGGCTGACTGATCCAGTTCTGTGACTTGAACTAGCAGAGTTGACCGATATGGGTGGGTGTCAGTCAATTCAGTTAATTCTGCCAAACTTTGAGCCCTAATGAAATTTAAAAAGGGGCCTTACATGCAGTTTAGCATGCTCAGTTATAACTGAAGGGGGAAATTAGCTATTGGGACCAAAACTGCATATCGGGATGCCAGGGTGTAAACTGTTAATTGCTGCCGTAAAGCGGGGCATTTTAACATCAGGGTCTATGGGGACTGACTTGCTTTTGGAGCCAACCTCAAGCAGCTATTCAAGAGACTTCTTTCTTGAATTGGCTTCATTTTTCAGGCCTGGAGACTGCTTCTTGGGCGGAACTTTCTCTGTTAAATAATGTTCATTTCGAATTTGGAAACAGTGGGAGCCAAAACCACACGGCCCATTTAGTAACTGTCCTGCAGGTATGAGATGTATTAAGTTCGTTAGCGGATCAAGAACCCGCAGAGCTACATGAGAAGTACTCATGACAACTTGGCGAACTTCGTCTATTAGGCTAGATTGTGTGATAAGATCAAAAGATCCCGAACAGTTACTAAGCAGTGATTAAATTTTGTCAGCTCTTCAGTTTAGTATTTTTCTTTATTTATTCTGTTCTCATGCTGCTCAATATATTGCAGTGTACAATTACTGAGCCACAGCAATTCTGAAGAGGTAACAAGAGTTTATACACACACACACATGCGCACACACACACACCCTGTGGTTAACATGGGAAACATAATGTGACACAGCACCAATTCAGGCTGTTAAAGAATTCCATGTTCCATGTTCAGGCTCCTGGCTCACGCTCAGACATACAGTATATGCACTGTACCTACAGAGTTTTCTTTTCCGACGCAGCGGTTCTTCCACAGCTGTGGCTGTTTGACCAACATGTTTCCATTTAACAGAGAAAGCAAAAAAGAGAGATGGCGAAAAAGATGGAGGAGAGAGGAGGGGGGGCAAAAGAGACAGAGGGGAGGGGGGTGAAGAGGTGAGGAGGGGAAAAACAGGCGTCCTGTTGGTGTAAATTGCCAGTGGAAAAGAGAAGGCAGTCATATTTTCCACAGGGCTGCTGGGCCAGCCTTGAAACTATTACTGAGTTAGCCACATGCATGTGTGTATGTGCGTGCACGTGTGCATGCATGTGTGTAGCTTCATTACATTTTCCACAACAGTTTGCAAAATGCACCAGGAAGCGAGATGGACAGAGGAAGGGGTAGTTGAGATTTTTTCAGGGATGGACATCTTCTCATGGTTTGTTAAAGGTTCTTCTGTAACCCGGCAACAGCCACTAAGGAGCGTAAAGTTACACAGAGAAATTATACCGTGTTAGAGGTTGGTGGAAGCACTGCCATATTTCTTGAACATGACGGAAATCCAGGGTTGTCATCTGGCCCCTGAGATACCCATCAGATGGGCAATGCTACCCGGTTTGTCTTTATAGCTTCTTCTGGAGAAATGCTTTAAGTGCACAGTCTATAGTCAAAAAGTTGTTGAGGATGACAGCACGTCTCTTCTTGCTCAACCACAAGTCCAGAAAGTGAGATTTTGGTGAGTCCAAGCTTGGCCAAAGCAGCATTAAAAATAGGTATGTCACATTAGCTTGATACTTGATTCTATTGTTTTGATGTTTAAATACAGCAAATCCTGTTTTCTCCTTTTGAACCAACGCCTCTGCTTGAAAGACAAAACTGCATGGTCATCAAGTGACAAAAGTCTGACTCAGTCAGGAGGCTCCCTCTGGGGCTGAAAAATGAACCCAATGTGGAAGTGCCCCAAACTGCAGTTCCTCAAGTAGCTGAGACAGGCCACAGAAACCGTGATGAAATGCGTATCAAACATACAGAAAAAAAAAAAGCTCTGTTCTTGTTACGGCTTGTGTTTAGAGATATGGCCACTTTGACTGACTACGCAGAAAGCTTTGGCTGCTCGCTGTCTGCTATGCTAAAACCCTGTGAACTGGACTGGACTTGACAGTGACTGTGGTGTTGGTGCCATTCGGGTCAATGGAGGAAATTATTTGATGAATATCATTATTATAACAAGTAATACATCTATGCAGTTATTTATACTAACAGCCCATTCAGCGGGACTTTGCTCCACTTTTGGGGAATTTGGTTTTATTTTATACTTTATACTTATTCTATACTTTACTTTCTATATAAAAGGACACCATACCCAATTAAATGGGAGTACTGAGGCAATGCTTAACCCTGCTGATGCAGCAGTACAAAAGAAAGCAAAAAAACATAAGACTTCTGCACAGTCGCCATTGGTCTGAATCAAGTGTGAGTTTGTGGCGTGTTTCGAGGTTTAAGAGTCGCAGAATGCACAAAGAAGACACAAACTATAAACCACCAAAGCTACTGCAGGAGATGCAGGAAATGAAAATGTAACCCAAGTAACCAAAGAGCAAGAGCACTAGAGTATCTGAAGAAATGCAATCAGAGTTGAAATTAATGGCAGAGTCTAAACAGTTCAAACGTTTCATGAGATGGATCATTCAAACAATTAGCCATCCTAAAGCCAGTTTTAACCAGAAGCTTGGCCTAAGTTCTTCTCCATGAGATCTAGTCGAATAGGACTTTTAAGCCTATTTTCCAGTTTAACCAAACTTACTTTTGGCTCACTTCGGTAACCTAGGGATATCACAATTTTGAGTTCAAATCTAGTTTCAGATTTGGGTCAGTGTTTTTGTTTACAGGTTTCCGTTTCACACCCTTGTAGACCTCTATTGGAGACCAGGGCAGTGTGTCAGAGTAGCTAACACTGAGAGATAGACATCTCCTTGATCTGGAATTTCATTTATACTTGAATCATATCCGAGCTGACCTGAAGCCATACCAAAACAATCGCTCCTCTTTCCTGGTTGATGTATATTTAGCCCCGATGCCTCCAGCTGCGGCCGCAGAGACGTTTGTGACGCAAACTGCAGAACCTCCGCACACTAGCAACTATTGTAGGAGCCCTTCTTCATGCATTCATGTTGAATTAGCAGCGTGCACAGTGGCAGCCGTTGTAGAAGTCGGTGTGTTTTATGTAACTTGCCTTTAGAGATTCATGAGTCTTTGAATGAAAAGATGCATCGATGCTCTGCTGCTTCCAGAGTGGGAGCTTCCAGCCCACAACAACTCTGTAAATGTTTGACTCAAGACTATTCCTGGTGTGTGTTTGCGCATATGGGCATGATGCTCACACTTATGTAAGTGTCTTTCATCTGCATCCCTCTTCCCCACTCCACTCTCCTCCCCTTGTTGTTTTCAGTCCCCTCTTCTCTCCCTTCGATTTTCTGCTGCCTTGTTTACGCATCTCTCTCCTCTTTCAGCCTTCTTTTCCTTTTCATTCACCCCCCTCCTCTGCTCTCCTCTCGTTAAAAAAAGCCTGCAGGCAGGTTTTAGCAGCACCTATAATGCTGAGTTAGTTTTACTCTCAGGAACCAAGTGTCATCCTGGAGGCCATTTTTCACTGTGTTACATCAGAATCTGCAATCCAAAGCTTGCAACATCACCAATAATAGAACTCTTACTATGTAGGGCAGATAATTACCAAAACTTTCAGTCACACACTTCAGAAACCAAACGGGATGCACTCAGGGCTTTTGTTACCCTCATTTATGTCAGGAAGGCAGACAAAGAGTATTCCAGCGCAACTACTTTTCTGGCTCCGGGCATTGGGAGTTGCCCATTGTGGTGAGCAATAAAATATGTATATTATGGAAACAACACCTTGTACTTGAATGAAGGAACATGCAGTCCTGTAAGAACTATTGTACTCTACAAAAAGAAGACTAGTATTACTCAGAATTGCAGCCTAGACTTACAGTAAGTGCTTTTTGATAATCACAGTCTTTTTCTCAGGCATTCACTGTAAATGTTAACCTTTCATGCATTCATCTCAGTGCCTCTGCGGCATCAAAAGTATCTTTGGACTATCTATTGGAGAATGTAATTTTAAAAAGAATGGGGTTAATTTCCTAAACTTGTGAGGTGCCAGTGATTTAGCAACTGCAGATTATTTTAACAACCTCCAATTACGGGAGGTTCATGTGAAAGTTCAAGTTTTGTTTCTTTAAAAAAAAAGATATCTTGTAGGAGCTACAAAACAAGCACATTTTAACCTTTTACCACCCACCAGGGTCAACAGTGAACCACTTAGGTCTAAGGTTTGAGTTAGGTAGAATTTTTGATGAATGCTATAACAGACATAGTTTCAGAAAGTTGAGAACGTCACCTTTCAAATTTGGACCCCAAAGATCTTCTGTAGCTAATACGATTCCCATATGGGTATCCCAAAAACGTGGAAATTCCGTATGTTCCAGGCACAGATTTGAAGGTAACACTAACCTACCCGCTCTAATTGCAATACAGTAATGATAATAATATATCAATATTAGCTTGGAGACACATCTCTAGGCTTGATCAACACATTGGATGAGAGTGTCCAATGATAATGGCTGAAACTCAGAAAACTGATCTAATCTGCTAAACATCAAAGATACCAGTTGTTTCAACATTTCAGTATAAGCACATTTACACCATTTAACTTGCAATACAAACTTAAATACATTCCCTTGTTCTTCAAATGGCTTTTCCACTTTGCTTTGTGGTGATCTGAATGGTTAATGCTCAATCCTAACCACTTGGTTTTCTAACCCTAACTTCCTCTGCCATGCACTGCTTTTTGCATTTACGCTTCAGCCTTCTGTCTACCATAATCCTAACCTCTCATCACCTCTGTGCCTAACCATAATCTTGGGGATTTAACCCATCTGCCTGATGTAGATCTTTAATCGAGTTATAGGTTCCGCTAAACATGACAAATACTCATCCACTACGGAGGCCTTTGCTTGTGCAGCTACGGCACATTACTTCTGTCAAAAAAATGTTGGGTATGGAGCAAAACCCGCATCTTCAGTCCAACATTATATATTTACACGGTTCAGGTGTTTGTCACAAGGGTCTTTGCATCCTCCAAAAACACTCAGGCGAAGTGAACCGTGAACACATCGAGCTGTGTTTGTTTGACTGCCAGAGCTGCTCAGCATCATCTGAATCATAGCTGGTGTTTCTGATACGAGCTTCCAGCACTTTCAGTAATGTGTCACAATGACATCATGGCATAAAATAAATCTTCAAGTGTTTACACAGCAGCGGTATCAACATGAGAAATTCTCTCTGCTCCCAACGCTTTCTTTTCACCTTAAAGGTGAGAGAATCATCATGGCTTCAGGGCTCGATGTGAGTTTTTCATTTCTTGCTGTGTTTCCGTATGAAACTACTTTTAAACTAGTGTTAAAAGGAAACCTATTAAAAGGCAGACTTGGGGTACAAATCTACAGCTTAAATCCGTAATTCCACTGTATGAACATGTCAGGATTTATCTGTGAAGACGTAAGTGCGACGAAAAGGAAATAAAAACTGCTTCTAACATGATAGGTATTCCAAGAAAGCAGCAGCCATCACTGTCGCTCAAGCGGCCAATTCCCCCCTCTGCCAGTAACTTGATGTTTACAGAAGAATACAACTCCAGAAGGACCAAATGATGGTTGGTTAGCTGCAAAATTGGCCGACAGAGTAGAAAAACCCAGACTCTGCCAGAATGTATCCCAACATTTGGATGATAGCTGCCGGCAATTTCTGAGTCTGTTTGTAGCATCTTATCCTGTCCTGGCTCGTTATTTATAAGCAGCAAAATGTATGTGCTGTGCGTGCTGTAGGTGTGTGTGAGTGCACTGCAGTTTATTCTTGACACAATGGGGGCGGGTGGTTGAATGACTACTGTCCCCAACACCCGTTACTCGCACGCGCGCACGTACGTATACACACACACGCACACACACACGCACGCACACACACACACACACACACACACACTAGTGCTGACTGTCCACCCACGCACAGAGCTAATCTCTGTCCCTTCACATCCGCAGAGCAGCAGGTAGGTAGGAGGTGTGTGGTCTGAGTGTGTGTGTGTGTGTGTATGTGTGTGTGTGTGTCTGTTCACCAGTATGACTAACATCTTACAGAATTAAAAACCCTCAGTAGCACAGATGGCTCGGTGAGCAAACTAGACGGACAAGAGTTGGCTAATTTCAACTGATTAATGCATGAAATTCTTCCTAGATGTTACCGCATTTTCAGGCCAGAAGCAGACACATCAGGTTGTTTGTGTGCACACCACACCTGCATGTGAAACTCTTCCTGTTACATTTGCTGCTGATTTGCATCTCTCTTCCTTCTTGCCCTTGCACTTTTCATACTGCAGCATGTAAGACAGAGAATGGCCAGAACTATGCGGACACCTAAACATGACATTGTAATTCCCAAGAAGGTCAACAGTGACATTACAGCATGACCTTTTCTGTATTCTCGCTCTTCTTTTTTTTAAGTCTGTCTGATATTTTTCATACAGGATGAAGGCAGGTGCTTGTTTAAGGGTTTTTTATTAATTATAACCTTTATTTAACCAGGAAGATCCCATTGAGATTAAAAAACTATTTTTCAAGGGAGACCTGGCCAAGATAGGCAGCAGCAAGTGTCTCACATGTGATGAATTATCTTATTCTCAACATTGTGGACACAGGAAGCATTTGACAAAATGGTAATAAATTGTGCTCCTATTGTGTTCAGGCACCTCAACAATGGTCAAAAACTGAAATAATAACATTGTTCAGAGTTTTAACCTTTGCAGACTGAATGCTCTTGTAAGTAGGAAGTAGGTGATGTTGTGCCAGAAACCTATACACACTGCTCTCTGACGCACCAGAAGGAAAATGTGTTGTAAGAGAACTTCCAGTTTAGAGTCAACATCTCTTTTTGCACAATAGGATGAAAACATGTCTCTCACTTTAGGTGTCACTTTTTTCGGTAAAAGACTCCTTAACTTATCACTGTAGTATGATTATACAGTGCTGTGCAAAAGTCTTGAGCCAATCCCATTTCTTTATATTTTTCTGGAAAATGCTAACTAGGTGCAGTGATTTATTGAGACATCTGACAATACAAAATATGTACATAAAAGGCAAAAAAGAGTCTGTAAAAGCATGTGTGAGTGTTTGTATTTGGTATGACCACTCTTTGAAGGACATTTAAAACTCTTCTTTGGCTGCCTTTTGTTCCGATGATCTCACACTGCCTCAGTGATATTGAGGTCCAAGTTCTGGGGAGGCCAATCCATGATTAATAGTTAATAATAGTATAATAATAGAGTAATAGTAGTCTATTCAGGCATGCTTTTACTGCACCAGCAGTGTCTGGCATCATTGTCAGGCTAAAAAATGGTGTTGCCAATCAAATGCTTTCCATATCCCAACACCACTGCCATAAATGCAACCATGTTTTCCAGACAACTGTAGAAACCCACTGGTGTACCTCTCTCTTGACCCCCTCTGTACATATTGACAAATATTTTAACCAAAAATATCTAAATTGCACTCATCACATCATCAGACCTGTTACCACTGATTGTCAGTCCAGTTCTTCTGTAGTTTGGCATACTTCACCCTTTTCATCCTGCTTCCTTTCCCTATGAATGGCTTCCTGACAACCATCTACTGAGACTTCCTGATAAAGCTTCAGTGAACAGTAGATGGATCAACAGGAGAACCAAATGCATGGCTCAGGTCCTGTGTCCAGATACTGTTAAAAAATATTGTTTTATGCCTGTCAAATTGTGTTATCATTAAGATTTTTCATTGATTTTTCTTTCAACATTCAGTTCAGTGTTTTTGCAACAGACGGCTAGTAACAAAGTGTGAACATGCAATTTGAAATGGGTTCTTTGCTAAGTTGTCTGTTATGTGTAAACACTGGATCAGCCCTCGAGGTAGGTGTCTTTTCTATGGTTGAATGATTCATAGGTCAGTGGCTTAACAAACAAACAATGAAAAAACCATTCCTTTGAAATGGTCAGGTACAAGGATTGGACTGAAAATGAGTGAAAAAGCAGGACTGGAGAACTGTTGCTCAACAAAACAAAGTCTGGCTCCTTGGAAGCAAAATACAAAGAAATAAGGAGCGGCTCAACAAATACGCTGGAGAAACATGAAGATGTTTGCATGTGGATTAATATTTTAATCCAATTATAAATTTTACCATTGTGACCCTATCACATGACTCCTACCATATGATTAATGATGGTGCTTTTTAATACTAAACATCACTCGGTTTGAGATATTTCAGTACTGGGTTTTTAGGGTGTAGCAGCTGCCTGCTTTAGCTTGGATGCACCTCTCTGCCTTTTAGTGTTGTATACACTTAATCATTACTTTCTACCTGAGCTTGAAACTCCATTGCTGGGACTTTCATTGAGACACAACAGAACTTTGACATACAGTCTGCTATCCTGACTGGGGTGTCTACATACCTTTGGTCACATCATATAAATCGACATCAAAGCATCAGTGAGAAAGTTATCAGATTTTCCAGATCTACACGCCTGCATTATACATGCCTGGGTGAGTATACTGTATGTGTACAGTGCTGTACTGTAGACAAATCCCCAAGTGTTGAAAAATATCCCGCATGAAGGGCGCTGACATCCCGTCTCTGTGGAAACCAGATGGATGTTTACTGTCCAAACACCTGATAGAAGCACGCTGCCACTTTCAGCTGCGGCGGTTTTTTTCAGCAAGTGAATGAGAAAAAGAGACATCCAGAGGGACAGAAAGAGAAGCAGAGGGTTGAGTTAATTGGATGGAGGACAAGAAGCAGGGAGAGGAAACGTAGAAGAGAGATCGCACAAACCTGGAAAGAACAAAAGGCTTTACAGCGGATGAAACAAAGACACAGAGAGAGAGAATCATGTGCAGAGGTCAGGTGAATTTCAGCTTCCAGGAAACAGAAACTTCAGACTGATTAAAGATTCCTGCTTCCTGCTACTGTTCCCGCCTGCAAAGATAGAGGTTTCCATTCGCTTAGAGGCAGAGCTCAACACAGAGTAGCCATCTTGGTCACACCTCCACTCCAGTATGTTAGTGCAGGCTAACTAAACTAGTCCTGACCATCATGAAAAGTGCTAGTAAATTTTGTAAAGTGTTCCCAAAAATATCCTTTTAAATCAACTTCCTTCCCCACAGGACTGTGTGGTGGTGCACCATTCTGGTGGTGCATTATTTTTCTGTAAATTTCTATTCAGATTTGTCTTTAATTTAACACCTCCAACTCATATAGTATACAGTATAAATTTACTCTTATTTACAATTCACATTAAAAAATATTTTCTAAAAAATGAAACATAAAAAGCGAAGAAGAAAATGTGTGCTACTGGAACAAACAGAAGTAGTATTTCACTTTTAAATTAGCACAAACCTGCAGTGACTGATCGGTAAACATGGATTCGTTTAACTAGGACTTAACCCCTTCCCTAAATGTAACCAAGTAGCTTCTGTGCCTAGACTCTACCACATCTTAACCACAGTGCTGTCGGATCATGAGACACTCATATGCTCATTTTTGGAACAATCACATGGATCATTTTTGAGATACTGATAAACAAGTATCTGTGGGAAATTTAAAACATATGCAGAGACAGACTCTGTCGCTTTGCATGGTATTGATTATTAGTGTTTGTGGTTAACTCTTAGCGAAATGTGCAATCCTTAGCGTTTTCCTGGGGTTTATCAGCAAAAAATATTACAAAGGTATTTGGTGAAGGCTCACTCACCTCAATAAAAACCAAATTAAGAATTAATTAAGGAGAAAAATGTAACAAATAAATCAGATGACTGTCACTAAGAAAGACTAGTGTAAGCATTTTATGTCCAAGGAAGTTCTACCTAATCAAATATTTCCAGAAGTCCATCAATCCATCCATTTTCTTCCGCTTATCTGGGGCCGGGTCGCGGGGGCAGCAGCCCAAGCAGAGAAGCCCAGACCTCCCTCTCCCCAGCCACCTCCTCCAGCCGAGAGATATAATCTCTCCAGCGTGTCCTGGGTCTGCCCCGGGGCCTCCTCCCGGTGGGACATGCCCGGAAAACCTCACCCAGGAGGCGCCCAGGGGGCATCCTTGTCAGATGCCCGAACCACCTCAACTGGCTCCTTCGATGCGGAGGAGCAGTGACTCTACTCTGAGCCCCTCCCGAATGGCCGAACTTCTCACCCTATCTATAAGGGAGAGTCCAGCCACCCTTTGGAGGAAACCCATTTCTGCCGCTTGTATTCGCGATCTCGTTCTTTCGGTCACTACCCACAGCTCGTGACCATAGGTGAGGGTAGGGGCGTAGATCGACCGGTAAATTGAGAGCTTCGCTTTTACACTCAGCTCCCTCTTCACCACAACAGACCGGTACAGCGTCCGCATCACTGCAGCCGCTGCACCACTCCGTCTGTCGATCTGCTTAAACTCCTCCAATTTGGGCAGGGTCTCGTCCCTGACCCGGAGTGGGCACTCCACCCTTTTCAGCCAGAAAAGAGTGGAACTGCCTTATGGTGGAGTGCCTCTCATTTCCAGAAGTAAAAAACTATTTGGATTTCGCCCTGACACTGAGGAGCTTATAAGGTCATTGTAGGCCACACTGTGGAACATGGATCTCATAAACGTCTCATAAACACTGAATTGGCAGCAACTTTTTATTTTGCATGTTTTACTTCTGTCTTTTGCTTTTTTTCTTTAAACAGTGACTGTGTCACCGATCCACTTTTTTTTTTCCATGTAAGACCGTTACACCATCTGACATTATGACTCACATTATCACCATGACTCTTTTATTCGAGTTTTCTGGAATTTTGGTCACCTAGAACAGCGTCATTGATAAATGCCCATTTTACGCTACATAAACACATGAGAGCAAAACCACATGCGTGATCAATACAACACACACATTGGCTTGACACAGTTCTCGTTTTCTCCTGCAGTCTTTACTACTGTCTTGTCTCACACATGCACACACAGAAGGTGAGGAAACCAAAGGAACAGATGAAGCTGCTGTCAGCAGCACCTGCTCCTCCTCCACAGCTCACAGTCCTCCCCTGATCCCTCTTGTTTCTTCCCCCTTTTTTTCTTCATATCTTCATCGCTATTCTCCCTTCTCTGTTTCCTTTTGTACTCTCCTCTCGACTCTCTTTCCAACTTCCTCCTCACTTCACCCAACCACCTCCCTCAACAGTCTTATTTCTTTACCGCCGCAGCCTCTTTAACCTCAACGCGGGGTTACAAAACATTAACAAAATCACACGAGGTGAACCATATAATTTGCTGGAAAAAAAGATTGGAAAAAAAAGCTGTATTTCTTCTACAACTACTTTTGCTTTTCCTTGCAATAACTTTTATGTTCTCTTACAATACTTTTGGTTTACCTCGCAGTAAACTTTGCACTGCCTTGCATTAAATTTTGCATTTC
The DNA here is from genome assembly GCF_013358895.1 of Oreochromis aureus. NCBI lineage: Eukaryota > Metazoa > Chordata > Actinopteri > Cichliformes > Cichlidae > Oreochromis > Oreochromis aureus. Next base: position 23,084,500 of record NC_052956.1, on the reverse strand, counting down.
TTCCCTGAGCCATACGAACAGCTGATATGTCGCTTTAGTCCAGTTGCAACACACCACCAGTTCAGGGAAAGGCATGACCGATGATGTGACGCTCTACATAAAGCATTTGCTGCCCATTACTCTGTTAAACATGTGGATCCCTGACGCTACGCAGCCACTGGCTGTGAGCACAGCTGCGGCTGCTCAGCCTTTTTTGCACAGCAGCCACAGCTTTGCATGGGGATGGATGGTTATACTGCTCAGACTGCAAATGTGCTTGAATTATTGTATTAATTAGACCATGGTAGCTGTACTGTGGCTACATTTACTACTTTTTAATAATTTTGGCTGATAGCATCATTAAGCCGCAAAGGATTTGAATCAACAGTGCTTTAGAGATGACCTACAATTGACCAAAAACACTATAGTACTACACACACACATACAATCCCTTTATGTAATTGGTTCCGATTCCATAAATTAATGTTTCGCAAGCCTACCATTACTTTATAACACAGTATAGGAAGCTAGGAAACACATTAACATTTGACCTGTACACTTAGAGAGAGGGGTCAAGAGGCAACTGAAAATTATGTGAATTAACTACTAAAACATTTGCAGGCACCACACATCAGACTACTTGAATACCTCAGAAGATTTCAAATGCATTAGTACACTATGACTAGATGGGCTACCCAGGTGTATTTATAACAACTGAAATATTTTTTTGATATTTATTTCAAGATTTTCATCCATGTTATTTTGTGGTTCTTAATATGAACACCTGTCTCAATAAGCACTGTGGAACAGACTCCAGCTCTACTGTCTTGGATGGCAGATATTGAAAGAATAGTGCTCAGGTTGAGTCTTTTGGAGGCAAAGTTAGGGAGGCAAGAGTTTGTGCAGAAGGGGGACAGTGGATATGTTGGACAAAGGATGCTGAATACAGAGCAGCAAAGCAGGAGGAAAATAAGGCGAAGGTGACAGAGGTATAGGGTGAGATGGAAGCACATGATTTACTGTAAGTCGTGTAGCCCGAAGAATAAGGAGACTTGGAGAAGCAATGCCAAGAATTACTGAAGCTGTTGACTGTCCCATCGCATTTCCCATGACAGGTGCTTCATGTTCTTTTGGCTCATTGGATTTGGCACTGATCTGAAGCTCTATTCTTTATACATCTATTTGCACTGGCACAGACTTTCTGCTAAACAGTGACACAGAAGATTGTTAAAAAAAATAATACAATAATACAGTTTAGAGGAAGGATGGTGGACATGGCTTGAATCAACCAGCCAACTGAGGTCTTTCTGTGTGGAGTGTGCGTGTTCTTCCCATGCTAGGATGAAAAAAATCGATGGATATGATGCGGTTTATTTTTCCTCTATGTGTGGAACTTAATTCAAAAAGAATTACAGCCACAAACAAATTAAGTGGAGTTGTTAGTCAATTTCTCAGTCATGAGGAATAAGAACAGGAAAACACAAAATAATCAGTGGTTATTTTGAAAGGAGAAAGAAGTGTTTCTTTCTTCTCTTCCAGCGTGCTAAACATTTTGATCCCTTAGCTCTCGAGGTCAAATTGTTCAACCTCAGATGTCCAGCGAGGGGAGCCGTCACACGACTCGGCCAAACACAAAGAGGAGAGATTCAGGAATCCGCATTTGTGCGATTGTGTGTATTTATGAAAGAGAAAGAGAGGGAGTGAGAGCGTGAGAGGCTGTTGTATTAAGCCTTTGTTTTTCTCTCAACAGTCTTTCTTTGTTTTAATGTCTTGATGTCTTTTGACCTCCGCCACCCTCCCTCTTTCTCTCTTTCTCAATGGCTTTCAGTCATTTCTGGTTGACAAAAGCAGGAACAGTTTCCATCCTTCCCTTTAACTTCTCTCTCCATCTCTCAGTTGGAGAGAATCATGGGAGGAGACTTTCTCTCGGCTTTTCGTCCTTCTCAATCCTTCACTTTCTCACTCCTCTGCTCTCTTTTAATCTTTCTTCATTTTTCCATTTTCACATCTTTCCTTTCCCACTCTTTCAATTTCTTCCTCGTACTCTATTTCTCTGTTTCATACCTCACTCCCTCCCTCTCCTCCATCATCTATCTCCTGTTTCTATTCATTCCTCTCTTCTTTTCCCCCCTCTCTTCTCTTCTCTCCCCTCCTTCCGTTGGTAGTAATCATCCCTCACCTTTTTCCCCATTTAAAGTTACACTTTCTGTCGTCTGTAGTTTTAATTAATCACGCGACTCGTTAGCGAACTCTCCCCCTCGACTGTTAATTAATCAGGTTTCTGGCTTAATGAACAGTCTAAACTCGTTAAACCTGTTTCGCTCTTAATTAGACCGTTAGCTCGGGGGTCTAACACTCCGACAAGACTATTATCCACTACTACGCCTTAATGGCAGCCGCCGTGAGTGTGTGCGTGAGCGTGTGTGTTAAGATTACCTCACTCTCTAATGGGGCTACTCAAATATTTATAGGGCAGGAAGCTGAATGGGAAGAATGATAGCGCTCAGGGAGACAGCAGACACTGAGGGAGTACATGAGAAGACTGATGCTGCCTTCAAGTGCTCCACGTAAGTTCCAACTTCCGGCCTCGGAAGTTGTAAAGATATGAAAAGCCCGAAGGGTCACAACACACCTCTCCGCCTTCAAATGTAATGTGGACATCAGGTTGGACTGGTGAGTGTTTCTAAATTAACGATGGCGGTTAATAAGACAACATCACCCCACTGTTGGCTCACAGAAATATATTTGCATGGCCGTTATTTGCCCACATATATCAATAAAAGATGGCAAACATGCGTGGCACAATTCTGCTACAGCAGTAAAAAAAAATCAACAAGGGTAATGCTTTACTCTGTTGGACTGATGCTCGTATTTACGAGGTTATCTGCTGACCACAAAGGTGTTAACATAGCTGTGTACTGTGTGAACAGAGTGTCCAGTTATTTGTCCCATGATGTCTAAAGAAACTCATAAAGGCCTTTTTTATGTTATACCAAAGGGTAAACTGATAAATTAAGTTAGCAGGCAGTACTTACCTACAAGGGAGATTACAATTAAGGAATTATCTTAATTATCTGAGGTTGCTAGAGCAGTTTATATGAGAAAGTGAATAGAAAAGATGGATAATGCGACATCACTCAGTAGTTTGTGATGTTCCATCTTGAAGCCTCAAGCACACTCCTTTGAATTTTACACACACAAACTAAAATAAAGTATCAAAAAACATAAAACACCATTTTGAAACCTCACGTGATGACAGAGCTGGAAGTCCATGAGAGAGCGGAGTGCTAAGTTAGCAGCTAATGCCAAATGTTAAACGCTGGCCTAGTTAGTAAGCTTCACTCACCAAAACTGGAACGCCAACTTATTTAATGGGCTTTTAGTCCAATTAAACACTCAGCAAGCCATATTATTGGTCAGATAATTGCATTAAATATGCTCCAAAAGGTAGAAATAACCACAAGCAGTCACACTCCTAATAATACACAACTTTAAGTCTTAGTAATTAAGAACATGGTTTAAACTATAAGCCATAAAAAGTACACCCCAATAAACTCACGAAGAGACTGAAAACCGTTTTTCATGCAAGCCTGTTAACATGTTTATCTCTGCTATAAATTTCAGCACTTTAACATCAGAGTCCGCGAGGGCTGACTCACTTTTGAAGCCAGCATCACATGCAATTAATAAAAACCAAAACACCCTCCGTTAGGCTCTATTTTAATAAAATCATTACCTGAAAACTCTTTAAATATAATAGTTTTCACCAGACTAGCATGCTTTAACTAGCAAGCTTGGGCAAGGAGAGGATGCCGTCCATGAGTTTTCTACTGGGGATGTTTGGATAGCAGATTCGGTCTCAGTCTGAGAACTAGTGTTAATTCTAAAAGCCTTGTTTCAAGTTTACAATGGGAAAAATTGTTTTCAGGAGTCTGAGTGTAACAGAAGCATTTTGCTAACACACCTATCAGGACATTGTGTGCATGTAGCCTTAAGGTCTGAGCTGCTGAAAGTTCTCACATTCCCTCTGTAATTTTAGACAAACACAGTAATATAAAGTGTCAAAACTTGTAAAAGACAACACAGAGTATGCTAAAGTATCACAGCAATAAGCACTGGAACAATCTGCTGAGGACCATTGGATGTTTTTCCGCTTGTTTGGCACGGGAAAGGTTGGGAAATTTACAAAAACACAAATCTCAGTGATTTAGAGCTGTAATTTAGATCAGATCTGAGTCCTGAATGGTTGCTTCGTCCTTCAGGCGAATCAAAACAGCTCTGCCAAGGGAATGAGGTAATTCCACTTGTTTCCAATTCACTTCACTTGTTTCAAGAATTTTCTGGCAGCAAGTGTAAGGATCTTAATGGAAAAGGAAGACAAAGGCAGATTGCTACATGTAATTAAAGAGCCGAAATGTGTGTAAACTGGCACGTGATTGAAAGTAAGTCATGACACAAGTGGCACAACATTGGAGTGACCTCACCCCCATTCAGAGATTTCCCCCTTCGTGTAGAACAAATGGGACTTTAAGACCCTTAATTATGTTAAATGACTGGTTGACGGTTATCTTTAGCGACACAGGAGGCAGAATGACAGGCAGCAAATGAGAGAGATGGGAGATGACGGCATCTCTGTGGTATCTGGCTGGGGAAAGTTGGAGCGATGACATCACACTGTCAAACACACACACACAACACAAATCCACAACGGAGAAAAAGCATGAGGTCAAGGTGTTGTGTTACACTGATGAAAAGCAAGGGAAGACGAGGATAGGAAATGAGAGTTAGGGGAGAGGGAGAAATAACGTGAGGGAAAGCCGGCGAGAGAGCGAGAGAGAAGGAGAGAGGGAGAGATGTGCTCTGGCTGCTAAAGAAAGAACAAAACAATAAAACAAGAGAAAGAAGAAAGATGAGGAAAAAGAGGTCAGCATTAAGTCAGTGTTGAGGGACTGGGTGGAACCAGATGGGAAACACATGCTGTGAAGCACACACAGAATGAGTGTGGGTGGAGCCTAATGATGATGACCTATTGACACCAGATACATGAATGACACCCTTCCTCTTTACTTCCTCTCCTCCTGTCATTTGCTCTTAAAAGAAATATCCATCTGAACTTCATCACTATCAAGCCTGTGGAATTCTGGGTATCTGAGTCCCTCAAGAATTTTGCAGCAAGCCCCTTCAATCAGTACTGTAACTTCACAAGAATGCTGCATTCAAGTCACATGGGAGAGGGGGTAAATAAGAGCTTCCTCTAAGAAAACAGTGAAGTTTCAAACTGAGAATAAGATAAGGAAAGACTCCCCAGCCTATTTTCAAATTCTAAATTGCAATACTATTAAAATAATACCATAAAAACACATATTCCAACCAGAAATACTTCTCAAATAATTCTATATAACTGCTTTGAATTATAAATAGTAAAGAAAACACATAGTTTTAAGTCACATGACTGGAGCTGAGGCCTGTTTGGAAGAAGGCACTGTTCAGAGCTGCTGGACACTAGTTACAAAGTGACAGTGACAAAGTGCTTAGGTATTGAAAAAAAGCACTTGTATGAATGTGTGTGTGTGACAGAGTTGCAGTGAATAACAGTTACGAAAAACTCTGTTCAATTTTTGTTTCTGTTTCAAGCTACAAATGTTTAAAACATTAACCAAAGGTAAAAATAAAATCAAACTGCGAGTTGTGGTCACTAAATAGCACATGCTGCAGCAATTTCAATTACTAACAACAGCAAAATTCCTGCCAGAGCTTAATTTTAGCAATTTTGATAAACCCTTTCCTTTGTTACTGCTGTCTAGATGATCACATACGAAAATACAGAGAGTCATATATTTCAATCTGGAGTTGTAGATCGTTCTGCTGTTTGGGGGTTGCAGGGTAAAAGGGCCAGGGGCTGCTGTGAAGAAGGACAAACCGGTATGATTTAGTCCTGATGTTTGCACTGCAGGTTTAAAGAAATGTTTTCACGTGCAGGGCTCTACTCTTTGTAATAGTTGTGAACTAAGTAAATGGCTACTTACTGCACCTGATTGGAAAATTATCCAGCACTAGAAAAATCACCCGTGAGTAGAGGAAAGCTCATCCTTTCCTGAGCTTTCTTGTAATGATGTGATGTCACCTAAAACTCTACTTATCATGTCATTCCATGTTACGTTACTGGATAACAGAAACATTACAACTGCGGCTGACTTAGGACTTAGTTTATTTCTATTATTTATTTAGACTGTGTATGTCAGTGTTGAATACCCAAAGGTAAAGAGATCTTCTATTTCACCAGTTTATTACCGTCATATCAGTAATCTACACAATTGTAATTTTCAGTCTACTGGCTACATTTACTAGTATTAATTGTTAGTAATTGTTCATATGGCTGAAACCTGCTTATTTTTCAATTCATTAAACATTGAAAAGACATGATTTGGTTTACCATTATTAAAAATGTTTTATGAATTGAAACTTAAGAAACTCGGAGCTGCTGTTCTGGTCTCAGATGTGAACTGACAAAGAAGAGGCCACAATAATAAACACCCTTATACAGTTAAAGAAATCTAAATGGTTATGTGTGGTCTAGCTTAAAGCCACATTAAAAATAAATTAAAAATATCGAATTATTTACCAAATATCTGGAAAACTGTTTACATGACCTTAACATATAACCCTATTTGGTAAAGAAGGTACTCTGTGGAGATCTGATCAGGTCATTTCTGGATGTGCCAAAGACAAAACAACTGTAGAAAAGTTTCGCACGTCACAGTCAAAACAATTAACTCACACCTGCTATTGAATGAACACCTTGTGGAATTCAGGTGTCCTGTCAGTGTCGGTGTTCACACACAGGAATGTGTGCGCGGTCTGTTTTTGTGGAGTGCTACTGGGCATATGCATGTGTGCATGTATGCTTTCTTAATCTTTGCATGTTGTTACCAGTGTGCGTAAGTATGTCTGGGTGAGGATGAAACAGCATGACACCTATGTTTTATTGTCTTTCGGAGCTACTGAAGCGTGAACACCTGATTGTCTCCATCGTGCAGAGAAGCCAGCCCTCGACACCTGTGGCCGTCACACTGCGGTGAAGGTGCCAACGTGTGTGTACACGCATTAAACAATACACACTCTCACACACCCACATAGATAGTATGTGAAGATGGGCACAAATGACAAGTAAAGTACAGTTCATCCACAGCCTGTGCGATTAGTACTTTTTATAATAATATACTGTGTTAGCATAAAATATCCAACCTTTGCAAGCGACTGCTGGGTTTACATTTCAAAGCCCGCAGCTTTTCACATTGATGACATATCGGTGCAAGATCCAAGAAATGAAACATGTTACAGTACAAACTCCTGACCAACACTGAAACCTGAGTCTCACTAACAGTTCTTCATCCAGGTGGTGTTAATAGTTTGATAAAATAGACAAAGAGTAAATTTATCAATGCTCCTTGATTATTTTAAAGTGACTGCATCTTTTCTAGTCTAGCTGACCACTCAAAGTATTACTACAAGCAGATTAACAGAAGCATTAGTTTCAGTTAGTTTTCATTTTAGCTTACGTTAAGGTTCACATGAACATTAATTACAACTTAACCTGAAATATATGCTTTACCCTGCATGATTTGGCAGGGTGACGTTTTGTCGTAGCTTACATAGCAGTGAAGAAAACAAAAATAGCCCTACTGATTTATGCTCACATGGCAATGACAGGGCTGACACTACTAATGTATAAATACATTTACTCCTTTTTAGCAAGAAAGCAAAGTAAATCAATCCTACTGACAGCTCAGTTTGTACAGAGACGCTTGATTTCCGTCAAAGACAGAAGTACTCACAGTTTTTACTTCAGATAGAGCACCGTTCTACTTGAAAAAACCTTCTCCTCACATATAAGGGCTTGAACAACCAGACCCCTCTTATCTTAAAGACCTCACAGTACTGCATCACCCCATTAGAGCTCTTTCCTCTCAGACTGCAGGATTACTTCTAGCCTCCAACAAATACGTTCTAGAGTATTTGTTGGAGGCAGAGCCTTCAGCTTTCAGGCCCCTCTTCTGTGGAAACAGCTTCCAGTTTGGATTCTCTACTTTTAATTAGGCATAAAACTTTCTTTTAGATGAAGCTTATAGTTAGGGCTGGATCCTGAACCCTCTTTTAGTTACACTGTAAAAGACCTAGGGTTTGTTTATACACCACTCTGCATTTAATCATTTGTTGTTATTAATCTCTCGCTTGTCTTTTGTCTTGACCTGGTGCTCTGACCTGAGCCTGGCTCTCCTGGATGTTTTTTCCTGTTAAGAGGGAGTTTTTCCTTTCCACTGTTGCCAACTTTTTGCTCATAGAGGGTTGTCTCATTGTTGGTGTTTTCTCCGTATTATTGCAGGGCATTTATCTTACAATAATGCACCTTGAAGCAACTGTTGTTGTGATTTCGTGCTATATCCATAAAATTGAATTGAACTGGAAAAAAGTACCAAATGAAGCAAAAATTAAAAATTAAACAACCTTAAGACACTTAAGGTTGACACTCAGGTGATAGACAGTGATTTTTAAACTGCATTTTGAGCCTCCTTGAATACAAATATAAATATCACATCGTAATTTCGTAGTTTATCATATTTCCCTCATGTAATGTAATGAAGTAGATGTTTCAGAAGTGGAAAACAGTACTTGTGTAAAACTTGAGTAATTGTGATTTTTGTGGTGCAAACAGCAGATTTCCATCCAGCTTTCCCATTTTTTCCTGTCACCACACATCACAGCGAGCTATCGCCTGTTACATCACAAATCCGGATCCATGTTTCCTTACAACTCAAACGTGTAATCAGGTTCCACAAAATAACACATTAAATCAAGTTCCGTCTGATTCTGCTTGTCATGCCGAATCACAAACTCAGGACCACGATCCCATTAAAGTGCTTCAAACGCTCTCTGCCACTGCTGTGATCCCCTGCATCATCACATGTGAAGCTGTCCGTGTGGTATTTGCATGGGAATAATTTGGGATTTTCCACACGTGCCACTGATGTGGTCCCTCTGTAAACACACTGAAAGAACTAAGCAACAACCACTAATCATATCTGGTCGGAGAGACGCTGCCAGCTGCTTCCCATGTCAGGTGTCGTCAAGGCCGTTTGTACGTCATCACATGTATGCTCACCCCAGAGAACCTCTTTTAAATCTTCCACAAACATCTTACATGTGGCAGGATTTTTTATTAAAGCATGACATTTTTTTTTTCCTATTTAAGGAAACCTAAGCTGCTCCTACATTCAATTTTATTACAAACACATGCATCGCACAACGAAAAAAAACCAGCTTAAAAACCAGCCTATCCAGTTCTGCAGGATACAAATACCTCCACAGGTGTGACTAGTTGTGATCATACAGAGCATCATGCACATTCAGACAGAATAACAGACGTCTCCTCTGTAAGCTTTAAGTCAAACAGCTGACTCGAGGTTTACTTCAAATGAGTCAGTGGTGGATTCTGGGAAAGGGTTGGGTAAGGATGACCATGACTGATGGGAAATACATCTACACACACCCAACACACACACACACGCACAGAGTCCCAGATTGTTATGTATTTTATTGCTTTGGCAACACAGTAGTGACAGTCGTGCCAATGATGGATGTTTGAATTTAACTGAACAGAGGGGGAGGAGAGGGGGAGAGAGACACACACACAGAAAGATTAAACAAAAAGTGAAACACAAACAGAATTATATTCAAAAAAATAACCAAAGGTACTGAATACTTAGAGACCTGTTTTTTTTTTTTTAATAGTTTCACATTTCAAAATAAAACCACACGAACTGGGCAACAGTGGAGAAGAGGAAACAGATGCAGCTTTCTTTTCAGACCCTGTCACATGTGTTCTTCTATACCCGCGAGGACCCTCAGTGACATGCCCAAGCTTCACCGTCTGACCTCTAACCCTTAACCTTAAAACTGAAACTTCTAAATCAGGGTTTTAAATGAAGGCGAAAGAAGTGCAAGAGCACATGGTCACACTGTTGCATGCAAACAAGAATAAATATCTTCTAGATTTACAAAATTATCCATTACCTCATGGAAAAAATGAAACACTTAAAAACTTAATTTTCTGCTGATGTGCAAACCCAAAGCTTAAGTGATTTTAATGGCACTAAGCTATTATCATTACATGTTAACACAGAAACCAAACCAGCCTCTAGGCCCGCACCCAGTGCTGTGTTTCTGGGTCAGCTGCAAAATTATTAATTCCTTCTTAAACCCTGGACCAGTCCCCAGTTGGTCAAAAGAAAACTCAAAGATGTATTTCTAACACATGTAGTTATTAGCAGCTTTTTTGATCTTGAAGTTCTGATCGTTTTTAGAAAGATCTGACCTGAAATGATAATCGCTCCTCGTGGAAACCCTTTCAGTGTCACCAACATCCAGTTACATATCCAGCAACTTCTTCTTATCACAAATTTCTGGATTTCAGAAAACTCCCTCATCACCGCAGAATAAGGAAGTGGCTCAATGACATCATTTCTGATTGACCAATGACTGAAATGGCGTGATGTCCGCTTTGCTGTAAACCAGCTGATTTTCATGAAATGTGGCTGTGCTGCTTGACTAGTTACACATTTTTATTTACCACATATGTGCCAGCACCATTACTGTACTTTTCTGTTGTATGCTGATACAGTTTAATAGAGTACAACAAGGCTCCTGTACAGTACTGACCCTCGCCCATTATTCATTCCATGCTACTGCGCGCTCAGCAAAATGCTGAAGGTTACAGCTGACTCAAGAAGGTGCTATAGTGGGAAATAGTCAAATTAAAGCATCCCACAGTTGTCTGCAGTGCACTCCGAGACTCAGTCTCTTGAGTCTCACTCAAAAAGGCACAAAATATTTTATTTTTATTCGGGCAATATAACAAATACTTGTGCAACAAAAGATCAGCAGCATTACAAAGTAATTACCCTGTACTGGCAACTGTAGCAGTGTACAATATTACAAGTACAATATTTTTCTTTGTATTAGAAAATGGTAGATATTAAAGTACATGGCTTTTGTAAGCTAGCATGCCTGGAAAGTCTTGCATGGAAACAGAAAAATGGGCTGGAGCTTTAAAAATAATTCTCAGATAAGACTGGACTGTCCTTTAAAGCCCACAACAGGCTAACCAATCAAATCAAGGAACAACGAGCTATAGTCAGCCCAAAAGGGTGATCATGACAAAGAGGATGAAAAGCTTTAAAACAGACAATTAGTGGCATCTTTGAAAGGAAAAAGTTCCTTTCTTCCCACAGACACATATGTAGATGGAAATATAGATACAATGTTATACAACCACAGCCAATCAGAGCAAAGTGAAATAAAACAACGTGTTTCAGACAGTTAAAAATTGATTAATCAGATCTCGAGATAATGCAAAACTACTTTTGTCTAGTAGAGTCCAACAATAAAAATATGCATCCCAGGACCACTTTAAATACTTTCCACCGCTGGTATCTGTGATAGGTGTTTGGAGATGTGCCGACAGTGATCATGACAAAGAGGATGACTCAGGTCTCCGAGGCCTAGGTCCTCATCAATAGTAGGAAGTAACTCGAACCCTATGGCCTCAAAAATCTTTCCAAGTAACACATGAGACACTATTTATATTTTTCCATAGAAGTCATTTTTATTTTTCTCACAAATACACGGACGGGGGTTTGGCTTAGAATTACTCTTCATGAGACCTCAAAGGAATAATCAGTCAATCAATCCTCATTTTAATATACTGCCCTGCATGTTTTTTCCCCTCGTCATTCTGGCTTGGCCAAAGTACATTTATAACCCTGCAGGGTTCCCAAGCAGGATCTAATTATCTAATTATGTCCGTTTTGACCTCGAGAGTGGCACGCATCTCCTCTGTCCTTGAAGTCGCCGTGCCCCGTCTCTCAATTTGGCATTTAACCAGCTGATATTTACATCCCTTAAAAAGGCCTGGACCTTTCAAGGAAACAGGACGCATTGGTTGTTTTTCTTGCTCTCTGTAAACTCCTCTTTAGGGCTACTCAGCATGTTCGGCTGAGTAGCCTTAAACATTGTTGTCATCGCTGTCAAGTTTGCTCAGATCTTAATTGACAGCAGATGCTCGCTTGTTCTAAATCTACAACAATCTGCTGCTTTTTACGAGTTAATATTTTCAATACTCACAGCTAGTTTAAAGTTACTATCCCAGATGTCTGCCACCTGTTTGCTTCGCGTGCATTTCCCCTCTCTGTCCGCATGCAAACATGTATTTCCATTTAGGTCGTTGCTGTGCATGGGGGCTGCGAAAACAAACTGGATTTATTCTGAAGTTGATATCAGCGCAGCCGGACGCCTGCCTTGCCGCCTCTGGAGGTTGTCGGGGCAACTGCATCCTCACTCCCCGTCAATAAACCGAGCGTGGGTGAATTTACCCCTGAATTATTCTGCTGTTTAGCTCTATCTAAATACTGCGGTGACCCGTAATTTGAGCCAGTTCAAATTGTTTGTCATTGCCGTTTATTTTGCACTCTGGACCTCAAATTTGCAACAAAACTGCACCAAACAAACTCTCGCCTCACATTTTGCCGGTGAATCACTGTCTGTTGCGTCATTTGATCTCTTGTTTCTGTATGTTTGGATTATTGTGAGCGAGCACTGTGTTGATGAAAGCCACATTTCCCACTGGGGAGAGTAAAAAAAAAAAAAAAAATCCTCGAAGCCTCGACCCCGAACACCTCTTTTTGCTTTTGTTACAGTGCAAGCATTACCCAACTGGAGCAAAACAGCTGCAACAATATCAGAGCAGAGACAGAAAAGCAGGGAGGGAGTAAGGAGATAGAGGGATGGAGAGGGAGAGAAAGAGGAGGTCAGCGAGGTTCTATTTTTATCTTTCCAGAGTCGGGTCTCAGCTTGAATGGACGTAAAGAAGAATCGTGTTGAAAGGCGCGTGCACGCAAATTATTTCATAACCTTGGCACACAGCAGGCTGCTGAAAGCCTCTGAGTGTGTGTGTGTGTGTTTGAATTATCAGAAAACACTTCATCACATCTTCGCTGTGACATAACCATGGCACATCTTCTCATTGCAACATTTTCTGTGGTGCTGTTTTTTTTTTTTCATGGTGTCTTTTCATGTTTTGGCTTGTTAATCTTATGCTGGCAATGTTTAGAATGCTCTGTGTGTGTGTGTGTGTGTGTGTGTGTGTGTGTGTGTGTGTGTGTGTGTGTGTGTGTGTGTGTGTGTGTGTGTGTGTGTGTGTGTGTGTGTTAGCACGTTGGGGCAGGTAACGTATTATTTTACAGCTTTCTAAGATACTTTCTCTGTCTGCCAACCGCAGTGTCTGTGTCAAACCAAAATCATTTCAGCTACCTCGGGTGATGGTAATTTGGCTCCCTGGAATGTGTGTGTGTGTTTTATATTTGACTTCTAGTTCCATTTCTGTTTGTGGTCACATTGTAATTTTGTCCTCTCCTGCAGCTCTAATGGTTCACATTAAAAGAATTTTCCTCTTTTTCACACTAGTTGGCCTTAATAAACAACACAGAAACCAGTCGGCCAGTTCACAAACCAGGCACTCATAAAAACACCAGAAACACTAGAAAACAAGTGTAACCAGGTCAGGAGGCTATAAAACCTGAGAAAGCAAACTCTACATTATGATCCATAAAGACATTAAAAGGTTATCAATAAGATAAGAGAAATAACATGTAATCAGAAAGAAAATAAAGTGTAACAATCAGAAATAAAGTTTGAAAAGAAGACAAAATAACATAATACCACAGAAACCAGTGTAACCAGGGCAACAAGAGCACAGAAACTGGAATAACTCGTTCTGCAATATTAACTGTAAAAACAGAACTTTTACAGAGATCCATCAACAAGTACAGCACCACCCTGCATTGCTGTGTAACTGAAGCATCACGGATCCCAAACTAATCGGCGTATCGGCATCATGTCCACACAAGACGCAGGACACGGCCCAACCAGCACGCTGGATCGTAAAGCAGTCAGACAGGATGTAACCACCTCCGCTGCGCTCTGAAACACAGTATTTCCAGTGGCTTGCAATGAGCAGCGGCAGTCTGCTGCAGCGTCAAACACAGCCTGCAGCTCCAGAGATCTCATGTAAATTCTATTGAAAGTTGAAAGTTGATTGCTCTGTGACGAATGTCCGCTTGGCCAATAGAAACAAGGCAACTAGCCATCAACAGGCAGAGAAGGCAAAACAGAAGCTGATCTGAACTGACTGAATACAATTCTGCATTTTCACTGAGACCACAGGAAAGCAGAATTATATCTATTAGTTTTGTAAAGTGTGTCACAGCTTAGAAACCCAGGGTCGTAATCACAACATTTTAAGGCTTGTGGTTAGTTCTCACTGGCCAACTTATAGATTTGTATGTACTCCATGCTCAAGCCAGAGATGAGCCAGTCAGTATGAGATTCACAACAGTAGTGAGTTTCTACACTTGTGGTTGGATTTTACAACACAGCAGTAAAACAATGATCTTAACTCTTTCCCCCTAAAGACGACATTTAACGACCTCCCCAGTACCGTCAGTGACGAGTTTTGACACCTCAGCATATATAGGTTGTGCAATTTTCCAAGAGTAGCGCTATTAAAATGTATAGGCAGAGATCAACCTCTCTAACAATTCTGAAATATGTCAGAACCTTCTCTGTTCAGAAAAGAGAATCAAGGGTTACCCCTAGTAGGTCTCCAAAGGGAAAGGGTTACATTTACAGATTACAAAGGCACGCACCCAAGGAGGAGGGTGATTGCCCACACAGCCTCTGCTTAATTTAGCTCCACGTGAAGGTCAAACCTTTGCATAAGATCTAACAACAGCTCAAAGCTCCAATATTCAGTCCCTTTGAGTCTTCTGGAGAATGACATGTGATTGGAAATTTTCTCAAAATAAGATCCTAAGTTTGAATTTTATGTATTTCTCTTCTAATTCAGAGAGATTTGAGGCTGAACGTAAACCTGTTCATCAATTCTTCAGAAACTATTCATATTTTTTTCCTATATAATTCAGTGTCACCTTGCTCCAAAACATACGGTCATGGTTGGGTGAGGAATAGTTATCACCAACGATTAACTAGACCTCAGAGGGTTAACGCAGTCATCGTCACTTCAAATGCCAAAATAACAAAATAATGTTTTGCTATGGAAAGTCTTTGCAATGTCCCTCCGATCTGACTGTATGCAGGTGTTTACAGTGAAACTTAAAATTCTTTCCTCAAGGAAATTTCCTTTAAAGCGGATTTATGTTCTTTCTAAATGCAGCATTAAATGTTAAACATGCTGCGTGGAAAATCCAAAGGTTAAAGACACAAACCTGAATTACCCTGACTATTCAAACCTAAAATGTGTTTGTGTACAAACGGTTTGATAAGTGGATGGAAACAAAGCCTTTAAGGAACATTTTTGGCCCAAACACACTGCTCTGATTCACACCGGTGTTTATTAAAGGAAAAACTCATCATCGCATCTACAAAGCCCACGTTATGCAACACAAACCGCACAGTCCACTGTCCAGAAAAAAAACCTTGGAACAACTAAAAGTCCATCATGAAATCAGGATGAGATGGCGGCACGGCTTACCTTTCGGTCTGCGCTCTGTCAGATTGGTTCTAACGGGAGTCCCGACAGAAAGTGTCCTTATGTGGCCATCCTGTGAGAAAACACACATGACAGTGATCGTTAGTGTGAGATCATTCATTCAAAAAACAAACAAGCAAACAAAATAGTTGTGACAAGATAACTGGCTATAAAAATATCAACAATATTTTTCCATGATGCATGGAACATGTTAGCCATGAAAATGTGTAACAAGTTTCAGTGATCAAATGCTGTACAAACATCCTGTAGCATCAGCAAAGGGCCCAAAAGGTTTGTCTGTCTGCCTTTTATGTATTTCCAGGTGTGAAATCATGACTCTTTATACTGCTCATGGCTGCTGTGCCGTTTTTAAGTTTGTCTTTTTATAGAGTTTATTCATACTTGTAGATGTAATCAGAGGCTGCTGTGTGTGTGTGTGTGTGTGTGTGTGTGTGTGTGTGTGTGTGTGTGTGTGTGTGTGTGTGTGTGTGTGATTGGAGGGGGGCGGGGGGTTGGTCTGTGTATTTTTCTGAGAGAGTCCAGTCACAGGAGTAACAGGAAATAAACAGGATGCGGTGGAGGAAGTGGTCACAGGAGGTGCGAAGAAAAAAATCCTATCCCTTTTTAGTGTTGTAAACCCAGACAACAGGAAGACACACTAGAAAATAGAAGGGAGGAAGAAAAAAGAGTGTTGGATGGAGTGAGAGAGAGAGAGAGAGAGAGCCATGAAGGTGGGGGTGACAGAGAGGGAGATTAAAAGGAGACAGGCGGGGAGAAACCTTAGAAAGAGAGGAAGAGTAGAGAGAAAGAGAACAGTGAGAAAAAAGAAATGCGGAGTGGGATAAGAAGGTGAAACCAAAGGAAAGAGGAGGTTGAGATGTTGAGGTTGAGAAGATGAGGGGGAGAACAAGATTGAAAGAACAGTACCAAAAATAAGAAGAAGAGTAAGGACAACAACGACAGAGATGAAGGATGGGCGGGGTTAGGCAAACAGAGTGAAAGAAAGAGCTGCACATTTATAATTAAAGCATGAAAGAGTGAAAAGAGAAGGATGTGTGAGAGAACACGAGCAAGGAAGAAGAAGGAGAATGAGAGGAGGTGAAAGAGGCTGCTACACAAACATGGAGGAGACAGGTGGCAAGGGGAGGGCCAGACAGAGGAAGCAAGAGGGGAGACGGGAGGGTGGTGTAAAGAGAGAGGGGGCAGTGGGGGAGAAAGAAAAAGAGGGAGAAAGAGAAGAAAGAGGAGGGGAAAGGCAGAGGAAAATAGAGATGTGTAAACAAGAAAGAAACACAACGGTGTAGAGGAAAGAAAAGAAGAGAGACGAGAGAAAGAATGAGACATGGTAAGAGGGGTAGTGGGGAGCAGGAAGTAGAGAACAGAAAGAGGAGGAAGGAGTGAGTAATAAAGGGGAAGAGAGGAGAGAAAGAAACCTCTCAGACAGGAAAGTTCCTTCTATTCATCTGATTTGTCGTCTCGGTGCCACATGGTTTCAAATATGGCTGAGAACGGAAACGCGCGCGCGCGCAAACACACACCACATATACTATTTACACACAAACAAGAGCGGAAAAGACCAAAAGAAATCCAAACACATACCAACAACGTAATAGATGGAAAACAACAAAACACATACACTGAGAGAAAAGTGTACAGTCATATGTGTCACACACACACACACACACACACACACACACACACACACACACACACACACACACACTGTGTTTGGAGATCAGATTTTTCCAAGTCGTCCTCTTGCTCCAGTCTGCCAGGAGCGAGGCAGGGAAAAAATTACGACGACGTTTTTTCTGTTTCATGTCTGTCAAAACACACGTGCAAACACACACCGCACACACATGGCGAGGCTGACTCGTGTGTTTCCATCCGTGTGCATGCATCGAGCTTCTCCGCAGAGGAAAACAAAGTCAACCAGCTGTGCCGGGTCGAGTCTCTTTTATTGGACAATTCCTAACAAGATGATCACACTTAATCTACAACGCAGCCTCTCTGTGTGTTTTAGCCATAATCCTGCTAGGCTGAGTCCAGTGAATGATCCCATGACTCAGAGAGCCTAACATGAAACCGATCAGCTCCACTTATTGATTGTAAAACCATGCCTACTGCTACACCTGACGGGGAAATTCATTACGTTTCCAGACTCACAAAAATGCCAGAAAATAATATTTAAACCAGCTGCATCACTTCTAGAAATAATCATTTTGTGATTTTTTTTCCTCTGTCGACCTTTGACCCCCCAAAATATTATTATTACTGGTTAATCTGCATTTAATGATCTTGCCTGATCAGTCGTATTCTGTTTAATTTCTCAAATCATAACAATTGATAACATACATTTTATCCTTAATAAATGACAGAACTAACATTCAAACAAGTGTCAATCAGTTTATCATTAATCAGCTATAAATGGGTTAAAAATAGATAAAGTTAAGCAGATTTTAAGCATGTTATCATAAAAAAACAGATGTATAAACAGGATGAAGGAGGGGTGATATAAATTCCGTATTCTTAATCAGGTTAACCTCATTAGTATGACTATAAACACACTTACAGGAGGCAAATGAAGCTGATGTAAGTTGTGTGACACTACAGGCTTTAAAGGAAAAGCCCATGAATTATTGCTCTTAGAGTCAGCAAGAAAAATATAGTTCAAGTAAGACGCAAGATTTAATTTTTAAGTGATACAAGAACACAATGAAGCAAGCAAGGATTCGAAATGCGTTTGCCATATTTATCAGATTTTTATAAAGATATGTATTTCTGAGGCCTTACAAACCCAACAAAGGTTCATCAAGCAACAAGGAGCCTCTTTTCTTAAGTGTGAAAGGTGGTCAGTGGGCATAGCGTTTAGCACACATTAGCCATACAGAGGAGAACATTGGATTTGCTGAGGGATTGCTTTAAGCTGTGGACTGACACCCAACTGGTTTCATAAACTTGATCGGAATGGCCACTGGATCAAAACAGTGACGCCAATGCAGAAATGCCTTACACACTCCCTGTTTTCCAACAGCCAGCAGGGGGCGAGTTATTAGAAAAGCAAGTCAAAATAGTTTCACTCTACTTCTCACTCAATATATGAACTCGGCAAACACCTTCCTGGGGTGTTTATGGCCTTGGTTGCTAGTTTTAAGTGTTATTTCATACAACCCGATGGTCATTTTGTACATTTTGGTCCCATTCAGCATAAAACTGATGATAAACTGGGCATGCTTACCACTCTGTAATCTGTTTTTCAGTCAGAACTCCTTGTCTTGTTTCAAAACTAAGAGGTCAATGGTTGAATTGGTCTACTAAGGGATCAAAAAAGTACTTCACATACCAGCGAGTGATGTTAACCATCTTTCTTGGATAGAGTCCATGGATGCGCTGGTTCACGTTTGAGGCAGCGGGATGTGGAAATCATAATACAAACATTGTGTGTGTGTGTGTTTACATTGTAATTAAGGATTATGTCACCCCGCGCAACACTGTGACTCCTTTCTTATTTATCAACTAACTTACAATGTGAAATTCTTCAAAAGAATGATCATATTTTTAAAACAGAACCTTGACTTGTTCTAAGGAAAGCCCAAAATACACGTTTCTTTATTAGTCATAGCCATTAATAAGTACTCACGGAGAGAAATGCCAACACCAAAGCTGCTTTGGGACAGGTGTCCGTTTCAAGGTTATCTCAATAAGAGTTACCTTGAAAGAAGCTCTTCCCTCACTACTGGTAGGTTTTTCCAGGAATACAAGGAGTGTGAACTAAAAACAATGCAGTTTAAGGTGAGCAACCATCTCTTTTTCGGTCATCCAAATATATTTTTTGTATTCCACAAACGAGATCATATTGAAATTGTTTTAATATTTTACTTACATTACTGCTTGTTGAGTGTGGAAAGAATGAGGAAAGACTGATAAAGGAAAAAATTCAGGAGAGAGAGCGAGAGAGGGGATGACATGAAACAAGGTCACAAGTTGGATTTAAATCCACAACATCTGGAATACATGGCTGGAGGGTGGGAAATTACCACCAGCCACCAGCCAAACTCTGGCAACTTGTGCCTGTGTCTGGTAGGCTTGGCTTCTGAACCAGCCAGTTTTGGCAGGTAACCAACTCTCATCTGGAGTTTGATTCTGCTCTAAGTAGCACATTCAGCTGCCAAAATGAGGAAAGAAGCAAGTGAATTTTGGAATCTTTTAACCACCCTAGGCTGGCAGATAAAAATCTTCAGCTTTCTTCCCATCATTCCCGATAGTCTTCTCAGTATGCTGCCCAATAAAACCAAGTTGATGTAAAAAACAATCCTTAAAGCCATGTGACTTTGTGAAAGCAAGAGATTAAATCCAGCTAATCACATCCTTCTCATTCTGCTTCTTTTCCTACCTTCCTTCCAAACTGGAAGATGGAAAGATCAAGGTGGAGAGGGCAACGGAGAAACAAAGAGATGTGGAATATTCCTTTGTTGATTTTCCACTGAGCACAGAATGGGAAGTTATAGGCCTGTGGGCTAGGAACAGTTTGGATTCTATTCTCATCTCTTCCCCATTCTCTTTATTCCTCTTCTCTGATATTATTCTAGTCTTTCCAGACGTGTCCTACTTTTATTATATTAATGTGACAAAACACCCATAAAAAACGCCCACTAATCAATCCAGCTCCCACAAATAAGGAATCTGAAACAGCCTGGCAGCAATAGGAAATTCATTAAGTTTGCTTGCACATTCAAAACAAGTGTCCAATCAGCTGGCTAAATGCCTTCTACATATCATTCAGTTTTTCATATAAAAATTAGAAGCTGTTAGAAACAAAAATGAAAAGTTTGAATTTGTGTTTTGCCAGCCTATCAACCAATTAGCTCTTAGCCTCTCGTGTCTGCTTAAACTGTCCCCAAAAGTTTGACTGTTTCACCAAATATTTTTATTTTCTTTTTTGTTTTTTGAAATTGTGAGAGTCGGCCATAGCTTCTCTCACTTGGTCAGAGCAGTAATTAGCAGTAACATCAGATCATCTTAAAGTCGCTACATTGTTGCTAGTTGTATCCACTTTTCATATCAATGACATCACACATGATTTTTGAGGTTAGATTTTTGGCACCAAGCAAACCAAACCACTGAACAGGTAACCAGGCCTCTGGCTTAATTTTCCCCATTAGCGACGTTATGGGACTTGAAGCACTCTCAGTTAAATCATCGGTTCACTTTGCTGACTTTGGAATTCCAGGTGGATAAATGTGGAAATAATCATGTTATGCATATACGTGATGCTAATAGTGGTAGATACGCATTGGTATTCTACTTAGACTGATCCAATACATTGATGATATATTTTTTTTATATTAAATTGGAAATAATATTTTATTTTATAGAGATTTTTTTCCCCACTCAGTTCTTTCCTATTCTGCTCCTATAGGTGCAGCACAGTGTCTTGGTAGTTAGCCTTACTGCAACTAGTCCTTGGTTTGAATTTGAGCCAGAGCCCTTCTGTGTTGAGTTTGCATGCATCTCCTGGCAACTACTGTCACTGTGCCCTTGACCCAGGCATGAGCTTACAGGTGCAGACGCTGCATGATAGCTGCCCACTGCTCCCAACCTTTAGGATAGGTTAAATGCAATAAATTTCCTTACAGTGATCCCTTAAGCGATCACAGTAAGGAAATTTATTCCATAAACTTAAATATTCACATTCAATTTGATTTTTCAGAAGGTGTTACATGACTATCACAGCTTGTATTAACCTAGAGAATACATGTATTTCATATACACTCAGACAAGGAGCCACTAATAAGATAAATACCTACTTGCCCAGCCAAAAACAGTCTAATCCTTCCAATTTAAACCGACTGAGCAGCAAACCAAAGTTTCCGAAAAATGTCTAAACATCTTAGCAAAGCAACAATTTTTTGTTTCTAATTCCCACCAGATTAACATGCAGTTATAAGTTTTGACCATCAAATTTTCCAATCAAGTATCCACAAATTCTGTACGAGCCACTTTGAACCTGAATACTGATGTACTGTATGGCGCTGTATTTTAGGATTTTGTGGTGGTCCTGCAGAACACAGAGAAGTATAGGCAGAAGCAAAATGCCCACTTTTTATTCCACTGTTAAGCTGCTCATTATAAAGGCAGACACTGCACACACACACACACACTGATACACACATACAGTAACCTCCAATCTGACAAAAACACACACATATGCAACATGCAGCTCTGCTCCTTGAGATTTAACACACACACACACACACACACACACACACACACACACACACACACACACACACACACACACTCAGACCACAGAGGAATTTCCTAGTTTCATATAAAACTGATAATGGGATGTGTCCCAGCGGGAGTGGAAAATCAGAGGTGACTTACGAGCCTCCACATTCCAGCCGCACACACATACACAGCTCTTTTCCTTCATCACACACACTCACACACAAACACACTTACTTTAACACCTCTGGGAAGAAAAGTAGAAAGAAAGCGGGAGAGGCAGCGAGGGGAAGTTTGGCAGGGAGAAAACAGTTAAGTTTCCACGTCCTCGCTGGGCCTCTTTATCGTTTTTCTTTCGTTTTGACGGAGAAGGAAGGGGAGGCAGAAACATAAGGCCATTCCTTGGACGTCAGGAGGGCCTTTTCGAACATGTTGCTGCAATGTGCAGCACAGTTACTGTAGAGAGGTAACAATGGAGAGTCCTGAAGAGGCGCAATCTAGGCATGGGAAAGAAAAGGAAAGGACAAAGGAAAGAGGGGGACAAATAAAAAAATAAATGGAATGTAGATGAGGGAGAAACAAGAGAAGGAAGATCCAAAAGGAGAGAAAGATAAAGGAAAGAACGTGAGTTCAAAGGAGAGATAAAGTAAGAAGAAAGGAGCAGAGGGAGGTGACAGGAACAGAGAGAAAACAAAAGGAGT
Organism: Oreochromis aureus; assembly: GCF_013358895.1. NCBI lineage: Eukaryota > Metazoa > Chordata > Actinopteri > Cichliformes > Cichlidae > Oreochromis > Oreochromis aureus. The sequence continues at coordinate 23,061,991 of NC_052956.1, read as the reverse complement.
ATGGAGGAGTTGAGAACACTGAAACGATAAGTTAGGCAACAGAAAACATTTGATGACAACGCATCGCCATCATCAACCATTAGCTTTTATTCTTTCAGTTATCATTTCTTCACTTAAGTGGACTTTTAATCCCCCATCCTTCATTTCTCTGCCCCCTGCTCCACGTCACTCTTTTCATCACGTTTCCTTTTCACTCCATCAACACCTTCTCCCACCTGTGTCTTATCCTCTGTCAGTTCTTCTTTAATACTACTTCATCTTCTCTGTCATCTCTTCTTTTCCCCATTAATCAGTCACTCTTTCCATCATCTGCTAACTCTTCATCACTTTTTTTAACCTCTGTTACACACTCCTCCACCTCATTCATACCTCTCTACAGCTCCATTCTGCTTCTATTCTTCCCTCATCTCTCTTTCAATGTTTCCATCTCTCCCTCCATCAAGCTGGAATCCCTCAGTAATTATTTTCCTTCTTTTGTCACTCCATCAACATCCCTCCACCCCTCCCAGCCTCCATGTATTATTTCTGTTTCATCTGTCCTTCGCTCTAACCCTTTTTCCTCCCTCCATCTGTGCAACCATCTTTCCTGTCATCCCTCCATCATGACGCTCTGTTCGCCAGGCGACCAGAGGCTATGATATGCTGCCACTACCTGCTGCGGGTGTGTGTGTGTGTATGTGTATGTGCGTGTGTGTGCATATGTGTGTGGTCCTGGCAGTGTTTGGAGTACAGAAGGTATAAGGGGCTTATACCTGCAGAGACAGAGCAAGAGAGAGAGAGATGACTGTAGAGTGAGGTGTAAAACTGGACGTCAAGGTGATACAGCCACCTGTCCTGCTATGTGTGTGTGTAGAGAGAGAGTGAGTATTAAGCATAATAGAAGGAAACATGAGTTTTGCAGTTGATTTGGGGTTGATGGGAAAAGCACAGTTACAGGTCTGAGCAATGTGCTAACCTCTTAAAAATAGGGCCCCAATATTTGTTAAAAGGCAGAATATTAAATGTAGTAACTTTATTGTACTCTTAATTAAGCCTGTGAAGCATTAACCATCCGATTTAGTAGAAAATTGCATCATTATTTACCTCTGAATGGCTTAATGCTTTTTGTCTTTATAGTCATTTAACTTATTTTGATAGCAAGTTTTCCTGAAATATAAATTATATATTTAACTTCACTGTACATATAAAGCTGAGATTATTCAAGCAAACCAATGACTGGCAAAGTAGGTCAGACCTCACGGGGTTAATTTGGTCTTATTTGCTGGAAATGCAGTTCCTTTAAACACAACATTTAGTTACTCTATTGCATTTAGTTACTCTCAATGTTACTCTGAAAGAAAAATAAGATGTCAACTTTTCTTTTCTTGGGTTTTGAAATAAAAATATAGAAAAAATAAATACATTTTTAAAATGCCACAAAGAGATTGCTTTTTAACCACCTGAGCTCTTGTTTGGGATAAATTTTTAATTTCTCCAAGCTTAGTTGGACCTGATAATAATATATAAAAATGAAGGTACCTCTTCTAACATTTCATTGCATATGTTACACAAAAAAAGTATGTCCTCGTGAGGACAGTTGGTTTATTTCACGACATAACGCCACAAAGTTAATGCGGCTTAACAAAGTATAAAACACTGTTGAGCAGAATGGATTACAAAGTGCAGAAAAGCCAGAATGTAATGTTGCCATATGAAGACGGAGGGTCTCAGGAGGATAAAACCTGGCACTGAGGGCCGACTATGAAACTTAACACAATGACATAGTGACTTAGCAGTCATGCCCTACATCAACATGTCAAACTCATCTTATATCTTGAGCCACATAAGTGATATATTTTTGTTAATTCATAGAAAATGTTCTTTTTTTTCTATGGACTCACAAAAAAAACCCAAAACAGACAATCTTGTAGTAGATAACAGAAAAACTGTAAATTTTCAGTCATTTAATTTTTTTATGTATTACTTAAGTACCTTGGTTTAGTATGAATGGCAAATGCAGGGTCAGGGAGTGCTCTATCAATAGGAAAGGCTGTAGACCTTACGAAAATATAGAATAAATAAAGTTGAAATTTGAAATCTATTAACTTCATTGTGTTTTTCAAAGCCATCCAGTAGGCTGGACTGTCTATGTTTAACACCCCTGCCTTATATCATCCACATCGACTGCCTGACCTTCCATATTACTGCAAATAGAAGTATTAGTTACCAAAAAACCCGTGCTGTATGAAAAAAGACTCTAAATTAGGTATTCATCAGGAAAGTATTTACTGCGGTCACAGATCCAGTGAGTAGTACTGTAATCATCTCATAGACATCAGTATGAGTCGCCCCTGCTGGTCATTAGAAGACACACACACACACACACTTGCCTATACATGAAGATTTGCTACCCCAATATTTCATCAAAAGTGTTTCAGAGTTGCTCACTAGCAGTTATTCAGCTTTGTGCCATAATCAACAGCTGTAATGGTCAAAAGTAGGAAAAGTGAACTCAAACGTTAATAAAATGAAAATATATTTTAGTTGTTGAGTATGAATGTTGTTTCTTGACCCTGGAAATTTGATTTATTTTACATTTTTTTCAGCTATTTGCCATTTCTTTAATTACCATTTCATACGTTACTAAGGACGTCTGTGTTAAACTGCTGTTTCCTAACTTTGCATGCTGGCGATTCCATCACCGGCACTGTATGTGCATTCAAACTAGTCAAAGCCTAATTTCCTGTAGAGAAGAGAATCTTTTTCAGAGAAGCAGCTCCGGTCCCAGACAGACTTTACCAAGCAACAGCCACACAACACGGACAAAAATAAAAGCACACAGTGTGTGATATTCGCTCTGTGGACGAGCTGTTTCTGCGGGATGATTTTCATACCGTACGCAAATGAATAGAAGCCTACCTGGAAGGAGAGCAAAAACATTCAGAAATTTTAAACACTGCACTGTTCTCTGGGCAAATGTCAGCTCCAATATGAATTTGTGTTTTTAGTGGGAAATGAGTTTAAACAAATATGACTTTCCTCAATAACAGGCATTCATCATCAGTAATACGATGACTAAAAGTTTATAACCCCAGTGAGCTCTTCATGTGGGGAACGATGTGGTTAAAGTGAATAAACCGAGTTGTATAACGGCACATTTCTGGGAAGCAAGATCTTAGAAAATTCTCCTCTTCAGAGTCACAACTCGCAACAAAATGCATTTAAATGAACAGTGTTATCAGTGCTGAAGCAAAGCAATCGAATGTGGCCTTCACCCACTCACCCGCCTCCGGAGCATCACACCGCTCATGCACATAAACACACGCACACGTGCACTGCGAACACACACGTGCACATACCAGGGCAGAAGCAGCACACTTCACTGTCTGAGAATTTGTGAATGGAAAAATGGTTTAACACACTTGGCGGCAGAGCGCAGGACTTCCTACGCTTTAGGACCGGAGGGACTGATCATCTCTTGGTCTGCCTGCCTGCTCTGTCTGTCACTCTGTCCATCAGTCAGTCCAGCTGTCTGTCAAATACATATTTGTATAGGAGCCTTATCGCTTGTGCTAAACGGCTGTCTCAGAATTTGCCTGCACGTCTGAGTGTCTGGCTGTTTTTGGCTGAGTTAGCAAGACAGTTCGTTTTCAACCTCTTCTGCCAGGCGTTCTGTCTGTGTGTCCTTGTGTATATTTGTTTACCTGTCTGTCTGTCCGTCTGTCTTTTTCGATGTGTTTACTTGTCCGTCTGAATGCCAGCTCGTCTGACTGCCTCTGTTTTCGAGTGACTTCCTATCTGTCTGCCAGTCTCCTTTCTTAGTTCCCGATCTCTGTCTGTCTGACAGCCCGTCTCATGTTTATGTCTGTCTGTCACTTTATTTGTTTTTTCAGCTACAGTATTTACCTTGCTGTCTTTCTGGAAAAAAACTAAAAAGTTAGACACACAACTGCATCCTTTCAACTGTCTTTGTCTGTCACTAAATTCAGACTGTGTAGGATGTAAATGGTGTAATAGAAACCTATTTTTTAAAGCATAAATGGGAGCTGTTATGCTCATTTTCTTGTCTCTATACTTTACGTGACTCACACTTCAAAATAATCCGTATGTATCTGCAAGTCCTCAGTTCCACTGTCGTAAACAAAGCTGTTTTAGCATCTCTTCCTTTAAGCCTAAGTCTTCTTCTGACAGGCTGTCCCTCATAAATAGAACGTGGAAATGACCATATTAGGGAACCCCCCCTCTCTATGATGTCATACACAGCGAAGAACAGAAAAAACCTATTTGAAACTGAGCATTGAGAGCAGTTTGAATACTGAGCTTTTGCCTCACAGGGATTACTTGTGCACGTACTGACCTCATTATTCAAAACTTTAACTTGGGCAGCCACCCTTTTAACACACCTATACACAAATATGGAAAAGAGGCATGCTAAATTGGACTAGGTATACTTTAATATATTTTCCAAAGTACAAAAATCAGATGACGAGCAGAAAGACAGGACGACGATGTGAACCAGGCAAGAAGAAGATCAAATAAAATGTATGAAAATAAAACTCGTACTAAGGTTAAACTGTGATGCCACTTGTAGTAGCAAAAGGGAAGAAGCAAAAGAATAAGTAATGAGACAGTGAACACTGTCAAGAAGTATTAGTGGAAGAAAGAGGAAAATAAAAGAAAAAGAATGGCATTAATAGAAAAGAACCAGAAGGAGAAAAAAAGCTCCAACAGGGGAGAGCAAGGTCACTGTAATCGCACCTCTTTGCTCTGACAGACAAATGGCAGTGTGTGTATACGAGTGTGTGTTTGTGCTGTGTGTACTAGAGTAACTTGTTATGCAAGGGACGTCCCAGCGGCGAGGGAGACATGAAACATAAATACAAACACACGCACACACACACACACACACACACAGCCTGTTTTCTTGTAAATCACTGTGCTCAAGGCTCAAGAGGACAAGCACACTAGGTGTGTGTACGTGTGTGTTTGTGTGTGTTGTGGTGGCACCCCTCGGTTAATGGAGGGAACTGACACCGCTGTGTGAGACAGTCAGCTGTCTAGTGTATATGTGTGTGTGTCCATTAACAGCATCCTGGGAGGGAGAGGAAGAGCAAGAGAGAGAGAGAAGGAGGGGGGGCAGATAGATAGATAGATGGATAGATAGATAGATAGATAGATAGATATGATGAACTACTTTATGTCACAGTCACCCTTCTTACACACATATTACAACACACTGTCATTCACAGCCGCGGACGAGGACATCCCCCCTGCTTGGTTGCCACACACACAATCTCACACAAACACACACACACTCACAGGAAAGCACCCACTTGACTGAAAAAGAAAGCAAGGCAAAGCAGACGAGAGAAGAGAAAGGAAGAAGCCTGGATATGGACAGACAGACTTTGAACCAACCTGGCCGGCTCTCCTTTTCTATCACCGAAAGCATTCCTCTGTTTTCGCTCTCCCTCCTTCCATCGCCACGGAAACAGACACACCGACCAACCGGCCGACCGTCTCCTTCTCTCTCTCACGCATACACACACTTTCTCTCACATGCACACACAAGTTCAAACTCCCATTATGAAGTCCAGTTTGTCAGCAGCCACCCATTCATCCATGCCTCCATCCGCTGCTCTGTCCGTCTGCCACTGTGTGTGTTTACATCTGAGTGCGCTCACTCGTTCACCAGGCAGGCATGTGAGCGTGTCTCAGTCAGGAGGTGTATGTGTATGTGAGTCTCTCTCCCTCTCTCTCTCTCTCTCCCTCCCTCTCTCTCTCTCTCTCTCGCTCTTTTTCTCTCTCTCTGTGTGTGTGTATGTGTGTGTGTACAGCAGAGTGGGAGCCCTAGAGAAACACTCCTCTTGCCACAGGAGTAAAGCCCAGGCATGACGCAGAGCCAGAAATAGATGAAGGGGCCCCAGCAGGGGGGGAGGAGGCGCCAGGCCAACGCATATGGCACTTTTGCAAGGACATGAAGAGTGTGTTGTAATATGTAATACACAGTATTTACTACATATATATAGAGGCAACTTAAATGCACACTTACATTTAGACTATAAAGGGGTGGCCAGCATATGCACTTTTAACAATGACAGTATTAGTGCGGAAAATCAATTTTATAGCAGTAGAATAATGTTTCTGAGCAAAGGAACTACAAAAAGTGCAACTGGCTGTAGTGCACGCAGAAGACCAGACGCATCAAATCTGACACCTCATCCAACTTCCTGTCCCTACATATAGAAGACTTATTTTGAGGACGCAAAATAAGGCATAAATTACCACTTTCTCATCATTGCCACATTTTAATTTCCAAAAACCCAGACTTGGCAAAATCTCCGTGCAGACTTCGCTGTAAGTACAATGTATAAACGCAAAAAGTGAAACTGATCAGAAGAAAGAAAAAACTAACACTGCCGTCATTATAACTGCTTTACAAAAGTAACTCATGCACTCTGTAGCATCATCGATCACACCTGACTTAGTGGCAAGAACTGTTATTCCAGGCAGCTATTCCCACTCAAGATAATGCGAGTACCTGAATCCAAAGTGATGTGCACCTCTGTGGTTTTTTAATCCAACCAACAGCCACTGAGTATTCACTTGAAGCATGCATTTTCTTTTTCACCAAAACCAAGATGTTTAGATATTTACTCACACACTGTATCATGATTTAATACATAATAAGACACACACAAACTTTTACAGCTTCCTTACTGAGCATTTCCTTCTTTTCTGTTACACACATACAGTTACAACTTTAGATGTTCACATTAAACAAAGTTTCAAATAATGTGGTCAATGTACAAGTGATCCCTGTGAAGCATTAATGAGCAGTTTCAAACTCTATTTTCCTACTTTTGGCTCTGAATAATGCCACAAAGAGGTTATATTGCAAATTTCAAGCACTGAGATCTGTGCTGTTCAAACCTTCTGTTTATGAAGGACAGCCAATCAGAAGAAAGACAGTTTTAAGGGATAAGAAAAAAGAGGCTTGTTTCAGTCAGAAAATAAACTACTTTGCTTTAAACAGTCGGCTTACAATGTTTTTTTTTCTATTTCAGCATGGTTGATGTCAGCTAGAGGGAATTTCCTTATATGATCATCTCCAGTGCTGCCCGTGCTGCAGCTCAGAACACCGCAAACCAGTCAGTCTAACTCAGAAAGCAGCCATGGATGCTTCCTTTCAATGGAAAATGCATTATTACAATTTTTAGTGTGTATAAAGGCTGTTTTTGAAACCTCCACAAAGGCAAGAGAAGGAAGCCCACAAGCATTGGGTTCGGTTTGTGGAAGAGACATGAGGGGCAACCAATCAGAAAAAAATGTGACTTTTAAGGAGAGAGAGGCTTTAAAGAGACAGGAGCTAAAACGGCTCGATTCAGACAAAGAATTAACAGAGGGCCTGTATAAAAAACACAGTATAAAAGGTACTCCAGAGGAGTCCAAGAACAAAAATAGGGAGCTAGAAATTAGCATAAGTGGAGGTGTGAGAATATAAAGACGGGAAGCATAATAACCCACATAAAAGCAAAAGAACACATTACATGTGAAAAGAGATTTTGAAAAACCCCACACAAACACATATGCAAATACTGGATACAAGCACACAGGAACTGAAGAATCTACATACACAAACAGGTACACACACAGAAAACATCTGATTACAATCCATGCTGGTGTGCACTGGGAATACTAAACTTCAATGCATTTGGTATTATTCATGCACAATGGGCTAGTCTCCGCTCGCTGTATGTACATACTGCCTTTGTGTGTGTGTACTGTATGTGTGTATGTGCCTCACGCAGTGCAGTATATTTGTAAATCCCGGCACTTTGCAGCCTGCGCCTGGTTTAACACTGATGTATACACTATGTATTATGTATTGCTACACACACATATACACACATAAAGATTTATGAATTATGCACATGTGCAGCCTGCCCTGCTCTCTATAAATAGTCCTTGTTCAGTTTAACTCAGCACAAGTCGCTGAGTGTTTTTCTTTTAATTAATATAATTATATAGTCTGCTGGATTAGCAGTTACATTTCAATTAAGCGGCAAACAATTAGTGTTTTTTTCATATTTAAGGTACAGAAAGCACAAAAATATGGACGCGCACACATACACACACACTTCCTCTAACGAGGCCAGATAGATGTCTGTTCTCTCCTAAGCATTAACTGCACATTTATAATTCAGTGCTTTATTGTTGACTATCAGCTATCACACCACACAGACTTGTTAACGTGCACACACACGCATACAGTAACACACAGAGACGCACACACAGTGAGTAGCGACTGCTGGTTATGAAACAGCTGTTGAGTCGAGAGAGCTCTGTATGTATTTGAGCAGTGAGAGTGCAGCTTACATAAATACTTGATCATATCTGGATTGCTCTCAGTCTGAAAATGTATAATCCGCCTTGTTAGGATCACTCGCCAAGAAGACAGAGCAAGAGAAAAGGAGCAGAAAGGCAGCAGAAGAGTAGGAAAACAAAAAAGAAGCATCAACTGTCAGAGCGGGGTGGATACACAGCTCAAAGCACATCACTTGAACACGTCGTTCATCACAAAACACCTTTTGCATTCAACAACTACAGTTCCCAGCAGGCTTGGACACCCCTCGTTTTCCAGCATTGTCATGCCACATCATGTTCGTACTGTGGGAGTTTGGAACATTCATGCATTATTCCGGTATATAATCCCCCAAGAGCCACACCGCAGAAGTGCTGTCTAAGTTGTCCGTGTTTGTCCTGAAGTATATTTGGAGCAGCCCCGTAACAAGTTAAAACAAAAATAATTAAAGTAAGAGGTGAATCGTTTTAAATTAGATTCAACAGTCAAATTAGTGATAATATCAGATTTGAGGACATTTTTATTTTCATGTGCCAACATTAAACTATTATCATTAAAATCACATGCACAATGTTTCACTTTCAGTGTGCATGGTTACTGTTGTTAAAGGATGCAAAACACAAGCCACCCAAGCATATGTGGCCATTTGTTTTTATTTTTTCCAGACAGTAACTCGGATCATTTACTACCGGACAATCCCCTCAGTCTTATTTTATTCTGCTAACCAGCTAGGTCTGGTCCTTACTGCGTTTTCCTAGAGGTAGGGTGGTCAGGCGGGCAGCACTGTGGTGCAACGGTTTGCCCTTCTGCCTCACAGCAAGAAACTCTGCTCAGCTGGGTCTTTCTTTGTGGAGTTTGGATGCTTTCCCTGCACTCCTGTACCTGTGTGGGTTTCCTCTGGGTGCTTTGGTTTCCTCCCAGTCCAAAGACATGTTTGTTAGGTGATTCCAAGTTGGCTGTAGGTGTGGATGTTAGAGTGTTTGGCGGTCTGTCTCTCTGTGTTAGCCCTGTTAGAGACAGGTGACCAGTCCAGAATGTACTCCGCCTTTCGACTAGTGGCAGCTAGGCTGACATAGATCTCCTACAAGTCTTAGTTGAGATGTAAAGAAAATGAATGGATGGATGGATCTAATAGGGATTACCGTCACCAGCTGAAATTTGTCTTCTGGAGAGCTAGCTGATTTATGCCTCCATATTAGTGAGGTGGCTGTGGCTTAAGAGGTAGAGTACTGGAAAGTCAGTGGTTTAATTCTCCCACGCCTTTGTGTCAAAATGGCATTAAAACATAACAAATTAGCAAGTAAAAAAACTGTGTAAAATACAAACTCCTACATGAGTCATGAAAGAAAGGATTTCTGACAGGACTACCTCTGGGCACTTAGTTTTCCTGCATCAAGACACCAACCTATATCTTGGCTTCAGAATGCTTGTACTCCATGCTCATGGGAACCAGTTACTCATTCTTGACGTCACCCAGAAAGCACTGATTTATATTCTGTTTACTCAGTAGGTAGAAACCGTCATCAAAGCGACACTGCCACACCTTTTTCACTCATCAAAGATGTGGACGGTGATTCAGAGGTATGGAAACACGTTAAAAAAACGGCTGATACTGAAAACTAGACAGTCCAGTTAAAATGAAACACATGAAACAACAAAAACTTGTCCGGTGACAATACAGTACGGCCGTTTCTGTTTTTTTAACTTTCAGTAGCTGAAGTGGACCATTTTCTACCCGTTGAATACGTTTGACTTTACTGTCTAAGCCGTCCATCATCTTGAACTGTCACTAAAATCAGCGTCATTATCATTTGAACTCTTGAAAGGAGTCGACTTTTATGTGCAACAGGAAGTGATGTGTCTTATTTACAGTGTTTTTTAGAGTGAACTAAGGAAGGGAAACTGGGTCAGTAAGACAGTTAGATACCAGTAAGACCAGTACGTACGCAAACTCAAATTTAAGACCGTCCAGTCCACATTTGACCGACAGGTGGATCCTGGGAAGTTTGTTATGGAAACACGGCTACAATGTGCACTTAGCAGCAAGGAAAACAAAACACGTTGAGGAAGTAATAGATGATTCATTTAAACAGCATAAAATAAAGAGTGAAGGGGAAGTGAGCATGATAAATGTGAGGTGGAACAGATGAGTGTTCAGATTATCATATAGGATGTAGACCGTGACCTGATTTGGATCCCATAATCAGGGAAAGTAAGAACAGAACGTAAACCTCTGGACGGAGGCCGTTTGTCTTTCGTGGCCATTACAAGCCGCTGCTCACTCTTCTTCTTTGTTAATGGGGAATATTAATTTCCTGTATTCCATCTTTACTGCATTAATATTTGATGATTAAATATGGCCGGGAGCGTCTCAGGCTCATCGCCAGCAAGGCTCTGTCTCAGTCTTGGTTTACATTCAGTTTCCCAAAAAGTATTTTATTTGTCTCTTTTATTGTAACATTTGTCTTTTGCTTTTTGTCTTCCTCTGTGTGTTTTCTTTGGTCAGTTAATCAAGATAAACCCTTGAAATGTCTTCTGTTCCAATATCTCACTTGCTCCCTTGGAATTATTCTCTATCATGGGTTTCTTCCTCTCGGCTCCATCCGTCGGGCTTAAGCCTGTTTCAGGCTGACTGTTGCCAACAGGATCCCAGGGCTTTACTTCCTTTTCTCCCCATGAGTGACGAGGCATGATGTGGATCCAGCCAAAAACTCTAAAACTGGGAGTTGTCAACCCAGCAACAGTTGTTCAAACAAGTGATATCCCACAGCCAGTTGTGGGTGGATGTAGCCAAAGAGAGCTCAGCTCTGAAGTGGAATTATTTGTGTATGTTGCTTTTCGTCTGTCCACAATAGTCACCAAACAAGTTATTACTTTCTTTGATTTATAATGCTATCTTAGACCACATTTACAAACATATGTTGAATCCATATATTAACACATATATTTTACACTCAGTCACATATTTGTGTCTTTGTTTGTCTTTTTGCAAATTCGTGTTGGTTTTTCAGGTGCAGGAAAACCAGAAGCTGTATAGTAACTGTCAAAGATACCACAATGAAAAATAGAGCAAAGCATGAGTGCAGACAGGCCACGAGGTCAAGCTAAGCCACAATCCTGCCAGATTAGTTCATCTCAGTGTCAGCCCTCATGCGCTGGTAGCTTAGCTCATGCCCATCTACGCATCTGATTGGCTCATACAGAGTACTGCCTTCAGTTGTTGCGTCCCTGCAAGCCACTTTTCAACCCACCTCCTCTTACTGCTTTTCATTTCCTCCGTGTCTGACTAAGTCACTGTCATGCCTGTTGTCGTTGGGCCGTACTACTACAACTAGTATTATGCAGACTACTTTAACAGTTTCACTACAAATATAATGCATTTGCTATCTCACATTTATGAATTCCAATATTCCAATAAAGTTGCGCTCAGGGCGCTCTCTCGCTTGTATAGATTACTGCTGTTTCATGCCGTTTTCAAACTTCCAATGACGAATCAATGGTTACACGTCTTTTTCAGTGAAGCAACTTGTCGATGAATGATGGGCATGACGCACTACAAATGAAATGTGAGCGGACCAATGATGCATTAAGTGACTTGCAGCTGGCAGTGTGGCTGCTGATGGCTGTTTTTTTCTTCAACTTTGTGGCTCGTATGCGGATTACTCCATCCATCCATCCATCCAATTCAATTTTACTGGGTGAACTGAAAGGTGGGGTAAACCCTGGACAGGCCACCAATTTGTCACAGGGCTAACACATAGAGATGAACAACCAATCACTCACATTCACACTCATGACCAATTTAACACACACTTGGCTTTGGACTGTGGAAGCAAGAAGAGAAGCCAGGGTTGGTGGATTTGGATCTTAACGGTTGCAGAGATTACTTTTGCATCATTTCTGTAATTTTGTACTGGACATTGTGTGTGGTTGTGCCTTCTGGCTTTTGGAAGAATTAAAGGTGTCTAATATCCAATCATTCGCTTTTGCACAAACACTTCTTTTGGGTAATGTCTAAAAAGGTCAGGGCTGCAGTGCAAACAGCTCATAATATGTGTACGCAGTGCAAATTACTCACTTGGATCATTTACCACGCCATCAGCTGTCTAGTGTACGCACACCCTCACCTCCTTCTCCACTTTCCACAGCTTTAAACATCGACCAAAATGAAAGATATCCTGAAGCAGCATTTCACACACATTAATGTGCACAGACATCCGCGCGCACACACACACACACACACACACACACACACATACAGGCATGCAAACAATTAAGACTGCCTGCAAGTGCCCACATGCAGAGTACACACACACACACACACACATACATACGTGTATAGACAACAAAGAGCAGCCAGCATCTTAGGAAGTAGAGCAGAGAAAATGCAGGGCTGTTCTTTCCACAGCAGAGCTTCCCCACAGCAAAGCACCATGGGAAATATGGCATGGTCACAACAACAGGGTGCTTCCCTTCCCGACACTCGGGAGACCCGCATGAGCGAGCGTCTTGTACTTTCTACCTTTAATTTGGATTCTTAAATGTTGCATTTGACATGTTTTTTTCACAAAGGTTTTCAATATTTGATAAATTATCAATATTGTTTTTCACTTTGATTTTGTTAATAATATTTTCTTTTATAAAAATGCCACGCAGATAAAACCTCTCTTAGCTCAACACAGAGGAAGAGGGAGCGAGAGAGGCACCACTTTAGCCTCTAAGCCATGGGGGACCCAGTAGAGTGTTATGCAACTTAGCCATGCCAACACACACACACACACACACACACACACACACACACACACACACACAGGCCAGCTGTCCCTGATTCCAGCAGTGAAAACTATCTCTATGTCTATTTGTCTATCTCTGCTTCCCTGTCTTTCCATCCCTTCCTCTCACTATCTCTCCATCCATCTCTCTCTGTCAATTTGTCAACCCTTCTCTAATACACTGCCAAAAGTATGTGGACACCGCTTTCAAGCTTGGATCAAGTCTCTTAGTTTAGTAAACCTCAATGCCACAGCACACAGAGGTAGTTTAGACTATTTGATTTGGTTGGTTGGATGTACTTTCTCCTGCCCTGCCATAACATCAAAATTCCTGCAGCCAGGATAAAAAAAAAGCAAAAGGTGACATCACAGTTCCTATGTCCATCTGTTATATACAGTCTATTTTCTTGACTGGAAAGCACTTTAGGCTAATTCCCGTTGTGATTTAACTTGATATAGGATTAACATTTGTGTGTCCACATACTTTTGGCCTTGAAACCCTTTGTCTAATCTTTCCGTCTCCCTTCAGTACTTCTCGCATCTCTTTAGTCCCATTTCTTCCATCACTTCACACCGTCCCTCTTTCTCTCTCTCACCATGTTGGCCTACAGAGTTTCATGTTGCCTGTGGCACCTGTCGCCCCGTGGGGGTGACACAATGTGTGCACACTCACACACACACACACACACACACACACACACACACACACACACACACGGGGTTCAACTTACTCGAAAAGGTGGTATTCATTATTAGAAGTCTTGCAGTGTGTATAGGGGGCTTCCCAAGCATAACACACACACACACACACACACACACACACACACACACACACACACACACACACACACCTACAGACAGACACGTACCCATTGCCAACAACCTTCCCAGCAGGGCAAATGAAGACTAAGCACAACCCTTCGAGTTCACCCTCATTAGGAGACTGTTGCCTGCGTCTCAAACACACACACACACACACACAGCAGTGGCCGGCTGCACAGGTACAGCAAACAAAAGCGACTGACGTCAGCTCTTAAAGGTTACCATAAACCTCCCTTGGTGAAAAACACAGCAGATCCAGCCCGATTCCCAAAAAACACAGTGTTTACCCCAAACTTCTGTTCATTAAAGCCAAACCTCAAAACACAAAGGTTATCCCTGACTTTAATTACAGAAAATCAACACAAAACTCAAATCACCCCACATACCCGCATTTCAGAGGTCACACCTGTGACGCAGTGCCTTGATGGAAACAGTATGACAGATATAAAGATGAAAAGGAAGACTTCATCACTACGCAAGCAAATTTTTCCTTACAATGCAGTCAACAACCGGTTGTTGGAGAATGGTAAATTTGGTAAAACTACTTGATTTTCAGATAAAAGACCAGACATTTCTTTAGCTCTTCCATTAGTTTCTGTAGCTCTAAAAGAATGCCTATCTTCTTAGAAAGAACATGGTTTCCTCTTCCCATCTAACAATAAACGTAATATCTGAAATTCTTAAAGGTTCTGCTGGCATTTAACATAATTTCCAACAAGCTCTCACCATTGCTATGTTTTCAGAGTCTCATGGGAGCTGTATCTGGTTTATACAGTTATTCTTTAGGTAACAATTCAGGCTCTTGAAAACATGTCTAATTGTATTCATTATTGTGAGAGTAATCGCTCAGTTATCTGCGTCACTATGTAGCATAGATAGGTAAGCAATAAGATTTTAATAAGGAAAACTGGTCCCAGTGGTGAGCAAAGGAGCGACTGCATTCACAGAAATGCAATTTGGAAACCAGCAGCCATCATGTGATAGATATTTAGCTTCAGATTGAACAGAAAATCTTGCTCTGGCTACAAAAAATAGCCATTGCTCCAACTCACTAATAGGTCCCCAAATTGTAATAATAATAATGACATGTCAATCTGGAGCATAAATCTGGTAACTGTAATAATCCAGGATTGGATAAAGTCTGCCCAGAATTATGTGTGAAGGTGCTAGTACAGTGTGTAGTATAGCACAGTATATGAGGGGATCACCGATATGCTGAAAGGCTACTGCGAGGGCCTGGGTTTAAGTTTCCCCCGGCGCATTTCCTGCTAGTAACCTTTGTGTATTTTTGACATATTTTGATAATGTGAATTGTAATTACACAAAAAAAATCTACAATATGATTTAAGATTTTTAAATAACCTTTTCAGGATGGTTTAGCGTGGGAAAGTCTGGGAATTTTAGTTCAATGAACCAGAGTTTGCCCACTTGCAGAATAGCTGCCTGAATTGCAAATATGGCTTCTCACAAATGACCCCGAGTTAGCCTAAATGCTACTGGTATGAGTCCCCTAACACGCAGACAACCTGGCTTTCACAAACAGGTCAAAGCAGGCTAACATCTGAAACCTCTTTTTAAAATGCATCCAGAAAATTCTGCACAATTTTAGCTGAACCTTAGTGACAGCCATCTGTCTGTCTGTTTGTATTTCTGTCTGTTCAGCTATTTGTCTCTCTGCATGTCATCCGGCCCAGGCTTGCCCCACGATGCTAAAATTATTCGGGCTGTCCCCGTGGACGCTCCAGATATGTGCTTGTTTCACAGAAGCCTCTTTGAGACATCAGGGGTATCCAGTCTAGTGTTACACAAGTAAACCATGCCAGTCACATAAAAAGTCTGTGATAAATAGCAGCATGACAGGACCAGGAGGGCAGAGCTGTCCATCACGGTTGACTGAGTCAGAATAACTGACAGGCTTCAATACGCAGGTCACTTTCACATGTAAAGACAAAAAAAATCAGACCGCATGTGGCAGTTGGGGTCTTAAGAGGAATGTAATCAAGGTTTTAAATAAAGAGTCTCTCCAAGACAAGATGAATTTTCAAATTAGTTCCCCAATTCTTAGTTAATTTCAGTCCAATTTGAGTAAAGTCTTTTTCTGCATCATGCCAATTCCCCGATGCCTTTTATAGCATTGATAAAACAGCTCGTGTCCTTTTTCCAGATGAGTTTCATCTGTGTGTGTTTACCCATGAGTTTCATTGTGTACCTGTGAGTTGTCATGGAAATGTGGGGGGAACATTTTGTAATGAGATCCTGTGAGGTGGGACACACTTATCAGCAACAGTCCAAGCTAAAGAAGTGAAATGTTCAGCTTGCTTATTTAGAGCCACACCACCTTCTGACTTCCTGCATCACAAACCCCAAAAAATGCATAGTAATCAAAAACAACCAAAGGTAATGCTACCATGAAAGCATTAGGCTTGAATAAGGTAAATTTCCAGCTCAGTTACTGGCAAAGAAAGTGCTTTTCAGACTTAAATGACCCAATTTGGCTGCATTTTGGATCAATTGTTGTTAAATAATGAAACAGTATATGTCATGTGCTTTAATTCATTTGAGGTTATATTTGATAGATCTGCTAAGGACCAAATTATCTTTATTATGTCCTGATATGTAAAACCTTTGATTTTAAAGAGGGTATACTTTCTTTTTACTGTGACTGAACAATTAATATGATGTTTATAATGTGTCTGCAGTATAAAGAATTGTGTTGTGGTCATTGTGATAAAGACACATAATGGTAGACTAAAAAAAACTTCCATTAAAAGCAAGTATTGAAAAGTCTTATGTGTGTATTATAAGTTAGGTTGAGAAGATTGAGTTTGATACCTTCTAAAACATGAAAGTTATGGCACTTTCAGCTTAGAGGGTATTTAGATTTTTTACACTTCTACAGATTCAAATGGATCTACTAAGAAGTAGTTTGTTAAGAAACTCTTGCCTTCTCTTCCCCTGTGCTGACAGGAGGAGAAGCTGCCAGGCTGGCTCTGTGTGTGCTTGTGTCAGTCAGTCAGCCAGTGGTTCGTTAACTAATTAGTGAGCTCGTTTATCTCATTAGGCTCTGATTGATCTGCCAGCTGATGGACTGGCAACTGAGCGCCCCTGTGTGTGTCTGTTGTACGTCAGACGGAGCGTGCTAATCGATATTAACAACACTGGGAAGAGTTTAATTGTTACGCAACCTCATTATCTGGCAGCGACTGCACAGAGGGGGGGAGGAAGGATTCCTGTGTTACACCAATGTCAGCAGAAGGGCAGACTTCCTGTTACTGGCAGGAAATTAGCTTAGGTAGCACGACTAGCTGGCTGCCGGATGATATCTGAATGCCAGGATGCACACCAACACACATTTACATGGGCAGCTGGTGTTACTGTGTTTCACTGGAAGAGTGGAGGCCATGTTTAGGACTTTTGCTTAGTATTAATCATTTAAAGAACAAACTAGTCACCATGAAACTTTATAAAAAAATGAACATCCTTTGAATCTCACTCCTCAAAAATGGCAAATGCTCTGATATATATAGCTGCCCCACTCTGAGCCTGGTTCTACAAGCGGTTTCCTCCTATTAAAAGGGAGTTTTTCCTTCCCACTGTCGCTAAGTGCTTGCTTATAAGAATTCGTCTGAATGTTGGGGCTTTTTTGTATTATTATTAGGTCCTTACCGTACAATATAGAACACCCACATGCGACTGTTGTTGCTTGGTGCTATATATTAAAAAAAAAGAAAGAATTAAACTGAATTTAATGTAATTGAATTATTGATGAGTAATCCCAGTCCCATGAAAATGAAAATAAAAAAGTAAATAGTTTCTCATGTACTTCAGTATCCCCGATTGCCAAAACCTGGGAGAACAATGTTCTCAAACTGCCTACTTTGACAGCATGAAGTTGGGTGTACTTCAAAGCGCATCAAAGGGTTAATTTTCATATTGTTGTTACATTTGTAGCTAAAACAATACCTCTCACGTCATTTTCACTTTACTATTACCCTTTTTTTCTACCTTTTACACTTTCAAATGTGCACACAACAACAAAGCGATTTTCTTTTCTGTCTTTGTGACTTCCTTTGTACCCTTTCCGTCATGTATGTCGATTCTCCTAACACAACATTCATTTCTGTCTCAGTTTTTTCTGAATTTATTTTTGGCTTTTGCCTTTTTTAAATAGCAACAATTATAGAGAAGACAGGAAGGTGGGGAGAGAGAGTGGGAGGCTGACATACAGGAAAGGGTTCAGCCTACGGGTCCTGCGCTACACCAAGTGAGCTATGAGGCACCTGGTTGTCTCAGAATTTGATAGATTTTCTTTGTGTAGAGATTAGATGTTATGAACGAGTTTGTTTTTCCATTTTAGCTGCTTCTGTTTGCCAGCCTCACTATGACTTACTTCCTCCCAGAAGTTAAAGAATGGAAACAAACAAATAAATGTGCAGCATAGCCAGCTGACGAGTCACTGGCTACTTCCCGACAAATACAAATTTAAAACAAGTTGTTTACCACCAAAGTACAGATTCTGGCAACCCGGAAAACTTAAAGCATGTCAGGAAAGCTTAATTAAAGGTGGTGTGGGAATGTTTTATTTTGTTGTTTTTCTTATAAGAGGGAATGCCACACATTCCCACCTGGGAGCTGCCAGTATAACCACAGCTTTGCTCAACTGGGAGCTCTAGCAGGGCAGGCTTTTGACCTTAGAGTGTAAAGCTTGGCTGGCTGCTGCTGCTGATCTTTACAGAACTGAAAATAGAGTCAAATGAAATAGCCAAGTGTGGCCTGATCTGTGGTATGTTAGCAGCAGTGCTGGGATCTTAATGGGAAAACATTGCTCTTTCTTAATAAATCAGTCTGCACCACATTTCCTGTTTAACGCCATTTCTTAAGTCTGTACATGTCAACCACAGTTTACATGTTCACTACTTCCAAGAAAAATAAACCTACAAGATGGTTTTACGCTGATGCAATGTAGAGGAAAAGCAGTCATACTTTCATGCATTTGTCAACCTGACAGTTATTACAAAGCTGCAGTCACAGAAAAAAAGTAGAGCTCTACACGAATATTTCAGGCAAAAAAAGAAAATAAAAAGCCCTGAAAGTGTACACGCATCCACCAAATCAATAATTATTAGTGACTTTCTTTCTTTCTTTTCATTCTGTTTATTTTGTAGCCTTTTTTAGCTTGCTCGTGTGAACTCTGCTCCAAAGCCTTAAAATTCCCACAAGACTTGAAGGCAGCATGAGGCAAGCGAGTTCATGCTTTTGAGGAGACAAATAAAAATGTGGTGAAAGGGGCAGTTTTAACATCAGATTCCGTTTAATTGTCACAGACAGTAAACCTCAGTTCTGAACTGCATTATGGGAAATGTAGGACACTGCAGGACAAAATAAAAGGCGAGCTATCTCAGACCCTTCTAGATTAAATTTTGGCATTTCCTTTCTTGCTCTGTCCCTCATGAGTCAGTCAAGCTTTAGTTCCCAAGTTTCCCTTTCATGAGGTTAATCTGAACAATAATCTTGAGCAACCGTTCAAGACAAATCTTTGGTAGTAAAGCACCTGAAGGAGTACAAGTCAGCAAAAAAGCTGACCTTGTTTGACGGATGATCTGATATCGTCGTGTTGGTGTTGTTCCCAGATCATCATGAAAATGTTGTTCCAGGTTCAACATTGCAAGTGACCAATCACATTGTTGTGACGTTATTCTTTTGCGCGCCAAGCCATTCGTGCATTTATGAAATTCCAATGTTGCAAGGACAATATCAATTCTGCTTACCGTTTATTAAAGGGTTAGGATTAGGGTCAGGGTCCATTGATCGGTGGACAGAGGCGGTTTCTCGCAGCTTAACTACATTTTTTTGTTTTATGGCGGTTTTTCCCGAAGTCGCAAAAGTATGATGTCACAACATTCTCATTGGTCACTTACAATGTTGATCCTGGAACAGTATGATGATCTGGGAACAACACCAACACGACGATATCAGATCGTGCTTATTTGACAGCGACATCTAATGAAATGTCTGCAGGCCTTCCCTCCGTTATTTTCTGTATCCTGAGTGTGCAGGCAGCAGGGGCATTCCTGATGAAGTGCATCGATGAGGTGAACCCAGGTAGAAAGCCATTAACCTTTATTGATCCTCTTATTCTACTTAGATCAATGGCAGAGGAGGAAATGGAGAAGAGAGAGAAGTACACAAGTCACAGGACCAGCTTTCAAACTGTACTCTGGTAAGATGACACTGATAAAAAAAAACATATAAGCAGCTCAAAACAGTCCTTTGATACTGAGCTGTAATATACTCTGGAGATTCACGCACACACACACACACACACAGACTGACACACACACACTCTTTTGGTTCTGACTGCCCGTTCACCTTTAGCTTTCCCTCTGACGTAACAACTCAGGGAGGGCAAGGGGAGGCCACATTGCAAAAATCTGGCTTACCTTACATACACACCCACTCACACATACACAGACACACAAAGACACACGCTCATAGCTTTCTGCATTGCCAATGCACCATTCAGCATCAAATATGCATCAAATTATATAAGAGAGCCTCTTATGTAACAGACTCTATCCCCTTCTCTACCCCAGCATGTGTGTGTGTGTGTCAGTGTGTGTGTGTGTGTTTTCATGCTGAGGTCTATGGCTAATGAAGCCATCTTTGCAGGGGCAAAACACAGAAACGGAGGGCAGAAAGGAGGAGGAGGAGGAGGAGGAGAGCAGAGCTAAATATAACTCTTCTGGCCCTGAGCAGCATCTGAGAAACAGGAAGAAAGGAGCGGAGGGAAGATGTAGAGACAAAAAATGATCGCAGTGGAGATAAGAGACGAGAAAAGACAAATTCTACATAAAGTTGAAGATTTAAAGATACAGAACAAAATAACTGTTTTCCAACAATCTTCCAATATTTTGTCATATTTTGTCATATACGTGCACCTGACTGCTTTCCAGTAATTTCCCAACCTACTGTTCCAGAGCCAACCTGCTTCTCTAAACAAAACTCTCTCCAAATAAAGTCTATTCTTTCGTTGTGACCACATGTCATCAGAGGGGGTTATTTTGTATGTTTCCACTTTCCCTCAAGTGCAGGTTAGGACAAACCTGGAGACTCACTCAAAGTGGACAAACTACACGTAAACACTTGGTTGTTTTTGACTCTCGGGAAAGAGCAGGAACCGTGGAGTCATGAGACAAAAAACAACTTTGCTGTTGTTGATATGCCCAAAGTCAACAGGGCAGGTGGGAAACCTTCAGTTTCTCTCGAATTCTTCAGCTCAGATCATCAAGCAGCCTTTCTTTCAACACACACTCACACCGCCTAAGAAAAGCATCACCACACACACAGACAGAAACACTTACAGCAACGCAGTCTCCCGCCACATACTGTAGCAGCCTCTCTGCCCGCCGCTGGAATCCACAGCTCTGACATTTCTGCCCGCCACAAACCCAACTGGAAACCTTTAACGGCCTGAGGTCAGCCTGAGAGAGAGATGGAGATAAATTACAGTGTTTGGTTTGGTGAGGAGGCCAGAAACAGTGACTGGGAGTGTGACTGGGTTCATGAGCAGCAACTTCGTCCCTGTATGTGCCTTTATATGTACAGTACATGTTCATGTGCAAATGCGTGTCAGGGTGTATGCATGTATTCATGTAGAAATAAATGATGTGTTGATTTTATTTAATGTGCATGTTTTTTCTGTCTTTGTACATGGAATTGAGAGTATTTGCATCCATTTCTGCAACATACAACCAGTTATTTCCCTAAATCTTCAACAAATAAAGCAGCCAAATAAAGACACTCACAGGCAACTATGTTAGGTGCATAGGCTCACCCATTTGTTAACGTAAATGTCTAACCTGCCAATAACATGGCAGCAGCTCAATAACTTTGTGCATGTAGACACGGTCAAGTCAAACTGCAGAAGTCCAAACCGAGCATCGGAATGAGGAAGAAACGGTGATTTAAGTGACTTTGGAAGTGGAATGGCTGTTGGTTGCAGACCTGCTGGTCTGAGTATTTCACAAACTGCTGAACTACTCGGGTTCCCTGCACAACCTTCTCTAGCGTTCACAGAGAATGGCCCGAAACAGTGAAAATAACCAGTGAGCTGCTTCAAGCTGATAGGAAAGCAAATCAATTTCTACAACAACATTCGGATGGTAGGGTCAGAATTTGGTGTAAACAACATGAAAGTATTGATCCATCCTGTATTGTATCAACAAATTAGGGTGGCGGTGTAATGATGTGGAGAATATTTGGTTTGAATATAGTTGGGCGTCCTTTAAATGCCACAGCCTGAGCATTGTTCCCGACCATATCCGTCCATTTATAGCCACATTGTACCCGTCTTCTGATGCCACAAAGCTCAAATCATCTCATACTGGTTTTTGAACATGAGAATGAGCTCGCTGTACTCAAACGGCCTCTGCAGTAACTAGATCTCAATCCAATAGAGCAACTTTGGGATGAGATGGAATGGGAAATTGGCGTCACGGACACAGACGACAAATCTGTGATGATATCATTTTGGTCCATTTCTATAAGGACCAAATCCTTATTAAGTCACAAAGCATTAACGGCAAAAGGGGGTTCAACCAGGTGAGTATAGTAGTCCAGTATGTGAATTTACATTATGGCACCTTCCCACATTAGTACATGACATCGTTTCCTTGTCTTGTGCTGCTAATTAACATGTTCTAAGTGAGCACCAGCCACACAAAAATGTGCTCTGTAGTGTGAATCTGGGCCTCCATTTAAATTAGATTCACTATTCTAGGATTTCAGATTATATTATTAGTCTTAGTTAATTATTCATGGCTTTGTGTTGTTTTTCCTCAACAGACTACCTCACCGTTGTTTGTCCAGCATTCTGTTTAAGGCTCTAGAGTTACAGGATCTGCAAGATGTGCTGGTATCCATGACTTAAATGTTCACTCTTTGATGAGGTTTATTCACATTTACTGCGTTCTTTCATTATTGATTTTAAGTGTGTCGCACTTTCTTGTTCTTACTTACATGTTTAACTCACCTAACCAGGAGAAATATTAAGATATCAAACTGACTTAATGATCCTAAATGCAAATAGATCACCTCTTCGTCTTCACTGAATTGAAAATTGACACAGCTTAGCTTATACTTCTATATTCACAAATGTGAAACACCTTAAAATATCCCCTAACTCTAATACTTCCCCATAATGTGCTTTACTTACATGCCAACAATCACACTTTCTGTAGGAACGTCACTAAATTTACATTTTTTTTTTGAAAAACAGGACTTATCTGAACATATTTGCATAGATATTTCTGGCCCTCAGTTGAATGTCTCTGTGTTTAATATCCAGTGGGAATTAGAGAGATGAAGGACAAATTTTACTGATGACACTAAGGTAGTCCAACGCGAAATCGCACGCATGCACGCGCACACACAAGACGCCTGACAGCTGCTTCTGATCATCCTATGTAGTTTAAGTTCAGAGAGAGGTCTAATATCACCCAGCTGTCAGACAAATCCTGTCACTGACACCGTTTGTGCGTCTGAGTGTGGAAAACACATTAGGCACAGATACGTTCAAAACTAACAGTGGAGATATCTGAGCGTCTTTTAATTTCGCCTCGTGCCTCGTCACTTAAAAGCCTGAAACTGAAAAGAGAGCCTGGAGAGAGACCTTACCACTGACAGCCGAAAAGAAAAAGGAGGATCTGTTTTGGATTTTGGGGTTTCTGTCGGTGCATTAGGATGAAAGAAAAGAGGAAAAGAAAGGACAAGGGAGGAAAAGTTAGTCAGAGAATGAGGGAAAACAAGTGGAGAAGCGAGGGAAAAGAGAGCAGATTAAAGGGAAAGGAGCTGGAAGGAAGAAGTTGAAAAGAGAGAAGGAAGGGGGAAAACAGGAGATGGAGGGAGAAAAAGAGAAATAAATAGAGGAGGAGGAAAGGAGGAAGAAAAGGGAGAGGAGCACATCACAGGGGAGACAAACAGGAGACCAACGAGTTGAGACAGGACAAGAACAGAGGAGAGGAGATGAGAAGAGAGTGGGGAGGAAAGGACAGGGAGGAGAGGAAAGGGTGATGAAAGGGAGGAGAGGACTGCATCCAGAGACAGATAGACAGAGCTTTGAAGAGGCGGAGGAGGAGGCGGCAGAGGAGGAGGAGGGGGGATAGACTGGGATCAGAGTGAGTGAAGGATGAAACAGAAGGCAAAAGGACTGAGTGGTTGAAAGAAGGGAGACGCCTGGATGGAGGGATGGACGGGTTGTGGAAAAACAGTGAGCAAACCACTCAGAGTGATAAAAGGAGAAAAGGAGCTGGACAACAAGAGCGGTGAAGCTGAAATGTGAAGGGAGAGAGAAAAGAAGAAGTTTTGTTTTTTCGAGAAGTCTGACGCGTTTTAGTTACATTTTCTGTAAAAATTTGCACAAAACTTTAGTCGGAAAAGAGAAATTTGCAGTACCGGAGGATCATTTATAAAGGCAGGCGGACAAAAACACAGTCTGGGAGTTTGTGGTAAAGTGGAGGGCTCTGTACTGCATTGGCGGTAATAGGATGTGACAATTTTGCATAAACATATGCAAAATATTCCGACTTTTTTTAGAACTTAAACCTTAGTGAGGAAAAGTTAGACACAGACCATGTGGATTTATCGTCAAACAGTAATGAGTAGCGTGCACACTAGAGGGAACATTTAAATTTAGCTGTCGTGCCATGTCCATCTATCCATCCATTCCCATAACTGCTTATCTAACTTAGAGCTACCGACAGGGTGGATTTCTCCCAGCTGGACAGGTCATGAGTCCATCACTGGGCTCAGACAATGCCCGGTTACAACACAGGGTCTGCTTTGACATGATAAAAAAAATGTCGACACTTTGTTCTGAAATGAAACACAGCTGTCATCAGAAATGCGTCTGAGAAAGTCATCGCTATACATGTGAGAAAGAGTTAATCATTTATTCCTGAACATCATGGCAACAAACTCCACCTGTTTACTGACAACATTTTACTGTAATGCTGATGCTGTGGTGTGTTCAGGGTAAAGAGAGAGTGAGGGTGGAGAGTGCTGGGAGAGCAGCTGACATGGAGATGAGTGACACATAAGAGCATTGATATTGATAGTTAAAGGGGGAAAAAACAGCAATATATTACAAAACACTATTAGAGGTTATTGTCTTACACAATATTTTGGAATTGGATTTCATATTTTGACTTATAATTACTGCACTCAGACCCACTACACTCTGATTAGTAAGATGTGTGTAAGTCACTAAATTCCATCTTTTATTATCTCAATAATCTACTGATTGTCTAAAACATAGCAACACACAGAAAGTGACTTGAGAAAATACTGTGACATTGTGTTATACATACTCGTGTCAAAATGTATATATCTATTGACACATGGGTCTAGAATTTATTAACATGTGTGGCTATTCTTCATGCACTGTATGCATGTGAATATAATCTGAATAAAGACCAATTAACACTTTTGCCTCCACAGTATTGTCTTAAACTCACCAGTAACTCATGAATTACTAATCAGTCAAGACCTCGCATTATGTCAAACACTGATTGCTGGAATATTTCATCTTTAGTGGGGATAGTGTTAAAGGCCAATACGGATTATCATTTTACACATGTAAAGACATATAGATAGCCACATATATTATAATTTCATTTGTACATGGAGATGATAAATAAATCCACCAGGATTAACCCTTCAAGCTTTTTTCTTAACTCAACAGTTTCTGTCATATTTCAGGCCTGTTTGAAGAACAAAATGATTCGGTTTGGATCTGATTTAAATGATGGTGGCCTCTCCCTATGCAGCTACTCTCAAAAAAGCCAGAAATGATTTTTAAGGTTGTAAAACTACGTCTTTATTGAAATATACCTAGTTCATCATTAAGGGGAGGCCGTCAGATGTTGTTTTCATGGGGGAAGATAAAGAAGGTAGTCACAAATGCACAAAAGAAATGAACAGTATTGAACAGTATTGAATCTCAATAGTAGGCTCAATGTGTTACATTTCTAGGGAAGCAGACGTCAGGTTTCAGCGTATGATTTCAGAGAGGTTTGTGGTTATGACTTAGCTACGACGTAACTTTCCTGCTGAATCATAAATCACCTGTAAGCAGGCCATGTGTGGTAGCTCTGCTACTATTAGTTTGAATGTGCATGCAAATGCATTTTTGTTAACATTATATCTAGCCTGTTTAGTCTTCGCAAATAAATAGCCATGCTACATTTAAACTTGGTACCAGGAATATTGATAATATTCTATGGCACTGCAGGAAACCACAGTAACTGTTGCTACAAACTGCTGCTCAGCTTTAGTTTTATATGAGTGACTTTTGGGGGGTTGGGTAGTCTTTATATAACATCCAGAGAAAGTTCAAGTTTTTAAAATGCCTGGAGACTAATGTTCTTGATTTTAGTTTCACAATGATGGAAGTTTATCCCATGAAGGTTTGAAAGGGTTTTAAGAGATAAAAAAGGGGTGAGGGTTTTTTTGTGAACCTACAGAGGAATATTTAATCCGTTCACTGGAATTAAATTGTGAATAAAAAACTTATTTGAGCCTTTTCTTGGTTTGTTTTTTCTCTTTGTTATTACTTAAGTGGTGCCTTGCTCATAGGCATTTTAAGATGTGAAAAAGGGACACTTGTTTTACCAAGACTTAACCAGGAATTATACATAGAAACATACATATCTCCCTAGTTAAACACTTATGTCTGCTTTGAAGACATCAAAAACATTCAGCTGGAGCATATTTTCAGGTCGTGCCAGATTTACTTCGTCTTTGAAGCACTAATTCTTAGCCTGCCAGAGAGCTAACCATCGTTAGCATGTGCTAATCCCCCATCGCTTGACGTGCAAGAGGTGCGAGAGGTGCTAGCCAGCTGTGCTAGCTTTTAAGCTTTAATACTCTGAGAGTGAGTGAGTGAGCTAGCGTTGAGCTAATCGGTCTTAATGCCATGCATATGGAGATGGCTAGCTACTATAGCAGCAGCTAATCCTAGCGGCTACAGGAACAACCTCAATCCCTTCACTTTTACAGAATATGTCAATTTTAGCAACTGCAGCGTAAGATTAAGATTAAAGCAGGGGAATAAAAATAGTGCAAAGGAAAGACAAGAGATAGTAGGAGAGAAGATTGGGCGTGTTATTTTGAAAGCATGCACTTGCTCATGTTCATTTCTAAGGTTTATTTATAATAATTATGTCTGAACAAAAGTGCAGAGATAAATATAATTTTATACAAAGGAAGCTCAAAGACAAAAGATGGAGATGCAAAAGAAATAAGGACTCAAAAGGAAAACAAATGAGGAAGTGAGAGAGACGACCTATTCTGAGCTTTTCTCTAATCTTTCTGGATTCAAGAGCAGCTAAATTACCAGTTTGAGACAAACACCAGAGGGTCTTTATTGTGCCAAGTTACAGTGTGAGGACAGGAAATGATGTCATGCTGGTGTGGGCACAGAAGAATCTTGGTAGCTCTTATCTTTAAGTGCATGTGTGCGCCTCTACAAGTGCTTCACACTGAAGCACCTGCTGCTCGCTTTCTCTCCCTCAGTCTCCAAAATCACAGCCTTCAGACGGACCCCTCCTCCTCCTCCTCTTCCATTTCCTCCCACTCCTCCTCCTTCCGTCCGTCACATGTTATAAGCCGGAGAGGCAGTGCACTGACATGGGCCACAATCTCTCTATTGCTCTCTGTGTTTCAGGCAGGAAGCCACCAAGTGGCACAGCAGAGGCGAGCCACCTGTTCCTCCCTGGCAGAGGAGATCATGGAGGGATGAAAAGATGAAGGGAGGGGGGGGAGAGAAGCAAAGAGGAAGAGCAGAGGGATGGAGGAAAGGAGTGCAAGAGCAGAGGAAGATGGAAGGGAGGAGTAGCAAATGTGGGAATTGCAGATCATTATAAACAATTTAGAACAAAGCAGCAAAAAAGGAAAAAAGAAACCAGGCAGAGAGGTAAAGAAAGGCAAAGGTAGAGAAAATGCTAAGAAGATAGAAGGGCAGCATAGTGAGGAACTGAAGGAGAAAGGATGAGGCAAAAGAGGAAACTGAGGACAGAGCAAGGGAAAGATAGAGCCATCAGGATAAGAGAAATTGGATGGAAAGTAGGAGAAAAAAGAAATTGGCTGAAGGTAAGAAAGCAGAGAGATTGATGGTAAGGCGAAGGGATGAAAGGAGTTAAAAGGGAAAATGAAAGATTACTAAAAATCAACTGGAAGCATAGACGGAGCGAAAGGATGTTGGAAGTGACAGGAGGCAACTCGAGGTGGAGAAAGCAGGGGACGGCTAATTACAATCCCTCCTCCCTCTCTCTTGACCTTGTCCTCTCTCCATTCATCACTCCAGCTCTTCCTCCCACAAACATCCTGTTATTTTTTCTGAACACCTCTTGAGTGGAGCAGTATCCACGTCACCCTGCAGGCCACGAGTGATGCTCCGACTCGATGGCAAAAGAAAAGGAGTCGTCCCTGACAGGGTTTAAACTGCACTCTGAAGGTCACCTTTGTGAATGAACAAATGACTTGTGTTCTGTTTACAGGAAGTTTAAAGATGCTTTCAGATTATAAACATGGGCAGTGACAGCACATATGTATCAGCACATATTCATAACACGGTTTGATTGGTTAGCGGCAGCACGGGTGCGATAAAGCAGAACTTTTCTGAACAATTCTTCAATTCATACAAAGTGGAGCAGCAGGCATCATCCCATTCAAAGGATGAGTGGCAAGAAGGCGAAAGCCTGAAACCAGTATCTCTGAATAAATGTGAAGAAAAATGCAAAACCTGTGCAGTGCTGGCAACCGCCTGTCCAAACTGGCAACGGAGGTGAAGTGAAGACTGAAAGAAGGTGAAATAGTGTAAAACCACATGGATAGATTAATATATGCAGATATGTATGAACTAAATTTGATGGGTATAGTTTCTCTTTCTCTGACTCACACACTCACACACACACACACACACATATATAGAGCATGTACAGGAAATGTGCAGGCTGCAAGCGCAACAAAGCTGTCATTTGCATGAGGAACGATGCGGAAGCGAAACTGAAGCTCTTTATTGTACCGCACTTTACTCAGACACACCACTATTACTCTCCCTCTCTATATATTTCTCTCTCTCTCTCCCTCACACACACACACACACACACACTGCTTTCCATGCCATTTGAATGCACAAACAAAGAAGCCAGTGGACTTCTGGTTACATGGAGGAAATGGGAACCAAACTAACTGCTGTTGTCTCGGCAATATTCATATCCCACTAATGCTATTCAAATTCATCACTCTGTTATCTTACTCATGACCTGCACATACACACACATACACACACGCACATGGATGAATGCACACACACACACACACACACACATCAGGAGGGCGACCACTCATTCTGACACAGTACACATGATCGTCAGTCTGCCCTCCACAAGTGTGTGTGTGTGTATCAGACTCGCTCTCCAATGCGATGCTGTCAAGGGCACAGCTTGCATCCGCTGTACCAAGCTGTGGTCACCATGGTAACAGAACATACACTTCTTCCTCTTCACCTCCTTCTCCGCCTTTTTTTTACAGTCTTTATCAGAACACACTATTTTGTCGGAGTGGACGGGTGTGTTTCTCTCACTTCCTCGTCTGCTTTAACCAGTGACTCAACAGATGTGAAGCTCTCACTAGTTTGCTATCCATTACTGGTTTATCTGCTTACTTCCCAACTCACTGTTTATCACGGTGTCCATTTGGTTCTCTTTTTTTTAATTAAAATTTCCCTTTTATTATTTCACCTCACTTTTCTGGACTTTTTGTCACTTTATGTAGTCTTATGTAGACTAGGTAGCAAAGCGTGGCTAATATTAGCAGCACTGGTATCGGCAACCTTCATTCTTCGCATTTTAGCATCCTCACATCTGTGCAGAAGTTCATTGATTCATTGTACAACATAAAATCTTTACTTTCTGAACTGCTTGTCTGCCACTTTCCACCACAGAGAGATGGAGCAGGTTGCAGCCTTCTGTCAGGCCTGGAGTCCAGGCTAGTGGTGAGAAGTATCATGAAATGTCAGGAACAAAAGTTTATTTGTGTTGAAGATTAATAAAGCTAGCATGGAATCAACAGCTGTTTAATTTGAATACTGCTGTTCCAGTTTTGACTACATTACAATCAACTTGTGCCAAGCAAACTATGACCCACTTTTCGTAATATGTGCAGAGAAATGTTCTCTACCTGTGCAAAAAAATGAATAAGCACATAAAATCACCACCAGATTTATGACATATACATAGCGGCCAGTTTTGTTCTTGCCACTGTGTTTATGTTCATATATCGGACTCATCCTAAATCAACGGGCTTGTGCTCACTGTCTGCAATCTGCAGAATAAACTCCAACTGAAGAAAATTAAATAATAATGTCTGAGGTGCAAGGGGGAAAGGGGGCAGCTTTCCAAAGTGTTTCCATGGAAGTGATGACCTTTAAAAACCTAAAAACTGATGCTCAGTCTAAAAAGGCGGGAATATTGTCTACCCTGAGACTTACACACAGGTTTGTGAGTATGCACATGTGAGTAAGTTAATACATGAGGCTGGCTCACCTTATACCATGTAGGGTCCTCTGTTACTTCCTAAATTAATTTTATTTCCTCATTCACTTGTTTTTATCATTTTTATCACTGAAAATCTGTATTTGCAGATGCTGGACATTAAAATAGGAAGAAAAAACAAAGAAGGTAGAGACAAGACACTGTTGCAACATAGATCCAACAGCCTAAAATACAAAAAGGGCCATGTGTAAAAGCCATATAGCCACAAAATCGACACAAAATATTCCCAGAAAGGAAAAGCTAGCTTTATGCCAAATGAAGCTACTGCACAATGTGGAAGAAATCTAAAAAGAGAGAAAACTGCCCTCCAGTTCTCAGAGTGGATCCAAAAAAAGAACCCACAGTACCATCCCCTTTTTTAACCTCTTTATATCCACTAAGTCACCAGTGACTCATAGAGGTGGGGAGAGTTTTAGGGTTAAGCTACTGTCTCTTTTTTATGGAATTTTTACCTGTTTGGAAAACCCACACATAAAAGGTTTTAAAAGAAAATCTGCCAAACTAACATCATTCTACATTTTTCTTCTCCAAAAAAACACAACCCTTGACCTTAAACCTAGAAGAACCTTAGCTCAGGTGGCCTGGTGGATATTAAGAGGTTAACTTGTTAAATACCTCAACATTACACCTCCAAAATCTAAGAAATACTTTTTAATTTGTGCTTTGTGCCTCTCGCATTCAGTTTCCTTCACAGAAATTCGCACACACAAGAAAACGGACATGCACGAAGACGCTGTCAGAACAGCTTGTAACTGTCTAGTGCAGCCGTTGACATTTGTCACCTTCGATATCCTCAAAAACCACCTGACATGCACAGGCACACGCAGACATCATGTGCATTTTTGAGTGCACCCTGTGCAAGCACTGACGCACATCCTGTGCATGTCTTCTGCTGTGTGTTTGTGTGCATGAGTGCGTAACCTCGTGTGTGCAGAAATGACACAGTATGAAGTTTAAAGGCCCACACGTTTATGCTTTGAGGTGCAGATAGTAATCTCTGCTTTACATGATCTATTTCTGTGCATGGTCCGCCTCAACCACACATACACACACACAGAAACAAAGACTCGTGGGTGATAACACATACACTTATAGAAGAAAGCATGATGTGAGAGCCAGCGGGAGATAGAAGAAGAGAAAGACGGAGGATGTTTGGATTACATAGTTCATCTCATCCTTGATACCAAGCCGCCTGTTTCGCAGGAAGAGGAAGTGACACCGCTGACTCTCTCTCTCTCACACAAACACACACACACACCCAGTTTCTTCTGCTATCCATCACATTTGCAACCAACACACATTTGAAAAGCAAAGAACGCAAAAGCCCAGTCCCTAATCTTCAGCCTCCAGTACACACTTCTTCCATCCATCATTTTTAGTGTAATCTTCACCGCAGCAGTCACTTCACGAGTCCTCCTTCATGAATTATCCTCCATCTGTTTATAGTCACTGCTGCATCAGTATTTTTCTTCCAGCACAAGCACTATTCTTGCACAGCTCCTTTCCTCTACTACTCCCCTGCTTTGAACTCAAATGCAAAACATTTGTCCTTGATGATCATTGTCAAGGGATGCTGATGCTTATGACTGTTTTCTGCGTCTTGACCTTTGACCTTCCCATTATTACTGGAAAAGGGGCTTATATCAACTACATTAAAACATTAATGGCCCACAAAAAAAATCATTTTCTACCTGACTTGCATGTTAATTTTAATAAAAAGCAGCTGTACAAGGTCGGGAATAAGATCTGCATTCAGTCTTTTGATGCTACAGAGCACATCATCTTGTTTTTTTCACACAGTAGTAGTGCGTTGAGGGAATGAATGCATTGTTCATCTGTGTTTTCTAGTTCCTTGCACTATATGAGGCCGTGTAGGATGTTTTTTAGAGGGTAAGCCATGAATATTTCATAAAAAATTATGTCAAGATTTCTATTTGATTAAGAGAAAAATCATAAGATTATGCAATCGCTTTAAGATTTTTAAAAACTCAACATCATGTTTCTTTGTGATCATGGCATCAACTAGCAGAAAACTGTGTCATGTTCAGCATCGGGAAGTTATGTGTAGTACTTGTACTTTCCCTTTTTAAAAAAACCCAACATGCTAAGCTTATGCTCCCTACGTCAGCGTCTTACAAGACAGATTAAGAATCTCTTTTGTTAGCATGTTCTAGTTTCACTTCCTGATAAAATAAAAGATCACTGGCAAGAACCATAACCTCAAATGGGTTATACAATGCTTACTGATAGGGAATGGTAGATGGATTTTAGACCTCAGTTAAAGCCTTACACTGAAGTTTGAGGAAGGCGTCGCAGAGGATCAGTGGTGCTTCCCAAGCCTGGCAGATCTCTGTGGTACCAAAGATGACAATAAACAGGTACACGGAGCGGGAAGGTGTTTATAGACATACGACTGGAAGACGGGTTTACGAGGTCTTGCTCCTGAACTTTGGATAAATTATCCCCAATTGAAAAGAAATAAGTAACGTGAAGGAATAATCTGGAAGATTCCACTAACACTGAATTACCGGAGACATTAGCATGACGGTTGTTGTCCCACTGCTTCTCCTAAACAGCCAGTCATCTGCTTTAGCTGCTGCAGGAAATATAACGCCAGGGGAGCATAATTACTCGTTATCATAGTAAACTTATAGAGCACCTCATTTTCTTCTTATTTGGTGTTCACAACACCACCTATTCAGCACAATGGTGGGATGAGCCAGAAACATTGACCACGTCGATAAAACCTGAAAATTTAACGACTGTGCTGAAACTGAAAAAGTCTTTTTCATGAGATCTTAATCTAGCTGGGCCTCAGTCTGTTTAACTCGTTTCCAGGATGGTAGCTGAGTGGGCAAGACTGCTATAATTATTATTATTATTATTATCTTAACAACACGTGTGCTGACTTATTTTTCTTCTTTGCTTTGAATTTAGGAGACTCAAAGTGATAATTACTGTCAGCTGAAAACTATTAAAAAATTGTGTTATATTGAGAAATTTTTGGTTTTGCAAATATGACATATTCAAAATTAAACAAGAAGAATCAAATTAATGCCAAAGTTTTTTTTCTTGCATTCAAAATTTGTGATTATATTTATTGAGTAGTAATCATTTGTTTAATTCTGTACAACAATTAATTCTCAAGATCCTTGCAAAACGTTACCATATTCAACCGTATAAGAAGCCATGCAAAAGACATATGTTACTTTCTTGTGTTTAGTCTTAGAAAAAGTATATTTGTCATCAACGTTGTGGCGTGAACAATTTTCTGGTACACACACACACATATATATATATTTTTTCTTTTTTTTTACATAAGCCTCATTTGTTTTTTTTTATTTTTTTTGTATATCAACAGAAAAAGCTACACCTTCTGCCAGCTGATGTCTGTTAATGACAGTTCCAGTAAAATGCGATGAGGTGATGTCATCATGAACCCAGAAGGTCAAACACAGACATGAAGATAAGCTGTAACTTGACTTGTTTGGCAAAGGTGTAAAACCTCAGGGCAATAATTCCAGTTTGAGATGACAAAATCTGAGAATCAGTGACATGCATATGATGTCTGGCAATTCTGCACTTCTTGCCACGATACAAACCCCTGCTGCCAGCCTGGGGTATATGTTTGCTTTTATTATCCCAAATTTTATTTTATTTCATTTTTCAGGCAGATTGGCCATCATTGTGAAAGCAGAGTTAGAAGAGATGGGTATACATTTCTGTCGGATTAGATTTGTGTTTTATCAGTATTTGGATCCTAACACAGCGTCTGCTTCTGCCTTTACGCTCCATAATCAGCTCAGCTCGCAAAACTTTGGTCTCGGCAAACAAAAGCCCGACCTGATTATTGTGCGTGCGAGGAGGAAAATTAGATCATTTACCAAACAGTACAAAGCATGTTAATGAAAGAGAGTCACAGAAACGTGATTGCAGGCAGCGGGAACGTTAAAGTGAGCTCTATCATTTGCACTCCCAGCTGAGGTCGCACCTCCAATAACGAAGCTGGCCAGTTTCCCCGGCAACCAGCCGGGAGGAAACAGTTGAGAGTAATTCTGGTTAAATGAAAACAGCTCAAATGGCTCCTTGTCTTACCGTCTGTTTTTTCTTTATGAGCCTCCTTCTCTCTCTCATCACAGAAGAATCAGCCATTTTAAAAGATGGTTATTATTGCAGAGATGCACGACTTCTTAAATGAAAACTCTACTCTTGCACAGATAGTTGAAATATTTTCAACTATTTTCAACATTTTGTCTACACAAACTGCATTTTTAAACAGTTTTCTTGACTTTTTTTTTTTAATTAAAGGGACCTACTGTATTTTTCCTTATTATCTGCCATATACAGTCTGTTAAAGTTGCGGATGCTCATATTAAACATGGCCAAAGTTTCAAATAGTGAGGTTCAAATAATCTATTTGGCTTCAGACTGGTCAAAATGTTCCTTTTATACTGAGTGATTTAATGACAGAGAGAGGATGTCCTTATATGGACATCTCTGACTATGTTCTTATTGGGGAGTTTTTCATTTCAGCTGTAGCCAAGTCTTTGCTCATAAGAGGTTGTGTAATTGTTGGGTTTTCTCTGTATTATTATAGGGTTCTTACCGTAGAATACAAAACATGTTGTGGTGACTGCTACTACTTTTGATATTGCGATAAGCAACCAGTCACTAGAAGCTACTCTATTTTGTGCGCAATGACTGGATGCCATATATTACTTTACACTATAATCACAACATACAAGTACACAGCAGTTATTAGGCTTGTGGATCCTACCTGGTGCAATCGGTTGCTTTCTGTTCCAGTTTATCAAGTCCACAAAGTGCCCCTAGAGGAGAAAGACAGATGACAGAATTAGAGCATGATGGCACTCTTATGCAAAACTGCCAGTTTTAAACACACTCTGTGTGCTACATGCATACAACATGGCTGCCTCCTGCACTGGAGTCATGCTGATTTCTGACATATTGCCAAATGCCCATGCAGTCTGTAGCGCAGTACGATGGTGGAAAAAAAACCCCACTGGACTGACGATATGAACATGGCTGGGGGATGTTTAACCCACCCATTGCCCAAAGCCACACTATCACCAAGATGTGACCCGCAGTATTTGCATAGTTTTGGTTTATGCTGCTTGTCCTGTAGTTCAAAACAGGAGCATCTTCAAAAAGCATGCAAATTTCCTTTTTGGCAGAGAGTTAGACATGACGATCAATATTTTTGTTCATCTTTGTTGATTAGGCTACACCCAGCAAAACCAGACATGTAATAAAAATCATATATAATCATATATAATCAAAATCTATGGGGGACCTTAGAAATACTAAAAATGACATTTGTATCACACTTGTCCTAAAAGGCCGGTCATCTGCTTTTGGGCCGTTAAAGCAATATTACTCTCTTTTGTTTTTCATTAGATTTGGCGATTTTATATATCTGCAGCTTTTCCTTTCCAAACGGCTTCTTGGTCCACAAAAAACTGCCCTAGGGTTTTTTCAAAGATGACTGCCAAGTGGTGAGGAAAAAGAGTAGAAATAATAATATTTCCCTTACAGCTCACTAATCGAAAGCTCACCAATTAAAGCAGTTACACTGAGTCTATTTCATGCCTTTTAAACTGATGTGTAAAAATGATAAATTGCTGTTTTAATTGGAGTATTGCTGAAGAGTACTTGGTAACCTTCAGTTGGTCGCCTAACAAACATCCAATGAAAATTATTTCCCTACAGCAAATAAGATTTTTAGTTTAGATGGATTAACTTTGTGGCAACAGTTTGGGGAAGGCCCTTTCCTGTTTCAGCAATACAATGGCTCCAGACATGAAGCCAGGTTCAAGAGGAAATAGTTTTCAAGTTTGGTGTGAAAACACTTGGCTGACCTCAAGGCCATAAAACACATTTGGGATGAACTGGAATGCATGTTGTCAACCAGGTCTTTCATCCGGCAGCAGCATTGTACTGAACCAGATTAAATCCCCGACTAAGGTGGGGATAAGTTTATCCCAGGAGACCAACACCACACCTACAGCCAATTTAGAAACACCAGTTAACCTAACAAGCATGTCTTTGGACTGCAACAGGAAACTGGAGCACCCAGAGGAAACCCAGGCAGGCACATGCAAACTCCAAACAGAAAGTTCCCAGCCATCTAGAAGGACAATTAATCTTCAGAAACAGTGCCCCCACATGAAACACAAGCCCCACTCTCCTTGATGAAAGTTCAGTGTTGCAGGGAATTATTACTTTCTGGCTGTCTCACCCTCAAAACACTCGGCAACCTTGCTTTGGTATAGGATCATAACCAAAATACAAGTAGTTGGCAACCAACTGAGTCAAGTGTCCAATTCCAAAGAGAGACATCACAGACCAGACTCATCGGCACAGACTGACTCAGTCTGACTCCAACGTGTTAACAGTTCTTCTGCATGTAGAAACTAGACAGCAGTTTTTCAAAAATTTGCCAAACTCTTGCCCGCAAGATTGACTGCAGTCCATCCGAGTTACACAAGTTACACGAGTTACCCTGTGCAACTGCCTTGCGATCCATATGCAATCCAAAGATTCAAGGGAATCAGCAACGACTGATTTTTTCCTAGTTCTAAGGAGGTTTCTGTCCTATATTTCTTAATATCACTGAGCCAAGAAAGCAAAGGGTCTGTGCACTAATAAATTAATAAAAATGAGAAACAAGTCATTAAATATACTAAGGTGTCGTTTACCATAATTGGCAAGCCTGCCCAGTGAGTGCGTGGGAAACAAAAGTGCATTTGTGTTATTTCAGCAGTTACTGACAATTGACACAACACGCTGTTCAGGTTTGAGGACATCTCACATTTTCAGTTGTTTTTAAAGGTGAGAAAGTTATAAGACACTCTTGGCGTACGAATATCAGCGCAGAATTTAAATGGGTGTCAGCTAAAAACACACAGCAGCAGTGCTTCTGTAATATCTTCAGAACAGCAGAGGTGACATGCTGATCCTGTGGTTTGTAATCATAAATTCCTAAAAACACGTCTTCAGTAGCTGAAGTCTCGGCTGCCATCTTAGAGGATTGGGAACATTTGACACTGCCATATCAAACCCCACAATGAATCCAGCAATAAGCAAATAAAAACATACGACATCCTGTCTTAGAGCTTCAGATCACTCATGTCATCCGTTTGTCATCTTGATTTTCGCTTTTCTTTTGTCACTTTTTTCTTTGGATGTGATGTTTTTCCATTGTTTTATTTTTTTAAGCCCACTGGGGTTTCTGTTTAGTCTCACCTGCTGAGATTGGATTTCTTTTCATCCCCAGATATTTTCTGAAGTGTTTTTATCTTTTGTATGGATATGCAAATACCTCACCCTAAACCTACAGTAGCAGCTGTCTCTGTGTTTTCACTGTGATAATATCAGACTGGGCAAACAAAGCCTGGGAACGGCACACCGATACCAGCTAGAGTGTTTAACAAAGTTTGTTCTTACAGATTTGCATTAACTTTTGATGAAAAACACAGGTTAGATTAAGCAGTAAAAGTAAATATTAATGCATAGTTCAATTATTATGATTTTAAAAAATCCAGACATTTGTGGTAGATCTTTTGTAATGAGTTTAAGAGGGAAAAACCCTCATATGGATTACACATAATCAGATATAATCAGTTTGAAATGTTTATCTCATTCGATTAATCATTTTTTAATCATTCTCATCATAATTTACCATTTAAAGTTCATCTGCTTACCCTAAATCTGTCCAACCTTCGTCACTTGGATTGACTACATTTCCCAAAATGCCTCTGGACATCCCCCAGAGAAAATGCCAGGGTTCAGCAGGGTTTTACCTACACTTGGACTCATCAGTGAAGTATGAAAGTGAGAGTTTCCCAGTGAGAGAAAGTGAGAAGTTTTTAATTGTGCAAACACTCATTGCAACGTATTCGGGTTTAGGTTTCGTTTCTGTGGGTGCAGATATTTAAATACTCCCGGTATGACTGCAGAGTGTCGGCACAAAATAGCGGCAGTAAATTCTGAGTGACTAACATCAAAAAGGGATGTATGTTGGTGTTTGAGATCACAGATTTTTATTTAAATCATATAATCATACTTAGCCATCTAAGATTAAAAGAAAAATCAATACAAGCGAGTGTCTGGGTGTTAATGAAAGCAGGAATTTGTGTCATCTTACCTGTGAAGTAAGAAATAATTCCTATTATACTCATGATATGAAAGACTTGTATTTACTATTTACTGTTCACTGACCACTTTATTAGGTACACGTTGCTAGTACTGGATTACATGCCCCTCTTGCCCCCTCCTGCTTTTCAAAGTCTTTTCCCTTCTTTGGTGAGCTGGTGTGAACTGTAACCTCAATTTCCTGTTCTTAGCTGACAAGAGTGGCAGACAGTGTGATCTTCTGCTGCTGTAGCCCATCTACAGTACTTCAAGCTTCAATTTGTAATGCATTCAGAGATGCTCTTGGTTATAACAAGTGGTTATTGTGGCCTTCTTGTCTGGCCTCTGACATCTACAAGGCATTTACGACTGCTGCTCACTGGAGATAGTTGTGTGGGAAAATCCCAGTAAATCAGCAGTTTGATAGCAACAAAAAGTCACTTAAATCACCTTTCTTCCTTATTCTGATGCTTAGATTGAACTTCAGCTTGCAGGTTGCCTCGACCATGTCTACATGCCTAAGTGAATTGAAAATGGAGATGGCTTCAGAAAGGAGCTGAAACAGGTTGCGATGAAGTGAAGGGCCGCAGCAAGACTCGGTATAAACAGAGTCCAAGAATAAGAAGAAAGAGCAGCATATGAATCAGCTTTAAATGTTTCCAAATGTCTCCAAGAACTGAGAAAATATGCCAGTAAAACTGCATATAAATGTAAGGTGATCAGATTCTGTCTAAAAGCCCAAAGGCATCCAGTTTACGGATACAGAAGACAAGGATAAGCATAAAATCCCATCAGTTGAGAAGCTACAACCTATAAAGTTTGTTTGTTTGTTTTATTTGGAATGAGTATAACAGTTAATCTATGAGTTACTTTTAATCAATGTTGGCAGAGAAGGTGTTGCATTTGATTTCAGGCCCTTATAGCATACAGCGTCATGACAGAAAACAGCAGCTTTTACAATGATATTCAAAATTATTCAACCATAGTTTAAGTTGTCAAATTGGCAGTGTAGAGTACAGTAAAGGAGAACAGGATGATGGTGGTGTCATCTGGGATTTCCTGATTACAAAACACTGATTTAGCTCCACTGTCTGATGCATAAATGCATGAAGTGAGACTAATTACAAGCTGCTGAGAAAGTAGGCCAGTTTGAGTAAAGGTCTCTCCCTCTCCCTCTCTCCGTTTATTTCTGTAGCATCGCTATGTCCATCCGAAAAGCCGCAAACACACACACACAAACACGCACAGCCCACCTGACAGCATGTTCAGCACCTGGCTTTGCGTACAAAGAGATTGGATTTCAATATCAGCCTCTTTTCCCCTTCCTCAGCCTTTTTTTGTTTAAAAACCTGCAATATAACTGGCTGATATGGACCAATGGACAATCAAGAGTTCATCACTGATTGGCTGAGGGACAACTAATGTCCCAGCAAATGACACGCTTGCACATTGTTCTCCTTTTACCCTTCTTTCCTTTTTCCACATGTATAACGGTATGAAACTAAACCACTGTGGAACAATTTATCTGGTACACCCAGTCAACCACCTCATTAGGCTTTGTGTGTGCATATGTGTGGATGTGTCTTAATAATTCAACCTTCGCTCTCAGGACCTCGGTCACCAGAGCGCTCTCAGGTTCCTTTACAGCTCAGGTGATCGCGCACACTCACACACACACACACACACACACACACACGGGAAAAATTGTGCAATTGCATTCAAAAGCAGCACAATGCAATGAGATAAACTTTATACGAGTTCAGTGTGCCGTTCTCTGAGCGCAGTGTTAGCGTGCTGTGGGTGCATTATGTTGCAAAGCAGATTGTGCACTTCTTTGTTGGTAATAATCCACTCTGAGGTGTCTCATACAATGCTGGTACAATAACAGAGTGAGTGAGGCAAAGGATAACAATATACAGAGTGGAACAAAGTTCCTATTGTCAAGTCTTTTCTCATGGAGTGAAATCCAGCAAGGTTAAATGATATAATCTGAATATCAGCGGATATTTTTTCACTACCATGACGTGTGGAATGTATTTTTTGGCAGTAAAATATGAAATATGAGAACAAACTACTAGATGTAACACTCTTTGGTTCTATTTCAACTTTTTAAAACTGTTTATCAGTCGAAAATACGATATTTACTCTTTAAATTAGGGTCTATGGGTTCATGTGCACGTGCACGCTTTTACCAGCGAATCAGTTCCGAATGAACACCCTGCACACCAGTGAGTCCGAGCTGCAATGAAAGCTGTGTGCATCTGTATGTGTGAAGGGGTTATGTCTTCACACCATGCCATACATCTGCAGTCATTTCAAATTCTCCAGCTATGATGTGTGCACTGTGATAATTGACAGCAAATGCTAACCTAACACGTCTGCAGCGAACCGGCTGCAGCACAGTCAGCGGTGAGACAGACAAAGAGACAGGAGGAGAGGCAAAGCGCTGCAATAAGAAGTATGTGAAAAGAAAAATGGAGGTTGTCGAACAGGCTTTTGGAATTGAATTCTCTGGATTCTTGTGTTGAATTCCAACTATTGAAGTAATTTAAGCCTTGCTATTGTTTTTTTAGCCAAACCGGACACTGTGAGTCCAAAGTTCCCGTTGCATGCAGAAGACTTTCTGGACAGTGGCATCTTGCAGATAAATCTAATGTAATCAGATGAGGATTCTGGTCACAGCATGAACCTGTCCCACATATATGTGTGGCCACATGACAGATAAGAAGTATTTATTACATCTATGGCAAATCCAACAAGGAGACATGTTTGAAAGCCTTGAGAAAACTGGACATTGAGTTTTTCAATTTGAATTTTGAAATAATAGTTAAGAGATCCTTTATTATTTGGCAAAATTCTCCCACTATTTAAATTTAAAGCTGTAAAGAAGCTGTTGTGTTAGATTAACAGTCCAAACGCTGTATTTTTAAACTCAGTATAAGCCAAACTTTTTGAGGTATGAAGGTTTTTCAGAGGACTGTGACTTCTGTCTGCTAACCCTTTGGTTTTCAGACTTTTTGTTCTCCAGGCACAACAACAGAAAAGCCTATGTGAATAATAAAGTAGCCCCTAGCTTATCTGATCTGGTCTTTTTTGATTGTATTGTCATTTGCAGCCACTTTTGACAGCCCTTCAGTGGAATCTGGACCTATATCTTCTTATCACACACTTCCACACATTGTCCTTCTGGTTCATATCCAGTGCTCTTTTGAAGCAGTTGAAGGGATGTTTAGTTTCACAAGTGCCCTTTAAGCTACATGCCATATGTTATCATTCAAGAGCCTCCACGATAGCCTTTGCAATACTGTCTATAGGTAATTTCTCCTTTAGATGGTGGGTCACACTTGTGGTTAGTTGTAATTTGCCCCACAAAAGAAACAAGCTGTTTACCGTGTTTGCAAAGGCCTTTGATGAGCCACGCCATCACCTGGAAACTGCACAAGCAGGCTGGGGTTTTTCTGTGACAGAGGCTTTTTAGGGGAAATGAGTTAAAACAAAGGAGAGACACAGTGAATTCGCAAGTCATTCATAATGTTTTTCGCAGTTATACTTCAACAATAATGTATGGATTTCACAAAATCCCACAACACCCTGCACCTGCCTCACAGAACACCAGTCATCCAGGAACCACGGCATGCCAAAAAGTAGCGCAATCAACTGCTTCACTGAGTCTGACTCAAATTCCTACATCAGGCACTGGTGACAACAGCCGAGCGGTTGAGCCCGTTCGGTGCAGCTCTACCCCAAGCTGCTTTCACAGCTCTGAACTCTTCTGTTCATTATCCAGTGAAAGTGTCGAGTGTGCACGATGGCTGATTGTCAGCGTGTGAGGATGGCATGGGTAAATCTCCAGAGAATTCACAGTGAGCGCGTGTCATTTGTCCGACCTCCCGGACCTTCTAACCAGGCACCCCACTGCTGTAGTGAAAGAGTGTCTGAAGTGGACTACTTCCTGCTGTGTGCTGCACGTGAGAAATGGTATCTTTGATAGTAGTCCTGTGCTGATTCTAACAACGAAGGGCCAGCAGCTTAGAGGCACTTCCCAGTCGCACAGCGACAAGTTCCATTTGTGTCTTTTTGCTAGTTTGTGACTAAATTGTAATTTAACATCAAACAAGCAACAAGTGAGTTGGCCAAAACTGAAGAACGGTATCCACGGCGCTGTCTGCAACTTTTCCTCTCTCTTTCATTACTTGGTGGGAACATTTGACGGCAGTTACACTACTGTTATCTTCACTTTACTTTCACTTGTCTGCTAAAATTAAAGGAGTGAAGAATAAATACATTATACAGTTTAAGTTCTCTTATCTTGTTTCTGTTATGTGTTATTTCATTAATAAATGTATTGATTTCTTCGTTACAATTCTTTCTCTGTTTTAGTCAAACTTTATGTTAAACATGAAAAATATATATTTCCGTCCTCTTTCTTGAAGTTAGAGACAAAGAAGACTCAATATCAGTATCAGGCCTGAGAAGGTCAGAACAGTACATCACCAGACGTAATTTTAATGTCCTTGAATTTATACAGTGCTTTTCTAGTCTTACTGACCAATCAAAGCACTTTAAACAATCACATTTTGGGCCGTACATTCATACAGCACTTTATTCTACACACTTAAAGCCCTTGATCTTATTCATCATCATCTTTGATCAACATCTAGGTCGGTTGTAACGACCTTGTTACAACTCAAGAAAGTTGCACTGAATTTTTTCGTTTTTGGAGACTGATTGTGAATCGGTGACAATCATGACAAACTGGTCGACCTGAAGTTGAACAAGCAACACTCTCAAACTCAAGTTGGGAGGCAACTTTCAATCTGAAGGCAATCGCGCAGGTCGTCTGGTGGAAAGCAACTTGTCGCCAAACATTCGCAGTCTGATTCAGACAGACTGCGATCATTCTTAGGCAGCTGGTTGTCACCACCATCCTGCAGCATTTGCATCACTATTTACGATATGATATATTTTATTTTCTCCTTTGGGAAATTTGCTGTGGACTTAACTGCTTCCACAGGAAACATCTTTGCAAAGAGTCAATAAACATCAAAATAAAATAAAAATAAATGAATCGACAAATAAAGAAAAGTAGTCTATTTATAATCACAAACCACTCAACTTAAAGGCAACAAACACATATTGCACAAATAACTTCAAAAACTGTTATTTAAAAGCTTTATTGAAGCTACACGATTTTTTAAACTCTTGGGT
Source organism: Oreochromis aureus (assembly GCF_013358895.1). Taxonomy (NCBI): domain Eukaryota; kingdom Metazoa; phylum Chordata; class Actinopteri; order Cichliformes; family Cichlidae; genus Oreochromis; species Oreochromis aureus. The sequence continues at coordinate 23,018,078 of NC_052956.1, read as the reverse complement.
TGGAATTCCAGGACTCTATTTTGGGATTTATGGAGGAACTTCATAATTTCATTTTCTAATCTTTGAGGTCCTGGAAGTAGTTATCGTCAAATTTGTGTATTTCTGTGTATCAACACCAACAGTGAATTGCTGTATCAACGCAACCAGACTGCATGTAATTGACAACTTGACCCCAGTCAATTGCAAACTGATAGCAGATGAACTCTGTTTTATTTCCATCTTAACATATTAAAATTGAGTTGAAGAAGGCAACTGACTACAAGTGGTCACATACCCAGTCCCGTTCTTCAGAGCAACAGTTTCAAAGGCAATGTGATTACAAGTTCATTGCACAAGGTCGCCATAATTTTGTTAGCGCCGATGTCACCAACCACTGGTTGCCCTAGGGTGACTATAGCATAATGTACATCTCTTCAGGAAGGAACCAGAGTACCCAGAGGGAGCCGACGCAGTCACGGGGAGAATAACACTCCGAAGGCCCGAGATGGGGTTCGAACTAGCAACTTTCTTGGAGTGAGGCAACTGTGCTACCCGCTGTTATTGTAGGTTGTTACATATGTAGGTTGTTGTTACATAAGATCACACTGCTTCACTGACATAAATGACTTTCCAGACAGCTGCTGCTTAAATCTGGCATACTGATTCATGCAGGCAGCTGCCCTAGAGCTAACACCGCTGTTGCGGCCAAGCCACTGGGCTATCCATAGGCTTAAGAATGGTGTGTCCCAAATGCTAACACAGCAACTTCTAAATTAAAATGCTCCTGAAACTGTGCCAGCCCTGGCACAAGCGTGATATATGTCACAAAAAAAAATCTCCAAGACATTAAGCCAAGGACTGTTAGCACTTTATGAACCTTTTCAACCCCGCTGCGTGCTGCTTGTACAAGGGTAGCTTGCTGTATGTTGGGAAGACATAAGAGTTCCCACAAGGCCTAAGTAATAAATTAATTGAATGTTTAGTGCTGAAAATCTTCTCACACCTCATGCATGTTCTCCATACGCCTGTCCTCCCTGGTAACAGTGCACTTGTGTGTGTGCGTGCCTGGATGCTTGCTCCTACGCAGTAGCTACACCGCGATGGCCATCTGAGGTGGCAGTAGGACAGATGGTACGTAGGTCGGCCTTCCCCCGTGCACGCTCTCAAACATCCATCCATCACTGACACGTGCACGCACAGAGTCAGCAGCATGTTCCCTGACAGCAGAATACATACTGTAATCATCTCTTCAGCTGCAGGCTATGAATGCCACCAACACCACGAGCACATTCAGGACTCATTTCTGTGGCTGCTTTTTCCTTCTGCAGCTTTGACCGGCGGAAAAGAGGCATTCATCTGCAGTTATTCTTGCCATATTTCTCATTATTTCACAGTCTCCAAAGCTTTTTGCTGTTTCTATAAATAGCATGCGCATGGTGTCCATTGTAGTCTAAAATTAACCACCATCCCTGAACAAAAAGATAATAAAAACACACAAATGCATTATTTATATAAAAATTGTTTTTGATTCTACTTTTGCAGTTTTACTTTTACTTTTCATTAATTATGAATCTATAATTTCTTTCACTTTTGTTTTATACTTTTTTATCTTCCTTACAATTTATCATAAAATGTTAGTTATTTGATAACTGCATGCTTTTGTAGAGAAGCTCTTTGATCTTTATTATTTGAGCTCTTTATTTGAACTTTCTGTCACACATTAAACATCAAACAAATGCTCTGAGATCCAGAAAGTCATGTTGGCTGCAGCTTGGCTGCATGCTGCCCTTCAGCTGTTTCAAACCTGCACTTCAGACCTCACCCTGCCAATCATGTGCACTGCTGTGAGTGTCCTTGAGCAGGATCTTACCACCTGTTGCATGCAGTTGCGTTTGACCCTGATCTTTGACCTCTGACCTAATGGAACCCAGCCTGCAGAGATGACCACTAAGAGATGATAATGTAAATCTTCTTTGGAAACGAAGACAGACTGACATATTTTCCAGGAGAGTACAGAGGGAGAGGGAGAGAGGGAGTGAGAGCAGGAAGAGCGGCAGGGCCGAGCCGTTAGTCGCAGTCTCCCCGGCTGGGGCCCCTCTCTAGACGGCAACACGTCATGGAACATTCCCGGAACCAGCCAGCGCACCACCCACCATCTCTCTCTCCCTCTCATACACAGACACATACACAGAGGAAACAAACGATGAGCATATGAGATAAAGTCACCCCCATCCGAAAAAGAAATGGACAGTGTTCCCCTGTTCGTTTTCGGCACGCACAGTGTAAACCAACGCTTAGGTACTGTAGCAACAAGAGTCGTTTGTGACTCTTGGAGGAGTGTCACACTGATCATACTGTAGCAGCAACAAGGAAATACCAAAGAGTGCGCGGAGGTCACAGCTTCAACTCACTTTTGTACATTCCACGCGCGCTATAGAGTGATTAAAGGAGTCCCACATGAACGTCAGAGGGAACTGCAGGTAAAGGTCTATTAATCAAACCAACCTGCCGTGGGTTTGTGCAAAAAAAAAAAATCAACCTCCGGACGCAAAAATCACACCAATCACACGCCATCCGAGCTTCCACTTTCATCGCTTCCTATCCACCAACATGCACCCTCCCTCTCTCCCTCACTGTCTATCTCTTCCCCGGCCTTGCAACCAGCCTGGCCGTGCAGGCTACTGCAAATTCCTCAGGATATTACGCAACCTGGGTAATCTGCATGCAATGCAATGCGTGCCCGGGGTATTCCCCCAGCATAGCCTTGCCTTTATAAGCTAAGCAAAAGATCAAGTGCCTTGAAAAGATGCCATAAATGTCCACCATGGCGCATAAAATCCCACTGTCAGTGTGATATCTGTGAGAATATGATCCGTAAGCTTTCGTTTTCCCCTCTCCGCTCTTACCTTCTGTCTGCGCTCCGGCTGCGCGTCTCCGTGCGAAAATGACAACAAGCAGCCCGGTGACAGCAGATCCGATTCCGGGCGAGCTTCGCTCGTCGCTCCGCTACAAACAGCCAGGGGGTGGTTGTTAGAAATCCACAACAGTCGAGGGGGGAGCGCTGGAAACGTCGCAGAGAAGAAGCCGACGAGGAAAAAAGTTGCGCGTAAAATTGGAAGGAATCCTCTGCGAGCGGATTTCTGTTGCCAGAGCTCCACTCCTGCAGTCAGACAGACAGTAAATGTGTGTGTCTGACTGTGTTGTGAGTGTGTATGTGTGCGTGTGTCAGGGTGAAATCAGGAGACACATACACACGCACACACACACTCATACGCACACGGGGGTTATTCCAAGCGCCACTTCCCAGAATAGCAGCATAGAGGAGAGTGAGAGTGAGAGAGACGGAGCAGCAGAGAGCGAAGAGAGAGGGCGTGTGTGTGTCCGCTTGTACGCGCGCGTCCGTGCAAATGTGTGTGCCGCTGTGACGTCGTCGGATCCCCCAACGCGCAACCAGGGCAGAGGGAGGGGAGGGGAGGAGGAGCAGTGGCCGAGGAGGAGGCTCTGTCTGCCGGCAGAGAGAGAGCAGGATTCCCCGGTCACCTCTGGAGCGACCTGTCTGTCTGACTGACTGCCTGTCTCCGTGCCTTCTTTTTGCTTGCACATCCATAGATATATAGTAAAACGGAACACATTCAAAAGCATTATTTGCAAATTAGACTTCAAAATGTAGCACATGTCGTCGTATTAAAAAATCAAATATTTCAATTGTTTACAGATGACACGACCTTATTGAATTATAGATTTCCACAGATATTATTAATATTATATATGTTTGTTTTATTTCATTTTCTTACCTTTTCTTACGGCTTTACTACACAGCTGGATGCAGGGAACATGTCTTAATTCCCCATGGCAGAAAATTAACCCGTTCACCTCAATTTCCTCTTTCTCTAATACAGTGTGTGCATGCAGTCACTGCTGGAATATTTTGGCTCCCGCATGTGCAGTGTATTGATTTGATTAAATCAATACAATTCTCAAAATTAATTGAGAATTATCGCTGGTAGCAGACACATATGGGCCTACCATGGGCTGTTTTTGGCGCGTTAACGGGCAGGTATGGGATTAGCATGGACCAGATCTGGCCCAAATGTCACACCTGACTTGACATCTGGCTGGACCCAGAACTAAGAGTATGAATGAGGGGCTGCAGGTTTTGCCACTTCTCTACTTTCATTATTATGCATGTACCTTCTGGATGAAGGTGAGGAACAGGAATGAAGCCCTTAGTTTGAAGTTTTCACCTGCAGAACACGAAGCTTGTTTTCTCATTCAATCTCTTTTCCCACTACAGAAACATTTGGAGATGCTCGATGCTGGCTCCAGCACTAAATGGAGCAGTGGAGAGATAAACAGAACATCTCATTATTGCTCAGCCTTGTTTGCTTTTGGTAGCATGAGCACAAAGACTGAAAAAAAATGATTTTCTTTCTGCTTAATGACAGTGATGCTACTGTTGTTTGTTATTTTAGCTGTGACTGGTTAGTATGGTTTATAAAGTCCATTCTTCTTTTTCTACAAGAACTACATCATGAGTAATTGATCCCTAAATCAAACACTTTAACTGAGTATTGCCTGCACCACTTCTGCAAAATTTGAGTGTTTGATTTTAAGACAGGGGACTTAAAATCTTAGTCTTTCAGAGAAAATAGTTTTTATCCAAGCAAAAATAATGGTTACAATTGTAAAAGCAAGCTACCACACAGGCTTCAGTATGAAAGCTAAAGGCAGACCAGGGCATATGATTAAAAAAAATATATGCTAATGTAAAAGTAATGATATTTTTTAAACATTTCTTGATGCACACATTTCTACAGGTCTCACAGGGCCTGTTTTAAAGCCACTGGACAAGGCTATGTGGGATGTGTTAAAAAATTAATAGGAGAAACTCTTTGGTTGTGTGGTTTACATGAACAACAGTAGCCATCTGCCATGACATTGACTGCACAGAAAATAAACTTTATATCTGACAGGTCCATTTCCTCTGCTGCTGTTCATCTTTAACGCTCCATCATTTTGAGATTAAGCTGGCAGGAACATATTTGGGCGTGGTCACGTGATTCTTTCAGTAATTTTCTGTGGTCTCTGTTTGCTGTCGATGTCTTTTGTATCATCTTGAGGACAGATGGATGCACAGTCCTCTCTTGGTAAAGAAGCTCTCAGTCCTCCACTCTTTTCACATCTTCTTCCCTCAGCATCGGCTTTCTCATCTGGTCATTCAGTGTTAGCTTCATACTGACCATTAAGCTGTTAAACATGTGACTCAGGCATGCATCAGTGCTGACTATAGACCAAAAACTAGGTGGGCCAAGAGTTATGCAGTTGCAGTTGCAACATGGTCTGAATTACTACTGAGTCTGTTTTGACCTACGTGACCTATTTTATGTACGCAGTGTTCTCTCTATCAGTTTATACTCTTTAATTGTTCGTGAATGAGTGTTGTGTTTTTTTCATTTTTATGTGAGTTTGTATTGTTTTACTGTGCTTGTATTTGATTGAGGAAGCAGAGGGTGTGTGACCTTCCCACCTGTGTGGAAAAGAAAATCTTCATCAGAATTGTTCACGACTTTTAATTATGCTGCATCCGTTGTACCAAAATTATTTATGTGCTCAGTGTATACATATTAGAAGCAGTCCTTACTGCTTCACTGTAGTCTCCTCAGCAGGGCGTGGCAGTAAAAGAGTTAAGGAAGGCCAATCACCTGGTTAAGAGAGCACGGGGCAAACCATTTTAACAGGCTGGAGGGGTACAGATAGATGATATGTAGTGCCAGAAATGTGTATTACTGGACTTTTATATGTAAATACATACATTTGTATTCTATTTTTTAGGTGTTGTTTTTGTGTAGATGTTTATTTTCATATATGGTCTTCGTAGGCTTGTTCATGCCTTGTCTGGGTCTGAGACAGGCAGGATATAAAAGGCAGCTACTTGCTTTCAGGACTGGTTGGTGTAAATGTGCGTTTTACTGAGTCCTGCTTTATGTCAATAAATGTCACAAGTTGATGCTTGAATTTGATTTGAGTATAATACTTATTTGTCAAAAATCTGAAGCTACACCAGTCAGACTGGTAGAACTAAAAAGTTAAAGTAGAGAATCATTCACACTGATGCCTGATTTAGACTTCGGAGGGAAATCCACATTGGAAATCTGATGTAAATGGAAACCCCTTTTAAAACTATAGCATAACTAAGTAATTACATATCTCGTGAGGTGCACATGGAAGGTTAAAAGGGGTTTCGGGTTCGATTTCCCACAGAAGTCTAAATCAGGCACAAGTCTAAACGTGACTGGCAGGATGAAAACTTATTGTTTAACCAATAAAAATAAAAGATTTTTCCTCACTGTCATTTTTGACTACACTCTAACTCACTCTTTAGTGCCAGATCAGTATCTGGCACTATAAAACGCTTGTCTTATGGTGATAGTTGTGTCCGTTTGTGTAGGTTTGCTTACAGAGAGACTGCAGAGAGGAGTTTCAGCCCAGCAGTAGGTTGAATGCTGATTGGTTGATGAGCTGACGAGAGCAGGGAATGAAGTGACAGCAGAATTCACTGGGAGTGGGAGAAGTGTAAAAACCGTTAGTTTAAGTTAAAAAAAATACAGTGTGAGAAGTGGAGGCAGTGGCTGCAGTGGGCACTTTTCATTGTTTTAAATGCTCGGTTTCAATTCAGCTCTTTGTGTGTTATAACGTCACTCTTCTCCGCAGCTGACTGATGGACCAACAACAGTAGAAGCAAGAGTAACCCATAAACTGCTTGTACCACATACTTTGGGCCCTGCCCAGAGCTCCCTACTGGTCTGCTTACAGAGAACCATGTTGAGCCCTTAAGGTGGGCCTGTGACTGAGTTGTGGCCTCTAGACTTACTTAGAGCTAGTGTCCTCAGTCGAGGCCAAATGTGGCCCACAAGAGAGCTGCATTCATTCCTATCTGGGATGTGCCATAATACAGTGAAATCTGTGTCTACTCCATGGACAGGTCACAGGAGACAGTAGTCAGTAGCAGCAGCAAGTTTCCCAGTCACTTTAGCCTAGTGTAGCATGACAAAGGCATGGTTTAGGCTCATCTGATTCACTGCAGACTACATAAGGAAAAGGAAAATTTGAATTGTACCCTTAAAGATAGAGAGCGTGTCTCTCCTTAAGCCACGCGAGGAGCTTGATGCTTCCACAGGAAAGGGACCTGAAGGCTGAAGACTCTGCCTCCCATTCTTCTTTTGGAAACTGCAGGAACCGCAAGTAAGCCTGCAGTCTGAGAGCAAAGTGCTCTGATAGAATAATATGTCACTATGACGTGTTTAGGATTTTTGCGTGTGAACAGCAAAGGTGTTTATTGTTTGACTTTATGTACTTCAGGACTGAGGGAAGCCAGCCAATCCTGCTGCACAATACTTATGCTCAGCTAAGCTGACTGGATCTTGGCTAAAGCTCCATATGAAGTGACATTAATCTTATCGTATTCCTAATAATGTTGAACTGTTCTAGGGTTTGATTATATCAGTTGATTTTGAAGTTCAGAGTTACATATTGCCAAGAGCCAGCATCACATGAAACTAAAACTTTAGCTACTATATTCTAGTTTTAGTTCAGAACACCCTGCCAGTGTTGAATAGTTTGGAAAATAACCATAATGACGCCAAAAGATGACCGTCTGCTAATGGTTATAATCATGTTTCTTACCACTGAAAATCCAAGAAAGTGAGTACAGCAACTGTGCATCAATCTGGTGGGTTGCACTATATTTTTAGGTGGGCCCTTAGTATTCACACAATACCTACTCTGGCTCCTTTCATGTGTAAAACACATTTGGAAATACAGCAGAGCTCATTTAGGCAGCCCTCCTGCTAATAAATTAGGCTTGTTAAAGCCTCTTTTTTTGGATGTGGCTATCTCTTTGTGCTATTAAGTTACATTAGGCTGTGCAAGTGCCTTTCAGTAGCAGGTGGCAGGTTTTATAAATGACTGGACCTTGTACCTGCAGCTTCACAAGTTTGATGCCTCTGACAGGTACAGCATTAGCCAAAGACACGGGCTCTGACGTAACCATTCACTCTAACAATAAACAGGTCAGGCCTTTTGCACAGCCCTCATTTCAAGCACTTTTCCTGTGGTAATAGAGCCACCAGAAGATGCAAGCGATTTATTTCTAATTTGTTTTTCAATGTTCCAGGACATAGTGTTTGTCTGGAGTGGTGTGAATTTTGCAGAGTGTGAATCCCACCTTCCGCTCACAGTTGTGATGCCAGTTGCTTCCCTGCAATTCCAGCTATTCAAAGAACACTTGAGCTCTAAACAAACGATCGGCAGTCTGAGATGCAGAGAAGTCATCAGAGACTGATTTGGTACTGACTAAAAAACAGTCAGTCAAATTCGGCTTGCTTTATCATCCGCTTTGACGCTTATGGGGAATATAATGCAATACTAAGACTTGATATAAACAACTGAGACCTCATAAGGAATGTGTTTACAAAGGTCAGAAATAAAAAGAGACAAGGATTGTTTTCTCATAGACTTCGAAAAGAAATCCTTTTGAAACTGGAAGAACTGGTTTGAGGAACTCCTGAATTGTCTTTGCTTTTTTGGCCCAGTAGCTATGATCATCTTATATATACAGTCTATAATATGACTGATCATTTATAAGCTAAAACTAGCAAAACTGTTTAGCAAATTGAACCCATAGATGATTTAAAGGGAACATATTCCATTTATCTACATCAGACTGGTGAGAAGTCCATGGTGTACCCCGCCTTTCACCCTATGGTAGCTGGGATAGGCTCCTGGATGGATGGATAAATATCCACTAATTTTTTAACTTCATATATTTTTTTCATGAGCTCTACTAAAGCAGCTTTGCATAATTCACTTCTGCTCCCTTTAAGGCCACCTTCCTTTTAAGCTAACTCTCTTCTGATTGGCAGCCCCTCACAAGCAAAACATTTTGAGTAGTGGGTGGGGCTTCTGTGCTCACCACTAGAGCTGTGTTTCTATGACTACCATATGACAGAGCAGTGAAACGCCTGAGCTTTTAGTTTACGTACGCTGACCTCATTTTTAAACTTGTTTAATATCATCATTGACCTTTCCAACATATATTTAAGACAGAAAATAAGAAAAAGTATAGCAGAAGGTTCTGGTATCATGAATTATTCAGTTTTTCATTTAATTTGTTTCATCATTTTTTTTAGTCATGCTACTGGTGTAGAGACCTGGAAAATTGCCACATAGGACAGTCGGTGGAGCGAATTCACAAGCTGGTCAATTTTCCATCTGTATAAAACTATAAACATTTATAACACCTCTTCACAAAAGGAAAGTATAAATAAATCAGATCTGGAAAAGCTTCAAGTTTGGGCACTTGCAAGCAATCGTGAAAAAAATCTGTTCTCTCATGATGCTGCAAAAAAAAAAAAAACTACATTGATAAATATATAAATACATATGTTTTTGATATGGCTACATGAAGAGAATTTGCTGTTGTTAATTAGCTTAAAGGAAAACAAATATTTTCAAAGCAAAGGTGAGTGCTTCAGTCATTTTGTTGTTAGTTTCAGTGGGTCCTGTGGTCAGTGCTCTAAGGCAGTATAGTGACAAGGCAGTAATATCATTGTTAGGTGTCATGACATGCAGTGATGTGTAAAAGTCCAGGCCTTTCTCGTCATTTTTTAAAGTGATTTGGAGGGCTAGTTCTCCAGGTTTTCTGACGGTATGATGAAGTTTTCCTTTGAACATTTTTCATCTATTTTCACTGACATTTGAATCATTTAAGCATTATAAAGGAACCTAACACAGTATGTTTGTACTAACAAGGCGCCAATGAGCTATTAGCTGAAAACTTATATATCTCAGCATGGTGCGCAGTGTGGTCTTAAAAATTTTGAGAAAACTGGACAAGTGGAAGAGAAAAGTTGTAGGCCTAAATATCTGCAGCAGAGGAACAGTATCTGAAAGTCATACCATTAAGAAACTGGAAAAAAAATCCTGCAAAACCTACGAGCTGGACATGAGAGATGCATCTGGCTCTTCAGCTGATTCATCTAATGCTTCATCAGAAATGGCCTCAGTGAAAGGATGTCTGTCAAAAAGCCATTCTAAATGAAGGGAAACAGGAAGAAATGGAATGAAAATCAGCCCAGTTCTTGTAACTTGAAAATCAGGTCCAATGGAGAGAATTAAACATTTTTGGTTCAAATTGTTGTCAGTATAGAGGATGTCAGGAGAGACTTACAAAAGCAAATGTCTACATCCATGTGTAAAACATGGTGGAGGCTCTGTCATGGTTTGGGACTGCATTTTACCCAGTGTTGTTGGACATTTTGTCAAAATTGATTACATTTGAGCACATATAAAAGCACCATCAGAATAGCTTCACTTTTCAGCATGACAATGATCCCAAACACACTGCCAGTGCAGTAAAAACATATCCAGATAGAAGAACACAGAAATTCAATTCATGGACTGGCCTCCCCACTGCCTAGAGCCTAACTTCACTGAAGCAGAGTGGGATCATCAAAAGGCAGAAACATCCAAAAACAGCTTTGAATGTCCTTCAACAATCATGGAGAACAGTTCCTGAAGACTACTTCAAGAAATTACAAGAAAGCTGCTCAGAGAGTTCTGGCTGTATTGAAGAAGGTGGTCAGACCAAATATTGTCGTTTAATTGTATAGACTGTTATTGCTTTATATACTTAATTTCCATATCGATGTACACATGTTTCAAAACTTGCCGCATGTACCTCCCATTTTCCAAGCAACAATGTAAAGAAACGATGGGTGGCTAAGCACTTTCACACAGTACCTGATCTGATCTGATCAACACTGACTTCCAATGTTAGATTCAATGACCCAACATTGAAAAACCTGAGTAAAAGAAGGGATTTGGCAGATGGGCCGGGAGAAGTGTGTTCATATACATGCTACACATGCTCTACGCTACACTTCGCAAGGGTTACTCGTTGTTATTGCGTCTGATTTCAGAACTAGCCAGCATTTGGCTGAACATCATGTACCCTGTGATAATAGCTGGCTTGCCTCATCTTGTTCTCCATGTAGGCGTTCCTAACGTGTTGCCTATAATGATGTGATGTCACAGGGAAACAATGAATTGTTTACTGCCACACTAGACAGACAGACAGATTTCTCTCTTGGCCCGTATACATGCTTATTGTTGCTTTGTGTTCCTGTTCATGTGTATTTGTATTTGTGTGTGTGTTTGTGCCGGTTACAGATAAGTGGATTAACGTCTGCCATCTCCCATAAGAGGCTCATCGGGATATGACCTCATCACCACTGACCCCGGAGTCCCCATGGCGACACCGTGGTAACACAGCACCATGGCGACAGGGAGCTGGAGCAGCTTCTGATGTGGCAATTTGCATCTGCTTTTCATACAAAGCCCAGCGGGAAGGTGAATGCAGTCCTGGAGACCATACAGTGTTTTTCAATGTATACTGTACACATACTGTATACGTACAGAAATGTTTGCAGGATTTAAGGCGACGATGCCGTACATGAACAAAAACACATGGAAAACACTTGAATGCCATTAGTCGATGTCTAGCAAATGCCTTCGTATGACTCACAGCTTTAATAATTTGTTTTTCTTTCAAGCCAGCTGCCGTTTTCATGTGGTGGATATGTCATTCTACTTTAATGAAACACATCAACATCTTTTGATTATACACTGTTCTTCTGCCATGCAGTACGCCTCTACTTTGAAAGATAATTTAAAAATAAGAGGAAAAAAAATAGGCATCACCTGCGATATAAAAAGGAATAACATTTACTGAACCTAGAGCTTTTTAGACGTGGATTTTAGCATTATTATTATTATTATTATTTTATTTTTTTTGCTCTTTGAAGATGTAATTTTAGGGTAATCGAATGGATTAAAATTGGAATGTCTCCATATACAATAATACAAAAGCATTTATCACACATGGCTCATACTTTTTTCTTAAATTATGTGAGATGTTAAAGAAAAAACTGCTTTTCATGTTTGTTACTGGTGGAGCAGTCCGGGTCAGTATTATTTTTAATTATCATCATCATCATTCTAGCTTCAACTTGTTTCCACGTCCTGTTGAATATAAAAATACTTACCAAAGAGTTAGAGTAACACACAGCGAAATGTCTGCAGTACACAGTAGATGCTTCTTTTCTGTCATGAAAATCATTTAAGTGTTTTATTAAAAAGCAACAGAAAATCTTTCCACTAACATTTCACAGCAAACTGACACAGCTGAAGTTTTGTTATGAAATTCTGAGTACAGTCAACGGAGAAGTTCCAGTTTTACTTTATCTTTGTTTTGGTTTCCATCAGTTCCTGAGAAAAATATCATGTTTTTGTATTACCAGCTTTATCACTGTTTTGCATTAGCGTATATTTGCGTAATATAATTTGGTCAGGCTCTGTTTCGAAATCAAAACAAAGACTGTAGCCCTCAAAGATTTGAGGAGAGGAAATAGAGCTGCGACTCATTCATCAGACAGAACGTTTTGTGATCCCGGTGACCAAACGAGTCTCAGAGGATTCTAGCAAAAGTCTTTCACAACAGCTACACATTATTTTAAATGACCTTCTGATGATTACAGCTTAACTTTTATTTTTGAGACCATTTAGTGTCAAGCATGACATCAGTTCAGGTACAAAAGCACAAAGTCAATTTCAGCCCACTGTTACTGTAAAGAAGTTGTGTTTGCTTGGCTCTGCAAGCCACTTTACAACCCACCTCATTTTTGGCTCCACCTTTCCATGGTGTATCTGACTTAATCTAAATCATATCTATGATCCCTGAGAAGCTCAGAAGCTCTCCTCCAGCTCGTCAAGGAGAACATGGAGTTCTCCCCAAGCCAGCAAAGATATATAATCTCTCAAGCATCTTCTGGGTTTCTGCCAGGGCTTCCTTCCAATAGGAAATGATAATTGGACTGATTCTTAAACAGTGCTTTATACAACATGACTCATTCACCCGTTTACACCCATTCACAGAAGTACTTATCTCTATGATTTGTCCCACTGAAGTGCCTTCTATCTAACATTCACACACATTCACATTCCAATGGATGCGTCAGACAGCAACGTGCTGTTAGTCTCTTATCCAAAGATATTTGGCATGCAGACTGGAGCAGCCAGAGATCAAACCACCAATCTCTGGATTAGGAGATGACCGGCTCTAGCTCCTGAGCTACAGGCACCACAAAGCACCTTACCCAGGAGGCATCCTTGAGGTGTCCTGGTCCGATGTCAACTGCTTTGCTTTCACGCTCAGCTCTCTCTTCACCACAATACATCGACACTTGTCTGCCTGTCTATCTCCAGCTCCCCCCAATCTACCTACCCCAATCATGAACAAGAAACTGAGATACTTGAACTCACCGACTTGGGGCAGCAAGTCTTTCTGGACATGAACTGAGCATTCCACCCTTTTCCAAATGAGAACCATGGCCTTGGAGGTGATAATTCTCACTTATGCAGCTTCACACTCAGCTGCAAACCATCCCAGGCCCAGTTGGAGACCACAGCCTGAAGAACCAAATCATGCACAAAAAGACAATTTTACTCACTAAAACTCATGCACACACTTTTTGACAGCCTGTCCCACACAGTAAACCATCTTCTTTGTCAGATAATTACATCAATATGCTGCAAAACACACCGAACGTCCAAACGTGTGTTGGCACTTACACACTGACTTTATTTTTCGGCCCCTGGGGTTGCTGCTTGGTCATAATTCTCTGTGGGTTTCAAGATTCGTCTTACACACAGGTTATTTGGTTCTTCTGATTAAAGCTGATATAAGAAGTACTGAGTGGCAATTCATGAAAAATGAGATCATTGCACATGACTCAAATTAAATCAGCCATTTACAACTACTTAGCATTAGTATTCACAGAACCTTCTATGACACAGAGATGGTTTTGGTGCCAATTCTCTCATCACATTGAGTATCGGCTAAAATAATAAGCATGGCCGCAATCCCATCAAGCGAGTCATTTATCAAGCTTTAATGTACTGGTTGTAGTCACAGACTGGAACTCTTAATCCTCTCTATTCATGGTCTGTGTGCTCTGCTCAGTGTAAAGAAAAACAACCGTGAACAAGGAACCTGCTGAGTATTTATGGGAAGTTGTGAATAATCCATTACATAAGAGAAGTGAATACACACACACACACGCACGCACACACAACACATGCAGACAGTCAAGTAGTTGCCTTCAGCTTTGTGCTTGAGTTGAACTGTAACGCTTTGCAAGACAAAGCACTTCTATGACAGCTGAGTGATTACTAATGCTTACTCATACAAGGATACGCATATTCAACACACACACACACACACACACACACACACACACACACACACACAGAGCAAGACCGCTCCCCTTACTACCACACCTAGTTTCTCACAGAGTGACACACACTTCTGAACATGCACAAACACACACACACATACATACTGTACTCTCTATCTTACCATCTTCTGTTCCTTGCTGGTGGACACAGACACTTGCACACGCTCACATTTTACTAAGGCGTGACCTAAGGGTTACATAAAAGCTTGGGAGGGCAAAGGTCAAACCGCATGCGAGATATCGTTCAAAGGGGCATCTTCATAGGTGGTGTGATACTTCCAACAGTAATGCCACCATACCAGAGATTTTAGGGCTAAACAGCGCCCCTTGCTGGTCTGTGAATCACAGACACACTCAACCAGTGTCTTCATTGTGAACTTGGAAAAACAAGGAGTTAAAAATCAGTGTGATTATTAATAATAATGTTCATGATGTGAATAATGTTCTCAACTAGTATTCTGTTGACATCTATTTATATTCTTTACTGTTGCTGTCATTATAACATGACATTGTTCACCTATTGCTTCCACTTTTTAAGCTAATCAGAAGATTTCTAATTGCTCCCCTCTTTAGTTTTTTGTTTTCATTTACTCTCTTGTGGTGGATCATAACTAGTATTTCAAAATAAAAGAAAGCAAGACAGAGAGTATCTGCGAAATCACCTGCACCTGTGTTTATTCTTCTGCAGAGAGACCTTGTTTGGTCAAAATGTTATATACTTTGACTTGAATAATTGAATAATAATGTATTATTTAATTTAAAAATATTTGGAATTAAATAACTGTATTTTTTTTATAACTCATCACACCTACTGGCTTCATCGACTTTTAAAGATAACATAAAGTTACCAAACCTGCATAAAATGACATTTTTAGGAAATGAGCCTACAGAGGCCACTAAAGGGATGTTATTGCAGTCATTATTATACCATATACTCTAAGCAGTCGTGTGAATAACTAAGTGCACCCTTGTACCTGCTTGCAGCTAGGTGCTGCTGATCAAATGCACTTCATTAACTTATCACCAGTAAGTGTGAGCACCTATATAAAAAAAAGGAGATTTTGTGCTGGTCAGAGAGGAAAGATATCAACTGTAAGCTTAGAGAAGTTGCCAATCAATCTGGGAAGGGTCATAAGACCATTTCCAAACAATTTCAAGTTCATCATTCTACAATGAAAAGGTACAAGTGGAAACAGTCAAGACATTCGCATGAGTAAATCTCTCAGTTACTACTTCACCACAAGGTCAGACTATGCAATTCTGAGAGAAACTTAAAAAAAACAAAACAGGAGATACATCTCAGACCCTACAGGAATCAGGTGTCAGCATGTTAAAAGTTAAAGTTCATGGCTGTATAACCATAAAAAGACTTAACAAGTATGACTTATTTGAATGCATGACTTCTTAACAACAACAAAAACAACCTTCTGTGAGAATGTCCTTTGGACAGACAAAACCACAGCAGTGTGTCTGTGCTTGGTGAAGACCCAACACAGCATACCAGAACAAACACCTCATGCCAACTGTCAGCACGGTGGTGGAGGGGTGATCGTTTAGGCTTGTTCTGCAGCCACGGGACCTGGGCACCCCAGTCGACGAGCCGACCGTGAACTCCTCTGTATACCAAAGTATTCTGGAGTCAAATGTGAGGTCATCTGTGTGACATCTAAAGCTTAGCTCAGATTGGTTCATTTGAAAGGATATTAATGCCTGGCACATAAGCAAATAGAAAGAAGACAACAGTCAAGGTGTTGCAATGGACCAACCAAAGTCCAGACCTGAACCTGATTGAAGTGCTGTAGCAGAACCTTAAGAGAGCTGTGGGTAAATGAATCCCCTTAAACCTCAATGAACATAGAGAGGACCAATATTCCTCCACAACAATTTAAGTAAAGTAACTTTTATATGCATAGCACCTTTCGAGATAGACATCACAAAGAGCCTCAGAGCAAAACACCAAAACAAATGCGAGAGCTGGATAAAGTCATTCAGATCTTACTGCTGTTAAAGGTGGTTCTACAAGTTATTTCAGGAAGTGCGGTTAGTTTTTAACCTCTGGAATATGTTGACTTGTTCTTACTTTCTCCCTCTTATTCCCCGACAGTCACAATAATGTTTCCACACTGGAATATTTTAGAGAGGAAAAGAGGAAGACAACAAGAACAAGAAAAGGGGAAAGAGGAAGCAAGTTTCTGCCAGCTCTATGCAGACCCTCCATAGATTTTAAAGTGTGTCTCCACAAGGCTGGAAACTGGCATCCTGGTACAACTGACTTATTTCCACAATGGGAAACTCACATGCCCCTAACACACTGACAGAAACAGAGCTATCTTTGTGAGGTCATATACTAACATAGTTTCCTAGCCCCTTACTTTACCTTAACCAGTGCAACTAAATGCCACAGTCTACCCAAGCAACTACCCCATTAATCTGACCTAAATTCAAACCTGCACCCTTCAACAGTGGGACCTATTATTCCGAAATGTTATACTTTTTTAGCTTTTTATAATTTGCTATTCAAAATAATCCTTACTTATCTTTTACTGGGCACCGATACAACCCAGCAGTTCATTCACAAGCCTTATACATACAGCCACACACTGACACACATACACACACACTTTCTCACACACACAGAAGCACCAGCTTTTTCCAGGATTCTCAGGGATCTGTGAGGGTCAAAGTATTCCATCCAATCATTCTGGCATTTTCCACAAAACTCTTCCAAACCCCAAAACAAGCGGTATTAAGAGCGTTCTCCCATGGCAGCCATGGTTACTGCTTTGAGTTGCCAGTCGGAATAAGACACTGTTTTCAGTCACTCAGCAACGACAACTGAGGTGCCCTTTAGCAAGACACTCAATCCTTAAATATCTCAAGTGGAGTTGTTCTGTTAGCTCTGTTGTTGGGAATCTTTTGTGTTTACAAGAGATACTATGAAAGCAACAGTGGCAGTTGACAACAGATTTGACCCATTTACACTTTGTTACTGAATCTCAAAGTAATCACACATATTACTTGCATTTTAAATGGAACTGACTACTTGGATTTGGACACATCTATCACTATGTTACGGTAATTTAACAGCGGAAATCCCAAATCTTCCCAAATCTGGATCATCACCAAAACATATTCAGTATTCCTTGTTCCAAGCCTTGCAGACAGGCAGCTGGATGAAGTCATAATGTCTCTGGCACGACTAAATAAATGACTCAGTATTTTAAGAGGGGGCTTTACCAGTTTGACTTCAGGCTCAGACCCCTCCAATTTATAACAAGAAGCTTGCAACGTAAACTGGGGGTGCACAGATCGACAGTTTTACCAGGTGTGAATGGTTTTACAGTGTAAACTACTGTGTTGAGTCATACTGTTTCATGGAAAAGAAACTAGTTGCTCTGGGCTCGACCTATATTAGGAAGTATGGATGTATTGTTTTTTACCTGTCTCTTATGAGTTCCCAAACTTGATGGATACACAAAATTAAATTACTCGTCACTACTCTTATAAACAAAGATGTCCCAAACTGAGTCAAATCAATTCATTACTCTTGCTGGGTCCATGGAAAGCATCTGGCAGCTAAAATGGACCGGGTTTTACAAAACCGTCACTGCAGACAGACAGTCCAAACAAGGTAAGAGGGGAAAGCTAACCATAATCTCAATGTCTATTCTGAACAAGGAGGAAGGCTGAACGTTCTGGAACAAGAAGTATACTTAGATCCACTTCCTGAGTTTTGGTGTTCCTTCATGGAAAACACAACCTCATGGGTGGCTGTAGCTCTGGAGGTAGAGCAGATCATTTGCTAACTGGAAGGTTCATAGTTTAAACCCCGGCTGCTACAGTCTGCCTGCCAAATATCCTTGGGCAAAAAATTAAAAACTCCCCAAATTGCTCTCGGATCCACCCATTGGAGTTTAGATGTGTGTGAATGTTATCTAGAAAGCACTTAAGCATAGAATGAGGTGTTTGCATGAATGGGTGAATGAGGCAAGTTGTACAAAGTGAGTTCTTTGAGTACTAAGGTAGAGTAGAAAAGTGCTTTACTTTATAAGAACCAGTCATACTGTTGTAAATAGACCACATGTACCACAAAATGACAGGTATAATTTCCATGTATAGCAACTGCCCCTGTTTCTTTCCTCCTAACCACACTGTGGTGGAGAAATACGTATTTCTGAAAAGGTGAAAACATTTGGTGACAAAATTGGGTTTCAGCTGAAGTTTTTATTAGGTGGACCAAACTGAGAACAAACCCCTATAACCTGTTTTTTTTTTGTTTTTGGTCTTTTTCCTCACACATCTAGTATGGTATGTGACACTTATGTCTCTTTAACTTGTGCTTTGTCCTCTTTGTGGCTTATGTGTTCTCTGTGCACCTCGTTTCTTACTCTAGCCAACTCCCAGCCAATCACGGCTGATGACCATCCTTCTATGAGCCTGTTTCTGAAAGGGAATTGGGGGAGTTCTTCCTTCCCACCATCACCAAGTGTTATTTAGATCACATGATCACTGAGGCTCTCGCTGTATTCTCTCTAGATCTTTACTCTAGAACAGGGCCTCGAACTCCAGGCCTCGAGGGCCGGTGTCCAGCAAGTTTTAGACGCATCCTTGATCCAACACAGCTGATTTAAATGGTTAAATGACCTCCTCAACATGTCTTGAAGTTCTCCAGAGGCCTGGTAATGAACTAATCATTTGATTCAGGTGTGTTGACCCAGGGTGAGATCTAAAACCTGCAGGACACCGGCCCTCGAGGCCTGGAGTTCGAGACCCCTGCTCTAGAAGGTACGTTGTGACAAGTCCTGTTGTGAACTGGGGCTTTACAAATAAAACTAAATAGAATGTAACTCTAGTTCTATGACATGTAGCTTAGCCACTTAACCACCGCTGGTTGCGTGGTGTAACCAGATGGGCGGCTATGGTGGGATAGATGTACTGTCACCTCTTGTGGTCACCCCTTGGCCAGTCAGGCTGACTGAAGTTTCCTACTCCATCATTAATTTATCTTCTTGCTGTGAGGTGACAGTAATAACCTCTGTACTGCTGTGCCTACTTATGTTATCCAAATGAATAGAAATTTTCAATATATGAAATACATGAGCTAAAATACTAGAACGGGGCTGCACATCCTGTTGACAAATCTCTGTAGGTTCATCATCAGCACTGACTTCTTCACATTGTAATTAGACTTGAAAAGTGGATCTTCATCCAAAGCATGTTGTGATGTCCAATGATGGACCCTTTGCAGATGTGTCACCAAGCCACTAAGTTCCTTTACAATTCAGTTTGGTAGGTTTTGTGTTGTTTTGCTGGCAGACAAAAAAACGAACAGACAAACAGATGGCTCTGTAAACAGAGCTTCACCACAACATTTGGCCTGGCAAAGGAACCCAAAAAGGGAGACTTTTTTAGGCATAAGTGTGTGGTCTTTACAGTATTTTGGCAGGTGGAACAGGCTGCTCAGTCACAGGCATGACTTATGTTGCACTAAACACCCTGAAACACATTACATGACAGTCACAAGAGACTTGTGTAAGGTCTATCTGTTCGTGTGCCCATCCATCCATAAAGCTGTAAGTGCAGAGATGGCACAACACTTCTGCCTGAGTAGCTGCTCAGCGTCACCATAGCAACAACATCACCTCTCTGCTCGCCTGCAGAGCCTCCTTAGATACTCTACATAGCTTAAATCAGTTGATTTTTATTTCAGCAACTGATTTATTAAAAACACACAGGTTTACCCTCCATCATCAAATTAGGTGACACACATTCACATGCATTCTTTTCATTAAAGCTTAAGTATAGTTTTAAAAAAAGAACAATATTTGAAGGGTATGACAAACAAATGAACCAAGTCCACCATCAGGCTGGTGGACACTCTTGAAAACCAGAAGGAGCCGTTACAGTGTAACTGGTAATGACTATTTCACATCACTGTTGAAGATATTTGGTCCAATCTTAAGATTCGTATCACTACCAAATTTAACTGTTGGCGTGATGTTCTTTGTATAAATAGTTTCATGCCAGATGTAACAGGGACTCAAACCTTCTAAAAAGTTCAGCTATTGTCTTGTCAGTCCACAGAATATTTTCCCAAAAGTCTTGAGAATCCTCAAAATGTTTTTTTTGGCAATTGTGAGACGAGCCTTTGTGTTCTTTTTGGTCAGCAGTGGTTTTCACCTGGGAACTCTCCCAAGGATGTCATTTTTGCCCAGTCGCTTTTATATTGTTGAATCATGAACTCTGACCTTAACTGAGAGAAGTGAGGCCTGCAGGTCTTTGGATGTTTTTTTGGTTTCTTTTGTGACCACCTGGATGAGTCACTGATGTGCTCTTGGAGTAATTTTTGGTAGGCTGGCCACTCCTGGGAAGGCACACCACTGTTCCGAGTTTTCTCTATTTATGGGTGGCGGTTATGGATGGACATGGTGGTTTCATTGGAATCCAAAATCCTTAGAAATGGCTTTATAACCCTTTCCAGACTAACAGATGCTTCTCAGATGTTGTTGCTTCTTTAGATGATGTCAGTGAAAAAGAATAATTCTAAATCAAACAGAAAATACTGTCTGACCATGAAGCCAGAAAAGGCCACACCTTTCAAAACTATTTCCTTGGCAGTGGCAAAGTGCAAGGCAAAATTATGGGAATGCTGAACATAATTTCTCCAGAGACACTTGGTATGGCTCAGGTTTAAAAAAAAAGTAAAAAAGTATGTTAAACAATGCCATGCTTTCGTTAGCTGGCCCTTATAAAACCTAAAACCCCAGTCTAAGATAACGGGCACCACTACAGCAGCTATCAGCTTTTCACTTCAGCCTCTGTGTGATTTTTGTTTCACATGTCGTATGATTTTTCATATGCGCATATAGAATTGATGGGTGCTGCCTGTTTCAATCAGCTGTTATTAGATGATAAAATTGTGATAAAAAACTATTTTAAAAAAAGCCCAAAATGTAACAGCAATATGCAATACTGTTGCAAATAAGAGACTAATGCTGCAGAAAGCCATAAATCTGATGATTTATTACACACAGTGGTGAAACAAACATTTTAATTTGTTTTTTATTAGTTATTTTATGAGTGCGCTCTCGCTGCTGACACTTATTTTTAATATGTTGGCTGGCTGCACATTACAGCCCTGACACATTATAGGGCTACCATGACATACTCCTGTGAAGGAGATGATGTGCCAGTTTGTTGGTATATCAAAGTGAAATTATTCATTCACTTATTGATTAAACAGGTATTCTTGGTATGCGTTTACTGTTCTACTGGCTTTATTCCCACTAGCTTCATCAACATTTTCTGCACCACCAGCTGAATGAATGCACAGAACCCGCACCTTTGGGTCATTTGTATCTCTAAGTCCAGATTGATTTTTATTTGACTGCAATTTTATTTAGCATTTAAACTAAACCAAGTTTTGATGTGTATTTTTTTTTATTTATTTATTGTCCCAGTGTGCTTTATTCTAATTTTCTTCAAGCTATGTGTTCCTTAAGAAAACACCAACATACTGTAACTCCCGCTATAACTGCACAGACTGTGGAGATTACACTCCTCCCCCTTTCATCATCACCATAACACGGAAGCAGTACACAGACAGTAGGGGGGCAGGAAAAGCACGGACAGGCAGGCAGGTTAAGCCAAGTAAAAATACGGACACATAGAGACATTAGGGAGGTGAAAAAAAGCGCAGGCAGGTAGACGGACAAACAGATACAGGTGCAAAGCGAGCATCATGGCGCTGATCCCCTCGCAGGTTCTCCGGGTCGCCATCCTGCTGTCTTATTTCTCCATCCTGTGCCACTACAAAGCCTTAGACATGCCGGCACACCAGACCTACGGCGGCAGCTGGAAGTTTCTCACCTTCATCGACCTGGTGAGATTTCACGTCTAATCTGATCTCAACCCTAAACACCCCATTGAAGTTAGCGCGCAGCTCGCGGCAATGCACGCGCTGCAGAGAGTGCGCGCGTGGCGCTGCGATCACATTTAAATTCCGCCTCCTTGCGCTCTTTGTTTGGCTCGTTGATTCGTCGGGAGTGACAGAGGGAGGGGTGAATTGCACGGAGTTTCACTAAACGGGGTCTGCAGTCGCGTTTGAAGCTCGCAACGTGGTTAGGTGCTGAGGTGAACCGGAACAGGTGCGTTGTGGGGCAGAAAGCTCTCCCGTCATAAAGGCTTCCCCTTGCGGGAGCGCGCCGCGGGTGCACCGAACCTTGTGAAAGCTTGCAGTTGGGAAGTGTCAGAAAAATGATGACGAAGGACTGAGAGGCTCAGAAATGACAGGGATGTGGGATTTTTAGTGCTCGCTGATTGTAGGACAAGAAAAAAAAAAATCGGTCATAAATTGTCAATCAATTTCTCAGTTATTTCTTATGTGTTTTAAAGAAGTTCGAAACAAGCTGCAGCCCAGAACATATCTGTACTAAGAAAGTGGGATTTACACTCAAGTCCTTTTTAGACCATAGACTGTATATATAAAAGATGGACATAGCCACTGGGATGTTTGCAAAGCCTTGAGATGAGTCTTTTCACTGTTGAGCTGTATCAGACTCTAATCACCTTCTCAAGAACATGTTCTGGAAAATTCTCTTTTCCGACTTGCAGAATGAAATGATTTCTATAAAATAGACTTGATGTTTTATTCAGTGAAACTTGAAGCTAGCTGCCAAAGTGCTAACTGAGGTCATGGAGCAAGGACACCGAGGGATGCTTTCACATAGACTTCCCATAATCTCGGAGTTGTTTCGCACAGCACTAGGGTCAACTCCTGGTGGCCTTTATAAAGTGCCGGTTAAGGCATTTTGTGTTGATGATGTTGATCATCGTGCACACCACGCTAATAGCATAATGGAATAAAAATATGGTGGTGAAAATATGCATAAGTTACCTGTAGGTCCTGCTTGTGAACAAATTTTGCTTGTTTTAATTTATAAATTAGTTCTCCACTTTACAGACATCATAAAAGACAGATGTAGTTTTGAGAAAGTGGCTTAAACCAGCAAAAGGTGTCTGTTGTGGTTGTACAAAGTCTTCTGGTTGCATAGAAGTCTGCAGGAAAACAGCCCTCCTCTAGATTTCTGTGTGACCCCAGTAAACAGTAATGATGTAACTTGGATTTAGGTAGTAACTGTTGTGACCGGACTTGAAAGTCACAACATAAAGACTGATACCAGACACCTTTATCCACACCTCATCAGGTGTAGATCATCACACAGGATCAGACCCAGACAAAACACAATAACTCTTGTACAGTGTCTGAATAGAATCACCAGCAAAGTTGGTAGCTCAATGCACAGAATTTTTTCAGTGCTCAGTGTCCCTGTTTTCTCAGTGGCCAATCAAAATCAAGAAGAGGCTTGACCCAAAGATATAAATTCTTTGTTAACAGCAAAGGAAATATGTTTAAGTGCTTGAAAGTGACCTCTCAAGTGCTAAAGACACATAATGTAAAAAACAACAACACTGAAAGCAAATATTAGAAGAAGCTTGTGATTGACAAGGTGTGGACCAATGAGAGCGCAGTGTCTGTCAGTTTGAAAGTCAAAATATGATGTTAGTGAAAATGCGCAGCTTTCCCTAACCTTGAATAATAAAGCGTCTGAACATTGCGGCTGCAACCCTGAGTAAGATCAGTGGTCACTGTTCTTTGAAGATTGTAGCCATGCAGATTTTATTCTTGTACACTTACATTAGGGCTGCTCAATTAATCGAATTTTAATCTCGATTACGATCTGGGTTTTCAACGATCATTAAAAATGACTGAGCCGATTATTAGCACCTCCCTCGTGCTTTACTCTCGCGCTGCTCCGTGTGGCAAATCGAGCGCACCTCTCTGCGTTTCGAACACGCGTCACAACAATTAAGAGGACCCGAGGGAAGCTCGGAAAGCTCGGAAAGCTAAGCAGAAGTTATTTGGAGAGGAGAGGATAATGGCTGCTGAAGAAAGAATGCTGTTGGTTGAAAAGAGGTAAAACGACTTCAGTGGTGTGGAAACCAATGTTCCTCTAAGCTGCTGCGTGCGCAATTGCGCACTGCTGGCACGGTCTCTGCGCACAGAAAATCTGCGTTGCGCACAAAAAAAATCTAACCTGAATTGAAATTAAAATTCAAACTTTAACAATTCTGTTTTGCAGTGTTAGTCAGTAAGTGACTGGCTGCTCCTGTATGGGATTAGAACGATGCCACCTTATCCTATAGTCCAGCCAATAATGCGATTCACATTAGTATATACGCAGCCAATCAACGTCGCTGACAGGCTATGACAGCGTCCTTATGTGCCGACACCGGTGTTTTAGCTACCAAAGCGGCGTGGCTGATGTGCAGTGAAGCCACATTAATGACAACGTGTACAACCATTGGAGATGTGAGCAGGACAGACGGAACGATTGACGGAAAAAGTGTGGACTTTATACTAGTTTTTTAATTGTGTTGATAGGCCACGTAAAACCAGAGTTATGATAAAAATATATGCAATGTTTGGTTTTCTTCCTGAATACTATCGTTGTTTATATTTACTGCGAGAAGAAACGGTAAAAACGGCGTTTTATAAGGAAAACGCTCGAAAGCACTCTCCGCCTGTGAGCAAAAACAAAACCAAAAAGCCCCACCCTTTCCTATTGGTCGAAAAAAGTACCATGTCGACCAATCAAAAAATGATGTGGCAACGTGGCATCTAGTTGTTAAGAAACGGGGGGAAGTTTTAGGCGGTGTTCTGAGATGTGAGAGATTTGCGACTAGCGCAAATCTTGTGTAGTTAGTGTGTAGTGTAGTCAATAGTTTTGTTGTGTGTGTCAGAACAATGAGGCGGCTGCGTAATGTTACAGGTGTTACAGGAGTGATACATCTCCTGTTGTCAGGCCTGCAGGTATCAGGCTGTTGTTCTCCTTTATCTCATAGGGGACAGAAATTATTTTTTGGAGTGACACAAATAATTTGTGTGGCATCAGATTTGATGCAGAACAGCTGATTGTTCTGTAAATAGTTTGAAATGTTTATTTAAAAACGCCTTGGCTGCATTAAAAAATAAATAGCTGCAAAAACTTTGTTGTTTGCCAAACTGAGTTACTTTTTGAAGTAGTAACTATATAAT
Source organism: Oreochromis aureus (assembly GCF_013358895.1). Classification (NCBI taxonomy): domain Eukaryota; kingdom Metazoa; phylum Chordata; class Actinopteri; order Cichliformes; family Cichlidae; genus Oreochromis; species Oreochromis aureus. Next base: position 22,992,647 of record NC_052956.1, on the reverse strand, counting down.
TAATTGCCCAACATTGGTCATTATATACTGTATTTTGCAGACAGAGAGTTACAGACTCTCTCCCAGACCACAGACTCATACTCATAATACAAGTCAGAGCTTTATAAAAAAAAAGAAAGAAAGTTGTGTTTTCAAAATTGGAGTTCAAGTTATTTTTACTTCCAATAGTGTTAACATACTACACAGGTCATAAACAAGATTTTTTAAATTTTCACTGTAAGTGGGCTAAAGCAGTTAATTAAAAGTAGTCTAACATAAATGTAAATGCTGTAATTTGATTATTTTAATAAACATGTAACTTGGATGGATTAGATGCTGGCGTGACCACAGTGCACACGTCTGATGTCGCTCACAGTGGTCCAAGGGATCGCTCAGGGAGTTTGTGTGTTCGCTCAGACACGTGAAATATTTGAGGGAACATTGGTGGAAACATTATGGGTTTGCAGAGTCAGACGTGGATCAAATATTGTGCAGTATTTTGAAGTTCACTAAACATAGATGTTTACATTTTTCATTTATTTTTTATATTGCAAACATTTGCACTGTAATCAGTATTTGCACACTATTTTATATTATTTTTTGACAATCTTTAAAGCCATTATTCAATACATTGTTATTGTTAAATAAATATCGTCAAATAATCGAGATCTCAATTTCAGTGAAAATAATCGTGATTATCATTTTTGCCATAATCGAGCAGCCCTAACTTACATGGTGTATCATAACTAACGTCTCACTGTCCATTCAGTGCATTTGCTCTTTTTGCATGCATTTGTGCAGTTGTTGTCTCGTCACATTGCAATACATATTTGTATTTTATTTGCTAAAAATGTGCAGAACACACATTAAAAAAACACACAGAAATAAACAAAGAAAAAGTAAAGATCAAATTAAAAGTTTCTTTAGGTCGTGCAATAATGTCATTGATGTGAATTCTGTGGTTTATTCTTGTAGTGAAAGCCTGATATCATAACAGCCCTAATTCTTATATATATTGTGATTCATCAACAAGGAAGTGCTCATGCGCATTTTTGCTGCATTTAAGCTTTCTAAACAGGGCTGTACTGCGTTGCACATATATGATATGATATTTGCCTGTGATTACCTTGTGCCTAAATTTCTAGAAAGATATCTGATCAGTTTTATGATACGAAGCGCAGCATTGCGTTGGTGGCCAGACGTCATGAGAGTTGCCAGAGGTTAATCATCAGCCATTATTTACTAACAGTAGCGACTCTAATAAAATCAGTTCTCCTGTAGAGATCAGTAAATCCTGTCAGCTGAGTTTTCATTTGTGTGGTGACTGCTGACAGAGCGCTGGTGTTTGTTGTCTTGTGCTTTAAAATTGTCTCAATAACTGGTCACTTTTTCTGTTAGATGTGTTTATTGTTATCAAACTTCTTATTCTGAATATATTGTTAATTATTGATAACATACTTTATATTATTATAGTTGCTCCCAGACGAACAAAGCAATTGATTACTACAACTTGAAGCTGCAATAACGGAAGCTGAAGTTTTTGTACTGGTAATATATGAAGTGCTTGAGCTGAAGTACGCCGCGTATTTCCTTCAATATTTGCAGCACATGTGTCGCTGTGAGGCCATAAAATGTGCACAAAGAGCATTTTGTCTCGGCGCTCTTTACTGTACTTGTAAAAGCTGCTTAACATATCAGCTGAGAGGCAGCAACAGGCTAAACATTAGTGTTCATAATCAGTTTTCTTGATTCACAAGTGTTATTAAATTAAAGGAAATTATGCTGCAACGAGAGGCACAAAACTGCAGACACACACAGCTCCCATTCATCGCGAACAATGCGCGCACACATGCACTCACAAAGAGGGACTTCTGTTAGAGGCCGGTTCTGTTAGGCAGTCATTCACAAGCACAGTATTTCAGCTTTAAAGTTGGTGTGAAGTCGCTATAAAAAGCTAACCAATTTCAGAGAAATATTCAGCCAGAGGTTGCCTTCTTTCTGCAGTGTTTGTGTCTAAAGAGGAAGCTAGCTGACATTTCTTAAGCAGATTTTTTCCTGTTTTGCGTGCACCGTTTGAGTTCTTGCTGTCGTTATCTAAATGCGGCAGGGATGTCGATGCGTTTGTTCATCCACTGGTTGAAGAAAACTAAAACAACAACACGTGTCATACATAAAAATGCTCAGATTCCACTGACTGTGCTTCACAGTTTTTACAAATGTAATCGATTTTGGCCACTAGCCCTGTTCTCATCCCTGGCTGTAATGGCTCATTAATAGGGCTATGCGATATGACCCAAATCTCATATCCCGATATTAAGACATCTATCGTCCGATAACGATATAAATCACAAAAATTTAACATTTTCTGTAAATTCTGTGAATCTCGGGCAGCTGGACTTGCGTGAAGTGTTTCCAGCTGGGCGTCGTGTACCTGGAGTCGAGTGTTTTAACCGATGCATGAAATGGTACATTTTTAGACACAAGTTGTAATGGCAGCCGTTTTCTTTGCAAGTATTTATTTCACGGCGTGCTGCGGGAAAAGCCTGTTCTAACGTTTGAGTCAAAGGTTTATTTTTTAGCTTTAATTTTTTGCTTCTCATCCGTAAATACTCTGCATACTCTTTCTCATGATTCAGTTTATTTTGAAAAGTCTCAACAGGATCTTGAGCTTTGTGAAAGGTTTATGTGGAAAATAAACAAGCGGACACGCGATGGTTTTACCGTCGTTGTTGCCAACGACAACGCATAAAAACAGGCGCTTGTCCCTCTGTAGTGTGGTTATATTCAATATAAGAGAAAGAGAGAACTTTAAGAAATTAATATAGCCACTACAGTAACCATCAAAACGATGAAAAAATATTGCCGTAAACAGTTTATTTTGCGAACCACGAAACAAACGATAGCGTAAAATGAAACGATAGACGTTTATATATCGTCATCCGATATATATCGTTATCTCGAACAGCCCTACTCATTAATGCACAAGGTGAGGTGAAAAAAAAGAAGCAAAGTGCAAAAGACAAAGGTGTGTCCTGGGTGATAACTCGGGGGAAAAATGTCACCTCCACCCCTCCAACCTACTAATGCAGACTTTGGACATTTCTAAAATAGGCACATTATCTCTCAGAAGCCAATATCGCTGTGTAAAGGACACCATGCAGGCTCTACAACATGTCAGGATTATAATACATTAGACTTTCTTTTTGAAAGTATACAATAATTTTTTTTACATAAAACTTCTCCTTTAAATATTCATTATAAAAACCTCGTTACAGTTATCAGCAGGTTAGGGGACCTTTTATCGTTCTCATTCAAGGAAGTTTCCTAACAGAATATTCAACATTTCTTTAAATGAACTAATAGCTAGAGTATATCCAACTTCATGTTTGACATGTTATGTGCCTACAGTGCTCTGCAGTTTAGCCTCTAAAATACTAGTCGGCGGTAAGGTTTCTGTAATGCGTGGCGTCTCTTTCTGTACTTCAAATAGAGGCAACTGAGCTGATCACACGTTGGGGGAAAAAAAAGTTCAGAAGTGTACCTTCAAATTGCTGCAACACAATTTGCCCGAACCATCTGAGTGTACGCATGGATCAGCAGAGCTCTAAAAACAAAAACAGCAGATGGCTGCACTCGCTGATTACCAGTTAGTGCATTAGCATTATGAAGATGCCAGATGTAATCATGACCCGTTACATATCACATGTTGTTTCTCTGAAGAAATATCTTTGCACAAATCAGCACGCCACGTTTCTATAGTTACGTTTTTGATAAGGTGCGCGTCAGGCAGCAGCACAGGCTAATTAAATTGGCTCAGAACTGAATATGTCTGTGACTGATTGGCCTGTCACCAGTTATAGCCGTTCAGCTGAAACAGGTTTGTCTGGCCTATTGGTCAGTGGATTTCTAATTATTTACTTGTAGTAGTAATAATAACAATAATAATAATCCTTCGATATTTATAAATCTGTGGGATTGATCAATTTGGCATGTATAAACTTTAGTTTAGGCCCTTTTAAAGGCAAAATAATCTCTGAAGAGCATACCTGTGTCTTTGTGAGCATGGGAAATAGCTGTGTCATATTTTCCACATTAGACCTCTCCCCCAGTTAACTGTACCATTAAAGACCTGCACACACCAGCAGCCAGGAAACACACTGCGCTGCAACATCTGGCTCCAGCGTTTGTGTGTATCAGTTTCTCACGAGGAACACGAAAGCCTCAAAATTGATGCAGCATTGATACGGAAACGAGGGCTTGAGTTTTAGGTCCATTTCAGAATTTCTTGTGTGCGTGCCTGTGAGTGTGCTGTTGCTGCTCATAGTTCTCATAGAAACCCATTATTTATGTAGCAGGCATGCTACTTTAGACATGCTAGCTTTCTAAGATTTATATTTGCTGTCTACACACATTTCAGTGAGTAGACACACACATTTATTTAGGCTGCCCGCTGTAAAACGCCAGTGTTCACCAGCAGAATCGTGTATATACCGAAGGACCCATAACTATGCTTTAAAGCCAAAATGCCTCTAATGAGCAGCCGTCATCACACCGGGCGATACCTAATAGTCTCAGAGGGAGGTTTGAGGAGAGGAGAGGTAGTCTGTGCCTCCTCTCCATCTTTCCCTGGAAGCGAAGGTCACATCCATCATTGCGAACATGTTGATGGAAGTGTTTCCTTACGCAAAGATGGGTAAAATATACAGAGCTGCTTTTCTCCTTCACCACAGCCCACTTAATGGAGATTCTTTTGAAATCGAGCATTTGAAGTGTGAAGTATTTTTGGTGCATGTTGAAAGAAGCCACGTGTGGTTTTATTGAAATATTGTGCATTTCGTGAGGAATAGTTTTTGCACGCAGGTCACAGTGTTTCCTGCTGGTGGATGATTCTTTTATGTTGGACAAACACTCCAGAAGTCAGTTTGAGAGCTGTTAAGCTCATTTTTGCTCATGGGGATTCATGCAGCAGTGCCCTTAGAGATTGTTCCAACTGTTTTCTATATGTTTTAGGTAATCAGCGACAATAATAGCCAGTTATAGCTGCTAGTTTCTTCACTGTACCTGTTTAAAGGGAAAGCTTTTCAGGGTCTTTGCATCTTATTATGGCATGGCCTATTGTCATGTATATTTCACCATCTTTGCTCAATATACAGTAACTACACTATAGTGCCTTTTAAGTAAGGTTCTGTTTAACACAGGAACTGTGCAGGATGTCTTTGGCATGTAAGTGTTTCAAGTCTGAGAGCACTGTTGCTAAGTGATGGGCATGAATTGGAAATATCCCTCCTCCCTTTTGCAGGCAGCAAATGATTTTTGTTCACTGGATTTCTGAATTAAGTTTAGAAAGAAAAGAGCAAAACCCACTGAAACTTCAAGTTTTTTAAAGTGGACCTATTATGTTGGATTCCAGCTCCATGTTTTTATTCTTGGACACAAGAGCAGGTTTGATTCAAAATGACCCTTAGTTGTCCTAGCTGTTTTAGCTCCTCCCCCTTTGCCTATTTCTCTGCAAACACTCTTGTGATTGGCTGTCCCTCACAATTAGAAGGTTTGAGCAGCAGGTGGATGGAGCTTCTGTGCTCACAGCCAGAGCTGTGCACCTATGATAGAGACTGACCAATGTAGGATATTTAGAAAACAATAATGATATTTAGTAATTAAAGTAGTAATAAAAAATCAATATCTTTCCTGACATTTTTTTTCTCAGACCCATAATATCGAAACATTTTTTATAACAGTTTTTTTTAATGTACTTTTATATCAGTCCTTGTTAGAAAGATATAACAGTGCAATTTAAAAAAAAAACCAACTTAATTAATCTTAATAATCTTCACTTTCACAAAAAGTCGCGGATTCTTCATTTACGCTCAGCCCAACTCTACTTGAATCTGCGGCTTGTTGTGTTTGTGGTTTTCCAAACACGAGTAACGCCAACAGTGAAGTTCCAGAGTGCCCTCTGTTGTACTTCGAAGCAAAATTAATGGCTTTGCGAGCTTTGTAGAGCTTAAAGGCAGAGTTTCGTGTGCGTTTTTAACTGTGTAAATCACCATGGTGACCTCTGCTGAACAAACTGGTTAGGCTTGTTCTGAGTTTCACTTTAAAATCGGTCGTTTTTTAAGTACATTACAGATTCTGTGCTTTACACGTGCAAGCTGTTAAACCGTACCTCACTGAAACGACTAAATGAAGCGCAAACTGTGCGTCACGTTGGCGGGGGAATGTGCATGTGTTAATTTAGTGATGCAGAAAATGTATATATGTTATAACTGATTTTAATCTGCTGCTAAATTGCTTTTACGCTGCTGAAAATGCAGCTACTAGAACACAGCGCACACACCAAGAAAGTCTGTTCAGTCACTTTTTGATCTGCCAACAAACTCAAGCGATTTCCACATATTTGGCAGATAAATGCTACCCACTGTGTTGACCCCTTTTAAAGGAACTTCGTACAAAGTTTTTAACACCGTGCCAGTTTCTTGAAACTAGTTAAAACCAACAGCTGGTCTTTACTAAACCCAATCCTAACTGCTAAGAGAATATTTGTGGGCTTTTGTTGGTTGCTGGAAGCAAACTTAAGCCAGAACTACTAAAATGATAGAGATACAGCACTCAAATAACTCTGAATAGAAGTCTATGGGAGAAACTGTTACACTGAACATGGTAGCTGTCGTAGCCCTTCTAACTGAAGAGTTAATCAGCAGCTGAACTGGTAAACACGCATTATGTGTTTATACGCCTCTCTGCATTTAATCATTAGCTTTGTATAAATAAAATTGAATTGAAACTGAAATGATAAGAACAAAAACACTGGCCCACCTGCACATTACTCCTACAGGCATAGAAATCAATGCCAAGAAGCTCCCAGCATACAGCGTTTGTACTGATGTTAATGCCAGAGAAGGCTTGAAACTGTAGTTATAGCAGATAATGTTTGTGTTGTTGCTCTGGTGCATGACAGTTTCAGGTGAGTGGTGGCAGATATAAATATATATGGAATTAGCATAACATTGGTCATTTATTAAAATCATAAGACTTCGTAACTCTGTTTTTTTCTTTCAACCCCTTTTATTGAGTTTGACTGGAGAAGTGAGCAGTGAAAGAGTTAACGATTGTCTGCAGTCTGTTCTCTTTGGCTCTTCTTCTTTCTTCTGAAAAATCTACCGTCTAAGCTCTTTTTCTCCTCTCTTCATCTCTTTGTTGTGAGAAAGTGTTTGTGCTGCGAAAGAGCTCGCTGAACTCCCCCTGTTCCTCCCTGCAGGTGATCCAGGCGGTGTTTTTCGGATTGTGTGTCCTGATCGATGTGTCCAGTCTGCTGACTAAGGGAGGCGACAGCAGGGAGCAGGAGCGGCAGCTGAGAAAGCTGATTGGCCTGCGAGACTGGATGATGGCCGTCCTGGCCTTCCCTGTCGGAGCGGTGAGAGGATTAATGCACATAGGCAAGCACGTACACAGGCAAACACACAATAGCCCGGGAATGGATGGGCTTGCCTTGCAGGAATCGAAGGCCGGAGTAATCCATTTTTAGTATAATCAACTCTCCGCCATGCTCCCCTTTTTTTAACGTCTCTCTTACCCTTGGTTTTTTTTTCCACTCCTGAGGGTGGTGGCAGTGTCCTACCAACCTGTAATCATGGAAATTGTTAATGTCAACCGCATAAAAATTGTCTGACATTTTCAGTCTCACCTCATGGGGTGATTAATGTCAGGGAATGATGCTTTAAATTGAGCTTTTTTTCTGATTTGGCGCATGGTTGGGTAAGCCCGAGAGCCTTTGACCTTGATGGTTCACATAACAACAACAATAAACTATTTAAAAATATCAGAGCTATAAAATCTCATTACACCGTGTATCTGCAAACGATCACACTGCAAAGCACAAAGGTCTACAGTTTACAACGTGATATCTAAATGCTGTCTGGTGCCAACAATGATTGTTTCTAACTTTTTTTATTTAATTTGTTTATTTGTAACAGGAACAATGTTCATTATTAAACATTGCTGTAAATGCACCAGTGTTAGCCGTAGGCTAATTTTTCATCCATAGTTCCTGGCTAGACCTTAAAAGCAACCTTAAAACAAAACAAAATATATAATATCGACATTATAAAAAGAAATAAAAGGTAAAAAGAGAAAAAAAAGGCAAACAAGAATAAGCCATACTAAAGGGAAACAACTAGGAAATAGGAGAATAAAACCAATTTCCCCCTTCTTGGTTTCTTAGTATTTTTAATATTTGTTTTTCATGTTTCACTGTTTTTCACTCAGAGTCAGGCAGGTTTAGATGGCTTTTTTTCCTTAATAAATAAAATCATCACTTAAAAAGCCAATTTTTGCTCTGCCACAACTATGGATTGTCAGCGTGTTAGTAGGGAAACATGAGATGAAAAGGGTCCTGGCTGGTTAGCAGTAACTTAAACTTAAAAGTAAAAGTGAAAGAAGTTCAACAGCTGTGATTGCTCACTCAGTTAGTTGGAAAAAAAAAATGCTGAAAAGAGTCACCAGATATACTTTGGCTACATTCATATACCTGGGTGAACTCCTTTTGTGAGAGTTTGTGTAAAGAGAAAGAACACAGATTAACTTGATGTCAAAATTTACTGAGGTTACAAAAATGGGTGTAATGGTATGATGTGCTTCATCTTTTTCAATCATGCGCTGAACAGAACGGAGAAAGCACTGACGAGTCATCCAGACAGCCAGACTTTGACCTCTGTCTAATCCATTTTTTTTTTGCAAGGCTGGCAGTCTTTTGCTTAACACACACACTTTTATTCAAGATTTTAGTAGGCAACGTGGCCCCCAGCCGGCATACTGGAGAATTTGTGTGGCTACCTGACTATTACTGTGTCCCGGGGTTAGACGCACTGGCACAAGATCATAAATATTCATGCTATAGACTACCAGACACTAGTCAAACACAGTTGATCTCTAAACCCAAGTAACCCAAGAGTTCCAGCCAGGAACAGGTTTTCTCTGACTCACTCTCTCACACACACACACACACACACACACACACACACACACACACACACACACACACACACACACACCTGTAGAAGCTGTTAACTGGTGTGTGTGAATTGGCCTCACAGTTTAGGTTATATACAGCACAACAGGTGTAACTACTACATTACCACAGGTAATGTCTGAAGCTTTGCCCGTCTGGTAAAGGAAGTGTGTGCATATGTTGCTATAGCTCCATTTGTGCATTCTATCCATGCATAAGTGTGGAGTGTGCATATATTGCAGGCATTTCCACACGGTATGGTGTGGTGGAAAATAGTGGGTGCCCAACAGGGGACAAAGTGCGTGCATTGTTTCCCGCCACCACTGGCCTGTTGAAACAGAGAACACGTCAGTCACGGTATAAAAAGAGGTGGGTTGGTTCAGATGCCTCAAACTGGAACGCAGACGCCTGTCAGGTAATTCCATCCTCGTCTTACAGAACCTGGACTGGCCTTGATCCAAACCGTGAAGATACATTAGACTGGAAGCCGGTCAGCTTATGGTGCATTCAGGTCATGTGGGAAATCTGATTGCTGCAATCGCTGCATGTATCATTGGGAAGTTTTTGGTTTACAGAAGACATGCAGAAGTTATCACAGATGACCCTCATGTGTCTCCCTCCAATGTCCTTCTTTACCCAATGGATAAATGAGGACAGTGTATATGTATCTCTAACAGTAGGTAAAAAGTAGAGTGTAGCCTAATGCATGTGCCAGGGGCCAGGTTTTCACTGCCTAAGAACTAAAAGATGTAAGTAGTCAACATGCATGCACATGTTAAATTATTACATGCACATGTTAAATTAAAAATTAGATAAACAACATACATATCTTATGCATATTCTATTTAAACAGATTGAATCCAAAAGATGGATGCTGTCACCTATTGGTTCCCAGACTCAGTTCCAGACTCCCAGACTGCTGCCAAATTGGGTTGAGATGGTTATAAGCTGAATCATAAACTGTTCAGGTGCACCACACATATTTGCTAGTTAGTGCTAGCAAGTACTAAATTTTCACTCACCAAAAATAAAGCACACAATCCTTCGATAGTCTGTACCTCACAACAAACAATAATATTTGTTAAAATAATTTAATTTAAAATGCTCCAAGAGGCACCGAGACCACAAACATGGTCAAGAGGTCCAAACCAGTGTCTTGAAGTAGTGGAGGCAAAGCTTTAACCCTTACAGTTTAACTCTAGGATGAGGTGGATAATATTCACAACCAGTGTAGTTCATAGGATTAAGGAAAAACTGTTATTTGAACCAAGAGGTTCTTGGTGATTGACTTGCTGTTGCCTGAAGTGGCCATTAGAAGAACTGCATTTGCGCATTGATTTCATTTTTTAGTCCTGGAGCTTGCCTCTTGATGATTCTCTATTGTCTGTTTTTATTAAATCATACTGAGATTTCACTTTCTGCTGACTTTTTTACTCATGTAGCATCTCAAAAACATTGAATTTGCTGTCTCTGTAACACTTAACTGCATTTTCCAAGGTAAATAGTCCCAGTGGGGTACCTTCAACATATTAAATAACCACTGACAGAGTGTAATAAAATGTAAGTGGTGGATATGACGAATGTTTCTCATCACTGACCTGACAACAGAGCAGACGTTGTGTGGGCAGGAGTAGTTCAGAAACGTTGTGCTGCATGTCCAATTATCTGGCACTGATGTGTTTTCCATAAGGCATGTTGCACTTTAGTTGGTAACTTTTTGTTTTTTTATGTGTATGTGTCTCTCTCTCTCCAGTTTGTGGTGTTTACTTTCTGGAGCCTCTACATGTATGACAGGGAACTGGTCTACCCCAAATTATTGGACAACTTCATTCCTCAGTGGCTCAACCACGGCATGGTGAGTTGGATTTTCTCTACAGATGTTGTGGTTCAACTGATCATATGACTTACTGAGATTACAACACATAAGGCCGAGTTGTAGAGGTAGATGGTGAAGGAAAGTGATGAGATGCAGTAAATGTATTTAAATTCAATGGATTAATATAAAGTGATCATCAAGGTCTGAAAGAATTACATTAAGAGAAAATTGACTGGTTAGAAAGAAAGTTTCCTCTTCTTCTCAACTTTAGATAAATAATAATGAATACTTAACATCAAATGCAAACCATCCAACTTATAGAAGTCATGATTAAAGAAACAAAGAATCGCTCAATGAGAAAAATTAATAATTAAAAAAAGTCACAGAAGACAGTGTATTTTACAAAAGCATATTTAAAATGCACTTTGATGCTTGAGAGTCACTAGCAGAGGTTTCCTCGTGCTTTTAAATTCTGCTGCTATCCCTCTGATGATATAAGTTAGTTTGTAATACAAGAAGCCATTCCTTTCATCCACACATGAATTGAAGGTAATGTATTTCCATATTTTTCCATGATAAGAATCATTCTCCCAGCCTGGAGTAGTCCAAATTAAAGTTGAGTGCTTCAAATTAACTGTAAAATTATTTGGATACATACCCATAGAAACACATTTTTTTTCTTCGTAGCTTCTTCTGTATGAAGCGTATTTCCTCACATCAACATGCAGTTAGCCAGAGCTGCTTTTCCTCACGAACATTTTCAACATGTGTCTGGGATGCTGGGACCAATTATTCAGCTTTTCTGGGGTTCATATGAGTTCTCATTAACCATTTGTATTGTAACGGCTTTACCTAACCTCATAATCATAATACATCAAAGAAGAACGCGAGAAACATATAAGTTTAATCTTTCTTTTTCAGGTGTAGGATTTTCAGATGATAGTGGGAGTTCAGAGTTGGATGAAATAAAAGACCTCAAAATGTGCATTTTAGGAATGTCATATATTTTGACACAGCTCACCAAGTGAAAGATAATTACCATTCAAACAAAGGTTTCCTGTCTTCTTTACACTTTTGTCAGCACATATTTTGAAACCACCATCTGCCCGCCCTGCTCTGAAATAGGTGTTTTCCCTTGTGAGGGAGAAGTGAGAAATGAGAGGGGTATCCCCAATATGCTGATAGGCTTTATATAACTGTAATGGAAGGTTTGGTACTGATGCATACTCAATATTCACCCAAGCTGGTGATACATCTGTTGAGCAGAAAACATTGTGGAACATATCTGAGCAGACCAGTAAAACCATTTTATGTTTGGGAACTAGAGTCCTCCCCTTTTCTAGGGCTGAAATAATAGCCAAAGCTTAGCCATTAGCATCCTGGAGCCAAAATTGACCATGAGCAGTTGAGATATCAGCAAGTGGTAGAAGCCTGATCAGCAAGTTGTGTCTATAAACTGTATGGATGCACTGTGTAGACTAACCGTAAACTGCACATCAAAGTTGTGATGTGCACATCAAAGTTGTGATGTGCAGGGGTGCACATAAGTGGTCCGCAGGTGCGCATTCGCTGTCAAAATAAAAGACGCGCACCCGATAAGAAGTTGCAACGCGCGTTTGCGTACATATAAAAGGCACTGTTTTTGTCCGCTAGAGTGGGATTTTCACGGCATATTCTGCACCACATCTCTGTGCGTTCATCATTTGTTTGAAGCCAGCTCACCTCCTGCAACCACTTTTCCGAGAATACGCGCTTCTTTTGCGGTTCGGACTCATTCTGACATTTCTTTGGAGGTGGAGGAACGCCAAAGTAATTTCTTAAATGAGCTTACTTCGGCGTCATCTTTAAGAGTTCTAAACAAATGTCTGTCGTCCTCCAGAAAATCTTATGTACGCAAACGCGCGTTCCAACTTCTTATCTGGTGCGCGTCTTTTATTTTGACAGCGAATGCGCACCTGCGGACCACTTATGTGCACCCCTGGTTATAACTTCATGAAGGGGTCCAGTTGAGTTACTAGAAGTAGCTGATACAGCTGGTGACCACATCGCTAATAATCCAAACATTTTAAATGAGTGAGTTGGTACAAACATCTGCCCAATCTCTAAAGACCCAAACCATTAAACATGTTTATTTCTGCAGTTACATTGGCTTTTTTAACATGTGTGTCTGTGGGGATTGACCCACATTTTTGAGCCAGCCTCTAGTGGTCATTAGAGGAACTGCAGCTTTTGGGACCTAATTTGAACCATTAAGGTTTTCTTTCAGCCCAGGTTGTTCATAGGGGTCACTGAAGCCTATGGCAGCTCTCATAGAGTGAAAGGTGGGGTGTACACCCTGGACACGTGGTTTGGCCGTCACAGGGCTAACACAGAGAGACAGCTACATGCTTACATCCACACATGTGGCTGATTTACAATCACAAATTAACCTAACAAGCTTGTCTTTGGACTGTGGAAGCCTGAGAACCCACACAGACTTCAGGAAAGTGTGTAAACTCCACACTGACAGGCTGTGTCTCTGTATAGTATTGTGCACTTTCACAAAAAGACATTACAAGTTCTAGACTCATCTGATTTGAAACTGAGAGGGAGAATTTGTCCCCAAGTTAAGAAAATAAAATGGTTAAAAGTGTGATCCCATTTGTCTCAAGTCAGCTAAAGAACTTTTAACAAAATTGAGGACCTCTGTGTAGAATAATAGATGTTCAAAGACGTAAAATGTAAAGCAGAGACAGGCAATGTCTAAATTTTTTCTATCTTTTATGCACAGTATCAGGGACTTTGGGTGAGCACATCAGGTGCAGGACTCATACATCTTTCCCCTGGAATTTGCCTCAGGACCGTCATGGGAACCTGGAGGATGTTTGAGAAACCCTCTCCTCAGCCTGCTGTGGGAGAAGTGGCACTAAACAGTTTTATTGATTGATGAATCGCCATATTAGGTTTCTGTATGGCAGGACATGTAAAGCTGGTCCTCCTTGGGTTATTAGTCATGTCAGTGGATCATAACTCCATAAACCTTGATAAATCTTATCAGTGGAGAACACTGATGCTGGTGAACCTCTGAATTTGAATAGAGCGAGCGGCGGGTCGCTTTGATTTGTCATCTAGAGGAAGCAGGTTTAATCTCATGTTTAGACAACGACCAGCACACCACACCTCCTGGCTGATAGCGCTGTCAGCTGTGTGTGTTGCGAGTGATAATCGGAAAATTTTCCAGAACTCCATCTGTGATATGCAAAACCTCATGAAACTTCCTGCAGCCAGAAAGTGATCCACAGAGGCGTGTGAGGTGATCGTTCCCCTTAATGCTTGCTGAAATGAAAAAGACAAAGATGGCATGTGTGTGTGTGTGTGTGTGTGTGTAGTTTGATGTATCATACTCCAGGAGTTGATGTAATAGAATTGTTGCTATGGTGCCATCGCCAAAGACCAAAACAACCAGAGCACTACCAAAGCCTTCGTGCATGCGTGTCCCTTAGACACAGAAAACGTGAGGAGTCTTTTGTGTGTGTGTGTGTGTGTGTGTGTGTGTGTGTGTGTGTGTGAGTCCAGTCTGGTTGTAAATATTTTGCGGTATTCCATGGTATCGCTGTTGTTTGTTTATCTGGGCTACCACGGCAACCGTATGGCCGTTCCCATTGGAGGAGGGAAGGGTTGAGTGATGTTGATCGAGGGAGAAAGAGGAGACATGATATTTTAATAATGTGTCTGACTCTCACAGCTAGAAGATAATTGAAAGTTAACAAAAAGAAGATTGCCTGCAGGCTTGTAACTGAACTGTCGTGATTTATCCGCTGTTTGCTAATGCTCATTATGCAATGAGTTTATACACACAGATTGCAGATTGCTTTCTTTTGTCATTTGCAGGCTTGGGTTTGGGATTAAAGTTAAGTATGTTTCCCCTCAGTTGACTGCACAAGGGGGATGGGTGGGGTACAGAAATGAGAAAGAGACTTATTTTGCCCTGTTGTTTTATTCAGATTGACCGTGCTTGGGATGCTTTTGCTAAACTTGCAGTAATAGAATAACTAATGTTACTGATTTCTCTGCTATTCTCGCAGTGCTGTGCAAAGTGGGGTGGATGATTGGTGGGAGTATCAGGGACAGGTTTATCAGCCAGGAGACCATGGTTCATTTCCTGTTTCCAATGTGGTGCTCTTTTTTTCTTTAACTTGTAGATTCATTTTCTTTTCATCTTATTTTTACTTGGTTCTCATCCCGTGATGGGGCCTGGAGACTGTGGTACGCCACCCTTTTGGACCTTGGTGTTTTGCAGCTTGTCCTCCTTTTTACTTTTGCTTTCACTCGTTAATTTAGTTAAGGCACAGTTTGTGTAACTTAAATTTTATTTTCATGTCAATCTTGACCCATTTACAAGTGCAGCTCAAACTCTCATTTTTCCATTTTTAAAATGCAAGAAAACAAAAGCAACTGCATGAGAGGGAATCAAAAAAAGAAAAAAAAAACTCTTGCTTTTAAAAAAAGATTTATCAGCTGACTGATGTTATCGCCTGATATTAGCTGTTTGTTGATCTGTCAGTTTCTGTATTTACACCCTTCAGCCATGCTTTGAGTGTTGACATTGCAACGTTGTATGAAAGTAAAAAAATATCACCCGATATATCAGAATCACTGAATATTAGCATCAGTATTAGTCTTAAGTATCCTACATTAGGTGGGCTTGAATAAATCATTCCTTTTACTAAAGGGATGTTCATGTATTTTATGTAAAACCAGCATCTTAGATACATTTTTTAAAGCCCTGGCAGTGGACTGGCTTGGTTCTGCATTGTGTGTAAGAGGAGGTAAGAATTAACTTCACATACCAGAGAAGCTGATAAACCATTAACTGCAAGAAAATTAGTTTGTTTTATTGTTAATATTCAATTTAATAAAAGAAAAGTTCCTTCTTACTCACCATTTACAACAGGGGTTTGTTCCTTTATAATGTTGAGAAACTGAGAGGTATTATTAAAATTGCCTTTTTTTCTTAAGACATTTCAGGGATTAAATGTGTAGTTAAACTTTTTTACACTGAAAGTAACAATTTGGAGGTCTTTTTCATAGGTAATTAAGCAATAGCGTTACTGGTCCACCTCTAGAGACCCTGCTTGACTGTGTCTGGTGTTTTTATTATTGTCTTACTGTGCATTTCTTAAAAATTGAAGACAAAGTGAAACAAGCAAAACAACCGTGGAAACTAAAGGAACATAAAATAAAATAAAATAAAGATAAATAAGAAGTCTTAAAAGATATAAAACTCTAACAACTCTGTTGTGAGAAGCGCACACTGTGAAACATGGTAGTCAAGAGCGAAGAGAGAAAGGCTTCCAACTAGCATGACTGTAAATGACAGCAGCACACAGCAGAGATTTGCACGCTGAAGATGAAATAAATTCAGGAAATGTGCAGAATATATGTACAAAAAACCCACTAAATCTTGATGATATGATTCAGGGGTCGGGATCCTGTTCCATCGTCATGCTTAGTGCTGGTTTCTAGGAAAACTACACAAATAACAACAACAAAACTGACCGTCATTTATTTATTTAATCATTCATTCCTTGTATACTTAAAACAGGAATTGGCCCAGCCCCACTCAGGGTCAGGCTTCTCCATTGTGGCCAAAGCAATGCGTTCATAAGTGTAGCAAAACCAGCAGATTAATAGTGTGTGTGTTTTCTTTTTCTGTTAATCTTGCAGTTTATAAAGGCAAACACACACACCACAAGGTTTCTCCTAGCAACAGGGGATTATAGTCTCACACTGGGTCTGACACCATCGACCTATGGCACACACACACACACACACACACACACACACTTTGTCCTTGCTTTGTTATTAAAGCTCTTCTGGTTGAAGATCACCTGTTTTTTTACATCTGAGAAATCATTGTGGAGTTTCAGTATACACACACACAACACACACACACACACACACACACACACACACACACACACACACACACACACACACACACACAGAAGCCTCATTCAGCATCCACACTTAACCTTCATCTCTTGTCTGCTCAGCCTGCATCGTTATCACTCTGTGTGTGCTCATCAGACTCATTTGCTGTGCCAATGTGAAAACCTATTTTTACCTTTTACATATCATGTGGAGCTACACTGATGTCAAATGAGAGGAAATTATCAGAAATTGCTTCTCCACAGTGAGAAGGTGAGCTGCTGCTGTTTTATTATCCAAGACTGACTAATTTCGGAGGCTAGAATTGTGGGTTGATTAAAACAAGCAAACTGAAAGCATCATTTTTGATTTGGGGAAATTGAAAATGCTACTTAGGCTGCAGGCTTTTGCCAATTTTACTATTACAGTTATTTAAGGTGCAGTACTGTGCAAATGTCTTGAGATACTGTAAATCATTTTTTTAGGGCTTTCACTTCTACTTTTGTCTTACTTACCTTTAGTTGATGCAAAGCACCAAGTTTATCAAAACATTTTCAGCATTTGGCTTTATTAAATATCAGTACTCTGGTGTAGGCTTCAGAAGTAGAAGATAGCTAAAAGAAACCTTAATATTGGTGTTAAATGTGCAGCATATTCCAAGAAAAACATGATAAATACTGGCAGTGTTGCCACAGGATCATTCAAGTTCATACACGTTTTCAGTGAGTGATAGAAAGTGTAACTGGATTGTCCCTCTGTGACATGATAAGCTCCTTTAGTTGGAAAGCTGTTGAGAAAAATGTCAACAGGAGACTTATCTTTTGATTTTCCGAGTTCAGCTGGAGTTCAGTTAAAAACCTTTATCAGTGCAGGGTTAAAAGACTAAGCAACGAGCTCTGCATCAGCTGCTTCACTCTGACTGCTTAAACTCTAAAGCTGTAACTATAGGGAGGGAAATATTTCCCCCCCCAAACCCACTAAAGTTTATTTTGAATTCTCTTCAAGTTACAAAAGTTTGCAAAGATATGAAAAGTGTCAGTTCAACTTAATAAAAGAATCAATTTGATGTTATTGTGGAGAGTTAAGAAGTTGTGTTGGTCTAGAATGTCACTCGCTCAATATTTTTATTCACCATTTATATATTTCTCATAAATTTAAATAAACACATGGGAAAATTAAACTGATTAAAGTGGACACGGCTAGTAAAACAAGCTGTAACCAGTTAATACTTTCATCATCAGTTACTCTGAGGGAATAATGCCCACCACAGTATCCCTGGATACAATTAATGCAATCATGAATTTTATTTTTTCAAGGTTAGCCAAACATATTCATTTCAGAATTCATCCTGCTCCTTCTGTCAGCAGTCACATCATTAATAAACCCTTAGTTGGTTTATCCTAAGATTTTTTTCTCTGTACTTTGCAGCCTCTTTTAAGTGTTTTCTGGCAAAGTCTAATCTGACCTTGTCGTTTTGGGTGTAGCCAGTTTGCACCTTCTTGTAAAACCTCTCTATTTCCATTCATGAAGGCATGTCTTGATTGTAGACTTGGAGAATGATACCTCCACTGAGGTAGGTGCACCATATTCTTGAATTGTTCAGATGCTGGGAAGCGGGTTTTCCTTAACCATGGAAAGAATTCTGCGATCATCCACATTTTCCAGGCATTTGCTGTTGCTTAGCTGACCATTCCTTCTTTAGATCTCATATTTCCAGTTCCTGCGAAATGCTTCCAAGTGCAAGTTTAGATCTCTTGTCTGCTTAATTTGTCTTGGAATAACAAGGAAACAGTCCTCAACTGGTCATGATACTGGTTGTCAATCAGTTGTTCAGTTACCTTTGAGCTTCTGAAAATAGAGGAGTACTCTGACTAAAAAAGGCTGTAATTTGTAATCAGTCAATGTAATACTTTTTTAAGCCTTTGAGTTAAAACTGAAAATCTGCACTTCAGTCACATCTTGATCGTTTAATTTAAAACCCACTGATGATGGCAGTGATGCAAAAATTACCAAAGTTGCCTACCTGTTATACTAACTACCACTTGAGTGTCATAACTTCAGCTGTAGCACCTTTCTCAAGAGCCAATCAACAGCATGGTTAGTGTTTCTCGAATAAAATGTTTTCTTTTGATTTTGGAGGTGAATTTCTAACTTGCAAGTCAGATGGTTTCCTTTTAAATCTCTTCCCACAGTAAAGCTTTTTTTCTGATGCGTCAGTTTCAGCGGTTCGTTGCCGCTGGAAGATGTTTGACCTCGTGAAGCTGCCCTCAGTCATGTGACCCCACCCGGCCCCCAGCTGTGTATTTCTGTGTGAGATGGTTTGTCCCATTTTTAGCCCCAGACCACAGGATCGCACCACTGCTGTTTGCCGGCGAGGGGGGATTTTCCACGGAGGCTGAAAGCTGGCAGCTGGAGTGAAACCGCAAACCTCCTGGGGGGAGATGGACATAGAGAGGGTGAGAGAGAGGACAACAAAGGAAGAGACCCAGGAGCAAAAATAGAGAGCGAGAAGGACGGAGGGAATAAAGGGAGTATTATTTACGCGTCCTCTCAGCAGATACTAAACTTATACTTGACCGGGAGACTGGAATTCCTCTGAGGCACACGGGGGAAAAATGCAGCGTCAGGACATTTGCTTGTGTGTCTGTGTGTACAGTATAATGAAGGAGGAGAAACCTAGAATTTAAGACCCTAGGAGAGAGAGCTATATTGTTACTCAGTTTGTGCATTCTTGGCATCTCCACTCTGACCTTTCCGAGTGCTTCAAGGGAAGCCTGAAAAGGAGTCAAGGTCAGGCTTTGACACAGCGGTCAGTGTACAGATCAGTGCTGCTTTTACAAATAGATACTCAGAAATTTTCAATTTGCTGTGAAAACCACTTAGAATGTTTGAGAATTGCGAAACTGTAACTGAATGTCTACATTTTCTGATTCCCTACAGACACAGAAACTAAAGCCATTTTCAGACATGCACAGCAGCATTGAACTTTTCTGAACCTCTTTGAAGAAGGTACTTGTGTCATATTTGTGGATATATACAGCAGATAGATAGCGAATAATCTGTTGTTTTTGCCTGCTAATTCCTGAGTGCAAAGACTTTATGATGTCCAACTGCACACATAAGAGAATGGTGCCGGTCGTTGTCCGGTGAATTCACAGCCAGTGAGTGGGCCTAATGCATCCTGCCTAAATTCACTTTTAAATATGATATTTAATAAATGAAAGAATTAGTCACATGGATTAAATTTTTAAATATTTTAATTAAATGGTAAGCTTGTGAAAACTAACAATGACGTACGTAAGAGTTCTTTTTCAATTTTTTCTTTTTATTATTTGCCAGCTTCCCTCATTTCGCTCCACTTGATTTGCGACTTTGATTAGAAATAAATCCGGTTTCATTGTTCGTGCACCACATGTTAGCTAGCAAGAGACCTTGAAACGGCTTAATAGCACTGTGGCCAGACTGGACAATTTTCTCCAGTTTCATTCAGAAGCATTGACTGAGATAAACATGAAAAGTCTACATGTTTGTATTGCACTGTAGTGTACATATATAATCACCCCAGATTAATCGTGATCAGCTCATTAGTCCAAATGCACTTTGTGGTTCTTCAGAAGGCTGTAAGCTGCAGCGAGTATGGGTATGTCACTTGTTTGTAGCCTGTGTAGCTTTCAGGGACTTTAGGAATTATGTGTATTGGCTGCATTATTATATAATCATTTGGTGTTATGCAAGCCTCTGATTAAAGCCTGGCAAGCCACAAAAGTCATGCTACCGTTGATGATTGAAGGAAAGATTACCACTTACTGATTTCCTTGCTGTTTTTTCTTTTTAGATTCATTCGTTTATTTGTAAGGTGGTGGTTTTGAAATGTATTTATGAACTGTAAAAAGGAAAAAAAATCCAGCACCAGCCATCACTTAGCTCTGTCTGCTCTTCAGTCTGGCTGTAGAGCCACAAGATCAGCTAATTAGGCTGGGAAAAACAAAAGTGATGCTAATCAGTGCGGGCCACTCCACTTATTGATCTGTTAATGATTGTTTTCTGTAAATGATGCAGTGTTGTTACTTACTGGCATGTGTGCTGCATACACATCCTGTTTCTCAGACAATGAGAAGTTTAATACTGAACACTTAACACTGAAATTCTGCTGTAATCTGAAGGTCACTTATTGTTTTCCTTTGTCGAAATTTATATACTGATTTATTTGAGACATTTGCAGCTCAGAAGGTAGAGCAGAGGGCTAAACTACAAAAAACTCAGCCGATCTTTCTGTCTCAGCTGAAACCCAATCTGAGATAATGGCAGAAGTTATCAACTTCCTCTGTTAAACCCATCTTTCCGCTTCAGGTTCTCACATAAAAATGGCATTTCATATGACTGTTTCTGCACAAAATGATCCCTATGAGTACCACCTACAAAGTCAAAGATGTTGTCGAATGTTGATGATAAAATGGTGATAAAGACAATAGAACATAAAAAAATAGCTGGACTTGTTGTGGCTTTCTCCTGAATTTTATTCCAGGGAAAAAAAACCCCTGCATCAGTGTTGATAAAGGAGAGGAAAAAGCTGAACCAGGAAGTGAACATTTTGTACATCTGTGTCTTAAACCCGATTACAGATATCAAGAGATGCATGACGAACGTGGCACGCATTAGCATTCGTAACTTCTGGCCCACGCTGGCATGTGAATTTAAAGAGGAAACCATAAATGGCAGAGAATATTTACATTTTAAGGCTACTTATTTTTATCCATATGCTTCCTTCATAATTTACTGCTTATCTGAACTTTATGCACGAGTAAACTAAGGTGGCACCTGAAAGCGTTCAGTTTCTGTCACTGCAGCGACTTCTCTCGCACACCAGCAGAGATCATCTCCTACAATGAACCTGCTGAGATACGCTGAGTCACTCGCACAGGAGCCGCTAATCTGTTACTTTGTTGAGTGAAGCTTGGATACTGTTGCATAATTGTGTAGTTAATTAATTGAATTACAGTTTTGTTGTCTTTTGCGGCTATGTTACAGCTGTTGCTTCAGTTTGTGGCTGAGTACTGGATTTTTAGCTGTTCACACTGATGCAGGCATTTATCGTTTATGAATTTCCTTAAAAAGAATTCTTAAGAAACTTGAATTAAATGCACCAGCGTTTACAGCCACTGTAGCCGCATCGTACAAACAGGATCACTCCCAGCTGTCCGTCTG
Organism: Oreochromis aureus; assembly: GCF_013358895.1. Taxonomy (NCBI): domain Eukaryota; kingdom Metazoa; phylum Chordata; class Actinopteri; order Cichliformes; family Cichlidae; genus Oreochromis; species Oreochromis aureus. Next base: position 22,970,730 of record NC_052956.1, on the reverse strand, counting down.
GGAACATCATCCTATTTTAACATAACAAATCCAACAAGCTCAACTGCTGTAGACTAAAGAGCTCAGCAGTTTGACTCTTCTCAGGTTAGACGTGCACACACGCACGCACAGACACACACACGCACACACACACACACACACCGATCGACAGCTGTGCTCCTGTGAGAGCAAATGAAGTAAGAGGTTTAAACTCTACTGAGACAATTACGCTTGATTTTTGCGTTTGTAGGCATGTGTGTGAGTGCCCCCTGCTGGATAGTAGTGCACACTAGTGGACTTTAATAGTGAGATGAAATGATTGAACTACTGATGTTTGGTGGATTATGAATAAGACAGATGTTACAAGCATGCAGGAAGTGTGTGTTTGTGTGTGTGTAAACAGCTGTGAGTGTGTCACATTAATGACAATTCTCATGTGTTTGTGACAAATGGCTTCAGAGAAAATAGCACCACATGTCGTGACCTCCGTTAAATGGCACTTTGGTGTTTAGATGGATAACTCTGGTGCCCGAACACAAACACACACACACACACAAACACACACGCATTCTGTATTTAGAGATGAATGAATAATTAAAAACAGACCAAACCAGTGACAATTGGGGTTACATGTAATGTAAAAAGAGTACAGGGATCTTATTTTATTTTTCTTTCCAGTTTTCTGGGACTTCTGGGACTGCAGAAATGAATCAATTAAAAAAAAAATTAAATAGAATAGAATAGAATAGAATAGCTTTTTATTGTCACTGTTACAAGAACAGTGAAAGGCAGTTTGGCATCTCTCCATGTGTGTGGAGTACACAATAGTGTAAGTATTTACACAATGACAAATTTACATTTACACAAGAAAGATATGTACAAGTTATACATACACCTCCAAACATACACGCACATACATATATGTACATATACATATTTGCATCCGTACATGCATACACACACATATTTCCACATACACGCTTACATCTATATACATACACATACATGCCATCTAACTAGCAGGTGCATTGAGAGGTGCAGTGTGATCAGTGATATTGCACATTGAGTGGGGGGGGTGCTGTTGGAACTATACTAAATAATGTTATAATAAATACAGTTTAAAGAGGTAAGGGTGTTGTTTGCATTGAAGTATAAACAGAAATACGATTTATAAATAAGGTGTAATGTCCATGAGTGTTGGCAGTGCAGTTATCCTCCAATCAGGGTGGAGGTAGGGCATGTTTGACACCCTGTGGGTAAAAACTTCTGTTGAGTCTGTTTGTCTTTGACCTGATGGACCTGTAGCGTTTACCAGAGGGAAGGGGGAAAAAGTGAGTGTCCAGGGTGCGAGGGTCTTTGATGATGATGCTGGCTTTCTGCTGAAGTCTGCCAGTATAGATGTCTCTGAGGGGGTTAGTGAAGTGCCGATTGCCCGCTCTGCTGCCCTCACCACCGCTGCAGTTTCCTCTTGTCCTCCGCAGTGCAGCAGTTGAACCAGAGTGTGCAGCAGTAAGTCAGAAGGCTCTCAATGGTGGAGCGGTAGAAGTTTACTAGCAGTCTTTGGGGTAATTGGGCCTGACGTAGTTTCCTGAGGAAGTACAGCCTTTGTTGTGCTTTCCCTACCTGGTGGGAGATGTTTGTGGACCAGGTAAGGTCGGCCGAGATGTGGACTCCGAGGAACTTAAAGCTTTCTACCCTTTCTACCTCCTCCCCATCAATGTAGAGGGTAGAGTGCTCAGATCGCTTTGTTCTTCTGAAGTCGATTACCATCTCCTTGGTCTTGGCTGTGTTCAGATGCAGGTTGTTGTCGTCACACCATTGCTTCAGATGCTGAACCTCCTCTCTGTAGGCTGAATCATCGTTGTTGTCGATCAGTCCTATGACAGTGGTGTCATCAGCAAATTTTATAATGGTGTTACTGGTGTGGATTGGTGAACAGTCATGGGTGAAAAGTGAGTATAAGAGGGGACTGAGGACACACCCCTGTGGGACAGCCACATTCAGAATGCTGGGTTTTGTGTAGTGGATAGTGTATTATTTCTTTGTTAGTTTTGCTGGTTGGATAAAGGAATACAGAGCAGAATAGAGTCATGGCTCTGTCCTCATTATTTTCAATAATGTTAACAATAATAACAAAGTGTTAGCTGTTTATAGCTTGGCTACTTTCATGTGCAGTACCACAAATGACCACTAGGTGGTTGTCTCTAAATAAAAGAACTTAGGCTTCAATCAAAAAGTGTTTTAAAATCCTTTCTTTTTTTCCTATCCACGTCATTATGATCTTCAACATTATCATGTTGGTAAAAAAATTAAATTACAGTACAAACAAAAAATAATAATAAAGTAGTTTTCAGTTAAACAGACCTTTAGGATATCATCTCAGTCTCAAAAATCTTCAGTCTCACCAATCTACTCCAGCCATGTTAATTACCATGCTAGTGTTTCAGTGGCCTTCAGCACAGCATGGTTGAAACTAAGCCGTAACCTTCTTGTCCTGTAAGGATTGTAAGATTTGTCAACTTTTTTCCTGAAGTTTTGTGTAACTGCGACTTTTTGAAACTGGAAGTCTTTGGTTTAGTAATATAAAACAATCTTTGAAAAGGAAGGCACTTCTTTTTCAAAGATTGAACTAGTTTCAACAGTCAATTTCCCATCTTTCGATTAAAGTCTGCACTGAGCCTTGTTCCATGATATAGCTGGGATGAATATTGTACCTACCCTACATTTGAATTCCAGTTCCCTAATTGCCATTTTTGCTTTTGTCGGTTTTGGGTAGTTCAAGTGAAACCTCTCAATGAATGCCAGAAAGATGTTTACTGTTTTGAAGCTATCCTTACCTTCATGTGTTCCCCTCTCTTTCGCTCTGTCTTACTCTCTCAGCACACCACTGTTCTTCCCTTCATCATCATCGAGATGCGGACCACCCACCATCGGTATCCCAGCAGGTCGTGGGGTCTGGCGGCGGTGTGCTGCTTCGGTGTGGGATATATCCTCTGGTAATGAATGTTTACTTTTCTCAGCACTCAATAAATGCCGTGTACACCACACGTCCTAAATAAGTAACAAGTGAAGTGCCTTGACATTTAGCCGAATGGGAGAATTAAAGGTGCAGTATGTAATCGAAAAACAATTTCCGTATGTTTAGCGTTGCAGTGATATCTACTGATTTTACTATGCCACAGAATACAGTAACAGTCAGTGTAGCATCCAGTCTACCCCTAGTTCAACTTAAGCCAAAGGAGTACAGTATAGTAACTGATGTGTAAAATAAAGCCCATCGATATCTCTGCCTGCTCAGGACATGTTGGGTGCACCAGGTGACGGGCGTGTGGGTGTACCCGGTGCTGGAGCGCATCGCACCCGTAGCTCGAGTCGCCTTCTTCAGTGCAATGATGGCAGTAATTGGTGTCTTCTATGTCCTCGGAGAAATCCTCAATAGCTACATCTGGGAGAAACCACACACAGGTATACACACACACACACGTTCGGTATTTATATCTTGTGGGGACATCTAATTGACATAATGCTTTCCCTAGCCGCTTACCCTAACCCTAAGCATCAAAAATGAATGCCTAATGCTTACCCTGAATGTAACCCTGACAATAAAACCACATTTTGAGTCTCAAAAATCCCTTCAAACTCGTGGGGACTAGGAGTTTGGTCCCCATAAGGGCTCTTGGTCCCCACAAGTATAGTAAACTTCCAATTTTTGGTCCCCACAAAGATATGAATACATGCACACACCAGCTGTCACACATCAAGGCTAAATTCTCATGTCACAAAATATCTTTTTGAAATAATAAGAAATAATAAGAAACTATTTTGTCATTTTCAAGTTGAATAAAATGTAATTCAGAACCAGTCGAAGTTGTAAAATAACGGTCACTAGATAGAAACTTCTCAGAGACCACAGAGTCAAAATCAGGCTCCAAACAGAGATCTGAAAACACACAAGGATGGACGCTTAAGAGCAGAAAACCTTTTTATTGTTGCAGTAAGACAGAACCTGCAACTCTGGAGCTGCACGCTGCTCTTTAGCAATAAAACAAATGCCATTTTCACTTATCATTGCTGTAAGTGATTCTTTCCATTCTCTACAGTGCATCCGTAAGGATTCACAGCACTTCATTTGCTCCACATTTGATCGTGTTACAGCCCTAATCTAAAATGGGTTAAATTCATTTTTTTCCTCAAAGTTCTACACACATAATGACAAAATTTAAAAAGTTCGCTTGAAATTCTTGCAAATTTAGACACAAACAAAACTAGGCGCCGTTTATCGCCTGGTGAAGCATGGTAGTGGCTCCATCATGCTGTGGGGAAGTTTGCCATCAGCAAGAACTGGGAGGCTAGCCGTGGTCGAGGGACAGATGAATACAGCAATGCAGAAAGACATACTTGATGGTTACCTGCTCCAGAGCACTTTAGACTTTGGACTGGGGTGAAAATTTATCTTCCAACTAGACAACAACTGTAAGCACACGGCCAAAATAAGGAAGGAGTGGCTTTAGGATCCTCTTTGAGTGCCGCTGCGCACCCCAGCCAGAGCCCAGACTTGAACTGACACGCCCCATCCAACCTGGTGGAGCTTGTGAGGTTCTGCAAGGAAGTATGAGAGAAACTGCCCATAAATATGTGTTCAAGCTTTTAGCATCATACTTAAAAAGAGTATGCTTCAACAAAGTATTAAGCAAATGCTCTGAATACTTATGTGTATGTTATGTTTTTGTTTTTAATACATTTGCAAAAATTTCAAGCTACCTTTTTTCACTTTCACATTATGGGGTGTTGTGTGCAGAAGTTGAATGTAATTCATTTGTAATAAGGCTGTAACATAATCAAATATGGAACAAGTGAAGTGCTGTGAATACTTTCCAGATGCACTGAAAGTGCAAAAACTATGCAACAAATACACAGAATTTTACAAAAAAGTTCATGTTTTGACAACTAAAATGCAGGTCACAGTCTGTGTCTATGACCTGGTGCATTATCCTCTTAGTTTATCTGAAGCTCAGTTGTGGTGTTTAGTATTTAAAAGGTTAGTTTTGAGTCCCCCTAGCTTTGGACTCCAAATCCAAACAGCGGTGGACAGATTTGCTTGCTTTCACCACCAACACTGCTGGCTTAGCGGCATGCCTGGTCTGTGGGTGGACCTGAGTCAAAATGACATGGAAAGTGTCCTAATAACTGACCCGAGGCAATTCCCTAGAAACCTGTGCAATTTTTTCTGTCAACATCTGTTTCAATCGGTATATCAAAAGTCTTGTCCGGCCTCGCTGTGCACAGATTAGAAATGCAAAGGTCAAACCAGTTCTTCCAAATAATGCAATCGAACATCTTATCCATATCCTCATTTCCTCCTGATTAGATTATTGCAACTCATTGTAAACATGCCTCAGTGATGCAGCAGTTTCCTGTCTACAGTTAGTAGAAAACACAGCAGAAATATCGCTCACAAGCACTCGACTCCAGCCCTCGCAGAATTACTCTGGCTTCCTATCCGCTACAGAATCCAATTTAAAATTTCACTGATTACTTTAAAATCACTACATGTCGCCCCCGAGTCCCTCAGATCAGAAAATCAATTCCTGTTATAGATTCCAGGTCTGGGCTGGAATCTGGCTGCTTTTTGCTGTTTTGGCCCAAACTGAGGAACAATGTTCCTGTTACGATCAGCACAATCAGTTCCCCTTAAAAAGTAAATAAGGCTGCCTTTTGTTTAATGTTTTATAATAATTTTGTTCAAGCCTCATGTTTACTTATTTTATGTACTTTTTAATGTTTTAATACTGCTATTTATTGTGGAGCACCTTGTGAGTGCTTTGCTATAGAAATGAAGCTTATCACTTTTATTTTTGTAGTATTTTTAAAGCTATTCTGTTTTATTTATTATTAAATTAGGTCACTTAGTTCGATTAATTTGCACAAAAACATGTATCTTTATAGTAACTGTGTGTTCACAGTGTGCCTATACATGAGCATTTCTTCTTAAATGCAACAAAAACATAATATTATTTAAAATGCACAGTTAAAAGGACCAAATAATCATAAATGTGCTCTGAAGAGTAGCCGCACACCTGCTTATTAACCTGTGTCACCTACACTCTAAGGACCAAAGGTGGCTCTGTGCGGGCTCATGATTTTGCTCAAAAAATGCTCAGATTGCTCTTTTTTTTGTAACATAAAGGTCACCTGCCATCTTCACTAAATCTGGCCCCTTTTGTCTCTGTCTCAAAGAAAAGGTCAAAGGTGAGTGATCTTCAAAATTGTTTCGGAGGACTTCTCCTGGCCTGCGCTCCCAGGACAGCACCAGAACACAAACAAGCGAATTCTCTGGACGTGGAAAAGACGCGTACTTTTTGAACTCTATCCATGACATTGCGCAGTAAAAAGAAGAAGACAGATGCATCATCGATTAAATGTAAATAAGGAAGAAAAAATGAATGAGAGCTCATCTTTTTGTTTTTTTTTTGTTTCCTCAGAAGCAAAAGCTAAACATCCATCCTGCAGATCGAGGACAAAACATGGACAAAATATGCACATACATGTATCTTCATAAAACATAGGACATAAACTCTGACATACAGTAAACACATGTATGTAACACATGTATGCAGGGAAAGGAAACACACATTAATGGGACTTGTTTTTCTGGAATTAGCACATTCAAGTGAACAAATTTCTTTATTAGCTTCTTCATAATGATTGAAAACCAGTGCTGTGTTGAAGATTATTATTATTATTAGTATTATTATTACTATTCATCTTGTGCTCTCACTACATGTGTGGAAGAAACTAGAGGTCGGTAAATTATCAATAAAGTCTGAGTGAAAAATATTTTCTTCCTTCATGTGACTCCTGAGTTGCACTTGATGCTTCAAAAAACCAAAGAAATTTATGAGAACAGGTTCGTCTTGGCTGCGAGTTACAGCGAGTTATAACCGCAGCAGCTCTGTGCAGATCAAAAATGGATAATATAACGAGTGCGGGAGAGAGTATGAGTGTGCAGCGTTTAAAGCGTGGAAGTACTGACCTTACTTTGAGTTGGGGCGATCGTGGCTCAAGAGTTGGGAGTTCGCCTTGTAATCGGAAGGTTGCCGGTTCAAGTCCCGGCTTGGACAGTCTCGGTTGTTGTGTCCTTGGGCGAGACACTTCACCCGTTGCCTACTGGTGGTGGTCAGAGGGCCCGGTGGCGCCAGTGTCCGGCAGCCACCTCTGTCAGTGCGCCCCAGGGTGGCTGTGGCTACAATGTAGCTTACCATCACCAGTGTGTGAATGGGTGGATGACTGGTTATGTAAAGTGTAAACTCTATACAAATACAGGCCATTTACCATTCATTCCATAAAAAGTGACAAAAACATTAGCGTCCGCTGTTCACTGCGTGGGAAGAAAACTTCTCTTTACAGCGAAAAAACCCCTAAACACAAAAAACTATTTTACTTTATATGCTGGAATATACAGAAAATAGGTTTCAATGTTAAAGAAATATCTTCCAGTCAGAGAATGTTGCATATAATTTAATTTTTGCTTGATGCATAAAATTAAAATTAATCAAACTAGTTTTAAAAAAGAGACTTTTTCATTTGATTACATTTTATATGATGGATTATGCAGAAAAAGTAGAATTAGGCTGAAAGATCTATCGCTTTATTACCTATTCAGGTTGTAAATTATGTTTTTAAAAAGAAACTAAGTAACTAATTACTTTTGAAAATAAGTAATCAGTAAAGTAACGGGATTGCTTTCTTGGAAAAGTAATCAATAATTAGTTACTCATTACTTTTTTCAAGTAACTTGACCAACACTGGTCGCCAGCATATAAGACGTTGAACCCATGGATGATGGTGAGATTCATCGACATCTTCTTCTATAAATTAGGTCGTTTGATAGGAAAGAAGGTTTATTTTGAATTTGATATCTGCAACATATCAGATTCATTGTCATTCAAGATTCAAGCCACACCCCCTTTTTCACTTAATGTGCCTTTTCTGCACAAATGAATGATAAATTTCTCCTACTATGTCACTTACCACTTTTTTTTTTTTTATTGAGTCATATGGTTTTGGTCGAACTGACCTTGAATTGGTACAAAGCAGTGTTCATATAATCACTCACACACCAGGTAGAATTCAGTCATCCAGTTAGAGAATAATAATCAGATAATGAGACTAATAAAAACATCGGTTTAGTCATAAAACCTTCATAAGGCCTCTAAAACAAAGGATAGAAATATAAATTCATCCTTAATTACACCCACACACAGTAGAAGACATCAACAGTCTACACACTACTTTGATTTATAAAGTCTATAATATTTGGCCTCAGTGTCCATGCTGGTCACACACACAAGCAGAGGTTGGGTTAAAGCGGTGAGCAAAGAGAGAAAGAATTCACCGCGCCCGAGTTTTCCGGCTCTCTGTCACAACGTAAACTTCAAGCAACAATAAGACACGATGTGAATGACACTCATGACACCCCGTTAGCTGTAAATTGCCAAGGCCTCCTCTGAATAAACCAGAACAAAATCAAGATCTGTCGCCCAGATGTGCGAGGCTGAAAGCAAATATGTCAAGAATGAAAGAAGGAACCGAAGCAGTTGGACCCGCAATGAAAGAGGAACTAATTAAATAAGGAGCCAAAAATAAAACTGATGTGTGCAGAAAATTACCAAAGCAGAAAAAAATAATAAAGAGGGAACAAACAGAAAAGAAGTAATGCGGTGGGTTTCTCAATGTTGGACAGATGTGACAAAGAAAACAGACATGCAGGAAGGATGAAAGAGAAGTTAGGACCATAAAGTAAATATATGCAGACTGATTGAAACATAATTGACTTAAAAGAATTTGCAAAACAAAGCACAGGCAGAAGCTAAGATGCCTCCCCCTCTGTGCTGAGCAGAAAGGTGGAGCACGACCCTTTTAGTTCGATTTCTTTAGACTGCAAAGGTTAAAATTGTGAAGCCACAAAACACATCAATGCAACACTTCCTGTCAACAGCAGCTAAGCTCCCCCCGCATCTGCTTCCTCCTTGAACACAAACACACCTCTTCTCTTGTGACAGTAATATAATAAAAACACCTTTACACAACGTGACATCTCGTATTACACAGCTTTTTTTTTTTTGGTGTTCTCCAGTGTGTGTGTGTGTGTGTGTGTAGAAGTGTGTGTGTGTGTGAGACTCCTCTCACTGTCGTTTTGGAAAGGAGAGTTTGACACAACACACTCTGTTCATTAGCGCCTCGCAGCCAACCCTGCACTGCTCTGTGTGTGTGTGCGCTGTCTCTTCATTAACACATCAACTCCTCCACTCTGAGGTGACACATTAAAACATTCTCGAATATTCTGCTCTGCATGTATTAGCATATATTTACATGCTAACGAGACGAGAGGAGCTGGACTGAGGCACGTGTTTCACATGAATACAAAGAACTGTGTATCTGATATATCTGATGTATCTGTGAGCTCAGTGTCCTCAGGAAAACGGGTTCATGAGAAAACCGACACGGCTTTAAATTCTCAGCTGCTTCTCGTGATGATTTTAGTAAACAAAAAATATCGTGGGAACGTGTGTATGTATTTTACAAGTTTGTAATAAAAGGAACGAAAAAGTGGAAGTAGAAAAGATAGAAAACCCCTGTATGATAGAAGAGATAGTAAGGGGGAATGAAGGGGAAAGTGAACAAGGTCATGAAAGGAAGCAGAACAAGGCTGAAGTAAATTAACTGGTGAGGAAGGCAGGTTAAAACATCACACCAGCCAAGATCACAGACTGTATATGAAAGACAACACGTGAATGTGCCAGAAGCCTGTGTTCTTTCTAATGGCCAGCAGGAGGCGACACCAGTATTTGCACAAAATTAGATTGTATAGAACAGCCGTTTGGAATTTAATAAACTTTAGTTGTGACTCTTGATGAGAACTTCATTCTCCATTAATAGCTTTAATTTTCAAGTTACTGACAAGCTCAGCAATAAAAACAGGTGAGAAGAGGAATGATAATGACACATAAGTATTTTTTAAATCCCACTGCCGTGTTTCATTAGTTTGATTTCTTTCTAAACATTAAACATTTATGTAAATTTTTAACTAAATTATATAAAGTATTGATGTGAAATCCCACCTGATATGGGAACTACTCCCAATGGATTTGATCCTATAGACACGGGTGCACATAAGTGGTCCGCAGGTGCGCATGCGCTGTCAAAATAAAAAACGCGCACCAGATAAGAAGTTGTAACGCAACTGAGGACAGAAAATCTTATGTACAGAAACACGCGTTGCAACTTCTTATCTGGTGCACGTTTTTTATTTTGACAGCGCATGCGCACCTGCGGACCACTTATGTGCACCCCTGCCTATAGAAGTCTGAAAGCATTTTATTCACCCTATAAAAGGCATCTTATCACAGAAGCGTATCCTACAGGATTCATCTGTACAAAAGCTCATAAAGGTGTAACTTCATTCATGCATACATATACATATAAATAAATATAAATATAAATACATTTTTTTGTGCAGCCTAGCCTACCTGTATTACGTGTTGAATTCCCACAACTGGGGAATCACTGGTAGAAGTGTGGGTAGGAAAAATGAAGCCAGTGTGGAAGGGCACCACCAGGTGGCGATAGCGGTGAATGCAAAAAACAAAACTTCCAGTCCTGTAGAAGTCTGTGCAAAAACAGCTTTCTGACTTGACCACCGGAAATATTTTCCTGCTGAGTTTATTGGCTCAGTCACTCATTTTTAGTCATATAGACTGAAAAATTAAAGCTGTTTAGAAAATGATACCTGTGTTTTAAAATGAAGGATTGGCTGTAGTATCAAAATGATATGCTCATTGGCTAACGAGATGTCAGTAATTAGCCAATTAGTGTCCAGTTTAACAATCAGGGCCTCCTTTGTCTTAAAGTTTCAAAACAGCACATCAGAAAGCCATGTATAGAAGCATATCGGGAAAAAAACAACAATTGAAAAAGTGACTTAATCCCCACAGACTCCAATGTTAAATTGTCCAGACCTGCAGGAGTAATAAATCTAATAAATACAGCCTGACACAAAATGCAGTTATTGTCTCTAGAGCTAATTTCACTCTTGATGCCAAGTGAGAACTTTTTTAAATTTTTTTATTAAAGTTTATGGTTAAGAGACATGGCTGCCAACAGACAAGTATTACATATATTTATACATTCAATACACAATCATATTTATTGTATTTGTAATTATATATATTATACAGTATATATAATTGTTATGGAATATTAGATTATTGATGAGCAATTTGTTTGACTAACACAGTCAACAAAATGTTTAGTTTCAGTTCTGATGAACAAAATTTGGATCTGTTACATTTACGCTGAGAATCATTAATATAATTATTAATATGTCTAAAAACGTGTCTGAAAAAATAAATTGCCAAACACTGCAGTTCCATAAATGACCATTTGAAGCCTGGTTAAAAAAAAAAAAAGATTCACTCCCAATAAATCACTCCCACGTTAAATTATCCAACAGCATTGAAAAGAATATATACTGCCTGTATCTTTAATAACTCACACATTTTGGATTTTAAGGCTTGACAAGTATGCCGACACAAAGCTATAGCTCCTAGCTGTCTGCTAAGCCTCACTACTAAGGTTTATAACTCTTACTATCTAAAGAGAGTCGCTGATCTGGACGTCACATTTATGCTTTTGGTGCATTTTTAATGGAATTACTATGTGACAAATAACATGTCCTGCTTTGAGCTTCAATAAGTTTGTGCTTCAGTTTTAGTGATTAAAATGTAGCACTTAGTCTATTACATAGTGCTAATTAGCAGGTGTATTATATGCAGCTTGATCGTGTTCGCACAATGTTATCCTGTTTCATCATTATTATTATTTTATTATGCAGTGACATAAAATAACTTTCTACTTTAAGATAGGAAAAAGTGAGAGTGGAAAATTAAAAAAGTCAAAAGCAGTAAAAGGACAGTAAGCAGAAGAAAGTTTTAAGACAAAAAACTACTTGTACAAAATTATGGAAAAGAAGGGGAGTGGGAAATTAACAAATAAAAGGACGGAAGTGGAGAAGGAAGGAAGGAAGTTATCAGCCACAAAAAGGAAGGAAGGAGACAGGAAGGAAGTGGTGACAACCTTGAAAAGACAAAGAGTAAAAGAAAGTGCAAAAAAGTTTAAATTCCATCAATCCCTTTGTTGGAGCCAGAAGGAGGAATAAAAGCAGCAGGACACATGAAACAGACACACATACCCAGCAACGCACACGCAGACACTGTCAATACAACCTAACTGCTAATGCTACCAACTGACACACCACAGAGTGTGTGTGTGTGTCTGAGAGGAAGTGAAACGAGCTAAATTGTGTCAGCATGTGTGTTTCTGTTATACGAGCAGCTGTGAAGGTCACTCCCGTTGAGAAGCGCTCTCAGGCACACGCACACTTCCTTAGTTTCTCACACTGCCTGACTCGTTCTCGGAAAAATATCACAGGAAGTGGTATGCATCACATTTACAGATGAAGCAGGCCAAGAGTGTGCTTCTAAACTATACAAATCAATACGCAAGACAGAGAAAAGAGCGTGTAAAGTTCACCCGCACAACATCCAGTGAAGATTTGCCTCCTCCTTTCTAAAAATCATTTGTTATTGTCATTCTTGAGCCTTTAGTTTTGGAAAATAACATAAATTTCTTTTAAATACAGTATTTATTACTCCAAAGACTAAAGTTTAATTTCTGCTATGTGGAGGTTCAGTGACAGGAAAACCGCTGGTCTATAGCGCCCTCTGGTGGCAGTCTGCATGAACAGAAACACTAATGCTAAATTATAACTGTAAATAGATATGTCTTTTATTAATGTCATATTAATGGGTAAAAAAAAGGTTAGACAAATAGTAAAAAAAAGCAATATACAAAAATGTATGTAAAATATAATTTAATTAATAATATTATAAAAAAATCCACACAAAAATATTAAAAACTTGTAATAGGATGTTTCTTGGGAGATCACTCCTTCCTTGTTTTGGGTTTGGGGGCTGAAACAGACAGAAAGTTTTACACTGTTAGAAAAGAAGAGAAGGTATAATAGTGTAAAAAAGAAACAATGGTGCAAAAAAAGCAACAGTAAAGTATGAAAATATCAAACACTTTGAAAATGGAGCGTGAGGAGGAGAAAAAAAAGACATGCAGAGTGGTTTTGTTTTTCACCATTTGGATTCTCCTGTTTGTAGAAAGTCTTCAGCATGTCTATAGCTTCCTCTGCTCTGTGACCTGAAATACACTGAACACACACACACACACACACATATAATAACCACTATCATATTCACCACACAAGGACTTTACATTCATGTAACTCTTGAACATCCCATTCAGAAAAGGAGCTGATCTGCTTGCCCAAAGCTTTCTGAACTCAGCTGCAGGAACCACAAACTACTCCACAAACATGCAGGCAGAATCCAGAAAGACACCAGGAGCAAACACAGACCTTGAACTGGGTCCCAGTGTGAGGCAGGTCTGCAGAGGAGACATCCAGGACTGAGCCGCAGCCTCCGAAGCGCTCGTTCCTGCAGCCGTACACGACCACGGGGATGTCTGACAGCTGGTAAAGGAACAACAACTGAATCCAAACACACACACACACACACACACTAGCAGAGAGGTGAGGCGAGGATACTGAGGAGGCGCAGCGCTGCAGCACACATTATGCACGGCTCCACGGTGACGTACAGCGCTATCCGCTCGCACACGCTCTTCACGTCCAAGCTGCTACGCCAACACCAGTCCAGGACCTGATCCAGAGCGACCATCTCAGCGTGCCGAGTGGCCTGAAAAAACCACCACGCACAAAGAAACGTATGCAAACCTCAGGTATCATGTTGATGCTCAGGTATTTGTTCCTCTACTTCATGAAACATTAAACAGCTGATTGAAACTCTGATATATCCCCTCATACTGATGCTCAAAAGCCAATGGCGAGTGTGGACCCTTGGAGTGGCTTTAAATTGATTTGGTTGCAGTTTTTAAACAGAGGTTCAGCCCTGAAAATTTCAAAATTTACAAAAGACTCTTTGTATTTTCATGAGATGGGCTGAAATCATTATACAAAAAAGCACAGCTGATTCTGTGGAGGTGAGGTGGGAACTTTTTGTACTTCAGTCCAGATAAGGTGACGCTTTAACTCCGAATTTCTTCAGCAGTAAAAACACTTTTTGATACCATCTCTCTTTGCACTTAAATGTAAAGCTGAAAAGGATTTCCTGTACCTGTATGAACTTTAAAAATAAAACTGCTCAGACTTTAAGACAAAAATGACCCAAGCAACCAAATAAAAAGAGCAAAGTGTTTTCCTCCTTATATATAGCGACTATATTTAAATCCAAAATCCACTTTCTCATCAAGAACAGTGCCCAGATGTATGTCTGTTCACGCCCTCTTGCTCATCTTTAATCAGACATGATGCAGGGACAGTGGGGACTTTTCCTTAGTTTGAGCCACATTTATTTGGAAGGAAAACTGTTCACACCATGAAAGAATTTTCTCAGTTATGGCCTCTCACTCCACACGCCACAGAGGATTCACTATTACAGAGTTGCCTTACTTAAGGACAAATATTGATCAGTGATTGATCTGACACTCGCAGATAACAGAAACTAATTAGGTCGGTCAAAGCAAACTACACAGTGGGGGTTCATTGAAGATTACTGTACAGGGCACCATTAACCCAAACCCTCTGGGACCTGTTTGTTCAATAGTTTGAACAGATAATTGTTCAAACTATTGAACTTGTTACATTTTAATATACCAATATATTATTTCTTCTTCTCCTCTTTTCTTTTCTCCACACCAATATTTAGTGTATCAGTTTATTCATTTTGTTTTGTCTTAGTTGTTGACTTATAAGTTCTGAAAGAAGACCATTCATACATGCATTTGCAGAGACAAACAGCTTTAGTCATGTGCGGCAGATTTTGCCTACATTTTTAGTCTCATTGACTTCATTCCTTCCCTTCCCCACAACTTCGTCTTTGTAGACCATGAGACATCCGACAGGCACCTCTCCATTCTCCAGAGCTTCTTTGGCCTACAGAAACACATTTAAAAAGGCAGTCAACAGGAAGGAACTAAAGATGGAAAATTACTTAGTGTTAAGAAGGACTTCAGAAGAGAAAAATCACTGATACGCCTGTGCACAGATCTCTGGCTGCAACTCACAGCTTTGAGAGTGTGATGTCTTTAGGATTCTCTAGATTAAACTTTTAGACATTTCTTAATACCATAAAGGAGGCACATGAAATTATTTTTACATTATACACTATGTTTTAAGGATTAAGGGGTTATTACAGTGGATATTCTGCCTCTTGGCCCTCTGACCAAGAGGTCAGAGGGCCCGGTGGCGCCAGTGTCCGGCAGCCTCGCCTCTGTCAGTGCGCCCCAGGGTGGCTGTGGCTACAACGTAGCTTGCCATCACCAGTGTGTGAATGTGTGTGTGTGACTGGGTGGATGACTGGATGTGTAAAGCGCTTTGGGGTCCTTAGGGACTAGTAAAGCGCTATATAAATACAGGCCATTTACCATTTACCATCTTGCCATCTCTATCATCCTCCTCTGCCATACTAACCCTTCTTTCACTACATCCATGAACCTCCTCTGTGGCCTTGCCTGGCAACTCTGTATTCAACACCCTTTGTCCAGTACATGTCCTGCACATGTCCAAACCACCTCAGCCTTGCCTCTTTATCTCCAAATACTTAAGCTTTTCCCTCTGATTTCTAATCTTGTGCATCCTGCTCACTGCAACTGAAAATCTGAGCATCTTCAGCTCAGCCTCCTGTATTTTTGTCAGTGCCACCATCTCCAGATCATCACACCAGGTCTCACTACCATCACCTTCACTTTTACTCTTGCTGCTGACCTTCTGTCAACAATCACCCCTGACACTCGTCTCCACCTGCTCCATCCTGTCTGTACTCTCTTCTTCATCTCTCTTGTGCACTGTCTGTTGCTTGGGATGGTTGACCTCAGGTATTTAAACTCGTCTACCTTGACTATTACACTTATGTCTTTCTCATTCACACAGATTTTCTATCTGATTTTCATTCCGCTCTCTTCCACCTGTTTACTACAGATCACAGTGTTATCTACAAACATCTACGAGGTTCACGGAGACACCTGTGTGACCATATCTGGCAAATGTTTACATTATTTATTATTTACTATAATAAATAAACTTTTTCCAGCTGTATATAATAATACTACTTAATCACTAAACATGATCAGAGCCTGGATAAACAGCAGAAAAGGGACATCAGAGGTCTATAACAGAAAAAATGAAATATAAATAAAGACATCTAAGTAGCATTACTAGATAAAGTTAGCTAGAAAAATAACCAATACCTCAATCAATACAATAAGGCAAATAAAAAAAATAGAAACTTCGTAGTTTAAATGAAAACAATTGTTTTAAAACTGTAAATTTTACAAAACAAACAACAAAGTCTCCGTGACTCGGCTGAAGAGTTAACGGAGTGATTAAAAACAGGAGCTCACCATGTCAAAAGCTCTGGCCATCCACCTCTCAATTTCCTCTTCACTTGGACAGAACAGCTCCACAGACTCTTCTTTACCACCCTCCTCTGTTCCCATTTCAACTGCTGTGACCAAAACTCAATATAAAAAAATCATTTTTTAGAGTTCTGTTTTTTAATTCCCGTTTTACCCGCTGTCGCGCCGATGCAACGAACTCACACCGGTGGGGGGAAGATAATATTGGACGGACCACTCGCTGCACCTGCGCTCCACGCTCGTTCTGGTCTAATGACGTCAAGTTGACGACTATTGTGGAGGGATCTAAACCGGACGTTATCGATGTTACCCAATTAAATAAAAGAACAATTTCATGGTCTAGTGATACATACAGGGCTAAATTTTTAGGGCTCGATACGATTCGTTTATAAGATTAAAAAAAAAAAAATCTATAGTGTTTTACTTCAGAGACAAGTCTGACACCTATCTATATATTAGATATCCACTTTTGTTTTCGTCAAATTTTGAAATATTTTATTTTAAAATTTTGGCTCAGTTTTGCAAAGCTTGTATGTGCATTGGTATATTGCATTGTATTGTATAATTTATATGCATTTAAAAAATAGTAAGTGCTTCTTCCTTGCATAAATAAATAAGAATGTTTCCAGGAGCCTTGTTGCAGACATAGTCACGTTGTTATTACTGTATTATAGTTCGACTTGTGGTTTTATTTTGAAATAGATAACCGGAAGTCATTACAATAGTTACCATGACCAAAGTACTTTGGCACTTTTGAGAGTTAGCAAGCTGCTATCCGAAACATGTCCGTAAAATAGTAAGAAAGAATTTAGAAATAGAGTTTTTGTTGTTTTAGTTGGTGGCCCTCTCTCTGTCCGAGGATGTTTTCGTCTGCGTGGAATTTTATAAAACGCCATAAAAAGAAATTTATTTTCACCGGAGCTCTAATTGGAGGTAAGTCATGTTCCTGTTAGCCGCCGTGCTAATGCAAGACTGCAGCAACACGCCAGACTCCGCGGAACAGCGTTTAAACTGGGCTTTTTATCCCCCTGTAAAATAAAGACAGAAGAAATGCACACTAACCCATATTTCAAAAGCATCAAAAAAAAGAATGGTATTTGGTTTATTCAGAATTTGTTTTCTCCATCGTGCCGCAGAATATTTAGTGAAACTACCCTGTTTTTTAAACAACCCACAAGGTGTGTTTGCATTGAAAAGACCTTTTTAGGAAACCAGTTAGTTTCACCGAAATTAACACTGCATTATGTGGTAGTTGATTACTAAGTTAAATACTATTAATTGGAGTTCTTACTGTGTATTTTATATGGGGCTCTTTAAATAGCCAACAAATGAATGAAGTTTGGTGTAGCTGTTCATTATTCGTGTTTAAAATGAATTAAGTGTACGTTGACCTCCACATAACTGATGGCCTTTTATCTCACGTGGCTTTATGGAAAATTCAGTCTCACTAATCATATTAATTGATAAGCTATAGCATCTGCAGCAAGTCGTAACATAGGCACACATTTGTAAGTGGGATCCGGTGGCTAAATGGGTGGGGGGGCTTTTAATAATTAGCCCACATTTTTAATGTTTAAGAATATGCAGTGTTTCTACTTCTGATTTGACTTTACTGGTTTAAAACTGAGAGTGGTAAATATGTGGGGGGGGAGTCCAGAGATAGCAGGCAGTGGCACCAGGAGGCAAGGGTCCCTGCAGTGCAAGTTTTTCTGAATGAGCACCTTTGTCTTCTGATGAAACGTTTTATTTCCTGATGAAATTTGTCTATTGCAGAATGACAGTTCTTTAGTTCATTGAGTCACTGGATGGTTTGAAAATGATCACATGTTTTTACTGTCCAATCCCAGCTTAATTGAGCAGCTGTTTAAACTTCTCTACCGCAATCATCAAATCACCCAATAAGGGAATATACTTTTTTTTGTTTCAACATGTTTATATTAAAAGTTTAAAAATAAAAAAAACAAGAAAAATTACATTTATTACACTCTATTTTCACGCACCAGACCCCACACCCACCACTCCCTCATCCCCTGTGCACCTCAAGTTCCAGAAAGCCAGCTAGTAAAAGACGACCTAATACAGTTATACTGATAGAGTTTGTCTATTAAACTATAAGTCACTTTTTCGTAGGTAGGATGCCAATTTAACCATTGTCGTCAACCATTCTTCCTAGGGAGGGGGGCACTTTTCCTGCCAGTGTCAGACCCGTTTAGCCGTAGTAAGGGCCAGGATGATCCATTTTTTATTATGGGGGGAGAAGTCACAGTCAGAAAGTTCTATGGTTATACCAAGCATGGACAGTTTGGTGAGACGCGAAATCTTCTTTTCAGAACACTAAAAATGACCTCCATGATATTTTCCCACTAGTCCCAAAGTGCCGGACAGCTCCATAGCATATGTAGAATCGAGGCATCCTGGCTATCACATCTCCAGCAAATGTCCATTGAATCAAATTCCATTTTTGCAATTGTTGCGGTGTTCAATGCCACCTGTGGATTATCTTTAACTGGATAAATCTGCTGCCTATTTCCTTATACATGGTATTAACATTATGAAGTCATGACTCCCATTCAGCTGGAGATCTGTCCACTGCCAGATCTTGGGCCCAACAACCTTTAACTTTGGAAAGAGGGTCAGCTAACTGATCTTGCAGTAAATGGTACATCTTAGAGGTGATCTTGAAAGCAGTGCTTCCACAGGCCTGGCTGCAGGACAACTTGTGGGGCTTTCCAGCCATTTTGATAAAGAACTGCGTGTTTGGACATATCTCCAGAATTGATTGCGCTGCAAATTATATAGCTTAACAATCTGATCGAAGTTCAGGAAACGTTTGGTTCTGCAATCAAATAAATGTGATACATAGAAGGTGCCTGTACGCCACTGTAGCCAGTCAACCTGTGCCCCACCAATTAAAATTCTTTCCCCCATAAAGGTGCTAAAGGTGATTTAATGAAGTCCCAATGGCCCGTCCTGTGTAATTTACACCATAATGTTTTCACAGTTACAACTATTGGATGGTTAGGTTTAGGGAATATACTTTTGAAAAACAGTGTTTATCCTTGCACTGGAGAAACTTGGAGAATCCATTTCAAGGCTCATTTGAGCTGTTATATTTTACACAGTGATTCAACACCTTTAATTCGTCACAAATCTGTAAATCTGCTACTGAAAGTACAGCCCTCTGGTATTATTCCATGTCATAAATATCTCCAGGGCAAATCCTGGTTAGCTTTTGCATCGTTCCAAAGCCAAGGATAGTTTTCTTCATCTAATGTGACCTCATTGTGCTGCCTGTGTCCCTCCTCAGGCGTGTACCTTCTAGGTAAATATGCCCAGATAAAGTTCCGCGAGATCCAAGAGAGGGAGGCTACAGAGTACATTGCTCAGGCCAGAAGACAGTTCCACTTCGAGAGCAACCAGAGGACCTGCAACATGACTGGTAATTATTTTACACTTGACCTTGTTATGACTAACAGTTGACAGAAAAAGGTGAGGATCAACACTGAAGTGAAAGATTTAAATGTGTGTTGCAGTGCTGTCCATGCTCCCGGCGCTCAAAGAAGCCATTGTCACGCAACTCAACTCAGAAAGTCTCACAACACTACTCAAGTCCAAGTGAGGAAAAAGCTTCTTTAACTCGTTCAAACAGTAGTAGTACACATAAGTTTATTATTTAAGGCTACATTTTTCTTTTGTTCATTATTTTATGTTGACTGTTGCAGTTTTTTTTTTTTATTCTTGAGGAAAACAAGTTCATGTGGTGAAATAAATGTGTACAGTGGCTTACGCCCATTTCTCTCCTTCACATCTACTTTACAGACCGGCTAATAAACTGGAGATTTGGGAAGATTTAAAGATCATCAGTAAGTGTTTTTCAGTTCAGATGTCACAGAGTGTATCTGAGTAAAATCCGAATGCCTCTAAATAATCTAATAAATGACTTATTGGATTTAAAAACAAACATAAGAAAACTTAAAATTTGATAACAGAACTTGTCGTTTCGCTCAGGTTTTACACGCACGATTGTGGCGGTGTACAGCACCTGTATGCTGGTGGTTTTACTGAGAGTCCAGCTGAACATCATTGGAGGATACCTGTACCTGGATAACTCAGTGGGAAAGAGCACAACGGTGAGGAGCACAGTGATTCCTAGAACTGATTGACTACTGTATAAATGGATCAGCTGCAGCTCACTGTGTCAGGAGTTTTGGGAACTTTGGAAACTGTTTGGAAAGAGAGAGACAT
This sequence comes from Oreochromis aureus, assembly GCF_013358895.1. Taxonomy (NCBI): domain Eukaryota; kingdom Metazoa; phylum Chordata; class Actinopteri; order Cichliformes; family Cichlidae; genus Oreochromis; species Oreochromis aureus. The sequence continues at coordinate 22,949,946 of NC_052956.1, read as the reverse complement.
ATTAGACATGTTAAATATCTGTCTGATAATATTTATCCATGATCATAAAAAATACACCTTTTAAACATTATCTGGATTCCCCAAAAAAGCCCTGACCTGTTGTGAGCCTCTCGGACTGTCCTGCAGTTTCTGCCACACTGAGGTGATGAATTGTGGGGTGGTTTGTCTGTTGGAGAGTTTGGAGCCCAGGGCAAAGCCTTGGGTTCTTTGTCATGCTCCAAACACGTCCACTGGCAGGGTGGACATTGTTTGGGTGGGTGGTACATGTCAGAAAATATTTCCCACATCTTTCAGTGATATGAGAATGTGAGAATGCCCATTTCTGACCTGCTAGTTCCCAGTTTGTGTCCAGTTATGCTGTTTGTGTCAGTCTGACAGTAAGACGGGTAATATTTTGGTGTACCCACAGCTAGGAAATAGTCGTCCTGTGTACTGACTCCTGCACCAGAAACCTGTTTCCTGTAGTAAGATGAAAGATTATCTAAGGTTTGTGTGAAAATGTTTGAATGAATATCCAGATATGCCAGGACCCAAGGTTTCCCTGACGAACACTGTTAACAGGTTAAAAAAAAAAAAAAGGTCCAGTTTTATTTGATTCCCCAGTGAAACTGGTGAAGTGTAACACATGGCCGTGATTAAAGAGAGCAGCACAGCAGTGCTTTTGCCTGAACTGAATAACATAGAAGAGAATACGTGAAAGATTTAACTAATGACCTGTTAATTAAAATAAGCTTAGATTGGCTCAAAAAATCTCTGCCTGTATTTGTTTAAAGCTGAGGTGAATATTATTCGGGAGTGTGTCTGTGTTGTGTGTCTGCTTGCAGACTCTTCTTGCCCCCCCAGACGTCCAGCAGCAGTACTTGTCAAGTATCCAGCACCTACTGGGAGACGGTATAGCACTCACACAAAAGCAGAAAACTGTAAAATCCTTGTTTCCATCTGTCAGTGCAGGACTCTTGTAATGACAGACTTCTGTCTCTGTCTCACACTAGGTTTGACAGAGCTGATAACAGTAGTGAAGAAGGCGGTACAGAGCTCACTGGGAAGGTGATCTGCAGCAATTATTCTCTTCATTATCCATCAGTGATCTATAAAGCAATGGAACAAGTTATTAACAACTTAGCTTAGGCTGGTAAAAGCAATGTGGAATAAATTATTTGTATTGGTCTTTGTTGTGCATCTTTTAAATTAAAAAATCGATCATCAAAATATCAACGTGGTTTATTTCTCATCTGCAGCGTGTCTCTGAAGGAGACCTGGTCTCTGCTGGAGTTGGAGCAGCAGCTGAACTGGATCAGAGCGGAGATGGAGGCCAGCTCGAGGCGGTCTCTGTCCTGGTACCTGCTTGCAGATGACGAGAACGTGCTGGCCGATCAGGTGACTGCTCACAGCAGATTTACACCGCCATTCATGGGAAAACCCCATTACAGAGTCTTACAGATCTCTTTTCTTCTGCTTCTGTAGGCGTGCGGGCTTACAGAGAATGACATTATGACCATAAAGCTGCTTAACGAGACTAGAGACATGCTGGATAGGTAAATGACACACCTGTTTGTAGGTATGCTACAAGATTGTGTTTGTGCTCCCGTGAAAGGTGAATTTCTGCTTTTTGTGTCTGACTTCAGTCCAGACTTCACCACTGTCCTCAAAGCCTGTCTGAACCGAGGTTTCTCCCGTCTCTGTGACAACCTGGCCGAGTTCTTCCGCCCGCCTCCAGGTGACTCTGCCCCCAGCTGTGGACCTGATAGGTAAGCCATTGACACCTGCTTTATTGGTTCGTTTTACTGCTATCATTTGCATTTGAAACGTGGAGAAATCTTATTAAATCCCTACATATGTGATAGCAGCTGGAGATATTATTCTGTCATTGTGAGTTTGGTGACCTGAAGGTTACACTGTGAACAAATTACAATAACGCCGGGCTTTCTTTGGCTACGTTGGCTTGACAACTGCTTCATTCTGCTCACATAAAACGGGGCGCTTCATATTCTTCCACACAAAATAATCCCTTTATGTTCTGCATTCAAGTAGCTGCAGTTCCAGCAGTGTTAAACAGACCAAGCAGCAGATTACCATCAAATATAAAGACATTTATACATTTTCATTCCTGTGACATTACAGCGTTCAATTTGTACTTCATTCAGTGGTTTTAGTAAAGTATGGCTTAACAGCTTGCACATGTAAAAATGTCCCTCCAGCAGAGAATCGATATTGCATTTAAAACGTGCTGCGAATATAAGAATCAAGGAAAATGTGGGCCCTCCTGGCGATTTTAAACTAAACCTCTGAACATAACCTGGTCCTCACCAGGGCATATATTCAGTATGGGTTGCCGCAGTGATTTTGACAGGTAACCAGAGAGCCAGTTTCACAAGCTGAAACTGAAAATACACATAATGATTTAGAAGATGTTAACATTCAAGTCAGGTCTCAGACGTGTACTTTGATTGTTCTTTTTAAGCTTTTCCTTTTGGGAATGCCAAAATGGACATTAATATAGTCCTGCCTGTTCAGGAGGACTATATTAACATCTAACTTGCTTCACTGTCGGTTGTTTGGGGTTGTCAGATCTGATTCTGTGGAGGTCGTGGTCACTCCTCGGTTTTGTCTGAACATAAATACCAGCCATGTGTAATGTAAAAGACACTCCTTATAAACATATTAAGTGTTGTGAGGTGGGTGTTTTGTTTTGTTTTGTTTTTTGGGGGGGGTTTTGTTCTTGTTCTTATTTCCCAGCACACATTAGCATCAAGTGGGCATTACCTTAACTTTGCTGTCTTTTTCTGTTTGTGTGTTCAGTCTGTCTGCAGTCAGTCTGCCGCTGGCAAAGATCATCCCCATCATCAACGGTCAGATCAACACCATCTGCAGCGAGACCCCCAGTCACTTTGTTCAGGTAACATCGAACACCATTTTCTTGGTTCAGATGAACAAACGGTGGGAGGGAACTGTATCAGAGAGATGTGCAGTATTTCAGAATGGCAAACTGGCTTTGACCTGTTAATAACTTCTATGAAGTCTTCAAACAGCCAGATTCAGGGTGAAACAGTTGGAACAGGCAGCTGCTGTAGCTGCTGGCTATCTGTCAATTGGTCATTGTCCACACCCTGTTTGCTTTTTGATTTTCTTTACTGTTGGGAGCGTAATGTTCAAACAGATGTTCCAACCTGCTGACAGTTGCAGCTCACATATCAGAGTACACATGTTAATGAGTTCTAGAGAGTCACTGTCAGATTGATTATGAAATCTTTACTCTTGCGCGATCCGTTTCACTTTCTTTAATGTGTTTCAGACACTCTTAGATGACTTTATTCTTATTCATCTGCACTTTTGGGCCCTTTATCAAACCTTTATTTTGATTGAAATTATTTAAGAGACTATATATTAATTTTTATTATTTAAGAGGATTGTTTGACTATATATTAATTTTTATTTTTTTCCAAAAAAGTTAGGATTTGTGTAACATGTAAATAAAACCAAATCATGTATATCCTTTACTTAATTAAAAATTGTACAAAGACAACATATTGCAGATTTGTTTATTTTGACTTTTATTTTCTTACAAACTTGGTTGTATGTTAATAAAACATGTTTAAATCTGTGCAATCTCTGCAGGAGCTGCTGATGAACGACCAGGTGAAGGAGTTTGCAGCCAATGTCTACGAGACCTTCAGCACGCCGCAGGAGCTGCAGAAGTAATCGTCTGGATTGGACGAGATGAGGAGGAGAAGGCGAGGGAGGATTCAAGAGGAAGAAGAGTGGGATGAAAAAAGTCCTGGACTGTCAGCTCCTCATGAGACACTTTTCCTCCTCAGCATCTCGCAGACTTCTTACTCCGTGATTTGTGGCCACGGCAGGACAGCAGGGGTGTTCAAGCTCAGCGCCGTGGTGAATTACCAAACGGGAGGAGGAAGATGAGACCTCCACTGAGTCTGTAGTCAGAGCAGAGCCTGCAATCAACTTTAGGACCATTGCTCCTTGGGAACTGGAGTCCCATTTAACCCAGTAAGGTGGTTTTTGTTTGCTCTGCACCTCGGCTGTGTGTTTGAAGATCAGAAGAGTTTACAGTGTGTTTCTCTTTTTCTGTTAAAACTTCTGTAGTGGCTTGTTTGTAAGATTGGTCAGGTGTGGACACATTTCTATTATTGTTGTTAATCAGTATTTTTATTGTGGGGGGCAGATGGTGCAGCAGATGGTGTTTTCAGAATATTTCAACTTAAACTTGGATGAAGAAGCTAATGAAAATGTCATGGATAGTAAAATCTGTATCTTTGTTTTCATTCTGGAAGTGTCACATGGTGATGGAATGAGAGTAAATGACCCATTTTTTAGAGTTCTACCAACATTGGGAGGTTTGATGGTTGCTGATGGCGTAAGGTCTCTGGTCACAGGTTTATCAGTCAGTGGACGGTGGTTTGTGTCACTTTTGGGCCTTTTTCACATGTTTTCACTCTCATTTACGGGTTGAGTTTGGGCACTAAAATTAATTCGGCTGGTCTTAGGAAAAGATGTGGCTATTTGGGTTAAAATGGGGTGCTCCACAATGGGAAATGTGTGAAGCATGACAAGCTGGGAGTGACATTCGTACGTCACCAATGCTGTAATCCAGTGTATATAGCTACAGAAAAAGACCATGTGCATAGCTGAGACATGCCAATGGCGTTGTCTTTCATGCTGGAAACACCCAGTGTAGTTAACTGTGTTTTTTTAATATGGAGCTATAAATTATATGAAGACTTCCTTGAATTTTAATCTGATTTCATGCTATAAATCTGTTTTGGAGGCTCTTTTAACTCTAACTTCTGCAGTTCCTTTGTTGTCCACAAGGTGCCACACTTCTTCAACTGTTTATATGCTTATTTCCAACCTTTAGCTTCACATGAAGTTGCTTCCCCTGTTTTGAAGTCCCTCGTCTTTCAATTCTTTATATTATTGGTATAATATTCTCGTCTTTGTGAGAAAGCAGCATCATTTTATTTAAATGGCACAGATATTTTTCTCATTATTTCAAGTTAATTTCATTTTTGGTGCAAAATCTTTCTAATCTTTCCCATTTTTCTTATGCTCATATGTATTTGACCACTTGGCTTTAGACTCATCTGTATAGACACTACAGGACTGTTATTCAAAGCCCAATCTTTCTCCTGTCGTCCTGCTGTGCTGCATATTTTCACTCTCTGCCTACACATGCTACATCAGGCCCTTTTCTGAGACATGGGCGCGTATCACTGTTTCATCAGTCTGGTAAAGTGACACTTTTACATCAAAGTACCTCACTGCTTTATTTGTGCATACCTCTCACAGTGATGGAAAGAGCAGCAGTGTGTGCATTTGCAACAAGGGCAGATGAACCTTTGCACTCAGTGTGTTGTTTGCATTGTTTCTAGAAAAGTGCAACCACACCTTTGAATGTTGGACAGGTGTACCTGCCCCTGGGGCTGTCCTGTGAGAAAGAAATCTCTTTTGTGTTTTTGAAACAGTAAAAATTCATCCTGTAAATCAGAAACGGAGTTGTTGAGATGAATTGTTTTATGAAGTCCAACTCACAAACAACTCAGAAGGATGCGCAAGAGATCTTGTATATGCCTTTCCGTTAGTATGGCAGCGTGTATGCACTCTTGTTAAAATGAATACTAGTTATGAGCTGGTATGATTGCAGTTTTACAAAGGTGCAGCCACTGTTTGCTTTTAGATGTGAAGCTGACACTGAGATGCCATCGGGTTGAGGGGAGGAAGGAGTATATGTGCAAAAGAGAGTTTAAAAGAAATAGTCACACCTGATCAGCTGATCGTGTAGGTAGAACATTGAGAAATACTGCACTTTGAGCCCCTATGAGTCACTGTTTTCACTGAGAGGAATGAGGTTGCTGATAGTTGAAGGTGTTTGATTTAATCAGTATCAAAACTCCCGGCTTCAAGAATTCTTTCTGAGAAGTCAGTGCCAGGTTTCAGTTCTGAATTCTGTCTCCATCGCAGTTTTCATATGATGTTTGATACGTTATGTCTCATACGGCTTTGATTACAAGAATTTACAACATCCAGCCAGGTGTATTCACTCTCATATCTGCTGCATAAAAATCTCTGCTCCTAAAAGTCTTAATTTAAGCAAAGTTGTGGATCACTTTTGATCGCCTGAAATGCTCCTGCAGCTGTAATGGAGAAAAACTCTGAGTCTGACTTTCCACTAATTGTTTGTCAAGGCAAATTTTTCACTTAGTTTCCTTCTCAGAACATGAGGAAACAGGTGACGGTCTGACTAACTTAGTTCCTGGTTCCCGAGTTGCATAATAAACGCAGCAGGGTGAGAATGTAAAACTCTGTATTTAATCACAGATGTTATGCCTTTTTGAAGCATAATGTCCTGAATGACAGCTGAAATGTATGTTTGTATCAATTCATTAAAGAGATAATGCATATGACACGTGATTTCATATACTGTCTTTCTTTTGTGTATTTTTATAGGTTCAAACTGGAAATTTTCATGAAGTTGTTGTGTCACTAAGGGGCACTCTACTGTTCTCTACTGTGGGCTCTTATCATTCTAAGATAAGATCTTAGGATGATAAGCATTTTCCCACATGTTGGAAAATGCTGGTATTGGAAAATGATCAGTGTGGCTGTTAAAAATTGTGTGACTCTTGTGACGTATGAAAGGATTAATTACTTAATTTAGTGGAAAGATTTTCCTAAAATAGAAATAAAACATTTCGTAATCACAGTCACATTATTTTCTTTCCACTGTGGTCTTATGGATAGATTGAGACAGCCTCTTCATGTGTGCTATTAAAAGCCCAGCTCATTGCTTTCTTGCATTGCAAACCAAGATAAGGCTGGCTGACCTTGCATTATGATGTGAAAAAAGTTGGTCAGACTGAAAATTAACACAAAAGGAGAAAGCTGATTTAATATTGTCATTATTATTATTCAGATGTATTTTGTGGATTAACTTTTTCATCAGAGTTTGAATTTTTCTAACTATTTGACAACTTGATGTAATGTTGTCTGTATTTAGTTTGATAGAAGTTTAAGTTTAAACACAGATCTGATACAGTTTATTATGACCTGAAGGTTAAGTCTGATCAGAGAAAGTTAAAGGGAATAACCACAGCTCACATGCCCTCGAGCATATCAAACCCATCATAAATGCTCCAGTTAAGCTTTGGAGCTTTGGAAAATCAGTGTGTGGTTATAATGTGCAACTTCAACTATTCTAACTAAAATGGAAAACACAAGACTAAAACCATTTTCCACTAGTGCTCAATTTAGAACCAGTTCCATCCACTTAGACCACATTTTATAGCGCTGATTGAGTCTTACCGACCACTCAAAGTGACTTTAGATTACAAATCAAATTCTAACCATAGAGTCACACAGTGCGTTATCTACTCCATAGTCAATTTAGAATCATTGGTTAACCTAACATGCACATGTTTGGGTAAGCATACTTGGCTTCAGGTACAAGGGCAACATGCAAACTCCACATAGAAAGCAGAAAGGAGCATCAGTAACTAGTGTCTAATAAGATTCAGACAGTTTAAAAAAAAAAAATGTTGCCACCTTGATCACCCAGTGATTTTTGCAGTTCCTCTAGCTGACCAGTTTTGCTGTTCCCATATTGGAGTTTTGCACAGACAGCACTATGCTCCTGCATACTGCCAAGTCTTGTTTTTTGTTTTGGGTGGAAGCCAACAATATTTAGACATGGGTAAGCTAAAGTGACTTTCCATCAAAGCAAGCAGTGCTTATCTAGTGAGACGTAAAAATAAACATCAATTAAAACATAAAATAAAACGATCTATCTCATTTCATCTCAAGCATCATCGCAAAGCTTTGCTATTGCATATTTACCACCTTCTTTTTCATTACTGCCACCTTGTGGCCACAGTCGGCTATTGTCTCTGCAAGCAAAATTAATTCCGCTTGATTACAGAGCTTCTGAAATCTGAGGTAGGCGTTCCCTTGGGCATGTCTGTATCCCATTAAAAATAAATGAAGCTTCTCAAGCTGAGAGGCCAGCTTCTTTTTCTGGTTGTTTGTCCATGTGCATGTGTGGATAAGCCTCTAGTCTTTGACAGGAAACTGATAGGAGACTATCGTGTTAGGCAAGCTGCTGCTGGCTCTGCTTTCACGGTTCTGAGATCAGCTACTATGTACACTTTGTGTGGAAACACCTAGCATTACCAAGTAGATCAGCACTAAGATTCAGTTATAACAGATACTTTTGTCTTGCTAACCACCTCGGCCAACATGTAGGACATATGAAAGTTTCAATAACTCATTTTAATAATTCATCACTAATGAAAGCGTTGATGATTGAGAGGGGACCTCCTGCCATGTCCAGTTTAATAAAACTGTAATGCTGGACAGATGCATGTTCCATCAGCACCAGATTAGTATCTCTGAGAAATTGCTTGATTGATTAAATCTATAAAGTTTAACCATCTGTCTTGCTAATGTCCCACCTTTATTTTTCATTAATATTTGATCCACCTGTAGATATTGATAAATACCCACGTCACACTCTACTCAAGCTTTTTAAGCTGTGTTTATTTTAAATAAATATATTTATTATATTCTTATTATAATCAAGTGGTATGCCTGTGTTTCTGAGCAGATTGAAAGAAAAAACGGCTTTCAGAGGTTGTTGGTTTCCACAGAACAGCCACATTACCGGCATGTTATTTTATAGAATATGATGGATTACTGTAGAATAAATAGAATGTAGCGTTTTAAAAGGAAATTCAACCTTAAACATGTGAATCATCTTCAACAGTAATAATAACACTGATGGGAACATTTTGCTAGAGAATAAGTACCTTTACCTTTGTTATTTTTAGGGATCTGTCTTTGTAAATATGGTGTCGGTGCCAGAACTTGTTTAAGGTATTTCCACAGAAAAATCATTAGTGCCAAAGGACCAGCACAGTTCAAAGGTGATTTGCATTTTTATTTCCAAGAAAATGAGCTCACCACCTGCTACGCAAAACCTGGGAAAATGGTGGGCTTGGATCTCAAAAGGCAACAAACCTTTAAGCTTTTTGTTCTGCCTGGCTCCACTTTACGAAGAAAATTCAAATAGCTGATGGGCGGGGCTTCCACATTCACAGCCAGAGCAGACCTTATTAGGGATATTTCCTCTAACTCTGACATGACAGAGCACAAAGAGTAGAAAAAAGTGGCTGAAACTGAGCATTTACAGCACTTGAAGCCTGTGCATTATGCTCACAGGAATTACTTGTTGACCTCATTATTTGAAACTTTTCCATGATCAGAAAGAGCATCCATCTTTGTAACAGTATGGCAGAAAAGGTCCCATTTGAATGCCATTTTCAGCTTTTTCAGGAAACTTCATGGCAAGTCTTTTTAGTCATAATGCTGTTATTGGACTGTATCATTGAAAACACCATAGTATTTGCAGTGACACCAGTCATAGCACGATGATGATGATGCTTATTTAAAGAAAGTGAAAGGTTAGCTCTCAAAATTAGTTCAAAATATTTGGATTCACTTAGAAGCGTATACTAAAGGTTGTGAGGCAAGTTAATGTAATTACAGTACAAACATTATGTAGACATATTTCCCCGATACTCATTTCCGCTTATGCATCATGTTTTGAATTTAAATGTCAAACTACAGACAGAAAAGATTACTCTTAAACTAAGCCAGACACTAACAGAAAACTTCCTGCTAAGAAACTCAGTAACTTCTAGGCTGTCTCCTTTCTGGGTGGAGGAAGTGTTTCGGTCTGTAGGTCAACTGAGGGACAGATCTTAACTGATTCATATGTTTCCCAAGTTTGAGCTTTTAAATTAAAGTTTCACATATCTAACCTCAGTATCTGTTCCAGAGTTGACAGACGACTGGGGAGAAAAGCTCTGGAGTCAGCTAAATTCGTAAATGTTTACCTGCCTCTATTTGTCACCACAGTTCCAGATAACTCAAGGTCCAAGTGGGGGGTTATTTTTGTATATCATCTATCAAAATAATTGATGCATCAGCTGTTGCACAATTGTTGAAATTACCAGCTGGCAGAAGACTTGAATACTGTTGTGAGCGCTCTTCTTATCTAAATAAAAGTGCAAGAAGTGCAAACAGTGGAAAAAAACCAGCAGACTAAACATCAGCAGCAGGGAAGACAAAAGAGGCACGGCTGCACACAAGTACAAGGGTCAGCTGTGAGGAAGCAGGAACAATCAAAACAATCAATCAGCAACCTCACTCAGATTGATTTCTAATATTCCAGTGCTGTGGTGTCCTTTTGGGATTTTAATCGAAAATCTGTTTAAAGTCCTGTGTCAGTGTGTGTGTGTGTGGACACACACACACATAATGACATTCATTTTCTTCCTGGTGGAGTGTGAGTCAACATGACTTCATCTTCTGCTCTGACCTGAACATTTTCCCTTATATGGAGGAGAAAATATGAGCCCTTTTTGTCCTTTGGGTGTGGGTGGATTGAATGGTTAAAATAATAAAATGTTACATTACAACAAACTGAGCAACTGATTACTAATTTACAGTAAATAGGAACAAAGGAATTAGGCTAAGTAGGAGTAACCACTGGAGCTCCAGGTAACTGTATACTCTTTTAGGGATCTAATGTATGCATAAACACATAAAATTAGACTGAATTAATCTAAATACAAAAAACCTTTTACTGTTTCACTGTTTATTTAAGTTAAATTATTCAGAACATAGGTTAGCACTGTTCCCTCATAGAGGGAGGTGAGGGAACAGTGTTTTTGTTGGGGGGGGGGGTTTACACGTTGGGGTAACTGCTCACACTTTGGAGACCACATTCAAAAACAAAAATATAAATAAATTAATGGGCACCCCAATTTTCAAAAGATGTACTTTGAAGTATCAAATTAGGATAAAAAAATGTTAGAAGTGGTTTTTTGTAAGATAAAGACTTTTTGAGATTATTTTATCCAGCAACTGAAGTCAGACAATTGCACAGACAGAAGCAATTTTCTCTGTTCCTTGATTTAAGTGTGGCAGAATTTCCACATAACCTTGCAGCATGTATTTTCAGAGGAACTACCTGTTCCTCTGTTGCAATGAGGGTTGAGAGTTCAGACGTGACTATCATCATGCAGAAACATGAAGCGGGTCAGACTTTAACTCAACAACAAGGGGATTTCCAATTCTGTACCACAAACAAGACAAAGACAGTCACAGTGTGGAGCAGGAACAAACAGTGCCACTACAAGAGTTCAAACTGTGACAAACAGTCATGTGGTGAGCGGCCATATTGAGCTGAACCTGTTTTGCTGTGTTGAACGTGCCTCTGCCCAGCAGTGCTTTCATGGAAAAGTGCCTCACCACACAAAGTTACTCAGCATATAAAGGCCTTTTTTCATAAAACAAAGCCTCCATTCTCTTGCACTGCATGATTTGGCCTGTTTATGTTGAGCTCGGGCATTATTTCAGCATGCAGCAAATTACGTCAGCACAACTGGCCGACTGGCACATTTAATAGGTCGATAATAGACATTCGTCAGAGGAGTGTTGCCAGTTTTGTATCTGTTGTCCAGAGTAGATCACAAGACATGGCACTGTGTTGAAATTCTGAAAACCACTGGGGGTCAAACTCATCACTTATAGTCACAGTGTGTCAAAGCACATGGCATTTCTTCTCATGTGGCTGTTTCTTCACCCTCAGCCCCACAAACTGCGCATATAAGTGTGTGTGCAGAGGGAAAAACAGCATTTTGCTATGATTGTTACACATTTTTGGACAACTAATATTAACACAAAGCTAAAATGCTATTTTCCTCCTCAATAACTGGTGAAGGTGGGGAAAACTGTTTTTTTCCCCAAATGTGTTAAAGATCGAGTAATATCTCTTGTTCAGAAACTAAATTTAGGACTTTGCGGAAGTTCCTTTGAATGTCGTTGCAGGTTTATCTGCATAAAAACCTTCAAACTGGATGGGAAGTATGCACAGATGTCGAGTGGACCAGGCATTGGCTGGTCAGAAACTTGTCCAGCGTTGTTTTGGATGTATGATTTGGTTTTCTGTCAATCACACCTACGACACTGTAACAGGTTTTCTCTGAGGACCTTTGCATTTTCCCTTCACTGAGTCTTTCTATCTTTCCTGCTTATGGGCAACACTATAGTATTATACTACCACTACCATGCTTCACTGCAGGATTTGTTTTAGCAAGTGTTGAGCACCATTTGGTTTTTGCTAAACATGGTGTTTAGCAAATACCAAAGATCCTCTTCTTCTCATAATCCTTTAATAATCCTGAGTCTGACAAACTCCAAGGTGGTTGCGATGTGCCAAGTGGCATCATTTTAGATATAAAATCTTGCTGGATGGCCAAGGTGGTTCTCTGCGAGAGCTTTAAATGTCTTCTTCATAGACGCAAGAACTATCCAAAGGACAAACTGCGGTGCTGTTTGAGTTCTTAACCAAGAACTTGCTGGATTTTGTCTTGTCATGCAAGGTTGCAAATACAGACAAACCCAGTGTGATTAATGGTTCTTGTACTTTCCCAGTTTTTCCTATGTTAGTGAACGCACAATGCATACTCGAAAAAAGGTACATGAACTCTTAGATTGCAAAACTGGTAGAGGGTAGTAGTAACAACGTGCTTGAAACATTTCTTGTACTTTGAGATTTGCGCAACAATGAGCGGGAACCTAAACCATTCCCCATACCAAACAGTTTTAGTTAGTTTAGCATTAGCCTGCTGCTTTCCTTCACTTTTTTCAGGATTGCACATTCTCCACTTGTTATGACCTTTTCACGAAACCCAGTAAAATGGCAAGTCCTGGCATTTCTCACTTTGTACATAGCTTGTCATGTTAACTGAAATCCAAGATACATATGGGGAAGTCATTTGCACCGAGGTTCACGATTTTTTTAAACCTGCATTGTGAGGAACTCTTCATTGTGTCCAATAAACGTTTAGCCAGTGTTGTATTTTTTTACACATAAACAAAAAGCACTGTCATGATAGCGGTTGTGTGCAGCCAGGAAAAGGACCCAAAATGCAGACTTCACGGAGGCGAAAAAGTGAATTTGAAAAGCAGCTTTATTGCTGCCACAAGGGAAATGTTATAAAACTAAACTAAGAAAATAAGAAGAATAAGAAGAAAAAAGAATGAGGGAGATCGCGACAACGAGCACAGGAAGACACAGACACTAAATACACGAGGGATAACAAGGGAAGTGAGGACACACGAGGAACACAGCTGATACAAATTACCTAGACGCCACAGGGGAAGCACAACAAGACACGCCGAACATGGAAGCAAGACCTTCACAATAAAACAGGAAATGGGAATGTAGGAGTGGCAGACTAGAGGGAGCGAGGGAACACGAGGGAGAGAGAGTGCATATGTGACCGGCTGGGGAAACACAGATAAGCATGACGGAGTGAAACACAAGGAGGGGAAACGAGGCACAAGAACACACCAAACTACAAAACACACACATAGAGGGCAAAGACAGGAGGGGAAATCCAATGAACAAAACTAAACATAACAACCTAGGGACTATAGAATAAACTTTGGAAAAACGAGGTGGACAGGGATAGCTCAGTAGGTAAAGTGGTCGCCCCAAAATCAGAAGGTTGGGGTTTCGAATCCACTGAATGACTACTACCTACACACTGCTCCCCCGGGCGCTGGATTTGCTGCCCACTAGTGATTATTCACACAATAACGAATAAATCCCTTGTTTTGCTTTCAAAATGCATAAAAGGTAATAATAGGTAAGTAATAATAAGTTAAAAAAACATGACTGGCTTTACAATCTGAAATCACCACTATTTCACTCAACCGTGAGTCTTTCAGAGCTCAGTGTCACTGAAACTGGGCCTTTATATGGAGCACAATAGCAAAAGTATCTACAGTTTCTGTTTTACTTTTTCTGACACCAAACCTTTAATTATTTATCTATATCACCCCACCTCCTCACATATTCAGCAACTCAGTGATGGGAAACTGTGCTTCAAGTGGGCGTTAATTCCAACGAGACAAACATTCTGAGAACAAGATGGCAAACAAAGAGTTTGGAAAGATTTGGCTCTGTACAAGGAGTGGTGGCTTTACAAGTCACACTGGCAGGCGAAAGGGGCATTCCCATAGTCTTAAATCAACTAAAGATTTGGCTTCAGCTTTTAAGCTGAAACCAAGTCCCAGTTTTGATGTTTTACTTGCATCTTTTTGAAAGAGTGAGTGTAAACACAAAGAATTATTTTTTTATTATATGCTGAAATATGCAGAAAATACGTTTTAAATGTTAAACAAATTTCTTCAAGTCAAAGATTGTTGCATATAATTTAATTTTTGCTTGATGCAATGTGCATAAAGTTAAAAGAATAAAACTCATAAAACAAGTTCTAAAAACAGACGTTTTCATTTGATTCGATTTGATATGATGGATTATGCAGAAAAAATAGAATTGGGCTGAAAGGTCTACAGTTTTATTACATATTCATGTTGTGTATCATGTTTTTGAAAAGTAACTAAGTAATAAACTAACTAATTACTCATTTAAAATAAGTAATCAGTAAAGTAACGGGATTGCTTTCTTGGAAAAGTAATCAGTAATTAGTAACTAATTACTTTTTTTTAACTAACTTGACCAACACTGGTTATTATTCATCTTTGGCTCTCTTCCAGAGTATATCCTTTGTCCTGTCTTCCTCCCCTCACCTCCGGTCACGAGAGATGGCCGCCCCTCCCTGAGCCTGGTTCTGCTGGAGGTTTCTGCCTGTTAAAAGGGATTTTTTTCTTCCCACTGTCACCAAGTACTTGCTCATAGGGGGTCATCTGATTATTGGGTTTTTCCTCCCCATTAGTGTTGTTATCTTTTAGTATAAAAACAACTGGAGATGATTGTTGTTGTGATTTGAGGCTGTTTAAATACAACCTCATTAGATTGAACTAAATCACTTAAATATCAGTGTTGCATTTTGAAACAATGGCTGTCTAAGTGCTGTATACTGATGATGTATCATGACTCAAAATGTGAAAACATCAAATTTTGGCGTAAAGCTGTAAGTTACAGACTTACATCACACCTGACAGCAGTAAATAACATCATTACGCAGGTGTGTCCCTGAAATGAGCAGAGCAACAAGCAAAGAACAAAATGTTCACACTGTTCAGACCAGCAGTAGTGCTACGTGTGATTACAACATCAAAGCTGAAACAAAATGTGGTGTGTTGCACTAATAGTGTGTTACTGTCCAGTTGTTCATAGCAATATGTACAAGTACACGTGATTTATTTGTATAGTTGATATCACTTCATGTACGTCCACATCAATACAATAATTGATTACACAGCAGTGGAGAGTAGACTTCATCACAGTAGATGTCTTTCTGAAAGCGCTGTAACTAAGTTTAAGAATATAATCCACCCATTGTTATCATCTTCAATGCCCTGTACCAACATAGAGCTGATCAGCTACCTGAACGCTACCCCAACAGAGGTTGATTATCTAGTTAATAATTTTACCTCCTCACTGCGTACAACTCTGGATACTGTAGCTCCGGTGAAAACTAAGGCCCCAAATCCAAAGTCCCTGACTCCGTGGTATAATTCTCAAACACGTAGCCTAAAGTAGATAACTCGTAAGCTGGAGAGGAAATGGCGTGTCACAAATTTAGAGGATCATCATTTAGCCTGGAGAAATAGTTTGTTGCTTTATAAGAAAGCCCTCCGCAGAGCCAGAACATCTTACTATTCATCACTGATTGAAGAAAATAAGAACAACCCCAGGTTTCTCTTCAGCACTGTAGCCAGGCTGACAAAAAGTCAGAGCTCTATTGAGCCAACCATCCCTTTAACGTTAACTAGTAATGACTTCATGAACTTCTTCACAAATATAATTTTAATCATTAGAGAAAAAATTACCAATTATCACCCCACAGATGTAATATTATCCTCAGCTACTTTTAGTACCATTGATATTCATTTAGACTCTTTTTCTCCAATTGATCTTTCTGAGTTAACATCAATAATTACTTCCTCCAAACCATCAACGTGTCTTTTAGACCCCATTCCTACAAAACTGCTCAAAGAAGTCCTGCCATTAATTAATGCTTCAATCTTAAATATGATCAACCTATCTCTAATAATCGGCTATGTACCACAGGCCTTCAAGCTGGCTGTAGTTAAACCTTTACTTAAAAAGCCATCTCTTGACCCAGCAGTCTTAGCTAATTATAGGCCAATCTCCAACCTTCCTTTCATATCAAAAATCCTTGAAAGAGTAGTTGTCAAACAGCTAACAGATCATCTGCAGAGGAATGGCTTATCTGAAGAGTTTCAGTCAGGTTTCAGAGCTCATCACAGCACAGAAACAGCTTTAGTGAAGGTTACAAATGATCTTCTTATGGCCTCTGACAGTGGACTCATCTCTGTGCTTGTCCTGCTAGACCTCAGTGCAGCATTCGATACTGTTGACCATAATATTCTTTTAGCATGATTAGAGCATGCTGTAGGTATTATAGGTACTGTGCTGCAGTGGTTTGTATCATATCTATCTAATAGACTCCAATTTGTACATGTAAATGGAGAGTCCTCTTCACACACTAAGGTCAGTTATGGTGTTCCACAGGGTTCAGTGCTAGGACCAATTCTGTTTACATTATACATGCTTCCCTTAGGCAATATCATTAGAAAACATAGTATATATTTTCACTGCTATGCTGATGACACCCAGCTCTATCTGTCCATAACACACACCATTTAGTTAAACTGCAGGAATGTCTTAAAGACCTGGATGGCCGCTAACTTTCTGCTTCTTAATTCAGATAAAACTGAGGTTATTGTACTCGGCCCTGAAAATCTTAGAAATATGGTATCTAACCAGATTCTTACTCTGGATGGCATTACCTTGGCCTCCAGTAATACTGTGAGGAACCTTGGAGTCATTTTTGACCAGGACATGTCCTTCAATGCACATATTAAACAAATTTGTGAGACTGCTTTCTTCCACTTGCGCAACATCTCTAAAATTAGAAATATCCTGTCTCAGAGTGACGCTGAAAACTAGTTCATGCATTTATTACTTCCAGGCTGGACTACTGTAATTCATTATTATCAGGATGTCCTAAAAACTCCCTGAAAAGCCTTCAGTTAATCCAAAATGCTGCAGCAAGAGTACTGACAGGGACTAGAAAGAGAGAGCATATTTCTCCTGTTTTGGCTTCCCTTCATTGCCTTCCTGTTAAATCCAGAATTGAATTCAAAATCCTGCTCCTCACATACAAGGTCTTAAATAATCAGGCCCCATCTTATCTTAATGACCTTGTAGTGCCATATCATTCTATTAGAGCACTTCGCTCTCGCTCTGCAGGCCTACTTGTTGTTCCTAGAGTATTTAAAAGTAGAATGGGAGGCAGAGCCTTCAGTTTTCAGGCCCCTCTTCTGTGAAACCAGCTTCCAGCTTGGATTCGGGAGACAGACACTATCTCTACTTTTAAGATTAGGCTTAAAACTTTCCTTTTTAGTAAAGCATATAGTTAGGGCTGGACCAGGTGACCCTGAATCCTCCCTTAGTTATGCTGCAATAGACGTAGGCTGCCGGGGATTCCCATGATGCATTGAGGTTTTCCTTTCCAGTCACCTTTCTCACTCACTATGTGTTAATAGACCTCTCTGCATCGAATCATATCTGTTATTAATCTCTGTCTCTCTTCCACAGCATGTCTTTATCCTGTTTTCCTTCTCTCACCCCAACCGGTCGCAGCAGATGGCCGCCCCTCCCTGAGCCTGGTTCTCCTGGAGGTTTCTTCCTGTTAAAAGGGAGTTTTTCCTTCCCACTGTCGCCAAAGTGCTTACTCATAGGGGGTCATATGATTGTTGGGGTTTTCTCTGTATCTACTGGTAAATGGTAAATGGCCTGTATTTATATAGCGCTTTCTAGTCCCTAAGGACCCCAAAGCGCTTTACATATCCAGTCATTCACCCATTCACACACACATTCACACACTGGTGATGGCAAGCTACGTTGTAGCCACAGCCACCCTGGGGCGCACTGACAGACTACTTTATACTGTACAATATAAAGTACCTTGAGGCGACTGCTGATTTGGCGCTATATAAATAAAATTGAATTGAATTGAATTCATTCTTTGCAGTACGTGAACAGCATTAAGTTAAGAGATTAGGTGCTGTCTCATTGGTAGGGACAAGAAAATGGAAAATAACCACACCCACTAGACTCCCACTGGAGTGCTGGATAACTGTATTCTCAATGAGTCTTAATGTTGTGAAACTGTGTTTGAGGTAGAAATATATCATGTGGCGGACAAGCTCTTTAAAGCCTTTTTTAGGGGAAATATTTATATTTAATGATAAGTGTAGCTTTTATGACATAGTGACCACTGAATTTATTATTTTTTTCTATTGCTTTTAGAAATAACTGCCCTGAGTCATTGGCTTGATCATTTTGCCTTGAATGGACAGAGCGTCTATCCAGAAGTTTTTCTATTTTCTATGCCAAACCACAACAAGATCCTTCATACTGCGAAATGAACATCTTCATTTGGTAATGAAGATGCACATAGAGTATTTATCTCACACCCAGCTGGTCAAGGCAGCCTGGTTCTGCCAGGGCTTTCTTCCTGCTAAAAGGGACTTTTTCCTTCATGCTGTTGCCAAAGCACTTGCGCACAGGAGGTTTTCTGTTTTCTCTGTATTGTTGTCCTTACCTTACAACATAAAGTGCACTGAGGCAACTGTCTGGGATTTTACTCTATATAAGTAAAATTGGATTGAATTGAAATTAATTGAATTAAAAAAGACAAAATTTTATGTGCACTAAAGTTGACGTTACTTTGCATTTCTGTTAGTTAGTAGTTATTTTATTAGGTTAGCTTGAACACTGAAATCATGATTACTTGATTTCATACCTGATTTCAGGATTAGTGAGCACTATTAAGCCTTTAAGAAAGATTGTAGTTTCAGTAAAGAAGAATTTTGTAATTTCAATTCAGTGAATTTAAATAAATAAATTTGAACTGAATGAAACCTGGCAAATACACTTAGGGAGCGTATTTAGACTTGTACGGAAAGAAAATGGAAAGGGTGGAGCCGAAAGACATTGTGAGATAGACTTATTATTTTATCTTATTTTAACAATCTTGGGTGGCAAAATGTTACCTGAAGCAATGAACCAACACCTTCCACCAGTACCAGCTTCTTCAAATCCATCCTAGAATCACATTACTTTTCATGGTCAAATACACACTGTTTTCCAAACTGTTCCAAGCAAATCATGTCAAACACGTGTAGAGACTGCTCCCTTATTCTGACTACCAGTGCCACATAATCACTTACCAGCGCAGCTTTGGCTAAAAAAGGAGATTGTCAGTCATGCATCTGGAAAGTTCAAAGATCAAACTATTTCCTTAGCAGAACGTCAAATAACCGTTCATGACAAACTGCCAGTATCTTAAGACACTTGCCCCGTGACACAATAATTAATTTAATCATCTCTTCTGTTGTGTCGCCTACAAAAGAAGTCAGTAATTTAAATTCCACCATCACTGGAACATTTCCTTTTGAGAGTTCAGGTTCACTGCCGATCCTATCAGGTGAGCGCGGGCGTTGTTCAGAAAAGAAATTCCCATCATGTTTGGACTACGTGGGTTTAAATTCAAGTTTGTTCAAGCCAACGTTACAGTTCATTTCAAGTTTGAAGCTGGTGCACAAGTGATACGGAACTCATGTACAAATAAATTCAGCTTGACTCCAGCCAGGTTTAAAGGTACTTTCAGAAGTTATACTTCCCTCCTAAAGTATTAAAGTTTCTGCTACTCTTCCTGTTTCTGCTAAAGATAACCAGCTTTTATCAAACTGCTACTGCTTATTTTGTAACTCAGATGAAATACTGAGGTCTGTAATGTGCAAGTAATCCCTGTGACCCAGAGGCTTTTTTTTTCCGTGCTTGGCCTTGCTTTTGTTGGGTTTGTGTGGGAAAGTCAACAGTTTCACAGTATTCATTTAACTTCTATCTCCAAAATGTTCGGTCAAACAATTCAAAAGGTGTTGCTGGCAGCATGCCTACTATCTGCAACCAACACTGGAATCATTACACAACCAACCTGCCCTATGGTCTGTTGGACAGACGGCATATCCTTGGCTTCCTGTTGGGGAATAAGCCTCCACTCCTTACCATGAGTGTGTGAAGAGGTGTAAAAACCCTAGTGTATAGCACTATATCCTTCTTTTCAGTTGTTGATTGTCTTTTTTTAACTTTGTTTTTGCCATCTTTGCATTTAATATTTCAATGAAATTACTGTCCTTTAACACGATTGGCAAGATATCAGAATTACAGGCTTTATGAGATAAAAGTAAGATTTCTCACATTCACTGTCAATTCTTTCTGTACATTGAGGTGTTACATGAGATTTTGGACTGGTGCCCAAAAGTATCAAAACAAACAAACAAACAAACAAACTGTCTTAAATGTATCTTTTGCCCATATTCTACGTCTAGTTTTGGCTGTATAATTGCTGTATTATTACTGCAGTATTACTGCAACTATTTCTCTCAGCAAAAACTAAATCAAGTTCTGTTTAGTTTGATGGTTCTGCAAGTTAGGACATATCTGTTGAAGTATGTAGAAATCGAGTAGGGGAAAAAAAAGGAAAATACGAAGCTGAAAGAATCAGTTTCCTCTTTGGAGCATCAGCAAAGTTTATAGAGACAATGAGTGGCAGGTGAACAGTAGCTGAGTATTAATCTTCCTTAATCCCGATGGTTTTAAATTGCTGCTGCAGGGGTGACTCAGCTACTGCCAGTGAATCATATGCAATAGACTGAGATCATCTTGTTGTCTTTGATTTCTCGCTCTGCTCTCAGTTTTCTCCTCTTTACTTCTGTCTTTCCTCCCAAGTCAGTCTGTCCCTCCCTTTCTCTGTAGTACACTATCTGCCCTCAGCATCGTCATTTACCGTAACACAGGCAGGCGCAGGGCAACTGTGTGTGAGTGAGTGTGTTTCTACATTATTGATTCCCTCTGAGCACCAGGCAGTAATCTCTGTGCTCAACTCTGATTGGCTGTGTGCTGTCAGGCCTCATTACCTGATAATCCAGACTACAGCTGATTGGATGCTGAAAGACCAGTCATTAGAAATTCATGATGATCTAAGCTGAAGTCACACTACTGATCGGAGGGGTGATGTCATCTCACCTGAGCTCTCTGATAGGCCCAGAGTGACAGATAGATAGATAGATAGATAGATAGATAGATAGATAGATAGATAGATAGATAGATAGATAGATAGATAGATAGATAGATAGATAGATAGATAGATAGATAGATAGATAGATAGATAGATAGATAGATAGATAGATAGATAGATAGATAGTGGATTTGTGGTCATTTCATGTCCTTCTAGACATTTTTCTCCCTTTGTTTCTTTTTGTTTTGTTAATCTATCTTTACAATCAGTTTGTGTCTTGTTTTAGTCATTTTATGCCTTATAGTCTGTGATAGACTGGAGACCTGCCCAAGGCGTAATCAAAACCAGCTGAGGCTTTAGCCCCTCTGGAGCCTTAGATGTATAGATGTTTGAGAAACTGGATGTATGTATGCATGGATGCATGAATGGATCAAAAGAGCACAAAGAAAAGAAACAAAAGGATGTTCACCATTACTCTTAGGGTACAGTCTCCACCACACATTTATATATATATTTTTGTATTTTTTGAGTGAGATCATGCTTTAAAACTGAATGACATCACTCTAGTGTCATGACAGAACAAGGGTGGGACTCAACAGACACACTCAGCACACATGGGGGTTTTGAAATATTTAAAACTGTTGTCTGAGAGTTGGGAAGCAAGTGAGATTGGCTGGATTATTGCGGAGCTCCTTGGGAATGCAGGTTAGTTGGAAACCAGAATCACTAAATACTCAAACTGATGAAGAGATTGGGAACAGAAGGTGGACCCAGAGGAACATTTCCCAACAACTCTACCTGCACAGAAAATAAAGCTGAAAAAACAAGTGATAAAGAAAAGAAAGCGGTCCCTAAGCCTACCTGGACCGTGACATCTAGAGTCAAACAAACATTAGGGGTGCTTCCTAAAAAATGTCCTCAACCTTGCTAGTTGCCACTGATGCACTGACTGTCATAGCAATGACTGTTTGCCAAAGAAACTGAGAACTGAGAAATGGTCTCAGTGGAAGGACAGCTGTTAAGGAGCCATTCTTAAGGAAGGAAAACATGAAAAAAAAAGGCTGAGCTATGACAATTAGACAAGAACTGGAATGAAAATCAGTGTCAACGTGCGATAGGGAGTGATGAATCCAAATGTAAAATTTTTGGTCCAAATTATTGTCAATATGTACACAGGAGGTCAGCAGAGAGGTACAACAGTGAGCATCAGCCATCTCTAAAACTCAGTGAAGGCTCTGTCATGATTTGGGCCTGCATTTCAGTCATGGTGTTGGAGATCCTGTCAGAACTGGTGGAATTATGAATCAGGAAAGCACAGCAAGATTTTGGCACATCTAGAAAACATCACATTGGCATTCGCTTCATTTTCAGCATGACAATGATTCCAAACACACTGACAATGCCGTAAAAACCTGGATACCTGGAAAGAAAAACACACAACGGACAGAAAAAAGGCAGGCAGCATCCAAAGAAGAGCTTTAAATATCTTCAAGAAGCCTTGAAGGTTATTCTTGAAGTCCACTGAGGGAGAAATTACAAGAAAGCTGCTTCAGAGAGTTCAGGTTATGTTGAAGAATAAAGGTGGTCATACCAAATATTTACATTGAAACTGGTTAGAACTGGACAGACTTTATTTTCACCTTGTATACTGTATTTCCTCCCTGAGCCTGGTTCTGCCAGGGGTCTCGCTTCTTCTCACTTCTGATCTTTGGGTTTTTCTCTGTGGTGCTATACTGAAGAAAATACAGCTGAGCTGAACTGAATGACTAATATCTCACTGTAGCTGCTCAGTTTGCCAAGCCAGATGTGATTATATATGAAGCCTCACAGCACCTCAGTTCTGGATTTTAACCCCCTGACTGAATGAGATCCTTTTGCCTGTGCCTGTGTAAAGCTTCGGGACCGAAACTAATAAAAGGGATTCACTGTAAAAAGTGTCCACAGAGCTTGTCCGATGTTTGACGAGCGTGAGAAACGTTCTTCACCACGTCTCAGATGTGAATGATCCGACATTGAAAGCTCACATACATGTCGGTCAGCTGTGTGGAAACAAAAGGAGTTTCTGTTTCACTTCAATGCTTATTATGTAAAGCCAAGTATTACATAATGAATATCATCTAAAAATGTGTGCTGTGACCCCAATTTAAAAACAGAGTCTGTGTTATGATCTCTGTAAGGACTGACTTTTCTCTCTATGAGTAAATGCTATAGCCCACTTATTTAGGTACATTTACCCTGCTCTTTGTTATGATTACATAACATATTTACTGTAGCTACTACATACATCTTACACAAACCCACAAGGCTTTTATTAATTATGATTCTGAAAAAAACTGATTCTGAAAAAAACTAAGACCAATATATAATATATAAGAGTTGTTATATATATAAATATATATATAACAACATATACTGTATGTTATTACATGTGTATTACATACACAATATGTGTGTACATACTCACCATGCGTTGTGTCTTTAACCCTTTAAAGACAGAGTCATAAAATAATTGCCGTAAAATTCTTTTTTCTTTTAAAAACAGGAGTGTTTATTGAACCTTATAATACATTCAATGTGTATTGTGCAATTTATTTAGTTCTTTCAGAAAAAAACCCCTCATAAAAACACACCTATGATACACTTGGCATCAAAGCCTGAACTAAACTGAACTACTATCAAAAAATGGACCCTCAAGTAATAATGCTTGCACTGGCTAAGTGAGGTTTCATAAGCCACGATGAGACAGTAAATACAGGTGAAACATCATGACTTTTCAAAAATGAGCTGGGATTCAAAGAAATGACTCACGCTTACGTGAGAGGCGATTATATGATGAAACCGAGTCAGACGCGATGTAAACCAGGTCACATGCTACCTTGCTCTGCAGGCTGAGATCTGCTGTGTCATGCAGCCTGACAGAGAAGCAGGAAACTGGAAACTAAAAAAAAACAAAGAAAAAAGACTGATGGGGAAAAAATCCACAGAACAAACACAATGAGTCATGATTATCGGAGTGAAACAACTGCAACTCGTGTGTGTGTGTTTGGTGTGTGTGCGCATTGGAATGATCTGGAAAAAGAGGAATCAGGAAGCAGTTTGACTTCAGTGGAGTTAAACTTTTACCTTAATGATGGAACAGGGGGATTCCTCTTTGAGTTTATTTTTAGAACCGCCTCCATTTCACATCCCTATGGTATGTAAACTGATGCAAACTGACCACCAACTACACACTTTCAAGGCTAAAAATCTAAATACCTACTTTATTGTAACTACTATTCTTTTGTTATTCTGGATTAAAGGAAAAAGTTTAAATATTAAAAATAGAGATGGCACAAGTGCAGAAATTTCTCCTGAGTCCAGGAGTCACATAGCAATAGTAACATAGTAACATATCTGTCTTTAATACTGAAACAGTGACGTGATGTCTTTTAAAATCACCGCTTTACACCCTGTCGTGTGAGACAAATAAAGCTCTGTAGTGTCTTGACGTCACTCTGGCTTAAATTGGGATGTGTCTGAGTATTGTATGTTTGTGAGTTGCAGCTGCCAAGGCCTTTTACACTTGATCTTAAAATAGCAACACTGAGCCATCAAGGAGGCGGTGTCACCACAAGCCGAAAGAGATGAAGGACGATGACTTGGGAATCCTGAGATACCCGTATCGTTCCAAAACAGTTTCCAAA
The DNA here is from genome assembly GCF_013358895.1 of Oreochromis aureus. Lineage (NCBI taxonomy): Eukaryota > Metazoa > Chordata > Actinopteri > Cichliformes > Cichlidae > Oreochromis > Oreochromis aureus. The sequence goes on along the minus strand of NC_052956.1, from coordinate 22,925,099 downwards.
ACAGCGATCGCCTCTGTGTGTCTTTGTTTGTGCTTTCTTTGTCATACCAGTAGGTCAGCAGTTTAATAAAAAGAAAGAAAGAAACTTCATTCACACCTGAAAAGAGTTATTTTTCATTGTTATCGTCATAACAACCTCATAATGTGAATGTTTTTCTGCAGCTGTCAGCCACACTGGATTTTCTCCGAGGATGGACAAAATTAAAATGTTATTTTGTCAGCTTCCTGTTGTCAACATTTCGTGTTAGAGTTACCCCCTTTTAAGGTTTTTTAAACACAAACATTAAACAAGGACTTGGAAATCTATCAGTTGTGTCACATTAGCTGTGATTCATATAAAAATACAGTATAATAAATGTTCATGTCGTCACAGAAAAAAAACATTGAGAACTCTGTAAAGAAAGAATACATCAAAATAAACACCAGAAGGAAAAATTAAAATAAAAACCTTTTAAAAATTGATATGAATAAATCGCATTTATTATTTTTCAGGAACCAAAACAGAGCTTTAGATCTAGAAACGAAATATCATGATTGAAAACTGTGACAGTTTTTGTCACTATGCAAAATAAAAACTAAACAAAGGTGTGAATTTTACAGGATGGATCGAGGCTCTGACAGAGGATTCCCTTCTCTCGCTCTCTCGCTCTCCCTCGCTCTCTCTCCGTCACTGCCTTTGTGCGAATACCTCGCTTGATCGCCTGTGTTTGTGAGCCAAGGTTGTTTTGTCGCCATGGTGGCAGCCATGTAAACATAAACAGAGGGGTTAGTAGAGCAGCCTGAAGCCTCAGTCATGGATCCACTTACAGAGCACACAGCGAATAATGATTGGGGTCATCAGGCAGCAGATTTATTGGGAAATGAGTGAGAAAACAGTTTCTTCTTGTTTTATTTATAAACCCCGTCCTTCCTTTACAACGGTTTGTAACGTGTCTAGGTTGAATTTTGAATTTTTTAAAATCATGTTTTTTTCTTATACTTTTTGCTCTTTGTGAGGATATTCACTGACATTCATGCATTTCCTGTGCCAGGTTTACCCTAACCAAACTTTAACCCTAAAACTAAATCTCTTAAACAGGGATGTGCAAAAATAAGACCCAGCCAAAGAGTTCAACAGAGTACAAAATTTCATCACTAACAGTCTAAAACTTGCCTCACTTCTGGACAAGTACACACAACATCTTTCTAATTATATACTAATATATTTTCATCCTTCTTGGATTCCTGACAAATGATTAAGGTGTGGTTCTCAAGAAAGCCGAAACCCGCAGTCTGCTTTTTCTGCTCAGACAAGTTTTGAACAAACACCATGCACACACACACACACTCAGTGAGTGTATCCTTATACGTTCCCACTCCAAAACACTTCACGAATTGCCTGCGGGGAGCATCTGTAACTTATAGTCTCACCATAAAAAGTAACCTGGGTTACGCTCTGTCTAAACAGGCTCTTATTATTTTGTGTTCTTCAGAAACAAGGCTGAGACACAAGCAAATATTTGATTGGGATTTTTTTGTTAGGGATTTGGCAACCTAGGAAGAGTTTTCATTTTCTGTATACAGGAAAAGAAAGTTGATTTGCAAGATTATAATTTGAGACTTGTGCAGCAGTCAGCACTGTCACCTCCCTGTAAGAAGATTCTGGCTGAAGTGCTCCAGCTACTCCAACTTCCTCCCACAGTCCAAAGACTCACATTGGTGATTATATGAGCTGTAGGTGTTTGTTGTGACAGAGTGAATGGTTAGCTGTCTCTCTGATAGACTGGTGACCTATCAAGGGTGCACTCTGACTCTTGCATCATGAAGCTGGAACAGGCTCTGCCTACCTGCAACAGTAAGTTGGTTACAAAATGGATACATTTTATTGTCTAAAAGTTTGTTCCTCTTTTAATTTTATTAGTCTACTCAGCTCCAACAACTCCGAAAGTCCCTGAAAAAATTAAGGGGGACTAAATTTCATCCATCACTGGTTAATGAACTATCTGAATAAAAGTAGTAGATACCGTCATGATCTGGCTCAAAGACCGTAACAGCTAATGAAGAGCTACAAACTGTGATCACAGTTGGTTATGCTTACTATCCACTAGAAGATTTTAAAAGAAAGACAAATATCTAAAGTGTGCCTTCCTGTAAAGTAAGTCATAAACTCATCTAAACTGTCTCCTGAATCATATCTGTTTGGGAGACAGACATTGTCTCTACTTTTAAGATTAAGTTTAATACTTTTATTTTTGCTAAAGCATAGTTAGGGCTGAATGAAGTGACTCTGAATCCTCCCTTAGTTATGCTGCAATAGGTGTGGGCTGCTGCAGGCTTCCCTTGATAGACTGAGTATTTCTCCTTTCCTCACTGTCTGTTTATACACCACTCTGCACTTAATCATGAGTTACTATTAACCTGTGGCTCTCTTCCAGAGGGTCTTTTGTCTTCCTCCTCTCACTCCCAGCCAGTTGTGGCAGATGGCTGACCCTCCCTGAGCCTGGTTCTGCTGGAGGTTTATTTCAGGGAGTTTTTGCTTCCCACTGCCAATAAGTGCTTGATTGTTGGGGTTTTCTCTGTATCATTTTTCAGGGTCTTTACCTTACAATATAAAAAAATGTTGAAGTGACTGTTATGATTTGGTACTGTATTCACTACCTGGGACCACATCCTCTGAACGATGAGCGGAGAGGGATGAGGGAGTCTCCACTAAACTACACTGGGGATCTCACAGGTTCACTATTTTCAAGACTACAAGTAGATTTATTTTGGAATTATTTCCCATGATCTTGGATGTGGAAATTCCCAAAAAGCAAAGAAGCTGGATTCTATTGGCACGTCAAGATAAGAAAAAGACTTGTGACCACCTTACACCAAATAACTGAGATAGCAGAAGTGCACTATAGCTTTATCAAAGCTGTTTTACGCTGACATTTGTCTGCATCACTGAAAGAGTTTGAAAAGTTGTTATGTTCGGGGCCTGCATGGTGGTGTAGATGTGGTTGGATGACCAGAGTGAGGTGCAAAGTGTTGTATAGTGCTACACTGGGCTCTTATTTTCAAGGTCACTGGTTACAGGTTCATCAAATCTAGGTAAATACCGAGTCTGTTTTCCTCTGCTGCTTTCAAGGACATGTTGGAAACTACAAGGCTTTTCATATCTCTCTCTTTTGTGCTTCCACACCATCACTGTCTTCCTCGGCTTAATCTGAGCACGTTACTGTGATGGTGTATGATCTTTTTCTTTATATTCATAAAATGCTGGAGTCATTTAAGATGATAACTGTGTGAACATAGTCGTATTCCTCCGCTGCCCTCTTGGCCAGGTCTCAATCTTCCTCTCAATGAGAGTTTCACCTGGATAAATAAAAGAACTTTAATGACTGTCAGCATACAAATCAAACGTGTCACAAACACTGCTCATGTGACCTCTCTAAGTACACTAAACAAAATTAAAGACAGACAATGGAGCTGTGATATGTTTAAGTGACACATTAAATAATTTTCTTATTTTCCTAAATGCTTGTTTCCTTGACTCCTCTCTTTTTGTGTCTCTTACAAACTATCCCTTTACCAAACACATTTGGTAAAGGGATGAGGAAAGGAAACAAGAATGTACAAATGCTCCAGGAAAGGAAAGAAGGAGTAAAGAGGCAAATTAGGACCAAGCAGTGGAAGGGCACTGGCACTCCATGGGCAGCTCTGGACTGCCCATGTCCCTGCAGAGATCATCTTCTGTCAGATGAGGGTATTGTCAAAAATGTGTGGTACAACCAGTCTGTGGGCCACTCTTGTTTGCGCTGTTGTTTTTCCATCATTCAGCTGTGGAAAAGAGCAAATGCACAAAGAGCTGAAGTAAAACGGAGTGTTAAAAACAATGAACAAGTATCCACTGCAGCCACTGTCTGCACTTTGCAAACTGTATTTTTTTAATCTTTTTAATCTTTCTAATGTTTTTTTGTACTTCTTTCATTCCTAATACGCCCCACTGGTGCTCCCTTACCGATTCCGGTCCACTTTACGATCAGTCAGCAGTGTCCACATAGACCAATGTGCAGTTGGGATTTCGGAGGAGTGCACGGGAGCAGCTTGGTTTAAAAAAACCCCTTTCTAAAGCAGTACAGTACAAATAGACACAATCACAGCATCATAAATTAACCATATCTTGAACTCACATTAACAATAAGACATCAATGCAAAAAATACAAGATACACAAAGCCAAAGTCATTCATCAGTCAAGTGTTTTCAACATGAAGAACTGTTAAAAAACGTGTCGTGCCAGGAAATTGCCTTAAAACGAAAATAATTTTTATGAGTTTGACAAAGGAACCGAATGCATGAAAAGATTTCAAAGGTGTTAATGCTTTTCTCAGCTCATGACGGGTCTTTTTTTTAAACTCTTAAACACCCTTTGAGTGCTCAAGTTAAGTGCCGACAAAAGAAGCAGCTTGCAAAGCATTCGTGGAATGAATACCTGCCATATTTCATTCTCACGTTAGCGTCAAGGTGACGAAAGGTGCACATTCAGAGCAAACTCAGAGGGAACTTCCATTTTTTTCGCAGCAAGTCTTTGAAATTGAAATATTTACGTAGCTCACCTAACTTTCAATTTGCATGCCTATATAAGGAAAGGAAACAAAATCAAGTCTGTGGGCTTTTCACGTAATTTCCATAATGGCTTTCGGCTGTACTGCGTCAGCCAGCAAGCATGCAGGTTCAGGACATGTTGTTAAAACAACAGGGGGGTCATTGTATTATGTAATAGGAGTAAAGTTCAATCAGGTGTCTTGGAGAATCTTTTACCTTCACCTACATCAGCAGGTTGGACTTTATAAAATAAAATAAAAATAACAAAATAGTTAAAAATAAAAATCCTAGATTTACTTTTATAGAAATTATACATTCTTATCATTGGAGCAGATCACGACTGCTGGGAAGAAAAAAAGAGGAAGATTTAGGAGTACAAAGGAAAAACATGAAGAAGAAATGAAAGGAAATAAAAGGAGGAATCACACACTGGGAAGGAAGAAAGGGAAGTACTGTTGAAGTACTCTAAACCTTTCTGTGTGGCACTGACATGAAGTCAGCTCGCCAAGTTTAGAGTCTCAAAACCACGAAGTCACCGACAGCATTACCAACAAACTATACTTACATCGTTGTGCCAGTGTTTGTGTTTTCATATACGAAGACACAAAGACAGAGTGTAAATGTCACAATTATTTGACTGAGCTCAAAAACACACATAATGACGGGCAACATGTGCCAGAAATGACTTTCATTCAAAAATAAGCAAACATAAAGAAGCCAGATGGACACTGCAGTCACTTGTTTTTGGTTTACTGCTGAACTTTCTCACTGAATTAGTACGCTGATTATTACAGAAATTAAAAAAGATGTCCCTAATAGGAGAAAAGAATGTTTATCAGCTTTTACTTGTTTTTAATCAAAATTATTATTTTTTTCAGCAGTTCAACAGCTAAAACACTTTCAGATTATACAGTTTAAAGCTTTGTTAATGATTAAGTTTTCTTTAAGGTCCAGCATTTCAAATTTACACTGCCTTTGAAAGAACTGGTAGGAATGACAAAGTATAACCTGTCTGACTGCTGATCAATGAGTGCTGTTAAATACATTTAAAATAATGAAAATAAAAAGGTGGTGATTACACAATAAGAAGTGTTAATATGGTGAGGAAACAAAACAATTGCAGAAAAATGTAGTTATTTATGAATAGTTTAATATTTTCTTGGCAATGATAAATGAACTGAACCTTACTACTACAATATAAATATTTTTATATAGATTTTATATAAAATCTCCTTCCCCTGTGAAATTATACCACTAAACACACCTCCCATCTTTTATAACACACCATACAGCATATCTGAGAGACCCCATTCTCTGCTCCCCATCATCATGTTTTACTTTTACTTCTTAAAAAATGTAATTTCTTCATTTTATGTTTTGATACTTGCACCAGTTAAGTAAATAAGTGAATAAAGCCAGAGAGACAAATCTATCTTTAGCAACTTGCTGGTGAACAGTTAACACGTGGCTAAATGATGACTTTGCAGTTCCTGCTACGAATCCTGCATACTTTGCATGGACAGTCAGTAAATGTCACTGCCACATCCTGCTCTTCTTCTGCGGCTTCATACTGTCACAACAGCAGAAAACACTGAGCCAAAATGGAGAGAACCAGCCAAGCATTTCCTGCCCTCAGGATGTTTATGCATACCTGAAGATGTATGCTTGTGGCTTTGTGTACGTGTGTGTGTGTGTGTTTTTTAACCAAGTTATTTCTGACTCCTCAGCTATTTATAATTAACCTATTAAGCTCTAGACTACCAAATTAAGTTGATCACAGCTTCACTGCTGTAAGGTCAGCCTCTGTGGATAAGAATAGAATAGAATTCAACGAGAATTCAAGAGAGACTTGACCCAAACCACACAAGCCTAGAGATCAGTCAGTGACTCCTTAGCAACCACAGGTCGTTGGGAAAAATAGTGTAAAAATGGTTGCCTGCAGACAAGTTGGTGAGTTCCATGCAATCTACTGCTGACAGCTGCAAGCTACTAGCAATCAAAGAAATAAATCACTATAAATCACAATAAATCACTAGAAGGCTTTCAGTGTATTAGCATGCACTGCTTCCCTCATAGCAAAATTGGTATGGCCTAGATCTGGTCCACACAATGTGCTTACACATGGCCCACATACCGCAAAAAATGACGGCCCTTTGGTGGCCCAGATCTGGTTTGCCAGAGGTGGCCGACACATGGGCCAGCACAAGGCCAGTTACAGACACACTGCTGGCCCTGTGCTGGCCCAGAAGAGTTACAGTTCTGGCCCCAGATGTCAGCCTAATGTAACCCTTAATCAAGCCATGTAATAAGAACATGTGCTGGAACATGATAGTGCAAAAGCTACAAGACGAAACTCTGTTCAGAAAATGAATGGACTGATTCTTATATAGCACTTTTCCAGATTACTTACAGTGCTCTATACAACATGCCACATTCACACACTTTCTCTAAACTGAGTGCTTCCTAACTACATTCATACACATTCGCACTCTTGACATACAGACTGGAGGAGCCAGGGATCAAACCACTAACCTTCCGATCAGTAGGTGACCTGCTCTACCACCTCAGCTACAGCCACCCGGTGGTAAACATGAGTAAACACTCACTAGGTTTTGGGTAAAGTGTACACACACAAACTTGTCAAACCTGCATTTGAAACATTGGCTACCATGGCAGTATAGTATTGCAACATTACAACTGGGTCTTCTATCTAAAATAGGAAAATAGGAACATAAATAGTGCCATTATTGGCAGACCTGGCCCACATCTGGTTGACATACACCCTGCCTTGACACCAGTCAATGAGAAGTGTCAGCTTGATGCTGGATCCGGGCCAGACCTGTTTTCTATGATCCTGGGCCACATAAACCAAACCACAATCGGGCCAGATATGGCATGCCATCACATAAACAGTGCCATCATTGCCAGACCTGGCCCACATCTGGTTGACATACCACTTACCATGCCAGAAGTCAGCCAGCAGTGCCGACTTGACACCAGATCTGGGCCAGACCTGTCTGCTATGTGGGTTTGGGACTGATTACAACCAATGACAGCCTTCAGCAACCTTCAGCAACCACTCACTGACTGGTTGGGGACTACACAGATTTCCAGAGCAACTGGTGATTGTCAGTGGAGTCAGTGGCCAGTCTCTAGGCGTTTGCAAATGGGTTCTTATCCATTCATCTATCCATCCATCTCATCTGGAGGGAGCCTTTCACAAGCCAGCTGAGAGATATAATAATTCCAGCGAGTCCTGAGTCTGCCCTGGGACCTCCTCCCAGTAGAACATGCTCAGAATACCTCACACAGGAGGTGTCCAGGAGGCATCCCAGTCAGATGGCCAAACCACCTGAACTGGTTCTGTTTGATGAGGAGGAGCAGCAGCTTCCTTCTTGAATGACAGAGTTGCTTGAGCTCTTTAATTACGAACAATGTTTTCATTTTGCTTGTTTGGAGTCTAATTTGAAAAATTTCACTTTCACTTAATTAAAATAAATAATAAAAAAAAAAACAGTAAATAAGAGATAATTATCTGTGACCCTTTATAAAATGTTTCAGCCGTATCTCATCTAGAACTGATGCTGGTGAACTGATCGAGAACTGATGAAACACAAATGACCCACACAGTAGTAGCAGGTTTCCTCTTCAGCAAGTATCTCTTCAAAAAATGGCATCAGATGGATTTTTTAAAAACAAGCAGCCAGAAATGGAGATCTAAGGAAAAAAGTTTTAAAAAATCTGTTATTTCCTTGTCTTTCCCTTTGATTTTGGTTATGCTGCATAACTTACGATACTTGCTGATGTAACAGACATAAACCACATTATGAGCATGAGAAGATTCTGTGGCATGCCCATGCAATGCTGGTTCCTGTCTCTGCCGCTGCTGCCCACAAACACACAAGCTTACACACAGAGACATACATGATTTTACTGTGTTACACAATTTACAGAATTACATGTCTGTAAGCAGTAAGGAGTTTTCACTGTTGAGAAATTAGGCCAGATGAGTTCAATTCTGATTATAAGACAGCACTTGTCACTTGAAATATTTACTGCCACCTTCCACTCCAACTCAGTTCAGTTGCATTTATATAGATCCAGTTCATAACAACAGCCACCTCGTCGCACTGTGAGGCAAAGACTCTACAATAACAGAAAGAAAGCATAGCAAATCACATCAGAGGTCATTTGCATTTTATATTGACTCAGAGAGTATTCAGTCCATTAATCAACTTGTATATTCAATTCTAAATGGATGAAATTGTTTTTTGTCAATCAGTACACATTAACACATAATAATATGTAAGCATGCAAGTGTAAGCATGATTGTAGACATTTATGCATACCTTGTAGGTGAAGGTAAACAAATATTGATTTGATAAAAATGTTATATATCTTTTGTATGCTGATAACTGTCAAATATAAGTCAATATAAGTCTTTTTTTTACTTACTTGATATGTATGTATAACCAAAACCAAAACTTCCTTAAGTTATTCTGCTTAACAGCTATATTGCATTTCATGTCATGTATTCATTAATCTCAATGTTCGAGGTTCTTTATTTGCCATTTGTGTATAAAACCAGCAGTCAAGGCACATTTGAAGTCTTGTGCAGAGCTCTCTCTGTCATAGTTAGCATGACTGGTAGATCAGACCAATCTGTCCAAGGTGTGAAGGCATAAAAATGTCATTGAAATTGTATGTTTTTAATGAGCAATGGCATGTTACCAAATGTATATCATCATTAAAGTGACAGTTTTTTTCCCTCAATAACATTGCTCAACATGAAATGTCAAAACTTTCCTTGGCTTAACCTTCCACTGAAATAAAAGCAAGGAAAACACAATTAACATTGAGTGGCATCAGGAAAAACAACCCAGGTGAGTTCACTTACACTCTGTCATGAATCACTGAATCCACCTGTTGGTTTAATAAAGAATAAGCAGATGCAGGAACAAGTCAAACGAGAAGTTTCAGGCCCAGAGGCGATCGCAGCTAAAGTGTCTCCAGCAGGAAGGTGGTGTTTCCGTTTAATCAACTGACATGAAAAATGAACATCAGGAACTTCCTGTTTGGAATTTCTTTTTTTTCTTTTTTTACCTGATTTGTAATGCATGGATAGAGAGGTGATGAGAAGAGTGAGAGATGAAACATACATGAAACTTTAATCAGGCCTCAGGGAAAACTGGGTCACTGCTGCAGAATGCACCTCAAACAAAGAGAGGTCTTTCACATCCAAGCTGCAGAAACTGGTTTGGTTTTCACTTCCTCTCTGGGACATTGCAGAGACAAATTACTTCTAAACAAATCATGTAGGACACATCTCTGATAGAGTAGAGATCCACTATGTCATTCTTGAAGACTGAATGCTAAAGGGAAAAAAAATATGCAATAAAATATAAAAAATGGGCAAAAACACTACAGCTCAACCTGGGAACACTGATTTAGTCATTTTAGTAATTTTGTTTAGTCAGTAAAAGTCTAAAAGAGCAGCCTTTTTATTGATTTTATAGCATTCAATAGCACTACTTCACTGTGAAGCAGATTCTGCCAACACTTTGTATTAAAGTAATTAAAAATAAGTTGATTTACTGGATTAAGATCTGATGACTCTTGAGGCCATTTGAGTACAGTGAACTCACTGTCATATTTAAGAAACCACTTTGAGATGATTTTAGTTTTGTGACATGGCCTGCTAGCCTGTTGGAAGCATCTATCGGAAAATGGGTGCACTGTGGTCATAAAGGGATGGACACGGTCTGCAACGATACTGTGGTGGACTGTGAGGTGTTTAAATGATGCTCAGTTTGTAATAAGGGGCCCAAAGTGTGCCAATAAAAATTAAGACACCATTACACCACCAAGTGTTGTTACAAGGTTGGATGGATTCATGCCTTCGTGGTGTTTGCGTCAAATTCCTACCTTACAACCTCAAGACTCATCAGAGCACGGCTGACCTTTGCTGACGCCCACCTCACAGTCACGTTACCTTAACATCCACGGTCAGCTCTGTCACAGAAACACAGTGTGGTCACCAAAATGTGGTTTTAGGAGAATGGCAGAACAGTTATTTGTGAAAATGAGGAACAACAAACAGATGTAGGTGGAAAGACTTGAAAGGAGAAGGAAACAATGATGAAAACCAAGAACAAAGGGTAAGACTAAGAGAGAAAAGGTCGTAAAAGGATTTCATCATGGAAAGTTTGGGGTTTAATGTTCAGTAATGTTGTATTTATAGGTATAGGTAATAGCTAATAGGTAATATAGGTAATTTGAGGAGGGTATAATGATCTTCAATTCTGCCCAATAAAATCAAATAAACATACCCACTTTATATGTGGCTAATCGCTCCTTCATGGTCATCTCCCTGTGCACCTCTGGACCACTTCAAGTGCAGCTGTGACTTTGCATCGTACAGACTGCAATGAGCAAATGTCAAACTTCAATGGGACGGATTGTCATTTATGATTAATACAATTACATTTTATTCATTTAACGCCAAATCACAGCAACAGTTCCCTCAAAATGCTTTTTATTTTAAGGTAAATACCCTAAAATAACACAAGAAAAGAGAGAAAACACCAACAACAGAGAAAACCCCTATGAGCAAGCACTTTGGCGACAGTGGGAAGGCAAAATTGTCTTTTAACAGGAAGAAACCTTTAGCAGAACGCTCACAATGAATTTGTCACCACCTCAGGGTCAAAATACCCTGATGTGTCTGAAAGGGGACATTCACACTTGAAAACTAGTTCATTGGCCATGCTAACACAATCTTTGCTCTCTACCAGCCAGACTTACTTATTTGTGACTTTGTCCTCTTCCCCAAAATGAACCTAAAGGTTTGCTATTTTGAACCATAGATGTAGTAATGCATCAATACTTGAGGTGTTTCTGTGCTCCCACAATAGTACCTATAGGAAGAAACTGGACAAGTGTTTGTGATTTGCAGTGAGAATGTCTGAAGAGGCCAAAATGAATAGTTTACTTTTGTTTGATGTTTGTGTTTGGCATGAAGGTCACAAGCTGAAAGCCTGTCTTGGAATTTTCATCACCTTGAATCCAGATAAAAAACACACAGTAGCCTTTGGCATCTTAATATCAGTCCAGATTTTTTGTCTGAAAAGGAGCCTTCCAGACAAAACTTGTTAGTCTATCAATAAGGTTGTTCTGTGTATGTCATGAACTGGCTGTGTGCAGGCAGGTGAGGACCCAAACGCAAAACTCACAGAAACAGGACTGAACTCAAAAATCACTGCTTTATTGCAGGATTAACAACGACACAGAACGTAACACTAGACTGGGAATGGTAAACTGAGAAACAAGGACACACAGGGCAAAATCACACAGGGATGAGACATTGACGACGCGACGCTAAGCATGGAGAACACAGGGCTTAAATGCAACAGGCAGTAACAAGGAAATGAGACACACAAGGGGAGCACGGCTGGGAGCAATCAAACCTGACGAGACTCAGGGACGCAAAACAGAATACATTAGCCTGAGACACTGACCTTCAAAGTAAAACAGGAAACGCACAGACAGAACTTAAAGACGCAGACTCAGGAGAAACAGAGACATCGGACCAGGGAGGGCACAGAGACACAGAACAGAAGGAGCTCAAAATATAACCAAAACCCACCCCTAAAGAACATGAAAACAACAATTAACCTTAAACACAAGATAATAATAATCAAAACCAAAACCACTGAGTCACAGACTCAGGACCATGACAATGTACTATAGTGTAGTATATAGAACAGATGTAGCGGGTGTTTAGGCCTCTTGGGAGTTTGTGTAAATTTAAATCAGTTAAGACTTTAGATTTTTTTAATGGGTGGAGTCATTAAATTTGCATTGAAATCATATAAGCCACAAATAAAGTCTTAAAATAACATTTGTAGAGCCTGATTCTGGGTAGATTTGGGAAATTGAATATAACATGGAGTAATTATGCTTAACAAAAACAACACAAATGACTCCTGACTTTTAACTTGCAAAACATTTAGATTTCCTTTGTGTTAGCCTCTATGGACTTCAATGTGCTGAATTTTTATTAGTTACAGGCATGAGTCCAAGTCAGGAAGGGCATTACAGTAAACATGAATTGCACATACGCTTCCTGAGTGTGATAAATTACTTTTCTTATCTTTGCTGCCGAATGGAAAGATTAAACTACGGCACACGGCAGCACAGGGAGGTTGGTTTTATGTTTCAGTGAACTTTTGAAGAGGTGCTAGAAACACTGGGAGAAGACCAGGAACACGCCTCACACAGCCTGTTCAGGTGTGGTTTGATAAAGAGAAACTCAAACAGTTGAACCAGTCTGGGCAGTGAACTGAACTGGCATAAATGCACAAACAATGACTCACACTCCTTGTCCTCATTGACCTTAAGCTTACATTAGCCTGCGCAATGTGGTTCCTCTATAAAGATAACAGACTGTACCTTTGACCCATTCAACTCCATTCATGCTCAGAAGAGGATTTACCATCCCACAAATGACACCTTCGCAACCATAACCACCCACGGCTTCAGGTTCAGGAGCAGGACAACAACCTCTAAAGGAAAACCTTTACTTTTGATCTCATGTTTTCGGGCAACTGGGGTTTGTTTACTGCATGAAAGGATGCCTCAAGGTAGCAAAAAGTATTTATAAAATAGAAAACAATAAGAATTAATTGGATAGATCAAACACAAGCAGGGAAGTAAAGAACTAGTACAAAGACAGTTCGTTAGAGTGCAGTGGCTCGGGATTGCACAGTTACCTCTGGAATCTGAACAAGCAACGCTGCCGCCCTTGGTAATGTCAAAATTATTAAAAGGTCCAACCGTCCATCCAGTTTCTTAAACATCTTTTTAACTAAGGCTCCACAGGGGCTAAAACCTCAGCTGGCTTTGATTAAACCCCGGACATGTCTCCAGCCTGTCACAGACTGAGAGACATACAATAACTAAAACAAGACGCAAGCTGATCACAAAAAGCGATAAATGATCATACAGACAGAAAAAATGTCTGGAGGGAGATGAAGGGCTCACAAAGACAAAAAAAAATGGCCACATATAAAATGACCACAAAAAGACAAATGACACACGGTTTTATAAAAGTGACGACAGAGACTCTAAATGACCACAAAAAACTGAGAGTGACTTCAAAGAGACAGAAAAAATCCCACATAGGCGCAAAATTTAAATAAAAGACAAAAAATACATCCACAGACTTACAGACTTACAAAACAAAACAAAACATAAAATTACCAGAAAGAGACTGAAAATGACCACAAGGCAAAAATGACCACACAGAATAAAACAATGGCTACAAAGACTGGACAAATGACTAAAAAGAGAACAAAGACCATGCAGCACACCCAGAGACGAAAAAATGGCCACAGAGAGTCAGAGCACGACTATAACGATCTAAAAAGACACACTAACAACAAAGACACACAAAGAATCCCCAATCAGATTGTGTGACTGCTCACAGAGACCTAGTCTTAAACATCATACAGTCAATTTGGGATTACATCAGGAGACAGAAGAGAGTGAAACTGAAAAAATCCACAGAACGGTTGTGACATGTTCTAAAAAAATGCCAAACATGCAACAACTACAAAGTTCTTTTGAAAAAAGTGCTAAAAATAAGTCAGACAGAAGCCCACATCAAGGTCAAAGTTCACAAAAAACTGCTTGTCATCTCTTGTCACGTGAAACTGCTCACGTTAGCGCCATAAAAACTGAATCATCGGCCTGCTTTTTGCCTTAAGGCAGTGTTATTATGATGAATCATAGCCACAGTACAGTTTCACATAGGGTCTGATCTTTGTCTCTGCTTTCTGTGGTGAGTGTCACCGTTCACCACAGAAAGAAATCTCCACAGATATCAGTTCAAAACCTGAACGATAGAATGATCATTGAACCTCAACGGAAATATAGTTTAAGAACAACCGAGAGTAAAATTCAGTGAAACTCAGACAAAGGAATGAACGTATGCACAAGGGTATGATATCACTGTACTTTTATTACTCAATCTGAACACTGTGATAGCAAATAACACAGTCGGATTATAGGACCATAAAAAGTGAATGACTACACATATACACACACAAGTCTTTGATTTCTTTTTAACTTTTTTAAGAATAAGAAACTTTGCATATTTTTTAATTCATACAGTAAATGTACAGTTGGCCTAGAGCCAAAGAATCACCCAAAAAATCAAATTTACTGCATAATCAGGTTATTTTGATCTGTTTTAATAACTGCAAATAAGTCTGCCACATAGTATAATATCAAGGCAGGTCAATTGGAGTCACTTGTTTAGAACAACCTGTGGAAAAGTGAAGGTATTGGGCAAGTTTTTAAATATTCTCATTACATGTCAGGACAAAAATCTAAGCCATGAAGATAAATAAACTTTCTGCATACCCCAGGATAAAATCTAGTGAAGGCAAGGGTATGAAAAAATGTGACGTGAAAGAAGTTTGGAACAACCAGGACTTTTCTTAGAGTCGAGCATCTGGCCTAGCTTACTTGGAAGGGGCTTGGTGAGTGATGTGACCAACCCAGCAGTCCCTCCATGCAGCATGCCATCAGCTGGGTTAAAACCTCACAGAGCCCTGAGCTGCAGTCAGCCCTGAGAAAGTGTAGCAAAAGCAGGATGTTCAACAGTGCGTTATGTTCTTTTGTACCGGCGTTTTATATACAAGTTAATGCTGATTAAGAACTTTGATAAGAGAAAACGCATCTCAAAACCTGTTGCATGAATCTCTGGAATGATGTTCAGCTCAGAGACCGTAGACAGAAGTTCACATGTGGTTCCACTTCTCAGCGTATTCCAAAGAAAAGGGAACACAGCAAAACAGCTGACACAGCTGTACTGCTGCCACGTGCTTTGGCACGAATTAAAGGTCTAAATGTTCATTTTAATGTTTAAAAAACTTGCAATATTTTAACTCCAATGTTCGTGTAGCTTCATGGACAAAATCTACAACACATGGAAGTGTGCAAAAATATCCACTATATAAATAGTGAATATTTTCTGAAAGTCTTGTTTTTGTAATGCTTTCATTAACACTCTTCAACAGGTGGCACAAAATAGTGCCTAATAGAGTAATGACAGAGTAATAAATTTAATGTTCTGGCAACAAAACATACTCTTAAATCCATCATTTAAATGTTACAAACAGACAAGTTTGCATAATTATATAGAAACTGTGAATAGACTGGCAGATGATAGAAAAAATAAACTGTTCATGTGCAGAAAGTTTAAAAGTCATGTGCAATATATAAATGTAAAAATGAAAAAAATGTACAGCTCATGTTAAAAACTCTCCAGTGGGCTGACAGGGCCTCTACCCCAGCAAACGAACAGAGGTGGTCATAGTTTTCTTTTCTTCTTTTAAAGTAAGTATGCAAAAATGAGACTGGGCCATCCTTTGTACTTGCCCCACCTTTTCATGTATGATACAGTTGTGATGGTTAAAACTCTCATCTGTAAAATGCAGTGCATGGTCATAAATGGCACCAAGAGGCCTGCAGATGGAGGGGCAGTCAACGTGTGAGCAAAATCCCCACAATAAAGAAAGAAACTCGGATTTTACAAAAATCACATTTTAAATAACCTGTTTTTGCTTTATATAATTCCATTTATATTTGCATGCAATCATTTCCTGTTTCCCTAAAAAATAAGGTTCAGTAAAGTTAACAGCAGTCAATCGATTTAATACCAAAGTTAGTAGTTTTCTGTCTCTCAGCTAATTTAATGACTAATTACATCAGCATAACAAAAACGACGCTCGTATCAGCTCCCGGTTATTTTCAAAGCAAGAATGAAATACTGTCGTGGAAATAATAATACACTGTATATCCCTTCGTGGATATCTAGCATGTGGGCCACAGGCTAATATTACAGGATAATGTTCATTGGCTGAAATCCCTTATTAAGAAAAGGAAGCGAACGATCTTCCGTTTAACAGGAAAGTAGGGCAGCTGATGCGTTTTCTGGAAACAGGCATGAATCTGCACGGTTCGTAATGTGGCGCTAATTTGCGGCCGCTCGGGCATCCGCTGGTGCTGCAGTTCCATTTCAGCAAAACGCAGATTTACCAGAATGCGTTGAATCACTCAGACCGAAAGTGCAAATGATCCCGACCGGCTGCCGTAAGCTCGAAAACCTGTTTACCACATTAACAATATACTGTAAGCCTCGCATTAAGCATCTACCCAACCGCCGTGTTTCACGCCCCGATTCTCATCAGTGGGAGGAGGAAGAGGAGACCAGAAGGGCGGGGGGATTTCCCGGATACCCCGTGAAGATGATGAAGAAGACGAAACAAAAGACGAGGAGGAGAAGGGCGAGGAAGAACTGCAGCTTCCCGGAAAGGAAGGGAAGGGCAAAATAAGGACATGAGAAAGAATTAAATTAAGTAGATTAATAACACAAAATAAAGTTGGGGTTTCTTTGTTCTTCATTTTAACTCAATAAGAATATAAAATATGATGATTTATGATAAAATATATTGTTGTCTGTTAAAAGGTATATAGTCTGAATCTGTACTATAAGCTGTATATTTCAGTCTATTGTGTTTCTTTAAATATTAGTGATTCTACTGTATCATTTTCGTTAAATTATAGAAATGATTATAAATTAAAAATAAATGCAAATAAATAAAACGCATGCAAGTTGATGAAAATGACTCCAGTGGAAATCTTGTATAAATTGATATTATTAAATTATAAATAATAGACAAAAAGTAGTTCATGTTTCTTTAAAGATAAATAAATAAATAGATTAAATCTTTTAGACCAGCTAAATAAGACTTTATAAAATACATAAATAAATATATAAAAATGTATTGTGCTTGTTTTTGTGTTTTATTCAGAATATTTTTTTTATTTATTTCCCCCCCTTGTGGTGTAAAAACTGTAAACAAAAGCTCCTCCACCTCCTCATCTTTTATTCCCTCCGGGAGTGGATTACGTCACCTTTTCCGGGAAATAATGCCCCTTATCCTGCCGGTGGCATTACCAGGCAACCAGCAGGGAACCGGGAAGAGACACCGGGAGGATAAACAGCCTCCTCCTGTTCCAACACTTATCGTTTTCACTATAAATACTTTCATTTCATTATCGGAACATTTTAAAGGTGAAACAGGAAACAGGAAGGATGATCTTCCCAAACAACAAATCATTTGTTCCTAATCTGGGAATCTGAGTGAGGAGATGTATATTATGTTATAATTACTATATATGTTACTGTTTTAATATAGTTTTTTTTTTTAATTGAGCTTTAAAACTGCAGGTTTATATGGGTAGATTTCTCTGATACATATGCGCTGATGCAACGATGAAAACTGAGCCATAAGGACAGAGCTCGCTCATGTCTGGTTATGCTCCATGATTCAATTAAACAGTGTGGGACTCTCATAAGTTGTAAGTGGCTCTGAAAAGTGTTCAAATAACTGAATGCGGCCTGTTATTGGAACAAAGAGGTTTTCTGATCCCACTGTTATAAATGTAAGCATTCTATGTGATATCCTTATGTTAAAGCTATGGACTCATTTTAGCTTTTGCACCTCGTTTAACTTTATAAAATAATTACAAAACCTTTCTGTTTATTGGTAACTTTCTTGTGGATAAGCATACTATACACCCACAATCCACCACATATATCACAGCATCATTAAAAGCCAATCATGGGTTTGTGCTTATAAAATACCCTGTAAATAAACGGCGGATGTCACCAAGTGATGTTACCAAATGATTTCTTAATTTTGCACTTTTCGAAGTGAGAATTGATCATATCTGGACAAATGGGTGCTAAGTTATCAGCTAACACAGAAATCTGTCAGATAATTAAATTAAAAGTGGTGCAAAAAGCACTAATGTGGTCATGAGTTCAGGGACTCCATTTTGCACAGCTAAGCCACGGCAGGCAGGTATGCTTACAGCTCCCTGGTCAACACACCTGTCTGTCAAAGCAGTGACATATTGATGTGTTCAAAACAATATCTGTGTAGTTGTCATTGAACTTTCCAATGATGTGCAAACTGTCCTCTGTACCAGGCATTGAACTCACTATTTACTGCTTCACAACTGGACATTTGAAGTTGGGAGGAATGTCAATCTCCATGATTTCGGTCCTGAATACAACATATTCATCTTTTCTCTGAGTACACTGTTTGCTGTTGCTGCACTTTGTCTTTCAGCAGCTGTAAGTGGGCTGGTGGGTTTCTGTTTCCAATTTAACAAAGTCCGCCTGGAGTAACTGGTGGGTGGATCGTCCTCTGTGTGAAGGAGGCTGGAAAACTAGGCTCTCCCTTCCAGATAAAGAAACTCTCCCACATTCTTCTTCTTTTTTCTTTAGTTTCTTTCTTTTTGTTTATTTTCCTCATTTCTCGTTTATATTATGCACCATTTAAGTCTGGGAGCTCCTTTTTCCCAAAACCACAAAATCATTTAAATGATTTTTTTCTAGTATCATCTATGAATCTAAATCAAATGTTAAGGACACAAATTTAACATAACTTCTTAGTGTTGCTGTTACAGACAGTTCCATTTAATGCTATTTATATAGCACCAAATCACAACGATAGTTGCCTCAAGGTGCTTTATATTGTAAGCTAAAGACCCCCAACAATCAGATGACCTCCTCTGAGTACTTGGGAAAAACTCCCTTTAACAGGAAGAAACCACCTGTGGAACCAGGCTCACAGAAGGGCGGCCATCTGTGATCTATTGGGAGTGAGGGAGGCCAGAGATGAAAAATAACCAATGATTAAATACAAAGTGATGTATAAACACAAAAAGGTGAAGAAGAAACACTCAGTGGATCATGGGAATCCCCCAGCAGTCTACACCTATTGTAGCATAACTAAGGGGGGATTCAGGGTCACCTGATCCAGCCCTAACTATATGCTTTAGCAAAAAGGAAAGTTTTAAGCCTAATCCTAAAAGTAGAGATAGTGTCTGTCTCCTGAATCCAAACTGGAAGCTGGTTCCACAGAAGAGGGGCCTGAAAACTGAAGATCATGGGTATTTCCTTTGATTGTTGTTGCAACACTGCTACTTATATTAGTTACTGATTATGACAATTTGGCCATGGCTCACTGGGTCTTTTCCAAAGTCCGTGACCATGAAGCTACCATCTGTTCAATCCAAGTATTGATTTTCTGTGGAAAACATCTTGAAGAGTTTTTCTTAAACTGCAGCATTGTCTGGTGAATGCAGAGGAAAAAAACAAAGAATTTATAAATGAGTATCACCACATGGATATATAGATGGTGCTGAATATGAGGCGTGTCCATGAGTTTTCTGGCTGAGCTAAAATTACACATGTAAGGGTCGAGATAGGATCTGAAGAAGATCTCATTCTTCATACAGTTCAGATTAGAGCCAGAACTATTGTTTTATGATCTGTTCTCCATGTCTATTAAAATTATACTAATAACAAGGCAAGGAAAAGCAAAAATCCAGACCATGAGACCAAAAAACAAACAAAACAAGGAAGAAAATAAATAAATAAAATGGGGTAAATAAAAAATCTAAAATGAAAATAAAAACACACAAACAAAACAAGCCTATATAAGAAAAATGTATGTCATCAAGCATGTAAAGCTTTTTATTTGAATTGAGTTTTCCCAAGCTTAAGTGGTTTATTCCCTTTTTCTATTCCTTTTTTCTATTACAGTAACTGTGAGAACCGTTAACGGTCAGTTACTTTTCTGTTTGCTAACCGCCTTTGAGTTTCAATAGCCATAAATCACATTTTCAGCCACAAGTTTCTTGTGACACGTGGACTCATGTTTGTAAAATATAGAGCCACTGAACATGCGGGACATTGTCTCAGTACGTGGTGTGCTGTCACACAGCAGCAAAAGCAAATCCAGCCTGTAAAGCTCTCAAAGGAACCCCCTTTTGAATCATCATCAGGTCTGCAGTGAGTTTTTACTGCTATTTATCTTGATTCCAGTGCAGTGGATTTGATCCCTTTCTTTGTAACCTTTGCTTACATTTTGATTAAGTTAATCCAACATGCAGCCCTTTGTTTACTTTGTCTATGCAGGCATTGCCCCAGTTCTACTCACTGCCCTACAACCCCAGTTAAGGATCTGAGGCTGTTAGCCAGCTCACGCGGAGGTCAGTATTTCTGTCATGTAGCTTGAATGCAGACGCTGACACGCTTTAACACTAAATCTTAAAACCAATTCCAAAACGTACAGGGTGCCAATGGAGAAGAGCCAGGATGGTGGCAATGTGACAGCATGTGGTAAAACCATTAAGAAGCTGCTGCTGATGCATTTAGAACTGGCTGGAGGCAAGAAAGTGACTTTTTTAATAAGACACGGTTGCAGTAGGGAAGCTTTTACTGAACAGAAGCATGAATGAGGTGTGAGTTAATATGCAGTCTGAACCACAAATTGCAGAGTGTTTACTGTTTAACTGAGGGTTTAAAAAGTAGGCTTTGCTTCTCTAGACTGCTGCACATGGGTTTACGAATTCTTCTATGGTTTTCACTTTCTCTTCCACTGAGAGCAAACTCTCACAATGAGAAACTCACTCTTATTCACATTCCTTTCTGTCATAGTGAAACCCGTCCTCTGTCTTGTTTTCTTTATTAGCCCACATCAGGAACTGTTTTGGAGATTAAGTAGGAGTCCAGGATGTGAATTGTAAGCAGGATAGAAGGTGAAAGTGAGAGTTTTGTGGCGAAATCCTGCGGTGCCCTTATTTACAACTTGTAAGAAGAACTGGGGTTTTTTTTTTTAGGTTAAACTGAATAGAAACAAAATGATTTATTATCACAAGGGAAAGTTATGGTTAACTGGCCAAAGACCCACTTACATATTATACGTCACCCTATGTTCTTTCACAGATTCATGTATTTATTTCCATGTGTTTTTGTGTCTGTTTACACCAGATTTATTTAGAAATCAGCTAAAATTTACTGTTTATCTTTTTATTTAGCTTTTTTAAGTCCGCCTGTTTGCCATTATTAGATTTTATATTTTAAAAGGTATGAATTTTTTGAAGTTTGACATTAAGAAAGTCGATCTGATAAACTGTATTTTCCTTTTTAATAGCTGCCCAAAGAGCCTGCTCCTCCATACTGTATGTGGATATGAGCACACGTAGCTCTTTGGCATGAAACCGTTGAAACATAAAAATAGAGAATGCAATATTTAGCTGAGGAGGGTTAGCAGTCCGATCATATGGTATTAATAAGCGACAGTGTCAGCAATGACTTCATGTCGCAGCATCAATCTGGATGACCACACTGACCTCATAAACTTTTCAACACCCGTCTGGCTGCTCGCAGAGAAAGACAGAGGAGTGGAAGTGCGAGCGTGAGCATTTGTGCCATTCAGCTCGAGCATTTTGATGATTGTCTGGCGTCCTAAAAATAAAAACTACAACTCCAAGCGTGTCAGCTTTTAATTAGATGCAGTGTAACATGGATGTATTTTGAGGTGAGGTCAAGCATGTGCCACAGTAAATCTATGAAGTGATAATCAGCACAGGTAGCATTTCTAAAAGGGGGACTCACAGTCGGCACTGTTAACTAATCACACGGTTTAAAATCAGAGCTGGAAACAAACGACACTGAACTTCATATGTTGAGTATTCTCTGGCAGATTCAAGACTCAGACAAGTTGATAGAAATTCAACTAAACTAGATGTGAAAATAGCTCAACTAAAAAATATTTTAGTAAAAAAACAACAAGTTAACCCAAAAAAGTCAAAAATACAGAGTAACTGTCTTTAGTTTTTCACATTTTTAAATAAAAATATGGAGAGCAGTTTGAAAAATAACCTATAACATCTCTATTTGTGACGTTTATATATATATATATATATATATATATATATATATATATATACATATATGAATGACTGTGATGTTCTGCTCTTACGTTAGTTGTCTGGGCTGGTGACCTTTTAAAGGAAATTGTCAGCTGTAAAAGATTAAATATGTTTCTTTGGAAAACCCTCTGATGCATTTATGTTGGAAACACCTCCCTCCTCCCGAGCACCTTTCCAACGTCAGGCTGAGGAAGGGGAGTGCTGTAACTTTCCAGAACAGTGTGCACACAGTGTGCACACCCGGGCCTGAAGTTCTCCATCTGGGGCTCTGAGCTATGAGACATCACATACGATAGGACATAAACATATTTTGAAAGGTGGATAACCAGAGCTGGTGGGAGTTTGCAAAAGGTGTTGCAAAATCCGAGGCCCCACATTCCACTGAATTTATTCACTTTGACAGCAACAAACTCAAAATGTGCGAAAACACTTTTCTGTTTTGTTTTTTTTTTGCTTTTGTCAAGATAAAAGAAGAAAATCATCTTTATTAATAGGTTTTGTTGGTTGGCATCTGTGCTTTTTATTATAAGATTTGCTGTGAATTAAGAATAAAAATATATAAAATTGAAAATTTCCAAATGAAATGAAATCATCACTACAAGCTTAATGTTTTAAAACCATCTAAACAGTATTAATATAACCAGTTAAACGGAAAAAACTAAACTGAAACAAGCATACCTACTCTATGAGTTAACTGAAACTACACTGAATGAAAGCATACATTGAGTCTCTGCATGACTCACTGTTATAAATGTAAGTGATGGTTAATTCAGACCATGTGACTCTTTATGAGGTTCAGTACTGGACGTCATATCATTTCCTTTGGCTAAATTCAGACGAAACTTGCCACCGGGTCGTAGGTCACGCTGAACAGATTCTGCCACCGGCTGCTTCTCGGCCTGAAAATTTCAAGCTGGTTGCAAAATATCTTGAAATCTGATTTAATTAAAACCTAAATTTTGAGCACCACATTGTGAGACTAATGCAGTCATGCTTTTACCATCTTAGAAATTAAAAAAAGATGTAATTTAAGATTTAAAGATGTGCTTTCACATGTGCCAGCTGTAAAAGATTAAATTAAATATGCCTGGAATGGAAATCCATATGCCTCTGATTTGTCTGGAACAACTTATGTTTTCTTTCTTTGAGTGAGTGAGTATTCTTCTTTGGAAGAGCTTTTTAGGATCCTAAGTTTGCTTTGGAAACCCCCTCCGCTATCCTTTGTGATGTCTGTTTGGGTGGGAGTTCTGAGTCTGAGCATTTTTCCAACTTTCCAAACAGCAGTCACTCTGCATTTATGTTTTCCAACTGGACCAAAACTAAAAGCACAAAATCAAGCCATGTGACTGTGAGTTAGCACATACCTTACATGTCACATGCACAGGAAACATAGGCAACACATTGAAGAATTCAAGGGCATAAGTCAATGAAGTCACTTTCATTTAGTCTGAGGCCGACAAAAAGCGTCTGTGGTATGTTTTTATTTATGAGAATATTTATGCTGGGTTAAATTAAATTAAAATAATTTTTTATTAGAATTTGTTTTTAACCTATTTCATGGTTTCAGATTTACAGCTTGGGGAAAGAGCAGATCTTTTCTTTCAGTTCCTGGCAAAGAGAAATATTTCCTTTGTTCAACTCGGCCTTCAAACTCACCGTCTAAAAATGGAGAAAACACCTCAGCAGGTCACCACTACATAACCTTCTTTGTGAGTGAGTGTTTTTTCAGAGGTTTACATAAGGCCAGATGTTTAGCAGTGGAAACTCATTTGTTTGATTATTAACCATTTTATGGCTCTTACAAATGGGTGGGATTCACCATGACAGCATAGTTACATGAATTTCTATATCAGTCATGGCAGTCATCGTTCGTGTGGCAAGTCATGTCTCCTTGGCTTCATTTCAGGTAAAGTTATGAAAAGATGAGATGCAAACATGATGACCACTCAATTTTGACATTTCATAATTTCATGAAATAGTGAACCAATATTGTTTCTGAGAAAGTCTCGAATTGGCAAAACTGAAAGTCAGATTTGCTGGTACATTCAGAGAAACTGGGAGTTTCAAAATTACAAAACTGAGAGGGAATTATACTGAAAATGGCAGGAAATGAGAAAAAGAAGGAAAAGATAGCAAGACTACAAGGAAATCGCAGGGAAAGAACCTTTTCTTCAGTGTGAAATCACTCAAACAAATAAAAAAAACCTATGACACTTACAAGTTAAGCACATAAACTGTAGTAGAGGTCACCAAGATGCCCAAAAGCTTGCATCTTCTAATCAGAATTAAAACATCCGCATGAATCAGGTCACTTAACATCTAGTAGAGGCAGGATTTTACAAAACTGCAGAGCTGTTGTTGCATGGTTCGTGTTAGATAACAGTCTATCAGGAAATTATTGCATCATGTACGCATTCCGGAAAAAGTTGAGCTGAGTTTGTTTTCTGCTTTGACAGGATATGTAGGCATCATAACAGACACACACAAAAAAATAAGGTTGTTCTGTTTTCTGACAGAAATATTTGAGACGAAACAATCTGTTTCTTTTCTTTTCTTTTCTTTTTTGGAATGATTCTGAGTTGCTTGTAAATTGAAAATAATAAAAGCTGCAAACAGGATGACGTTGGCTTGCTCTGCTTGTCTTTGCTAGATATGTGCTTTGAAGCCATGCTGCTTTCTGCTTTATGGCTGCACATTAAAACAGCCCCACATAAACAGCTGCACCTGATGTGGGTCAGCCCATATGGAAAAAAATAAAAATAAAATAAACATGCGTTTCATAAACCATCCTCTTTTGCAGTTTTTGACAATTCAGTAAGCATAAAATAAACATTATGTTACAGTAGCAGAGTTTTCTAGATAAGGTAAAACCCTTTAAAATGTATTTTCCTTTAATCTGACTGCTAGGACAAGGACATTACTGCCAGTGCTGAAGTCGCAGGTGTAATTTTGACACTATTATCGGGTAATAAATGAATCAATAATACATAAAAAGTGGTGTGAAAGACTGCTAATAATGCTGATTACTGTCTGAATATTATTAACAGATGCTTACTAGTTGCGTGTGTCCACAGCTGCCACAACTTACAATTTAAATTTAGATGTTAAATAGTGAAAATTCGCACATATTTTTGTATTCTGAAGCCAAAAACCAACATTCTCACAGTTAGGAAATCTGTGTCAGCAGTCGAGTAAACAAGATCATCTGATTACGACTAATCAAGAAAATCCCTGCATGTTGATTACATTTACTGTCAGTCTAAAAATCTGTGACACACACACATGTAAAAACACACGTAGTTCAGAAATGAAACCATGCAGAAAGTTTTCTTTACCTGTCCTCACAGGTACATATCATCATATCATCAGACAGGAAAAGGAAAATATTTCATTATAATCCTTCCATCCATCCATGCAAAGATCCATATCTGTCTGCATGTCTGTCTAACCTCTTTTATACCCCAGCTGGTGAGTGTGGTGTAACCGCACAATAAATAACCGTCCGGTGTCACTCAGCCTGAACGGCCTTATTCACTCGTTAGTGTGGAATGCCTGGAATGGAAATCCATGTCAGTGTCAAAACTGAGAGAGATGACAGAGAGGGAAGGGAAGCGTGTGAAGAGGTGCTGCTTATGGAAACAATAATGGAGGGGAAAGAGGAATAATAAGATGGGGCTGCTTAGTACAAGACAGGACAAGTGTATGGGAGTGAAAAAAGTGGAGGAAAGAGAGACAAGAGAAATAAGATAAAAGAAGCAGAAGAACGAGGGCAAAAGACTTCGGATGAATAGAAGAAGGAAAGATGTAAAAGTACTATGATGAAGGAATATAAAAACATGGCTAATTAAGAAAAAAGTATCAAAGTAAATACTGGGAAAAAGTGAGCAGAAAGAAACTGGAAATGTAATGATGGAGGAGTGAAAAAGGAAAAGACGTGAAGGTGTTTAGTAGAAAACAGGAGACAAAGTAAAAAGGGAATAAAAGAAACTGCATTTTTAAAAAGAAAAAGATCAAACAGGTTAAACTGGTTATCTGTAAATACCATCAACCTACCAGGTGTCACAGAGGAAAATTAGCCCGTATTTCTAAATTTGGTCATTTTACAAGACAATAACAGAGAAAAAGATTCAAGTGATTAGTGGAAATGTGTGTGCAGGAGGTACAGCAAAGGGTGGAGAAGAGACAACTGGAAATAGGATGAAAGAGATTAGATGGGAGGGAAGATAAGAGAAAAACATGTTGTGAAAGTGGCAAAGAATAGAGGGATTTTGGGACGTAAATCATGGAAAATTTTTAAAAAGGCCAAAGCTGATGGGGGGGATTAAAAAAGGAGGGAGATAGAAACTATACCAAAAAAGGAGGATTAGAGATGATGAATGAACTGTTGAAAAAAGAGACAAATATCAAAACATGAAAAACAAAAAAGGAAAAAAGATTAAAAGACTGGGAAAGGAATAAAGCGTTGGTGGGAAGAGGGTAGGAAGCAGAGAGAGGAGGAGGAGGAGAATGAGGAAAGAGAGCTGAAAATGTGAGGAACGAGAGGCAGAGGAGGAAAAAACATGAGGAGGAGGAGGGAGGGGGACGCCTGTCCTGTTATGGCAGAGAAGAACACTCGGCGTTGCTAGATTGCATCATCGCCGGATCAGCCTTCTAAAAATAGGATGACGTCACCCCCCTACTCTCAGGCTCCCAACCCTAGCGCTCTCTCTCTCGCTCTCTAGTAGCGTTGCGTCATGTGTCCCGCCCCTTCAACCAAGTTAAAAGCGCGAGGTGACGCAACGTAAAGGCCACAAGAGCAACCGTAGCCAACGAGCAGGAAGCGGACACAGAAAGAGCGAAACGCAAAGACATAAGAGAAGGTTTCTTTCTTCACGGCGCACTTCATCCGATCCGGACACTCACAGCTTTAACAGGTAGGCTGGAGATCTGTTTCCGGTGGAAGAGGACTGGGGTGTTTGAGCGTGTGTGTGAGGGGCAGAGAGGCGGTGTTGTCGCTCTTTGATCCCAGTGAGAAGCGCAGAGAGCCGGTGTCTCCGTGCGCTCCGTCCCGGGACACTGCGAAAACTTCCGCGCGTGTTTTTGCGTGAAAATATAAAATATATAAACAAGCGCATCTTTTTGGAGCAGTTTGCACTAACGATTTTTCTTTTTTTTTTTTTTCATTTTATTTTAGCGTATTTTGTATTTATAAAAAACTTTTGAGATGTTTTTGTTTCAAATCTGACATCATGCGACGTTTTACTTGAATTCTGCTTGAATGCATTTTGTTATACTTTTTTGTAACTTATTTATAATCAGGTATTTCGGATTTTTGCACTGGTTTCCTCGCTTTCGACGAGACTTTTAATATCGTTGTTTCTTCTTTTTTTCTTCCTTTTTTTTGAGCTAACTCTATAATAACAAAACCAAAACAAACACATGAATAGCCAGAATTCTCTTTTATAATTACCTGAACACATAATAACGAAACTGAAGGGAACAGAGGGAGGCGGTGGTAAAATATTTGTAGAGCTAACAAGACTTTTTAAAACTTTTTAATTCTAAGAAGGTGCAGCTGTGTGCAGACTAATACAAACCATTATCATTAATGACTTCGTTGCAAATGATTTATTACTGGAGAACATAAGAATATAATATAAATGTGCTTGTTTTGGTTTTGGTCTCAGAGCTGATGTAAACACTTCTTATCTGGCTGATGGCCATAATTCAACTCTTGTCACTTCTCTGTTTAGATAACAAACATCCACACCTCCCCAATTAATGAGCCTTTTTTACAGCATGTTTTCCACAAAGCAAATGTTTGCTTAGTTTTGAATGACACAGCCATTTGTCTTGTCATCACAATCTGTTTGTCCTCCTTAACATGCCATGTTGACCTTCCAACAAACCGATCTTAGCTTTGGTTTTCCTCCTGACATTTGTGTCTTTATTACTCAGCAAAAATCTGAAAATTCCTTTATTATTCTTGCCACATATTCAGATACTTTCTTGTGTTTGAGCCAGACAGTATAAATATGACTCCTTTATTTATCTTGTGACTTTCAGCATTGGTTTCATAGTGACTTTTTGTCCTAAGGACATTTTAGCTCTGGGCTCTTTTAAATTATATTAAGTGTTTCTGACCCACCTGACGATCTTCATCTCTTGCTTTTCCAGAATGATGCTTCAGCACTCGGGTCCTTCTCTGGCTGACATCAGCTGCTCCGCCTTGGTTCCCTGCCTCTCCCCTCCAGGCACACTCACCCTGGACGACTTCACCAACTTCACACCCATTGTGAAAGAGGAGCTCCGGCTGGCAATCCAGAGCAAGCGGCTGTCCAACGGGCTTAGCACCGACATGAGTTCTGATGGTGCCAGCTCCAGCTCGGATCGAGCCTCCGAGCTAACTTCATGCAGGAACGGAGTCAAGCGAGAGGTAAGGCAGAGGGGGAATTACAGCATGTAGTTATCTGTATTTTTGGATATGTTTTCTGTAATGTGTCTGTTTTTATATAGAGTTTTTTTTTTCTTAATGGTTTATATTTCTCACTGGTTTTTTAGTTGACATCTGAGGAGCATGAAAGGAGGAAAAGGAGGAGGGAGAGAAACAAAATCGCTGCTGCCAAGTGCCGCAACAAGAAGAAGGAAAAGACTGAATCACTCCAGAAGGTAGTTTTCCACTTTCATCAATATGAGCATTGGTTATTCTGCACCTACTCTTAGCTTTTTGCACCCTCACAGTTAGATAATTTATAAAGCCCAACATTCCCAGCTTGCAGTGAGAAGTAGCTTATGTTTCTCGGGTGAATAACAGTCTCCTTCTTCCATCCTTCTCCGCAGGAGTCTGAGAAGCTCGAGAGCATCAATGCCGACTTAAAAGCTCAGATTGAGGAGCTGAAGCAGCAGAAGCAGCAGCTGGTCTACATGCTCAATCTGCACCGGCCGACGTGCATCGTCCGAGCCCAGAACCCCCAGACCCCCGAGGACGAGCGAAACCTTTTCATCCAGCACATCAAGGAGAGCACCTTACAACTCCACGACCTCACCTCCACCACCACCTCATCCGCATCCACGTCCACAGCAGCGCCTCTCGGCGGAGGACTTCTGACTCTCGATCACGTCCAGTGCCCCAGTCACTTATGATCTCCCAGAGTGTTATCTAGGGCTTGCAATTCTTCCATCTCCTGCTGCTGATGTAGGACTGACTGGTTTCGCAGGAGGTGGAGTTGCCACATACAGACTTATGACCTGAGAATGAAACACCACCTGTGACTCCTCACACTCACCTGCCGCCCATAATGCTGCTAGAGAAAGAGAGAGTGGTGTAAAGCGACCTCAGCACCTTCCACTCCCTGAACCCGTAGCTGCTGATTGGACAGGAGTGAGAAATGATGGACAGCACTTTGACTTGCATTATGTTTCGTTTTTTTAAACATTTTAAACAGTCAGGGCCAAGAACAGATGCTAAAGCACTTAAGCAAAATTCAACAGCTTTTCTTGATTTATTAGTATTTTGAATAGTCGATGGTCTGATTTTTGTACCAAAGCGCGATTTCAAGGTGATCAAGGCACATTATTTAAGAGTTCACCCCGAGAGAAAGGAGATTCAGTGTGAGTGTGTACAGATGCAAGTCACTGACTTTAAAAAGAAGCGGTCTCTGTTTAGTGTACAGCAAAGATTACATATTTATTAAATGACTACTGTATGTTAGGATGTTGCTGTTTTAACCCTGTTTGCTTGTCCTGTATACAAAGTGAATTACTAAAAACGCTGCTGCTACTAACCACTCAGGACCTAGGTATGCTGTAGACGTCAGTTTTGTTATACATAATACGAGATGACTCGTCCAAAAGCGTGAGTACGGGTCAGGTTCCTTGCTGTGAGTGTAGCAGACACAAAAGGGAAATGTACTTTGCAGGCAGGGTTTCTAATTCTGCACTTACTGAAAAAAGCCTAGTACAAAAGACAGTGTAATCACATGTATAGATAAGTGTTTTGTTTTGTTTTTCTTAAGAATTCAATATTTTCTGGCAATCACAGTTGCCCAATGGACACTTTATTTATCACTGTGTTCTCTCTTAAAGCAAAGGGGATTTTTTTTTAACCTGTTCTGTGACGATGAAGCTACACAAGTGTTATTTTACAGATGTGTTTTCTACCCAATGTCTTGTATAACGTATCAAATGCATATTAACTACGTGCTGCTGTATGTAAACACCAATGCCTCCTTTGGTCTCAACAGAGCAAAAACAAAAGTTATTTTTTTAAAAATGTATTTATTGAAAACATTTGGTCCAGATGTTGTGTTCATTAGATATCATTAGCTAGGTATCAGAAGCGCTGCATCAGTTTACTCTGAAGTTATGCAAGATTTGGTGACATGTTAGAATCTAAGTGTGTCGTGAACTTCCGCTATTTGAAAACCCATTGCCAAAATAGTTGTCGTTCACTTGCACACCCTTTTCCATTCTCTGACCTTTAAAGTTTAGAGTAAAAAAATGGCCCAAGGAAAAAAGCAGTTTATTGCGCAAACAGAAATTTGAGAAGCACGATGATTGCTGTTTGTCATTTTTTGGCAGTAAAATAAAGCCAAACATGAGATCAGAAGCCCTTTCTTCCTGAGCGACACCCTAACACTCTAACTTCTCCTTCAGTTACCCAATCGCTAATCAAACTGAAACTCTGACGTACAAACTGCCAAGCAAAGGATGAGTACATACCAGAAGGGGTTTCCTTTGACAGGACATTATAATAATGAATTTTGTAGACTGAAGTTGTATTCCTCTGTTAGAAGGTTTATATTGTTGTATGTGTTGTGCGAGAGTCACATTGTTAAAGGGACGCAGGCGTCTTTGTGGTCATAGTGCTTTTGTCACCTGTTGTCCCGATGCTAGTCATTACTAGATAGTCACTGAGCACTGAGTGCATGTATTCATATTGTGCCTATTTCTACTACTGAAGACTTTTTTTTTTCTCTATAGCTGTGTCATAGCAGAAATAAATAAAGGATGTCAGGTACAACTGCACTGCTACTATCACTGTGTAACTACTTCTCATCTCTGTTTTGATTTTGATACTTTGATAATTAAAGATGTGAACTGAAAATGAGCCCTGTCAGATGCCTTTTTTTGGAAACGGACAGGTACATGTGATTTGCACTGATGTGGAGATAATTATTATTTTTTTCACATCAGGAGTTTCTGGTAGAGAGCAGAATTCATGTTTCCATCATTACAGCAAGCCATTGGGGGGGTCGTGAAACAGGACAGCAGTCCCAGACCGTCACCCTGACACCACCATGTTTGGCTGTCGTTTAATGAAATGCTGTGTTAGTTTCATACCAGACGTAACGGGACTCAAACCTTCCACAAAGTTCAGCTTTTGCCTCATCACAGTCCACGGAACATTTTCCCAAAGGTTTTAGGGATCATCAAAATGTTATTTGGCAAATGTGAGGCCTTTGTGTTCTTTTTGGTGCCATTTCTGTTCAGTCTCTTTCATATTGAGTCACAGCACTCTGACCTTAACTGAGGCAAGTGAGAGCTGCAGTTCTTTAGATGTTGTTCTGTTATTTGTTTTTTGGTGATCTTCTGGACGAGTCATCAATACATCAAGTTCCAAAATGTCTTAATTTTATGGATGGTGGTCCCCAAAGCCTTACAATGGCTTTGTCACTCTGTCTAGACTGATAGATGTTAGTGACTGGTTATCTCATTCTAATATTATATTTTGTTTGATGATCTGAAACGTAACTGGGACAAAAATGCAAAAAAAAAAAATCATTATTAAAATATCAGTAGTACATAATAATAATAATGGTTAGAGCTTAATAAACGTGCAGCAATGATCGTAGCACTACAACCAAGCTCCATGAAGTTCAGTGGAAGAGGGCTGAGTAGCTGATTTCTTATGATAATCTTAAATTAAATTATGACATGATTATTGCTACAGTGAGCTCACATGATGCTAGTGGAAAAAAGCTGTGATAGTGCATTGATAACACTAAATAGAGCAGAAATACAGAAATATTAGTGCCTTGCCCTTCGCTGTTGGAGCTGTACAATATCTTATACCTATAGACTTTCTGCACTTATGAAAACATGAGCCATCTGATGCAACACATTGTAAAACAAATGTTTGCAATGCTTATCATCAATAATCACCACTTTCTGACAATGCAGTTGACCGGTCAGTTGCTTTGGATTGCATCAGATCCATTTTGAAAAAATGATTTTCGTTTTGTAGCCATTAACCTGCTCACGTACGTCTCATGTTCTCCACGTCTGAAAATGACAACAGCAGAGCTAACAAAACTCATGCTTGATCTTTAGAAAACTAACTCTGCAGCTGTGAGCTTCTGTTTTACTTTAGGAACACAGTTACATCAGCACCGGGCCCACTCTCATTAAAATAAAGAGTGTGTTATGAATATCAGAAAAAATAACAGAGTTTCCTTGAAGGATACTCGGTTTTAAAAGCTTACATTCCCAGATGGGTACCAGGAAGCTGCTGTACTTCTATCACCATGTTTTTTTCCACAAGTGGAACGATTTCACAACATAAACGTTTGCTTACAAAAATCTCCTACAGAATTCCTACATGTAAGCACAGAGCAACTGTGTATGTGATGGAGCTGAAGGACAAGACTGAACATGTTCTGTTCAAAGAGGTAGAGGCAGGCAGAAGGGTGAGGTAACACTGCCTTGTTAGATATGACTGGATGTTTTCTACAGTATCTGTCCAAGAAGGCTCTGATATGTAGTTCACGTAACAACAAACCCACCCAATAAGGCCACTGGCCTATCGCTACTGGACCTCAAGAGATGTGCAGTACATCACGCTGTAAACAAGCATGTTCAAACATGAGCCAATTTGCGGAATGTGCAAAATCAAATCCATTTGTTTCCCATCTTTTTTTTATACATAGTTATGCCTAAGTTGCAACATAGAATGATGTGAATGATGTGATATAACAGGGAATTAATCTGATGAAACTGCATTCAAATGAGCTTTCTGATGAAACGTGACATACGTGTTCTAAACAATCCCGCCAAACTGAAAGTGTATAAACAGATAATTATGTAATTACACAAGAAGTTTCATGCCTTCAAGCATCAAATCTCACCCATCTGCATCAGGACATTAAAACTCACAAAGAAAATAATTTGTTCCAGGTCTGCCAGCCTGAGATCTGCTATGGTTTGACCCCACCTAGCTGTCACTAAATGTGGATGAAAGCAAACACCCAGGTATACAATCACTGTAATCAATACTTTGCACTTGTCCTAGTGAGTTTCATGGTACCAATAGTTAGTATTCCGGTAAGCTGCCCAGAACCTAGAGGAGACATGACATTTCGCTTCTTTCCTATCACAAGTATTCTGATTTCCTGTTAAACTCCTTAAAGAGCAAGTCATCTCTTTTCAGGAAACCATGCATGGAACAAAAGAGTGAAAATGATAAATAAATAAAGAGTTCAGTTAGTGATATTTTCAGAAGAATCCTGTGGGTAAGATTCTCATAAACCAAGCAGCGTGAGAAAAAGTGGGTGGGGCAGCAGTTTACCGAAGGTGATGTCTAAACCTGCCCATCGATTTAATTTACACTGGTATGTTAATTACAACTCATAACAAACCAAAAATAACATTCCAGTTACTCTCAAGTTTCTTTTCCTCCTCTGTTTCCATATTGACATTTTAATAATTTTCCTAAGTACTGAACCCCCCCACACTTAACTTACATTTTCATCCTAATAGGGAGAAGCAAACCTGTTTGATGTTGAGCTCGGGGGCATTTTTTGTGGTCACATGTCAATTATTCAAGGACTTTCGTAACAGCTCTTATCGTTTATCAATCTAGTTGTTGAAGTGATGAAATAACGACATTCTTTGAGTGTATTGTACACTGCAGCCCTAAAGGTGGTGTCCCAGCCTCCAGACATATGAAGACATCAGTAAAGAATCACTCTTGGGTTGCCTAAGATTTCAGTGTGGATATTAAGGTGAGGTTCAGGACTTTTCACTGCAAATAATCCAAACTTTGTGCCCATATATAAATTTCTAACCTTGTGCTGTGTTTGGGCTCATGTCAGGCATTTCTTGGCTTGGGTTTAGTCCATTTTTGATGTTTTTATCCTCTCAAATTGGAGATTATGTATCGGAATTTCAGGAGCGGGACCACGCCTCCAAACATCTCCTTCCGGTTGTCATCTATATAGGTTCCCCCAGTTCTGCAAGCTGTTCATTCTTGTTTACGTGGCATTCTCGTTTACGTGCAAACAGGGTCCATTCTCGGCGAATACCTTTAAACACAGCTCATCTCTCAGGAGTAACGTAATTTTATTCACCCTTCCATTCTGTACAATCGCCCTCTTGTCCCTCAGCGCGTCAGACGAACAACTACTCAAGCTCTGCATCCATCGCTTTTCCTCCGGCAATCCCAGAAACAAACCGAATGTCATGGTGGCGCTTCCAAAAAACCGAATGCTGACGACCTCCTAGCAGTTTTCTCGCCACCCGACATAAGGTCTGCTAACCCATCCATCTAGTCGTCTCATCTCCGCCAAATCCAATCATGAAGTAACTCCGGCCCCCCGCCTCTTCAGCGAAAACCAGCGGGGTCGCCCGCCAGCAGAACTCACAGCAGAGTCACAGGCCGGGCAAGTTAGCCGAAAAGCCGACGGACGTCAGCACCCAACCCACGCTTCCAAAGAAATCGCAGCTCCAACAGCAGAAACTACAGCGTACTTCGTAACTCCACCGTAACTCCACCCACCTGCCAGCGCCAGGTAGCACGGGGAAGCTCAGCTCCGTGCTCCTTCCTTCTAACACCATTTAATGCAAGCTGGAAATCTGTCGCTAGCTCCATACTCTCTACTGTTCTCCATCGTCGTGATGATTCCATCCCTCCTTTTGCTAAATACTTAAGCAAGTTGGCACCTAGATGCCCGGTCATTCCCTATCCGCCATTCGCAAATGCAGCAGCAAGCTTCCTGCCACCGTACTGCCAGTCTCTCAGCAAAGACGACACAAACCCCCCCCCCCCAAAAACCCCACCTCTCATCTGTTAAACTCCGCAGCAAACCTCGGCACCAAGTTGCCAGGTTCTCAGCCACTCATCCCTCTGCTAAACTCCGCAGCAAACCTCGGCACCGAGTTGCCAGGTTCCCGGCCTCTCATCCCTCCTCGGCTAAACTCTGCAGCAAACATCGGCACCAGGTTGCCAGGCGCTCAGCCACTCATCTCCCCCCCCCCCTTGCCTTGCAAATTCTGCAGCTAACCTTGGCACCGGATTGCCAGGGTCCTTTCTCCCTCATTCGCAAAAGCAGCAACAAGCTTTTTGACCATCGGGTTGCCAGTTTCTCAGCATAGTTAAGAAAAGAAAAAAAAAAGGGGGGGGCACAGAGTTGTCAGTACTCCATCTGTCATGGTTCTGGGTCATTTTGAAACAGCATTTTCTGTTTCTTATGTTTTGGTGTTTTTCTTTATTATGATTTATATCTGATTCTTTAGCTATCCTGTTTTGACGAGTATTATAAATCAATGTTTCAGTTTGGTTCTGGTCATGAGTTTAGTTTGATTTTAATTCTTCTTTAAGTCTCTGTTGTCCCTGGGTTCCATGTGTTGTATTCTTTCAGTCTGCTTCTCAGTGTCAAGTCTGCGTCTTTGTGATTTGTTTCGTGTTTTCTGTTTTATTTTGATAGTTCCAGTCTAATGTCAGTGTGTTCAGTTTTACTTCTCCCGTCTCATTAGTCTAATTTCTCCTAGCTGTGTCTCCCTCCTGTTTCCCATTCCCTGATTATTCCCCTGTGTATATTAGCCCTGTGTTCTCCTTTGTTCTCTGTTGTGTCGTCCCCTCATGCTGTGTGATTTTCTTCCTCTGTGCTCCTCGTCACCAGGTTTCTTAGTGTTTAGTATTAGTTTCCAGTTTTGTTTTTGCAAGTTCTTTGTTTATGGAGTTTTTTCTGTGACTGCAATAAAGCAGGCTTTTGAGTTTACTCCTCTGTCTGAGTATCCTGCACTTTGGGTCCTACTCCTGTCTGCCACACAGCCGATTCATGACACCATCCCTCTGTAGTATGTGCAGCATGCTTCAGCACCGCGTTGCCATGCTCTCAGCCACTCATCCCTCCTTCACAAAATTCTGCAGCAAACCTCGGCACCGAGTTGCCAGGTTCCCAGCCTCTCATCCCTCCTCGGCTAAACTCTGCAGCATACGTCGGCACCAGGTTGTGAGGTTCTCAGCAACTCATTCGTCCTTCGCAAAATTCTGCAGCAAACCTCGGCACCGACTTGCCAGGATCCCAGCTTCTCATCTCTCCTCAGCTAAACTCTGCAGCAAACGTCAGTCCTGGGTTGTCAGGTTCCTTTATCCCTCATTCGCAAAAGTAGCAGCGGCAGCTTTTCTACCATCGGGTTGGCAGTTCTCTACATAGACAAAATAAATAAAAAGGCACCGGGTTGCCAGGTTTTCCTTCATCCCCCATTCGCATGCAGCATCTAGCTTCCCTACTACTGAACTGCCAGTTTCTCAGAATCTATCATTGCAAGCAGGCGGCAAACCCTTCTAGCACAGTGGTGTCAGGTTCTTGCTATACCTGCCATGTGCAAACCGCAGTGACAAGCTTCTTACCCCTGGGTTGCCAGTTCCTGTCCATCTATCATGGCTAAAGCACCTTCTAGCTGGTTCCTTCTATATCCACCATTTGTAATCGCAGCAGCAAACTTCTTCCACCACATTGCCAGTTTCTCTGCATCCGTTATTGCAAAGCAGTAGTAAACCCCTCTGGCACCGAGATGCCAGGTTCTCTTCCTCTATGCACCTACGCAAATGCAATAGCAAGCGTTGGCACCGGGATGCCAGCTTCTCTTCCTCTGTCCCTCCTTTACGAATGCAATATCAAGCTTGGCACCGAGATGTCTGGTTCTTCTTTATCCCTCATTCGCAAACACAGCAGCACGCTTTCTAATATAGAGTTGCCAGTTTCTCTGCATTTATCACAGCACTGCAGCAGTGAATCCTTCTACCGCCAGGATGCCAGGTTCTCTGCATCTAGCCCTCACATGCTAAGCTGCAGACGTTCCTTTCGGCACCAAAACGGCAGGTTCCGTGTCTCTATTCCCTATTTGCAATGCAGAAAAAGCTCTTTGCCCCGAGATGCCAGGTTCCGTTCCCTAAGCAGCTCCCCCTTCCGGTATTGGATTGGCAGCTTCTGTCATCAATCACTTGCATGCAAAAAAAAAAATAATAATTCCTCTCTCCAGGATGCCAGTTTCTCTGTTTCATCCAGTCTTCCACAAGATGTAGCAGCAAACCGATCTGGCACCGAGATGCCAGTTTCGCTGCCACCTTTCCTGCCTTCGCAAAGGCGCCGGGATGCCAGATTCTTTCCTCTTTCGCTCCTTTTAAGACATCCAAACTGCGCCGTGCGCATAATTCTTCATGGCGTCCCTTCACTTCTCATGTGCTTTCACTAGCATCATCAGGCATCCACCCTCGACACAATCATTCGAGACCACTCTCTAAGTTGACTCACGGTTCTGACTGCGTCTAAACGGCTTATCATCTCCCACAAAGTCCAGTGAACTCGCACTCTGCTCTCGGACGATTTTGGGGGTTATTATTATGGAGATTATTTTCCTCTAATCAGTCTTTCAATTCATCAACGCTTCCCAAGCTGCTGCTGTCACTTTTGTTCAATCAGAAATCAACTCAATCGTTAACGCTACCTTATCTGAAGTACTTAACCAGCTAAGCACCCCCTCTTCATCTTCTACTCAAACACAAGCTCACAAGCTTTTCGAGTCACCAAGCCCTACCTCAAATCTCAAATCCACCATTCTTCTCTGTCAGAGCTTCAGTTCAAAGTCGAACGACGTCGCTACCCGATCGAGGGTTCCCCTCATTCATCTATTAAGATTTCCGTTGTTTGCAACTTCCTTTGATCTCTTCTCCCGCCATTCCTTCCTAATTGTCCAAGCTCATCCAATCCACACCACGGAACATCGTTCCCTATCTCTGTCCTTGTCTTTGTCCTGTTCTCCTTCTCCCCAACCGGTCGCGGCAGATGGCTGCCCCTCCCTGAACCCGGTTCTGCCAGAGGTTTCTTTCTGTTAAAAGGGAGTTTTTCCTTCCCACTGTCGCCAAAGCGCTTGCTCATAGGGGGTCATATGATTGTTGGGTTTTCCTCTAGATATCATTGCAGGGTCTCGAGTCGTCTGTCACTGTGGCTCGGTGCCGTATAAATAAGTCGAATCGAAAATCAAATTATTCCGCTGACATCTTCGACCTTCGTATCGCACAGTTATTACTGCTTCTAGGGGATGCCTTCTTTGGGGGATCTGCCAGGCCCGGGAGCT
Organism: Oreochromis aureus; assembly: GCF_013358895.1. Classification (NCBI taxonomy): domain Eukaryota; kingdom Metazoa; phylum Chordata; class Actinopteri; order Cichliformes; family Cichlidae; genus Oreochromis; species Oreochromis aureus. The sequence continues at coordinate 22,886,333 of NC_052956.1, read as the reverse complement.
GTCGCTAGTCTCCTTCGAGGCCTTCCCCAAACCAATTCATGTCAGCCCAATTCATGTCCAAGCATTCACCTTTACCTACTAAAACGCTGTCAAACCTAAAATGAGGACTTGGTCCAGTTAGTGAATTGGAGATTATGTATCAGAATTTCAGGAGCGGAACCACGCCTCCAAACACTCTCCTTCCGGTTGTCATCTATATAGGTTCCCCCAGTTCTCCAAGCTGTTCATTCTCGTTTAAGTGCCCCACCCTCCCTCTCTCCCTCCTTGTTCTCAATTCTTTAACTTCTTCACTCCTATTTAGTGCATGGGGATCTGCCAGGCCCGGGAGCTGTCGCCAGTCCTCTTCGAGGCCTTCCCCAAACCGCAGCTCAATTAATGTCCAAGCATTCACCTTTACCCACTAAAACGCTGTCAAACCTAAAATGAGGACGTGGGCCCAGCTAGTGAAATAATGTTAGAACATGAGGGGTTCTCAACATGTTGGGGTTTTTTTTTTAGAGAAATGCATCCTTCATTCTACAATTTCCCTGTAAAAAGGTAGCTCACAGATCATATATGCCAGCTAGTCCAGGTTCACTGACACTCACTTGTGTTGATTTCTGTCTCTGTTGACATTCAGAGTTGTTCACGAGACCGCTGGGATCTGCTTGGCTCTGAGTCATCAGACATTGAGACCAAGGGTCCATGTGGATGTCTGCATGCTTGCCAATTTTCGTGACTCCACAGACTTGTTGGCAGATAATTTACATTACGTTACAATGTACAGACCATACACATGCTTTAGTTGACAACTTTTTTGACAAATGAACTACTTTGCCGCAGCGTCTCCAGCTCCAGCAGCAGAGTATAATCGAGTCTTTAGCATCTATGTTTTTCACATAAGCCTGGATGTTACATTTTATTGTAATGCCCAGTAGAGCGTCAAGTAAAAAGAAGCTAAATGAAGATACAATCACACAGGTACCAGGTGTAGATTATGGCATTTAGAGTGAAAAGACAGAGAAAAGCTTCACATGGAGATATCTGAAGGTTGTAGATTTGTAGATTTTTCAAGGTGATCAGGATGAACCGCATTTTAACTGCAGGACAAGTTCAGGTCAAGTATTTTGGATGTAGTTTTTTATTTTCTACAGATGGAGCTCCCAGACAGAAGGAGGAAAAGAGGAAGACCATAGAGAGGATTTGTGGATGCAGTGAAGGAGAAAATGCAAAGACTTGGTTTGACAGAAGAGGATGATAGGGATAGAGTTAGATGGAGGCAGATGATCTGTTGGGAAGACCCCTAAAGGGAGCAACTGGAAGAAGAAGATTTTATCTTAAGTCCAGAATTGAATCCACACCCCAAACACTCCTGTCTATAAATGCCTGTGTGTCCACACACGTTTCTTATAGTTTCTATGCCCTACCCTCTCTCTCGCGCACTCTCTCAAAGGTATCAGTCAGGGAGCTGCTGACAATACTTCATAAGGCTCCAAGTTTTGTTGCTTCATTATTATAAAACATTCACATGTGGGGTTTTGGTATTTGCTAGTGAATTATGAGTGCAACAAATAGCATAAATGAGGGAGCCACTCCTCATTATTCAGTTTATTAGAACGCTGGGATGAACAACAACAGGGTTGTGACCAATTTATCACATCTGTATAAACACCTTAGTTTCATTGTTATCATCTTGTAAAAAGGTGACTTCAGATTGGCTTAAGGTATACTCCTGGGTCATAAAAAAATACAATAAAAAGTTCATATCTGCGTATGGGATCTTTTCAGAGGTGAGCCAAGGTTCAGCGTTCTTCAGCTGCAGGCTGTAATTAACAGGTTCAATGGGAATGTCAGGAGCAGAAACATCAGCAGGCAGAACGGCATCTCACATGAAGGCGTTTGTAATGCAAATGGGATTTCTCCTTTGTTTTTGAGAAAAAAAACAGTGCCAGCTATTCAGTAAATCTTTTTGTGCGCTCGTTAAAAAGGAACTAAGATTGCACTACTTCACAGAATGCAGGCATGGGGAGTGACGTTATGCACTGATATGACAATGTACCATAGTTTTACCATAGTTTTACGTGTAAGTGCAATCTCACTGCACACAGTCACAAAACGAACAAACATCGCTACTACTACTTACTAGTGTAAGGACATAATATGTGGTAGATAACATTATTTCTGGCCCATAACTTTTAAGTTGAGTTTTTCGTTGCTTGTTGCCATGCAGGAATGTTTGCTTTTGGCAGGTCAACAAAGTTGCTGGGACAAGTTTAAAGGCAACACCATTAGGGGTAGGGTGGCTTACATAAGTGTTATGGTTTTATAAGTATGCACGCATCTGTTTGGGTCCGAGTTGTGCTCTTCATCAGAGGCTGAATGTCAGGCCCCCCGCCTGTTAGTTACAGTGCCATGAAAAAAGGTATTTGCACCCTAAAGCTAATAATTGCAATCAAGTGTTTGCAGTAAAGTTATTCACTTAACTGCAAAGATGTTTTTTGGCAAATATTTGAGCCTTTGTGTTTTTTTGGATCTCTCCCATTGAAGCTGTTTTGGTCTCTTTCCTATCGTTGAATCAGGAACTCCGACCCTAACTGAGACAAGTTACGACAAATTATGCATCCGTCCTTCAGGCTGATTCTAAACAGACTTAAAAAATAGACAACTACTTGCCTCTGGCTCTGTTTCTAGACAGGCTCAATTCATTTGACACTATGTGACATAATAATCAGTTTGTTTGAATTTGTACTTCCTCTCCTCTACCAATCCTAAAGTTCATTGCTCTGTAGTGACTGTGACCTGTTGATTACAGTCATGTTTGGCCACGTTTTAGGAAATGTCAGACACCGATGATGCTGGAGATTTAAGAATATTTTCCTTCTAAATCATTATAGTTTGTTTGAACATTAGTCTATGAATTAAAGTTTATTTACAAGAAGTGAAAATGCTTGATGTTTTCCAACCTGATGAGAACTGTTCTGCTTCATTGCTCAGTTTAAAATGATTTTGAATTCATTAATAATAAATAATTGAGTTAAAAAAAAATGCAATAACGTTTTATATTTTCAACAGGGCAGCAATCAATCTTTGACTTATTGCATTTCTAAAATAATTTAAACATAAATCAACATCCTTTATGGGGGTTTTTTCCTTTAAATGTTGTTTTCTTTTTCTTTTATGAGTCTGTTTTATAAAAAAAAGAAAATTTGTTTCTCACATTTCAAGCGGAAGTAGAAGTGAGAAGTGCATGCTTTGACACACCCTGAGTACTGCGAAATCAGAGGGCAGTACAGTTTATCCTTAGGTCTTTTTGGGGTCAAAAGGTGACGTCATGTTAAGTCATTCCAGAGGGCAAACTCAGTTTCTACCTCTATGTTTGATCATACAGCTTGGTTGTTTCACTGGTAAACACGTATTGCTGCCTGTGGTCTCAACTGCTGGTTGTTTGTCTTGAGCGTGTCCCGTGAGTTGTTGGCTAATATGGAGCCAAAGTACACACAGGGAGGAAGAAGGGGGGTTGTAATGGAGAGGAAAGATGGTTGGTCACTTGCTTAAATGAGAGGGAAACTGAGGCAATTCAGTGACAAGCAGAGGAAATACAACTGATGAAACAGCAGTGTCATAATCTCTAACCACACCACCCCGTGTGGTCAAAAGGTCCAATGAAGACTAAAAGGTCATTAAGGCAGCAGTTCACATTTAACGAAACTACATTCAGTGTATTCGCTGTTCTAATCATCACAGCTGCTTACTTAACTACTGACGCATTAACAGAATACAAGAAAGATGAGTGTGAAAGATGAGGAAAGTCTGGCATCCAAAGGGCTCCATTTTTCAAAGAATCTGCCTGGGTATCAGTTAACATCTGGTAAATGATTTGGTAACACTGGAATGTATTGCATTATTAATGTGGGAGTATCCTGTCAAAACATTTGATTTAATTAACATAGTCACCCTGGTGTCAAAACCAGTTTCAACAGCTTTGATTGTGTATTTTGTCTTAGTTTCTCCACGTTTTGAAGCCTACAGGATGCTCAGCATTACAGACGTGGTAAAAACACAGCACATCCTCTTATAAGGTTTGATTTAACAGCACAAAAAATATTGGTCATTTTGAGGTTTTCAAAATTACAACCGGTGTCATTATTTCTCTATTTTATATCTATGTCAAAATACAGAAGGAGAGTGTAGATAAACGGTCTGATTTGGCAATGGCCCAGGAAAAGTCCTCACCTTGAACTGATTGAAATGTCGTGTACAAATAAATGCCTGTAGTCCTCAATGAAATGATGCAATATTATAAAGAAGGGAGGGCCAAAATTCCCCCCACTGAAATGTGAGACACCAAAGATATGAAATTACATAGATAAAATAATAAGATAAAATTACACATTAAAGTATTACTTACTCATATTCTTGTCACGAAGGGTGGTTCTACACTCCTGTTCCTAAACAAACAGCTACAGGGTGGATTATTCACATGGTTTCAGCTTTCACCCCAAGGCTAATTTAACATTGCAGGCATGTATATCCGCAGTAGCGGTTTTTGATACGGGCGACATGGGCAGTTGCCCGGGGCGGCATCGTGGTGGGGGGCGGCATCACGGGCATCCGCAAAAAAAGGGAAAAGAAGAAATTGCTCGTACTCATGCTGCCCCGACATCAGCCAGCGCATATTGGGAATGGCAAAGGCACCGGTCGGTTTTCTATCGCCCATTTGCTGAGAGCAAGGGCGCCCTCCGTTTGCGAGGTGCGCCTGCTGCTTGCGGCACAGGGAGGAGATGGTGGGGTGGCGGGGGCTTCTCTGGCTGGCTGGAGCAGCATCTAATAATCAACTCGCAAAATAAAACAAAATCAAAACAAAACAACAAACACGAAAACACCAGACATCATGATACAGACTTATAATTTGCACCGATGTTTTTTCGAAATTCTATACGGGAAAAGTGAGCGCGGTGCGCCTGCTTGAGATTTATTAATTAAGATTTATTGTTTTTAATTTATCTCTATAAATAACGTTGGAACAGGTGGTATAACTTTCCTGGTAAAAATTGGGAAAGACTCTTTGGTGCTCTACGCCACATGAATCAACTGTAGTTGCTCAGGTAGTTACATGAAGCATAGTTTCTCATGGTGCCAATGATCTCCAGCAACAGACCTGTAAAAAAACAAAAAAACAAAACAAAACTGGAAATAGCACAAAAAAAAATGAGAGCATCTGTCTGTGATAACCTTCACGCGGAAGGTTAACGTTGCATCTCCTAAAATAAAAGGAAACAAGTCATAAAGTGCAAGAGGTTCCAGTTCAAAGACAGAGAGACAATTTTGCTTTGGCTTCATTGCTAGAAGCAGCAAAATAAGCCCTCACTTATAATTTCAGAGTTAAAAGAGGATTTGTGTAAACTGTGTGATGAAAAAGGCATTTAAAAAGCTTTCAAAGTGTTATAATTATTTAGTGCTGCTTGCACTAAATTAAATCTATTTGTGAGATGCAGACCAAAACCTTCAACACCTAAACTACTGCAGAAACAGATGAAACCTCTGTCCATTTGGCACAACCACTACTGTTCTAGGGAACTTACTGAGAATACAGTTCATATTTCAGCAGAAGTGTGTGTGTAGATGCGTTGGAGGTGAATGGAATTTTTATGTCAGCATGTGGGTGCGTTGCGTCTGTCTGTGAGAGAGGATATTTTGCTATTTTCCCTGAGCTTTCCATCAGTTTTTGAGAAATTTCTAAAGGAAACTAGAATTACTCCAGTGCTATTACATGCCCCCACCACTCATCAAGTTAACACTTTACTTTAATGTCTCATAATAAATTTAGTGAAAGCTTTATTAAATAGATGGTCACCAATAAACTGATAAAATAAATCATTTTAAATTGGTAATATCTTCACAATCTCCCTTTCTATCCCTGAAATATGCTACTGAGTAATTGCTAGAAATTTTATGGTGTAAGTCGACTTTAGAAAAGACAGAGAAGTTGTCATTTGATTTAATTTGATCTCATTAACATTTATGAATAAATATTATAATTCGCCTAGGAACTTTTGAGCTATGGTTACTGAGGTCACCCATTAGCTTACCGTATTTTTTGGACCATGAGGCGCACCAGATTTTAAGGCGCACTGTTGATGAACACGTCTGTTTTCATGAATCAGACACACCGGATCATAAGGCCCATTAAACAAAACAAAACAGATAAGTCAAACTTTACTCACCTCATTCTTCTTGCTTCCTCCACTTCTGTACCATTGATTCATTAATGCTGAATTCTCTTGCAGCTGCTCTATTCCCATGTTGTTGTAGTATATTAATGACTAACCTCGTATTGTGGATGGATTATCTCAGTTGTTCTCCTGACTGAAGTTTGGTCTGTTTATAACATTTGTCCCTAACCATCGGGAACCCTCGCATTAACTTTTACCGAGTGGACAATGGTTAGCGTTCATCCTCCAGCTTCACTGTGTTTATGTTAAGCTAACATAGCTGTGTCGCTAGCGATCACGTAGCACATCATTAAATACCAGGTAGCCCAACTTCAGCAACCCTACAAAAGTCACTGCTGTTTAATTTTCTGTCTTCATTTATGTTGAAAGTGATAGCAGAGCAGCACGGTGGCACGGTGGTTAGCACTGTTGCCGCACGGCAAGAAGGTCCTGAGTTCAATTCCACCATCAGGCCGGGGTCTTTCTGTGTGGAGTTTGCATGTTCTCCCCGTGTTTGCGTGGGTTTCCTCCGGGTACTCCGGCTTCCTCCCACCGTCCAAAGACATGCAGTTTGAGGGGATAGGTTAACTGGATACTCTAAATTGTCACTAGGTGTGAATGGTTGTCTGTCCCTGTGTGTTGGCCCTGCGACAGACTGGCGACCTGTCCAGGGTGTACCCCACCTCTCGCCCTATGACAACTGGGATAGGCTCCAGCGCCCCCCGCGACCTTGGAAAGGATAAGCGGAAGCGAATGGACGGATGGATGGTGATAGCAGAGCTGTACGTTTTAATTTTTTCAGAAATCTCTCAGTGAGAACATGATATATCATGTTTAGGTGGAAACTAGCGAGCTAACTTCCTGCTAACTTCGAACTTTGTTAAATTTAATAACTTCCGTTTTCATGGATGCCTGGCTGTAAAACTTAATTGTTACACCTGGTAAAGCAGCAACCCTGATCATTTTATCAAAGATGAAAGAATTTAGACAGTTTTTAAACTCTCAGTGATGCCGCAGTGTTTGTTTGACTTTGGGACCTGAAGCGGACGGAGTTTTGGACCCAGATTACTCCGCGAGGCTCGGTACAGTAGCTGTAATGCTCTGACAATCCATCTGACAATCCATCAAGTGGTGCGGCTTCGTAGCTTACCAAAGTCGTACTAGAACATTTTTTGAGCGCCCTGTACCACATAAAATTGGCTTGAGGTCAGTAAGTACAACCAGAATTCATACATAATTATAAGGCGCACTGTCGATTTTTGTGAAAATTAACGAATTTTAAGTGTGCCTTATGGTGCGAAAAATACGGTAGTGCCGTAATTTAGTACCACAATCATCTATTTTATGAGTGCAGCTCACAGAGACACTTAATAAAGAACCTCCATTAAACTCGCAAAACTGATGCTTTTCATCACAAACAGCCAAACTATATGTCAGATAATTAAAAAATCAGTCAATTGATATAATTCAAGGACTTGACAAAAGTAAAGCTTAGTAGTCAATAATCAGTGACATATAACAATGCCTAGGCCAAAAAACATGGACTTTAATAAATACAAACAAACAGCTATAAATTTGGTAGAATCTGAAAAGTTTAGTGTAGGGATACTGTACAACATCATACTGTCTAAACATTGTCCAGCTAAAAGGCAACAATGGGACTCAAACTGTACTCTCCCGGGTAAATGTCCTCCTTTAAAACAAACACTTGATCCCATTCCCATGCAGTTTGTTTGCTCTTTAATCTCGGTCACCTCTCTCACTGGATAAATTTTTCCATTACAGGCTACGTTTCCTGAAAAACTGAGCCAAGATGCTGAAATTTTACTATGGAATTTCATCTCAGTGGCTCAAAATGATTTATAATCTCAGCATTTCTAAAACATTTCCTGCAGCCCTGTTCTCATCATTCTTTATCTGTACACAGAATCAAAGATTGTATCAGAATTTCAGCAGAACTCTGTGGATATTTGTGTGTGTGGTGTTACTTGGCAGTTGTGTAGCTGCCTGAATGCCTTTATCTTTGTTTGTTCTGGGTGATTGAGCATATATTTGTAGCTTAATTATCTGTCTATGCAGGCTGCCTACTGGATTCCTCTGAATAAGTCAGTGACATATTCCTTCCCGCCTGGGCAACGAGCGTTTCCTTACTTATTGTGCACCGTGAGTTGTTTTAGAGAATGGTTCACTTATACGTTGGTCTCGGCTCAGTTTCAAAGAGTCTGTGATGTCAGTTTCCTGAGGATGTCTGAGGAACTGGAGAAGCCAGGCCAAATATGGTTTCCAGGCATTCAGTGTTTAATTTGTGTAACTTGGAGACCTTGATGGGTGGAGTTCAGCACAGTAAGGCAGCTGGGAGTTTTGCAAGATCATTTCAATTTTTCCTTGAAACTGTTGATCTCTGTTTCATTAGAAAAAATTTTGTACTTTTTTTTGGCCAGTGGTGTTTACATTGGAGCAGATTAATGAGTGGATGTACGGTAGGTCAACTTTTTCTGGGTCCTAAGAAATTTTTTTCTAATATCCTTGTAAAACATTTTCTCTTAAATTCAACAACTTAACATAATTTGCTTTTTCAGGCTGTAAAAGGTAAGACTTCCTCATTTTCCAAAGTATTCAGACTTCTGGACAATAAAATGACCATTAGAAATAATTTAAAACCACTTGTAAAATATTTTAACCTTCACAGTGGGGGAAGCAATTATTTGATCCCAACTGATTTTGGCAGAAATGACCAGTGTCTCATTTTTACGGTAGTTTTATTTTAATGAAAAGCGAAAATATCAACCAAAACTCCAGGAAAAAACACATTACAGAAGTTACAAAATGATTTCTGTGTCATTTAGTGAAATAGGTGTGCGATACCCTACGACACAGCTAGAATTCTGGTTCACACATGTGCAGTGTGCCTGACCCAGGCATGCAGAAATGGGGGGGGTCAGCTCAAAACTACATGGAGCTTTTTAATGATCAGTCGGGACCACAATCACCAAGACCACCATTGGTAGCACGCTACATCGTAATAGACTGAAGTCTTGCAGCGCCTCGCAAGGTGAGAATGACCCAAAGAGCACCATCCCCACAGCCAAGCATGAAGGTGAAAACATTATGCTTTGGGGCTGTTTATGTGTTAGAGGTACAGAACTTCACCGACATCAATGGACAGGGGCGTGTATCCTAAATTCTTGGACTACAACCTCCTTCCCTCAGCAAGAACACTGAAGATGGGTCATGGACGTGTCTTCCAGTGTGACAATGACCCAAAACATATCGCCAAGGCAGCAAAGGAGTGGTTAAAGAAGTAGCACATTAGGGTCCTGAAGGCATACCTCATTGCCAACTACTGGAAACATCTTATCACTGGCTTTGCCAACAAGGGTTTCTCCACTAAGTACTAAGACATGTTTTACGTGGGATCAAATAATTTTTTCTGCCACTATACATAGAGTATGGGTTAAATTTGGCCTGCTGCAGCCTATCCCAGCTATCATAAATTAATTCTTTTAACATGAAAGTTAATGACTTGTCTTAAAGTGTGTGCAATGAGGCTTTTCCCGATCAAATTTGACCTGTATGTGGTTAGATGGATTTTAGAGGGAAAGTTTCAGGGAATCCTGAAACTGTGAAAGCATACTATGGGAGGAAGTGGGAGTACTTGGAAAGAACTTCCTCAGAAAGAGGGAGAACATACAATTTCACATAGAAAGGCCCAAATGTGAATTTGACCAGGACCTTTTTACTATGAAGTGACATATCTCTTTAAGTGTTTATTTAAAAATTCCACCAATGTTAAAAATATCCAGAATCTACGTAGATTTAAAGTTTTAAAGAAGTTTTAAACCTACTGTTCATCACGCCTCTTTAATAATACATATTATTATAATTTATTCATTATGTAGACATCATTAATGTTGTTTAGACTGATTTTCCATGGAGCCGCCTACTGCCAGCTGTAATTCTACACTAAAACGCTGAAAACAGCTTACCTTCCCACTTTGTTTCTTTTTGTCTTCAAAGAATTTATCAGCAGGTTTGTGGAAGAAAAGCATCAGTTTGGCTTCCCTGAAATCTTTTGCTACGAAATGGTTGGTCTCCAGTGGTTTGCTTCATCATTTTCTGTGTCGAAATGATCCACTCACCTCTTCATGTGAAGGGGGAAGGAAGGAAGGAGGAAGGAAAAGTGAAAGAGCGCGCTCTGTACTGTGCTGTCTTAAACTCTGATGCAGTTGTGGTCAAAATGGGGAACTGGTAGCGTCCGCCAACTTATAGATTTCTATTCATATGCTTAAGTTTGTGTGACTACGACATGTCTGGGTTCAAACTGACCTCAAGACTTCTAGTGAAAGGATGTGATGTCCTCAAAGACGTTTCTGTTACTTAAAATGATGATGGTGAGCATTAGCTAACCCGTGACGCAACTGAGAGATTTCGCAGTTTTCATACATCATGCAGGTCTGGCTTTCACTCAGTGGGCTTGACCTTTTGTGAGTTTGAGCCACACAAACAAGTTTTAATGTTCTGGTTGTCTGGTGTGGTGTCACTGTGGGACTGTGGGAGGAATCCCAGGCAAGCATGGGAAGAACATGGAAACTCCACACAGAAAGGCCCCATGTGACCAGGAGATTTAAAACCAGAACCTTTATGTTGTGGGGAGACAGCGTGCTAACCACCGCACCATTGTGCATTAGAAAACAAAGCTTTGATTCAAAGTGCGGTCTGTGGGTTTAGTACTTGACGTTGGTAACATTTCATGTGTCTCTTAAGTGCAAAATAAAGTGCACTGCTGTGCTTTTCTTTCAACCAGGACTCATGGCGTATTAGCATATAGCAACACAAAATGATGCTAAAGGAACATTTTACTTCAGTGTCAGCTTCTTGTTTCATCCACATCTTCTGACAGCCATCTCTCCAAACAATTAAAAAAAAGGCACAAAAATAATAATTACCAACTTAAACCACTAGCACCTGAACAGACGCAAGTGCTTGACTTGTGCAATTTTATTGTGCAGTCAGCTAAACAAACAACATCAACAAAAGGGATTATCATAAAATTAGGTTTTGGGATTTTACTTTTTTTTATCACTGGCAGAGTGAAACAGCTACTGGAAGAAGCATTCTCACAGAAATTGTCTGTCTCTGAATTAAAGTTAATAAACAGTCCTCAGGGCAAAAATGCCTTGTTGATGTCAGAGGTCTTAGGGAAATGGCACACTGCTTTGAGCAGGCAGGAAAGAAACAGGAACTCAAATAATTACTCATTAAAACCAAAGAAGGCAATATCTGAATGCACAACAGGTCCAAACTTGAAGCAAATGTGCTCCAGCAACAGAAGGCCACACCAGCTACCACTCCTGTGTGCTAAGAACAGGAAACTGAGGCTACCGTTCACACTGGCTCACAGGACTGGAAGCACATTTGTATTGTAGAATCAGTATTTGGTGAAAACAACATACAGCACGGATCCATCTGGCGTTGTATCAGCAGTTCAGGCTGCTGTTGGTGTTGGAGTTATTTCCTTAGCACACTTTGGGATCCTTAATACCAAATGAGCAATGTTTAAACAACCTGACCAGTGATTATTGATGAGTAGGGTGTGTCACCTTCTAGCAAGATAACACACCCTGTCACAAAACTCAAATGATCTCCACCGGGTTTCTAAAACTTGACAGGGAGTTCACTGTACATGGATGACGTCCACAGTCACCAGATGTCAATCCAATAGAGCACCTTTGGGATGTCATGAAACGAGAGACTATTGTGAGGCTATCACAGCAACATGGACAAAAACTTTCCAGAACCTCAGTGAAGCTACGCTACAAAGAATTATAGCAGCTCTGTGGGTAAAAATGGGGTCCAGCCCCGTACTAGTGAGGTGTACCTAATAAAGTGGCTACTGAATGTGTAAACATTCTTTCAATCCCTATCCCTGATTAAAGCTGATTAAACTAATGTTGTTTTATGAGCAAAGGTTTCAGACTAGCTTCTATGAGAAGAAGAAGATAATAGTAATGGCCCATCTTTCTTCATTTAGGAACAGTGAAAATGTATAACCAGATCCATTTTGTTAAACATATGTCCACATAGAAATGAGTCAGTACTTTATTCTGATCACAACAAAGACAACAATATTACACTGACGTTGCTTTTCGACTGATAGCTTCGTATTTGCTGCAGCTCAGGTCTGCTCTCAGTAACATGATCAGCTCTGTAACAACACCACCAGAGGACGCTCTTCACCGGGATTTGAGATCAGCAGCAGCTCAAACCTGTTGCATCGTCACTGTGTTTAAGCGTGGTGAACAGCGCTCTCTAGAGGTTCACTGCAGCATTACAGAGACACCAACTCTCAGATACATTCAGAAGTTTAACTCGTCTTCAGAAACTTTGTTCCCTGCCTCAAACAGAACGGGCTGCCATGTTCTCGGGCTGCAGGGTGGAAGAGGTGGAGGAGGCAAAGGAGCAGTGCATGATGGGACAGAAGGGCTCGTGGGCTCTAAGAGCTTCGGTCAGCAGGTGCTGCTCCTCTGACAGAGAATCCACCTGCAGATGAATTCACTCTGTTACTGCTGTGTAAAAGCAATGGAGGTACACCAGAACTATTTTATTTTAAATATTTAACTTGGTTTCATTTCTGCTGTGTTTTTAATGCATTTCATACAAACAGGCCTTGCTGCTGTTTATATAAAATAAAATTGTCTGTAAAAGACGAACAGAGACAGAATTAGCAGTGTGTTTACCTCCCTCCTCAACTTCCTGTTCCTCTGCTCTAGCAGCTCACAGGCCTGGAGGTGAAGAGGGGGAAACAAAGTGGGAAATACATGTTACATTAAAAAATAACAGCTTTCATATAAATATAAAATAATATTTATTTGAAAACAAAAGCTAGACTGGGCATTTCATCATTGGGGTATTTTGATTGGGATTGTAATTTTGGAAATGTGATTTTTGCATAAACACAGGTAAATGTGGCTGCTACACATTCATTGCATAACTGCACAATCGGATTTTTATTGCTGCAGTCCCAGCTTGTAAGCACTCAGTCATCTCTGGATTTGATAATATGGAGACAGAGTAGTCAGAGAGCACTCTCCTTGCCCTACTTCACAAGCAAACAAACGGTCAGGAGCCACACATCACATTTTTTTATTAATAATAAACTTTTTTTTTTTTAAAGCTACAAAAGTAACATTAATTAACTCCATTTCACTCCATATTTTTATCCTGGTGGTCCACGTGTAAATGCTAGTTGCTCTTTGACCGACAGTTTGCTTTAAACCAGCAGCTTCAAGCAAGAGAGGACCTGTCAAAACACTCATTCTAGTTTATCAGCCACATACATCCCAATTTGATCTGAACTGTGGTAAAACCTAAAACAGTTTGAGAAACAAACCAGCCAGCCAGAAACACTCCAGCTGTAAATCAAAGAAACATGTTGGCATGGTCGTTGGTTTAACCACCTCACTTTAGCCGATGTGTTATGGTCAGTAACAAGTCTGTAAAGGTGAGCGGGCGGCCATCTGGCTGTGATGAAATTAACGTCGCAGACAGCCAGTCTCAAAGACACAATCTGCTCTCAGTGACTTGCAAACTAAATCTTCATGGAGAAAAAAATACAGTGCAAAAAATATTTGCAACATTTTGCAAACCTGTTAAGAGCCCAAAATAGACCTTTTGGTGGGCCACTTTGGGCCCAAGTGCCATATGTTTGACACCCCAACTTTATGCATATAATCAGAATCTGATCAGCAGAAATACGCTCACCCACCTCGTGCAGCAGGTCGGCTCTCTGAGTTTGTCTTTTGCGGCTCTTCTGAGCTGCAACTCTGTTCTTCTCTCTCCTCTTCATCCTCCGCCCCTCATCCTCCGAACACTGACACAAACAAACACTATAATCCGTTGACACGTTCTACATTTGTGATATTTTACATCTCATTTTTTACTGCTTAACCCGAGTTTGTTTGTGCAGATTCATGTGGGGACGCTGGCAGAGTAACATCACATATCTGCCTATTTCTCACACAACCTCAGTGTGAAGCACTGAGGATGACCATAGCGATATCAGCCTATATACACAAGACGATGCTTTAAACCTGCTTAAAACCTCTTGACCCCTGACCTCCCCGTGGATTAGGAGGAAGGTAAACAGTAAAAACACAAACCTAAATGTACACGTGTAAAGAAAAAACACGATGACGTGATCTTTCTTACCTCCCATCCTTCACAGAGCTGGTTGGTGCTGATGTTATTCTGTTGAGACTGGCATGAAAAACCAGAGTCTGACATCACAGGCTTTAAAATCAAAACCTAAAAGGAAAGAGGACGGTATTCTGAACACTGGTTCTGTCAGGAGACTGATAGGTGTGTGTGTGCTGGGCACTGAGTCCAGTCAAGTTCAAACACACCGGGTAGAAAACTAGCTCGAGTTTCACTTCAGCTTACTTTTCAATTTCGCTGCCTTTTTTAAAGAAGTGGTGAGGAGAGTTAATGTAAGTCATGTGACTTGGGGGGCCCCATGGTTAACCTGTATTTAGCATATGGAAGAAGTCTTTCTTCAGGACTACCAGAAACCCAACTGAGATAATCAACAGACGAAGCAGATTCTATTAAAAAAAACCTGGTAAGACACAAGACTTTCACCCTGGAGGTTAGAGTTCAGCTTCAGCTGCTGTTTACAGTCACACATTAGATTTATGCACCGAAACTATTGGTTAGATTTACAGAGTGAAATGTTTTGCATTAAAATACACACTTCTTCCATTCATAAACATTTTTTAAAGTTTCTGTTTTTACTGTGAGCACAGATCATTCCCACATTCTGCAGGTGACAACTATAAATCCACTACTTAACATAGTTTCCCAAAAATACAGTTTCTCTCAGTTAAACCTGTGAAAAACAGAAAAGGGATTTTAAAAGTTGTAACATAACAATATATTTAACTAAACCAACAGTTTTTATAGAGTGTTAACCATAAATTTAAGGTTTATGAATCTCTTTAAAGTGGATTAAAACGACCACAAAGTGATCAATATGAGAAAGACGGTTACAAGTACAAGCAAAGCCTCTGGAATTGTATTTTATATAATATGCACAAGATAACAGAAATGACCGAAATGATTTCATTTGATTCACTCAAATCCTCAATACTAATTACAGTTTTCCCTTTACAAAAATCATCAATTTAGTTAAACAATCTTCTAACAAATGAACAAATCTGATGCTGATGAAGCTGAGATAATATGCAAAAACATGCTGCACATAACTCCACAAGATTACACCTCTGATGCTACTTTAGTCCTTGCAAGTGGAGAAACAAATCAGCCAGTTTGGGCTATTTTTATCTGTGCTTTTGACTTGCCAAACAGTATCTCTGTTGCTGCCCACACATGAAACTGAAACTTCTGTTTGGCTTCATGGAAAAGAATGATCATGTTTACACTTATTAATTTCAGCCACAGACTGGATATTTAAAAAGGGATGTATCCACTGTGACACAATCTGGTGTATTTAAGGCCCCAGTGTTGCTATTTTGGCCACCACAGTGCTGGTGAAGTGCCCACAGAGAGAGCAGTGAAACGTTTTTGGCTAAGCTTGGACAGCAAGCTGCATACACAGAGACAGGCCTGCTTATACTAAAGTTAAACCTTGTATAATTGTTAAAGTAGGTGGAGCAGGTTACAGAGAGCAAAACATTTTTGTAGCAGGTTGTAAAGCGCATTTATTTCCGTTGTAAAGTTGGACATTTTAATGTGGGAGTCTATGGATGTGCTGGTTTTTGGGATCAGCCAAGTGGCCATTAGAGGAACTGCAGTGTTTGGCAATTTCACACTGGTTTAATGTTTCTTGAAGTGTCACTCGAGCTTGTCCTCTCCCACGCAGCACTCTGGTTTCTTGGCTTGGGGTACATAGCCCTCTGCGGCTGCTGCTTCCTCTAAGGCTCTCTTGATTGGTTGCTTGTTTCCCATGGCTCTTTTCGCAGGAGGAAAGGGAGCCTCTGATTGGTCATTAAAACCAAACACTTCTCTGTGTATCTCCAGAGAGGCTTGGTTGGGTTTCATTTTGAGGATTTCGCACAGGCCTTCAACTTGTGTTTGCAGAGTGTTGATTGACTGTAGAAAAAAAATATGTGTCAGTAATGACTCCATACATGAAGGTGTGACTCTATACATGAAGGACAACTTGCTAAGAGCTTTCGGTGTGTTACCTTTATGACCTGGATGGCCTGCTTTACCACACCAGGAGCGGCTGCTGTCAAATCATTCATGATGTTCTCTGGTAAAACACAAGAACGGCACTGTTATCGAGGGTAAACTGCACATCGGTGTCAGCAGTGTCTACAGTTAGTCTTGTCTGTCTGCTTAGCCAAAATAAAAAGGACTGTCCTCACTGATTTCACACAAAGAATATCACAAAATAGTCACAGAATCATTGGAAATAATGAAACTAAACTTAAACTAAGGGAATACTGTCTGGTATAAAATTTGTAAGGAAACAGTGACTATATTTGGACAAATATTACTTATACAAAGCACTTCTTTTTTAATTCCTTATTTCAACATCTAGAAAATTTAAAACAAACTAAAAACAATTCAGTTTTATTTATATAGGACTAAATCAAAACAACAGTTATCTATTTATAAACCATATAAACATATCTGCTTGATATGCTGAGTTTTTGTATATTCTGCTGTGATAAAGAACTGCACGGTCGTTTTTACGACTGTTCAGGAGGCCATGCAAGAATTTGCTCTCTTCAAGCATCATTTATCGTTTTCAAGCTAATGTTGATTCAAATTCATTTTAAAGAGCGATTGATTGGGTGGCTGTGGCTCAAGAAGTAGAGCAGGTCATGTACTAATTGGAAGGCTCCAGTCTTCATCTCCAAGAATCAATGGGAAATATACTGAATCTCAAGTTGGTCCTGATGTTCCACAGAATGATAGAAAGCACTAACACGCAGGAAAAAGTGAAAGTGTGTAAATTAGCGACACTGTATACATGTATAAGTGATAAAGCATTTTGAGTGGCAAAATAAGGTAGAAAATTCTGTGCATTTACCATTTAAAGTGGCAAACTGCCAGCATTTCATTGGGTCCTACTCACTGCTCTTCAGCAACATGCTTAGGCCTCATTTTATCTGAAAGCCAGCACTAACTACGCTCTCTCTGGCAAATCGCTCGTGGTAGCAATTTACTATGAAAGTAATGCAGCTCTGCTCTGCTTACCAACATCTGTACAAATTACTCCTTAAGTTTAAAAAATATATATGTGTATATACATATATAAACATTTTTCATGGTAACTGTATGAATGACCGTGTGACCTGCGATACTACAGTAAAACTATTGTTATCGCTTCATGAGTCATTTACAACCTGCCGATATGTTTTTATTCACAGTCTTTGCTTCAGTCTACTAAAAACGGTGAACAAGAAGTACTGATGCATTTAGGTATTTCACTTCAGTGACGCTGAAACTTTCATGTCTGCCTTTAAAAAGAACCAGTTCTTCCTAAATGCACTTTAAAATAGCAAACACCCCCTCACTGGACAAAGGGTGCTTTATGTGTTTTTCTTTTTGACTCCACACGTAACCATAAGTTGTCTAAACTTACTCTTCAAACTAAGACAGTAACACTGTCCTGAGCCAGCAGTACAGCACTCTGTAGCTGGTGCTCAGCATTTCAAGTCAGCTGTAGGTGAACACTCACTACCTGTAAAGATTTGGTGTTTGGGGAAGACCTGAAAACACTAGAAGCTAAAATAAAAAAATGTGCATGTCTGTAGAAATGATCAGAGGCTACTACCTTGATCAGGATCTTTGACCATCTCTTGAGGTTTGATGGCCTGCTCATACAGCCCCTGAAACATGAAACGTGTTTGTTTCAATCTTTAGACAAATATCTGTTTATGAAAGATTCTGTGAAATCTGTAATAAGCAATAAACATTTTCTCAAAGACAGAAAATACTCTTTGCTTTGAAAAACACTTGGCACTTTTGCACTTTAGTTATTCAATATGTTTATTTATTTTTATACGAAAAACTAAAATTGAGAGTAATGGACAATAATCAGAGCTGGTAAATCAAAAAATAAACAAGGAGGAAAAAAGCCCCACCATGATTTTCCGTTCAGCCCTGAGGGCATGCACCACATGAGGAAGGATCTTTTTGGGGAATGTACGGCGCCTTCTTGTGGTCTCAACGACAGTATCGTCCAGGAGGCTTTCCAGATCTACAGCTTCATCCTCTGCTGAGGGTGTTGGTGGTGGAGAAACAGGCAGCATATTTAACTAAATCAGGCTTTCCTCAAAATATGATAATTGAAACAAGAGTATGAAAAGGGCGAAGGATCACCTTCATCATCGGGCGCCTCCTCCCAAGGCCGTCCATTCACCAACACGTTAGCCTGAACAGCAGCCTCAAAATTCTGCACCGTTTCAAATAAACAAGCACACAATCAGTGGCAACGCACATTAAAATATGACGTCAGCTGTGCAACTGCAGCAGGATCAGATCAATTTGATAACATTTCTATTTTGGTCAACACAGGAAGCCATATTACACTTTATTTTACAGGACTGTCCTGAGTAATCTAGTCCCAAAGAAGACTACCAGGATCATTTTCAGGAAACTCTGTTGCTGTTATTATATGAACACTGTACAGTCCTCCATACAAAGGTCAAACGTTGATCAGAGTTGTTTCTGTACTTAGTTCACATGAAGCTTAAACTGAGCTACAAATAATCTGCACAACTGAAACACTGTTTTCCCCAAATTTTCATGAAAACTTTCGGTTTCTTCTACTGCAGTGTGATGATGATTCAGTATGAAGCACACAGCTCAAAATACATGGGATGCACTTACTGTGTACTTAAAATATGGTTTTATATTAAGCACTAATAGTGTGACAAAAAGACTTTACAACAGTCATGCCTGTCTTTGAGGATTTAGTCAGTGCAAAAACTGATACGAGTCACAACATAAACTTCAAACGCTGCGTCGGTTACAATAAAATCATTTGTTAGAAGACTGACAGCCGGCAATATCTGTAGATCGGAAGTTTATAACGCAAGTATCCACACAGTAGTGGACAACTTAAAACACTAAACAAACAAACAAACACACAGCATTCACACACTCTCCATTTAATTATTCTCCATCCCGGAGCATTTAGACTACCCCTAAGTACTGTCACCATATCAGATTTCCTCTATGTAATTAAAAAAATCACTATAGTGGCATTTTTTTCAGCTGCCTGTCTGTTGTCTCTTTTTGGCACAGACAGTCTGTAATCATAGGTGTATAAAGGATTTGTAAAAAGAACTAGATCCAGAAATGGGGTCATCACAGCAGACCATCTCATCCTAACCCAGGCATCCTCTTCTTCTCTCCCGCCCGGCAACTTCATCTTCAACATCCATTGTGCAATAGAGCCATTATCCCGCCTCTGCACTTTTCCACACCATCTGTACCTCGCCTTTCTAACTTTGTCTCAAAAATGCTTAACCTGTGCTGTCCTTCTGATGTACTTATTTCTAATTTTGTCTCAACACGTTCAGCTACCATCTTTTTCCACCTCCCTTGTGCATTGTCCATTTCTTTGGAAGGTGACCCCAGGTATTTAAGCTCCTCCACTTTCTCTACATCCGCTCCTTTCATCTTGTTACACCTGCCTTCCTCTCATTCACACACATCTATCCTGTCTTGCTTCAACTGAGTTTCCAGAGCATACCTCCAACTCTTCTCTTCCACCTACTCTCAGTGTGGTCTGCTAACAGCCCACAGACACTAATGCCTGACCTCATAACTATTACTGTTGAGTTTAACAGATGTAGCTTATTAATATCAAGCTGTAAAGTATATATGCAAAGATTTTATTCAATTCAATTCAATTCAATTCAAATTATTTATTGTCCCAAAGGGAAATTACTTTAGCAACAGGATAAAAGTAAACAAAACAATAACATAAAATGACAATAACAGTAATAGAAAATCCCAGAACGGTTATATGCCATTTAGGAGACAGGATGCAGTAGGGATAAAAGAAGCCTGGAGTCTATATATTTTTATAATTTATATTATAAATACAAATACGCCTTAATTAAAACAATTATCAGCGGCCTGGCATCTACAGTTTAGCATTGCCCACATCATGTTCAGTTACAGTCAATCCCAAAATGTGAGAAAGGACTCGGACTCACTGCCAGCAGCTCCTGCAGTAAAACTCGCTTCGTCTCCTCCGGAAAGTCCTCCGGCTGTCCGTCCAGAGCCGTCTTTAAAAGTTCTTTGTATTTGTTCACCTGCTCGCTTACTACTTTCTTCGAGGTTACCTGGACCCTGTACTCTTGATTTGTTACCTCACTTGGTAAGACTTCACTCTCTACGGCCTCCATCTTTACCGCCAACTTGTTTATATTTTTAACGCAACCCGGAACTGAACAGAAACGAACCGGTCCTACTACCAAAGATGACCGTGAAGGAACAACGTTTATTTCTGGAGGACTGTTCCGGGATGGTTGTTAGCTACTAACGCAGAGAAGTTATTCTAATATTATTGGTCTCTTAGCTTTTATTTGTTGATTTTCAATGGAGAATGGCTTCGTTGATTGTCACTGTCATATCTCGGCTCATGAGTTTGAAGAGGTAAATTGTCACATGTTAGAAATTATTCGTCCCCTCTTCATGAACTGCAGGAAATTTAGAGCGTTACTAGATCAGGAAACGTGCCACTCTTTTTATTTACAGTCTGATTACAGCTCCTAGCTTTATATATACTGATCAAATAAAGCCTTTCTTTTACTTTTAGGATTTCGAGGATGTGATCCTGAGGACGAGGGAGGTAAGCATAATGAATTCATTTTATACCTTCACATATGCCTTACAGGTCTTGGCCATTTGAAAGCAGTAAATATTTTCAGAGTCATCTGGAAATACAGCCTGAAACTACAGATGAGAAAAAATGTAGTTGTATGTTTCATCTTGGTTCACACAAGTACAATAAGTGCAGTTTAATATAATATTTAAAATAGTAAGCATGCAATTATGTGTGTCTATGTGTAGGCTGGTGTAAAGACTCTGGTTGCAGTTACAGAAGAAGTCGGAGAGTTTGCCCGAGTTCTCCAGCTGCAGGAAAGGTCTGCATGTCTGCAAAGCACATTGTCTGTCTCACAAACATATATTATGCTGCTTGCTTTTTATTGAGAGGACACCAAATTGAAGAAAAACGACATCAACAGCATAAAGCCTAAAAGATTCATTAAGCTGAGCTAAGACAAGAAAAAAAGAGACAAACTTTCAGTTATTTGCTGATGAAATAAATAAAACTATCCAGGAACTTAGGTGCAACTAAAGGTTAGGTTTTCTGGACTAATATTTGTATAGTAAAAGTACACAGACACACTGAGGTTCACTCACAGTAAGAACAGAGCTTGTGTTACTTTTTCTTCTAAAGTCAGTCATGCAGAGTGTAAAGAAAACAAATGTTTATACTGTTCTGCGCAGCTGCTCACAGCTGGAAAGCATTGCATTTATTATCTTTGATCTTATGTTGAATTTCTTTCTCACAGCTATCCAGATCTCGTGGCTCCGTGTTTTGGCATCCATCCACTGCAGGCTGCCGAGGGGCCTCAGCAGCGCAGTGTGAAACCTCAGGTACTGAAACAATGTGTAGCACATGTGTCTTTTAAATATTTTACTTAAATGATTATGAAAAAATGGGAAGGAAATCTGTATCCAGACTGTATCCAGCGATTTGTGTAGTTTGCTTACTACAGTAGAAATCTGCTTTAATTCTTTATGGCATCAATTTAACAAGGTGTTTGAAGTATTCCTCAGAGATTTTGGTCCATGATAGCATCAACAACCCAATACAGATTTGTTGGCTGCAGATCCATGATATGAATCTCCCGTTGCACCGCACCACACCCTAAAGTGCTCTGTTGGATTGAGATCTGGTGACTGTGGAGGACATTTGCATACATGTTCAAGAAACTAGTTTGACAAGGATGTTCCAACCAGCTTGAAGCAACCATCAGTAGACAGGCACACTGTGGTCATAAAGGGATGGAAATGGTCAGCAACAGTAATCAGAAAGGCTGTGATGTTTAAACAATGCTCAGTCAGTTCTAAGGTGGTGCAAAGTGTTGTGAAAGCATCCCTCAAGCCATTACACCACCACAGGCTTGAACAGTTGATACAAGGCAGGATCCATGCATTCATGTTGTTTATACCAAATTCTGACTTTCTGTTTTTCAAATTTATTGTTGTTTAATTTTGTGTGTGAGTGTGTGTCTGTGTGCTGAGAGATGCTCTTCTGCTTCTTCTGCGCACTTCAGCTATAACAAGTGGTTATTTGAGTTACTGTTGCCTTTTTATTGCCTTAAAGCAGTCTGGCCATTCTTCTTTGATCTCTGTCATTACCTGCACATTTACACTCACAGAACTGCTGCACACTGGTTGTTTTCTCCTTTTCAGACTATTCTCTGTAAACCCTGAAGATGGTGTGTGGAAATTTCCAGTAGATCAGTGTTTTCTGAATACCCAGAAAAATATTTTTTAATGTTTTTTTTTTTAGCCTCTCCTTTAATAAAGAAATGTGTTCCACAGGATCTGGATGCCGCCCTTCCACACTTCTATAACCACAAAGAACGCCTCGTCGCTGTTGGAGAGGTAGACTTTTAACCTCTAACTGAACCTTATAATAACCTCTTTTATTAAAATATTTTTAATTTTACTGCGGAATTAATAAAACATGTTTATATGTCTGAGCTAAACCCCTTTTTAAATTGACTAAGAAGTGTGCTGCATCTCAGACAGGCCATTTTTCTACTGAAATGGAGCTCAGTAGAAAAAGTTTAACCAAAATTTTATATAATAAATAATTCCATGACTGGAAGTCTTCATAGATAATTTAAGTTACAGCAACTTCTGAAGGCTTAAGGGTGGTCATGGATTCAACTGTTACAAACACACACATTAACACACACTGTGTCTGCTCTGTGTTAAAAAATCTTTACATTTTTAATGTAACCTGTCTTGAAGCAAAGCAGATTAAACGTGTTAAAAGCCCAGATTTACCTGCTAATCTCGCGTGTAAGAAAAGGTTAATGCACACAGTCAGTAACAGTCTTTCTCAGGCTCACAGACAGTCACACACACTAACTGCTCTCCAGCAGGTGCTGATGGTGGAGGGAATTTCTACATGGTGTCAATGAGGAATGTGTGTTTGTTCCAGCACATTTCAGGCATCACAGGGCTAAATCAACACTCTCCTACTGCTGTCTCCAGCTGTTGGATTAGGTTGGAGACATAGAGCTCCATCCTGTGCTCCACTGAGCACATTTTAGTTCAGCTACAGTTTGAATCTGTAACCTTTTCCCTCATATCTGTTCTGGCAGTTTTTTCTTTAATCTGCGGACGCTTGAGAGATTGAGGGTACTTTGTGGTTTTAGGTTGAGCAATCAAAACCAGTTTGACTCGACTTCATTTGGACATAAGCTCCATGAGAACGGACTCACTTGAGAGATGGCGACTTAAACCTCTTCCTTGCCAGAGGCTCATGCACCAGAGCAGGTGTCAGTTTTTAAGGTGGCACACACAAATGCATCCAATGTAGCATTTGGTGTTCCTCATTTCTGTTTCTTATGAAACTTATGTTTCAGAAATTTCTTATGTTTCTTCACTTATGAAACTTAATCAGTAACGATTCACTGACATAGTTCAAAGTTTTAAAGAGCGAACCTGAGACGAATGTTTAGTTTCTACAGTAGCATGCATAAATCCTTTGAATACTGAACTTGTAGATCAGTGCTTTAAATGTTTATGTCATGTTTATGGTGAGCATTAAGATGTTTTTATAAAACCATAGTCTGAGTGTATCTTTACAGGAGAGGAAATTTTAATTTGTTCTAAAAAGGACTTAAAATTTTGAACTGTCATAGTGAAAAAGAAATGCAAAGTGATTCTGGTCTTCTAAAACTTCTACTACATTAATAGTAGTCTGGGATGGGATGACTGATTTAAAAAAAATGTATTTATTTTTTACGATTTGGGTGTGAGAGGTCCTGTGTTCAAATCCCGGATAAGCCCCAAACTTTTACGTTCTCTTAAAAGGTCCGGGGGATGAGGGAAATATCTAAAGGTGTCTGGGTTGAAAAAAGGAGACGGGGGAGGCAAAATGGTTAAATTAAAGGGTTTTATTAATGTTTCTATTAGCAATTCAACTAAAAGAGACGGACAAGCCCTATCACATTTTAAAGAAGGAAAACAAAAAAACCCAGTAGTTGGTCAATAAACTGAAAAGTAAGTCAAAAAAGGGTTAGTCACCAAAACACACTCGTCTCCACAGAGCAGGCTAGCTACAAAACCCGACAAGGCTCTCTGGCACTAAACCTCACCTGTCTCTGGCCTTAATTGCTGATTAGAGTCAGCTGTACAAAAAGGGTGACACCTAAGGTAGGAGAGGGCAGGACACACCCACACGAGGTCAGTTTCACAGGAGGCCCTCCTAGGGTCATAACAGCCTTCTTTTGATTTTTCAGATTGGTTTAGACTTCACTCCCTGGTGCGCCCCGACTCAGCAGGACAGAGATGACCAAGTGATCGTCTTCATCAAACAGCTCAACATCGCCAAGGAGCTGGACTTACCTGTGTGAGGATTAATTAAAATAGCTATTGTTAGAATTCTCAGACTTAAGTCATGGCGAGTAGTTCAAGTTCTTTCCCTTTTTTTTGGTTTTTCCTTTTTAATCTGGTCACTCTTTGGCTACTTATAGATCACAAATGTAACACAGGGTTTATACGGCCAAAGGCAGGTGGGAAATTGTGAAGCCCCAGACTCCAATGTGTTGAATTCCATTGTTTCATTGTTTTAAGGTTTGAACTTTTAAATGATGGATTTAAGACATTTTAGGACGAAACAAGACTTAAAGACGTCCCAGTGCACCAAGACTCAGTGTAAACATGAATGAGCAAATCATAAAGAGTCCAAGAATAAAAATATGAAGCTCACACTGAGCTTTTTACCCCTCAGCCTGAAAGGCTCGGGGTATTGTCATCATCCTGCCAGGTGAGCGGATGGCGTGGACACCCAACTTCGTTAACACGATAACTCAGGAACGAGGCTACATGGGATTTTCAAAGTGATACCATAAGTGTGTCTATTAAAAATCTTGGACAAGTTTGATTCTCAGGGACCTCAAGATAAAAGTCAGGTCAGGTCTTCTAAAAATATCATGTGACTGTGATAACTCAAGAAGGAAGTCACCCAGGATTTTCAAATTTATATATAGCTGCATAAACTAAGATGCTGAGGGGTAGCACTGGTGTCCACCAGTATTTTTAAGGCTTTTTTTTTAAGACCTTGCTTCCAGTTTTACTGCGGTTTATTTCCAAACTTGATTATCACATTTATGAATTAGGTTAATTTAGATTAAGTTAATTTAGAATACCTCCCCAAATAACTGCTTCAACGTGGCTGCCAGATGCCGTAAAAATTGCTTACTGAAGGGCTGCTTCGCTTTCTTTTAACTTGTTTTTGGAGAAGCGTTAGGTTAGTGGAGGTACAGTTCCTGTGATGGTCAGACACAAGCAATCAAAGAGTCAGTCTGCCGAGCATGCGTAAGTGGCTAAGTGAAGGTTTTTAATCCACATAGAAGTCTATGTAACGTGTTGATTGTGAATTTCTGTTCAGGAACGTCCACTCCAGATCAGCTGCTAGGGTCACGATTGAGACCATGAAGGAACAAGGTGGGTGTTAGATTCCAGCGAACCATCCAGACATCTGAACGTTATCTCATGTTCTGTTTTTCTGTCAGGCATCAGCCGAGCTCTGCTTCATAACTTTGCGGGGAAGCCATCGGTCGCTCTGGAAGGTGTGAAGGCGGGCTACCTCTTCTCTTTTCCCCCTGCTGTCTGCAGAAGCAAACAGGTGAGATGGGAAGTTTCGTCCTATGGAAAAAAAAGTTTTTGCAAATTTTTTTGCTGAGTCACCTGCAGAAGCAGAAGCAAACAGGTGAGATGAGAAGTGTCATCCTGTGGAAAAGATTATATAAAATTTTTTGCTGAGTCACCTGAATAAACAGTTTTAATACCGCCACACAGAGATACAAGTTAATCAAGCAGATCCCGTTGGAGCACATTTGTCTTGAGACAGACTCTCCTGCCCTCGGGCTTCACCAGCATGTAAGTTTGAAAGGCTTTAAAATCATCATCATATTGAGACACAGCGCCACGAGTGCAGACATGTTTAATCTGTCTTTTGTCTACCAGGTGAGGAATGAGCCCGCCAACATCATCCTACCATGTCGCTACATCGCCGATGTCAAAGGTCTCCCTCCAGAAACTGTTCGGCTGGTCACCGCACACAACGCATACAGACTCTTCCCCAAAGCTAAAACACGCTGACAGTGACGTGAGCGTGATTTCGAAATCCAAGGCTCACCCAGTGTGTGACGTCATGGAAAACATAACTTCCTTTCCTACTGTCCGCCCCTCAGTGTTTCACTGCGAGGCTCAACGTGAACTTTTTTAAACACATGATGAATAACACTGCTAACGTTTGAATATCAGAAAGGTTTTTCTTTACTTTTGAGGTTTTTTTTTTTTTTTTTTTTTAAGTTTCACACAAGCTAGAAGCTTTCTGCAAAGTCTTGCAGATAATTCTAATAATTAATAAGATGTGTCTTTCTTGACCAAAATGAGTGATGCATAGAAATTATTTTTCAAAAATGAGTTTTTAATATCAGTACTGTCAATAACAAGCACAATCAAATGTCTCAAGACCTCACGCGTCATGATCTCCAGCATATTTGGGGTTTTGTATTACGTCAGATATTAGTCATGAAAATAAAATACTGAAAGTTGCCCCATGTCTGGGTCCCAGCTGTATGTGTAGTAAGAGCTCAGGTCATCTTCTAAGGCTGCAGCTCTCTAGACCAGGTGAGTTTTGTCTGGAAGAGAAGAGACAGATCTCAGGAGTCAACAGCTGCGCATTTTCTCTTGGATCACAAATCAAATAATACAGCTGTTCTCAAACAAAGTTCTATTGAACATTGACAAAAAAAATACTTAAGTAGAATTTCAGTTAAGTAAAAGCAAGCAGAATAGAATCAGCAAACTCTTGTTTTGTTTTCCTTCATAAATCATTGATACAGCATAGTTCCACCTCATGTTTTTGATAAATATGTTTATGTCAGCCGGATCAAGACATGCAGAAATTAAGTGGTGCACTACAGATTTTCAACTTTCAGCCAATTAACTACAGTACAAGTGGTAAATTTGCATTAGATGATTGTCTGGGTAAGTGGTGTGAAACTCATTTTACTTTGTGGGCTGCATACCATCAATTTAACGTCAAGGAGACTGGACTGGTAAAAACACTGCATCAGTTTTTTTTTTTTTTTTTTTTTTTTTGCACAAACTGATAATAACATGCCTCAGTTTTTCCTTTTTCAGTCTGCTGTTAGGGCGAAGAAAGGCTTCAACGTGGCTCCTAGGTGTAAGTGGATTAGTAAGGTGTTGTATGACACATTGTGGGTAAAGTCTTTTAATAAGAAGGCTGGGAAACTGACCATGATTCAAGCTTGAGGCTCAGATTTAGCACGTTAAACAGCCATGCTCTCCTTTTCTGCAAAATCATCCAATGAGGTGGAAAGGACCTACTGAGGCTGGGTCTGTCCCCAAACACATGTGGGCCACATGTTTGACAACAGCAGTCATAAAACCTGTAGGGTCCTAATGTAATGGCATGTGTGCAAACTATCTCTCATCACTGAAATTTCATTTGTCTGTACTGTGGACCAAATGAAGCTACTAAACTAATTTCATCTTTAATAGTGTAATAAGGGAAATTGAAATATCTGGCAAGTAGGGTTCTTTGATAAACTAAATTGTGGAATAGGATCTTACATAATTGCTGTAGTTTTAAAATACTGAGTCTTTCAGCCTTTTAGAATGTAATTACCTAATTAAATATTAATATCTTTAAAGTATTTGGGACACACACACACAGTTTCTCGTGTCCATATCAGATCTACAGAAATATTTCTGTAAAATCTTAAGACAAGCCTTCTTACAGCCCTCCTCGAAGTGCCTTCTCTCGGGGAGCTTGACGGGGGCAGGCCGCTGGGTGCAGGCCTCTCTGCGCTGCGGTCTGCCGGTCAGAGCTGTAAGGAGAACCGGGCTGGTCTTCAAGTGACTCCGGTAATGTCTCCTCTGGGATCTCTCCCAGCCCTGCCGGGGGTCCATCTCCACCTGACACCACGTCTCCCTGCTCTGATTCAGCTCGAGCAGAGCCCGCTCCTCATACCCGGACATTACTTTTTACCTTTGTAGGAAGTATTAATGTGGACTAGATTTCCTTTCATAAATTATCCAAAGGTAAGTTGTGACAATACACTTGTTACCAGGGCAACAAGAAACCGGAAGAGGGGTCTCAAAGACAATTTATTAAGGAGGATGAGCCACTCTGTGGGGAGCGAAAGTAGAACCTCCCTCGCTCCTGGGACCGAGATTACTAGAATGTGGAGTAAGAATCCCACATCAGATATTAAATTTCAAATTTAGTGGGAAGTGTGATCTTAGTTTTCTTTGGTTTTATTTTATTCTTTAGTTGTCAGGCTTTCACAAAAACACTGATATATGAGAAAACAATATATCTTGTACGAGATTCAACCTGTCTTCAACAGTCTGCAGAACCTGTGAAGTCAGCTGCATAAAAACAAAATAAATTAAAAAAAAAAAAATAGACACAGCTGTGACGTCCGTGGTTTTCTTTTTGTCTGGTATCTTAAAATAGGGACATAGTAAGATTTAGCTGCTTTATGATTTCAAAAGGAGGCAACACGTGGACAGTAGTTTGATTGATCCCACTGAGAAAGGACCTACTTAAAAATAATAATAATAATTGGGATACTTAGAAGCTCGAGATTTATAGATGATTGCAAGCTGAATATTTACACGTTGTTCAGTGAAGTCAAACAACACTGCACTGCCATTCATTGGAAATGAAAACCAGAGAGGGCTGTGAAATGTTGCTTCCTTTGTATCTTAAAGTCCAGTAAAGAGATCAGCTGTGTGTAGATTTTACTGTAGGTGTGAATCACCTGTAGGATCAGACTTGCTGCTGCATCCAGTCTCACTGGGTCACACTAGGATTAGAGCAGATAATGCTCAGCATATGGACAGGCTACTTTGAGTATATGGAGCAGGCAGCGTAGTTACAGACTAAAGGAACAATTACTGATTAGTTTTATATTTTTTCAATCAGTTCTGTTTATGTTTACTTGTATTCCATTTACAGTATTAGAGGAAGAACCCATACAATCT
This sequence comes from Oreochromis aureus, assembly GCF_013358895.1. Classification (NCBI taxonomy): domain Eukaryota; kingdom Metazoa; phylum Chordata; class Actinopteri; order Cichliformes; family Cichlidae; genus Oreochromis; species Oreochromis aureus. The sequence goes on along the minus strand of NC_052956.1, from coordinate 22,856,820 downwards.
GATAATCCCCATTAAGGTAGGGCTTGGCGACTGTGGTGAGGAAGAACACGGTTTTATCCAGGTCTCCCATAAGCTCAGGGAGGCACAACCATCTGTTGTGACCAAAGAAAGAGGATTGTAGATAAAATATAAAATCCATGAGAGAGTGGCCAAACATTAGTCACATACAGTAGTGGCATATTAGCAGCAGGAGTAAAAAGAAAAAAAAGGAAATCCTCAGTGCATCATGGAAAGTATTGCAGCACCCTGAGCATACAACAGCATAAATATCACGTGAGTCAAGCGTGCCTGCTCCAGCCCTGCTTTAGACAAAGTAGATTCAAATCTAAAAAGTAGAGGGTGTGTCTAGCTCCCAAACTGAGCTGTTTCCACGGGAGAGTAGCCTGACAGGCCGTGTTTCTAGGAACCACAGACTTTATGGTACTGAGAGGTCTCACAAGGAGCCCGGATCACATATGAAAATAACTCACTCATCTAATTTGGCAGAAATTAGAAACAGATTCTGAAAAAGTCTAACATCCAGAAACATTTAAATGATCTCGCGTTATTTTTTTGTTACAGATTAAAGAGAAGGTGATTTAGTAACGAAACTGACTCGTTTTGACTTCCTAGCAGAGCATTTTCGTTACTAAGTGTCGCATCAGAGCTTCCACGGTTACCATTCACACATACGCCCAGACAGGCAGCACTACTAGATACTACAAGCTCATGCTGCTCTGCTATTGGTTCATCGCTATCGAAAGGCTTCGTGTCAGAGTCGGCTTAAAAGGTAGAGAGACGTATTGAAACCACCAGACAGGGAGAGAGAGAGAGAGAATCAAGTGTGTCAGACCGGGAGCAGCACGCTGTTTGACAGAAGCCGGGTATTGTTTTCAAAGGATTGCGACATGTTCGAGTATTTTCATATTTAGGGATGTGTAGTCTGCAGTTGTTCATATTTCAGTCATCTACAGCTCAGCCTTCTTTTTCACAGGTAACCAAATGAGGAAACCTCTCTGTTTCCTGCTCGGCTCGCCTCAGTCGATCATCTCTGGACTCAGCATCACACCAAAAGAGCAAAAGGCTGCGAACACGCATCATGGTCGCCGGTGAGCTCGTGCAGGAGCATCTGCGCGCGGGTACCGACGCACCTGACGACATCACGGTCGGCAGGAAGGAGCCGGAGGACGAGGAACGGCACGCGGAGCGGCCACACGGAGCGGCGCACGCGGGCGGGGCCGGGGAGACAGGCTCAAAGCGCGCGCAGGAGCTGGAGGAGGACAAGGAGGCTCCGCCTGATGAAAGAGAGGTGATGCTACCCAACGGAGGAGGAGGAGAAGGCGAGGCGGAGGAGGAAGAAGAGAAAAGGCTGGAGACCAGGGTGTACGCCCGCCGGTTCGCCGTGCTGGCCGTTTTCAGCCTGTACTCCCTCGTGAACGCCTTCCAGTGGATCCAGTACAGCATTATCACCAACGTGTTCAGGCAGTACTACGGGGTGACCAACGACAAGGTGGACTGGCTCTCCATCGTCTACATGGTGGCCTACGTGCCGCTCATCTTCCCCGCCACCTGGCTGCTGGACCGAAAGGGTCTGCGCTTAACGGCCCTGCTGGGCGCCGGCCTCAACTGCGCCGGCGCCTGGCTGAAATGCGCGAGCGTGAACCCCCAGCTGTTCGCAGTCACCGTCACCGCGCAGGTCATCTGCTCCGTGGCGCAGGTGTTCATCCTCGGCCTGCCTTCCCGCGTGGCCTCAGTGTGGTTCGGACCCCGAGAGGTTTCCACCGCGTGCGCCACGGCAGTACTCGGAAACCAGGTTAGCGCGTGCGCGTGTCACAGATTATTGATAGGTTAGGTTTGTGTGGAGTTTAGTGAGCAGACCGAGTCAGGGGGGAAGAGAGACGTGATTCTATTTTAGTGATCAGTTTTTACAGCAAATAAACAACAAACACAATAATAACAGCCAAGAATTCACTGACAATTATTGACCCCCCAAAAATTATTGTACCCACGAACGAATAGTCTAAATTCCAACATTTTCATTACTAGTAATAGAAAAATGAGAAAAACTAGGGACTCATGGAACATAATACTACTAATAAAATCTAAGAATAGGCCTATAGTAGATGAAAAATAATTCCTTAGCCACAGCCAACTAATGGACAACACTATCATCACCAGATCATCAGCTCTTTATATGCTCAGTTTAGCAATAGTAATATTTGTGTGAGTAAATAATCTCTTCTTCTCTCTCTTCCTGTGCCTTGTGTTTGTAGTTGGGGACAGCCATTGGCTTCTTGTTGCCTCCTGTTTTGGTTCCTAACACCCCTGATAATGTTGAACTCACAGGTCACAACATCATGATTATGTTCTACGGTACAGCTGCCGTCTCCACGGTCCTCTTCGTCCTGGCAGTGATAGGTACACATTTAATATCACACAGTCGCACGCTGGCTTACATTATGCAAAGCAGCATAGGTTTTCTTGATACTGCCAAATGTTTCAGTTGCCAGGGAGTGGTGCTCAGACTCAGACTTCTGTTGTGTACATGTTGACAGAGGCTTGCAGGTACAAAAGAACACTGGCACACCTCTGCTTCCTGGTACACAGGTGTGCAAGTGTGCTTTTGCACATCTAAGGGCCAGGTTGTCTTCCTGAGACTAAGAATATTGTAAATATTCTCAAAAACACTAAGCATCCAGTTCAGGATCATGAATTTGGGTTTGAGATTGAGATTCTGCATCATTCTGTAAAGTGGGGTAAATAGTAAGTGTCTTTAAATAGCTATGACACGGTATGTAAACACACAGTGTTGAAACTGCAGCTGGTTTAAAACGAGCCAATCAAGAGATGAGATATTACCCGAGTTCCATTGCAGTAATTTCAGGAACTCCTGGTTTTGGCAGCAGTTCAGTCATTTCAAACTGCTGAGGCAGCTGACTTCCTGAAACTACCTCAGACTCTATAACACATCTTTGAATTGAGTCAAAAATAATCTAAATAAATCATTTATCATTCAAAATGTGGGTTGTATGTATGCAGATGTGTAGTCATTACATTTGATACCACATATCAATCATTTTCTAACTTTTCTGGTTCTTGTATGCTCACAGAGGCTCTGATTTATTTTCTTCTCACATAAAAGGTCCATCACTTCACTCTTTCTGCCTTTTCCACAGTCATAAAAGACAGACCTCCTCTCCCTCCCAGTCAAGCACAGGCTGTCTTACCAGACTCCCCTCCTGAAGATTACTCCTACAAACAGTCCATCCTCAACCTGGTGAAGAATAAAGCCTTTGTCCTGCTCCTCATCACCTATGGTAAGTGTAAAACACCTGATTTTTACATTGTTTGTCTTTATTTTTGGTAACATTATGGAGACTCTTTCAGGTCAGCAGATCTAATAGATTAGCATTACTCAAAACAAACCCTGGCTACACTTCACTACTATACACTACTACGATCATTACCTCTGTTATCCTGACTTACGGCCTATGCTATTATAATCATGATGAATAGTAGCAACTTCTTCTCACCCACCATCATCACCTATACAGATTATCATTACAATGTCACAACCTTATCACTATAAAGTTACCCCAGATAGCAGCATTACCCATAGTACTGCTACACATATTTTCTTTCATTTGGTATGCTTTCCTTTTATGCTAAAATTACTCCTCTATGCACACCTCTATTTCTGCATTCTTAGAAAACAGCCGACCGCTGTCTCACATTTGATAAGCTTCATTAAACAAACAGTGTGGCACCAAGGTTGAATTTCATAACCTTTTTTTGCTAGTGTGTAAATTTCAAGATCCTTGGGGCGATTTGTTCTAAAGAGAGCAGCACTGGGCCACTTAAATAATAATAACTGGATATGCTAATGATAATTGGGATGGTCACTTCATCTTCTCTCCAGGTGATATTTGAAGAGTCATTGATAAAACAGGGTCTGAAAATCACTGAGGGTATAAATCACATCCTTTATAAAGAGTATGAGTTGATACCCTCAAGAAAAAGGTACATTGTATCAAACTGTACCTCTTAAATAGATCGAATTTTCATAAATAGATAAAAATGTTTCAGTGCCTTTCCTAATCAAATTCTCGAATAGTAAGAGGTGAAATTATAAATCAGTGCTTGTACTTGTGTGTTATCTTACATGATGTGTGTTCCTCATTTGTCCAAGACAATTTTCCCCTAAAGGAGACAACAATGGCTAATCTAATCTAACGCACACACACACACAGACACACACACGGGAAGTAATTGCAGTGCAGACAAACAGAGCTGTGCATTTAGTAATTTTCCATCAAATAAACATTAACTTCTAAAGTTGCAGCAATTCATTCTTGTGCTCTGTGAGTGAAATCAGTCTGAGGCCTCTCCATCAAGCACAAATTATGCATCCTACATGAGTCCTACTGCACTGGCAAGAGGACATTGTGGGCTTTGTAGTGATGCCACCTATCTGAGGGTTAGGCTAACAGATAACATATTTTCTACAATCATATCAGATTGTTTCTTTGATATGGGGTGCCTTAATTAAGTCTAGTAGGATTTCAGAAATATACATCAGTTTAACCCTTTTAAAACAAACCTTTTATTCCGTGTCCTTGGCAGTGGACGTGGAATAACTGACTTGCTAACTCTTGGTGTCAGCCTACGTCCCTCCTTCAGGAAGCTGAGGGAAGGGTGAGGTAGAAAGGATTTTACTCAGAATTGTAGAAAGGGAGTCAGACCTATTGTAGTCAGGAGGGGAGGTGGAGGAGGATAGAGATTAGAGCAAGACGGTGAAAGTGCAGAGGAGGCCGTACGAGTTATTGCAGAGCTTGAGCAGGGAAAAAGTGACAGCACCGTTATGGGTAAGAAGCAATGTGTAACCCAGGGCTTTAAAGCTTTTTGGGATTACAATGTGTACACATACACACACACACACACACACATAAATGTAGAATGCATAATGAGCTAAAATTTAGATTTTGTTAAAAACTTTTTTTGATTTCTATCATTAGTAATACATTTGCTAAAAGTACATTAAAGTTTGGCTCTAAGGGGAAAACAATAATGCCCTCTGGAAGGTGAGACCTCTCTTAAGCAGACTGCAACAGGACTACATCAGTCTGCTGAGACTGTGGTGTAGCTGAGCAGATGCTTCCCTTCACAGGCCAGTGTATGTTAGACTGAAGTTGTGGGATTTGGTTTGTCTGGCACAAAGTGGAGAACAGGACACAACACTTCCTATCAATAATAAACTTCAGGTATCGTCATTTCCTCAAAAGTTAGTATTCCCTCCTCTGAGCTTTCCTGTTTTGCTGTCTGGCCCTCCTCTACCTCGTCTCCTGACAGCACTAAGTCTGAGTCCTCTTTCACAATTCTGAGTGAAATCCTTTCTGCCTCACTCATATCACTCTGTCATGTCACATATGATCAGTGGGTGATGTGACCTAACAACCCTAATGATAATTAGGCGTGCAGAATGAAGTTTAAGCTAAAACGTCTTTGTTAAAATCATGTTTTAGTCTTCAGACATGTTACCTTCAACAACTGTTGAATGTCCATGAAATAAAAATACATTTTACCAGAAACCCACACAAAAATGAAAACAGTATCATTACATTATACCATTCTGTAGTCAAGCAAGACCAGATGTCCTTTACATACGACTAAAAATAAATATATTTTTTTTATTTTGCTGTCACATATTTCTTTTAACCACAATACTTATATAAAAAAAATTAAATATCAAAAACTTCTCAGAGGTTCATGAAAGACGAGCTATAACGTCTGTTTACAGTACATCACTACTACTAATGCTACTTTTACTGTTTGGTTCTTATTTTAATGTCTGCTTTGATTGTTTGCATTCTTATACTTATTGTATATTATTTATAATTATAAACATCAAATTCAAGCTCAGTCATAATCCTCATGGATGAATTCAATTTTAAGCTAAATGCAAAACTGTGCTCACCTTTGCCTTTGTTGTCTGTCTGCAGGTATAATGACTGGCTCCTTCTACTCTGTCTCAACACTTCTCAACCAGATGATCATGGCCTGCTATGAGGTAAAATCATCCATCTGTCCCAGCTGAGACTGGGCATGATGACTCTGGAGAAGTTATGAATGTGTCACGGGGCCATTTTAGAGTTATCCATAGCACCCGGAGGAAAACCAAAGCAGGAACAGGGAGAACAAACAGACTCCACACAGAGAGGCCCCACAGAGCATGTGAGGCAGTTAGTGCTAACCGCTGTTACACATTACAGTACAATAATGTAGCAGACATCCATGGCTACAAACACTCATCACAATCAAGTTGATTTGATTCTGAAGAGGCTGTTATTAATAGTTAACATAATAATCGTTATTCTGAGCTCTTAGCTCATGACGATATTCACATAATTTTGTAATTTTGGTTCTGGTGTCATTAAACTGGTCAATGGATTGCTCACCAGTTTGATATAATAATAAACATCTTGATCTTGTGCAAACATTTTGATGTTTGCATTGTCTGAGACAATATCCCACTGGTTTGAAATTTCCATCTTACTTATTCTGATACTTTTGATGTTAAGAAGCTCTTTCATTTGGTAAAAGTGCTGGAAACTTGCAAATCAACATGCTTACTTACTTATTGGTAAGATAACTCAGTTTTATCATATAGCAAGATGTCAAGTAATACCACACAACCTGCATACTAAATGTATGCATGTTAATCTGGCTTTTTTTTAACTTAGGCTAGTAACTGTGATTCATCTTTTTCTGTTTTGATGCTTTTGAGACTTCAAAAAACACAGTAAAAGCCACCTAGAGACCGAAACTGGGGAGTCATGAATGTGAGACATAAATGTTTTTAAAAATAACCCAAACAATAACTGGTGACAGTCAACAAAGCTGAACATCTCTCCGCCTTGCATACAAGTGTCTAATATATATATCGATTTCCGACCTCTACAACACAGAACTCAATAGACTCTTTAAGCATAAAAAAACGCTTAAATTACACATAAAACCATCTGATATTGCACATTAATATCAGTATAATCCATTATTCTAAAATCAGCAGCTGCAGTTCTGCGTATACTGTATTTTGAGCCAAAGGGCAAAAGAAAGCCTTCAGTTCACTGTTTATCTTTGATTTGACCCTCATGTTCTTAAAGGTTATGATGAAAAGAACGCGAGTGTGGACACGATGTGGGTAAAATAGTGTCGTCATAGTGGAAAAGTGTTACTCTGTCAGCACATATGTGCACCAGCTGATCCACTTCGACCACTGTAAACCATGTTTGTGTCGTTTAGGTTGCTCTGGTGAATGTAAAATGTAGACAAAACAGGTGTTAGGAAACTGCAGAGTGGCTGGAGAGGCTGAGAGGGAGAAATATACAGAGAGGTTATTGAGAGAGCAAAGAACAGAGCAGCTTCAGATGGCTGCGATGGGACACGAGGTTATTGTCTGTGGCTCTGAGTTCATTAGCTGCTTTCATGCATGCCTGCATCCCACCATAAGACACACACACACACACACACACACACACACACACACACACACACACACACACACACACACACACACACACAGCTAAATCAACAGAGAGCAAGCTGATTCAGTCACTTTGAAAGACTCATGTCTTTCTTTCTCTGTCGCCCTCAGACACTGTACACACACTGAGTGACGGAAAAGCTGATGCTCATTCAGCTGCTGCTTGTCTCAGCAACACACACACACACACACACACACACACACACTGAGAGATCCTCAACCTTACATGACCTTATAAAACTCTTTGTCTCTTAGCTAAACTGTTAGATGACTTTGCAGTCCTCTCCCACCAGAAGCATTTTAAACCTCTGACCCCCCTCACCCCACCCTCCAATTAAGAGCCATCATACTGACAGAACATGTGACTATTTTTTAATCTCCACCTGTAACTGAGATACTGTATTCTCAGTTTAAAATGAGGCTAAAGCCCTTGAATCAGCTGCACTTCATTTCTGCACTGTGGCTCTTAGTGTAACCTCTCCTCTCCTCTCCTCTCCTCCCCTCTCCTCTCCTCTCCTCAGAACCAGGAGTTGAATGCTGGGAGAATCGGTTTGACTTTGGTTGTTGCCGGGATGGTCGGATCCATCCTCTGTGGCCTTTGGCTGGACCGCACAAAGTTGTACAAGTAAGCGACACTTACACACTTATGTATACAAGCTATAGATATAGTTTATATTATAGGTAGGTGTCAAAAACATGACCCATCATCCTGCAGGATAGTTTCTGGATGGCAGAATTGTAAGTGTATTTTGCACATCTTTAAGAACGGTAATCCATTAAAGGCAGAAAGACTTCCCAATAACAAAGACTTTACCTTTGGTCTGCCAAAGGACACCGAAGTAAGACTGTTAAACCGAGGAGCTGTGCCAATGTGTTTCTGAGATATATTACAAAAGGCTGATTGATTTAAGAACAACTGAGACATATTGCTGAAAACTGATTGTGCATGTTTTCAGAATTTACACTGAAAAGGAGGAAAAGTGTTTTTCAGCGGTTATTATTCACTGCTCTGGTGCTATGGCAGCCTCCATGGCTCACTGGACACTGCCATGGCAGCATTTGCTTGAATGAGAAGGTCTATTTCACATTCAGCACTTTTGAATGTGTTTGAGAACAGGCTCTGAACCAGTGGAGGGAGCATTTTAAGGTTGAGACAGGAAAAGGCCCTCCCCAGAGAGCTGACATACCATTACTAAAATATTATTGTGAACTGTAGCAGTAAGATTTCCCTTCCTGACAGCTAAGACCAGGCTGGATACTTCTGATCATATAGAGGGATGTCAGAGTTGTTTCACATGTCCGACACAAAGAGTGGTAATCCTTCAGCCAGGAGGATAGGTACAGTAAATTAAAGCGTCCAAACACCTGCCACTTTGGACATGATTCAGTTTCTGCAATTAAAGCTTTATTTTAATGTTTTCACATAGTTTTTGTCAGTTTGTTTTGGTCTGTGTGGGAAAAAACAGTTTTATATGCTGGGAAGTATTACAGACGCATGAAGGTTGTCTTTGTGCTTGGTGACCATAATCAAATGAGTACGGGGGCTCTCATGTTTGCGCTGTTGCTTTTTCACAGGATCACAACACTGATCGTGTACATCCTGTCGTTTGTGGGCATGTTGGTCTTCACCTTCACGCTGAACCTCAACAACATCCACTTGGTCTTTGTCACTGCTGGAGTCCTGGGGTAGGTCCAGCTGTTCTTAGAAGCATTAAAGAAATATATATACATACAATATATTTAGTGTTATAGTTATATTATTTAATAGCAACAACAAACAACAGGCTTTAGCTTCCTTTTAAACTGAGCATACAGATCTCAGTTACAAATTGATCAGCTGCTTTTCATTTTGCAGGCTCTGTTTCTGATGCTAGTACGTTAAATTGTTTGTTTGCAGGCCACACATCTTTCAGTGTTTTTTGTTGAAACACACCCCGCCCTTAGGCAGATACAAAGTCGATGTTTACATGTAAATACCAAATGAAAATACATATTCTTGTACATTTTGTGGATCAGGTCATTGGATTTTGTTTTGATTCTAAACCTCGTTTCTGTGACTTCTGTGTTTCAGGTTCTTCATGACAGGTTACTTGCCCCTGGGCTTTGAGTTTGGAGTGGAGATCACCTACCCTGAGTCTGAGGGAACATCATCAGGACTCCTCAATGCCTTTGCTCAGGTACTCCAGAAGCTGTGCAACACTTTCTCATACTTAAGGAGTGCTTTCTATTTGCACTGTGGGCCACATCTGCAGTGTAAGCACTACAGAAGAAAATGTTAAGATTGGACCTCTTTCACCAAACAGATTTTAATTCCTTTAATAATAAAACATTTTGGGTTTTTTTATCTGAAACATTTATTTAAAGAAGCTAAATATTCTTTTTCATTTTATACCTTTTGGCAACAGATTTTCCGCATCTTATTATCACTTTGCATGTGATCAGAGACTACTATGTTTTTTAAGGATGTAATGTACTTTATTAGCCTTCGTTGCTAACATGGTATGTGGGTGTTTACCTATGTTGCAGATATTTGGGATTATTTTCACTCTGATTCAGGGAAAACTGACCACAGACCATAATCCACTGGCTGGAAATCTCTTTCTCTGTGCCTGGATCTTCCTGGGAATAATTCTTACAGGTAAGCAGTGTGTGTGCGTGTGTGGGGTGTATATCGGTGTGACTATGTGCTCATTAGTGCACGGTAAATCAAATATTAGATTTCTAATGTTTTATCATGTTATGTTTTCAGCCTTAATCAAATCAGAACTGAAAAGACACAATGTGAACATGGGAGCAGACGCCAATCACCTGCAAGCGGTAAGTCCTTCCAGGAATGTTTAAACTAGATTAAACAATTTAGCTAAACAGTGAAATAAAATATTAGTATTATAAAATTTAACTTAATAAAGTCTGTTGAAAGTAGAGTCTTTATCTGGAAACAAACAAATGTAAGTTCACAAGCTTACAGAAAATGAAAATTATATTTTTATTGTAATGGCAGAAAAGTAGCAATAATTGATTGTAAATGGAAACCATTCACAGGCACCTTTTAAAATATGTCTTTTACATTATGTTGTTGGCTTTCTGTGTCCTATACGGCTGACTGTACTTAGTCTGAGTGTCTCTTTGTGTGATATTTTAAGGTGACCTTCAGAGGTGACAGATTCTTGAACCTTTCTCTACTTTCCCTGAACATTAAGTCTCTTTTTGTTTCTGTTCTGGCATTTAGCCTTGCAAATTGTCCTCTAAGCAGACAAGGCTTTAAAACGCTATCTTTTTACACATTATCTTGCTGCCAGCTGGTTGTTTCTAATGATTTTGCTTAAAACCCTTTAGACAAGCCAGGCCTTTAAATCTGTTTAAGGACTCTCCAGTCAGTTGATAGACCACCTTCCCACCATCCTGCTGAGTCGCAGTTGAAGTGCCCTTTAGAGACCTCAATTTATTCAGGCTCTCCTTCGTTGCCTTTATCAAATTTGACATTTTAAACAAATGTTTCACACATTCATTTGTAGGTTATGAGGTTACCACAATTTAATAAATGCCTCTGAATACAAAAACTAAACTAAAATAGCAAAAATAATGTCTCTGTCCAACTGTTCCTCTGCTTCAGGGGTCACAAGTAATGCCTGCATGTTTTTATTGGTGCCATCTGGTGGCAGTGTTAAGAATAACATTTTAGTAGGTGCTAAATAGAGCACAGGACTGTGCCAGCTTCAACCAGAACAGAGATTTAATCACACAAAATCTACATTTCATTTCTTTATTTATTTCACACATGGTTCAACAGTGTTTCGTTTCCTACATACAGATCCTCCTTCCCATTAATATAACACTGCACCCATGGGTGAAAAGGAGCAGGAAGAAGAATAAATTCTTGTTAGCACCTGCCCCCTATCTGCAATCTAATTATTCTTACAAGAGGGCGCCAACAACCCAAAAAACCCTCTAACATGTATCTTTATGTAACAATGCAAAACTAAACAACAAATCAGTATAATCAGCAATATACAGTACTACTAAATGGCAATGAACATTTTTCCTTCCACATTTAGCCCAAATTACTTTCATGTTCTTCATATTGATTTATCCTTTTAAGTATGTAACACATTTTAAAACGGTGCATGTTTGTAGAACTCTTGAGATTATCTTGAAGAGAATTCCATATTCTTATACCCTTAACTGTCGGACACATTTGCCTTTGTGTGTGGTCCTAGCAAACTGATGCTTAAAGTCAAACTTCCTCCTACTGTCCCCACTTCCTGAACACAATACAAACAAACTTTGTAACTTAAGAGGTAATGTATTATTTCTTGCCTTAAACATGAATAATAATGTCTGTAATTTCACTAAGTCTTCAAATTTCAACAATTTCGATTTTATAAACAGATTATTTGTATGTTCTCTATATTTAACATTATGAACCGTTCGTACCACTTTCTTCTGTAACAAGTATAGAGGATTTATATAAGTCGCATATGTATTCACACTTCAGCACAATAACTGAGATAGGGGAAAATTAGTGAGAAATATAAAATACGCATTGCCTTATAATCTAGTATATCGCTGACATTACCCAAAATATAAATATTTTTAAATATCTTTTTTCTAACAAGTTCAATATGAGATTTCCATTTTAATTTATCATCCAATACTACCCACAAAAAAACGGAGTTCAGTAACTCTCTCAATCGGAACTCCATGAATGGACAGAATTACTTCATCCTCTTTTACCCAATTTCCAAAGATCATAAATTTTGTTTTTGTCAAGTTCAAAGATAATTTGTTTACATCAAACCAGTTTTTCCATTTGAGAAACCATTAATTCAGCCAAGTCTTTCAATTTATCCCCAGCACAATAAAGATTTGTATCATCTGCAAACAAAACGAAATTTAACATTTTGGACACATCGCAAATATCATATATAAATTAAAAAGTTTTGGTCCCAAAACAGAACCTTGAGGAACCCCACATTCAATTTTCAGTCTTTCAAAGGAATTGTCTAAATAATGCACATACTGGGACTATTTTTGGGACCTATTTACATAAAGATAATGTGGATAATAAATTGCAGAAAGAGTAATGCTGGATTTGGATAAAACCCTGAATTGCCACATTTCTGAAATGAACATCTCAGAGAAGCCTAAAAGCATGACGAGAAGAGATGTAAATAAGGAAATATCTTATAGTTACAAGAGTCACGGGAGTAATTGTTTGGTGGGTTATTTGGCAGTTACTAGAAAAAGCCCAAAAAGAGATGTGTTCATCAAGTCTGATTAATTACATTACATTGAAAGCAGACATCAGTTCATTTTGATTTCTTGTTTGTGTCCTAGCTTACTACTGATTGTCCCGGAGACTTCCCTTCAGAAAAGAAATCCAACGGAGTCAAGATGGAGCCCTCAGTCAGCTTCTCTCGTGAAACCTCACTGTGACCTGCCAAGTCACCCAATCACAAACAAGTGAGACTATCTCCTTGCTCACCTGGGAAACAAGTTGGCATCAAATACCTACAGCAGTACCTGCTTTTTGTTGCCAAGCCTAATCTCCTCCTTAACAATTGGAAAGTTGAAGGCGCTGGGCGTGAGCCAGGTCTAATTAAACACAGCCACAATCTACAGGTGATTTAGGACAGGTGTCTCATGGATGGGATTGGTTAATGTTGTAACCAAGCTGCCTGACTCCTTTCAAAGCTCCTGGAAAGATTGTTGTAGACTGACATGCAGAAGACACTCCACTACACTTTACTTAGCTGTAAGTAAAGGATGGCACTCTAAGCTGGTTAGTGAAGGAAAACTGACTGGTTAACCCCCCCAGTTCCCAGACGACTGTCACACTGGTTCCTGTAAGGGGAAGCGAACAGAGCAATCCTGTTCAGTTTTATACTGTCACAGATGTTAGGCCACCATTTCCTGAGTTTACTTGAATTATTCTTTGATGCTCTACTCTAGATGTGAATCTCACTGTAAATATCTATTACATTTTTTTTACATGGCAGTAATCAAAAAGGTACTTTGACTCAGATTACCTCCTGGAATCTGTTTCAAACCTGCTTCAACAAAGAATACAGAACATGTTTACTGTTTTCTAAAAAGCAGCATGAATTTCAATAGACTGTATATAAAGGATGGATGTAGGCACTGTGACATCACCAACCCACATTTTGAAACCTCAGCATTAGCAATTTAGCAGCTGCCACATCATGTTTCTTTTAGAGTCAGAAGTGACCATATTTAGATGAGAGGGTGGGGTGCTAGCTAGGGCTCAGCTAACTTTCGTTAGCAAGCTGCATCCATAAAGTGCACAGGTCCACAAACACTGATCCTAAATAGTTCCAAGTAAAAGACTTCAAATTATGAAAATAATAATGAATATTTAAGCTTCACAGACAGCTTGGATGGGCTTTACCACACAGACAGCCAAAAGTCTTTCAAAAAGCATCGGCACAACGGAGACGTCAATTTAGGGAAGTTGGTTTAAAAGATTCAGTTCAATGAAATTTTATTTATACAGCACCTCAAGGCGCTTTATCTTCTAAGGTAGACCCTAAAATAATGCATACAAAGCGAAACCCAACAATCATATGACCCTCTATGAGCAAGCACTTTGGTGACAGTGGGAAGGAAAAACTCCCTTTTAACAGGAAGAAACCTCCAGCAGAACCAGGCTCAGGGAGGGGCGGGGCCATCTGCTGTGACCGGTTGAGGAGAGAGAAGGAAGACAGGATAAAAAGCATGTTGTGGAAGTGAGCCAGAGATTAATAACTAGTATGATTCAATGCAGAGAAGTCTATTTACACATAGTGAGTAAGAAGTGTGACTGAAGAAGAAACACTCAATGCATCATGGGAATCCCCCAGCAGCCTATGCCTATTGCAGCATAACTAAGGGAGGATTCAGGGTCATCTGATCCAGCCCTAACTATATGCTTTAGCAAAAAGGAAACTTTTAAGCCTAATCTTAAAAGTAGAGATAGTGCCTGTCTCCTGAATCCAAACTAGAAGCTGGTTCCATAGACGAGGGGCTTAGCAGGAAGCTACTTGCCTGTGTGGCATACCTGTGAATTAAAGGAACCACACCCTCACTTTAAGCCTTTAACTTTATCCAGATGGATGGGTTATAGCTAAAAAGGAAACTCAGCTCTAGTTTAGTTGTCATGGTGGGAGAAATTAGCTTCGCCCCAATTGTTTCTTGCAAATATGTTATTTTCATGTCATTGGGCGTTTCAACATGGGCGTCTCTGGGAAATGACTCATTTTTGGAGCCAACAGCAAGTGGCCAATTGAGGAATTGCACTTCTATGCTAGATGATGTCTAAAAATCACCATGAAGACCTCATTGCTTTTAACTGTAGTTTCTTTTTACCACAGCATTATGTATAGATGTGTGCTGTTTTGCTGGACACATTTAAAGCTGGAGCGACATTTCATGGTGACTGAATGCACCTACTTGCTACGTCCAAAAAAAACCCATTCAATAGTTAAGGAAATTAATAATCCCTGAGCATTTTAACTTCTTCCTTCTGTTTACACACAAAGATAGTGTAGGATCAAAACACTTGATCTTAGAAGCTCTTTTTATAAAGACACACACAGTCATATCCTAATGTGAACACATCCAGTCACAAAGAGCAAATAGTTTAGTTATCATTTGGAGGGAAGGCGAAAGCTGATGACTGTAACTCGGCAGTAATATTGCTCAATAAAACAGATTGTGCAAATCATAAATATGTGACAAGCCGAATGTGCTGCAGTGTTTTCCAAATTTGGACCAAACAGAATGTAAAGATTTTCTGAGTTCAGCGCACAATTTTAAACACAGGCACAACTTTAGGCCTTTTTCTGACATACTTGATTTCAGATGAGTTTAACTCTATCGGTTATGTCTGCATGTCACGGCTGGTCGAGCTGCTGTTTGTGGGACGAGGAAAGCAGAGTGGACAGGAGAAGCACAAAAGTTTGACATATGAATATTCTCAGTTTAATATTCCTACTGTATCCATAAAAGTTTTTTTCCTTTTAAAGTCTTGCGTAAACGCAGATACTTCGGTCTTAGCTGACACGTAGCCTTGTTTCATGTTTGTGTCCATGCTCATAAACCATGTAAGAAACATTTGTTTTCACTTATTTTGACCTCATAAGTCCTGGTCTATAATGTGAACTGCATGAAGTCAGACTTTGATTCTATGTTTACTTAAAAACTGTAGATTAGAATAAATAACAGACAATTACAAATCTACTAAATATGATGCAACAAAGCACAACAAGTCCTACGCACCAGGTGGCCTCTTCAGTAGATGTGCCGCACTTGTCAACCTTAGGGCTAATTTGTTATGGCCTACTCCTCATACTTGATGGGTAGGAGGGCTTAAAAAATCTGGCTCACCATCATAGACTTTTAACTGTCCATTCTTTTGTTCTTTTAATTCAGCTTAAAACTGAAAAGATGTAGAAAGAGAGCGTTTGTTTTTCTCCTCTGTGCAAGATTTTTTGGTATAAACATTTTTATTTTTCTGCTTTCTGCTGCAATCTCACCAACTCTTCACTCCAAGAGGATTCATGTCAGTTTACAGGTTCTCTTTGTTTTTCTGGAGTTTGTAAGTAAATAAATATTGATTGGCAATTAGATATTGATACAACAACCTGAAACATTTAACTTTTTTATACCCTACCTTTACGGTGGTAGGGTATTTTTCCAAACAACTGTTAAATCCTCCGTTAAACCTTTTTGTAGTTGAAAAAAAAAAAGATCTGGTTATACTTTTTTTATCTTTAAAATACTTTATGTGTAAAACCTTTAGGAATATTTCATGCATTTTTCCTGTTTTCTGGCTTATTGTTAATCAAGATTTGTTTTTTGTTTTTACTTTTTCTGACTCACTGATATTTGTCACTTTTATAAATTACTAAAAGGTTTTATCTGGAATATAATTTTATTTATTTATTTTCAGTCTATTTATTTTCCTGTGAGTACGTTACAGAAAACAGCACTTAACAATTACAATGATGAGGTGGTGAATAACATGGCCTCGTAGTCTGAAAAGACTTCAGCCTGTGGGGCAAAAGCTGTAAAAATATTTCATATTTTGTCAGCCATATTTTACACTGTCTACATCCAGTTTTGAACATTTCTTCATATAATAGAAATAAATTATGTGAAATCAGTAAAGCATTATATGCTTCCTTTGTCTTGGGTATCCTGTTTGCATTAACTGGGTCACTGGATTTAGTGGCTATTTTATATCACCATTAGAATCTGTTTTTATGCAGCAGATGTTTTTTATGCTTTTGCATGATTGACAGTTTCTGTTTTCTGACATGTAAAAATCAAGTAGTTGAGGGTACTTTACGACTTTGTTCTCCCACACAAGTCTAATCTTTAAAGGCTAAATAGACCAAAACAAGGTGCTGTACATCGCACTGCATTGAGCCCCTATAGCTCACTGGTATTCTCTTAAATGGTCAGCCAAAAGTTAAAAATAAAGAAAACTGGTTAAAAATGTCAATTTTTGCAATTGTGGAGGACTATTTTTATCTGTGGATGGATACAAGAGATGTACATAAAACTTTTAACTGGATGTATTTTTTCTTGTTTTGGGTCTTTGTAGAGAATTTTGTTTTGACTGTAACAAAAACATGAATAATGTCACTTACCTGTGAAACCAGGATGTATATTGTAAATCTCAATGTCAATTATTGTTGAATATTTTCAAAGAAATAGCACAGTAGCCGAAAGTAGCTTTTATTTTCAGAGAACGTGTTATCCGGACAAGTGAAACTTAAAATTGGAAACACCAAGAAAAGATCTTGTTTTTCTTCACTGTCAATACAAGCATTTTACTGTAACATATTTGTTCTTACAGATTTTTTCTCTGTCCTCTCATTTTAACATAAATTTTACTTCATGTAAGTTGCTCAGTTTGTCTATTTGGCAAAGCTGACTTGGGGTGACCAATGTCTCTAATTTTGGTGAAACTGAATTCAGTTCAGACCATTTCTACCATCACTGTTTCTCATGAATGGTTAGTTTTCTTGTTTTTTCACACAAGTTCTTCTTGGCAATAGCTTTGACTCCTTTCTCTACCTTGTTCAGTTCACTTGCCACTCTGACTCACTTCCTGTATTTGTACCGTAACCCTTAACTTCTTCTGATGTCCTGTATTATAAAGCAAGTTCAAGATACCTTTCAGTTGTCTGGCTTCAGTTACCCTAACATCAGCAGTCAGTCTAGCGATTGCAAAGATGTGGTTATCGACTCAATAAGTAAACTCAGAACTGAACAATCTAGCTGATCTACCTATAAGTTCATTTACCTGAAAGTGAGCTAGACTGAAAGTAACAGACAAAAAAAGTTGCGTGTGAGAGAGGGACAGAGAGGAAAGTTGCTGTTTGAAGCTGTGGGCAGTTTGATAGTATGAGGTTGTAAGAATTTATTACTGATATTTACCAGAGAAAGACAAATACTTTATAAGACACTATATAAAAATAGCATACTGAGATAGGAGGGTTCTTCCAGGAACTGTGACACTGTTTTCCAGAGAACTGATCAGTAGGCGGTGACTTCGTACCTGTGTTATACCATAGATGGTTACAGCTGCTTTCACAAGTTTATAAAAACTCATCGTGGGCAAGAATTTCCTGATAATTCTGGCCTTTTAACAATTTCTTTGAACTGCTCTTTTTTCAGGATGCCATGATTGTACTGCGTAGGCCTTTAATGACTTTAATAAATAAGAATTAGGTGCATATAACAGCACAGTGTTGCAGTGGTTAGAGGTGGTTTCTGTGTGGAGTTTACTTGTTCTCCCCATGTTTGTGTGGGTTCTCTCTGGGTACTCGGCTAATTGGGGATCTTAAAAAGGCCATAGGTGTGAATAGTTGTCTTTCTCTGTGTTAGCCCTGGGTCAGAGTGGCGACCTGTCCTGGATATACCCCGGCCCCCGTCTTACGATAGCTGGGATAGGCTATCCTTGTGTATGTGTGTGCATTTTCCAAAGAGGATGTTGGTTTATGTATTAGTGAATGTGGCTTGCAGTATCAGTATTTACCGAGAAAGCTATAAAAGCCAAACCAAGACAGGAAACGCATCCAAAAACTCCAACGTGACCAATGTCAGTGGCCATGACGCCTTATAACATGCCCTTTCAACCTATTTTTGGCTGATGAGTTGGTGCTGTTACATAATTCTTTACTCATAAATACAACCATCAACAGGAAACGCAATCACTTGTGTACCAGGAAACCCATTTTGAGCCTGTGAGATGCAACAACTTGTAATAATCCTGATTTTTATGCTTCAGTTTGAAGGTAATTATTCAGATTTTCTTTTCTTGGCTCTGTTATCTATGTTGCAATGAAATATATACATTTTAATTGATTGTTGTTGCCATGTGGAAAAAGAAATACCAACATCTAAAGTATATTTTTAGGTTTTGGATCATAATTAGAAAAATTCCATTGAATTCGGTTGACAATAGAATGTAAAGGGTTTTTAGATATCACATAAGTCATCATAGATCACTTGACCCAAAGCATAAAGTGAACTAGGGATCTTACCCTGGATCTTACAGTGCATATACTTTCACTGACTGTTCAGTCCAGTTGAATATACAGCAGTTGAAGGAAGAAAAACTATGAGAAAAACTCAAAGCTTTGATCTTTTAAAAGTTGTTTTGAGAGAGAAATATAGTTTGTCCACGATTTTTTCGAAAAAGACAAAAAACTTAGTAGTTATGGCTCTGTACTCCAACACCAATGAATTCATTTGTATTTTATTTTTGTATTTTCTTAAATATAAGGCCCAGTGCAAGTTAAGGAAACCCCAGAGTTTCTCAAATCAAAGAAATGTAGTATTCTTCAAAAGCCAAGAGCCACAAAAGAGCATATTTTCAAGTTATTAAATTCAAAAGTGAATGCGGAGACCCACAACTGAAGGTAGCTGCATTAAAGACGTAGCAGAACACTTCAGGGGGGGAATCACAACATTTGGTGATGTCCATGTTTTCCTGACAGGCAGTCACTGTCTGCAAAGTTCTTTCATGAAACTGTTAAAAATATATTTTAAATTATGTTCCTTTGTCCCGTTACTATTGAGCCACGGTGCCTTCCTCATCTTTATTGATAATTGGATAGACTAGAATAAACACATCTTTTTTCTTTGCAGTATGCATCAGTAGAAGATACATCAATCTTAATTACAGACTTGGAGATGATGCCATTCTCCCCTGTGACAATGCACCCCCATTGGACTCAACATGCTCCATCGTTAGCTGGTTTCACAGCCGAGACCTACCTTGGACTACAGAGGTGGTTCACAATGGAAACATCATTGAGAAAACAGCCCAAGCTACCAGGCTGAGTCTATACAGTAACTGCTTCCTGGGCATCAAAAGCATCACTTTGAAGGACTCTGGTGTTTACTACTGTCGGCCTGGTGACAACAATGCACTGCTTACAACTGTGTATCTAAATATCCTGACAAGTGAGTACACTGACCTGAGCGAACTTGATTTGCTAGTGATATTTAGAACCTCCTATTGAATGATTCTTTCCCAAACTGATCCCTGCCTCACACACTGCTATGAAACACACTCCATATTTATGTCTGTGTGATTCTCAAACAATTTTCTAGTCCAAAATATGAAGATTATTATTGTTTTTATTTAAAACAGTTTCCTTATGACAGATCATTAGAAGGATATGAACGTGATTTATTGGTGTAGAGAATTCAGTGTGAGGCATTTGGCTGTTCATTTAAAATTTAAAGGAAAAAAGAACCCAAATGATAAAAATATAGCGAAAATACAGAACACAATATAATTTAATTTATGATTATTATACATGTTTCAAAGCATTAGGTTGAATAGGTTACATGGATTATTCCATTAGAATTAAAGTACAAAAGAAATGAGTAGAAAAGTAAACGTGTATTTCTTTGCAGCGGGCATTGGTGTAAGATACTTCTACCTTTATTACAAATCGGGACATGATGCCATTCTCCCCTGTGACAACGCACCCCCACTTGACTCAAGCTGCTCCATCGTTCACTGGCTTTACAGCACAGATCGATCTGGGACTGCTGCCATAGTTTACAATGGGGCCATCGAGAAGAACTCAGCCCGAGCTGCCCGGCTCAGTCTGCACAGTAATTGCCACCTGGGCATCAAGAACATCACTGCTGAGGACGCCGGTGGTTACTACTGTCGGCCTGGCAAGAACACTGACCAGGACACAGTTGTGTATCTACATATTTTGAATAGTGGGTACTTTAATTAAGCAAGAATCTCACGTTATATCCTCGTCTTCCCTCTGACTCACTCCCAAACTGATCCCTCACGCTCTGCTATAAAACACACTACATGTATTTGTGTCCTCTTCTTTCTTCTAATGCCTTAATGGGTTGCCAAAGTGAATCATCTGCCTCACCCTATCCCTACCATCCTCCTCTGTCATACCAGCAATCTGCATGTCCACCTTCACTATATCCATGAATCTTCTCTGTGGTCTTCCTCTTTTCCTCCTGCCTGGCAGCATCATAATTAACAGTCTTTGTCCAATATTTGTCCAGTATTTCCTCGGGTTGGGCCGTGGAGTGTTCAACATTTAGAATTAGAAGCTGCATACATTGAAGTGTATTAAAAATGGTATCGGCTTTAGTTCCCATGACCCTGAATGTAATAAATGGAAGAAACTGGATGGATGGAAAACTTTTAGCATGCAGTAACTGGAGAGTAGCAAACTAAAATAACAATGTTTTGACTAAACATGAATGATGAGATGTATTATGATAAAAGGCTTTTGTTTGGGTGATTTTAACACTTCAGATTCATGCTGACCTTAGAAACAACACCTTAAGAATAAAGTCCCACTGATGAGTCCAATGAAATGTGCATAAAGCTGTTAAACATTAGAATTAGTTTGAGATGTGGGAGCAGTTGTGATGACCTAATTACATTTACTTTGTTTATCACCTATTTCTCCCAGTTTCAGCATCTCAGACACTAAATGGGGATGGAGACTTCACATTAGAGTGCTCTCTGTTCAGATACTCTGATCTCCATCCTTGTGAAGAGAACAGCATCCGCTGGCTGGACGAGACGGGAAAGGTGCTGCTTGACGGAGGTGTCACGAACACTGGACGGACGTGTGTTTCACTTCTGACCGTGAAACATCAGAGAGGCCACAGAAAAACATACACCTGCCAGTTTGTTAAGGAAAACAGCGTGAAGATAGAAGCTCAGTACACACCTGTCTTCACAGGTAGGATAAAGAACAGTTTGATTTTCACATATAAAGCTTTGATTTCTTACTGTGGCTTCTAAATGTTCAAAACATTGATGTTGCTGGACATTGACTATAAGGTTACAAGAAGGAAATTTAAGAAATTTAGGAATGAAAATTTTCCTTCTTTCACAGATTCCACAGATCCGTGTCCTCTGAGCTACATCATGTTGGCCCTTTGTATTGCAGGACTGATCCTAATAATTGCAATCATTGCTCTGATGAGAAACAGAGGTTAGACAATTCAAATGATATCAGAGCTGCAGGATATAGGTTTTGCTGCAGAATTTCAAGCACAGGATCAGTTTGGAAGGCTTTCCTTTTGATTTGGACGTTTTTGACCTATGAATGATTACATATAAGTTCGCTGATCAAAAATAATCAGACATTTCAATTGCGGTTCTGTTTCTTTTTCCAGCTACTTTAAAAGCTTGAAAACACCAAAGTGAGTTGAAGCTTGAAATATGTAGGCTTTTCGATTTAAAAATTTAGCTAACGCTTACAGTTTAAGCTATCAGTTATCAGTATGAGTCATCCAAAGTGCGATTTGATAGTTTTTGAAAACCTATAAACATAATACTGGATGAAACTAAGACTTTATTTCACAGTTTTGCTGTTACAGGAACACTCTCATGAGTTAATACAAGATAGACATGCAAACCTGTCTTATTGCAGGATTTGTTATAAGGAGGAGGCACCACCTTGTGGCATCATTCAGTACTGCAGCATATTTACTTGAATTACTGTTACAGCATTAGATTAGATTAGATAGAACTTTATTAATCCCTCGGGTGGGTTCGGTAATACTACTACTAGCATACTACTACCTCTACTACTAATAATAATAATCTGGTCTTCAGTAGGCCTTAAAGTTGGATAAGTGCAACCTCAGATGAACAGCAACATATGCTGTTGACACTGTGTCATTTTTATTTAACAAAAATGAAACAAAACTGCATAAGCAAACATGAAAAAGCACAGCTGTCACTGGAGGCTCTGCCAGGAGAGAAAGCCTCTTCTCTCTTAAAGGAATATGGCAGCAGGGTTTAGGTTTATAAAGTGGCACCTGAACAAACCACAGAACATCTGTGCATCATGTTTGCAGAAACCAAACAAAGCATATCAGTTCAAACACCTCATAGCAACCGTCTAAATTAACAACACAGGCATTATTTTTTATGTGTCTGTAATATCTAATACACCATTATATACAAGCTATTTCATTAACATTATATTTTTACTTCGACCTTAAAGTGTTTTTGAAGATTTACTTGTGTTGTACTTAACAGGTTGTTGGTGAACGTGCTGATTTCGGTGACCCTGAAAGGCAATGCTGAGCTCAGAGCACCAACTTCATCTCAGCAGGAACAAAGAGTCATCATAATTCTTTTTAATTCTTTTTCATTTTATAAATAATTTATATTCTTCAGAAAGATCATGTTTACTTTCTCTTTCTTGTGCTTTGTGGCTTCTCACTTCCTGCACAAATACATCATGAAACCTTTGGATACCCTACAAGACTAAAACACACTGTACAATGCGTAACTTCTAAAAAAATTAAATAATCTAATGGAAAATGCTTCATCTTCTGTTGTGCTTACAGTAAAATTTTAAATGTTTACAATGTGGAAGTTTACCCGTAGCCTATGTAAAGATGAGGTCGGTAAACGATGTGGATAATTTTCTCCCTCTGCTTTTTTAGGTAGATGTTGTTGCTCACAGTGATATATGTATTTGTATTCTACAGTCAACTGGATTAAAAAAAGCAGGCTTGGTGCTTTTTATGCTCCTTTTTCATGGTGAACTGTGATATTGGAAGTCTTTTTTCATTAATTATGCCCTGATCAGCTTTTCTGGAACCCCAGAATTCTGAAATTTCCATCTCAGAGTTAAGACCTCAGGATCCTGCTTGTGCATATGTGTTGACAAGTGATCAACACATATGCACACATGATCACTGAAAAACCATGTGTCTCTAATTTGAGTAAAACTAGGCGCAAGTCAAATTTTAAATAACTTAAAAAAAAAAACTTTTTAAAAACGTAAACACATCATTGACCAGCTAAATCGTTTTTTCCACCAATAACACAAATAAAATATAGTCAGATGTTTTTTGTGTCATTAAAGCATTTTCACTCCAACAACCTTAAATGACAGAAGGCAGAAGCTGCATTTGTTCCTTGGACTTAATTTGCTGCGAACTACACTACTGAACTAAACAATCTATTTGAAGGCTATTTATGACGAAGAATAACCTTTGACTTTTTAAATAGATCAGATTTAAACTTTCAGAGTTCCATCTATTGTCTTCTGCTCATCCAATTCAGGGTTGCAGGGGCACTAGAGCCTGTCTCAGCTGCCATAGGGCGAGAGGCCAGGTCTACTCTGGAGGTCACCAGTTTCTAAAAAAAAGTCCATTAAACAACTGTTACAGCTGCTAAAATCATGGCCCAAAGGGCCAAAAGAGATGGGAGGTAAAACAGTCAACAAAATCAGGTTTCTAGCTAAACTAATGGAGACAACACCAAAACTAGATTGTGGGTAACTCCCAGCTCTACTTGTAATTAAAATACATAAATAAAACAAAAATGTAATACCCATGCTGATGGTGGTGATGGTGGTGAGGGAGGAAGAGAAAGGGAACAAGATGTCAACTGCCAACTTCCACGCTCTGACTTCTCTGGCTTTATGTACGTGGAAGAGTCTTCTGCAACCGATCGGCACTCTGGGTCTGTCCAATCAGAGAGAACAGAGCTGGTTAATGAGAATGACTAGAAGACAATAAAAGGATGATGAATAAATCAGTGGCCCACACAACACCAGTGATCCCAAAGGATCACTGAAGCATTACTCTCACCTATAGCGGCACCAGTGTGTTTTTTTCTCTTCTTTTTAGATAATTTATTATGTAAATTTATCAAATGCATATGTGTGCATTTGGAGTATTGCATTTCCAGGGAAGAACTTTAATCTAATTTAATAATACAGAGAATAACAGAGTTCTCAGCATATTATGCCTTTCCTTGTGTCTTATCCTGTATATGTATTTAATTGCAGCCCAGAGTTTGAAATAATGAGGACAGAGTATGTGCAAAGCTCACCTCAGGCACACAGCTCTGGATGTGAAAACAGTTGTTCATTCAACTTTCTGTTGCATGTGTTGATGAGGAGCAGCCAATCAGTAGAAAGCTTATAAAGCTATAAATGAAGATGTTTTCTGTCAGACTAAAGATAAGAAGGGGCTATACAAGGAGTAAGTATAAATAATTTGGCCTTCTTGTCCTTCTTTTGTGGCATGTATTTTACAGACTTTTAGAAACTCTACCAGGTTAAATTAACCAAGACCTGTTTTTTTGTTTGTTTTTGTTTTACTTGCCCCTGGGCTTCTATTGAAAAAGCCAGTTATACACCGCGCTGTCCCCATGACCCTATTACTAGCTGATTTAGCTTCTACTGTGACATAAGATTGACCTTGTGGGTGAAACACTTCAGGTATCATGGTAAATGAATGGCAATGAGTATGTTGGATTGTGTCATGGTCCTGGGTCATTCTGACCTAGCGCTCTCAGTTTTCTTGTGTTTCTGTATCATGTTAAGTTCATTTGTCATTCTAAAGAGTTCTTCTATGGGTCCTAAGTTGTTCACTTTAGTTTATTGGATTTCCCTTTGTGTCTTTACCCCCTGTGTCTCCCTCTGTGTATTGGAGTACTGGTGCCTTATTTTCCCTCCTTGTGTTTTATTCCATGTTTCCCCAACCCATCATGTCTGTGCTCTCCCTCGTGCTCCTCAGTGTTCTCTCTCCCCCTCCAGTCTGCCTCTCTGTGTATTTCCTGTTTTACTTTGAAAGTCTGTGTCTTACGTTAGTGTATTCTGCTTTGCTTCCTTGTCTCTTTGTGCCCAATCAGTTCTAGCTGTGTTGCCACCTGTTCCTCGTTCTCTCATGTTCCTGTCTGTGTATTCAGTGTGTGTCATCTCATGCTCGTTGCTGGTTCGTCTGTGTTGTCTCCCTGCATCTCCGTTTAAAGGTTTCTGGTCTGTTTTTTGTTAGTTTTTCCAGTTTAGCTTCTCTTAGGTTCTGCACATGCCATCACCACTGCTGTTTGTACCGTCACCATTAAAATAAAGCTTGCATCAGAAGCTGCGCCTGCATCTTGGGTCCTAATCAGTGTTGGTCAAGTTACTTGAAAAAAGTAATTAGTAACTAATTACTGATTACTTCGCCAAAAAATTAATCCCGTTACCTTACTGATTACTTATTTTCGAAAGTAATTAGTTACTTAGTTACTTTTTAAAAACATGATACACGACCTGAATATGTAATAAAGCAGTAGACCTTTCAGCCCAACTCTATTTTTTATGTAGTGTACAGCAGACGCTAATGTGTTTGTCATTTTTTACAGACTAAAACTTAAAGTAATGTAAATATGTCCACGCTTTAAACGCTGCATGGTCGTACTCTCTTCCACACTCTATATTATCTATTGTTGATCTACACACGTCTGTTGCATCTGGCCAACAACAACAAAAAAAACCCCATCGGCCCATAAAAACGAAAAATCACCATCGGCCCACCGGGCAAATGCCCAGTATGCCTGATGGCCAGTGCAGCTATGGTTTGACCCATGACATTTGAGCTCCTAGTATAAATAATAGTTTGGATTTTCACAGCAGTTAAAATTATTTAAATACCTTAAAAGATATCAAATTTATAAAGAAATATTTTGAACTGTGTGTTCTCTAGATATCCCAGATCGGTCTGCTCTGAACTATCTCTACTATTCTCAACTACACACACACACACACACACACACACACACACATTCTTGTATTGATATCTCATATTGTCTAATTGACATAATGCTTTCCCTTGTCGCTTACCCTAACCATCAAAACTGAATGCCTAACCCTAGCCCTTAGCCTAAACCTAACCATTACTATTACCATTACATTACTAAGTGCAAATTGCAACACTTTTTGTTTCAACATTATCCCACTCTAAGGCCAAACCAGTACGGTTTTCCTCCATCTAATTAAGGTGATTTTTTTTTAGCTGTGTTTGCATGCACGGATGTGACATAATCCAAGTTCTTTTAAAATAATGTTGGTGGTTTGTGATGATGTCAAAGAGGAAACAGAAGCATCAGACAGACCAGCAGCAGAGAAAAGCCTCATAACGTTCGCCCGCTGACAGAACAGCACAGAATGGTCCTGCTTACATTTCTTCTAATTCTTGTGCTTCAGTGTGAAGGTAAAGCTTCCTTTATTTTTATTGCTTACTTTGATAACCACTTTGATAGCTTCACACAAGGTTTTTGTTACTTGTTAAAATTAGTCAACATTTGGGAAGACAGAATTGTGGCATGAGCGTGAGTTCAGTTTGGAAACAAGTTTAAACTTGATTCAACTTGATTTGTGATCTTCTAACAAATCCAAAGCCATTTCTGTATATTACAAAGAAATCGTTGGACATTAAAGGGGGAAAAAATATAAAATAAAACAAACCTCTTACACTCAGTTCATTCTTTTTTTTTTTTTTTTTTTAGATGACCATGTATGCTATATACACATTTTTCAGAATGTGCTCTTTTCTTTGCAGTGGGGCTCAGTGAAACCAAACACGTTTTGTATCTAACACCTGGAAATGATGTCGTTATGCCCTGTGATAATGTGGCTGATACATGCTCCAGGATTATCTGGGCTTACAACATATATGAGTCTGAGACGATAATTATGGTTCATAATGGAATTGTTGAGAAGAACTCAGCTCAAGCTGCCAGACTGAGTCTGCACAGTAACTGCTCGCTGAGTATTAAAAACATCACTGCAGAGGATGCCGGTCATTACCTCTGTCGGCCTGAGGGGAACACTGATCAGGACACAACTGTGCACCTAAATATTTTGACCAGTGAGTATTTAGACTTCCATGTACTTCCATATATCCATATCTGTGAGTGACACCGTACATTAAGCATTAAACACACCCATCATCCCCACAATTACTATTATGAGGGATACAGCATTGATTTCACTCTACACGTGTCATGTAACTGAATGTATCACCTTTTGGGGAATTAAAGCTCTCGTGTTGAAACATGGAGACAGGTCTTTAAATGAAAAGAGTTTTTATTTCATTGGATGAGAGCAGTAAATCTGGCCATTGCTTATTGATAGGTTTGTAGCTTGAACCTATTCGCTGGAACGTTGAAGACAATGTAATTACACAGCAAGCAAGACACGAGTAGGCAAAGTTCTTTATGTTTTACGTGCACGGGAGAGAACTGGACAAGCGCCGTTCCTTCGCTTGACCCCAGTTGCTCTCGTCCGCTCTCCCGTAACACTGCTCTTTTATTGAGGTTACATGAATATGCATAGGTTCGTTAACATATGACGTATATATACACACAAAGAGTATCTTGCCTGTGCGTTGTGTAAGTATGTGTGTGTGTGCGTGTGTGTGTGAGAATGTGAACCTGTGAAGACTCCCCAAAGCTGGT
Organism: Oreochromis aureus; assembly: GCF_013358895.1. Classification (NCBI taxonomy): domain Eukaryota; kingdom Metazoa; phylum Chordata; class Actinopteri; order Cichliformes; family Cichlidae; genus Oreochromis; species Oreochromis aureus. The sequence goes on along the minus strand of NC_052956.1, from coordinate 22,828,525 downwards.
GCCAGGAGTCTAGCGGTCCATCTAAACAAAAGGCTCTTACACTCAAACAGATATACGTGTGTTTGCTATACCATATATCAGCAAGAGAAGATACGACCTCTCCTAGGAGGTGTGTGATCTATGTCAGAACACTCTGAAGAGGAGTGAACGCACTCCCCTCTTCATGCTACACAGAGTTGTTATAGACGTCCTAGGATGAGACATTCTTTCAATCTACAAATGATTATATACTTCTAAGCATATATGAGTAAATATTTCTAAGCATAAATGACAATAAACAATACAAATCTAACACTTATGTATTCATTTCAAATTTTATATTCTAAATTAGTAAAACTCACTTATTTAAGCTATTAAAATACCAGGAGAAAAATAGAACTTATTTGGGATGTCTCATAAGGTTTCTCACATTTAGGAAGATGATCCAGATGTTTTGAACTTGCATAACAGTTGTCGCTCGTGTTCTCTCCTCAGTTTCAGCATTTCCATCAGACGCTGATCCAAAGAAGGATGGAAACGTCACGTTAGAGTGCTCTCTGTTTAGATACTATACTACCTCTCCTTGTAACAGTATGCGTTGGGTGGATGAGACAGGAAGTGTGCTTTTGGACAGAGGTGTCAGGAACAATGGACGTACGTGTGTTTCTCTTCTGACTGTGAAGCTTCAGAGTGGCAACAAGAAAAGATACACCTGCCAGTTTGAAGATAACAATACTGTGAAGATAGAAGCTCACTACACACCTGTCCTCACAGGTAGGATTTGTATAACAATTAGATCAGTTTGACCCATGACATTTTAGCACCTAGTATAAATAATAGTTTGGATTTTCACAGCAGCTAAAATTATTTAAATACTTTGACTAAAAGATATCAAATTTATAAAGAAATATTTTGAACTGTGTGTTGTCTAGATACCCCAGATCGGTCTTTTCTGAACTACATCACGTGGGCTCTTCGCTTTGCAGGACTCACAATAATGATTGTAATCACGGTTCTTGTGATCAGACACAAAGGTGAGACAATTCAGATCAGAAATGAGACAGATTACCAACAAAAAGACATTTGAATTTATTCAGTGCTCTCGTTTCAGGAAGGAAAAAGCCACCTGAAGACGTCAACGTAAGTTTAAAAAAACTAAATTTTAAACACACAGGCTTTCTAATATAAAGACTGTAAATGGCACAGAAAAACATAATCTGTATATTTTTAATTTAACCTGCTATGATGCTTCATCGCAAATGTTTATAGGATTACTGGGTAGTTTTTAATCTTATCGCCCAAAATAAGACTAGAGCATTGTGTACTTTTTTTTTCATTATGCACCAGAAACAAACAGATAAACGAACAAACAAGGAAACAAATAAAAAAGAACAATTTCATATTCAATGTAATTTAATTTATATATCGTAAAATCACAACAACAATCACCCCAAGATGGTTTGTATTCAAAGGTAAAGACCCTACAACAGTAGAGAGAAAACCCCAACGATCAAAAACCTCTTTGAAAAACACGCTTGGCTACAGTGGGAAGGAAAAACTCCCTTTCAAGAGGAAGAAGCCTCAGACAGAACCAGTCTCAGGGAAGGGCAGCCATCTGCTGAGACCAGTCTGTGACCCAACTGATCTCAGCTGATCACTGTGTCCCTGTGACACACTTATTTCTCAGCTCTTTGGGAGATTTTTTTCTTTTTGCTGTAAATGGCAGGAAACACTATGACCTCATTTTCGGTTGCCATAATTATTTTTCCTCAGTGGCAGCAGAACATGTTTTTAAGACTCCAGAAATGCTCACAGTTAAGTTAAATCTTCAAGTGACCGTGAAATAGTCATTAGTAAGTAAAGTTAAAAAAAACTAACAGTTGTATGTAATCCATTACTGTCTCCATTCAAAAACAATCTCATGCTGTGAGCAGACATGCAGATACTGCAGCTAAGCATCTGGTGCATGCACCTCAAGGCTCAAGTGCTCTGTTTCCTGCACTCTTTAGCTGGGCTATAACAGATTTTCCAAAAACCTAAGAAAACTATTTCCTCCTGTGTCCTACACCTGTTATGGAGGATATCTTAACCTGAGTCTCCCAAAATTATCTGACATTTGTGTGTGAAAATGGCTTAAAGATGGCAGAAGTACTAGAAGTACTGTAAATTATGTAGATGTGCTACCCTCAGTCTCCGTCAGTGTGATCATGGCTAGCTAATTTAAACTAGCTAAGGATACCTTTTAGATGACCTAGTATTTTATTTTAAATTTGATTCAATTTTGATTTTAATGACTAGAGTTTCCCCTGACGATCTACCTGTGTTGTTTTTCACAGGTACATTATGTGGGTGACCGTGATGAGGACACAGTGAACTATGAAAATGTGAGAAACAGGACAGCTGATCCTGAACTGGACTGAACGTCAGAGCACCACCTTCTGTTAACCAGAACAAAAATGAATCTTTGTTTGTAATTACATTTTTCTATTGTAAAAACTAATATCTTACACTTTCCCCGTAAGTTTCTTTTTTTAATACTTCATAATCTCATGACCTCCTTTTGAATGTTGACCAAACTACATATAAAAACATTGCTTGCATAACAAAATGTTGCTTATGTCATGGTCCTGGGTCAGTGACCCAGCGTTTTGTGTTTCATTTTGGTGTCATCCTGTGTTTTGTGTTGATTCTTATTTTGTATTGTTTTAGTGTTCTCCCTCCTGTGCTTGGTTTGTGTTTGTATACAGTCCTCTATGTACTATTAAAAGGAAGATCAAATTTTAAAATCTGTGTCTAGACTAATATTAAAAACACATTTTAATATGCAATCACCTTTTCACAGTAATTTTTTTGTGTTGGTTTTGTACAGTAACTATTTAATTTCGTGAAATGTCTTTAAATCTTTCAAATATTGACAAAACTATAAAGACTTGTATTACAAAAATGGACCTCCTGGAATCCTGTTTAGTTGTTTTCAAAGCTACCTGCCTCATTCTGTGAGTTCTGAAGTTTAAATGTTTTTTGAATTAAGAAAGTTATTCATGTCAGTTATCACGATGCTGCTTCTTGGTCAGAACGTTTGACTCCTGAAGATAAGTGAAGCTGAAAGCCAAAGTTCCTGTCTCATTCTGTGAATCTAAACTGTCCCTCTCAGAAGGTGTCAAGGTAACAGTTATTTAAGCCTCATTTTAAGTTGATGTGATAAAAATATGAGTTTTGACACAACTGCATCACAAACTGTTTTGTTTTAGCCAAACCATCGCTGTATCTGTGATCTTGGACATAGCAGTACTCATTATGTTTTTATAATATTTAAGACTGCTGTTAAATACTTTGAACTTTACTTTTAAGACACACACACATTCCCATATTGATATCTTAGTGAGGACTTCTAATTGACATAATGCTTTCCCTAGCCGCTTACCCTAACGCTAACCATCAAAAATGAATGCCTAACTCTAGCCCTTAGCTTAAACCTAACCATTACCTAATTGTAACCCTGACATTAAAACCACATTTGAAGTCTCAAAAACGCCTTCACACTCATGAGGACAGGTACTTTTGTCCTTACAAGTCACTGTTGATCCCCACAAGTATAGTAACATTCCAATTTTTGGTCCCCATAAAGATGTCTAAACAGGTACACACACACACACACACACACACACACACACACACACACACACACACACACACACACACACACACACACACACACACACACACACACACATACACACAGTGTCAGACAGTTTAATCACAGAGTTGATCATCTGAAATCTCCTCCATATAATCCTGTTTGCCACATGTTTTATGTGACAGGTTGATTTAAAACAGCCACAGTTTAAAACTGGGAACCCCCCCCCCCCAAAAAAAAACAGCTGTTTGTTGCTACCAGCAGCTGAATCATGTCATTTCTGTCTTCTGCTAAATCTGCATTTTAGTTCCAAATCATCACACTTCCTCTTTTTGACATTACTAAATGGAAATTGCAACACTTTTTGTTTCAACATTATTCCACTCTAAGGCCAAACCAGTACGGTTTTCATCCATCTAATTAAGGTGAATTTTTTTTTAGCTGTGTTTGCATGCACGGATGTGACATAATCCAAGTTCTTTTAAAATAATATTGGTGGTTTGTGATGATGTCAAAGAGGAAACAGAAGCATCAGACAGACCAGCAGCAGAGAAAAGCCTCATAACGTTCGCCCGCTGACAGAACAGCACAGAATGGTCCTGCTTACATTTCTTCTAATTCTTGTGCTTCAGTGTGAAGGTAAAGCCTCCTTTATTTTTATTGCTTACTTTGATAACCACTTTGATAGCTTCACACAAGGTTTTTGTTACTTGTTAAAATTAGTCAACATTTGTTAAGACAGAATTGTGGCATGAGCGTGAGTTCAGTTTGGAAACAAGTTTAAACTTGATTCAACTTGATTTGTGATCTTCTAACAAATCCAAAGCCATTTCTGTATATTACAAAGAAATCGTTGGACATTGAATGTAACTGATTCTAAAAAAGAAAAAAGAAAGAAAAAGAAAACAAACCTCTTGCAATCGGTTTATTCATTTTTTTTTTATGACCATGTATGCTATATACACATTTTTCAGAATGTGCTCTTTTCTTTGCAGTGGGGCTCAGTGAAACCAAACACGTTTTGTATCTAACACCTGGAAATGATGTCGTTATGCCCTGTGATAATGTGGCTGATACATGCTCCAGGATTATCTGGGCTTACAACATATATGAGTCTGAGACGATAAATATGGTTCATAATGGAATTGTTGAGAAGAACTCAGCTCAAGCTGCCAGACTGAGTCTGCACAGTAACTGCTCGCTGAGTATTAAAAACATCACTGCAGAGGATGCCGGTCTTTACCTCTGTCGGCCTGAGTGGACCTCTGATCAGGACACAACTGTGTACCTAAATATTTTGACCAGTGAGTATTTAGACTTCCATATATCCATATCTGTGAATGACACTGTACATTAAGCATTAAACACGCCCATCATCCCCACAATTACTATTATGAGGGATACAGCATTGATTTCACTCTACACGTGTCATGTAACTGAATGTAACACCTTTTGGGGAATTAAAGCTCTCGTGTTGAAACATGGAGACAGGTCTTTAAATGAAAAGAGTTTTATTTTCATTGGATGAGAGCAGTAAATCTGGCCATTGTTTATGTATTCAGTTCAAATTTTATATTCTAAATTAGTAAAACTACTTTTAGATAATCACTTATTTAAGCTGTTAAAATACCAGGAGAAAAATAGAACTTATTTGGGATGTCTCATAAGGTTTCTCACATTTAGGAAGATGATCCAGATGTTTTGAACTTGCATAACAGTTGTCGCTCGTGTTCTCTCCTCAGTTTCAGCATTTCCATCAGACGCTGATCCAAAGAAGGATGGAAACGTCACGTTAGAGTGCTCTCTGTTTAGAGACTATACTACCTCTCCTTGTAACAGTATGCGTTGGGTGGATGAGACAGGAAGTGTGCTTTTGGACAGAGGTGTCAGGAACAATGGACGCACGTGTGTTTCTCTTCTGACTGTGAAGCTTCAGAGTAGCAACAAGAAAAGATACACCTGCCAGTTTGAAGATAACAATACTGTGAAGATAGAAGTTCACTACACACCTGTCCACATAGGTAGGATAACATCAATAGGAAAAGTAAATTAAGATAAAATGGGATATAAGAGTGAGTCACTCTTGTTTTTAAAGTGAATTACATACTTCTTAATGACTTTTTAATGACTTTTAATGCTGACTACTTTGAATCCTCTGACAGATTCCACCCTGAACCAGGCTTTCATCATCATTGGTGCTGTGATGCTGGTGCTGGTGGTTGCTGTCATCGCTGCTGTTTTCATCAAATACAGGAGGCGTGCTAAAGTGACAGAGGGTTAGTAATTATAGTGCATATAAATGTGGTCATCATCTGCTTCATCTAATATTATTATTACTATTATTTTATTATTACAAGATCTCTATCCCATTTTGAACAATCTGCAATAATTGCAGCTTAATGTTAACTTGTGAAAATGCTAAATTTTCACTGTGGTTACTTCAGTCTAATATACTTTGCACTGGAAAATTGATTTAAGAAGCTCTACACTATGATTATTGATTCTACCTTTTGTTCCAGACATTGAAAAACCCACCCGACCCAAACATGTAAGTATATTGATTCACACTATGTATGATATATTTTCAAATATAACAGAAATACCAGTGAAGTTTCTTTTCTTTATTACATATTAATATAACCTTTACAAAGGACCTTGTTTCTTGCACATTATTGCCACTGATCACTTGGAAAATTGCAACATGCTGACTGTGCCACAGTATATGATGACAATGTGTTCTTCCCTTTTCTCGTTTAGAATGAGGAAATACTTCAAGGAGTCTTGAAGTAGTTGATAAATAATTCATGTATCTATAATAAATATAGTAATGAACATAGTAATACATTAAATCATTACTTATATAATTATCCATTCGCTTAATTTGCTGTGTAAAGTATTCCAGTTAAACCTGGATTCATCAGATTACTGTGTATGTTGAAAACTGATGCTGCATGGTTACTTAGTATACCCACTGATCAGTTTACATTGATGCACAATGAAATTTGAAAAATTTCAGGGGGAACTTCATTATATTAAATTATTAAAACCAGGACACTACATTCATCTGCTATTTAAAGTCTGTATGGATAGAGAGGGGAAAAAATACGTACCTGTGAATAAGTGGACAGGTGCACTTTGCAGCAGTTTAAAGCTGGTTAGAGATGCAATGAGTGACTGAGGAACGACAATCACTTTTTTGGCACAATGTCATAATAACCTCAGCCTGCTTGCAATTCCTGTTCTCTGACTTCACTGATTTTAGTGGACGTTTTAAAAGGGTTTTTGGTTAGTTTCACCCTTTCATACAGAATTTTACTAAAATAAGAGTAAAGCCAAAATCAAGTCTTTATTTGAAAGTTAACATTTAGTTTTTGAGACTATGTTTGATCATCATGTGCCTGAAATAGAACCTAAAGTAGTTTTCATTCATGTTTTTGCTTTTTGAACCACTGTGTTTGCTTTCAGGATGAGCCAGAGAGCAGCATCACCTATGCTACTATTGACCACACTGATCAAAATGCCTCACTGAGGAAAAATGTAACTATTGTTTTTTTTTTTTTTTTTTTTTTTTTACTTATATTCTATTTTAAAATTACTTTTGGGCTATCTAACAGTTGTAGATTCATATTTTATTCATTAACCCATTTGATTTGAACCAGTGTTTTTTTTGAGAAACAAAAAAAGCAAAACAAACTCTACTCTCTACTGTTTGTTATGGTCTGAATTATTTAAAGCCTTTAATTTTCTGTTATACAGGTTAAAAAGGAGGAAGCGGTGACTTATTCTGCAGTGAAGACAAAGGTAGAAAGTGACCCCAGCGGCTTCTACAGTAACATCAGCTAAACTTACCAAAAATAAATAAGAGGAAATAAAACTTCTCATAATGCCACTGCTTTTATTTAAGCTTGCTGTTGTCAGAGATAAACATAACCTTGCATCTTTATCAGCTTCAAATACATACAAACATGAAATATGGCAGCATTACTGTAAAATACATGAGTTCATCCAACTAAAGAAGTAAAAAGTTTGTTGTATAATTGTGTGTGTGTGAGTGTTTTTGACATGTTATTTAATTTTTTAGTTTAAGTCATCCATAAATTAAATTGTTCTCATGGTCCTGGATATTTGACCCAGGTGTTTGAGCTTGATTGACTTGTTCTTGATTTTTGCAGAATATTGAGTTTCCGATGTTCAGTGTAGAGTGCCTCTGAGTTTTGTTACTTAAGTTCTAGTTCTTAGTTCTTGTTTAAATTAATTCCCTCTCCGTCTTTACTTGGGTAGTCCTCCTCAGCATCCACAGTGTGTAGTCAGTCATGTCAGAATTATAGGACTATGAGGAGGAATAACAATTACATGTCCAAATGGGGAAACAAGTCAACAAGTCCAGATTCAAAACAGCTGATTTTATTTTTAGGTTAAGCTTAAGGTGCTGATAAAAATATATAGGAAAAAGAAAAAGGGTAGATGGCAGTCCCGAAATGGCAGTAAACAAAGGAAACAGAAATAACAAACTATGCAAAGAAAAACTTCGCACTAGCAACAGTTCCTCACAACTGAACCACAACACAGTACTCAGCTGGGTAAATGATACTGATGTATATTTTAATTTTGGAAGACTGTCAGAGCAAATAGATTAAACGGAAGTTTTTTGTAAAGCCTGTGACGAGTGTCTTTCATTTAAAGCACTTGCGTGAAGTCTATTGCAGACACGGATGTGAAGAAATCCAAACTCATGACAGTATGGGTGGCGTGTGATGGGCTCAAAGACAAAACAGCAGCAACATAAAGATAGAGAAGTGCCTCACAATGTGTGCCTGCTGACACAGAATGGTGCAGAATGGCTCTTTGGAAATTATTTCTGGTTTTTGTGCTTCAGTTTGAAGGTAAATCTGTTTTTTTTTCATGATGCTAGGCCCAAAAATAAAGGCTTGTTTTCTGTTTCTTCAGTTTGCCACAGTGGGTCTGCATTTGGGTCCTCTATCCTGCAATACCATGACAGTTTATGTTAAGTTTCTTTGAATGATTTTGCAGAAATGATACAGAGATGCCACTTTCATAAGCTTCGGTAACAGTTTTTTAAAAAGTAGCCAGTATTTGGGAGAAAAAAAAGAATAGTAATTATGAGTTATATTTGGAGTGATTCTCAGTTTTATGTAGAATTTATTTTAAATCAGTCTTGATTTTGGATTACATGAGATGTACAGTAAAGTTAGATATCATTGAAAGTTATTCATATAAGAACTCATGCACTAGATGTATGCATGTTGCAAATGTTAAGGTCTACATTTATTATTTATTTTATTTTTTATTTTTTTAAAATATGGTGGTTCATGTTGCTGCATGGTGGCACGGTGGTTAGTGTTGTTGCCTCCCAGCAAGAAGGTCCTGAGTTCAATTCCACCATCATCTGTTTGTGTGGATTCTCCAAATATTCTGGCTTCCTCCCACAGTCTGAAGACATACAGTTAGTTTAATTGGTCACTTTAAATTGCCCATAGGTGTGAATGGTTGTCTGTCTCTCTGTGTTAACCCTGCTGGTGGATGGATGAGTGGGGAAGAGGATGGATGATGTGTGTTATTCATCATAGAAACTTTCCTTTCCTTTGCAGCAGGAATCAGTGGTGGACCATACTTTCTCTATCACAGACCAGGAAATTATGTCATTTTGCCCTGTGACAATGCACCTGATATGTGCTCCATGGTTACCTGGTTTTACAACAGAGAGCCATCTCAGACAATACAGGTGGTTTATCATGGAGATGTTAAGAACTCAACCCAAGCTGCTAGACTAAGTCTTCACAGTGACTGCTCTCTGTGCATCAACAACATCACTACTGAGGATGCTGGTGTTTACAACTGTCGGCCTGAGGGGACCACTGGCCAGGACACAACTGTCTATCTAAATATTTTGACTAGTGAGTACTTGGACATGAATCCATTTTGGTGGAGTCTGAGCTTTAACTCGATATGCCTATGCGATAAGAGGAGCAAAATTTTACAGTAACATCTGGATGAAAGTCACATATATTAAATATGTAAAAGTACTTTTTCTACAGGACAATCACTCAGTAAATCTGTGACAATAAGAAGAAATTACAGAGCTTGCATTTAAATTCACATTCCACTTTTTTCTTAATGCTGAGGTAACTGTCGTCACTCATTTTCAGTTTCAGCATCTCCATCAAACCCTGACCTACAGATGAATGGAAGCATCACATTAAAGTGCTCTCTGTTCAGACTCAGTAGCCTCCCTTGTGACGAGATAAGCATCCGCTGGGTGGATGACACAGGAACTGTGCTGCTTGATAAAGTCAGATACACTGGACGCACGTGCATTTCACTTCTAACTGTGAAGCTTCACAGTGACCAGAACAAACGATACACCTGCCAGATTGTTGAGGAAAACAATGTGAAGATGGAAGCTCACTACACACCTGTCTTCATAGGTAGGTTATATGTAACGATTAGATGATTTTTACCCATTAAACACTGATTAACAGAGTCCACAGATTCCATAGCTCATTACACACCTCTAGCGAGAATAAATAAGCTGGTTAATTCTACCTAAGATATGCAAGTCACTGCTATAAATACATTTTTAAAAAGGCAAATTGCCTAAGATTTGAAAAGACAATACGTTCTATCGGTGACGAGGGGAAAACCACCATGGTAACTTGTGGGTTGGAAATGTGATTCTGGCCAGTTCAGGGCTCAAGGACACCACACTCAGGGTTGTCATAGGTCTTTTGGTTGTGGGCTCCATGCTCTGACCTGGGAGTGTAACTGTCAGTCTTTTCCCGCCCAAGCCTACTGCCTTCCATCAGGTTGGCCACCACCTAAAATTGTGATTCAAAGAAGAAAAAAAAAGACAGAAGCTAGGCCAGGTTAAAGCGGTAGTAGTGTTTTGGTCCACAACTGAAACCAAGGTTTCAAAGCAGCTGCTTCTGAACTCTACAGCGCTCTTCTTTTTACCTCCCTGGGTGTCCTAATTTTCAAACAATTTGTAACGTCATTGGCAGATCTTACCAACATACAGGACCAGGTTGGAATCTGACTCTAATTAATGTTTTGGTCTGGTGAATCTCTTGCTAAAGGAGGTGATAAAGAAAGCATTTAAGACTTCAAATAGCTTTTAAACTGTCCAGGACAAACCCCGCCTCTCTCCCTATGGCAGCTAGGATAGGCCCAAACCCCTCCACATTGATGACTTGGATAAGAAAACAGATTGATAGAATAGCTCTAATAATCACATTCCAGTTAGGAACATTCAAGAAAAATTGATTATTATAATGTGCCCCTGGACTACAGTGTAGTCTCCACTCCCACAGAAAATAAAGGCATACAATAACTTATATAGAAAAAACCCCCCAACCCAATGTTTAGGGAAATCCCCTCATTTATTCCATAGTGCTGCATTTTGTAAAAATAACTTTGAGTCCTACTTTAGTTTCCAAACATTCAAACACTGAAATGCATGAAGAAATATGTGAACCATGTGCTTTGTGCAGACTTCAGAGAGTCCATGGAGCAGTCTCCGCTGAGCTATGCCATGTGGCATCTTCGCATGGCAGCACTGATCCTAATGATTGGCATCACTATTTTTGTCATCAGATACAGAGGTGAGCCAATTCAGATTATACATAATAACTATAATTACTGAAAGTATACGTTTAAATTAAATTGCTGCTCTTTTTTTCAGGAAACAAAAAGCTCCTTGAAGAGAGCAACGTGAGTTTAAAAAGATCTTGTTCTAAATGTTAAATGTAGGAGTTTTTCAATAAACACCGCACAGTAAGTGGCTCTGATAAGCAGATTCCATGTATACACAATTTGTCAGTGTGCACTGGGTAGTTTGAAACCTAGGAGGAACTAAAATAGCTTGTAAGACACATGATGAGAAAGTTGGTTTACTGTAAGTTGCCATTTATATAAAACTGTTTTCACACCTGGATGGCATTACTGAATTTTTCTAGGACTTACCTGATAAAGATGCACGTGAAAACATAAATGTCCTAAAACAGTTTAGACTTGACTTTAGTCTTTAACCTACCAGATCCTTGGTGACAATTAAGTGAAGTATAATGAATCCTCAAGTTATTACTTTAGTGGCCATCCGAGTTTCCCTTGAACATCTGCTTGTGTGCTTTTTACAGGTTCGTTATGTTGGTGACTGTGATGATGCCACAGTGATCTATGAGAATGTGACAAAGTCTGGCTGACCCTGAACTGCACTGAACTTCAGAGCACATACTTCAGCTCAACATTTTCTTAATCCCTTTGCAACTACTTAGATTTTCTTTAACTCTTTTGTATATTAACAATAATGTAATGTACACCATCCAACTAAAAAAATAGACCTGTAACCAGGTTTAGTTTTTTTTCGGTCAAATCTTACTTTCTACTTACTAAAACTGCAGTAATGGAGTGATCCTGAATGGAGTTATGCTGCGTCTTGCTTATATATATTGATTCCTGAAGATAAATAAAGCTGAAAACTGTGAATGGAGAAGAAATGCTCAGTGCATTAGCAGCCTCAGCCTGTAGCAGCATAACTAAAGGATAATTCAGAGTCATCTGAACCATCCCTATGAGATTTATCAAAAATGAAAATTAGGCATCTAATCCTAAAGCAGCGATGGCGTCTGACTTCTGAATCCCAACTGGCAGCACAGGAGAAGAGGCAAATAGCTGAAAGTGCTGCCTCACATTCTTCTTTTGGAAACTCTCAATGCTGAATCTCAAAAGGTTGATTCTGCTCACCTGGACGTAGCCTTTTCAATGGGAGAAACGTTTCATCACTCATCACTCTCAGCTGACTGCAGGTTTCCCCAACCTTATAAACAGTGCATTTGCACAAATGAACAATGGGCTGTGAGGTCAATTCCTTGATCATTAATATGCAAATTGTCATGACCATTGATCAACAACCACTGATCAAAGCTCATTGACCAATATGCTATATGCTGAAAGCAAAAACACTTGGGTGCACCTCTCCATCACTGAACACGCCTTTCTGGCAAGCCTCCAGTTTTCTTTGTCCTCCAGATGTATTTTAGCAATTGAGATATCATTCACAACAGATACTGAAACTGATCTCCATGTCACAGGTAGAACAAGGAGATGAAGCTGCGCAAATTAGAAAAAACCCTAAAGATAATTGAATAATTGAATAATTGAATAATTGAATAATCCAAAAATGTACCTCCTTCTGAATCACGTTTCCTTGACCTCCATGGAGGTTGCTATCCCACTTTTACCATCAGCATGCTCTGCATTTAAAGGTGGCTTTGTCTAAGTGTGTCCAGTGTAGGATGGTTTTTTGGTTGAGCCAATTTAATATAAGTTTGCTCTGCTGATGTTATCTCAGGATGTTAGTGCAGGAGATGAGCCCTCATTTTTGTAGTATTCACAGATTATTTTTTTATTTATTTAATAAACTATCAAATCTCTGTGTGAATACATAAAATAGCTACAAAAGATATTATAATACCATCAACCCCCCCACCCCAAACTCTAGTACTTACAGGAATGGTCACATTGTTTTCCAGATAACTGATTGGCCAGTAGGTAATGACATCATACTGTAAAGATTGACCCGACACACTGTGATGCTGTTCACTTGAGGAGTGTTTATTGAAACACCACACATGTGGCTTTATGTTTCGGTGCACTGTTCACCAACTTTTCAGTTAGTCATCTGCGAACACTCCTCCCTCTGGCCTCTGGCTTCACTATATAAAAAGGGAGAAACCTCGTTAGGCAAATCATCGCCGCCTGTCCCTCCAGCCTCCTTGGCAACGCCCACTTGAGCTTAACTGCCCCACTCCGCCCCTGCAGCTTAGCCAGCGGTCACACCTCCACCACACATACCTGTTGATTTCAGGCAGTAGAGCCTGTTCTCTAACAATTAGAGATCTCTAAGATTAGTAGTTCAATCCCAGGTTCCATCAGCTCTTGACTAGGTTTGATCTCCTAATTGTCCTGGATGTAGCCGTGAGTGTGTGTGACTGCTAGAAAAAGTGTTTGAAGGCCTATTTGAATTGGTGGCTTGTAGTAAAAAGCAGTATGAGTGCCAGTCTAATTATCATTACCAAGAAAGAGACACAAAGCTAATTTTACAGAACAGAGAAAGATGAGGCAGAGAGCAGGAAGAGTAAAACATGGACAGTAAAACAGACAAAGACTCAACAGTATCATTAGAAATTACTCTATTACAAAAATAACAAAATCAAGATGGGAATTCAAAACTCAAACAATAAAGAAATAAATAAATGTAGAGCACAAGAACAGCAGTAAAATCAAATAAAAAAGTGCCCAATGCCAGGGACTGCGACCCACATTCAGATTAATACATACCCTGTCAAACTGTGCAGATACGTTGGGTGACGAATAGGACAATTTTGCAACTTTTTCTCTGAAACCAGGAAAAGGAAATGTTATCACTTCTGTTCTTCTGTGCCAGAGAGCCTAATTTGAGCCTGGAGAGAGAGATGCAACAACACATTTCTTCACTGTTAACAATCCTGATTTTTATGCTTCAGTTTGAAGGTAATTACTCAGATTTTCTTTTCTTGCTTTTGTGCTTGACTATGTGGTTATGAAATATGAACATTTAAACTGTTGTAGCCATGTGGAAAATTATCATTGATTGCCAACACAAAAATGACAACCACTTTGTATTCTTAGATTTTGGACCTTAATTAGATAAATTCCATTGACTTTAACTGCAACAGAAAACTGAAAAGGTTATGATCCAGCGCTTGACACAAAGCAGGTTAGGCTACTGTAGATTCTGCTTATTCTATATCTTATTATGCACATAGCAATCAATTAAGTGTTCATTCTAGTTGAATATACAGCACATTTCTCTTGTTTATTACTGTTTATTTCTATTGTTTATGAATTATTAGTTATAGAATGAAATCTGCATATCATTATTAGAATAATGTTTACATCTTCAGTTGGCTGAGAGGTGCAAATGACAGGATAGAAGCTACTAGAAAACACTGATCTTTTCACAGGTCTTGATATGGACGATATAGAGTTAAGAACTTTATGGACAGACAACATTTTTGTAGTTTTGCCTCTGTACATCAGTACCAGTCGATTTTAAATCAAACAATCAAGATGTGATTGTAATGCTGACTTTTGGCTTTAATTTAAAGGCGTCTTATAAAAATTGTGCATTAATTGTTCAGAAATCATAGTTGTTTTACACTTTCAGAGGCTTTGCAATTGTACAATTAACTGGCAAGTAGTTTCATGGCCAGGGGAGACTTTTTTTTCCTTTTGTATCTCATGACAAATAAAGCAGATAATATATATTAATTTGATTCAAACTGTTGCTTTTCACTGGATTTCTAAATATGAGGCCCAAATAGAAGACTGGAAGTGATGGAGGACATCATTAGGCAGAAAAACAGAAACCTGTCAGAGAGCTGGTAAAAACTTCAAGGGCATGCACAGTTCAGAAAAAAAATATTTCAACAGATGAAACCATTATATCCTTAAACCTGGGTACATTACACTCGCCAACCCCAAATTATGGCAAAAAGTGCAGTAGACATGCCAGTCCACCTGAGCTTTTTTATATCCCATATGCCTTGCCATGGAGTTTTAGAGCCGACTTGAAAATCATTTTCTGGTGGCTTTTAGAAATCAACAACTGGCAGTGTCATGGCTCACTTGATAAAGTCTATCTCTGATCAGTACAAAATGCTGGTAGGTCAGCGCTGCATCAAGGCGCACCATGTGACCATCAATTTTTATCCATTGGTCAAAGGCTGAGTGCAGGGTATCATCACGAGATTATTCTAGTAGGAAATCTCCTGTGGAGTGAAATCCTGGGGCGGGCAGGGCCCTGCTGTCTCCTCTCCCCAGAGCCAATGTCGGACGAGCCCGCATCACTGCTGAGTGCAGCACAGGTGCTACATACTGTTAAAGGTCATGCATCCCCACACACTGCCCTAGCAGGTTATTAAACCAATCAGGTTTCAGGCCAATCTGTCCCCAGAGAATTAAGGGATGCACAGTCTTTCCTCTATGCGTTTTGCCCTTATGTTTAATTTGCAGTGGCACTATGGCATATTTGGGTATGTCCCTCTGCACACATCCAACTTCCACCGACTCAGCCTCCAACCTCCCTGGCTGAACCAGTGTTTGTTAGACAAGGGTCTGTGTACAGCCCGTGTCAACCATAGCCAGGCGTGTACCCCATTGGGACCTTACTGGATCCCTGTACGTGCCTCCTGAGCCAGGGAGTCTGTTGGGACTTCAGCAACACCGAACACCTCGCTGGCATCCATGAATGGGCACTCCTGATGGATGTGTCCGCGCCCAGTCTTGACCTGCAGGTCCTCTAGCTGCCCCCCATTCACAACTGCCTGCATCTGGTGCATGGCTGCCATGTTGGCCTTCATCTGGGTCACCTGAACTGGCTGTGGTACCTGTGGGTTTGACATGTCACACCGGGAAGTTGGGCGCCACTGTAACACTCATTACCAGAACCCCAGCAGTTGCTGGGGCCTCTTCCTCTAGGCCCCAGCAACTACTAGAAATAGGGAAGGTGTGGTTAGGATGATGAAAATCAACTGCGCCAGCAGGCCTTCCCTGGCACTGTCCATTGAACACACTACTCCACCCCTCCCCTACAGCTGAGCCACAAACCACATCCTGCCACAGTAGTATTATTCATTCAAGGAGGAAAAACAGCATTTGTTGATGTCCATGAGCTCTAGACTTCAGACAGCCATTGACTGCAAAGAATTTTTAAATGTTAAAAACAACTGCTATATTTCAAATTATGTTAGTTTGCCCAATTATTTTCACTAACTCAAAATAAGGGGACCATGTATATAAATGGCTGTAATTCTTAAATTCCACAGAGAAATACCCGAGCTGTCCAGCAGATTCAAACCCAGGACTTTCTTGCTATGAGATGTACCAACATCTTACAGGATTTATATACATGGTTCCCTTATTTTCAAGGGCTGAAAATAATTTAGCAATATAACATAATTTGGAATGTAGCAATTGCTGAGGACCACATTACCATGCCACCCTAGCTTAAGCCATCAAATAAAAGTCAGAAAGATAAGTGAAGGAACATAACCTGCATCACAGAAATGATGACAGAAATGATTATGAAAAAAACTGAAAAGTTCAAATTAACATGAGTATGAGAGGTTCCTATTAGTCTTATAGGCTGTGTGCAAAAATGAACATTTATGTTTCATGTTTCTTGATATTGATTGATAGGTAAATACATGAATTCAAAGAAAAAAGAAAGTAGAATAAACATGTTTATTTCTTTGCAGCATGCATCAGTGAAACCTACATGGATCTTTATTACACACCGGGAAATGATGTCATTCTCCCCTGTGATAACACATCCTCATTGAACTCATCATGCTCCATCATTACGTGGTTTTATGACAGAGATAACTCTGAGACAACAGAAATGGTTTGGAATGGAGCTATTATGGAGAACTCAGCTCAAGCAGCCAGACTGAGTCTGTACAGTAACTGTTCCCTGGGCATCAGGAACATTGTTGCTGAAGATGCTGGCCTTTACTGCTGTCGGTCTGGGAACACTACAGCCCAGGATACAAATGTGGGTCTGCATATTTTGAACAGTGAGTACTTAGACTTTAATGATTCCCAAACACCACAGTTATGTTCACTACATTTTTGTCTTATTAAATTAACTGCTTACACAGAACATTCAGCAAGCAATAACTGCAGACTAACAAACTGTGAAAGTGGCAAAGATTTGATTAAACATCGTATAATAGTTTTAATTTGGGGATTGAAAAGGTTTCAGACCTTTGAAACAACAGCTTAAAAGTGAAATCTCACCAGTGAATCCAGTGAAATTTGTTTGAAATGTGGGAAAATTTCTGAGGACCTGTTACAGAGTTTTAGATTTCTTTTATCACCTGTTTTCTCTCAGTTTCAGCATCTCAGACACTAAACGGGGATGGATACATCACATTAGCATGCACTCTCTTCAAATACTCTGACTCCCAATTGTGTGGCGAGAACAGCATCCTCTGGTTGAACGAAAGAGGAACTGTGCTGCTTGGCAGTGGTGCCAGGGACACTGGACCGATGTGCGTTTCTCTTTTGACTGTGAAACCTCAGAGGGCCCACAACAAAACCTACACCTGCCAGTATATCAAGAAAAACAGTGTGAAGATAGAAGCTCACTACACACTTAGAGGTATGAGAAGCTTAAATGAATTTCAAAATAATCTGAATTATGCACTTCAATAAATAAAGCTTTGGTTTTATTTGTAGAAGTAATTTACTCTAGTTTCCAAATGTTCAAACATTAATTTGACCAGAATTTAATAATAAAGTTACAAAAGCATAATATTTTCTTGTACTGTTTTTCATAGAATACACAGATCAGTTTCCTGTGAGCTACATCATGTGGACTCTTCGCATTGGAGCAGTGATCCTAATGACTGCAATCACTGTTTTTGTCCTCAGAGGCAGAGATGAGACAATTTAGATCCTAAAGAGCACTGATAAACAATCTGACATTTGAATCTAATTGCTGTGCTCTCTCTCTTTTCAGGAAGCAAAAAGCCAGTGAATTAAAAACAACTTAAAAGATTTGAAATTTATATCACGTATTCTTATTTCAAAGTAAGCTTTGGACACCAAAAGACATCTTTGTGTCAATATAAGCATTTTACTCTTTGTGTCAGAGTTAAATTAGAGACTGTGTGTCTCTAATTTAATAATCATATTTCTCACATAATCCCTGAACTAGGACTAAGTTCCACTCACCTGGTCAGAAATTGAAATGATGAACTGCTCTTCTGTATGAGAACAGAGCCTGAGGGCCTGAGAGCCCGGGTTAGCAGAGAAGACAATAACCACGCTCAATATCCCTGTTATATCTGACTTGGATTTTTGGTTTTGCCCACCCATCTAAGACAAATAAACCTGACCTTGCTTCACTATATATGAATTTCCATTTTAATAATCCCCCACATTTCTTCCCCATCTGTGGTAAATTATCCAGTCATTCACCCCGGTATTGTTACCTGCCTTTGGACTGTCACAATGATAAGGATATGGGCTTTTGTTCACAGCAGTTTCAGTTCGTCTTGTTGAATAAAATGTAGCAGCATTGCACATCTTCATAACAGATACCAAATTATGGAATCAAAATGTTATGACTAATTTTGGGTCCTCGTGTTATTGAAATAGTAATTGGGCAATAGTAACTACACAACTTCCTCTGAAATTCTGCCTTTTAATTCATAAGAAATAGGAAATGTCATCACCTTTTCTGATGTAAAGCTTGTTTACAGAAATCCAGCAACAAATGTCTTCACTGACTTTTTATAGAAGACTGTAGGCGGCCCGATGAACATAAGCTTTAACACAATACTGATTTCATCGTTAGGTTCTTTTTCTTTTGTAATGTCTGAATAATTTCCTCTGGAGTTCAGTCAATTAATTTTTAAAACTAATACAGAGACATTAAGATCTCATTTATACTTATTCAATTTCATAGGGTGTGAACTCAAGATGGCTGAAGCATGCACAAATAGAAGAGCCCCTTTATGGGTAGTGCAAATATTTGAGGGTAAAGAGTAATGCTGAGAAACTGCTGAATGAAAACACCAGGATGACAAACAGACGAGGGACAGAGGGAAACACACTCTATATATACTCACACAGAAGGTAAATTCTATTTATACATTTAGAAATACAGAGAGACCCCAACAATTAAACACTTGGTGAAAATGAGAAAGAAAATCTCCCTTTTAAATGAAAAGACAGTGGCTCCGGCTCTACAGGTTTATTTATGATTGCAATTAATTATTAGTTTGTATTAAGAGGCTGGGGAGCTGGATTTGTGCTTTTGTGTTATCACATGGTCAAATTTATTTCTAAAAGAGTATATGTGGCTAAACCTATAGAGTATAGTGTAACGTCTTGTTTTCAAAGGGGTCCACATATGCTGTTTATTAGTTTTTGCTAGGGTTGCCTTGCTTAACGTACAGGTGTTTCCCATTAAATAACTGTTGGTAGAATAAAAGCACTGAAAAGTACAGCGGTACTCGATAAAGCCAAGTTATGATTCTTAAGCTTTAATATTTGTCATCACTTGAACAAAGTAGTTCAAGTGATGGCGATCATGGCTCAAGAGTTGGGAGTTCACCTTGTAATCGGAAGGTTGCCGGTTCGAGCCCCGGCTGGGACAGTCTCGGTCGTTGTGTCCTTGGACAAGACACTTCACCCGTTGCCTACTGGTGGTGGTCAGAGGGCCCGGTGGCGCCAGTGTCCGGCAGCCTCGCCTCTGTCAGTGCGCCCCAGGGTGGCTGTGGCTACAATGTAGCTTGCCATCACCAGTGTGTGAATGTGTGTGTGAATGGGTGGATGACTGGATGTGTAAAGCGTTATACAAATACAGACCATTTACCATTTAATAATTCCTCTGTATCGTTGGTTGAGCCTAATTTTGTGAGACATCTGGAAAAATAAAAATCCTGCGTTATGTATTAAGTTACTCGTTTCTTCAATTTCTTCCTATTTAGACTGCTTAAATGATAAAAGTGAAGATCTAAACTTGTATTTGTAGCTTCTTATCTAAATACTTTAAATGGCAGCATTGCTGTAAAAGAAATAAGTTTATGAAGTTAAATACAGAATACCTTAAATGGTGTGTCCTTTGTAGCTATGGGTGACTTAATCAAGACAGAGTTACAAATAATGACTTTATTAAAAATACTGATTTTATTTAAGAGCCAAGTCAACTTCAAGAAATAGCTAGGCTGTTATTTATTTAAAAAAGACACCAAACCCTCATTTCTGCTAAAAAACCCCCCCAAAAATGTAAAATTGGTGGGAATAAAGAATTAAATACATATAGAAAGAAAGATAAACTCATTTGGTTGTAGTAGAACTTATGTTAGGTGTTAAAGGATATGAAGGATTTTAGTAAGTTTTTCAGTTAAGTCACAAAATGACTAAAGTTAGTGTAACATAGATCAGTTTCTATTTAACAGACTGTCACTGAAAAGATACAAAACAACCCAAAAATATAAGCAAGTTTTAAGATTTTAAAAGAAATGTATTCATGCCATGCTTTGACAGAATAAACCAGACATGTTTTACATATGCTGTGGGGCCAGCGCGCTTACATGACAACATCTGAGCTTCAGTTTGACCACTTCCTTTCTTTTTTTCCACCACACCTCCACAACCACAGTTTTCCACTTAAATTCCAAATCATAACACCTGATCTTTAAAAAAAAATCTAATTAGATGTGAGAATGAAAATTACTTCACTATTATTTCAACATTTTACCACACTGAGGTAGGATTCAGCCTTAAAATGATTTTGGGTTGATACCAAAATTATTAAAATTATCATAAGCAAATAGATCAAACATGATTTTTTTCTTTACTAAAACCTGTTATCGGTTCCTTTAACGTGTATTTGAATTTATTGTGTGGAGTGGATGTGATGAAACCCAAAATGTCTCATGACAGTATGGGTGGTATGTGATGATGTCAAAGAGGAACTAGCACCATTAGACAGACTGGTAGCAAAGGAATGCCTCATAACATTTCTGTGCTGACACAGAATGGCTTTGCTGGAACTGATTCTCATTTTTGTGCTCCAGTTTGAAGGTATAGCTTCTTTTACTTTACCTTTTTAAGAACGGATTCTTTACAGGCCACTCTAACCTCGCAAAAGCTTTTGGTATAGTCTTTTTTTCTGAAAAAAAATTAAAAAGTTTGGAAAGAAAAATTTTTGGCAATTATAAATGAGTTAGGTTAGGAAATTTTGAGAACTGAGATTTATTTGAAAATTGTGAACATGTTTCTTACAGGAATTTATGTTCTTGGCATCTATGTTGGTACATTTTCTCTATGTTGCTGCAAATGTTAGTTATTATTTTGTTTGATGATGATTATTTGTGTTGTCTTTTCTTCTGACTCTGTCTTTTCTAAGTAGCAGTGATCAGTGGACAGATGTACCACCTCTATCACAGACCTGGAGAGTGTGTCACTCTACCGTGTGACAGTCTATCTGATACATGCGCCATGATTAACTGGCTTTACAGCAAAGACTCATCTCAGACTGAAATACTGGTTCAAAATAGTAATGTGAAGCAATCAGCTCAAGCTGCCAGGCTGAGTCTGCAGAGTAACTGCTCTCTGGGCATCAACAACATCACTGCAGAGGATGCTGGCAAATACTTCTGTCGGCCTGAAGGGACCACTGGTCAGGGCACAAGTGTCTATCTGCATATTTTGACCAGTGAGTACACATTCATAACATCTCATTAAAGGTGGGGTACTTTAAAAAACAGAGATCCCTTTCTCACACCCAGTTCTGTAAATAACCCTTCACACTAAGAACTAATCACCAACCATCATCTCCACAGGCTTTATGGGGGATGCAGCTTTGATTTCAATCCATGTGAACTGATGTCTCATGTAACTGAATGTATTGCTTTTTTGGGATGATGAGAGCAGGGATTTAAAATGATATGCCTATGTGATGAGATGAGCAATCTGATTGGCTATTACTTGTTTATTCATGTGGTAAAAAGTTTGCATTTGCATCTGAAACAATGTCACGGGTATTACAACTGCAAAACTAATGTTTCTACAGGACAATCACTCAGTTAATATGTGGATAACAAAAGATAATAAAGAATAACAAAGGGTAAGACAGATATTAGGTTCTTCTCATTCAGTCACATCCTCTCAGTTTCAGGATCTCCATCAGACACTGACCCACAGAAGGATGGAAACATCACTTTGGAGTGCTCTCTGTTTAGATACTATTCTTCCATACCCTGTAAAAAGAAAAGTATCTGCTGGGTGGATGAGACAGGATTTGCACTGCCTGACAGAGGTGTCCTGCAAAATGGGCAGACAAAATGTGTTTCTCTTCTGACTGTGAAGCATCAGAGTGACCATAACAAAAGATACACCTGCCAGTTTCTTAACAAAAAGACTGTGATGATAGAAGGTCACTACACACCTGTCTTTATAGGTAAGATAATAACAAAATCAAAAGTAAAGTAAGATAACATTTTAATCAAACAAATGCTGTCTGATTATATTAATATAAAATGTTTATTACCAAGTAGCTCATTAAAAATGAGTTTTCCTATTTATGCTCTCTCTCTCTCTCTCTCTCTCTCTCTACATATATGTATATATATATATATCAGTAATATGTAATAATATGTAATAATAATAATAATATGTAATATGTAATAATATATATATATATAATTTGCTTTGGTAAGCCTCTACGAATCCTCTGTCTGATTCCACACCTAACAAGGGCTTCATCATCATCGGTGCTGGGATGGTGATTCTGGTTCTGGTCGTCATCTTTACTGTTTTCATTAAGTACAGTAGGAGAGCCAAAGTGACAGAAGGTCAGTAAAACAGGGACAGTATTTGTAGGAAGGCACAAAGCAGTGCAATAATGTGACATGTGAACTTGCAGAATGATAAAGTGATGCATAATAAGCTATTGTTTTTTTTGGCATTTTTAAGAGTTTTCATGGATTGATTTGAGGAATTTAAGGCAAACAAATGCTAAATTTAAAGCATCCTCTTATTTCTTTTCATTAAACACGGACAAAGGTTCAAATAATGAATTCCATGTATATACAAGTCACCCTTAGGAGCTGAACTCCGAGGCTTCACAGCTCTAAAAGACACTTTTTCCACTCTTACCTCTTTATGATGTCAGTGAGTGTGAATATAATTAACATCGCCATCTCAGGCATACATCTTTCACTCTTTGCACACAAACCTCACCAACCTGCTGCTCAAATGTTTTATTTTTAGTTGGCAGCCAATCAGAAGAAAGTCAGTTTGAAGAAAGGCTTTCTAACAAACGTTGTTGTTAAATTTGTTAAAAAATCAAGACTGGTTTTCATTTTCAGTGTAATGAGCTCTCAGGCCCACTAAAATCATTTGAGCCAGTGCACTTAGAGCTACAGCTGGCTTTTTATCTACATAATGATACGTATATCTACATATGATATGATGTACAAGTCCAAAACCTTTATTATAGTTATATCAGTATTTTCTACCTTGTACTGAAAAAATAAACAATTTTCACATTTTCGGAAATGTGTCATAAGTAATAACATAATTAACACAAACATATAATAATATGATATATATAATAATATAATGCCCCATATTATGACATTTATTAACCAATTCAGTAAATCACTTTGTGTTCCAGATATTCAAAAACCATCCCACCACAATGTGACTATACTGAAAAATACGGTATCTATTAATTTATTATATAACCAACATGGAAATGCCAAAGAAACTTCTTTCTATATTCACAATTTTAAAAGTGAACTTGTTTGTATGCTGAACTTGCTCCTCAAGTTGCCAAACTGACAGGAAGTGTCACTGTGCTTCCCTTTTCTTGTTCTTTAGCTAGAAAATGAGAAAATGAAAAATGAAGAAACCCATACAGGCACATGGAGAACAAAGTCCAAACAAAAAGGTTCCATCTGGCCTGCAGATTTAAACTCAGGATCTTCTTGCTGTGAGGTAACATTGCTACCTTGATAAATCTTTACGTTAGGCTGTGAAATATTACATTTACAATTAACATATAGTAGATATTAGCTAGTTAGGCAATATCTATATTAGATAGATATCAACATTAATCTGATTAATCTGCATTTAAAACCACCTCCACAAGGAAAGCAATTTTAAAACAAAGAACTGTAATACCTTTGAGATCTCAGTAACTATAAAGTGATATTAGAGCTATATTAAGAAAAATAATATGATGGATCAGTTTGAGAATAAACTCCAAATTTTTGGAAAAAATTGTATTTCGAGAAAAAAAAAGTGCTATACTCTGGAAATCTCCTAAGATTAAATGACATTGGCCCACCTCTAATTCTTGTTTTTTGACATTGATTTAGTTTCTGATTTAGTGTACAACACCTTACCATGCTTCCAAGATTCTCTTCATAATTATTTAAAGAAAATTCTCTTGATTATTTAATGTAGCAGATTATTGAACTGTAATAATCTGATCATACTTGTTAAAGTACAGCCAAATTAAGACAGATTAAAGTTAAATTAAACTTTTAAGATCCACCAGGAGACAGTGACCCACTTACCTGTCAGAAAGACAAACGAGGGTTAAGGTTATGTTAACACTGATCCTTTCATATTGAATTTTCAGCTTTAAAGATTCCCCAAAGTTTATTTTTTTAACAGAAAAAGGTAAAAGAGAAAATGCACAAACTAATATTGTTAGAAATGCAACATTCTATAGTTTCTGAAAGTATATTTGTTGAGCTAAAATGGAATTTATGATGTCAAAGTTCTCGCCCTAAGACAGCTGAGTTCTGTGTATTGATATTTATGCTTTCTAAACCACTGTGTTTCCAATCAGGAGGAGCCAGAGGGGAATATCATCTACGCCACAATTGACCACTCTAATCAAAAAACTCTGAAGAAAAAGGTAAGTTTTTCAGTTGTTTCCTACAATAATTATGATCTCATCTTAAATTTTCTTTGCAGTGCTATATGTATTGCAAAGCATATATTTTTCTTCAACTCCTCTGACTTCAATCAGTGAGTTATTTAAAAACTGAATAAAAAAACTGAACTCAACAGCAAAATCTTTGTAACGACCTGACTCATGTAAATGTTGTGTGAAGCAGGTCAAAAACGAGGAGGCGGTGACTTATTCTGCTGTGAAGACGAAGGCAGAAACTGACCCCAGCAGCATCTACAGTAACATCTGCTAAGCTTACCAAAATGAAATCAGAGGGAATAAAACTTCTCATAATGTCAGTGCTATCTACCCATGCTGGTTCGGGTTTTAACACCACCACAGGCACCAACCGCTTTGCAGCCACAGCTGAGTGCAGCAGCTTCAGCGATGGAGGTACTGAACATGGTCCATTTGGACTCAGTGCCCCCAGTCTCCCTTTGAATGCTGTTGAAGCTCTGCTGCAGGTGGGAGGTGAAGATCTTGCGGACTGGGGCCTCTGCCAGACGTTTCCAGCGCACCCTCACTATATGTTTAGGTGCCACAGGTTTGTCCAGCATCCTCCCCACCACCTGATCCAACCCACCACCAGGTGGTGATCAGTAGACACCTCAGCCCCTCTCTTTACCCGAGTGCCCAGTACATATGTCTCCAGATCGGATGATACGATTGCAAAATCGATCACCGATTTTTATTTATTTTAGTCCGTGTCTCATGTAAATGCGTCTGGTTTTGCTTCCTTTGTCTCGTTAGGCCTGATTTGCCCCAGCTGTGTTTCCCTCCTGTTACCCATTCCCTGATTGCTCCCTCTGTGTATTTAAGCCCTGTGTTTCTCTGTGTCCGTGTCATGATCTACCCTCTTCTTGCTGTGTGTTCTGTCTGAGTAAGTTTATTTGCAAGTTTTTTTACCTTTTGAGTTTAGCAATAAATCTGAGTTTGAATTACTTTCCGCCTCCGAGTGTCTGCACATTGGGTCCTCCTACTACCACTCCTGTGTGCACACAGCCTTCACATAACAGAAGATCGCGACCAGAACATGGACCCAGCAGCACTTGCCCCGTCTGATGAGCTCAGGGAGGATATAATTTATTCACTGGATAAATTATGTGACTTGTGGCTGAATCATCCAGGGGAGGAATTTCAGCGTGCTGTAGCAAACCGGCTACAGCGACTGGTTTCTGGTCTCCCCTGGCTTTTGGACTCACTTCACCCACTCATACAGGAGTTTTTCCTTAATGAGCTTCATCTGCATCCCCCTGTTGCTACCGCTCACCTACCCAACTTGGAGAAAGATGTGCTGCCCAGCCCGCCGGACTTGGAGTTGCCCGGCCCATTGGAGCCATCACCGAGGAGGAAGCGGCGGCCGCGCCACTGGCGTGTCACCCCACAGCCAGACCCCGGGATGTCAAAACAGCCAGCTGTGGTGAGCGAAAAGGACACTTTTTCTCTTTCTTCGGGCCATGGGACTATTTATTCTGGGGCTATATTTTTTGCATCAGCTGCTCAGCCACAAGCTCACTTAGCTGCTCAGCCACGAGCTCACTTAGCTGCCCAGCCATCTGCCTCCGCTGGAGGGTCCGAGGGGCCCGTCCAGCCTTCTGCCTCCGCTGGAGGGTCCGAGGGGCCTGTCCAGCCTTCTGTTCCCGCTGGGGGTTCTGGAGAACCACACCAGCCTTTGTTTGTCTCCGTGGGAGGGTCCGAGGGGCCCGTCCGGCCTTGTGCCTCCGCTGGAGGGTCCGAGGGGCCCGTCCAGCCTTCTGTTCCCACTGGGGGTTCTGGAGAACCGCACCAGCCTTTGTTTGTCTCCGCTGGAGGGTCCGAGGGGCCTGTCCGTCCTGCTCGTCCTGTCCGGCCACTTTCCAGGCCGATGACTGGACGTCATTGCCGTCATGAACGGCCCCCGGAACTACGTCGCCGCCGGTGCCTCCCACCTGCCCGGCCCCCTGAACTGTTTTCTGGGCTCTTGGGCCGTCAACCTCCGGCCCGGCCCCCTGAACTGCCTGGGTTTGGCCTGTTGTGCTGTCAGCCTCCGGGCTGGCCCCCTGAACGTTTTTGTGTGTGTGTTTTTTCTTTTTTTTCTTTTCTTTTTTTCCTGGCCGCCTGCGCCTGTCGTGAGCCTGTTTTTGTTCTGTTGTTTTCCGGGCTCCAGTGTTTGCGCTTTTTTTTTTTTTTTTTTTTTTTTTTTTGTTGTTTTTTTTGTTTTTTGTGTTTGTTTCTGGCTCCTTGTGTTTGGTTTGTCTGACCAAAGTCACGCGATCAGTAAACTGCTTCAGTACCTGATTCAATGGTTTACGAGGAAGTGAATCATTGGCGGGATTTGTGATGCATTTAGGTTGTGTTTTTGTTCCAGAGATAGCGAACCAGTGTGTGACTTAATGACATGGAGCCAGTGAGTACTTTCTGTCTGTTCATAAATAAACAACAAAAATAATAACCTTATCTGTTGTTTTTATTTTACCCAGGTCAAAATAAATAATAAATTAGAAATACACTATACATGTAAGTTATAGTATATTATATATAAATGTGTCTGTCCACTGGTTAATCACATAACAGTGGGGGGGGGGGGCAGACAGAGACCTCACACCACAAACATACTCCCAACCTAGTATATGACTGTGTTGTGTATTATTATATATAATTTATTTATTTTTAATTTATCATGTTTACAAATGTCAAGAATTCACAGGCAAAATGAGACCACACCATTTTTCATGTTTAAACAAGGAAGGTTTATTAATTAATAATCAAATAGACATAACATTATTTTGCTACTCCAAAAAATACATACGCAAATTTGTTATATTTATATGTGATAGTTTAAAAGAAGCTGTCAACTGAGCTCTGTAGAGTGAGCAATCATAATGAAAAAGTTGATTTAAAATTTATAGACGCAAGCCGCACTTCATATTTTTGACCACCAGATGCTACCAAAGAAGACTGTGTTGAAAGGTTTAGAGTAACGAGCCCCTTTTGAATACACGCTTCAATCCTTCAGAAAGCTTCATTTGCCCACCACTAGCTGCCAGTCCTTGAGACTGGTTCTGCTGGAGGATCGGCTGAAGCATCCAGATGATCAGAATCAACCTTTTGCCGATTTACTTGCCTGGATGATTGAGCATGCATCAAGACTGTTAAAGGGATGCTTTTCCCTTCCCACTGTCGCTAAGTATGTGGTTATAGGGGGTCATCTGATTATTAAGGTTTCCTTTTGATATTGTAGGGTCTTTATCTTATAATATAAAGCACCTTCAGGTGACTGTTGTGAACTGGCACTACATAAAACTGACATGAACTGAACTATAAAGACATCGAGTGTGAGACCAGATCAGATGACAAGGATATTCTGCTGTTGTGGATTATTAGAGCATGTGAGCAGCTTCAAGTTCCTGGGTGTCCACATCTCCGAGGATCTCATCTGGACGACCAACTGCTCCAAGCTGGTCAAGAAGGCTCACCAGCGCCTCTTCTTCTTGAGGACTCTGAGGAAGAACCACCTGTCCTCAGACATCCTGGTGAACTTTGTTGTGGAAGTTTTCCATTAAATAAAGACTGCAGATGAGCGGTGAGCGGTAGCTAACATTCTTTAATCAAAACACACAAAGAACAGAAAACCAAGCTTGTGGAGAGCCTGCATGACCATGGGGCAGCGTCAGCAGAGTCTCACTGAGCCTAGCATGGCTCTCAGTTAAATACCTTCCACAGGAACAAAAGGCAGTACACAGCTGTTTCACACCTTAAGGTTCACACTCCCTTGCTACCTCCCAGAGTCCTCGAAGAGATAAAAGATTCCTTCCTGTGGAGTTGTCTGCTTCCCCCAACTTCCTAAATAGACCCCCACCATTTGTCTTACAGTATGGGTGTCAGACATGTTAAAATCCAGTGGCACCAAGGCATTATACAATGAAATAATGTGATTAGTACATAAGTAAAAGAAATTCCTTTACAACTTCTATCGCTGCACCATCGAGAGCATCCTGACCAACTGTATAACAGTCTGGTACGGGAACTGCTCTGCCTCGGACCGGAAGGCGTTGCAAAGGGTCGTGAAAACTGCCCAGCGCATCGCCGGAGCACCACTTCCTGCCATAAAGGACATCTACAGGAAGCGGTGTCTGAAAAGGGCTGGGAAAATCATCAAAGACCCCAGTCACCCATCACATGGACTCTTCACCCTCCTGCCCTCTGGGAGGCGCTACAGGAGCCTCCGGACTAAGACCACAAGATACTGGAACAGCGGGCGTTTATCAATATGCGTACTTGTGCGTACTTGCGTTCTCGTGTACTCGTGATACGTCATCAGTCGGAGACCAAGTACTGTTCCAATTCAAAGTACGCATCAAGCCGAGAACGCGAAAAAGTCCCGGATGTGTTCTCGATCCGCCCGTTTTATCGAGCATGCATCGGTGTGGACTTGGGACAGCTATATATCCCAGAATGCATTTCGTCCAAAACTCAACAGCGGACTCCCGGCACATCGTTTTCAACCCCCCCCCCGCTCGCTTGTCACTACTCAGGTTAAAGAAACTCCAGCAGTTGTCTATAGTATTGAGTGTCCACTAGAATAGAAATAAAAGCGTTCTAACATCTCACCTACTTGTTTTTATTAAGGTATGTACACGTATGTACATGTACACTATTTTTATTAATAGAGGTTTCACTACTGAGGTTAAAAATGATATATGAGTCACTTAGATCACTTCTAAATGTTAATGTTTGGTTTATTTCAGTGTTTTATTTGTTCCTGAGTAAACCGGTTTGGCTGTGATTAAAGTTAAGCTTCATAACATGTTACTCACAGTTAAATTAGGAGGGGACGGCAGTAAAAACTCCGGACCTGTGACATCATCACGTACGCAGGTGTTCCAATTGTACATATCGCGAGTCCGTGCTCGCGTTCTCGGCGGGTACGTACTCACCGAGAACGCGAGTACGTACTCGCGTACTTGGGCATTGATAAACGGCCAGCTTCCGTACCCTCAAACACACAATAATAACATGGACTGAACCACCACTCACAACCACTAGCACTTTATATAGCCTCTGTAGAAATTATCCACATATCTCACTTATCTTAACTGCACTACTGTATAGTTCTGTGTAAATAATCATTCTGTACATACAATAATTTTTAATCCTACAACTGTTTATAACTTGCCTAGTTCACATTTCTGTATAACTGTATATCTCATATTTCTGTATAGTTTTTTATTTCATATTTATATCCTGTTCATAGCCTGTACATAGCTTGTACTCACTACAGCCTGTA
Source organism: Oreochromis aureus (assembly GCF_013358895.1). Lineage (NCBI taxonomy): Eukaryota > Metazoa > Chordata > Actinopteri > Cichliformes > Cichlidae > Oreochromis > Oreochromis aureus. The sequence continues at coordinate 22,798,099 of NC_052956.1, read as the reverse complement.
CATACTTATAGTTATAGAATATTCATAACATACTTCATACCGTGTACATTATAACATACCATAATAGACCCATTTCTGTAATATACTTACATATCTATATTATTGCTAATATATATTGTAATATATCTATATCATGGCTAAAGCACCTCTGGATGGATGCAAACTGCATTTCGTTGCCCTGTACCTGTGACATGTTCAATGACAATAAAGTTGAATTCTATTCTATTCTATTATAGCTCTAAACACAAGAGACACACACACACAAAGACAGCCCCCCCCCAAACACCAACACACACACACACACACACACACACACACACACACATATACACACACACACACACACATATACAAAGCATTTAGCAATTATTATATTTAAAGTTTGGCAACATTTTTTTGCATTTCAATTTAATAAGTCTCACAAAAATAATCATAGATTAGTTGGGACTGACATCATTGTTTTGATCACACCTGATGATTATCTTGTGATTTGTGACCAGACTCCCACACTCGCCAGAGTGCTTCTCAGTTCTCAGAAAAACAGAAGCGGCATCATTTTTCACACCTCTAAAATAGTATCAGCATTGCCAAGTATCAAACATCTAATAAATGCTAACTAAACTAAACCAAAATAAACAACACTATAGTCTCATGGGGACGAGACATTAACCACAGGAAGTAGATACCACATTTGTGCTCCTGACAGAGTGCAACAGGAACCTTTGACAGATGCTAGCGTGAGAACAGCAGATAAAAGAAGAAAAAGCTCAGAATTTGGAGCAAAGTTTTTTAATATCTCTATTTTTGATTGTTTTACTTAAAGGTAAGGAAACATATAAATATAACATATATTTAAACAACTATCAAAAACTTGTATTACTTGTATTATTTATATTACTGTTTAGTTTGTTAAGTATCAATTACTCACGAAAAGTGCTGTGTTTGCTGTTTCCTCAACAGCAGCACCTTGAAGAAATTAAATTTACTGTCAGAGTTGGAGGTGAAGTCACTTTACCTTGTGAAAATGGAAAAGATGTTCACGAAAGATGTCACAATAATACCTGGCTCTTAATTCATTAGAGAAACAATAAAACAATAATGCTGCTGTAACACAGGAATTTAGCACCGGCTGCCAAAGATGCCACAGCTAAATAAAGCAGTGCAAGTGTTGCAGAAAACCTTTCTCACATTATAAAAGGACAAAGCTGAGGATGATGGTCATTATGACTACAGACAGTTTTAATTAGGAAAACACCTAAAAGAGGGAGTTATTAAGAGTGAATATTTATGTCCTTGTTTTCAACTTGAAATCTAATTAAAATATATTTCCACAAGAACTTTTATGAAAGATCCAAAGTAATATCATGTAATGTCATTGTTGTCAGAACAAACAATGACAGTAAAAAAAAAAAATATTTTCAGTAGCTCTATACAGCATAATTATCAGTTTGACTGTCAGACGAATCTATTGACCTTGGAAAAAAGGTCAGAGGTCAACATTTAATTTAATTCAGTTTTATTTATACAGCGCCAAATCACAACAACAGTCACCTCAAGGCGCTTTATATTGTAAGGTAGACCCTACAATAACACTTACAGAGAGAATCCCAACAATCATATGCCCCCCTATGAGCGAGCACTTTTTGGACAGTGAGAAGGAAAAACTCCCTTTTAACAGGATAAAACCTCCGGCAGAACCAGGCTCAGGGAGGGGCGGCCATCTGCTGTGACCGGTTGGAATGAGAGAAGGAAGACAGGATAAAAGACATGCTGTGGAAAAGAGGGAGAGATTAATAACAAGTATGATTCAATACAGAAAGGTCTATTAACACAGTGAGTGAGAAAGGTGACTGAAGAAGTAGCGACATGACATGATATTTTAAATCTTAACATAGTTCTTTCGTTATGTTGGTAATACATACAACACTAAGAACAGTAACAATCTTAGTTTCTGAGTTTATAAGGCTTTTTTTCAATTTTCAACCAATAAATCATTAAGTTGACCTTTGTAATGGGGAAAATTTTGGTTTATCCTCATATTTAGATTTAAGCATGCAGATGGCAGCGCAGTGGCAAAAGCCCTCCTATCAGAGATCATCTCCAGATGGGGTATCCCAGAGAAAATCACAAGTGATGATGGCACCCATTTTATAAATCAGGCACCGAAGAAATCAGTGTGAGATTGGGGTTTAGATTACAAACACATTGTGCATATAACCCACAATCTGGAGGGGCTATAGAAATAGTGAAAGACACTTTGAAAACCAAACTAGCAAAATGGTGTGAAGAAACTGGCCTCTCATGGCCAAAAGCGCTCCCCCAAAGTGGACAGGCATGTCTACAGAGCTATGTAACAGTGAAATGACTGTGTATTGTCAAAATCTCCCCAAGACTCTCTCGCAGATACACCAGACAGTGAAGGCAGTCCGGCCCAGACCAGCAGAGGGACCCTGCACCCTTTCAAGTCAGGCGACTGGTTGCTGGTGAAAGATATCAGAAGGAAACACTCGAAGGCAAAACGCTGGTTGGGCCCATTCCAAGTCCTACTAACCACTCAGACAGCAGTGAAGGTCGCGGCAAGTGGATCCACATCATTGTAAGCTCTTCACAGGGGGAATCGCCTGTGACACAGAAAGAACAACCAGACAAAACACACGGGGCAGAATAATCCCCGCACCTCATCCAGGCAGTAGGCAGTCTACCCTCTACCTGCAACGATGTGCCGAACCGAGAAGCAGCTCATTGTCAGGGTAGCCCTTGTGCTGATGGTTGCCTTGTGGTCGAGCATCTGGGGAGACCTGCAGCTGAACACCATGCCAAGCCCCAGGGATGTCTGTACAATAGGAGGAACTGCCAACGAGCAGAGAGACAAATGTCTGACTAAGTATGGCGGACACCTTGAACTACACTATGTATATTCAACCACTCAAGCTTTCAGTTTTGATTTGTGTAATGTGATAAATTGCAAGGGAAAGGGTGACAGTTGGAGAGGGTCTGATGTGTATTTGTGTAGGCTACCAAGGGGACGGCCCGAACCTGGAGACTGAAGCTGGTGCGGTAGCTGGGACGATGTGTGGTCTCACTCGCAACCAAGTTATTGGGGCCCAAACGAGGTACGTAATCTGAAGGAGACTGCAGCGCTTTTCTCGTTAAAGAGAGGCCGAGTTGGGACTGGGACCAGATCCAACCCCTTGTTATTGACCATAAATGGTCTGAAACAAAATCCCTGGTCTATCGCATATTCACAACGATGTTATGATCCATCTGAAGACTCATTTTACATGATTATCGGAGTAGACCAGGCAGGCACAGATAGCATGGGGATAATTAAGGTAGTTCTTCACTCTAAGGCGGGAACTGTCGGTTGGTGGTTACATTCCGGTCAACGCACTATAGCACCACAAAGGCTGGGGGTGAATGTCACGGATTTGGCCTACGAGACCTCCAGAGACCCATTTGTGAGGTATGTAAACATATCCTCACCAGAGGACGTGATACAGGTAGAAACAGGGTACATAGATAAAAACACCTGGCTGGATTGGATAACATACACAGCCAGTACAAACAACATGACAGAGTGTGTGGCCTGCTCTACAGCGCGCCCCACACTGTTCACTGAGGCTGCCCCTTTATTGTTCAGGGAGGACAGGCCGGGATTTGACTGCATGTTACAGCTCCACATGAAGGAGGGGGTGGGTCATGACTGCCAAATTTTAAGTGCACTTTTCCCAGTTGTCACGAAGGGTGTCACTCCTCTGTTTTCCCCCAAGGGCCGGAAATTACACCTGTTTAACCAGGGTAAGTGTTACCCCTATAGGAAACCCAGACGCTGCATGGTGCAATGAGGTAATAGATGTCACTGAATGGGCAAATATGAGCAGCATTAATGTTGCTCGTGCTGACCTCTTCTGGTGGTGTGGAGACAAGACCCTGAGAGACACTCTGCCCAGTGGTTGGTCAGGAACTTGTACTATTTTGAGATTAGCACTCCCTATAGCAGGGGTGAGGGCAATCTCAGTCCACGAGGGCCGATGTCCCTGCAGGTTTTAGATCTCACCTTGGGTCAACACACCTGAATCACATGATTAGTTCGTTACCAGGCCTCTGGAGAACTTCAAGACATGTTGAGGAGCTAATTTAGCCATTTAAATCAGCTGTGTTGATTCGAGGACACATCTAAAACCTGCAGGGACACCGGCCCTCATGGACTGAGATTGCCCACCCCTGCCCTATAGTGTTAATGGGATCTCATGCTACTGCAGAGACCCTTGTGAGTGGAACCTGTAGGACCATGTCAGAAGATTCTGATCTGACTAAAAACTCTCCAACTTACATAGATGCTATAGGTGTCCCTAGAGGTGTCCATGATGAATACAAATTAGCTTATCAAGTCGCGGGGGGATGGATAACCCCAAATAAAACATATACAGGATAAATTATGTACATTATAATGTCCAGCGACTGGCCAACCTTTCTAGGGATGCAGTGTTTGGTCTAGCTAAACAGCTGGCCACCACATCCCTAATGGCCTGGCAGAATAGAATGGCCCTAGACATGCTTTTAGCTGAGAAAGGAGGTGTGTACACCATGATAGGCCCTATGTGCTGTACTTTCATTCCCAACAGCACTGCACCAGATGGCTCAGTAACCAGAGCCTTGGAGGGACTGAAAACTCTGTCCTTAACAATGGCCGAACACTCTGGGATAAACAACCCAATAGATGAATGGTTCACTAACTATTATGGTGAGTATAAGGCTGTTAAGGTCTCCCTGTTAATGTTCACAGCTGCATTTGTTGCTATACTCACATGCTGTGGCTGCTGTTTCATTCCCTGTCTGCGTAGGCTGATAAATAGATTAATCACAATCACACTGACAAGGGAGAAGGATTTTGCTAACCTGCAGTTACCATTAATTCAGGATGAAGGTAGTGTAGAGGATAAGGACAGTGATGAGGAAAGTGATTGTAATGACAATGAGTATGTGTAAAGTTTAATACTGTTGATGATGGATGCAGTCTTAACACCTGAATGATGCACATTGTGAAACCTCTCTGAGCATGCGATGTTGTTGATGTTAATTGGTGTTGAATTATAACCTTGAAAATCATTGGTGATTTTTGTATGATTAAACAATAATCAAAGGGCGGGATGTAAAAGCGGAAAGTTTAGTTTATCCTCACATTTAGATTTAGGTGGTTAGAATTTCACTGTAGGATTTTGTATAACCTTTTGTTCCTTAGATGAAGGATGTGTGTGTGTCAATCTGACCTGGTGAAAAATGCTTAGCTATGCTTAATGATGTTTCAATATGTTATCTGCTAAATGTTAGGACGTAGAAGGACAAACTCCCAAGAAGACCAGCCTAGGTGGTTCCTGAAGCATAGATAGTGGAAAGTCTTCCCTGCCCAGCAACAGCCCGGGTGGGACAAAGAAAGCCATTGTAGCTGAAAGATACAGGTAAAGATAAAGATACAGTTGTGTGTGAAAGTATAAAAGAGACCTGCAATGTCAAAACGTTCACCTTTTGGATTCTGGACACAAACCCTCTCAGGATTCTTAGCCACACTCCAGGAAGTATCACCAACCGCACTACCTGCCTGCCCTCCTGCCATCACCACCCCTCGCAGGGGCCTGAAAACTCAGGTTAGACGTCCTAAACACTCCTCTGCCACCAACTTGTACCTTTGTCTCCCTCTTCAAACCTCAGCCTCACCTGCCTTAGTAAGCCACTCCATTTCATTATTCACTATGACCCAGCTCATGCACCCAATAACACCTTTTCTCTCTCTCTCCCTGTAGTGCGCTCTGTGAGCACCACACCACCAGTCACTGCTTATGTAATATACCTCAGGCTGCCACGCTAGGATTCTCTGCTTTGTAGTGTATTGTGTAGTCCCCCCACCAAGCATTACATCACGTATCAGGCCACACTAAGGTGTTGGGGTTTGTCTCTCCTTGTTTTCTCTGTGTTGTTGTAAGTAAAGCTTCATTAATTCAACTATTCTGCCTCCTCACTTCATCCCACACTTCAGTCCAGTTCTGGTACAGACTTCTGGCCCCCTTGACACTTATAAGACAAAACTCCCAACTACAAGTGAAATTGATTTCAGGATTTTGACCAATTTCTGAGGAAAATACAAATGTTTGAGGCAGGGTTTCAAGCTTGGGGATTTTCAACAAAATCAGTTTATTTCAACAGCAATACACAATAGCTTCAGTGTATAATGCCATTAAAAACTTGCCAAACACAACTGGCAACTTCAAATAAACATGTACGTCTGCACTGAAAGGAAGCTTATGTGTAAGTTCAATAACAGGTGTTACCGGCTAAGTCTAAGCTTCACATTACTTCCACTTTCTCATGCTGTCAAGGTGTTTCTGATGTCTTGTCTGGTCTGATCTCTGGTCTACTCCAATCATCTTTCTCCCGGTTAAATCTGTGGCATATTTATCACAATCTAAGAATATATGCTTTACAATTTGTCCCCAATAATTGCAATAACCTGTAGCATGTTAAGTATTTTAAACATGCTATTCAGTCCTGTATGGCCAAATCAATTACAGCAATGCTAATGAAAATGATCACACTTAACCCTCTCCAGCTTCGTCTTTGTAAGCTTGCCACACTTGCAGCAACAAATTCAAAAGTGAATACATTTAAAGTTAATTTTCCCATTAATTGCATCCTGACCCTGTAAGCAAAAGGCGATGTTTCCTCTCTTCAGCTCAGTCTCAGTTATAAAAGTGCAGACTCTGTCCTTCATTGTAGAGGCAAGCAGGTGTCTCTAGGTTAGTCATTCTCCCACCTGCAGAATGGTCTTCCTTCACTAAAGTGTTAACTGTGTGCACTCAGCATTCGTTCATACCCCATTTGTTTCAAAATTCTCAGTAGGATCATGCATTAAACTTTGTAATATAGCATTTTACACATTATGTCAACATTTTACATTTCCAAGAAGTAGGATTGTGGGTTTGTGACTCGCACGCAATTTAAAATAAGCTTAACATTAGTTAGATACGACAGTGTGGTTGCACCTGATGTTTATTTTTGTCATGTGTATGGCATGCAAACTGAGCTGACATTAACCACAATGTCATCAAAACACCTCCTACTCAGTTCTCAGAAAAAAAATTTAAAAAAAGCCCCCAGAAATGGGTTAGAAGTTCAACTCCCTCATAGGTATGTGTGCTATCAGTCATTGGCATGAACCCTGCTGTTTAAAAAGCACAAATGTCAATTTTCCCAAAGAAGCACACATACTGTATAGTGACACGTTTTTGTACAAGCTGGTCGAGTATATATGGTTAAAGGATAAAAATATGCTAATTTTGAAATATAAAAGTAATGCATGGTCGATTCATTAGAGACTAGTTCTGAAGCAAAACGTTTCTGTTCTTTACATTTATTCATTCACCAATATTATGCTAAAAATTACAGTGTGAATTCGATTTAAACAGGATATAAGTTTAAATTGAACAAAATGAAGACGTTAATGTGATCTGCCTAGACTGAAAACCACCAGTCCCAATGAGACGGAGACAGGAAGTAGGCTGGATTCTACACTTGTCTTGAGACACAAGTACAGCAGCATTGAGACTTAAGGTTATAATAAAGAAGAAGAGAAAGAAGCACAATGGTTGAATTTGCAATATTTAAATTTCTTCTTATTTTGATGCTTCAATTTACAGGTAAAGAAACATATTTAAAATATGTATCAAACCTATACTGACATTGCTAATGATGGTTCAGGATGTAATACTCATGTAACTGAAACTGTTTACTATTTTTAGTTAACATGATGAGTTTAGGAAATTCTTGAACCATATGCATTTTATATATATGAATATAAAATTATGTACTGCATACAATATAAAAGCTGTGTTTGAGTCTAACTTGATCATTTTCTCTACTTTTGTCACCAGCAGTTACACAACAAATGACCAAATTTAGCTCTAAAGTTGGAGGTGAAGTCACGTTGCCTTGTGTAAATGGAAAAGATTTTCACAATAAATATCACACTACCACCTGGCTCTTCAGTGGTTCAGGAAGCACTGAAACAGTGGCACTGTTTGAACATGGGCAGTTTAACAGTGGTCTCAGATCTAAATCCCACAGGCTGAGTGTCACACCGGACTATTCTCTGATTATAAAGAAGGTCACATCAGAGGATGATGGTCATTACACCTGCAGACAGTTCAAATCAGGAGAGCACTTTACAGACTCTCGGGCTTACCTGTTTGTTACTAGTGGTGAGTATTTACATTAATGTTTTCAGCTTTAACTGTTTTGTTAAGGCACACTCAAAGTACAGTAAATAAGTACATTATCTTGGCCTATGCTGACACCTGTATATTTAATGAGGGTTTAAAAAAATCAAGGAAAAATCTAAACATTTAACACCTACAGTGAGTGGATCTAATAGCTCATTTATGATCATGGATAAGTTTTCTGATCTAATTAAGATCAATGCATTCCCTTGACTTAAATTTCTCCACGATTCAGTATAAAGATAAAACATTTGTTTTTATTCTTTACAAATGATTTAAAGTAAAAAATGTGATGATTTCACCAGTCTGGTCTATTTGTCCTGCTTGAGTGATTTACAGTATATACAAAGTATTGCATATCTTATAGTATAGTAGTGCTGTTGCATACAAGTGAGAATATGATCAAAAGTTTGAAGAGATTTCATGTTGAATTGTTTTGTCTTTTTATTGATAGATTTGTGATTTTAAGAGCCACTGTTTTTTGTTTAATGACTGTAGATAGTGAATGTGTGTTTTCTCACTGGATTTTTTTAACATTTCAGAAGGGGACACAACAAAAGGAATAATTACATCAACAACAACCAAAAATGCAACATCAGCAAATGTCCCTAAATCTAAAAGCGCTACATCAACCACAAGAACAACAACTTCATCAGTGACTAACACATCTATGACAAGTAAAACCAATTCAACCACAGAACCAGAGAAAACCTCAAACACAGGTACAGTGTGAACACCTAAAAATTAAAACTGTTTATGTTTATTTCATAAAAAGCTGTTTCTAGAGACACACAGCACATCATCACATGCTGAGTAAATAATACAGATCAAACCATCACCAAAAACAGGGTTAACATTACTTTGGAAACACATTGTCTCAATCAGGCAAAAATGTTTAAAAAAAACTAAAAAATATATAAATTATTTCCACAATTAACATAACTTGGATGTAGCAGTTTTTTCTTCAGCGAGCCCTATCAACACTTGTCAAAACATTTGAAATACTGGCAGGCAGTGCCACATGATGCCATATTGCACAGGTGCAATTAGAGCAATAAGAAAGGCTATCTCTCTCGCTCTCCCATTTAGTGAAAATACACTGGATATAAATCATTTACCATGTTGATAACTGGTACATTATGTATAGTAATTAATAACTATATTTTGTTAATTTTTGAATACATCTTTTTCCAGTTCAAACCAAAAACATGCTGATCATTTTAGCGGGTGGTTTTCTAGTAATCTTCATAATCCTCGCACTCATTGGATGGAAGAGAAATAAAAGTGAGAACACCCCATTTATAGTTGAGAAACACAAATTATAATTATTATTCTTTTTTTTAATGAAGTTGTTGGACTTAAATTTTCCCTATTTTGTCTTTTTAGGGAACAAAAGACAGAAGAGTGATGAAATTGTAAGTTTTAAACTGAATATTCAAAGATGTTTATACAGCGATGACTTCTATAGTTAATTTCTCTGTGGCTAGAACTACTACTGTAACTATAACTACAACTATAACTATAAATGTGCCTGTAGTAATTGAGTAATGAGGTGTATTTGAGTATTTATGTTCATTTTCTATATCTTTCTGTCTTTGTTGCGTAGGCTGATTCTGCTCTCTATGATACCATTGGTAACACAAACGAGACCTCCAAAGCCCCAGTAAGCTGTCTTATTGGTTATGCTTAATGTTAGTTTTGTTGCATGAAGAAAAATTTCAACAACTAAAATTTGCTGTGTATAATTGTGTCGATTGAAAAAAACTCTAATACATTATGCGTTAGTGTGTGTGTGTGTGTGTGTGTGTGTGTGTGTGTGTGTGTGTGTGTGTGTGTGTGTGTGTGTGTAAAAAACCCGTACAGCAGATCTAGAATTCTTTCTGCATCTGCACACTAGGAAATACTAAAAGAAGGCAAAGGTTAATTACAAGAATTATGATATCAAAAATATTGACATATCACCTCTGGTTATCTTTAATGTCTAGGCTAATCCTGCAGCTGATCTTTCCTATTCCTCCATTAAGAAGACCAGGAATAAAACTCGGGTAAGTACCAATATTGGTCAAGAACGAATATCACAGCAGCAAAAGTTTTGTGTAGATATTTGTGATTTCCGATGACTGAAGAATTATGCAGTTTTTTATGTGTGTATTTATTATGTATTTATGTATGTGTGTGTGTGTGTGTGTGTGCTGCTTTCCTATATCTTACAGGTTCACAGTAATTACCATAAAGATGATGCACAGAATTTCTCCATCTTTGACAAAGCCTCCAATGATGATAACAGGATCTACATGAACATGAAAAGCATACAAAAAGCCAGGGGCAGTTATTTTTAATGATCAGAATATGCTTTATATTATTTGATATTACTGTGATGATCATTTAGGAACCTACCTACATTATCTTTTTTTTTTTTCCAAAATGAATCATAAAGACAAATTCTAAAAAACAAAACAACAAAGCCCCCCCCCAAAAAAACAACAAGTTATACCTATAATTGTAACATTTTTCCTTTTTCTGACATCTTATGTTTAATATAAAAATGAGATATTAACTGTCAATTTACTTTGCGTGATCTGAATTCCAAACTTTGCTAACAGCCAAAACATTTTACACTTTTAATTTTTTTGCTATATTTTGAATAAATATTTAGTCAGGGTTTGAATAACATATGAATTTGGGACTGAATAATTTATATTGGGAAAACAATGTTTGAAGATATGCATTGTAAAACTGGAAAAAAAAGAAAAGCCACATTATGGGTCAAAAGATGAACTCGAACTGTGTATTTCTGTGTTGCATTTTACACAATAAATAATAATAAATTTTTGATATGCTGTGTTTTAGCACAAGGTATTATCTTGTTAATTGTTTAAATGCATTTTTATAAATGAAGTAGACAAAGTATTCCTAAAGATTGAACTACAAGTATATTTTGAATGTTTTCTCTAAGTCTAAAAGAAGACATATTACTGATGCAGCACAACATTTGCTTTCCCCTGTAGTATCTCTCCTTGAGATTGTCACATTTTCAACAGCAGTACTGATAAGAAAAATTGCAAACATTTTTATAGGCGCTGCATGCTTTAATCTAGATTGGTGCTGTATAAAGTGTAGATTAAGTGCAGTTTTTGCGACTTGCTAATTGCATAGTTTCAAATTGTGAGACTGATGTGGAATCTTTTAATTGTTCAACTCTATTCAAAAGTAAATTTGATTTAATGTACATTTTAAGATAAATTGTTTTTTGTGGCGGGTTGTGGTTAGCGGTGCCGCGGCAGGGAAGGCGTATGCACCTGTGTGGCTTCGCAATCACACCTCGCCAGCTTAAGAACGGTGTAGTGTTCTGTTGTGTTGTTGTTGTGGATATGTGTGGCTTTCATGCCTCATTTCTGCCACATTTTTATTTTAGTTTCAGAAGCATTTAAAACTTGTCTGTTTGGTGTATTTTCTCTACAAGAATGAGTACTGACAATGACAAATAATAAAAGATCAATCAAATTCTCTGAATTTCAACTTTTTATACACTAAGCATGCTAAAAAGAAATCCCTTTAAAAGGATTTTTAAAACAAAATCAATAACACCACATGCAAATACTACATTATATGACAGCATTGGCCACTTCTTTGTTTTTTTGCCTGTTTGCTAACTGTTTACTGCCCACAGCAGTAAACAGCAAACTTCCTATGGCTGTGTGTGGACATTGTTTGCCCGCCTACTTACTGCTGCTGGATGACCAAAAGCTAAAGCAAGACTTTATGGAAATGGACAAGATTAACATGGCGTTTCTATCTCTTGCTACTACATAACCTAGCAAATTACTATCTTTAAAATTCAGTGTGAAATATCTGTTCGCTGTCTATTGTCTTCCTAAATATATATATATAATAAGGATTTGCATTGTTTTGTAGCCCTAGACCGACCTGAAAGGTTTTGACACCACTGATCATGTCACTCTCATACATATATACTCTCGTATGTAGGGTTCCCCAGGGCTCAGTTCTTGGTCTGATTTTATCATGTATTTATTATGGATGCTACCCCTGGGTATCGTTCACAGCTTCAATCGCATCTTCTACCATTGCTAAGCTTTCCTATTAAGTTTAACAACCTGGGCCTGAGGGCCCGATATCTTCTTGTGGGCCCTGTGCTCACCTGTGTCTGGCACTGTGGAGCCCATCTGGCATTTTTCATACATCAAAGGAATCAGCAGGTCCACCAGTGGTGCACAGTGGTTTTTACTTATGAGAGCAACCTCGTCCTAAGCAAATGTGACAGATGTGAAACTGTCTTTGAGAAGCTGTAGAGAATGTTGGGTCAATCATGGTCTGGGAAAGCATATCCAAAGAAGTGTGCGCATATCTCTGCAGGCTAGGCAATGGCACTATCATGGCCTCTGTATGCCATAGTCCCAAGGAATATATTCAGAGAACCCTTATTTTTCTGTGAAATACTGCCACCCTATTGATGCAGGGGGAAAAACAGTGGGGCTGACTAGAAGTGAGTGAGCACATGGTACAGCAGGGTGATTATAATACATGATGGAAGAACATTAGCACAAACTTCTCAGTCTGAGAGTTGTTTAGTTAACTGGATAAACTGGTTTAGACACAAAGAGGGAGGGCAGCATAGGCTCCCTGTGCCACGATTGAACGAGCCGAACTCCAAGTGGAAGATTGCAACATGCGACTATTTACAACAGTGAGGGACTGTGGAGATATTTACAGGAAGGTGACTAAGTGCAACAGAAAACAAAACTAGGCAATAAACAAATACATGGGGATCAATGGCTGTGAACGATCGAGGCACTATTTACACACACTATGACAAGGAACATATAGTGCTATATACACACGCTATGACTATAATCCTGAGTAGGAAGCAAGACGCTAAATCTACATCAGGGCTGGGAATGGAGGCTATGGGCTGTGGGCTATGAACGTGGGGCCAGGGATTCCATGACTGAGACTCTGGACTGGAGACTGAGTTAGAACCTGAGGGGACAGAAATAATGAGCTGGTGGAGACGGTGCATTGATCACAGGCGAAGGTTCGTGGGAGGAGGAAGGTATTAAATCCCAGTTCTTTTAGATTCTTTACGGCCAAGAAAGACACAGGGCTCAAAGTGGTCAAACTCAAACAATGATCTTTAATTTTACATATCCGGGATTAAGAGACCTGAACACAAAACACACAACCCCACGTCTGAAGCACAAACGGAAGCCTAGTTGTTTATATACTTGCTCTCTACGTCACACCACACTTTAAGTTTCGATCAAACAGCCTAGTTGGTTTCACTTTCTGGCTGCAAAAGCCTGCAGTTACCACGCTTCTGCAAAAGCATGTCGTTTCCTGTCAACACTTTTGGCACAGAGTGTACTCAGAGTTAGGCCTTTCTTATATAAAGCAATATAATCAGCATATAAGCATTTAAGATTATAAATTTAAATCTCAACAAAGGCTAAGCTGTGTGGCAGGGAGGCAGGCAGTAGAGTGATGAGAGCGGAGTCCGTGAGGGAGCTAAGATGGCAGCGGGCTTGTTAGCTGACGATCTGGCTTAAATCCTGCCATGATGGGTCCAGGTGAGACTCCTGAGGAGAAATTAGGTCAGCTCCACCCAGAAGAGGAGATATGTATCACCACTCACCCACACCATGACACCCTGACTACTATCAGGATGGTGGTCAGGACCCATTGTCAAACCCTATTCTGGTGCAATTGGTCATCGGTTTCTGCGGTGCACAGCAAATCCCAGCCTCACTATGTGGTGTGAATATGCGGCAGTTCCTAAGGAATAAAGAAACTGATGCCATTGACTGTCCCCACACTCGCCTGACCTAAATCAAATAGAATGCCTCTGGGACATTATGTTGCAGTCCATCCAATACCGCCAGGGTGCACCTGTGAGCGGAGGACCTCAAATAAGCTTGAGGTCCTCCTGGGGCTCTTATGCTCTGGGGGTCCTGGAGAGGCAGGGCTGTGGCTCCCCACACCCACTATTAGACACTTACTTGGAGAAACCTTGCGAACACAAGCGCGTTCACACACACAGGTTTTTACACAGCTGTTCACACAGGTACTCACTGACACACACTATCTTGGGCAGCTGCTGACTCAAAAAATACCTAGTATTTCTCTAGTACTGTGTGCTGCTCAGTAATATTGCCACTGTTATTTATGTGTATTTATATATGTTGATTATCTCGCTGATGGTTTTTTTTTGTTGAAGCAGATTCTGTGTTTTTTCTCTTTCTCTCTCTCCTTCTTAACTTTTTCCCTAACTTTACTTTCTTTTTTCTTTACCTTTTGTGTTTCCCAGTCTTGTCCGTTGTGGTTGTAATAACTTAAAAATTACATTAAAAATTACAATAATAGTGGTTCCAATTATAAGGCATGAGAGCAGGGACTAAGAGTTGGAATTGTGAGAAAGGGTTTTAACACAATACTGCTTCCAGTAAATTTTTAGTTGAACATCATTAATATTATGCCTTTACCTTTATACCTTTATTCTTTTAACATGGCAAATTTAGTTCCATCTCAACCATCTAGTTCCAGCTTGTCTGTTAGAGCTGGAGATGAAGTTACTTTGCCTGAGATAGATAAGAATTCAATTAATGTAAATGTAGTACGGTTCAGAAAAAAGGTGGATCTAAATCAGACACACTGAGTGTTACAGACTGTTCTCTGGCTATAAAGGTCACATCAGAGGATCACGGTCCTTACACCTGCAGACAGTTCAGATCAGGACAATCAGTTACAGACTCTCAGGTGCACCTGGATGTTCTTAACAGTGAGTATCATGGTCTGTCTGTATCATGGTGTTCCTGTTAAAGAAACATATTTACACACAGATCACTAATGTGTATTGATATTACTGATGGTATTTATCTTTAAATAGGGTGAGTTTAATGCATTTTTCAAGCAAACAAACAAACTTTCAAATATAAATTTAAAAGACATTTTTGGCTGAGATTTCTTTTCTCAAGCTGTCCTATTATCATTTTACTATCTCTTCAAAATATTGATTAAAATTTGGTGTGTATATTTGTGATATCCAATGGCTCGTCACTCGTATATTTTTTCTTTATGTGTGTATTTGTTGGGCTCCTTTCATCTCACAGATTTGAAGTAGATGTAACAAATGTGAAGAAGTGACCTACACCACAATCAATCTCAATCCTTCGCCCCTTCTGGATTCTCCACTGATGACAGCAATGTGCCTCCGACAAAAAACCTTTTTAATCAATCACAGCATTTTTTTGTGTTTTTTTCTACATTGATGAATGATTGTTTATGCTTTCCATTGCTTCATAATACTGCAGGTAATTTCATATATTGAGTTTCAAGTTGTGTTTACATTATAGATTCTATTTCTTACAATGTATAGGATGGATTGCTCTTTCGATCTTCAAATTGAAGAGACAGAAAAAAGGTTTGTGTTGGGTCTGTGTTTCCACAAGCCCCGCTGGTTTAGAGACTTATTCATCATGAAGAAAACAAGACAGTCAGCGACCGATCGATTTACTTGCAAGGGAGGCCTCGTGGTATCTACCACAAAATGACCCCAACAACGGCCTCCTCTCGCTGCCTTTTATTGAAAACGTTCACACAATAAACAATAGTTTACATGCACCTCCCCTCGTAACCCCCCTTGGTTACAAAGACAAGGCACTGTATGTATATGTGGGATGATCTGATATCGTCATGTTGGTGTTGTTCCCAGATCATCATGAAAATGTTGTTCCAGGTTCAACATTGCAAGTGACCAATCAGAATGTTGTGACGTTATTCTTTTGCGCGCCAAGCCATTCGTGCATTTATGAAATTCCAATGTTGCAAGGACAATATCAATTGTGCTTACCGTTTATTAAAGGGTTAGGGTTAGGATTAGGGTCAGGGTCCGTTGATCGGTGGACAGAGGCGGTTTCTCGCAGCTTAAGTACAGTTTTTTGTTTTACGGCGGTTTTTCCCGAAGTCGCAAAACTATGACGTCACAACATTCTGATTGGTCACTTGCAATGTTGATCCTGGAACAACATTTTCATGATGATCTGGGAACAACACCAACACGACGATAACCCTAACCCTAACCCCTACCCTAACGTCCACGCTACTGTTACTCATTTTATATTAAGATTTAAAAATCTAGTTGGTATTGGTATGGCGAGTAACCTTCAGTGATAGTAATAAATCACACAGCAATAGTACATTCATATAGTTGTAAAAAGCATGATAATATATTAAGTAATCCAAAGTATTCAGAATACGTTACTTTCATTGAGTAACGTAACGGTTCAGGGGTGATAGAAGCGGTCTGCTGGTAATCTAATTATGGCCCATTTACCCACAGAGAGTTCTGCTGTCAGTGGAGGCAGTCTATCAGTGATACCAATGGTATGTGGGCTACTCTTGTTTGTGCTGTTGTTGATCCATCACCCTGTTGTTGAAGAAGAGTGAAGCTATAACACAGAAAGAGCTGAAGTGAAAACCAGTGTTGAAAAGTGTGCTCTGCCACCACTGTCTGCATTTTTCATGCTCCATGCTTTCTTTTTTGTGCCTTTCTCATTCTTAGTGAATTCTGCTATTGCTACTGCATTGTGCAAATTCTAAGACATAACAACCACAACTGAATTGACTAATGAAAAAAGAAAAAAAAATGGTGGTAAAGATTTTCATAAAGGGCAATGCTTGTGTCAAATGCTCATGGGTTTCCATATAGTAAGAACTGGCATGAGTCAAACCTGACATCAGGCAGAAACGTCCAAAGTTCTGCTGCTCTTGTCATCACGTGATTATGAAGAATCTCTTACTCAATTCTCGGGAAAATTACAACACGTCTCACACAATTAAAATAGCTTGTTTATGTTTTTCCCTGATGACGAAGCACATCCTGGAAACATCAAACAAATTCTATTGTCTAAAAAACATCATCGAAACAATAAAGAACATCCCCCCCCACCAAGAAGTTGATTTAATACAGTTTAAAATAATAGCCATAGAGACCAGTGGTTACATTTCAAAGCAGGAACACAATCTTGGCTTTATGACCACTGCATAAAACTGTTACTTACGTCGTTTATGTATCTGCAGCTGGTAAGTGAGGATGAGGTAATTAGGATAATATATTATGGTATTAGTAATTAGGATAAGCGTGGGTGGAGACAAAAACACACTACAACATTTAACATGATGGCAGATGTCGGTCAAGATTCGATATTATTCAAAGGAAGCAGATACTACGCAGAGTCCTTATAACGGATGTGAACAGAAAATTTGTGCCTTTTAAGTTTCACCATAACAGACAAGAGAAAGAGAAGAGAAAGAAAAGGCAAGAGAAGAAGCACAATGACTGAATTCAAACTGTTTCTGATCCTGACGCTTTTGTTTCAGGTGCTTTTAATTCCAGGTAAGAACTCATATAACATATAGTATGCCGAGCTTTACACATTTTTTTAAGCCATCATCCGGTGTAAGGTTTGTGGCACAACTGCCTTACATTAACTATACTGGCAATTACCAGAGTATTTTTTTTAATGTTTCTGTAATGACTAATCCACCAGTATGCACAGGGTCTTTTTTTAATGCTAAAGTATAATTATTGCTGTCATCCATGAATTTTCAAATTAAGTATTTAAGTAATTAATTATTCTTTTTTCGTCTTTTTTTTGTGGTTAAGATACAAAATTACAGATTTACAAATATTTACTTGTATTCTTGAACAGAAAGGGTAGTTTTAATAGCGTATGTGTTTACTTAATTTTCAGACTTCTCGAGCAAAATTTGAGTATAGAAACAAGAATTAATTTATTTCCTTAAAAATAATAATATTATTCTTAGTTTTAAACAGGTTTTTGACAGAAAAGCTGAGTAATAAAGCTGAGTAAAAACAAAGCAGCTAATGTTCAAAGAAAAACTTTGTAAGACCTCCAAAAACACTAAAGAACTATTCCTCGAGAACATTAAAAAAAAAAAAAAAAGTCCAGCTGTTTGGAAGCAAGATAAAGAAATGAGGTGTGACATCAGATTTTTGCACAATACTTTATGCTACTTTATACTTGTATGCCCCATGCAAAGTCTTAGGAAGCATTAAACACTTATTAGAGTAGTAATTATTTGAACTGCTCTTTTTTTTACGCCACCACACCGCTACTTCCAGGTCACGTCATTAAGTTAGGAAACTTCCTTAGTAAGACTGGCTAGTCAACCACTAACTTAGTGTGTGTTGGTCACTGTTACAGATCAGTTAGTTGTACATTCAACTTTGTTCCTGTTCCCCATACTGCGGTCAATCAGTCTCCTCACTATATACAGTGGTCCCTCGCTATAACAAGGTTCACCTTTTGCGCCCTCTTTTTTTTGTGCAATTTTGCACGCTTTTTTTTTTTTTTTTTTACTGCATTAGCACCCAAAAGGCAGAGGAAGATGCTAACCATCGCACAAAAAGTTGGACTTTGGACATGCTAAAGGAAGGTAGAAGTTACTGTGTTTTTAGGACCATAAGCCACACCGGGTTATAAGGCACATTAAGTGAAACAAAACAGTCAGATAAGTCAAACTTTACTCAACTCACTCTTCTTGCTTCCTCTGTTTCCGTACCATTGATTCCCTCGCAGCTACTCTATTCTCATGTTCTGGACCTGAAAACAGGGTTTGATCTTTGGTTTCATTCTATAATACTGGACTTATTTTTCTACAAAGGTTTGAACTTTGATAGTGTTTAAACAAGAGAGAAAAGTGAAAATGTTCATGCCTGTCTCAGAAAAGTACATAAAGAGCGTAGTGAGGGGTTTTGCAGCCTTAAAACATAAAAAATAAAGCTGGCTACTTTGCGGATTTCACCTATTTTCACCTATTTTTAGAACCTAACTCCCGCGATAAGCAAGGGACCACTGTACAGTATACATGCAGTTATTCACCTTTCATTTCCCATGTCTTGTTTTATTGCTTGATCTTAAGTATTATTTATTGTTTTCTAGTTTTTTTTCAGTGTTTCTCTAAAACTTTGCGGACTATTTTGATTTGGGTTTTGACTTCTGACTGCTCCCCTATTTGGAATTTAAATCTGTACTAGCTGCGTCGGTGCCAGGGGCTGGATCTGCTACCCAAAGTTTTAAGATTATTTTGTATTTTTGATTTTTCTTATGTTAAGTTGGTGAAAACAAGTTCTTGTCTCATATTAGTTAGGATTTAGTTGAGTTTTATTCTGGTTTTTGTTTCATCTAGGTCTCCTTGGTTATGTGTCATGTTTCCTGTCCAGTCTGTTATGTGTTTCATGTCTGTGTTGCATCCACGTTGTCAAGCTTGTGTGTCATGTTTGCGTCTCTCCAAGTTTCCTGTTTTATTTTGAAGAGTCTAGTGTTTCCATGTTCAGTGTATTTTGTTTTACTTCCCCCTGTGGTGTTATATTCATTTGTGTCAGCTGTGTCTCCCCAGATGGTTCCCCCTCCCTTATTACCCTCCTGTGTATTTAAGTCCTCGGTCTCCTTCTGTTCATTGTCAGGTTGTCTGTCGTCTTCATATCAGGTCTTGTCAGGTCACAGAGTGTTTTGCTGCAGCTCATGTTCATGTTCAGCCTTTTTCTTGTTATGTTTGCATGCTCCTGTTCAGTTTCATGTTAATGTCCCATGTTATCATTTTCATAGTTAGCCAAAGTTTTTCCCAGTCTAGGTTTCAGTTTAGTTTCACCCTTGTTTCGCCTCGCCTTGCTTTTCTGGCTCGCTTTTTCTTTAAACACCAGTTCATTTCTCCCATGTCTGTGTTTTAGGTCAGTTTCATAAACATACCTGGGTTCCTCGCTTTGACAGTCAGCTTCAAACATTAATATGAATATTAAAGTGTTTGTTTATTTATTTCTATTTTGCCATTTTCTCAACAGCGGTAACTCAGCAGTATTCCACCATCACTGTCAAGACTGGAGAGAAAGTCACTCTGCCTTGTGAAAATCGAAAAGATTTTCAAGATAACTGTCAGAGTACTACCTGGAGCTTCAGTGTTTCAGGAAACGCAGCAAGCTGGCCGATGTTTGGAGATGAGACGGAGCGCAAAATCACCAGAGCGAAATTTGACAGACAAAGTCTTTCAGCAAACTGTTCTGTGGTTATAAAGAAAGTCACATATGAGGATGTTGGCCGTTACACCTGCAGACAGTTCAGATCAGGACAAGAAGTCACACACTCGCTGGTTGATCTGTTTGTTATTACCGGTGAGTTTTGTGTGATAAGATTTTAATTAAAAATAAAACATTGTAATAAATATAACTGATGGAGATCGGGTTCGTTAAGGATAGTAGAATTTGTTTAGAGCATTTTTAATTAATTTTTTTCTAACTTCATGAGTTCTGAGCACATTTTGAGAGATTCAGATTTCAGGATCATTGTATCATGAACTCATGGGTAGAGATACAACATCTAGCCTCCTGCACACTTCCTCTCTTTTTCCCTTCTGTGAATATAAGTTGTTAACAGATGCACACTTTCTCTGTATTGATTATATGGTTATCTTTTGAAAGAAAAAGCATAAACTCTTAACTGTTTTTTTCCATTTCACTCTTTTTTTCAACAGTGAGAAATGCAACTTCCAGCTCCAACATCACTGTCAGAGTTGGGGATGAAGTCACTTTGCCTTGTAAAACTGGAAATGATTTTTATTATAAATGTCCTCCTCCTCCTCCTCCTACTACTACTACTTGGATCTTTAGTGATTCAGGAAGCAAAACAGCAGTAACACTGTCTGATAATAGTCAGGTTCATAAAAGCCTCGGTGCCATGTCTGACAAACTGAGTGTTACAGCAAACTGTTCTCTGGTTATAAAGGAGGTCACACATGAAGATGCTGGCTCTTACACCTGCATACAGTTCATATCTGGTAAAAATGTGACAGACTATCAGGTTGACTTGTTTGTTATTACCAGTGAGTATTTGTTTCAATTCTTTTTTTTAGTTTTTAAGTGGAAAAATGACAAAAAAGAAGACTAATGAGGTTAAATGTAAAGCCACTGATGTATTGTACTGCTCTATGTTGATGCATGGAGAGCAATAATATGTCTGAAATATATATTTTGATGAATAACAGAGTGTAGAACCAAACTTTGGCCATTATTTTCTATTCAAATAAGGGAAATATGGTCTATACTCTATAGTAGGTGCAGCTATTTATGGGTGGGAAAATGATTTAAAAAACTCTTGAGATTTGAAGCAAGTTAGTATTAATCTCTCTCTCTCTCTTTTTATAAGAACAGGGTTACCTTCTCAAAGACAAGTAACTGACTTAGCTGGTTAAAGGGAGATTTATGTCTTAAAATTGATATTAATTGCTTGAACATTTCTGAAAATGGTAATGGGAAGGTGGTAACTCTTTCTAAATGCATTTTTTCTTTTTCTGATTTTCTTAACAGTGGTACCTCAGCAAATTTCAGAAATTAAGGTCCGACTTGGAGGTGAAGTACATTTATCTTGCAAAAATAGCAACACTTTTCAGGATAATTGCCTCAGCACTAGGTGGCTCTTCAACAGTTCAGGAAGTAGACCAGTAGAAACACTGTTTGAAAATGGGCATGTGCTCAAAGCAGACAGACTGAGCATTACAGACGACTGTTCTCTGGTTATAAAGAAGGTCACATCAGAGGATGCCGGTCTTTATGCTTGCAGACAGTTAGTATTTGGACTTATGGATGACTTTACAGACTATCTGCTCCATCTGGCTGTTACTAACGGGGAGTATTTATATCATAATGGTACATTGTCTGTGTGTGTGTGTGCTAGTTTAAGCATCTTTGTGGGGACCAAAAATTGGCATTCCACTATACTTGCAGGGACCAAATGCTGGTTCTCACAAATTTGAAGGTCAAAATGTGGTTTTATGGTTACAATTAGGTTATGTTTAGGTTTAGGGTTAGGCATTTATTTCTGATGGTTAGGGTTAGGGTAATGGGCAAGGGAATGCATTATGTCAAGTCAATGTACTCACTAAGATGTGAAAACAAGTGTGTGAGTTTTCTGAGTTTGCATTGGAATTGGACTTTTAATTCATTTGACACTATCATGGTCTACATTTAAACATGAACACTATTTTCACAGTGTAATTTGTATTTGTTTTGTGTTGTCATTTTGTAGTGAGAAACATTACAACAACAAGAATTGCATCTACAATAATAACACAATTAGCACCAGCAGGGACAACTACATCCGCAACCCCTACATCAAACACAGCTGCAACCACTCAAAAATCAACCCCAGAAACAGAAGAAACTACAGGTACTGTATCAATAGCCATTTACTTAACAAGGCAGTTTTTTAAAAAATAAGAAAACAAAAACAGGTAAAAACTTCTCAACCAAAATGTCAAATACTTGTGTTTTGTACAATGCCGCCTACATCTCACTGTTACACTTAGGGATGAATAAAGTATTCTGATACACACAAGTTGTCTTACAGGAAATCCATGAAGCATAAAGCCAAGACCACATGGTCCTGTTTTAAACATTTATAAATTCATACTTTTACTCACAGATGAGGTTTAGGGGTTAGATTACTCCCCTCACAAAAAATCTGCTTCCCATTTTGTTTAAATGTCATATCAAGGGTTCATTTGCAAGTGTCTATGTGGAGTAATAGACAAGTATTTCCATGCCCAATGCTTTGACAAAATGACAATATATGAAAGTAAGAAAGTACTGCAATTTCCACGGTACCTGCAAATAAATACACTAAGCATCATCTGTGAAAAGACAGTGTTTAAAAAACTAAACAAAACAGCATAACACAATATAGTCAACATTGTTTAACTACATAATTATTTAATTATATAATATAATATTTTATTAAGGAGAATGAAATATGAAGGTTGAGACCTTCATTAGAGTTCACTAGCTTGCGATGTTGTCTCTATATATCTGTGAAGGTTCTCAGTCATCCAGGTCATCGTAGTCTAAGGAGCTTGGAAAGAAAAGTGTCTGGACTGGTGTCGTAAGCCACCGCCTCTGTTCAAAGATGGTCGTTCACAGTGGACATAGATGGCTTCTTTCACTCCTCCTTCAAACCATCTGTCTTCTCTGTCCAAAATCTGAGCATTGGCATCCTTGAAACAGTGACCTTTGCCCTTTAGATGCAGATGTAGATCCTCCGTAGTTGGTGTCTGATCTTCTTTTCTGTGCATCTTTGCTGACTTAATGAAGCCCAATTAGGATAACCACATGTTTTAAGAGCCTTCTTTACGTGTGTGTTTTCCCTCTTTATCCCCTCAGGCTTAGAGGGAATATTTTCTGCATGGTATTATAGGGTCCTGATTACTCCAAGAACTTGGATAAAAGAAAAGAAGATCAGACACCAACTAGGGAGGATCAGAAAGACAAACAATATTGTCACCGCCTATGTAGCCAGTTTATCAGACAAATTCAGGAGAGTCTTCTACAAGCACGGCATCCCAGTGTACTTCAGACCCAGCCACACACTCAGACAAAAACTGGTTCTTCCCAAAGACAGAACTCCTAAACACAAACTTAACAACGTAGTGTATCCTGTAGAGTGCAGCGAGGAATGCTTAGTGCTCTACATTGGAGAGACCAAACAGCCACTTCACAAACGCATGGCACAACATAGAAGAGCCACCTCCACGGGACAAGACTCAGCAGTCCATCTGCATCTTAAGGACAAAGGTCACTCTTTTGAGGATGCCAATGTTCACATTTTGGACAAAGAAGACAGATGGTTTGAAAGAGGAGTGAAAGAAGCCATCTATGTCCACTGTGAGCGACCATCTTTGAACAGAGGCGGTGGCTTATGACACCAACTGTCTGCCATCTATAATCCAGTTTCGGATCCCTTCCCAGATGCTTTAATTCCCACTCACATCCTGGGCCATCTGACCTCAATAAATCACATGATAGGGTGGGGCTAGGTTTCACTATGGGTTCACCCGAAACCTTGGCTGATTGTGACCCACACCCGTTTTCACACCTTGGCTCATGTGATTACGTATAGGATAAATAGGGGGTCCATGACCCTCTTGCAGACTCTCCCATAGAGCTTAAAATATGGGACGTCTTCAAGAAAACTTAAAGATGTCAAGACGCTTTCCTTTTTAAGCTCCTTAGACCTGTATGTAATTTATACACATTGATCAGGCATAACGTCTTGATGCATGTTCAATCATCCAGGTAAGTAAATCTCCAAAAGTTGATTCTGTTCATCTGGACGTACCGTTTCCAGTGGGAGAAACGTTTCGTCACTCATCCAAGTGGCTTCTTCAGTCTAACTGAAGAAGTCATGAGTGACGAAACCACTGTTTTAAACCACTGACATCCTAAAGCCTAAATAATTTCAGCCTGCAGTTTTTCCACATTCTAGTTAGTAACCACTGAACGAACAGACTATCTAGGCTTGTGGCTGTCTCTGTAGACTCAACATGTGAAAACAAGCATAATATATGGGCTAATATTTTAAAAGTTTTAAAGTATCAGTCTGAAATATGGTAGAGCAGAGGTAGAGCAGGTCAGATGTTGATACAAAGGTCGGTGGCTTGGGCTCTGGCTCCTCTGATCCACAGGCTGACACATCTAAAAGCTGGACAACAAAGCTGACATCTGTCGTTCTGTCTTAAAATAGTATTAAATGTTGACAAGAGTATAATAAACAAACCAACTTACAAGTGCCAATCACTTATTTAACACCAAAAAAATATCATAATTTCTTATTTACCTTGTGAGTTTGAACCATTATTAATGTATTTAATTGTTGTATTATCTTTTACAGGTTGCTGGGTGAAATTTATTGTGGTTATTGTGGGTTTAGCAGCTCTTTCAGTCACTGTTGTATCTGTCAACATATGGACAAAAACAAAAGGTGACAAAATGTATAGATGAAACCTTTACAAACCACAAGGTTTTGATGTTTTACTATAAAAGCTAAAGCAGAATTCCTCTTCTGCCTTTTCAGGTTACAAATCATCTCCGGCCAAGACTGTGAGTTTTAAGAAATGCATCATCAAATCAAATTCATTAGGCAAAAAGTATTATAAAGGTTAAATAAAACCCAGAGTTCATTTAATTCTGCTAAGATTTTGTGTTTTTTCACAGGACCACAATGAGACCAATGATGGCGAGATATACTATGAAACTGAAGACCGTCCAGCTTAAGTTCTGCTCTACAGACAGCAGCTGAAATTGGTCTTTGTATCATCAACTAAGAAAACAGACCATTTTATTGTTTATTATTATTATTATTTATTTATTTTCATGTTTTTCATGTTTGTCAATAATTTAATATTTATTTTTTCGGGTAACATTAAATGAAGTTTTACTTCACTGTTGTTCTTAGTGACAGTTCAGGAATAGGAACTTATTATCAGTTCCTATTTTAAATTTCCTTTTTATTTAACTATTTTGCACTACTGAGAGACAACAGTTTCCTTGTACGCTTGTTAATATAATGACAATAAAGATCCTATACCATAATTTCATAGTTATTAGTAATACTGTCTAGGCTGTGAATATGACTACAAAAATAAACAAAAAAAAAAAAAAGATTTTGTGAGATATGAAAATATACCAAACTGTGACGACTGGTCTTAGGGAGCCAAAATTTAAAACGATCATGAATATGTACAGAGGGGATCAGGTGAGGGATACGACTGAGTGTCGACAGGTGAGGCTGTGTCTTTTGACTGCACCGGCAGTATTGGAGATTTTTTCAAAATTAATGGAATTATGAACACAGCGAAGTACTCGCAGGTTTTAGTCCAGCATGCAGTACCAACTGGAAACTACCTGATTGGCAGTGGCAACATTTTTTATTTTCAGTGTGGGATTATCTTGGCAGGGAGTGGAGTAAAAGGCAACCAACATCCAAAGAAAAATTTTGAATGTCATTCTGGAGAACTATTCCTAAAGTCTACTTAAAGAAATTACAAGAAAAGCTTATAAGGGCTTTTCGGACCTACACACCTGTTAACAAGCTACCATGTATTGACCCCCAGAGGTCATAGACTTGATCTGGTTTGCTGAATGAGTGTGACAGGCAGATATTTTATTCCTAGTTATGTACCAATATGTTTTTGTTTGTTCTGCTGCCCTCTAATGGACAAACAATGTCATTACTATCTCATGCAGAGTGCAGCTCAGCATCTTCAGTTTTTTGTTTTGTTTTGTTTTTTTATATTGTGCACACTATATCAAATAAAGTATTTAATTTTGATGGCTTTCTTTGATTTGGGTATTTTAATTTTTCTTGACTTAAGTTGCATTGTGAAAATTTCATGATGAACTTTGGACAACTGATGCTGTTAATGATACTGTAACAGACTGGGTTACAAGTTAGTTTGACTGTTGTGTTATCAGTGTATTGTGTTCAGAATTGCAACCCACATATGACATAGTTGCTCCACACCAGCAGCATTGTGATTTACTGAGTGTCCTTGAATGTGTAATAGTCTAGAGGCCGTTGGGCCTGTCAATCAGATCAGCTACCTATGAGAGAGAGTCTGTAGGAGAGCATGCGTGTGGTTGGCTGAGAGTGTTTGGGGGGTGGGTGTTAGAGAGTGTGTTGTTAGTGTGTGCGGGGAAAGGATCATGAAAAAGGGGAAGAGAGAGAGTTGTTTGTTTTGTTTTGATTCTGGAGAGAGCGTTTTCTCTGTTGTTTTGGCGTTGGCTATGGTCCAAAGTAGCCTGTGTTACTGTTCTTAATAAACAGCTGGTAAACGGAATACCGAATACTGTCTTCTGTTGGAGGGACGCTACAATATTAATTAAAATGAAGCTGGTAACATTAGTAAAATCCATTAGTGTGAAAAACATATAGGCATAGTAAATGCTAAAAATAGCTTTATTTAGTGTGTTGCGAGGTAGTCTGTGGACAACATGATGGCATCACAGTGTATAGTTTAGACAGGGACGCTAAGAGGCCTTGGTGTACCTGCTAAGTTTGTCTCTCAGCTCCCAGGTGTGCACCAGGAGTTAGTGGACAAAGAAACAAACACATATCACAGATGCTGTGAATTATAGGAAGGTGTATTTATACTGACCGACTGGCCTCAAATGTCCATGAATGACTCATGTGGTCTTTGTTAGAGACTAAAACCACGGGCCTGCTGCTTTTCTGCTGCTTTGTTTACTATTATGCTGTTTAAAAGAAAAGAAAACCACGAGCTTACATGCTATTCCAAGTTTCCAAAGAGGGGGATTGTGTGTTTGAGTTTCTCATGCAAGTTAAAACTAACATCAGTGTGTTCACACCTCATGATTATTTTGTCCATTTGTGGGTAACACCTCCAGAGCTCTGCTGTTGTTTTGACCAAATTCATAACGAAAGACCTCCCACGCAAAAATTATTTGAGGATAACTGGTGTCATATGACTAAAAATTGTTCTTTCCCAGCTGCTAAACAAGTAAATTGTTTACAACCTGGACATAAAGATGGGCTCAACTGTTCAATTTCCACCTGTTTATGTCTACTGTTAACATGAATTCAACTGTCTAATAAACACCGAATAAATAATACAAGTTTTACTCAAAAGCACATTTCACACTGCATTATATAATGTACGTGGAGTAGTGGGCTTTAGGATAAATGGCACAAGGCTATCATTTAACTGTGTATGTTTCTGCTGCACAAAGAATAACCAAGCAATTTCTAATATCATACATCCATTTTTAGGGTCTGGAGATAAGAAAATTATACAAATAATAATTAATAACAATCATGACCTGAAGACAGAAATAGCTGGAGTGTTTACGGTAATAATGACCTCATTATTGGATGAGGTCACAGTTGCTTTTAAAGATGGCCGTGGACAGGAAGTGTACTCTGGCTTCAGTAGAGACAAAACTACAGCATCTGCACATTTACACATTTACACAAATAGAATAACAGCACACATTAGTTAGCTCTGATAGAGTGTCACTTTGGTAAAACAAAACAAAAAAAGGATAAACACCACTCTTTTTTTTTCTCTTTACATATGCCCAATGGTCTAATATGATCCGCCTACACACACAAAAAAAACCCCAGTGAAGTCATGCTTTGGTGGAACGAAGGAAGTACGTCAGACATACATTTATACTTATGTCTACATTTATATCTATGACACTCGAGTACGTGCCATTTCAGAGTCAGGAGTGCGAGAACCGGAGACAAGAAAAGACCGAATAAAACACAATGGCTGGATTAAAACTGGCTAACATTTATGTGTTTTTGATACTAATGCTGCCATTAGCAGGTAAGGAAACATTTAACATATCTTTAAAAAAATATGAGTCTGTATTTTTTTTAGTTCAAATTTTGCAGTAGTGACAAGATTGCAATGTACCATTATCTTAGTGATGCCACTTTAAAACAAACAAACAGATCTTTAACATTAAGGACAAAATTGAAACATAAAACTGTTCTTCTGTCTAAGTCCATGTTGTAGTTCTCTATTTTTTCTCAACAACAGTTGCCCAACAAAGTTCCACATTAACTCTCACGGTTGTAAATGAGATCACTTAGCATTACCGAGCTCTCCAGAGGTTCAGGAAATGGAGCAGCAGTAATGCTGTTTGAAGATAGGCAAGTTCACAAAGATGGACCTGAATTAATCAGACAGACTGTTTTTTAGTCAAAAATAATGTCACAGTTGAGTGTTTTGGTCTTTGTGCCTCAGTCAATTCAGATCAGAAGAAGCAGTTATACATCTGTCTGTATTAACAGTGGGTATGTCCTTCAAAATAGTGTGCACATTGAATGGTCTGAAACGTTAATAAGACAGCATCACGATAAGGAAATTTAAAGCTAAGTCTACAGCAGGGGTGTCAAACATAAGGACTGGCCCACCACAGACTCCAATCTGTCCCACTGGACGGCTTTGGAAAAGGCAAAGGCAGGCATACAGAAGGCATTTTGGACTTTTAACTGTATTTTCATAAGTTCTGCGTCTTTTCCTACTGATAAAGACCTTTCCCTATTGCCATTGATACTACACTGAAGAAATAAGACACAGTTGAACAATGAAATGACAGAAAGTTTCCATTTTTCACAATCTACTATAAAAATATCTGTTAAGTCTGACGATGAGCTAACAGAACTTTTTCCTTTAATTTTGTATTATTTCTTAAAACTTAAGCTCAAAGAGTCATGCTGACAGCCCTCTTTCATTTACAATAGCAGCATTTCTTTATCATGTGGAAAAACAGATGTATTGTTATATATATTAAATATATATCAGTGTTTAAATGTGTAGTTAAACTTCTTTACACTTACACAAAGGGTACAGTGGTCCCTCGTTTATCGTGGGAGTTATGTTTTAAAAATAACCCGCGATAGGTGAAATCCACAAAGTAGCCAACTTTAACTTTTACAGTTATTATAGATGTTTTAAGGCTGTAAAACCCCTCACTACACACTTCATACACTTTTCTCAGACAGGCATGAACATTTTCACACTTTTCTCTCTTGTTTAAACACTCTCAAAGTTCAAAACTTCATAGAAAAATAAGTCCAGTATTATAGAATGAAACCAAAGATCAAACCCTGTTTTCAGGTCCAGGACATGGGAATAGAATAGCTGCAAGAGAATTCAGTATTAATGAATCAATGGTACGGAAGTAGAGGAAGCAAGAAGAATGAGTTGAGTAAAGTTTGACGTATGTCACTGCTCATGTCACGCCTTATAACCCGGGGTGCCTTATGGTCCAAAAAATACGATAACTTCTACCTTCCTTCAGCATGTCCAACGGTCCAACCTTTTGTGTGACGGTTAGCATCTTCCTCTGCCTTTTGGGTGCTACCACAGGTGCCTTTGACGGTGCAAACCGTTTTGTCGACATTGTTGTGTTTGTTGGGGAGAAAACCTACAAACATACAGTACAGCACTTCAGAGTCTCACTGCTAGCGATCGAAGATTTATCTAAATTTGACAAGCTGAACGCATTCTGTGCTGGACAGGAGACACGGCATGGAGGATGGTCTACAGCCGATCAGGACGCAGAACACAATGCGCTGTAAAAAAAAAAAAAAAAAAAGCTTGCAAAATTGCACCAAAAAAATCAGTGAAACAGCGAGGCCGCAAAAGGTGAAGCAAGGGACCACTGTAATTTCACTGGTCTGGTCCACTTAGGATCAAAGTGGGCTAAAATGAGTTTGACATCGTTGGTCTCCAGAGTAAAAGTACAGAAACTTTTATAGGTAGTGATGTGAGCACAGGAGACAGGAATCGAATGCCAGGTTTTGTATGCCAGAACTTCTAATCTAATGAAGAATGAAGATAAAAGTTTTACGTTTGTAAGTTTTTTGTTTGTTTGTTTTGCTTTGCTTTTCTCTTTTCCTCAGCAGCAGGAACTCACTCCTACCTGTCTGTCAGGATTGGAAATGAAATCACATTGGCCTGTCAAAACAGAGAAGACTTTAATAAAAGCTGTAACAGTACTACCTGGCTCTTTGGTGCTTCCCGAAGTTTCATAACAGTGCCGCTGTTTGAACATGGAAAGATTCACAGTGACGCCAGATCTAAGTCAGGCAGACTGAGTGTCACAGAAAACTGTTCTCTGGTTATAAAGAAAGTCACATCACTGGATGACGGTCGTTACACCTGTAGACAGTTCATATCAGGAAAGCAAGTTTCAGACTTCATGGTTTTTCTGTCTGTTTTTAACAGTGAGTATTTCTATCATAATATTTTTGCCTTGAACTGTTTCAAACATTACAATATTATAATTAGAGGAAGGTCATTAACTCTAAAGTGACTGATAAAGGCTACTTTTGGCTTCTCCCTTATTCACAAAAGGTCACCACAGGAGACAATTCGTATTTGATTTGGCTGATTTAAAGCCAGATGATCTCTAACCATCAATCTTTCACTTATTAAGCAAATGTGTAAATCCAACCTTTATTTAATTATGTGTGATTTATACACAAACGTATAAAGATTTTTTTAGTTAATAGCTTCAAAAAACAGGAAACAAAAACTCAGAGGAGAATCTAATTCATTGTTCTAAATTATGCTGTATGTTTTTGTCATGATAACTTTCTTCTTCTGTCTCCTTCAAACTTATTAAATAATCATTTCAAGTAAAGTATCAAGTAAAGTATTTCAAGTAAAGTGCCTTTCTCAGCAGCAGGAATCCCACCATCCAATTCCACCAACAATGTGAGACATAAAGGTGAAGTGCCTTTGTTTTGTGCAAGTAGTGCAGCATTACTATTGCTTATCTATGAGCAGAAATTCAGAGATGTAGGAAGAGCCTTGAAATTGAGGGTGATAAAGTGAGTGTGTGTGTGTGTGCGTGTGTGTCAGGCACAAACACAGGTGAGCAAATTATGAAACCATAAAAGAAGAAAAAACAGTAAAAGTATACCAGTCCTCCAACTACAAGGTTTCTCAAGACACAACAGTGAAAATATACAATAAATCTATTTGTGCATAGCTGACAAGAAAACTTTAAAGTTTATATAGTTAAGTTTAAATAAGTTTATATAGTTCACTAAATTGAAAGTTAAAAACTAAAACTTAATGTAAAAAACATTTCGGTGAACTAACTAAAAAATGTTTTAAAAAGTGTGCAAAATGTCTTGGAGGACATTTAGCTGGGAATACGTATTGGCTGATAGGTCATTTTGAAAAAAACAACAAAAAAACAAAACAAATCAAAACAGCTAAATCACATATTTTAGAGAGAAAATAAGAATAGTAGTTTTGTGTAAAGAGTTTAAATACCTTTATCAGTTTTGCATTTGGCAGGGGGTCCTTGATGTCTGCCTTTTGCATTTCCCATTTCCTATAAATATCACCTGCACCGTCAAAATGCAACAGACTTTAATGCTAGATGTAACAGTGCAACCTGGACCTTTGTTGGTTGAGTAAGTAATACATCAGCGACGCTGTCACTGGATCAAATCACTGGATGACAGTGATTACCGCTGCAGGGAGTTTATATCAGGAAAACAAGTTTCAGACTCTGGGGTTCTCCTGTCTGTTTCTAACAGTTAGTGTTTCTGTAGTGATGTGTGAACCTACAAACATTACAGTAATTATGATTAGAGTGAGGAAGTTAAGTGTAAAGCCACTGATAAAGGTTACTTTTGACACTCCTTGAGTCACTACAGGGGTCACCACAGCTGGTAGCTCAACATATTTGATTTGGCAGATTTTAATACCAGATTCCATTCCTGATGCAACCCCCTACAGCATTTCTATCTCCCTCTGATCTCCAACCAAAGATCTTTCCCTTTTATGCAAATGTCTAAACCACACTGATACAATTATGTTGTTATTACTCACAAGAATAGACTTTTTTTTTAATTAAGAGCCTAAAAGCAGGAGACAGAAAATGAGACTGAAGAATATTTGTTTAAATTTTCAGTTTTGGACCCTGATCCTTGACCTGTGATACAGTATGTGTTTATCGATATGCATATAATGTCTTTTTTTTTTTTCAAGCATGAACATTTCCAAATTTGAATCTAAACTTCAGTACTGACCTTTTTACTGCTTCCTTTCTCAGCACAAGAAACTCCGCCATCCAGTTTCACCACCACCGTCAGACCGAAAGTCCTTTTCCAAGGTACTTTGTGAGCAAAATGTGAACAGTTAGGATTTATAAATATGTATAAAGTTATAGTGCAGAGATATATGTGTGAGTACACAAAAAAACAGTTTCGTCTGGTTTAATTATATCTGCATATTCCTAGGTTGTAAAACTAAGTATCAGATATTTTATTTTTCTGGAATTTTTGACATCTTTTAGCAAAGGACTCAGCAAGCACAAGAACAACAGCATCGCCAACAACTACAGCAAAATGCAAATCAGAAGGATCTACATCAAGCGCAACAACTACTCAAGCACCCACAACAGCAGTTGTAACAACATCACCCTCAACAACAGTCATCAACAGTAAAACAACTATAACAACAACCAAAACTAAATCACCCATGAGAACAACCTTTACTAAATCAGTTACAACAACAACCACAGTTGAATCCCCGACGACAAAAAATACAACTACATCGATTGTAATAAGAACCAAAGCTATATCCCTGGGGACAACAACAATAACTACATCAAATACAACAGTGACCACAATTAAATCACCTACGAAAACAACCACATTTAATTCAACTACAACAATAACCTCAACTAAATCACACACGGCAACAAACACGACAGAATCAACTACAACAACAACTACAATTAAATCTGCTCAAGCAGCTCAAGAATGCCCAAATGTAGGTCAGTACGGTTTTTCCAATCCTGTCAACATACAGAGCTCTGGTTCATAATAATGTCATGTTTCATTGTTTCAATTATCAACTTTACAGTTCAGTCCAACATCATGTTGATCGTTGTAGCCAGTGGGTTTGCAGTACTCTTTATAATGTTGGCAATCGTCATATGGAAAATAAGTAAAAGTAAGAATGGTATATTTACAATTTATAAACAAAAAGAGTGTCATTTTTTTACAAGTCAGTCAGTATTGAACTGAAATGTGTCCTTTTCTGTTTTTAGTGAAAAAATCACAGACGAGTGGCAACATTGTGAGTTTTCAAATTAAATAATCAGGGTTTTTTTTTAAGAATTATGACAACTTTTGTGAATTCTTTTTTTTTTCTCTATCCATTATGTTCAGTAATAAACTTAAACTAAACTTTGTTTGTCCAGGAAATGAGCACAAACAACTGCAATGTACCAGGAACCACTCAAGAAAGGGTGAGATTATGCACCAGTGCAAATTCACACCTGTTTCATATTTCACGAGTACAAGTATTTTTTACTCGGGTGACAGAGCACATGTATTTTTTTCTGTAAGTGTGTTTATTTGTTACATTTCTTACTCTTATCTCACAGGTTCACAGTAAACGTCAGGAAGGTGATGTGGCGACCAACAGGAGAGTCAGAGTTTCCTACGCCTCTTCTGCAGCTTCCAATGATAGCAGCAGCATCTACGCCACCATGAAAAGAATCTAATGGTCCAGAATTCAAATGAAAAAACTAGTAAATGAAAGTTTTCATTTGTTTAACTACATTAACAGCGATTTTCTGCATATCTGCTATGTTTTTTTTTACATAACAGTTATATATTCCTGCTATTTTGACCCCTGTTCTTTCAGTGTTTTTTTCCTGTTTATCTTACATTACATAAATACCATACATACATATCGTTTGATAATCAGTCTTCTGCTTTGATATTCACATCTTAACATTTGCACTGACCTTTTTCATATTTAAGCATTCATAATTATTTGTTATAGTTATAAGTATTAGTAGTATTACATAGTAAAATTCAATTTTCAGTATATATATCATTCAGTATTTAGTAATATTCAATATCATGCCTGGAATTTATTATATAACCTTCATAATTTCTTTTTGTCTAGTTTTATCTAGTTAACTATCCAACATTACATTTTCATTTCCATTCTTTTTTTAAAACATCAACCAAAATGTTTTTTTTATTTATTTTATATTTTTCAGATTTACGAATAGATTAAATACAGTAATAGTAATAGCTGTAATACTGTGACATCAAGAGTTATAACCAACATAATCTTAATGAAGTATACATTTGAAAAATTTCTTTGTGATATTGCAGTATATTGTATTTTTTATTATTAGCAGTACGCAGTTATATACAATCAATATGCAGATGCTTTCAGGTTTATCTTTTTATTTTTAAGATTAATTCACATAGTTACCATTTAATCTCACTTTGTCACAGGTTTATGCTTCGTACATGAAGTCATATTCTCTCATGTATCAAAAATATTAATCAATAATGTTTTGTGGATGATTTGTTTATTTTATTTGTTAAAACAAAAACATAAACTGTGTTTTTGGTTATGATGTTCTTTCTGAGTTTAATAAAGCATTTTAATGATCTGTTGTTTTTGTTTTTTTCAAATAAACACAGGTCTTGAATAATCAGGCCCAATCTAAATACCTCATAGAATCATATAACCCAGTAGACCCCTTCACTCTATAACTGCAGGCTTACTTGTGGGTCTTAGAGTATTTAAAATTAGAATGGGTGGCAAATCCTTCATCTTTCAGGCTCCTCTTTTGTAGAACTAGCTTTCAATTTGATTTTGGAGACAGACACTATCTCTACTTTTAAGATTAGGCTTAAAACTTTCCTTTTGATAAAGCATGTAGTTAGGGCTGGATCAGGTGACCCTGTGTCTACAGAGAATACATGTCATATTTTTTGTAATAATGTGGAAGAGGGAACAACAAGCAGATATATTTCATTATAAAATGTTTACCAGTATATGCTTCACTAGATTTAGTCAATAAATTTTATAAAGAGACCGTATAGATCTGACTGATCTGATGCTGAAATAATAATCACTGCAATACGCAAAATAAGTTCAGAAGCAATCTCTAAACACAAAATCAAGATAGAACACACCTTGTTTTGGGTGAACAATGTTAACAATTCAATACTCAATTCTGTTTCACACAGCTCTATTTATATGTTGCCAACTCTTTTTATATATTATGTAACAAAGTTTGGATATAACACAGTTTAGATTTGCAGAAATGTAATGTAAAAAACATGCTGACACATAGTAAAGCATACACATATGAAGAAAAACTCCAGCAATCAAATGATGAACTATAGGCAGCACTTGGCGGAGGT
Organism: Oreochromis aureus; assembly: GCF_013358895.1. Classification (NCBI taxonomy): domain Eukaryota; kingdom Metazoa; phylum Chordata; class Actinopteri; order Cichliformes; family Cichlidae; genus Oreochromis; species Oreochromis aureus. The sequence continues at coordinate 22,762,227 of NC_052956.1, read as the reverse complement.
AGGAAGAAGAAAAAAGTTGCTTTAACAAGAAGTAATCTTCAGCAGAACCAGGCTCAGGGAGGGGCCGCTATGTGCCATGAGGGGAAAACCAAGAGAAAAAGGAGAGCCAGGAGAAATACACAATCACTATCCACAATGAGAAAGGAAGAGAAAATAGGAAAATTCAGTGTGAAGTAACCATTCATGTTTATACTGTATCAACGCAAAGGACAGAATTTGAATGAGATGAATGAAATAAACAGTGAAAGAGATCAGTTTAGTTTGCATAGTAATAAAAATCCCATCATATCTTTTCATAAACACTTTTTCTGAACCTCAGTGGAAAATGTCATGAAAGGTGTGATTCTGACAAAAGTTAGAATGGATTGTTTTAATGTGACTGAAGATGTTGGTGTGTCAGTTGACTGTCTACACTTGGGTTAAGCCTAAATGCATAATATTGTATATACAATCAAAAGGTGGTTTGCATCTTCTGAATCACCTGTAGATCACCTGTAGGTATGCTGAATGCACTAGTCAGATGCATGTCTGAATTACCCTGATTAAATGAATACAACACTAGGGATTAAAAATATCCTTACAAAGCTCCTCGTGGTGCTGCAGGTTTCTTTCGGAGTATCAAACTGATTTTGCTGGCTTAAAGACAAATCAAGGAAACACCACCCCTTCTACCTATTTCATTAACAGCTTGTTTTGTATAAAGGACTTCTTGTTTAGAATTAATTACATCAGCCCACTGTGTCTCACAAGGGGACAGCACACAGTTTAACATTTGAAGGGTTATGGATCAGGCTATCGGATGCTGATAGACGCAGTTCATCCTCTGAAGCTCCAGGTGGCAGAGTAATTCGGAAGTGCTGCAGAAGGAAGGTGAAGAAGATGAAGAGTTCCATCCTGGCCAGACTTGCTCCAAGACAAATCCTGCGACCTGAAATAGAAAACAAAAAAATATGCTAGATTTTATCTGTGACTAGACTGGGTCTTGACAAGAACTTGATTACAAACCTGCAGAAAAAACCATGAAGGCATCACGCTGGATAAACTTTCCATCTTTGTCCAGTGTTCCAGAAGTGTTCCGAATAAAAAGTGTACGGTTTCTCCCATTCACTCTCATCAGACAAAACAGACAACAGGAAAGGACACACAGCTGTCCCCTGTTGAATACACAAACCTTTATTTCCTGCATTTTTTAATATATATTCACAGGGTATTACACAAAACGCATATATTGTTTATATTGTTTTTATATGTGACTTAAAAGTAAAATTACATCTGGGACAAAATGAGTTTTGGATGAAAACATTCTTAGAATTTAAAAATGCAAATAACTGATTGATAAAGAATGAAGAGTGTATAAAACATTGATTTTTATAATAATTTGGATAATCACAACTGATCAGAGGAAGAATCCTTCACTCTGTTTTTTTTCCCACATCTGTCACAATATTTTAGTAATCAAATATCTGATTAGGTGTTAACATTCCTATATAATAAACACATCATCTGATAAGTGTTACCTTCTTAATGAAGTGACCCCTAAAGGTAATGTCCTGTGAAGTTCTGTGAGGAAGCCCCAGGGCAGCAATGGCTGTTAGCCTCTGTGTCTCATGGATGACAGCGTTGGTGAAAGGCAGCTCTGTCCTGTCTTTAATCTGGACCTGATGATCTCCCATTACTCTACTAAGCTCCTCCCGGACCTTCTCTGGAAGATGAAAGTGCCCGAAGGTAACACAAGTTCAGTTCAGTGTAACACAACATTTACAGGTCCTTTCAAGTATCTTTGCATACTTGGCCATAAGAAAAAGTCCCCATGTGATTGCACGTGATGATGTTTCAGTGCCGTTAACACACTGGGGTGACCATGCTCACAGAACACAGTTATGCAAAAGTGCAAGAAAATATGACTGAGAAGTTGAAGTTAAACATATACTTGGTTGCTGTTTGATAAGAAACACTTTGTTAAAAGTGCTGGTCGTGGCCACTGTCTCACTGTTAAAGTCCAAGTGTCCACCTTTTTTCAGACCTGTGTTCCATTACAGCTGTCACAGTTGTGCGCTCACAGCTGGTTATTTGTATTTATTTCATGCACATACAGTATGCAACTGTTATCTCCACTTTATTTACTGTATGCTCACTCACTTGCCAATCATACCTATCTTATTTACTCCCAAATAAATAAAACAAAACAAAACAAACAAACAAACAGATCAAATACAAAAGTTATGGGAATCTGGCCATAAACGACAGAATCTCTTTTCCATCTCTTTATCCACATCTATTCAATCCAGTGTATCCCGCACCTCGATAGCAGTTTTTCTCTATCACTTTGATGCAGTTCTCATATTTGACACGTCATTCGTAATGCAGTTCTCAGTTTTGATTAAACAGACTCACCTGCTCAAAAGACATTAAAACATTTAAAGCTTTTTTCACATATGTCCAAACATGTAAAGTCAGTCAGTCACTTCACTCTGTAACAAAACCTTTCACCACAGTTTCAAGAGTTAGACGCCAAATGGTTTATACTTTTATCAAAATCTTGCTGACTTTGGAAAGAGTACTGCAAACATGTAGGCCAAATGCAGAATAACACAAAGATAAAAATGTGAAGCATTTATTTTAAACTTTACAAAACTGCTGAAATCAAGAAAAGCACAGTTACACTCATGTATCAGAAAGCAGACAATGAAACTATATAAAAACTAAGAACATAAAACCAACTACTGTATAGTCCAGTAAAGTCTTGCCCTCAGCAGCCAAGTTATGAACTATGCCAGTTCAATCATTAGTTAATGCAAACAGCCAATCACATGTCAGTACAGTATAAAACAGGTGGAAAGACAGCTTTTATTCACTGACACAAGAGTATGCATTTCTACTTGTTTCAGCTAAACGTCTCCTGAGCAGGCACATGCAGAGGGGGGGGGCGGAAGGGGCTTGAGCACCCGCCCCTTTCCTGATGGGTGCCCAAAGTGCCCTTTTGTTGAGGCAATTTTTTTTTAAATTTTTAATTATTTTTTTTTAAATGTGTGTGTGCGTGTGGAGTTCTGTCTGTGCCCCTCAACAATAATATTTAGCTATTAATCACATTTTTGCTAAATAAAAGGATCTGGCTTGCATCAGTCACATGATCACCATTAACCAATGATCGCCCTTGACGGCAGAATGCGCTGGTTACGAGCCGGGAACGAGCTCACAAAGTGAGTTTTAATGTCTACAGTCTCAGATCAACACAGCCCTGCCCTCCAGCACTATCAGCAGCAGGAGCAGCAGCAACCCCTCAACAGCAACATTGTACCCATCAGGTAAAACATAGGCTACGTTTGCTTTGCCTCACAACAGTGATATAGTATGATGCGATCCCATATTAGATTCTTGATGAATGTGTGTTGTTGTTATTCAGCCTGGTTCAATGTGCCCCTTTTTAGCTTTGAGCACCCGCCCCTATAAACGTCTCTGCACGGCCCTGCTCCTGAGAACATGTGGGCAAGGGCAATTACACTCCTATCACTGGCAGCATGTTACTGACCTTGCTCTTTCATACATATTTGAAAAAGGTGGAAGTAATTTGATTGAAAACATTAATGCAACACTGGACAGTATTCAGTAAAGTGAGAGAGCTACAGTTCTGACTGACAACAGTACAAACTGTTTCTATGAGTTGTGATTCAAATGAGAAATGCATCAGCTCAGAAACAAATATCGTTATTAGTGAAATATGAGTAGAAGTGTGTTCACTAAAAGAGAAAGTATTCTGTATAGTGCAGACTAGGACCTGAGGCACCACACCAGCTGCAGCATCAGGAGTTGCGCCTTTGAGTCTGTCTCTGTCTCTCGCCAACCCACCTGCCAGACATTAAGCAATTAATTCACTACCACAGAAGTCACAGTCTGGTGTGCTGGCTGTGGTTTAAATACATGTTCCTTGCTCTTTGACGATGTCTAAAAAAATTAGTTTTGCTAACAATTTTGAAAAATTCTTAGTAAAACATTGGTCTCTTTCAGTTAAAATAACACATTTTGGATATTTTCTAGTGATGGGCAGATGAAGCTTCATGAAGCACTGAAGCTTTTCATCCAATTGGTTCACCCCAGCGCAAAGCTTCTTGAAGCTTCATTTGCTCTAGTAGGACATCTACTGGACGTAAAAATATTAGTTGGCATTAATTTGAAGAGTGTGGCATTTTGCACACAGCCTGTAAATGTCAACAACAAAAGGAGTGTGTAAAACATGTATATTGTAGTTATGGCAGTATACTGTGTATATTTAGCTAAAAATGGAAATGATCATTTACTGTGAGGTTAGGTGTGGTTGGGGTATGGACAGTAGTTGTGCTTTTGTAACATTGAGGTATGGACAGCTACACACAGTCCTGCCTGTTCACATTTTATTCTGTAAAAACTAAATTTTCACTGCTTTTATGACCGTTTTAGTGTGGAGAACATAGCTAGGATTTAATGATTTAACAAATCTTTTAAATCCTTTGTCCTCCACAATGCTAAATGGCTGGGAGTCCTCAATCACCATGCTAACCAGGTCTTCATCTATTTGATTTGTTCTCCTGAGGAAAGACAATAAAAACAAAGCACAAATATAAATATCACACACGTAATTTATTACAGTTGTATAATATTGTTATATCATTTAGTAACATTACAGCAGCGCTATATTATCATGGCATTTGATGGCTCACCTGGTCTTGCTCCACAATCGGTGTTCCCCTTCTTCTCATGCAAAGCTCTGTAGTGCCTAAGCATGGATGAGGTGTTGTTGTTATATCCCAGCTCCCTGGCACATAGCAAACACTTCACCTTGTACAAAGGTAAAGACAGCTTAACATAAATTGTATTGCACCATAAGTATTATGAAAATACATCTTCTGTAGAAATTTACATACCTTGTTGGGAGGAATAAGATCAAAATGTTCCCACACAGGGGAGGACATCCTCCTCTTCTTAGCTGGCTCCATTCTCTCCTGACTTTCTCTCCTCACTCTCCTAAAACTCCAAACTCTCTCCAAACTCTCACTAACCGCAACTCTCCATCAAACACCCACATTGTGAATGAAGTCTGAGGGGCTTATATCGCTGTCATAGCTCGCGGCGCCCCCTCCATTACTCGACACAAGCTTCGAAGCCTCGATACAGAACGTCCCATCACTAATATTTTCTTTTTAGGTCATGGTGATAATAGATGCTGTTTTTATTGAGTCAGCAAACTATGTCTTCTTAGTAATGGTTCTGATTGTGCTCACACTGATCTTCTTCATCTCCTCTTCAAGCTTCAGTTCCAAAAGAAATGTAAAGGAGCCTCCGGGACTGAGAGCATTTCCCCTGCTGGGGAATCTTCTGCAGCTGGACCTGAAAAGACTTGATATCTCATTAATGGAGGTCAGGTTTTTTTTGGCAACTTTTCAGGGATTTTTTTCCCCCTGTGGTTGATTTATCTCTCCAGGCAGCTTTTTCACCTTTGATCTTCCGATTTGTGTGAACATATGAACATATTCTGCTGTTCTTAGTTATTTCAGAAATATGGATCAGTCTTCACCATCTATCTGGGCCCTAAAAAAGTGGTGGTACTGGCAGGATACAGGACAGTGAAGGAGGCACTTGTTGATTGTGATGAAGTGTTTGGAGAGAGACAGCCTTTGCACATTCCGGATGAATTTAGCCAAGGACATGGTAAGAAAATAATATTGGCAAACCTTTCTCATACATTTCATCTCCATTATCCTCAATGTGACTGTGGCTATATGTAATCATTTCTCAGGGCTTTTTTGGTCTAATGGTGATTCATGGAGAGAAATGAGGCGCTTTGCATTGACTAATTTGAGAGACTTTGGAATGGGCAAGAGAGGATGTGAGGACAAGATTATTGAAGAATGTCAATACCTCATTGATGTTTTCAAGAAATCTAAAGGTACAGTTTAGTTTGTTTAAACTGGGATGAACTAGTATTGTGTTATCTGAAATGTTACTTAAATATCTTTATTTATTTATTTTTGGTCACAGGAGAAGCTTTTGATACAACCCAACCAATTAACTGTGCAGTCTCTAACATAATCTGCTCCATTGTCTATGGACACAGATTTAAATATAATGATTCACAGTTTACAACTCTGGTTTATGGAGCAAGCAGAAATATCAGAATTTTGGGCTCTGCTTCAATACAGGTAGTCGTATTTGGAAGTCTATACAGTTGCTCTTCAGTATATAATGCATGAATTTATAAATCACTGATGTATGTTTGCCAGATGTATGAAATGTTTCCATCACTCTTCAAGTGGATTGCCAACAGGAAGGAATTCTTCAAAACTGCTGCTGCTAATTCAAAGCAAAACCTTGCCATAATCAGACACTTAAAAAAGACTCTGAATCCAGAGATGTGCAGATGCTTTGTGGATGCCTTTCTGGTCCGCAAAAAGCACCTGGAGGTTAGTTTTTCTATTATCCGTTTCTTTTTAATGAATAATTAACTGAAGCTGCAGTAAGAGTGAACCTGTGCTCTTTTCTGCCCAATTCTAATGAAGGGGAGACTAAATGCTGTCCTTTACCCCATTTCCTGTCTCCAACATGAAACTGTCCATGCAAGCACCTTATCAATCATTTGCACTTGTGCTTCGAGCCCACATTTCATGCCTGTTAATGTCTATGTGCAACGTGTTGCAATTTTTTCTGTTAATCAATAGAGAGAGAGATCATTTACATAATTTTTTTTTTTTTTTTTGGTAAAGAATAACTTTTGTTCTTGAACCTGCATCACAGAGCTTTGAAGTAAATGTAAAATAAGATAAGATAAGATAACCTTTATTAGTCCCACATGTGGGAAATTTGTTTTGTCACAGCAGGAAGTGGACAGTGCAAAAGTTATGAAGGAAAAATTAGAATAAAATAAAATAAGAATAAATACAGTACACAACTGTACAGAATAGAATAAAATAAAATACTATATACAGTAGAATAAAATAGAATAAAGTATACAATAAGATAAAAATAGAATACAAATGCTATATACAACTGAGTAAAAATACAACGATGCCAGAAAGATTATTGCACATTAGTGTTATTGCACATGTGTGGATGTGTGTGTTTGATCAGTTAAAGTCTTTATTGTAGAGTCTGACAGCAGTGGGGAGGAAAGACCTGCGAAATCTCTCCGTCCCACACCGTGGGTGCCGCAGTCTCCCACTGAAGGAGCTGCTCAGTGCTGTCACAGTCTCATGCATGGGGTGGGAGATGTTGTCCAACAGGGATGACAGGTTAGCCACCATTCTCCTGTCACTCACCACCTCCACTGGGTCCAGAGGGCATCCTAGAACAGAGCTGGCCCTTCGGATCAGCCTGTTCAGTCTCTTCCTGTCCCCAGCAGAGATGTTGCCACCCCAGCAGACCACACCATAAAAGATGGCTGAGGCCACCACAGAGTCATAGAAGGTCTTCAGGAGTGGGCCCTCCACTCCAAACGACCTGAGTCTCCGCAGCAGGTACAGCCTGCTCTGCCCTTTCCTGTAGAGGGCGTCTGAGTTATGAGTCCAGTCCAGTTTGCTGTTCAGATGAACACCAAGGTACCTGTAGCTGTCCACAGCCTCGATGTCCATACCTTGGATGTTCAGTGGTTGCAGTGGAGGATGTTTGTGCCTGCGGAAGTCTACCACCAGCTCCTTGGTTTTACTGGCATTGATCTGGAGGTAGTTCAGCTGGCACCAGTCCACAAAGTCCTGAGTCAGTCCTCTGTACTCCTTGTCGTCCCCATCAGTGATGAGGCCGACTATTGCAGAGTCATCAGAGAACTTCTGCAGGAAGCACTGGGTGGAGTTGTGGGAGAAGTCTGCAGTGTAGATGGTGAAGAGGAACGGAGCCAGAACCGTTCCCTGTGGGGCCCCGCACTGCAGACGACCCTGTCCGACACACAGCCCTGAGTCCTCACATACTGTGGTCGGTCGGTGAGGTAGTCCAAAATCCAGGTAGTGAGGTGATGGTCCACTCCAGAGTTCTCCAGCTTGTCCTTCAGAACCGAGGGAAGAATAGTGTTGAAGGCACTGGAGAAATCAAAGAACATGATTCTCACAGTGCTCCCAGCGGTCTCCAGGTGAGCGAGGGAACGATGTAGGAGGTGAATGATGGCATCGGTGTTGGATAACTTTTTTTTCATACTACCAAAGCCCCTTAAACTTTATTTGAGTGAGTTTGCTGTTAAATGTCTATGTGCAGGAGGCTGGGATTACCAACAGTCACTTCCATGATGATAACCTTTTGATGACAGTAATGAACCTGTTTGCTGCTGGCACTGAGACAACATCAACTACACTGAGATGGGCACTTCTGCTTATGGCCAAATATCCAAAGATACAGGGTGAGGAGCCTGAGTAATCCTCAACTTGAAAATGCCAATGGACAGGAAGGAATGACCATAACAAAATCAAAGGAAGGATGTGATGTAAATTGCATTTCTTGACTATAGCATAGTGTTTTCAGTCCCCTAGGGATAAAATGTGTCCACTTTTGTCTTTCATGTACCAGATGAGGTCCAGGAGGAGCTGAGGAGGGTCATAGGAGACCGGCAGGTGCAGGTTGCTGACAGGAAAAACCTGCCCTTCACTGACGCCGTCATCCATGAGACACAGAGACTGAGCAGCATCATCCCCACTGCACTTCCTCACAAAACCACCCGAGACATCACTTTTCAGGGTCACTTTATCGAGAAGGTAAGACTGAATGGCCCACCTCCTATATTCTCATTGGTTTAACTGAATGCATAAAACTGAATCTTGAAGGCAGGTTGGCAAGCAACTGCAGAAAGAGGGGAATGTATGCAAAAGTATGTGCTGTTTCTTCTCATTCCAGTACTTTTTGTGCCTACTGCCTTCTGGCTATTATTCACCATATAGACGATTTTCCATTTCTGTATTGTAATTTGTGCAGGGAACCACAGTGTTTCCTTTCTTGACATCTGTCCTGCATGATCCCAGTGAGTGGGAGAGACCACACAGCTTTTATCCTGCTCACTTCCTGGACAAAGAGAAAAAGTTTGTCAAGCGAGATGCCTTCCTTCCATTTTCTGCAGGTTTGTGAGCTCAGCCATCACTGTTTAGGTTACATCTGCTGACAGGACAGCTGAAGTTATTCTTCGATTGTCTCTTACAGGTCGCAGGGTTTGCCTTGGAGAGAGTCTGGCCAGGATGGCGCTCTTCCTCTTCTTCACCACCCTCCTTCAGCATTTCCGTTTCACCCCTGCACCTGGAGTTTCAGAGGACGAATTGGATCTCACGCCAAGTGTGGGCGCTACTCTCGGACCTTCACCTCACAAACTGTGCACTGTTTCTTGTATGTGATGGAGAGAAATTCTTGACAAAGGTTGTCCTAGTCTGTACAAAGAACTGAATCATCTGGGTGTAATTATTATTATTATTTTTTTTTTATTAAACAAAAGTAATATGCCATAGAAATGTACATCAGAATCATCAGTACTGTAATTTTCCTGGATGTGTGAAAGATTTTTTTTCTTTTATTAGTTAGATGAAAGATGGATCATATATAGATACAAAAAACAGTTTTTTGTTTTCTTTTTTTGCTCTGTTTTGTTATTATTTTTTTTCCCCCATGGATGATTTATCTCTCCTAAGAACAGCAGCATATGTTCATATTTTCACAGACATCGGGAGACCAAATGCTGCTGTTCTTAGTTATTTAAGAAATATGGATCAGTTATCACAGTCTATCTGGGACCTAAAATAGTGGTGGTTTTTGCTGAATTCAAGACTGTGAAGGACACACTTGTTAGTTATGATATAGTTTTTGGAAATAAAACCATTGCATTTTGAAAAAGAATTTAGCCAAGGACATGGTAAGAAAAGAAAACTATCAAAAATAAGGATCCATCGTCCTAACTGTGTTATGTAAAATACTTTCTGAGCGTTTCTCCTCAGGGGTTTTAAGGTCTAACAGTGATTCATGAATGGAAATAAGACTCTTTGCATTTACTAATGTGAGAGACTTCAGGATGGAGAGCTTGTGAGGGCAAAATAACAGAAGAATGCCAACACCTCATGTTTAAGTCTAAAGGTACAGTTTAGTTTATTTAAACTGGGATGAACTAGTACTGCATTACCTGAAATGCTACCTAAATTTTTCACAATATGAATTCTTTTTTTGGTCATAGGAGAAGATGGGAACTCAAAACGTCTGCTGCCAATACAAAGCAAAGCCTCGCCATAATCAGTCACTTTAAAGAGACTCTGATTCCAGAGACGTGTGGATGCCTTTCTAGTAATAGATAATAAAGGAGAAACCTTTATTATTCTCACACCTGGGAAATATTTAGTCACAGCAGAAGTTTAACAGTAGTAAAAATTAAGAAAAAACACAATAGAATAGAATAACATACTATACAAAAAGAATAAAATACTACACAAAACAGAAATAAAATACTGCGTGCTATTTCCTGTGTGTGAAGAAGTGGCAGTTTATACAAAGTTGTCCTACCCTGTTGCCTGGATTTAAAATTTAGCCTAATTTTATTCAAGTTAGTGTCTCCCCAGCCTGTCATGTAGTTCTTGTCTGCATGTTTCATGTTATCGAGCTTGTGTTATCATGTCTACATCTCTCCATGTTTCCTGTTTTATTTTGAAAGTCTTGTGTTTCCATGGTCAGTGTGTTTAGTTTTGCTTCCCCTATGGCGCCAGGTTCATTTGTGTCAGCTGTGTTTCCCCGGGTGCTTCTACTTCCATTATTACCCTTCTGTGAATTTAAGTCCTCGTTCTCCCTCTGTTCAGTGCTGGGTCATCTGTTCATCTTGTATCATGTGTCTCCAGGTTTCAGGTTGTTTCCATGTTTCTGCTCGTGGATGTTCATGTGGTTTTTTTTCACGTCATAGTTCCGCATGCAGCTTTTCAGATTCATGTTCTCTTGTCAAAGTTTATCTGAGTTTATTCCCAGTTTAATTTTTACCCCAGCACACTTTGCCTTGTTTTATGTTCATGTATTGTCAGCCAAATAAATGGCTCGCCTTTTCTTATACTGAGTTTACTTTCCTGTGTCTGTTTTTTGGTCCGCTTCACGAACACACCAGCTACGCGGCCGTGACAGTATCTGACCTTATTCTAGTGTTAGAAATTCTGTTTAAACAGTAATGTATGGTTTGAAGTACCAAATGCCATTTGAAATATGATTTCTGTCTAACACATTACTACAGATGGAGTGCCAAAATAAATTAAATAAATACATCAATAAATAATAATAATAATAATGGATTGCATTTATATAGCGCTTTTCTAGGCACCCAAAGCGCTTTACAATTCATTCACTTTCACATTCACACACTGATGCAGGCAAACCACAGTTGTAGCCACAGCTGCCCTGGGGCAGACTGACAGAAGCGAGGCTGCAATATTGCGCCATCGGCCCCTCTGGCCAACACCAGTAGGCGGTAGGGTAAAGTGTCTTGCCCAAGGACACAACAACCAGGACAGAGAGAGCTGGGGGATCCAACCGGCAACCTTCCAGTTACAGATGAGCTTCCCAACCACCTGAACCACGGTCGCCCCCAAATAACAAATAGTTACTTGCTTGAAATCACTGGGGTGACCACACAGTTGTACAACTGCACAGAAAAATAAGCTTGAGAACTTGGCTGAAGCAAAAAAATATACTTGGTTGCAGTTTGATACAAAGACAATCTTAATGGTGTTCATCATGAGAACAGCTGCTACTCATGATTCAGGTCTTCAGTGGCAAGTCTGGCATTTTTAAAAATCTGTTTTCCAAACAGTAACAGCTTAGCTCTATATTTATTTCTCATGATTAAATACAAATAACTGTAAGGGATAATATCTGGAAGATTCCTAAGGCCTTAAAAAGAACCAGAGAAATCTAACGGATTTTGTCACTATTTCACTTTTTATTCATGATCCTTTAACTCAAATACACTCATTGCTAGATTATGGTTAAACAATAGGAATTCTGTGTCAGGTCTTTCCGAGTAGAAAATCAATATCAGTGTAGACCAAAATAACAGCTTGCTAACAGTAATGATTTACTAAGTCATTCAGATGAACCTTTCTACTGTATTTTCCCACCCCCTTGTAGTGGATGTCTAGATTGGTTGGCTAAGAAACAAAAAAAAAAGGAAAAGAACTTCATTACCAAATGCTGGGTCAGTGAGTCGCTCTGTACAAAGAACTATCAGAGGACATTTTGTTTTATAACCATGGGGATATTAGATGTTTTTCTCCAGTGTTTCAGTTCTTCATTCTTATTGGGGGCTTTCACAGTCCTCCTGCTAATCTATTTAATCTCCTCTTCGAGTTTCAGTACTCAAAAAAAGGGTAAGGAGCCTCCAGGACCCAGACCACTTCCCTTGCTTGGGAACCTACTTCAGCTTGACCTGAAAAAACCCTACAACACATTACTTGAGGTGAGGTCGTTTTTGCATTACTTTTCTTTTAGGTGGTTTTCAAGATTCAGCTCTACAGGGAGCTGCCTACATTTGTTTTCTTGGATTTGTGTCAAAGAATTAACTTTTTTCTGTTCTTAGTTATCCAAGAAATATGGATCAGTCTTCACGGTCTATCTGGGAACTAAAAAAGTTGTGGTCCTGTCAGGATACAAGACAGTGAAGGAGGCACTTGTAGACTACGATGACGTGTTTGGAGACAGAAATCCACCTCAGATTATGCGTGAACTTAGTCAAGGACATGGTATGAAAAATGACTATTATGCTATCATAAATGTATTTTTCAGAATCTAGTGTTCGTTAAACTACGTTGTAAAAATTTCATTTCAGGGGTTGTGTGGTCCAACGGTGATTCGTGGAAAGAAATGAGACGCTTTGCACTGACTAACTTGAGAGACTTTGGGATGGGCAAGAGATCATGTGAGGACAAAATAATTGAAGAATGTCAATACCTCATTGATGTTTTTAAGAAATTTCAAGGTAAAACTAATCACATTGTGTTGAGTTCAGTAAATAGTAAATAAACTGACATTTTTTCTAAAGTTCACGTGTGCCTTTATTTCTGTTGTAACAGGAGAAGCTTTTGATACAACCCAACCAGTTAACTGTGCAGTCTCTAATATTATCTGCTCCATCGTCTATGGCAGCAGATTTGAATATAATGATCCCGAGTTTACCTCTCTGGTAGATGGTACATCCAGAATGATTAGACTCGGTGGAAGTCCCTCAATACAGGTATTGATTCCTACTTTTTGAAGCTACAGAATTTTTAAAAGTACATAAACTGTATCAATTTAACAATGTTATTTAATCCCAAATATAAATGTGATGATTCACAGATCTTCGACATGTTTCCATCGCTCTTCAAGTGGACTGCGGACAGAAGTGAAATACACAAAATATCTTCTGCCAATAAGAAACAAAACCGAGCCATCTTCAGTCGCTTAAAAGAGACTCTGAGTCCCCAGATGTGCAGAGGCTTTGTAGACGCCTTTCTGGTCCGCAAAGAAAATCTGGAGGTTGGCACCTCTATCATCTTTCACGTTGGTGTTCAGGAATGTTTAACTGAAGCTCAGGGTGAAACTGTGGTCCAACTAGTGAAAAAATCCCAATCAGTGGGCTAAAATTCCTCCACAGTGATTGAAAGATTTTATCAGAATGCTTATTTAGAAGTGGTTGATTGCAGTTCTTGATGCAAAGGGTGACACAACCAGTTGTTAGGTTTAGGTGGTAAATACTGTTTTGCACAGAACAAGGTAGGTTTGGATAGTTTTTTTCCCATCATAAATGAAATCATTATTTAAAACCTGTAATTCATATTTTACCTGGGTAAATACAAAATACTTTGCCTAATATTAAAGTTTTTTGATGCTCTGAAACATTTAAGTGTGATAACTATGCATAAAAATCAAGAGGAATTCAACAAAGGGGAAAAATACTTTTTCATGGCACTGTATATAAGGCATTATGTCTATGTGAATTCTTTAGAGGTATGCTTTCACAGAGCTTGGAAATACATGTAAAATCAGTGTTGGATAACTTTTTTTTTTTGTATTACTGAAGCCCCTTAAACTTTATTTGAGTGACTTTGCCGTTAAATGTCTATGTGCAGGAATCAGGGATTACCAACAATCACTTCCATGATGATAACCTTTTGATAACAGTCATGAATCTGTTTGCTGCCGGCACTGAGACAACATCAACTACACTGAGATGGGGACTTCTGCTTATGGCCAAATATCCAAAAATTCAAGGTGAGAAGTCTAAGTAATCCTCAACTTGTATATGCCAATTATTGTTTTTACTGAAAACAGACCATCACAGAAACAAAATCGAATAACGCTTTTCATGGAGTTTTCAAGTATAGTGAAGTGTTTTAGTCAGCCTCATAGGGATGAAATGTGTCCACTGTTTTTGTTCATACTCCAGATGAGGTCCAGGAGGAGCTGAGGAGGGTCATAGGAGACCGACAGGTGCAGGTTGCTGACAGAAAAAATCTGCCCTTCACTGACGCCGTCATCCATGAGACACAGAGACTGAGCAGCATCATCCCAACTGCACTTCCTCATAAAACCACCCGAGACATCACTTTTCAGGGTCACTTTATCGAGAAGGTAAGACTGCACAGCTACTATGGAAAACTAAACTCAACAAAATACTCAACAAAGCTGTGGCCCATCAGGTACTTGGACTGGTTGAGGATAATAAGGGCTGTGTGTAACATAACTAATTACTATAAGCCATTATTATTTAACATACAGGAAACATTTTCAGTTTGTGTATTGTCATTTCTGCAGGGAACCACAATGTTTCCTCTCTTGACATCAGTCCTGCATGATCCCAATGAGTGGGAGAGACCGCACAGCTTTTATCCTGCTCACTTCCTGGACAAAGAGAAAAAGTTTGTCAAAAGAGATGCTTTCATTCCATTTTCTGCAGGTTTGTGAGCTCCTCACTGTTTAGGTTACATCTGCTCATAGGAGAGCAAGCAATTTTTCATGAATTCTCTTGCAGGTCGCAGGGTTTGCCTCGGAGAGAGTCTGGCCAGGATGGAGCTCTTCCTCTTCTTCGCCACCCTCTTGCAGCATTTTCGTTTCACACCTGCACCTGGAGTTTCAGGGGACAAATTAGATCTCACTCCAAGTGTGGGCATTACACTCAGCCCTTCACCTCACAAACTGTGTGCTGTTTCCTGTATGTGATGAAGAGGTGTTCTTAACAAAGTTCAGGCCCAGGTGTAAGATTTCTAACATTTCTTTTCTGCTCAGTAAAGGTAATGTGCCATAGCAATATACTTCTGTTGGCCTGTTAAAGAATCCAGCTCAGTTTAATGCATAATAATAATCGCTTGTGTTTAGAAAGTGTTTTGAAACACTTCTATGATCTAGAAAAAGAAAAAAACTGCTGTATTGCTGCTTATGTTCCAAAGTTGATGTACTCCCCAGTCTCATGTACTAAAGGAGGTTTTATTTTTGTTTTATTTGATTAGTCCTTTCTGTGGGGTTTTATTATTTGTTATTTCAAAGCAATTCACATGATCTACAAAATTAAATAAAGCACTTTTAAATTTTATTTTCAAGGTTTTTTGTATAACCCAGTCTTATCCATTAATTTTCCATCTACCTGTATAACAGTCTAAATAGTTAAAAATACTAGATAATGAAAATTATTCAACACTATGTGAACAATGACATGACATTTTTTCACATGATACAAATTCTGAACAACAAACAAATGCACAATCTTCCCGCTCCAGTACTTCTACAGCACAATTACACCAAAACTACACAAGCAAACATAGACACTGTGTAAAGTGATTCAGAACAAAATGGCAATGACCTGTTTCTGAGTTTCCTTTGTCCTAAATGCAAATATTGAGAACGAGGAGTTTTACAACAAGCCAAAGTTCAAAAAGCACCTCATCTATTTCAGTGGATCACTGCTAGACCATAAAATCCAGAAAAAATATGTGAAAGTAGTTTAAGTAACAAAAAGATGATAGGTGATGAATTCACAAATGTTTCTGGTAAAGCTTTCCATCGGAGCTCTGGGACAGCACTACCCCAACCCCTGAGTCCAAAACAGTCCACCACAAAAGGCTTGTTGAGGTCGACCTGGATCAGGATGGGCACACATGAGAAACGTTACTTCAGCCGATCGAAGGCTTGCTGAACGGAGGAGGACTACTGAAACGACATGTGGAAGGCAGCAACACCGTTCAGTAGGCCGATGGCAATGTTCCTCAGCCTACGGCCTGGAAAGTGGCCGGCGACGGTGTGCTAGTGTGACGCCCACAAGTGTATGGTCACAATTATAATTTTTTTGTGAATTGTTTTTGATGTAAAAGACCTGATTTTATGGTGGTATTGCACTTTCATTTAGAGTTATGGAGAATGTAATTGCGTGGCATTGCCACAAGGGGGAGATAGCGCTAAGTGCGATAGGCCGATGCAACGCTTCTGTGCCTCAGACGAGGAAGAGCCTGCAGACCGAACGCAACTGATGTCTCCTGTCTCTGCTTTTCTGTTAAAAAAACAGTTTCAAAACAGACCCCATCGAAGGCCTGTAACATAATTTTGGTGGCCTGTACGGGGATCAGCATGCTACGAGGGCGACTGCTGATCCTTTAATCAACGAACCAGAGACAGCCATCACAGGGCAGGCGTGTTGGAACAGCAGACGTGCAACTGAGGCAGCAGCGGGACCTGTGTCGAGGAGGGGAACCCCTGCTGGAGAGGTGACGGGCTGCGTGTTTGAGCTGACTGCACTGTGAAGAGTTGCTAGCCAAAGAACACACAATGGAGGACAGTGAAAGAAAAAAACTGGCTTGGCAGATCAGAAAGAGTCTTTATGCACTGACAGCAGAGGAACTCTTCCAGATTGCTACAAACATCACATCAGTACCTGATGTGGACCCTGCAAGTGTAAGACGTGGTGATGAGGGAAGGTGTTTTGATTATATATGTGCTTATCTGCGCTGTAAGACATTGCTTGACTTAGAGGATCAGGGGTTTTCACACCTACTGTTGTTGAAAGATGCTATTATTCATCTCATTGATAGTCGTACCGCTGAAGTATCTCACCCTATAGTCTCAGAGGAAAATGTTGTTACTCTCACAACACTTAAGCACCCTGAACAGAGTAATGTACTTACCTCAGCTACATTGCCTCTTGAGTCTGTTAATCCACAAGTAACAGAGTATGAAATGCCTAAGGCTAACTACAAGGCACTTGGTAAAAAGTTAGCAGATTTACAAGTGACAACACAAGACACACCCACCCCCACTATTACACAGCCACGTCAGCCTCGAGCTGAGAGTGTGACAAACAGCCACTCCACCACAGACATGCGACACTCTAGGCCTGATCACATGGTTTCCCTAAGAGACCTGCCATTTTTGCAACGCAGAGAGTTTAAAGTACATGGGGGTCAGGTGGGGGACATTGCATCTGACATTAGCTACCATGGACTGTGTAAGCAGGTTGAGGAGGGGCTCAAGGTGAAGCACACAGAGGGAGAGATCATCCAAGGTGTGCTCCGGATTATCAAGCCTGGACAGTTTAAGGACATGTTGATCAGTAAAGATGACTTGACCCTCATTGAACTCAAAAGCTTGCTACGTTCACACCTGAGTGAGAAGAGTGGGAGTGAGTTATTTCAGGAATTGTTGAGCACTAAGCAACATGACCATGAAACTCCACAACAGTTCCTCTACAGGATGATTGGACTGAAGCAGAAAGTCATGTTTGCATCCAGGCAGGATAACATGGACGTTGCGTATGAGACACGTACGATCCAAAATGTGTTTCTACGCACCATTCATCAAGGTCTTCTGCCAAAATATAGCGACATTCGTAACGAACTCAAGCCACTACTATCAGACTACAGTGTGTCAGATGAAGCCTTGATAAGGCAAGTGAACAAAGTGTCAAGTGAAGAGAGTGAGCGACAGCAAAGACTGGGATATTCCACTTGAGAAAAGGTAACACATGCTCATACTGCTCAACTTGAACCTGCTAAAGACACTGAAATGACTGACTGTAAATCTAAGAGTAAGAATAAAGTCATAGAAGAGCTGGCTGCAAAGGTGGAAACCCTGACCAAAGTGGTGGAGTCTCTCACAGCCAGTCAGGCTCCTGAACCCACTTGTCAGTGTGCACACCCAAAGCAGAAGCCCAGACAAACTGCAAAACAGTACAGCTGTCCCAAGTGTATTGAAAGTGGGGCTGCTTCATGCACTCATTGTTTTATTTGTGGGGAGACAGGTCACAGGGCAGTGGGATGTCTCAAACGAAGCCAACCCAGAAGCTCTAGTTGGCCTCCTGCTGCTATACACACTCCCAGAACCAGTGGACAGCCAGACCCAAAATCACCAGGTACGTGCTCAGAAGAGTTTGCTCATGTCAGGAGTAGTTGGGCGACGAACGAAAAATGCAGACACAGGGGCAAGTGAGAGAGTGGCACAGCTTGTTGGAAAAAAATGTAAAATCAAGTGTTACATTCATAGCTTTGCAGTGGACTGTTTATTGGACACAGGTGCACAAGTGAGTCTCATTGATCGCCAGTGGGCAAAAACCTACCTCTCTGACCACAAACTCCGGCCACTGACAGAACTTATTGGAGATAAGGCTCTTAGTGTGCTTGGTGTTACAGTTTTTCTCAGTTGCTTTGGTGCATTTCTCACAACAGAATTGATCTCTGCACCACTACTAAGACTCTTCTCAAAACAATTAGTGCAAACTGCAAAACATGGTGGATAACTTGCAAAAGCAAGTCCCTTAATCAAAACAGATAATATATTCATCAAAAGCAAGTACTTATATCAATCAAAGTGTCTGGGCTGTCACAATTACAAGTCAGTACACCAGCACCTTTGGTCACAAAATCAAATGGTTTGAACATGTTCTCATTGTGACGGATTTCTTTGTAGGTGCTTCCCAATGACATGTCAAGTCTGAAAACCATAAATTGTAAAGGAAACTCAAGACACTTCATATGCACTCTTGATAATATTCAATTGAAACTGTGCACAGCATTGTGCAACTGGGGAAATACAGTAAATCAAACATTTTACAGCAAACATAAACTCACTTAGACAGTAAACCTTACTGCAGTAGTTATGAAACAACCCCCTGAAAAACAGACACTGCTGCATATCAGTCATTGATATCTAGACGCTCCCGTCTGTCTGCCCACATATTTGCATCAACATCACAGCGAATGTCAGCTCTATCGTTGCATCGGGGAAAGTATCTTCTGGAGTGTCGAATCCACCCTCTGCAGGACTCTGCTGTGATGTCATCACAAGCTTTTGTAGATTCAGTATGCACCTCATGCCAATCCTGTCTGTTGGTTTACATTATATATATACTTGTAGAGTAGGGGATACTGTAACGCGATTCACCTATGACTGGGTAGAAGAGGCTTTTCATTGGTTGCAAGTAAGAGTAACACACACCAATTTTCATTAGTGTGAGATAAAGTTCACCTGAGAAAAGTAATTTATGGAGATTTTCATGGAAACTCCTTAAAAATAGGGTTTTCAAAATGGATGTACAAATTGTTTGACAAGATGTTCAACAATTTTGAGTGCACTGACACAAGCAATGACATGAAGACTATTAGTTGTATGGACAATGACTATTCAGCCGGTACAAGTATAAATAATTGTGACATTCATGATAGAAGCAAGGAGATAGTGATGAATAGCAAGTCAAAAGTGACCATTCTTTAGATATTTGTACTTACTCAACTGCTTCATGTCCAAAGGCATTTGCCTTTGGACGAAATGAACATGAAACTGCCACAAGGTTGTGCCAAAACGACTATATGTTGTGGAGGTTGAACTAACTATTGTGCAAAGTTTAATTCTGTTGTGAGAAATGCACCAAAGCAACTGAGAAAAACTGTAATAGCCATTACCCTACGACGGCTGGGTGGGCGTGATGGTGAGTCTCCCAGAGAATAGTGACCCAAACTTGACTGTACAAGTCCCCTTTTTAGTAAGCAGTGTGCCCATGGACTGCCCCCTGATTGGTTTCAATGTAATTGAACAGCTGGTATTGGGGCCAAATGCTAGTACAAACCTCATACCCACCATTGTGAGCCTCCTGCGCAGTGCAATGAACCTCCAGGATGACACAGCGACGGCACTGGTCAACTTCATTCAGACCAAGCTTACCAGTGATAGCGGGGTCAGCCAGAGTGTCCTAAAAGTGGGCCTGCATGATGTAGTAATCCCAGCTGGTCAAGTTAAGTATGTTAAGTGTAAAGTCTCCTCTACAGTTGACATGTCCAACCCCCTCGTGCTCTTTGAACCAACTGAGAGCAACCCACAACTGCAACAGTTTGATGTTGGCAGCAGCCTCCTCACAGTTTGTGATGCCAGAGTCCCATATATCAGAGTACCTATTGGCAACCACACTAAGCACGATGTGACCCTCACCGGCAGAGCAGCCCTTGGAACTATTGAACCAATAGCAGGAGTCGTACAAACGGACTTACCAAACCTCGGTGAGCCCAAAGTGACTCAAGATGTCGACTCTGATGTATCTCAAATACCCCAGCAGTGCGGTGAAGATCAAGCAACACAGGAATGGGATCCATCTGTTGATGTTAGCCACCTGACTGAAGACCAACAAACTGTTGCCATGAAAATGTTAAGGGAAGAGTCAGGGGCTTTTGCACGTGATGAAAGCGACATGGGGTGCATTCCCAGCTTGGAAATGACAATAACACTCAAAGACACAACTCCAATTCAGAAATCATACACCTCAATTCCAAAATCCCTCTATAAGGAGGTTAAAGAGTATATTGAGGACCTCCTAGCAAGAGGATGGATTGTAAAGTCTAGATCTCCTTACTCTGCGCCAATAGTTTGTGTGCGGAAAAAGGATGGCTCCCTAAGGCTCTGTATAGACTACCGTCTCCTGAACCAGCGCACAGTACCTGATCGCCACCCATTACCAAGAATCCAGGACCTCATTGACACCTTGGGAGGTTACAACTGGTTCTCCATTTTGGACCAGGGAAAAGCCTATCACCAGGGCTTTATAGCAGAAGGATCACATCATCTGACTGCATTCATCACCCCCTGGGGCCTTTATGAATGGGTACGAATTCCCTTCGGCCTTACCAACGCACCTGCTGCATTCCAACGCAGTATGGAAGAAATGCTGGCTCCCCTTCGGGATGAGTGCTGCATCCCATACTTGGATGACATCTTGTGCTACGCCAAGACTTTTGAGGAACATGTGGAAGGGCTGAGGAAAGTCTTGAGAGCCCTGCAGAACTACGGAGTCAAACTCCGGCCGACAAAATGTGACCTATTTAAAAGAGAAGTGAGGTATGTTGGGCGCTTAGTGTCAGCTGAAGGAGTACGCATTGATCCAAAAGATCTCGAGCCAGTGTACGCCCTGAAAAAAGAAACACCTGCCACAGTGGGAGATGTGAGGAGGATCACTGGGTTCCTGAGTTACTATCGCTCATATATCCAGGATTTCTCGAGAATAGCAAAACCCATCTATGAGCTTTTGCAACCCAAGAAAGAGGAGCATCTTCTGGGGAAGGTTACAGGACAGAAGGGGAAAGGTGCACAGTTACCATCCAAAACACCAGTTGAGTGGACCGAGAAGCACCAGGGTGCCCTGTGTAAGTTGATTGATATGTTGGTAAACCCCCCTGTACTTGCCTACCCAGATTTTGAGCTTCCCTTCGTCCTTCATACAGACGCATCTGATAAAGGACTTGGAGCCATTCTCTACCAACATCAGAATGGGAAGCTCAGAGTAATTGGATACGGCTCCTGAACACTGACACCAGCTGAAAAGAATTACAGACTCCACTCGGGCAAGCTTGAGTTTCTCGCCCTCAAGTGGGCTGTCTGCGAGAAGTTCAGGGATTACTTGTTCTATGCCCTGTATTTTACCATCTACACAGACAACAATCCCTTAACTTATGTCATGAGTACCGCCAAGTTGAATGCGGTTGGGTTCAGATGGGTGGGAGAGCTATCAGATTTCAGGTTTGATATAAGGTACAGACCTGGCAAAGTAAATGTTGACGCAGACACCCTGTCGAGGAGTCCCCTTGACACTGACAGATACGTCACTGAATGTACAAAAGAGCTCTCCAAAGAAGCTGTTGCCGCTACTTGGGAGGGATGTGGAGCAGGCAAGCATGGAGATGTTGCATGGATCGCTGCTCTGGCTCTAGCACAAGGTGACCAGCTTGAACCAGTAATCCGAGAAATGGTCACGCCCATCAATCTGGATGAACTACAAAGGGCTCAAAGAGCAGACCCTGCGATTGGTGAGATCATGAAAATGAAAGACTCAGATCAAAAGCTGACAGATGACATGAGACGGAATGTGAGAGGTCCTGCGAGGAAAATGATGCATGAGTGGACAAAGCTGAGCTTAGAAGATGGAGTTCTGTATCGTAAGACTGCAGAAAAGCTCCAACTAGTCTTACCAGCTAGCTTCAAATCCCTGGTCCTGAAACATCTGCATGATGACATGGGGCACATCAGGGTAGAAAGAGTTCTTAGCCTGGCGAGGCAACGGTTCTACTGGCCATACATGAGGCGAGACATCGAAGCCTATGTCACCCGGCAGTGCCCGTGCATCAAACGGAAGAAACCGGTGACACATGTCCGAGCTCCCATGTCCAGCATTACCACAAGCTCACCAATGGAATTGGTTTCAGTTGATTACCTCCACTTAAAGCCAAGCAGGGGCGGATATCAGTATATCCTAGTTGTGGTAGACCACTTTACTAGGTATGCCCAGGCCTATCCAACCCACAACAAGAGTGGCAAAACTGCAGCTGAAAGGATTTTCAGTGATTATATCCCCAGATTTGGCTACCCTTTAAGGCTGCACCATGATCATGGACGGGAGTTCGAGAACGAGCTCTTCCGGACTCTGCAACAGTTG
The DNA here is from genome assembly GCF_013358895.1 of Oreochromis aureus. Classification (NCBI taxonomy): domain Eukaryota; kingdom Metazoa; phylum Chordata; class Actinopteri; order Cichliformes; family Cichlidae; genus Oreochromis; species Oreochromis aureus. The sequence goes on along the minus strand of NC_052956.1, from coordinate 22,739,339 downwards.
AGCAATGTGGGGCCCTCTCGAACAACCCCGTACCACCCTCAGGGCAACGCAGCTGAACGCTTTAATCATACCATCTTGCAGATGCTGAGGACCCTGGGTGAAGAAAAAAAAGAAAGATGGAGAGAGTATCTCCCACAGATGGTTCATGCATACAATTGCACGCGCCATGAAGCAACGGGTTACTCACCATTCTTTCTGCTTTTTGGTCGACATCCACGAATGCCAGTAGACCTCCTGTTCAAGCTGGTTACTGATGGAGAACCACAAACTGCAAGAGGTTATGCTGAGAAATGGAAAGAACGAATGACTGAAGCTTACAGGATTGCATCTGAAAACAGCCCAAAGTCAAGTGATCGTGGGAAGAAACACTATGACCGGCACTTGAAAGGAGTGGTACTCCAACCTGGTGACAGAGTACTAGTGCGGAACCTGACTGAGAGGGGTGGTCCTGGCAAGTTAAGGTCCTACTGGGAGAACACCGTTTATGTGGTGAAGGAACACATCAATGACAGCCCAGTCTACAGAGTGGCCTCAGAGGCAAATGGGAAAAGAGTGCGCGTTCTGCATCGCAATCTATTGCATCTTGTCAATGAGCTTCCTGCGGACTTGCCTGCTGTAAATAAGGGGGACGGGCCATCCGCCGTCAAGAAAAAGAAACCAAAACCAGCTCAAAGAGAGACAGCATTTCAACCCCACTCTGACACAAGCTGATGATGAGAGTTCAATGTATTATGAGTTGAGGTATGATTAGAGGAGTGGAACCAAAGAGGATGCTCTACATACCTATAACCATACTGTAGAACCCTCAAGGGGAACAGCTGAGTTCAGCAGAGTGGTTAACTGTGGAGCACCTCAGCTGACAGAAGCAACAGTATTGGGGGAACAAACAGCAACAGATGAATTGAGGGAAACAGGAATGGAACAAGATGGTGGACACCAAAGCACTGAACTTGACAATGACAAGGGAGAGGAGGAGCATGAGATGGTATGGGAATCAGGAGTCACTGAAGTGCCTTTTACAGTTGACGGAGAAGAAGTTGGACTGCTGCTTTCAGAAGGGGCACGGTATACACCGAATGTGACCCCGCTGACAAATGAATCAGTCTACTAGAAGGTCTACTAGAGAACGACGACCTGCTACACATTTCACATATGACACCCTTGGCCATCCCTCTCTCCGGGTGCACCCATCAGTCAGTTGTGCTGGAGTGCACGAGTCACCAAACACAACACACTACACCATGCCACCATATCCCCTGTTACCTTACTTCCCCCTAGTGCCATATCACATTCCGACATCTCACTGTGCACACCCAGGCACCTTCCCTGTATATTACAGTTTTTCTCAGTTGCTTTGGTGCATTTCTCACAACAGAATTGATCTCTGCACCACTACTAAGGCTCTTCACAAAACAATTAGTGCAAACTGCAAAACATGGTGGATAACTTGCAAAAGTGAGTCACTTCATCAAAAAGAAAAGTCAGTTGTTCAAAAGCAAGTCAGTTGCTCAAAATAAGCAGTCAATGCTTCAAAAGCAAGTCCCTTAATCAAAACAGATAATATATTCATCAAAAGCAAGTACTTATATCAATCAAAGTGTCTGGGCTGTCACAACTACAAGTCAGTACACCAGAACCTTTGGTCACAAAATCAAATGGTTTGAACATGTTCTCATTGTGACGGATTTCTTTGTAGGTGCTTCCCAATGACATGTCAAGTCTGGACAGCATGCATGGCATGTTGAAAACCATGAATTGTAAAGGAAACTCAAGACACTTCATATGCACTCTTGATAATATTCAATTGAAACTGTGCACAGCATTGTGCAACTGGGGAAATACAGTAAATCAAACATTTTACAGCAAACATAAACTCACTTAGACAGTAAACCTTACTGCAGTAGTTATGAAACAAAAAAACAACAACTGAAAAACAGACACTGCTGCATATCAATCATTGATATCTAGACGCTCCCGTCTGTCTGCCCACATATTTGCATCAACATCACAGCGAATGTCAGCTCTATCGATGCATCGGGGAAAGTATCTTCTGGAGTGTCGAATCCACCCTCTGCAAGACTCTGCTGTGATGTCATCACAAGCTGCATCCATAGCTGCTAGCAGGGTCATTTGGGTATGTGGATGCCTGTCATATACCTTCCACCTCCAGGAAGAGAAAAACTCCTCAATTGGATTTAGGAATGGAGTGTAAGGAGGAAGAAACTCCATAAGCATCCTGTCGTGTGCTGCAAACCGCTGCTTGACTACAGCAGAGTGATGGAAGCTAACATTATCCCAAACCACTACATACATTGTCCGATTGTCACCAGATTGTCCCTTTCATTTTGTGGGATTAGGTCCCTATAAAGATATGTCTGTGAAGGTTCTCAGTCATCCAGGTCATCGTAGTCAAAGGAGTTTGCAAAGAAAAGCGTCTGGACTTCTTTGAGTTGCTTGAAGACGTTTCACCTCTCATCCGAGAAGCTTCTTCAGTTCTAAGGTCAAATGGCCGAGAGTCCCAGATTTAAACCCAGTGGGAGTATCCCCCCAAGGAGGGACGAAGGACCCCCTGGTGATCCTCTAATCACATGCGCCAAGGTGTGAAAGTGGGTGTGGGACCTAATCAGCCAGGGTTTCGGGTGAGCTCATTGTGAAACCTGGCCCCACCCTATCATGTGATTTCCTGAGGTCAGATGGCCCAGGATGTGAGTGGGCGTTAAGGCGTCTGGGGAGGGAACTCAAAACTGGATTATAGATGGCAGACAGTTGGTGTCGTAAACCACCGCCTCTGTTCAAAGATGGTCGCTCACAGTGGACATAGATGGCCTCTTTCACTCCTCTTTCAAACCATCTGTCCTCTCTGTCCAATATGTGAACATTGGCATCCTCGAAAGAGTGACCTTTATCCTTAAGATGCAGGTGGACTGCTGAGTCTTGTCCTGTGGAGGTGGCTCTTCTATGTTGTGCCATGCGCTTGTGAAGTGGCTGTTTGGTCTCTCCAATGTAGAGGTCCAGGCATTCCTCACTGCACTGTACAGCATACACCACGTTGTTCAGTCTGTGTTTTGGAGTTTTGTCTTTCGGGTGAACCAGTTTGTGTCTGAGTGTGTTGCTGGGTCTGAAGTACACTGGGATGTCGTGCTTGGAGAAAACTCTCCTGAGTTTCTCTGATACACCGGCTACATAGGGGATGACAACGTTGTTGCGTCTGTCTTTCTTATCCTCCCTCGCTGGTGTCTGATCTTTGAAGATCTTTATGATCTTTATGGCCAAGTATCCAGAGATACAGGGTGAGAAGCCTAAGTAAAAAAAAGACAAGATCAAATGAACCACAAAGCTTTTATGTATTTATTTAGTATAAGTGTTTTAGTCAGGTAATGGGGATGTGTCCACTGCACTCTTTTATGTACCAGATGAGGTCTAGGAGGAGCTGAGCAGGGTCATAGGAGACCGACAGGTGCAGGTTGCCGATAGGAAAAACCTTCCTTTCACTGACGCCGTCATCCATGAGACACAGAGACTGAGCAGCATCGTCCCCACTGCACTCCCTCACAAAACCACCAGAGACATCACTTTTCAGGGTCACTTTATTGAGAAGGTAACACTAACACACTTACTATGGAAAACCAAAGATATACCAAAGAAATATCTTGATGGAAAAAATAAATGCAATATGGATAATGTCCTTTAAAGTTGGGGCCATGATACATGAAGACAGGCAGGTCAGCCTAAATGCAGACAAAGAAAGTTAGGTAGGCATTGCTTCTACTGATTTACCTGTCAGCAGGAAACTGAAGCTTACAGGCAAGTTGGCAGGAAAACTGCTGCCAGCAAAAGAGAGCTTTAAAGTCAAACAGGCAAGAATTACACAAGTTATCGGAAAAAAAACCCTAAAAAACAACAAAAGCACGTTGCAAAATTTTGTAAAATGTGAAACTGGAGAAAAGATTATGTGCCTTTTAGTGTGCTGTTCTTTTTTTCGTGAAGATATTGTACAGATTAACAATCTTTGTCTTGTAGATGTTTTTTCCTGGCATTTTTGCCTTTATTGGATTGTGTAGCAGTGGATGTAGACAGGAAACTGTGAAGAAAGAGGGGAAAGACGCACAGCAAAGGGCTTCAGGTCAGACTCACACCTGAGCCTCTCTTTTCCAGCCATGTAGCTGCCTGCTCACCAACTGAGCTAAAGTGGCACGCCAACAATCCTCCTTTTAAAACAGCATGTAAAAAAGAAGCTAAAGTGAGTGCAGAACCAAACAGGACTGGGAAAAATGAAGCCAAAGGGTCACATCCCGATTAAACAAGCAGGAATAAGCCAGATAAAACCCAGTCAGTTACATAATTATAAAGAGCAGAACAAAGCAAAATGCATGCAATGGATTCTAGTTTGAACACTATGCAGACAAAGTAAGCGAGACAAAGATGTGACTGTTTGGACATATGCAGAGTGGAGGAATTAAGGATGTTGGACAATGGTGAAGACAGAGCAGCCAGGCAGGAGGAAAAGATGAAGATCACAGAGAAGATTTATTTAAATAGTGAAGGAGGAAATGCAGAAGGTTGATGTGACAGAAGAGGGTGCTAAAGGGAATAGCTGAAAGAAAAAAAAGAGGAAGGTGCATGCTGTTCACAATAATATTAGAAAAGAGACCAAGAACCACATGCAGTCCATCAAAAGCTATATTTAAAGAAAATAAATGCTGATAAATTTGGCAGTGCATTTGTTACTTCTAGACTTGACTTGTATTTCCCTCTTATTAGGATGTCAGAGTCCAGGTGATTCAAAATGTTGCAGCTTGAGTAATGAGAGGTAATAGTCCAGCAGCTGGGGTAACAAAAAAACTGCAAAATAACAAAATCTACCATGAAAATAGTGAAAGGGAAGGTTTACAAAAAAAAGAAAGGCGGAGGATTTAAAGAGGCAAAGATATTCATCAGGAATGACAAACGGCAGCATTATAAAGGATTACATCAGAGGGAAGGCTCAGGCTCAGCAGTTTAGAGATAAATTAAAAGAGCCAAGATTGAGATTATTTGTACCGCTAATCTGGATTTGTATCTCCCTCTTGTCTGGATATCCCAATTGATTCAAATACTCACCTTGAGTAATAAACTGTGATTTTCTGGGGCGACCAAAAAACAAATTTAAATTAAAGTTAAATAACAAAATGTCCTTTTACTACCATAAAAATATAGAATATAGAATTTTTCAGTAACTACACAATGGAAAATATATCGAATTTTATGGTAGAGTAAATCAAAATAAATGTTTTAGCTTTAAGTTTACATAAAACCTTTATGTATTTTTACAATCTTTGTGTTATAAATAAATAGTATTTATGTGCGAAAACAATGAATTGACCTAATAACATGGTAAGCTAACTGCCTGGTTTTATTATGTAATTTTATGTGAAAAATTTTGTATTTTACTCTATTTTATTGTTTCATTTATTATATAATGAAATATCACCCCTAAAAAAGTAAAAAAAAAAATACTGTTGTTAATATTTCTTCACTGTTAAAAAGGTATTTAACATAAAATTATTGAATTTACCCTTTACAAAAGTCTGAAAATGGCTTGCAACATACTGTTAATATCAAGTATATATTCATACTGATCAGACAGCCATTGACCATAACCCCCCTAATTACCTTTGCTAGAAAAAGTTTGTTAAGACATTACCAACATAAGTAACTTCTGTAGGGCATTAAAATGTATCATATAAAAAGCATTTTCAGTTTGTGTATTTTAATTTTTGCAGGGAACCACAGTGTTTCCTCTCTTGACATCTGCCCTGCATGATCCCAACGAGTGGGAGAGACCGCACAGCTTTAATCCTGCTCACTTCCTGGACAAAGAGAAAAAGTTTGTCAAGCGAGATGCCTTCATTCCATTTTCTGCAGGTTTGTGAGCTCAGCCATCACTGTTTAGTTTACTTTGACTCACAAGAGAGCCAGAAATCTTTCATGAATTCTCTCTTGCAGGTCGCAGGGTTTGCCTCGGAGAGAGTCTGGCCAGGATGGAGCTCTTCCTCTTCTTCACCACCCTCCTGCAACATTTTCGTTTCACTCCTGCACCTGGAGTTTCAGAAGAAGAGTTAGATCTGACTCCAGTTGTGGGCATTGCTCTCAGCCCTTCACCTCACAAACTATGTGCTATTCCCTGTATGTAAGAAGGAGGCAGTCTATACAGGGTGGGCCATTTATATGGATACACCGTAATAAAATGGGAATGGTTGGTGATATTAAAGTCCTGTTTGTGGCACATTAGTATATGTGAGGGGCAAACTCCTCAAGATGGGTGGTGACCATGGTGGCCATTTAGAAGTCGGCCATCTTGGATACAACTTTTGTTTTTTCAATAGGAAGAGGGCCATGTGACACATCAAACTTATCGTGGCGATCGTGGCTCAAGAGTTGGGAGCTTGCCTTGTAATCGGAAGATTGCCGGTTCGAGCCCTGGCTTGGACAGTCTCGGTCGTTGTGTCCTTGGGCAAGACACTTCACCCGTTGCCTACTGGTGGTGGTCAGAGGGCCCGGTGGCGCCAGTGTCCGGCAGCCTTGCCTCTGTCAGTGCGCCCCAGGGTGGCTGTGGCTACAACGTAGCTTGCCATCACCAGTGTGTGTGAATGTGTGCGTGGATGACTGGATGTGTAAAGCGCTTTGGGGTCCTTAGGGACTAGTAAAGCACTATACAAATACAGGCCATTTACCATTTATTGGTAATGTCACAAGAAAAACAATGGTGTGCTTGGTTTCAACGTAACTTTATTCTTTCATGAGTTATTTTCAAGTTTCTCTTTGTTCACAGCCATTGACATGTCGAAGAGGTTAATACGTGAGGAGTGGATCGAAATTGTGTTGATATCTGGGGAACACTGTAACCGGGTCATTGCAGCAGATTTCAATGCAAGACACCCTACGAGACCACCCATCTCCCATGCTACAGTTAGCAAACTGCTTGCTAAGTTTCATGAAACTGGTTCAGTGTTGGATTTGCCAAAATGTGGACGCAATATATATGAGATCTGGGAGACTACTAAGGCCTTACAAACAGCCAGAGATTGGATTGTGTCATTATTTCTGTTTTTAGTCATTATCATTTGACTCAAATACATTCATTGCTTGATTATATTTAAGCAGTAGTAATGCTGTTTTATATGTAAGTGGAATTCATACAGAACCTTTCTACTGTATTTTTCCACCCTCTTCTGCTGGCTGTCTACAGAAAAAAAAAACTTTAAACCAAATGCTGCTCATCTGTTTAATCACCTCTTCCAGGAGTCCACCTATAGCTGCCCCAGAGGTGGCTTAAATCACTTTTCCCATGTATGCATTACACATTTATCTAGACAAGACTAAGTGCTTTAAGAAAAGCAACCAGCTTTTAATTTCCTGGACCTGGTCATAGAGGAAAACCTGTGTCTTCTTTGCAGTTCTCACACTAAGAAGTGACTATTGTGATAGCATATGAGTGCCAGGGACTGAGGCCCCATGTGCACACATATTCTGCCACAGGGACTGTATGTAATATCATCACTATTTAGGTTACATCTTTTCACAGGAGAGCCAGAGCTTTTCATGAATTCTATCTTGCAGGTCACAGATTTGCCTTGGAGAGAGTCTGGACATGATGGAGCTCTCACTCTTCTTTGCCATCCTCTTGCAGCATTTTTGATTCACTCCTGCACCTGGAGTTTCACAGGATGAATTAGATCTCACTCCAAGTGTGGGGATTACACTCAGCCCTTCACCTCACAAACTGTGTGATGTTTCCTGTATGTGGTGAAGAGGTGTGCTATAGACACTTTTGTCGGTCTGTTAAGAATTCAACAATTTCAATACTAAATTATAATTGCTTGTGTTATTATAGAAACACTTTTATGATCTAGGAAGAGAAAAAATACTGCTGTGTTGCTGCTTTTGTTCCAAAGTCGATGTACTCCCGAATCTCATGCACTAAAAGAGGCCATATTTTTTGTATTATTTGAATTAGTTCTTTCTGTTTTTATTATTAGTACTATTACTATTTGTTATTTCAAAGCCAATTATGTGATTTGGAAAAAGAAATAAACCCCTTTTGAATTACCTTTGACACAGAACAAAATGGCAATGACCTTTTACTGAGTTTCCTTTGGCCTAAATGCAAGCACTGAGAAAAAGAACGGTTTTACAACAATCCAAAGTTCAAAAAGTACATCATGTACTTCAGTGGATCACTACTAGACCATAAAATCCTGGGAATGATGTGTGAATGATTTACAAAGTAGTTTAACTGACAAAAAGTAAGAGTGAATAATCACCTATCATCAACAAGAGCCCCTGTCTCTCTTCTACCACCACTTTTTCAGTCCCAGACAGACATGAAAACTGTCTGTCTGTCTGGAACACTATCCATCCATCCACTTCCGTGTATCCTTTTCAGGGTCGCGGGGGGGCACTGGAGCCTATCCCAGTTGTCATAGAGTGAGATGCAGGGCACACCCTGGACACGTCGCCAGTCTGTTGCAGGGCTAACACACAGAGACAGACAACCATTCACTCTCACATTCACACCTATGGGCAGTTTAGAATGATCAATAACCTATCTTTGGACTGTGGGAGGAAGCTGGAGTACCCAGGGAGAACCCACGCAGAAAACATGCAAACTCCACACAGAAAGACCATGGCCTGATGGTGGAATTGAACTCAGGAGCTTCTTGCTGTGTGGCAACAGTGCTAACCACCGTGCCATACTACAAGACCATAAAATCCTGGGAATAATGCGTGAATGTTTTACATAACAATGAATACGTTAATGTTTTTTAACAAATCAGAAAAGCCATGAAACCTGAAACAGCTGCCTGGAGACCTCAGCAATCACTGTATATACTGTAGATAATAGATACTATCACATTAAGTGTGATAGTATTTTTCTGCCTCTCAGGATGTGAATATGACTGTTATTTTATAGTATCTTGTATTTCAGTGCTTCTCTTTTTCCGCTTACACCCTAATCAGATGGCTGCGCTCTGGTTAGGGAGCCCATTGTATTTCTCTCAGAGGTCTCTTCTTGTATCATCAGGTTATGAATGTGTGTGAATGTTAGATACAAAGTACTTATGCATGTATAAATGGGGCAGTGAGGCAAATTGTATAAAGTGCTTTGAATGTAATTATTCGGAAACAAGGCGATACAGGATTTTGAAATTGATAACAAAGGTGTATATGAGGAGGCTGGGGGGTAGCGCTGGTGATTGCCAGTATTTTTAGGATCATTGTTGTTTCATATTTCTCACTGTGTATCACTGTTATTCAAAGTGTCTTGCTCCACCTCACGGCAAACCTAACATAAACTACAAATTCTACAATGTCAGAAACATTTAAATACATTTATAACAGTAGCACAAGTGAAACTCACATTGCCTGGAACAAGTCACTTCTCTGACGTTCTCTTTTCAGTCAGTCACCATGCTCAATTAACAAATGTATGCAAATGTACAAGAAAATCCACCTGAGAACTTGGTTGAAGTTAAAGATATATTTGGTTGTTGGTTGGTACAGAAATACTTTAACAGTGGCAAACCACCCTTTTTATCTACTGGCCTGCACACTTTGTTAGTTACATTTTGCTTTATTTCAGCTGCATTCTACATTTATCTCTGCTTTAACCAGCTCCTAAAGATGAAGATTGTAATTGATTATCATTAGTTCACAGATCAGTTTGTCTTTCCAATCACTCATCGATTCATTTTCTTGTGTTTAAGTGTACATTTTTATTCAAGCTAATTGAGATGAATCAGTCTGTTGTTTCTCACAAGGGGACAGCACACAGTCTAACATTTGAAGGGCTAAGGATGAGACTATCAGATGGTGATAGAAGCAGTTCATCCTCTGAAACTCCAGGTGGCAGAGTAATTCGGAAGTGCTGCAGAAGGGTGGTGAAGAAGATGAAGAGTTCCATCCTGGCCAAACTTGCTCCAAGACAAATCCTGCGACCTGAAATAGAAAACAAAAAAATATGCTAGATTTTATCTGTGAGTAGACTGGGTCTTGACAAGAACTTGATTACAAACCTGCAGAAAAAACCATGAAGGCATCACGCTGGATGAACTTTCCATCTTTGTCCAGGAAGTGTTCTGGATAAAAAGTGTACGGTTTCTCCCATTCACTCTCATCAGACAGAACAGAAAACAGGAAAGGATACACAGCTGTCCCCTGACGAATACACAAACCAAACTCAGCTGTGACATAAAAACAAAATTTCATCTGGGACAAAATGAGTCTTTGATTAAAACATACTTGATTCATTTAATCTAGCTTAAAAAAAATCATGCTAATAAACATTTTTCAGTAATGATCACAGAATACTTCCTACTTGATGCTGCAACACTAGCTGACTACTGCAAATTCCATGAAATGTTAATCTTCCTGATCATTTTGATAATCAAACACTGCGAGAAAGAATCATTCAACTCCCTTTTTCCACATCTGTGACAATGTTTTAGTAATCCAAAATCTGATTATTTTTAAAGCTTTAATATATAATAAACACATCATTTGTTTTCTGATAAGTGTTACCTTCTTAATGAAGTGACCCCTAAAGGTAATGTCCTGTGAAGTTCTGTGAGGAAGCCCCAGGGCAGCAATGGCTGTTAGCCTCTGTGTCTCATGGATGACAGCGTTGGTGAAAGGCAGCTCTGTCCTGTCTTTAAACTGGACCTGATGATCTCCCATTACTCTACTAAGCTCCTCCCGGATCTTCTCTGGAAGATGAAAGTGCCCAAAGGATGTAATAAATCTGACTTCAGTTTAACAGAAATTTTGAACTTTGAACATTTACAGGTTCTTACCCTGTATCTTTGGATACTTGGCCATAAGAAAAAGTCCCCATGTGATTGTGCGTGATGATGTTTCAGTGCCACCAACAAATAAATTCATTATTGTTATCAAGAGGTTTTCATTGTGGAAATGACTGGTGGTAATCCCATATTTCTGCGTATAAAACCAGAAGTTATTCAACAGCTGATGCTTTTAACTATGACACTGATTCACATTGCTGTTAAACAGATTTCTTTTCACCAGTTGGGCAGAAACACCACCAGGTTAGGATAACATGTGCACATTATTGCCATTGCTCTTTAAAAAACATTATCAGCATCGTATAAATTATGTGTTCCTCACCTCCAAATTGTCTTGGTGAATCAGAAAGGCATCCACAAATCCTCTGCACATCTTTGGATTGAGAGTTTCTTTCAAATGACTCACTAATTTCATCTGTTGTTCCCTATTGGCTGCAAATGCTTTTTTGAATTCATTTGGGTAAGAGAACCATCTGCCAACCCAAGGAAAGATGTTATAAAGCTGTAAAAACCCAAATGCATCTGTGTTAGTATTGAAAAGGGCGAGCAGATGTTTGTTCATTTCATTAGAAAAAAACTAATGTGTTTGAAAGTAGTTTAAATGAAAATGAAATAGGGCAGGCCATACTTTTGTGTAATAGCAATATGTACCACAAGATGGTATCACAATGTCAAGGTTCTCAGTCTTTGACCTAGCATTTTGAGTTTACTTTATTCTCTATGAGTGTTTTGGTTGTGTAATTTAAGTTTAATGGTCATTCTTATTACATCATGAGTTTGTTTACAGTTAGTTTAGTTTCTTATCTATTGGGTTCCCGTTGTGTCTTAGTCCTCTGTGTGTTAGTGTAATATGCATGTGGCTGTGTTTCCTTGTGTCTTGTTTCCCCTTCCTGTTTACATTGCCATTGGTATCCATGTAAGTTTCTCAAGCCCAACATCTTTCACTCCTTAACTCAAGCTTGTGTTGTCACAGTCTACCTCTCACCATGTTTCCTGTTTTATTTTGACAGTCTCATGTTCCATTGTTCAGTGTGTTTAGTTTTGCTTCTCCTGTGGCATCATGTTCATTTGCGTCAGCTGTGTTTCACATGTGTTCCCACTTCGTTACCTTTCTGTGTATTTAAGTTCCTGTCTCTCTCAGTCTCCAATGGTTCATGTTTTCAGGATTTTCAGATTTCATGTTGTATTTAATCCCAGTCTAGGTTTTGTTAGTTCTTGTTATGTTTTGTTATCATTTATTGTCATGTGTTGCATCGGCCTCAATAAAGGCTTGCTTTTTTGTTAGAAGTAGTTCTACCTTCTGTGCATCTGCTTTTGGGTCCACACCACAACACACCAGCTACTCAGCCATAATAAGCAAGTCCTCATAACCTTTGTTTAACAGTGGCTGTTATTTGGAAAACTCCATTTAAAAGGTAAAGACCGTTGAGGAAGTGGTCTGTCAATAGAAAATTGTATGTTTTAGTCAGTATAAGCTTTTAATGATACAAGTTTGCTTGTGATAGAATGCTGCATGATGATCATTTCCTTGCTTAGAACTGGTTGTTCTTTTCATTGTTCAGGACTGATTGTTCTTTATAAAACATGTTCTGATATTTGTATCTGAGTCTTCTCACAGCGATAGGAAGAAGTCAAACAAGCAGTTCTGACCTCCCACACACACACACACACACACACACACACACACACACACACACACATACGCACATGCTCACATCAAATGTATTCATTTTTCTTATGTATAAATAAAGACACGTGCAAGAACAGAGCGCGCATCGCAGGGCCCCCACTCTGGTGTGAGCGTTCTGTGATCGCCCTTGTATACAAGTAAATGCTGCAGCGTCTGTGTGTGTTTCTCCTCTTAGATTCTTAGCTGAAGAAGTGTCTTTAGAATAAATCTCTTGACATTTATTTTGGTCCTTCGAAGCCGGGGCAGAAATATCAGAACTGTTATCTGTGACTCTGTTCCAGGATCCAGCACTGATTCCTGACGCCGTGGGAAGCCAGCACCGAAGTCTGTGCACAGCCCTCTTAGACGAGGCTGAAAGACCTGGGACACTAAAATTCGGGTCCAGGCCGGTGTTTTTAGTCTGGTCCACGGCGGTGGGATTCAGTCTGGTGATCCGAACCACCAGTGAGACGTCTGAGGGTGAGAGAAACACTATTTTGGTTAGGATTCGCCGCAACGAACCGAATTAGACTTAGGTTTTAGAAGTAGCCGTAATTACTTCATAACAAATTGTAAAGGCGCGCAAATGTCTATGTGTGTATGTGTCTAGAAGTAAGTTGATTTTACAGCACAATACGCTGCTGAGCTACTTCTATTTTATTTTGTTGTTTGCTTGAGGCTCACGTACTGGTGACAGAGGAGAACGGTTGAGCTTCGTCTCATAAAACTGATACCGCTTGACCTTTAGGGTCAAGTCGAAGGCCGTATCAGTAAACCACTCTGAAGTCAAGCGTGTCAGTGAAGGCCCAGCAAAATCTTTAAAAATGGGGAATAAACAAGCAAAATTAACACCTGATGAGGGATGGTTAGAAAAACAACAAACCGGAGCAGGAGTAATCCAAAAGAAAGGGAGAGGAATGGAGAGGACGACAGGCAAAAAAGAGTAAAAGCATTAACAAACAAAGAAGACAGTGACTCAGAACAGGATAGCAGCTCAGGTGAAGAGAATAGTTCAGATCAGGAAGAACATAATAATCCCTCACCAAGTGAAAAATTCAAGATCAAAGTAGAAGTTTAAAAAGGGCTGGAAACAGACCCGACTGAATACATACAAGAGGAATAAAGTAAAATAAACAAAAGGCTAAATTGATTTAGAACTTAACTGTAATGTATTCAAGTTGATGATAGCAAGGATAACAACCTGTAAACTGGTATTAACAATGACACATAGTTGGGATGAAGACCATGCCCTGAATGAACAGAATGATTCACACAAACACATATTAAATAAATTAGAGAAATGCATAAGGTATATTAAGGTTGTGTCATTGTTCAGCCAAGGAAAGTGTGTGAAAAGGTAAATGTCTCCAGCTTGGGAAAGGGTGAAACTGCAGATCACCACCCTTGGTGGATACAAATAAAATATAAATAAATATTGTAATATACTATTGGTGTTATATAAAGAGATAATAGCGTTAATAATGAAATAATATTAATATGAAGAGGCACCTCAGTCAGTTATGATGTGAGGTGGATAATTGCTAAAAGTAGTCTGCATCAAGCTTAAGGTTTGCTCAACTTCAGTACAATGACATATGAGATGAAGAAAATAATTAGTTTAGATATTTTCTTTAAGTGCATAGAAGCACTTGACCTGCTTGAAAACCTGTCATCCTAGATAAGACATTGCTGAAATATAGAGCACACCTATAGTAACAACTAATAAGCTAAACCCTGTCTATAACAGCTAAAGCTACAAGAGTGAGAAGCTGAATTAAATATGTGGTCACTGTAAGCTGATGAGCAGGTTACACATTTTTTAGAGCAGGAGCTGCAACATGCAGCTGTCTGTGAGCTCAGTTTTTTTCTCTCATACTTCTGATTTGTTTTTGGCAGCAGCCTTTTTGTTTTGTTTGTTTTGTTGAATTGGAAAAAAATAAATAAATTTGTGATCACACTAGTGACACATAATGATTAGGCATATGATTTACTAATGCAGGTGAAGTTTATTCTAAAATTCAAGGAGAACGAAGAAGAACAGCATTTTCAGTTGTGTCTTTACTGTTGTTCTCTGTGTAGTGTGTGTAGAGTTTTTTTGCTTTTTCTTTTTTGTTTTTTTGACGTGTTGCTTGAGTGAGGAGTACTTTGACTTCTGAAGTAGCTCTCACCATGCGACCTTGATGATGATAAGTTCAGAGCCAGCTGAGAGCTGGGTTGTCTGCTTTGTTTTAGGTGATAAGGCAGAAAAGTTAAAACTTAGTTTCTTGTCTTGGGAAAAAAAAAAAAGAAAAAAAAAAGAAGGGGTTTTGTGTTTCTCAGCCAAGAACAACTACAATTTCATTTTCTGTTTTTGAGAAAGGAGAATTTAAAATAATAATAACAATAATAATAATAATAATAATAATAATAATGATAATAATAATAAAACAAACAAAGAGTGATGTTTTGTTTAAGTGGTGAAGAAAGCTAATACTGCAAAATACCGTCTAGTGCATGATCTGCGAGCAATAAATGAAATCACTGAAATGATGCCACCAGTAGTAGCAAATCCCCACACTATACTGAATCAAGTCACTCCAAAATAAAACAATGGTTCTCAGTGACAGACTTATCAAACGCTTTCTCAGTGTTTGGCTTCACTTTGAGGGCAGAGACAGTTTCTACTCTACGTAGATGACATTTTAGTGACTGGCCACACAGAGGGAGGTGTAAGCAAAATACTATGGCTGTGTTACGTCGCTGAGTTAAGGCCACAAGGTATCTTTAAATAAACTCTAATTATAAAGTCACATACTTAGGGCACACCCTCTCAGGTGAAGGCAGAAAGCTACTAAACAAAAGAAAAGAAGCCATACAAAATGCACCACAGCCACAAGACTAAGCATTTACATTCTTTCTAACTCCCAGTGAGCCTGAGTTACAACCTTGGCTCCCTGTTTATCTGCTCCCATGCAATGTGCTCTGTTGTCTCTACAATGAGAAAAAAAAAAAAAAAGGCCCTGACTCTCTGAACACAATATTCTCTTTATAACTCAGCAGTATGAAATGACATGAAATAGTGTAACTCACTCACAGCAAATCAGCAGTATAGGATAATACCAACCTATCTAACTAATCTAATGATTTTCACATTCTTTTAACTCAGGAGTATGATGCAAACTAAAACTACATATTGATTACACAAGAAGTATGCTGTGGCCTACAGCAGTATCATGATTCACTCATTTTGATTACAGATATAATGTAATATATAACAACATAATAATCTCACAACTGCTACAAGCACATTTGCCTTTCTGAACACACGCAAGAGAAAGGCAGCTATTAAGAAAATGCCCTTTTTGGGTGAGAGAGGCCCACAGGCCCTACATGCAAGCGTACTAACACACATACATGGAATGAAGGACAGCTTATACTATAGCACACACTATACATGCGCCTATATTTCTCATTGGTGTTAAAGCAGGAAAAACTTAACAGAGTTTTGTTATCAAATGCTGAATTTATCCACTGCTGACATTTAACTCTCCAGCTTGCAAGACAATAGGTGAAACGTTTGTGAAAACAGAGAAGAAAAAATAAAGACACAGAGAGAGTATGGTATGACCAAGCAGTAATCAGACAATAAATTTAGTTGGTAATACAATAAATTGTGGAATGCTTTCTGTTTGACTGATGCAAAACAAGTAATTTACTGTATGAAGGAAATTCTCTTTGAACGTGCATTTCTGTTGACCTATCAACTTAGCGCATTATGAGCTGATATGCAAATTAGTTGATTGATACTAGATTTGAAAAATGACTGGATTATAAAATAAGTATATAAGTATAAGTATAAGTATAAAATAATAATAATAATAAAACGTAACAGAGGGTTGAAATTAGTTTCTTGTTTCTAGTGTGTGGAGGAAGATTTTTTCATGGCACACATCTGTTTACATGGGAGAAAACTCGTCATGCGATACGACATTTAGCAATATGCTTCTGATGTTCAGCACATCAGAAGGATGACTCAGAAATTAGAAAGGGAAACAATTTTGCTGACAAAGCTGAAAAAAACAGCAGCAGCCATAAAAACCACTGTCTTATTAACAACTCATGAAAATCATGAGTTCGACTGTCTGTACTGCAGGACGAACAAAAAGCACCACCTAAAGAACAGAAAACAATGGCTAAAACACGGAGCAGTACTAGACACTGATGACATATTGAAAATAGGAGGAAAGCCCATTCTTCCCAAATCATTACACAAAACAGCCGCTCTAGTGAGCCATGGTTTTAAGCCATGGCTCATCAGGAGGGGTGATCCAAGGAATGGTCCTTATTAGAAACCGACAATTTTGACAAACAGAGAAGTTGTTTTGAACAATAAACTGCCGAAGACTGTTCTTCACCTATTTCTTGCAGGTTGAAGCCAGGTGATTGGATCCTTGTCCGAGTACTCCAAAGAAAAATTGGAGCTCGCCACGGTGGGAGGGTCCATACCAAGTGCCTGCAAAATAGCGGAGAGACCCTCCTGGATACATCAGAGCCACTGCAAAAAGTTGAGGTCCCCGAGGATTCCACTTCTTCCACAGAAATCAACTAGTAAAGGAAAGTCTCACTCAAGCGCTTGGTTGTTTCGGGGTGAGGGGGCAGTGCTGATTGGGCCCCGTGAGGGTAAGCCGGCACTCCAATCTCCATCCGATCAACTTTAGGGCAGCCAGGTGCAGGTGTGTACAACCATGGGAAGGTGGACCTCTTGGTTACCTTGACTACGACGCTCACCCTTACAGGACCCCAGCTGACGCCAACAACAGCTGAACCACGAGGCAGACAGAAAAGATGGACGCACGACAACTCGCACCTAAGAGATATGATGCAAGACCACATCCACCCTTGGATGAACAATGCTTGGTACCGTTATATCCACGACAGGACCAAGGCGGAATCGGCAAATACAGACTGTTATGTCTGTTCTCATATGCCCAGCACATCAACACACCCCACACTATATGGTGAATATATGAACAACACTCAAGCAAAGTGTGCAGCCAGCTTCGCTGGCATTGGATTCCAACACAGCTGAATCATCACCAACGACACAATCCCACATGCTGTTGGACTTAGTAATGGAACATGTGATCAACTCTTCTGGATCGATTTCAACGTGACAAACCGGAATACATCCATCCACTTCCCAGTGTTTCTGGACCAACTCCCAGGGAAGAACCACTCCATGTGTTATCAACAAGAGAAAGGTAACACACCCATTGAAACACGACAAACTGCGCCCAAACTGCAGTCCACGGAGAGGGCGCCCTGTGAATATGAGTGGACCTTCTAACGGCACGTACTGGGTGCAAGGAATGGCCTAGCTATGTGGACAACGGGCATATTTCATACTGCCCCCAGGCTGGACAGGAACATGTGCTCCTATATTCCTGTCAGACCACACTTTCAGGATGACCGCAGTAAACATCACTTCTACAGCACGCCGGAAAAGAAGATCTACGTTCCCTAAACTTCAACCACATGACCCGAAGCAACGTACTTGAGGAATTCAAACTGTGGACTACCGGACAGAAAGTACTCCACACATTGTTCCCCTGGGTGGGAACCGGAAAAAAACATGCTGAGGATCGAAACTCTGGACTACCGCTTTGGACTCTTCTTGAACGCTTCATGCAAGATCAACGAACAGCAAGATCAGGAAATCAGTGCATTACGGATCGCAGTGATGCAACATCAAGTAGCTTTGGACATGATACTGGCAGAGAAAGGGGGACTTTGCGTCCTCTTCAACAACACCTGCTGCACTTACATACCAGACAATGTACACTCATCAAACATGACTGACGCCCGAACGCCTTTGAGACAGATCCAGCATGCCCAAAATCAGGACTATGTGAGTAATACAAGTGACTGGTTTTCTTGGCTTTACACTGGCTCCTGGCTACAGGTGCTAAGAAGACTACTACTGCCTTTTCACTGTGCAATACTTTTTGTTAATAACCAACGGTGCAGTAGACTTCAATACTTGAAATACTTGCAATTCCCTTGTATTTGTATTTATTCTATTTCTACCTTTTGTATACTCTTATTTATATATATGTCTCTGTATTTATATATGTGTATATATAGTATTCTGCTCACATTCTGTAGCTTCTGTCGGTGCTGTGCTATTTGGAAACCGAATTTTACAGTTAATAGAATTAATACAGTTTTATCTTATCTTATCTTACTCATCGGAGCTGGAGTATTTTTACTTTTATTTTGTGTTTTGTAACATGTATCCTGCCATGTCTAAAACTCATGATTAACCGCATAATCGTTTCCACTGTAGCTGCATACATTGCCGTGACAAATGATGATGGTGATGACCCCGACCTGTTGGAATGTGAAGACTTTGTGTGATTAATGATGATGTGACAGAAAATGTACAACAAGATGTTACATACTGATATCTCACTTAAAGGTTATACTGACAACAGGAGGGAATGTCAATAGAAAATTGTATGTTTTAGTCAGTATAAGCTTTTAATGATACAAGTTTGCTTGTGATAGAATGCTGCATGATGATCATTTCCTTGCTTAGAACTGGTTGTTCTTTTCATTGTTCAGGACTGATTGTTCTTTATAAAACATGTTCTGATATTTGTATCTGAGTCTTCTCACAGCGATAGGAAGAAGTCAAACAAGCAGTTCTGACCTCCCACACACACACACACACACACACACACACACACACACACACACACACACACACACACACACACACACACACACACACACACACACACACACATACGCACATGCTCACGTCAAATGTATTCATTTTTCTTATGTATAAATAAAGACACGTGCAAGAACAGAGCGCGCATCGCAGGGCCCCCACTCTGGTGTGAGCGTTCTGTGATCGCCCTTGTATACAAGTAAATGCTGCAGCGTCTGTGTGTGTTTCTCCTCTTAGACTCTTAGAAGAAGTGTCTTTAGAATAAATCTCTTGACATGGTCATTTAAAAACAAAAAAAAAACAAAGATAAAAGAACAATAGCAAATATTTGGAAACATATCACTACACACATAAGTAAAGCACTGCCCCTTAGTTATAAAAGTCAGAATTTACAAAAAAATCTTTGAACTTTAAATTATACCTGGACAGATGGGGTACTCAAAAGTTTGTTGTTTCTGCAAGTACGATTTACCAAAGATGTAAACTCCGGGTCATTGTAATCAAATCTGTTGCCATAGATCAAGGAGCAGATTACATTTGCAGTTGCATTGCTTAATGATTGGTTGACATCAAATTCTCCTGCAAAGAAAATTACAAGAAGTTTATTTGTATCAAAAAGTTGCAATTTCTGTCAGTCATCCACCGTTTACCTTTGAACTGTTTAAAAGCTTCCATCAGGTAATGACACTCCTCAGTGATTTTGTCCTCAAATTCTGTCTTTCCCATTCCAAAGTCCTTCAGGTTCATCATTGAAAACCGCCTCATCTCTTTCCATGTGTCATCATTAGCCCATATAATACCTGATTTGACAGAAACAAATTTCAGTAATATAGATAAAGGTTATACATAGTTGCTAATTATGACTCACACTCAAATGTGTTTGCAAAAATCTTGTCTAAATTACTCACCCTGTCCTCGTACTAGCTCATCCATAATTGGTGTCGGATCCCTTTCTCCAAACACTTCAGCATAGTCAACAAGTGCCTCCTTTACTGCGTTGTATCCTACCAGGACCACCACTTTTTTGGTCCCCAGATAGATGGTAAAAATAGATCCAAATTTTTTTGATAGCTAAAAACAACAAAACATGTTCATATATCCTTTTTAAAAATACATTAAAATGATCAGATATGTTGAAAGAACATATGACCAATGACTTCCTCACTTTCAGTAACGTGACATGTATTCTCTTCAGGTCCAACTGCAGCAAATTCCCAAACATGGGAAGTGGTGTGGGTCCTGGAGGCTCCTTTCCATCCTTTTGGGTTATGTTAGAGGAAAGGAAGTGGATCAATACAAAGACTGTCAGACACAAAACAATTGAATAAATGCCCTGGAGAAAAACATATAGTATCTCCATGGCTTAAGCTCACTGACTATTCCTGCTGACCGACAGGATGACTGAGTGTTTTGGTGAAGAGGAATGAGACAGAGTTAAGAGAACCTCACACATATTAGTTTTGTACTTTGGTCTGTAACAACAGATAAGAAATCAGGGAAGGACCAAAACATGGAATGCAATAGCCAAGTTAACTCTTGTGTAGTGTGGGTAAAAATTATCCATTTTAAAGTTAAATATTGAGTTCTGCAGCGCTATATACATATGGACAGTATTAACAGAGGAAAAAGATATATATATATATATATATATATATATATATATATATATATATATATATATATATATATATATATATATATATATATATATATATATATATATATATATATATATATATATATAAAATGTACAAATATACAAGGCGGTTTTTAAAAAAAAAAAAAAGTAATATGTAATAAATAGTGTTGTGTACATACAGTTGGGTTATTGCACATAGAATTGGTATTGCACAGTGGTGGTCCATAGAGGAAGTGGGAAGAAAAGAAAACAATTTGGGGGGGGGTGTTATCGGCGAGCGGTAGAAGGTCAGCAGCAGGTTGGAGTTCATATATAATACAATATATATGCTGTATGGCCAAAAACTCAGCTTTAATTACCAAATGGCATTCATTTCACCGATGAATCCGCGTGAACATTTGTCCTAAATTAAAACTGCTGAGTCTTAACCTTACAATATGAAGTGACTTGAGACAAGATTAGTTGATGGTAAGTGGTGCTATATGAATAAAACTGAACAGATCTATTAAAACAAAACACATGGATGGCCAGAGCCCTCTCAGCACAAGGCTAACAGGACTTTTTCACCATACAATAAAGAAAACAGAATAAAACATAAATAGATTAAGACGGATTACAATACCAAACTTAAAGATAAAAGTGCATTTACTGGACTTGTTTTGTCAGCGCTTGCTTTTCAGACAAGAGAGGACAATGAGGAGCAAAGTACAATTAGAAGTGTTTGTTCTGATAAAGTCTTTTGAAATGTAAACAGCAGCTAAGTGAACAAGGATCTGTGTCCACACTCCTCCTGTGTCCACAAATCCTCAGCAGTGACAACGCTTAAACGCCACAGTTCAAAATCCACAGTGCACACCTTTTTTTCTGCTGTGTTCAAGATGCTAGATACTTTAGGGACACTCTGCAGCTACATATGATATAGTCACCTGTCAGACTTATACAAAATGAGCAGCAGAAGTAAAAAGTTCACAGGCTCTGTAACTCATCTCTGAATCTAATGATTGTGATTGTGAACCAAATAAGAAAGCTGCTGTTGCCACCTGACCTGGTGGGTGTCAGGGGTTTAAACATTACTCCTGCAACTATGTATTATATAAAAAAAGGAAGCAGAGATCATGAGCATGTTTAAAGTTTCGGCTGCAGGATTTATTCTGCAGCACTTGCCTCTAAGAGGCTTTTTGCTCTTCCTGAGCTCTATGTGCCACCTAGTGGCATTTTTAGGTATTGCCAACGGGCTATAACATGAAGTATAGTGAGACACCCACTGAATCAGTAACTAAAGACATTATAGAAACAAAACTACAAATACTAGAGGGGTGTCCATTTATTTAACTTGTTTGTTTTTTTGCTAAATGGTAATCTCCATAACTTATGAATTCTATTTTTATCTTCTGACTTCTTAACTATTATTTTAATCCATATATATTTCTTAAACACACATTTACAACCTTTAACACTGCTATTCATATCCCTCCAAGCAAGACAATCACATCAAAAAATAGAGAAATAATAGTGGTCTTCATCCTCAAATGTACATCAGACAAAACTTTCTGCATGAAACAGAATAAAGACACTTTCAGGCCCCACTAGAATGGCTGTGACTGTGTGATAGACAATTGGCTTTTGAGCTTGTCATGGCCACCTCAGTACAGAAAGTCATTCTCAAAGTGATTAATCTAAAAGGACGATGTGTTTTTGAGATAGAATGCATTTGCATGGATATACATGGATTTTGGGGGGTCCTCATCCTGGCTTGTGTCTTTAAGTCAAAGGATGAATCAGCTGCCAGTGTCACAGCCTTTTAAGTTCCAGAGCAGAAAAATAGTCCAAGAAAAGGCCGTGGGTGGCAACAGGTGGTTTATTTCAGAACGCACTTCCAACTTGATTCTTTAAAAATATATGGTGTTTATTTCGTGGTAAAATATAAACCAAAAATCACCCAATAATTTCTTACAACCTAGACATAAACCAAAGTTAACTTAATGTGATTTCACAAGTTCAAAAATTAGTCAAAAAATCATTTTAAACCCTCCCATCCTCCCACCTGACATTTGGCAAACAAAACACAAAACATTTCCACCACAGCCCCACAGTGTGCTCTTAATCCCTTAATTAATGGGAGGGTCCAAAAGTTACCAAACTAATCACTTTTTCAAAATTTTTCCGAAAGTAACATTAATTACAGATTTACATAGCAAAACTAGGTAAGTATATTCTTACTGTTTATAAGAAAAAACAAAAATGAATACAAATTACGATTCATAAAAATTTAAGAAGAAAATGGCCACAACAGCCAGTCTGTGGGATTCAGAGATTGGCAGGGCTATATTTCATGGCTCAATGTCTATAAAGACTTCACATTTTCTCCAGAGTAATCTGCTTGATAATCGAGAAATACACTTTTAAAAAACACTAATGTATTTTACATGTAGGTTTTTCCAACATACAGTAATAGAAAACATTTTAATATACATTTTTATGAAAAAAGAGCGATATATCCTCATTGAACCATGATCTGTTTGAGTTGAAATGGTTAGTAGTGGAATTAATAATGAGATATAAACAATGTTTATTGGAATCTTTTGGTTTCTGACACTTTTGGGTAATTAAACATGCCCTGGTTCATCACTGCTGTACCTGAAAAACAAACAACAACAGTGTCCAGAATGATATTATGGACCTTGACCTGAAAGGCGGCATCAGGTTGAGGGTACTGAGTCGTCTTCTAAGAGCTCTTGTGGCATTCTTTTCTTTTTTCAGTGGTAAACAGTGGAGACAGTGGTAACAACAGCAGGCTACGGACAATTTTAAGCTTTGATTCATTTTGGGGGTACTGAAGCACCCCCAAAAATGGGCTAAAATCGCCCCTGGCGGAACAACTGAGCTGTAGGTGCTTTTTTACACTGTGCAATATTTGCAATATTTGTTTTTTGTTTTGTTTTGTTTTTTCTTATATTCGACTGTGCAATAATCACTGTGCAATATACTCACTCAAATGAGCAATCCTAATTATCCATATTGTATATTCTGCATCTATATATGTGTATATGTGTATATATGGTGTATTTATGCTTATATCCTTACTCTCATTCCCCTTATTGTATCTGTAACATGCAACTTCTTTCGGTGCTTTGCTACTGGAAACTGAATTTCCCGGAGGAACCCACCCGAGAGATTAATAAAGTTTCATCTAATCTATTCTAATTTTGGGAACATCAGAATAGCATTGTTGCATTTTGCAGAGGCATGATCTTCAACATGAAGCTTTAGGATGGTCAAGAGATGACGTGAGCACATTAACAGAAACTGAATGCACTTTAACCTACCTTAAATATTATTCGTTTCATTGTTTAAGATAGTGGATCAAATGTAATGATCCAGAGTTTGCAATTGTCTCTCCTTCTCTTTTACAATCCTTGCCAATTGCACATGTTAATTCATAGTTTCTGATGCTTATACAGTGATTGATTTTTGACTTTTGATTTAAATCAGTAACTTTTGCAACTTGACATCTAATATATTGCAGGGTCATATTTTCATTACAGTGTGAGCAAAAACTGAGGCTTCTCATCATAATATTTGGGATGTGTATGGGATTGTTTTTACATTTTTTAAAAACTTTTTTAATACTTGGAGATGCGTAATTAAACTGCTCATTGAGTCCCATATATGTTGAAGAAGGAGGTCTTCACCAGCCTACATTGAGGCAATTTCCCAGTAAGTGAACCAAACTCCCATTGTGTGAGGTCTGTGAAGTCTCAGAACTCACAATCAGAGTGTTTAATGATTCCTTAGAAGAATCAGTCTCTTTGGTCCAAAGGGCACAGATTGTCTTTTTTTCCACTCTGTAAAACTCCTTCTTGTTGTTCTTTTTTGAGACGTTCCTGGTAAATATTTGTCTTAAATTGTTTTATCTTTATTCAGTATCTGCAGTTTGAATCAATTGTCAAAATTGCTGAAATCAAGAAAAGTGCATTTACACTCATAAACGTGTATGTATCAGAAAACAGACAAAGAAAAAAAAACCTGGGAACATAACACGAACTACTGTATAATCCAGCAAACTCATGATACACACCCTCAGCAGCCATGTTATTAGGTATGTCAGTTCAACTGTTAGTTAATGCAATTATCGAATTAACCAACCACATGTTAGTACAGTATAAAACAATTTGGTGTCTAAGTTTCACTTTTAGTTGGTGACGTTCCTCTTTCATACATATTTGAAAAAAATTGAAGTAATTTGATTGAAAACAATGTAATGCATGACATTATTCAGTAAAGTGAGACAGCTAGAGTTCTGACAGACAACAGTACAAACTGTTTTTATGAAATGATTCAAATGAGAAATGCATCAGCTCAGAAACAAATATCGTTATTAGTGAAGTATGAGTAGAAATGATAGAAGTGTGCACAAAAACAATGACAAAGGCTAACATGAGTGGGGAAATGTGTTACTGATTTGAGAAGTGTATTAAGACGGGTGAGAATTGTACCAAAGTGACAAAGACTAATAAATGGAGCGTAAAATTATTTCCAAATTCACTTCATAAGGAAATTGCATACTATACAATCTATTAGTTTAGCAAAGGAAATACAAGTATGCTGTATAGTGCAGACTAGAACCTGGAGCACCACACCTGCTGCAGCATCAGGAGTTGTGCCTTTGAGTCTGTCTCTCTCTCTCTCTCTCTTCAACCCCCCTGCCAGACATTAAGCAATTATTTCACCACTGCAAAGGTCACAGACTAGTGTGCTAGCTGTGGTTTATATACAGCGTCCTTGCCTTTTGACAATGCCAAAAGTTTACTTTAGCTGAGAATTTTCAGGACATGCCTGTTTCAGTTCAAATAACACATTTTTGATATTTTCTTTTAAGGTCATGGGGATAATAGATGCTGTTTTTATTCAGTTGAAAAACTCTTCTTAGTTGGGGTTGTGACAGCGCTCCTGCTCATCTTCAATCTTCAGTTCCCAAAGAAATGGAAAGGAGCCTCCAAGATCCAGAGCAATTCCTTTGGTTGGGAATCTACTGCAGGTGGACCTGCAAAAAGGTTTTTTTGGTCAAGTTTTAGGTGTTTTCTAGAACACAAAAACAACAAAACTGCACAAGCAAACATGGACACTGTGACCTGGCACAAAGTGGAGGGTAACAAAGAGATTGAGAACAAAATGGCAATGACCTTTTCCCTTTGCTCTAAACACAAATACTGAGGAAAAAGCAGTTTTACAACAAGCTAAAATTTAAAAGCCACCTCATGTATTTCAGTCAATCACCACTAGACCATAAAATGCCAGAAATGATTTATAATTTCCAAAGTAGTTAAACTAACACAAAGTTAAACTTTGTGTGGTGATTGAGTGAATCATCACCTCTTGACTCTTCATCAGAGCCAGAGCCTCTGTCTCTCTTCTTTCCTACAGAACCACCACTTTTTCAGTCCCAGATAAATGGCAGTGAAAACTGACCAATATTTCTTGAATAGCTGAAAAATATGTTAATATTTTTGCTCAAATCAAGAAAACATGAAACTTGAAAAAGAAAAAAAGTTAGAAAACCTAAACTGCTAGATCACAGCAACTAGGATCGCATACAGTCGTTTCTCAGGATGTCTACATGACTGTTATTTTATAGTATGTTATATTTCAGTCCTTATCTTTTCTCTCTTCTTTTTCCATATGGCTGCTCTCTGGTTAGAGAGCCAATTGTATTCTCTCAGAGGTCTCTTCTTCTTAGATAAGATGAGATAAGATAAGACTTTATTGATCCGACGGTGGGGAAATTTGCGTGTTACCACAGCTCAGGCACATATAGCAGAAGAATACAAAGACTATACCACGAATATAAAGTCAAGAAATACAAAATAAATAAGAGAATACAATATACAATACAAATCTCAATTTTAGAGTCATTTTAATGAGCTGCTTCAGTTTTGTAACCTTTAAACATTTAATACCACTGCCTTTGTTACAAGTACATTAACATGACCCAATTTTGATCAAACTAATTTGGATTCAGCCACTAAAACTAATTACTAATGTTTCGTTCTGCAGTGCAAGTAAATGTCTAGAACCTGCTTTTTCATAAAATAGGAAATATTAGCATTAAAGTGTCATTTTGATTAAAGAGCTTGCACATACAAGTGGATTAAGCATTACAGAAGCATAAAAATGATTTTGGTAATTACCAATACTGGGTTTTGTGTCTCCTTCCCCATTCAAACCAGGGATCTTTTGCATCTTAGGAAAATGTTAACCAGTAAACCACTTGTTGTTGTTGTTGTTTTTGTCATTATTATTGAAACTAAAATGCAAAAAATCTCAGTCAGTTTTCATATCCAGGAAAATCAATACTGGAGCATGTTAGATTTTTTTTCTACACTTCAATTCTACCTTCTTACTGGGAGCACTTGTGGTCCTCCTGCTCATTCTTTTCGCTTCCTTATTTAGTTTCAGTACACAGATGCCTCTGGGACCCAGACCACTTCCCTTGCTAGGGAACCTGCTGCACTTAGACCTGAAAAGACCTTACTACACATTACTGGAGGTGAAAAGGTTACTGGACTTCGTTTCTGTTTTGTAGACTCAGCTCTCCAGGTACTGTTTCACCATTCTTTGATATGCATAAATAAAAAAATTTTTCCTGCTCATAGTTATCCAGGAAATATGGATCAGTCTTCGGATCAGTATTTGGGACCAAAAAAAGTGGTGATTCTGGCAGGATACAAGACGGTGAAGGAGGCACTTGTTGACTATGATGAAGTGTTTGGAGACAGAACTTCATTGAAGGTTTTGGATGATTATAGCCAAGGACATGGTAATAGAGAATTTCACCAGATTGTTCTCATATTTTTTGCATCCATCATCCTTACACTGTGTGGAAGTTAAACTACTTTTTAAACACTTTGTCTCAGGGCTCTTGTGGTCCAACGGTGAAACCTGGAAGGAAATGAGGCGCTTTGCACTGACTAATCTGAGAGACGTTGGGATGGGCAAGAGAGCATGTGAGGACAAAATAATTGAGGAATGTCAACACCTGATTGACATTTTTGAGAATTTTAAAGGTAAAGTTGGTTGAAATTGAGATTAACAATACATGAACTGGAATTTTACGTGTATTTAACTTTTTTTCCCCCTTTTTCCCTTTCCACAGGAGAAGCTTTTGATACAACCCATCCAATTAACTGTGCAGTCTCTAATATTACCTGCTCCATTGTCTATGGCAGCAGATTTGAATATAATGATCCTGAATTTACATCGATGATAGATCGAGTGAATAGAAATGCTAAAATTCTGAGCTCTCCTTCAATACAGGTATTAACTTTGTGATGCTTGTGCACCAACTGATGATATGAAAATTCTAAATTAAGAGTTAATAACTTCTTTTTTAGGGAAGCTGAGTTGAGATTCTAAGCCACACACAGGCCTCATTACTGCCAGACCTGATGAATCAAAAATCAAATATGCCAAAAAATAATCCCAAATACTTTTTCACACCACTGTACTATCATTTTATGTACTTTAAAATCTCTCTGGATAAAAGAGAAAAGGACTACATACTAACGTATCAAGTTTGACAGCTGTACGACATGTTTCCATCACTCTTCAAGTGGACTGCTGATAGGAAGGAATTCTGCAAACTGACTGTTGCCAGTATGAAACAAAACAGAGCCATCTTCAGTCGTTTAAAAGAGACTCTGAATCCACAGGTCTGCAGAGGCTTTGTGGACGCCTTTCTGGTCCGGAAGCAAAATCTGGAGGTTAGCATTGCCATCACCATTCAAATTGGTTTTGTTGAGTAATTAATTGAAGCAAAAGATCAACCTGTAAATAACCCAAAATGCAGAAGCACTCTGTGACAAGCTAAGTACACTTTTATTGCTTCCATAGGAATTAAAAGGATAAGTAGACACCAGATGCTAATAATAAGAACACTTAATTAATTGATCATCATCAAGTGTGACTCCCTCTATAAAAGCAGGTTTGTTAGTTTGCTGCTTCATTCAGGTGTGTCTGCCTGTTTACACAATCCCAAGGATGAAAAGCAACAGCAATCATTTTAGAACAAAAAGAAAACGTTGCTGCCCATTAATCTGGTTAATGGGTTAGAAGGCCATATCTAAACAATTCAAAGTCCATCATTCTACAGTGATAAAGAATATTCACACATCAAAAAACAAGACGACTGCCAATCACAAGCGGACATCCCAGGAAATTCACCCCAAGATCAGATTGTGTAATGTTCAGACAGACTGTGTGTGTGGGTGTGGGGGGGTGTGTGTGTGTGGGTGTGTCATAAACCCGCAAAACTAAAGAAGAATGGGCCGATGTGAGAGGATGATCAAGTCCTACACTCCAACAGTTACTTAGTTCTCCAACAGTTACTTAGTTTTTCAGATACTGCTTCTGCATTTTAGATTTTGTTAAAATATTAATGGTGCAAAATGCAATGAATTGTTGTTCAGTTTAAGTTGAATTATGAAATATTTAAATGTAAGAACCTGGTGGATTTAAAAAAATAAATAAATTATATCCTGTTATTTAAGACCTTACTTGTATACATTAATGATACCATGACTGTATAGATTACTATACCTACCATGCATGAAAGATTAACTTCTTGTTGTGCTTCTGGTCCACCAAACTTACCTGTTACCTTGAAGAGTTTAACAATAGTTTCTGCAGTGTTTTTTGTTTGTTTGTTTGTTTTTGGTATGTAAAACCAGCATTTGCCCCTTTTGTTTTCTGCATCTAAATCCCGTTCAGACTATCAGACTAAGTAACTTTATCGTTAAATGTACATGTCTGTAGGAATCTGGGATTACCAACAGTCACTTCCATGATGATAACCTGATGATAACAGTCATGAATCTGTTTGCTGCCGGCACTGAGACAACATCAACAACACTGAGATGGGCACTTCTGCTTATGGCCAAGTATCCAAAGATAGAGGGTGAGGGTCCACAATGTGAATACATTAAGACCATCAAAAACAGGAAATGACCCTCATGCATTTATTGAGTATAGTGGAATCTTGTAGTTAGTCTAACAGGGATGAAATGTGTCCACTGTGCTTTTTTTATGCTCCAGATGAGGTCCAGGAGGAGCTGAGGAGGGTCATAGGAGACCGACAGGTGCAGGTTGCTGACAGGAAAAACCCACAGTGGACCCACGTCCTCATTTTAGGCTTGGGGGGGGGAGATATCTGTACAACACTAAAACGTTTTTGCACCTGTGTGTGTGTGGAGTGAAGCTGTGGAAAAGACTAAGTGAAGAACTGAAGCAATGTCCCAGCATGACTCAGTTTTAAAGGCGGTTCAAAAATATGTTTTTTGCAAAGTACAGGGAGGAGGTAGGGCTCTAATTGCCTAATTGCCTATTATTGCCTATTTTCACAATACCGTGGTGTATATATGTGTGTGGGTTCAGAAGTAAGTCTGTAGAAGTGTGTGTGTATATATGTGTATATATGTATATATGTGTGTGTGTGTGTGTGTGTGTATATACATATATATATATAGATAGATAGATAGATAGATAGATAGATAGATAGATAGATAGATAGATAGATAGATAGATAGATAGATAGATAGATAGATAGATAGATATAAGAAAATTGTTAATCTTTTGAGGTGTTGTTAATGGAATATCATTTACAAAAGATAAATAAAAACAAGAACTACATGTAACGTAATGTAATTCTAATGAAGAATTTATGTTGGGCAGGGCATAAGCAGGAAGAAAAAGTGTAGATTATTAATTACTAAATATAAAAATATTTATAAAATATATCAAATATAAATAAATTAGTCGAAAGGGGGTGGCATTAAATAATGCTTCTTCGTACTCCTTTTTGAAAATGTAAGTTACTTATAATTATTGTTGCTTTGTTTTCCTTTTGTTCTGCTTTATTTGTTTGTCTTTTTTTTCTGTGTTGTTGTTTTTGTACTATTTTAACATGCTCAAAATAGAGATTCAATACAATACAAATACAGAGTGTGATTAAAGTGGTGGCTGGATTCTTTCACATTTTGAGAGAAGCCAGTCGAGTGTAATAACAAATTAAATGCATGTTGAGGCTGTCATTTTTAGCATCTACATGGATGTTAAAATGATCCAAATATATTTATTTTATCTGAGCTGGACACTAAGTCAGATAAAAGGTCTGAGAAATCAGACAGAAATGACTACAAATAAGACTGGTTTTGGCACTTAGAGGATTCTAATAGTTAGTATGACTCCCTATGAGTGGGTGTTGATTCATTTAAACTAACATAATCATCCTACTGTAACCAGGTTTCTGCTAATTGATTTGTTGGTCAATTATTAACTCATGTACTGAGAGAGACTTGGAAGAGAGAGACCTAATGTTTAACAATCCACATTTCACTATTTTACTCTTTGGTGCAGATGTGGATACAGTATTGTTCTTTCTTTGTGATTTTTTTTTTATGTCCTTCCATAATGGACCCTGCATGGTATTCAGATAGAGGAAATGGCTGACATCCAGAAATCCTACCAGTGGCTGGACAAAGCCGGACTGAAAGACAGCCCAGAGGCACTACTCATGGCAGCACAGGAACAAGCTCAGAGCACAAGATCCATAGAGGCTGGGGTCTATCACACCAGGCAAGAGCCCAGCTGCAGGCTGTGTAAAGATGCCCCTGAGACAATCCAGCAGATAAGATGCTTGCAGGCAGGGCATACATGGAACGCCATAACCAAGTGGCCGGCATAGTATACAGAAACATCTGTGCCAAGTATGGCCTGGAAGTCCCGAGGTCAAAATGGGAGATGCCCCCTAGGATGGTGGAGAATGACCGAGCTAAGATCCTGTAGGACTTCCGGATACAGACGAACATAATGGTGGTGGCTAACCAACCGGACATAGTGGTGGTTTAAAAAGATGGCCGTAGTAATAGATGTAGCGGTCCCAAATAAGAGCAACATCAGGAAGAAGGAACACAAGAAGCCTGAGAAATACCAAGGGCTCAGAGAAGAGCTCGAGCAAATGTGGAGGGTGAAGATAACAGTGGTCCCAGTGGTAATCAGAGCTCTAGGTGCGGTGACTCCCAAGCTAGGCGAGTGGCTCCTGGAGATCCCGGGAACAACATCGGTGATCTCTGTCCAGAAGAGCGCAGCCCTAGGATCAGCCACAACTCTCAAGCTCGAGAGGGCGAGAGGATAGATAGAACTGTCCTCTTAAGTTAGCATGGCAACCCTGAATCTTAATCCTAAAATCTACCAAAAATTAAAATTATTTAAATCAATTTAAAAGTTTTTAATACATATACTCACTTCTGTCAAAAAAAATTATTCTGACATCCAAGTAGACATTTTTATTCTGTGTTTAATTTATTTTGTTGGTTTGTAATGTTTTTTACAGACCAAAGTATCAACTGCAGCGTTAATGATTTACTATTTCTTTCATTGAGGACCTTTGCTCTGTTACTGCCACACCTTGTATTATATGCTGCACAGTATAGGACTGGAATTTGGCAGACAACGCAAAAAGCATTAAATCTCTGGGTACAAAGAATTCATAGCAGAGAATTTGTTTCACAGCCATGGGGA
Source organism: Oreochromis aureus (assembly GCF_013358895.1). NCBI lineage: Eukaryota > Metazoa > Chordata > Actinopteri > Cichliformes > Cichlidae > Oreochromis > Oreochromis aureus. The sequence continues at coordinate 22,706,901 of NC_052956.1, read as the reverse complement.
TATCAGAGGTTTTTCTCCAGTCCCTCAGTTCTGCTTTCTTGTTGGGGGCACTGACAGTTATCCTTCTCATCTATTTTATCTTCACTCCAAGCTTCAATTCTCAAAAAAAACAAAAGGGTCCTCCAGGACCCAGACCACTTCCTGTGCTGGGGAACCTGCTGCAGTTGGACCTGAAAGGACCTTACAAAACATTGCTGGAGGTGAGGAAGTAATTGAACTATGTTGCAGATACAGTTCTCCAGGCAGTTTTCTACCTTTGGTTTCTTTGGTGTGTGTGAAAATATGAACATATTCTGTTCTTAGTTATCCAAGAAATATGGATCAGTCTTCACGGTATATCTGGGACCTAAAAAGGTGGTGGTCCTAGCAGGATACAAGACAGTGAAGGAAGCACTTGTTGACTATGATGATGTGTTTGGAGACAGAAGTCCAACGAAAATTGTGCATGAATTAACCAAAGGGCATGGTAAAGGAATAATATTTTTTCTTAAAATCTTTTAGCTTTTTTTCTATTTTGGTACTGTCAAACTAAAATATGACCACTCTCAGGAGTTTTGTGGTCCAATGGTGACTCATGGAGAGAAATGAGACGCTTTGCATTGACTAAACTGAGAGACTTTGGAATGGGCAAGAGAGCATGTGAGGACAAAATAATTGAGGAATGTCAACATCTCATTGAAGTATTTAAGAAATTTAAAGGTAAAAGAAATGATCACATTTGTTTGAACTGAACTGAATTAATGGTCCAGTTACTTACACTGACTGTCTGTGTTTGTTTTGGTACAGGAGAAGCTTTTGATACAACCCAAGCAATTAACTGTGCAGTCTCTAATATTATCTGCTCCATCGTCTATGGCAGCAGATTTGAATATAATGATCCAGAGTTTACATCTCTGGTAGATCGAACAAACAGAATTGTCCGACTTGGTGGAAGTCGCTCAATACAGGTATTGATTCCTACTTTGTGAGACTTATGGAGTGACTGATTGTTTTAAGGTACAACTCAATAACCTTTGTAAATGAAAAATGGCAATTTATGTACATTTATGTATATTTAATGATTCACAGATGTATGAAATGTTTCCATCAATCCTGAAGTGGACTGCTGATAGGAAGGAAGGTTTCAAACTGGCTGCTGCCAATAAAATGCAAAACCTTGCCTTCTTCAGTCGCTTAAAAGAGACTCTGAACCCACAGATGTGCAGAGGCTTTGTGGACGCCTTTCTGGTCCGCAAACAAAATCTGGAGGTTTGACTTTCTATTATCTTTCAACTTTGTGTTCAGGAATAAATAACTTAAGCTGATGGTGAAACTGTGCCTTATCCTGCTCAGCTATGGTTAAGACAAAACAACTGTGTTGCATCCTAATACCTTTCTCACCCAGCAGATGTATACGAACACTATTGATCATTTGTAATTGTGGTTCTGGTTTATGTTACATCCTCATTACTGTTTGGTGCCTTGACACTTCTTTTTCTACTGTGCAACCCCCATCCAACTTTGGGATTAATTGAGTGACTTTGCTGTTAAATGTCTATGTGCAGGAATCTGGGATTACCAACAGTCACTTCCATGATGATAACCTTTTGATAACAGTCATGAATCTGTTTGCTGCCGGCACTGAGACAACATCAACTACATTGAGATGGGGACTTCTGCTTATGGCCAAGTATCCAAAGATACAAAGTGAGGAGCTCAAATAATCCACAATTTAAATACACTTTTACTGGAAATCAAAGGACACATGTCACAAGAGCAATATCACAATAATAGTACATTTATTAAATATACTGGAGTGTTATCGTCAGTGTAACACAAAAGTAATGTGTCCACTGTTCTCTTTATACTCCAGATGATAGTCCAGGTGATTCTAATAGGGATGAAATTCAATTATTGTTACTTTCATACTCCAGATGAGGTCCAGGAGGAGCTGAGGAGGGTCATAGGAGACCGACAGGTGCAGGTTGCTGACAGGAAAAACTTGCCCTTCACTGACGCCGTCATCCATGAGATACAGAGACTGAGCAGTATCGTCCCCACTGCACTCCCTCACAAAACCACCCGAGATGTAACTTTTCAGGGTCACTTTATCGAGAAGGTAAGACTCATTGTTATCTATTCGATTCTACTCGGCACCAAGCCAACATGTTTTGAGATAATGTAACTACATCCTGGATCGTCCTGTGTCAACTTTGAGTTGAAGTGCAAAAGTTCTAAAGATACGAAAAACCTAAATGCAGACAGAAAAAGTACGCATGAGTGGGAACAGTTGTTATCAGTTTACTGATTGCACAAAACAGAAGCTTGCTGGCATGTTGGATGGGCAATCACAGGAATAGAGGAAAGTTTGAAACTGAATCCAAATCAAAAGTATGTGCTGTTTTTGTGTTCTCTTCTTAGTATGTTTTGTACCTTGTGCATGTCTGAAATCAGCTGTTATCTGCAGGGAACCACAGTGTTTCCTCTCTTGACATCTGTCCTGCATGATCCAAATGAGTGGGAGAGGCCACACAGCTTTTTTCCTGCTCATTTCTTGGACAAAGAGAAAAAGTTTGTCAAGCGAGATGCCTTCATTCCATTTTCTGCAGGTTTGTGAGTTCAGCCATTACCACTGAGGTACATCTCTTCACAGGACAGTTGATTATTGTTCGTCTCTTGCAGGTCGCAGGATTTGCCTCGGAGAGAGCCTGGCCAGGATGGAGCTCTTCCTCTTCTTCACCACCCTCCTGCAGCATTTTCGTTTCACTCCTCCACCTGGAGTTTCAGAAGAAGAATTAGATCTGACTCCAGTTGTGAGCATTACTCTCAGCCCTTCGATTCACAAATTATGTGCTGTTTCGCAAATGTGAGGAAGAGATGGTCTTAAAAAGCTTTTGTTGCCCTGCGAAAATAAATCAGCCTAATTTTTGTCAGAATATTACCTTTTCTCCTGTTGTTTCCTTTATTTCAGAGTCACTGATTTACAAAATGTTTAGTTCATTTGTTCCTTTAGTTTCAAGGTAATTTTATTAGCCCAGTCTCATGTAGGTAAAGATGTCATATCTGCGTGTTGGCTTTAGAATAGTCTCTGAATAGCTGTCTGTAAAGTTTTGATTGACAATAAAGGCAGAATGTTTTGATTACTTAAAAATGCTACACCAGCACATGTATCACTCTCTCACTTGCTCTTAAAGATGTAACATGTTAAACATGTTTCTCCACAATAAAGATCAAATGCTGCACTAGTGCATGTCATACTCATTACTGCATCTCTAGAGAGAGGACTCCTTCAGTTTCTTAGTAAGTACTCCCATGCCACGCCCCCTGGTGGTTGTAGTTTACTGATGGGTTGACAAAACATCACTGTTACCATTGTTGGTTCAGCCGTGTGAGAGAGAAGGAGAATGTCTGAAATCGATTGAAATCTATCGAGGTTTATTTGTCTCAATGATTTGTTTCTTCATTATTTTTTGGGATAATTGAGGACATAAAATGGTTTCCAGACTCTTTGGGCCAAGCTTGGGCCAAAAAAAAAGGGGCAGAGTCAGCTTTTCCTACTGAGGCGGCTCAGGTCCTTCAATGTTGGTAGGAAAATGCTGACCATGTTCTATCACTCGGTGTTGGAGAGCGTCGTGTTCTTTGCAGCTGTGTGCTGGGGAAGTGGGGTGAAGACAGCTGATGCCAACAGGCTGAACAAACTGATTAGAAAGGCCGGTTCTGTCCTGGGTGTCAGACTTGAGAGCCTGGAGGTGGTGTCTGAGAGGAGAATGCTAAAAAAGCTTCTTTCTATCATGGACAACCCCTCCCACCCCATGCACGCCCCGATGATGGACCATCGGAGCAAACGCAGCAAAAGACTCATTGCCCCGAAATGCAGAACTGACCGCCACAGGAAATCCTTTGTACCGGTGGCAATAAGACTGTTTAACTCTTCCTCACTCTGTAGGTGATTCTTCTGAGACTATTACCTATGTTATTCTGTTCCCTCCAGACCGTGCAATATTACCCAAGAGTACTTATTGAATATTTGTTTTCATCCCCCCATCATATGCTGCTACTCCCTTCATTCTATTGCACAATACTTGTCACTTTCTAGAACCGCCTGCACTGATAGTTTAGTTATTTATTAACCAGGATATAGTTATGTATATTACTTTGTTAGAGTTATCCGATTATTTGTCTTGCACTATCCTACTGTATATTACTGTACACTATTCTTATTGTATATATTGTATATCTTATATCTATTTCATCTGTTCCTCTGTCTCTCCTGCTGCTTTGAGCATGTACATGACAAAAGAATTTCCCTCAGGATAAATAAAGTTGTTCTTATTCTTATTATTCTTATTCTTATTTTCTATCTGTCTGCTTCACTTTTTCACTTAGTGATACAAATTACTAATGACTCACACTTGTAGCTGTGTAAGTCACCCATTGTTAAAGTGTATTGCAGATGATTCAGTTCATCTTGACGTAGTGTTTTCAATGGGAGAAACGTTTCATCCAAGTGACTTCTTCAGTCTTAGCTGAAAGCAGGTTTCTCCAACCTTATTGCTTCTCTTAGACACTGCTATTTTATTTACCTGCTGCCCTTGTTGTTAGGAAACCTGCTTTGTTACCCAGTCACACTGGCCAAAACTGCTTGATTACCCGTTTTATCCCACACTCAGCTATGTCAAATAAAAATCACATGAATCTAAGTGAGCATTTTCTCCTAGAAATGGAGTCTCCAATGAGTTTTTTTGTAAGTTGGTTGATTGTTTTGCTCAACATTTTCACTGTAAATTAAAAATTCTGCACAAGCACATGTTAATCTCTCTCTTGCTCATGAAGACTTTATATTTTCTTCATTTTCTCCATAATAATGTTCAAATATTAAAATGAATACACTCCACACTCATCATTTCCCTCCTCAGTCCAACAGTCTTCTCAGCAAGTGTCTGTTTGACCAGCAGGAATAAAAAACACAAAGAACTTTCACACACACCTGTTTCCTATTTATTCTTTAATGTAACTGTAATGCTAATGGTCCTCTGATGATCTTCCTTATATATCAAATTGGAATCTTTGAGTAAATCAAGCCAAATAGTTGTGGAATAATTGGAATAAATTGTAATAAGTAAAACTGAATTGAATTGAATTGAATTTTTTTATGTTTCTTAAACCACTTAACACAGAGATATGAGTCAGATTACCATAAACAAGGTGAACCAGTGTTTTGTCTACACATGCCAGACAACTTAGAACAGAACTGGAATTGTATATGTAAGCACTTACAATCCATGAAAAAATGCCAAAGATAACACAGTTTAAGAGGCATAAAATGGTATTAACCCATGGTGTGCAGTGTGTCCTTAAAACTCAGCAAGTGAAGGACAAAAGAAGAAGTGTCAGGCCTACAAAGAACAAGTTTAAGTTTAAACAAAGTATAAGTTTAAATAAAGTCTTATAAATAGTTTAACCATGTGCATTGAATCTGCATTTGGGTCTAAGCTTTCTATGGAGGGAATATCCCTTCACAGTGACATCCATTCAATTTTCAATTCAATTCAGTTTTATTTATACATTGCCAAATCACGGCAACAGTCACCTCAAGGTGACTTATATTGTAAGGTATACTTACAAAGAAAACCCCAACAATCAAATGACCCCCTATGAGCAAGCACTTTGGCGACAGTGGGAAGGAAAAACTCCCTTTTAACAGGAAGAAACCTCCAGCAGAACCAGGCTCAGGGAGGGGCGGCCATCTGCTGCGACCGGTTGGGGAGGGGCAAGGAAAACAGGATAAAGACGTGCTGTGGAAGAGAGACAGAGATTAAAAACCAGTGGGTGAAGAAGGTGAGTGAAAAGGAAAAAATGCTGGGCATACACTGTGCGATTTTTGGCCCATTTTGAGCCAATTTTTCAGTTGTGCGACCGTTTTGGGGATTGGCCCGAGTTTGGCCTTAATCGTGTGTCGTGCATCGTATACATCGGATAACGAGAAACCTGTTTGAAATCCTGTCGGCCGTTGTGAGGGTGTCAACGCAGCGTCTCACACTGCGCACGCACAAACACAGAAATGAAAGTGAAAAGACGGAGCAGCACGGCAGTGCAGCGCGCGATCAGGACACAAGCGATGGAGGCACAACTTGTAGAACTTTGGCAAGCTCATCCGAGCCTTTTCGATGTGGCCTCACAAAATTATCACGACCGCAACAACCGTGAAAATAGTGTACAATTTTGTGTTATAACCTTCATGCTATGGACGCACAGTGTGAGCACTCAGGTCGCACAGAGCATCGGGCCGTATAGCGTGAGACCCTGCATCGTGACCTACGAACCCCTGCGAGTCAATCGTGCAGTTTGAGCAGTAGCTGAATAACGCAACTGAAAAAAAATCGCACAGTGTATGCCCAGCTTATTGCAGCATAACAATAGGAGGAAGATTAAGAGTCAGCTGAGTAGGCCATCAGCCTTCTAAAAGGATACTGAAAAAACCCGTCGAAATAGTGTTAGTTGTCATCACTGGTGCTGGTGGACTCATTTGAACTCCTCCGAAATTTGCAAACACGCACATATTCCTCTTCTTCCTCAAAATCGTCTCTGGACCGCTTCCTCGAGCCTCCAGCTTCATGGTTGTCAAGCTCTTCAAGTGCATCTTCAAAAAGTTCATCACTACTGTTTGAAAGCCTGGATTTTTTGCTATTATGGTCTTCTTCATCTACATCTTCCTCTCTGGATCTTTTCGTGGATCCACCAGGCAGCGGTTCTTTGATGTCCTCATCAGCAATATTACCAACATGAGGACAGCCCTCGCTATCAGTGTCACAAGCAGAGATGAAGTCAGAGTCGTCATCAGAAAACTCCTCGCTCCATCTGATTCTTTTGCTTGGTTCCACATCTTCTTCATCCATCTCTCTAGACCTCCTCCTGGATACACCTGGCTGAGGGTCCTCTTCTGGGATGTACTGGTGAACATCCTCACAGTCTTCAAATGCCTCATCAGAATCCTCATTTTCAATGCCAACAATAACAGCATTTTGATCATCATGCAGTTCATTGGCATTATTGTCCCTTACATTAATATTGGGAATGTTTACATTGTTGACATTGCCGTCATTGACATTGTCAAAGTCAATGCCAAGGTCATCATCTGATGCATATAATTCATCTAATAATTCATTCATCCTCCAAAAAATATTACAGAGAACACGATAAAGATTGTTCAGTAAGCCAAGGCGTCCACCATGAGGTTCATAAGCTGGTTCCTGATCTCCGCTTGGAAGATTTTCTGGGTTAACCTGTTGGCCTGCAAGATCATTTTATATTTTAATTAGCATTCTTAAATATCTGCTGAAAATCTGTTTTTCATCAATTTCAAGACTGAGTACATGTGCTTACCATTACGGTTATTGTGTGATCCATCTCCTCTTCCACTCATTTTGTCTGCAAGGAACACAAAACAACAATGATCACTAAACCTCAACTCAGAATGTTCAGCGAATTTGCTTTTTTTGTGATAACTTTAGGCTACGTCTACACGTACACCGGTATTTTTGAAAACGGAAATTTTCCTTTTTCGTTTTTAAAAAAAATCCATACATTTACATCGTCCACAACTAAACACAAAAACTTAGTTTTCAAAAATCTCCACCCTGGCAGGAGTTAAAAATCTCACCTTCCAGTGACTCAATATGCTGTTTAGGTGTGGACGAAAGGCCCAAATGCATAGCAAAAGCTGCTTTTTCAAAAATACCCGCGTACATGTGGACGTAGCCTCAGTTTCTCAAGAAATGCTCTCAGAAATTCTAATAGTTTGTTTGAGAAAAAATCATCAACCTTCCTATGATGTAAAATATAGTCTAGACTTGCACAATGTAAAGTACATAAATACTGTCCTGGCAGGCAGGAAAATCGGGCTTCATATTTAAGTAAATTATCTTAAGTTTATAAACTGAAATTTGAGCTTACTTTAGTTCTTGGTAAATTACAGAGCAGTTAATCCTCAGGGAAACGTAGAAATTTCACTAAATAGTCCTCTTCTTTCATGCAGTTGCAGTGTCTCTGCAGTTTTGTTTTCATATGCTGATGTTTTCATTCAAAAGATGTTTAAATGCTGTGATGTCATTTTAGCATCAAAGACTGCAGAGTGTACTAGTTTTCCCCTGGAGGCATCACCATGGCAGCAAAACAACAAGCATTAAATGAGGTTCCAAACAACAACAACAACCAAGCTGTTTTCAGTGCTTAACATTTAACATGTCTCTGTTATAAACTGTAATTGTAAAAATCTGTGATGTTGATGTGCAAAACCAGGGATTCTGGTTTGAGTGGTGTTAGATTTGTGTTCTCATGAGCAAATATATTAATTTATCTTGTGTTGTAAAAGACGTTTTCTGATTGTCATTTTATTTTGGAAATGATTTTATTTTGGTGATCATAGATGACTTCACTTCCTGTTCCTTGTTGTTGTGAAGCGCGAACTGCCAAAAGTGGATGTATATTTTTCCCTCCGGTGTTGCGGACAATAAAAGAAACGGGAAAAGTAATCAACCAACCAAGTGTGTGCATTATTAAGAGAACATAGCCGGAGAAGAAGAAAACTCTTTGAGCTCAACAAGTGGCAAGATGAAATAATCCACTACTGATGATTACAACTGTGTTTTTATTGCCTTCTGAAAGTGAAAAATGTACATAGACACAACTTGGCACATATGAGACCGATCTGATAAAAACTCGTGTTTTTGCAAAAGTGATAATGGAGAATTTGTGTCCTGAATGGACTTCAGTGTAGCTTAGCAGATTCTCTTAATAACCCGTTGTGACAGGTGAGACCTGAGACCTGCCCCTGGTAGGCGGGGCTGGGTTTTGTCCCTTTTATAAGCACAGGTGCAGGCAGGGATTCTCTTCAGCAAACCTGAAGCTGTGAGTGCCTGGTCCAAGCCGTGCTATTTGGTACTTTGAACTTTTTTACGAGAGCTTCATGTGGGTCCCATAGCCTTCTGTTAGAACCAATGACTGTAGAAAACAACCCAATCACATGAATCTAAGTGAGCATTTTCTCCTAGAAATGGAGTCTCCAGTGAGTTTTTTTGTAAGTTGGTTGATTGTTTTGCTCAACATCTTCACTTTAACTTAAAAATGTTGCACGAGCACATGTAAATCTCTCTCTTGCTCATAAAGACTTTATATTTTCTTCATTTTCTCAATTTTCTCAATAATAAAGTTGAAATATTAAAATGAATACACCCCACACTCATTTCCATCCTCACACCATCAGTCTTCTCAGCAAGTCTTCTAAGTGTCTGTGTTTGACCAGCAGGAGTAAAAAACAAAGAACTTTCATACACACCTGTTTCCTATTTAATGTTTAAAGTAACTGTAATGCTAATGGTCCTCTGATGACTTTCCTTATATATCAAAATAGAGTATTTTTATTAGTAAATCAAGCCAAATAGGTGTGTAATAATTGGAATAAATTTTAATAACTAAAATTGAACTGAATTGATTTTTTTTTATGTTTCTTAACCCTTTAAAGCCGGTCGAAGCGGGCTCTGTTTTGCGTAACTATCTTTAAATCCCGGTAGCTCTGCAACCACGTAAGCTAGCGCAATAATTTTTTTTGCATATGAAACCGGAGGAGTTGTACTTACATCTTATGCCATCAGCTTGTCCTAGGTCACGGTTTTCTTCCACATATAGCTTTGCAAAAACTGCATAAAAAGCGCTTGCAGCAACAAAAACATAATATTCCAGAAACACGCTTTGCCGATCCGATCAGCTGTTCATAACACTTCCTAGGTTGGAATAGACGTCAGCACGAACTTTCACATGTCCGCCATGACCTGCCCAAAACCGGAAATGACGTCATTTTCACGGAAATGTAGTCTTTTTACCATCAGGGCCTCATGAGCCTGTACTGGTGTTTTTTAAAAGTTATCTTTGACTTTATGACTTTCTGTGTCGTTTCTGGGATGCTTTGGATTTATATTGCACTGTTGGAAATAGTTTATTTTGATGCATATGCTGCTTTTTTGCAAATTTGCACTATAATTTTTGTTTTCGTTTTTCCTGCAGTATATAAAACTTGGTGTATCTCAAAAATAAAACTATGAAGACACTCAAAATAAATTTCCTGTGGTGGGAAACTAGTTTGTGCAACTTTTTTGTATTTATAGTTTTGAGGGATAAGCCTCTTTCTCTAACTAAAAATATATGTTAAAAAAAAAAAACGATTTTCAATTTTTTTGTAGTTTATTGCACTTTTTTGCAATTTATGTAATTACTATGCACTTAATCCATACATATTATTAAAATTTGGGCTATAACGGTTGTATTGATGTATAGCAACTTGAAATGCTCCCAAAAATGGCTCTACAACATGTAAAAATATAATATAAGCTCTGGCGGACTTGGTTCTATGGTAGGTCTTAAAGGGTTAAACCACTTATCACAGAGATATGAGTCATATTACCATAAACAAGGTAGACGAGTGTTTTGTCTACACATGCCAGACTAACAAGCCTAGCAAGCCTAAACTCTGGGCACCCACTTTGTCACAAATGACTGATTAAATATTTTCAAATTCACTTCATAAGGAAAATGCCTACTGTATAATCTATTTAACTTACCTAAAGAAATTTAAGTATTCTGTATAGTGCAGACTAGGAACCTGGAGCCCCACACCTGCTGCAGCATCAGTTGTGCCTTTGAGCATGTCTCTCTCTCTCTCTTTTTCTCTCTTTCTCTCTCCCTCTCTTCAACTCACCTGCCAGTCATTGAGCAATTATTTCACCACTGCAAAAGTCACAGACTAGTGTGCTAGCTGTGGTTTATTTTGCCTTTTTCAATGCCAAAAATTAGTGATGGGTAGATGAGACCTCGTGAAGCGTTTCAGCACATTCCCCAAACTGTATCGATACTATGTCGACACAGTGTTGCTGTTTTGCTCCATACTGACACCTGCTGGACATTAAGTATCATTGCAGGCAACTTACTTGAGACTCACAACAGACACTGATTCAATGACCTAGTCATACGTGTATACACTGTAAGGTATTGTATTTTCCATGGAATCATTTTATATCTTTTACATTTCAAATATTTTAGACATCTTTAAAATATATTGTGAATGACATTAAGTGAAAATTAAAATGAAAGTACTGTGAACATAATATTACCCATTTAAATGTAATTGACTCAGAGTTTATTATAAATTTCTATCCAGAAAAATAAGTTTATCCATTGTTTTTGCATTCAGTCTATTGCGGGTTTTTTTTTTTTGGTTTTTTTTTTTTTTTTTTTTTTTGGCACCATTTCCCCAGCTTTGGAAAACTCACAGGCACAGATGAAGCTGGGGTACACAAAAAACTGTAAAGCCAGGTGGAAAAGGTTCTGATAAGATGTCTTCCTATTCCTCAGTACCTTAAAGGATCCTCTGATCTTGGAATGTTTCTCTCCGACACTCTCCACAATACTAAGGGGTTGGCAGTCCTTTATAATGAAATTCAGGACTGCCTGGCCCAGAACAGTCTTCCTAGATGCTTGATTTCAAAATAATAAAACACATAATAAAAAAAAATATGATAAAGCTGTTCAGTGTCTATATAGGCCGACCTGTGTTCATTCTCGGTGTGTTTGTCTCCTCATTTTCATGTTTGGCTCTGTAATGCCTAAACACTGAGGAGGTGTTCTGATAGATTACACTGAAACAAAGACAGACAAACCATTACCGTATTTCCAGTCAAAAGATCAAAATGATCCCACACAGCAGAAACATTTCTTTTTCTTTCGGGCTCCATTTTGTTATGGAGAGATGTGTATTTATTTATTTACTTTTATCTTTGCGAGAGTAATTTTGTGTTTTGTTTTTTTTTGGTGGCGACTCATTCCGTTGGCAGATGCGGATGCGGTACCTTTTAAACACAGCTTGGCGCGTTGGCAATGAGCGATACAGCAGCTGTATCGATCACGTGACTTTTTCTTAAAGCGACGCACGCACCGATACAGGCTTCACTCTGTGAGCTTGATACAAGCGTCGGTGCGTCAGTGTTGCTGGACCCATCACTACCAAAAATTAACTTTACCCAAGAGTTTTCAGGACTTGCCTCTTCAATTCAAACAACACATTTTGGATATTTTGTTTGAAGGTCATGGGGATAATAGATGTTGTTTTTACTCAGTTGACAAACTCTGTCTTCTTAGTATGTGTTGTGACAGCGCTCCTGCTCATCTTCTTCATAGCTTCTTCAATCTTCAGTTCCCAAAGAAATGGAAAGGAGCCTCCAAGACCCAGAGCAGTTCCTTTGGTTGGGAATCTGCTGCAGCTGGACCTCAAAAGACTGGATAACTCATTAATGGAGGTGAGAAAGTTACTTCTCTATTTTGTAGATTTGTAGGTTCAATTTTGTGTGTTCATGTTGTCATTGCTCTTAGTTATCCAGGAAATATGGATCAGTCTTCACTGTCTATCTGGGACCAAAAAAAGTGGTGATTCTGGCAGGATACAAGACGGTGAAGGAGGCACTTGTTGACTATGATGAAGTGTTTGGAGACAGAATTTCATTGAAGGTTTTGGATGATTATAGCCAAGGACATGGTAATAGAGAATTTCACCAGATTGTTCTCATATTTTTTGCATCCATCATCCTTACACTGTGTGGAAGTTAAACTACTTTTTAAACACTTTGTCTCAGGGCTCTTGTGGTCCAACGGTGAAACCTGGAAGGAAATGAGGCGCTTTGCACTGACTAATCTGAGAGACTTTGGGATGGGCAAGAGAGCATGTGAGGACAAAATAATTGAGGAATGTCAACACCTGATTGACATTTTTGAGAATTTTAAAGGTAAAGTTGGTTGAAATTGAGATTAACAATACATGAACTGGAATTTTACGTGTATTTAACTCCCCCCCCCCTTTTCCCTTTCCACAGGAGAAGCTTTTGATACAACCCATCCAATTAACTGTGCAGTCTCTAATATTACCTGCTCCATTGTCTATGGCAGCAGATTTGAATATAATGATCCTGAATTTACATCGATGATAGATCGAGTGAATAGAAATGCTAAAATTCTGGGCTCTCCTTCAATACAGGTATTAACTTTGTGATGCTTGTGCACCAACTGATGATAAGAAAATTCTAAATTAAGAGTTAATAACTTCTTTTTTAGGGAAGCTGAGTTGAGATTCTAAGCCACACACAGGCCTCATTACTGCCAGACCTGATGACTCAAAAATCAAATATGCCAAAAAAAACCCAAATACTTTTTCACACCACTGTACTATCATTTTATGTACTTTAAAATCTCTCTGGATAAAAGATAAAAGGACTACATACTAACGTATCAAGTTTGACAGCTGTACGACATGTTTCCATCACTCTTCAAGTGGACTGCTGATAGGAAGGAATTCTGCAAACTGACTGATGCCAATATGAAACAAAACAGAGCCATCTTCAGTCGTTTAAAAGAGACTCTGAATCCACAGGTCTGCAGAGGCTTTGTGGACGCCTTTCTGGTCCGCAAGCAGAATCTCGAGGTTGGAATCTCTAACATCTTTCAAGTTACTATTCTAGAAATACTGACTAAAGCTCAATGTGAAATTGTGCAAGTTTCTGCTCAGCTATGGTGAAAACAAAACATTTGGTCTGTGTCCCAATATCTGACTACATCCAGCATACCTATAAGTTTTTGTTCTGGTTTACGTTACTTCCTGATTACTGTTTGGTGCCTTGACACTTTTTCTACTGTGCAACCCCCATCCAACTTTGGGATTAGAATGATTTGAGTGACTTTGCTGTTAAATGTCTATGTGCAGGCATCAGGGATTACCAACAGTCACTTCCATGATGATAACCTTTTGATAACAGTCATGAATCTGTTTGCTGCCGGCACTGAGACAACATCAACTACATTGAGATGGGGACTTCTGCTTATGGCCAAGTATCCAAAGATCCAGGGTGAGGAGCTCAAATAATCCACAACTTGAATACACTTTTACTGGAAATCAAAGGACACATGTCACAAGAGCAATATCACAATAAGCATGTATTTATTGTGTATAGTGGAGTGTTATTGTCAGTGTAACACAAACGTAATGTGTCCACTGTTCTTGTTCATACTCCAGATGAGGTCCAGGAGGAGCTGAGGAGGGTCATAGGAGACCGACAGGTGCAGGTTGCTGACAGGAAAAACCTGCCCTTCACTGACGCCGTCATCCATGAGACACAGAGACTGAGCAGCATCCTCCCCACTGCACTTCCTCATAAAACCACCCGAGACATCACTTTTCAGGGTCACTTTATCGAGAAGGTTAGACTGAATAATATCTATTCAAATCTGCTTGGCATCAAGCCAACACGTTTTGAGAAAATTTAACTATATCCTGGATCATCCTGTGTCAACTCTGAGTTGAAGTGCCAAAGTTGTAAAGATACGAAAAACCTAAGTGCACACAAAAAGACTAAAAATCACTGGGAACAGTTGTTATCAGTTGTCAGTTTACTGATTGCACAAAACAGAAGCTTGATGGCATGTTGGATGGGCAATCACAGGAATACGAGAAAATTTGAAACCTCATCCAAATCAAAAGTATGTGCTGTTTTTATGTATTCTCTTCTTAGTACGTTTTGTACCTTGTGCATGTCTGAAATCAGCTGTTATCTGCAGGGAACCACAGTGTTTCCTCTCTTGATATCTGTCCTGCATGATCCAAATGAGTGGGAGAGGCCACACAGCTTTTATCCTGCTCATTTCTTGGACAAAGAGAAAAAGTTTGTCAAGCGAGATGCCTTCATTCCCTTTTCTGCAGGTTTGTGAGCTCAGCCATTACCACTGAGGTACATCTCTTCACAGGACAGTTGATTATTGTTCGTCTCTTGCAGGTCGCAGGATTTGCCTGGGAGAGAGTCTGGCCAGGATGGAGCTCTTCCTCTTCTTCACCACCCTCCTGCAGCATTTTCGTTTCACTCCTGCACCTGGAGTTTCAGAGGATGAATTAGATCTGACTCCAGCTGTGGGTTTTACTCTCAGCCCTTCGATTCACAAATTATGTGCTGTTTCCCAAATGTGAGGAAGAGATGGTCTTTACAAGCTTTCAGTCAATTTTAAGCAGAATATTTCCTTCTGTCCTTTTGTGTCCTTTATTTCAGAGTCACTGATTTACAAAATGTTTAGTTCATTTGTTCCTTTAGTTTCAAATTAATTTTATTAGCCCAGTCTCATGTAGGTAAAGATGTCATATCTGCGTGTTGGCTTTAGAATAGTCTCTGAATAGCTGTCTGTAAAGTTTTGATTGACAATAAAGGCAGAATGTTTTGATTACTTAAAAAAGCTACACCAGCACATGTCTCACTCTCTCACTTGCTTTTAAGCTGCAACATGTTAAACATTTTCCTCCACAATAAAGATCAAATGCTGCACCAGTGCATGTCATACTCATTACTGCATCTCTAGAGAGAGGACTCCTTCAGTTTCTTAGTAAGTACTCCCATGCCACGCCCCCTGGTGGTTGTAGAAGTTTACTGATGGGTTGACAAAACATTATTGTTACCATTGTTGGTTCAGCCGTGTGAGAGAGAAGGAGAATGTCTGAAATTGATTGAAATCTATCGAGGTTTATTTGTCTCAATTATTTGTTTCTTCATTATTTTTTGGGATAATTGAGGACATAAAATGGTTTCCAGACTCTTTGGGCCATTTTCTATCTGTCCGCTTCACTTTTTCACTTAGTGATACAAATTACTGTATTGTATTGACCTTAGAACTGAAGAAGCTTCTCGGATGAGAGGTGAAACGTCTTCAAGCAACTTAAAGAAGTCCAGACGCTTTTCTTTGCAAACTCCTTTGACTACGATGACCTGGATGACTGAGAACCTTCACAGACAGATACAAATTACTAATGACTCACACTTGTAGCTGTGTAAGTTGCCCATTGTTAAAGTGTACTGCAGATGATTCAGTTCATCTTGACGTGTTTTCAGTGGGAGAAACGTTTCATCCAAGTGACTTCTTCAGTCTTAGCTGAAAGCAGGTTTCTCCAACCTTATTGCTTCTCTTAGTCACTGCTATTTTATTTACCTGCTGCCCTTGTTGTTAGGAAACCTGCTTTGTTACCCAGTCACACTGGCCAAAACTGCTTGATTACCCGTTTTATCCCACACTCAGCTATGTCAAATAAAAAGTTATTTACCTTACTTTCTGATTTATGACAATTTGTCATATATTCAACTCTAAAAGTCAATACAAAAAATGAGCTTCAGTCTCAGATAATTTTAAAATATAGAAAAAAAATGCTGCACTTTAAAGTGTTTAGACAAATAACTGTGTTAATATCAGGTACACATATATACACATGTTTTCTGTTTTCTTTATTTTCATCCTGAAAATATAATATTGACACAGACCAAAGTACTAACTGCAACATTAATCATTTACTCATTCATAACCACAGAACACTGTTTGTACTGTTTATCCCTGTGCAGTGTCTTCAGTGCAAGTAACAGAGTGTATATTTTACTTGAAAACCATGGGGATATTAAATGTTTTTCTTCAGGCCTTCAGTTCTACCTTCTTGTTGGGGGCTCTGACAGTCCTCCTGCTCATCTATTTAATATCCTCTGCTAGCTTCAATACCCAGGATCCCCCAGGACCCAGACCAATTCCCTTGTTTGGGAACTTGCTTCAGATGAACCTGAAAAGACCCTACAAAACATTACTGGAGGTGAGGTAAAGCTATTGGGCTGCTTTTCTTTTAGGCTGACTTGTAAATTCAGCTTTCCATGCAGCTCTTACAATTTCCAGGGTCCCTCTAATGTGTGTCAAAATATCAACATATTCTGCCCTTCTTAGCTGTCCAAGAAATATGGATCAGTCTTCACTGTCTATTTTGGACCCCAAAAAGTGGTGGTGCTGGCAGGATACAGGACAGTGAAGGAGGCACTTGTTGACTATGATGAAGTGTTTGGAGACAGAGATCCATTTCTAATTGTGCATGAAATGAACCATGGAAATGGTAAAAGAAAAAGTCTATAACCACATCATGTGTCATATTACTTTTTAGATCTCTTAAATTATTATTATTTAAACTCTGTACACACTTCATTACAGGAGTTGTGTGGTCCAACGGTGATTCATGGAAGGAAATGAGGCGCTTTGCACTGACTAACCTGAGAGACTTTGGGATGGGCAAGAGAGCGTGTGAGGACAAAATTATCGAAGAATGTCAAAGACTCCTTGAAGTTTTTAAGAAATTTAAAGGTAAGATTTGTTTAATTAAAAAAAATTTAATGACTTTAATTACCATTAGATTAATTTGACTGTTATTTGTTTTTCACTCTTTTCATTTGTCTTGTCACAGGAGAAGCTTTTGATACAAACCAAAGATTATCCTATGCAGTCTCTAATATAATCTGCTCCATGGTCTATGGAAGCAGATTTGAATATAATGATCCAGAGTTTACATCTCTGGTAGATCGAATGAGCAGAGGGGCTAAACTTTTGGGTTCTCCTTCAGTACAGGTAATTTATACAGATACTTTCATAAGTACATAAAGCATCAGTTGTTGTAAATGACAAAGTATTATTGTAGTTACTGATGGTTATATGATTTTTGACAGATGTACAACATGTTTCCAGCACTCTTCAAGTGGAGTGGTGCCAGGAAGGAACTGCTCAAATTGTCTGCTACCAGTACCAAACAAAACAGAGCCTTCTTCAGTCATTTACAAGAGACTCTGAACCCACAGATGTGCAGAGGCTTTGTGGATGCCTTTCTGGTCCGAAAGCAAACTCTGGAGGTTGGTATTTCTATCATCTTTCAAGTTGGTAGTCTGGAATTATTAACTGAAGCTCTGGGTGAAACTGTGCGCATTCCTGCTGAACTATGGTGAAAAGAAAACAAATATGCTGTGTCCCAGTAGGAACAAAGTACACCCTCTGTCAGTTTTAAGGGGATTAGATTTACTGGCATTTTATTTTTGCATGTCTGCAGGAATCAGGGATTACCAACAGTCACTTCCATGATGATAACCTTTTGATGACAGTAATGAACCTGTTTGCTGCTGGCACTGAGACAACATCAACTACACTGAGATGGGCACTTCTGCTTATGGCCAAGTATCCAAGGATTCAGGGTGAGGAGCCTGAATAATCCACAACTTCAATGCACTAATGAAATCAAATGACTGTCACAAAAAAAAAATCAAATAAATAAAGTCACTTTCATTTACAGCCGTTTCAAAAATTAAGATTTCAAAGGACTCTGTTTTAGTCCTGTGAAACACAAATTATTCCTTTGTATTATTGCAAAGGAATAATTTTTTCTTTTACAAATTATTGCTTCGTAGTGAATCAGAAGAGCCAACTCCCATCGAGTGAGAGCCAGCTCCCCACTTTATTTTAACCAAGTTTGTTGTGTTGCAACAGTATTTAACTGTCTTCCCACATAAATCACACACAGCATCATTTCTATGCTGAACGCAAACTGAGTTACGATCTGTGAACAAAGTCAAGATTCTGTGTTTTTGTGGTCTAATGTTTTGTGGCTCGAGTTTCTCATTGGCTCACACTCTGGCCGGTACGACAACAGCACTGCTTACAAACACAAAGCTCCGAGTGGTGCGGTGTGCTGAAAGGATAATTGGAGGTGAGCTTCCCTCCCTCCAGGACATCTACAAGAAGCGGTGCCTGAGGAAAGCGGGGAGGATCGTCAAAGACTCCAGTCACCCCAGCCATGAACCTTTCAAACTACTTCCATCGGGCAGGAGGTGCTGAAGTATCTGCTCCCAAACCAGCAGACTCAGGGACAGCTTTTTTTTATCAGGCCACCAGACTGCTGAACAGTGACACTTCATAGGCACCTCACTCTCACCTACCGGAACTTCAACACTATACACACCATGTTGTACATACATGCCATTTCTTTTGCGCAATATTCAAACTGTTGATCGTTATGTATTTTACATAGATGTATATACACGCGCGCACACACACACACATATATATGCATATATTTATATTTGGCATTGTTACGGGTTCGAAATTGAGGACGAGAGTAAAACAATGATGGTCCAGAAGAGGTCATTCAAACAATTGATTTTAATGAATGCACGCAGCGTGGAGAGGTGCAAACTGCAAAACAGTTGTACATCTCTACCCAAAATACACTCTAGATTGCTTTTATAACATCAGGGTATTGTAACGCCCCTTCTTGCGTTTACAAGCACATAATTTGCATGTACAGAACATTCATGTATTTTAAGAATTAAATGCAAACACAGAGGTTCCTCCTTGTGGCATACTCTTAAGAATATGGTGATGATCTAAGGCCTTTGAGGTCACCATGGACTGGACATCCTTCCGTCACCTGTAACTAAGCAAACTCAAATACCACAACAAGCTGAATACATTCAGGCCTTTGCTCAGCTACTATTTTACTCTACCAATATACTCAGCATATGAGTTATGATATATATATATATAACTCAATCATTTTAAAGTAGTTATAACTGCACCTGTAATAAACATGTTAATATTTGATTAGGATAACCCCTATAATATAAATTATAACATAATGCCAGCAGCTTCAATAAACACTTCGATGAAATGATAATTACTGCAATGATAAGATGATGGTTATGTAAAATAATCCCTGTAATTCCACAGCATACATATTAGTAATGTGCATACTCACATTCCTGCTCTTATATTTAGCTTGTTTCTTATGTTTCTTGGATTTTTGCACACCACTGTTGCTTGTAAAGCTTGCACACAAGAATCTCACTCACATGTGCTGCACCAGTGTACCGGTAATGTGACGTGACAATAAAAGTGATTTGATTTGATTTGAGCTGTAGCACAGACATGAATAAGAGGCGGAAGGCGATTGTAGTTCCTATTAACAGGGTATTGGCGACTATTCCCGCTAATTGCAGAGTTTACTTTGTTGGTATGTCATACTTACAAGTAAAAACAAATTTAATCAAATTAGATATTCATATAATGAATTAAAGCAGCACTGTAAAGAAGAGTAGGCCAAATTTCTCTACACCAATGTGAGAGACTAATAAAGTCCTATAACAAGAACTATTACTTTAAATGGGGTGCACCTATTTTTTACAAGATTGCATAGATTTCTGTGAAAGTGGAGTGTTTGAGTGACTCCAATAGGGATGAAATTCAATTATTGTTACTTTCATACTCCAGTTGAAGTCCAGGAGGAGCTGAGGAGGGTCATAGGAGACCGACAGGTGCAGGTTGCTGACAGGAAAAACCTGCCCTTTACTGATGCTGTCATCCATGAGACACAGAGACTGAGCAGCATCATCCCCACTGCACTTCCTCACAAAACCACCCGAGACATCACTTTTCAGGGTCACTTTATCAAGAAGGTGAGACTACATAACACACCTGTGTTTAAAAAACCCTGGCCTGCACTAAGCCGCCATGTGTGAGAAAATATAACTGCATCCTGGATTGCATATGATCATCTTGTGTAAGGGTCATGGCTTGGTAGTGCAGGTAGGAAAACATAAATACAGATAAAATACATGTAAATACAAGGTGGGGACAGGTTTTAGCAGTCTGTGTATTGTAATTTGTGCAGGGAACCACAGTTTTTCCTCTCTTGACATCTGTCCTGCATGATCCCAACGAGTGGGAGAGACCACACAGCTTTTATCCTGCTCACTTCCTGGACAAAGAGAAAAAGTTTGTCAAGCGAGATGCCTTCATTCCCTTTTCTGCAGGTTTGTGAGCTCAGCCATCACTGTTTAGGTTACATCTGCTGACAGAACAGCTGAACTTGTTCTTGGATTGTCTCTTACAGGTCGCAGGGTTTGCCTGGGAGAGAGTCTGGCCAGGATGGAGCTCTTCCTCTTCTTCACCACCCTCCTTCAGCATTTCCGTTTCACCCCTGCACCTGGAGTTTCAGAGGATGAATTAGATCTGACTTCAGCTGTGGGTTTTACCCTCAGCCCTTTGCCTCATAAACTGCGGGCTATTTCCCGTATGTAAGGAAAATGCATTTGAACGCTGTACCAGTCTTCTCTGAATCACGTTATTATTTCAGGACATACAATAATAAATTTGTAGAAGAAATTGATTAGGTAATGGCTTCTTTGCAATTTTTATAGTTTACAAAGCCAGGGCTGACCTCTGGGCCATAGGTTTGACATCGATCCTTTAAATTTAAGTTTTTTGTACAACCCAATCACATGAATCTAAGTGAGCATTTTCTCCTAGAAATGGAGTCTCCAATGAGTTTTTTTGTAAGTTGGTTGATTGTTTTGCTCAATATTTTCACTGTAACATAAAAATGTTGCACAAGCACATGTTAATCTCTCTCTTGCTCATGAAGACTTCATATTTTCTTCATTTTCTCCATAATAAAGTTGAAATATTAAAATGAATACACCCCACACTCATCATTTCCCTCCTCACTTTTCCTTATATATCAAAATGGAGTCTTTTTATGAGTAGCCAAGCCAAATAGGTGTGGAATAATTATACACTATTCTACAATCCATCATGTTTAGGTAGTCAGTACTATATGGGAGGCAACACCCATATAGTACTGTGCAGAAGTCTTGGGCCAGCTTTGATTTCTGTATATTTTGCTTCCATGAGACACACTTTCTTGTCATTTTTCAGAAGTGCTCCTTAGCAATAGTGCAGAAAGATGGATCTAGACCTTCAGTTCATTCATCTGGTGTTTGCTGAAGCGGCATTAGATGTGCTGTCAGTGGAAGGTGGCTGTCAAGAAGCCATTCTTATAAAAGAGAAAACGACTAAGGTGTGCCAAATTGTTTGTTACAGCACACCTTAGTGTGCTGTAACAAACAATTTGTCCATAAGGTGGAGTTCTAAGTCAAGTTACGTTACTACTGCAAATGTAGCAGCCCATTATGCATATTGATACGTCGAGGGCCACAAAAATATGACACTTTTTGTTAAAAAAAGAAAAACCCAACACGTCCTGTATATTATTGTTCCACACATCTAATGTTAGGTGGGAGCTTTTCACATGTATAGTTTCTTTCAAGTATGTTTCATATATAATTGTAACATCAGTAAAAAAAATAATAATAATTTTTTTGTTATTCACAAAAATGCATTCATTATTGACAGTTGGAAATCACAATAAAACTGATAACTCTATATTATGGGATGTGTGTGGATATAAATTTATGTCATAAGAATAATTAGACTGTAGTCTATTTGCTTAGGTCTATCCCAATGTATTCCAATGTATTTAAATTCATTCTTACTAAGAAAAAGCGTTCAGGCCCTGAAACAATATATTCCAAATCAACAGTTATAACAAGTGGAAGAAAATCCAATTTGTTGCAGATATATCACTTGTTGACCTCTTCGTCCATCAAAATTAACCAATCAGAGAGCACCACCCGATCCAAAAAAGGTAGCGAATACTCTCTGACCCGCCCCTCTTTGTTAGCTCGACCAATGAGAAGCTGTTGTGCACTGGCAACCGTAGGGGATACGAGCGACGGACAGATACGGGAGAACAGTGGCCGCTAGTAGGACCGTTTTATCCCCAATGATTTAATCATATGAGCGGTTAAAGAAGCGTTTTTATCACCATGAAATTGGATTTTCTAAGGAGGTAGCTGATATCGAGGCTCCTTGCAGGCTACTGACAGGGAGAAATGCAGAGACGAGGTAATTTCCCCGTATTGTGGTGGTGGGAGGCAACGGCCCCCGCAGTGTTCCGAGATAGAGCGGCAAAGCTAGCAAAAACAGTAGATGGGAACTTCCTTGACGGCGCTATCAAAATAAAAACATATCCACAGACAAATGATGTGTTTCGTTACGGTTCTTTGCGTAGTTACTTTGAACGCGTTTTAGAAGCCTTACAGGCAAGCAAATGATGGAGTTGTGTGCTCTGGTGATTCGCAGTAATCAGTTGTTATAAACGATTGACCAACGTACTGATTTTATTTTGAAAGGAATCGCGCTCTAATTCCTTCTTAGCAAATATTAGCTTTTGCTAGCTTGACATATAGCAGAAGCGGTGAAGTTACAAAGCCTTGACCCAAAACAAGACTTTAAAGCCTGTGGTGGACAACGCCGCTTTGTTATGAATGGAACACACCTCGCCTTGATGACTGATTTTCAGATCAAATGCCTTTTCAACCGGAAGTCCGATTGTTTATGTGAAATAGAAGCCTTGCTGGAAGACACGGTACGGTCAGGATGATAAGGGTTAAGATATTTCAGCTGATTCAATCAAAAGAAAAAACTTAAGTAGACATTAAGTTGCCTTTGCTCGGTTAAGTTACACGATAGTGAGATTTAATCAAAACATTCCGCAGATTGCTATGTTGTGTCGTAGCAAAATAAATACTGTGTATTTCATACTTATGAGTTTATATGACTGCTAATGTGGATTTTTAATGCTCAGGAGGTTTTTTTTATCAGCTGTTGAGCTACTCTGGAATCAGAAGTTATTATTTATGCATATATTGTTTTTGCTACATTTATTGTGGACTTTTGCTGCATTTTTGGCTTCTTTATCACAATCACTCCTTTTCTTACATAATGATAACGCTGATCTTTTTTGTAACAATTCAGTGAAAGTACCTGAAAAAATCCCCACCGTGTTATACAAACACTTTTTGTAGTGATCCTTGCTGTGCAGTCATGTACATGTACTGTTGTTTTAAAAAGCATAGTTGAGTTAATGCGTTTTCTTTTTCTTTTTTTTTTCCATTACCAGGTTAGACCTTGAAGATCAACATGTGCTTTGCACTGCTGACTAACAAAAAGAAGCTCTTGTAGCTGGAGGAAGATTGCCTACCCTAACATTTCCTCCTCCTCTACTTCTTCCTGGGGCCAATGACCGGACCCAATTCCCCAAGCCGGACTGGCACCTCTACAGCTAAGCTGAGCAGGCATGGCCGGTCCAAGAGCACCAGCTCACACTGCCTCCTCCGCTGCAGCACCCAGGAGTCCTCCTCTTTGTCTCCCCCAAAGAACAGTTCGAGATCCCCCGAGGAGGAAGAGGAGAAGGATGGAGGGGTTCTTTTCTACGTTAATCGATCTGGTTTTCCTATCGAGAGTGTCACCTGGGAGAGGATGTGGTCCCATGTGGCGGCCGTGCACCCTGACGGCCAGGAGATGGTGGACAGGATACGAAATGCTGCATACCTTCCCAAGGTAAGCCAGCTGGCCGAGGGACTTTGCCATCTCTGTGCTTTTTAATTCTCTACTGCAACAAATGTCTTTATTAATTAAACTAGATGTTATGCTTAGACATCTGTTGGTTTGTTTCAATTTGTTACCATCGTTAATGTGTTACAGAAGTGCATGCCATTTTTACTCACCACAGTAGTAAGGTTGGAATTGTTTTTACCTTGTATGTATGTGCATGTCCTACAAAAGCAGGTGTTTGTATGTCTACCTTTCAACACGAAAAGGTTCAAGTATGTATCTTACATCAAAATGAAGGCCAAGTTTGATAATGATTTGAGAAGTAGCTTGCTCTGAGGCAGTTGTGATCCTAGCGCTTTCTGGACTCTAGTTTTTTAATATTTCATTACACTTAAATGAAGTTTATTGCAGCATTTTGGTGTTCACTGCACCCCAGTTTTTCTTTTGCCTGACTTCTTTTACACCTGAGAAAAACTTAAAGGTGTCAGTGGTGCACTGGTAAAAACTGTGCAGAGGTTGCATACGTTTTTTCCATATGATCCAGTTTGTTAGGTTAATTGCTGTTCTTTAAATTGCTGTGGGGTTTTCCATCTCTCTGGCAACTAGTATATACTCCAGCATAAACCTGGTTGGGAAAAGAAAACCTGGTTGGCATAGCACAAGACAGTTGAACTATTTTTGTCAAATTTTCCTGCTAATTTTCCTTCTTTCTCATAATGCCATGGGTTAATATTTCTCAGTTGAGCCAGAGGGCTTTTCAAATGGCATCACTGTGTGTAGTAGTAAAAATATGACAGATGTGCACAAAGGTTTCTTCACTGTTAATCGACTTTTTGTGAAGGGTTTCACTGAGCCCTCTGAGGTTCCTTAAATCTTCTCATCACAAATAAATTCAAAGATATTCTGAATGTGCTGAATGTTCTAGGCTGTCTGGTTTGTAGGGACTCTGTGATTGCCTGGGTTAGAGATGGGTATGTGGAATCGCCGTGTTGGGACATAACTCTGTCCTTACATAACATACTTGGCTACCACAAGATATTGCTGGATAATATTAAATCATTGAGAGTTTTTTGAACTAACAGATGAATTTTAAAAGCATTATATATAGTATATATTCTATATTATATCCTATCTCGCAATGCACTTACTCGTCATTTTTATTATTGATTAGTATGCTTGCTATTTCCTTAATGAATCAAAGTGAAGCTATTTAATTGTTTTTCACTTTCATTCTTGTATGACATGAAATCCTCACGTCTGATTAGCTAAAACACATTTTAATTCTTACATATCCTATCTATAACCAGGCGCATAATCGAGTATAAACTGTTATTCACAGATTCAGTGATTAAAGTTGACTAAATTTAATTGACTAATTGTTGCAGTTCATTTGTTAACATTGCTAAGAATTTTTTTTAATAAATATATGTATCTGAGTCACTGCGTTATTAAAAAATACCATTAGCTTGCTGTGTTCTCCTTCCTGCTGCTGTGACTGTTCCAACTTTAATGAGGTATTTATGTTTGTAATGTTAGTTGGGGTGTCAGATAGTGTATCTCCAAGTCGTTGGCATAATGGTCGCCTTAGGTGTTAATGTCAGCCTGTTTTCACACTCTGTTGTTTCTCAGATACATGCTCTCAGGTGTACACACAGACAAATGCATGGCATTACCATGACAACAGTAGTGCTAAATTGAGCCACCATACCTGTCAGTTGAAATTAGTTCTGCATTTTGGATTTGTCACATTGTGTGTGACTCGGTGTCACTTCTGAAACACACGCGCGCGCACACACACACACACACACACACACACACACACACACACACAGGCTTATTATCATAACCTGTCTGTTTGTTAGAAGACTGTTTCAATAACAATAATAGGGTATGCTTATAGTAGCATTAAGACCCAAGCAGCTCGCCAAGAAAGTGCTGCTCTCAAGGAGATTTTATACATATATATATATTTATCTTTGTCTGTTGCTTCTGAGGCCCCTCAGCCCAGATTTTCCTCATAGTTTCCCGTCAGTGATTTGGATGAATGCTTGTTGTTTTGCAGACAGAGGTGAAGGGAATCCGGTTGTTGTTTGGCTCTGCTAATTGGCCATGTGGTCATTAGTGACCTGGTTGGCTAGCAATGCCAAACTCACTTACTGTGTTCCAGATACAAGGACAACACCAGGTTGTGTGTGCACACAAACACACTAAACTGTGCCTTGTATATGTAGAAGTATCTACCTTTGGACAGATTTAGCCTTGCATATTGTAAGACACACTACAACTTGTAGTCTTCAGTGAAGCAATATTTAATACTAACAAAATGTAAACACATTTTTATGTAAACAATGAATCTACTTTTTAAAACCTTCAAATTGATGGGGGTTTTTTCTTCAGTGTGCCTAATCTAGACTTGCATATATTATGAATCAAGTTTCACAAATAACCTGTTAAATAAAACTGGACTACAGCTCGTAGTCTGTGTTCTTAGTTAACTCGGTATCGCTGCCCATGAACATGATTCCACTTCAAAGGTGGAGTTGGAATCTGTCCCGCCGCAGGTCAAGATCGGACCACCAAAGTCACTAGTGATTCTAGCGTTATTGAGAGCTTAGGCAAAAATTCACAAGGGTCACCTTCAACTAGGCGTCAGTACCATTATGTTGCAAAATTGGCTTAACTCAATTCAATCTCATAACAGCCAACAGACTTCCTCTGCTGGCTAAGTTAACCAGTGTGCTAATATGAAGTTAAGTAATGTTAAGAATCACCACTCAAATCTGATTTACAAAAAGAATTTAAAGAAACATCTGCTGTGTAAGTTATGCTTCATTTACCATTTTTGTTATTTGTTTCCATGGATTTCGATTCCTATCTCTGTCTATTGTAATGTCTTGCGTTGGTGCTTTATGCAGGTATCTCCATTGTCAGTTGGTTTCCATTGTAGCTTTGTTGATATGTAACCTGATACTCCTTCTAGTGTGTGTGTGTGTGTGTGTGTGTGTGTGTGTGTGTGTGTGTGTCTAAAAAGTGTAAAACAGGTGGTTACCACAGATACAGTCACAACTAACCAAGGTGGGTTAACTGTGCCTTAAGGTGGGGAAAGAGAACGAGGAGAAGATGTGAGGATGAAAACAGTTTTGCTTTCATAATAGGACCAACAGTGAAAGCCAAAAATGTTTAATTAACTTGTTAATTAGCATATTGTCATCATATAGTGTAATCTGAATTTGGTAATCTCTGTTAATGTGACATTTCTAACAGCTGCTGTTTATAAACTGTAAATTTGACAGTAAGACAAATGGCGAGAACAACATCATTAGCCACGATATAACTTTGTAAATAAATTTTATGAATTTAAGTTTCATAATGCAACACGTGGTAGCTTGACATGCTTTTTAAAATATAGGTCAGTATTATAGTCTATGACCAGAATCCTTGTCACCATTCTCTGTGTCCTCATTAACAGAATACCACAGCACCCAAATAATCCCTCTAATACAATCTGGGTGGTGGATAATCTCTGAATACCAACTGGACTGCCTGAAGGGTTTTTGATGGGGAAACAAAACAAGCAAGAACTCTACAGAACAAAGATCTGTTTTACAACCAAAGCTTGAAAGAAATTATTTGATTCAGGATATAGTGTCTCCAAAAGTTACAAGCCTTGTAAACTACACCATAATTTCAGCCAGTGCTCACTTTGCAATTTTTCCTGAGGGTTTTAAATTTTCACTCATTTTATCTGAAACATTTCGGTAAGCCCTAAAAGCACAGCGTGACAGGTTGAAGCATGAGTCTGTTCATTTCCTGCTGTGTGTTCTGTTGTGCTACGTCTGAGGCTTGCTCACTGGTCAGTGGCACATGAGCTAAATCTAACTGTACAGATGCTGTCAGTAGAGGCGAAGGATAAATTTGTTTTTCATTTCCTTTGCACTCTCTTTCCCCGAAGTACCCGATATCCATGGACCTGGTTTTCTAGGCTAAATCTGGTCGGGTAGTCGTGGCCTCTAAAAAGTCCCAGTCTTTACATCTACACTTGGCTGAACAATGGAAATTAATCTTTTCAGGCTATTACAACAGATTGAATACAGCTTATTTGCAACCATTCACTAAATCACACTAACCAATTTTCTTCTGATTAGAGGCTAAAATCAGGTGAAATTTGGTTCCTAAGAGACAACCAGCCATTGTTTCAAAAGTGCAGACATGTTGATTTTTATTTGGTTGTGATTCTTCTGGTTCCTGCTCACTATTTTAAATCACAAGACTTTGACTGCCTTTCTCCTAGCTTTAACTTGTGCTTTATGGACTGGATTTTGGTCCTTACTCTTATACACTTGACTGACTTTAATAAATACTGCATTATAGATTGTAATCTGTTGAGAGAGATGGGTTAATCTTTACTTTACTGATCCCACAAGGGAAATTGTTGTGTTACAGCAGCAGGATAAAGAATAAAAATACAATCTACAATAGGGCTGGGCTATATCATACCGTTCGCGGTAATACCGGTGTAATTTTGGGCAACGATAGGAAAATGAAATATCGCGATAGAATATGGGTAAAATGCGCATGCGCAGTGCCTTTGTTTACATATGCACATGGCAGCGACGCAGAATGAGAAGAGCGAAAGTTGATCGTTAAATGAAACGGATGAACCAGAACTGGTTTGTAAAAATGCTGCAACTTCAGTGGTGTGGAACTGGTTTAGCTTTCGTCCGTCAGATACACAACAAAGCACTATTTTTGGTAGCGCATGCTAGCGGGCCGTCGTTATTACCGTGTTGTTTGGAAAATACGGCACACTTAAAATCAATCCTTTGATTTTTCTGAAAATCGACAGTGCCCCTTATAATCCCGTGTGCCTTATGTATGAATTCTGGTTGTGTTTACTGACCTCGAAATGATTTTATGTGGTACACGGCGCTCGAAAATCTGTCAGATGTTTCAGTACGACTTTGCTAAACTACGAAGCTGCACCGCTTGATGGATTGTCAGAGCATTACGGCTATCATAGGCAGGAGCCTCGCAGAGTGATACGTACTGTGCTTCAACATAATATTACCGTATTGTGTGTGTATAACCTCTTTTTAAGTTTTGTGGATATTATACATGGTTATGCTGAGGATGTGTCGGCCAATTTCCACTGGAAATGCCTTTTGGTTAAACTGTCAGCAAGGAATTTGCATTTGCACTGTTAAATTTTATATAACTTTAATGCACATAAAAATAGCTGCTTGTTTAAGTGAAAATACATTGATGAGGTTTTTTGCACTAATAAAGTTGTGGAGTTGTAAAGTATTTTGTCTAGTATCAATTATATCGTCAGTTATATCGTTATCGCAAATTTTCAAATGTATATCGTGATAAATATTTTTGGTCATATCGCCCTGCTCTAATCTACAATAAACAGCATTAAGTAAAAGTCCTCCAGGTACATAGTGAGGGCCTTATACTGTCAGGAAAAAAACGTATGTATGCAACAGATTTTTAAAAAAGAAAAAAAAAATTAGGTTAAGTTATAGAAGAGTAAAAGGTACGATTAAGAGAGTAGATAGTAGAGCAAAGTGCATTAATAAATAATATGTGCACTATAAATCTAAGAAACAGCTGTAGAAAGATATAATACAGAAAGCTGAGTTTAGGTGTTGGTCCACAGACAGATAACAGGTTGTTTTTAACCTTTGTCACTGCGAACATATGTTTAGCATCATCATCATGGCCTGCTTACTTGGGTTTCCAAAAGAAACATGATGAAGCTGGAGCAAGACTTATGGACCAAGGATGAGCTTATCTTGAACTTTTCATCTGTTGCCACCACCCAACCTAAAAACCTTACAGCTCTGCAGTCTTCCTCTTACGTAGGCCAATCCCCATCCACTCTCAATGATACCGCTCATCTGGTCTGTTTTACATCACCACTGGAGGAGAGCCAGTTGTTTTGGCGAGATGCAAGAGCTCCTGGGTATAGCCAATGAGATGTCGCCCGGGCTAAAACCAAACTCAAAATCACATGTCTACTTCATGCAGCTCAGAGCCTCAAGCAGGAGGTCTGCTGGGGTTATATCTTCTGATGCCTGGAGATTTTGTAGCAGCGGTAAAAAGAAAGGGACAGGGGACAGTTTTTGACAGGACAGTAGAGTAAGTTGGAAGTCAGAGAGAGAAAACAGGGCAATGAAATGCAAAAAATGGCCCCTGCAGTGACCTTTTGGCATGTAGGTCACCTGCTCAACCCAGTGTAAAATATTAAAATGCCATCATGTGATGGCTTTTTTTACTTTACTTTTCTACATCTGGCAAAGTGGTGGTCATCAGGTTTTTCAGTTGTTTTCAGGGAGGAATTCTTTTAAGGGTAAATGTTTCTCTTCAATGATAATAGGATTTATTTATTTTGGGCGGCCTTAAGAGATCACAGTACAACTAGACCTTTTTAGCATTGCCACAGCAGAATGACCTGAGTGACATAACAAGTGACATAACAACAAGAAAGCAGGAAAAAATCTGCATCTGGCAGATTTACAAAATGATATAATTTTTGTGGGATAGTTTAGTGAATATGACGTGTTATATATATCAGGGTCCAGAGTAAAACAGTGCTGCTGAATTACAGACATCTCTATGTGTGTAATTCAAGTAGAAATGTTTTGGCTTGGACGTTAATACATATGGACGCCTGCCAACAAGGATTACTGTAGACAGATGTGCTCTGAGGCAAAGAATTACAGACAGCAGCAGTAATCTTCAGGAAGGTGTTTTTTGTGAGTGTGTGATTATCATAGTCTTCCAGCAGATACAAGCCACAGTTAAGTACTGCTGTCTGCAGTGAACTAGTGGAAGCCTTCAGGGAATGCTGTCATTACTTTTCATACAAATGAAAAAAGGAAGTCTTATGCTGAGGATTAATCATTGGTGTCTCAGCTGTCTTTTTTGCACACACACTGGGACCCGCACTCAGAGTAAAAGGCATTCCTGGGGATGTCCCGCTCTAAAGATAACTTGACAACAGGAAATTTGATCTGTCTCTCTCCCTCTCTCTGTCCTGCTTATTTGTTTTGAATATTTCATGCACACAGAGCAAAAGTGCTTTAAAGGTTGTAGAGGACACAGCTATCTGTAGTATCTGTCACCTTAGTGTTACCTAACATACATTAAAGACAAAAACACTCATCTGTGCTGTGAAAGTACAAAAATATTTCAAAAGCTGCTTTTTACTTATACTCCCAAAAAGCTTGGATAGATAAGGCATGGAATTGTAAATAAATTTGCACGTCTTGCTCAGCTTTACTTTAATAATTTGTTAGCAACAGCTGAGCCTGTTCTTAAAATTAGTTATAAAATTAGTTTTACTCTTGCCAATTATTTTGCAGTTCTCTGCTTACTATTTTCCACTTCCTTTTCTCTCTTATACTGCCTTTTACTGCTCATCCCCCATTTCCATCAAACAATTTAAAATTCAAAAACCAGTACTGTCATACTGTCTCCTCTGTGTCCCAGCTTTCAGTTGCTTTGTATTTTGTCTGTGCTGCTGGATGGGATATGTTAGTCCTTGAGACCCAGCAGAGGGGAGACAGATACAGATGATGTTTAGACCCGGTGGATGTAAAGCCTGCTCTGGACTGTAGAGGTGGAGAAAAAGCATGTTGGTGAAGATGCAGAAGGAGGACAAAGTGACATATGAGAAGAGGGAGAAAAACGGGGGGCGTTACAGAAAGGGGAAAAAGATGATAGATAAGAATATAATGGGAAAGAAAAGGCAAAAGAAGAGTAGACTAGAGATGAGTATAAAAACACAACAAAAGGATGGGTGGAGAAGAAAGAGGAAAAGGGACAAGATTACAGAGGAGAGAGGAAAACAGGAAAGGAACCAGTGACAGATTAATTATCAGTGTTAACTGGGGCTCTGAACTGATGCTCTCCAAGCTGAACTCTTAATGGAGAGGGGGAAGGCTACTGGATCCTGACACTGTGTTGCTGTCTACAGTATATTATAGTTAATAAGAGTGTGCTGCATATTGTACATATATGTCCAATAGAGCTGCCACGATTAGTCGACTAGTCACGATTACGTCGACTATCAAAATCGTCGACGACTGATTTAATAGTCGACGCGTCGTTTGAAGCTTTGTAAGATCACAAAAGACGCAGGAATAAGTAGTAGGATTTAAAAGTGTAATAACGGACTGAAACAGAAGATGGCAGCAGTGCATGTAAAGGATGCCAGCTGCCGTTAAACCCCGAAGAAGAAGAAGCTGTGTCCCAGAATTCATAGTGCGGCCCAGCGCAGTTGTCAACAATGGCGGCAGCTAGTTAGTTTTAATATTACTCTTATTATTCTTTCTGGGTCACAAAATAAACGTTTAACATATTTTCAAGCTGTAAGTTTTACGTCCAATCGATGCATGATCTGATTAGTCGACTAATCGCAAAAATAATCGGTGACTAGTCGACTATCAAAATAATCGTTTGTGGCAGCCCTAATGTCCAATGTGATTGCTTAACGCATGCTTCACAAGGACATTAAGCTGTGCGAATCACCGTCATCCTTTTACTGTAGCGGAGAGGAGAGAGGGGAGGATGATAACGGAGAGATCACCACTCATCTCACTCCCTGACCCAGACGAAAGCAGCTTTAGTGTGTTTGTGCACGCGCACATGTGTGTTTGTGTGTCAGCTGCTGTAGCAACTCTATAACGCCTTAGTGAGGATTTCACTACACGAGAGATTATGTGGTAGTAAAACCTGCTATTTACTGGTTTGGGCCAGCTGGCAGACTGATTTATGGGCTGAATGACTTTTGACTTGCCTAATAACTGTACGAGTGGCCAGTTGGCTGATTATTTTATTTGCTCTGTGACTTACTGTCTGACAGGTTGGCTGGCTGGTTTGGGGTCTGCTTTAAAGTCGATTTGACTTTTTTGTCTGTATGAAAACATAAGTTAATTGGCAACCATTACCATTATCCATATTAGATTAAACATCTGTGTGTGTAACCTGTATACTGCAGCAGTACTATACTGAGTAGGATAAGGCTAACTGTCAAAATTGTCAAACCATCGTAGATTATGGACAAACCAAGGGACCTAGATGAAGCAGTCTCAGTTTCACTGAGGGCCACACTGGCCCAAACATAAATACACTAAAGTGTGTATGTGAATTTTAACTGCATGTCCCACATAACATATCACATAAACCCTTGAACCAGTCCAAAGTTAATCACCTTTGATCATTTCAATCAATTTCAATCATTTCATAAAGCTTTGCCTTCTACCAAGAAGCTGGCTGCACATAGAAATGAAATTAGCATTTCTATCATTTTAAGTTTGGGCTCAACATATTATGCTGCAGTTGCATAAGTATGTTTTGGGTTACAGTGTGACTCTGTTTGTTGTGACAGCATTAGTGATTAAATTAGAAATGTATCTGTTTATCATACATGAACGAGGCCAACAACTGAAGCGTGTAGGTGAAATACCTCCTGTGGGACTGTAAAACAAACCTTTCTGACTTCCTTCTTTTTAAATCTTTCTTTATGGAAATGAAAAACAAGAGACCGAAAACACTGTAACATGCAGAGCTGTGTCACCATGTTGTTCTGTTGTCCTCCTTCTCACTTCCCTCTTTATGCTGTCAATAAAGAATGGAGCAAAACCCCACAGGAAATGATAGGCCTTGTGCTATGGTTCACCCTTCCTGCACACAAACACACGCAAACACACACACACACACATATGTACATCACGCAGGCTGCCTGTGTATGAGGAAGTTTTGGTCTGTATCTCAGCCTGACTCACCCTCTCTTGGTGTGGTCGCGTCCGTTTGTGTATCCACACTTGCAGCCCCTGTTTCCTCTTTATAGTGGTTCTTGTTGAGGTGAAACAGCTGCCAAAGCAGCAGTGGGAGTTCATTTTCACCACATGTTGCTTTTCACCATGTGGGTGTCTGTGGACGTAGAGGTGGTGCAGAGCACATGACCCTAATATCTTGGGTTAGAGACTGGCTCATGTTGTGTGTCAGACGTGCACTGCACTCGAGTATAAAGAGAGGTGAGTTTCTAATGAGATGTTTGTTGCCTAAAAATAGAAGACTGGTTTAAGGAACAGCAGTGTGTGGCAGCTGTATGAGATGCAATGAGTCACAGCACATTAGGAATGCAGGGTTTTTTTAAAGATGGCGGAAGGTGGTTTTGGGGCTCTGAGTGTTACCACATGTCAACTTACTGAAAATGATGTGGAAAAAATATCTCTAATGTTCTCTCTTTTTCTCTTTCCAGCATCCAATTCCCTCAATTCCAACTTTCAAGCCGTCCATGTCCGTCCCAGACTGGCTGTTGGCCGTCCAGAACTTCATGAAGGCTTTGCAGTATCCTTTATCACAAGCACGACAGGCATGACAGTATAAGCTTTTATCTGTCAGGTGGAGCTAGTCCTGCTTGTGCCTCATGTCATTGGATGCTCTTATAGACTTTAAGTGATCAAGACACCACAATCACGTCTGTCAATAGGAATTGAGGGACAGCACTGAAGTGTTGTAAAGTTGCTATTGTCCCTGACATTTCCATCAGATATAACCACACAGGAACTCAGTTCTTTGAAATCAAGAAGAGCCGTCCACTGTGTGGGTAAGTGAAATGCAGCTTTGGCAAGTACATGTAATTACTGTGACTCAATCACAGTAATATTAACAAAACTGTCCTGTCATCACTCTTCATGTAAACATCCCTTTGTCATCATCTTTACTGAATGGATGAAAAGCTGGCTTGAATAGGAAGCAACAGCTTAGTTCACAGCTAAGAAGAACATTGAGGGAAAAAAAACAGAATTGATTACTTGATTATGACTTTGGGATGTAACATTACCACAGTGCCTAATTCATGTGTGTAATTCAACCCTGTCTCTGTGCAACGTGTATTGCTTCCAACCATTCCCTTTCCTTCCTCTTCCTCGTCTCATCATCTTCCTCCCCATTCAGATTAATGGAGACGGCGAGAGAGATGATCAGGGAGTCTTTACCAATCAAATGCCTCGAGGCCGTCATCTTGGGAATGTATCCTTTCCTGTACACACACACACACACACACACACACACACACACACACACACACACACACACACACACACACACACACACACACACACTAAGCAGAGGGCCAAAAGGTCATTTTGTTATCTGTGGGTGAAATCAATAAGACATGCTGCTGTAATACCCTAATGCTCCCCACCATTGCCACTCTTTCCAGCGCTGCTGTGTTGCTTGGCAACAAGCCCACTTCAAAGTTTAACCGACCCCCCCCCCCCAATACTCACCAGCTTAGTATCATCCAGCAGAGCTTAAACTTTAAAGCAGCAGTGCTTATTTTTGCAACTCCTTCTCTATTTCAATTTGAGAAAGTGTTTTTTCAATTCCTTGAAAACATGTTGCTTTACAATAAGAATCTGAACTCGTTCTTCATCATTATCCTAAAAGAAAGTCTTTGTCTTGACTATTTGCCACAAATGATTTGCCAGTTGTTGTTTTTTTGTTGTTGTTTTTGATATGCTGAACTGTAATGCTTTTCCATGCACTAAACTCCAAATAAAGCCACACAGAGATGCTTAAAAACTGCCGTTACTCTAGTGGCCACTTGGTTCCAAAGGCCAGTTGACACCCAAATGCCCATCTTCACAGAAATACACTTGTACTGTGTTTGTGTTTCATTTTGAAGAAGCTGTTATAAAGTGATTTTATTTTTAAATGGTAAATTTACTAAGGCGCTGACCCCAGCAGTGTAATTCAGCCTCATTCAGCTGTTAAACCATCCTTGATTTAGAGTTATTGTTTAAAACGACTGCTCTAGCAAATGTGCTCCTTCTATCTGTTTTGTTTCATTGATTATGTTTATCAGACCAAAGTAACATGGCAAAAGTAACATTTTTCCATATTTTAAAAATATATTACAAGCTTTAACCATTAAAATAAAAGATACAAAGTATTTGATCTATCAGCAGATGTTGCACAGTTGTGTGATAGTTGGATGGTCCTGTGTTTAAATCCAGTCTGTGGCCTTTGTAGTGTATACCCCACCTGTTGCCCCAAGAGAGCTTGGATATGCTTCATCCCTTACACTGAATTAGATAAGCAGAGGAAAAAGGAAAGATGATTTTTCAGAAGTTGAATTCTTTTTGAACTTTATAAATCCTACCACACTGCATTGCAAAGTTTCATTGATTGGATTTGCACACCTGTGAAATAATGGCTTAGTTTACAAAACAAAATATATTAAAATTGTTTCAGTACAAGCAAATACTTTTCAAATACAAGCAGCAGGTCAGGAAACTAGGACTTTTGAGTGTCACCAGATGAGAGATTTCTCTCCCCGTCTGTGAACTGATGGTCCAGTTTCGCATGTGCTAGTTTCGTAGTTGCTTTCCCCAAGGGCTGTCAGGGTGACAGCTGACAGTGACTTTAATTGAGACTGGCTTTAGGGAGAGATAGAAATGGAGTGGGGGGTTGTTTTTTTGTTTGTTTGTTTTTCCATTTGATGCATGCCCTTTTAAGAACCCCACAGTGACATTCATAGCAATAAGAGACAGTTATTAATTGTGTGGTTTCACCTTTGGTTGTGTTATGAGGTCAGGACAGACAGATAAATATAATTTAAGGGGGGGAAAAAAGGAAGTTCTCAGGCCCCAGCGAGAATTGAACTCGCGACCCCTGGTTTACAAGACCAGTGCTCTAACCACTGAGCTATGAGGCCTCACCTGTTGGCCACTGGTTTACGTGTAATTTGAATGTCAACCAAGGCCACACCAATTAGACACGCCTTCCTTGGACTCCAGCTATTGTTAAGCTAA
The DNA here is from genome assembly GCF_013358895.1 of Oreochromis aureus. Lineage (NCBI taxonomy): Eukaryota > Metazoa > Chordata > Actinopteri > Cichliformes > Cichlidae > Oreochromis > Oreochromis aureus. Next base: position 22,669,939 of record NC_052956.1, on the reverse strand, counting down.
TGCACTACCAACCTAACCAGTTGATTTTGTAATGACTTAACGCACTTGATCATCAGTATTAAATAATGTCCTAAATAATATCATCACACGTAAAATACGGTGACTTAAAAGTCATAAAAATCTGTATGGATCATTGTGAAACAAGAATGACCCAGTGTCATTCACACACATTTACCTGCAACGTTAACCTACCTGGTAACACAATCAAAACACTTTATTTGTGAGAAAGAGTCACACTGTGAGAAGTAGTGGAAAGCCAAGATAGAAATATAGGCAAGAAAAAGTGATGAGTAGCCACTGTTGTAGTCTGTAATGGTGGGGGCTGTCTGTCTGGGTTTAGTCTGTCCTCTGCCTCTGGTTCTCTGTTCTTCCACGTTATCAGTGATCTGAATTCTCTCCAGGATATGCAGGGTTTATCTTAGGTCCAACCAGCTCTGTGTGTGTGCATGCATGTGTACGTGTGTGTGTGATGTGTCCCATTGTATTAGCCATCACTGACTGGTGCTTTGCAGAGTAAGGCTAGAGCACAAAGCAGCCTCCATTTGAATCCTGATTGTAACTCTTGATTAAAGGAAAAAAATGTGTGTAAATGGAATTTTATGCTTCTTCTAAGATGTTATCTTTGATCTTTGCACTGACATAGAAACTTGAGGAAGGGAGGGTGGAGGATTGGAGAGGAAAAGGAATAGAATAGATGATACAGAAGGTAAGAGGAACAGTGAGAGAGTTAATCAGAACATTGTTGCTGCATTGAATTTATATAATGCGTTTTCTCAGTTACCTCTGCTTTTCAGAAACAGAACAATGAAGTGTGGCTTTCTGTCGCATTAGAGCATGCCTGTGGGGCAGAGAAACGAATCCACAGAAGTTCGTTTTAATTTTTGCTTTAGAAATGACAGATGGATGAGTAGTGTGAGGTAGTGATAGGTGCTCTTGTAGTCACAGGCTCACCCAGGGAGCTACTGCTAGCAGTGTCGCATGTCCTCTGGCACAGGAAGTACGCCTGTCTAATGAGCCATTCATTAGCAAGAAACAGCAGGGTGTGTTGGTGTATGATTTTCATGTTTGTATTCATTCTGCAGGATAAATATTGATCCAAAGTGAAACACTCGCAGGAATCTGTCAGAGGAAATTAAAGCTGATGCCAAACATAAACATTTGGTGTCCAGGCATTCTTGTCATTGGTGGCTCATTCTTTTTTTGCCAGCGAAGAAAAGGAATCACGATAAAATATGACACTCCTAAAAGCTTCTTACTAATGAACTGTTTAAATATGATATTTGTTATTAGAATAGGATAAGACAATCATCAACCCTGATTTAAAATATCTCTTGTCAGAACCATTGTGGTTTTGATTAATTTCGTGACAGTTGGTTATATCAGGATACCCAGCATCAGTTTTTTCGGGCTTCTTGAGCTTCATTGGTAATCAACAGCAATATTCAAAGAATCAAAGATAGTGACTGTGCTGTGATTTCATCTTTATTTACATGATTGCAAAGAAAAAATGAGAACTAGGATGGGACGACAGAAAGAGCTGCTGTCTGACTGATCTAATCAACAGTGCAGAGAGAGAGCTCTGCACTGTGCCAGGAAGGCAAGATCTTGCTGCAAGTAGTGACCTCCATAGGCTTTTGTTGCTGAAAGGATGTAAAAAGTTGCAAAAAGTAGCAAAAAAATGACCAGGTTTGCGTTGATTTGATAAACTGAAGTGTGCCGATCCTTTTTGTAAGTGAGAGGGATGTCAAGTGGACCAGTTAAGAAGGTGTATCAATATCTGAGTCCGTGGACTGAAAACAGTGTGCCTACTTAAAATAATATTTCAATATATGATCAATATGATAAAAACAAAAGCACATTCTTAACACATTTAACTCTATTTTGACTGTGCTATTAATTGATTACAAGTTATTTTGTTACTGGGAATAATGCAGGTGGTATGTTTAGGCACAAATAAAACCTATGTGTGACCGTCCGAGCATTCATCTAAAGGTTTAGTCACTTGGGCAGCACGCTGACTGTGGAAGTTCAGTGGTTTCTTTATTCAACTGTCCAGCCAACCCAGTTTAGGTCCGTGTTCTACTTTAAAACCACAGGCTTCCCCAAACAGCCAGAAACCCATACACATTGGTATGTCCATGTCATCAGTGGTCTACTTGTGTGGATGGTCCTTTGTGAATATTTAATGAAAACACAGCAGTGCTGTGGCATCCAGGCTGGTGAAGTGACAGACATGTGTTCTAACCAATGGCAGGCTTCCATCCATGGGCAGAATAGGGCAGATGGCTAGCTACTGGCCCACAAAGACATCTTCCAAGTTTCTCTGTTGCTGTATGGTAGAACAGATTGCAGATCTGTCTAAATATAGATTTAATAATTTACTGAAAATCTGATCTTTTGGATGCATTAAAGTTGCATTTCCTTCTAATAGCGAGTAGCTATACATTTTTGTGATTGCAAAAAAAAGAGCTAATGTATAGAATTCAATTGGAAAATCAACCTTGATCACTTGATTTGTCACCTCAGTAAAAACCTTCCTCATCAGTATTAATAGCCAGTCTTGAGTTTGACCTAATACCTCATGAAGCTTAGTTTCTAAGTTAAATATGTGATAAAGAAGGGTGTGTTTTTGGGCGTGACCTAAAACAGGACTGACATGTCTTTATGGTATGAACATACAGTCGAATCCCGCCTTCATTTGTGACGTCTTGGTGAGTCACTAGGATCAGCAGACATATGACCTGATGTGTATGTGTGTGTTATTGTGTCCTCTGTACCAGACAGATCATATCTCTCTGCCCCTGTTTTCCTTGTTGAATAAATGGAAACACATCAGTGAACCTGACAGATTCAGTAAGACAGAAGGAGCTGCACAAACTCACAAGAGCACACAAACTGTGTTCAGAAGACATTATTTACCCAGTGACATTTTCATAGTATAGGCCTTCTGAGAGTCAGACTGAATCTCATTTCACACAACTCAAGCTGCTCTGCTTCCTCTGCTGTGACAAATTCAAACAAATACACTCTCACTCTCAGGTTTGTACTCAAAGGTAATTAATTTTTGAACAGTTCCAGAGGTGCAGTAAGAGCGTAACAAACATTTATTTTACCCCAATAATATTTTTACACCACAAAAAAACGTCCAGATCTTTCCTTAATCCTCCGGTGTTGATCAGCTACCTGACCAATGGGCTGACGTCTCTTGAGCGTTTTCCCATCAGCTTTAAGACCCAGTTTTCGGGTCACTGCTTTCACCATGTTGTGCTGGGCGTCTATTGCAATGGCCGGTATGGGTCGCTCGGTATGAGCCGCCGCCAGGACCTGATGGACAAACCACTCACCCATCGGACTCTCGGAGAACTGGTGGCTGAATTTGAAAACTCCTACAAGAGATACCAGCACACACTAAAGAAGGTAAAGGGAGAAGATAAAGGGTATAGGAAATAAATGCAGTCCAAGAGTTAATGAAGAACCTTTTAGCACATTTTCTGTTTCTACCAGGTGAAGATTGGTTTGTACGTGCCTCACGACCCACATGTCTTCCAGCCAATTGAATGGAAGCATTTGGTGCTGAACCTGGCCTGTTTGGGAGCTCAGGAGATGAAAAAAGAGCTAGAGAAACATGGGCGGGACATGAGGATGAAGGTACATATTGTGTATTCACATACAGATATGCTCCAGGGTATTTTTCGCTGTGCACTTAATTAGCTTTTGTGCCACAGCTCTGTTATGGGAATTTGCTGCCCTTCCACTTCCAAAAGCTAGGCAGTACAGGAAAAAGCAATCATCAATGGCAATATATATGTTATTGATTAAATCAGAAACGGCATGAAAAAGAAGAACTGGGGTGATGGTGGGTTGCACAGTGGCTTGCAGATTCATAGCAAATGCAGGTAGGGTAAAGCTACTGTGGCTCAGGAGGTAGAGCGATTCATCTACCAATTGCAACATTGGTGGTTCTTTTCCCATCCCATGTGAGTGTGTGCAGATGTTAGGCAAGGTGCTTGTATGAATGTGTATTACACTACATAGACACTAGATAGAGGCTCACAGCATTGCTCCACCATTTAAAATATTCAGAAAATGTCAGATCAGAAACACCTTCGTTGGTTTGAAAAAAAAGAGAAAAAAGCAACTTTGTGAACATTCAGACTGGCAGACTTGGATATATTATGTATACAATAATGCATAAATGCGAAAAGGTTTGCACACTAAGGGAGAAAGTAAGAACAGCCTGGAATGGGAGAGAAAACCGGCAGCCCACAGTCAGCAGCAGTGAAAAATACAGACCACAAACAAACCACAAAATAAATCAGGCAAGATGGTGAAAAACTGAATATTAGGTGGTGAAAATGGGAAAAGTGGGTAATTCCACACTGTGGGAAAGAGGTCTGTTTGACAAAATTCAGTGAAAACAGTTTCACTAAAAAAGATGAAAATGTCTGTCAAACTTAGATCAAGTGACAAAAATGACCTTTTTAAAACCAAACACACACACACACAGTGTCATTTTATGGTCGTATGAATTAAATTTTAAAATAAAAGCAACTTTGCTATCTGTGATTCAAATCTGATGCAATTTTTTGTATCCTTTGTTTGGACAGACATGGCATTTTTTTAGAGAATGAACCAGGGAAACACCTTTATTATATTTTTCCGTTGGACCAGAGATGGATGTAGTTTCCTTTGGGCTGAACATGGAATATAAACTGTCAAGAGTTATTTAGGGCACGATGGGGACGAAGGAATGTGTGAGTGTACGTGTGAGGAAGGGAGACACAGAAGTGCTTTGCACAAGGTTAAATGTTTTATGAGCACCCGTATGTTTTTATTTGTATTTATTATGAGATTCTTTCCTTTTTGTGTGTATTCGTGCAGCATTTGCAGGTCCATGAAAGCAGTGTGTGAGTAGCTGTGTGATAGACGCTGATGTTAGACGGTGATACAGTATATAACGTGTACTGTATGTCAGCAAGTTATGTAGGTCAATAAGGTTGCAGCTGTCTCGCACGCACATAGAATCACAGGCAGGCACAGGTCAAGTGCAATGGGGTTTGTGAGACTTTGGTATAATCTGCTGTGCTTCAGAGGATGTGAAGTTATTATAGAGTGTGTTTGTTTCTGTGCCCATGTACAAAGCCAGCTCCAAAAAAAAGCTGGAATACTGCATAAAACGTCAATAGACACAAAATGGAATGATTCGCAAATCTCATAAACCTATATTTTATTCACAGTAGAGCACAATTTTAAGAAAGATTTTAGCTCGTTTTCAATTTAATGGCAGCAACATGTCTTAAACGTTGGAGTGGGGCTATGTTTACCACTGTGTAGCATCCTGTCTTCTTTTAACAATAGTCTGTAAACATCTCGGACGTGAGAGGAGCTTTTTTGGACGTTTGGTAGAGGAACGTTCTCCCACTCTTGTATTAGTATTCTAGCAGCTCAGCAGTCCTGGATCTTCTTTCATCATGCACCACATGTTTTCAGACGGTGAAAGGTCTGGACTGCAGCCAGGCCATTTTAGCACCTGGACTCTTCTACTGTGAAGCCATGCTTTAAATACACACAGTATGCAGTTTAGCATTGTCTTGCTAAAATATGCAAGACCTAAAAAATACCATGATCCGAACATTGCTGAAAAACTTTTATATACCTAAACCACCCAGCATTGATGGTGCCAATTCCATGAGCACTAATGCTGGCAGAGATGTACTGTAGGCTTTTTTAATAGGTGCTGATAAAAAGCTGGATGGTCTATTTTCTCTTCTAGTCCAAAGGATGCAGGGTCCATGATTTCCGAAAAGAATTTAAAGTTTCAAGAGTTCCACTTGGCCTCAGGCCATTTTAAGCTTTGGCCCAGAAAAGACACAGATGTTTGTGGATCATGATGTATGGCTTCGTCTTTGGATGATGGAGCTTTAACCTGTATTTGTGATTGGCACAGTGAACTGTGCTCACGTACAGTGATGTCTGAAAAGTCTTCCTGACTCCTTGCGGTGATTTCTATGACAGAATCCTTCCTTTTTTAATGTAGTGCTGCCTGAGAGCCTGAAGAGCTTAGACTTTGTCTTTCATGTACAAAGATTTCTCCAGATTCTCTGAGACTTTTGATGACATTTGATGTACCATAGATGATGAGGTATTTAAAATCTGTACAGTTTTATATTGAAGAACACTATTCTTAAATCACCCCATAATTTGTGTCAGGTTTTTGGGTTTTTTTGCAGAATGATAAAAGTCTGCCTTTCTAAGATGCTCTATTTACCTGAAGCTGAAAAGCTGCTACATAATTAAGCAAAGTCGTAACAAATAGTGACTTAAATTGGGTGTTTTAATGGTACTCAGCAGTGCAGTAGATGTAATTTAGCTATTGGATCAGACATTTAAAAAGGGGAAAAAAAGAATAAAATAGTTTTGCTTATAAAAAACAAAGAAATACGATCCATGTTTTTACCACAAACACATGACAAACACAACCAGCTGCAGGATATTAGCAACTTCCTTTACTGCATTCAGGAAAACTTGCCATCCGGAGTCATCCTTTTCTTTTTTCTCCTGCTGAGATCTTAATGGTAGCTTCAAGTTGCTGCTTAATACACTAAGAATGCCTCATTTGTCGCTCTGAACTGTATTGTCTGCATGAGTCATCTGTCACAACAGTGAGGAAGATTAAAAATAGACAAAAACACATTATCACATACATTTGTCTGCTGTTCCATTCATCACGGTGACACTTTCTTCCCTCCAGTTGATTAGCAGCAGCAGCTGTTTTCTTCATGCTAACATAACCGCTGTACACTGAAATGTTAGAAGTTCAGGGATTCTTTGTAAATATGAAAGCAGGGTGTAAACAGCCATATGTTTTGCCAAACTGTTCTCACTCACTGCTTTTTTAATGCCATCATTATAAACTTTTCCAGTATTGTCTGCACTGTTATCACAGTTCATAATAATTAAAAGATTAACCTTGAAATAGGTGACAATGATCTTTGTCCACCTGGTGAAAAGGGAATATGACTGAAAGTGCAACTTTTAAGTCTGAAGTTCTTTAATCTTTCTGCTGGATCAATGCTAACATTGACTAGCCTCTGTCAAATACACAGCAGCATATATTTTATTCAAATATTCTTTATTTCTGAGCGGGAAACATTAATGATTATTCACCGAGATGTTCTCCAGGGTTTCTTAGTGATCACCTTTACCTCATAATACACTCCGACTGGACCCGAGTGTCACTGGATGTTCAACTTCCATCATCAAGTCTCTAAAATTTATATGATATTTGGTGGGAAAAGTGTACGGTTTTGTTATCAGAGCTTTTTTTGGTGCATACTGCTGCTGGTGCGGCTTAAAATGGGTGGATGATAGTACACTGATGAGCTAGAAAAGAATGAAAAGATGTGCTGGTCTGCAGAGTGCTAATAAACTTTACTAAAGTTAGTGATGTTGATTCTTCTATATTTTTTTAAGATCCTAAAATCATCCAGTGCCCAGTCACCGATCAAAGAGCGAAGCCGAGGGAAGTCCTTATCGCCACGGCGTCGACAGAGCAGCCCGCAGCGACGCTTCACGCACCACAGAGACAAATCGTAAGTTCTTCCCATCGCTTAACTGTTTTTTGCTCGAGGTGCTCGTTGCCTCATATCCTCTTTCCCCTAAGTTTCCACTGGTTAAGCAGCTGATGACATCCTTAAAACACAGAAGGCTTCCACACTTAGCGCAGGGTTAATCAGCAGTGCTGGCAGCTGGTGTCTGGCAGCTTTTGTGTGGTACTTCCATCTTCCTCCCCCTCGTCTTCTTTCTCTAAAGGTCTGCTCTTCAGGTCAATGAAAGTTTAGACTTTAATTAGTGTGTGCGCCTTTAAAGAATAAGTTGTTCTGACATCTTAGTGGCAACAACTGTGTATCTGCTGGGCGGCACTGAGGACTTTGTGTATGAGTGTGTGGGTCTGCTTGTCTGCTTTTGTCGCCGACAGCTCAGCATTATCATCAGACAGACACTCCTTGTTGTGTTCAGCTGACAGTGTTATCACTATGATATATGTGTGCGTGTGTGTGTGCATATCACCAGCACTCAGCAGAATATAAGGTCTCTGATGCTGCTTGTCAAACACAGGCTTAAAAACAAAGCGCCAAATTCCATATAAAGTCTGTAAAATCAGAGCTTCCTTGTTCGCCTCTATGCCAACATATTAAAGAATCCAAGATATTGTTTGAATTATTTAAAATTTAACACTTTCATTTGGAGTAAATACAGCCCCGAGGTATACTGGATGACCTTGAAAAAAGGTTTTACTTTTTATTTAACTATGCATATTATTCTCTGTTTCTGTAACCTTGGTTTTAAACACAGTAAAACCAGTCAGAAGGCTACAGTAACACACACACACGTATGATGATGCTGAGTGTGTTTGCATGTGCCATCAGCTGTGCGGTGGGATGTAACACAATCTGACTCGGACGACAGCTGCAGCCCGGCCGTACTGCAGAGTCACCACAAACACACACAGACTCGGCACACGAATTACTGACGTTGCTAGTGTTGCCATTTGGCTGGCTCTCTGTTGACCTTTCATATATTAAGCTCTGCTGCACTTAAGAGAGTAATTATTTGGGGATCTGCATGTGTATGTCGATAGTTTGGGAAACGAACTCAGCTTTTAAATGAAATCACTGTCAGTCATCTAACATTAGATCATCATCTCCACCTCGTTTGAGATGATGATCCTAAAATTCTTGATGTAATTGAGCTATTAAACCACACATATTATCACACTGAGCTAAGCTTTCACAGGCTTTCAGCTGCATTAGTATGTTTTTGTTTAGTATATCCACTTTAATCTATATTAGCTTTGAATGCAAGTTTATATGAAAATTAAAAAGGGCTATAGCGTACAGCTTCTACAAAAGTATTCAGACCTCTTTAGTTTTTCAAACTAAAGATGCCAGGCTTTGTTGATGACTCTGGTTGTCCCTGAGATCAACAGCACAGCTGCTGAGTTTTTCTGTAAACCTAAGAAAATTAAATGTAAGAATCCAGTCTGGGTCTGAGTCTGGGTTTTGGTCCGAGTTTGCAGGTACTCCCTGTGTCTGCGTGGTTTCCTCCTGCCATTCAAATATATGTATGTATGGGGTTAGGTTAACTAAATTGGCCGTAGGTGTGATTGAGACTCTGAATTGGTTCAGTAGAAGAAAATGAGTGGCTGGATGGATGGAATCCCCCAACAGCTGACCAACTGACGTAAGACTTTTAGACTTCCTTTAGACTTCTCATGCCCACAGATTTTTTTATACCTTGCAGTAGAAGTCTAGCTGACATGAGGTGCATGCCACTTTTTATTGTTGGTGACTCTGCTGTTGATTTGCATTTGGAACATTTTGCTATTCAAAGTCTTTCTCTTTTGATGTGGTTTTACAGCAGTTGACACAGACAAAAAGAGAGTTTCTCAAAAGATGATGAACAAATCTAGTGAGCTAACTAACTCAAACCTCTGCAGTAACAAAGAGTCTTTCTATCAGTGTATGTTTGTGCTTTTGAGGCACCCTTAATCCAAACACTAAAACTTTATCCTCTGCCTCATGACTGGGGCTTCAGTTGAACTGATACCATAAAGTGTAATTGCACAGCTATGTGCAGAATCAAGGAACATATCTTAATGATCAGCAGTGAGCATGTTAGTCAGATAAAAGCAAGACTTTTTTTTAATTAAATGAGTTGTGAAAGTGTGAAATTGTGTCCTCATTTGCATAAATCTATTTCTGTTACCTTCAGAGTTCATTTAGCCATGGTTTAATTTTCACTTTCTGTAAGCGCCGTAGTTTCATCAGCTCAGAGAACCAGTTAAAATGTTTAGAACAGCACATCACCACTTTTAGCCACTTGAATGCAATACTTAAAAAGCTATTACTGTTATCAATGGAGCACTTACACCCTTAACAATATGTTGCCACCTTAGAGCGACGACTTCAGCAGAAACTGTGTAATAACCTGCTGCTGCTTCAAACAGCTGAAAGTGCGGACACAACAGCACCGGCTCATTTTACAGCTCGAGCGAGACGTTTCAGGAGGCTGTTATCAGCACTCCCGGCTTTATACAAATCGAATACAAATGACTCAATTCTCAAAATGAATTTCTGTAATATTATTGTTACACAAGCGGCTCTCTACACAGGGACGTTCAAGATAGAAGGATAGAAAGCAAAGAGAAGGGATGAAGAAAAAAGAATAATTATGTGTTTGAGGGCAAAGAGATGGAAAAAGATGGCGAGAAAGGGGAGAAGAAACTGAGTAAGTGGAAAAAGGGAAGGGTTGGGAGGGTGAGAGGAGAGCGAACGAGAAAAGAGGTGAAGGTCTGGCAAAAGATGAGAAGGCATAAAAAGCCTGTCAGCTCTCCAGATTGGTTGTAACAAGGAACACTTCTCTGTGATGTGTCAGAGAGCTTGAAAGCTTCCTTCTGAGCAGAAATAATAAAGATGGGGGGCAAGGGAGGACAATGTGACATTAGAGGAGAGGGCAGGGAGAAAAGGAGAGAGGGAAAGCACTGAAGGAGGATTAAATCGAAGACTTTTGGGCTTTTAGAAATAAGAAGGCCCTTTTGATTTTCCATGATCTTCACATTTTCTGCTATTTTCACACTTTTTTTTTTCCCCTTTGAGTTGCGCTGAAGAAAGTTGGAGTAAAGTCACTGTTTGTTTTATTTATTTATTTTTATTATTATTTTGCCTGTTTTTAAGCTTGTATTCTGACAGATATATAATCATGTTCCTCTCGTTTTATTAGAAGTCTTTTCTCTTTCTTTGTGCAGTGAACTAGGGAACAATTAGACTGTGTATAATGTTATGTTACCCATTTGTTTGTGATTACAATATCAGGCTCTTTATGTACTGTCACCACCTGCAGTTCCAGAATTCACTTTAAGTTAAACAGTGCCAAATCATAACAACACTGTGTGCATATTTAGTCACTCACATCCAGGTTGAGAAAAATTTTAGTCAGGATCCGAATCGACTTCCTGTCGTCTCTGGTTACCACATCGCTGCTGGTTACCTCCCATGTGGACGACCCTTTAGTATCCATCTGCCAATCAAAGCACCTGTGCCCCTGATTTTAAGAAACTAAAACATGATTTTTATTTCTGTCAGGGAGTCTTTTACTTCTAGCCACTTGTTGATTATTTGGTCAGTTTCTAAGCAAAACACTCAAAATTCAGCTGATTTCAGTTTATATTGGCTGGTTTTGATGGTCCTTGTAAAAATGAGCTCATTGCATTTAGTCACCCGAAACAACCAACTGAACTCTTAATACACAGTGATGGATATTATTGTGTTAATTTTGAGTGAGATGAGAAAAAAGTTGCAGATTAGTCAACAGTAAGAAAATAATGAGTGACTGCAGCCATGCTGTTGGGAGTTTGGAGACTTGTCCTCGTTTAGCTCTGCTGCACAACATTAAGGAGCTTGTCAGAATGAAAGAGCTTCTCCAGCTTCTTCTGCCACTGTGCTCTTAGTATGCAGTGCGTGTTCAGCAACTTTATCTCCTATCTTTCAGGCTGGCCTCAGTGGAGAGGAAACCTCCAGAACTCAGCATGCTCAATGACGGCTACCAGATCCGCATCTGATCCCCTCCTTCACCTATGAGACTCCTTCAGCTTCTCCATATCCGTCCAGGCTCCTCAGCCACCCTGATCCAAGAGTCTCTACCCAACCCAGCGAGAGAGTCGCCAAAACCCGAGCCACATTTTTTACACAGACGAGGTGGATGGTGTTATTTAAAACAAGAGAGCGGCTTAAATGGAAGACCGTGACAGTAGTTGGCCTGTTCCTGATATTTCTTACAGTGTTTACTCATTTCTGTAGCAATAAATCCCTTAAAATAGTCTCATCATCATCATTCATAGGCCATGAGGGGTGGCTTTTATCATTCTGTTGGTATTTTAAACCAGTATTCTTTTTTTGGTTGAAATAGTCACCCTCTCTTAGAGACAAGCACTCGAGCAAAATCAGCTCAAATGTATTTGTTAAGTTATTATATGTGTTCACCAGGAGGTGGAATGGGAAGTTGTCAATATAAATAACTGAAAGTATTCGTCAGTGGTTAAAATGACATCGTCATGCTGGAACAAAGAGATGTTCGGGTGTCGTTGCATCAAACACAGCTGGTGAAATATTCACTTGTGGGATGTTTTGGTGTCTAAGAAGTTCTCAGAACACCAGGGGAATTATGTTTTATCACAGGTGGAAGTGATGATGACTTTTTTTTGTTTGTTTGTTTGGGCAAAGCCAACATGAAGACGACTGAAATTACCACCTGTGGAACTGAGCTCAAGAGATTAAAGCTTCATTTTTTATTTTTTATTTTTTTTAAGAAGGAAAAAAACAAATCTGAAGGGAAGCTCTGGTCTGCCCCTCGACTTTTATATAGCGGTTCGCTGTAAATGATCCAAGTCATAACTTACTCCTCAACCAGCAGCAGTTTTAGGAAGATGATTAAGTAAACTCCTGTGTGCCAACTGTATTGATTACAGTGGAAGTGCTATAAAGTATGCGGGGAAATCAAAGATGCAGAATCAATAGAGAGGATAAAAGAAGAGGAGGATGAAGTGAAGCAGTGTGAGAAACGAGGGAGCGATTCAGAGAGACGATTCGCTGCAGAAGACGGAGTGATCATTAGAGCACTGCAGCAATGTTCACGTCTCATCTGCTCCTCTTCCTCAGGCGTCTGTTGAAACATAATTGCATGCATAACCATAACTCTGTTCCCAAACATCACAAAAGAAAAACTTCATGGAAGACGATCGAAAGACCCCAGGAACAGGCTAGACTCGGTTAATAGTCACATTTTTTTTTTATATGAAGACAGAAGAGCACATTTTCTATCAAGATAAATAGGCAGACTTGGCATTTCCATCCACATCTGAATTTATTAAAGAGAATCATTTTCATCATATTCACTTTGCAGCAAAGAGCAAAGAAAAGCTCTGCTGTTGGATGGAAATCACAGACAAATTAAAAAAAAAAAATAAATAAAACAGTTGTGGGTTTAATTGCTCACACAGCTCATGTCTGAGCCGTAAGAGGGGGGGAGGGCAAATACAGCAAAAGCTGGCCAGAATCTTGGGAAACATTGATCATAATCTTTGGTTTGTAGTGTGGGGGAGAAAATCAATATGTGAATTTTGTTTTTCTCATCCTTTCATTTACCAGTGGCCGACTGGATTTCCTGTTTCCTGCTAAAATAGGAAAAATATACACTGAAAAAAGCAGAGCTCAAATGAAAATGGTAAGCTTGACATACAAACAAGAACCTGCAAGCCAAACGTTAAATACACGGTGCTCTGTTCTCACACAATGCACCAAAAAAAAAGAAAAATCTTGATCCAAAAGTCAGGAGTCATTATTTCCAAAACTAGCTTGGAGAAAACCTGTAGAGTTCAGCTGTGGCTGCTCTGTGTGTTCACACGGTAAACCAACATAGCGCTGGCCAGCTGACTGCTGTTCCACCAACAGCTGGAACATAAAATGATTCAGCTGATCCAAGATCAGCTGCAGCCAGTTTCTCTACTAAGGCAAACGAGGAGCGAGGTCAGATGTTGCTGACTGAATGAATCTCAGCAACAAAAGCCTCATTCAAGACGGCCAGAGAGGATGTAACAGTCTGTGCAAGCTGTCGGCAGATATCAGAGACGGGGCCAGAGAGCCCTTCAAGGTGTTTTGATACAAAATGAGAAAAATAGTTCTGAAATGTCCAGGTTTTAATCTAAATTAGATTTGCTTTTTTTTCTTAATAGCGTGAAAAAAAACATAAGTTTCTTCTACAGCCAATATAAAGCTGTTTTACAAATTCATTCAGATATTACCTAAAGGAGGATATTCGATGTTCTTTAGCTTCCCAGTTGTGTGCTGTCCAGTGTGCCACACACTCTAACCAAATCATTTATTTGTGAGAACGGTGCAACGTCTGCAAGATGAGTGCTAATCTTTTTGTGTGTTTTTTTTTAAGTACAGGAGACAATAAGGGCAAAACACACAAGTTCTCAGAGCAGCTCGAAGAAGCTTGTTTTTGCCCCCTGAAGCCAAGTGACCTATAAGAGTCCATTCAGTACTGTATGCAGTTTCACACTCGTACACTTGATCTATCCTAAAGGTGGTCCAAAAATTCCAGTCAAGCTTAAATCCGATGGTTTTTTTGGATTCTCCTGTTGAGGCCTTCAGTGAATAGCTAAGCTAAGCTCAGAAGCTTGAAATCACACATTACATGCATTCAGCATTTATCCATCTGAATACAAATGCTTGAAATGATGGTTGAATATCTCATATCTGCATATTCAGATTTTCTTTCAATATGTAAACAAACATTTAATCAAAGCAGATTTTAAGCATGCACGCCTTTATGTGATCTGTTATCTACATCTGTGTTTATCAATGTCTGTTACATCCGCAGAATGTGGTTTTACGTCTTTTTGGTGACAATTGCAGAAGTCAGTTTGATTCAAAACAAGATATTTCTAAGTACATCCACAGTCCTCCATCACTGCCCACAGACCAGCTCTATCCACAGTTATTCATTCGGACAAATTTACATTAATTTGGTGGCTTAGGATAAATATTCAGAATTGTATTGACTTCTGTAGTTTTCACCTGAACGTTTAAGTCAGATTGGTGTTTCCCAAAACAGCCAGAGTTTGAAGCTCGTCTTTGTTCACTTACACCAGGGCGCTGAGTAAAGATCCCCGTGGAACGCTGTTTTTAACCTTGTGCTTCGCTTTTAAAAAAGGAACGTTAGATAGTGTTAAAGAGGCGAGGAGTGGTTCCTGTTTTGTTGGACAGTTAGTGGCTGTAGGTTGCTGAGGTATTTAACACAATTAAGGAAAGTCCAGGCTCTGGGCTTGCAAATACAGATGCTTCAGATTCTAAAAATCATATCTAAAGTCAAAAATTGAAACCCATACCTGATATTTTTGTGGGCTAATCTCCTTATTTCAGTGTCGTCCACTTTGTAGATTGCTCCCTGACAGTCTGACCACTCGCACGCGTTCCTCAGAGTTGGTTTTGGGGAAAAGGAAAAGTCAGAGGGAGCTAAATCTGCCTTTTCAGTGCACTGTGTCCATCCACATAGTACCAGACACCAAAACTCATTTGGTAGGGAGAATTTACAGTGCAACAGGTGAAACCGGCTGCCCTGGAAGAGGTTCAGATGGGAACAAGGAGATGACCCAAAATGGAAGATTGTCCAGATTTAGATCATGCAATGTTTTACTACTATTAGCAGAGTTGTAGAACTTGATATGCATATTTAGTAATCAAACACATTTGTTGTCCCTTAAGGAAAGACTGGTGAGGAACCCTTAATTTGGCATTATTCACTGGGTGCCTTTAACAGGGTGTGAACCTGGTCCTATTTGAACTGTGTGTCTAACAGAGCAAAGGTGATCTTTAATGGCTGGAACGTTCTGGGAAACCTTTATTTTTTCTTTGGTTATTCAGAAGGATTTCGGAAATCTACGTGCAAATGTGATCATTTGATTGTTTTATCGATTTTCTTTGAATGTTTCACTACACCCTCTGAATCACAGAACGTGTGTGTTTTGTTGCCAGTTGCCACTGCGAACATGTTATCCTAGCTTTTTGCTTCAACAGTGAGCTATGCACGCACTGTGTTACCCGAAACATATGAATCCTTGTCTTCCACAGTTCAAATGTTGGAGGGGGAAAGTGTTTGCCGCTCAATTTACACAAGTCATGTTTTCAACCATCCGCACAGAAACAAATCTTTCAGAATGATTCTACTTAGCTTTTTTCTTCTGTATATCCAGCCTGATTCAAGGTGCTGTGAGCAAAGCAGAATATTTTTTAGATATTCCTGATGTTTGGACCAGCGCAGCCCAGAGACTGTCACATGTGAAACTCTGGAACAAACTAACCAGCCGAGCGTGTTCATATTTGTGCTGATGGTTGCGTGTTGATACTTTCTAAAGGCTTGATGTTTGTTAGCATATAGAAGAAGCACAAAGTTATTCTGCTTTTTGAGTCTGTTTCACTGCAATGAAATGATGCATTTTCTTACTGAAGAAGCAACATATCTCAGAAGATTTTGATGCTGATGCTGTTGTATTTTTGGAACTACAAACTGATGATCAACAAGTTTCGAAGGGCCTAACTTCAGACTTCTCTCGATGACTGTGATGACTTTGTCTTTGTTGAAAGATAAAGATCAAAACTTTACCCAAAGACAGTGATAAACAACCAGACTGCTGAGCAGGGACACACAAACTGCATCATGTTACGTTTCACTGAGGTCACAAATGGCAGCAAAGCAACCTGAAACAGTTAAACTCCATGTAGCAACTTAGATTTGTTTCTGTGTCCGTTTGCAATTGCAACTTCTGTGCTTGACAATTTATCTGACTGAATCCGTTTTATTTGGAGTTTGATAATCGATTGTAATCTATCATTGTGAATGACAAGTGTTTCTTTAAAAACAAAAAAACAGCCTGTACTTGTAGCAGGTGCTGTTTTTGAAGGCCTTTGAGTTGTTTTCAAGTGCTCATACCATGTTTCTCCACTCCTACGCTAACTGTTCTGGTCTTGTTCCCAAACCTTTTCTGTCATGCTCGACCTTAGATTGAAAAAAAAAAAAAAAGTTGGTTTAATTTCTGTCAAATATTCAGCCAGTGACCTCATTCATGCATGCTTAAGGACTGGTTGGTAACTCTCTGGCAACTTCCTGTCGCTAGGGAAAAATGCGCCTTCACTGACCAGCTGGCGAGTGGTTGCTGGTGGTTGCCAGAGGAAATTGGTCACAAAGTTGCTTTGGTCACTAGCAGATTCCCACGGTTGCCCATAGTTTGCATGGAGGGCACAAACTTGTCTGCAATTGCTCACCAAGAGCATAGTGGACCTAATTAATGACGAGGAGGTTTTCAGCGCACCACCATCTACCACCTAACACCTGCAAATTGGTCGAGGAGTACACTTTTTTCCAACAAAGAAGCTGTTGCTGAGGGTCACTGACTGGTCCCTAGGCCTGTGTGATGGGGCGGCTAACAGGGTTAAACTGTTCATTAAATCTCCTACTTTTGTCCTCTGCAGCAGCTTTACACAGATCCAATGTACTATATCCTGTTCTTAAGTTCAGCTTTTCATAAATCAGCTTTACCTTAAAAGTATTATCACATTACAAAAAAAACCAAATCCTCATGTGCAGTATGTTGCAGCCACATTATTGCAACAGATGTCACAGACTTTATATCATAGCTGTCTTGATGGCCTAGAACAAGGATGCCGATCACAGACGTACCCTGCTGTTGCATCCAATAATTTAAAAAAAAATGGAAATCTGTTTGTGCCACAGCTGCTGACAAACTGAAACACATATAAATACAAACAGTCTGGTGGACGGTGACGTGTATCCACGCCAAGCTTCCAGTGCCTCAGCCGTGTCAGATGGAAATGTTTTTGCTTTAATTACAACCTTGTATCTCTGCTTTGTGTTCGGAGGAGTTGCCCTCGTGTGTTCCACGAATAACATGTCATTCACGCTGACCGCAAGTTTTCCTTTCGTGTTTGGCTCACTGGTTTTATTCAGATGTTCTGTGAAAATAAGAAAACAAAAAAGATGTTTTGTTTCCTGTTTTCTTGCCCGTTTTTCTTTTTTTTTTTTTGAGCCTGTAAAGCGGACACGTTTACTTCGTGCTGCAAAGAACAAAGGGACAGGCAGCCTAGTTTGTGGCCCATGAAAAGCAAAAATAAGTGTGTGTCTGTGTGTGAAAGCTGCATATTTATCCAGTGATGAATTTGATTTAACAGCTCAGTGGACTGACTGGAGCCAATGGATCGGATTGATGAACACTGAGTTTGAGGAAAGTGCTCTAAAGAACACACACACACACACACACTTCATCCAGATTTCCTGTGTGAAAACACAGTGTGAGTTTTTTTGTGTGTTTTATGGCAATCAATGGTGGGAGAAATTGTGAGCCCAGTGATCATTATTATTGTAAATCTCCTACTGTTACAGTGTCATTGGTCTTGATTGCAGCTGTTTTTATCAACAACTGTAGCAGCATGTGTTCTTTTAATAAATATTCTATGTTTTTAACCTTGTGGTCAAACTGATTAATAACACATTAGTGAAGGATTGACTGATAGATCCATAAACCAGAAAACTAGCTATCTTTTCTTAGACTTATCTGACGTCTTGTCAGCAAAATACAGCTTCATGTAACTTGATGTCTTTAAAAGGGGAACTGTTATGCTTATTTAGACTCAGACTGTTGGACAACCACCTGTGTAAGCTGGTTTTATCCACATGTTGAAGAAGCACAAACATGGAGCTTACTTATTTATTATTGTGCTATCTACTGTACAATATAAAGCGCCTTGAGGCGACTTTTGTTGTGATTTGGCGCTATATAAATAAAATTGAATTGAATTGAATTGAATTGAACTTATCAGATAAGTCTAATACAAGCATTTTTGGCTTCATACATTCACCATCCACTTCATTAGGTACAGCTTCTTTGTGGTTCCTTAATTCTTCATGGCACAGATCCAACAAGTTTCTGGAAACATTCTTCAGAGATTTTGGTCCATATTGACGTGATAGCGTCTCACTGTTGCTGCACATTTCCCGGCTGCACATCCATGATGAGAATCTGTGTAAACTGTGGCAATAAAGAGATGGACACGGTCAGCATCAATACTCAGGTAGGCTGTGATGTTTGTACAAAGGGAGCCAAAGTGTACCAAGAATATGTCTACAAACCCTACCAGCCCAGCAGCTAACAGAAGGCAGGATGGTTCCATGCTTTTATAATGTTTACACCATATTCTGATCCCGCCATTCAAACATCGCAGCAGAAATCAGGACTCACCAGATCAGATGTTTTTCCAGTCTTCTACTGTACAGTTTTGGTGAACCCATGTGACTTTTAGTCTGTTTCCTGTTAGCTGACAGTAGTGACTGTGTGTTCAGAGATCCTCCTCTGCACACCTTGGTTGTGATGAGTGATTGTTGGACTTCCTGGTGAATGAACAGGGTCAATCTTAAAAGTAAACATGCTCAATTACACAAGCACATCTATCTGACTGCTGACATTGGCTGACTCAGTGCTAAATGTATGGAACAATTATGATTCATAATTATCTCAGAGAACATGTTTCACAAAATCCAGCAAAGCACAAAACCCTCCAGCAATCTTGAAAAGCAAACAACTCGGGACCAATGTGATGCCGCTTTCATTAGGAAAGTGCAGGTAAGGCAAATCTGCACTTTCTCCTGTTCTGTTGAAGCACTGTTCAGCAGAACAGCCCTAAAAATCTGATCTCTGGTGTGAAGTTCAAAGCTAAAAGCACTCACAGCAAACTCTCCTTAAACCTTCAGTGAGAACAACAGAAAGAAGACAAACAGAAGGAAACTACAGTGTGTTCTTCCTCTTTAGATGACACTCCTGTGCACACGGTCGTACACTCCAGCCTTCTGACAAAATAATCTGCTTACGTTCCACTGCAGATGTGTGTGTGTTTCAGACAAGCACATGGAGGCAGCAGATTTAGAGAAATAATCCTTCATTTTTCATCTACGCAGCAGCAGCAGCTCAGGGATCGGAAGGCAGGGGAGGTTCACCTCACTCAGCTTAATGTGATGTAATGTTTGTGTGCGAGCACAAAAACACTGTCACAAGGATCAAGCTGTAGAGATGAGAAGCCAGCAGAGCTTTTCTCAATGTTATGAAAAAGAGAGGTCAGACTGGGTCTGTGATTGGCCCTGGGTTTTTGATTTGTCCTTCCTGGGGGTCATGTGTGAAACCTTTTACTGTCCAGGACCACAAATCACATCAACCCAAAAAGTCCCTTTCCAACCTGTGCTGTGTTTTTAGAGCAAAAGCTCCCTGATGAAGTGTAAAACTGATTTAAACCTTTCATCTGCAGCACCTCCTCAGATTACAGATGTGATTTTAGGACTGCTGCAACCCACACGTTTCAAAGCCTTTTGGCTACGGGTAAATTTCCTTGAAGTTTCCAGAAATCTGTCGTATTGTTCAGGTGAGCTGAGGAGACAGGAGGGATGGGAGGGAGCGGAGGGAGCTACCCTCATGAATGCCACACACAGTCAAAGCATTCACACTTCTTGAACTTCACATCCATGTTAACACTTGGCCAATCAACCCATTTTGGTAAATAGAATAGTTGTTTAAGACAGTAATTATCAGGTTATGCACTGTTTAAAAATAAATAAATAAGAGAAGACTTGATCATCTGTGAGAATGAGGTCCCAGCATCATTTAGAAAGGAGACGGGTGCACCAGTAGCAGACCTGCCAGTTCCAGTCTTCTCCATCATGCTGCATGTCAGTGGTCTGTGAGCACCTGTTCCGCTGAGGGACATCCAGACCTCAACTGTGCATCCAGACCTCTTGAAATTCTGGGCAGTTATTTTGAAGCTTTATCTGTATTAACTTTAATCACTGGTGAACAAACACTACAAACTACAGTCAAATCTGTCCTAAAACAAAGCCTCAAATTTCGCTGACTTCCCCTAAAATGAGGTTTTAAACACCTTTTCCACTCAAAGTTGAACCAGAAACTCAGAGTCCTTCAGGATGATACAGAAAACCTTTTATAAGCTTTTCAAAACCTTACTTTGGCACAAAGTTAATAAGCATTTTAAGCTGCTTTTAAATCAGTGTTAACTATTCTATACTTGCAGTTTTATGCTGCTGATATTAAGGATATTAAATAATTTTGGTAATGCTCAAAATACAGCATTTTAAGGTAGTGAGTTTTGCTTCTTGAAAGACTTTGGTTGTACCAGCAGTGCTGCAGCTCTCTCACAGACTTGTGAGTGCAACATCTCATATCTCATATCACACATACTTCAGCTCTAAGTCAGTTTTTTAGTAATGAATTCAAAATGATTTTCAAGCAAAAATCCACATAAACCTCTGAATCCATCATCGTCATCATCTTGCACTTCTCAACCAACCAAAACAGTGTTTATTCACCTGCCATCCACCTCATTGGTTAACAAGCACTCTGCTGCTGACATCTAGTGGCCAAAACCCAAACAACTCCAAAGACACCTGCCACAAGCTTGTTGGTACGCTGCTAAGAATTTGATGGGCGCAAACTTGAGATGATTTTGTGCATCAGCAGCATTGGAGAAGGTTCACAGAGGTCAGCTGATGACAGAAGTTTGCTCATAAATGCTGCTGAAATCACAAGACAACATTTTTGCTCTAATTTCACTGCACGAATTATAAATAAACAGACACAGGGGTAAGATCAGTTGTGATTTTTGCATAAATTACAGCTTCTGACGGCCTGAGCTTAAAAAAAAGAAAGTATTTTGCCCTGGGTCAATAATGTGGGTAGGTTTACCATCTAATAAAACAGCTATAATAGTGTTTTCAATACCAACTCCACTTTGTATAATTTCCCTGATTATAATGTTACTCTCTATAAACGGGGAAGTTTTGAAACCCGACCCCCGTCGACTCTGCAATAGGATGCAGAGAGGAAGCCTGCTGAGATCCAGCCGAGTGTCTTGCTGCAGTGCGGAGTGACGCTCAGAATACCAAAAGCTCTGCATCCTGAGCACACAGCGAGCCGAGGTAAACGATGCAGCCATTTGTCACCATCGCACTCACGCTAATGTGGAAAGATGTGGGGCCTGTTATGCAGAGGCACACTCTGCGTCAAAAACAATTACACAAGCACTTCCATTAACAGCCAAAGAGGCAAGACTGCAGAGAAAAAAAACAACTGTTTCCCACCAGGAGGACAAACAGCGGGATCCTAATTTAAATGATTATTTCTCCAAGGACCAAATAACAGGGCAACAATGACAACTCCTATTATATATGGACAAATACAAGCATTAAAATAGTCTGAGAACATATTCCAAGCTGCAGTAAACAGTGTGTACTGTGTACTAGTTAGTGAACATCCTGGACAGTAAAGTACTGGCAGTCAGATAAAAGAGCAGTAAACAGTTATTTTACTGTGGACCTTATCTGCAAAAACAGTCTGTTACTGTAGAAGATGAACAGTAGGAAGGGCAATAAATTACTGTCAACCAAATGTTGTATAACACTTTGCATGCAGATTAGTGCAGAACAAACAGCACAACATGATAATATGCAGTAAAAAGCAATTCAGAATCAATGAACAAGAAGAAATATTAAAGAATACAATCATTTTTAAAAATCGCCTACAAGTCTAATAAGAGCACCTCAAATAAACTTGAGAACAACTAGAATATAGCATGAATTCAGCCACTTGTCTGTCTTGTTTATGACCATATATCAGTGTTTTTCCTTTTGCAGCACACAGTTATGCAATCTTGCTCTATGCAACATTTTAACAGCTACTCTGAATGCAGGCTGAAAGTTTTCTCCACAGGGGGTGGGCTGGGAGGCAAAATGATGAAGCTGTAAAGTGATGTAGGGCTAACAATCTGCTGTAATGCCAATTATGAGGCTCCGAGGGAACAGCAGTGTTTTGCTGGCCTCGGTGCATCTCTGCACATAAACTCCTCCCTCATCACCAGTGTATTTTCCGCTTCAAATCCTTAAATCATGCAGGGAAAAGGAAGAGAATGATTTATCCAGCTGTAATCTATAATTAGTGGACAGAAGTAGCAAAAAAGTGTTCAGTTAGAATTATGGGCTCTGGGTGCTAGAAACGTCACCCGGCTCTCTTTCACTGGAACCTCTGTGAACACTTTACTAATAACTTTGTGATCTTTAGAGCTTGTTTCAGATCACCAAAAAAACAAAAGTTCATTTTGTAAATTACACTCACTGTTCCAGCCTGAAAGCAGGATTGTCCAGGTGATGCTCATTGGCCAACGACTTGTTAATCACAAGTTATCATCCAATGAGAGTCCTTGGCTTCAATCACATCAAAGCCTCACTTTTCTGATCTAGTTTCAAAACACCAAAATAGCGACAACGAAAATGTTCAACGCGAGACTTCAGTAACCAATGAGTGGCATCACGATGTTATTTACTTACACTTATTAGGGCAAAAAAGCCGATGGCAGGTTGACAAGATACATGAGCTAACTTAATACACCAAATGTATATCAACACATAACAACCACAACAACTAAAGTGTGTAACACAAAATAACAACAATCACTACCACATCATTTTCAAATTAATGTTTTGAGTATGAGCAGTTACAGTCCAATGAGTTTGTTAAGCTAGCCCGAGAAAAACTACTGTTAAAAAAAAAAAGTGCTAAAGCTTGCAGTTTATTAGAAGCCAGCGTATAAAATGCAAAAATGATTGAAACCAAAGGCAAAAGTAATAGAAAAAGAACTTTTATTTACAAAGTGTAAACTTCCAGCAAAAATCAACTCCTTAAAATGATAGAAAAATACATCCAGTTTTTATTTTCAGTATTTACATGTGTGAAAATATGACACAAGAGCTCTTCCAGTAATAACCGACCATACTGATATTTATCCAGAATTAAAATTTAGAGTACTCAGCGGACATATACATCCATGTTTTCCATATAACGTCTTAATTTAACTATAATTAATTGAAATATATGACAACTAGTTGAGTGCTGTATAGTGCTTAGTTTAATTTTTGGCACATTATAAAATATAAGAGAAATTTACATGGCAGTGATGCAGCCGAGACAGGAGATATTTCTGAAGATCTTTAAAAACACAAGCTAAACTTTTATTTATATTTTGTTAGTTTGTTTTAAAGGAGAATGAGCTCCGTCTTGTTATCAAAAGAAAATGATCAAGTACTTTCCCAAATTAGCAGCACTACAGTAAACGTTCAGCTTTAAAAAGTGACATAAAATCCATCCCTTCATCGATACAGCTCGAAAGGAAACATTAGTAAGAAAGAAACCTTTGTATTTAAAAAAAAGAAAAAATAGTAAACGTCTCCACATGGTGGGAAAAATGCCAAATTAAACATGTTACTACAGTTTCAAAATGATGATCATTTGGATGTTTAGAGATATGAACACGTTAATCATTTCAGGGGAAATCCAGACTGCCAGAATTCATTTTTTACTCATCATCATTTAAAGAATAAGACCTAAACTTTTAGTTAAAACCCCTGAACATATTGTGCAGGAAAACAACCGCCTGCTGGGGTTAAGAAATGGGACGCGCCACCATACTGCAGGAAAAACAAGAAAAGCTTTAACATAATTACTTTTTCCTGCATTAAAAAAAAAATTAAACTTAGAAACAAAAAATGTTATTTTAGAAAGATACCTCTCCCAACGCTCCAAGCTCCTCCCACCACATAAGCACAGGATTTGATCCCCACTCTCTCAGGTGAAAGTCCTCTGCACAAAGCCTTTTAACAAGCGTGTCTCATTTAGGGCTGCCACAAACGATTATTTTGATAGTTGACTAGTCACCGATTATTTTTGCGATTAGTCGACTAATCAGATCATGCATCCATTGGATGTAAAACGTACAGCTTATTTCACCAGCATGCATCTGCTCTTATATAACTATCATTAGCTTACAGATTTAAGTGTTTAAGGTATGTGCTAACTAAAATTAAAGACAAGATGATAGTTTATTAAATTTTAATGACATTTGTAGTTTGTTTGGTGGAGTTTAATAAACTCAGCCGTCTGCTCCTTGCTATCTAAAATATAACAGGACACCGGAGTATTTTCTCGAGCATCTCACACTTCTGATAATCAGTTGTCTGCTTGATGTTTATTCAGCTGTGTAAAAACTATAACTTTAATCTCAGCCAACCCGATTTACTCAGGAACAAATAAAATACTAAAAAAAGCCAAACAATATCATTTTTAAGTTATCTAAGTGACTTATATATCGTGTTTAACCTGAGTAGCGAAAGACGGTGGTGGGTTTGAAAACGATTTGCCGGGAGTCCGGTGCTCTCACCGGCTCTAGTGAGCCGTCAACCCCAGCTAGCTATCGAGCTGGTGGGTAACAGACGTCTCAGAAAACGTCAGAGCGCTTTTGAAAATATGTGATGTCTTGATAAACTGAGCAGATATTTGAGGTTTACACAGCTATATTCTCGCCTGAAAATATGTTAAACGTTTGTGACGCAGAAAGAATAATAAGTGTGATATTAAAACTAACTAGCTGCCGCCATTGATGAAAACTGAGCAGGGCCACGCTATGAATTCTGGGACACAGCTTCTTCTTCTTCGGGGTTTAACGGCAGCTGGCATCCTTGTACATGCAGTGCTGCCATCTTCTGTTTCAGTCCGTCATTACACTCTTAAATCCTACTACTTACTCCTGCGTCTTTTTAGATCTTACAAAGCTTCAAACGACGCGTCGACTATTAAATTAGTCGTCGACGATTTTAATAGTCGACGTAATCGTGACTAGTCGACTAATCGTGGCAGCCCTAGTCTCATTTCATAAGCAGATTTATGAAATTTGCCACTTAAAGATGGGATGGGGCATTTTTGGAGAAAAGATCACAAATTATAATTAAAGTGGTTCAACAGGGATTTAGGCCCCTCCTCTACCTTCTGTTTGTTTTTCATCCCATAACAAGACATGAAGAGTAATAATAGTATAGATGGGTATAAATAGTATCAATATCTGAATCACAAAAAATAGAGAGAAAAATAAATATTGTTGTAACTCTGTGAAGTCATCTGTATGAAATCATTAATTTACCTTGCGGCCACTCTTGGAAAGGACTTGAAAAGGGTTTTCCCTTTTAATAATAAAATCACATACTGAATTAAACACCCCAGCATTTAATGTTCATACTGTTTTTGTTGTTTATGTGGGGAAGAAACTGCAGATTCCTTGAACATTCCTACTTTCCTCAGTGGACCTGCAGCGTTTCAGCACCAAATGCGGAAACGAGCGAGGAGAGGGAGATGGTCAGATGAGTGCCGATGGTTAGGCAGGCCGTTGACTTCCTCGAGCTCCGCCTGGCCGACCAATGACAGCCTGCCCAGCAGCTGGAGTCCCCTCCCACCTGGAAGCGAGGGAGGTGGAACGAAATCTTTCAGAGAGAAAGGACAGAGGGAAAAGAGAGAAACTGTGAATTAAAGAAGAAGAAGCAGGAGGAATTCAGAGAGAGCAGCTTCCAGCAGGTATTACTTAATACAGCTCTAAGATGTTACTGTTTGAAAAGTCACCAGTGACGGTATGGTAACATAAAGATAAATAAATGAATGAACCCATGAAAAGATAGGAAATCGACTCCATATACACAGCACATCTTATTTTTAAGCCACTCAAAGCACAGAAACAACAGTCACCCTTTCACATTAACTCATACACGACTTTTTTATTTCTCGACGCTTCTGTCACACAGTTTTGTTTGTGTGTGTGTGTGTGTGTGAGAGACTACCGGGACTATACAGGATGTAATCCACTGTCAGGGCCGTGCGGGAGTGACAGGTGGTGATCTCAGGTCTCCTGTCAGGCATCAGGTGATGTTGGTAAGACGACTGCAGCTTCAGGCTGTGCTCGATCCTCCACGCTCTGCAGAATCATACACATGGTTAGAGAGAGTTTGCCCATTTTTTATTATGGTGACAACCAGCTTTTCAATTACTGAGAACTAAAGAGGCAGAAATGAAAGGAGGAGGGAGTGACGAGAGAAGAACGGCGAGACTTTACCTGCTGAATTCATAAGCAGCTTTGGCAGCGAGGTCCTCCACACTGAGATTAGAGATCGCTCCCTCTACAGCTGACGGAGAGAAAAGGACAGGTGGTTGTTAGTGATGAGGTTCAACACACTAATCACTAAACTGTATTAACATCTCTCAGGCAAACTGGCGACAGTCCAGGACAACATGAGTAACTTTCTAAGCAAAGTCTGGATAAAAGATTAAATAAATGTGGATCAAAGTCAAATCTGCCTAATCAAGTGCTGCACTGTGAAGTGGATGTTAAATTAAATGCAGGTTAAACTTTGGAGGCCCGAATTTTTCTAGACATCATCCAATAGAGAAGCACGCATAATTACACTTATTATTTTAAGTACATACGTATGTTCATACTGACAAAAATGGCTATCTGGAGCATACCAGTACAGGCATGAAGTACTCATAATGGTCAGAAAGTTGGAGGTGGATGGTTGGACACTTTGTGCCCTCAATAGCTGAAGGAGAGGAGAAAAAAGCAAACCACTGATACAGTTCTATATTATTAGAGGATACGCTATATTTTGATTTCTAATAAGTGCTTTGAGACAGGGCTAAACGCAGCCACAGGGAGTCCACAAGCCAGTGCACTACTAGCACCAGTCTGAGGCCTGGATAAACAGGCAGGGTCGAGTCAGGAAGATCATTCGGTGCAAAATCATCGAGAAGCAGCTCTTCGACTTGAACAATTTCTCACACTTTTTGCACACTAAGCAGCTGATTATGTAGTGTGCACAGTGTACTACTAAGTGCTTTCAGACACCCTGCGTCTTTGACCTGCCAGCTCACGAGCACACGGTGATGTGGGATTTCTGACAGCACCTTATGAGAAAAGAGCAGAAACTGCAAGTGGTCGTTAAATATCCTGCTGGCTGCATGTTCCACTGAGGCAGCTCTCTCACGTAAACCAAGCACGACATGCCCTGAAGTGTAGCTGACGCAAACCAACTCCCACTGTGCTCTAAGTGTGAGAAACCACATCCCTGAACAACGAGCCGGCTGGAATCTTTTGACATTTTCCAGAATTCTTTTGAGAAAACAGCTTTTCCAAAGTTTACCTGTAGGGCTGGTGGGCGAGGTCTCAGCATTAGGTTTGTTTTCATACTGGCACTGGTGGGTTATTCCCAGGCTGGGAGACCAGATTGGAGACATGAGGAGACGCTGACCTCTGGGACTGTTTTCCTGACCTGACACCTACACAAACACCCACACCCAGAAAAGAAAAGGGAAAAAAAACCCAAAAACGGATAAGTGAGTGTTTGTTGGGGATTGAAGCACCGAGCTTTTCTTTATTTGATGAGTGGGAAATGGACACCACAAGGTTTACTGTGAGGTGACAGAAACCAGGCATAAACAAATGGGATTCACTGAGCTGAAAACCACAGATGACATTTTGCATGAATGACCATCAACGACCAGAATTAATTATCATAACTGTCTACTAACTATAAGTTAATTGATCAGTTTGTGAGCGTTACAATATTCTCACCATGCCAATCTGCATTCCGCTGTATTGCAGGCAGCCTGTGGTCAGGAAGCTGTACAGTGGACTCCAGGGTGCAGAGTTAAAATCCCCACATAAAACCACCGGGTTAACCGGCCCGTTTGGGAGGCGGGACAGCCGGTTGATCTCAGCCAATAAGATTGCCAGCTGGGCCAGTTTGATGTCACCTCGCCGGGGGTTGTAGAGAAGGTGGGTGTTGGCGACACAGATGAATGAGGAGGGATTTACATGACTTATGCCGTTGTTAGGTCGCAACAGCACAACCAATCCCACGTTGTCTCGGTCGAGGAGGGTGTCGCCGGGCCGGAAAAACTCGATGGGATTGGAGGAGAGCAGGGAGAAGCGGGAGGTTTTGAAGAGAACGGCACAACCGTCTGGTTTCTTTCCTGTCCGCTTTTTATACTCACAGTGATAACCTGACAAACACACAACAAGATGGGTTAATAAATTAAAAACATCATAAATAAATGACAAAACAAAGAAACGTTGCTTTAACCATCTTTAATATACAGTCTGTTCAGTCTGTTTGCAACAGTTAGAAGGAAAGATTTATCAAAGTCTCTTATTTTCACAATAAAAGCACTTACTGTATATTGGATGTTTAGAAATATTAAAATACATTTGAGTTCATGTTTTTCACAGTAACTCTTTGCTTTGAAGTTTTAAAGTAATTTAATTAAAGCATTAAAAACAGAAAAATAGGGCACACAGTTAAAGGTACTACTGAGCTCTCTAACCTTTACCATGATGACTCAAAGCTTACCTCTCACCAAACCTTCAAACCTCACAGATTCTGAACCTGAAAGCAGTCACTCACTGTCTTCCCTTTTTTTGTCTTTCACTTTTAATGGCCCTCCCAAGCACACACATGTACACACAAAAATGAGCAGCAGTACCTAGTGCCTGGAGAGCAGGCTTAATCTGGTTTTCATAGTGGTCCTCCTGCACTTCCTGAAGACACAGGATCTAAAAAAAACAACAACAAAAAAAACAAAACAAAAACACTCTCATAAATTTATGATGAAGAGCCAAAAGTATATGGACACGTTTACCAACACCCTTCTGTGCATTTTGCTGTTTTCTGGTGGTTTGCAACTCCTGTTAATGATGCAGCACAATGACTTTGAGCCACTGTGTGTTACAAACTCTGTGGCTACAATTTCACTTCTGCTTTAAATGGGCTTGATCGATACGTTAATGTCAAACTCCAAATAACCTAGGATAAAGGATCAGATAAAGGATCCAGTGCAGCCTATAAATGAACAAAAATGTTTTGATAACATGAGTAACAAGAGATTTAAAAGATCAGGATGCATAGCCTGTAACTTGTGATGGCGTGACTTCCAAACTCCTAACAGATTTTACTGAATGTAACTCTCTAAACTTAAGCCCAACAGAAGTCAAATAGGAGAATCATCATTACAAGTGGAATGAATAAACTCTCCCCAAAAAATGAACACTTGATTAATTTAATTGCCAGTAACCAGTAGATAATATGTTCCTTTTATGGCCCAGCCCAAGGTTCAACATGACAACTCCCCAGTTCCCCAGACCTTACCACTGAACATCAGGGCAAAACTTCCTCCTGAGACCATTAAACTATACATACTAATAGGTTTTATGATACTGCATCCCCTCACATCAGCGTTGTGGTGCTGGATCTCTGCCAGTAGGTTATGCAGTCGGTACTCCCAGGTCAGGACGTCGGGGTCACAGTGTCGGTACAGGTAGGCGTTGTCCTCCAGGAGCTGCTGGGAGAGGATGTTGTAGGACATCACCGAGAAGTCAAAGACTGAACTGTCCCCTGGTGGGTGGAGGTCAGTGCTGCAGGACTCCCAGTGTCTTTGAAGAGCTGAGGAGAGATGAGACAAATGGAAAGCTGGAAATGTAATCTCTAAATATGAAGAAATAGAATCTGCAGGCAGAAGACAAGAATTAGCCATTTCTGTGTGCAATCTGCTTTTAGTCTGAATTGTACTGATCAGTTAATTACACTGAAACAGGCACCGTTTCCATGCAGGTTCACAGCCTGTTTTGAACGCAAAACAGGGATTGGATCTGTCAAAATGTCCATTTCCAAACCACAGGCCAGATTGCTGTTCTGGTCTTTGACATGATTCAGCTGCTTTCCCCAAAAAGGGTTCCCACTGTGGGACAGACAACTTCCACCACTGCGTTTACTTGGACTTTTTCAGATATAGATTATTGCTCTGTGACATTCAATTCAGAGGGAAACCATTTCCTAGCTGATCTCTTAATGTAGACTCTGCTTCCAACATGTTTTCAAGCAGCAGAAAAGAGACATCAAAACTGTAATTATACTTAACAAAATTGAAAGGACTCACATTTCACAGCCCTTCTTGGTGGAGAGGGCTGCGTGTTTCCTCCAGGTACCTGCCCCAGGTTTGAGGGGTGAGTGGTGCTGCGAGGCTGCCCTCCATCACTACATCCATCCCTCTGCTGCTCTGAAGTCCCTTTTGTGTCCCTGTGAGGCCCACCCAGCTCCTCAGACCCCCTCCCTTTGAACCATGGGTTGGGTTTGTGCATCACTGGCTGTGATTCTTTATGTCCTTCTTGCTGATGATGATGATGATAATGATAATGATGATGATGTCTGTCTGCACTCTCTCTTCGCTGTCTGTCTTTAGTCTCACTTTTAGTCCTTTCCACATTTTTGTCTCTGCTGGTTTCCCCTCTGACATCTTTTCCGACATTATTCTTCACTCTGTCTTTAGTTCCATCGTTGAAGTGGTGACTAG
Source organism: Oreochromis aureus (assembly GCF_013358895.1). Lineage (NCBI taxonomy): Eukaryota > Metazoa > Chordata > Actinopteri > Cichliformes > Cichlidae > Oreochromis > Oreochromis aureus. The sequence goes on along the minus strand of NC_052956.1, from coordinate 22,639,032 downwards.
ATCGAAGGCTGCCATCTTTTCTGGAATCTAGGTGATGGTGCTCCCTCTTGGACCCTCCCTCCTTACCCCCTGTTGCTCCTCCTCTGTGTCCCTCCTTTTCTTTATTTTGTTCTTTTCTTTCCTTTTTTTCCTCTGCACTCTTCCTCCGTTTGTAGGGCGGCCCTCTGTCTCTGTCGGGGAACTCCATCAAGTGGCCTGCAGAGGTGTGGAAGGAACGGCAAGGACCAAAGTCACCAAGGTTGATGTTCAGGGGGTGTAATGCCCTGTGAGTGAAACAGTCAAGGGCAGATGGGTGGGAGTGGGGAAGTCGAGAAGGCCAGGGTGGAAACCCTGGCACCGACCACCATGGATGAGGGGTGGGAATGAATTGGGGAAGGAAGGAGGACGCAGAGGAATCAGTGTTGCTGTTGAAGCGGGCCTGGGAAAGAGCAGGAAGACTGCAGGGTGAGAAAGATGAGCTCAAAGAGCTCAGCCGGCGAAGGAACATGGGATGACTGGAGGGAGACATTAGGAAAAAATAAAAAAGATCAATACATGGAGCCGATGTCTGCAGGTTCTCAGTTCTCAGAGAATTTGCTACTTTTACATCCGTATGTCTTTTATCTAACTGCAGGTTAGATTAAATGATAGATTTTTTCTGCCAGTTAGATTTAAGGATAACTTGTTGTCTGAAATAACATGATGACAGAATGATCTAAGTGGAGGCAAAAGTTACTATCAAAACTATATATTTAGTTTAAAATTGCAAAAATAACTGGCAAGAAGCCCAGAGGCGTCCAAAAACATGTTATCAAAACTGTTATATGAACTCTACATTAAACATGCAATTTTCTAGCTGCTTTGTTGAGGTGACAGCTATCAGAAGCGGCGCTGGCTAAGCTAGTTGCTAACTACCTGCTGCTTCCCTGGTTGTTTTGGAGCACTTCTAGTTAAAACTGATGTGTGTTTAAATGTGGATTACACAATAAACGAGTAGGCGAATACTAAAAGGACGAAGCATCAATCAGAAGTTGACGTTACGTTTGTTATAAATGATTTGAACCGCATTGAAAATGAACACAACTCAAACACTGTGATTAGTTTTTAACCCGGAGCTGCTAGCTCACGTCGACTTACGTCTCGTCATCGGCGACTTTGTTTAAGCCTCAGCTTGGGTGCATTTTCAGACATAACGAGATGACATGATGGAAGTTTCGACCTTTGAGTTTGAATCTGAAGACAGATCAAGACAAGTCGAGTCCCCGAAATGCTACGTAACCAAACGTAAAAACAAAGCGCGGAATGAGGCGTGGGCTTCAAGTACCGTCAGGATTTTCGTCAGATCCAACAGGGACAACATACGGAGCAGATTTTGTGTGCTAACGTACCAGTGTAGCTACAAAAAGGTGTGACAACTATTGCTCTAATTGTCATTATTATTGTCTCTGAATGAGCACATACCTCAACCAAAAGCAGCAAAACAAACACTCAGAACGGCTTTTACAGAGAAATCATGCTCTTTGCCGAAGCCGGTAGCGCAACTCCCAACATTTTCAAAGCTACATAAATGCATCACCATCACTCTCGCATGCTTCTCTTTCTCGCGCTGGATGTTGTAGTCTTTTATTTGAGTTAGTTAACAATGAGTGATAAGGCACGCACTATTGAAGGGACTACAAACAACCTGGTACGGTACGAAAAGTGGTCCGGCTGCAACGTAGCTTACCATTGCTTATACATTTTTATCGAGCGCATTGTGAAATGTCACGACTTCTAACGTTGAGGTTATCAGTTATAAAAGCGATAACGACTCATTATTAAAGAAACCCGTGAATCATATCAACAACTAGGATTCTTTATTGAAAGCGCCGTGAATGGAGAATTAAAACAAAGGTCATTGTACTTACGTAAAAGCGAGCCTCTCGAAGACAGCGGTGTCGTTTAAAGCCTCTTTAAACACAAAATGTCACCTTCCAGTCTGTGTCATTTTCTGTTATAATGCGTCGTTGAAATCTGGAGTACAGCTGTCTTGTGTCGGAGTAATAGTTTGCTGTGTGTGGCTAGAGAAGCAGTGGTTTGTTAGAGCTGAGGAGTGGGCACACAGGCAGTGAACGGTATGTCGCTCTCTCTCACTGTGTGTGTGTGGACAAACAAACCCTGCCTCGTTCCAGTTTTGTTCCCCAGTTTTCACAAATGAAGAATCTTCTAGCTCATTTTCAGATTTGGAGTACTATGGTGTAAGCACAAAAATCGTCCCCATGTGTATATTCACAGGATTTTTATGAGTTACATGAAGGCTTGTGTAAACGGACGGAGAGCCTATAATGATGCATCTAAAATTCGGAAATCTGGGCAACACAGACCATTGTGACAATGGTCTGTGTTCATGATAAAAGACACTTCTTAAACCACACAAAGAAACTTAAACCAAACAAAATCAGAATCCTTTTGTCATGAATTGTTTAATTGTCATTAAACATCAAATATTCAAGTGAGCAGTACTGATGTGTGAGTTTGGGTGGGGTGCATGTATGTTCAATTCAGTGATGGGTTATGGAAAGAAACTGTTTGAGTCTGTTAGTCTTGGTTTGGATGGACCTGTGGAGTCTCCCAGAGGGCAGCAGATCAAACAGGTGGGATGGAGGATGGGTGGAGTCTTGTGTGATTGCCTCAGCTCTGCAGCAGCAGTGGGATATATAGATGTCTCCTCTTCCACTCTTCCTGGGTGCAGTGTGTGAACCTCACTGTGGTGGAGTATGTGAGGATGCTCTGGATGGCTGAGCGATGGAGGTCACTAGTACCCCTCCAAAAGTTGAATCTGTTCATCTGGACGTAGCGTTTTGTGGGAGAAACGTTTCGTCACTCATCCAAGTGACTTCTTCAGTCTCAGCTGACTGCAGGTTTCCCCAAACCTTATAAACAGTACATTTGCATAATGACTGAAACCAGCCCACTGAAGGAACAATGGGCTGGGAGGTCAGTTCCTTAATCATAATTATGCAAATTCCCATGACCATTGATCAACAATCACTGACCAAAACCCACTGATCAAAGAACACTGATCAATGGCCATGAGTACCATTCACAGAGAGTTGGGGAATGGCTGCAATCACAGCGTTGTAAGATGGCGAAAGATGTACCCTTAGGCCCCCTCCTCGATTCAGAGATGGTCTTTCCTTTTTCACGTAAATGGCCTCCTTGACTCCGCGCTCAAACCAGCATTCCTTCCTGTCCAGGATGTGTACATCCTCATCGTTGAAAGAGTGTCCACTGGCCTGTAGGTGTAAATAAACTGCAGAGTCCTGGCCTGACGAGGCAGCTCTTCTGTGTTGTGCCATCCGCTTCGCTAGAGGTTGTTTGGTTTCCCCGATGTATAAATCCTGGCAATCCTCCTGGCACTTAACAGCGTACACTATGTTACTCTGTTTGTGTCGGGGGACCCGATCCTTGGGGTGGACCAGTTTTTGGCGCAGCGTATTTTGGGGTTTAAAAGCCACAGAGACCCGGTGTTTAGAAACCCCAAGGATCGGGTCCCCCGACACAAACAGAGTAACATAGTGAAAAGGGAAAGACCATCTCTGAATCGAGGAGGGGGCCTAAGGGTACATCTTTCGCCATCTTACAATGCTGTGATTGCAGCCATTCCCCAACTCTGAAGAAGTCACTTGGATGAGTGACGAAACGTTTCTCCCACAAAACGCTACGTCCAGATGAACAGATTCAACTTTTGGAGATTTACTTTCCTGGATGATTGAGTATGCATCAAGACGAGGTCACTAGTAGCTTTGCAGAGATGCTGTTCCTTTTGAGCAATCTCAGGTAATGCAGATGCTGCTGTGACTTCCTGATGACGGTGTTTGCAGCCCAGGAGAGGTCGGCAGAGATCACGGTGCCAAATCTGCCCCACCACTGTTGTATCACCTGAAAACTTCACTATGGTGTTCCTGGAGTGAGCAGGTGTGTAGTCTGTGGCATAGAGGCAGTAGAGCAGTGGGCTCAACACAAACACCTTAGTGTTTGACTGGACGAGAGGTGGTGACTGAGTTCGACAGTCTAGAGGTGTGAGGTGAGGAAGCTGAGGATCCAGGAACAAATGAGGGGAAGGAGTTCCAGGTCAGACAGTTTCCTGGCCAGGATATCAGGGATGATCATGCTGAAGGCTGAGCTTTAGTCAGTGAAAAGCATTCTGACATAGCTCTCCCAGTGTTTCAGGTGGCTCAGCGCGATGTGAAGCGTAATAGGTTTTACGTCCTCAGTCGACCTATTTGATATACAGGCGAATGGGTGGGGGTCTAGACAGGAAGGCTGGCATTTATGTGCTTTAAGACCTGCTGTTCCGGGGACTTAGTGATGACAGGTATGAGTGCATTGGGGCGGAAGTTGTTGAGGCCGTTTGCAGATTATTTGTTGGGGTACAGCAATGATTAAAGTGGACTTTGAGCGTGAGAAGGCGTTTAGTTCTTCTGTTCATGCATGCTTAGGTCCACAAACTGTGTTGGTCTGTGCCCTGAAGTTGGTGGATTCCCTGTTACATCTACCAATGGTTATATGGGAGAGGTGATTTTCTGTTTCCTTTTGGTGGTCCAATTTTACCGTCCCCTTCTTCAGGCCAGCTCTATATACTTCCCTACGCCAGACCTAAAAGCAGATTTGCGGGGTTTGAGGAGTGTTTTGATGTGGCTGTTCATTCAGGGCTTCTGCTTTATGTGAAGTTGATGTAGGACAGAACAGCCTGTGTGTGAACAGTCAGGTCCTCATTGTCAAAGACAGCTTTCACAACCACAGCTGCAGATCTTAAAGGAAATACCCCTGTATATGAAGTTAAAGGGGAAGTACATATATGACACCATACTTGCATTATAAACAAACATGAGGGTGAATTTGTTCTGCCTATTCTCGGCTGTGTAATTCTAACCTGTTACTGCAGTACTTTAAAGCCCTTAAATTTAACGAATAAAGATAAAGTCGACTGTGAGGATGCACAATCACAAGAAAATGTGCCATAGTCCAAACATGGACCTAAGATAAGAAAAGATTAGTTGTAGTTTTGTAAATATTTTGCGGAGCACTGTGTTTGCACCAACAGCAGCTCCCAGTTTGCACAATAAGCGTGTCAATAAAATAGAAACAGTCATTATAAAAGCTTTATTCAGGATTCAGGAATCAAACAGGATATCAAACTGATGCTGAAGATGTCAAACACATTATGTAACTGAACTGCAAAGAAGTTCTACGATTTTTAAAAATCATTGTGTGAACAGACAGAGAGGCGTTTTAGAGAAGACTTGCAGTTAACATCAGTTTGGATTTTGACTCTTCCCACAGGTTTGAGCTCCACCAGCCCAACCTTGTGCCCATTCAGAGCGCTCAGAAACAATCTCAGGTAGGTGAAAAACAAAAGGTTTGGTTGCATCATAGCTCCTGAAGACGCCTCGAGAGTGCACACGTTTATTAAAATAAACCCTAAATAGCATCATTTTTTATTAATTTACCAAACTTGCCTGATAAATATCAATACTTTGTAATTATGGTGAAAAAATCTCATTTGTGTATAAAAAGTCTCACATGCACAGCAGCTGTGTGAAGCAGCTGCTTCATTTGGGCAACAGGAATCAGAAATTTGCTGATTTGATTTACCAGCACGTGCTGCGTTCATGCTGTTCCTCCTCTTACATATTTTTTCCCCACTGTGACTGTTTGTCCATATTTGCACCTGTAGCTCTGTTCTGTCTGCTTTCATGCTACATCCTGTAGTTCAGCCAGCGCCTGCTCTAAATTCCAGGTTTTGTGTTACCTAATGTGACTCCCCTCATTGTTTATTTCATTCCTTTTCATCCTCTTCCTCATATTTCTGCAATCAAAGCTATTCACATGGCCAAGAGAGCTGTATGAGGCCAAGTTTTAACAGGGAAGTTACAGTCATTTAAAGAACCCATTAAAATGCTCCATCCACTGTGCAAACCCTATAACACTAACAATATGGGAATTCTAGCAGTCCCAGAGTAGGCAGCCATGGTTTTATCCACATTTTAAAACACTACAGAAACTACTCTAGATCTAGACTGTGTTTAGGTGCAAAGCTTTCTAAAAGTCAGCATTCCTATTTCCATTTCCTAATTTTTATTTGGTAAATGGTTTGGCATAAATATATATAGCGCTTTTCTACTCTGAGCACTGAGCAATTCTAGTCATTTAAGGTGGCTTTGCATGATTCATAGTTCAAAATAATCTTTCTTTATCTCATACTTGGTACAGCTCCTCAGTTCATCCTCTCTGAAACAGGCCATTTTAGTTCCTGTTCCTTTAAGGCCATCCTCCCTTTAAGCTTGTGTTTCTCAAAGTGTGGGGCAGGCCCCGTTGGTGGGGCACAGAGCCACTGCAGGTGGGACACGGTCAACCTGGTGAAAAATATGAAGTGAAACTGGGTTTGCTTTTATTAGGCAGAATATACAAAAATAGTTGGCTGATGCTGCTGCACTGACCTTTAAAGGTCAACATAAGAGGAGTTATACCTTACACAAAGATCCTTTGTTATCGTTCATCCTCGTTTTTTTAAAACTCGAGAGTCTTGAGCTTCTAAAATGGGGCATACCACAAAAACTTTGGGAGCTGCTGTTGTAAGCTTACTTTCTTCTGATTGGCTGCCCCTTGCAAACAGAAGGTTTGAACAGAAGATGGGCGGGGCTTTTGTGCTCACTTTAGGAATATCCTCTCTCACTGACATCACAAAGAGCCTACTGTTGAAAAAAACGGTATGAAATGGAGCATTTAGAGCAGGGTGGAGGCAGAGCTTTAGAATCACAGGGGTTACTTGTACATAAACTGTCCTCATAATTGAGAACCTCAATAACTGAGACCATCCCCAAAGCAGTAAATGAAAGCTTAAGCCAAGCAACAAAACAAACAAACAAACAAAAAAAACCCCTTAGGATAGAATCCAGACTGGAGATGATTGCATCCCGCTTGGTGTGACAGACTAAAGATTTCACATTTTGTGCTGTTTACTGGGGCTTTACTTTGGTGAGTTTCTGGTTAGATCCCAGTAAGAAACTGACTGGGACGCTGCAGTAAAGACAGTGACAGGTATTTGACAAACTGAAATAAAACCTCGAGCTGTGCTTGGTTTTAATTTCCAGCTTATTAAACATCCTTTAAAAGCAGATTGCAAAAGACACAGGAAACATTCTCTGATTGTTATTTTTTGTTTGTTTTTTTTTGTCCATCTCAGCTATTTGAAAGTTCTGGGTTTTAAGGTGCACTTGGTTGTCACTCTTCAATACAGACACTTGAATTTCAAACCACACATTTTTCCTGCGTCTCTTGGAGCAACATTATTTCAAACCAGTGCAGCTCATAAATAAATCAGGACTTTATACCTGAAAGGTCTGCATTTCTTTTCATGCTACAAAGAGCCATAAAAAAGTCTTCATCAGCTTTCTATTCAGATATCCTCGATGCAGCACTGTGACATGATTGCTCATGCATGGTCAGTGTGTGAGCAGCATTCTTTCTCTGTCCGGGTCTTTGAGTTGAGGGATGAGTGTGAGGGCACTCACAGGGCACATGAGTGTAAAGGTCACATGGTCAGGGGTCAGGAGAAGGGGACTTCCCATCTTTGCGTGTATGCGCTCAGTTCGCAGGGGCTGATCACTAACATTCGGGAATCGTCCATCCCGTCCAGAGCCATCTCCGAGTCCAGGCAGAACCGGGAGACGAGGTGCTCCAAGTGAGTCCCTGACTTCTGCCACCGCTGCAGGAAAAACGAAGAAAAATAACATTTAAAAAGTTAAAAATGAACGTTTAAAATTTTAACTACCTTATCATCTCTTGTAAATTAGAAAACAAAACATTTACTGGTTAGTGTGGAAAACATACCACCAATAAGGAGTCCAAAAATTAATTTTTTGTTGTTGTTGCTGTGCTTCATTTTTTTCTGCTCACTATTGATCCAGCCGCTGTACTGCAGTGAAAGAGCTGCTCGGAGGATCTAATGAATGCAGAAACCTGCAGCAGCTGTGAAAAGGTCTTCAGTCATGCTCTGCTGAGCAGGTGTATTACTGTATGACCGCAGAGAAATATGCTGAGAAACACGAATCTGACAATGACAGAGCTGATGTCACACTCTTTCGCATAAAAAAATGAAAAGAAAACATTTTTTAGGGGTTCACCTGCACACACGGCACTGAATGGCAGGCCTCGCTCAAGTCACTGAAGTAATTTAGAAAGCATGGAACAGCCGCCACCGAATCTAACAATGCACCAACATAAAATCTAAGAAAAAAAACAGGATGCTTCAGCAGAAATCCCCAGGAACTGTTCGCCGCACGGTGACCACCAAACAGAGGTTAGCGCCACAATTCTCATCAGAGGACCCGTTGGAGAAGCACGCTTCAGTGAATCCTGAACCCTGTTATTGGTGATCAAATCTTTACTTTCAGAAGTGCATGTGTCTGCAGATTTTACAAGTATGAAAAGTGCAAATATTCACTGATTTATTGTCATATATGAAGCATCTGCATATGATCAGTGAGTGAGACCAAGTCAAGTTCTAACAGCAGCGACACACTTAATCTTTTATATCTATCATATCTATCATCTATAACCTCATATCATTCAGAAATCTTGTGATTTTTTTTAACATCTGCTTTCAGATTTTCATTTTTCAATTTGATATGTATTTGTGAAGATGGGGTGGAAAAAAAAGTTGCACTTGGAATCTTGGGTTTCAATCCTCCATCCAGCTGGGTCATGTTCTCCCTGTGGCTGTGTGGGTTCTCGTGGGACTCATGACTCAGGTTAATTGGTGATTCTAAACTGGCCTTAGGTGTGCTTGGCTGTAGTCTTGGGTGTACTCAGCCTCTCACACTCCTATAGCTGAGCTGGGCTCCAGTCTGTCTATGACCCATGTCCATATAAGTGATTAGGATCTTACAATGGTAAAATATTCTTCCAAAAATCACTTCTAAGTTGTGCCAAGCTCAACTGCTGGTAAAATGTTCATGAAAAAAAAGTAATTTAAGTAATCCTGATAATAAAAACGAATCAAACACTGATTCAGGCTCCCTGGTGGAGTTATTAAATGTGTCAGCTCAATAGTTTACAGCTGCTTTCAGTGAAGATATTTGTTTCCTTTTTACTCAAATAACACTTCAATAATTGTTTGTACTGTTTGATTGGAATCATTCAGACTAATTTTAAAAGCTGTGATTTTGTCAGGAACAAAATTCGTCTCACCTTTAATATTCATTAAAATCCTTTTTTAAAGATCCAAAGTGACTAACATTTTTCACATCACTCCACCAACTTTACTTGAAGCCACCTGGTAATAAAAACATATTTATGGTTGTACTTCCACATCTAATTATACTATCTACATTTATTGATTAAGGGGTAATCATAAATTCTGACTGCTTTCAGTTTATAGTGGACAGCATGTGATTCACCACAGTCACCACTAGATGGAGACATCTCCTGACTTTTTCAACAATCCAGTGGCTCTTTGACCAGACAGACACTGTGTGTGTGTGTGTGTGTGTGTGTGTGTGTGTGTGTGTGTGTGTGTGTGTATTATTCATAGCTGGATTCTTTAGCTGTGAAACAAAGCAGCAGATATGATCAGACATGAAGAGAGGCTTTTATCTAGCAGTGGGTCTGAAACCCAGCCATCTGAGACAGACAAAGAAAAACAGACTAAAAGATAAAGGAAGAGAGACAAAACGAGGGAAAAATAGAAACTATGCATGTGTGTGTGCCATTTGTGTGATATCTGTATCTTTGCGTTTCGTAATTTGCACGTTTGTGTGTTTATCTCCTTGTATCAGTGTTTTTATGCTTACGTTGGCTCGGAGCGGCCATGTTGTATTTGCTGAGCCTCTGAAGCGTATCACTGTCATGTATCTTGATCTCATGAGGCATTGTAAAGACACACACACAGTCACACAGACCCACACACACACAAATCAGCTTTGTTCTGTAGAAGTGCATTGTGGGTCTGTTGCGGCATTGTCAAGATGACATGCCCATCAGAGTACAGCGACGGGCCGCCGAGATTTTTAATTGAAAAAAAGAGGGAGGGATAATTAAAAGTAAATTAATTAGTATTCAACTCATTAGTGTCGGCTCCAGCAGACTATAGAGAGTAACATGTTGCGTTGGTCTTTCTCTACACATCACTGTCTCTCTTTTAAGTAGGGATGCAACGATACCAATTTTTTCAAACCGATCCGATACCGATACTTGGATCTGAGTACTTGCCGATACCGAGTACAAAAGCCGATACTTCTGCCACACACAAGTTAAACTTAACCGGTAGTAAAGAAACGACCCCACACAACTCTTTAACACAAACGAAACGTTTACTGAACGTAAGGGCAGAGACAAATACTGTACAACACATCCCTTTTTTAAACTCAAATGATATTCCAATTCCTTAACCAAATGAAATACACTGTATAAATGAAATAATTCCCTTTCAAATTATATTAAACAACCCAACTTATGTTATCACCTTTTGGTAAGTGACTCACTAATATACACTCCAAAACACGTTATATAAATCCACTAAACATACAATATTCACACATGGGCGCCACACACACTCACATTCACACTTGTTGCAGGCCTGTTTGCTGCTCACGCCGGACGATGGAGAAAAATCCTCTTCTCCCCAGTAAGAGCACAAAAGTCTGACTTACAGTTCCGTTGCTCGGTAGGTCGCCATTCACCAGTCCCACACTAAATCCACTCCCCTGCGGACCCGATGCTGTCTCTGCTACAGCGCGTTAGCCAGTCACTGTCCAGCTCTCCGACAGTCCATAGCAGCTGCCTCCGTGGCGCAGCCAAGCAGTCCGGGCTAGCCTTTAGCCTCGGCGGTCATGGCTGGAAACACAGTTTTCCACGGACGGTGGTGCGACCGTTGAAACAAAAAGTCACTTCACCCACACTCTGTTGCGAAGCTCTCACACGGTTAGCTTTCTAGTCACACACTCTTTTGTGCAAGTTAACCTCAGTAAAACTAGCCGAGTCTCTCACTTTGGTTCAGCTAACCTCGTGCATCTCTCCATGCCGTTCTCTTCTGTGAACTGTGAACACCTTATGTGGCGTTCAAGTCCATGGGAATTATGAGTATCTACTACCAAATTCCCATCCGGGCTACATTAGTATCGGTTCATGGTATCGGTTGACTTTTACGAGTACGAGTACGCACACATTTTACAGTATCGGCACCGATACCCGATACCAGTATCGGGATCGGTGCATCCCTACTTTTAAGTACTGCACATTAAAGTTCATAAGCCTTTTGTTGCCTTTCAGGATGACTCAAGGGAGATGGGAGTCTTTTACAACCTGGTGAACAACACAGGCTGAAATGAAATCACCTTTCTCCAGGAATCTACAGGTATCAAAATACCCTGAGAAGAGACTGTACATTAAAGATGGACGTAGCCACTGTGTTATAAGGGTTGAAATGGAAATGACCATATTTGAACGAGAGGGTGAGAGCAAAGTCACCAGCTAGAAAGTTTAGCTATAAAGCTTCAGTCATAATCTGTACGGGACCATGATACCTGCTAATTAGTTCTTAGTAGGGTTCTTCGGTTCTCTGAGCACTCAAGTCCAAATTTGCTGAATTTGCTGATTTCAGTTCATGTGCTAGGGGAGGAAAACAGTGGACTACAGCAGAGGTATACGGACATTACTTTTATTTTTATTGCACAAAGGAACAAGAGCATGATAACAAAGTGCAAAATGCAATAATCTGCACAGGGAGTATGCTAATGCAAAGCTAGCAAAGAACCCAGAAGGATGTTAAAGCTGAGTGTTTGCCATAACTGAACTTCAACAGGTAACAAAAGCAGTGACTGAGCAGTCAAGCTTGTAGCCTCAGTTTCTACCTGTTCTTGTTTCTACAGTAGAATCACTGTGGCGATCGCTTTGAAGTCTCACTTTGGCTCATTTGAAACTTCCCTTTGGTTTCATATAAAAAACTAAAAGAAAGCCTCAGATTAATATTGTTAACTGTTAATTATGAAAAAATAAGGGTCAAGTCATTTTAGAAAGTAACAAGAAACTAATGTAGCAAGTAATGTATCAAATTGCTTTCTCTGATGAGTAATTAACAAACTGCATTGCTTTTAAGAAAAGTAACTAGTAATGTGGAATACATTACTGTTTTTAGTAACTGGTTCTTAGTAACGTCACAGTCAAGATGTTTAGGACAGTGACTTTACCTGAGTGAGCTGTGCTTCAACATTTAAGCCTTAAAAACATCGAAATGGATCATTGTAAAAAAAATAAAATAATAAAAATAATAAAATAAAACAGCTCCTCAACAGCTGTTACAAAGGATTCGAGATCAAAACAGCATACCAGCTTTTTGTTTTGGGTTGTTAGTTGGTCATTTTAACATGGGTGACTATGGGAATTGAGTTGTATTCGGAGTCATCAATTGGCCACTGGAAGAACCACTAACTCAAGAGATCGTTGTTTGTTTGAGATCTTATATTTTGTTGAACTTGTCTCATTAGAGTCCACTGGAGACTGCATACAGAAGCTGCAAAAGTAATACAGTCAAGTGTTACTTCTGCATCTAATCAGCTATAAAATACCTTGAAAAAAAGTTTTTGGCTCTAAATAGAAAAGGATAAGGATGCTTTCAAATGCTTTCAAAGATTCACAGCAAACAGGAAGCAACACTAAAATAATAAATCTGCAGGTACACCTGCTTGAAAGGTGGTTTTGTTTTGAGCATCTTGGAGGACGTGCCACAGATCTTCTGTGAATTCAGGCTGTCTCACTGTCTCTTTGTGAAAATGCAGACCGGCTTCATGATGATGAGATCAGCGCTCTGTGGGGGCTAAACCATCTGTTGGAGGACTCCTTGTTTTTCTTGTGGCTGAAAATAGTTCTTTATGACTCAGGCTGGATGTTTGGGCTTGTCGATGTGCTGCAGAATGAATCTGGGGCTGATCACTGATGAGCCTCACTGATGGATTTGCAGGAAATATATCTAAAGATCTAAAGTGCACCACTGCACTTTCTTATCATTTAAATCTCAGGTGAATTCATCAAACAAATGGTTTTTAGTTTGTTTTTGTGTGTCTGTGTTTTTTCCCTCTTGGTGAAGAGATGACACGTTGGCAGGTTTGACAACTCAAACTTTTAAAAGAGAGGTGAACACCAACCATTTTCTGAGTCATGCACACCATTCAAAAATAAATCTGGTTTCCAGCATGAGGCCCTTTCTCTTTTTTCTGACAATATTAAGGTTGCTGCTTCTTCTCACTCTGAACATCTGCGACTCCATCTCTTTAGTGCTGTGATTTTTTGATCTGACTGCAAGTTGTCGTTCTAATCCAACAGACATGGCACCAGGAACAGAAATGAGTTTCAGGAAAAAACAGTCTGGTGCCTCAGAGGAAGAAAACAGATTTGTGATAGAGAAACATCCTAAAGACGTGACAGGAAGACCAACTTTCTCTCAATGTTTTTGCCTATTTTTACCTCGTGACAAGTTGTGCTACTAACCTACTGTTCAAGAAAAACCACAAGCTGTGATTTATATCTGGTTAACACAAGCCGATATGCTTCTGTGAAAAACTGAAATCAGAAAAAGCTGAGACTTTAAGTAATCTGTCACAGTAAAATATGCGAGTGGAAGTGTGTGACAGGAAGTCTAAGTATACAAAATAAACACACTCCATGCAAAATCACTCAAATGTTAAAGAATAAAAATGTATCCGCTCTCAATAAATCCTCAAATATTTCACACAAATTTCTGAAGAACTTTGACATCCCAGGATGCTGCCTGGCTTGAAATCAACAGAGCATCTTTTGGGTTTTTAAAGATAAAAGTAGAGCAACACAGCACCTCCAGCAAACAAGAGCTGGAAAAAAAAGAAGTTTCTGAAGAATGGAAGAACATCCCTCCAGAAACCTATGCAGCACACCCTCATGTCGAGGACAACTAAGTCTGCCATCAAAAATAAATGTGCACATGCAAAGGAAAACGTGCACTGCCTTCTGAGGTCCTCCTGCAGAGTTTCTATTTTTAACACAATAACAATGAAGTTTCAGTTTTCAGTCTAACATGGTCAGACACTTAAATGCATTGGTCTCGCGATGATGTTTTCTATACATTAGAAAGCTTGATGGTGTTTAGCTTTACTTTCACTTCTATGTGGACTTTGAAAATAGATAAAAGTTACCCTCATTTAGAACTTTAACTTAAAAGTAAATTGGGGGCACAGAATGTGTCAAGAACAAGGGACAGGAATCTGCATGAAAGAACAATTCATTATGTATTATGTACAAAAGTACTGAGCCATCTCCACATTACACCTACAGGAGCCGCTCAGCCATGGAAACCAATGCTACGAAGCTCCGGGTGCACCATTTTTGTCCTGATGTTAATGCCAGAGCAGGCCTGGAACACAAGTTGCTGAGAGATTTTTCCAAGTGGTCTGCCGCTTTATGACTGAGCTGCCGTGGATCCTAAACACTTCCACTTACAGCTGATCATGGAATATCTAAGAACAACAACAACAGAGGTGTCCTAATGTAGTCCAAAGCTCAAATTCAGTGAGCTCTTTAGAGCGACCCATTCTCTCATAAATGCTTGTAAAAGCAGAAATCATGGCCAGATGCTTGATTTTATACATCTGTGGAAATGGGACTGAAAGAACACCTGAATTCAAAGATGAAGAGGTGTAACACAGTACTCTCACCCATAAAGTGTATGTGATAATAAATAAACACAGTGTAGAAAGAAAAATCTGGCTTGATTTTGAGGCTCATGGGCAGCCATGCCCCATGCAGATGGTGTTACATGAAAAATGGCACTCCTCCAAGGCTTAAACTTTTTTCAAGTTGAGAAACTGCTCAGCAAAATGGTAAAAATGATCATTCTAATAGCCTCCCCTCACAGAGCGAACGTTTAACCATCACAAATAAAGTATTTTAAGCAAAAAAAATCTTTTATTTCTGTTAGGTAGCTATATTAGTAAAGCTGTATTTTCTAATATGCAAAACAATAAGAAAGTAACAAAACGTATAAAAAACTTGAAGTACAAGTATATTAAAACTGTACAAAGTTACATTCCCCACTGGCCCGATCCATGCCCCTGACCCTCCTGATTGGTGTGAGTGTTCCTACACGTCCCTGCAGTCATGCGTGGGTGAGTAATGCTTATTTTATTATACTATTTTCTGGTCTATTTGCAGCCCACATGGAGGAATGAAGCACTGGTGGCCTTGCAGTACAGTGGCTGCATAGCCATACTGTCTGAAGAGGAATTTTATAGGCTTCTTGCATGCTGGGCTTCTACAGATGTGTGTGCATCTGCAAGGGAATAAAATCTGCTCCCAAAGTGGTGCAACTGCCTGTGGTTGTAATTGTATGCTATAGGAGGTGTTTGTCACTAAAACTGAGGGTTAGTGGAAGTGTATGTGACTGGATGCATATTCTGTTGGGTTTGTGAGTGACGAGATGGCAGTCAGCGCATGTTAATCAAAGTATTTGGAAGTGTGAATCTTAATAAGTGGCCACATTCTCTCAGCTCGTCAGGTCAAACTTATTTTTTCCCCCTCATACTGAACGGTCTACTCTCACCTTTACTTTACCTCTCTCACCCTGCCTCTCTCTCCTTCTCTGTCTGTCATGGTCTGTTTATTTCCGTCTTCACCACTCACTCTCGCTCCCCGTTTTGCTGTCTTCCTCTGTGTCTCTCGTCCCATCACCGCGCCCACATTTCTCTAGCCTTAATTTAACCTCTCTGCATTTTCTCCTCTCTCTCTCTGGGTCTGAGTCTCTCTACCAGTCAGCTCTGGGCTGTTTCTCTGGTGGATCGTCGTTCTAATTAGCTATCATCGCTCTACTTCCTGCCTTCTGACACACAAACACGTACGTATGCACACTCTCAAGTGGGACATGTAACAGCACTTTGTGTTTGTGTGTGTGTGTCTGTGTGTGTGTGTGTGTGTGTCGGTACAAAAGTTTACTAGTCTGAGTTACATGAAAGAGATCCGCTTTAGTGGCTCAGCTAAAAAACACAAACAAAACATACACAATGACTGGTGTGTGGGTGTGTGTGTGTGTGTGTGTGTGTGTGTGTGTGTGTGTGTGTGTGTGTGTGTGTGTGTGTGTGCGTGCGTGCGTGTGTGGTTTCAGTCCTTTAATTTAAGTCTCAAGGACTCCAGCTTTAAAACACCTGCCTGTGCGCTTTTTGTGTTCAATTGTCTTCATCATTAGCCACAAACCTCCATTCTTCCTTCCTTCCTTTAATTCCTCTCTTTTCAAACTGTTCCTTTCCCTATTTTGGTTTTCCTTCCTTTCTTCCCTTCCTTTGCTTTTTCTTTCCTACCATTTAGCATTCCTTCATTTCCACATTGTTCTTTATTCCTTTTTCTTCATTCATCCTTTTTTATTTAGTTCCCCAAGCTTCCTTCTTTATTTCCTTGTCAATGTCCTCCCTTCCATTTTCCCCATTTATGCATGCTTGCTATTCATTCCTTCTTTACATCATCCATCCTTTTTTACTTCCTTCACACACCTGCCCTCTTTTCTTCTTTCCTTCCCCTCCAATTCTTTCTTCCTTTCTTTTATCCATACCATTTTGATAAATTTATTCTTTGTTTGCTTCCTACTTTTAGCATTCCTTCCTTTCATTCACTGCTTCCTTCCTTCCTTTATCATTCATTGCTTTACTGCATGTCCCATTTACACCTACCTGCATGCCTTCTTTCCTTTCCCTATTCCTTCTTCCTTACTTTTCTTCTTTCCTTCCTACACCTACCTGCATTCTTTCTCTCCTTTCTTTCTTACACTTTCCTTCCTGCCCCTATCTTCCCCCTATCCCTTCTTTACCTGTTTCCTTCCTTTTTTCCTTCCCCTCAATTTCCATTCCTTCCTTCCTTCTTTTTTCTTTTCTTCTTCCTTCTTTTCATGTCCCCACCAGCTTTCTTTCTCTTCCCTAGTCTTTCTTCCTTTCTTCCCATCTTTCTTTCATTCATATACCTTGCTTTCTTCCTTCTTTCTCTCCTTTCTTTGATGTCCCCCATTATATTTTCCTTCTCATATCTTTTCTTCCTTCATTTCTTTCCCATTCTCCTTTCCTATCTTACTCTATGTATTTCTGTCATTCTTTTTTTCTCTATCCTTACTTTCATCACCTCTGTCATTCTTTCTCTCCACTTTCCTCATTTTTTAAACATTTTTTTCCATCTTTCCTCCATAAGTTTTGCTGATAAAGATCTTTTTGTTCGCTCTTCCTCCTGCCTTACCTCCAAACCCCTCTCCCCAGTGTACTGAGAGTGTCTCCATAAAGAGCACACGTGCAGGAGAGTACGCACCTGTCCTGTCAGAATCACATCCAGTTAACAATCCAGAAGAACAACAACTTTCTCCCCAGATTCCCTCAGCTGGCACATCTATTGTATCTGAAGTTTTTGTCTCGTTTGGTGACAGCACATCCTCTTCTGCTGCTGCCGCTGCCACCACCACAGGGGAGCTTACTGCTGAGGTATAAAAATATGCAGACCCCTAGAAGCCTGAGCCTCACTCATGGAGCCTAAGACGGGGCGGACTGTTCTTCAGGTGAGGAATTAAGTGAACAAATGCACAAAGACTCTTGAATCCTGTGACAAGATTTATTTTGATTTATTGTGTTTACTTTTAGCTCTGGGCTTCTGTTGATGTACGCTGTGTGCTGCAGCGACGTGTTATATGATGAACGGCTGCCCTACGAGGTCATTTGTTTGTTCTTTTTCTTTTCTTTACCTTTTTCTCCTTTCACTTCCACATTTTTCCTCCCTTCATTCTCTTTTCTTTTATCAGCTTTCACCCTTTATTCTTTTATCATCACACATCAACATTTCCTTCAGCCTCCATTTCTCCTTCTCTTACTCCCTAAGTCTTTCTCCTCCTGGTTTTAGCCCCTTGTCGCTCCTCTCATTACCTCTGTTTTTAATTAAATTTTCTGTCTGTCCTTTTTTTTCCCCGCTTTTGCGCTTCAATGACTCATGGATCAAATAATGCATAATAAGAGCAATGACGAACACTGAGTGAATCATACACCCTAGCACCTGTGCATGGTTTTTAATGTCTAATCATGTCCAAGTGTCCAGTAGATTCCATAAATCCAGATGGGATGAACACAAACACGCGCACACACAGACGAACATTTACACATAAGCACACTTTTGCAGAATTTTCCATGCAGACTGAACAGTTGGTGGGGTGTAATGAGCTAATCTTCTGCAATACCTCCCCCTTAACTTCCTCTCCTCTGTGTCCCTCTGCCTTTCTCTTTTCCTCATCTTTTTTTTGTCTGTCTAGCTTCACCTTTCCACCTGTGCCTCTCTCCATTGCTCTCTCTCTCTCTCTCAGGTGATTTATTGGTTGTCAGGTCGTTCTCTGCTGCAGGAGCTTCTGGGACGCCGTCAAGGTGCCCAGTGGTCAGGTAATGACAAGAGCGAGTGTGTATGTGTGTCTGTATTTCTAGCTACCTGTCCAAAAAACTGTCAAGCATCTGCTCCTGCAGAGTGTGTGTGTGTGTGTGTGTTAGTGCGTGTGTGTGTGTGTGTGTGTGTGTGTATAACAATCATCTTTAGACAAATTTGCCTTCAGATTAATTAACATTTAGATTAATTTATCAGCCATATGATATACGGTTATGACCCGCCTGCAGATACGCACCACCTGTCTTCCTTGACTGTGTGTGTGTGTGTGTCTGTCTAAGTGTATGTGCTCAGACCTGTTTGCCATCCGCCATGTTGCAGGGCAGCAGCAGGACCTGGGAGGCAGGGAACGTGGTGGAGACAGACAGGCAGTGCTGCTGCTGTCGGATCTGCTGTCCGTGAGTGTACACCCACTCCTGCAGAGAGGAAGATGGAGTTAATCATTTTTTATCTTCTCTGAATTTTTAAAATGCTGTGTGCGGGTTTGGTTTTTGAAAGCTGACATTTTCAAGTGCAGCCCCGCCTCTGGTGTTGTTTCTGATAAGCGGTCATGAAGATAAAGTCATTAAAGACAGCACAACAGCGGTAGAGACAGGTGCAAAAGCAACATTAAATTTGTGTCAATTTAATCCTCAACTCCCATTGTTTCTCGCTTTGCACCAGACCTGACTGCAGGGATTTGCTCCCATCTGGCTACAAGAGTATCGGTGAAGCCTGGCTTGCAGTTGGCATTGCAGTTCAGCACAAATGTGCTGAATGGGGAGGAAATTAGGGCTCTATCCAGGCCAGCCATCCACAACAAACTGAGAAAGCCATTTCTTTATAGACCAAACACACAATGCTGACATGCTTGTCAAAGCACATGGTTTAAATTGTCTTAATCGTGTTCGATTTTGATATATTTTTATTAGAACTAAAGGGCATTTAACAAACTAGGGATGATCCTGAGTTTTAACTTTTCATTTCAATATGAAAATACTGAAAAAGTTCCTGCAGCTATTTCTTGTCTTAATAAATATATATAAACAGTCACACGACAAAGAAAATTTTCACAGGATCCTAAAAGGTAAAAAAGTACACTCTGTGATATTTTCCTTCATACTTCAGTCAAATTTGTCTTATAAGGAGAAATCTTGTGGAGAAATGTTGCCTCTTTTTTATGACACTGCTTTACTTCATTGATGTTTGCAGGCATTCATTTCTGCTCAGCTCTTTTAAGGTCCTGCCACAGCATTACAGTCGGGCAGAGGTCTGGACCGACTGGGCCATTGCAGGACCTTGATTGGTTTTTTTTGCCAGCCATCAATTGCATATTTGCTGCTGTGCTTGTGATCACCGCCCTTTTGCAATGGTCCAATTTAAGCCCAGCTTTAGCTGTTGAACAGATGGCCTCACATTTGACTCTAGAATACATTGGTATAAAGAGAAGTTCATGGCTGATTGCATGGTCCGAGTGATTGCAGAGCAGTTTTGCACACATACAGTCTTTTTGTCTTCCATCATTCAGTTTTCACCAGCTTATCTGAGTCCAGGTCGTAGGGGCAGCGGTCTAACCAAAGATGCTCAGACCTTCCTCTCCTATTGAACTGTACTGCGAATAACGAGCTAGCAACAGATGTAAGGATTAAAGTCAGAGTTTTCAGTGTCACAAAGATGACACCTGGCTAGATCACCCTGGTAACTATAATGACACATAACCTTGGCTGAAGCAGGCAGTGTTACAAGTTCCAGTTAAAAAACAGCTTGAAATGATACATTTTTATGGATTGTGTTTAGAAATGTCTAACAGCACTGAAAGAAGTCCTGCTATAAAGTTACAGGCTGTTTATCTCATTATCAGCATTATCTTCAAGTATT
Source organism: Oreochromis aureus (assembly GCF_013358895.1). Classification (NCBI taxonomy): domain Eukaryota; kingdom Metazoa; phylum Chordata; class Actinopteri; order Cichliformes; family Cichlidae; genus Oreochromis; species Oreochromis aureus. The sequence continues at coordinate 22,618,740 of NC_052956.1, read as the reverse complement.
CAGCTGGTGAAGCAGGAAATGCATGAATACGTTTTTCTTTTTGTTATGTTGTTTCTTTAAACCGCTGGAATTGTAAAAAATAGAGCGAAAAATAGAAAAATCAGTCAATCCATTTGTAGCATATTTATCACCAAGAATAATCAGTCTAGAAAAACGATCTCACTAAGCTCTGGCCACAGATACATTTCTTTCAGAAGCCTGTGAGAGAGTATCAGACCTGAACTCACTGTGTAGCGCATATTATATAAATGTATCAAGATTAAAGTCAGACAACATATAACTCACAAAGCTTGAACGTCTTGTCCAAAATGATTATATCAGACTCAGTCCAAGTACCTTTTTTAAAAAATTTAAATGAGACAGAGTTGCACATAAACATATATCAGCAATGGTGAGGACAGATACTGAGAAAAACAGATCATGTATAATTTAATATTAAGCTGCTGAAAGGAGGAGTGCATAATGAGGAATATCTTTTACTTTCCCTGACAAACTGGAAAGTAAAACATATTACATCCAGAGTCCAGAGTTTAACGTGCTTTAATTGGACAGGAATTTAAGTGGGTGGGTGGGTGGATGGATGGGATTAAACCTTTGAGTGTGTGCTGGTATGTGCACACACACAGTAGATAGCAGAGAATTCACATTATGATTAATCAAATCATGACATGTCTAGAAGACACTGATATTTAAAGCACAAGTGACATATTTTTACATTTTCATTGATTTACAGAAATACTTTTCATAAATCAATGGAAGTAGCTTTCTTTTTTTTAATGGTCATCAAGATATCATTAGCAGTTACTATAAATGTGAAGTCCTGCAGTCTGCAGGGAACTGGTGTACTTTAATAGTCTTAGTTACTAGTTAATTGACAGATTACCATTTTATATTCAACACACATGAAAATTGCTACCCAACAGCTAGCTTTATATTAAATATTATTAATCATAAATAGTATTAAGCATAAAATCCTTAGATATCACCTTACATTAGATCAGCTTCATTGAGAAAATTCTACAGACAGATGAATGTATAATCATTTAGACAAAAAATACTATATTTTATACTGGTGCAACATTCAGGGCCACATTTCCAAATTATGAGTGATTTTGTGTTTGATCCTTAAAATATTACAACTATTTACATGAAATTTTCAGCTTTGTTGCTTTTACCTAAACTCTGAACACTTCTTTTTTGTTTGGCATTTTAACTTAATGGATTACTCTATTCTCAGATTAGCTTTTCATTAATTTTCTGTTGACTTGCTTTTCTGTTAATCATTAAATCTTTCAATGAATAAGTAATGTGTTTTTTAAACTCGATCACCCCCCCCATTTCATTTCATCTTCAAACGTTATTAACATAATCATACTGTTATAAGTCTGCTGGCTTGACCTTATAAAATAATGGAGGTCGAGAGTCGGATGGCAGGACAGTGGGAGGTCTTTTCAAACCAGCTGGGTGATTTATGACATTTTATCTTAAATATCTCAACGCTGCGGGGTGTATTTCATCACATGATTGATTTATTGAACTGCAGCAAAGAGAATGACATTAGAAGTTAATTGGTCCTGCAGCTCAGTACATCTTCTCTCTACTGGAACGTCCCAGGATTCGTGCACATGTTTAGACGCATACTTAAGAGTCAGTGTTCAACAATATAAAACCAGTAACCTCACCACTGCTTACGCTGGCATGTAGCTAACACACCTGTTTTCCAATGAGAATTTTAAAGCATTTTTAAATCCGTCTAGATCATTGTTGTTATTACTGTAATAATGAGTACAAGTTGAGCACGTTTCTATTATGATTTTTGTAGTTGCATATTAAATAGCTGGGCCAGAAGATCCAGCCTGCTTTTTCTGTTTCAGCTTCTGGTGAAAATGTCTTCATTTAAGTAAAGAAAGACACAAAAATCAGGCACTGACTCACACTTCAACATTTCCTGGAACATAAGGCAGTGTGGCCCTCACAGGGGTCCTGCAGTACTTTCAAATAATTATTCCTAACGTTTATAATCTCTTGGCCTCACTGCTGACTCATGCCTTATTCTTCTGTTTTCTTTTGAATTTGCCTGGTTCCAAATGTGAGAAAAGGATTTTTATTATTTCAGATGTGTTCCAACAAGATTCAACTTTCTGCACATTCCTGACATGTCACGTATGTGTATCTCAGGGATATTTTTAGAAAATCACCGCCTGCATGTAAACACATTAGGCAGAGGTTAAAGTGGTTTGCTAACTGTGATGGGAATCAGGTTGCGGGTAAACACGCTCACTGGTTATGCTGTTAAACATGAAGCAGGTCAGCGCTGAAACAAGGTCTGCATGCTCAGCACAAGTGTTCCCCGGATGGCTAAAAGGTTAAAAGCAAAGTGGACTTTGGCTCAAAATAATGATGACACCTGCAGCTCTGTGTACAAAGCTGTGAGTGTAAGCTTTATTTTTTCCAGAAAAAAAAAGAAAAAAGAAAGTTGCCCAAACTACTTTCTCTTCGTGTGCACATTCAGAGTCGACAGCAGAAATGATTAAAGTACAACTTCATGCCTGTGCACTCATTACATTTGGAGCAAATTGTGTTTAAAATCATGGTTTTGTGGCTCAGTGGGTTGGATTTCATACCCGTCATTCTCGTACTCCATCTTATATTTCTGCTATGTTATACACAGTTGTCCACCTCCCATTAATGCACTCATATAATGCATTTGAATCCTTGCTTTGCAGGATTCAGTTCTAGTTTCTGCTGCTGTGGGTTTATAAATTGATCTCTCTGCCTCTGCTATTGATTTTTTTTCCCTGTATGTGAAAGTTGGTGCAAAATGATAGGTTTAAAGGCATTTCTTTGTTTTCTGATGGACTGAAGCTTCAGATTTTTAATATTTAGAGTGGCTATTTTTTGTTCTTACATTGCATTATTTATACTACTAATGTCCCATATTTGATATTCCATTATTATTTCATTACTTATGCCAAAAAACTCCTCGTCAACTTTCAAGTTGATGTCCTGTGGGAGAGCTTTGTTTTCACTCGCTTTCACTTCATGTTTGGCTGACTGCGCTGGTAATCCGGCACATTAAAAAATGAAGTTAAACTGTATAATCTATGTTAAAATGTGACCAGAAATCAAAGATCCTTGTCAAGCATCCTCATCTAACAAATTGGAAGAGAGACCAGGGTTGAAACTGGGACCCCCTGAGTCCAACGTGAGATGAACAAAGACATTTACAAACTTCTTCACTCTCATTCAAAAATACAGAACCACTGAAAGGTTTGGACAGTCAAAGAGGATCCAAACTATTGACTGTCTCTGATTGAGTAACACAGCAGAGACAATCAGACAAACACTAACACAGGTTTTGCTACTATTTAGGAAATTACTATTCAAATTAAGATGTGTGGGCTTACAAAACATCTGCACGACTGACTCATCAATAAGTCTGAAAGTAGACCCCACTTTACCACGTTACTGGAAATAGGAGTAATATCTGCAAAATGGACGTTACATTAAATAAGATTCATATCTGTGATGGAGAGCATAAATCCATAGGGAAAGGTTTACAGAGTTTCAAATAAAATGGGCACGAAGGTCATTTTCTCAAAGACTTCTATACAATCTTTCTGAAACAGATGAATGAGTCATCCTCAGCTGCCCATGAATCCTCGTGGGTCTTACTCACTTCGTCCATATTTTCAATTCGCCTGGTCTTGTTTAAAAATGTCTGTAAAAACTATTAATAGTCTTGAGTCACTCTCCTTTCTTTCCATTTTGCTTCAATAGAAAAAGATTTCTAATTATTTTTATATGGCTTTGAGCAACAGTTCTCCAGGCTTTCTTAGGGCGGTTTAAAGTTTGTGTTTGGATATTGGATGCTTTTACTGCTCACTTTCAGTCCAGACCGTGGGTGTGGCCATTTTTAGAGGAACATCTTTTGTTTGTTTGTTTGTTTGTTTGTTTGTTTGTTAAACCACTTAACACTGACTGAATGGTGAATAATTCAAAAATAAAAAGGCAACCAACTCAAGGGATGAACCAGGGTTTTGTATAGACGTAACAGACAACAACATCCTGTGCCAAAACACATAATTTGTTCACACGTCTTTAGATGAATCTACAGAAAACATCTACGATAACACAGACAGAAATAAAATTTTAAGTAATATTAAGTAGTAGTTCTACATCAACAAGATGACTCTCAAAAAGCTATTAGTTGAAACCTTGGCATAGCTCAGCACGGTGTGCAGTCTGTCAAACAATCTCAGGAAACTGGACAAATGGAGGTCAAGATAAGTGGCAGGCCTACAAATTCTCTACAGCCGATGAACAGTATCTGAAAATTATATTATATTAAAAAGAGAAAAATACAGCAAAGACCTGACACAGGACCTGAGGGAACCATCGGGCCCTTCAGTTGATCCATCAAATGTTTGCTGAAGCCTCATGAGAAATGGTCTCAGTGGAAGGGTGGCTGTCAAGAAGCCATTCATAAGGAAAGGAAACAAGGAGGGAGGGCTGAGGCATGCCAAATTACACAAGAACTGGACTGAAAATTAATGCCAACAAGTGTTACAGAGTAATGAATATGATGACTTGTCAATATGTATAGACGAGGTCAAGAGACAGGTACAATGGAATCACTCTTACTACATTAAATAAATTACATTTTATTTATATAGCGACAGTTTTGGCCTTAAGAAGACTATATTAAAAAATTTGCAATCAAAAGGTATCTTGCCAAGTTCAGCATTTATATTTGATTACGAGGCCCGTGTTCTCAGTGACATATGGCTAAAGCATTCTCTTTAATCTGGGTATAAAAAGACAGAAATGATACTGGGATTAAAACTTATTTCAGCTGTAAAAGATATCACATCTCTATCCCCGAGTACTATCTATGGCACAACCTTACCAATGAATACAAAAACAAACCCACTACAGGACTACTGCAGCGTGACTATAATATGGCTAGCTGCTTGAATTCACCAGTGACTGGATAAACATTTATTTTCACAATTTCTGAATTGACTTTTATCCCTAAAAGAACTGATGTCAGCACACTTGTAACCACCTGAGCATGGCATGATTTGGGTTTGGTTAACTACATACACTTGAAGCTACATTAATTAATGTTAAAAAACTCTTACTTCCCTTCCCAAAATTATATATCAGTATCCAACTTTGTCAATGCTCTCAATTTTCTGTTGAGAACAGCCTTGACAGGACATGATTATAACTATACCTCAATAGGAGTAATGACCAAAACTGCAGGTAAATTCAAAAAGTAATTCATATTAGAAAGATTTCATTTGAATTCCTTCATTTTATAGTAATTGGGCTGCTTGAAAACCTCAACATGACAGAAGGGGAAATGAATTAAAATTCAAAATTATACCCACCTGGGAGCTGCCCAGTTCAAACCAGACTTCTGAACATGAACAAACAGGGATTAAGAGCCTCCCTTCAGGCCTTTCTCTTGAGTTGCTGATTACTGAGAGTTTCTCATTCACATTCACACACATCTCAGCGGTTCTCCCTTTGAGCTCAGGGATCTGAACCAGCGACCTTCCAGCCACAAGCCAAGCTCTCCAGCCTTTAGGCATCTCAGCTGCTGACACATTTGCTTTCTGCGCAGCGGCTTGTTTAGAGCAAATCGCAGCCTTCACACTTGTTCTTAACATGGAATAATAAGAATCCTACGGGTATTAATTATAGCTCAGAGAAAGGGGAACACACACACACACACACACACACACACATACACGCTCCTCGGCAAGCTGCTGTGCAAAGTAAGTAAAAATGAACATAGTGAGAGCAGGTCAGACATACACACATAAACACAGAGAAGAGTAAAAAATAACTGGCTGAACACAAATAAGACATTTTCACACTCGCACTGACGTCCTGTGAATTTACAGTGAGTGACAGGGCGCCATGTGTCCTGCTCCTGCCTGCTCTATTTCAGCAGCACCTTCACCTACACCAAACAGTCAAATGGTGAGAAAGTATATGACCAACTATTTTCTGTTGAGTGCTCCAGCTCAGAAAGAGAAGCTTCAGATTTTTTGTTTCTCTTTAAATCCTGTCTGTACATGCAGATTTTATACACAGCAACATGCACACATCAAGGTCGCAAACACAAAAAAACACACATTTTAAAACAGTGTGTTTTAGGGGAACAATTTTCTGGAAAATGGCAAGTGAGAGACAATAAAATGAGAGCTGAGGTTGAGCAGTATTTCCTCATCCTTTTTTAAAAAAATCCGTTCGGCCCACAATTTTGCACTTGCAGCTTTTCCGCACAGTCATAATCAGGTGAAAGCCACTATAAGAAGAATTTTTCATGCTATTGCAACAGATTTCAAATTATTCTCATGCCCTAAAGTTTTGAGTTTGGCAAACGAAATGCTATTGCTGAAGACTGAATTTTTCATGTGTCACATTTCTTCATTCAGCTGCTTCCTTTAGGGGCCGTGTTGGCAGCAGATCATCTGCCTCCCTCTCATCCTCCATCCTCTGCATCTCCTCCTTCATTGCATGAATCTTCTCTGAGGTCTCTCTCTTTTCCTCCTGCCTAGAAGCTCCAGCTTCAACATCCTTTGTCCAATATATTGACTATAATAAAAAAAATCTCAGCCTGAGCCGTCCCTCTGATGTACTCATTCCTGTCCATTCTGGTCACTCCCAATGAAAATCTCAACATCTTCAGCTCCGCCTCATGTCTTTTTATCAGTGCCACCAACTTCAAACTACACATCACAGCAGGTCTCACTATCATCTTTCACTCTTGGTTCTATCCTTCTGTCAACCAGACATGCATCTCCACCAACTCCATCCTGCCTGCACTTTCTTCTTTCTTCACCTCTCTTCTGTACTGTCCCCTGCTTCGGATGGTTGACCCCTTCACACGTCACTTTTTAAAAATTATGTATTATTATGAAGAATTTCAGCATTTCAAACATTTTCTTGCTTTGTTCCTAGATTTCCTTAGATATAGCATCAATGCAACTTTTGTAAAAAGTTACTTCACAGTTTACATTTCACATAAAATTCTCTGTAGAACCAAATGCATGCAAACCAGGAACTAAACTGTTGAAATATAAAACTGCCATCCTGCTTGTAATAAAAGAAACAGCACTCTTTCATTTCTAGTAGTCCCTGCTGATTCACAGTAGGGACAGTTTCAGCATTTCCTCCAAGCTCTGTCTCTTCCTTTCAAACTGCTGACTGACCCACCTGATTGATGGCGGGGACGCCCTCGGTTCCCGTGCAGGGAGCTAATGTGAGGACGGGCATCTCCTGACCCTCCACCTTGCGGGACTCCAGACAGTTCTGCCTCTGTTTGATCACTCCAGACTGTGAGTCAGAGTCGTCTGGGACCCTGATGGAGAAAATGAGACTCCTTTCAGTTAAGGTATTCATTGCATCGTACGGATGTGGAGCAACATGAAACCATAAAAACCCTAACACTAAAAGACATACTTAATCTCCAAGAACAAGCATATCTGAAAAAGAAGCAATAGCCTTTAGAGGAAGTTTGGCCTAAAGTTAAACTATAATAGGAGTGTCATTGTGATGAGACCAGAGACTCTAATCATCTCCTGCATGGTCTCATTAACCACATCAAGATCTCACTCTTAATTTGACAGAAATTTATCAGTGTTTGGAAAAAAAAAAAGATGCTCTGCACCTTTAACAAATCTGCTGAAGGCCACGATTCTCTAAACTCATTAGTTCAGAAAGTTTCTTCCTCGTCTTCCTCTGTGATAAACTTTCTCAGTCTTTCTTGTTAAAGTCTACACTGTGCTATAAACTCGGGCTTAAGCCCTGTAGCATTAATTCAATCTGCTATCTCTCTCTGTTTTAATAACCCGTTAAAGGTTATTCTGCGTTTTAAGGGTCAGGTCTGTCTTCCCCTGAGAGCAACCGTGTTAATTCCATTCTGGGGGATTAACACCAGCCTCCAGTGGATAAATGGGTATTTAAGTGGGAGTGTGTGTGTGCTAAAGTGTGTGAAAGGGAGAGGAAGCATTTAAATTAAAGTGTTTATGTGTCTTAAAGGTATTTTGCATTGCTAGGCTGTGTGCTTGTAAGGAAGAGTCACTGCCAGAGCTTAGGGCACACTTAAGTGTGGCCGTTTAGTTATATTTGTGTGTGAGTGTGTGTTGTGTGCAGATAGGGGAGTCAGTCTGAGGAAGCAGATCCCATGGGAACTCAGCCAATCAGGACACGAGGAGACATTTAACCCACAGAGACAGTTAAGTGTTCAAGAGTACATGAAAATGGGCTGTATATGTGAGCAGGTGTGGTTAAAAACTGCTTGAGTTGCACATTTATGCAAAGGTAAATGAGGGCGACCAGTTACAACTCATCATTTTTCACTACTGGTGTGAAAGGGCATACTTTAACCTGAACCACAATCTTTTCATGACCATAACCACGTGGTGTTTAATGGAAGCGAAAGTAAGAAGTGAGGAAAAAAAGAAGCAAAGGTCCCACATTGACGCAAACCCAGTGGGACATTTGCTTCTTCACACCTTCAAATCAGGGTGTCATGGCTGTTAACTTTGGAAATGATGCAAACTGCTTACACATCTCTTAACCATTGCTGCTTTCCAAACATTTCAAGGTGGCGGCAGTGAATGCAAACATTAGTAAAACTTGTGATGCATTTGTGAGTTGCTAAATAAGCCATATACAAAGTGCTGATCAGACTCCATTTATGAGCAGCTATGCTATAGCTGCTGCAGCTGTGTTTCTGAGCGCAAAAAACCAAGCTGAGCTTTATCGCTAGTTATGCACCAGTGGCTCTACATTGCTACTACTACTTGTAGTATTCATACTTGTATGTATGCATTTATAAACGGTGCTGCCATTGCATTAACATCAATTAGGTAAAGTGGTTGGGGAACAATTATTGTATTGATCTGTACAAAAAGTTAAAACATGTCTTCCCTCGGATGTCTCATGACATTGAAGTTGAGACCTGCATTGACGGTTTACTGTGGAAAAAAAACAAACAAAACAACCCACTCCTAACCTGATGGTTTAGACACTGTGGGCTTTTTCACTGATTTATCTATGAGATATAATCAACAGCCATGAACACTGAAATGAAGGCTGCCTGAGTTTGACAAATCACAAATGGTCACAACGGCACTTGTGGTTGAAGCGATTAAAGTGGTTGTCCTTGAAGGGGAGATTGGCCGAGCATAAATCAGTTTTTTATGAATAGAATTAGAGTTAGAGATAATCCAGGACACAGATTAAAAACAGAACATTTACAACTCCAGCAGCAGAGGCTGGCGTAGACCTGCATAATGGCTAATCTGTAAAACTTGACTGTGACCCTGTTTTTTAAAAAAGGAATAACTCACTCAGATTTTACAAAGCTGTTAAAAAAGAATAGAAGTATCCCCTATGGGGAGTAAAGTAAACTTTAAGTGTATACAGCAAAATGTTCTTCTTTAGAAGTTAAAGATAAACAAAAGGTAGAAAAGCACAAAAAGAAATTATCTTATCATAACAATGAGCCAGACAGTGTTAAAGCCACTTTCGGCATTAGCTTTAAAAATTCTCTTCTCACTTTGCATACTCAGCAGGAGCGTTTCCTAGACAGATAAGTCTCCAGACACACACACACACACACACACAGACACACACATACTTACTTGAGCTCTGGGTAGACATTGTCCAAGTACCACTTGAAGGATTTACAGTTGAGCTTCTTCCGAAGTTCCACTCTGCTTCGGATACTGAACACAGGCAGAAACAGACAATCAGATTGATACAGAAGCTGGCAGATGATCAGCAAAGAACTTTCATTAAAATTATTTATTTTTCCCTGCCCCTATCATGTGGGGAGAAAAAGCAATAAGGCAACTACACAAAATAAAACTGACACAGGTAATGACAAACTAAGAGTTCAACCATTACCAATAACAGAGGTGTGTGACATGAAAACAGGTGAAATCTTAAAGCAGAGCTGCAGCATCATCTACACGTGCAGGACTGATAATCACTGACATGTATTCACCGACAACTGACGTTTATGCCAGCGTCTATTACTGGCTGCATTTCTGATACTCATATCCTTTCTGCTATCAAAACAGATAAACCATTTATTTTAGGCTATTTTTTTAAGAGTAACACACCAGGCTGAAAAGCTGTGCTGCAGTCTTCTCACTGTTTAAATTGCTGAATGAAAACAAAAGCAACACTTTCAGAGCACATTAAATAACTAAGAGTTAAAGGAAATACCCTTTTAGTTTCTCTGATTGTATTATTCCATTGTGCAAATCAATGAAAACACTATTTTATGGCCTTATTCCTAATTCAGTTTGATTTTGGTGGTACCTGCTAGGAGCAGTTAACTTGATAAAGGAAGGAGTTTATACTTCTGTGAGTTAACTTTGGCAAAATGTAACAATCTGTCCCTTTCTTTTACTTTATGCTTGAATTTTTATGGTGAACAAAGTTAGGGTACATTTCCATTAAATTACTTGTGGTAAGATAATGCTACAAGTCCCCGTGGTTTGGTGCAAATAAAGAAACACCAGTCCTGTTTGAATATCTGAGGACTAAGAGGCAACGCAGATGAAACACTGTCATGTGAGAGTCAGATGTACTTGTGTGTTCTTACTCTCCGTAGGATTTGCCTCGTGCTGCCGGGCGAGCGGAGTAATAAAAGAGCCGGAAGTCATCCATCCACACCTCGGCTGTTCGACGTGTGTTCCTGCAAACGCACAACCACACACTTACATCACACTCAGGCTAAAAATCATGGTGACCATGTGCTACTCTGAATATTCCTCTTGTTGTTTTATACAAGGTCACTGGACAAATTTAAACCAGACGACAAGTAAGCTAACGTCATGTTCCCGAAATTAATAATGTGCTTTCTGAAAGATATTTTACAATTTAGTTGGAAAACAGACATTTTTCATGTTAAAGTTTTCTTGAGCAACAAAGGTTTTTGCTTTAGTCACTCAGATAAGAATATGACCCAAGACTAATTTCAACTTTGTGTTTCCCAGCTCTGTGAAATATATTAATTGTGTATGAGAAAGAGAGCTTTGGGACTTAAAATGATGTTATGTCTCTAATTTGATCCTCAGGCTGCAGATTTTGTTTCCCTAAATATAAAAATAGGAGGTGCATAATTGGCCTTTTTGTTCAACACTATGTGAGACATCAGAGATAATCTTATGCATGTGTGATTATGACTGACAAAATGCATTGTGAAACCAAGAGGTAATTTATTAATCACATACAAACAGAATGAGAACAAACAGAACAGCTTCATCTCAGATACAGCAAGACAGCCTCTGTGCTGTAATGCAATACATATAATGTAGTATTTGCATATATATGTAAGGTCAGGTCTCGCCCTCATTTGCAGTCTCAACTGCTTCTGAATATGATCCAGCTGTTATTTTAACCACAGTGAACAGATGAGAGGCTGCAGGAGGAAGGAGAAATGGAAGGAAGTAAAAACAGACATTAGGAGCCCCCCACACCCCCCCACTGCTCATTTACCTGCTGCCTTTAAACACAAAGAAACAACCCACCTGCAGATGTGGTCTGGCTGATTTATTTATTTAAAATGTATTTTCTGCATTTTTAGCCTCGACAGGACAGCTCAGAGTGGACAGGAAAGCGGATACAGAGTAGGGGGACTTAAATGCAGAAAAATGTCTGGAGGAGACCTTAACCCTGGCTCCTGCACCACCATTGGTATATGTATTACATACTTAACCAAGTGAACCGGATCACTTACTCAATCAGAACCCTAGCCAGATCAATCAGATCCCATTCTGATCTCACTGGAGTCTCTTTGCATGTTCACCTGCCTTAACGTGCACTGTTACAAACAGATCAGCCACAATATTCAAACAACTGACAGCAGCAGGGAATAATTCATGTAGACGTTATTTGGACCGCACAACTCAACACTGATTCAAGCACACTGAAAACCAGGACTCTCTGACGTCACTACCCCTGCTCGTCCAAGTAGGACAATTTGATCTGCTGACCTCAAAAACAACTTCCTGAATATCAGACACTCCAGATCTCAGTCCAGTTGTGCACCAGAGAAATGCTGGAACCGTGGAGTGTGTATAACAGATACAATCGTATACATAACCTCTGTGAGATCTCTTTAACATGCTTTTTAAAGTCTCATTTGAAAGCCTTTAGCTGAGAATTTTGGCAAACACCATCTTGACTGCATGTTCATACATGTACAGTGGCAACTTGTTCATTGAGAAGATGCGGATTTTACTCTAAACGAGTGAATAATTTACAAAATCACAATCAAAGTGTAATTAATACGACCTAAAACCTGTGACTGCATCAGAAAGAATGCAAGTTTAAGGCACTTAATCATCGGTTATATCCACCTTCTACTGTACAGTTCAGTGGCATTCAGTGTACATACAATATAAGCTGTAACGCAGTGTGTAGAAGAGATCACAAGAAAGGCTGTCATATGGCTGACTGTGATGTTTCCTGCATTTGCATTCAAGCACATCATGTTTTCCTGTATTCAGGGAGGACTTCCACATATAGAGCCATGTTGATACCAAGTGTAAGTCATAGCTACTGCTGTATCTCATCATTTCGGTTCAACTCACTGCACTTTATTCACCCACACAGCGCTAACAGTAAACCACATTTTCTCTATCTCTCATCTCCATTTACTCTTTTTTTCCCCTCCCTCTGTCTCTCTGTAGTAATTAGCTATTAGCTGAGTTTCTGTGAGCTGTGAACAATCTCACTGAAATGACAGAAACCCTCCATTACAGGCATTACACACACTGGCTGTGGCAGCTTAATGAAAGGGGAAGAGAGAGGGGATATGAGATGCTTGTAGGCGTATAAACATAAATATGTGTCACATGCAGGCTTACAATTAAATCCTCTCGCTGTGCACACGCATGCAGGCAAACACGAGGTCACAGCAGCAGACCTCAGCGAGGGAGGAAACAGCATAATCTTTGTAATCGAATTATTAAGCAGCCCCTTTTTATTTAGCATATTCATAATCCAGACTGCCAGCGCCGAAGCCTCGAGCTAATTAACCAGCAGAGCAACACAAGAGCAGACAACAGCAGCTTTGTTTGGGAGGACGGCGTTGATCACAAACATCAGGCCATCGTGATACAAATAAAAGTCATCTTCTTCTGCGCAGAACAGATGTTGCCTCGGTAACGGCCAACAGGGAGCAAAATGAGCAACCAAACAGCCCAACTGAAAAAAAAAAAAGTATCAGTGTTGGCGTGGATTAGCTGCTTGACACAAAACAATAAGTTTATATGAGCCATTTAGCCAAGGCTTCGCTCCAAAGTGCCATTTAGCAGTGGGAGCGCTCGTTTTGGGAACAGAACCCTTCATTCTGGCATCTTTAGTGCCTTGCTCTGCCATTAAGCCACAAAGGGGACCCCAACTCCCATCGCTGGCAGTACTAGCGCCTTACTTGCATGCTGAGGTTTATGAATTAGTGAACTGTTAAAGGAAAAAAAAATCACTCGACAAATCATCAGGATATTCAGGAGTTAATTTGTGAAACAAAAGCACCGCAGTTTGGTTTTCGATAAACTCTCACTGGTCTTCTACTTTCGTTTGTCATTTTAAGCTTTTCCCAGAATGACTTTTAATACATGCCTCAACATAATATTGGATATTCACTAGCAAAGGGCCCAATTAAACAAATGGGTTTTAATATTAAATGAAGAAATTGAGTTTCTCTCTTGTGGCGACGTTTTAATGTAAATTTTTAGCTCATGTTCCCTAATAGGCATTGAAGAGTCTAAAGCATAAGATGAAGAGCCAAATACGGGACACAGGAGGCAAAGTAAAAGTCCAAAAGGGAAGAATTTGAAGGCTCGGGTCATACACAAGGGGTCAATAAACGTGGCAAACAATCCAGAAGAGCATAAAAGCATAAAAGTAGCCAGTAGTCATACCCAAGGAAATCCTTTTATAAGCACAAGGAAAATATTCAAAAAACAGAAAACACGGAAACTAGCTTGACTACTCTGACTAATGAGAGAAAAACAAGAAACTTCTTATACTGTGAGTGTGTCTGCACGTGTGTGGTAGGAAATTGAAGGGAAGAACAAAGGAAGGAAGTGAAACTAATGGGAGTACAAAATAATTGAGTAAATCACTTGACACAAACATGATCAAAATCCCAAACCGTGCCATTATTAGGAACACACCTTGCAGTCATGTTTACTTTGCTCTTGACCCTGTAATCTAAATGGAGTTGTTATTGTAGCCATGATTGATCTATTTATACAAGACCAATTCGGAAGCATTCTGAGCACATTAGTCCTGTTAATGGATTATTGGGCTGCCTGAAAGCATCTTTCTGTTCGAACTCTTTGACAGGGGCAGAATAAGAATACAGCTTATGCTAATAGGATAATATTGTGCTCGCAGCTCAAAGGCTCCCAGGCAGCTGTAAATCCACTTTAACAATGATGGGAGCATCGTTCGGAGGCTGCGACACACACACAGCTCTGAATGGCAACGCTGCATGTCTGTTTCCCGTGCATGTCACAGCAATTCAGTCACACAAAAGTAATCTCGTATTATTAGTTAGGCAGGAAGGTTGGCGCATGCTCAAGGATTATATAAATTTACAGAAAAGTCAGATATGTTATTAATTCAGTAGCAAAGTTCGTTAACAAACAGTATTTAGGCTAGAAGGTCAGCACCACGGAGATAGCAGAAACTAGACAGACACGATATTCCTCACATAATTAATTTACCTCCAGCATATTAAATTAAAGATGTTGAGTGACTGAGCAAACACAGAAGGTAGGACATGCCTAATGTTAATAACAGCTGCAATGGTATAATATAAATCAAAGATTCTGTGGGAATATGAGTTTGCGCATATCCTCAAAGGGGATCCATTATTCTTGACATTTATGCAGCTGCACTTTAGAAAGTGAAGACAAAAAAAGTGAAGAAAAGAGCCAAATATGAGTCAAGTATGAATGAGAACACTGATGGAAGAAAGTAAACTTCTTAGCTGTGAGATTTAATAGCAAAGCTGAGGCTGAATTCTTGTCATTCCTGTCACCAGCTAGTCTTTAGACCCAGTCTATGCGGGTCTGAAGACCACTTTTTCTGGACTTTGGGTTAGAGCTGATTCTATTTTGGTAAACGTTTTATTTTTGCATTTAATGTTTTCCTTGGATGCAATCAAAGCCTGCTCAAATGTGATTGGTCCAGATGAGTACAAGCAGAAACCCTCTGCTTCTTCTTGTCCCGAGCCTACAGATACATTTGGAAGGGTTTATTTAATGAAAATATATTTTCACTGAATTTTTCCAGGACTTCAACATTTCAGATGTCGTTGGGAGAGAGTTCAAAAGCATTGGAGTGTGGACACAGACGGCTGCGTGTTAACACTGTGATCTTCTAAATGTCAGGAACAGACCAGATTCCTTCGGTCCAAATGGTCATTATAGTGATTCACTGTCGACTCATGACACTGAGTCAATAATGAGTGAGCAGACGGGAAAAAAAATACATTTGTTTGCTGCAAGAACTGTAGCACTTTAAAAATTATGGCACTTATCACTTTGTACAATCTAACATTGAATTTCTCAAATATTTCTTATAAATGGCTAAAAAAAAGAAAAAAAGGAAACATAAGGCATTATAAATCAGTTTCATCTGCTTTAGTACAAATGAAAGTGACAAAGAAAGGCAACAACACAGCAGCAACAGGAGCCACCTCTTGGTATCTCCTCCATGCTCTTGAGTCTGTTCCCAGAGATTAAACAAACCTTACAATATTGTGGAGGAGCTGGGCTACATGTGCAGCCTACATTTGGTGCAGGTACCGTCTCATGCTATCAACAGTGACAAGGAAACGAGCAATAAGAAAAAGTAGAAAAAACTCAGTCAGGAGGAATAAGAAGAGAGTCTGTGGCCACCTCTCCAACACCTCTGTTGTCCCTCTAAATTGCACCAAAGCAGGTGAAGTGAATTCACAAAGGTTCATGCTCGAGTATTACTGATTTTTTTGTTAAACTGTGATAAAAAGAGTTCTATAAATTATCCTCCAGACACTTACTTGATGTATGTGTTGGCGTTGCCTTCAGGAAACACATACGGATGTTTCTTCCTGAAGACGTGACCCACTCTGCTGCAGGGCAGGATCTCCAGACTGCCGCCACACTGCCAAACCCGGAATGAGATCTCTGCACACAACACAAACAGACATAAGAAAGACTTTTAAATTCCCTGATATTGATATATGAAGCTATTATTAAAGTTTCACTGAGGCTGTATAAAATGTCAATCATATATATTTCAACTATGTAATATTCTGGATATTTATAATTGAGCTATTTGTCATATTTTGTAACTTTGTAATATATTGTATTATTTACTTTAGTTCAGTCTGTTACTGTTCTTACTGTATTGAACAACTGTAACCACATAGTTATTAATTAATGGATTCATAAAGTATTCTGATTCTGATTAGGCTCATCATCTTACAGTTCCCCCTTCCATTCTTCTTCTCCCTTTAATCAGTTTTAGCCATTTTAATTACTGTTCTATGGAGGGCATATGTCAGAGAAAAGATTTAGGAAAATCAGTATTGGTACAATACAAACACCAAGGCCAGTCATCTTGTTATCTCAGCTGTTACTGCCCATGTAAATAAAATCACTGATAATTTTGGTTTGGTTTTCATGCAGCTGTGACAGACTGTAAACTTAAATAATCTGACCTGATCACTGGGAGAAGCTTTGATTATTTTGTATTAATGGCATAAAGTTGATGATGAGAGTTCTTATAGTCAAATATAGAAATGTCTCAAAATAAAAATAATGATGAAGAGTAAATCTGTCTGTAAGACTTTAATGAAACTGAAGGCTTAATATCTAATAAAAAGCCTTAGAGCAAAATTTGATTGCAAAGTCAAAAATAATTAAATTCAGGTAGAGACATTATGTATATGAAGACGCGGGATGTTTTTGTGTAAAGATATTCAGGCATCCAACTCAATTAACTGCCATGAATGGTAGAATTATACTTATTCATATATTTCTCTGTATTTTCACTAATGCTTAACTGTGATAAGAGGGATCAGAAAAAAAAGGCATTTATGACTTGGCTGCAGTAGCTTTATTCAGTGATGTAAGTTTTATTTTTCTTGTTTTTTTAAAGCTAAAGTTGTGGGTTTTCTCTTTTATCCTAAACAAAATGACAGTTGACCCAAGCATGCTCATCCCTTACACAAAGCCAAGAATAGAGTTATCTGTTCTGTGTATCTTTATCAGTGTCACTATGTAATTTTTCAAAAATGTTTTATTTCTTCTGTGAAGCACTTTGTGATGTTCTGCTGTTGAAAGGCACCCTAAATAAATGTCGCCTTTCATCCTGAGCTTTATTTTTTACAAAGCACCTGTCACACAGCCCAAAGTGCTTCAAATGGCATGGCTGAAGCAGTAAATAATAAATGTTACACTTCAAAATCCCCTTTTCAGTCTATCCTTCACGTCCTCTATCGGAGGCCTGGGAGCTTGAGGGTCCAACACAGTATCGTTGCTGTTCCCAGGACTGCGCTCTTCTGGACAGAGATCTCAAATGTTGTTCCTGGAATCTCCTGGAGCTACTCGCCTATCTTGGGGTCACTGTACTGAGTGCCCCGATTACCACTGGAATCACTGTTACCTTCACCCTCCACATCTTCTCCAATTCTTCTCTCAACCCTTGGTACTTCTCCAGCTTCTCATGTTCCTTCTTCCGGATCTTGCTGTCATTCAGTATAGCTACATCTCTCACTACGGCCATCTTTCTCTGTTTATCCACCACTATTATGTCTGGTTGGTTAGCCATCACCAGTTTGTCTGTCTGTATCTGGAAGTCCCACAGGATCTTAGATCCGTCATTCTCAACTACCCTAGGTATGTCCCATTTTGACCTCAGGACTTGTTCCTGTTGGTCACTTGGTTATGGTGTTCCATGTACGCCCTGCCTGCTAGCATCTTGCACCCTACTGTTATGTGCTGGATTGTCTCAAGGGCAACTTTACACAGCCTGCACCTGGGGTCTTGCCTGGTGTGACAGACCCCTGCCTCTATGGATCTTGTACTTGGAGCTTGCTCCTGTGCTACCATGATTAGTGCCTCTGTGCCGTCTTTCAGTCCAGCTTTGTCCAGCCACTGGTAGGATTTCTGGTTGTCAGCCAGTTCTTCTATCTGCTGGTGGTACATACCATGCAGGGGCCTGTCCTTACATGTCCTTATTACTACTCTTTTTTTCTTGGGTTTCTGCTGCCTGAACTAACAATTCTGTCTGTGGAGGCCATCTTCCTGATGTGCTCATGGGTGTGGATGTTCAAGCTAGTCCTCAGCCTCTTTTGTTGGGCTTAGCGTACAGTCTCAGGGTGCTGGACTTGGGGTGAAACCCTCCATGTATGGTCAGGAGCTTCCTTGTCTTGATGTCTGTGGCTTCGATCTCCTCCTTTGGCCAGCTTATTATCCCAGCATGGTACCTGATAACGGGCAGGGAGTAGGTTTTGATAGCCCGGATACTGTTCTTAACATTCAGCTGACTCCTCAGGACTTGCCTGACTCTCTGCAAGTACTTGGTGGTTCTAGCTTTCCTAGCAGCCTGTTAGTGGTTCCCATTTGCCTGTGGGATTCCAAGGTACTTGTAGCATGATCCCCTCAGTTCTTTCTTCCTTCCCTCTCTTTGTTACCATCAGCCTACACTTCTCCAGTCTGAATGACATTCTGATGTTGTTGCTGGTGGCGTGGATCAGTGAATTGATGTCTCGTTTACTCTTGGCATATAGTTTGATGTCATCCATGTAGAGGAGGTGGCTAACGAGGAGGTGGCTAACGATTGCTCCATTCTGTAGTCGGTATCCATAGCCAGTCTTGTCAGTGATCTCACTGAGGGGGTTCAGGCCTATACAGAACAGCAGTGGGGACAGACTACCTCGGTAGATCCTGCACTTGATGGTGACTTGTGCTATGGGCTTGAAGTTGGCCTCTAGTGTTGTACGTCACATCCCAATGGAGTTCCTAATAAAGGCTCTTAGGGTCCTGTTGATCTTGTTTAGTTCTAGGCATTCCAGGATCCAGGTGCGGGGCATTGGAGTCATAGGCCTTCTTGTAGTCAATCCAGGCAGGGCACAGGTTGGTCAGTCTGGTCTTGCAATCTCGGAGGAACTGTCCATAGTACTCCGTTCACATTATCTGGCAGATCCTCAGACGGTACTTCACTTAGTCTTGGTAACCAGCTATGGAGGATCCAGGTTTCAAGCTTCACCATGATCCTCTCTCTCAGGACAGTTCCTCAAGCACTCAACAATCCTTCTTCCATTGCACTTGGGGCTTGGTACCCAATCTCGGGTGGAGGTGATGATATCGCCCCCATGAGCCGTCATCCTGGCTCCCCCTTGCCGTAGCATTTGTGTTGTACCTTGTCAAACTCTAGCCATGTGAGCATTTCCTTCTACTGAATGTTGGAACACTGAGCTACTAGTTGTTTGACTGTCAATCTGGATGCTGGGTATCGAAGATTCCATAGGTCCCTCATCCTATTCATGTAACCCCTTTCACTGGGGTTCATTTTAAATGTCTAGAACAAGCTTCACTAAAATAAGAGGTGGTGTTAGGGATGAAACCAGTTTTACTTTTGGGAGGCAAACATCAAGTGTGTCATGTTAACTGGTTAAATTTACCTCCATTCTGTCTCTCAGGCTTATTTATTTGAAGCTTTGTCCTTTTTTTCTATTTTGTATCTTTTCTATTCAGCACATCACAGCTAAGTGGGACAACCCTCCCTGAATATTTGATGACACACTGATGGACTCTGATTTGTTTGTTTGAGTTATGTGTGTTAGAATGTGTGTGCATGTGCATTCATATGACCTGCTTACACTGTGCTCATTCTCTGATGTGAGCACTGCAACACAGATGAAAGACAAACTAACTTCACTTCATTTCACATCATTCCACGTGTGTGTGTTAATTCTCAGAGTTTCTATCTGTCCACAGAGAAAAAAAAGAAACAAGAGTTCCCCCAAAGAAAGAGAAGCTGAAAACTTCACAAAGTTTTTGCAGTAACTGGGGGAGAGAGAGAGAGACCGAGAGCATGGAAGAGAGAGGAAGCGAAAATTAGAGCATGGACTGGTTTGATGAGGGAGAGGAGGGATGGAGGCAAAGATGAAACACGAGAGAGTACAAAGGAGAACAAGAGAAGTCAGCAAGATGCTGAGATACTGACACAGAGCCTGTGAGACTGACAGAAACATGACAGAGAGCAAATGAGTGTGAGAGTGTGTGTCTGTGTGTGTCTGTGTGTGTGTGTGTGTGTGTTTGTGTGTGCACGTTTCTCGAAGGGAGTTGAAAAACAGGCTAACTGTCTTTCAGTGATCAGAGAAAAGGCAGCAGTATAACAATCACCAAACTGAATTCAACACCATAGACACCCACAGGCAGACACAAACACATGCACACACACACAGTTCCGATGACTGGAGGCAGGTAGCAGCAGGAGCGCCAGATGTTGCTGCTGGATGGATGTCAGAAGGTAAAGACTTTTTTTTGTTGAATGAAAACTTCACCTTTGTTTCTGGCAGTTATCTCACTAATTTAATCATCCCTCTGTCTTTGCAATCGGCTCAGCTGTCTGTGATCACACAGTCAACACCAGGGAAACTGTTCAAGTCATGCATCTGATGCAGTGCTAGGTGTATGCTAAAACTACAAGCTGTTATCTCCTCACTTTCCCCCTCTGTCACTCCACTATTAAAAATCTGAATTCAAATCTGATTTAAATTAATGAGCAGTCGCCTTTAAAGTTGTCTCCTTCGGGCACAGCTGTCCTCCTACTTTTAGATCACTATCTCAAATTCTGTATGCGTCAATGATGCTCGCTGGATACCCTCTATTGTGTCGAAAGGACAGACCTTCAACTTGAATTTAATTCTGTGGAAAAGGACAAGGTTACAGAGAGCATCTGGTTGGGCTTGTGGTAAGTGAAGGTTGTGCTGTGTGCTGGGGTACGGTGGCACATGCACACTTCCAATAGAGCTTATCTTTCAGACACCACTGGACATGATGGTATAATTCTGCCATGACAGTCTGACTCTGGGCAACAATGTCTTTGTGTGTTGTGAAAGTCAAAACAAAATGGCAAGTATGCTCCTGTTAACACCCCTGACCTGATGCTTAACCTTCAAACTTGCACACTGAGTCTCCATTTTTGCTGAAAACTGCTGTTTTGTCTCAGAGCTGCAGACAGAGACCCAGTTCTCATCACAAGTGATGATACCTGACATGAAACTCAAGTCTTCTTGACACTGAAGTTGGTGCAATTTTGATTCATGTGGTGAAATCACAGACTGTAGGTGTAAGCCATCAAAATGGAACATCCATGATATGATATCCATCTAAAAATTTCAGCAGCACTGGAAGCGGTCCAGAGGAGCACAATGAGGAATTAAATTTGGGCATGCTTATTAACTATGCCTGCACCTCACACTGTTATTTAAGGTTGATTATAATTAGGAAATAATAGCAGCTTTTGGTATAAAATAAAAAAGCAAACCAGCCCATTTCCTCCTTCAAGTGAAAGCCAACTTTTTAAATATTTAACTAAAACCATAAAAAACATGAATCTTGCATTAAAGCATCATCCTGCCAGTGAACATGACAACCACACAGATTTGCTGTGGGTAAATTAATCATTTCTGAATGTTGGTGGTGAGAAGACAGGGTTGCTAAAACTACAGTGAAGAAAATACAGTTTAGATGTGAAACACTAGAACTGCAGGTGAAGAGGAGGTTTGGCTTTCTTGTAACCGAAGCACTGAGCTCATTAAAGCTGATCGTGATATAGTGTCTTATCTCTGGGCGAATTAGACCTTTGTGTGCAATTTTACAAAGTTATACTGTAACTGCTTCATGGCAATTCTGGGTTTTTATGGGAATTGGCATTAATGTGATGAATACCTTTAATTTGTTAGGTACCAAATTTATTGAACATGAGAGAAACTCATACCCGCTATTATTTCATCCACTCACTGATTCTGAACTGATTTTTTCCCTTAAGGTAATAATCCTACAAACTTTGTGATGATGTTCAAGTTTGCAGACATCCAGCAGATTTCTCTGTGATGTTATGATGTTTTTAGATGGTCAGTTTGGTGACTTATTTTGTAGTTACACAGGAGAAGTCAGTTCATTTCAATAAACGTAAAAAATCCTACATGCTTTTTTTCCAGTGTTAAAAATCAGTGCAATTGGCAATAAGCTGCATGCTGCAAACATTAGCAAATAAGATTGAGTGCTTGACTAATATTTTCTCCTGCTTATATTTTCTACCTTAAGAAATAATAATGATTGCAGTCATCATTTAATTTAACACAGAATACCTTAATTTTGTAAGCGACAAGAGAAGAGACGAGATGATAAGGGAAGAGAGAAGAAGAGTTTGTAGAATTTGTTAACTCCTGACATTTGGCAATAACTCCTCTGCTAAAAGGACCAATCTGCATTACTTGATGTATTTTTGCATAATGTGAAATCTGCAGGGAAGAACAGCTTATATTTGGATTTTTAAATGTTTTGGGATCAAGGATCAATCACACAACCATAAAGCAAAATGCATTAAATAATGAATAATATAAAACATAAAAAACATTATTCAGAAGATGAATGGCAGCTAGGACAAATGCATTTTTGAGTCCGCACATTGGCATTCAGTAATTTAAATGTCTTTGGCTAACCTGGCTACGATCAGCTAGATTAGAGTGGACCCCATACAAGTGACTGAGGTTATTCGGGATCACACCTGCTGTTTTGATGCACATTGTAACTACACCTTGCACTAAATCATTAAAAATGCATGACAATCATCAGTTATGGTTCAAACTGCTAATTTAATTGCAGTTATGTCTGAATCAGCTTTATGGCCCTCGTACTGACAAAAACACCATCCACAGCCAGACAGAAGACACATTTGGACCTAATCTTGGTCTACTTTGGACCCGTATGTCCAGTCATGGCACGGGAAAATAGTCTGTGGGCTAATCTGAGCTGGGCTCGACAATTTTAAAGGCCAGATGTGGAGCTGTGACTGTGTCACTGTGGCCAGTCTCACCCTGAAGCAACACTGGCAGTTAAAGCCTAATGCAGCCCATAGAAAACTGAAAATGTGGGCCTCCTTTGGTCCAAAGATACATTCCAGTTCCTTTGCATTGAGAGTGAACTGACTGAATGTAAATAAACTGAAAGATACTGATGAAAATGCAGCTTGAGCTGTTTATTTTGTGTTTCATAAATGGATGGTTGACTTTTTGCTAATGTTAGGATATAATGGTTTCACTGGTTTAGTCCATTTGAGATGGTTGGTCTGTAACAACAAAAGTAAAATGATTTTAAAAATGTAGAAATGGCAAAAATGTTATTACTCAACAGAAAACATCATGTTTTTAATATTACTACTTAAATAGTTAATATTAGTTTCCAATGTTTTATGAGTTTCCTCTAAACTTCACAGCACCTTTCTTCCAAGTACGATGACTCACCAAAGTTTTCACCGCCCCAAATGTCCATGGCAGTGTCGTATTTTCCAAGGTGATTGAACCAGGCCCTGTCAATCACAAAGAGTCCGCCTGCGATGATGGGGGTCCTGTCAGAGAAACAACAAAAAGGGGAAAATAAGGGAGTCTCGAGATGAGAAAAACATTTCCTCGTGATTTGTAATTGAGTCTTAAGCATGTCTACTAGATTTATGTCTCACTACTGACCCGAAAACATCCAGAGATGACAAAACGGATAAAAAAAAAAAACCATTTATGAAAAGGGAGTTTTGAAAGCATAAATCTTCACTGCCTCTAAACTTTTTAGCTAGATACAAACCTGTGAAAGAAAAGCAAAAGCTTCTGCCCTCACACGTGCTTGTGCTGCTTACGTTTGTCCTCACATTTCTCCAGAATCTTATCAGATCTAATTCAAACGCGAGGAGCTCATTTAGTTCCTCTTTGAGTTTTGCTGTTTTCTTTCTGTTTGCCATAACGCAAACACGCACACGCACAATCACACAGACACAGGCAGGACAATGAGACGAGTGAATAGCTGAAGGCCAGCACGCGCCATCAAATACCCTCTGTTTATCAACAATTATCCCGTCGTCATCGCCTGCAAATAGCACCCTGAGTGTGTGTGTCCGTATGTGGGTGGTAGAACATAAAGTCTATTCAAGCTCAATTTGTCCTTGTGTGTTTAAAGGAATGTAGCAGTGTGTGTGTGTGTGTGTACATAAGACTTTGACTGCAGAAAGTGAGGATGTTAAATGGCATAAAATAACTTGGCAAATGCAATGAATAGGATGAGACAAACAAGACTGTGTTTATTTGTGGACGTTTATGTGTACGCGTCCCTATCTTTATGAGGACTGATGCTCGCGGGCTGTTTTTTCTCTAGAGTGTCGAGGCCGATCGGACAACACCACACAGTGTAGCAGCGATGATGTGACATAGGACTAGAACAGCAGAAATCTCAGTAATGATAATTTAAGAAATTAAGCTCAAAAGTTACAGGAATGCAGACCTCATCACAATCGACCACCCACCGCGTTCCTTTTTCAGATGACGTTACCGCAGTTTCACTTAAATAAAGCTACTTTCAGCTGCTCCCTTATTCACAAAAGGTGACCACAGCGAGTCGCTCTGCACACTTTGAGCTTTCACAGGATTTTTTGCTTGCTAGACAAATGTTTAAACCACTGCATTATGGAGCAGTTTTACTGAAATAAGTAACAAGAATAATAATTACCATTATTATTTGTATTGCAGTTTCTGACACAGATACAAAGTGCTTTCCAGTTTGGAGAAAACACACATTATAAAAGTGTGCATACATACAGAAATGTGTTTCCAGCAGTCAATTTAAACCAAAGCACAGATTGACCTGACCGGAGGAGCTTAGGAAGGCTGTTCCAAAGGTTCCTACAGCTTTGTGTCTGAATTTAAAAGAAGACCACAGTACAGTGAAAAGACTCTGACCAGATGATTGGACAGGCCAACTAATGCAATAATAGAAGGAGCCTGCCCATGAATTACTACATTTTACAATGAATTCTGAATGGAGCCCAAAGCAAATGAAGGGAAGCTAGATTAGAAGTGATAAGCAGGCACTGGCATGTTTTTGTTAGCAGTTGTGGATTAAATGAAGACAAGGTACGAAGGACTGAGAAATACACATAAAAAGTGAATTACAGTATTGAAGACAGCAGAGAATGAAACTGAGCACTAAAAGTTTCAGACCTCTGGTTGATAGCAAAGGTTTGATTTTGAGTACCAAAATACATTTACAGTGTTTATCATCAATGCAGAGGAGAAAACAGGACATGCAGGATAAATATGGGAAAATGTGGTGCAGCAGAAGTTTTCAACTATACTGCAGCTGGCATATCCACTGAATATTGTAGTAAAGATGTTATATGGATGGATAGATGGTGATTTTATGCATGGAGTTTTTATGTTATTACTGAGACGGTTGCTAAGTGGTGAAACTTGTTTCTAGAAGTAATTTAATACTAGATGGAAATGTTTTCATGGTTGAAACACCAGGATAAGAGTAAATGAAAGCACTTCTAAATGTTCAACTGCCCCTGTGTGTTTATTTGTTCCAAAAACTGATGCTGTTAAAAAAAAAAAGTGGCGAAAAGCACCCCAACTCATCTCCTCGAGTATCTGTGTTACAGGTTACAGTGCATATAATGTAACCTGTAACACAGATATATGCGGTTGTAAAGGTTAGGGTTGGAGGCTTTGAAATACATAATGTCGCTCATGGTCTTCATACGTATAGTTTATAAATACGTAAATGGTAACTCTTGGTAACCAGGTTGACATGACAGATAAAATCAGTGCATTGACTTAGCTACAACCTTTCTACAATCTTTCTACATCCATCTCCAAAACACAAACACAGGGACACACACACACGCACCATATGTGATTGCCTGCCCCGCTGCCTCCACCAAAACATAAAAATAAAAACCATGCATGAAGTCAGGCAGTCATAAGTTGGCTCAGCAGCAAATCTGGGTTCCTGCCACCAATCTGACTTATGACGAAGGAGCACTGCCAAAGTTTATTATTTATAACCGTGCGTGTGTGTTTGCTCTGTGGCTCTTGTGGCTTCCCTTTGTTTGTTTGTTCATCTCTCCACAGCCAATGATTTGTCAGGCATCGATGATTTGAGTTTGTGTAAACTTTTAGCGTATTAAGTTTTTCATCACAGCCAGTGTGTCCTTATGCAACCTGCTTTCATTTCCAAGGCATCAAGCTCAACAGTGCAGGGTTGGTGTTGTGAACGGGCGGATTTTAGCCCAAACCACAATGTTTCCCTAAATTTAAACTAAACTTGAGTAGATTTAAGTGCCAGCACCTAACCACCAAAGGAGCCAAAGGTTTCTTGTGCTTCTGAGAGTTAGTTTATGTGTGTCTCTTGCTTTTAGATGACGTCAGGTTTGTTAGTTCCCCTTTGTGTTGCCATGATGTTCCTTCAGTCTTCTCACTCTGTTTTTCCTTTTGTCTGTTTGTGTCAAGTTAGTGTTGTCTCCCCATTCTGCTGTGGCTCTCTCCCATATTTTATTTTGGCGACTGTTGTTCCGTGTGTTGGTTCCCTCGACTCATTAAGTTAATTATTCTCAGTTGTGTTCCCACCTGTTACCTCTGCCCTCGTTATCCTGTGTGTGTGTGTGTGTATTGTCTCAGTCTTGCTTTGTTGCATCGTCCTTCATGGTTGTTTTGTTTCTTGTGAGTAACTCTTGTGAGTTAACAGCATTAAAGCCGATTTTTGAGTTTATTCAGGACAATCAGGACGATCACATGTGGAGAAAGTAAAACTACTGCAACAAAAAAGAAAGAAAACTAACTGTTAAAGCAATACAGGAAAGAAAGAGAAGACACTGGAAACATGGAGACCAACCTAAACATATTAAGACAAAGTGGTGAACAGACAGGGAAACACTGGGAGGCTAGAATAACACATGGATTCAAATCAAAACTTACGCATCATATCCCAAAAAAACTCAGCATCACTAAAACCACCGAAACTTAACTAAAGGACCAAAAAGAAAAGAAAAGAAAAGTTCATTTTATTTAAGTTTGTTTAGTAAGTACACAATATTGTTTCAATTATTTGTATTTTTTTCACACAGTTTAAGTTGTTAGGTTTAGAAAATAACAGTTTTTTTTGATTAATAATTTGTTTTGACTCATTGTTCACTTGGGTTTGGCAACAAAACTAGTTGGCAATGTTTAGGAAAAAGAAAATGATTTGGATAAAAATAACAGTGTAATTAAAGGTTAGAAGTCAAACTTCTCTTTCATTATATATATGGCCTCAGTCAACACCTGTCTGAGAAAGGTTGGAGGTTTTACTTACATGACCTTAGGAGGCTGCCTGTATAAACAGCAGTTATTTTAACCCAATCAAAATTGACTGCTATTGTTATTTTTCTGATGAGGTCAGCCTGCCACAACCCTGCTGAGGTCACTGCAGCAATAAAAGGTCAGAGCAGGATGATTAATTTGTTACTGATTTCTGAACTGCATTTTTTTTTATTCTAACAGTAGTGGGGCACATCAGCACTGCCATTAATCACATCACCCGACAGAAAATAACATTATGTAGACATAGAAGCTTTTTTGTAAGCACTACTGTGACAATCTGTGATTGTGGGCCATTACTGCAATTTTAAATGAATTATGTATTGGGGCTTTTTTATTAAAAATTAGTCTACATGCAGTATAGCACATAAGGTAACCAACATTATTTAGTCAGCTACATTTACTGTGGTCTATTTGGAATTTATGAATTTAGCAGGGGGGGTTTTTTCTAGTACTGGTTCACAACAATACATCTCGATGTGTCTTTTTATACTAATGTAACGATCCTGCAATATTAAAGAAAGAAACCCAATGATCTGATGGGTGATACTGATTAACAAGCACTTGAAAATGGGGAGGAAGAACTCCCTTTTAACAGGAAGGCACCCCCAGAAGAACCAAGCCCAGAGAAAAGCCACCTACCATGTGTGGTTGGAGGTTGACGGTAGACAACAGTGGCATTTAAATGTATAGTGGCTTAAAAGAGGGCAGAGATTCAGAAGAAGTGGTCAGAGCATCATGTCAGCTACCCCGACAGACTGAGCCTATAGCATCATGATGAAGGATGGTTCAGGGTCACCTGATCGAACACTAACTTTAAGCTTTATGAAAAAGGAACCTTTTAAGAACCTCTTAACAATGTAGTGTATGCTGTACAGTGTAGTGAGGTATGCCCAGACCTCTACATTGGACAGACCAAACAGCCACTTCACAAACGCATGGCAACATAGAAGAGCCACCTCCACGGGACAAGACTCAGCGGTCCATCTGCATCTAAAGGACAAAGGTCACTCCTTCGAGGATGCCAGTGTACACATTTTGGACAGAGAAGACAGATGGTTTGAAAGAGGAGTAAAAGAGGCCATTTATGTCCACTGTGAAACCTCAGGAAATCACATGATACGGTGGGGCTAGGTTTCACAATGAGCTCACCCGAAACCTTGGCTGATTGTGACCTACACCCGTTTTCACACCTTGGCTCGTGTGATTAGGTAGAGGATCATTAGGGGGTCCATTGTCCCTCTCTGGGGGACACTCCCACAGGGCTTAAATCTGGGACTCTCCACCATTTGACCCTAGAACTGAAGAAGCTTCTCGGATGAGAGGTGAAACGTCTTCAAGCCACTTAAAGAAGTCCAGATGCTTTTCTTTCAAGCTCCTTAGAGAACCTTTTAAGGTTAATCTTAAATGTAGAAGGTGGCTGTCTCCTGAATCCAAACTGGGAGCTAGTTCTCCACAGCAGATGAGTCTGTTTCTAGAACGAGTTATGACTGAGTTATGTTCCAAGTAGCAGTTTCATCTGACAGACAGTTTACCACCTCTGTGTCTGAGCTAATGAGGTCTAATAAACTTACATGTATTCATAATAAACAACCTATAGAGAAATTTAGACTCTAAAGACAAAAGTTTAAGCTCATTGTACAAAAACAAGATATTCCTTTTTATATATATACTTCATATTATACATATATCATGAATCTATATTTGAATAGAACATACATAACAAATACAAAAATTCCACAAAGAGAAGGATGACAATAGGTTCAGATTTTTTTTAATAAAAGCAGAAAAATGGGCCTGAAAGGCAAAATCAGTAGGTTTTTCTTTTTAATAACTTCCCAAAGGCAAATGTAAACACATGAAAAACTATTGCACACTGAGGAATGCATTGCTGGAAGGCATAGCTGCATTTCTTTTTGCCAATGTGGACTTAATAAAAGGAAATATTGGGTGTGAATGCTGTCTTAGTTTTATGCACCTCAGTTTTCCAGCATTTCTTTGACTGCTCTTCGTCTATATGTTTCTGAACTTTTATGCACAATAAAACACAAAAGTGAAGAAAACATTTACAGTTCAGCTTTAAAAGTATCAATAATAAAAAAATAATAAGAAATCTGTTTTGAAATGAGTAACAAGCTCATGAGTGTGGCAAGTTTATTATAAGAAAAATAAAAAGTACAAAAAAATTAGACCAAAAAGAAGCAATTCCAATAAAAATATGATAGAAATGGGTTAAAAAGGGAATTTGAAGGTGGTACAATTTGGTGTAGCAGAGAAACATTACTTTGCTCAGAATAAGTGAGGTGAGCTGTATGGTGAAAGACTGCAGGGGTTTGGGTTTTGATTCCACATGGACTGTTTTCTGCATGTCGTTCCTCTTGCTCTCGCCCTGCTTTTCTCTCTGCTCTCCACAAAGTTACATTTGGCGAGCAATATTAAAAACCATCATCAGCTTACGTTTAATTTAGTCTGATACCTTTGACCTAACAGTGCCGATGGATGCTACAGGCTGTTCTGCATCTGCTTCATCAATTACTATAAATCACACTACTGCAAACTCCACAGTTCCATAATCTGCTCTTACTGTCTAGTATAACCTTTGGCAAAATTACAGTATCACCGTTTAAAAAAAATAATATAATTTTAATCAGAACATCACAACTTCTATGTAAAACATCAACTTTTTTGTTTGTATGTATGCTTGGTGGTATTTGTTGAGCTGTTTGAAATTACCAGCCACTCTGTAGGTACAGACATTTTCCCAGATTAACTTTGTTGACATCAGCAAGCATAAACACATGACAGGGACGACAAGAGGACGACAAGTCTGTGATCAGATGAGCACAGACAGGACCACAGGGTGACACTACTTTCTGATTTGTTGAGTATCTCAATTGCATCAGTGGGAAGGGACACTGAGATGCGTCAGATGAAAAATGAACTAAGCTGATAACACGTATCAATCTTCAAATAACGCAGAGGTAGCATGAGACATCTTTAAATGCAGCAAATCTGCAAACGCAGCATCCAAATAACTGGTGGCTGTGGTAGAGAGGAGGCCACTGAAAGAACTGCCATTAATCCAGGCCACCCACTGAACCACTTACTGGAAAGGCAGAGCTTTCTGTAATAACAGTTTCAGCTTTCAGCTCCACGGCCAAATGACAGAAATAAGAAATACTTTTCCCTCACACCACAACACCTGTATTCATTTTCTTTAGATTTTTGCTCCTTATTGTATTATATCTGCCTTTTTACATTTGCATTATATTATCTTATTTATTGTTTTATGCAGTGGGCTGCTTTCTCAGGTCTAATTGTCCTCATTTCCTTTGCATAACTTTTACCTTACTAATAGCGTTGGTGTTACGGTCATTGTGCCTGCTCGGAGTACTTTTACAGCCGTAAGTAAAATGAATTGATGCAGCCTGGTAATGAAAAAAATCAACCACCCACATCACCAATAACCTTTTGCAATAACAGCCAGGCTCATTTTAATTATTCAGTTAATAGTAGCTCGTGTATCTGCAGCAATCCTGACAGCTTGACTGAGGAGGGCACGGTACGACTTTGAGGAGTTACACTCGTGTCTCTTTGGAAGCAAAAGGAGGTCATTCATCAGCTCGCACAGCTTACTTTAAAGTGTGATCCCACTGAAAAACCAACAGAAATGTGTTGAGGACAGTCTGAACTGACCCTTACTGTCCTAATGTGCTAACCTGCTCTAACACCTTGAGAAAAGATTGAATTTATTTACCACTTGTCCCTTAAACATATTTATAATTTATGCCATGTTATTTTACAGTTGGCCATAAGAATAGAATAGCATAGAATTCAACTTTATTGTCATTGCACATGTCACAGGTACAGGGCAACGAAATGCAGTTTGCATCCATCCAGAAAGTGCTTTAGTCGTGATATAGATATATTACAATATAAATTAGCAATAATAGAGATGTGTAAGTATATTACAGAAATGGGTCTATTATGGTATGTTATAATGTACACAGTGTGAAGTATGTTATGAATATTCTATAACTATAAGTATGTACAGGCTGTAGTGAGTACAAGCTATGTACAGGCTATGAACAGGATATAAATATGAAATAAAAACTATACAGAAATCTGAGATATACAGTTATACAGAATGTGAACTATGTAAGTTATAAACAGTTGTGGGATTAAAAAAATTATCGTATGTACAGAATGATTATCTACACAGAACTATACAGTAGTGGTAAAGTGCTAGTGGTTGTGGGTGTGTGTATGTTCAGTCCATGAGTTTAACGTGGGTCAGATGTCAGGAGGCAGAGTTCAGGAGTCTGACAGCTGTGGGAAGAAGCTGTTCCGGTACCTGGTGGTCTTAGTCCGGAGGCTCCTGTAGCGCCTCCCAGAGGGCAGGAGGGTGAAGAGTCTATGTGATGGGTGACTGGGGTCTCTGATGATTTTCCCAGCCCTTTTCAGACACCGCTTCCTGTAGATGTCCTTTATGGCAGGAAGTGGTGCTCCGGCGATGCGCTGGGCAGTTTTCACGACCCTCTGCAACGCCTTCCGGTCCGAGGCAGAGCAGTTCCCGTACCAGACTGTTATACAGTTGGTCAGGATGCTCTCGATGGTGCAGCGATAGAAGTTCACCAGGATGTCTGAGGACAGGTGGTTCTTCCTCAGAGTCCTCAAGAAGAAGAGGCGCTGGTGAGCCTTTTGACCAGCTTGGAGCAGTTGGTCGTCCAGATGAGATCCTCGGAGATGTGGACTCCCAGGAACTTGAAGCTGCTCACACGCTCCACAGCCATCCCCTTAATGTGGATGGGTGGATGTGGGTCAGCATTCCTCCTGTAGTCCACGATGAGCTCCTTAGTCTTCTCGGTGTT
The DNA here is from genome assembly GCF_013358895.1 of Oreochromis aureus. Classification (NCBI taxonomy): domain Eukaryota; kingdom Metazoa; phylum Chordata; class Actinopteri; order Cichliformes; family Cichlidae; genus Oreochromis; species Oreochromis aureus. The sequence goes on along the minus strand of NC_052956.1, from coordinate 22,586,418 downwards.
AAGCAGCAGGTTGTTTGTGTCGCACCACTCAGCCAGACGATCCACCTCCTCCCTGTAGGCGGCCTCGTCGTTGTCACTGATGAGGCCAATCACCGTGGTGTCATCTGCAAACTTAATGATGGTGTTGGAACCATCAGCAGGTCTGCAGTCGTGGGTGAAGAGGGAGTAGAGGAAAGGGCTCATCACACAGCCCTGTGGTACACGGTGTTCATTGTGATTGTTGATGAGCAGCGGTTATCCAGTCGGACATGTTGGGGCGGTTGGTCAGGAAGTCCAGTAACCATTTGCAGATGAGGGAACTGATGCCCAGGTCTGTCAGTTTCCTGATGAGTTGTGAGGGGTGGATTGTGTTGAATGCTGAACTGAAGTCTATAAACAGCATTCTGGCGTAGGTGTTGTATAACACCTACACCAGGTGTTATACCTACGTTATACGTTGTATAACACTATAATGCTATAGTTTAGACATTGCTGTTGTAACTTTGCTCTACATACTATCCCGGGTTTGTTTGTGGTAGCTTTATGTTACCGTTTACATCCATGCATATGTTTTTAAAGCAATATTACTGAAACATAAGTTCATTTGAATTTTCTTCTGTTTTACGGTAAATTTCTGCTAAATTACACTTGTTAATGTTGCTTTGGTTATACTTACAATAGTTTTTCCCTTTGTTCAGATCTTACATCCAGGGAGGGGTCGGCCCAGCACTTCCTGTTTATATCGGGTTTATATCATGATGTCATTGATTGCATCACTGGGTATAACCAAATGAAGGGTTTTTCCTTTTTGTATAGTGAAGTGGTTTACTTTTCAAACCATTTATTTGTGTAAATGAGTTTGTAAATTAGATGAATAATCTTATTCCTGTTTCTTTGTTTAGATTTTGTTGTTTGGTTTAACCTTTTTTTTTTTTTTTTTTTTTTTTAAATGGTAGAGACTAATGAGGTTCAGGTGTGTGTAAAATTCTGTATAAAATAAATTGAGATTTTGACAACAGGGGTCATTTTAAGATGGCAGAATGGAGATGCCAGAAAATAAAATACACTAAAAAGAAAATTGACCAGTCTGCTGATGCTGTCTACTTATCACCTTCCTTATTTGCACTACACTACCTCACATAAAGACAAATAATTTTGCACTTTTATAACTGTGGCTACAATTCTCCATCCACATGGATGGTTCTAATGTGGCACAGAGATTCATAATATCGTTCAAAGTAGCTTGATTTTGTTGTGCAGCCTGTAAATGTGGTCCAGTGTTTGGTTATAAGTATAGATGACTGTCTTTTCCTGAACTATCCAATGGCAGCCCTCCTTACTGAGCCGTTTTGTCTTATGGTCACATTCTATTTTAAGATATCGAGTTATTCTGCTTTATTGAAGCTATTTGTTATAGGTTGTTGTACGTTCCAACATTGGGGAAAAATAAAGCAGCAGCTTATTTTTACTTTATCTGCTTTTATCTTAATTGGTTATTAATGAAAGCTGCTAGAATGTTATTCCAGATCATTCTGGCCCACTTCAACCTCTGCTTGTAGACAGAAATATGTTATTGGTGGAGTTAAATACTGCTAAAAATGTTGAGTCAAATATTTTTCCCTAATAATAATTATGCTGTATGGATCAATCGCACGCACACATTAAAAAAAACACACATTTAGCAACAAGTAAAACCCTGCACCCAAGTCTTTAAAATGAAACATATGAACATTGTATCTATTTATTTAACCTTCAACATCTTCTGGATTTGGTGAAAATTTAAAACATTTACTTTTCAAGTTTTTAATGGTTTAGAATTCATCCTTAGAAGACAACTAAACCTGTGCTATTGCACTTTTTCCTTTTGATCCTCGACTGTCGTTTCATCAGACTTCAGTGCATCTCTTTCCTTTTGTCCCCTCACTCCTCCTCTTGTCCTTTGTTCCTACTCTTTAACCTCCTCTTCTCTACCTTCTCTGTTTCCACTTGTCTGCACTTACTTAATGAGCCCTGGGTTCAGAATCTATACACCCACAGTTATACATTTTAATGTTTGAGTTTTTGTGTATGCGTGCATTACTTGATTGGCTGGGTCGGGTCAGTCCGGCGGGCTCTCTGTTCAGGCGACAACTGCTCCCACTTAAAATGGAGACTCCAATCAAAGCCTGAGGGAGAACAAGAGAGTAAAGAACACGCTTTAAATAATATTGAATACAGAAAGGTTACTGTGCTGTACCAAAGCATCACGGTCACTGTTATGCTATGCTTTCTTTAGAATATGTATATAAAATAGTTAATGAAAAGACAAATAGAGATATATTTTATTTTTCTGATATTAGAGGAAAGAACATGTTGTGTTGGCTTGTGTAGTTTTTTGTGTGCTTACAGTCCACCAGGCCAAACACTCTCTGTTTGTATGTCTTTAGACTTCAACATGTGTGTGGATGTCAGCATCAATGCAGGTGGATCTGATGACCGTCTTTTTTATGATTTCAGCGACAGGTTCATCTATAATTAAAATGCTCTTTATAAGGGCGACTATCGCTATTGATTGTCCTTCGTGTGTGATTGTTCGTGCACAGTGGAAAGCCCTATTATCTGCATTGATTGGCGGACCGCTTTCACCAAGAAAATAAGACTGGTAAAGAGTCTAATGGAAGGAGAGAGTATGAAGTCAACAGATAAAGTGGGGGGTAGTGCAGATCGAAGACAGAGAACACAGTTATGTGTTGTTCTGGCTTATTTTCAGGCCGTTTAGCTTTAGCTCATCTGCAAGTATGATCCTGCTGAGCCAATAGAAATGTTTAGTTTCTACATTTATGGGAAGTCACTAATTTAATGTTTTAAAAAGCATTTACAAAAGCACGATGGTCTTAAAAATGATATCAGGATCCCGATGGCAGCGAACAACCTGACTGATATCTAAGAATTTGATATCAACAAATGAAAAGGACTGCATTAACTGTTCAAAGAGTACATTTCAAAGCTGTGTGAGAGAACTTTACTGTGCACACAGTGACAATGCTGGACAAGAGTCTTGAGCCACCCCTCATTTATTGAGATTCTCTATTTTCTAAAAATAGAAAATATGTTCAGGGATTTATTTAAAAGTGCACATATACATGGAAATACAGTATACAAGGCAATCGCTGATTCGCAGAACCAGGGTAAGGGAGGGCCGGCCATCTGCCACGACCAATTGGGGTGACAGACCCCAATTGGGGTCTTTCTTATTATTTCTATTAGTAGTCTTCAGGAATAGTTCCCCAGGCATCCTGAAGGACAGTTCTTCTTTGCATGTTTGCTGCCTTTTGTTCTGTTCTCTGTCAAGATGACCCTCATTACTTAATCAAAACGTGATGAAATGTCAATTCTTGGGAAGAAGACAAGAGCAGCCATACGGACACGTTTCTCATTTGATGTCAAGGAAGATAAGACACGTGAAACATGTGGAGCCACTGTCACAAACCTTTACACTTTATATTTTAGTCAACTGAAACAACTTCAGTCTAGTCTACTATAGTCTTATCATATTTAGTCGACTAAAACTAAACTCAAACTAAAAGAATCTAGAAGCTTAAATTATGACAAAAACTAAATCAAAATTTGCTGTCAAAATTAACACTGGTCAAGACACAACACCACTTCATCCTTTGAATGATTCATAGAATCATTAAGAAACAAACAAAAGAAAGAAAGAAAGAAAAACATACAACAATAAAAATCCACTGGAAACAGTCAGGTACAGCAACTGGACTGGACTGAAAATGAGTGCCTAAGCAGTCAATGTGCTAAGAAAAACTTTAAAAGTCCTTCAGAAAGCCTGGAGACCAATTGCTTTAAAGACCACTTTAAAATTACAAGAAGGTCTGGCTCCTTGGATACAAAATATGAAGATGTGATCATTCTTTCATAGATGCAAATAGATTCTTGTGTTGGATTAGTGTTGTGTCCTAAGTCTTTTTGACCAGCACAGTTCTCTGAAACTCCATGTTTTTCACAGAGTTTGTGTTATATGGGTAAGTGAACATCTGCAGTCCACAGCTGTATGCCATGCTGTAGTCAATTAATCAAACAATTGAAAAGTTGGGAATGGGATTGGGGGACATTTTCCGAGAGTAACTAAATATGCTACACTCCACCTGCTAGCCTTTTTATCTTAGAAGAATTATTAATAGAGAGACAAAACTATGATAAATAATAACAAAAGGCGTTTCGTTCTTTTATTTTGAAATATATTTAGATTCATGCCTCTGCTTTTTCAACATCAAACAACATTTGAGCCTTAAGGCTATTGCAGTTTATTTCTTAAAAATAAACAATTAAACTTGAGAACATAAACCTACAGTCTCTAGTTCCCTTTACAATGTTGAAAAGAAAGTTGGTGCACTCGCTGCACAGTTTAAAACTGAGTCATCAGCACTTATCTGTGTAGAAGCTGGGCAGAAAAAAGGGCAACTCTAACAAAATCTGAATATTCAAGGACACACGGTTGCGGGACCTTAGTGCACATTTCAAAGATAAGATGATTCAAGGACAGCAACTATTCATGGTTCTCAAGGGGTCCAATATGAGCGAATAAGAGTCACTGCTAGAAGATGAAGAAGAAGAAAAAATATCTCAAAGCATTTAAGGTTCACAGCAGCCAGAGAGAACAGGTTCATGAACTCATCACGAACTCATCATCAAGGGCCACCTTATAAGTCAGAAACCCAAAGGGGTTTCTCTCTGTCATCAAAACACAACCCAAAGGTGCCTCAGAGCCGTTTGTTTCTGAGTGTAGATGGAAGAAAGTGGTTGTGTACCTCCACGGAGATCGGCAGAGGCTGCCACATAAGCAAACGTATCCATGTTGATGATGTCAATGACTGGGCTAACCACTCGAGACGGGTCCTGGACACACAAAAAGAACCACACACATTTATGCTTAATCAGGGCTTCAGATTAATTTTTAAAAAGTGAAATGCAAGGGAAATAAAACAAGCTACCAAGAAAGAAAAGGGGAAAGAAGTGAATGTGTTTCTGCTTTCATCACCAAATTCTGTTGGAATAAATGAGGTGCTCAGTCCAGTGTGTTCATCTGTGTGTGAAACAGACTGTAAACTCCAAGGTCATTATACTGCACTTCTCCGAAAGGGAATTTCAGTCATTCAGCAACAATCATGCACACAGCAAATGTAGCAAGGTGAGATTGACCACTACCTCTGCTGACTTTAATTCAGTGCTGCTTTATTCACTTCCCTGTTATTAATGTCAGACCACTGAGCCACATGAAATGAAGAGATACAGAAAATGCTTCTAGGTGACAGCACAATTTATTAAGAAGCAGCAGAGAAAATGAGTAACACAGCAATAGGTTACTGGAGGTAAACACGAGGGCTGTGTAGAATTCAATACTTTAGTTTGCTACTTTCAATACGGGCTCTGGTATTTCATTTTACTTGTATTAGGGCTATATTGGAATTGATGAATAAAGAAAGGTCCGACACCTAGCTGTCCTGATGGAAAGCACTCCGACTTGTTTTTCTCCTGTCTTTAGACGGGGTTAACATAGCATTGTCTTCACTACTAAAACACTAAAACAGTAAAGCTAGCTGCATAATTTTCAGCCAAGTGAGCACATATTTAGAGCATGACATTGACTGAGATATATAAAAGACTGATATTACTAATACGTGTTCTTAATTATTGGCTTGCAAATCATTTTTTTCTGTTTATTCTGGTGGATGTGACCATATTTGGAGTGGAGACAAAGATACTTTCTGATTAGAGATGGGGAGAGCTAATTTAATACCTGGCTAGGGTTCAGCATGCCCCTTGTGTTCACACCTACCTCTACTAGTCCTTTAAACCAACCAAACTATTAACTATGCATAACTTTAAGGTTTTATTTGATTTAAACAGGTAAGTAATATAAAACTCATTCTTCACAGGGCTGTCAGAAGGAAGAAAATAACCAGAGAGATAAAAACCAGAGAGATTTTGGTTGTAAGACAATGCATTTCTGCTCTAAAGCTGACCGTTTGTGTCTAAGCAAACCCCAAGTGGTTATTCAAGAAACTGCAGTTTTTAGCTTCATTTGCTTAACTTCTGCATTTCTTGTGCTCTGCACGCAACTTTATTACAGTGATTTTCTGGTTTATGGCACTTTGGAGACTTTTCTGAAGTAACAACCAAGCAGCTGCCCACTCAACTTTACAGTTTGGTTCATGTGGTTCAGAGAATAAGATCCCCAGTGTAGCGCAACAGTAATTTTAAAAAAACATTTGGAAAGCACATCCTCCATCAATGAACTATTTTCCACTTTTAAACAAAGTGGTCTGGAAATGCACCAAACTTTTTTTTTCTCTCTTTTTCTGGTGTTTCTTGTACTTCACCTCTACCAACTTTCATGAAATTCAGCTGGTAGTTTTCTACTAAGGTTGCTGATAGACCTCGACTCATGTCCTAGTGGAGCAACTAATCCTATAGATAGATTTCATTTCTGTGTTGGAAATGAGCAAATTTCTAAGCTTAAATCATGCAGACAAGATGTGGGAAAAAAGGTTAGCATGTAAAGTGGCAAACATTTTAACTGAACATTTAAAGCCATTAAAAATGTAATGCTTGATATTTGTGACTGGTTGATGAGACTGTGAAAAATGGGATAATATCAAGCACCAACAAAAATTCCCGTATCCCTCAACCCTGTGTAATCGTCCATAAGGCCATAAGACGCTCATGGATTTAGTTTAGTTATTGCCTCCTTAACCCTTAAACAGAGTCCTAAATCCTTTTAAAGTGAAAACTGGCAAAAATGGCTGCACTTGATTTTCCTCATATTTTTTCCTTGATGGTGCCATTTGCTCTTTACAAGGATAAAAGGTACAAAATCTCACTCGCACACACCCACACACACTGACGCTGCCAGACTTGCACTCCCTTTTAAATCATGAAGTGTCCCTCTATTAGTTTGGTCAAACGGCTGGATGCATCTTCAGCCAGTGATATTACAGAGCAGGTGGAGCGGTTCTGGACCATTAGCTGCAGGGTCAGTGCAAGGGGACGCAAGCTGCATCCTTCTACAGCTTCAGCCACATTACAAAGCACTCTGTCTGCTTTAATAGCTGTTAGGGTAATGACACTGTGCAGCACTCAGGGTGAAGCATCACGACATTACTGTCGTAACCGGATAACTGTTATTTTCAAATCACTCTGGAGCATTTTCTTAATTTTAGCCATTTCTTTTTTTTCCTCCACCTGAATAGAAATGAGAATATTTGATGAGTAAGTTGAGAGGAATCTGACCCCAAAGCAATCTGCTTCTTTTATGGTTTTGGACTCTTATGTTTTTAAAGTGCAACTTTCAATCATTTATTGAATTTTACAAATGAATACATTTATAAATGAATTATAAATGATTTTATAAATGAATATTGAATTTTAATAAATGACCTGTTTTACCTAGTCATACTTGAGTATTTTACGCAAGCATCTAAGCAAGTTGTGCCGAGGCAGACGTTTGACTATTGACAAAATTATTATCTAAATTGTCCCTTCAGAAAACCCATTATTCCAAAACAACAAGCACTCTAGACTTTAATGCAATTCTTTATATATTTTTAATCACTAATACCATCTTTCAAATCATTTTTTAAATCCAACAGTGCATGCAGGGAGTGCTAGTGTTCATTTTGTTCATTGCTCTTCATGTAAACATGCATCTGCTGCAGTTACTCTGTTTTCTTTTCCTTCATTTATGAGTGAGGTTTATAGGTGATGTTCACTGAGAGTCCATAGTGCCTAAATAGCCCTGTCACTGTTAAAACATGCAACATAACCTACATCCTCTTTTACTAACACACTGATTCCTAGGAAATGACTGGAAATACTAATGAAACCGTCAACATATTCACTACATGTTTGGCCGTTCATTGTGATTATCGCTTTTGTTTTGCAGCTGTCTTTGATTGCACATGCACACGTAGCAACAAATGAGCAATGTTGCTAAACACAGCCAGGATCCTTTTATGTTGACATGCTCTGAAAATATTACTGTTAATTGGTGAACAATTACAATAAATTGTTGCCTTGGTGCTGAAAGACGAAAGCAAAAACTTTAATGTGATAGATATGGGGCTAAGTAAATACTCTGTAGATTCAATCAGTGGTAAATAGCTGGGAAATTTCTATTTATTCAAATGAGAAGATGCATATTTGCATGTATTATTTCTCAATTACTTCCCTGACAATGAAATTACAATAAATTATTTATTTGACAAAAGTGACAAAATAATGATTTGTTAACGTCCAACAGTAAAGTATTAAAAAAAAACAAGGCTTTTTTGGCACAACAGAAAAAGCTTGAGAACAACTAAAAGAGAACAAAATCAAAATATATGATAAAATCGATCAGCTGTGAAATACAGAAAAGCAGATAACCTGATATTTGGACAAGACTTTAGCTCTCTATATCAATAAGACAGACAATTATTTTGCGGGCAATGTGATTTTACGGTAGCCTGGAGTTTTGACTACGCGTGTGTGTTAATCGGATCAATACCTCATACATTTAAATCTAAATATACGACTATAGAGTGACTACACAGACAGTGATGGATGACTTTTGTGCTTGAACACACACAGGCACACACAAACAAACACACACACACACACGAATAAACCATGAGTATAAATATGGATGGTGATGGTACAGCAGGAGAAACAGATCAGACTATCTGGTGGATTTATTTATTGATCGCTCCTCTGCAGATTGAGATCAAAGGTCTTTAATAGCAGGCAAACAACTGTTGACTTGATGAATTGGAGAAGTTCAAGACAGGTATTAAAATTAAAACGAACTGGAGAAGGGAGTATGCGAGGCACATGGACAGGGAAGGAGATGAGAAAGGCCACGTAAGGTCGTAAAGCAAATCAAAAGAAGGTGACGGTATGTGTAAAGCCAGGGTAGGATGTAGAAAAGGATGTAAGAGGAAGTGGATAGGGAGGTTTCAAGAGAGCAGAGAAACGAGGGAGGAAAAGAGATGGGGATAGAAAAGAAAAGAGGACGTTTCAAGAGGCCAGAAAGAAGCTGAGAGGAGGCCAGAGAAGGGAGGGGGAAAATTACGAGGAGATGTAAAGAGAAAAGGAAGAAAAGCAAAGGTGTGAGAGTAATGGCAGTAGCACAGGGAGGAAGACATGAGGTGGGGAAAGTAGAACAGAGTGCAATAACCAAAATTGCTGGATAAGAGGTGAAAACGGGAGAGGAGATGAAAATGGAAAAGAAAAGGTGCAATGGTACTGAAGAGTAAGTAAAAGTAAAGGAGACGAGAGACGGAAAAAAGGAAGAAAGGAAGAGAGATGCGACAGGACAAAGGGGAGCAGAGAAGAGGTGGTGAGAGGAGGCAAAACAAGGTGACGAGAGATGGGATGGGGAGGACAAGAAGAGCAGACACAAGCAGAGGAGAGCAGACGGGAGAGTAAGAGGGGTGAAGAAGAGAGTGCCGCACTTATTTCTTAATGAGAGGCAATCAGACCGGCAGCTATTTTCTCTCATGGCACGATTTCACTTCGACCACTGGAGTCATCACGCAGAGGCTTTTTGTTGAGCGGTAAAGCATGCCATATTTGCAGACTGGCCTTGGTGAAGTTAGCGATGGTCATTATGCCTCGTGACTCACATATATGTGTGTATATATAGACACATCTGGAACATGAGAGGGTTGTAATTTGATAGAGAAGCTTTCAGACTCACACATACTTCATTGCATTAGGGTTTATAAATGAACATGAAGTTACACCTCTTTGATCCTTTGCAGGAGGGGTGGCAGCCAGTCTTTGTTGACCTCACAGTGGCTGTCCAGGAAGGTCAGCACTTTGGCTCTTGCAGCGTCCGTCCCCCGCACTCTGGACCTGATGAGACCTGAAGCAGACAAATAGAAAGACAGTTTAATCTCAGCCCTGTTCATGAAAAACCTTCAAAATATTAACAACATCTATTTAAAATTATAACTTTTATTACACAAGTCCTAATTAACAATTGTTATTCACACTGCACTTTTAAATATCATTGACAAAATTAGGCCAGCAGTTTAAATGTTGTGGCTGATGGATATATAATAAAGGACAATGCAATTGCACCAACATGTCTTTTAAAAAAATAAATAAATAAATACAAAATAAATTGAAGAAGACATTTAATAGAAGGGTCTTTTGAAAAATGCATATAATCCAAATCTATAATTATTTTTGCACTGAAAACCATTTCACTGAATCCCCCACTGATAAGCGCATTAAGACAATGTGTCCCTGTGCATAAATAGAACCAACAGGTTTGATTTTAATTTGCCACTCATGCTTTAGCTTTTAAAATAAGGTTTGGAAAACACTGTATCTTTTCTGTAATAAAACTTTAACCATACAAGGTACCCGGTACGGGGTGGGTGGGGGTAAAATAAATGTATAAAATTGTCATGGAACAGATTTATTACATGAAAGTGGTGCTGTACAAGATTTTCAACATAATTTTGAGTTGTACTTAAAGTAACTATATTCAATATGTAGATTGCCACTTTTAGATATATTATTGGATCATTAATATTATTAAAGCATCTCCTTAATGTTGAAAACGTTGATTATATGAAGTAATTATATATTGCTGGTAGCTTTATATAAAGCAATGCAGTTACTCCATATGTTGTGGAGTGGAACAACACTTGTATTAAATAACAAAAAAATCAAAAACATTTGGAAAAACCAAAACAAAGAAAAAAAAACACAAAGGAAAGATGATAACTATTGAAAAAAATACAACCAAATAAATAAAACAATTACGGTGTTTGTGAAATTGTGAAATATGATTCATAACAGTGAAAAAAAGGCTACAGCTTGATACCATCATCAGTTCAACATGGTGTTGTTGTGCCAACTTAAATGACTTTTGTTTAATTTCAGTCTTCTGTAAACAACAGATCTAAATTTGTAAACAATGTAACAACATTTAATCATCCAATCACAATTAAGAAACAGCCATAATTACAGCGAGCACTAATAGAACTGATAGTGTCGATTTACTGCACCTTTCTCAGTCACATTACAGTCTCATACACACTTTAACATTGAAATGTTGTGTACAGTAAGCACTTGGAGACCGTCGATATTGAACTTAAAGCCCTCACAGCTTTTCTTTGCCAAATTGAAATCCTCCGCGTTGCTGTCTGAAATTGATTCTTTTCAGGGCGGCAGATCGGATAAGACAGTATATACTCAAGTTTCACGCTCACAAGCTGTGACTATCAGTTAAACACACACAACCTCCATCCACTCGCTATAAATATACACAAACACTTTCCTTGAAAAGGCCCCACAGCAGCAGAAGAACAAGACAAAGAATATTTCAGGCACTGGTGAGAATGGAACCCGTAACCTTGGATGTATTAGTGCCTTGCTCCATTTATTGACACCCCATTTCTTGCTTTCTCTCTCTTTCACTTGCTCTTGCAGTCAGTCAGCAGAGGGGAAAATCGATGCAGGGCTCTTAGAGGGCCTGTCAGACATGGACACAACCTTTTAACAGGCGCATCACTCTCTGCATTTGTGTGTCTGTGTGTGTGTGTTGGAGAACAGGTTTGCGTATCCATTTTTAAACAAGAGGGAGAGAAAAGCAAAGAAGGGAGTGGAGCAAAAAGCCAAATGTGTGCGTCAGTTAACTGCAGTTGTGTTTTAGTAAGACAAAGACAGACAAAGTGTGTGTGTTTGTGTGTAAATGAGCCTGTTAAGGAGGTCTCCCTGACGGGGTCCAGTGTTCCCCTCTATTTGGACTAAATGGTCTGATCGATACTCCCTGACACGGAGACGTAATGTGTGTGTGAGTGCGTGCACTTTTGAATATGTGTGTGGTACATGCGCAAAGAGGAGTCTGCACTGTTGTATGTGTGTTATCGTGATAGTGCTGGGGCCCATTGTGAATGTGTGTGTGTGTGTGTGTGTGTGTGTGTGTGTGTGTGTGTGTGTGTGTGTGTGTGTGTGTGTGTGTGTGTGTGTGTGTGTGTGTGTGTCGGTGACATTGTACAAAGGGCCGTGAAGTTTCACGTGGCGCCGTTAGGCCGAGGCTCAGCCAATTAAAAATCCCATTTCATCCTCAATAAGGCTTTATTTTCTGGATGGATGGACACACACACACACACACATACCCAGACACATAAACTGGACCCACATACAAGCAGGAACACACACACACATCTGCACTGACAGAAGTGGACGCCCATTTACTTAGATACACACACACACACACACACAGTGCAGGGCAGGCTGACTTTGAGGAGAGTGTTAATCTACACTGATAACTCTTAACTGTCTCCACCTATCAGATGTGGGTCTGTGTTTGTGTAGACACCTTTTATTTGAAACCAGTGTAGTGAGGACATTTTGGCCAGGCTTTGAAACTTTAAAGGGCTGTTTGAAGGTTAACATCTTAACAGATTAATATCAGATAAGAAAATGCATAATGTCTTTGTTAATGTGTCCTCACTATTGTACAAATGGACATTTTTGTGTGCTATTGGACTTCTACGCTTGAGTGGATCCATTAGAGTTGTAAGAAGTGAGGGCATTTTGTCTGGCAATTGATCCAAAGAGTGCATTATGCTTGAAAAGAACTAGTTAGTACAAAGTGCCGTCTGTCCAGTTTAGCTGTTATGAATGGCCACACTTGATGGCATCATGAAAAGCCCCATGTCATTAAAAAGGATAATCATACGCTCTTCACAAAGAATTCTCTATGTTGTATTTGGTTGTAGACATGAAAAGCATGAGTGATGGCACTTTGAGAGAGAAGTTCAAACCCTGCTCTTCCTTTTCTGTGCTGCATGAATGGCCTAGATTGGTGTAGTTGTTGGATTGTATATTTCAGAATACTACTAAAATTGCTGGCGAGATACCTTCCAACGTGCGAAGCTGGAAAGGTGTCAATATTGTTGATCACGATAGCAACTGTGGCTCAAGGGATCATCCACCAGCAGTTTTCATATTAAACTTTCCTTAGACAAAAATTTCAGAAACTGCCCCGTGTGCCATTTGTGTATGAATGTATGTAGAGTTGGTGTATGAAAGTACAACGTGTTCTTATTCAGGACCTCAAACACTACCTTTCTGCCAGAGCCACTGGCATCTTACAGATACACAATAGGTGTCTGTCAGCAAGGTACTGCAGTAGTGAAGTGGATCTCATTCTTAAGTCTGTCCATATGGGCACTTTGAAAGAGATCCTGGGGTTGCAGTTAAAAACACTGAGAAAGTATTAAAGCCAGACTGGTATGTCAGCCCTGCTGATACTGATATACTTACTGATATATCAGTATCAGGATTTATACAAGTGGATAAAAAATGTAAAAAGTAAAAAAGAAATCAAAGAAACAGCCTTATAAGTGTTGATATTGGATAGTTTGTCCACAAGGGGGCACTTTGCAACTTCCCTCTTGGCAACATGCATTTGGGATATAACAAATGCAATAGCCAGCTGATCTGACGTACATATACGATATACACATATACACATTTGTTTAAAACCACCAAATGAAGAAAGTGTGAACACCAATGGTTTCCCTCAGACGACAGTCTATTTCTAAACTTAGCCAAGAAGTTATGGTTGTCCGAAAAAAAACTACACAGAGTTTTGTTTTTTGCCAGTTTTAATTTTAAACCTAACCAAATAAGATTCTAGCTCTTAAATGTAACCACTTAGTTTGGTTATCTAAAAGCCTGCAGCTTTGCAACGATCACTAGCTGTGGTTGCCTCCGGTGAACATGTCAACCCAGCGTGGTTAAAAGGAAACACATCTAGACTAAATCCTGGTGAAGGAATTGTCTGTCTGCATATGCACCTGAACTAGAACGGTCTGTCCTACCTTGGCAGTGTAGTGGCAGACATTAGGCTGCAATAACAGTTGCAGATTGGGGTGCAGCCACAAGAATGCCACAGGTACAGGTTGGAGCATCTCATCTTAATAACTTCAACCTCCATCAAGAATAGTCTGATTACAGATGGCACTCTCATGCAGCAGCTCAGACACACATTCCAGCATTAAGCATGTTTACAGCCTGGCTTCAGTCAACGTTACTCAGTCACGGCCAGGTGGCACTGATGACAATGTCACACGCCCATTGTTTTTTTCTGTTCTGAGACCACTGGCTTGAGAGTGCAGTAAACTGAACCAATTATGAGGTGTGCAAGTGAGTTAATTTACGTTTAGTAAAAGAATTATTCCACCACTGATAAAAACCAACCGAAAAGGAAAATTACTCAGAATATCTTTGGGTTTTGCCAAATACAAAGCTCCAAACTGTGGTCTCCTGGTTGGCAAACTTGTAACAAACTTAATTGTTACCCATCCTATTTCCATTCGTGGGATTTGTTGCACCTTAAAAGAGAGCCCTTGTGTTTCAGCATACAATATTTCAATGGCAGGTGCATCAAGGGGCCAATGTCAATGGACTGTATATATCTATGCAAGACCAACAGTATTTGACATTCTAGAATAAAGATGCATTGAAATTGCTTTGAGCTGTCCAAATTACCAGAACAAAAAAACTCCATATAAAGGAAAACAATTTACAATTTATCAAGCTAGGTGGGAAAATTAGAGTTCACGCCTAAAACATCTCCAGACTGGAACATGTATTAGGTAATGACCGATGGGAAAGATTCTTAAAATTCAAATCTAGTTAGGCACCATGGCAAAATCCCAGATGGAAAAAAAAGATTTAGATTGTAATGCAAACACATAAATCGGGTCTTTTCACACATTTCACAGTGGGTTTTTTAAGCTAGCAAGAATATTCATACAGTTGGGGGTTAGCTTTTTAAGGCAAGTACTAAAGTGCTTCATCGTTTAGATTTTGGTTTTTCTAAAACAACTTGATGTTTGGATTAATGGTACATGCCAACACTGTGTTCTCACAAACGTGCAAGTACAACCACCTGTGTGTGTCTGTGTGTGTGGGGGGGTGTGTGAGTGTGTCAGAGAAGACATACAGTATCAGACTGGTGTGTTTTTTATGGCCATTAAAAAGACAATCAAGTCAGAAAGCCTGAAGCCATAAACTATTAACTAGCTGAACTGATGAACCCTGCCGCTGTCTATGTGTGGGTGTGTGCGTGTGTGTGTCAGTGTGTGATCAGCATGACTGTGCTATAATGAAATCCTTCAGAGACAGCATGTAGGACAAGTGTTCCTGTTGTTATAGAGAGAGACAGAGAGGTGAGTGAGAAAGAAAGAGGGAAACTATAAAATGCAAGCAACAGAACAGGCAAGCAAGATAAATTTAAAATATGAGGTGAAATAAAGCATCCAGGAAGAGGAAGAAAGAAGGGAGGAAGAAGAACACAGGGAGAGGTATTAGTGAAGTGGAAAGGGGACTCGTATTTTCAGACGTTTTAGTGCAGTAACTGGAGTTTAAACGGCACTGCTCTCACCGAGGCAACAACAAGCATGTCAGAAGTGGTTTCTGAGTGTTTTTTGCTTTAGTTTGTTCCTGTGAAAATGTTGCCATTTGATCTTCAGAAGCAATGAGATGTCTGAAAATGTTTCTGTCTTTCGCTTTTCAGAGGAACTGCACTGAAAGTAAGCTGTAGCAAAAACTTGATCAGAATACTCCACAGATGATGCTTCACTAGAGGGATTTGTCTTCTGCTGTAAAGGTCTAACATCAGTGGGCGCCATTTAGAAATATTATTACTGTAAAAGGGCTTTAAATATCTTTTTTTTTTTTTTTACCCCTAATATCACTCTCAAACAATAACAATGGGAAAAAGGAGCCATGCACCATAGAGAGCCAGAAATTACTTTTTGTTTTTCACACTAACTCTACGGATGAACTTTGTGTTAGTCTGTGATCTCTATTTGGTGTTTTTTTTCTTATAATTGCACCATGTTGTTATTTTACACTATATTTGAACTCCTTCATTTTTTGCAAAGTGTTTGCTATGATCCAATTAGTGTTATTATACTGTATATAAAATGCTGGCTGTAATTACTAACACCCCACATGTTTGTAACAGCGTATCACTACAGACAAATTTCTGGTGTGCTTCACTTACAAAGTTGAAAACAATTTTTAAC
Source organism: Oreochromis aureus (assembly GCF_013358895.1). NCBI lineage: Eukaryota > Metazoa > Chordata > Actinopteri > Cichliformes > Cichlidae > Oreochromis > Oreochromis aureus. The sequence continues at coordinate 22,570,342 of NC_052956.1, read as the reverse complement.
AGTGGGCAAAAGGATCCATGTTGAATTTTACCTAATTAAGGGTGCATATCCCCCCCCCCAAAAAAAAGTCATACTCATTTGCCGATTCTCCCATTTACAATCAGGCATTGTAAATGGATGAATCTGCTGGCTTCACTGAAAGCTACAGTCTATGCTTAAAAAAATGCAAACCCTGGTCAGCTCCAGTCTGCATGCTAAATATTCTTGGGCAAGATACTAACCCCAAGTTACTCTGTGATGCACCTATTGGAATATGAATGCACTTACGTGAAAAAAAAGCATAGAAAACAATTGCTTGTGTGAATAAGGCAAGTTGTATGAAGCACTTTGAGTGCTCAGGTAGAGTAGAAAAGCACTATATAAGAAGCAGTCCATTATCACCTTAAGTCGACGGAGCTCTATAGCTAGATACCTCCTATCCAGATCTAATGCAAGAAGTGGAAATTTCCTTTCAGTTTACATATATAACTTTAAGATCCTCACAAACTTTGAAAGTAGTAATTAAAATTATCTTTTGAGCAGAGACACATTAAATCTACAGATGCTGCTCCCATGTCCCTCCTCTCTGGTGATCTAATTACCTTTATTTTCGACCTTTTACCCCTTTTTTCCTGCAGCTGCCCTCTAATCTACCTTTACCATCATTTTATTATTTCAGTTTTGGTTCTGACTGAGAAACAATTCCTCTTCTTTGGCTATTAGTCAGACAACATCACAAACTAGTATTCATTTAAAACTGCACCAAACATTTATATCATAGGAGGAGCAACTAATACAAGCTAATCTGTGACTTTAGGACATCTGAATCCTGGCTGACGTTGGTCATGACACATATTATTTTCATATTTCTTTAATTATGACTTTGTGTCCATGAATCATTGCATTTAAATCACTTTATTAGCCACAGCTGTTTATCTGCTTGTTAACATGGATGTTTAATCAGTCAGTTACATGTTAGCAACTCAATGCATTTAGGCAAGTAGACATTGTAAAGATAGCCTGTAGGCAACCTCTTAGCACATATTGGGCCTCTAAGTACCAACTGAGGATTGTTTCAGCACCACAGCCTAGCTGAGTATTGTTGCTGACCGTGTCCATCCCTTTATGACCTTGGTGTACCCATCTGCAAATGGCTTCTTCCAGCTGGATAACGTGCCATGTCACAAAGCTCAAATCATCTCAAACTAGTTTATTAAACATGACAGGAAGATGACTGTACTCAAATGGCCTCCACAGTCACCAGATTTCAATCCAATAAAGCACCTTTGGGATGTGGTGGAAGGGGAGATTTGCATAATTGACGTGAAGCCACCTAATCTGCAGCAACTGTGTGATGCCATCATGGCAGTGTGGACTAGCCACTTTCTAGCCACCTTGCTCAATCTGTGCCATGAAGAATTAGCATCAATACTCTACCTTTAAAAATAATGAGCATTGGCTAAACTGTAAACAGTCAATTCATTCCAGGTCACATGGGTGGAATTAAATATTTGTGGAGTAACACTAAAACCAAAGCTCTAAATTATTCTGACCTTTCTAACCTTTTAATGACATTCTTTCCACTTTTGCAGATGGTCTGTCCAAATTAAATCAAAATGATTTGCATCATTAGGCGAGAGACTGAAGAATATGTTTAAATGTTTTTTCATACTGACCATTTCAGGGAAGACCATCATCATACTTTCAACATTTTAGTCAAGCTGTGCTGTGCTTATCCAACACTATTCATATGAACTATTTAAGTCTTCATCTGCAACCCTTACATATGTTTGTATTGTTTTAAAGGAATCTCCTACCATTGCAATGCTGATGATACACAGTTGCACCTTTCTGCTAAGCCCAACAACTCAACAGCCTCTCCTACTTTCTCTGCCATTATTAATTGGATGTATACAAATTTATTTGACAATATTATACAAAATCTCAATTCTAGTAAAATTGAGGTTCTAGTGTTTTGGACCTGCCAGTTTCTCTCAGGAAGTCACCCAGTCTCATTTACGTCACCTCAGAAATATTGCAAAAAGCAAAGCTTTACTCTCATTCAATCATCTGATACTTTTAATACACATTTTAATTTCCCCCACTTTGATTACTGTAACTCACTTTTCACGTATACTTCTTGGCCCTTTGTAGCGCATCTCCCATTGGTGCAGAAAGCAAGGCTGCTAACAAAAGCTAGCCACCACTCGCATATCAAACATATTCTTGTTTATCTTCACTGGCTCCCAGTAAAATTCAGAATCCACTTTAAAGCCCTATTATTAACACATAACGCTCTACATGAAGATGGCCTGACTTGTATATCAAACCTACTTAGACCTTACCACAGCAGCCAACTTCTCAGATAATCTCATCAACATCTTCAAAAAAATTGTTCCACACAGTAAATAAAACCAGAGGAGATCAAACTTTTGACGTTGTAGCTCAGAAACTTTGGAACAGCCTCCCTCAGCCTATCAGGTCTGCTAAATCTGATTTGTGTTAATCAGCTGCTGAAAACTGATTTTTATAGGTTAGTGTTCCCTTAATCTTTTCCCCCTTATTTTGTGCCACAATTTTACATCTATTTGCATTTGTATGAAAGTGCATATGCTGGAATGAATGTGTGACCCTGTAGTTCATTATGTCTGTCTTATGGAACATGCATGCTTATTTTTATTGTGTGGCTTTTACTCAAACTGTGAAGCACTTTGTAAATGTGTTCTGAAAAGCGATATACAAATAAAGTAATTATTTCCCATTCTATTTTGTAAGTCTTTAAAGCAGCCACCTGTCTGCCTCAGTATGTGTCTGTACTTGGGTCTATTTTGTGAATTTGCTTCTAACAGTGGGGTGTAGCAGTTCTGCGGAATTTAAGTTAAAGTGCAACATTCAGTGGCAAAAAGTCAAACAATTAAAAGACCTGAATGATCCACAGCATGCCACCTCCACTATTGTTTTAGTCAAATAAAATGTTCTTTCAGCCCGAAGTATTTAATCCATTTCAATTCCTTAAAAATCATGCACATACCAAACATCTTGAGTCAGCTACAGTGGGATTATATATGTCTTAAACCTTTTTCTGGCCATTAACCATTTCTTTATTCACAGTATGCTCCTGACCCCGCCATATTGTCAAGCTGTCATGTTAATTTATGTATTCCATTCATTCGTATTCTATATTTAAAAGCATGGAGGTAGCTCCAAATGGATTATATGGAAAAATGATAAGCATAGCCATGACGCATGACTGTATTAACCATTAAAATGAGGAACAACATCCATATTTAGTGTGACTGAGGCTTTAACTTCACACTGGTTGTCATCTGTGATTAGGTTATTTATAAATTTTCCTGTTTTTAAATTTCAGCATATAAGCTTGCTTTTGAATTTATGGTATGTTTGGTTTGAGATTGTGGAAGACATTTTCTTTTCTGTGACATTTTTTTTTATGATAGCCTGCCACTCTGGGCTCTATTTCAGTAGCTCTCCTGTCACTTCAATTCACTTCAGGTCATTTCAGTTCTGCAGTTCAATATGTAGCCAGAGATGAATGAATCAATTTCACTTCACTCACTGTCTTTCTGTCTGTCCACCCGTCTCTGTGTGTTTATATACAGCATGGGATTGTTTAGGCAGAGAGTTTTCAGTACCACCAGTGAAATTTATATTCTTTATACACACCCTGAATAAGACCTTTTTACACACATACACACACAAATCTAGCACAACGGTGACAAATGAGACGCCAAAAATCCTACAAAGAACATAAGAATGATTAAGCATGCAAATTTATACACACTAGCATGTTAAAAATGTTAATGAAATTTTTCAAACGCAACTGCTTCCATACCTTCTCGCTTGTTGTTGCGAAAGCATTTAACTTTGGGCAGTTTGGTGAGAAGCTGGCAGTCACTCTCTGGGAAAGAAAAAAAAAACAGCATGAGCAGAATACGAATAATAGAAGGGAACATTGTGTGCTGTGTAATGTATATCTTGATAATTTCTTTGAAAGAGTGCAGAGAAACCAAATAGCAGCTCAATGAAAAAAATGACGACAATTCAAAGCTTTAGGTTTGACAAGTTAGACGTTTGTCTAGTTGCTGTTCAGCCGGCTGTGAGGTCTCCACTGAATTTCTGAGCTGTATTTTTTTTTTTTTGTATTTTGTTCTTTTTTTTTTTTACAATAAAAACTGTCAAAAATACTCTGGTGGAAAGTGTCAAAATGAAAAGAAGAAAGCAGAAAAAATGAATCACTGGTGTACAATATGTGAGTCATTTAATGAAGTCAAGTTAAGTGAAATTAATATTAATGATTTTTAGAACAGCAAAATAGTGAATGTACTTACAATATCAAAAAAGGATTTCAATACAGTTCCATTATAACTTTCATAATAATGAGTCAAAGATTGGAAGGAAAAAAAAAAACTAGAGAAGAAAGAGAAGCCGTCACGGCTCAAAAAACTGGAAAATGTCATGATTTAGGATAATTTGATGAGTATGTTCAGTCGTACATTCCTAATCACAATGGTGGTGGGATCACAAATGATTACTTAACAGTCAGTTTTTGTTTTTCCCTGTAAGTGTTACTGTTAAAACTTTTCTGAAATATGTTCCTGTAGTCAAATTAAAAGTAAACAATTTTTCCTCATATTAACATTCAAGTTATTTTCTGTGCTCTATTGTGAGTAACATATGGGTGCATGACATTTTCAATTTTTAAAAATTATTATTACTATTATATTTTACACAATATACCAGCTTTTTCACAAATGGTTTTGTATGTGAAGTTTTGTGTATAGTGACCCTGAATGACTTAACACCTCCATCAGAGTGCTCTGACCCAGAAACAATGCCCCATGCTTGTTCCCCTCTCCACTGAACTTCTCCCTTCAAGTGGATAAAATATATGTGACCAAGAGGATATGCACTTTGATCCAACCAGAAAGGTTTTGACTCACTTTGGACATAAATTCTTATTATTATTTTATATGGAATTTGAAATAAAACGACAGTTTCCAAAAAACTTTAAAGTTAAGACACACCCCCGTAAATATTTTTTGTTTTTATATACTAATTTGGCTCTGTGGTTCTCTCTCAGCCTGAGATGCCCTGCATGATGACAAACAAAATAACCATATAAACAGACACTAATTTTTGACAAAACTCGAGAGGTTGAGAGGCATTAAAATTTTAATCGCAAGCATTGGTGTAACAGCATCGTTGCAGCGCTAGAAATATTTATGTGTATTACTGTTCCACGTGCCTTATTGCTGAATGGCTGCAGAACCCTCAACGTATGCACAGAAGGGCAGAGAAGGTGGAGTTATGTTAATATTATTAATTGGGTGTTGGCATCAGTTCTATTTTCAGTTTGGATTAGTCTTGGCTAATATCAGCTTAGGGAAAAAGCACAGAACTAATGGGCAGTAGTATGGTCAGTTCCTGGTCTTATTTATCTTTTCTTTGTTTTTGTTAGGACTGCAAGTCCCTTATTTGTATTTCGTCTTTGTAAGCAATTCAGTTTAGAGTTTCAATTTCAGTTTCAATTTAAAACTATCTTCTTCTATATTAGGATCCTTTGAGGCACATACATAGGAACCGTTACATGTTTGGGGGCTTGTCCAGGATATGCACGCATAACCTCTGCACCCACATACTGTACCTGCTGTGAAAAAAATATAACCAGACATTTAACATAATATGACTATAAAATCAGTCATATTCATATCTGAAATCATCCACAGCATTTGTTGGGGCAGGAAGAAGTTAAGCTTAATAACAATGAGAACAGGTCAGCTTGTCTCAGGGGCAGCTGATATCTCAACCTATGGATTCAAATAGCAAATCTCATTTATGGCTCACTTTAAGCTATATTAGTCTGCTCGTGATCTGCAAGCTGCTTTGCAACCTAACTCTATCCCAGCTCCTCATTTCAAGCTTTTTCAGCATACTGACTGTTAGCATATAAATACTGTTCCCGTTACACTATTGCTATAATTAAGTCCTCTTCGTGGGCATTTTACATCTTTGTACCTACCTGCTTAACATTACTATTATACTGTATATTAACATCAGCAAAGGTAGAACATATAGACAGTCATTCCCTCCTATGCTGATTAGAACCAGCTACAGCTATGCTTGCTCAATTATATAAAATAAGATCTTCTTATATAAAATCTTCTTGGTCATTAGTCTGTCACGCCCGGTGTGGCAGGCGTGTGGAGATTATAGAGAGGACCCAAAAGGCGGCAGCTCTGGTGCAGGTGAGTCTTTATTTACACGCGTGGGTACAAACAACAAAGGCAGGTGAACAAGAACTGAAAAACCTAAACTGGGAAGAGCTAACAAACAAACCTGAAACCTTGGGTCGAGAAATGGAGATGCAGGGAGAAAACACGAGAACACGGAGGGGAGCAACACAGACGAACCAGCACTAACAGAGGCAGACACGAGGTTTAAATACACAGAAGGATAATGAGGGAATGAGACACAAAAGGAGGGCACAGCTGGGAGTAATCAGACCTGACGAGACAGGGGAAAAGTAAACTGAACACACTGAGATAAGACAGAGACTTTTAAAGTAAAACAGGAAACACATGCACGTAATGACAGACTCAAAACGCAGACTAAACACAGGGATACACTGGTAGAAAAGAATGAACACTAACCGAGGAAGAACAGAACCAAAATTAACACAAAACGCTGGGTCAAAAGGACCCAGGATCATGACAGTACCCCCCCCCTCAAGGGCTGGCCCCAGACAGCCCAAAACAAGAAAACCAAGAAACGCCCAAAAACAGAAAACAACCCGACCAGGGCGGGCGGTGGGGGTCCAGGAAGGAGGGCTCGAAGCCAAAACAAAACAGGAGCACCAGAAAACACAACACGAGCCCAAAACCAAAAGAAGACAAAAAGGAAACACACCAGAGCACAGGAAAACAGGCCAAAACAGAACACCACAGGGGGCCAGCCGTGAGGATGGTGAAGTGGACACAGTTCAGGGGGACGGCCAGGGGGCCGACAGCACCTGAGCACAAACAGTTCAGAGGGCCGGCCGTGCGGACGGCAGCGGCGGCGACGTGGACCCAGTTCAGGGGGCCGGCCCGGGGGCCGACAACACAGGAGCCCGGACAGTTCAAGGGGCCGGCCGTGAGGACGGCAGCGGCGGCGATGTGGACCCAGTTCAGGGGGCCGGCCGTGAGGACGGCAGCGGTGGCGATGTGGACCCAGTTCAGGGGGCCGGCCGTGCGGAAGGCAACGGCGGGCGACAGGCGGCGGCGGTCCGGGGGCCGCCCACGACGGCGATGTCGCCTGGCCTGTGGCCTGGAAAGTGGCCAGTTAGCTGCAGACCCAGACGGGGCAGGACCAGGCGACGCTGAAAGCGAAGACACGGAGGCAGGACCAGGCGACGCTGAAAACACGGAGGCAGGACCAGGTGACGCTGAAAACACGGAGGCTGGGCCAGGCGACGCTGAAAACACGGAGGCTGGGCCAGGCGACGCTGAAAACACGGAGGCTGGGCCAGGCGACGCTGAAAACACGGAGGCTGGGCCAGGCGACGCTGAAAACACGGAGGCTGGGCCAGGCGACGCTGAAAACACGGAGGCTGGGCCAGGCGACGCTGAAAACACGGAGGCTGGGCCAGGCGAGGCTGAAGGCGCAGAAGCAGAAGGCGCAGAAGCAGAAGCCGCAGCTGGCGTGGATGATGCGGCTGCAGCTGGCGTGGATGATGCGGCTGCAGCTGGCGTGGATGATGCGGCTGCAGCTGGCGTGGAAGCCGGAGACGGAAGCGCTGCAGGCGACGACGTGGACGGTGAGGCTGCAGCTGGCGGCGGCGTGGAAGCCGGAGACGGAGGCGCTCCAGCTGGCGGCGTGGAAGCCGGAGACGGAGGCGCTGCAGGCGGCGGCGGCGTAGAAGCCGGAGGCGCTGCAGGCGGCAGCGGCGTGGAAGCCGGAGACGGAGGCGCTGCAGGCGGCGGCGTGGATGGTGAGGCTGCAGCTGGCGGCGGCGTGGATGGTGAGGCTGCAGCTGGCGGCGGCGTGGAAGCCGGAAACGGAGGCGCTGCAGCTGGCGGCGGCGGCGGCGTGGAAGCCGGAAACGGAGGCGCTGCAGGCGGCGGCGGCGTGGAAGCTGGAGACGGAGGCGCTGCAGGCGGCGGCGGCGTGGAAGCTGGAGACGGAGGCGCTGCAGGCGGCGGCGGCGGCGTGGAAGCCGGAGACGGAGGCGCTGCAGGCGGCGGCGTGGATGGTGAGGCTGCAGCTGGCGGCGGCGTGGAAGCCGGAAACGGGGGCGCTGCAGCTGGCGGCGGCGTGGAAGCCGGAGACGGAGGCGCTGCAGGCTGGACGGATCTCTTGGATCCTCCAGCGACGACAGGAAGCAAAGGCCGGAGCGGTCCTTCGGACCCTCCAGCGGAGACACGAGGCAAAGGCCGGAGCGGTCCTTCGGACCCTCCAGCGGAGACATGAGGCAAAGGCCGGAGCGGTCCTTCGGACCCTCCAGCGGAGGCACTGGGGCCTGGACTGAAAGTGGCACTGGGGCCTGGACTGAAAGTGGCACTGGGGCCTGGACTGAAAGTGGCACTGGGGCCTGAACTACAGGCGGCACTGGGGCCTGAACTACAGGCGGCACTGGGGCCTGAACTACAGGCGGCACTGGGGCCTGAACTACAGGCGGCACTGGGGCCTGAGCTGCGGGTGAACCTGGGAGCACTGGAGACTGCACTGAGGGTGACGCTGGGAGCACTGGAGACTGCACTGAGGGTGACGCTGGGAGCACTGGAGACTGCACTGAGGGTGACGCGGGGAGCACTGGAGACTGCACTGAGGGTGAAGCGGGGAGCACTGGAGACTGCACTGAGGGTGAAGCAGGGAGCACTGGAGACTGCACTGAGGGTGAAGCGGGGAGCACTGGAGACTGCTGCGGGGCAGCTAACTGAGCTACTGGAGGCTGGGCAGGAGTGGCGGGCGAGGCTGGGACGAGGAGGAGGGGGAGTTTGTGTAGCTCTGAACGTGGAAGTCCCAAGAACAAAGCAAAGGATTGCAGCGGAGTAAGCCCAGTGTCTTCCACCACATAATCCTTCTTTCACCGCTGCTTGCTCCTCCTGCAGGGCCTGACTTCTGAAAGCAGCGGTGGAGTGACACCAGAAAACTGAGCTGAGAGCGGCTGCTGAGCAGGCGATGAGCTGTTCTCATAATCATCTGCCGCACAGAAGACAGCCCCAGAATGAACAGTCAAATAGTCTGAAAACTGAAAAGAGTCCTCACTCACCACAGCCGGCGAATTAGAAGTCCGAACGTCCGGCTGTGGGGTGGCGCGCCGGCGGCGCGATCGGCGTTTCCTCCCCGCAGATGGCTCCGACGGGCCGGGCAAGATCACATCCGGCGGGTCGGGCAGCGAGGCAGGAGTGGCTGAGAGAAGGTGAGGTGTGCGCCGGAGAAAAGCCTGCATGGTCGGAGGAAGAGATTCCAAAAGCCATGGCAGGCCAGAAAAGAGCCGTTGAAGCCGGCTTTCAACAGCGCGGCGAAGCTCATACGGAGGGTTCTCCTGCCATTTCCCGAGGAGGATCTCCACATTATAGGTGATGTCATCTTGGAGCTCCTCGGACGGATTGAATGCCGCAGGGTCCATGGTGGCTGGTTCGTGCTGTCACGCCCAGTGTGGCAGGCGTGTGGAGATTATAGAGAGGACCCAAAAGGCGGCAGCTCTGGTGCAGGTGAGTCTTTATTTACACGCTGCGTGGGTACAAACAACAAAGGCAGGTGAACAAGAACTGAAAACCTAAACTGGGAAGAGCTAACAAACAAACCTGAAACCTTGGGTCGAGAAATGGAGATGCAGGGAGAAAACACGAGAACACGGAGGGGAGCAACACAGACGAACCAGCACTAACAGAGGCAGACACGAGGTTTAAATACACAGAAGGATAACGAGGGAATGAGACACAAAAGGAGGGCACAGCTGGGAGTAATCAGACCTGACGAGACAGGGGAAAAGTAAACTGAACACACTGAGATAAGACAGAGACTTTTAAAGTAAAACAGGAAACACATGCACGTAATGACAGACTCAAAACGCAGACTAAACACAGGGATACACTGGTAGAAAAGAATGAACACTAACCGAGGAAGAACAGAACCAAAATTACAATAATAGAAAACACAAAACGCTGGGTCAAAAGGACCCAGGATCATGACATGGTCATTGTCCCCAGGGGCTGTGTCCACCATAGTGCGCATCTCATGGCCTGCCCTCTCAGCGGTTTGCAATGATAGAAACATATTTTTGACAATATGCTTAAAAAAAAAAAAGGGGGGGCATCTTTTTTTCTTTCCAGATTTTTCAGTTGAAAAATGTTCAACTTCTCATAAACAATTATGGCAAATGCTCTCATTTTTTTAACCAGCCTTCCAATTTCAGTGGCAAAAGGGTGAGTCAAATACTTCAGTGAACAAAGATCACATCCTATTCGCACTAGTGCTGAACAATGGGGATTTTTTACTGCTTGTGTGAAAAGTTTGCAGGACGATTTAGTTTGCAGTGGGTATAGCAGGTAAACAAAAGTCACCTAGATTCACAGTTTATACAAGATATTACTTCCTTGGATATTCTGTATCATAGCAACGAAAGCGTCTTAGCTGAAAAAAATACTTCCATCTCCAGATTGCTCTCAAGCACTTGCAGCTGGCATTTTTTAGCTGCCAGAAGAAAAAGAAATCTCTTTGGTGCAGTTTAAAGCAGATCGGATGAACAGTTGTCGAGATAAGCAAAGAACAGACATAGATAGATATACAGATCTATAGGACAGCTCTATGTGGAAACATATGGCAACAATAGTGCTTGAATGAAAGAGGAGAAAGCTAAAAGTGCAGGAGGTTAGGTGGTAGTAGCGTAAATTATTGGATTTTTTTTTTTAAATAAAAGTGATATTATAAATATATCCACTTTAGTACATTAAGAATATGCTATATAAGATTTTTATGAGTGTTTATAATCTATAGAACTGCCTCAACATAGGAACAGTGAACAAGACAAAAACATTAAGTTGATGTGCTTGAGGAAGGTAGTTAGAGAAAAGATTTTTATGATAGGTCAAATATCCTAAAACAAATCACCGCAAATAAGCAAAGGCAAGGCATTAAACTTATTGACTGACACCTGTGTGGGCGGCTGGAAAAGTTGTTTTCTCTTTGGCTATGTACATCAGCATGCATATGCACTGGTGGCATGGTTGTATAAGTGTATATGCAGTTTTATTAACACTGATTATCTGTCGGTTGTTGATTTGCACATCTATCTGTGGTTGTTTACTTGCATGTATCTGTCTCCACTGCTGATTGCATCTATTCACTGTTGCCTCACCTACCCCAATCATGTCTTTATAGTCTAAATCTGCTGTTATTTAACCTTCATCACTCGGATTTTCACTTCTGTCGCTCTCAGATTGGTGAGTTAGAAAAATGTTTTAACAATTGCATGTTGAAAAAAACATTGGAAAATCATGAGTTATTACTCAGACACAAAGCCTGTTCTACAAAGGTTTTACGGGTTTGGGGTTCATGTTTTAACCTCCATGTTTAAAACAACCTTTTTGTATCTATTTGCTGTTTGGTTTGTAATTGACCAGTCAAACAGGCTGACTCCCACGGTGCAGTGTGATGAATCAGAAAACACAGTTTTATCTGGAGAGATTGAGAAATTAAGCAAGAAAGCCTGATGCTATTTTGATGATTATGTAGGACTACTTATCACTTTTAGCTGAGGAATTTGAGCACATGTGTGTACTATAGACTGTATATTAAAAAAACAATTCCTGTGCCTTAAAATGTAATTAGTTTATTAAGTAAATTATAGCCCAAATTATCAAAAAGCATGTTAAAGTGGGCATACAGTGTCCTCAGTGTCATGGTTGGCTTCACCCGTCACTTGTCAGTACAGTCTCAAAACATATAATGGGTGATAGCTAAAGCCATCTTTTATTTACAGTGTTTCCTAACATTGCGAACAAATGCACACATGACATGTTGAGTGTTTGAATATAGATGTTCTGTAGACTTCTTTCTTAAATGTTATAAAACACTGTGAAATATTTTGTATCTGCCCTTGTTCATTATGAAAATGTAATAATGTAGAGACGACATATAAATTGGTTTAGCTTCTGGATTGCTTTGATTAATGATAATGGAATGAAGAAAATATAAGAAGAATATAAGAAACCTTTAATTAATCTAGCTGCTGCTCAAGGCATGTTAGCATTATATTAAATGCTGCTGCTCAAGGCATGCATTAAGATTTAGGCATGGCTACAGGTTACTAAACTTGCAACAAAGATGCATAACATGTACTGTGATGCATATAGCCTAAATAAAAAAAATAAATAAAAATGAAAAAACAAAATTCTCACGAGGCATTTTAAAGAGACTCTTAGCCGTCAGTAAATGGTTAGAAAGTCGTTAATGTAATATAATTTCTAAGAACATCTGAAATTATTGATGCTTTGGGGAAATGGCTCTTGGATTTCAGAAAGTTCACAGAATTTTACTATCATCCTATCTTTAAGATGCTTTTGGGAAAACAGGCTGGAATTGCAATGTGACAAGTTGATCTTCAAAACACTCAGCTGCCACATATCGTTAAGTGAAAAATCTCCCTGCGCTGATTTTGATCTCATTCATTTTTAAAGAGGGACGCTGAAGCACTCACTGTGGTTATTTTGTCTGCTACGTGCTCATTAAGCCTGAAGAGGGAAAAAAAACACCTAAACACAAGTTTTTTGTTGGTGCCTCTATCATTTTCTTAAAAATTCTTTAATTGTGACTTAAAATTATAGTGAGGAACATAACTACACTTGAAGCAGTTGAGCAGCCTTTAAGAATAAACTGTGTGTCAGTGAAACAGGAGAAAGCTGCAGGAACAAATCAAATCTTATCAGGCAGCTTTAGCTTCTCCTGAAGCTGCTGTTTCCAATGTAAACCATGTAGTGTTCAGCTGCCTGTATATTTGTGCTTTTCTTATCACTGCTTTACTCCCTGACCATAAAAACCAAAGTGCAGACACTTTTTCATATCATATCAAAGTCTGCTGGCCAGAATTTATTTCCTAGCAGGAGTGGACAGAAAACTGAAAACTACAAACGACTGCACCTCTTCTAAGAATGTTAACATACTATCTCACTAGGTCTGCAGTAACATTTTGAAGCTATTTATATTTGACTTCCATTATATTCTGCTCTGGGACATACTGTAGTTTTTATTCCACTATGCTTCTATTAAAATATAGTAAATTAAAAACAAATCGTATGATCCTGAAATATTAAGCCATTTTACTACCCCTAGTAGTTATAATTAACTCCACTATGACCAGCTACAGCACTAAACCGTGGCTGCATATTCATTTGACACCAATAATGATCCAGTGATTGATATATTACTTTGAAGAACCCTTTTGCTTAATGAGCACTTTAATTTTTAATCTTTAGGGGAACAGTAGCAAAAATAGGTCCCTACATAAATACTCTGATCATCTCACTTTTAATTATGCAAATCAAACTGATTTATAGGACCAGGGACCATTTAGATATTGTATACCCATTAAACACAATACATCAGATAGATGTACACATTTCTACACTGGGTCCGTTGGTCCATGACCAATTCTGGACATCTATATGACATCCGACTTGGTCCACAATTTGGATGTCCAACCATGACCCAACCTGGACGTTAATATGATGTTCAACATTTGAACTTCAGACTGGATCATTTTTTGGGACGTCATGTGGACGTCTATGACAGGTGCAGGGAGCTTACATGGTTAAGTAATGTAAGATTTTTTTTTATTTACAAATATCAACATTGTTGTTATCAACATGTCACATGTGAATACAGATTATTTATAAAGAAACTATTTATTAGGTGTTAGCCGATTGATTTTTTTTTGTTATTTTATATTTTCCTGTTTTTCTTTAACTGGTTTATTTATTTTAATTAATCAACTTTTTTGTAACCAGGTTAAAACTGTTGAAATCAATGTTAAAATGTAAAATAATAATAGTATTTAGTATTTAGAAGAATGTTGGAATTCCTTTTAAAAGAAGTACAATGTGTTTAATAAGTTTAAAAGAGCATTTGCATTATATATGGTTTGTTTTTATTTTAGTGAGGCCGGTTTTATTGTGAAGAGGAACTTCTAAAGGACATCACTGCCACGTCACTTTGTGGGTATATAGTAAAAAAGTATAAATATAGAAATATAGGCAATACAAAGGATTCAAATCATGGTTTTAGATAAACAAACTTTCCATAGACTCACTTGTTTCTGTGTGATTAACCATATTTTTAATTTATAGGATGCCAATTAATGGACATCATGCATTTTGTCCACACTGTAAAAATGTCACCTTAAATTACTTTATAAATTAAATTAACAAACAGGCTTTGAGAGTAGAGTTTTAAGTTGTAAGCTTAGGCTTAGTAGTCCAGACTTGTCTAAGTAACTGCTTGAATTTAGCTTTTACCCTAGATGAGATTAATGGCAAACTTATTTTGAGATCCCAAAGTCAAAAAAGGAGTGATGAACTCTTCCTCCTCGTGGGATGTTGTACTTTATCTATCAGTTGTTACAAATGCCTGTAGCCTCTCTAGCTTATAGATCTCTAGTTCTGATTATGTTAAAAAAAAAAAAAAAAAACTCAGACGTTTTCCAGCACTACTATATTTTTTTAAGGATGATCAAATTACAGTTACTAAAAAAAGCACAATAGTATCATTTCTTGGTAATCAAATACATAAAACATCATATGACACTATATTTTTGTTGATTAATTTCCATTTGGTACTCTTGCATGCATTTGGGGCAGCAGAAGGACTCATATGCATTCATTAAAAATGAAAAATTAGTTTTCAATATCACACATAGATACGATACAGGGGTGCAGGGGGGCAATAGCAATATCTGGCATTTCAACCTTGCTAATGGAGAAGCTGGAGACTGAAGCTCCAGCCATCCAGTTAGTCCCAATTTAAGGGAGAAAGAACTAACTCAATGGTATAAACAGAGCAAAATATATTAGGTGCCCAATACACACAAACAATACTTATGTGGATGAAATCATTGTTGATTTTGGACTTTTCATTGGATTTGTTTATTCGTTGACTATATAGTGGGATTACTCCATCCACGACCTACGAGAAGAGGGGGTGCTGTAAACATGGCCTTGTTCTAACATTTTTTAGATGTGTTGCTTTCATCAAATTCGAAATGGCCTCATTTGTTTTTTTAAATGGCACAGTTTAAACCTTTGATATTTGATAAATATAATATATTAATTTTTCTATGATCTATTGTGAATAAGGGTTGTGAGGGATTGCTAGAAGTTGCCTGCTGTTGCTATTGCTTTTCACTAAATGCTGGTAGTTTCTTTCAAACATGCCAATTTATCTGCAAACACTCTCCGACCACTTGTAAAGAGTGTGATGCAAAGCAGAATAGGAGACCTTTGCCTTCAAGGTAAAAGTTACACATTTTAAATGGGTTGGTATCAGAGGTGAGGCACATCTTTTACTTTGAAGGTGAACATACTCAGTTTCTGTTTTGAATCAAATTTCTTTTTATTTTTTGAATGTTACAACTGCTTGTTGTTGCTCATAGTTTGTCTTTTACACAAACTATGGGCAATCTGCTAGTGACCAAAGCAACAACGACGCCAGCCAGCAACCACTCAGCCACTAAAGCCTAATCCTTCAAAATCTGTCCACAGACAGATATAAAAACAATGCTATTTGTGAATTCTTGTTCTAGTTACAAAGAGAAAACAATGGCAAGCTGTTGTGGCTGATAAATATCCTCAGAGTCTGATGAATCGAAATCTCTTAATGTAAATAAACGTTTTCCGGTCTGTTTGATATAGTTCACTAGGACTTTTTGAACCTCTGGAGATGCACTGGGCACATCTGTGGATGAGATAGTGTTCACACTGTGAACGGGTCTCCTTTCTGACCCAGAATGAAGTTTCTTCTCTCTTTTTTTAAACTCCATTTTAATCCTGAAGCTGTGGACCCAGCTGCTGTGGACACATTCCTCCCTCTGACCTGTTTTGTAGGTCTCATCTTTGTTATCTCTGACCTGGAAGAAACCAGGCATGTGTGTATTTGCAGTGTGTATATGAATGTGTGTGTCCAGCTGCAGCTCACCGTCGTCACTGAAGTCGTCCACCAGAATGATCTCATAGATGAGATGAACTGGGGTCCTGTTTAAAACACTGGAGAGAAGACAAAAAACAAACAAAACAAAAAGTGATTTAAAATATTAGTCAGCTTGCACAAACATAAATAAGCATTCAAAACAAATGCATAAATGCATGGCAAAATACCAAAAGCTGACAAGTAAATGCCAACCTGCAGTGATGCAAACACACACAAACGCACACACACACACACACTCAGGTGCTCATGAATCCATTATGTACGCAGCACACGCCATACGAAACAACATATTGAAAATGTCAGCCCAAATTCCTGTTATGAAAATGTATGACGTGTCGCCTCTAAAAAAACTATTTCATTAAAGAGGAAGATTGAAACATAAAAAATTCATAACTTTTACTGGAAGAAAATGAGAAAATGTGTTTTGTTCTGGGTGGGTTTCTGCTCCATTTTATTTCATTATTTCTACCGTTCAATAACCTCTGCGTTCATCATGTCCTCTGGAGAAGTGTAAAAAAAAGGGAGAAAAGGAGACGAGGATGAAAGGGAGAAAAGGAGGGATGGATTAAAGTGGGAAAGGAAGTGAAGAAATGGGAGGATGGAGTTGATAAAAAAAAGAGGATAGAAAAGTGAAAGAAATGAAAAGAGAAAAATCAGGGAGGAAGAAGAGAAGAACAGAAGTATGGTAAGGGGGAGACAGGGAGTGAAGGTAAAAAGGTACAAGAAAGTACATGAAAGATGAACAAGTAGAAAATCGATGGTTGAGGATCACGGTTGAGGGAACGGGACAGAGGAAGAAGGGAAAGATAAAAGAAAATATTAAAAAAGCAATAGGAAGAGATTAAAGAGTGTAAATGAAAGGGGGGAAAGAAGGAAAGGTGAGAAGAAAGGAACCAAATGAGACAGAAAAAAGGTGAAATGGAATGAGAAAGGAAAGAGATCTGTTCCTTCTTCATATTTATCCTGTTCCAAAGGATGAATATGGAAAGAGATACAGGCAGGGGCGGAAAGATACGAGGATGAAGAGAGAGCAGGAATGGGAAGGGGGAGTAAGTGGGGGAAAAGGGTGAGAAAGTTTAAATATGAAAATGAAAGGAAGATGAGGGAAGAAAAGAGCTAAAGGAGGGGTGAGCGAGCATGAAGGAGGAAAAGAAGGAAATCAAACTGAATTGACAGGTAGAAAAGGGTAGAAAAGGATAGATAGAGGAAAGAAAAACAGGGGGAAGGAGGAGGAAATGAGTAGGAGGGTTGTTACTTGATTGAGACTAAAAACAGGGAGGTACTGTGTATGGAGAAGAATGGCAGAGGTGAAAATTAGCAAGACACTAGTGAGGAATGGATGGAGGAAAAGTTGGTAATGTAGAGGGAGGAGGAGGTGTGGAGAGAACCTGTGTCTCTGGGGCACTGGACCCCATCAGGAGGAGTTATGGATGCTTGGAGGTAGAGGGTAGGAGAGGTGGGGCGAGATAAAAGATAATGAGGGAGGGGGGAAAGAGAGAGAGGGGGTCAGGGAGAGATATGGCAGGATAGTAAGGGAGACAAATAACCCTGATGCTAACTCTCTCTTGCTCTCTCTCTGTGGGCTGAGGGCCGATCAGGAGAGATGGATGAATGGATTGATGGATGAGATGGAGAGGAGGGGGAGGAGAAGGAGGAGGAAAGGTGTGGAGCAGGAAAATAAATGAAAGAGGGAGAGACGGGTGGAATCAAGATGGAGGGAAAAATAAAGACGGTGAGATGAGGTGATCAAGTAGAAAGAAAATAGTGCATTTATCGCATTAGTTCCCATTAAATCACCCTGTATCCATCTATGCATCTATCTATGAAACAGATATGAATGAAAGGACACGAATCTCTTTTCCTTCTCTCGCTACAACTTTTCTTCTCCCTTTCACAACCTCCAATTCCTCTCACTAGCTTCCATCTACGCAAACACACACAGACCCACACACACACACACACAGGAGTTCCCATTCTCTGGTTCACAGGCCACTAGCTATGAGGCTTAACCTCCCCTCAGGCGTGCTGAGGGAGAAGCTATCTTCAGCTCACAGAAAATATTATCACCGCTGACAATACCGCAGTCGGCTGCCACAGAATAGCAGCTCTATATCTGCGCCGCTCATTTCCAACACTCTATATATCAATTTTAGCTGAGAATTTTTTTGAAAAATTTTCATTACCTACAGCCGCCATTTGGAGGGTGCTTTCATCCAAAGTGCCTTAAGAGCATGCATTTTTAAAGAGTGGCAGTTGTGGGGCCCCGTGGGAATTTAACCCCACTCTCTGGCAGTGATAGCGCTGATCTTAAATGGGTGCTACTGTATGACTGCCAGGGTGAGGGGTTCAATTCCCACAGGAGCCATGTATACAGGCTGAGAGCGTGCATGCTCTCAGAGTAGAGCGAGGCACTTTGAATCAAAGCGATAAAAGCTTCCTCCAAAATACGTGTCTGTGAAAGAACAAAATGAAAACAACTGTTAAGCAAGAAGAGATATTTAATAAACAGCGTATAAGAGAAAAACATTCTGTTGCTATTTCATCAGCACATTACAGAAGATTGATTATCAGGCTAAACAGACTGCACATCCTGTTTGCTAATGACTTCACTGATCAGGTAATGTCTGGAGAAATTTAGCTCCAAAGAGTGTTTGAGTCTTTGATCATGTCAGCTCTTTGTTTTCATGTCCCACCCCTAACCTTCCTATATTACACCCTGTCCGAAGCTCTGGGTTGAGTTATGACAGAATGACTATTGCAACTATTGGATAACAGCCTGCAGTTATTTGTTGTACTTTCAACAAGTATTACGCAGGTTTCCCGAGCAATCCTAGTCCATTCTTCTCTGCTTGGACCTTGGTCTTCAGTTCACCCCACAGATTTGCAGTGGGATCAAGTAAAGGCTTTGTTTTTATGCCCCTTCGTAGGTAATCAGGAGTGATGTATGCTTTGGGTTGTTGTCATACTGGAAGAAAAAGTGCCGATCCAGACCCAGTTTTGCTGATGACAGTTTGAGGTTGTCTTTCAAAATCTTTACATATCCTTCTGTCGTCACGATTCCTTCCACCTTAACAAGATTCCCAGTTCCAGATGCAATGACGCATCCCCAAAGCATAATACTCCCAACACTGTGTTTCACTATGGGGACAGTGGTTTTAGTTGTACGCTTCTCTCTTTTTTCCCCAAACATAAGCAGTCTTGATGGCCAAAGAGCTCTGCTTTCGTCCCATCGGACCAAAGGACGCTCTTCTGGTATGCATAATCTTTCTCCAGATTGTCCTTAGCATACTTCAATCTGGCTTGAAGATGTTCCTAAATTTACTGATATTACTTCTCATTCCAGTTGTTGTAACTTAACCCTGGGAAAGCTTTGCATATCCATCTCCTGCTTTATGAGCATTAACGATTTTTTCAATCCCCTCTGATTTCTTCTGTTTATGGTATGATGCTTTCGAGCAACAGCTCAAACTGTTGCTTAAGTTATTTACTGTGTGTAAAGTAGAAGATAATCCTCTGTCTTAACTTAATTTTACACGTTTTGAGCATTACAAAGTTAAAGCACATTATTGCCCACCAGTGATTTGTGCATCCTTTGCTAAAATCTGAATAAAAATGTGAAACTTCATAAGGGAATAATCATTTTGGTCTCATCTGTATTTTCCAAGACCCACTCACTGTCTCTGTAAGGTCAAAGTATTCTGTACTATCAACAAACATGCAGCAGATGGTGAAGCAGGACTTTTATTCATCTTCAAAACTCTCTTCTCACCTAGAAATGTCTTTAAATTTAGTGAGAAAATAATCATAATTTGGTAACAACAAAAAAGAAGATTCCAAATTAGAACTAAAGCTTGAGCCACATTGAAGTCGTAGATATCAGTCTGTGTTGTACGCACTCATTGATACAAACACTCAGTCCACACTTCACCTTGACCACTAACTTTGTAAAATTCTCCAAAGCCTTGTCTAGTTTCAGTTGTTAAACCATTAAACCATCCTTGTTTGTGCACTAAAAACTCTCCAGGAAATGTGTGAAGTAAATACAAAACCTCCTTCAGGTTTTAGATTGTCTCGCCTCTCTGTTGCTCAGGGTTTTATACACAGCTGAGAAGTGATGCTTTCAACTGTTGGGAACTCGATTTCTTCTGCTCGGTTGGTTATGGTAAAAACACACTGCCACTCTTTCCTTCATGTGAATGGGGTCTGTGTTATATTTGAACTTTAAATCAGCTGAAGAATGTTTCCCATTACCTATTATTTTTTCTACAGTTAGAAGTTAAGAAGTTAATTTAGTTTTAACTACTATCAGGCTTTGCTTACATCAAAATTGTCCTGTTTTCCTCTGTGGAGCTTTCACCTTTTCTCCCTCTCTCTCATGCTTCAGCTTGGTTACCTCCCTCCTCCTTCCAAACTCTCTCTGCCTGATTGCTTAGCTGACAGCCGGTTCTTCTGTCCTCTACCTTGCTGGAGTAATTCATCACTCTTTTTTTCCCCACCTCTGAATCTACCGATCTTTCCATTCATCCACATCCTGCCATCTTCCTCCAGCCTATTTCTCTATCAAGGTCTCTGACAGCAATGAAAAATTTTTCCTATGGATGTCAAATATCTCTTAAATATCTCCTTAAAATATTTTGTACATCCACGCAGTATTAAAATATGTGGTATTAAATGCTGATGAATCTTTTTTAAAAACAGTATACTTTGCCCTTTTCACTGCATCTTAAATCCATCTGTAGAAAATCTCTCTCATGGAACGAATTCCTGATTCAGCCACTCAATATGTTCTGTTCTGTCTAGCCACTAGTGATGCATTATGCTATATATCTGCACCCAGTAAATACTGTCTCATCAGTGCTGATCTATCACTATATGTCTGAATCTATCAGCCTTAGTCTGAAATCAAAGTGCTAGTTTGTCCACATTAAATAAAGTCTTGTCCCCGCTAATTTGCAGAAATCTATTTCTATATTCACTAATTACATTCTCATTATGACTGTTTATTTAGAGGATGCTGTATGTATAAGCTCATCAGTGTTAATCTAATGCCTCACAGACGCAATGAATGGTATCTAGATGGAATAGCATCTCATTACTAATGATCTGTAATGTTACAGTATCATTTACATGATGAGTCTCCTCAAAAATTATTCTGAGCTGATACGGATACCAAATACATTTATCTTGGAAATGCCCTTTATTCAGCAATGTTAAATTCTTCTAGTCAAAAACAGGTTTTCCATCTGCAGGAACTTGTATCTGGTACTATGGCTCTGCTCAGAATAAAACAGGTAGATATGCAATTGATTAGGTCAGAAACAGCATGAAAAGGAGTAGCTATATGGGTTCCAAAGTGGCTTGCAGATATGGAGCAGCTGTGGGCAAGCTTATCGTGATCCCTTGAGTGATTTTTTGTGGTCTGCTTAAAGTAATGCTATTCTTAAGCCTGCCTAAAATACTTTAGGGAACTATGCACATCTTTGTGTCAACTCCAGCCCACAGACAGACCAACATGGAAATATTATTAGAAATACAGTCACGTGAAAGAGTTTTCAATGGACTCTATACAGTGAGTACATCCTTACTGTTTCCATATGAATTCAGAGGGTAAGTAGAAGCAATGTGCAGTTAATCAAATGCAACTGTTTAATAAATCATCAAGTGTGACTCTTTCTATAATAGCACATGTTTTGGCAGTTTTACTGTAGCGGTCAGGAGTGAGGTAGCACAACCCCATAATCTTGACAGCAAACCTAAGAGGAACTGAGAAAAACCAAACAAACCCCCCCAAAATAAAAAATCATATGCTATATAAAATTTTAAAGTTTGTGACAATTAGTGCCAAATTTAGCAAAAAGTAAACACATCACATCAACATAAACCACAACATAAACCCCTCATACCAACTGTCAAGCATGGTGCTGGAGGGGTGATGACTTTGGGCTTGGACCTGAACACCTTGCAGTCATTGAACAGACCACGAACTCCTCTGAAAGCTAAAACTCGGATCTAACTGGATCATGCAACAGGACATAGTAAGGAATTTGGTGTTACTATAGCCCAGTAAAGTCCAGACCTGATTGAAATTTTAAGGCCAAATTGTGCAAAAACAAAAAATGATAAAGTCATATAGAAAATGATTACTTCATGTTACTGGTGCTAGAAGGGTCTTAGTAAATTTAGTTTATCACAGGACTGCACGGAGTCCACTGAGAACTTTCTTTTTAACTTCACTGCATGTGTTGAAACCACAATTACAAACAAAAACATATATTTTCCTGTGAAACAAGCAATAAAAAACATTTTAAATACAGACTGTTTGTATCTAAAATAATGTTTACGTATTGGGTATTTCTATATACTAAAAAACATGTGGGTTTCCTTATCTATAAAAACGCTTTAGCCCAAAATGAAAGGGATAATGATTCAGGTAGAAGTATATGACAAAGAGCCAACAGAGTGGGAGGAAGGATTTCGTAAAACAGCCAAGTTGCAGAAGGAGGCAGAGACTATAAATCTGCCTCGTCCTCCTCCTAATAAATCCTGAGTGATCAGTTCTAAAGGAAGTGATCTGGACTCTTTACTGTGCATTTTTTAGGACCACTGAATCAGAAAGTGCTGAGCTGGTGCTGATCTAGAAGTGGCATTTCTACACTTGCAGTGAGTGCTGGCTGCTGAGCAGAGCAGGATGGTTGCTTGGCTGGATTACAGACTGACTGATGGACCAACTGGGTAATTAGACAACTCCCTGAGGTTTATCTCACACACAAATTTAACACTTGACCTTACTAAAGAAAAATTCTACATTTAAACTGTACAAAAAGAAAGTCTGTTGAACTGCGATGCTAATCGTGGTTCAAAGTATCATTTACTTTCTAATACTACAAAAGCAAGCAAAACTATCTGCAGATGATACTTAAAACCACTGTGTAAATCATAGGTAAATACCATTTAGTATAACCTTCATACTGGTCTTGAAGACAGACTGATCAAATTCTTCCTAGTGATAATTCTGTTAGTGTTTTACATTTTTATTCACAAATACTTAAGAAAAACATTTATTTTTGTTGGACTATAAGAACGGGGGTTTAAAATGGTGATGAGTGTCCAATGCTGCCTATAATGTTTCCACAACAACAAAATGCCCCTGTCTCCAGATTATTCGGAGTGGCAGCTTGAGCTTGAAAATATATATGATTATATGATCAAGAGAAAATGGAAAATGTCCTAAAGCTACAGGAATGAGTCCCTTCTCAGCCAGTCCTTTGTTTCATTTGCAAAAAACAGCATGTGAAACAGATATGTTGATAACACACAGCGTGTGCGTGCTGCTTGGCATATGAAGGATGTAGATTAATGCAGCTTGTGTGTCATTGTGTTTAGAGTGCCCTCACATAGAGAGAAAAAACGAACCACAATCAGCGGTTAATTGAACGCATGTAAACAAAAACTCACGATAAGTGCGGGCTGGATATCAAAACAAATATCACACCCGAACATTTAATTAACCCTTTTCTCCACTCAATTAACATTCAGTGTGCAGTGATTTGGCTGAAGATGTAAAATGAATTGAAAACATAATGAACAGTGAAATGCATTAAACTAGATTTTATTTAATAGATATATTTCTTCATCTGCAACATGCTGCCACAATCAATCCCTTTTGTAGGATTTTTTTATGTCATTAAATTTGGCATTAACATAACAACCAACCTAATCATAACATACAATAACATATAACATAACATAGCAGGAATGATGATCACACGATAATATTTGTAGCTCTTTTCTCTCATTTTCCCGTTTCCTGCTGTAGCTCCTTTGTACATAATGAAACCTTTGCAGTTCAGGAGCCTGTTTTACATGAACATGCACACACAGAGCCAAAACAAACTAAATCTATTAAAAACCAAATATCCCAAAAGCTCCTCATTTTTATTTTTTCTGTCATTGCCTGTCTCTCTCTCTCTGTCTCTCTCTCCCTTTCTCATGCAGCCTGCTTATCTCTTGCCCAGCGGAGACAGAAGATGAGATCAATTTTCAGGATCAGACCTTGATTAAATATCGACAAGGCCTGGCTCTCCCTCAGAAAGCAACTCTTTGATCACCAGATGAAAAGCTTTCAAAGTACCCATCATTGTCTCAAATCAAACTTATTAAAGTTCGGCGTGCATACTGCCGAGCCCTAAAGCACACAAAGGTCCAAAATTACACCCCTTTGTAATGTAATTGTAGGCATTCAATACATTTTCAGTGTTTTCAGAGTCCTTGAAGCAAAACATGATTGCAGATAGTAAAAAGCAAACTTATCTCTCCATTATCAGGCTATTCAAGTTTTTTTTCTATTCTTTTTTCCCTCAGCTTGAATTGTGGCGCTTGAAATTAGACTTCAGTTGTCTGCCGTCTATGACTGAATGCCTCTCAAAGCCTCTTAAAAGAAAAAGTCTACAAAGTTTCACTAAACTGAAGATTTTTGTAAACTTTTCATGATCCAGTGAAGAGACAGGCACACTGATATTTTTAAGCATTTTTCACACAAAGAGTATGATGCTGAAGCTTTTTTCCAATTCAGTATTTTGACTCTGCCTGGGTTTAGTGGTACGTCCTTCCCTTCTGCTTTTCTTGGGGCAGTTTTATAAACATGTGGTATTCATGTACTTGTGGAAATGTCTGGCAAGGTGGCAAGGAGAACTTGTTTATGCAGCTAAGCAGGACCACCAGTTATCAACACATTCAAGGTACATTAAGTCAGATTTTCTATAGCGTGTTATAATACTAAACTTTAAAGGCCACCTGTTAGTATCATGGAACTCATTCTGACACATCTAAAAAAATAATAATAAAACAAAACAAAAAATAAACTGCCACACCAATAAAGCCTTCTGGTAAAATTCAGCCACATTTGGGCAAGAAGAAAAATGCAACTTATAGTTCAATATTTAAGTATAATAGCTTTTTGTGCTGATGCAGCTTTTTTGTGCTGATGCAGCTTTTTTGTGCTGATGCAGATTAGGGCATGTAAAATCTTTTCATGTAGTTAATCATATCGTAGTTTTTTAAGATGTCTTTAACACTGTAAACTTATACATTTAAACCAATAATAATGACGTAAACCAGCAAAGCAGTTTTGGTAAAAGCAAAATGTAAAAATGGTTTTATACAATCCCCAAAACTTAGTTTTTGTTTGTTTTGAGCCACCACCAGCTCATCCATCTTTCTGTGTGGATTTTGTCACCCTCTCAAACACTTACGCAGGTAAGAAATGGGTAAGCAGTGATAGGAACGAAAACAATATGAGAATTTGACTGAATGACCTTTTGGGAGCACTTGCAGTAAAGTTTCATACGGCACAAATATAAGCTGAAAGCACTGCCTGGCTATAAAGTCATCAGTCTAAAAATTGATGGTTTGTTTTGAGTGAGGGCAAATATAATTTGCACACAATTTGCTCTTAATGGGCCACAACCTGCAAAGCCACACCATAGTCCATTAAGGACCCTTAAGCAACCAACTAAGGGACTATGGAAACACTCTGTGATCCCACAGCGTCACTCTGTCTTAGAAAAAAAACACACTTTGCAAACATCTCATCTAATGCTTCCAATTTACTATTCTCAAAAAAGTTCTGTGTGTAGCCTCCAATAGAGAAGTTACTCCACACTTACAGTCTCATTACTCATAACGTCACCAGTTTCTGTTTCTTGGCTGTTTTTGCTGTTGTCAGCTGCACTGGCTTTCAGAAAAACTGCAAATGTCAAGTGATCTGTTGTAGCACCCTTAACTCGTCTGAGCTTTAGCCAAGTGCGTCAACCTCCCTGTAAAGACACCAGTTGAAGCTCTTCTGTCAAGTGGCTGATTTCTGTTAAGACACCGATCCTTTAGTTTGGCGGGGCTAATTTTCACAAAAACTGTATGAAACGTCAAAAGCTGACAATTCTTCGACAATCCCACCAAATCCACACAGGGCTTGTCCCCTTTCCTTTTGAAAAACACCAAAGCCAAAACAAGGAGAGACTGCCCACAATGACAATTTTAAAAGTTTTTTTTTTTAATGTCAAACTGATGAGCATCTCTGAATGCACATCAAATTCAACCTTAGCAGGCGAAGCCCACACCAGGTGCCACTCCTATCAGCTAAAAACAGGAAACTGAGGGTAAAAATCACTGGATTCACCAAAATTGGACAACAGAAGATTGGAAATACATTGCATCCATTCAAAATATAATTTTCTAGGGAGAGATGCAGTCTTTCATTAAAAAACACAATTACTCTTTTTGTTGCAAGGAACTTACTTTGTTATATTAACTGGTATTTAAGGGCAATAAAAATACCTAAAAATGTCTGAATACAAATAATACACAGCTTAATGTCTTTAGGATGGACTATACAGTAGATTTATCTTCAAATGTTTTAATGCCAAGCAAACCAGTTTGAAGCAGCGAGGAAGCTTCAGAGGATCTAATGCACCCTGGTGAGCACAAACCTTCCAAATTCACAAAGTAAAAATAAAAGGCAGCTAAACTACTTCTAGCTCCAAGTCACTACCGGCAAACACACACACACACACACACACACACACACACTTGTACGCATACAGAGAGAGAGACAGAGCCAAAGGGAGCAGAGGGGCCCAGGGAGACAGATTGTCTTTTAATTGGTTGAAAACTGCAGAGCTCTGAGAAGGGCTGAAGGGGACACACACACACACACACACAGCAAACATACACAAACAAATCACAAAATGTCCTCTGTGATAGTGAGGAGACGTAGCCAGTCCCTGCTGACTGACTGGTATAATGAGCTGAACTCAAGCCAAAACTTGGCGTGTGTGTCTGGGAGTCTTTGTGTATCTGTTTGTGCTGATTGTGGGTGTGGTAACCTGCTGACAGAATGATGGTTCAATGATAGTTGAGGGTCTAGAGAATGTAAATATGTGTGTTTTAAATGTTGCTCTGCTTACCGGCTAACAATAAATAAAGTCAGAACAATACAGGTTGATGAAGGCCGATACGATTTAATATTTCAATACCTTTTCTTCCTTTAGGGGTTGCCAGAGCAAATCATCTGCCTCCATCTCACTCTAGCATCCTCCTCTGTTCCTCAAATCCTCTGCATGTCCTCTTTCATCACATATCATCTGTAGTTTTAATATCATACCATCTTCAGCATCCTGTGTCCTATATATCCAGTATCTCTCCTCTGTCCATGTCCAAGCTACTCAACCTGAGCTGTCCCTCTGATACACTCATTTCTAATCCTCTCCATCCTGGTCTTCAACTTCAACTCTGCCACCTCCAACTCGTCCTCCTGTCTTTTCCACCATGTCCTGACTACACATTATAGGAGGTCTCATCCCATCTTGTAAACCTTCCCCTTCACTCTTGCTTCTATCGTTCTGCAACAAATTCCCCCAGACACTATTCTCCACCCACTCCACCCTACCTGTACTCTCCTCTTTACCTATACTGTTACTACAGTATGCTTTCTCTAGATCGACACTCTCAAAGGATACATTATATCTGTAGTGCTCTTTTTCAGCATAAAGCCATACTACTCACCATACTATCACCATGCTACATCATCTTTGTCCGAGTGTAGTTACGTTCACGCTTGTCCTTAAAAATTCATAGCAATTAACTTCCTCTTTCCTCGGTTATCCTCTCACTCTCCAAGACTGTGTTAAACAGTCTGGTCAGTCTTTTGCCCTCTCTTCATACCTCCACAGACAAGTCATATGGACCATCTGACTTTTTTCATCCTCTCTATACATGCCCTCACTTGCTCGACCTGATATCATCGTGTTGGTGTTGTTCCTGGACCAATAAAACTAATGTTTGTCCAGATTCAACATTGCAAGTGACCAGTCACATTGTAGCAATGTCATAGTTTTGCTTCATGGAAACACGTCACACCGCACACCAAACCATAAAGCGGTGAACCTTAACCCACACTCTAACTTTAGCCCTGTAATCCCTAACCCTACCTATGATTTTTTCCTGAGTGGATATGTGTAGCTTTTTTTCCGAGTCGCAGAGCTATGACATCATAGCAATGTGATTGTTTAGATGCAATTTTGATCCTGGAAAAACATTATCTTGATTCAGGAAGAACATTAACACAAGGATGAGATCAGACAGACTGCCTCACTTCATCCTTACTAATCTCTGCACGTCATTCGGCAACTTTCCTTCATCCATCCTCTTCACCCTCATTTTCTTCATTCATCAGATCCTCAAAGCACTCCATCCATCTATTCTCAACACTCTCTTCATTTGTTAACACATTTCCATCTCCATCCTTAATCACTCTAACCTGCTGCACATCCTTTCCAGCTCAGTCTCTCTACCTTGCTTGTCAATACAAGTCCTTTCACGTCCAATCTCACATATCACTCACTATAAGCCTTTTCCTTTGTTACCACTCTCTTTGATATACACCTAGCATCCAAGTACTCCTGTCTACTTTCTTCACGACTTTAATATTTAGATACCAATAACCAAAATCCTCCTAGAATTTGGATTGGGTGTGAGTTACAGATAAGATAAGATAACCTTCATTAGTCCCACACGTGGGAAATTTGTTTTGTCACAGCAGGAAGTGGACATAGCACAATTGCAGTTTTATCACTAAGCTGTACCATATAGAAGCCTCAGATGTGTGTTTACCTCTTGATGGTACGCAGCAGAGTTGATCTGGCCTCATTGTGAAAGGTGATGATGATGGAGGTTGAAGGAAGCTCTGAGTCGTAGTGAAGAGTGGTGCACCTAAAGAAAGAGCAAAGCATTACTCAATGCTACTGGCAAGGAACCCTTTGATTTAGTAAAAGGTGTGTCAAATTTTAAAACAATGTATCAAAAGGCAAGTAAACATAAACTGTTTTGAACTTTGAGTAAATTTTAAATGAGCAACAAGTCCTCCAACTACTCTTTTGTTCAGCTTAGCACGCTGTCAGTTCCCAAAATATAACAAATTGACTTTCAGGCATGACACAAACTTTCAGGTTGAGTCAAAAATCAAAGTCTGTCTGATCTTGACATAAGAAATCTGGCAAGAGATTAGAGGAGAGCCCGTGTAGCAGCTGTGGTCTCCACCACCCTATCCAGTCAAACATTACAGTGAAACTACTGCATCAGCTGATAGCTCAGCTCATATCCTTCTAAACCTCAAGTCCAAGCCACTTTGCAACCCAGCTCCATCCTTGTCACTCCCTTTATGCTGCGTCTGACTTTATTAATGTTATATCTGTTGCAACTGTATGTCTGCTCTGTGCTTGGGTCTTGCTGCTGGTCCCTGCCTCTAGTTTTCCATGTATCCCCAAAAAAGGATGTGTAGTACCTAGAAAAATAACATGCTACTAAATAAAAATTACTAAAACTGACTATACTGGTAAAACACACAAAAGGCTTGAATTAATGGAATTAATACAGAATGAATATAAGTTCATTATTTAAAATATTTAAATATAAAAAAATTACACCAACATGAATCAATCTTGAGATTCGTTCCCAGATGATTTCTCTCCCACTTACACTATGTGATTGTAATGACCCACACCTTGAATCACATCTTGGCTCATGAGGTGGTAGCAAATTACATGAGGCATGGTGGTTCTGTGACTATCAGGACCACCCCCAAGATGATAACCCCAATACAGGTTTACTATCTATGACTCCCAGTCAGTTTTCAGAACTGAAGAAGGCTTTTGGATGAGAGAGAAAATGTCTTCATGAACCTAAAAAGAAATCCAGCTGCCTTCAACTTAAATGCTTAAGACTACTATGATACACACAAAACAAGCAATTTTCTAGAATTTCAATTTAATTATTATTTTTTTGTGATGTACTGGTATACATACATACACTATACTGGTCAATCGTACTTGTTTTAAGGTGATTACTGTGAGACTATTTCCTATACTGCTGGCTGCTCCTGTCTTCAACTGTAACACACACACACAAACACACACACACACAGTAACCAAGTGATCAGACCAGACATGTTGAAAATGAATTATAGATGACCACCACTATGCTCATTAAAATAAGTCGCAAAGTGTGTGCGTGTTTGATTGCATTGCATTCGCTGGGTCAGCAGGCTTTTCTTCTAAAAGAGCAGAGGAACGCACATACACACACAGACGCACGCGCGCGCGCACACACACACACACACGCACAGGCGCACTGTATAATGAGAAGACTGGCCTTTACCTATCAGATTGATGGACTGGTGACATTTTCCAACAGAAACAGTCTGCTTGGTCTGTTCTGGCCTTTATTTTTAAGAAGTTCACCTTTCTCGAATATGTGTGTGTCTGTGTGTGTTTGTGTGTCTGTGTGTCTGTAGAACTAAACATACTGCACCATTAACCAGCCTAACATGTGGTTTTCTGCAGCTCACCTAATCTACTTCCATAACGTGTTTCATTATTTGTTTTGCAGAAGGCGACGAGGTTAGAATATTCAATTTAATATACCGCATATACGAAAGATTGGCTTTATCCATTTCCTTTGATTAAAAAAAAAAGGTTTCCTGTTTTATATCATTACAAGAGGATCAATACAAAATGTGAAAAGCCTAAATGCACTAACAAATTCGCAGAGGGCATTTTTACAGATCAAACACTAGCCCTTTGACATATAATTTTGTATGTAATAAATGAAAAGCATGCTCTACTGGGGTGAAATCAGGTGACTGACTTAAACATGAAAGAATATCCCATTTCTTTGTCTTGAGAAACTCTTGCATTGCTTCTGCATTTGTCTGAATAGGAACAAAGAGTATAGCCTTGTACACTTCATAATTCATCCATGACACATTATCATTAAACACTGTTGGCCCAGTTCTACTGGCAGTCATTCACGCCCATACCATAAAATTGCCTACACCATGTTTGACAGATGATGCACTGTGCTTCACATTCTTTTTATACTTTTTTTCAACCTACAAGTTCACTCTGGTTTCATTTACCCAAAGAATCTTTGGATTCTTTGAACTGTTGGACTTTTAGATGTTTTCTATTAAATCTGATTTTCTGCAAACCAAGGTGCTGTGGTTGTAAGCCCATTGCATTTCAACTCTTGACTGTATGCTGACAATAACCTCCTCCTGACATTCTTCAGCTACCTCCTCAAGAGTGATCTTGACTTGGTTAGGTTGAGAAGGGGTTTTATCGTAGAGTCTTTACTTTACAGTATAAACCGCCTTGAGGGAACTGCTGTTGTGATTTGGTGGTATATAAATAAACTGAACTCAATTCAATTTTTCTTAACTATGAAATGAATTTGTTATCATACATTTTAGTTGTGTTTAATGGCTTTCCAGGCTTTGCTAGAATTTGCCTATGCCCACTACTAACTTTAAATACTATGTCTGCTTTATTTGTCATAATATAACATGGGAACAGGCCTCACCTGGTAACAAACCCTTGTTAGTCAATTGTCCAATTACGTTTATGTATGAAAATGGCTGTATTTAATGCAGCATTTTTGTAAAACACCTTGAACCTAAGCTGATGGCTTTGAATTTAAATTAACTGTGGTTAAACAAGAAAGCTGTGTTTTGTCCAGCAACTCATTGACTCAACAGTAATGTGTTGTATTGTGTATACAGTTCATATTGGAACACAGCATTAAAATTAAAAAGTGGTTAGTCACATATTACATAGGCGATCTTGCACCTGTTCAAATAATTTTCTCCAAGTATGTTCATATCATAGTGCTCAAAAATACAGAATTTTCTTGTAGCACAAGTACAAACGTGATATTTACCAAAACCCCAACACATTTCCCAGCACGACAGATTGGGGAGCTCCTCCCTGTTGCTGCCCAACTTTGTAGTTAAAAAAGATAAGATATATATATTCCTCACAGAAAAATCTAAGGCAGGAAGAGTTATCTACTTCCCTGACATATGAAAAAAGAAGACACCAAAAGCATGTTGCCTTACTGTGATCATACCAAATATTTTTTTTCATACCACAAAACATAAACATGTCTTCTGATATAAGTTTCTTTGGAGCTTATCTGTGTTTCTGTATTCATGGCTTATCAAACACGATGCCAGACTGAGTTTCTTTGGATTTATCCACTAAACATAAACTCAAAAACATTGTTTCCAGCCATGGAAAACATCCAAGATCACATCAGTCGGGTCATGTGTAATTATTCAGGAACACATTCAACAACAACGAATATCAAATGAGCTGAGTTTTTGTACAAGCAGACCGCATGTGCCACATTTCCACTACTTTGTGAGCTCAACTCAGTGTGCATCATCTAAGTGTCCTTGAGCTAAACATTGAACCTCCTCTTGAGATCTGCTGTGGGTTAGAACACAAGCTCAACTCCTAATTTGTTGTATTAACAGGTCGGCACGCAGCATCAGTCAGCGCGCACGAGCACCCGGCTGTGAAATAATACCATCAGCACCTCATTAACTCGCAATTTGATTTTTTTTTTTTCCTTTTTTTCCATTTTTGTTTGGAGGCACAGAGATGAAGTAGGGAAACAATATTTCCAAAGGAGATTAGAGAATTTGTCTACCCATGCATTCCTATCTATGCATGTATACTTTAGTTTTTTTTCCTCCTTTATTCTTTTATTTATTCATCACTCTAACGTTATTACAGTCTGCTTTGGTTTTCCCTTACTTTTATGGTTCCTGTTTTTCACACAGTTTGGAGTTCCTCTGAGTTTTCTGTCCTTGTTTTTTTGTTATTAGGTGTTTTCTGGTTCTCTCCATTATGTTCTATGGCTGTTTCTTTCTGTGTGAATTTTTCATTTCTGTGTTCAGCTTCCTTCTCTTGGCATTTCCTCTTTTACTTTGTTAGTTAGTGTCCCATGTGTCTTTTATCCTGTTCCCTAAACAATATCTAGTCTTCTCTTATCCTTGTCTATTGTCAGAGTGTTTATTCTCCCTGTGTGCTCTTTGTTTATTTATGGGGTTTCTTGGATTTGGTTTTTTTTTGTTTGTTTGTTTTGTATTTTTACTTTTTATTTTGTATTTTTACTTTTAAACTTTGCACCTTTTTTATAAAAGGTCAGATATGTTTTGTTAACTCAGCCTTTTCAGTCTTGTGTTTGGGTCCACTGTCAGCATAGACTGCAACACTTTCTATTATTCCGTTTTCCATTAGTATTTTTCATCAGAACATACGATAATGGGGCAAATTAGTGAAGAATTAAGTTCTGTGTCAAACAGAAGTCCAACAGTCGGTGTGGAATAAACTGCATTAGATTTCAATGTTTCTACCCACAAGTTCCTAGAGCACACTGCCAAAACATCACTTAAACAGACATGATCATCACCTCTGAGGCCACAGAACAGCTGGAACTCTCAATGCCATGAGAACACCATAATGAGGAAACCAATGAGAGTAAACATGCAAGGCACCAGGAACTGGCGAAGGAGTAAAGGAGCACTGGCTGAAGGAAACCCTACAAGCCAGCTTCTAATGATGTAGAGGTTTTGCAGCTTCACTCAGCTTCCTGTTCTGGTTAAGAGACACATGTAGCCAAAAAAGGCACTTTTTGCCTTCACGGGGTTCCACATTAGTCCTGTTGTCCACATTACACTGATGTGCATACATGAGTGTGCGTACTTCATGCTCCACAAAACCCTTGCATAAAGGGTAAAATAGGCTTCGTAGAGTTCCTGACTTCACAGTAGAGTACTATTTTATCCTGCTGCTACCTTGGTTTTGGATACAAAGAGTAGACACTTTTTGCACATATTCAAACCTTATATGAAGTGCAAGAAAGTGAATGTGACTTCTGATATTTGGTCAAGTTTCAGTTTGCATTGCAGAGCTGCATCATGCTTAAAAACCGGACGGACAGTAAATAACACCGACTGTGCCACACTTCGTGATTATGTTCCAGCTAGTTTCATATCTCATGCACACCATACCCAAATAAGCTTTATCTGAAACAGAGTTCTTCACCAAAATCAGACATTTAAAAGTATTTTAACCATTTTTATTGCTTTATTATTTTATTGGTTTTACCAACACTTTAGCCAGAGTAGTTTTTGAATATGCTTATTAATCAGATGGTGGATTCATACCCAGTACCATCTTGATGTGAGGCAACAGTGCTAACCACTGTTACATAGTGCATATCTGTTTATTTAGAGGTTAAATTGCCCTTAAATATACACACATGCATACGCACACTTGGGAAAGTCGAGGTTTTTCAAAGCTGAGCATCAGTGAAATCTTTCGCTTCTTTGAATTTGGATTTCTTTCTATATTTTTTTGTCCTTACTCTTTCCTTTTCCATTGTCTGTCCCTTTCCCTGGGTGAGAGCGGGAATATGCACGATATATATTTGTCATATCATATCCCATCATGCCTCTCTGCCTCCTCCATCCCTCTATCTCCCTGCCTCCATCTCTGGTTTTTGCTGCAGTTGATTTATTCAGCAGCTCTACCAGAGAGGAACGATAAGAAGATAAAGACGAGCCGCTTCCGAGTGAGAGACTGTGTGTGTGTGTGTGTGTGTGTGTGTGTGTGTGTGTGTGTGTGAGAGAGAGAGAGACTGAATGAAAGATGATTGAGGTCGAGAGACAGTGACAGACAGGCAGAGAGAGAGAGAGAGCAACAGAGATGTACAGATAAAAGTTCTGCTGACAGTTGACTGATGTTAAAGCTGATATGAACAAGCCTTTATACTCCCAAAGCAAGTGTGTGTGTGTGTGTGTGTGTGTGTGTGTGTGTGTGTGTGTGTGTAACTCCCTGCTGCGTCAAAGCTAAAGAGAACACACACAAACAGTGAAGGAAATACAGGAATGCAAAAAAAAGAGAGGAACAGGAGAAACCATGACAAAAAAAAGCGAAAGGACAAGCTAGGTGTGAGAGAGGAGGAGACAAGGAAAAGACAGAATGTGAGATGGGAGTTGAAAGCCGTGATGAGAAGGAGCAAAGAAACTAGGATACAGTAAAGAGGGATCTGAATAGGAAAAGAGCAGGAGTCTATTGTAAGTGAAAAAAGGAACAAAAAAGTAAAAGAAATGGAGAAATGTGCACGTTATAAAAAAATAAGGAAAAGGAGATGTCAGAGGGGAAAAATAGATAAGATTAAAAAGATGGAAGCAAGAGAGAATATAAAACTACAAGAGAAGGAAAAGAAAATCAAACTAAGAAGTAATTCTCATTCAACTTCCTGGGTATTACTACCATAAATCACAAAAAAATCTATTTTATCCACTGGAGATAAAAACAGAAAAGGCAAAAACAAATGTAAAAAGGCAGAAACATTTTCATTTACTATTGAAAAACACTAAACTGGACCATTAACATCTCCCAGTGTCCTCCCTCAGCAAAGCCAAATCTGAAGCTGCATATCTGTATTCTGCCCACAGTTTGATAGCAGGAAATTGATGAAAAGGGAAGGAAGGAGAAGAAAAGCAGAGGAAACAAAACCACACAGCCATGAAACAAAAAGAGAGAGAGAAGAGGAAAGGAGAGCAGGTGAAGAGAAGAGGAGAGGAATTTTTTTTTAAAAGAGCAAAGAAGAAAAAAAAGTGGGCAAGAATTGAGAGAATATGAGAAATGTCTTTAGTGTACATTTCTGCTCAGATGGTGGGAAATCATTAATATTTGATGGTGGGTGGTTGCCATTTGTGTGTTTGTGGTTGTGAAAGTGTATGCTGGCTCATCAAAGTTCATCTGGAGGTGAGATAAACACATGAAAAGGGAGGTCAAAACCAGCAGCTACACACACACAGACAAACACACACACACACTCACAGTCCCTCTCTGCAGGCGGTGGCGGCCGACCTGTCAAAATGTGTGTTCGTGCTGCAAAATACTAATGGGCACTGATGTAGCCCTGAGATACTGTCAGACCCGTGCACACGCACAAACACACTCTCTCTCTCACTCATACACATACCTGCTCGCAGCCTCCGATTAACACCTCCAACACTTTTCTCTCCCTCCGTCCTTCACTTGTTCTGCCTCTCAGCCTTTTTCTGTTCTATTTTCCCAGCATTTTTTTCTGCTCTGCTCCGTCTGTCTCTGCTCTTGTTTTCTCTGTCCGGCGATGTCTTGCTCCTGGCAGAAAACTCACCTGAACAAAGGTACAAAGACCTTGTAATCGAGAGGTGATGGTTTAAGGACTGAATTCTTCCATACACCACTAAACTGTTCTCCTCTGGATGGAACACGTCGGTCGCTGAGCTGGATCCTCCAACAAAACCATAGGAGTCTAAGAGAATACTCTCAGAGCACTAATAGTCTGGAGAATATGTTGTGAAAATTATGCTGCCTGCAAGATCATCATTGAAGAGAACAGGATGCCAAAGGTGGGCCTGCCAGTTTGGGTCTTCTCTGGTCTAACTGACTTGCCAGTTGCTCTCCGTGGTGCTGGTCTATGAACTCAGGTCCTATTAAAGGACCTCGTGTTTCACACCACACTGGATTTGGTTTATGACAAATTGATTAGGAACATTCACATGAGTAGCCCGCTGGAGGTCATTTTGTTTAGCTCTAGCAGTGCTGTTCCTCCTCACACAATGCTGTCCCTGCTGCCGGTATCTCCTCCACAGCCTCCACAGACTAGCTAGACAACCTCAGTGGGCTGCAGGTACCATCTCATGTTACCAGCAATGATGAGGACGCTAACAAAAACCAAAACTAGATAAATATTAGCCAGGAGGGATAAGGAGAGCGCTGTCATCTGAGGCCATTATCTCCCACACCATTCGCGTTTGGAAGTTGTGGTGTCACCCTCATCAGCACTATAGCAGGTGAAAAGTGGATTCAAAATGGTCCATCCTTCTAGTCTAGTCCAACTGACTTTGTGTTCTGCTATGATAATCAAATGTTACATTAGCTTTTTTTGAGCAGCGTAAAAGTGTTATAAGTTTTCTTATATAGAGCTTTTCTACTCTCCTGTAGCATTCAAAGCACCTTTTTCTATGAAAAGTCTTTTCTATCTACCATTCACACTCATTCATACTCCGATGGCTGAATCAGAGAGGAATATTTGGTATGCAAACTGGAGCAGCCAAAAATCGAACCACCAACCTTCCAAAAAGTAGATGACCCGCTCGGGGGTCGTGTAGGGAGTCTGCTCTATGCTATTATGTCTGTCTCAGTTGCCTTGATTTCTCGTAATCTGTACATAATGTCTTTAGTTGTATCTGCAGAGTAAAATAATCGAAAACACCTTGTCTGAATAAAAAAAAGTGTACAGA
The DNA here is from genome assembly GCF_013358895.1 of Oreochromis aureus. NCBI lineage: Eukaryota > Metazoa > Chordata > Actinopteri > Cichliformes > Cichlidae > Oreochromis > Oreochromis aureus. Next base: position 22,532,961 of record NC_052956.1, on the reverse strand, counting down.
ATATTTGTTTGTAGCATAAAGGTGCTTGTGATGGAGGACATCCTCAGAACTGCGGTGGAAATATGACCTGTCAAGATGTGCGAATGCCCTGGTTCACCTTGGTAAGTAAACACATCAAATGATGCTGCAGCTTTACGACTGAGTCACCTCAAGTGTTTTGCAGTCATAAAGGAAACACAGTCTCATCAAGATTTACTGAGCGTCGTCTTCCTTTACACTGTGATCAGTTCCCAACACTATTAACAGGATGTATGATCATTACTATTACCACGCGATAAGTTTCCATTTCTATTTCTATTTATTTATTGTGGGATGTGATTGGGTTTGTTAATTAAATTGACTTCGTTGTGTTGACTGTTGTTGATTTCTTCTGTTGTTCACCTGTGTTTCCCAGAATTTAGCTGTTAATTTGTGTCCCCAGCAGTGAGTAATCAGGACGTGAGAGCAGTGGGAACGTGTAATAAGTGTTTTTCTGTAATCGCTGACATTTGAGGTACATTATCATTAGTATCTTTAACATTGTTTTAACTTCTATTTTGGTTCTTTGTGTTTTGCCTAACCTTTCCCTATCTGTGCAAACAGTAGGACCCTATACTTGCCTCTATACAACCCTGCAGAAGATTCAAAAATGAAGATTTCTAGCGATTTGGTATTTGGTAGCTGTTCACTGTGACTGTTAATGTGAGCCATATTGAAATATTGGTGCAAGAGTGGCTGAAACACTCAAAGCTGTAAGAAAGATAGCAAAAACACTGATTGGTCAAATCAACAATCGAGTAACTTCTTAAAAAGAAGACATTTACAGGAAACCTAAGCAACACAGAAGTAACTAAAGTGGATAATCACAAGAATCTTTCTTTGGATAAGAAAAACCTCTTCACAACAGACAAGAAGACTTTGGGAAATAAGTGTATAATTGTCAAGGTCTACAATCAAGAGACATCTTCATGTAAAAACAAGGCACATACCACTAATGACAACAAAAAGAGGAAAGTCAGATTAGACTAGAGAAAACATCTAAAATAGCCACCATAGTTCTAGAAAAACAATCAAAATCTTTGGACAGATAGAACCAAAATCAGCTTGCACCAGAATGATTGGTAGAGAAAAGGAAGGAGAAGGAAAGGAAGAGCTTATAATCGTAAAGAACACCACATCAGTCTCGGTCGTTGTGTCCTTGGGCAAGACACCTCACCTGTTGCCTACTGGTGGTGGTCAGAGGGCCCGGTGGCGCCAGTGTCCGGCAGCCTCGCCTCTATCAGTGCGCCCCAGGGTGGCTGTGGCTACAACGTAGCTTGCCATCACCAGTGTGTGAATGTGTGTGTGAATGGGTGAATGACTGGATATGTAAAGCGCTTTGGGGTCCTTAGGGACCAGAAAAGCGCTATATAAATACAGGCCATTTACATTATCTGTCAGACATTGTTGAGACAATGCTATGGCATGGACATGCATGACTGTCACTAGATCCGAGCCACCAGTGATGGTGACTCCTGATAGGAGAAGCACAATGAATTGTGAAGTGCACAGGGCTATATGCTGTAAAACTGATTGGATAGCATGCCACTGTGGAAATGGGAAATGAACCAAAGCATACCAGGAAAGCAAGCCAAGAGTGTCTCAAGGCAAATAAATGGGATATTCATCAGTCGCCAAGTCAGTCACCTGATCTTATGCCCGTTGCCGCTGATCTTCAGTCTAGTTCTTGGACTGAAGATCAGCAGCAAAAGGCACACCTCATAGATTTATAAAGAAATGGGAACAATGGGAACTGGTCCTTTGCAAAGTTATCTGTTATGTGCATACACAATGCTGGTTGAAGCCTTGAGTTAGATGCTTTTCTCTATATGTTGCTTCAATCACATCATGATTGTTTGATCTGTAGTGAATAAATTAAGCATCCACAATTCTTCAAAAACTTCAAGAACTGGACTGAAGAAAACTTTCAGAAAGCCTGTAGAACGATTTCTCAAGATCAGTTTAAAGATGACAGAGTCTGGCTCCTGGGAAGTAAAATATAGGTACATGAGGGGTGGCTTAAGACTTGTACACAGTACAGTATAAATGAAACAAACGCATTTCCTGAATATTAGTTTTTACTTGAGATCAGAGACTTATCTAATTACTTCACTTGAGACAGCAAAACATTTAAATTCCCTAAAAATAAGCTTACGTTTGCCTCCAAACACTACATCATCAGGACCCTTTGTTTTTAATATTCTAAACTTCCTGTGCTTCTCCGTGTATTTGCAAGCATGCAGGAATCATAAACCTCTTATGCACTAGTGGAAAGTGCTTACAGCATGCAAACAGAGTTCACAGAAAAGTTGCCTTTTGTTATAAAAAATAATATTTTTTAATGTGATATTCTCAGGTATAAACGTGGGAATTATAAGTATAATATCATTCTGTTTTTACGTAGGCAGCACGATATGGAACAATGTCAGTTTAATCTGAGCAAAGTAGCAGCACGCCTGCTGGAGTAAGATATTTTGGTAAGCTTTTCACCTCTGGCCTTTCCTTTTTTCCCCCTCTCTTTCCACTATCTCTGTCTCGCTTCTATTCAGGTGTTCACAGAGGAGAAGATGGCCTAGTTTTGGCTGGTTAGGCAACAGCCATTTACATATTTATACACACCGACAGTGAATGAGGGAGCAGGGGATTTCTTTTCTCCTGAATGAGAGGAAGAGAAGAAAAGAGGGAAGAAACAGCAAGGGACAGTTGATAATGCTTCATTTCTTCTTTTACTGGAAAATTCCATTAGGAAAATTTCCGAGTCAATGACTCCAATGAATGAATAGCTCAAATGAATAGTTTCTGTGGATTCAACTCTTTTAATTGAGCCAGGTTCAATCCATGAAAGGCATTTAGAGGTGTATGGACTTTGCAGAAGAATAGAAATTGGCCAGGTATTGACCTCATTTTCACTTATGGCTCCTAACAAATTTCAGTTTTTAGTTATTTGCAGTTTTTAAAAGCAACTATAAAGTTTTCTGCAATGCTGTGTAAAGCACTCAGTCAAACAAAAACACTCAGTAAAACACATGAAACCCATATAAACACATTGGGTAAGATGAAACTTGGCTCATGAGGCACATTTCAATAGACTAAAAACTGTATTTATAGTATAAATTTAACATAATAATGATCATCATCATCATCATCATCATCATCAGGGTGGGGGTTTTGTTTAAGGTTTGGTTGGTAAATCATTGTAAACATTGTACTGTTGAACCTGTGAGGCCACAGAGGAGCAACTTGCAGCTACTTTTGTGTAGATGCTGTTACTAATAAGATAAAAGAGACACACACACACACACGCCGATGAATAATTTTCCATTTCTGACATGAAGAAGAAGCAACAACGACCACACTGACGGAAGAGTTACAAATCATGATGAAACTCTCTGACATACAACACAGTGATTTAAACTACCACCATTCATGAACATTTGAGAAGACACAAAGACCTTCACATGGTTATGGTGGCCACATCCAAACCATCTACATCATTTTGTGGGTGTGTTTGTCTCTGTGGGCTAATGTGAGACATGTTACCATCAACTTTGGACATAGACAGTTTTTTTAAAAAAAAACAACGAAAAAACACATAGATGTAGCTACCAGGACATCACGTATTTTAATCCTGTTTTGAAGTCTTGAGTGTAGCATTGTGTACTTCTTGACCAAGTATTTTCAATAAAACTATAACTACAAAGGTAACGTAAAAGGTTCATACATTTAACTGATGAATAACATAGTAGTGATATAGATTCTAGGCACAGCATGGAAATGTTCTAGAAATTTCAAATGTGCGCTTTGTGAAAAATTTCTGGGAAACCATTGCAATGCTTGTGTGTAGTACATGTATATGAAGTGCATACATAATAAATGAGCTGAATGGGAAAGACTCCATGAAAAAATATGCAGTCTGTGAATTAACCTTATTACACTGCATGCCGAATGTGCTGTGTTTACATCATTTCATATAAGACATTTCAGCCTCTGACTTCTAACACATTTAAATGTGCAAACATCTACTTTATGTTAATAGCTTGATGTTATCAAGTGTCTCTGAGGAATGTGCCTGTGTATTTATAAGATGAGACATTTCTACAGGACAGTCTGACAGACAGCACTTCTGTCAGTGAAACAGCCTGCTCTGATATCCTGCGCTCTGTGTGTGTAGGTCTAAGTCAGCCCTGACTGCCAAGCAGCACAGACCTCGGACAGAGGTACGTGATGTAACACCCCGCAAATCCTGGAGACATTATATAAAATCCTTCGTGTGTTTGGAGGCAAAATAACTAGTAAATTAAAATGTACAGTAAACAAACAAAAAATTAGGTCAATGACTTCAAAAAAGTAACCTAGAGCTGATTGTCAGGGCTAATCAGCTAAGAGAAGCTACTTTGGTGCCTCCTTTTTTCTCCCCTTGCAAAACAAGAAGTGTTTGAATAGCTCGTACAGAACATCAAAGTTTGCGTGGGTACCTGTGCTGTAGCGTAGCTTTGTTGTGCGTCTGTGGAGGACTGTACTGTACATAGTCACAAATCTGCATTTAGAAGCAGATGGCAAAGTTGTTAAAGTCATCCAGAGCCTCAGCTTTAGAGAGAAAGAGCAGCATAAATGTGTCATTATCATCACTCCACAACAGTCGAGCTGTATTATCAGAGCAAAGTAATATTCTTTCTGCACTAAAATGGTCCAAGTAAACAAATGACTTGAGATTTTGATCTGATCATTTATGAGGATTTCACACCCCTCTGACAGTATCTCCATTTATTTTTTTTAATAATGATGTAAAAACAGAAATGAAGGAAAGTATTACTTTTTTGTTTTTGTTTTGAAAGTATGCCATATAACAACTATAATTAGGGGAGGAGTGGGCGAGGCTGTCACACATACTGCAAATCCTGCCAAGGATTAACACAAGCAAGAGCATCTTCCAAACTAACTCCAACACCCACATTATAGGGAGAACACTGTCTCCCAGGAGGGCTCAATCCAGGCTCTATGACAGGCTAACCTGCACAACACAACAATCCCTGTGACAAAAATGGTAAAAAATATAAAAATTCTTCATAGCTTCAGAGACAAGCAACATTTGAAGACTAGCTGCTATTGGTGGAGCTGTGAAAGGGGAAGAGGGTGTGAGAGCTGAACTAAAGCAGAGACAAAAGAAGAGGATGCGTTGCTAAAAAAAAAAAAAAAAAAAAAAAAAAAATTATTTTAACAACCGCCTGGGCTCCTCTGGTTCCTTGTTAGAGCTGCTGGATCCCCCAGCGGAGCGGAGAGACTCATGTTTTCCAGAGTTTTCTGACTGTTTGAAAAACATGAGGCTGGAACTGCTGGGAGAGATGCTTCACCCCCGTGCTGCTTATATATTCATGCTTTATACTTCCACAACTCTGACTGCCACCGACTGTGTGCAGCAGTCCGTGTTTATGCATATTTGTACTTGTGTGGAAACACTTAGCATGAATTTGAGCTTGTGTACACCTTCATGTAAATACACATATGCTACATTCGTCTGCCTGTGTGTTTTGCTCAAACATGCATGTACTATATATGTGAAGGATTTTGTAAATTTCATTTTGTTATAAGTGAGTTTCATTTTGGTGATTATAAAGTGAAACAGTAGAGGTTCTTTTAATTATCAAAGCATGAAACTAAATCAGTTGTTTCTCATAATAAAATCTAACTTCAGGAATTTAATTGGTTGAAGATGCAGAGACAATGATCTGAGATCTCTCTGCGATCTGTTATGTTTCCTTTTGGGAAGCAGGGATCTAGATAGCTGCCTTTCTTGTCTTCTTGTTTTATACTGTTATGTATAAAGACAGACAGTGCACATGAGTGGGTATCTGTGTCATGACACCCTGAAATTGCCTGTGGGTTTTATTTTAATTCCCTGGTACAGTGTAAAGCCAAGCTGATGCACAAGTAAAATCTTTGATAGTATCATGATAGTGTACATTTCAATACACCTTTGAAATTTTACAAGTACTGACTGAGATACTTCAAACAGTTACTATTGCTCGTACTAACACTACTACAACTAGACATTAATATGTATGTATGACTGCTATTATTGTGCTTTTGTGCTACTCTACTATTACTACCAGGAGTACTATTAAAGTTATCTCTACCAAAAGGGGAAGTAATGAAATTAATAGCACTACTGTTAGAAACAATGTATCTACTACCATTTTACTTTAGTACAAACACGCTACAAATAAGTCAGACTCCACCCCTGAGTTTGTTCTTTTCAATTTCTCTACAGACCCAAGTGGTGGAGGGTCTTCTATTTTGGTGGCTTCAGATTTAGCCCTCTGAGTTTTGCAGATCGTGTGTATTTTTTGGCTTCATGGTCGGTGACCTCAAGCTCACAGAGTGGAAGTTTGAAGCTGAGTGTGGTATGAATGAAAAACCACCTCCAATTTCAAGGCCCCAGTTCTTAGCCAGAAAAGGGTAGAATGCCATCTCTGTGTCAATCAAAGGGAGAGGGGAGACTGACAGAAAGACTTGTGCATCATTATTCTTATAATTCTAATGTTACAAGTACAGCAGCTGCTTCTCATATTTCTACTGCTACTACCATCAGTTAGTGCAATATTACTAAACTACTGCCACCAGTGCAACTACAACTACTATCTTTACAAGATTTCACTAGGTTTATTACTTTGATATTTTGTACTAATGCAATGAAAAGGTTGCTTGTGGGGATAGGTTAATTGGATAATCCAAATTGCCACTAGGTGTAAATGTGCGAGTGAATGTGAGTGCGAATGGTTGTCTGTCCCTGTGTGTTAGCCCTGCGACTGCCAGACTGGCGACCTGTCCAGGGCGTACCCCGCCTCTCGCCCTATGACAGCTGGGATAGGCTCCCGTGACCCTGAAAAGGATAAGCGGAAGCGAATGGATGGATGGATGCAATGAAAAGGTCTTTTACCTGCGTCTCTCACCCTGATAGTGTGTCTGATGTTAAATGTGTTGCGCGTGTTATGCAGTCACGTTTTAAAGAGATGATTTGATAGGTTAGAATAGGTTTTCTGGATTTAATAGGTTTTGTTGCATATATACCTAAAAGGGTTTTTTAGAGAGACTGTAACCCTTCTTTTTTCTAAGCAGTAGATAAGTGGAACAATTTCCCTTCTTCCTTTGAATGAGGTGTGGTTCTCCGCATCGTACTTTTGTTTTGCGATTCTTAGTTTGCACCAAGTTCAGGTCCATTTATATTCCTCTCAAGTGAGCATTAACATACAGTTTCTGTGAAATGGCTTTTAATCTATTCCCACGAGACTTCCTTGAATTGCAACAATTTTAAGACAGGTCTACGCCTGTATGGACATTTCTGCCTCAAGTATTCCGGTGAGCATGCCGGCAACAAGGTGGGGAGTTTCTGTGCTTGAGTGGAACTAATTTAATTAGAAATATTCATAGTACATGATCCTGTTTTTATGACATCAATAAAGCGGGACTTGTTATTGCTTTTGTTTTCTGTAATGTAATGAGATCAGTGAAAAACAGAGACACAGAAGATGTAAACAACAAGTGACTGGTTGAGTGCCGACGCCATACTTATACTGTTCTAATATCATTCCCATCCTTTTTTTTCTTGCCCTTCTTTGTCTCTCCCAAACCTTCCTCCCCCTCTCTATGTACACATGTCTGTCTGTCCATCCATCCACGTCCTTTCGTCCTGTCATGTCAGAGCCGAGAGAAAGCAGGATCTAAACTCAGACAACGCTTTGAACAATAAAACAGATGAAAGATGTGTCACTGAGAACGACAGAAGGAGGGAGGGAGAGAGAGATGAGCCAGCTTTTATTCTTTCTGTGTTTCACACACTTGTCTCTATTTCTGTCTCCCTATCAGCTGAATCAACTTCAGAGAGAAAGACAGATTCTGAGTTGGACAGAGTGAGGGTGAGGGGAGGAGAGTGGGCGAAGGGAGAGAAAGATTGTAGATGACAGCAAAGGAAAGGAAATGAGAAGAAAGGGACCATGAAGAGAAAAAAAGGAGAGGGGAATAACAAAGAAAAAGAAGTTTTCAAAAGAGCTAGCAAGGCAAAAGAAGTGACAGAAGGCAAAAAAGGACATAAAATACATCAGACAAGTAAACAAAAGGGACAACAAGCTCTTTTTATCACGTCATTCTGCAGTCAAAGCTTTTATGCCATATATCTCCGCAGGACAGGAGATAATTGCTGGATGTTTGGTTTGTGTTTGTCGCTTCAGTGTAAAAAAAATCTCTCTGATCTACCAAATAACACATGCACTGTTTACTAAATGTGGGAAGATTAAGAGGGAACAAAAAGGCAGACATGTTTATCAGTGCTCCACTCGAACATCTATTGTCCTCAGAATCATTATTCTGAAAGCTATTTTAGTGATATGTGCATTTCGTCAGGGAATACAATATTTGTCAGCTTGTATTTTAGCGGCTAGTCTTTACTGCTTTCCCCATTTCTGCACCAGTAAAATCATCTAGTTCAGACTCAGGTCACAAGAATTTTCAGCCGTCTTCCTTTTCACAGAAACAAATGTGAAAGGTGACAGTTTCTTCAGGTGATTTCAGCATGCCAGATGGAGCTTGACGTGCAGCAGCAGCCTGCCACTTTTGTTGCCTCTGCACTCTTTTGTGCAGACGAGAAGCTGGAGAAGACAGCTGCTGAGACTCAGACGTTAGAGAATGTGGCTCCTGCAGATGGAGCTGGACGAAATCCGCAAAGGAAACCCTGTTAAACGCACGAAAGCTGTGTATTGTTTATTGGTTACGGCTCATATACATGCACGCCTCTGAGTGCAGACTCAAAGTCATGTCTGTCAACAAGTTACTTTGCAGGTTCTTGTTGTTAGTGCTGAGCGAGCATAGTACTGGGTATACATAAATCAGGATGGAGCCATTTTGATAGAGAAAGAAAATCAGTGAGATATGTGGGTAAATAATGAAGCTTTTACCTGTTTTGTCTTCTTATTTAAGACCTAAACTTTGTATATTTGTTACAAGATCTCCCTAAAATCTCTAAACTGACTCTTTAAATTTGTTTTTGTTGTTGTCACGTTTTAGTTTCTAACCTATTAAATGCTGTACAGGTAAAGCAGTTTAAACAGAGCAGTCCAATTAGAAAGGTTCAATTTCCACTTTTGCATCTTCATATATCACTACCTGACACAGCATCCAAAAACCTGGCCAAAGATTCAGACCAACAATCCTAACTGCGCATAAAACTGCCAAGCAGTGATGTGAATAGAGAACAACCAGCCTTTCTAATATTTCCAGTTTGTTATCTTAACTTGACTGTCTGCAAATATTTATCAAAACTACGCCAAAAACATACAATTTACTGAACTGTTTCCGATGCATACGCTGCAATGATCCACTATTCTGCCCGAAATGCTCCTCCAACAAATCTCATCCATGGCTCAACACAGTCACATGTGCCTAGGGGTGAGACCTGGCCTTGTCAACCAACAAAAATCACTCCCTTTCAGTGACGCTCATGGCTCCTTCATCTATATTCTGTAGCGATAAGACTCCAGGTTTCTTTTAAAACTTGGAGTTTTTATCAGAAGTTGAATAATTTACAAACACGCTCCAAGCAACTATTTGTATTTTGTATCATTACTAAGACACAAGAACAGTTTGACAACCACAAGTTAAAATTTCATCGAAAAATAACAAATTGGTGGGTGTTTTTTTTGTCTTTTGGATGAATAAATAGATGGAAAGCAAAACCTGAAAATTTCTGATTGGTTTTCGTCATCACATAAACTAAAGGTTTTCATTTTCGACACATATTCTAATCTTCATTTGCATCCATTACTGCACAAGACTAACAGTGGCTCCATAATGTAGTGTTTTACGCATTTACCCAACAACCAAAAGATCCTTGATTTGATTCCTGGAGGAGACACAAATCCCTTTGATGTTGGATCCAGTGTAAAATAATCTACCAAAATCTTAAATGTGCCGTCTAACACACACACACACACACACACACACCCAACACGTTCCATTTTTGCAGAAAAATCATCCTCAAAAAATGGACTGAAAAAAAATGTTGAGCTGGTCCTGATGTTTCTAAACAAGAAAAGGAAGAAGGAAAGGAAGATTCTGGAGTCATCCAATTCTCGCAGGAAAGCAGCAGCAGGGGGAACTCCATGGTTTGATCCACGAGTTGAAGCTGAAGAGAGGAGCTGAAAGCAGCTACTGTTGTTCTTTGCATTACTTGCTGAATTCTAGGAAGGCAGTAAGTTTGAGACTTGAATCATTGATGTTAAGTTGGCGGAGAAAAAAAATCAAATCAAATCACGGTAAATGAAAACAAGTCAAAGCAGCTCTTTACTGCACAGACAGCCGGGGGAGCAAATCACCTGCTCATCAATCACATTTTCCCACCACAGTGTCAAAATAGGAATACAATCTGAAAAATGTTAACTGCTACACATTATCATCCCAGTTGCTTCCAAGAGCACGAGTGTGAGTCTGATGAAGTGAAAACATGTAGAATCTCTCCAGTGATGGATTTTTGTATTTGATTTTTCATGAATATTAATGGTATGATTCAGATGTATGATAAATAACTCACCCTTATTCAAATTAAACACAAAATTTATTCCCTTATGTCCATCTGAAACGTTAAGAAAAAACCTTAAAAGATGGCTCCGAACAGCGTTTTTGTAAATAAGAACAAGATATTCATGAAATTTTACAGTTTCGTTCATTGGGAGTCGTAAAAAGACAAATGAATAAAAGTCAGGCTGAACGTAATGTTGCATTTTAATTTTTCTGTACAAATAAAAATGAAAAAAATCACAAATTTTAAATTTTAACTTAGCAGATGTTGATGTCATGATCAGACAGTATCGCAACCCAGTGCTCTGTCTCCTCTAGACTCCTGCTCACATTACAGGAGGCAGAGAAGAGTTTCTGTTAGCATCCATATATCCTATGTGCATGTGTGTGTGTGTGCATGCGTGCCAGTCCTGACATAGCTGCAACTCCCAAGTCAGTTTGCTTCACACATGCAGGAAACCATCACTCACGCTGTAGCCCCAGGTCACACACGCAAGCGCGCGCACACACACACACACACACACACACACACACACACACAGTATAGTAGATGAATGTTTGAAGGCAGGCAGAGGGAGAGGTTTTCCACATGGAGGATTCTGTACAATGGATCTGTGGTCATTCTCCATCATACACACACACACACACACACACAGGCAAAACACACATAAAATGCATGAGCAAGCACACATCCAGTATATCGATGCAAAAAAGTACACACACACACACAGCAGTGACAGTGTGTGTGGGTTGTGCTGGGTGATGAATGAAGCAATATTTCAGTCTAAACCAGCATCCCACCACAGATGGTGGTACAGAGAAATGCTTATACATTACACATACACACATACACAAACGTATTCCTTCTATAACACACACACACACACACACACACACACACACACACACACACACACACACACACACACACACACACACACACACACACACACACACACACACACACACACACACACACACACACACACACACACACACACACACACACACACACACACACACACACACAATATATGCTGTGAAAACCCCATCCGTCAGAGTGCGACAGGGTCTGCAGCACAGAAGAATCACCTGTCTTACTACACACACATACATTCAGAAAAATGCAAACACATGTAAATGCACATCTTTATGCAAGGACACACTCGCACGGAGAATACACACACGCATGCATACAGACAGTCACATGCATTAAACTCTGCAGAGATGGTGTTCTTTTACTGTGTTAGGTGAAAGCCCAGAGGGCAAGTATCTCCCCACTGACCTTTGGACTTCAGATAGACGTGCAAATCATATCAATCAAATCATGGATCCATCGGTCCATGACCAATTCTGGACATCTATACAACGTCCAAACTAAGTCCACAATTTGGTGTCCAACCATTACCCAATTAATTGTCATCCGACAGGTGCAGGAAATGTACATGATTAAGTTTCTTGAAGATGTTTCACCTCTTATCCAAGAAACTTCTTCAGTTCTAAGACCTATTGGTGGAGAGTCCCAGATTTAAGCCCTAATGGGAGTTGTCCCTTAAAAGGGTCGTTAACCCACCCTATCATGTGACTTACTGAGATCAAGGGACCCAAGATGTGAGTGGGTGTTAAGGCATCTGGGAAGGAATCTCAAAACTGGATTATAGATGGCAGACAGTTGGAGTCATAAGCCACCGCCTCTGTTCAAGGATGGTTGTTCACAGTGGACATAGATTGCTTCTTTCACTCCTCTTTCAAACCATTTGTCTTCTTTGTCCAAAATGTGAACAATAGCATACTCCAAAGAGTGACCTTTGACCTTTAGATGAACATGTGCAGATGAGTCTAGTTCTGTCGAGGTGGCTCTACGCATGGCACAACATAACAACAGTTTTTGTCGATGCGCGCATTTTGCAAACTGTCTGTGAGAAGCTGAGGACCTTTCTGTTTGAGATCCACCGTGCAGCTGCTCACTTTTGTTTTAGCGTCCAGAGCCCGCACCATCTTGCAGATGTCTGCTGATCACTCTGCATCCCACACATAACGGTTTCCATACAGGAAACATGCCCTCCATCCTCTGGAAACATCGGACTCCAGGGCCTATAGAAGCATTATAAAACCACGACTAAAATAAGTCTAAGTTAGACACTGAAAGACCTTTCCTGGAGTTACAAAACAACCCTTCAGTGTACGTCCAAAAATGACTTCTAAAAGACGTCACTCCGACGTCACTTTGCGCAGTGGGTCAGTGCCAGGCAAGTGTTAGCAGTACCGTTCTCTCACACGCACACACAAAATTTATGGACATACTAATAGACACCACTAGCTACAGACACACACACACACACACACAAATAGACTGTCAGGGCTTAGCAGATTGTGTGATGCCAGGTTGCCTGCAGGACTAGAAGCGAGGGCCTCTGCTGGCCTAGTTGTTTTCCATCCAAACCTCTCTCACACACACTCTTTCACACTCTCAGAGTGTGTGTGAGACACAGAGACAGAGGCAAATAGAGACACAGAGAAAAGTGTGGGGAAAGGCGGGCGGAAGCAGATACACAGACAGCTATTTAAATACCACCATGTTTCATTATTAAGTTTTGCAAATGAACCTCTGTACAATTTTGTTTTAATAGTGTGCACTGAAATATATCAACCCTCCTTAAAACTCTCATGAACCCCTTGATGCCATACTTGTGTCAGAACTGTATGCATGAATCCTGAACTATGGCATTAATGTTGCAGCCAAAGATGACATAGCATTCAAAAACCTGTAGCAATACAAATACTCAGTTCAAAGATATCTAATTGGCTGATACGCTGGATAAATTGAGTATGAAGGCATCACTTTTTTCTTTCTCTTTTTGGTATGTGCTATAATGTCATGCAACTTTGGACATATGTAAATGTTTCAAATGACATAAAAATGGAAAAGAAAATTCTGGCAGGGGCATTTATAAGCTTTATCATCACCCTGTTCAAGCATTTACTTGCCTGTTTTTGGTGTAATACAGGTAGGACTGGACTATCCCTTCAATTTACCATATTTCTACTTCATCAGGTAATAAATCAGTTGTTTTATGCAACACGTTGAATTAATAGAAGTTTTGGGTGGGGAAAAAAGAAAGAAAATGCAGCAAAAGAAATCCAAACTTTATACTGAGCTTAAACGACAAAGTGTTTGATGGTCTGTCATCATTTAAAGTTGAGAGAGTAGTGCAACTTTTTTTTTTTTTTTTCCCAATTGCCACCCCTTTCCTGCACTGTTCCATCATGGGCATGAACAGACCTCATCCTGGTTTCATATTATGTGGGAGATTAAAGATCTGCTATGGCTGAATCAAACAGTGGATTAGGTCTGGGATGCTGTACAGTTGTGTGGCAAGTGTATACATTTACTGAAATTAAAGCCCTGGTCCCCTAAATAAAGTGTCCAAAGTACGATTAATTTTGTTTTCCCATTCCAAAACATCCGCCTTCAACTAAGCTGCAGTACAGTAGCTGTAAGCTGTAATTCGCTCATGGATACCTCTGTGGTACTTAAATATTCACATAACCGAAGGCATTTTCTATCCTCCAATTGTTTCCCATTTGCTGTCCAAAACACTTCAAACTGAAAATTCCAGTAAAACTGAAGGATACACTGAGAGATGAAAATCCAAAATGACAACTCGCATGGTAGTTTACGACCCCTGGGTTCGCTTTATGAAATCATTGACTCATTTTAGCCTCGAGGTTGTCAAACTATATTTTAGAAATGAGCTGGTTAATGTGACCTTGTTTACTGGGGCTGAAACATGCCAACCAATCAACGTCTAGTCAAGGCTTGCTTTGAGCCATACATGTAGAGAAGCTTTTTTTGTCTCGATTTGGCAGCCAAACACCGACTGAACTTGGATGCTCTTATCAACATTACGCTGTTTGACATTCACACAGTTTTGCACGTTAAATCTCAGGAGTACAACCAGCCCATTAACGATGCCGGTTGAGTGCCTTGCTCAAGGTTACTGCAGGAGAGAAGGCCGGGTGCTGTTCATTTTCCCTTCCCTTCATGTCATATCCAATAAAGCAAGTGATGGCTTTAAAAAACTTCAGCAAAGCAGAAGAGATAGGCTAGGTGTTTTCGATATGGAGTGAGGAAGTGCTCACAGGGGGGGGTGTCTGAGCTACCTGAGTGTCATTGCTAAAAGAAAATGTAAAAAGTGACTGAATGTTTGAAGTTAAATTAATTTCATCTCACAGGACCCACAAGTTAATGTGACCCAGTTTGCTCGAAACATGCCAGTGAGTGATGATACCTTGTGCAAACCAATTAAAAACATGAAATAAACCCAATTTTCATTTCAAATGCTCATGAGTGTCACATTGTAGTAATTTAGAAATAATATTTAGCTTTAATTTGTTCAGGGAACATCCACTGAGCCGTATTCTTTATCAGAAAAACCGTAATTCAATCTCACTCGGTTACACACTCTTACTCCTGAGAGCTGCAACTGATGGCATTAATATCTCCAACTAAGCTCCAGAAGCTGCTGTTCACAGAGCTCAGGGGTACTTATGCAACAGCTGATAGAAAATAAAAAATCCTTTCAACACTGTTGTGATTTCTTGAGTTTTCCAAAATGTTGGCATGTAGAATTAACAAATATTGCCATTTATTTTATTTTATTTTATTGCATCGCTGCCTTAATACACCAGCTTCAACAGCACCAGCAAGTATCCTGATGACCCACAAAAATTCTGTGGACTATATTTTGGAAACAGGTGATGCTGTGAAATAAGTTACAAATTTTGCCAGCCTCCTAGACTGGTTTGGGAGCTGCCTTTCTTCAAGTCTGAACTCGGAACTGGGACTTTGATAAAGTAAACTGGTTGAATTTACTTGCATGCCACCAACAACCAGTCAAGTAGCATCACCTTTAGATCCAAGTCTATCCAAAATAACATCTTCATCACAGTTTCAAGGTAGAGACCAAAAGGTCTTTTGATTATGTTGACAACATGCCCCCTGTTCTTGTTTCTGAAGAACACCATCATGACATAGTAAATATTTTAATAGAAACTGCTTATTTGTGGGGAAAGTTTTTGAGAGGTCACACTGACCTTGACCTTTGAGTACTGTTTATAGCAGTTCATTCTTGAGTCCAGGTAAAGGTTAGTGCCAGATTTGGACCTCACAGCGATCATGGCAGAATGTTCAGAAGAACATGGAAACAGCGACAGATGGACAACTTGAGGCATAAAAAATTAATTAAAAAACAAAACAAACAGTTGGCAGGCCCACTTCTTTCTTCCTTCCACACTTTTCAGATTGATAGCATCTTATGGTTAAAAAAAATGCTTGTTCATCACTGCCAGTCATGCTCACCCTCATCACGATGTTTCTATCTCTGTGATTTTTTGTGAAAATGACACTTGTTAAATGTTAAAAAAAACATTAACACACTTTTTCCAAGAAAAATAATGCATTAATTTCCCTGAGAGATAAGACCTTAAACAGCAGTTTAGAAATCAAATCTAAAGTGTTTGTTACACACAAAGCATGTTAAAAGACAATTTTAGAAAAATGAAACCGTAATCTCCAGCATGCTAATTTGGAGTGGTGGGTCCTTCACTATCAATAGGCACACTTCCCCTCATACACAGAGTAGCACTGAACAGTGCTTTCTAATATTTCTTAGATCTCCCATCTGTGATTCAGGTCTCGTCTTGTGATGCCTTGAGGCTGAATGTTGCAGGAAGTGATGCTGAAAAAGAGTTGTGTTTCTCCCCCGGGCCATCTCCTCCTTTCATCTGTTTTATATACACACACAGACCTCTACTGCTACAATTATGAGGACAGAGTAGTGATAGCAACCCAGCTGATGAGTTTTCACAATGCAACGCATATATATACACACACATAGACACACACACACACAGAGTACAAGGACATGAACCTCATTTAAAAAAGACAAAAATATGATATACTATCTCATGAAAATAATTCCACATAATAAACATACTTAAAGGTCATCTTCATAGTGAGGGTACACACGTACACACACACACACACACACACTGACCCACTTAGCTAACACAGATAGTAAGGTGGCGTGTCGTGATGAAGGTCACAGGCTGACCCAGCAGCAGAGTTTAAAGTGGAACACTGATGACATTGATGTATGGTTAACTTTTGTCTTTCTCTAAAAGGGGGGGGGGGGGGTGGTCCAGCTCATTCACTGATAATCAGAAGTTTATTTGGAAACTCACAGACAGGTGAAACTGGTGGTTGAAAACGACTCTAACCACACAATAATGGTCACCTATGCCTCAAAACCAACACCACAATGGCTAAAGAAAACTTTTCTTGCATGATGTTACAATAACAATATCATTTTGTTTTATCATCCAAACGAGAGTAACATGTAACTAACTAATATGAGATCTCCTTCAAAGTATTGTTATGACTGCCTCAGTGAGAAAACAGCTCTGTGTGATGAGGCAGTAGTGAGATGGGTCTCTCACACAGTCACACTTCACATATTGATGCTTGTTAAAGACTCACTAAAAAACGCATTTGGGAAATTTTTCAAATGACATTCAAAATGTTGGGAAGGGGTGTACTTTAAAAATATCATCTTTTTCTAAAATTATCCAAGTAGTTTTAGTGACTAAACTGAACGTTATTATCAGGATATCCTAAAACCTCCCTGAAAAACCTTCAGTTAATCCAAACTGCTGCAGCAAGAGTCCTGACAGGGACTAGAAAGAGAGAGCATATTTCTCCTGTATTTGCTTCCCTTCATTGGCTCCCTATTAAATCCAGAATTGAATCAAAATCCTGCTCCTCACATACAAGGTCTTGAATAATCAGGCCCCATCTTATCTTAATGACCTTGTAGTACCATATCACCCCATTAGAGCACTTCGCTCTCGCACTGCAGGCTTACTTGTTGTTCCTAGAGTATTTAAAAGTAGAATGGGAGGCAGAGCCTTCAGTTTTCAGGCCCCTCTTCTGTGGAACCAGCTTCCAGTTTGGATTCAGGAGACAGACACTATCGCTACTTTTAAGATTAGGCTTAAAACTTTCCTTTTTGCTAAAGCATATAGTTAGGACTGGATCAGGTGACCCTGAATCCTCCTTTAGTTATGCTGCATTAGGTGAAGGCTGCTGGGGGATTCCCATGATGCACTGAGTGTTTCTTCTTCAGTCATCTTTCTCACTCACTATGTGTTAATAGACATCTCTGCACTGAATCATACCTGTTATTAATCCCTGTCTCTCTTCCACAGCATGTCTTTTGTCCCGACTTCCTTTCCTCACCGCGAACCTGTCGTGGCAAAAGGCCGTCCCTCCCTGAGCCTGGTTCTGCTGCAGGTTTCTTCCTATTAAAAGGGAGCTTTTTCTTCCTGCTGTTGCAAAGCACTTGCTCATAGAGGGTCATTTGACTGTTGGGTTTTTCTCTGTTGTGTTTGCATTATTTTTGGTCTTCATCCTACAATATAAGGAACCTTGAAGCAACTGTTGTTGTGATTTAGCACTATGGAAATAAAACCGAATTGAACTGAACTAGCAAGTGAGGACACAATCAAAACAGACATGAGAGATCAACTCAAAGTAACAAGAGAAAACAAAGGTCCAAACACAACGCAAAGTAGTCCCCTGATCTCCTGCACGTATTTCTGCAGAGGCATGGGATGCCCTGGAATGTTTTCTATGATTTTAATTTTCTGCTTCATACGCTGTGCTCAAACATATTATCTGGCATCCTTTCGTGGTTACAGTCAATAAAAACCTCCCATCATAAATCAGGCATGCTAGCTTGCTAGCTGCAATCATGGTTACATGGTATGTTAGGCTTGAGCTGAAAGCACAGCTGAGACTGACAAAAAAACATACAACAATGGCAGAAATTTGCTTACGTTCTTTGCTCAGTGACATGTTTGAATAATGTAAAGGAAAAACAGTTGATATATTTAGCTTAGTTGTTAAGATGGACTGGTCAGAGCAGTGTTTGTCACACAGCGTGGTGCCACAAAGTTCAGCCTGAAATGCTCTTGACAGAGGAACACCACTTTCAGCTGATCCCTGCTGGTTTTTCGCAGCATTTTCACAACAATTGAGCCAATCGCTTGAATGGAGAGATTACTTTGAACTCTGCTCACACTGTTCATGCTGGTAATTATCGTTTTTGTGTATTTGTTTGCCAGAGTACACATAGAGTACCTTCATGTGTTTGTGAATGCACATGTCTGCGTCTTATCTTGAGTCCAATACTACTGTGGTCATTCTGCTTCTTCACACAGCCAGCCGCATATATAAAAACATACACACACACGCACGCACACACACTGGTCCTCAGTTGCAGCCAGCAGACAGATGACCTTCTCTTCAAAGTGCTGATGTCCTGTTTCCTCCAAAGCCCTCAACACTTAGCCAGCAGAGCTCTGCAGACGAGCCGCTGCCGGGTCTGCTGTTGCTATGAGACAAATGGAAATCTGTCAGGGGAACAGTCATTGCTCTTTCTTAAAATGGTGGTGTGTTGTAAAATAATGCATCATGGAACATACAGAAAGTCCAGACACAATGAAAAATAACTTAATTAAGCTAATAACTTTTGGTCTGTTTTCCCCCCACAACTAGCTCCGAGATCACTTTTTCTTATAATTCAAAATGATTTAATTACAACGTATAAATTATATTCCATCTTAATTGTCATGCACTCATTTCTTTTTAAAAACAAAATGTTGCTGAATATTTCTGGGGAAACATTCCTTACTGCCCAGCTGTTCAGGAGTTATTACTCTTCTGGAAACTGGAGACTGTGGTTGCCCCTAAAAATCTATGATGACTTTTCTCCAACCGCTGCAAATGTGCAATGTGAGAACAACGGCATGGCAGGCAGGTTGTAAACCTGACAAACCAAGTCCAGCCTGAAAAGCACCTCACCCCGATTAGTTTTGAAGTAATGGAAACACGCAGTAGTGCAGAATGTGTCCGCTGGCCGGCCTGACGCTCTCGGCTCTACTGCCAGCTGTAAATGAAGTTGGATAAACTGCTTTTAAATTAGATGCTAGTTCAACTTTCGCTACTGCTCTTCACTGTGACTGAGTTTTTGGCTGTCAGCAGCCCGGCAGGAGAGATGCTCCATACGGTGAGAGAATTTTACAGCTGAACTATAAGCAAGACACAGTTTGACTTTTTCTGACTCTGGAAATCTGACAGGTTTACATCATATATTATGAATAAATACATAATAAAGCAGGAGTCAATCCAGAATAGGCTTAAGCTAGTGATACCAACTACAATTACAAAGGGAGGATGTAAATACATGTTCTCTCATATATCTAGTTAGATAAATAGTAAAATGATAAATGGACTCATCCTTATGTAACGTACTTAAGCTACTTAAAAACACCTTCTACTACAAGTTTCATTCACCCAGGGATACACATTCATACAGTGCCTTTATCTATACCTAAAGCACTAACAGTCACACAGACCTGCGCTAATGGATGGGTTTGGGGGCAACTCAAAGTTTAGTAGCGAGATGATATGCAAGTTAATCTAAATGTGAGCTGAAGCAGCAGCAGATCACACTGGTGCATTTATGACTTTGGTTGGATCTACATAAAGACATCAGGCTGCCTTCATCAGTGGAGATGCTGGAGTACCCTCAATATTTCTTGTTTTGCCTGCAAAAAATGTGCTTATTCTCTTTGGAACAGGACACATCCCATTTTCGCGTGCTTTTCCCCAAGAAAAGCTCTCTGATCTCTACTTCATTATTGTTTCAACACTCATCCGGATATGAGACTGCGATACTGCCAAGAGATGCTGAAAGGAGGAAAAGGAGAAGGAGATCATCAGGAAGACGGACAGTCAGACAATGAGAGAGGAAGAAGACAACAACAGGTGTGTATGTCTACCACAGTCAGATCGGCCAGATTATCTAAACGGGCATTCTTGACAACAACAGGTGTTTTTGTGTGTGTGTGTGTGTGTGTGTGTGTGTGTGTGTGTGTGTGTGTGTGTGTGTGTGTGTGTGTGTGTGTGTGTGTGTGCGCGCGCGTGTAGACACATTACAAACCTCAGGCTGCTGCGTATTCCATTTAATATAAGCTATTTTAAAGATTTTGGAGAAGCTGTAATTTTGCTCAGTCAGGTCACCTCTATGTAGAAACTGTTTTAGGACAATATGTTGCATCTGTATGCAAAACCTCAATTTGCAAAGTAACTTGTAGTAAGTACAGTATTCACATTCACTGTATTCAAAATATATTGATTGTGCTTCTTATTTAGGTGAACTGATAATCTCACATACAGTTTCTCAGAGGGCTCATGGTGGTGCTCAAGGGCACTTAAGCAAAGCAAGGAAATGCCAAACCCGTCACCTTCAAGGTTCAGGAAAATTTCAATAAGCACATGGCCATCTGCTGCCATTTTATAGAAGCTATTAGACCAACGCACACACATGCACGCACACACACACTATATACTCAGTTTGTTAGTCAGTCAGCACTCTCTGCCTACTCCCTAATTAGACTCTGTCACAACTCTGAAGAAATTACACAGACGAGCGCGTGCGTGCACACACATACACACACGTTTCTATCACTTAGGATTACACTGACTCATTACTTGAAGAATTACTGCACTGTTAACCTAAACTTAACCCAGTCTTAAACCAAGTCTTAATACTAAGCTTGACTTGTTTTTTTGTCACCAAAACAGAAGCAGTTCTACACAATGTGACTGTGTAAACAGTGTCATATCCACACAGTGTGCTTAATACTCTCTCACACACACACACACACACACACACTCTCATCAATCTCATGCTCACATGACTCCACCTCAGCGTCATCCAAAGATCGCCTAATCGAATCTGATGGGGAGGGAAAGTGAGTGACAGAGTGTGAGGGAGCGTTAATGTGTGTGTGTGTGTGTGTGTGTGTGTGTGTGTGTGTGTGTGTGTGTGTGTGTGTGTGTGTCAGAGAGACAGTGAGTGAGAGTCTGGGAAGCTCTCCAAAATAGGACGTACCCCCTCCAATCACCAGCTGTTTACCTCAGATAGCTCCCACTAAATTTGGAGGACCACACACACACACACACACACACACACACACACACACACACACACACACACACACACACTAAGAGTGTGACGGTTGCAACACAAAAAGAGAACACTTGCTGTAATATACTACATGCCTCATCACTTCTCTAAACACAGACACACAGTAAATCACACACTAAACTGTTGATATGCACTTCAGGAAAAGCACATGATTAACAAACGCAAACACAGGAAACCCACCAACAGGCCACCAGAATCCAGACACACACACACACACACACACACACACACACACACACACACACACGCACACACGCACACACGCACGCACTTTCAGAAAGTCAAGTTCCCAAAAACTATATTAATCCATCACACGTCCACAAATTGTGTCAAAATCCAATAAAATCTTAAAGAAACATTTCCACGCTGATATCAAAACTGAAACTCAAAAGTTCAAAACATTACAAGATGTAAGTATGCATTTTTTTATTATGCTGCTCAGCCACTGTAGAAGCAGAATGTTAAAACTTAAAAAGTATATTTTTTATGCGGCATTATGCAGCAGTTATCAACCTGGGGCAGCAAATGATTTATTGAACCAAAAAATACATAATTTCTAATATGCAAATGTCTCACCATGTTGTTAATCTTTGTGATAAATGCTCTTTTCCTGTGAAATAATAAATGTGTGCAGCCTCTAGCCTCCCTGCTTTTATTATTTGGATAAAAACAGCTTTAGTATTGTGTGCTGTCCAAGTTTTGGGCAGCCACTCAGTTGAATAACCAGCCTGTTAGTCATTAAATTAGTCATTAAACCATCCAGACTGCTTTCCAAGTTCAGCAACAAAAAATGGAAAGAAACTCGACACCGTACACTTCTACTTTGTTTCTGTCATGATTCTCAAAACAAAACAGCACCATCGCTTTAAATTAATCAGAGCAATTTCCAAATGTTTCATGATTAAATTGGAGTAGAAAAATAAGAATAAAACAGAGCTTGGATGGTTGAAAGAGTAAGCTAAACAGAAAGTGGTATAACATACCTACAATCAGGTGTACTATAGAACAATCAGTCAGAACCTCAAATTATTTACAGCTGAAATGAATCATATTAACCATTAATAAAGGGCTGGGAAAGCTTGTTCTTATCACTGACCCAATCATTACTGCAGACTTTGCAGCAGCAGCTTCCCCCATCACACCCATATACCAGGTTTCTTGGTCAGAAAATGCTGAAGATGCACCTAAACAAGCCATGTCAACAAGCTCACTGGGTCTTGCAACACATATCACCCAGTGGATGTGAACTGTGTGTGTTAAGTTGCTTCAGAAGTCTACATAACAGAACCACTCTGGTATGGTTATCTATCAGTAAGTTTGAGCTTTTAGGCGGTGTGAAAATGCAACATTGTAAAGAAAAAAGTATTCTTGATTTATAAGATAAGATCAAATTTACACTGAGAGCTACTTTAAACACAATAAAATCTATCCATACAGCACCTTTTTGGTTTTTCTATTAAATAAGCTACCTTTAAATCATATGCTAGTACAACCCCTTCTATTGCTGTTAACTATGACAGTGTTTGGCTGGCAGTGCCGTCAACAGCCCAGCTGGATTGTTGCTCCATAGAGTGCTAGTATCTTTCACCTGAACCATAAAGAAGCACTTTTTTTCTTTTCTGACTGATCTGAGGGTTTAGCATCATGTATGATGAGCAGTGACATTAAAATGCAGGACTAATGTCAGCTAAAGAAGAAGCTTGAAGTGGGATCGTTGCTCTACAGTGGTCCTGAACACTGCTGAAAAAAAACATACATTTTCTCAACCACTTGTCAAATTTAGGGTTCTTGGGGGGCTGTTATAGAGTGAGAGGACTGGTACACCCTTGACAGTTCACCAGTCCAGATGAACATTTTGGCTGTATGTCTGCCAGGTCTCTCTTGGAAATGAGATTTTAATCTCAATGAGATTTTCACCTGGATAAAAAAGGATTAATAAAATAAATTAAAAAACATATTTGTATCAGTTAGAAGTAGTAAATAAAGCACAATAATGAGTTGCTAGACACCAAACACCATCCAAATGATCTACCAGTCAACACGGCACATCCCTAAATCTCCTGCATCCATGCCTCCAAACATCGAAACTAAAACAGTAGCATGGCTTTAATGTTGTGGCTCAGCATATTAACTCTAACACCATCATACTTACAGCAAGGATCAGACTACACCACAAGGCATACAGAACAAATTACAAAATATCCTCTATGTTACATTATGTAATCACTCACTGTTAAATTGGCTAACAAACATATCAGAACACTTGTTGAGCCTGTACTAATTAACGACTGCAAGCCTTCACTACGAGATGCATGAAGTGTCAAGGATATTGGACAAATGGAGGTAGACCCAGATTTTTGGGGCAGGACAATGAGTTCCAAAAGTGTGATAAAAGAAAATATCCCAAGATCAGGAGATTTAAAGAAATCTTTTTTTAAACTTGTTTTATTAAAGAAAAAGAGCAACTACTCTGTGAGCAAGGCAGCCATTAAATCGGTCAGTCTGCCACTCGCTGAATCAGTTCATTAGTCAGTCAGTCTGCAGATTCACTAGAAATGGATGTTTTGTTGTTAAGGGGGATGCTCATTAGATATAAAACACACACAGACACACACAAGTACACACACACACAAAAGGAAGCTGCAGTCTCTGCGGACCTATTAGTGCATCTCCGTGTCATCTATCTGAGTTTAAGCTCTCTATTGTTTGTGACACATCACACACACACACACACACACACACACACACACACACACACACACACACACACACACACACACAGAGAAACAGAGAGGGCGAGATACAACTATGCAACCACCCCCTCAACACATGCACACACGCAGTAAACACTGCAGCACCTGTCAGTGCCTCCGGGGAGCTATATTGGTGTTTAGGAGCAGCCGTTATAGAAGTATACGGGCCAATTAAAACACACTCTTTTCTTGACAGGCTCAACACCCTGAAATCAGGCTGCGTCTGCGAATAAAACAAAACAGAGAAAGACTGACACTGCTTGCATAGAGAGGTGTGTGTGTGTGTGTGAGAGAGTGTGAGTGAGAGAGAGAGAAAGAAAGAGGGAAACCAAGAAAGACAGCAGTAGGTAGCTGAGAGCCACACCAGGTGGTGGATGTGCCTGTTTGCTTAAATCACAACATGCTGATGCGTGTGTGCGTGTCCATGAGTGTGTTTGTGTGGGCATGTGTGCACGGCAGATGGTGCGTGACGACTGTATTGCTCCCAGCAGCACAGCTGTCCAAGGCAATACACCCTGGACACACACCTCTTCATCGAGTTAAATAACATCAACATACAGACGCACACACACACACACACACACACACACACACACACACACACACACACACACACACACACACACACACACACACACACACACACACACACACACACACACACACACACACACACACACACACACACAAAACACTCTTCAGCCTTTCAATAATTACATTTTTAGAGGTTTCATTCAAAAATATGGATTGTTTAATACACAATTTGAATTTGCATAAGTCATGAGTCAAAATCAAAATGTGTATTAAAGTATCCATATTTTTGAGGGCCATCTGGACCCTTTTGTTCTGTGTGGGGATTGTGTGTTACTCCTGTGCCTGTCGGTTCTCTCTGGGTACTCCGGCTGGGGAGAACAATTATCCATCATAAAATTATACTTAGTGTTGCACAGCATCACATTTTACTTATGAAATCTGTACTGTTGGGGCAGGGGGGGTGGGGGACTGAAAATCATTATCATTTCTGATTAAATTTAGATTTCCTGCGGGTATCCTAGTCCTTGCAGTTTTTTCCTTTTGTATATGATCTGAGTTCCAGACTGGGTTGAGCTGGTACCATCTCCACCCAAGGGTGTAGACTTCAGTTTCCTGCATTTCAGCCACTGCACCTGCTTCCCATCAGCCTCATCTGAAGCAGTATATATAGACCAGCTCAAGTCTCCTTTCCCTTAGCAGATTGTCAAACTCCTCAGTGTGGTGATCAGGCTCCTAGATGGCTTCCATGCATGCTAGTATTCCCAGTGTCTAAGCTTGTGTTCTCCTGTCTTACAGAGTTATCTGTGTGTCTGGCGGGGAACCTTGCAGCTACATTTATTCCCAGAAAAACTGTGGATCCCTTACCTCTTGTCCTCATCTACCGTCCACCCTCCAACGTCTCAGTGACTTCAAGAACAAATCCCTCGCCTTCCACAGTACAACCATCTCCGTCTCTCAAAGTAAACCAGACTCTTCCAATCCAAACTATAGTAACGTGCGCAGACTGACCCACCTTTACTCGATCCATGAACTCTCCTGGATGGCACAGTTTCCGATATCATAAACGTGTTGCATTCAATCCTTTTTCAGACCCACATTTGCCAATAAACTCTATTTTGAATATTACCCAGTCCATCTTGGATCCTGCCTTAAGAGTGTACCATAATACTAACATCACCACTAGCATTGAAAGTGGGCCCTCGTTTGCTTTGCTTCCACTCTGCACTGTGCCACCCAACTGAAAAAAAATGCCCCTTTTTAGACGTGTGATGGGTTGGTAAACCATCCTGGGTCCACCCTGCCTTTCACCCAACGAAAGCAGGAATAGCCTTCAGCCTCTCCACGATCCTGAACTGAATGGAATTTGAACTCCTACCAAATGGCAGTTGCTGAGGGAATTCAGTTTTATATACCTACTGTAGCATGTAAGCTAAATAGGTTTGCAAGTAATCACTGTGTCACTGAGCTTTCCGTGTATCCAGATCCCCAGTGTCACATCTGAACAAAAATAAATAAGCTGAATAATTAAGAATATGACTCATGGCTGTTTGAGCAGCAGGTCTTCCTTTTCAGGTACGATACAGCCTTACAACCTTCTGCTAACATGCATGCTTTCGTACATACATATAGCTCAACATTAATGGCAGAAAAATGAAGCCAACAGAGAAGTACCAAAAACTGTAGTTCTTCTAATAGCCACTTGGAGTCAATCAGTAGACTCGCCTGTGTAACTGCAAACTGGTACAACAGGCACTTTTGGGCTCTGTGGCTAGTTTTCCACTTCATAGGAACTTTACAATACCATACCATACAATACCAACTTTTAAATCTTTTTTATAATAACTCATCCACTTACAGTTAGTTAGGGCTTAAAGTTAGTGTCATCTTTTACATACAGTCTTTGGTGTTTATGGGAGCCATCATTGTTCCACTTGAATATCAGTGTTTTTGTTAGATCAGCCCAAATCTTCTCTCACCTGTGTTCTCATTTAGTTTGGAAATAAACGTCAAGATGTTAACAAGTGACAGCAACCTCATGCCTCGTCGCGCCCACAGAGGACATTATACGCTTGATAATTGTGTGCAGGAGTTTTGTGGCTACACAAACACAGACACACACTGATGTAAATCAGATGTGTGGTTGACAGCTACACAGATACAGCAGCCAACAGTGACTGAATTAATCTGATGAAGTGAGAGGCATACGGCGGTAACACTATTAAGTGGGATTATTTACTTGCAGCGTGAATCCCTCTGATTTGGTGAACAGGGAGGCAGGAGGAAATATACACTGAACAACTCACATTAAACATTTTGCACTGACAGAAGAAAAATAAATATAACAGATGATATTAAAACATTCTAACAACCCTTCTGTGACACAGAGGAGGAGGAAGGAAGATGGAGCCAGCTGGAATAACTACACTGATAATAATAATAACAACAACAACAATAATAATAATAATTATTATTATTATTATGATATTATGAGGTACTGCCCGCCTGCTCTAGCTTGAACATAGCTGCTGAAAAAATGTGATTTATTTTGTCCTTAATTTTTACACTGCACCAATGATGTGATGAGTAGATTTACACTTTGAGCCCTGCAGTCAAACCTGCACTTAAACAGCTGCTGAATCAACCTATAATTCAAAATGCAAATGATGATTTTCCCCTTCTGCT
This sequence comes from Oreochromis aureus, assembly GCF_013358895.1. Taxonomy (NCBI): domain Eukaryota; kingdom Metazoa; phylum Chordata; class Actinopteri; order Cichliformes; family Cichlidae; genus Oreochromis; species Oreochromis aureus. The sequence goes on along the minus strand of NC_052956.1, from coordinate 22,505,291 downwards.
TATTTATAATATTTCCTGCATGCGTCAGGCTAAATAAGTCAGCTCAGCGAAAGTCACACATGCAAACGTGAGAAGATTTTAAGTTTTGCAACTGCACAAAGCATGAATGCATGAATTTGTGATGAATTCCCAAAACATTTTCCAACTTTACATAAGAAGAGTTACACAATAAGAAGAAAAAATAAATCAACACTGCGACATTGATCGCTACATAATACCACAAGTATCTGACACAATCTGACATATAATATTCAAGCGGTAATAAATATGTATCAGCCTAATATTTCTGTCCAGTGCCCATATAGCCTGCTGCATTCCCCTCACATATAGAAAACCAGCAGTGTGCAGTGCAGCAGAGATATTTTTCCTTATATTCACACTAACATGGTGAGTCTTCTGCTCGGGGTAAAACAAGACGCCGGGCCGTTTATTTCAACATGCAGCAAAGAGACTAAAACTGATGCAATTAACAGGAGCAGAAAAGAACAAGAGGAAACAGCAAATGTTGCTGAACCGGGGTGAAATATTGTTATAATGTACCTCCTGTCGTGAAAATTTAATTTCCATTTAGACATGAATAGAGTCAAAACTAATCTAATTTAATCTGCCCTCTCTTCTATTTCCCCCTAATGTCTCTTCTCCTTGCCATTGCTGCCTCTTTTCCATCCTTTCATCTTCTCTCAACTCTTCACCTCTCTCCTCCGCTTTCATCCCCCTCTCCCCTCACCCATTTCTTCACCTTCTACTTCTTTTACCTCCCCCCCTTCTTCTTTACCATCCCTTCCTCTACTATTTTTACCCCAACTGAGGTTTATTAATGAGGTGCAAGTTTTTATATTGTGAGAGAGACGAGCGGGGGCGGGCGGTGGGGGCAGAGAAACAGATAAAAACAGAGCAAGTGAGAAAGATAAGAGAGAGATGGAGAACGAGACAGGGAGGCTGAGAGAGGTAGGAAATGAGTGAGGCGGATAGAGAGAGGGAGGACGAGGTGGCCGTTGGGTTTTTATAATTGGCTGTCTATGACTCAGAAAGGGTAAGTACAGTATCCCTCTGACACACACGCGAACACACACACACACACATACATTCAAAGAGATCACATTTCCACTCTTGCCTCCCCTAACATGACATGAAGTCAGCTTCTGAAGCCTCGGGGCTCTGAACATTTAAATTATCTCCTATCTCCTCGGCTCACTGTGGGCTAAAGATCACAGATTCAGCTTCACAGCAGCAGCACCGACTTTCATTTCCTCCTGATTCGCCTAATTAGCATCGCTAACGACTTCCCCATACAATGTCCCTGTTTTAACCTGTGTATTAACCCATACAAGGATATTGTAAGTAGCTTTTACTCTTACTGATGGAGTAGTGCCATCCCTGTTGGCAGCAAGAACATTATCTTCCATTTTTAAATGCGTGTGTTTATCTGTGCGGGAACCATCTGGACTGTAAAATGCACAGTGCAGTGTCGTTGTGTTATATTAGTACAACGCAGGTATCAAATAAACCTATTAAGCATGTCAGATGAATGAGATTTTCACATAATCATAAGTAATGCAAATTGCAGGTAATTACCTGATCACCAACTAAAATAATAAAGGCTGCAAATTAATATAATTAAAAAAGCCAGTTATGACATTTATGACCTTTTTCAGTTTACCTACATTAACAGTAGAGCTGACACTGGCATATTTAAAAATAAGAAAAGTCATGTGCATCTCTCCATTGTATACCTACATTGTATGATTGTAGAAAATAATAGAAAGGGGTCCTACTTTTAACCTGATTTATGGCCTCTGTGAATTATTCAGTTCATATTCTTGTTGTTCATTTTAAGCGTGCTTAGTGTATTGTGTATTGTGTAAATATTAGAATGAACTTGATAAAGCAGGGTATGCTTTTGGGCTGTGGTTACTTTGTGATTGACAAGTTGGGTTTCTCAGTATGACTTGTCCCTTAAAAAAATGCTCGAAAGCAGTAATCTTTTATCTTTTAAATACAGGTACACCAGGTTCATCAGTGACCTCTATAATGATTCAAATGACTAAAAAACTTTTAATGTGATGGTTTTTGATGTGTTATCTACAGTTTTACAGGAGGTGGATAACTTGAGTTTGTTGTGAAGGTTTTGCCATTCATAAACCGTGAATCATGAACTGTATAGCATTATAGTATCCTAGAGTCAAATGTGGTGCCATCCGTTTGACAGCTGAAGCTTGACTGAAACTGTGTCATGCAACAGGACAAAGCAAGGGCACCATCAAATCAAGGTTGCAATGGCCCAGCTAAAGTCCAAACATCAACCTGACAATGAGCTGTGCATAAATTGATGTGCACAAACCTCAGTGAAGAGAAAGAATGTAAGAAGAGTTTAAATAAGTAAATTCTTTATTTTGTCAGAATCCATCCTTCAGGTTGCTTAAAAACATAACTTTGAGAAACTGAACTTTCATGATTAAATTAAGATGACATAAACAATCTTCGCTTTAGAAATCACACTTTTGTTTTCAGTATCAGTGACATCGGTACTGAGAGGCTTTAAAAATACAACTGAAAATAATAACAGTAACCTAGCTCCCAGGTGAAAACTAAGAGAAATGAGCAGCTCCTGACCTTGAGTTAGAACTATTTTGTTAAACTACACATTTTAAGATCAAGAATTCACTTCCATGATTACAAAACCCACATTTTAAGCATCTGACCAAAAGAATAGTGCAAGTGTCTCTCTGGTGAGGACAGTACTACAAGATACTTTGAAACTGAAGAAATCCAAACATAAGTTCAATATGTACTATCATTAATTTTACAGACAGTACTTCATGTTTCAGAGAGGCAGACAAACATCAGGACGCTGCATACTGTTCTTATTCTAGTAAGCAACAGTCTCCCTCTGATCTATCATTAAAAAAATCCCTCCTAAGTGGTTTCTTCATAAGACCGTTGTGTCTGTCAGAGTTAATGATGTACAAGAAAACCTGTGTACACCTGCTGCACTCAAGGAGCAGAGAGACTGAGACATATTTGTAAAAAGTGAGCAGCAGAAAAGTTGGTTCCTCTTTAATGAAACACCCTACATGCATCAGACTCGCCCTGCTAGGTAGCTGCTCCTTAATATTCCCAAAGCTTTCACAGTTGTAAGTAAAACTGGCTTTTCTCATAAAGGACCCCGGGCAAAAGGCAGGAAGAACCTACAAGGCCTAATTAAATGAGACATGCTACCTTCTGTTCAGGACTAAAGAACCGTGTTGAAGTCACTTTCACAGGAAGTTTGTGTCATTGTTTCCGATTCCAGCAGACAAAACTTTCTTCTCTCCTTATGTTCATGTGGGATTGTTATTGATGATACCGCAGTCCTGCTTTAGTCTGTCTTGTAATAAAACTATTGGATCCTTTGGGATATCAAGCAAGAAGTAAGACCTGATGCTCTGTGTCCAGGCAGAAATGCAGAGATACAGTATAGGCATTTGATCAGACAGTCCCTGTGGGCAGAGTGCAAACTGTGGTCAATCTATAATAAAACTGACCTTCCCAATTAGTCTGCTCTTTCTGGATTATCAGAAACCGCAGATCTCACATTTGCCAAAGTGCAGCGCTGGATGGTTTCTTGTGAATGAACAGTGCATTTAAAAAAAACATAACAGTAAAGAGGCCATGACGCAGTCATTACAACTGTGTGTTCTTACTGCCTGTTTACCCCGTGTCTCAAAACAAAACGCGTTTTATCCAAATTTATGATCCAAATGACAACGATTAGCTTCACTTGCGAATGAAACGTAATGACTCACCATGCTGTGAAGTTAGATGAGCCTTCCCAGCTCTTGTTAATAATTTACACTGCAGCCTCAATCATTTTTGACCCATGGGGGAAAGTAAAAAGAACTACACAGATGCTCTGCTACACATTCGCACGAGGCTCACTGTAAACTATGATTCGATGACTGCTGTGTTTGGAGAAACATGGACCATAATTTGTGGTGCACATTTGCATGGTGCTGTAAACACAAACAATCACAGCAGTTCTTAGAAATGACTAAAGGAATAAAAAATCCTATATGTGAAGAGGGTTTTTATTGTGAAGAAAATAACATTTGCTTTCTTGTCTGCTGGCTTTGCGGGAAATAATTCAATGATCTTAGGTGAAGAGGCAGAACCACCGGCTCTAGCAGTTTGGCTGTGGTCTGCACAAAATCCAGGCAATCCTTGACACCATAAGTGCGTCTCAACCTTTGTCACGGAGCGCTCCTACTCCGCTCCGGCTCCGCATTCAATGAAATACCATTTGACAGAGTCACACATCTCATCAAAACATCGGAGTCGCTTTCATTTTGAGATTTTCAGTTTTTCACACTCTACTAACCCTTGGTAAAATCGCTTCTTTTTGGTGAACAGCTCACAAGCAGTTTGGTCCCATATTTGGTGAATTGATTTTTGGGCCATGTGACCTAATTCCTCCTGGAAACCAAAGACTGAGAAAAAGCTGTGAGTCAGAAAAACATCAAAGAAGAATGTGTTTACGGTTTATTTATCAGTGAAACCTCATGTTTTAGTGCCACGCCGTGATGCGTTACATTCTGCAGTTTAGGATTCAGGTGGAAGTATGTTTAGTGCCTGTATTTTATTTTACTGCATTTTATTTTATTGTAATATTTTTACATTTTATTTATGGGGCGACATGCTGTTCCCCCAACGACAACAAAGAATGTCCAAAACACGTCTTACAAAAAGAGTAAAGGTAGAAGAAATATAGTGGATTTTTTTAAAAAACAACACCAACAACAAAACAAAACAGATTTGTGACAGGTTCACGTTGTGCCCCTCCTCTCACCCAATGACAGCTGGGACAGGCTCCAGTCTAGCCATGACCTTAAATTACACAGAGTTTAAAAAAATGAATAGATGGATGGATGGTTTTTGAAAACTCTCTCTGTGACTTATGGCACTATCACATTCTACAGTCAAGGCCAAAAGTACTGACAGTAGCACCCCTGCCAATATAAACATTTTATTTATTTACCAATAAACACTTTTAAAACTTACAAAATCCTTGTCACTGTTCTTCACTATATGATAGAAACATCATAAATAATCTAAATAAAAACTCAAGTGGAAAAGTTCTTGAGGAACAAACTTTGTGCCACTGCCAAAAATTCTGGTTACAACTGCATTGCCTGTATATAAATTTTGGACTTTTTATATTTTAACTTCTTTCAGAGTTTGATGAATTATCAGTGGAAGAAGCAGCAATTTTATACCATTGGATGTGCAACGTTTGGTCATGCTGTTGGTTTTAATATACAGTATATAAATGTTTGACATTAAGGACAGCAGTAAAGACAAACTAAGTTTTTGAGCATCTTATAAAGTGCATATTCATGTTGTGTCTTACTTATATTGTTAGCCATTCTCTTCATGCCCCATCCCATTATGTTAACGCGGTTACATTAGTAAAAGATCGAGAAAAAAAAAGTGAAGACAAAACAACAACAACAACAAAAAATCATAACCATTATGCAACCATTCAAGAGCAAAATACACAAAAACATCAACTTGAGCTTAACGGTCCCCAGAGGGAAGCTTGCAGTCTGCTGAAACACAAAAACAAACTGCATCACAGTGCACTGCTTCTAAGAAATATAATGAACACAAAAAGAAACTAACCAAAAATATTTCCATTCCCAACATAATGTATAACAGCACAGTTTTCCATGTAAACTTTACTGTAGTGTCTCTGTACCGTCTGTGCTCCCCTCTGCTCGCCTCCCACCCTCTCACTGCTCTTTCTGCCTGTAGCAGAAGCAAAACTCGTAACAGTAATTGATTCCCACGCCAGAATAAATGACACACATCTATATTGTATTCATCCCCGCAGCATTCGGCATGCCCCTTAGCACGAACATGACCCCCACCAACAGAAAAACATACACATAATAACACACACCGAGCTGGGAAATAGTATCTTCCTGTCCTGAGGACGAGATATTGATTGAACCGAGCCGAGCACAGAGTTTCGATTTACACATTTAGAGTTTGACGGCAGCCGTGTCGGCCATTTGGCTGTCGTTAGCGGCAAAATGCTCATAACTTACAGCGTAAATGGCTCAACAGGAAATGTAAGCCTTCTGCTTAGTCTAACAGAGGAAAGGAAAAGGAAAGACAATGAAGACTTTTGTTTGAGTGCAGATTTAGCCATTTAAAATCACTTACAAAAAAAAAAAAAAAAAAAAAAGACTTGTATGAACAGAAATTCTGCTCAATCCATTTTACTTTCACAGCAGTTTGGAAGCTGCAGAATTCAATACGCTGGCAGGAGACAAGGGTCATTTGTACTTGTGTGGGCTGCTTGTTTTTCCCTGTTTTCAGCTGCAGGTGAGTGTATGTGGGAGCCTGCGTGTCCTCAGTTTTGTTTTGTGATGTCTTTTTTAAAAAGCTTCAAAAATCTCTTGACACACCTTTTGTGCCTGAGAGCGAAGCAACACAAAAAAATTAAGCAATTCATTCTCAGGACGATCGCTTTAATGACATCCATCAAGACTGAATTCCTTTTAAGGTGCTATTCTAATGGTTCTCAGTCTCACACACACACACACAGGCTCATAAGTTACACACAGAACAGAAGAAAGCAGTTAATAGTAAAGTAATGAAGAGTTACAGCATAAACTCTTTATTAGCCTCTCATCGTTCATAAATCACTTAGAAACCAATTTCATATCAAAGCAGGAAAGAAGAGAGAGGGAGTCTTGATTGAAGAAAAGAATTAGCAAAGAAGAGGTGAGAAGAAGATGAAGGAAAGAAGGAGTCATGAATCACTGGAGAGAGTGCACAAGGGAGGAAGGATGAGAAGGACCTGGTTTGGAAAAGCAGTTGGTTAAGCAAGAAAGGGATGAGAAAGAAAAAAGGGAAGAGCAGAGAAAAAAGGAGGGTTAGGTGAAGAAAGTGTTAGAACAAGATGGCAAAGAAGGCAGATTAGACAACGGGATGAAAAGCAAGGAGTGAGTCGGGGATTACGAGAGTGCTGCTGTGACAGAGGAAAGAGAAGGAAGAGGAAAACCAGATGAGTTAGGAGGGAAAGGGATGTAGACTGTGGGCGTGTATGGGTGGGAGCGAGAGAAAGTGCACAGAGGTGAAGGCAGCTCCATTAAATGAGAACTGAAAGTGTCCTTGAGCAAGGCACTCCAAATGAAACACAGTGCCACTCAGTGAAGATTATTTTCTATTTTGTTCTATTTTTAAAATTCCCAGAGAGGCTACCAGCGGTGCTTGAAGTAAACAGAGAGAAAAATGCCACCTGTGAGTTACTCATAGGATATGTTAAATAGAACTACATAAAGGATGATGTTCTGACCGTTTTTAAAAGGCTCCTCCACTTTAAAATCCAATTAAGTTTTCTTGAATTTTATCTCAGGAGGTTTCAGTTATCATACACATAATAACTGGGATAAAAAGGAGTCGTTTAAACCTGTGCATTAAGTGACACGCAGCCTGGAATTAAGCATTACACCATCTCCTTTCCAGGAAACTAACTAGTCTGAGTTAGATTGAGGCCTGCCATGCTACTTAAACAAGTGAAAAAGTGTTTTCTAAGTACTCAGTTGGATGTAGAGGTGGGAGTTGGGAGCATGACTGTGCAGTGGGAGCAAAGTGTTGTTGAAACTGAGAGAATTGCAGAACAAAATGTTTAATTCATGGATGGATTTAGTCTCTTGTGGCTGGAAAATCCATCTCTTACTTCCAGGTGGGAGGACGTGCAGCTAGTGTGAATTTGATGGTTGTTTGATTTCTTTTTGTTGTGCAGGTTGGTGCGAGAAGAGAAGCAGACTATGTTTTCACATGGGGTTATAGGTGCTCTGTGCTGCCTCAGTAATGCAGTTTTAAAACAACAGCATCAGCAACACTGCACATTATGCACTGCACTAAACCAACACAGATTCTGCACCATATAGCAAAGTTTTCTTTAAAGTTTAGGCACATTGGAGTTTATTTCTTAACATTACAATCAGCAAGAATTTGAAATTAACGGTGGGCTCAGACTCGCTCTAACCAACTCTGAAATCAGGTTGCATCAGGAACATGCAGAGAAAATCTTAGACTTTCTTCTCTTATATCCCAAAGATGAAAATTATACACACTCTTAAATAATTTAAACTTTAAACAACAGCATAACCACACTACAGCATGATATTAATATCATTACACCAGAGGGAATTTGTGTTATTGCATCTGTAGATGTAAACAAAGATGCAGACTAAAAAGTAAGACATCAATTTTCTTTAGCTTATCCAATACACAGCCAGTACACAGCTACAGGAAGTTTGGAGCCTATCCCAGCTCCTATGGGGTGAGAGACAGGATACACCCTGGACAGGTCACCAGTTTGTTGTGGATTTAGATTTCTACCCTGGGCAATTTAGAATCCCCAGTTAACCTAACCCCACTAATTCCATGTCCTGGGACTGTGGGAGGAAGCTGGAGTACCTGGTAAGAACATGCAACAGAAAGGTTGATTTGAACCCAGGACCTGTGAGCACCACTGCGCCACCATGCTCCCCCTTTTCTATCTATTAACACTGATGAATGCATTGGGAGCAACTTGGGGTTCAGTATCTTGCCCAAGGACACTTTGGCATGCAGACTGACCAACCAGACCACAAACCTTCCAATTAGTAGATGACCTGCTCTACATCCTGAGCCACATCCACACCAAAAAGATCTTGTTGCAGCAATATTTTTTTAAGTGAGGAGAAACCACAGCAGGAGGCTAAACACATGTAGAATATAAAGTGTTTGAAGAGCTGCAGTAGGCAGAGATTGACTATCCATCAGTGAGACCTGGAGGTGATTTTTCTAACCGTTATAGCTGTCAACCATATGCAATCTAACGTTAGCTTCAAAGGCTACAATGTTTGATTGCTGACCCTGTTAGCTGCTCCAGGACCGACGACCAACAGATCAGACTTATCCTTACGGAGGGGCATGAATCAGCTGACTGAAGAATGAGAATGAATAGAGGGGTACACCATGCACAGGCTGCCAGTCCAACACAGGGCTAACACAGAGAGACGGACAACCAGACAGTCTTACGGGCTTACCTCCAGTCTGTTTAGAATCAGAAATAAATCCAACTTTCTCCATGATTTCTTTGAATTGTCCTTGCTCAGAAAGGGTCCGGCTAGCCGACAGTTTTGCTGTGAGGAGACAGTTCCAACCACTTCACTTCAATATCACCAGGGAGTAATGCTGTATAGAGAAATTCGGAGGAGTACCAGAAATGTACCCTGGGCAAGATACAGATCCCCAGTGCATTTGTCAGTGTTTGTGATAGTTAGAAAGTGCTTATAGGCATTTAATAAAATGCTGCATGAATATATCCGAATAGCTTGTAGTAAAAGAAGTGCTTTGAGTGCACAGTGAGAGTAGAAAAGTACTACATAAGTACCAGTCCATTTACTTATGATGAAATGCAGCTTTTGACAATGATGTGTATAAAATTGTGCAGAATAAGTGCAGTTCTCAGTGGCTCCACCAGGAATGGCAAACAGTTTTGAAATAAAACTTTTCCATGTGGCTGTCATCATCATCATCATCAGGCAGCAGTAACACGGTCACTATGACCTGCCCCCGAAGTAATTGCAGAGCTGCTAGATGGAGGAATTCAGCCACTGAACTAATCTCTTTCCTCCATCTCAGCCAACCAACACACTGGTACAAGCAGCTTGTTGTTTAGCACTCGACAAGTCCTCTTATTAACTTCTGTCTCATTATAGGCTCTGTCTTCTTGGCTCTCTCTTGTCATTTGGATTTTAAATTCCTAATAAGAAACATGTTTGATATTATCAGGACAGCTCGGATGGGTCAGCAAGCAGTTTAAGAGATGGAAACTACTTCACTGAGGGGGAACAAGCAAAGGTCTCTATTCGGATTTCTTATTATTTGATTGTCTGGAGAGGTGATGTTATGATGTTAGCTGTCCTAACTTGTATGTACAACGCATACAAGCATTGTTAATTTGATGTTTTTTGTTTAATAATGTCAGGACAGTCAATTCTACAAAGTCTCTGCTTGGCTTTGTTTCACTAACGTCAGCTACGTGTGCAATCACAGCTGTTCTTGGTCTGGTCGTCTGGTTAATCCAGGGTCGAAAATATAAGAAAAAACACAGAGATATAGCTGAGGAGGCCAAAAGAAAATTTCACTCCTACTTGCACACACAGACGCAGAATCACAGACTGGAAACATTTTGGAATAGACCTTGTATTAATCTGCAGGCAGAGCCAACGGAGAAGCTCCTGGGAGGCTATTAGCTTCAGGACTATTCAGCACTCCATTTGGATTATGCTGCACTGGGACGGGGATTAAACGAACTCTGCTGCCACATTACAATAGATCCAGCAACCCTCGCTGTACCACTGGGTCACCTTTGAATACAGCACAAAAGACACTCAGATACAAAAGATATTTCAGTTTTTTAATAATATTAAGTTTTATGGTGATTTCAATTTGTGTCCTCACACCGTTTCTTTTGTGCCTTTTGCTGTGCACGACCTGTCTTGAATTAAACATGATTTGTTCTAGTGCTAGTATGAAAACTGAAATCATTCATATATGTATGCACAGAGACATACGTTGCCTCTGACTTTGCATTATTCGGTATTATAATGAAATATCAATGTGCCCAAAGGCTCTTCAAACTGTGCACAGACTAGAAGGGACGCTAGGCAGCAGGAAAACTAATATCTGAAGCAGTAAAACCTTTGTGTTGAGGTCCTAGCTCCCACATTGAGGGACTGAGGATGTCCAGCAATGTAGCTGGTCTGCAGCACCAAACCACCCATAATAACAGTAAAGGACATCCGGAGGAGTATTAAGCTTTTTCTTTTTTATTCAGCAGTCACCGATGCATGTGTGCTGACAGGACCTTTTTCTTTAAAGTATCTTACATACATTACAGTGGGGGCATTCAGAGTCACCCACACTCAAGAAGGTTATTTATTCAAATAGTACAGTAGAGTTGAGCTTCGGATAGGAATTTACATTTAGAGTATTTCAAGGTCCACGTGAGTTTGTTTCTCTTGCCCGAAAGTATTGCAGCCAGTGACCTTAAACACCAATGTGGCAGGAAGGACGGCACCAATAAAAATGAGTTTTAGATAAAAAGATAAAGAAAAAAATAAAGTTCAGTTTTCCAGCGTCAAATTGCCTCATATCTCTGCATCACAAGTCGTTTTGCTTATCAGGCCATCTGCCCAGCAGTCAACACCATCTCTCTTCATTTACATCCCTTGATGTGTTCACAAGCAGATTCAGAGTGAAAGAGAGAATGCAAAATGAAAGTAAAGGGCTGAATGCAGGAGGAAAAGAAAACAATAAAGGGAATGAGAGAGCAGCGAGGATAAAAAGCAAATGTCGGTCGGAATCAAAGCGAACAATCAGAGACCTGCTCCTCATTTCCTGGACCAGCTTCGGAGGCTGAGTCGGATAAAGGAAGTGAGCGTTGTTAACATGGAAAGTCCCATTTCCGCCACACTGACAGCCACGTGGGGGACTGCTTTGCTTCATTTATTGTCATCTGCATTTTTAAGAAAACACCATGCTCCAGTCTGATGCCACAAAGTAGCAAGTAAAGAGTCATTATGTTTAACGGCGGGCAACTCTTTCTGCTATCTAGATAGATAGCAGAAAAAGTGTGACTGTAACCAAAACCATTTGAACGAATAAATGAGGTCTTTGAACCTCCAGCTGATCCATTTATCCAAGCATGACTATCAAAACTGTAAATTCTTATTGCTGAACAAATATCAACTGCAAACACCCCATGTCTATTCTAATAACAGCAGATAATTGATTTCTAATACAAACCTGATTAGGCAGGATATGTTAAAAGCAGTTAAACGGTGGAGATTAATTTTTCCCATTATTTTAGATGCCACTAAGAAAGGACTTAAGATTGGAGCATATTAGCTAAAAGGAAAAAGCAGGTGATTGCAGTGGGCACAAAACCCACAAACTGCAAATTAAAATTTAGAGAAAATACTACGGGTCTCTTTTTTTTCTGCATCATTAAAGCTCTAATCACCAGGCCTAGAGGTTGGCTAGCAACCACTGGCCATTAGGGAAAAATGAGCATTCCCCAAATGGTTAGTGTAGAAACTCACAGCTACAGCTCAAGTATCGCAGGCCTAGACACCAGTCAGCAACACATCGGTAGCCAGTGGTAGCCAAAAAGGGGGAAAAAAGTATTTTCTTACCTGCTGTTGACTAGGTGGTGGAACCGTCAACAGCATCTTTTGAAGTGGTGGCACCACTTTTAGTTTGCAGTTGAATGTTCTCCATTTACAGTGTTTTTTTCAATTTTTGTGCTACTGCTTGGCTAACCACTAGTGTGAGTGTTTGCAGACAAGTTGGCATCTTTGATACAAACTACAGGCAATTTTTGTTGCAAGGGATTTCACCCAGCGACACACAGCAATTTTCAACAACCACTTATTATTATATTTTGGGAACATATACATATGAATATTCAGTTCTTCATTACAGTTTTTACATTTTTGAAATTTCCTCAACCAGAATCAAAAGAACAGGTGTTCTTTTTAAGCCTATCAATCATATCTGTCAAATTGCATTCATTTTAAATTCAGTTAAAATACAAAAGCATCAAGTATTAAGTGAACTACACAGAATTATGGTTCTACAAGCAATGTAAACAATGAATGTGTCTAAAAAAGTCTACCTCATCATAAATTTACTCGCTGGAGAGAGAAAAGGAAATGCTTGGTACTCCGTTGACTTTGTTTTGTGCAAACCTGGCTCCAAGTCAATTCCTTCTGCTAGGATAAACTGATACTAAATGCCTATAACTTGCTGTGTGGTAGGAATCACTAATGAGGAACAAAAATAAGTTTGCATAAATGATTAAATAAAAAAATGAACCTTTACAGAAGTCGATAATAAAGGCACAAAGACACGCGGGATCCATTTCAATTACTGCACCGTACTAATACTCACTGTGAGCCTGTGAGCAACGACATTTTGTAACTGATACAAAGTCAAAGATCCAACAGTCAGTTTTGGATTTCTGTTTCTGTAAGACAAGCTGTTGCATTTTGACCGTGCATCTTCTGACAGTGAAAGCCATAAAGTGCATCTTTTTTTTAATGTGATACCTCAGATACCTCCTGCAAAAGTAGATAAAATGACATCTTCATTATTTATCTACAGATTTCTAACAGCAACCTTTAAAGATTTTTCCAGTGTGGATGGATAAGATACTGCATTGAAAAGATTTGGATTTCATTCATATTCCCTGCATCCCGGTGGACTGAGAAAAAAAATTATCTACTACAAACTTCACTCATTTAAAATATTCCGCTTATCCAGGATCGCAGGAGGGGCTGGAGCCTATCCCAGCTACCGTAGGGCGAGAGGCAGGGTACACCCTGGACAGGTCACCAGTCTGTAGCAGGGCTAACATAGGTACAGACAACCATTCGCACACACACATATGGGCAAGTTAGAATTAGCAGTTGACCTAACCCCACCTCTTTGCACTGTAGGAGGAAGCTGGAGTACCCAGAGAGAACCCACGCAAACACGGGGAGGACATGCGAACTCCACAAAGAAAGGAAGGCCCCACCCAGGAATCGAACTCAGGACCTTCTTGCTGTGAGGCATAAGTGCTAATCACCGTGCTGCCCAAGGGCAAAATAAATAGATGAAAAGAAAAACATATTTGTGAAGCTCCTAAAAGACTAAAAGTATGAGAAGACCTAACCCAACAAAGTCTTTCTACTCTACTAATTTCCATCTGTGTACAGCTGTCTGTCTTTCACATTCAGACAGTTTATTACAGTGGGACACTTGATTAGATGGAATTAGTGATCTGCAGCCTTCATCCTTCAGAGGTTGAAGGCTCTGTTAGTAGGGGGCAGATCGATGCACTGTTAGCTTCTGTCACCACAGCCTATGATTCTTCTGCACTGCCTCACAGACCTACAATCTCCTGCTCTGCTGTGTAGTTTGAAGGTCAAAGGTCATAACCAGGGTTTAAAAAGGGTAAAGAAAAAATTTATATACATCTATATACACACAAAATGCTAGAGATTTATTCTGAACTTCAACAACAATTAAAAGTGAGAGGACTATTTGTGCTGTTGGCATCATCTCTTATCAAAACAAAACGATCCTGAATGTTGTGACAACGATGCCGTCTGTGCTTGTGTAGTTGCTGCAGTATATCACCAAGCATTAATTGGAAATGTATATGGTAAGGCTTTTCAACAATCTTGGTCACGAACATGTCAGGCCTCATTTGACAGAGATAAATTAATCTTTAAAATGCTACACCAAACACCTGCCAAATCCTCCTGCAGCTGTCAGTCAATCTGTCAGTGTCCTACATGGACCTACAGTCCAGTACAGTCCATGGCTGTCTGCATCCACCAGGCTGGCATCTATTTTTAGGATGCATCGTGCTTTCTGTTGTGTGTGTGTGTGTGTGTGTGTGTGTGTGTGTGTGTGTGTGTGTGTGTGTTGGCTCTATATTAGGGGTGTGACAGCATGTCGTGGAAAGATGAGAAGCCGTTTTCTCTGCCAGCAGAACGTGACCCAGTATGTCTTTCTACTCAACTACAAGCTCTCTCTGTCTCAGTTTGCATTTCATTCAGTGTTAACACTTTTTTGGCATGGCTGTGCATGTTAACGAAGGAATAAGCATGTACTATTTATTTCAAAGTCTACTTTAATTTTAATGACTACTGGATTTTATTCATATTTTTACAGAAAATGTACATTATCCCCACGAATCTAAAAATATATATATGGTAAGTCTGCAATGCTGAAACATTTTTTTATTAATAGTTTGTAGCATGTTAGTCAAATGTGCATGCATTTCGTTTGACCAAATTGCATGCACATACAACAATTTTAGATTAAAAAAAAATCAGTTGTCTTGTATTCTTTGTAGTCTTTAAGACCAGAATATTCTGGTGCAAGAAATGACATCTCAGTTGGACCAAACCGTAATTGCACAGCTTTAGTCCAAGGAATTGAAAAAACAACCTGATTTCTTTTAACCAAGATGAGAAAAAAGATTGTTAATAACAGGGTTAGAAAGTTTCATTATCATTATTTCTGATTAGTCTGATTCAAGAGCAGGAAGAAGGACATAAATGACAACATGTAATGTGTAATCTGTGTAGCAATAAAAATCGATATTACTCCACGTCTGCATGCATGATTTGCCCCAGGCTCAACTGTAAATACTAAATAACAGAGGATCCACTACAGAGAGTAGAGAAACACAAGAGAGATCCACATGTGCGCTGCATAAATCTGTGAAAATTAAAGGTAATTACTGTTTTTAGAAAGTTTACTTAGTTATTTTGTTTATACAATACAACAAAAAATGAGAAGCAGGAAAATAAACATGCATAGACATTGGCTGATATTAGATGTCTATACATCTTAACTAATGAGCAAGAACATCTCCATATAGAGCTGTTTGATGTTCTTACATGTTTGTTTAAAAAGCACAGAAATTTCATCTCTGACTCAAATGAACTAGATTATATCTTGCTGTTGTAGCTTGACAGAGCTCACTCTACAACCCCACCCCAAATGTATTCATGCAAATATGAAGACATGCAAGTAAAAAGAAACTAAGAGTCTTCTGATTTTTAAGGCTGTATGTAAGCACAGTGCTTTGATCGTCATGCTAGCAGGCATAATGATTACCATTATCATTGGTTAATGTGTTAGCATGCTATCTTGTGTTAAGTGGCACTTAACACAAACTACAACAGGAGCTGGTGGTAAAAACTCAGGGACTTTTGACAATATAGAACCACTGGGATGTGTGCATCACATTTCACACAGCAGTTGCTGAGATATTTCAATGAAAAGAGAAATATGTCAAATTTATGTAGGAGTATCAAGCATCAACATGATTCAACAAGTCAAACATCAGAATTTCTACCATTTGTCATGGAAAACAAGTTGACATTTCAGTCTCCAACAAAAAATGTCAACCAGCTGATGGCAGCTGATGTGTGAAAAGGTTTGTTACACAGAACCTTCTACGAAGTATTCCTGTGAAACGGAAAAAGGTCAGGCACTTTGATAAAATGCAAAGATGATTGGATTAATCAAATGTCTATAAAATGCTAATAACTGTCTAACAAATATAGCAGATCAAGAAACACTGGAGAGAGATTGATCCCTAAAGCAAGCAAGCAAGCAGCATAGCTATAGCTAAGTAAAGCTAGCTATGTAGTGTGGAATTATATAGCATTATATAGCTTTTTAGCGTTATACTTTTTAGACATTATACTTTTTAGCATTGTACTGTTTAAACATTATACTTTTAAGCAGGCCCCTGTGTGACCTTAGGAGCAAGAATAGTTGAAGCAACATCACAGGAAAAAGATGCATAGGCGAGATACTAAAAAATAGTACAGAAGTTACAGTAGATAACGGGGGGCAAAAGGGCAGCGTTAAGAACAGTCTAACACATAAGTATAGACTAGAAAAGCAGAACTAAGGAGGAGAGCGTAAACCCCCGGTGCCACACACACTTGATACATACAAAAGCGCACACTCATGACAGTTAACATGACCCACACACACACCCACTTACAGTGCAGACAGGAACACACACACACATTGTAGATAGAGACATGTACATCACACACACACACACACACACACACACTCACAACTAAGATATGCAATTAAGAAAGGGGTTAAAGATAAGGCAAGACCTTAAAAGGAAAGGTAGAAGACGATAGATGAGAAAGAAGTTGTTTTGATTGAAACTGTGTATGACGTATAGGCGAACGTGATATCAGAATAACAGGAAAGGTGGGAGGTAAATAAGGAACTTTGGAATAATATAAATGTAACAGTTCGAAGGACTGCCCTTCGAATCTGCAAGAGGCTTTATGCTGAGCTGATTCCCTCCTGCGCAGAAATAAAGAAGTTGATTGAATTGAAGAAGTCTGTCTCGAGTCGTTCGTTTTGGTTTTTCACCAGGTCAGAAAAAAGGATCGGGAGCGGCATCAGTATGCCGACAGTAGTCAGCATGTCCTTAGACGATTCCTGCTGTGTTTGTGAGGGAAAAGAAGCAGGAAGTGAAAAATACCGAGCTGTTGATGAACCATCTCCTAAAACATGTCTATAAGCATGGGAAGCTGATTAGTCCAAACCAACCATGGTTCAATTGTAGTGAGAACCCTGAAGCATTCCAAGGTAAGGTGATGATAGACGGAAATGTGAAGTGAAAATTTGGTGCCAATCCATCAACTTGCTGGTGTTAAAATAAAAGTCAGAGGGCCACCATGTTTACGTCTATTGGGGGCCGTAAATGTTTGTATGAAATGTCATGGCAGTTCATTCAGTGGTTCATGAAATTAGCCTGGACTCATGAGCCCACAAACCAACATTCAGATACCACCCCTAACGCCAAGTAACAGGGCTACAAACTGGTGCTTGAAATATCTGTGTATTATTTTTGCATATATATTTTATGTCTGGGTTTCAAAACAATGCAGCTAAATTATTTTGTTGTGGAAATTCTTAAATTCCTTCAGACAATGCCTGCTTTTTAACTTTGGGTGTTATTATTCTGGGTACAGGGGATATTTTTCCCATTTTTCCATTAGACAGCTGTTGGTAACAAAAAATGCTTCATACAGCATTGTAGCAACATCCCAGTAACAAAAACATAGTATTTTTTTAATTTTGTGATTTTTCTTAATTGATGCTGCAGCTTCATTTTGTAATAAATCCAATCTGATGTGAAAGCAGCAGGAGCAGGAGCAGCGTAACATGCCTGCTGATGAGAGGATTTGAGGTGTTAACTCTCCTCCACCCCCTCTCCTGTCTGCTGTCCCTTGCTCTATTAACCCAAGCTATTTGCATGGACTGTTCTATTAGTTGGCTGGACAGCAGAGCAGATGAGACCAGAGAGAGAGGAGACAGCAAGAGACAGCAGCACACAGCTTTGCAGGATAATGATGCAACAGCTAGGATCCAGACAGAACAATTTCCTCCCTCTATTCGTCTTCTCTCTACCTTTCTCCACCTCACACACATCGCTGTCTGATGAGCCTGTCATGTTGGTCGATCGGCTTATCCATCTCTCTTTCTGTCTCTCTGTCTGACTTTCCCTCTCCTCCCTCCATTAAACTTTTATTAGTCCTCTCTCTGTCTGTCTCTGCCATGCACTCAGTTCCCTTTTTAAAATTACAACCCGTGAATTTATAGAACAATGTAATGTGGATGGAATCGTACTATCACCACTGGTCAGTGATCCTGCCCAATAACTTTTTTCTCAATTTAATCTGCTTCTGAAAGATGAACTTTGATTCACCATATAACTATTATTAAAGCACAAAAATGAAATGTGGAAGTTGCGCCGATCAGATCCTTCCATCATCTTCCAGTGTTAGAGGTTAGATTTGTAGTGAAGATAATTACCAGTATGATCCATGATCTTCCTGGATTACCTTCATTTTAAAGACATTTTGATTCCTAAAGAAAACTGAATAAATAAACATGAACAAATGTAAATATAACAACACAGAATCAAGCTTGTGTCTTTACATTAATAAAACCCACATGAATTATAATGGACCTCATTCACAAACAGTGCGCAGGCATCAATCTGTGCATAAACCATGCATACAAGTGTTTGAAATGACAATGTCGCTAGCTCCAAGAAGTCTCCCCTTCGACGCCCTCAGACACTCGCTGAATAATATTTTCAGTGCAATGTAATCAGTTATTATTTTTTTTATGCATTACCTCTTCTACCTATTTATGTTAGAAGGACAGAGAACATGAGTTTATCTGTCTCCTGTCAATTAATAACTCAGCAGAAAAATCCAACACGATCACTTTGAAAAGTAGTTTGTTTCACTTCTTGTTCTTTTATGTGCTGCAAATAGCAGCACATAAAAGAACATTCTGTGAATGTCAATGAATAGACGATAAGAGCCTATAAATGATAAGATCGTATTTGGAGTGGACAAACATTGTTACAACTAAAACAACATACATTCACCAGCTTTCATGGTACACATAATTACCTCTTGACAATCTTACCAATCGGACAAGATCTTCCCCTCTTGACACCTTTCTTATTATCAGAGCATCATTCTCAACCTGTTCCTGGTTGGAGGATGCCAGACTCATCATTTTGCTCACGAGTAGGTCTGACTTTATTGTTATGCTTCTGTGATAACCAATCGAAGCATCCGCTCTACACATTTTTGTAAAATCATCAACAATATGATCCAGCTATATACATTTCTACATGTTAATCCACATTTGAAAACGGACCCTACATTCCCTGGATTTGCTGTCCATTATGAGCTGGTCTATGTTTATTATGTTTACTGTTGCTCAGTTTATGTTTTTATTTACCTTTGTATTAGATTAGCAAAGATGTGAAACCATGAGTAAAGTGGGCTGTTAGTCTAACCACGCTGACTGCACAGGTCCTCATACTGTTGCTTTCTTTCCGTGGAAGAAAGCACTGCTAATATCGCTTCTCTAACAAATAGTAAGTCAAAAATAATGAGAAGGCGTCATATTTGAGATAAACCAGTTGTGTGGAAATAACTGCTCATGTGTGACACATTATGGAACAACTAACATTTTATTCCCATTAATACATTTTAATTAAAGTAGTGTAAAACTTTAGTTAAATAGGTTTACCTTATATGGTTCAAAGTGGTCATTTCAGCAATTCTGCTCATGTTTTGAATTTTTTGAAGTAAAATTTTCATGTAAATGTATTTGTTTTTCTAAAGATAGATTAAAAAAGGGTGATCTTTACACAATGGATCAAATTGATCTTTTTATTATCAGTGTTGCAAAAAATTTTAAACTAGAGAAAAACATACATTTCATTATCAGATTATATCTGAATACTTGCACAGTATTGAAGTTATCGCCACTAATCTGATGTGATCTAATCTACGTAGTTCTAGTGGAGCTGTATTTTTTTCCTTTTCTCTTTCTTATCCAGATGGACTTCGGTAATTGTGGTAATCACCATGTCAGACCAAATGGGATTAAATGACGATGCAGTTCTGGGTGGGATTAGTGTTACATAAAAACATTAATAAAGCAATTGTAAGCAGAACAGCAATTCCTTGTAAAAGGCAATGCTAATCTCTGCTTTGTGTTTTCATACCTAAATATTCCTACAGAGACAATTTATTCCTGATATAATATAATGATATAATAAGATTTTTGCTTGTTATACATACATGTTGACTTACAAATATTGTATATTATCAGCAGAAACCATTTAAATGGGAATTTTCTTTGCTCTTTTGGAATGGGAAAACATTTTTCTATGATAAAAGTGCCCCAAAAAAACCTTATTTGATAACAGTGCCCTGTTATAGGAACCCAGGAGCATGCTGGGAAAAACAACAGTCTCACAATGTGACGACCAACAATCAGTTTTTAACATATTGCCTTTTTGTGCACAAACCGTCTGCCTTCCAAAGCTTGTGTACCTGCCCGAAGTATCTCTGTGGGCAAAAACTGTATCATATATCAAGGTAAAAGTGTTGTCTGCTGGTCAGCTCTGTGGTTAGAGTGTGATTCATGATCTCAGAGCTTCTGAATGGATCAAATTGGAGGCGGACAGCCATGTGCCAGAGAGCCAGTTCTCCTATCTGCCTGCCAAACAGTCCTGAACCGTCTGCCTCTGACTGAAAATGATCAGCCCCTCAATGTGGCTGTAGAGTAAAAGCCCAGGCCTCAAATCTTGACCCTCATTCTACTCTGTCTATGTTTTTTCAGTCCAAACTGTGATTCATTCATTGAAGTTTTAGTTTAAACCTGGTACCTGAAATCTACAAATATACACTCAATATGAAATGATCACCATGCAACTCATTTTGGATCTTGGTAGAATACACTAATTTGTTAAGCTCCAATGAAAACAAAACTGTCTTTTTGTTATAAATAACAATTCAGACAGAGTCTTTTTCTAATGCAGATTATATCATATCGTTACTGATATACCTTTAAGTGAAGTTCAATAGAAGAAAATCACCCAAACCTAACCCCGCCCCCTTGAACTAAACTGTCTAAAAAAACAGTTCTTACTGTTTTCAAAGCCTTTTGTACTTAAGAGTCCAATCGACTCTGTGTTTTACCTGTGACCCCTGAAATCCTTTCTCTAGAGCCATGTAAAGCACCTACTAAGTTCCTGATGCTTAACAAGTAACAAAACAACTGGGAGCCTGCTGTATTTGTTTCAACATCCTTGTGTGGGTGTTAACTTGTGTTTGACAAAGTCTTCACGCTCGAGCGAGTCACTTAAAAGCCAGTCAGCTAAATGTAATGTAACGTGAGGCGATGTTTCACTCGCCTAGAACAGCGATATATTTCATCACGCTCGATTTGAGCTGATGAACGGTCGACCTCCGACGTTAGAGGCCACGATGATCCATCTGCATTCTGGGTACTTCTAGCTGTCATTATTGATCACTTCAAACAAGGAAAACACACCCGCTCCCTCCCTGTACGTTCACCCTCTGTGCTTTGTTAGTTTATTTAATCACTTAATGTTTAAAGAGTTGTTTCTGCTTTTTTTTTTCTTTATATCTGTTTATATGCTGTGCATAATGTGCATGTACAGTATATTTAGTATACTGTGTGTACTTAGTGCACAGACCATCTTTGCCTTGAGCAGTTCTGAGGCATAAATTGGTGATTACTGGGTCCATTTATAGCTTAGGGCTCCATGTGTCTTAAAAAGTCTGAGCTCAGAAAAGTAAAAATCTTGAACACATTTCAGGCGAATTCTGTTGTCATCGCAGGGTGAAACCTTTTAAAAATGTTTTGCTGCTGGTATGTAGGAGTGGAACTTTTTTCACTAGCAGTTCACTCTTCTACACACCTGCCTCACAGGTCTCAGTGCACTCTATAATCAGAAGGCAAACAGTACATTTGTGTGGCTCTACCTGAGAGTTATAAACCTAATTTAAAGAGCATCATCCCTACATTTTATACACGATAAGAAATTATACAATTCTCACTAAAACTGCATTCATGCTAAAAAAATTTTTTACGTCCCTTATACAGAATTTGGGACTTTGAGCTATAAAAAATTTAGCACACATGAAAAATACACTTTGGGGAGCTATACAAAAGTTGGAAATTTAATAGGTTATTTAACAGTAATCCTACTTAGGGTGCTTCAAAAAAAAAAAAAAGTAGAGTGTGTGTCTGTGTGTGTCTGTGTGTGTGCAAAGATCTGTACACTCTGCACACTTCATCATGCTGAGCTGGAACATATTGCAGTTGTTCGACAAAAGCCAGAAGGAGGAAAGAAATTCAGGCTGAAATGCTGTAATCGTTACAATCGAGCCAAGTGAAAAATCTGTGTTGTGTGTTTGTCTGCATTTTGTGTGCATGTTTGAGTGGGACTTTACATGCATGTTACTTGTGCATGTTTGAATACAAACTTTGTAAGTATGCCTATGTGTGTGTTCTTCTACTCTAACTTGCACACAGAGGCTGCATAAACAGAAGCGAGCTTATGAGGAGGAAGGAGCACTTGTTAGCTTTCGAAGTCTCAGACAGCTGGCTCAACTCAGTACAACGATAACAACTCAACTGACCTCGACTTGGAGAGGGTCACCTGTTGGTTTCCTGGTGCAGGTGTATATAAACACAGAGGTCAAGTGAGGCCTGTAACTTTTGAATCAAGGTTGTTTTGTGTAAAAGCTGCATGAAATATTATTCATTTGTTCTAACATGCTGAAAAACTGCCAGGACATTTTTTGCATATTCAGTAATTAGTGAATAATTTTATCTTTGTGTTAACTGAAAAGCAGACCACTTCATGCCCTGAGACAATAGTTTGGATTCATTATCTCCTTGTTATTGATTGTTGGTTATATTTTTTTTGTTTAGGAGAAAGAATAAGTTGTTTTTATGAAATTATTGAAGAAAACTTGGGATCTCACAAACAAAGTTAAGCTAAATTGGCAATAGACTGCCTTGCTTGCATGATGTATCCTCCAGCTGTTATGAGTTTGCCAAGAAAGAGGAGGAAACAGTGGCTGTGTATACCAGGTCCCAATATAACAGGTAATATCACTGTAGAGTCCAAATGCATCAAACTTGATGTCCTCCAGAGTTCATTAGATCCCCGTCACACACTGTGACTCTGAAGTAGGAGCTTTAAAGGTTACAATACATTTTACACGCGGTAGCTAGAAGTCGCTTCACTTAAAAATATCACTACAGGTTGGAGTAACAGCTTGGGGTTGATTTCTGTGGAGGCGCGGCTTGCTCATTGCCAGCTGTTTCATCTCGTTTCAGCGCACCCCAGCACAGCAGTGTGAGAATTGAAAGGTGTTGGAAATCTGACGCTTTTGAGAATCTGATTAGTTCAACGTTTCGTGCACTCGGGCGTCTGCTCCGTCACCTGTGTTCATTTTCCTGTTGTTTACTTCTCCCTCTCCCCTGTTTATTAGTTAATTATTCATCTGATCTTGTTAATCGGTTCACTCAATTATTTGCTCATTCAATCCCTAACTCGCTCATTAGTTGATGCATGTTTATGATGTATGTGTTTAATCTGTCCATCAGCCTCTGCATGCTTTCTTTTTTTTTTCCATCTCTGCTGAAAGTTATTAGTGAACTCTGCATGCTGCTTAGAGAACAGAAGCCCAGCAGCTCCAAACTGCAATAAAACTCCTCCTCAACTCGCGCGTGTGTGTAGGTGGGTGTTTACTGCAGAGTTTTACTTGTAATTATCAACAGCTCAGCAGGGGTGACTGATGGTGCTTTTGTGTGCGACTGTGCACAGGTTTTGGTCTTTGTGTGTCTGTGTGTGCCCGTGCATGGAGATGATGTTCGAGGGCTTCGGTGTGAAGCTGCATCCAGCTGTTTGTAAGATCATCAACAGTTTCCTCGCACTGCACGAGTCCAGGCAAGCAGAACATGGATTTTCTACTGAAAAAACTTTACAGCCACACTGAGAATGCATGAAATAATTAATAACTATTCTGATAATGATAAAAATATATAAAAAACTGACATACGAAGAAGAAAATCTGCTCTGTTGTCCTTCATTATAATATTTTCTGCTTTTGTGCCGAATTATAATGAATATGGTCAAATACTTGAATACAGCAGTGATCTTTCTAATACAAAGTTACTGTTTAACTATTAGTTTTGGCTTCAAGCATTTAAGACTCATCACCAGTCTGAAACATAAAGGAATGACAAAAGGCTGTTAAGGGTGACCATTTCAAATAATATCTGGCCATGCTTAAAGTATAGGTACTTTTGACAACAACAAATATGTTGCACTTCACCTTAGGATTTGGAAAACGTGTTATAACAAATGCATTATTATGTAAAGCAGGGGTGTCAAACATAAGACCCAGGAACCAAAAGCAACCCGGCAAAGACTTGAACCTGGCTGATGGGACAGCTATGATAAATATAAATCTTGTGTTCTAATTTCATGACTTTTACATCTTTTCCTTCTTATAAAGAGTTTCCTCATGGCCATTCACACTGCACCAAAGCAACGCATAAACATTTAAGTGACAGAAACATTTCTTTTTTTCATTATTATAGAAATATCCAGGGGTTTTTAATAAAAAAAAATTAGTACATTTGTGTGAATTAACAAAAACTCTGTTTTATGATTACATTAGAGTCTGAACCATGAGCTACCAGAGCTTTCTCTGTAATTTTACATATTTCTTACAATTTATGCCCAAACAGTTGTGGCGATAGATTTCTTACACTTACTGGAGCAGCATTTCTTTGTTATGCAGAAAAACAGAGATGTACTGTTGAAATAGCACTTCTACGTTTCCTGCTAAGATATCTGGGAAGTTAAATGTGCAGTTACATATCTTTACACTCTTATCTGCCC
The DNA here is from genome assembly GCF_013358895.1 of Oreochromis aureus. Lineage (NCBI taxonomy): Eukaryota > Metazoa > Chordata > Actinopteri > Cichliformes > Cichlidae > Oreochromis > Oreochromis aureus. Next base: position 22,480,372 of record NC_052956.1, on the reverse strand, counting down.
TACTCAAGATCAAAGTGGGATGTATGTGGCCAACAGTGTAAAATGATAAAACAACCTACCTCTGCAGAACAGCCACTTATAAAAGTTGCACATAAAACAGCTCTTTCTTGCACTCAGTGCACTCTTGCTGGGATGTTAGAACTGACACACAAAAGACATTGACCTTGTTTGGCCAATGTGACTACTCAGCGCCTATTATGGACATTATTAGCCAACGTATCAGGTAACGTCACATTTTTACTCCTGGTTTAGTTTCTATTTAGTTTCATGCAGTCAAAAGGAATATAGATTTAAAATTCTGGATAAAGAAATCCATAATTAGTCAAGAATGAGCAGAATTGGTAGGAAGAAAAAGTAGGAATAGTGTAGACTAAACCTCAAATGTAATATTTAGCTGTGTATTGAATCTTATGGCAGAGCACAGTGGTTCACATCAGTCTCTGAAGCAGCTTACGAGGTCATCCATTAGTCGAAAGGTCAGTAGTTTGATCTCCATCTTTGCTTGTCTGCATGTCAAAGTCTCCTCGGGCAAAATACTGAACCCGAAATTACCCCTAATGTTTCCATCGGTCTGTGTGTGTGAGAGAGCTAAAGTCCTTTAAGTGCACATGTGTGACTGGGTGAATGCAACTAGAAGAAAAGAGCTCTAAAAAAAAAAAGCTCTTTATAAATACCACTCCTCTAATTCATATATTAATTGTATGCTTAATGACTGGGAAATGGTGCAGTTATCAGGTGAAATTCAAAAGATTTCTGACCTGAAGTTACGATCCTTACACCTCCTCTGGATGCTGTGCACCTCATGACGTTCTGTGCTGAACTGTCAAACACACTATGCCTCCATTTTCTTCTCCTTTTTTCCGCCCATCTTTTACTTTAAAATTTAAAAAACCCCAACACACACAGAACACACATCTGCAGGGATCAGGCAGTATTGACTGTTCTCTGGGTCCAGCTCAATTTAGATATGGCCTGAAGCAGAAATGAGAGAAAATGGCGGAGAGAAGTAAAAGGGGAGAAGGAGATGGAGAAGGTAAGGAGAGGAGAAAATGATCTGAAAAAGAAGAGAAAAGGAGCTGCACGGCACAGGAGTAATGCACACACACACACACACACAGCACACACACACACACAGCACAGGAGGACGACAAGTAGTGGATGTAACGGCAATCCTTCATGCGAGGAGTGGCAGTGACAGGATGGTTGACAGGCACTTACACCAGCCAATCGATGAAGATGGATCAATATGTGACTCGACCAATCAATGATTGCCGCAACCCCTGTGACACACACAAATCCACAAACACACACACACACACACACACTATGCCATTATATGGCCCCATTCACATTGTGTAGGTAGATATTACATAAATTCTGCAGTTAACTATCAAATAATATCATAATTACCATATTTCAGAGCATGAAATTAAATTAATTTGTTTTTAATACTGATTGGTTACACTGGTGTGCAGGTCACAAGAAGGCCAGGCTGAACTGTACATTTATCGATGCGATCCTGTCGTCAGGTTTTCATTTTTCCATCCACAGATCAGCCAGAGTGTTGCGATCTTTTCCAGTCCTGGGTCATTATGTTCCAGCCCCTCACAGCGTGATGAACTATTTTATCTTGCATGCAAATTAATTATGTATAAGACCCTATTCCTGATTGGTTCCTCCATTTAGCTCCTGCTGAGCTCATCATTTTGATTGTCCATCCTTCATCTAGCCTTCCACCATGGCTGAATTGACCAGTGCCCCACTCCTGTGTTCCAATCAAGCACTGCACCTGTATAAAAGCTCAATCAAACTGTCACTCAGCCTGATCCTCTGGCTTATCCTTGTGTATTTCTGCACTTGGGTTAAGGAGGAATAGCCAAATAGATCACATCCTATGTAATCCTTTTTTTAAGCTCAAAGCTCTATACACATGCATAGAATTGCCTCCATCAGTGTGTGTGTGTGTGTGTGTGTGTGTGTGTGTGTGTGTGTGTGTGTGTGTGTGTGTTTTTCACGGGTAATTATGGTTCTTTTTTGTTCTTTTGTGAGAACCAACCAGAGAGTCTGACAAGTTTGAGAACTGAAAATAAACCATTTGTACCTGATATAAAAAGCATATGTATCCAAATGTAGTCCCACAAATTTTGGACCCACTGTAATCTACTACCAACGAGCGTTTTAGGTCATTTGATTCCCAAAGGTATGCTTTCTTGCATCCCCTTAAATCAAGTAAATTTGTCAAGTCAGTTTATTTCTATGGCACAATTAAACCCAACAACAGTGCTGCACAACAAGCAATTTAATTAACCTAGCCCAAAAGGAAAGAGTTATTTTTTATTGAATAATCACAATTAATCTTTTAGTAATGATTTCCCTTCTTCCTGTTTATAATCTTCCAAACCTCCAGATGGGTTTGGGGGTTCAGAAGATATAATCAGTTTTGGCTTAACTTGTAGTGTTGTGATGAGATTTAAGCAGCACTTTTATAGCTACAACGCTTTTCCTCAGCCTGCTTTATCCGAGAGACATGAAACACTAAAATAACACAATAGATGCAGCAGTGCAAAACACAACACCAACCACTGTGTGTTTCAGACCGGACTGCGTTTTTCATTTTCACCATCCAAGCCCAAAATATACGAGGACTTAAAAACTTTTTAATCTGCTTCCTCCTCTTCTTCTGCATCTCACCTTCACAGCTGAAAAGTGGATTTAAGAGGTGAAATCAATGAGACATCAGAGCTTCACTCAAATCCACCATCGGTCTATTTCAAGGTGCAGCTCTGCCTCATGTTTCAAACATGCAGCGTGTTTTTCTCATAATGTAAATCCCCGTAATTCTCTGCACTCATCAACAGAGCAAAAGATGCCAAAGAAAAGCAGCAGCGGGGATAAAAAAAAAAGGGCAGAATCCAAAAGCACCGAGGCTAAAGAAAAGTCAAACAAATCTAATCAGGTATCAGAGCAGATACACTTGTAATGTCGTCTGCTCGGTGATTGTTTCGACACACATTCATCTCAGAGGCAGAGCAGGACGGTTAGCTGAGACGCTAGCTGTGGTAAAGCTGCTTAGCATCACTGTCACTCCGCGCTGTTGTAGAGCACCGGGGTGCTTCGCAGCTCAGGTTCCACATCAGCAGATTACCCACAATACACCAAGGGGATTTCCTTGCCTCACAGAGAGCTTTCTGCTGTGGTCTGTGCTGTTCGTTAGACCCAGTGTAAACAGTGGCACACTTAGGAGGAGCCACTGGTGTTTTTTGACTGGGGAACATCCTGGACTGGAATTCAGGATAAAACTGGGGACATTGGAGGACACAGGAACCTGCCTCAAAATACTTTAAAACATGTGGTGCATATTAGCATCTTTGCTACTTAAAGCCTAATATTAGGTGGTTATGAATATAACTTATTCCATCCATCCATCCTCCCACTTATCCAATTCAGGGTCAGAATGGGGTTGGAGCCTTCCTAGCTGACAAAGGGCGAGAGGCGGGGTACCCTTTTAACCAATCCAGAAACCTAACCCCACTAACTGCATGTCTTTGCATATATAATTTAATATACAATAAAATTATGCAAATTGCTAATCTCTTGCAAATGAAATCTAACATTTATATCAATTATTACTCATTATTAAACCATCAAAGTTCTTCCATTCTTTATTTAGTAAATCTTTTTTCTGAGATGAAGGTGATTTTTTTGTATCTTAGTGAACAATGTTTGTGTTATTGATCCTCTGATAGTGCAAGGTCTTTTAGTTTGCCCGATCGTGCTTTGGGTACAACTGATCCAGTTGCCATGAAGTGTTTGAGAGTGCTATGAACTGCCCCCTCAAAACCTGTAACTGAGCCAGGATTCGATATTGAGAGAACTCATCTTTGCTCAGAATAACAAGTGGGCTTCAGACGCTTTTGTTTGAAGCCATGATTCCTGGAATCGCAATGCTGCACACAGTGAGCAAACAAATAGGTAGACTTTGGATGCAATCTGGTTTATCTGACTAAGACTGATGAACAAATAAAAATTACATCACCACCACACAAGCGTCAGTGGATGATCTCACATAAACATGTTAAATGATCAGAATCCTTTGGAAATGTTATGGTGACACAACCATATAAAAAACACACCCTAGATGGAAAGATAAGGAGCCAGGAGTAGGAAAAGGACTTCTCACCCTAGTACCATGTTTTTTTAACACACTGTGCGCCACCACTAAATGCAGTCTTAAGAGGCTGTGGTCACTTTACACGTTTCTGTGAAATGTAAGGTCTATAGCTCGGGTAAATATGACCTTTGGTAGATAAGGGCTATTCAGTCAATGCTTGGGCAATCACAGAAATTTGATTTCTGATAAAAAGTGCAGAATATTTAAATTTTATTTTGCATGTTTCTTTCAGCCTTAGGCGAAGATATAAAACATTTAGTATCTGCCATGTTTATCATGTGATAACAGCTGCATCATGTTAGAAACTATATTTATCTTGCCTTTGGAGTCGCCACTGCAGACAGTCAAATAACAATTATGTTATTAGTCATTCATGTGGGACAATATTAACATTCTAGCTGTCTTGCTGTGGCTGAGTTAGCTGAGGCACTGTATCGGTAAGGTGAGATGTCCACGCACAGCCTGATGAATACTAGAAGGTGAAATCCAACCCAACCACGGCCTACCATCCTACAGCCATCTGACAAGTAATTCGCAAGTATCTGTTGCAATGCCAGTGGACTTCAGAGGAGCTTCCTTCTTCAGGCTGTGAGGCTACTGAACTCATCCTCCACATTTCATCAAGAAAATCAGGTTTTTATAAATAAACTATATACTCATTCTTTTATACTTTTTTGGTTACCCAGCATAAAATGTACATCTGTAACTTTGCTTTGCAACCTAATGATTACAATAATTTAAATAACAAGTACTTGTTATTAATCTCTTCCACAGCATGTGTTTTATCCTGTCTTCCTTCTCTCACCCAACCGGCCGCCCCAACCCTGAGCCTGGTTCTGCTGGAGGTTTCTTCCTGTTAACAGGGAGTTTTTCCTTCCCACAGTCGCCAAAGTACTTGGGGGGATCATATAATTGTTGTGTTTGTCTCTGCATTATCTCTGTATCTATTATTGTATGGACCACTGCAAAACTCATGCCAACAATAAAAACATCAGCTCTCTGTAAATGCGATTGATTGGTTGAAAGGATAATATTAAATCAACAAGAATACTGGCCAATACAGGCGTTTGATCACTTGTTGCATCTTTAGTTTTTTGTCAATTGACACACCACCAGACTTACATGAATGGCCAATAAATCTAACCAGTAGGCGGTTATTTGAAGGCCTGAAAGAAGACTGATGATATTATAGTCAAGTGCTTCCACTTTAAAAGTCTAGACATCTAATGTGTTGCAAATCACCAAATCTGTGTTTACTGGGAAGAAGCAAAGTAATGCAGTGGGTGGTGTTTTTACTTTTTGGAGGTCAGACCTGTATTTTTTTTCTCCACATCCAAGCATTTTCTTAGAACATCAGTATACAGAAAATGTGAGCCTCGAGGTTGTTTTATGTTTCTTCCATCTGCTTTTGATACCAGACTCTGATCATTCATCACCAGAGCAGGTAATCAAATAAGCAAGCTTGACAAGAGATAATAAAAATCATTTAGTGTCAGAGTTCAGAGGGATTTTTTCTTTGTGTATTTTCGAGGCTTGTGATCTGAGAAGGATGACAAGTGTTAGCGTGGGAGGCACCAGAGCTAATACAGTGATTAATGTTTAGCTGCTTGTTGTGATTCATGGAAATATGACTAAGTAGCTGACTGAGTGTGAAAGGACACTGACGCCAGTGTGCACATGTAACACACACGTTCACACGCACAGGCAGGGCAGTGCTGAACGACTGCATGATCTAGTTAGTAATAAGTGTTTGAGCATCACAGGGTCAAAATGCAATCAAATAATTAGTAAGTGACTGAATGGACTGTTGGGTTTTTTCTCCCTGCAGCACTGTCTGGTTGCAGGAGAGATGCCTCCATTTTGGAGCAGTAACAACAAAACACTGGAGCATTATCACATCTTCCACTGAGGCAAAACAAAGAAAATGACAAATTGTGTGCTATGCAGTGTGTGTTGTTCAGATGTGCTTCAGAGCACAGAAAGGATGATAGTTTTACACATTTTTAATGTTTTTACACCAGCTTCAATGTGGTTGCCTGTGAACCCACTTTAATACCATTATTTCTCCCTACGGCCTTGCCTGATAACTGACAGCACAGACAAATGAGTATAATGGAAATAGGAAGATAAACTAACAAAAAAGTAACCACCAAAGACGGTTTGTGTCAAGTCCATAACAGACAAGAGGGCAGTGACCAAATGGGTGAGTTGGAGGATGACCTTTTAAAGAGGAGGCTGTAACTCTTTCCAAGACAGCAGAGGGCTTGTCATAATACTGTATTTTCAATTTTTCAGATAACAAAATAAAGCAAACAAACAGGAGTTTGACCTAAAACACTTAAATCTTGTCTTGTGCAAAAATAAACCCAACAAATACCTTTGCAACAGTAAAAGTGTGTCCATAGTCAAAAATGGTCATAGTTTAACAGCAAAACTGCAATGTAAGTATAACGCAGCATTTCTGCATTCAAAAGTGCTTTCAGACACTTTTTGTTGCCTGCATGTTGAACTTAACTGCCAAACAATCAGCCCTTCGGCATTTTCTGTTTCTATGTTTTGTTCTAATTAATAAAAAAGATCATGTATGAAAAATCTAAAACAAGCTGCTCCATGTGAGAAAAACTAAAGGAAAGGATATTCAACAGACAGCCAAACAATGTTTCCAACATTCTTTCAACCACATGGTGAGGTCATTTAATCTAAAAAGCATCTGCTATGTAAAAAAAAAAAAAAAAAATACTGGTTAAAAAAAAAGAAAACATGAACATGAACCTGTGCGGCACGTCCAGTCATGAAATTTCCTCACTAATAAATATTCCAGAGTTCCACACACTTTTAGTGGTGTTTTAGCAAAGTGGAAGTGATTGGGAACGGCAGGAACTCAGCAGGGTCAGTGGATACTGAGGTGCATAGTGTGCAGGTGTCGCCAACCTTCTGCAGATTCAACCACTACAGGCCTCCAAACATCATGTGCCCTTCACATTAGCTCAAGAACAGTGTGCAGAGAGCTTCATGGCTTCTCCATCTGGCAATCTGATGGATGACTCTGGGTTTAGCGGTTGCCAGGAGAACGGTCTGATTATGTAAAGTTTGGTGAATTATGGCGTGGGGTTGTTTTTCAGGCCCCTTAGTTCCAGTGAAAGTAACTCTTAATCACTCTTAATGGTTCAGCATATCAGCACATTTTGGACCATTTCATGCTCCCAACTTTGCAGGAAAAATTTGGGGATGGAAACCTTCCTGTTCCAACATGACTGCCCACCAGTGTAAAAAGCAAAGTCCACAAGGAAATAGATGAGCGACTTTGGTGTGGAAGAACATTACTGGCCTGCAGAAAATCCTGACCTCAACCCGACAGAACACTTTTGGGATGAATTAGAGTGGAGACTGAAGACAAGCTTTCTCGTCCAACATCAGTGTCTAACCTCACAAATCTACTCCTAGAAGAATGGCAAAAATTCCCATAAACACACCCCCAAACTCTTCCCAGAAGAGTTAAAGCTGCAAAGGGTGGGCCGAAATCATATTAAACCCTATGAATTATGAATGGGATGCTACTTCAGCTCAAATGAGTGTGAAGGCATACGAGTGAATAGTTTTGACAAATAGTGTATAAAAGTGGAGTCAGTGGAACAAAATGTGTAAAATATATCTATGCATATTTTCTGCATTTAAAGATAGTGAGACAGTATATACAGATGATATTTCTCCCTATGGCATGTTGATAAAAGTGCTTTCGATATTTCTTCAATACATAAAAGTTTGTTTTTTAACAACTTGCCTTGCACTGAACATCACTTTTTGTTGTCTACTCAGGCATTAAAACATTTTTCTTACACACTTCCTGTTGCCATATCAACCTATTGTGTATAACTGTAGGACATGTTTCCTCCCTGTACTGTATCAGCCCATTGTCTCCCTACTTGGATCTAATCCCTGCAGCGAAGCGGCTGTTGGGCTTATAGACTGTCTGCCGGAGAGCAGACAGAGGGAGGTTCCCCTGTTCACCGAGATAATAGCAGAGCACTGAAGTGGAGTGGTTTATACACACACGCACACACACCCCAACACATACACAGCTTCCTCAGCTCTGCATGTGGCAATTATCTCTCCTCTCAGCAGCTTGTGGCATCTCCCCCCATCTCCCCTATAGTCTCCTCCTCTACCACTTCCCCTTCTCTCCCTTCCCTAATCTCCACTTGACTTTTCTTCCTCCTCTTTCTCTTATCACCTTCTCTCTTCTATCTCCCCATCTTTGCTTAAGCTGTTTGTAGCTCTACTCTCATTCCTTTCCTCTCACATACACTCCACTGTTCCACCGTCAAACACGAGATAGAGACAGAAGCACTCCTCCCCATACGCAGTAACAACCTGGACATCCTGCCTTCCCTTCCAAAATACAAATAAATAAATACACAAAACACTGCTTCAAAAGAAATTGCTTTCCACACCTCTCTGGGCCCCCTACCAACCCGAACACCACTGTTCTTAATGCAGTGACGCTGCAACGCACAGACACAAACAACAAACAGCTTGAGGATCAATGTGAGATTCATACAGCTGCAAAATTAATGTATAAAATATACTAACCACACATGTCTGAAGGGACACACTGTAGCCCAGAGTTGCCTTCAGTAGAGCTGGCTGTTTAATCAGATTTTAACTTCAATTATAATTTTGGCTTTTAGTGATTATGAAAATAAGATAACAGGAATGAAACAATTACCTTTTTGCAACTGTTTTGTGACCTCTTTCTGTTTTGTTTTTGCTAAAAACCTTATAAATAAAGAACACAGCTTCCCTTTTTTAAACCTCGAGGATGAAGAAGCTCGTGGTTGCAAGGGTGTCGATTTGGGCATAAGTCAGCTGCCTCCTTGGCCTCTTGTTACCCCGTCTGCATCTGCAGACATCCTGCTGCAGAGATCAGCAGGTATAGCTGGGCCTACCAAGGCAGACTTTGGTTAAAGATTGAACTGAATCAGCCACCACATTTTTCATTTATTTAGTTTTTAATAAATTCTGTGAGCTCATGATTAATAATGTTAAATACTCAAGATCATGAAATAATTGTCACTCTGCTTTTTGCCTTTGGGTTAATTTAAGATGAGGGCTAATTGAGTAGCCTTAGTTTTCAGTGCTAGTCTTTAGCATTGTTGGTAAAAGCAGCCCAACCTCAAAAATACTTTTCAGCTCAATGTTATTTATATACGCCAAATTACAACAACTGTTGCCTCACGGCACTTTATCCTGTGCGGTAAAGACCTTACAATAATACAGATAAAACCCCAACAATCAGACGACCGCCTCTGAGCAAGAACTTGGTGACAACGGGAAGGAAAAACACCCTTTTACCATAAAAAAAACTCCACCAGAATCAGGCTCAGGGAGGAGCAGCCATCTGCTGCAACCAGCTGGGGATTTCAGGCCTAATATGTAAATGATCCTTTCAGAGCTTCCCTATTAGTTGTACTTAAATATTTGGCATTGTCCATTTTAGGGCAACAGGTAGCTGGAGCATTTCTACACTGTCATGGGGTAAGAGGTGGGATACTTACAAGCACCCGGATTTTAACCCAGGACCTTTTCACTGTGAGGCAACAGTGCTACCCACTCCATCACCTTGCAATCATATATTAAGTAATCATCTATTATAGTTTAGCAACTGCATCTCTCTTGTCGATACACTTACCTCCTGTATACACAAACTCAGAAATAGTACAATTTCCACCTGCACTGCATTCATCTCTGTGGTCGCAGCCACAGTCTTACCATCAGGGGTTATGGATCTTATAGATTTCCAGATCTCTTGCAGCCTGCAGGCTATATGGAACCTAGCATCTTCAGGTCAAAAGCTTGCTTCTCTAATCTTTAGCTTATCCTTGCCCCACTGGGAAAATAACAGACCTGAAGCCGCTTCACTAAACCTGCTGTGTTTTCGCTTCTGGTGCTTTCCTTTAGAGTGGTAATCTAAAAATTCTTCTTGGTTTTGTGTCTTTCTATTTAGCTTTCAAGGTTCATTGCTGAGTTGCTTCTTTACTACCTTTGCTAGAGAGATGGCCTGGCAGTCAATTTCCTTGGACTTGGTTTCTTTAGATGGGGCCACTGATTTTCAGCATAAGCAGCACTATTTCTGAACACATAAATATGTTCACTAGACAAAATGGAAATGCTTTGCTTGTCTGATTTGGATTTTTTTTACATTTCTGCACATGGCAGTAATGGGAACAGGCACACATCACCATGGTATCAAAACGTCCAAGTTGTTAAGCCTGTACTTATTTTTGTGAAAGGTGAGAACAGAAAATTTTTGGCATTGAATCAAACAACTAAGATAAAGTTAACATTCAAACACGGCACACAGTTCCCAGCTGCATCATTCCCATATCCGTTTGTCTTGTCTTATCCAATTTCCTTTCCACCAGCCCTCACACCACCTTTAATTTAAGCCAAATAGTTCCTCTTGGGAACCCTGCCAAAGTGTAGGAAGTACCTCCATGACTCTGCAGTAGAAAAGAAGGTGTTTCTAAGAATACTGAAGCTCGGTAGCTACAGTCAAAGATTTCACTGCAGTTTTTCTTCTTTTTTCCAATCCTAAAAGAGGATGAGGCGCCTTCATTTTCCCCTGCCAAGTGCTCCTGAGATCTACAGCTACAAGGTAACTGAGTTAACAGATAATCACATAACAGCAACCCCCTCCCCATCCACACACATGCGTACAGACAGACACGCACACTTCATCGCTGTCCTATATGAGATAAATGAGCACCATCAGCCCCCTACCTCCCTGCTAACAGATTAATGTGTAAGCGTATCCCTGGTCCCCCCCCCCTCCCACACATCCTTCTCACTTTTCTAACACGCACACACACACACACAATGAGACACACAACTCACACATTTCTCAGTCGCCTTATGTCAGCTCGACAGTGAATTTCCCTCCTCCGGTAGCACAGCAGATGATGCAAAACGATCGGCACAATGTGCACTTACGCACATTAGCGTGCACATATGGATAAACACTCAGAAATACTCACACTTGTGCACAGACACACACGCACACACAGTCAGTGTTAGAAGCAGCAGACAAGCTATGACTGAGTCAGACATCAATCTCCTCATCACACGTCAAAACACATCCACACACAGTGATGTACATGCCGGCGACGCTAACAGATTATAGCCTGTGAAGTTGTAACCTGCTGTGCTCATCACCATCAGCCACAGCAGCAGCAACCAATCAGGACATGACCATGTTCAGCACGACTGCCAAAACCAACAGTCACCCAACAAACACCCACATGCAGCTTGCTCTCAGGGAGCTGGGTCACCATGAGCTGCCTGGTAACCTTTAATCACACAGCAAACACTGGCTCACATCCACATGTGCAAAACAGGACAACGGATCTTCAAGCTGGACGTTTACTTCATATACTTCAGTTTGAACCACTATAGTAAAAAAAATCATGGAAAAAATGAAAAGGATTGCCATCTGTAATCATGTTTTGTGGTATGGGACATCAATGCCCCTCCATGAGCAGCACCAAAACCCTCAGAGAGAACAGAACTGGGATGAAGATGGGTTGCAAAGCAGCTTGTAGATACACTTTAAGCAAGCTGAAGGAGCTTAAACTGCATAAAGAATGTCTGAAGAAAGTAGCATGTTGAACATTTGTCAACTGGATGCATTGCAGGGCATGACCTAAAGCTACACTCAAATCCATTATCTATCATGAAACTAAATAAAGCAAGTTTTCCCCTATGTTTGAAGTATCCATGTCATTGAGGTCAAAGAAGAAAAAAGAAAAAAACGGATAGCAAAAACCTATAAATCTATATATAAACTGTTAAAAAAATCCTTTCCACTCCATTTTTCATGTTATGTTCCCACAGCTTCTGTTATTCCCTGATTTAATTTAAGATCTAAGATATATTGCACAACTCAGGTGGATCCAGTGCATCTCACTGCCTCTTAGAGACTCCTGAAAAACTTTTAAACTTACTGTTTTGATCTCAAATGAAGACAGATTCAACATCGGCATGGCTTTTTTTTCTTCGCTTAATGTTCTTTCAGTCAGTCAGAAAGAGATTTTGCACTATTTTTTTATCACAAGAGAAAGTTTGCAAACTAGATGCAATGCTGGTTCTGCTTTGAAATCATGGAGCAAACAGACCACCCAGTGTGTGGGTTAATCATTAGAAACTACGTCGGGTGGATAAACTTTGCTCCCAGACTTTCTAGACACATCAATTATGGCCGGGTGAGAAAAACCCAGGAAACAAAACTCAAAAAATAAAAAATTGTAAAAAAAAAAAAAAAAAAAAATTATATATCAAAGCAAAGACGTGGCTTTGTTGTTGAAAGCCTAATAGAAACAGTATCTCAGCAAAAAAGCCGTGTTTGTGTATCCCACACGATCTCAACCAACAACACTGGACCTCTGAACGTCTTCCACAAGTGCCTGGAAGTTTTTATCTCCTGAAATATACAAGTAGGGAGCTGCTGTCAATGCGGCAAGCTCCTTATCTTCCTGCTGAGCGTCTTTCCAACAGAGGAAGACGGCGCTCTGCTAAGAGGATTTCTATTTTGGTTTAATTTAATTTCTTAGCGGACAGGCGGATTGTAATTTGGTGGTTTCTCTATGAAAACGTGTTGGTTCCATAATCTAAATTTGTTTTAGTACAGATAGGGGATTCATTACGAACTCCAGGAGTTGCTGCTGTGTTCCTCTTTAATTCGGTGCGTGCGCGCTTATGTGTGCACACATACCTGTAATACTAAGAGCTGATCTGTGGTGTTGTGTGTTTGTTGATGTGTTTGTTTATGCCTGCAGGCAACAGGAGTTTGTTTTGTGTGTTGTGATAAGCTCTCCTTTTATGCAGGGATGCAAACTTGTGATAGATTTATACATAACTCTGTAGAGTCTGTCTGTAATAAATATATTCCTCCAGAGGTTTGTCTTTCAGGTGCTGCAGAAACATTTTGCTACAAAGAATCTGCACTTTCTCAAGCTCGTCTGCAGTCTTTAACACAACACGCATGTTGTATTGTGTCAGACTTCTCTGTATGTTGTCATTTATATTTGTGCATGTTCGTTTTATATACTGCACTGTGTTTTTTGTACCTGTAGTGTCGAGTGTCTCTCAGGGCTCGATCACTGGGGATGCGTTCACTTTCTCTCTGGTTGAAAGCGTACAGAGTGTACGGGTCGTCTCCGGGCTTCCAGCGCCGAGCGCTCAGGTAACTCCGCTCATCAAAGCCCTCCAACATGTCCTCCCACTCTGCATCTGAAATCTGGAAATCAGTCAAAGCCGTTAAAAAGAGAACTAATGATCACATGTAAAAAAGAAATGCACTCTCATCATATTTGATGCGGTATAACAGAAGACAGAAGATGCAGTTTCTGTTTGTTAAATCAAAATGTTAAATAAATCAGTTTGCTCTGTTTTATTTCAGTTCTATCAGCCTAGGTGCTGAAAATGAAGCCAACAAGAAGTTTAAAAACGGTCACTTGAGACAGACTGCAAAAGTGAGTCAATCCCCTGAGGTACCCATGCTAAAACATCCAACTTAGACCATGAAAAAAATATGTTTTAATGTGGCATAAAAAATGTTTCTTGTCTTTAGAGCCCATCGCTCCTTTTTTAACAACTGTATTAGGACTAAGCTTTTTTTCTTAATTCACTCATGTAGGATTTTTCTGAGCCTTAATGTGAGTGTTTTGACTGACACGTGTAGCTGCTAGCTGTCTGCTGGGCCTTACCTTTGTTAATTTAAGTCACTAACTGAAGCTCTGGTCTTTGTGCTTTTGACTTTTTGATGGATTTATGTGATAAATATGGTTGCCGTGTGGTACAGCCCTTCCAACAAGTTTGTGCTTCAGTTTTGGTGAATGGGAGTCTAGCACTGTATTAGTCTGACATATTAATTAGTGGACAGGTGTGTCTTTGCGCTCCACCCACAAAGTACATGGATTTTTATGGATGCTGTATTTAGCTAATGACTCTATTCTATTGTCTTAAAATGGTCATTTCTGGTTCCTTAACAATCTACATGGTGCAGTAGAAACCAGTTAGCTTGCAGTGGGCAAATGCATGAGGCAGTCAACACAATGAAAAGATCTACCATGTGTTCAAAATCATCTTTGACATATAAGAAAAGAGACGACGTAGTCTTAAAAAAAAAGAAAAGCATCAGGTTCTATTCACAGTTATCCTTTTCTATTTTATCAGTCATCAGAACATTTGAACTAGAGAACGTGGGATTCATTCACACATGTTCTTTGCTGTTCACAGCAGAGGGCTTTTTAAAAGCATCTGAAGAGCTTTTAGGGGTCATTTTATTTAAGGGAGATTCAGAGAGCTTTTCAGTTCCTGCTTTTTGGTATTTAACAAGATGAAGGCCGGGCTTCAGTTTTTCATCCTCTTTGCTCCCTGCTTATTTTGTGACTAAATGCTGCATTTTTGTCTCTCGGCAGCTTGTTTGATTTGTACTTTGATGTCGTAATTCTTTATTATGTGATGCTCTAAATCTGAACTATGCAAACAAACAACATGGAAAAGGGGCACACCACTTTTCCTCTTCTTTTTACAGACACTTAAGGGCCAGTGTTGGTCAAGTTACTTGAAAAAAGTAATCAGTTACTAATTACTGATTACTTCCCCCAAAAAGTAATCCCGTTACTTTACTGATTACTTATTTTCAAAAGTAATCAATTACTTAGTTACTTAGTTACTTTTTAAAAACACGATTTACAACCTGAATAGGTGATAAAGCGATTCACTTTTTCTGCATAATCCATCATACAAAATGTAATCAAATGGAAAAGTCTCTTTTTAAAACTTGTTTTATTAGTTTTAATCTTTTAACTTTATGCATCAAGCAAAAATTAAATTATATGCAACATTCTCTGACTGGAAGAAATTTGTTTAACATTTAAACCTATTTTCTGCACATTCCAGCACATAAAATAAAATATTTTTTTGTGTTTACACTCACTCTTTCAAATAGATGCAAGTAAAACACAGCAGAAAATAAATAAAATCAAAGACTAGCGGTCCTGTTGCTCTATTTTCACCTGTAAAGCAGGACTGGGGTAGGCGGAGGAGGTTTACCCTGGTGCAGGTGTGCTGCAGCGGTCAGTGGAAGAATCCGCGAGTTTCTCTGTGAATTTCACATTACGTCGTAGTACACTCGGTGCTTGCTTGGAAGTTTAGGGGTTTTTTCGCTGTAAAAAGAAGTTTTCTTCCCACGCACAACGGACACTAATGTTTTTGTCACTTTTTATGGAATCAAACTCAAAATAAGGTCAGTACTTCCACGCTTTAAACGCTGCATGCTACACTCTGTCCCGCACTCGATATATTATGATCTGCAGACAGCTGCTGTCACGAACGTCGCACTCGCTTACGTCACTGTCATGAGACGTTCTCGCAAAAAATCACGGTTTTAGTAACGCAGTAACGCAGCGTTCCTACGTGAAAGTAACGGTAATCTAATTACCGTTTTTGCAATAGTAATCCCTTACATTACTCGTTACTTGAAAAAAGTAATCAGAAGTAACGCGTTACTGCCCATCTCTGTTAAGGGCACAAATCAGCCAAATACACCTCTAAATAACAGCTTTTCACACATAGTGCCTGCATGTTATTGCATTGTTGCACTGCTGCCAACACTGTGAAAAGCCCAGTGTGGATGTAGCTTGTTAGCCAGTCAACAGATCAATGAGGCAATTAGTCATCAAGTCAGTCATCCAGCATGATGATCAATTAAATGTGTCAATGCAGTATTGCATAAAAAAAAAGAGAGGCCCCAGTCACACAGGCCAAGACACATGTCAGCAACCGTGTGGCAACCACTGACCACGAGGGAAAAATGTACATTCCCCCACCAGTTGGCAAGTGGTTACTGTAAGGTCACGGGTATACAGTGCAGAGGTATGCAGTGCAGTTTACCTGCAAACACTGCAAACTGTGAAAAGTGTGACAAACTGTTTGCCTTCAAAGTAAAGAATGCAATAAGGCACAACTTTTACTTTGAAGGTGAGCGTTCCTAGTTCCTGGTTTGCCTCACAAGTTGGTAATTAGTAGTGGAAGTATCACTACAATTCAGAGAGTACATTATGAGTGTGGTGCAGTACACTCTTTGTGAGAGCCAGCAACCACTTGCCAGCTCGTTGGGGATTATACATTTTTTCCATAGCAATCGGAGGTCGCCAGGGGATCATCAACTGGTCTCTAGACCTATGGTACTGAAAGCCTAGTGATCGTTACTGGTGGTTACAGGGAATATTATCAGTCTTCTAACTTACACCAAAGTAAAATTAGCATTAGGCTGGCGTAAAAATGAGCTGAATTCACTGCTCTGAAACACTGAGTATGTCCAAAGCAGGCAGGACATGACAACTTTCAAATTGGCTCCAACAGATATGTTTAGGAGTAAAATCACAAAGTGTGCTGGAGATACAGAATATTATTTGTCTCTTTGTGTTTAAGATCATTTTGGCCAAAAGAGAGGCGGGTGTTAATGATGCTACAACTATAACCCCTCCAAAATCCTTTAAACACTATAACATTATGACTCTGCAATTCAGCTCACAGACGTTTCAGTTTTTCGCACGTTTACTATAAAATATGCAAAGAAACAATGTTTGATGCCCTTGTGGGTTTTAAGGGCTTTAAGAAAGAAGGGAAAACAAAAACAAAAGAAAAAAAATCATCTGGTACACCATTACTTTGTAATTCTGGTACACCATGCAAGAATGATGCAAGTTTTTTAACCTTCAAAAACACTGGCATCAACTCATATCAGTAATGTATGAAAATCATATGCAGAGACTTTGAAAAAAGCTACTTGAGATACAGTAGGTAATCCATCTTGCCTGTAGATTTTTGTCACTTACTACTAAGTGGTAATGAACATGCATTCAATTCATTTTGACATCTGAGAATTGATGGCTGGCTGCTGAACTGTTCTGCATTCATGATTTTGGTGGTTGGAAAATGCCCCCCTTCCCACCTCCCAGAGGGCATAGAAAGAGCATGGAATAAATCTGTGAATATAATACAGAAAATTTAGACATTTCTTGCATAGAAATGTTCTTTTTTTTTAATGACTAGAGAAGCTTTTAAAAAACACTTTTCAACTGCAGTACCACAAAACAACAGTTTTAAAGTAAAATTAGGGCGAAAAAATGTTCTGGAAGCAAACTTTAAAACTTTTACAACACATTGGAAAGTAGACATGAACAATGTAAAGCATATGTAGTTTGCAGTTGATGGGCTAGATGATGCAAAAACAACCATATGGCCCTTCAACATACTAGTAAGGAAGCAAATTGTCAGTGTAAGTCACCAAAAACAAACTTTATGTTATTCATCACAAGTAACAGAGACAGTGTTGCACAAAGGAAACAACCAACTCTGCAGAAATCTTTGTCTCCAGAAAATACAAACATTATAAAATAAGATATAAAATGTTAATGTAGCTCATAAATCCCAATCAGCTCCTGAACAGCTGGTGGTGAAAAAACACAAGGTGGCAATGACTTTAAAAAATTTAAAAAAAAAGCTACAGCTGCACTTTCTGTCTGTCAGAGCTCTGCTTGGAGTGTGTGTGGAGTTTAAAAGGGAGTATATATCATTTATGAGACAGTACAGATGCCTGCATGCAGGAAGGAGTGTGTGTGTCGTTTGGGTGACTGAGAAACAGATTTACCAGTCGTGTGTGTGTGTGTGTGTGTGTGTGTGTGTGTGTGTGTGTGTGTGTGTGTGTGTGTATTTCACTTGATAAAGAGAAAGTGTGAGTTTCATCTTTGGGTAATGCATGAGAAAGACAGAGCGAGGAGTAGTTTCTTTGAGGGTGAGAGATATAATGAATGTATATTATTACTCTCTCTCTCTCTCTCTCTCTCTCTCTCTCTCTCGCCACATCATAAACATAACACAGGAGCTTCAGCAAAATCCCCGGAGGCCATACTTTTTCTCAACGACCATACACCCCAGCATGTAGTGGAGATGAATGGACACACACACACACACACACACACACACACACACTCGCAGGGTCACAGCGTTGATGGTGTGTGTAACAGAACAACATTTACGGTGAAGCAGCTGCCTGGATGGAGTGATGTGGAAAACGAATCATCTTTTTTTTTGTCCTCCTTCTCCTCCTCCTCCTCCTCTTCTCATTATTCAGCCATACGACTTGCTGATGCGACACATTGTCTAAATGGGGCCATTAGAGGGCTGGGAGTCAGACTCTTTGAATGTGTGTATGTGAATGTGTAAGGATGTGTTAGTGGTACTTCCCCTGGTGGCTTTAACAGCAAAGCATGAGGAGAGGAGAGGAGAGGAGAGGAGGAGGTGGAGAAGATATTGGAGTAGAGAAAAGATGGGGAGTGGATGAGAGAGGGAAAGAAAAGATATTGGAGGACAAAAGAAGAGAAAAAAATAAAGATAGTAAAGACAAAAAGAGGGCTAGAATAACACAAGAGAAAGAAAAAAGATTCAGAGGAAGAAAAAACAGGTAGAGGGAAAGAAAGGGAGAAAGTGGAAGACAGATTGAGGCTGAGCACAAAAAGAAATTAGAAAATGAGAGCAGTCTAGAGAAAGAAAATCAAGATTTGAACAATGGAAATGACATAATTGTAGCCTGGAAGAAGAATTAAGAGCAGTTGGAAATCAAACAACTGTAGCAAGAAAGAAATAGATTAAAGAAGAGAGAAATAAAAAAAGAAAGTCATGAAAACTAACTACAAAAGAAGGGAAAGAGGGAAGAGTGAGGAGAAATAAAGAAATGTTTCAACATTCAATGCTCGTCCAAATCCAGCAGTTTAAGTTGTGCCTCTGTAACTTATTAGCACTGAGAAAGAGATCGGCACTGTACCTGTAAGGTTACAGTTAGAGGAAGATGAACAGGTGAAGAAAAAACAAATAAGAGAAAGAGAGAGTGTGCAAGGTGAAATGAAAAAGGGGGGGGACAAGTGGGAAGATAAAAACAAAAAAGATTTTTAAAAAGGAAAATGAGAAAAGGAGATGAGAAAAATGAGGCATAAAAATGGTAAATAACAGACAAAAAGTAGGAGATATAAAGTGAAGACAAATAAGAAAACGATAAGAGCCAGACACATAGATAAGCAAGTTAGAAAACAGGAAAATGGGAACAGGAGAATATTGAAAATGGGGTAGGGAGGTGGGGGAAAAAGCAAAAGTACTGAAGGGCAAGAGGAAACAGAAGTAGCGGGAAAGGAAATGAGGATACGAATGTGAAAAAGAAGTGGACAAAGTAAGAAAAAAGGAACAAGGGCAGGCTGTGATTAAGCTTCTCTGGGTTTCACACACACACACACACACACACACACCTGCGGCCTTCTCGCCTCTGTAGGATTTGTTTGTGTCTTGTCTCGCTAGAAGCTCAGGAGTGGCTGCGTTCAAGGTCCCCTGGATTCTATCCTATTTACAAGACACATACCCGCACAGGCGCACACCCATACACACACACAGCTTGTCTTCCTAATGCACCGTGGCATCCTCTCAATGCCTCTCACGGTCGCTTACATGAACACAGACATTCAATTAACAAACCTGAGGCACGAATCGCTGGACAAACAATGTGTGGCTCTACGAGTGTGTGTGTGTGTGTCTGAGTGTCGAGCCAAGCCACCAAGGAACCTATTAATTCATCCAGACTAGACAGACAGATACATTTAGAATCATAATGAGAAAGCTGAAGCCTGAGCCCCACACACATGCACACGCACACACCGGGGTGTCACGGTCATTGCGTACTTTCTGACAGCTCACAGTGGAGAAAGGCAGCCAGGGTAAAGAGAGAAATGGAGAGGTGTGTGAAGGAAAAGAAGAAGATAGCAAAAGGTAACCTGTATATTAAAAATCTGGTCCTGTAATGGGAGATTATTGATTTGGATCCCTCTGACCACTTTGAAAGATCCAGTCAAAGAAATTAAAAGAGCAAAACTCCCCTTCA
This sequence comes from Oreochromis aureus, assembly GCF_013358895.1. Lineage (NCBI taxonomy): Eukaryota > Metazoa > Chordata > Actinopteri > Cichliformes > Cichlidae > Oreochromis > Oreochromis aureus. The sequence continues at coordinate 22,460,213 of NC_052956.1, read as the reverse complement.
AACAAGTTATCACAATCAGCTGCTTTTTTTTTTTTTTTTTTTTAACAAGCTTAGAGGCAATCCATTACACTTTTCCACATTTTCACAGGCTTCAGACGTCTTTGACCGGTGTGTTTCAGACAGTTTTTTCTACCCTTAGCTCTGTATGATACCATTAGGATTAGGGCCAGCTATCTATATCTATGAAGCCTCACCCACCTGCTGTTCAAAACTCCCGTTTGTGCATTTTGTGAGAGGCAGCCAGTTAGCAAAAACTAAAGCAGGTTGTTTCAGACAAGGGATAAACTGACAGACTGCACAAAGTCATAGTATTTAATAAATAATAACTTTTGACTGTGAATCCAGGAGTCCATAGTTTTATTCTTATGATCATAAGAGGCCTACTAGTGATATTGATAGTATCTATCTACACACAAATAGAAAAAGATAAAATACAAATAATACATATAAATAAGTGAAGACAAAATTTGCGTATGAGGTAGATATATGTGTAAAGGAGCTATGAGCTCCATATGCAAGATGACCTGATATGCAAAAATTACTGTTCGATAGGTGAGCTGTTAAGGAGTCTGATAACAGTGGGGAAGAAGTAGTTGTTGAGTCAGGATGTTCTGGATTTCACACTTCTAAACCTTCATCCCAAGGGCAGAAGAGTGAACAGCCCATGTTGGGGGTGGATGGAGGCAGCTCTCCTTTGGACTCTGCGATGGTAGATGCTCTGCAGAGAGGGCAGCGGAGTCCTGATGATCTTCTCCGCAGTTGTTATCACTCTCTGCAGGCGTTTGCGGTCCATAGCCGTAGTGTTGCCGTACCATGCAGTGATGCAGCTGGTCAATGTGCTCTCCACAATGCAGCTGTAGAACCTGCTGAGGATCTTGGCTGACATACCGAATTTCCTCAGCCTCCTCAGGAAGTACAGCCACTGTTGAGCCTTCTTGACCAGCTGTGTGGTGTTCAGTGACCAGGTGAGGTCCTCACTGATGTGGACGCCCAAGTATCTAAAACTGCTCACCCTGTCCACTTCAACCTCCCGCATAGCAACAGATGGCATGAAATCATCACATCTACACATCCGACATCAGAGGCTATTACCTCATTTATATCAGACCCACTTTCTAACAACATCATGTATAATCAAACAAGAAATTGTTAATCGTTAACTTATATCGCTGTCTGACCTCATAAGGGATTTTTTTTTTTTGTCTGTTCATGTGTTCAGAGTATAGTCTTTGGTGATGCTGGGTTTTTGGTGGCCAGAAAACTTTAAATATACTGTCAAGGCTGTGATCAGAGTTTGGAAATTAGTGAGGTCCATTTTTTCCTCATAATGTATTATATTTAAGGTATAGCACTAGAAAAGGCTACAATATTGCAGCAACAACTCCTAGTGTTGAAAAAAGGGTAAATGGTTTTATTTATCTATATTAAAAAAAAAAGCTGTGAATGTATTGCTATGTATGAAAAAAAGCTATGTGTAAAAAAAAAAAAAAAATGGAACGGGTGAGTTGTGTGTATAGAACAATAAAAAATACAACAAAACAAACTGCAGAATTATTAATTCAGTTGAAATAAAATAGCAGGAGGGGGAAAGTTACTTACTCGATGACTCTGGCCCTACTGTGCCTCTGATTCACCCTTCATGCCTAAACCAGCCAATTATCATTTATCATGAGTCATGCGGCAACACAACCCCCTGAACTCAGCCCAATCAGAGGCACAGTAGGCCGGGCCATAACTTTGCTAAAAAGTCTCCACAGGAATTCTAAGTAAAAGCCATCTGGCGCATCACACAGTGATTTGTGCCAATTTTCACTCTTTAAAAAAAAAAAAAAAAAAAAAAAAAGGCCTCAGTGACCTCACTCACTTCATAGTTGGTTCATAGCCGTGCCAATCCCACGCCCAGATGAATAGTGAAGGTTGTGTCAATAAGGGCGTCTGACATTAAATTTTTGTCATATCAACATGCAGATCAGAAAAGGTCCAAATCCATATAACTGGTGTGGTGATCACTACAAAGCATGCTGCCAAAAGACAGGAAAAAAAAAAAAAAAATTGTATTGCAAGCAGCTACTAGCTATAGCCACTTGTTTTGGCATCCACCTGTCAGTCAAAGGAGCCACAGTGATCCCAGCGACTATGTAGTAGAGGCGAGGTTGCTTGAAGGAGAGCCCTCCTGTAGGTCTACCCCCTGCAGGAGGCGCAGTAGACGTTGGACCAGTTCTGATACAGCGCTTTTCTGCTCTACTTAAGCACTCAAAACACTTTATTCAATGTATCTCATTCATCCAGTCATACAAGCAGTCATTTTCTACACAGGAGTGCTTTCTGTCTTGCATTCATGCGCCGATGAACGCATCTGAGAGCAACTTCACCAATCCTTGCCTAAGGATACTGAAGGCATGCAGACCGAAGCAGCCAGGACCACGAACTACCAGCCTTCTGATTAGTAGTTGACCTGCTCTACCTCCTGAGCCACAGCCAGAGGGTGAGCGTAGTGTGTGTGAGGTGGAGATTAAGGGCAGCGGCCCTGGAGATCTGATCCCCGGTTATCGAGGCTGGCACTTAAAGAGCTGAGCTATAAAACATTTCACCCCTGTTGCATTTGTTAAAAAGGGAGAAATTAGCTATAGAGAGCAAAAGAGTTTCTTTGACCTGCCTGTAAAAACAGGCTGCTTTAGGAGTGTGCCTCAAGTGGTCATCAGTGAAACTGCAGTCTTTGGCACTTTAACACAGACTTCATTTTTTAGTCGTTGCTTGTCCATACTCTACATGAGCTACATGAGCTACATGAGCTGCAGTCAGTGCTGAGGGTATTGTACAAAAATATTGAGTTGGAGCCTCTCCGTATCATAAAACTATTTCTAAAATACATACTTTTATTCCTGCACTGGTAGATTGAGATATACTGAACAGATATGTGTATGCAACATTTTTTTATTTTTGATAATCTGTGTACTACAGATTAATCCTGTCATCCAAGCCATGCATATGGCAGCAGGAGAATCATCAGTATTACCTGTAATGAGAATCTATTTTAATATCAGTGTCATTATCGGTGTGAAGAGTATTAGTGTTCTTATTTTCAGAGCATTGCTTGCTTGTCAGATAGATTCACAGACAGAAGCAAAGAGCTGGAGAGAGACATCAGTGTCTGAACACAGGACTGCTGCTAATGAGAACATTGCTCTTTGAAGACACACACGTGTTTGTGCGAGGGTGTGTGTGTGTGTGTGTGTGTGAGTGTGTGTGTGTGTGCGCGCGTCTGGTAGAGAGAGTATTACAGGCTATCCAGTTGAACACTGCACAGAAAATGAAGGATATGGTGTAAGAGAAGTGTAGTTTTAGTAAAACAGAGCCTACAAATCAAGCTTTCAATTTACTGCTACTGTTATTTCTGATAAACCAAACAATACCACACTCACTCTCTCTCTGCTTCTTTACCTTAAAATGTGCCCCAGTCAGATGATGAATTACCTATTACATCCAAGGCATAAATCATGTGTGTGTCTTTATTACCCCCTGTTCATGAGCACCACTTGAACACACATACACATAAACAAACACGTCAACCCCTTTATTATATTGTGATGTATCACCTTTGTAAGAACTCTAAACAAGAAGCCAAACAAGTAATGTCTCCATTATTCTGCGTTTCTATTTAAAATATCGGTTTGCTTCTGTAAAGGCAAATTAAACTCATAGCATTGGCAGTTAGCGGTGACATTATTACATAAAAGGAAGGAGAATATCATCCTTCATGTCATCCAATTTGAAAATTATCTCGCTCGGGTTATACGGTATGAGAAGGCAGAAAGGGTGCTGAGCATTACTTATAACAGACGTAATCATTTTCCCCCTCCTTTTGTATTTTTGTGCGTGATCCTATGACATTATGTGGTTGCCATCTCAATAATGACAATGTAAAAAATACAGCCTTCTAGCAAAATAATGCTAGGATAAAATAACACAGGGACAATGTGTTGGAGATGCTGAATTCAATTTGGAGCCACGGTCATGTATAAATGGCACAAAATCTGCAGGAATACAACAAACATATGAATATGGATTTTCAGCTGCAGATTAAGTGCTATGCAGCGCAGGCTGACAGTAAAACCCCCGCTTCAAAAGACACAGAGATAAGCATCCAGAAGACAGATTATGCAGGGTAAACAAATAAAAGAAACCAAAAAGGAAACATAAAAGTGTTGGATTAGTTACAGCCAAGACAGGTCAGATGCTGCACAAAACACCCATGTTTAAAAAAAAGGGTGCACAACTCACTGCAAAACAGGCCTCATTTCCATAGGCTCTTTTTTTATAATCCTGTTATCTGAAGTTCGCCAATTAGTTTTCATGCTGCGATGAGGTATCAAAGTTTTGTTATCTTCAGGTCACGACTAACCATCTTGTTATCTCATGAAACTGCAAACTCTTTTGTAAGATTGTGACTTTAGATCTTCAGATCAACTTCAGAGGGACTTGGGGTGGCGTCGCTCTTTAAAGTCCAGCTCACTGAAGGGAAACCAAAGCAGCTCATGCACAGTCAGTGGAAACGACTGAACAACTCTTCACACTCTGCTTTAATGAGAATGGAAGAGGCAGAAAGTTTCTATTATAGATAAAACTCCAAAGCAGCACTGACAGATTTTGCTGTCTTGAGATAACAAGATTATTAATGATTGATCTAGAGAAATTGGAGTTTTTATCTGTTGGTAATCGTAATTAATTTGTGAAAATGTATGCGAGTACAAGAAAGAAAGAGAGGCAGTGATCTCACAAGTAGGAAACTTATTCAGGAAACTAAATCTTTTACATTAACGGTTTTAAATATACTTTTTATATTTGATGGTTTCTATAAACAAAATCTCTGGTCATATCACTAAACTGTGATCAAATCAAATCCAATTTTATGTAGAGAGCACTTTTTTTTAAATACAACAGAGCACCAAAACTCCACACAGCAAAACAAGAAAACAAGAAAAATTACAATAAATAACAGGTAAGATTCCAGTAAAAATTTGTACTGAGATGTGTTTTATTAACAGGTAATGAGTGGAGCATGCTAACATCGACAGAGAGTTTATCCCAGAGTTTGCGGGCTTTAGCTGAAAATGATCGATCACCTCTGGTGGCTTTCGGTCCAGTTTTTGGGACGACTAGGAGCAGCGACCTCGGGGTGATGTATGGAGTCCACAGCTCAGATATATAAGGTGGTGCTGATCAATTAAAAGATTTAAAACAATCTTAAAATCTTAAAGTGGATCCTAAAACGAGTGGGGAGTCTATGGAGGGAGGCCAGGGTGAGGATGAGCAGCAGCATTTTGGACTAACTGCAGTCGAGCAAAGGAAGTGTTGCTAAATCTGTGTTACTTTACTTGTTTTTTTAATTCAGTTAAATTTGATTTATAAAGCACCAAATCACCACAAACGTTGCTTCAAGGTGCTTTGTATTGTAAGGTAAAGACTACAATAATACAGAGAAACCCCAACAATCAGATAACCCCCTATGAGCAAGCACTTGGGAACAGTGGGAAGGAAAAACTCCCTTTTCACAGGATTAAATCTCAGCCATCTGCCACAACCGGTTGGGGGTCCAAAAAGAATTTTTTCAAAAATAAAATACTAAATAAAAAGATGTGTATTTCCTTCCATTGACCTTTCTGAATACCAATTCTCTGCAAACATCTGCATGTTTTTTTGGTGGCTTTCTTATAAGGTGCTCTTTACTGCGGTGGTTTTATTGGCTGCTCATCCATTCCAGGGTCACGGTGAGGCTGAACCCTGACAAAGGCTAACACAAAGAGACAAGCAACAAGCAACCATTCACAACTACGCCTAAATGAGAATAACCAGTTAACCTAACAAGCATGTCACTGGACTGTAGGAGGAAGCTGGAGTGTGTGGAAAAAACCCATGCAGGAACTGAGCGAACATGAAAGTTTGAACCCAGAGATGACAGTCCTAACCTCTGCATCACACTGCTGCTTCATGTCCCCTCACATGAGTCCAGTTGGGCATTCATTTTCACTTTCTCTTTCAAAATGCCTTCCACAATTTTGCAGCGTATTGGGATCATTGACATGCTGGAATATTCATCTCTTGCCAAGATTCTTGAGAGTCATCTTTTTATTCAGTATTTAGCCATTACAGTTGGCACTCCAAAATCACTGTGGCAGTACTGGTCCAGACAAATTTATTTTGGTTTTAACTAACTAAAGAGTATGCTGCCAGTATCCATCAGGCTTCTTTTCACGCTCTCTGGCAAAATGGCTTTCTTCTTAGATACTGGCCATAGAGGTTGACCGCACGCCAGGTCTTTCACTGGTCACTGAAACACCAGTGTGCCCAGTGCAAATCAGAATCACTTAACAGTCTGTTTTTCAGTGCCAGGTTCTATTCACTGGGTTTTTTTTTTGTAGCTTCTTTTTTTTAGGAAGGCCATTGGCCCTCCTATTATTGGTATGCTCCTATTAAACGTGTTGCCTGCAGCTGTTCAGTAGCCTGCTGATACCCTTGAACTCGTTCCAATTTTTATTAATGCTAGCAACTTCCTTCTTACTTTTTCAGGCACTTCTGTACCTTTTGGATCCAACACAGACCAAATCTGACAAAGCCGAGTTCATCAGCTCTTTTTAAAACCTTGTTCAGACAATTAGCCTCGATTGGACTTTCGATGAATAATGGTGCTAGGCTTCATTTTCAATTACAATTTTTGCTTCCAATAATTCTGAAAACAAGATATATGAGATAAACAGTTGCTGTGCTGCAACTGTTTTTTTGCAATTATGTTTTGTTTTGTGTAATAAATCTAGTGTAACCTTTTCTTTGCTTCAGCACTCTTTCACCACTTCCTAAAAGCCCCAATCTACTCACTGTTTAGTTCCAGCCACGACTACACACGAAGAAGAAGAAGAAGAAGAAGGAAAAGTCATAAGAAGGTTGCCTTAGGTGAATCACAGAAAACATCCCGTTACTCTCTCTGCAGTTCTGTGCAGGTGTGCATGCACGTCTACAGACTGCCCGGGTTTGCACTCACAGGCCTTCTAAGGTGAACGCTACAGCCAGCGGCGACAGGCCATGACAAAACATGACCTAAAGAATCAAGGTTATGATTTTTGCCTTACTCAAGCAGTTCTGACATCTTTTCTTGTTGTCATCATCTTTGTATTACTTCAATAAAGTAATAAAATCGCATACCCGAATTTTACTTTTTTTTACTCATGGATGCAGTGAAGGAGGATATACAGAGGGTTGGACCAATGCTAGATGCTAGAGGTAGGGTGAGATGGAGGCAGATGATCCACTGTGGTGATTCCTAAATGAGCAGTCAGAAGAATAAGATACCATTATTTTGAATGGTTTAATATTTTTGTCCACAATATTATATTTTTACAACAGATTGTGGTCTCATTCTTTCCTGACTGTTCCTGCAAAAGTAAAACTCTTTGAGTAATATGTTTGCTGGTATCCAGCTAACAGTCCTTTAAAATCCATGTTAGAAGTTTGGAGTGATGCTGATGGGATACATCACATGTGTAGGTGCCAGACGTCTGCTTTATATTTTTATTTACGATTCGTTACATAAGTCATCTTTTCAGGATTAATAAATATGAAAATTTATGTTGTGTTTACATAAAGTAATGATATGTCACTGTTTGGGATTGGAACCTAGAAAGCGGTGCCTATCATTCTAAGTATGTAAGTGCAATAGCAGCATGAAACCCTGTGTGAGGGGCAAGGGGAGGAGCATGGACAGAGGTTAGGGGTCTCACGGTTTTCTGACCGTGTGCACAGGTTATTTTTTGGAACTTTCATGCTTATTTAGGAAGGAGTTCATTGTTACATCTTCAGTTTGTAATAAATAAACAATCTTCAAATCATAATGCAACTGGAAGCATTTCTTTTGGAAACCAGGAACACATTGACTATTTTTTTGAACTTGGCATATTGGAAATGACCCTACAACATGTCTGACAGGTTTCTGCTTTGTATGTTTGCATTCACTTGCTGGTGAGGTTAAAACAGTAAGTAAGTTGTGTTTTGGGTTAAAACATCCCCCTCCTCAGTAACTCTGCATATTGAAAAATGATGGGCTGAGAGAAACAGACTTGTCTGACTAATTCGAATAACCCAGTGTGTGAGGGCACGGGCTCCAGAGGACACCTTAGGCGCAAACGAGCCACACCACTGGCTTTGAGAAAGCGGCACTAATTGACGCTCCGGGGATCAGAGCGAGCTGCTCCAGCCATCACTGGTGTAGCAGTGTGCATGAATAAAATACAGCAACCCATCAAAGCACTGTTCGAAAGCACTACTAGTGGTCAAAAAAAGTCCACTGGGAACTTCCAAGTGATACCAATCAAAACCCAGCAGCCACAGACGCTAATCAGCAAACTAGTGCATCTTTCCCCCCTCTCTTTTTGTCTGTTTTCACTTACACAGCATGAAGATTCTTTACTTTGTTCTGTTCATCGTAGAGAAGCTATCTGGGCTAAATCATTATAGTCATTCCTGAAAAAATAATTCTCATCTATTTTCATGTTTCCTCATTTTCCATTCATGTTTTTTCTCCTTTGCTCCCTCCTGTCATCCTCCCTCTGTTCACACCTATTCTGATATTCCCAGCTGTTCCTTCTCCCCTTCTTTCTCCTTTACTGTCAACTTCTGAAGTTTCTTCATCATCACTGCTTCTCCTTTGTTATTCCACACTGCCTGACTCCTCTCCTTATTCCTCCTCTTCTCTCTCTGGCCTTCATTTATTTTTACCTACTCCCTTTTTCTTCCACCTCTCCTACTGTGTAAAGTGGTTGCTGTTTGTTTGAAGTCAGGGCTTATTGAGCTCAGGTCTGGGGAGAGCACAGCTACGTCGATACTACACACACACAGAAATACACGCACACACCGATACAAACACCTCCTCTTTCTGTCTCTGTTCTCCTATCAACGCTGTCTCACCCACAGGAACTGAAGTGGATGCACACATACACACACTGCTCAGTCATCAATTAAGGGTGTGTATAGATCTCTCCCTGCAGCAGTGGTGCTTGTTTGGTTTCTACATTGTTTTCTGTTCCAGCTCATACATCTCTGTCTATGACCCCAACACATACAAATACAGCCACACACGCGCAGACACATACAGCCAGATATACACACAGATACACACACCTCTGCAACATTATTAGTTTTGTTGTCTCTGAACATTTTTTGGAGCTCTGCTTTTCTCTGCTTTTGACCACAGGAACCAAGGTTTTGTTTAGTTTTTATTTTTAAAAACTAAATAAGGACATTTATGCTTGTGTGGTAGTGAACTGAAAGCTGAACAGCAAGAGCCAAAAACAACAGCAAAAAAAGCATTTTCCAGCACATAAACTGGTATTTATACAGGAAGAATCTGCCATAAATGTACAGGCATTCTCCAGACCATCCATAAAAATTTTCTACAACAAATCAAACCAGACAGAGTGGAGATTAAGAAAGCAAGACACAACATAAAACATACATTTATTTCTTTTTTGGTTTAAATGTTTTGTTTTTTTGCCATTTTTCATTAACATTATTCTCGCATCTGTTTAGATAGCCCACCTACATACCCTAATAAGTGAATTTACTAGTCACAGACTTAATTCCAAATAATCTATTGTATATAAATTTACAAATTCTAAACAGGCCTGTTTTTTGATTAATATTATTATTATGTGTAGCTCAGGATGGATGCTTTAAATCACTGCCACCATATGTAATGGTCTGCTTTCATTGTGTGAATTGTTTGTAGTCCAAATATATATTTATTTATTTATTCATTACCTCTGCCGGGGTCCTTTGCTCTGAACTTCAAAACTGATCTCTTTTTGTGTTTGTTTGGCTTTCTGCTTCAGTAGTTTTCCTTTGTTTGTGACTCTGAGACCAACAAATGTTTTTCTATGCTATTGTCTATATATCTTTCTCTATTTCAAATAACCTGCGATTTTATATGCAAATGATGATTGAGGGAGGCTCTACACCAATAAATAGCTAAATATGGAAGTGTAAGAGAGGCTCATGCACTTCTGTCAAATTTCATCCTGATCGGGAGCTATAAAACAGGATCATGTATATGTATGAATTTAAAAAGCTGACTAAAACAATGCTTTTGCACTTTCATGCTCTGTGTGTAGCACTTTAGTTTTAGTCATGAATCTACACAATGTTTTATGCATCTGTCCCTGTTATATTATAATAATAAGATGCTACAGAGTCTGCTTCTTTATGGGAGCTGGGACAGGATCTAGTCTGCCTGTGACCCTGAATTTGATTAAATTCAAAATTCACCAAATTCAAATTTAAATAAAGGTATTACTTTCTGTACACCTCCCCCCCAAAACCCCCCAAAACAACTCAATTTTACTGCCTAACCTAAATCCAATTCATGTATACGTGAAACTAAGTATGAAAGCAATAGGAAAATATCACCAAACCATTAAGGGCATGAAACTTTACCCTTTTTTTGTTGAACATAATGGCAAATGCCTTGGGACTCATGTCCCTCAGTTACAACAAGGCAGACAAGTAGTTGACATCAAGTTATTGCAAATGTTAAGTGTGTCTCATGTGGCCCAAATGTCACAGCATGCCTGACACATGTGGCTAACATAACACAAACCACTGGCTGAGATAAGGAAGTCAAATTAACCGTGAGTCAACGCCGTCAAGGATAAATGTGGCCCACTGAAAACTGCAGATATTGGCCACATTTGAGTCGAGCTTTCATTTCTATTTGGGAAATATAACACGGCCATGACAACGAGGAACATTTTTACAATTATAACTTCTCAAGGCAATGCCCTTTTTCAAAAGCCTCTTATGCCTCTTTTGCACCTACTCGGCTCAACTCGACTCCACTCCAATGGATTTTGTTCGTTTTCCATTATAAATGAGTACCACCTCAATGTGGGCAGGTCATTATAGCAACACCTACAAAAGTCAGAGACAGCATTTGTATGCGACATAAACAAAACACAACAATGGAAGATGTCGAAGTATATCTGCGTCTTTTTGTTAGACTCGAGGTGACCACAGTGTTGGTTTTTGTGGATCCATTTCCATCATTTCCGGGTTTCGAAAATTGAGGTTTTTCATTTTTGTGAAGGAGTCACTCTTATGACTCATCAAAGGACACCACTGACTGGCCAATCAGTGGCATGCAGTCTGTTGACGTCACTTTTGTGACTCAGCTTGGTACTAAAATAAATACCTGGGACAAAGTGCTACCACCTAATGGAAAACCTACAAAAGCAAGCAAAAGGTGCGCGCAAAAAAGAGGCATTAGATTATCAAGAGTTCTAGAGGTGCAAGAACAAATCCTGCAGTCTTATGTATTTTCAGGTTTTGCACTTCCCATCAGTCATACGCAACAACAAAAAGAAATATTGCTTGAGCATGCACACAAACACAGATGTGTAGACATATATCCCTGACGTTATTTCAAAACTCAAATACTGAACAAGAAATCTACCAATGATGGAGTAAGTCATTGGAGCACAATAACTTGTTTTTATATATAAATACATATTTAAAAAAACAACAACACAACTGGACTGGTTTTATTATCAACCAAACTTAAATTATGTATAGTCACATGACTGGACACAAACATACTGTATCGTCAAACTAGTAACATACTGTTACTTACTTACTTACTATAGTTGGTTTTCTAAACTTTTTTTTTACACTTCCTGTATGATGCCCTCAGAGCAAAACACACACATTTATTCTCATTCAAATCTTAAGAGTCACAGCTGAAGCGCTGTTTGGCAACTTTCTGAAACTGTACGAGGTCCAGATTGTGGCTACTCTCAAGCAAAAACACAATTTCTGACCTCCAGCCTCCCCGCGTAGGCAGTAGGGCTGAGATGAGGCAGAGTGTCCCCACAGGGATCGAGAGAGGATCACATTGCATATTCATGGTACACCAAAAGAACCAGGGATAAATGCATCCACCATAAAGCATAGAAGAAAAAAGGAGAGTGGTAGAGAGAGGAAGAGATAAACAGAGAGAGAGAAAATGCATTTGTAGGTGTCTACATCAAAAATTCGCCTTGAATTTAAAGCATTTTTCTTCGCAGCCCTGCAAGGCTTTCCGTGTCTGTTCAACGGAGCTCAAAACTGTAAAGAAAAACAGCCAAGGCCAATCTTTTGCATGTGTGTGTGTATTTCAGCATGCATATGTATGAGGTGACAGATGGAATGTAATTTAAACATTACCTTGTACAGATGCACATTTTACCCTTCACACACATATGAGAAGCCTCAGCATGGAGATTTATGCATAAAAATACACACCATAATACTCTTCAAAATAACCCTGACATATTTTCATAAACAACTGGAATACTGTCAGTTAGTTACTAGTTGCAAATAACTAGTGTCCTTTATACTGAAAGAATCGAGAAAGCACTGAAATACTGTTCTAAAAATGCTGAACTACTGCCAAAAATCAAACTGATGCCAGTCACAGAAAACTAAACTTCCTATATCTTTAAGTAATATTTCTACATCCATCTATCCGATTGGTTTATTTTTAACCTGGTAAACATATTTATAAACCACCCACACCTTGTAATAATTAAGGATATTAAATCCAAAGTAACAGCTGAAAGCAAAAGATTGAGAAAATGTAAGGTCTCATTGGTTCTCAGGATCTGCCCAATGTTGTGTTGGGCCCACTTTTGCGGCTGGTTTGGTTTGGAACTGTTGGCATCTCGCACCAAGATGTTAGAAGCAGTAAGTTATACCTGCTGTACGTTATGAGCTGGGGCCTCCATGGATCAGACTTGTTTGTCCAGCACATCCCACAGATGCTAGATTGGGCTGAAATATGTGGAATTTCGAGGGTGTCAGCACCTCAAACCCATCATTGTGCTCCTCAAACAATTCCTGAAACATTTTAGTTTTGTGGCAGAGTGCATTATCCTGCTGAAAGAGACCACCGCCATCAGGGAATATTGTTCCAATGACACATGGTCTGCAATAATGCTTAGGAAGGTGGTTGGTGTCAAAGTAACATCCACATGGATATAGGACGCAAGGTTTCCCAGCTAACATTGCCCTGCCTTCTTCCTACAGTGTATCCAGGTGTGAGGGGATCCCAGGCATCCACGTGATGTAAAATGAATATATCATTCATTACACTAGGCCACCTTCTTCAATTGCTCCATGGTTCAGTTCTGCTCTTCACGTGCCCACTACTGGCACTTTCAGTGGTGGACAGGGGTCAGCATGGGCACCCTGTCTGGTTTGTAGCTATGCAGACCATACACAACAACCTGGGATGCTCTGTGTAATCCTTATGTTTACCCATTTTTCCTGCTTCTAACACATCAAATTTGAGCAAAAAATGTTCACTTGCTCCCTAATATACCTCACCCATTACCAGGTGCCACTGTCACGAGATAATCAGTGTTTTTCACTTCACCTGTCAGTGGTCATAATGTTATGTCTGATCAGTGTATGTCCTCAAAGTGATTTATGAATGGTTAAGGATATACTACTGCTAACAATCCTGTTTCCAAAACAGCTTTAAAATGTAAATAACACTATTTACTGTCGTGTAAATCACTAAAACTCTGTATTAAACTTGCCAATATAAACCAAAGTCAATATATTGCATGGTAAGACAGATAATATTTAAAATGTATGAATGAGCCCTGCTTCATGTTTGTGCATGTTTCCCACAGTGTTGCATCACATTGTATTTTGATTACACTCTGCGTTTGTGAACTACTGAGACCAGCTGCTGTAGTTTTGAAAGCAACATTGAAACATAACTTCAAGTTCTCAGCAGGTTTTCATGTGTTCCATAATGGGCTACACAGGTGAGTTTAGCACTAAAACTCTTACTACTCCACCATCCTGTTGGAGAACATGCAGAACGTGGTTAGGCATTTTCTTCCCTGATAGAAACTTCATATGGGCAGTATCTGTTGCTCCAGGCCCTGGATATATCAGTGAGCGTTAACAGAGCTTTACAGATGTGCAAGTTTCCCATGCCAGTGCACTTCTACGTTCACAAACCATCACGGATGTTGGTTTACCAGCCGTGGACTGATAACAAATAAAACTTTGTGTGATCACAGGACATTTTTCCACTTTACCACAGTCATCCTAAATGAGCTTAAGCTCAGAGAAGCTAGCAGTATTTGTAGATGTCGACATGACAGAGTTTTAACCGTTTGTCTGTTTAACTGATTGTCTTTACCCAGTTTGTCAAGAGTGATCACAGGACTACTAATAACAAGAGACAATCATTCATGCTCACAATGATCAAGCAGTGCTAACAACTTCACCACAGTCCCACTCCATAAATAAGCATTCTTTAGGCATTTTCAATGTCCGCATTTCATTGTTTTTATACTATCTTAGTAGTGATTGTCAGATTGCTTAATTGTGTGTTTATATATGTTCTATACAACCTTTTGGAAAAAAAAACTTAGCTGCTAAAGTCAAGAAGAGAGTTTTAATAATTATCAAGAACCAGTTTCTAGATTTTTCTTTTGCTTTTTTTCCCCCGTTTTGCTGTTGTGATACAGATAGCCAATCGTTTGTTTGATTTTTAAATCTAAGAGGTCTAACTGTTTAAGCTTTGACCCACGACTTGTGGTGGGTGGCCTGTTCTGAACAGTGAATGTACTCAGTGTTAAGACTATTTCTAATTTGCGAATGCAAAGAAAACTGTCACACACTTTCTACTCTACAATAACACCATCTCCATCTACAATTCAGGTGCAGTAGCTGTCAAAGATAAACTGTGCTCCCTCTCTGTCTGTCCCTAATCCGTCCAGATATCCCAGTGGACAACAGTCCTGGAAACCGTTTATCCAATCACAGCTGTTCAAAATTCCTCACCTTCTCCCACAAAACCCACTTTCGCTGGCGAATCTAAATTCCTGGGAGTGTGAATAAGTTGTTTTGGGTGCTTAGCAAACACTGCAGAGCCAGAAGTCTGGAAGTACAGCAATAATTCACCCTGTGCAAAAGCCATGAATAAAAACAAACTTAAGAGAAGAGACAAAATACAAAATGTGATTCTTCTTTCCCTCTATTCTTCTCTGTCACCTCCTCTCTATTTTATTTTTCTCTCTCACAAAGACACACATGCAGAGACACAGATACTTTCCCCTTCTCCAGTTCACCTTTGGTTTTCATCAAGTGTGGCTCAAAGAAATATTATTTTTGGTATTTCAACAAAAATTAAATTAAAATTGATGTTGAAAGAGCAGCGACATGCTCACAGACATAAACACGGTGCCGCAGTTATCGAACAACAAACAGGAGAAGTAATAAAAATTAATAACATAGAAGTCTGGCTTTGCTGAAAAAAAAAAATCCAAGGACAAAATCACAACAACACAGATTCATTATTAAATGTCTTGACAGCTGCTGTGTGTGTTTGTTGTGTGCACTGAGCTCTCAATCTAATCCCTTTCTTTATTGGCCCCAAGCAGAAGGGTCAGCCGGGGAATAAGCAATATTGTGTGTATGTGTGTGTGTGAGAGTGTGTGGGAGAGAGAGAGTGTGTCATTGTTGCAGAGCAGGAATGAAAATTTTAAATTTTTAGAGGGGAGTTTGGAAGAAGGTGGAAGAGGAAAAAGATGATAGGAGTGCTCGTTTAAATCCCGCTGGTAATATTGCTTTCTTCACTCCCTTGGCAAGGAGATTAACTGCTAATGGAGAGGATATATCTGCTATTAGCCCCAGCAACAACAACAACTGTGACAACAGCAACGGCTTGTAAAGTGCGATGGTGATGATGACAACCGCAGCAATATGTACAGCAGTCGGCAGACTCTCCTGTCTGGGCCTCACAGCTGACAGCTTTGAAGCAACACGAGTTTCAGAGTGAAGCGTTGGAATTTGCTTCAGTTCTGAAGTTACAAATGCACCTCAGGTCTTAGAGGGTTAGTGAAATGAGCCTTTGCAGACTTGAGACTTGACAAGATTTTAAAGCTCTACATTCAGTCTCTGCAGGTTACATGACACGCTGGCTAGGTAACAGAGAACTGCATGGAAATTGTGCTGTGTGCTGTGCACAAGTCTTGAGGAACCCTCATTTCATTAGATTTAACTTCCAAAGAGCCAGACTATTGTCTTTTTAAATGCTCTTCAACAACAGTTCTCCAGGCTTTCTGAAGGTCTGCTTCTTGTTTTTGTTTATTAATCCACTTAACGCTGAACTACGAATCCTTAAATCATCAAAAGGCATCTAATTCAATCAATAGAAAGGTTTTGTGTCAACACAAAACAGACACTTTGGCAAAGAAAACGAAAAAGAAGCTCCTTTCAAATGCTCCCTTATTCATAACAGGTCACCACAGCAGGTAGCTCCACATGTTTGGCAGATTTTTACATCAAATGTTCTTGATAAAAACCTCTGTGGATTTGTGTCTTCTCCTGTAATTGGACCAAAGATCTGCTTGTTAAGCACATTGTCAAACCACTGGAAAGAGGTCATATTAAAACAAAGAGCTAATATGAGGTTGTATCTTCAGACACTTTGTTACTAGCAGTTTGCAACAAAAAATTAAATTGTTCCCATTTTTAAATATGAAAAATGCAAGAAAACACAGTTTATCTGTTCAAAATAGCATTTTTTGCACAATGTGTTTTCAAAAGAGCCATTAGCCAAAAAAACTGACATGGTGTGCAGTTTTGAAAAAAAAAAGAAAAGGAGATGAACAGTATTTGAATGTTGTGTCCTTAAGAAAGGGGGGGGGAGCAAAGACCCGCTACAAGAGATGGATCTGGGCCTTCGGTTGATCAATCCTCTGTTCACCAAAGCCTCATTAAGAGTCGTTTCAGTGGACGGGTGGCTGTCAAGAAGCCATTCTTAAGGAAGGGGAACAGGGAGAAAAGGCTGAGGTGTGCCAAACTACACAAGATTTGGACTGACAATCACAGGCAACAGGCTTTATGAAGTCATAAATGCAAATTTGAAATTTCTGGTTTAAATCATGTCTACAACCATCTGTACAACAAAGTGGAAGCTTTGTTATGGCCTGTTGCTGCATTTCAAGCAGTGGTCTTGAAGATTTTGTCAAATCCATCATACAATACAATCTGAGGAAACTGATTGGCAACAGCTTCATTTTTCACCATGACAGTGATCCCCAACACAGTGGAAAACTATCAGTCATGGATTGGCTTCCCCAGAGCCCAGACCTCAACATTATTGAAGCAGTGTGGGATCATCTGGACAACGAGAGAAACTAAAAGGCAGCCATCCATCCAAAGAAGAGCTTTAGCTCTACCTGAAGACTACCTAAAGAAATTACAAACTGTTTTGCCTTATATATACTGTATTCCCATGTATGTTTGCACATATGTTTCAATAAATTACTCCAGCCCATTTCCCAGAAAAATATAAAGAAATGACGGATGGCTTGAGACTTTTGCACAGCACTGTAACTTTGAGCTTTAAAACGTTGGGTCATGCAGCAATATCTTAAATCTACATTCTTTCGAGAGGCCAGCCTGCAACGACTCAGATTTTACAGAAGAGGAAAACCACCCAACTGTTTGCTTGATTTATGATCTCAGAAGAAAAATTCCCAACGCATGTATTTTGGTCTCAAATACTAATTTACAATTTCCCCCCAGTACAACATATTCAATCTACTAAGAGTAACATCGATGAACTAGAAGAATGATTTAGTCTACAGCTACCTGACAACGGAGCCAACCCTCACTTATTGCATCTCATTTCAAAAGAACAAGACGGTAACAGCCAAAGTGCTCAAGCTGAGGCTTCGATATAGGACTTCACAAACCAGTCAGTAAGCAGTTTTCACAGCACTCAGTTTCTGTTGTAGAGTTACAGGAATAATAATGATATTCCAGCTCAATCAACATTCATTCCATGGTAAAACTGTGTCGTGTCCACACAGCACTGCACATCATCGCACATACACCAGACATGATGGCTGTAACTTTGCAAACATGAGCATCATGAAAGGCTGTCCTCTGCTAGGTGGCTTCTTGCATGAAATATTACAGCTCACCGCACAATGCTGTGTAAGTACTGATACTAGCTTGTGCTCGCACAGAGGCAGTGACAGGAGAAGCCGACTGTAACTGGCACTGAGTGGAGAAATGACACATTGAGCACAAATGACTGGTGACAGTGAAAACAGCTTGTACTCTGTCTGCTTTAAACCAGTTAATTTGCTCCCTGTCGGCTCACTGTTGTTCGCATTGTTTGTGTGTGCAAGTGTGCGTGTGTGTTGGCTCTTTCTGTGGATCCATTTGTCTCTCTTTACCTCACATCCTCTCAATATATCCCATTTTTTGTCTTTTCTTAGTTTTTCCTTCTCATTTTTCTTCTCATCTTGCATCACGCTCTCCTTTTGTGCCACCTCTCTTATTCTTCATCAGCTTTTCTATTCTCTTTCAATCTCATATTGTGAATTTGTGACTTTTCTGTCAATGCTGCTGTTTGGCTCGTCGGTTTTGTACCCTTCTTTGTTCTCACTCTCTTTGACTCTCAGTTTTTGACTTTCCCCTTTCGTTTGTATCCCCTCCTTCTCTCCCTCACTCTCCCTCTCTGTTATCTTTCACCCCCACTCTCTTTATCCTCATTTTACCCTCCGCTCTCTATAAACTAGATTGATGGCTCAATCTTACATGCATCAAGGTGAGAATTACAATTTTTGCACCAGCACACACGCACACACACATATACACTCACAGAAATGGCAGTAGACAATTACTGCCCTATTCACACACACTCTCTCCCTTTGCCTCCCACACACATACACACACACCTTTTTCCGCTCAGGCTAATTTGACATTCACAAAATAAGCCGGTTGCTGGCAGGAGACAAGTTTAACACAGGATATCAGAGGATATAGTACTGTGCAAAAGTCTTGAACCACCCTTCATTTCTTTATATTTTTCTAGGGGAAAAAAGCTTGAAAGTCAATATTTAGTATGACCATCTTTATTTTTCAACACAGCCTGAACTCTCCTAGAAGAGCTTTCTTGTAATTTATTTAAGTGTTCATCAGCAATCATTCTCCAGGCTTCTTGGAGGACATCCAAAGCTCTTCTTTGGATGTTTCTGCCTATATTCAATTCTCTGTCAAGATGATCCAACACTACTAAAGTAATGTTGAGGTCTGGGCTCTGGGGAGGCCAATCCATGACCAATAGAAAAAACGTACAACAAAAAACTATCCAGGTATGCTTTTACTGCACTGGCAGTGTTGTTTGGCATCATTGTCAGGCTGAAAAAACAAAGCCATTGCCAATCTGTTACATTCCACAAAGCAACAAGTTGGCAATAAAAACAGGTTGAAATACAACCCTAAACAGAGACAGAGCCTTTACTATGTTTTAAAGACGGCTGTAGACACTCATTGTTGTACCTCTATCCTGACTTCCTCCATACAAACTGAGGATTTGAACCAAAATTTCATATTTGGATTAATCACTCAATAAGACCTGTTGCCACTGATTTTCCAGATGCAATCCTGTTTAGTCTGGCACACCTCAGTTAGCGTAATATCAAGGTATTATGTGGTACTGCAGTAACCCATGAAGGGTTTTGATTGGCCTACGTTGCGTACTGCTTTTTCTGGCCTAAAAACATGTCACACGTAGTGTTCATTTAACAATACAGAGGTGTCTGCCTGCCTCCTGATCAGTGCAACACTAGCTATTCAGAAAAGGTTAGGAGCTGCAGGCTAGGCTAAAAACACAAAACCACAGACTGAAAATAAAACAGGGACATAGTTTCCATGTGTGAAAAGTACAGCTGATGTGGAAGTGCTTTAAACCACAATTCTTTCTCACGGCCAGCATGGAGCAACACCTCTGAAAGAGGAAAAAAAAATGTCTACATGAAAATATATGGAAAAGTTATAGTTGCACTTCATTAATATATAACCTCAATAAACATTTAGTGTTTAAGCATGTACATGCATCCTTGTGTGCCCTGCAGAGGTTTTCTTAAATGTTTCTTTCTGCAAATATTTTATTTTTCTTGCACTGTGTAACAGCTGCTATCCAGTCAGTGCCCGTGACAGTAACTCCGCTGTCTTGGACTGCAGCTGCCGTCAGTAGTCCTCATTCTGCTCAACAGCCTATGTTTTCTGGACAAGATAATGAATGATCAGTTCTCCAGCTGCAGGTTCTAATTACAATTACCACTAAGGTCACAGTGGTGTAAGGAGGATCATCTTTGGTGCCAGTCCAAGAAAGTGGAGGTAGGTTACATCCAACCCCAGGGTGAAGTCGTCTCCAGGAAAGACAGCAACATTTGTAGAATATAAACCAACTTTATGCCAAAATACACTTTACAGAAAAACTTTGAAACAGCAAAACCAAGAACAAAAATAACAAACGTATTGCTATGCAAGCATAATGGTTTCTGAAGCATCTGTTCAAGTACTCTGTTCAAAAAGTTGATCATGGCATCACTGTGGACTGAGCCATATATTAAGCTCTGCTGTCATGAAACTTTGGAAAGTAACCAAACTTCATAAGAACTTGTCAGATCTGATTCATGATTCTTTCCACACAGGTTTTAAATCCATGTGATTATTAAGCTCAGCACCCTGTTGTCCTTCAGATCTACAGAGTCTTATCTTAAAATAACAACCTGGAGGTGTTACGAAGAGGGCAACTAAGTAGCAAAATTTCCTTCTAGGTTTTTTTTTAACATCATATTTAATCCAAGCTTTAAAATTAGAACCTTTTTCAGTCCGAATTTATTCAAAACCCTTTTGCCATACACATACGACTTGTTTATCTTGATTATTAAGACATCATGTTCTTTCGACAGCTGTGTGAATCTTGTTCTCTGATCCCCATATTCAAACAAGAAATCAAGAGCCTGATTTACATATTACATTAAAAAGTCAAGTCATTGTGGAAAGTGACAGTAACCATATTAGTTAAATCCATGGCAACATCTTTTTCAGAAACACACACACACACACACAAAGGCATCTGTTGTGTAGCGTGACAAAGTGGTGCATGTCTTATCAGTGACAGTTAATTTCCATTGCACACAGATACACACAGACACAACCCAAGTATGTGTAGCACAAGTGAAGAGCCACACTCGCAAAGTGGAACCCAAACTGACGCCTACATGACCATCATATGAATTATAAATGAAATGTCTAATGAAATGTCAGCACATGTAAAGTTATGATTTACTGACACTGTCCCGCTGAGCCTGTATGATGACATAATCAAACCTTAGAGCCTTTTCCAGCCTTGTGTGTAAGAGACAAACACACACACACACACACACACACACACACACACACAGATAATTTTGCAGTCAAAGATGCTTGATTATTCCGCATCCCCATCTAAAAAAAAAAAAAAAAAAAAAAAAAAAAAATCAAGTTTATGCTGATTCTTGCTATTTTTTTACTTTCCTTTTTTTGAAGCTTCTGAATCATTTATAAAGTAGGAAGGAATTAGGAGGGAAAATGCTAAATGCCCTTTCTTGTGCTGTTGAGAGAAACATGCTTCTTGTTTCAGGAATTGTATGGTGATGGCAAATTCCCTTTCTTTGTATAACATCTGATCAAATGTTAATTTAGCTCAAAGCTGCTGTCCAATAGCCTCTGAAGTGAAGACTATGTGGTCAGTGAAAAATTGTAATTAAAAAAAGACAAACAATAGTTGAAGCTGTCAGATACATGAGTAAAACGTGCATTTGTTGGAAATGTAATTAAGTAAAGAACAGTTTCTGAGAGAGATTGATTCAAAACATCACACCTATAGAAATTTAAATCAACACTTTATGATGTGAAGAATATGTATATACAGTAAAGGGTGAGGCTCTATATTGAAAAAAAGGCCCTCCATATTGACTCTTTACCCCCTGAAAGCATACTAAGAGTAACCCTTTAAGCTCTTTTCCAAACTGAGCAGTTTCTGTCATATTTCAGGCCTGCAGGTTTGCATCAGAAGTTAGTGAGGGTTACCTCTGCTTACACAGCTACCCTTGGAAAAACCCGGAAACTATCCACATCGTGTAATTAAGGGTACAGGGGAGGTCATCAGATGTCGTTTTTGTGGGTGAGAGAGATAAAGGGTTGAAATTAGGGCCACATGGCTTAAATACTGCACACTGCATTTGTTACATATGGATGCAATATTTCTTTGTACCGTTTCTGCTAAACAAGTAAAGAAGTTGCAATTCTCTCTGGAAGAAAAAAAACTTTTGAAAGCAAAAAGCTAAAATGTCACAATTTGAAATGAAAATTAACTTCTGAAGGTTCTGGGAATTATTGGAGGAAACATAGAAACTGCACCAAATAACTAATTATTCATAAAACATGATTAGATAAACAATATTCTGTTGTTGATATTCACAAAAAATTGAAATAACAGATGGACTCCCCCCCGTTTTAACTCCAATTAATCCAAATCACAAATTGTAAATGAATTCTTTCCAGAGTTTCAGAATTGCCAGCGCTTCCATGCCACTGTTTTTCTACCTTTGCAATACTCCACTTTTCCTAAAAACACATATTTTAAAAAAGAATCTTGAAAGATTTTGTGCAGCAAAGCTGGCCTTCAGTGACCAAGCCTCGCGGGTAAGTCAATATTCCCCACAGCTGCTGTACAGTAAAGACTTCACAGCAACATTTCCTTCTGTTTTGTTTGATATCTCAGATTTTTGTAAACCTACATTTGCTTTGATATGAAACAGAATAGAATATGAATCAGTATACTAAACACAAAACAGAAACATGGGAACTGATTTACACCAAACCACCACATGTCCAGTCTGACTGCTTGGCACATTAGCGTTCTGACATGGATCTCTGCTGGGTGATGTCTACAAATATTTAGCTTCACATTTCTCATTATGATACAGACATGGGAAAACTGAGAAATACGGCCAAAATATAATCATATTTTATAATAATTATTGTAAAAAAAATAACACTAAGTCTATGTTATGACAACATAACACTAAGACATGTCAGGGAAAAAACATAAAGAAGGTAGGAATATTTAAGTTTATTCATTTTTTTCCAAAACCTGTTAGGAAACTCTGAACCAACTCAAAGACATGACAAATTTAAATTAACATATGGTTTAAAAGCTTAAACTGGTGCCCTTTTATCCCTACCATCTATACCAGTCAAAAAATAAACACTTAACTGATTGATTGTTTGGCATTTCTCCAAACCAACATCATGAAAATCGCAAAGCTGCGACATGACTTTAGCGATATATCAGCCGCTGTAGCTGTTGAACCTCAGTTAGGTTCATTTCCACAGTGGTAAGTGTGTTTCACAAATGAGTCCTCCAGTGCCAGAGGCCAGTCTAGTTAGCCAACCTGTGGGCCCTGCTGAACTGAGTGCTTCATATAAAACATTATTATTATTATTCCCTCCCTGGGAGCTGGTTATAGCCGCTCTGAAAACTCATTTCCCTCTCCTCTTGTCCATGTGAATGCCTCCTGATAGGAAGAGGGAAGGAGAAAGGAACAATAACTGCATTTCATATGACAGGGAAATGAATAATTTCAACTGCGCGTGTGCATGCAGTTTATGTATGTGTGCTCTTGTGTTATTTAGTGTAGTGTACAGTATTGTGTGTGAGTGTGCCTTGTGCCATTGTGGAGCGATTGGGCGTTGTGATACACACGGCGAACACAGTGACTGGAGCATCGATCTTGTTTTCTCGAGAAAGAAAAGAGAGAAACTGAGACAGAAGTCAAATTGTAAGAGAGATTTGCACAAAAAACATTGCAATAAGCTAAGAAATTGATGACTGTTTTAAAAATGATGCCGTGAAGAAGAATATTGTGAAAATGTATATTGTATTTTAAGTTTTACTACATGCATAGAGCACTACAGTGTGTGGTATCGGCCATTAATCCAAATTTTAAGGGTTTTTTTCTTTTATTTATTTATTTTTTAATTTTAAAAAAGAGCTACTATTGGCTTTGGGATTAGTGCAAAAAACAAAACAAAGGAAACTTGAAGCAGCAGGGTTAATACTCTCACAGCACTCTATCACTCTATATACTGAACTAAGCAATCTTGCATTCTAGTTATGTGATTGGTTGAACCATGGGTTAGGGACAAAAGAAAAAAACAAATCACAATATGCACTGATACTGAGTTCTTTCATCACTGCATCAGTCGGTTGTGATATTTGCAGATGACACTGATCTGTATTGAGCGTCGGGAGCAGGTGGAATAAAGCCTGGAGAGGTGGAGGTATGCTCTGGAGAGAAGAGCAGCAAAAGTCAATAGAAGCCACACAGAATACACGTGTGCAAAAAAGGAGGCAGCTGTAAGACGCAAGGAGTGGAGGTAGTGCAGGTGAAGTTTTAATAAGGAACAGGCAAGCACTGGAGAGGTGAAGGAGAGTCCAGGGAGGGTGGAGTGGGTGGAGACAAGTATTGGGAGTGATTTGTGAGAGAAGGATAGAGGTAGGAGTGAAAGGGAGGGTTTACAAGATGGTAAGATTAGAAATAAGCGGATCAGAGGGACAGGTCAGGTTGAGCAGTTTGGAGACAAAGTTAGATAGTCACGACTGAATTGGTTTGGATATGTGCAGAGGAGGGATGTGGAGATAATGGACAAATGATGTTGAAGTTGGAGCTGCCAGCCAAGATGAAAAGAGGAAGATGACAAATGAGATTTGTGAATGTAGTGAGAGAAGAAATGCAAAGGGTTAATGTGAGAAAACAGTATCCTGGGGATAGGGTGAGATGGACGTGAATAAGCTGCTCTAATGATCCATGAATGGAGCAACTGAAGATGAATAACAACACACATTAGACCAGATGAGACCAACCAGATGTTGGCAGGACAGGAGTGGAAGGACGTAGTTGGTTTGGCCCCTGTTCACAAGTAATGGCAGATTATCCTTAAAAATTGGTCACTACTAAGGTGGGTGCACATGGTGACTCTTAGCTTATAATCAGTCTAACGCTTCAGACAATCACACCATCTTTTCGTCACTTGATCAACATAATGTCAATCAATCATGTAAAAACAGACTAAGCTATATGGAACTTCTGCCATCAGAGATCAGACAAATTTGCACAATTAGGGCAAAGCTGGCAAAAACTGTTCAATGGCCACCTCAACAATTTAATAAAACCTTTTCTTCAATCATTTGCTAACATGTATAATTTTTTAAACAAATCATTAACTATAGTTTACATAGGCTCTAAAGTTTCTGAGGTGTGGTAGTTGAAGAGAGCACAGGTTAAACAGAGCAAACTAACAGTGCAGTTTGGCGCATTTGTAAAGTGTCAGGAAGCACCAGCGCTAAGTATCTGTCAGACAGAAGGTTTCAGTGTCATTGTGTTCATCATTTAAAGAGAGAATCCTCTGTGAAATAATGAATTCAATGAATAATGTACTACACACAGAAATAATTTCTGTCTGGTCCAGATCTGATCAACATCTTGCCCTGGGACGCTTGACATTCCTCCACCAGAGAGAGAGAAAGAGAGAGGCACACAGTGAGGCAGTGTCCTTCAGTATTCAAAGAACCAACAGATTGTTTCCTCTCATGTTTGGATTTCTGAAGGCAGAAACTCCATAAAGACCCCCTGCCAACCTGCCCGAGGACACAGGCACACTCCAACCATGCTGCTTCAAAGGCTCTCCAAAAGCTCTCTCAGTGTGTATGTGTGTGTCCATGTGTGGGATCCCGTCTGTGCGCAAGAAATACCAGTTTTCTTGTGCGTGCATGTAGATGAGGGTGTGATTCTGCATATAAGCATTTCTCTGTGTGTGCACAGAGTACAGGAGTATCCTTCCTTGTACAGGAAGTAGTCACGCTAGGTAAACAGGAGTGCAGGCTAATCCTGTGAGGAGTGGGAATTCTGCATTAGCATTTGAATAGTACTCAGCAGCACGAGCATTGCTAACAAAAGACACATCCTCTGTCCTGGCATACACTCACACACAAATGCTTGGCATGTACTAAAAAATGAATATGTTTTTTAGCAGCTACAGACAAGTAGCTTAAAGGTTCCTTCTGAGTAAAAAATGGCTACCTGCTGATTGTGTGTAAATGTTACCTGCCTACCATTTATACACCTCTGCAAAGGCACACCTGTGATCAATCGTGTTAATAATATACTTACAGTGTAATTAGGTCAATAATGAGGATACAACCCTATGTAAGCAGTACGTGTTTGCATGCAGGTTTCATTACCACAGGAACCACTGCAACGTGGGTTTTGTGTAGAAATCTTACTTGTTCACTTTCCAAAGTGCAACTAGGGTTAAGATTTTTTTCATAAACAGAAAGGATAAAGTTCCAGAAGTGTGACGTTCTGTCCATCTCCTATGGCCTTTCAAGAATTTGTGAGATTAGCTTGCATTTCTACATTATGAACCTTGTTTTTTTGTGTGGTAATTCCTGCCCCACAAACATTCCTGCTTCTGCAGTGGAATTCGTGATAAACCAGAAACGATCAGGGTGGAGTTTATAGTTCTGAAAGCCAAACACACGCCTCGAGACTGCATTCATTCACACAAAAACAAGCACTGTTTGCCAACATTGAAACAGCTACAAGCAAATTTAGACTAATTCAAAAGAGTGTAAAAAAGAACAAGAAGAAAGGAAAATTATTATATTAACTGAGCATTCGGTCAATAACAAAGAAAAAAAAACAAGAAAAAAAACACATAATGTGCAAAGACTTAGATGGCAATAAGTCAAACATAAAGCTACAGTCACAAAAAGAGAGAAACAGTGATTGGAGACCACGCCACAACCAAAATTACTGCGATCATGTGTAAATAAATCTCACTGCGTTTGAAATGTTTGCTTTGAAGTTGGGCTCCAGGTCTGTGACGACTTGCAGACAGTTACTGTCTGCAATGAGGTGGAGTCAGTTTGCCATCAGTCTCAATTAAATGCCCTCTCTTTGTTGCGATACAACAATTATTTCTAATATATCAGTAATGACAAATCTGTTGCCAAACCCAGAAATTCACAATAACTACTTACATTTAGAGTCTAGCCAGAGCTCAGAGATTGGAAATTGTTGTACTTTTCAGCAAAGACTAAGTGAGATTGATTGGAACATGTTGGAAACCTGTATTAATGAATCAGCAGTTATTTGCAAACCTTTGCCAGTTTGTCTGAGAATGATTGCAGGCAGTTCTAGTTGGACCGTGAATATCTGAAGCCAAGTTGCCTTCCATTGTATTACCTGTGCAATTATGTTGCAAACAAAATTGGTCACCAAGAGGTTTATAAGTAATTGTATTCTCACCGTCTGTGCAACCAACATATCGCTGCAACTACTTACATTCAGTCACTAAATGTGAAAAAATATTCAGTGTAATCACTGAGTACTCACCAACTGTTCCCAGTTGTGAGGAGGTGACTCTTATTTTTATTCTAATGTGACAGCAAACGTGCACACACTCATTTCTCAGTACGCACATGCACACAGTCTGCACAGTCAAATTTCACATGCACATTGACAGCTTGCATGAACTCAGGGATGTAGATGTGGATAGACAAGATCATTTTGCATGCACACACAGAAAGCATATTTTAAGCTTAATGGGACAGCTAGCAGAGTGTATAATCAAATATTGCACAAAAGAATTGTACACTGAATTAGGAATACCAAACTAAGAAGTTTCTGTTGAGCAAAATTCCTCAGACAAGTTTCCTGTTTTTTTTATAGATACATTTGGTTTGATTCCAAATGTTTTTCTCTCTAATTAAGACTGTATCACTTCCCTAGCGCTCCTGTTTAAACTTGCATTTGGATAATACACCACGGCACTAGAAAGAGCCAAATATATTCTTCTTTTCTTATGATACAAGCAGACTGTGTGCATGGTAATGATGATACCAGGCAAATCTGTACCTACAGATTTACACTGGGTGTGAAAAACTGTAGGATTAAGTTGGCAAGTCTGTATCTGGCTGGGTATTAGCCGAGGTGCATTTCAGCATGTGTGTCCTGACTTGAAAATGATACATTCATTTTTACACACACACACACACACACACACACTGTTCTGCTGAATGAACAGCGATTCTCTCATTAGCTTGTAGGCTCACAGCTTACCGAACAAGTCCACACAAGACAAGACAAGACACTCTTTTTTCCCCCTCTTCTTTTGATAGGCTAAAGTGGTTGCAGCTGTTTCTATCCCTCCAACTGAAGTAGTTTAATTACATTTCAGATTTCATATTTGAGGCATTTAGCTGAGAATCTTATCCAGGTCAACTTACAATGAGAGCAACAGCAGATTAAGCTTCATTGCATGAATTATCAGCAGTTTGAAAACACCTCCCTATTCACACAAAATTAAGGCACGCCTCAAAATTAAGACAGTGCGATTCATTTTGTTCCCGACTTTACATTATTGTTAATGAGTCTTTTTAATGACGTTCCACATAAATTATTGTCAAAAATTACAATCGCTTTGGAAGTCAGCTGCTTAAGGGTTTCTCTTCTTCAGCATAATCACTTTGATCATCACTGAGTTAGCTTAACTCATCTCTGCCAGCCCGTCCTTCTTCATGATCTAGTTGTGCACAAACACGTGATTTGCCACTTCAGTCACTCCAACTCTGAAGGTCAATGCAGAGGCTCATGCTTGGGCACATCACCTGACCATCATCACCCATCTGCCCAGCTGTTCCCCAGGTGTCCCTAGATAGTCCATCCATCATCTCACAGGGTGAGACAGTTTGTCTTTCAAATCTGACAGCAGTCGGCTTACACTCTCATCCTCTATATGGTGCAATCTAACACAGTTTTTGGGTATACACACACATTGTGACTGACGTACGACTCCGTATTCTTAAAATAAAAAAGTCTAATCCACATGCCATCTGTGCAAACTTTATTTACAGCATACTTCAGTTGAACCGAATCCACCTACAAGAGCAAAAGATAGAAAGGGCTGCTGCAACTGTATCTCCAGTATATGCATTTTAAACCCCTTCGAAGCACAGCCAAATGCAACGTAATAACAGTTTGTTTTTGAACAGCAGCAGCTTCACCCTTATTGCTTGTGTGCAAAGGTTTCATAAGCATGCTACTTAATAACACGTCTCCAACATGTTTACAGTTTAGACTGAAAAGTCTCAAATATATTTCTTGTAGGTGTCTCGCATAATTTCATTTTTTTAATCCTACTGCTAAGGCAGAGGAGGAAACGAGCCACCGCACCGCTGAGACATCCGAGGAGTATTATGCTCCCCTCTCAACAGGTAAGAAAATCACATTAGCACACCACATCACATTTCTTTAACAGATAGCGAGGCGGCGGTCTCCTTCGATGGATATACAATAAAGCGCTTGTACACCACTTCTTGCTGTCTCATGTGGCGATTTTTGTAGCACATAACATAGAGGATGAAATTTACAGCTGAGATTTCAATCAGTGCTATAAAACTGCTGACTCTATATATGTAGTGCGCTATATATCAAATGGACATTTGAACGCATCTCTAGTATTTTATAAGAGCTGAGTTTCCCAGATCATCTGATGAGCCACTCCAACTTTTTAAGCCCCAAGGAGTGCAATATACAGACTTTGCTCCAGATTTTATACTTTGACTTCAGTGCACACCCTTTGTTAGCACTGTGGTTTTGTTTTCCTGATCTTTTTAGTATTCTATCAAACAAATGTAGAAATCTAAAGTCACGGTAGAGTGACAAGGTGAGTAAGACTGTCACGAATGCTGATTTATCTTCCTGCTTTTGATTCAGTCTGCGAACCTTTCTGCCCACGCAGAGAAAGCATGCCATTCTATAATACTCAATACGTGCACGCAGTCGAGCACACGCACCTGCTGTTCTAACCTCCTGTTTAAGAAGGGCACCCAATCATAATAAAGTTGGATTAAAGGGAGAAAGATTGAGTTAAAACAGCTCTTTTTCAGACAGAGGATGAGCTGAGGGCCCAGTACAGGACAAATAAGGTTTATTTCTAATTTAGAATCAATCAGAGCCACTACAGTACAGTCAAATAAAATTATGGGCTTGGACCATTATAGGTCCTCTGATTCAGAAGAAAGTCATCTTCTGGTGAATAGGAATAAAACTTTTCTCTCACTACGTCTAAATCGCAAAGTCTGCATTTGAGCCCAGCATCACGACTCAATATTCAGACCTGCTTGCAGGCTAAGCTCACTTCGGTTCAATACCTGCTGCTGTAGGCCTCCATTGAAAAGCTGGTTGCAGGTTTCAGAGAAGCCTAAAGCTTTATTTATCCTACGTCCTGACTTTCATAGTAACTGGAAATCCTTTTATTCCTACACAACAACTTTCCACAGCATTCAAATTATTGTGTTATGAAGTGCAGTTGCATTTCTCGGCAGGTGCACACCAGGTAGAAGGTTGCAGCGTAGGGTTAAAATAGGGTTCCGGTTATTGCATAAGTTACGACGTAGAGCTGACGCAGAAGTATAAGTCAGGTGTAAGTCTATTCTGCATATAGCATGATGTGAAGAATGGGATTCTTGTGAAGCAGCTTTTACACTAGCTCTAAATTCACTGCACTGTAACAGATCACACATATACTCACAAAAATAAACGCACACTGCAGGTGGTCTCACTGCAACGTGGGTTTCTGCTGTGTACTCAGACCTTCCTGAAAGCCTTCATTCAGTGCTTAGTGTGCACTTTAGCAACAAGCAAATATTAACAAGGGCCTCGGGGAGGTCAGAGGTCTGTGCGCTGGTGATGAAGAACAAATAATGTGATTCGAGTACATAAATATTAATTTCAGAAAAACACAAGGAACACAACAGCTTATGAGAGATCTTTCCTACTTCATATGCAGAATTTATCTTTTGTATTTTTTGCAGTTTCTATAAACACATGTTCCTTTGACACAGACTGCTGAGTCCCAGCGTGTGGTGGAGATGCTGAATATGTAGCAGTCCTCACACAGAAATGCCCTGCACATACACGCTGGAGTGGTACTTCCATTTAAAAATCTTGCAACTTGGATCCTTATTCATTAGATTTATTCAGGTAAAGTATATTGAAGCGGATGAATTTTACCTGTTGTGCCTCACAACAAAACAAATTCCTGACCCAGAACACATTTTATGATTAACCTAAGAGGCAGCAGAACACAACGATACTCTGAAAACATTTCATACACTCTTTACAAAAGGTCAGCTACAATATATCAGAAGCATAGATAATCTTTTCTTGATAAATTCATACAACATCCCTGCTAATTATTTGGGTTTATACCACGTATGACAATCTCACCATATTCTTATGGACATTCAGTTGGGCTGTTACACGATTCCTACATGGTGCGCATGTGTGCGCTGGCAGCTCAGTTTAACAAGGTAAGAGAGACAGGATCAATACGTTAATACCCCCAGCCACAGTGAACATGTTGCGGGTCTTTTGCACAACAGACGTCCTACAGTGAACGCAGGGCATGGGCATCAAGCTGGGTCGAAAATGAACCCAATTATCTTCAAAGGAACCACTGCAATCTGATAATGGAATTAAACAGTGATAAGAGCTCTGATAGTGGATACTGAGCGTGCAACATTGCATTACAAAAAAGAAATGAAATTAAAAATAACAAACTGAGTATTACCTCACAATTTACTGAGTTGCTCTGGATAGGAATACTGTAGGATTAGAAAATTGATTTTTCACTGATAATAAATCTACTGAAAAATAAAAGTTTTTAACTTGCAACACAGCAGACATTATTTAGTTTCCTCTAGGAGTCAAGTCAAGAAAAGCTATCAGAAGAAAGTTGGGATCTTTGGTGGCATTTGCTCTCATCTCGCCTTTTATATGTTTTAGTCTTTTTCTTATTCTACTGCATGTCCAAAGTATTTTACAGGTCAAGAATTCACCTTAAAAATATATAAGGGGGAAAGTGCAACGATTGAAAGAGCTCATTAGTGATGTTTAGGTCCACCTGAGGTAATTACAAAGAGTAAACACTTTTTTCCCATCATTAAATTTCACTACATTTTTTTCTGAAATTTGGTTGCTTTACTTAAGATTAACGTCAAAAAGGACTTTCTCATATTGGAGTAATTCTTTAAAACTTTTTTCCGTTTCCATCAGAAACTCCTTCACTCGGGATTTGGGTTCATGAAGCCGCTAAAACTAGTGAGACTGCCCCGAACTCCGCAGACGTCCCGCTTATGTCAACCACGCGTACACAGCAGGTCATATTTTTACTTCACCTGGTTGTAGGTTGTCTCTCCTGCTACTCCTCCTCCCCCTGCTCCCGCTCCTGGACTGAGCTCCGGCAACCTCCTCCGGCTCAACACCAGCAGGTAAACCAGCGCTCCCAGCCACACCAGCACCGCCACGGCCACCGCCAGCCTCCGACAGAGTCGCTTCATTTTCCGGTCAGGAGGAACCGGCGGCGCCCGCAGCCCGGCTGCTGTCAGAAGTCCATTTCACAGAAGCGAGAAAAGAAGTGAAAGAAGCGGACTCGGGGCGAGCCTCCACTCACTGACACGGCAGCAGCGTGCCTGGTCCCGCTCACTGTAAAGCACCGACTACACGCTCGCCCTCACTCTCGCTCCTTCAACTCACAGAAGCGCGAGCGCTTCTCTGACACGCCTGACAGCCGTAAGCGCGTGCGCTGGTGTGCGCAAGCATGTTATTGTATACGCGTGTGTGTGTGTGTGTTTCGCTGAGGGAGTCCTGGACCCTCCTGAAGGTTTGACTGGGAGAGCATGGAGCTCCACCTGGCGACACCCGCAACTACTTCACTAAAGAGGAGCCCAAAATAATGAGGAGGAGGAAGAAGAGAGGAGGAAACTGAGAGAAAACAAAGGGAGAATGATCAGTTAGGTCAGCACGACAGGCATTGACTGGGGAAAGGTGTAGGCATGCATTTGCTTGTTTCCTTGCTCTGATAGATTATTGTTTATCTGTTGCATACTTTTGGATTTTGCAGGTTCTGCTCAGCCAAGTTATCCAAGTTTGAGTTTATTGATAATGTGGAAAACTAGCAGATTATCATAAATTAAAATAAGTTAGTTGCAGTTTCTGAAAAGTGTGAAGAATAAGAAACTAATATGAAGTACTGCTTAAAGGTGCTTTTTGTAATTAACCTTGACAAAATGTAATTAAAACCTTCACCATCAGGGGGCAGAGTTTTA
This sequence comes from Oreochromis aureus, assembly GCF_013358895.1. NCBI lineage: Eukaryota > Metazoa > Chordata > Actinopteri > Cichliformes > Cichlidae > Oreochromis > Oreochromis aureus. The sequence goes on along the minus strand of NC_052956.1, from coordinate 22,427,083 downwards.
CCACGTTTATAAAGCTGCTTTCAGCTAATCCCAAATGCCTGATTTAGACTTCTGCAGTTAATCTTTTTAGAGCCTGACATGTAACTTATGTAAGTGGCCGACATCGTTGCTGGAATTTATACTTGTGCATTATATGGTCATTTCTGTGTGGTCGTGCCCCGGTGTTTTATATGTGGTACCAGCTGATAGGAAAATAAAATGTTGGGACTTTTTTCCATCCTGGATCCATCCTGTATCCTTGCTCTTTGACGTGGTCAGATTTTATCGGGTGTATATAAATTTGTCCCTGAAGTTTTTCTACTTCGTTGTACATTCCACCAAATCTATTCCATTACTGATTATTTCTCCTTATACTGCGGTGACAATTGTTATTCTCGCAATGATTCAAAAACTGCAGGGACTTATTTTTTTGCTTGTTAGGTAAATGTGTAAACCACTACACTAAAATTTCCCAAACTGGCAACAAGGAGCTGAGGAAGTGGCATGAGGACTGATGCATTCATCAAAATGAGAATCCTTCCCTCTGACCAATGCCAATTATATATGATGTTCAACAACACAGCATCACGCATTGTTTATGAATGTGCTGTGTTTTATGATCTCAGAATTTATGGCCACTTTTAATTAAATTCACTACATGGTGTAATGTGGTGAGACGTCATCCCTATTTTTAATAGCACCCTGAAACAGTGGAGGGCAGAAAGTTTGATGAACTTAAATAAATGAAACAAACTATGAGTAAAAAAAAGCCAAGTTCTTTAAAGAGCCCTTCTCCCACCAAGGTCTGTCCATCCTTGATGGTAACGCCTCTAGCAAGCCTCCTCTGTCATCTGGGACAGAGGAAGCTTGCCATTATTTTTGATATCCTTCAAACATGAAGAGGTGAAATTGGTTTCCAAATCACAGACAGGAGGATGGAGGACAAAAGAGATGAGGGTCACTGACAGGAGGACGTTTCAGTTATGAAATGAGAAAAGCCCTTAGTGTAGTTTCCATAGACAATACAAAGCTAGAATTTGTCACTTTGACCTTTATCTAATGTTTAGTGATGTCTTGTTATGAAGCCTTGAATTCAGTATTTTCACAGCAGGAGACTTGGTGTTTTGAAACAAGAGAGATGGTCTGTGAAACTGAGAACACCACACACCCTGAATAATCATCCATTCTGACTCTAATGATGACCATAATTCATAGACTGAACTTTATGTTTTATTCATTTTGACCTGAAACTGGTGATTGAGCCAGTACATTCATTATGAAAGTGTTTACTACAGTGAGCAAAGCAGACAAGAGACATTTTAGACTTGTATACAGCTGGGAGTCCTTCTGGAACCAGTGGCATCTCCCTCTGCTGGTTATTAGAAAGAATGCAGGTTTGGATCACTTCCATGGTGGCTTCACTTATTTATACTTTCTGTAGTAGCTGCCCATTGCTGTCACAAGAAGCAAGAAAATTGTTTATTTGACCTGGAATGGATGTGGGACAGTGAAGGTACTGGGTTTGGCTCCGAATGCTCTACTGACTCACCGCACCCTCTTTTGGTAGAAATTGATATTACACAAAAGTAGGGCCTGGCCCTAGTTCAACTTCAGCTAATATTTCTTAAATGTCATAGATGACACAAATGATTACATACAGGTTTTGAATTTAAGTCAAAAAAGTTAAAAACTGTAACTTTTTTAACACAGGAATTTACAATAAGTACATTTTAAATAAATCACTGAATAATATAAATGATAAATATTCAATAAATATAGTAAGAAAATGAGAACAAGTGGAAAAAGCTGAAATAGGAGCGATGAGACTGGAAGAACATCAGGAGGGAGGAAGCAAGATTGTATTTTTCCTGTTTTCAGACAAGTTGACAAGAATAAAACTGTCAGTTATTCCACATATCAGTTCAATAAATTATCAGGAACACTACTGAGCACTTAGATCCATCCTATCTTAATTAATAAAACATGTGGCACAAAAATAAAACTGTTCCTTCTTATGAGATATGAACCTGAGGGAGAAACAGATTTTTACTGTCTTGGTGCACCATCTAGTGTCTGTGCTGGGTAACGATCTGTGTATGTCTGTGTGTGAATCCAGCATGAGGATGAATTCATATGGTCTTTGACCTCAGTTTCTATTTTTAAAACGGTGGTGTAGTTCCTCTGTGTTGCAAAAGTCAGTTTTCAATGAAACCAAAATCCAGCACTTGATCAGCGCTGACCAACTTGAATGTATGAACATCTGTACACTGCATTCAATTTATCCAAATTTTCTAAGGCAAAGACAAAGCAATTTTGGAGACATGAGGAAACCGAGATATCAGCTCATAAACAAACAAAGCACTACATAAATCCCCAACACGGACATGTATTTATATTAACTCTATTTCAACCAGTTCAGCTAATGGTTTCATTTGTCAGTAAGATGCTACAAGTTCTACATAAATAATTGAACCTTATTACAAGCAAAGTGCTGAGAGTCTCAATCTCTGGATAAATCTGCAGAAACACTCTCTCCTGTTTCAGTTTTCATGTTCTTCCCAATCTGCCGGCTCTATATTAATGCAATCCAACATGGTTCTCATCTAGAAGGACTGCAATATATAATATTAAAATAAATCACTGTCAGCGTCAATAATGAACTTTGGTTAAACCATGACCTTTTTTTTGCATTGTAACTTCGATAGACTTAAAAGTGACTCTGATTACAACTTTAAAAGCAAATTTCGTCAATGCCATTTGTTAAATGATTTCCACAAAAACAGCCCAAATAAAGTTGTGTTTTTATGGCTAATTTATCATTTTACAATTAAACCAAAACTGTGGCCTCCCCTCTGTGGTTCTAATCATCCTGTCACCCCATCACTAACACAGGACGCAAACTTCCTTTATCCTAAATCTTGAATTCACAGAAGCATACAAATAAGTCTATCACTACAGCCATCTTCCTCTGCTTGTCCACCACTACCATGTCTGATTGTTAGGCCATCACCAGTTTGCCCATATGTATCTGAAATCTCACAAGATCTTAGCTCGGTCATTTTTGACCACGGGACTTCCAGGCCTTTCCATGTATGCCCTGCCAGCACCCTGCTGTTATGTGCTGGACTGTCTCAGTGACATCTTTGCACAACCTGCAGCTAATGTGATAGACCCCAGCCTCTTTGTTCCTGTGCTTCCATGATTAGTGCCTCTGTGCCATCTTTCAGTCCAGCCACTTCCCCTGTCTGCTGGTGGAACAGAGCATGCAGGGGCCTGTCCTTCCATGATGGTTCTTCTCCTTGGTCTTCGTCCTTCTCGGGTTTCTGCTGCCTGAGGTATTCAGTCGGTTGTGGCCATCTTCCTGATGTTCTCATGGATGTTTTCTGCCTCATCCTAGACCAGGGGTGGGCAACTCCAGGCCTTGAGGGCCGGTGTCCTGCAGGTTTTAGATATCACCCTGGGTCAACACACCTGAATCATATATGTTTGTTACCAGGCCTCTGGAGAACTGTAGGACATTTTGAGGAGGTAATTTAGCCATTTGAATCTGCTATGTTGGATCAAGGACACATCTAAAACCTGTAGGACACTGGGACTCGAGGCTAGGAGTTGCCCACCCGTCCTAGACAGTGGTTCTGACACTCACTTTATTTCGCTTGGAGTAGTCTCAGGGTGAAACCCTTCTCACATGGTCAGGAGCTTCCTCGTCTTGATGTCAGTGGCTTCCATCTCCTCCTTTGGCCAGCTTATTATCCCAGCAGGGTGTAGGTGTTAATTACCTGGATCTTGCACTTCCCATTCAGCTGACTACTCAAGATTTGCCTAACCCTCTGCAGGTATATTTTGTGGTTGGGGCTTTCCTCTTTGTGGTTCCCATTCTGGTAATGTGAGATATAGATTTTTTTAAAAATCGAAACAGGGTAAGTTAAAACTGAATTATTGATTCTTAATTTGGATTCTGATGTCAGTGGTGGTTTATGTGGAGGAAAATAATTACCAACAAATAGTGATCCAACAATAAAAGACACACATCACATCCTCTAATCCAGTTTATTTTCCTCGGCAGAAAATGGAACACGATAAAATTAAAATGAGAAGATAGGACAGAATTATGTTCTTGCGTTTTTATACATTTAACTAAATATGTCACTCTATGCTAGGGTGTAAGTAACTCAAACTGATATAAGGTTAAATAAATTTTTCCTTTAAAAGGTACAGAAAGATAATTTGATTTTTCCATTTCTCATTAGCACTCAAAAAAAAAAAAAAAAAAAAAAACTTTTTCAAAAATAAAATAAGAATCAGCCAACAAACCCTTCGTCCTTCACTGTTCTCACTGGAGAAGACAGCAGGAGTGGGGAGTGATGAGGGACAGAACAAACCGTGACTTGTGAGGATTAGCATAGTTAAGTGGTTTTTCTAAAGGCTTTCAACCCAAATCAACTTTTATGGAGTTATTTTGCAAAAGACAACGCCTTCTAATGTTCCTGCTGTTCAAAGAGACCCGCTGCTATTACTCCAAATTGAAAACCAAAATGGTAACATCATCGCACGTGTGATAAAGCTGCAGATTACTTTTTTTTTTTTTTTTTTTTTTTTTTTAAATGGAGATTCTGAATTTGTTTTAAATCAACCACAACGTCTTTATTTTGTTGCACTCACACCTCAAGCTTAAAAAAAAGAAGAAGAAGAAGAAGAAGAAAAACGTCAACTTCTGCAGCATCACAAATTAAACATTGATTTTGGTAGAACAATCCTTTTAGATAAGGAGGAAGAAACATGTAACTGAACAATATGCACAGCACAAAGTCCAAGCAGTCAGACTGAGTAGGCTGATTAGGAGCAGGATCGGAAACGATGACAAAAAACAAAAACGTATGAGGAAAGGGGAAAACCACTCAATTTCAGAATTCGCATGATATTTCTGCAGCCAAAACATTCATTAGACACCAGAGTCAGTTTGAATCTGTGGTAAGAAAACAATGCCACAAGCAGTGTATTCAGTTCTTAAAGTCTTACAATTGGCTACTTTGACAAAAAGGCAAATAGAGTTTTCAAACCCATCCAACATTTGCCCTTTTTTACTTTAGAAGTTTTATTTGATGTTTTAGGTGGACATTTATCACAGATTTAAACTTAATCATCTCGCTCTCTGAAATGATGTTCTGGATGGCAATCAGTATATAAAAAAAAAAAAAATTAAAAAAAAAAAATAGTAAAGAAATTATATTTGAAGAATTATATTCCAAAGAGACAATCCCCAATTTATCCTACCTACAAAGAGACAAATCGCAAAATAAAAGGTAGTAATATAAATACTCAGTGAGAAGCTATGGAGACTCAGTTATAGTTCAGATATTTGTTTTTCTAAATTAACATATGGCATTTTGGTGAAGAACTCTTCATTTGAATACAAAAATTCAGTCGTCTTCCCCTTTATGTATCAAGAACAACAGTACCACTCAGTAAATTGAAAAACGGGAGGGAAAAGGAAGAGGGACTGCTACACAGAGGATTTATCTGAGTGTCTCTTGTCCATTTAGTGTGTTTGTCTGTTTCTTTTTATTTGTATTTTTCCTTTTTGCCAACAGTCTGTGAGCAGAGGCAGGGATCGGCTGTATTGTCCTCCACGACACCGTGGTTAAGCAGTAAAAACAGAGCTAATCACCGTAATGGCCACACAGGAGGGGGGGAAAAAAAAAAAAAAAAAAAAAAAAAAAAAAAAAAAAAAAAAGGACTGAACCATGGCAGCATCCTTGGACTTCATCACATTACCAAATGACACGCTCAAAACCTGCACAAATACACTGTTGCTAGAACCATGCATGAGCACAACTGGTTAGTGATGCCGTGCATGGGTCCAAACACGGGTGGAAGAAAGAAAGAAAAAAAAAAAAAAAAAGAAGAAGAAGAGGAAGGTGGGGTTACAGGTTTGATACCCCGACCCCTTGATGACGACCTGAGGAGTGGTCGTGGGATAGTGCTAGACCCCTCATCCGCGACCAGGTAATGGGGGAAAAAACAAAATAAAACAAATAACTCTGTAGAATTCAAAAAAATCCAAATGGATCAGTTCAGCTGAGCATTAAAGCAGTTCACTTCCTGTACTGAAAAGAAAGAGGACAACAACAACAACAACAAAAAAAAAAAAAAAAGAGACTGAGTAAAGAGGAGGAAACCGGGGCAAGGCACAGAAGAACTGTGCATGACATACGACTGACTGGATCCGTCTCTGTGGTGTCCTTCCTCTGAAGACGGGTGGGGTTAAGGCTGTGTGTGTGAGAACATGCGATACTGAACGTAGCTCTGGAGAACAGCCACCAGGCGGCCCCCTGTTGGCCCCGAGCAGAGTCCGAACAGACGCTCCAGGCAGGAAACCAGGACTTCAACAGGGTGGCCTTAAGCTCAGATCCAGAATCGTTGGGTCAGATGCAGGATGTTACAACCACGCCCCATCCCCCTCCTCCTCTTCTCCCCCCTCCCACCCGCCCCCTCCCATTACCCCATTTGTCAATTCTCCTAGACCTCCTTCCATCAACACCACCACCACCACCCTCCTCTTCGCAAGCTCTTTTATTGGATGGCCGCTCACTCTGTGGCCAATCAGGAGCACTCCTCTCCGATGCGCTGGCATGAACGGCCCACCTTGCGGTCCAGCTTCACCATCTTGAGGACGGCCTCCTCACGTCCGCGGCCCAGATGGTCGAACAGACAGTCGTGTTGCTCGGGTAGACGGTGGAGCATGCAGAAAACGTAGCCTGGGAGGCAAACAGAGAAGCTGGTGAGGCAGGAAGTGACCCTAATACATGTTTTATTTAATTTTACTTTGCCAAGCTTATTGTTAAACAAGAACATAGGAAAAGAGCCCTCTTCCCCGTTTCTAGAGCAGGTCTGCGCCATTTTCTTTATACAATTTTAAGAGGATGAATGTGCATTACCTGTAATTTGTACATGTGAGTGATTCTGATGTTATAGTTTTCCCAGATTATTTATATGCAAACATTTGACAAAGATGCCATAAGCCAAACCCAGTCATTATCCAGCCCCCCTATTGAGTTTACAGTGCTTATTTATGCAATAAAAAAATATCATTGGGGAACCTAGGCTGTGAAAAAAAAGAAGAAAAAAAAGAAAAAAGACTGAAGCAAACCAAAATACAGCATTCAAGCTTGATGACCATCTTTGCTTATACAGTGACACGTGTCTCAAAGACATCATGATACTGACCACAGCGACAGGATCCCAGTTCCTGCTGCACCAGCTCTAGTTTGGTTTGGCAGCGATAGCAGCGCCGACGGTTCTTCTGCTTGGGCGTCCCGCGGGCCTCTTCGCCGCTCCCTTCTTTCTCTTCTGTCCGTGGTCGTTTCTCTGGTGTGGCCTCATTCTCCGAGCCCGAGGCTGGAAACAAACACAAAAAGATTTAGCGCTCAACATGTCAAAGGTCGTGCGGAGCTAGAAGGCAAGAGGAAGAGGCGGTACCTGATTCTCGTGGACGTTTTGTGGGCGTGCAGAGTGTGCCTTGGGCTGTTTCTGTGGACGACACACCTACAGGTGGAGGAATAAAAGGCGAGTGAGACACGACGTGGATTGACCTCCTTCCTTTAACATCCACTCCGAGGAAAGAAAACCTACCAGAAAATAATGCCACATGTACCGATTGTACTGTGTACCATGCTTAAAATAAAAACAACTTCATCATTTGAAATTGAAGCTGAAATGTCAATACTTAAACTATTAGTCATTACATTATTCTATAGATGTTCTAACATTTTTCAACAGGCCATATATTCACTTCATCCAAACCAGCTTGACCTTTTCAAAAAAGCCATTAAATGTCAAAACAAATGAAATGAACATTTCAAGGATTTTTAAATTTGATTTTAAAGCAACCAAAACAATATTTTACAAATGATACAAAACAAAGACGTATGTATGAAAAAGTGCATTTTGAGCTCTTAATAGTGAGTTTAGGCACGATTCTGTACATCACCTCAGCATCAAACAGCAGACAGACACAGTTACCAGCAAACTCAGTAAAGCAAAAGGTGAGTAAAAATTTGGTTAATGTGCTGTTGGAGAGACTTGGATTAGAGACCAAGAGGAAAACTTATTCTGAAGTTTGTCACATGGTAAGAAACATGACTCCAAATGAAAGCAAATATAACTCTACAGCTTAGAAATGTGTTAAAAACAACATTTATCTATATTCTCTACTGCATATGCGAGTCTGGGTCATAGGAGCAGTAGTCCCAAGCCACCGCCTCCAGCTCTCTGAGGTGTTCCTGAGACAGCTGAGGTATATAATCACTTCAACATGTCCTGACTCTGCCCTGAGAGTCTGCTCCTGGTTGGGTATGTCTGAAACCATTTACCTAGGAGACCTCCAGGAGACATCCTAATCAAAGACCCAAAACATCTCAATTAGCCGTTTTTGATGCAGAAGAGCAACTCTACTCTGAACCCCTTTCTTATATTTAAGCAGGAGCCCAGACAGCATTCAGAGTACGCTCGTTTCTGTCCCAAAGCGTCCAAAAAAAGATTTTAAAAGTAGCAATTTACAAAATAGCTTATATTAAGTAATTATTGTTGACAATCTGCTATAGACCAACACACACTAATCATCCACAACATTGAATCCACTAACCTATGATGTGAATACACTGATCATTCTGTTATAATGCAACATCCTACTGGGGAAAACTTGGTTCTTTATTAATAGTCTTTCCACCCTTGTACGTGCAGCTTCCCCACTTCTAAGACTCTGTGACGGCAGAATCTACCCCAGCAAGGAAAAGAGCTCTGACACACAGCAAAAACTGCACAAAGAACACGATGAAGAGCCTAAAGTGTTGACCTGATCAGATTAAACATGCATGAAATCCCTACAGGTCACCCCTAGAAGGGAACAGGTGACATTCATAAGGCAGGTGGTTTTAATGTTGTGGTTGATGTAGTATAGGATCTGGTCATACAGATCTGAACAGTCAGAGGCTTTTGCAGAGAACTGTGTTTTCTACTCGAGATCGAAGTTTTCCTTGTACCATGTGCCACTTTGTACTAGAGAATTACTACTGCTGCCTTTTCTATGTTTTAAAAGCAAAACCCACAGAGAGATTCATCCAGTACTTATTTAAAGACTGAAAAGGCTGCACAGCAGCATTTATGCCTGCACAAACTGTTCCAAACCACAGAGACATCATACTGCTGCATCTACAAAGAATGACTTTTAACGTAGTCTTGAGGTCCACGATAGTTGAGAGAATTCCTACATGAGGGATTTTATGAGCTCTGCAATGTACTTCACATTTCATTATGTTCCTTTGTTTCAGTGCTGCACTCCTGTGTCAGCCATGTTCTGCATCTTCCTGTGCTTGACAAAGAAAAAGAACAGTCAGTCCAGACTCCATCATCACTGCCACAAACAGCTTGTTCTGCATCCATCAATTCTTTGAGAAATACTAAACCGTTAAATTGAGCAAAAGTTTCGGTCTACTGTGACCATTAACCTTTTGCTTCCACATTTTTAGGAAAGTTTGCTCTCCTGAAAGTCAGTTTTTAAAAACAGAACAGGGTGAGTGTGAAATCATGGGCTGACCAGGCTTACCTTCCCTCATGCTGGAAAACGCGGGTAAGGGCTCTTCAGCCGACAGCTGCTCGGAGCTTGAGGGCGGCAACAATGATAGGGATTGGCTACTGCTACTGCTCATCTCGCTACTGAAAACTGGCGATTGGCTACTCCCGGTGCTTTGGATGGGCTTGGGGGTGCAGTCTTCAACTGGCTGCTTCTTTTGGACGTCTGTGGTCAAGGACAGCGAGTGAGGGAGTAGACAGGAATGCAAGGAAAAAAAAAAAAGAGGACAGGGAAAATACAAATAGTGGGAGGGACAGGAAAAAAAATAAAATAAGAGGAGATAGGACATGGAGTCAAACAGACAACTCTAGACTTATGGAGTGTGGTATAGGCACTGTGCACCCCAGATCTCCCGTTATAACATCTGTAAAAGGTTTCATGTAGCTGAAAAATACATCGAAATTAGTGTATAAGAGTTATCAGGCAATTTAACAGTGATATGTGGGAGGTACATATTTAAAACCATCAAGTCACTCTAAAGACAAAAAAGAAAACATTTGGTGAAATAGTGAGTTAGTCCTCCGCCCCGACAGAGCTCTCATGTGTTATTATCTTCTGCCTGACCATTTCCTTTGGTATCCCAGTTTTTCCTGTCTGTCAAACTATAATGCATCGGCTGTTTGGTAAATATAACTGTGAGCAGAGTTTCCCCAACATCATGTTCCAGAGCGCCTCAGTGTTTATGGCTCTCTCCTCCCATTAAGCCTATAACTTTTAGCAGAGACTTGAAAATGGAGCATCCACTGAATTCAGCAATCATCTGACTCTTTCCTTATCGGTGCATTTGAGGAAAGTCAATAACCGCTGACGGGCAGCTGCTTTAAAGATCATTTACACTGTAGGTGGAAACACATCTAGATTAAATTACCAGCAAACAGACAAAACTCTAGGAAACTATTTCATCCCAAAAAGCCAATTACACGATTACTTCAAACAATCAAAGCCCAGTGAACTGATTAAAAGGCATCTTGTAAAAACAGCGCTCAAATAAATATTGTGGCTTTTTAACATGCCCCGTTGTATTTGTGACAAATAGTTGCCACCGTTTTTTTTTTTCTCTAAACATATTAAACTTTCTTTTATCAGCAATAATTTACTGAATACCTTCCAAAGCATTCTGCATTGCCACCAATAATTAAGATAGAAGGAAAATAGAGGCATAGATGGCACCTATTTTCCTTCTATGGTAATTTTTGATAAGCTGCTTCCACCATTGTTGCATATTGTTTTGTTTTATGGTTGATTAATCTGCATATTCACAGATTAACCAACAATCAAAATAATCACTGGTTGCAGCATGTGCCATCTCCATCTCTCTGCGACTGATCATTTCATGACTACCATGTGTGTATAAAAATAAAATAGAACTTTAACCTTAAAAAAACAAACAAAAAAAAACAAAAAAAAAAACAGCCTGCATAAAAGTACAAACCATCTCTAAACTCCATTACCATGTGGCTATCAGTTAACTTTACCAAGTGAAACGTGACTCAGTGAGACAAAGATAAAAATCACCTTGCACGACTGAGCTGGTTCTTGTCTTTATTCCACCACCCCAACCACCCTCTCCCCGCAGGGGAAGGTGTGGGAGGCCAGCCTAGATTTTACTTTCACCTCCACATGTGGGCTAACCCACTTCTGCTCAGCCTCCATACTCGTGTGTATCGAGTCTATTCTAAGCATTACTGCTGTCTGTGATGCTAGACACACAGCCGGGCCCTCAGGTCCTCACCGTCTACCATGCTCACTGGTTGCTATGACCACCGACAGGGCTGCGGATCACCTTCAACCCTCATCCACCTGAACCAGACTGGAGAAGTCATTGGGACAGCTTAATTCATACAATGACATTTTCAAACTTTAACTGGGCATTTTTCTCTTGTGCAATTATCACGCTGGAGAAAAATGAAACTTTCTATGTTTTAGAAAGCTTCCAAGCAAAACAGTGAATGCAGTAACCAGAGAAACAGACAAAGATAAGTCTGTTTCCCAAATCTGCCCTCAGAGAACAGCTACCATCTTCCCAGCAAATTAAGAAAATTTTATGGAATCTCATCATCCTTTATGGAAGCAATTATCTCCTAACTTGCACGGTTTTCCTCCAAATGGCGAATACATCATTTTGGAGTGAGGCGCTTTATGGGTTCTTTCGTTTTCTGAGAATGACTCCTTAGCGTTATTGACATTCCTAACCGAAATCTGCTGGCACACCTAGCCTCAAGCTGCTGCTAGCAGTGTGTCAGGCTGTCACTGAGAATGGCTCTGCACGCCAAGAGAAAATGAACATCCAATAGTTTCAGCCATTTATATGTGAGAAGTAAGCAGCTCCAAGTAACTCTCAAAGACAAAGACACACCCAGGAGCACCCAGGGGTGCTGAAATGCATCCATCCGTGCACGGGTATGGGGATTTGAATCTCTGCAGTACAGACTTAACTCTGTAGTCAAGCAACAACTGCACAGGTGAAACTCTGGAGGCAACTGATGTTAAAAATGACACAGGTAACAAGCCTTTTCAGTTAACAGGCCTTATATACCAATGCAACTTTAAATCATTTATTGTTTTAACCATTACTACAAACTGAAACCCAGAGAAGCACAGAAACAACACTGTGATTGGCTTTGAGTACCTGCTGTGGGGGCAAAGGAATTTTTTTTCTGACAACGAACATATTGAACCAGCCACGACATCATTGGACAAAACATCACAACATTCGAGTGAAAGTCCACGTGTGTCCTGTGGCCACATTTACAGACAAAACAATCAAAGTGAACATCAGAAGCAACAGAATAGCTATCAGTTCTGTCTCTTTCGTACAGCTTCCAGCTGGCTTGTACAGAGAGACAAAGAAGTCTGGCTCATTCTCCAAGTAGAGTTCCTACTTTCGTGCATGTAAGCAAGACCTCTGATTGCAAAGTAGCAGCACTTTAAATCTTTTACATTTGGAGAAAAGTCACGCAGTTGGTAAACATTCAGTAAACTGAGGGATGTTTTTGGCCGCTGAAAGATGTCAGGCACCCAAGGTGTAACAGGACCCATTTGTGTCCTGTGCCTCCTTTGCTGTTGAATGATATCCAAATGAAAACCCAGAATACAAGAAGTTCCTTCCACTCGTGTTGTTTATCTCCCCCCACATGAAACAAATGCTGTGCATTTAGAAGTGACTTACCAGCAAAACATTTGGAGCATAAGTTCATTGTTTTACTGGACCTGGAAAGACAAGAGAGATAATGTCAGTTTTTAACCTCCGCAGACCTGCTGTTTGTTTCCACACATTTCAACCATCTATGGTTCAACTTTATGTATCAAAGAAGAAACAATGTCAAATTCCCAAACGTGAATTTAATGGGAGTCAACTATATATAAACATCTTTTCCTCCAACAGGTTAATACCTGTATTTACTGCAGAGTAGGACATAAATGTGAACATAAATGTGGAAGAATAATGCCACTTTGAAATCGAGTGGAGGATCAGATAATAGCAGGACTTTATCCATTTTTCAACATCTCAAATAAAAATTATGTCATATCCAGCGCATTAAAACTAACATCTTTCATAATCTCCTCCGAGGTTTAATCTCAGGATTTCAGAAATTGGGCTTTGGATTTGAGGTAAGACTGAAAGAAATAAGAGAAAATTGATAAGCAGACGGTTGCTGCACAAGAGGAGCACACGGCTGGAAGAGGGGACATTCTTCCCCACTGTTAAGCTATTGTTGCTGATGAATTTTCTGTCACTCCCTTGATTGTTTCAGCATTACTAGTTTCCTGCAAGTTGCAAGCAGAGAGACAAACATTTCATCTTAAAGGCAAATTACGCCCATCTGGTTTTACGTACTCGAGTAGATTTCTGTTGATCTTTCTGTAGCTAAAAAGAGGGAAAAAAAAACTAGGATATAAATTCACTAATATTTGGTTCAAGTTCAACAATAGGTCACCTGCTGTTACAATACTGAAAACCCCCATTTGAAACCCATTTGAATATGCAAACTGTGCATATATTGTCAACCTAAACTTCAACCTTCATTTGCTGTTGCATTAAGCTCAAAGAACGGCTGAGACTGACAGCACTGGAGTCCATGATAGTGTAATGCTTGCAGATTTTTACCTTACACAGGTTTTATTGTTCTACCTACAAACTAGCCAGTCCCATTTGTTCTTTGTCTTTCATCTTTTTGATGGCTGCATAGTAACAGCCAAACTAAGAACTTTCAACAAAAACACAAAAGTGATTTTACAAGCTTTTGCCATGAATAGTCAGGATTTGAATAGAGAGAGAAAACATTCTTATGGAGTTTAAAATGACCTAGATGTGACCTTAAGGTTTTTTCATTGCAAGTCCATTCAGAAGACAATGAACAGTTTTAAAACTAGTCATTTGAATCTTTTCTTGGCAGTTGGTAAGACCTTTGCCACAGGTGTGTCTTTCCCTCACCTTCTGGGCTTCTCTCCAATGTCCATACCACCACAATGTGTTTGTTCTCAGCCATTTCTGTTCACACTGAGTTCTCTCAATGGTACACAAGCTGGAACTTGGTGGGGTATTCATATCATTGTTCCTACAGGAGCTAGGTGACTAATACAGAAGGACAAGCCTGCACAGACTGTTTATACTGAAAGCAAAGAGGTGAATGATAGTACCAGACAAATTCAGTCGCTCTAAGCAAAAAAACCAAGCCAAAACAAAACTGTAAGTTTGAGACAATTTTAATATTCTCATCTAGTCTTTAATAATGCTTAAATCACTAAAAGTCTGAAATTTTCCAAATAAGATGGCTTCTTTTTTCTTAGCTACATAAACCACACAGGATAAAACAAGTCTTCTACAGACAAAATATACTTCATTATGCTCCCAGGTGACGCTTCAAGGTGGAGACAAGATGGGAAAGCTTGATTATGTCCGCACAAAGGCGCCACATCCAAGTCAAATATTTTGTTTAGGTCCTCAAAACGCAACTTGTTCATCTGATAGCAGCATACAGAGTAGGAAAAAACAGACTGATAACTATTCCTTCATCTTGAATCCAAGAACAAGGCTTCACTCAAAGACAAAGTATTTTTAAATCGATTACCTCATCCTCTTAAATCCTGTTGCTCATAAGAAGTGATCAACCTGTACATTAGCTACTCTGAAGTATCCACAAATTAAAGAAACTTAAAAACAATGTTTGATATGATTAAAACTAATGTCACCCTAAAATAACATGTGATCCAGGCTGCACTTTAGCTGTAACATATCTTGGTTGCAGTTATTTATAACCTAATCAAAGGTATTTTCATCAAAACTCCATGTGAGATAGGTTTGTCTGCAATTACAACCAATAATAGCTAATGTAACGTCATTATTAATGATTTTTTTTTTTATTATTAACTGAAGTTACTTAGCAAGTTTTACTGAGCTTACTAGTGGACTTTATAAGCTCATGGAGGCAACCTTTGCTAACAGGTGATTTCCACTGAATAGCGCCACCTTATCTGAAAGAAGTAATCAATGAAATCACTTGTGGTTTGACTTTTATGCTCAAGTTAGTGCAGGTTTGGACCCAAAATTAATCGATGCCTTTAAATCCTGATAAGCTGACATCTTAAATGACATATTATGAATAATATTGGCAAACCTGCATCAAAGCCCAGTATTTGTATTTCGGTAGTTTAGTTCCTGGTCTTAATTATCATTTCACCTTCTTTATATATTTGTTTTATGGACTTATAATAAATGCAAAAATGTTGTTTCCTGGAATAGTGTTGCTCTCAGCTCTCATTTAATTTTATTTCTCCCCTGTTTATTACCTTTAATTTTTAAAAACCATTTTACTGTCCTCTTATTGGTTTTAATAGCCACTTTATTAAATATCTGTTTCTTCTGTGGATTTAACATGTAAATTTTTAGCCTTTTTTATTATATTATTGTTGCTTTTGTTTGTTTTTAAATCAATAGTCGCATTTCATAATCATTTTATTACTTTGTCAGCTTACATTTGTCTATTGATTTAGTTTTATATCATTTATGTAGTGCTGTGCTACAGACTCTGTGGTAGCTTAAGCAGTATATTGTGCAACCGACTGGAACCAAGTCAGTCTCGCACTAGTTAATTATTCAGATATTTTTTCATTGCCTAGATTGTTGTTGTTGGGTTTTTTTTGTTGTTTTTTTTTTTTTTTACTTTGGGGCTGAGGGACACCAAAAGAAAAAAAAAAAGAATTTAAACAATGTAAATGTCATCAGTACTGACAAGGTGAAGGTTTGCACCCCATATTTTTTAGTAAGATGTAAAATCCTGCAAATCGTTGAATAAAACCTTGAAATCTTTTCACGAAGCCTTGGCTTTCAGGGACATGTGCTGAGAGCCAGCAGACCCCCCGCCCCCCAGACCAGGTGTTATTCTGAGCTGAGGCAGGCTGGGGCCCATAAACACACAAGGCTGCCATTCATGTCACCTGACATTGACAGGTGGGTTACTGCCACCTCCAGTTTGCTTTCTGGAAAGCAGAAAACGAAGGCAGCTGGGGAAGAGGGGCTGGTTATCAAATGTCAAGTCATAAGACTATGTTCTGTATTGATATTTGCCTCAAAGCAGGTGAAGACAGGAACAAGAAATTATCAATACTTCTGTAATGTAAGGAGGGGGGGCTTTATGGTTCCCACTGATGAGATTGCAGTAATCTTATCATACTTTATTTCCGTCATGTGGTGGAATGAATTGCATGCGTTTAATGAGAAATAACCAGTCACTTCTTATGGTTACTGCTAAATACATTTAAAAAGGTTAGTCATTTTTCCTATGGGGTAACACAGGCGAGATCAGTGAATCACATCCGGTATGCAACACACATCCACCTCTTGACAAGAGCGAATGTAAAGAGGGGCGTAAAATAAACGACAAAATAAGTTTAACAACACATTTAAATCTTAAGGTTTAAGAAAAGTAGCGTGTTAAATATTTAAATCCAGCTTTCCTTTGAGGTGGTAGACGAAAACAGGGCAGGTTTAAAAGGAACCTGCTGGCAATAAATCATTTTCTATGTCGGGTACGTCATCTCCTGGCTTCACAAATAGCCCTAAAAACGGTAAAGCACGGTCGGAAAATAACAACCGGCACTACAGGAGACGACAAAGAGTGTGAGAGCTCTAAAAAGGGGGTAAATTAAGCTAGTTTTCAAGCTAGGAGGTTATTTATTAGCCAACTTCCCAACCCCCCACCCTCGGCCTGTACAACAGAACAACAACAATGGGTTTGGACTAGTTGAACCCGTTTAGCACATTTCATCCGGATTTACCTTTCAGTTCAAGATAGCGGGTTTAATCCGGTTTCTGTCAGGTTTAACACTTACCCCCAAAATCCGCAGGGACACCTGGGAGGTAGAGTCGGAGGTTTGCTTCGTTCACTAGTGTCTCCCATGACTTCCAACACACACACACAAACACAGGCACCCACACGCACCCACACACACACGCACACACAAAAAGCCGATAAGGAAACGCGAGGCTGGGGATGAGTCCGGGGCCTGGTCGTTCAATGAGAAAAAGCCTCCAACGCTCAAATTACACAAAACGATAGCTGTCCAATTCCCCCGAAAGTCCACAAATGGGTAAAAAGTAAATAAATATCGCGTCGGCAAACTCGCTTCAGCCACAAAAAGCCTTCCGTTAAGTCAAAGGAAACGGCTCAGTTTGAACTAGAATAATTGAACGGCACTCAAAGCAATCAGCTGGATGTTCGGACTTTACGACCGACAAACGACTGGAGGGGGGCGTTCCGGTGTTTCAGTCGACACCAAAAAGCTTAAAATGAACACCGCTCGTCCACCTATACGAATAAAACACAATTATGGCGACGTTAAATGTGTGGGAGGGTGCGAAAAAATAAAAAATAAATAGACTGAGCAAGGCCTTCCCCTCTTGACAGTTGAGGACCACCCCTATTCACACGTCGCTGGTATGAAGTATGCTAGGCCGGAAACGCGTCCATCAAACCAGAAATGTCAATATTGGCCAACGAAATGATGGTAAAACAGTATGAACTAACAGCGCTACTACACGGAAAACATCCAGAATAAACACATATGCCAACATTTCTGAGTCGCCGTGTTTACTTTTCTCAATAACCCTGAGTGTTAGTATTGGAAAGGCAAGTGTACAGCGAGTACTGTACAGTAAGAGTAAGCCATAGATGTACTAGAGTAAAGCAAAACAATGAAGCTATGGACTAAAGCAATAACAACACGTTTTAAAACTACAGTTAACATTCTATATATTGTGAACTGTCTTTTGAGTATTTGTAAATGTGGATTATTATATTTAAAAACATTTATAAGGGAATAAGTGAAATAGCAAAATAAAGGCAAATTTATTCAAGAACCTCGTGAAGGTAGCATCAGCATGAGATGCTTTAAAAGCATCATTTCTTTACCGTATTGTTTTTACTGTTAAATGCAGTTAAAGATTGCATTTACTGAAAATGATCCCCAATATATAGTGCACTGTGCAAAAGTCTTGAGCAACCCTCATTTCTTTATAACTGCCTTCCACGGAGTTACCTCTATTTTTAGGTGGTCTTGAGCAATATTTCTCCAGGATTTCTGAGGTCTTTCAAAGTTTTTCTTTGGGCATTGGCTGCTTCTGCACTCAGTCCAGTCCTCGCACCTGACAAATTTAAAAGGAATGTTTTGTTTCTGTTTTTTAAAGCTTAACACCAACCCATGACTCATTAAAACACAATGAGTCTCTAGAGATGACAACATAGCAAAGAACCAGTTTGAAATTTTATCATTATCATACTAGCAACCTGTTGCACTAGTGTCACCCATGGCTGTCGCAAAAACACATATGAATTTCCCATTTTTTTAGATGGATCTACAACAAAGGCACAAGGAAAACTTTGATTGGTAATATCTATATACGTGTGTGTGTGTTTGCTAAAGCCTCATCAGAGACATTATCTGTTGAAGGGCTTTTGTCAAGAAACCATTGTTAGGGATGGGAAATGGAGAAAAGACTGAGGTATGCCATATTATACAAGACTTATGGAGTGATGGAAGGTCAGGAGAGAGTTACAACGTTATCCATTACATTATCTATTACCCAATATGTAAAACATAAGGGAGAGTCTGTCATGGCTTCGGGCTGCATTTCAGCCGGTGGTGATATTATCAAAACTGATGAAATTCTAAACGCAGAAAAATATGGTCAGAATTTGATCCATGTAATATCACCTAGAAAACAACTGATTGGGAACAGCTCAACTTTTCAGCATGACAATGATCCCAATCAGTGATGGGATGGCCTCCCCAGAGCCCGGACCTCAGTGTATGATCATCCTGACAGAGAACAGAACGGAAAGAAGAACTTCCAATGTCCCCCAAAAAGCCAAGAGAATTTTCCTGAAGACTTAAAGAAATTACAAGAAAGCTGCCTAAGAAAGTTCAGGATGTGTTAAAGAATAAATATTAGACACACCAAATATTGACTTTAATGCTGATTAGAATTGTACAAACTATGTTTTTCCCTTATATTGCTTTATTTCCTACTTTCATAGCAAAATAAACAAATGAGGGGTGTCTCAAGACTTTGTTTCACAGTAGTGTATATACTGGGTAGTAACCGAGCCTGTGATCCTACGAGCTGTAAAAACTCCTTGGATGTAAGTTTCCTACCAGCTGGAATAAACAGTGCAACTTTTCTCACCATCAAAAACAAGACAATAAAACTTCTGACTTTCAAAACGTGACATTTTAAAAAGTTTTATGACAATAACATCTTCATAGGCAGCCGTACACATTAACACTGCCCACAGAGCTGGCGGGGCATCAGTGCCCGGCCCATTAATGTTACACTTTGATTATCAATCAGCACCATTTGGTGTGTTACAGAAGCTCTCAATACTTAAAACCAAAGGTGGACTTATTGTATTGCTTGTATCAAAGAGCTTCACTGTGTGTAACAGCAGCGATTCTGACAAGTAGGTGTGTGTCACCCTCTTACAGAAACAGAAATCAACAAACAACATCGGCTTTTTTTTTGTTTTTGTTTTTCGTAATCACATTTTTGACAGGCATTGAACACGAGGCAGTGAGATGCAGTCACACATTGATGGTGAAAATAAGTAAAAGTACACAAAGCTAGATAAGGTATGGAGAGTACAACCTGAACAAAGCCCTATTTTTGTTCTCTAGTTATTAAGGAAGACTTATCAAACTAATGGGTAGTTGTCTTAAATGTATTGGGATGGCTAAAGAAAGCTTACAGAAACATCAGTGAGTCACCTAAGGTAGATAGGTATTTCAGGTTATGTAACAGCAAACAAAGGGTTTCCAACAAAGGTTTTTTTTTCTTCTTTTTAAATAACGCAAAAGTGCAACATCAGGACACAAAGAAAACACAGCACTGACACTTCATTAAAAAAAAATGCAAAAGAACTGAAATCTAAAACAACCCAGAACCACAAAGTTCTTAAATTAATTTAACATAAACAGCAAGATACCAAATCCAGCACTCCAGTACTCTACTTCAGTCAGAAGACCCAAGCTACAACCCTTATTTCTGTATACTTGAGTAAAATAAAGTGCAGATGGAAGCTGCTCATGTATCTACAGTATAAAGTTAAACTTCAGCAGCCCAAGTGCAGCCAAATTTGGTCCTCGAAGTCCCATTTTTTTCCCCCCAAGCTAATTGATTTCCCTAATCGTGTGTGTGCGCTAACCTATTCAAGTGCTTAAAATATTAAATTAAGACACTCAGTTAAATCTCGGTTTTTCCATTCTTATTGAGGTATGAATTTTAGCTATCAAAAAAAAAGAAAAAAAAAAAAAAAAGGTCACACTGCAGAGTTTAGATTGGGTGTCAAAGCCTGCTATCAAATACTCCACAGCTATTACTTAATATGCAAACAGATAATTGGATTAAGTGCCATTTGGATAGAAATGCCACCTAATGTGTTAGCTCGACAGCTTTGGCAGACCTTTGAACTATTTACTTCCAAAGTTTGAAAAATACTCAACTTCTACTCTGTTAGCTATGATGGTATGAAAAGTGAGTAGAGTCAGTTTAAGACAGTTTCTTAAAAAAATAGCTTAACAACAGTACTTTCATTATTAATCGTATGATTAATGCATAAAATTCAAATACCACATCCCCACCATGGACTTACTGCTCTTTGATAATACAGTATAAACATGTTTCAGTGTGTGCCTAACCTTAAGAGAAAGATTTCACCTTCATATTTTTTTAAAGGATAAAACTTGAGTCTTAGTTCCTAAAAAGTACCTTCATATAAACGCAGGAGATATGATATCTAATGTTGAGCTTCAAAACTGGGAAGACTGGAGCCCTAAATGCTGTTGCTACCAATACACCAGTCTCTAATGTTGCACGTATGACAGACGGACTATGGATTATGACAAAGACGATCGCCTTAGCAGTGTTGTTGTAGCAGTGCAGTCTGAACAATGAAGGCTGTGCAAAATGGCGTTCTGAGGTCCCCCCCGCTCCCCACTCTCCTTCCTCTCAACATCTTCCAATAAGGGGACGCTCTTAATGATGGGAAGAGGAAGAGGATGAGGAGGAAGAGGGCTGGGTGGGCAGCAGGCTGTGTGTGCGTGAAGGTCGTTGAGGTCGCTGCTGCTGCTGCTGTTGCTGTTGCTGCTGCTGCGTAGTAGCTCCAGAATCAGAAGAATCCAAACCCGGGCTGCCTTCACTGACCTCGGTGTCCAGCTGGGCCGGACACTCAAAGTGCACGCAGTGGAACACCTGCAGAAAGATCAGGGTTAAATGTGTAAAGGAGAAATCGATACACAAATGACTGTTTATCTCAGATACTGAACAAAAGTTAGTCTAATATAATAGATAATTATGGGAGCGACAATTAGCCACTGTGAGTTAACCCCTTTGATTGTTTTTGGTTTTCTTTTTTTAAACCATCAGCCCGGCGCCGGGCTCATTTTACAATTGCAAAATTAGAACAGTTTCAGAAAAAAATAGAAAATGAGCTTTATTGGGACATTTGTTTTATGGAAGCAGCACAAAACATGTGTAAGGTACTGCTGTCTGAACAAAGAAAAATCAGCTCCACCTACATGTCACCATGTGCAATTCACTGTAACTGCTCAACCTTTGGGCTGGAGAGAAAATTCAAATAGTTCCTGTAAAATTAAGTCTAGGTGGCCTGTATGATACTTGGGTTATAAAGGATTAATCATTCAATTCTCAGATGTTATGGGGCCAGATCTTCAGCCTCATCAGATCGCAGCATCCCTCTCTCTCTCTCTGTGACATGAAGAGATAAAGAACCAATGGCCAGGCTAACCAACACGATTCTGCGGTGCCCACATCCATAAAACGGACGTAAAGCTGTGTCCAAGTAAACTGGCACATAACCACCCAACTCAATGTCTAACTGTTTTCTGCAAAGGTGTGAGGATGTTAACTATCGAGGACGAAGGCCACCGCTGCTAGCACTGCGAAGTTCGCCACACTCGACAAACCTGTGGGGGCGGCGTCCGTATCAAAGACAGAATCTGACTTTGGGAGGAAGTCATTAACAGTTTCAAATGGCTCAAAAATACACAAAGAACATTAGCAGAGAGTGTTTAACCTCAACTATTAGAATGTGCTCAATGTGGATCTTTTTTTGTCTTTAAATAACTTGTAAATTAGAGTCATAATTTCTTACATGGTGCAAAGGGAATTTTCTGTTCTTGTTTCTTTATTAACTTAGCTGATTATAACAGCTACTTTAGCCACCCAGTGATTTTTGAAAAGTACTCGCTGTACAATTACTTGATTAAGCACAACTTACCAAAAGTTTGTTACAATGTAAAAAGAACTTTTGGCTCCTCTAAAGCTAAAGCATTACAACAAAGAGACAGACGAATGAACCCAGATGACCATTTCAAACCATGTTTTCACCTCATTAGCGGTGTTATGAGTCCCAACAATACGGATGAAGGAAGCAGGCTGCTTATCAAACTTCAGTGTCTGCCATGATCTGTAAGAGAAAGCAATTAAAAACATAAGAAAGATCCTGATTTATCTCTGGTTATTATCAAAGTTTCCAGAGAGGACCCTGAAAATTTTCTATGGACCTCAGGATCCGCTTCATGAGTGTTTGTCAATAACTTTACATTTATCAATGTTCATATTCGGCTTAGAAGAGCAGCACCTACTTACACACAGATCTTCTGAAAATGAAAATAATCAACAGTTTCAGGATTAGAAACAGATCTTTATAAGACTATTCTCAGACAAAGATGGAATCCAGATGGTTCAAGGTGACTATAATCAGACAGGCCTTTGAAAAGTGATTGTGAACACACAAATCAGCAAGTTTCTCTGCTGGGGTCAAGTTCATGGATTAGTCAAATTATGTAACAATGAAAAAATTAATAGCAATCAAGAGTTTTCATTGAAAATAGCATTTGGAACAGGTAACACTGAGGTCTTAAAGGCCTCTTGTTAAGGACTTCAGGTGTTTTTTATTTAAACAGAGGCCGACTGCAGATCCTTCTTTCAATAATGCAGATTAAACATGTTCTTTAAAGCCTTCATTTATTATAAAATAAAGGCTCTGATTCCATTTTTAACCATTAAAGACACTGGAAGAGCGTCGGTAGCTTAAGGTGTAATTCAGAAAGTAAGAAAAGAAGAAGTGAACCACTTACCGACAAGCTACCCTGGTGCGGTCAATCACTTTTGTCCACTGCTGCTGGTTGGTGGAAACTTCAATGTAGTAACTGTAGGAGCGCTCATCGCAGTCCCACAGCAGCAGCCTGAACACATTTGTCTGTGTTAATGCCATTTTACCACAGATTTTTATATGACTCCAATCATAAGAAGCTGTTGGTAATAATTTATAGATATTAGGTACAGCACATGCAGAATAAAATTCTCCAGCTCTGATCTCTCCAACAGTTATTTCTTTTTTGTATACGATTCAACAAAAAAAAAGCTTAAATAAAAGTTTGTCACTGGATGGAAACAAACACTTTATTGTAGCTGTGATGGAAACATTTGATTTATTACAAGTAACACAATAATGACTTCATCACAGCTGCTGAGAATTGACTCAAAGCTAACCCACACTTACCTCAGTGATCTGATAGAATAGGGCTGAGCTAGCTGGATGACGATGGCCCCAGAGCCCAGCTGATGACAAGTGTATCCCGAGTCCCAGTCGTAGTTGCGGGTGTCACCGTTGAGCAAGGCATTTCTGCTGCGACTCACACCCTCGATGACGCTGGCGCAGGCAGCTATAGTGGCCACATTCTCACTGGGCACTGCAGACATAACGAGCAGGGTTAAATGCTTAAATAAAGACACTGCAAACTACACATGCAGTGCAGACGGTCAGTATTTTGCTGCTTACCCACAAGTCCGTTCTCCAGGGTGAACGAGCGGTTGGTGAACATGCATTCAAAAGCCACGAGGTGGAAGACCTTGTTGACCGTGTTGTGTGTTCCTACAATACGAACATATCTGAAACACACAGGAAATAAATGAATACACGAATAACAGGTTATATCTAAAAATCTTCAGATAAGCACAAGTACACTGACACTTTTTATTGCCTCTTATGTTTTTACACCGCTTTAATTTTATCAATGCTCATCATCTGATTCCAGTGAATTTTATTGTATTTTATATTAATGAGACAGTTTTCCATCAAAATGCCTTTCTCTACAGTGAAGCACAATTAGTAAAATTTGTATTTTTTGAAGAAGGACAAAACTTCTTACAACATGGCCATGTAACACAAGAACACAAATATTAACATAAGCATTTGTTTTACGAAGTACCAATTGAATAAACATTCTTTTGACAACTCAGTTTCAGGTTTCTCTTTAGGTGGTGATATCAATTTCAAACAAGCATATCACTATACTTACTTATATTTTCACTTTTAGGGTGAATTTAAGACTATTAGAGGAAGAACAATGGTGTGATTCCCATTACTGGCAAGTTTTAGTCATATCTTCTGAGATCCATTTGACTGTTTTGGCTCTATTATCTTTAAAAGGCATGGCAACACATTATTCAAAATCAGGAGTGTCAGCAACTTCACGTCGGTGTGTCTGGGAAGGACAGACCAGCTACTGGCAACAACACTATTTGAACTCAGCCAGCTCGAGAGGTATGCAAAAATACTTATGCTTCTGTCATCACACGGGCAAACAAAACGGTTTGTACACCGTGAAGATATAATCTAAATTAACTACATGCAGCAACCCAAATACACACCCTAATTATACACGAGATTAAGACAAGTCATGACAGAGCACAAATAAGCCCTTTGTGCAAAGCCAAAAAAATGGCAAAAATGGAATGGGATTTTATAGTTTAGGCCAAGGATTAATAAGCACTGGTATAACTGGAAGCCATATGATTTTGGTTTGGTTTACCTGCAAACCCGGGGTGTGAAGTACAGATTCTGCCACGAGCGGCAGAGATACTTGGAGTGGTCAACAACACGCACCCAGTCCAGCTCATCCATTGACACCTCGATGTAGTATGAGTAAGACCTATAACAGTCATACAGGACACTAAGTATACAAAGCATCTCAGATTTAAGAGGGAGGTTAAAAATACAAGTGCATAAGAAATCAGTTTGACTCTATAATGTGCTTTAAAATACACATTTCGGTCTTTTTTATTAAGAAGCAGCATGTCTATGTAGTCAGCTCTAATTGGCCCACACTCTGCTTGGACTTTTTTATTGTTTGTTTTACCAGGATGAGACGAAAATATTTTACCGGCTGTCTCTGTCCCACAGCAGCAGGCGGATGTGGTTGATGATGGACGGCTGGCCCAGTTTGACCTGAATCCCGGCTCGGCCGTCCTCTTCGATCGGATGTCTGGAGAAGCCGTGGTCCAGGTCGTAGTTCTGGGTGTCTCCGTCGAGCAGCGCTGACTTCAGCTCTCCTTTCACTACCTGAGCGCCGTATTTCATGGTGGCGATGTTCTCCTCAGGGACTGAAAACCAAGATTTGAAACCACGAACGAAATCACAAATTAATGCTTTCAAGAAGCAGATAAAAAACAAAAAATATTCACACATTACAGTTTTTAACTGCAGCTTGATGTGAACGCTAATCAAACAAAAGACAAAGAAGACTGACTGAGCATTCCCCGGTAGTTGAGGTCCATATTGCGGCTCTCAGAGCGGGTCTTAATGGCATCCAGCAGGTCATCTGGGCTCACGAGGCCAGACGGTCGCACCACGTTCAGCATCTCGGTCAGAGTCATGAGGGGCAGCCGCACTGCAGACATGACCTCGTAAGTGTGCTCGCCGTCCTCATGCTGCCGGCACCAGCGGCACAACGCTTGGAAGATCTCCTTCTCACTGGCAGCAAACGAGTCCCTCCTGACCACAGTCAGCAAAGCATTCTGCAGACACAGGTAATAAATTATTCAAGGGAAGGAAAACACACCAGAAAATTCACATAATGTAGTGCTTATAGCTTATCTTGTTTAACCACATTTCATATTACTGTAATGGCTTTTTTAACTTTAATCTGTAAAAAAGTAACTAAATTAAAAACTAACTGCCTTTAAGAAGATCCGAGGTGGTAATTCACCATCATGTGTGACCTTTCTGGGCTAAATTATGACATCAAAAACTGTGTAAAAGAGAAAAAAGTGTGGCAGAATAATATAATAAAATGAATGAATATAGTTTTTTTTTTCTTCAAACTAAAATACAAGATGGTTAAAAACAGATAGAAGGCAGCTTAGTACTCATTTTACAATCAGACTGGTCAAAGAATGAAAACCAGCAAGATGAGAAGCCCTTTGATTATTTATTATGTTAATGATTTTAATAACACCGATTTTCAGGATTGCAACTTTCGTCTGTTTTAGGGTTTTGATGGACGCAGGAGTCGACATGTCTCTTTAGGGTTAAATATAAAAAAGGTTTAAGCCTTTAACAAAATCCTTTTTTTAATCGATAACTTATTTGATTTTACTTTTCTCAGCCACACACACTTCATTGTTATCCCTGCATATAACATATATAGCTGTTTTTAGGTGAAACACCCTTCACTTAATATATTATTACTAATACATGACTGATACAAGACTTGGAACCATACCAAAAGAATAAATCACAATTAAAAATTAATAATTCATTTAAAACCACTTATGTATAACTTTCAGATTTCTGTAAAAATAGATTTTTAACTTGTGCAGAAGTCCTGCTTAGATAACAGTTGCCATTTGCTGAGCAGTATTGACTGTCTTTTGTAGCTTCTGCTAACTACCACTAGAGGTCACTGCATCTACATTTTTAACAGAAATAAAGACTAACACAAGAATGAAATAATTGCAAAACCTACTACAGCTCTTCTTCCATCACTCTTACCTTGGAGACTGTGAGGAAACCTTCAGAATTCAGCACTTCAGGTGCGTGTCTGTCCATGTAGGTACAGCAGGCTGCAGTGAGCGCGCTCAGAGAGTACAAGCTGGCCACGTCAAACACCAGACAGACATTGTTGGTATGCAGGATGGTGCGGAGGAAGTCGGATGTGGAATCCTCCAGAGGCTGGAGCCCGTATCGGTGAGCCAAGCCCAGGAAGTCCAGTAGCACCTCTTCCCGGGCAGAACTGAGGCTGGCCCGGCCCGTGTACAGGTAGTTCAACAGCATTGAAAAGGCTTCAGCCCGAGTTTCCTCCAAACACACCTCCGCCTGCGGTTGTGATTCTTTCATCCCACCGTATAGCAGGGCCCTAAAGGAGGCAGAAAATGCAAAAGTATACCTTTTTGTTTTTTATTATTTCTTGCCATGAACAAAACCACGCAAAAAACAAAAGATCTAAATTCTGCTCATTGAATGAGATGCACTTTAGATAGATTAGATAGTTCTTTACACCAGCACGATTCGATGGGAGTAGGGAACATGAGGTCTCTAGTTAAAAAGGGGAATGAGTTGTGGAACTAGTAAGAGATCAAAGTGACAATCGGGAGTGGAGTATGTTATGCTACACCCAGACCACAGTGCCACCATGCACAGTGTCAATAAGATCACGAGGACCACAAAAACAGGGAAAAAGATGCCAGTGAAGCCCCAAGAAAGATGACTTGGACAATCAGCCACTGTTGAACAGGCATTGTTTAGTGGAAAACATATTTCACACCTTATACAAGGTGGAAAAGCAAAAATAAAGTGATGCTACAGAGGAATTAAAAAAGGTATATTTTGTATTAGACAGATTTGGGAAAGGAAGCTTTTGAATAATTTAGTCATTTTAAAAAATTAAAGATTTCTTTTTCCAACTAGGAGTTTGTAAAAACTTGGTGTTGTAACATGATCAACAGAGTGAAACAACACTGCACTGTCTTTTTTTCTTTTCTTTTTTTAAAAATTTGCCAGTTTGTCACCGTAACTTGAGTTTTTTTTCGGTTAAAATGAGAATTTATGTTACTCAATATGAGGTGTTTCAGGGCTGGAATTAAAAAAGGCGCCAACCTCTGGCTAAGAGACATTTAACTTTACCTGAAGTAGTGACAGCGAGCTGCCAGGATGACCCTGTGCGCCGGGAAGCGCTTTCCCTCCACGATGAAGGTGACATCGCTGTACTCCTCTCCGAGCACCAGGGCTCCGAGCTGCTCCGACAGCAGGTGGATGTGGTCGATCTCCGACACGGAGGCCAGTGGACGCAGAGGGTGACTGTTGCTCATGGTCGACGGCTGTCAGAGTTACATCTGGCACAGGAATGCACACGTTAAAACGAAAGCAAAACAGGCAGTGACGGAAAAACATTAACCTTATATTAGCTGAAGCTAAATGCTAACTGGAATGCACTGAAGGAAAATGGCTTCTGTAATCAAACACCGCTGACGTCAAATCTCATATTTTTAAAGTGCACGTTAAAAACACTCAGTCAGCAAAGTAAAACGACAGCAGTGAAAATACGATGTGAATAAACAGCTAGCTCGGCTGTGTTGTTTACAGCCGCTGGTGTCGCGGATATTTGACGCCTCGACTAATCGTTAGCTCGAAGCTCATTAATGTCTCTTTTCTCGCTTTAATCTGTGTTATAAACTTACTGAACAGCAACCATTAACTCCGGTATTGAGATAAAGTCGATCTCAAACACACAGTCGTAGTTATTTTTTCCAAAATGCAGAAAAAAAACAGCCGTTAACCCCCTAGCTCATCCAACATCACACCAGCGGAAACCACTTCGGGGGCAAAGGAAGAAACTTCCGGTTCAGTTAAGATCGTTTCAAAATAAAGGCTCCCAACAAAGCGTGTGTATCATCACATTTAATAGTTTTATTTTCATATACTTGACAGTTACATTTTTTAAACATTTTATAAAAAAAAAAAACGTATTGAAAAACAAAAATCATGAGATCACACTGTACATGCATAAACACTCAAAAAAACAAACACAAATACTGAAACATAAAAGATGCAAACTTCTAAGGAAAAAAGTAAAATAAAATTAACAATGTCAATCACTGATTCTAAAATAAAAATACCACACAGCAGCAAACTTCAGGGTGCACGGATTTATCGACTAATTCGAATAAGTTGATTATAAAACATTGTGGAAAAATTCTTTGCTTTGATGCTTCCTGTAATGCACGGCTATGTGTGCCGGTGTGTTAAAGATGTAGACGTGGGCGTTAAACTCACAGTTGCAATACAAACGTATTCAGGAGCATGTAAATAAAACGAGTGTTAAACAGAAACACTGACAACACACCAGCAGCAGTAATGATGACGCGGCCACAGTTTAACGTGGAGCTGGAGTCTGTTTACACACCGACAAAAGCCGTTACCGAGACAGTGAGCTCAAGTAGAGTGAAAAACGTGTGTATAGCGTCCAAAGGGAACTGTGTAGCTGCTCCATCCATCGCCCTTTATTTTACACTGTGTAAAATCAGCAGTAAGCCTCCAGAAGTTGTATTAAAATATTTAGATGAACTGTTAACGTAACTTAGTCTGATATATGTTTATGTCAAGGACTGCCCTGGCAGACCGTGGGGATGTGGGGAAATAGGACCCAAAACTCAGGACTCTTCAGTGCAGACAGTGTATTTACTTGATATTATTTATATATGTTTTGCATTTAATACAATGTTTTCTTTAAAAAATTAAATTTCAATATGGCACATAAATACAATCAAAGGGTTTTGTTGGCAGGGTCTTTGTATGCAGTTAAACTTTAAAACATTACATTTTCTAAAATGTAAACCAATGAGCAGTTTATTCTGAAAGATGTCTGTTTTTCTCTCTTTTGAATATTTATTATTGGCCATTAATAAAACAAAAGCATTTCTTATCCGATCACTCGATTAATTGATGGAATAATAGATAGCTGCAGCCCTAACATACTTTAAAAGCTAATTCTGAGACTTTTAATATTAAATATTAAATTTTAGTAATAGAAATAATAGAATAAAATAATAATGGGCTACAGAATTCCAAACAGTCTGACCATAGTCACTAATTTTCATGATCTATCATAAGTGACCCCGTGAATGTGCATTCTGTAGGCTGTTCAACAACAAAGAAAGCAACTAAGGCAGTAATTGAGACATTTGATATTGCTGTGTTCATTTTAGGCATAATGAGGACAGATGACAAACATTCCCCTTATGAATACCAAATTTAGAATGAATAGTAATCCACAAAAATTATGCCATTTTACCTGCAGGTGGCATCACAACATGCTGAAACAGACATACCACTCATTTCACTGTGTCTCATGGAAATGTCTCCAAAATAACAGAAAGGCCTAATCTATTTGCAGCGTTACTCATGTGCGCATGTAACTTCCTTCTTACTTCCTCATGGTGACATGATTCATACGGCCTTTTGATTTTCAGAGTTTCATTCATTCAGTCATTTTACTTCTTCTTTTTTTTATTTTAATTGCCTCCATCTCGCCCCATCCCCAGCATCCTCTCCTGTCACACCAATCCTCTGCATGTCCTCCTGCACTACATTCCTAAATGTCCTCCATGCAACATTATTTATCCTGTTCTAGTAAGTCTTATTTCCCTGACCCAACCCATGATTCCATTTCATTTCCCCGTTAAATATTAACGGAAATAAGACAAAACGGTTATATCATTATACACGTTAATATCGATTTTTAAAAATCTGTTTTCATAAATTACTGCCAATTTACAGGGACTCACACAGCTGAGTTGTTGCTTCCTCTTTTTAAATTGAGGAAACCAAAATTTCTCATAGATGAGAAGCTTTTTCACAGAAGCAGCAATCTGATGTTTAAGTTCTCTTTTTGTTTACTTGATGGTAGCATAGAGGCTGCTGGGATCTGTGGAGGAAGCTTTCACAGTGGCGTAGGTAACTGTCTCACCTTCATCACTGTCATTTTTACCCCGAATCTGGAAGCACACAGAGCACAGGATAGTTCACCAGATGTAACACAACACAGTGAAAACATCATTTATAAATGCACCAATGAAGCTGAAACTCTGATCATATACATTACTTTGTTTTTATTGTGGGTCTTGTTGGTGTAGGTGATGGAGGCGTAGGAAACACCATCTTCTAGATCTACCTACACAGTGAAGAAAAAAATGTGTTATTACTACTTTTAGCTTACTGCAATTACACATTCTTGAACAAATTCAAACAACAGCAGCTCCGGATGTGGTGTGGGCGATCTTACCGTTTCCTGTCTGGTTTCTGGTGCACACTGAGTGACCGCAGGGTTTGAGGTCAGGCCCTGAAGAAATAAATATGTAAGAACTGATTTAATTCTGGTCTCTGAAGAATTGCAAGCATCACTCGTCCAGTGTATGCGTTACATCTCAGCGGCTTTTAAGTTGCGTGAAATATGACATGTGAAACATCTGCAACAAACTTTTTTTTTAAATCCAGAGTTTAAATAGATAAAATGCAACACAACACTCACACAATGCACACCATGTTTGAGGCCTATAATATAATGTTTTTTGCAGTCAGAGAGAAATTCATCAGTTAGCAGGTTGTCATTTGTAGCATTAATAACTATAAAAGCAAAGCAAAAATTGGCTTTGTTCCCTCTTTCTTTCCTTTTCCTGATCTTTTGCTGCAAGAACCAGTGAGTTTTAATACAAAACCGTTAACACAGTTTATCTTTCTGCATTGTTTCTCATCTAGAGAATACAAAATCTCTAAAAAAGAATATTTTTCAACTCACAGCGTTTCCATTTGCTTCTATTTTGTTCCCTGAAAAGAAAAACAAACAAACAAACACACAAGGTTAGATGCTTCTCCACAAAGAAAATTCAGCCTTATTCAGATTTCTCACTAAGAGACATTTCATTTAATTTATCTCACCGTTGAGTCTCTTCAACCAGATTAGTTTCACGGCCACAATTAAAACTGCAACTAAAATGATAACCACAAGGATGTACGGCCACACTAGATCTGCACCTGAATACAAAAATATAAAGTATTTAGTTACACTGTTTAGTATCTGAGATAATTAAAAACAAATAAAAAACAACATGTGCTTTAAAAAATGATATTCATAGGATAGATTGACATTCAGTTATTATTAGGAAAAAAGAAAAGGAAACAAACAAACAACAAAACTCACCTGGGATACTAGGTGAGTATAATGTTGTTGTTGGTGATGTTGTTGTTGGTGATGTTGTTGTTGGTGATATTGTTGTTGGTGATGTTGTTGTTGATGATTTTGCTGTTACTGTTTCATTACCTGAAAAAAGAACAAAATTCATCCAGGTGTTTATTGTTTATATCAGTTTAAAATGATTTGCTCATCAGAACCTCTCCTGGTTTCTCACCTGATGACTGAGTGCTGAAGGTAAAAAGCTGCACTTTGTTATCTTCTGTTGTTACGCTACAGTTAAAGTCATAAGTCGATATGTGAGTGTATGCAAGTTTCAGAAAAGTCACAGTAGCAGAGCAGGGAGACTCCGATGGTTTTAAATTTGAGTAATCTCTATCCAGAGCTTCACTGTTATGGATCCACTTCACTTTGTGTTTACACCGTTCATATGTCCACACAGAGCAGCTTAAAGTCACCGCATCAGCGTTCTTCTGTTCAGTCACTGGTGAAGATGAAATGCAAGTGAAAGACCAAATAAGAATAATTTCCTTTTTTTTAAAATGTAACTTGTCAGCATGTTGTTCTAACAGCATGGTTTGAGCTCAAAAATATGGTGTTGCAAATACTCACTGTGAACAACAGACAGATAAACCACAGCATCTTGACCTTGCTGTCTCCCTGGATTGCCTCTAAACTGTCTGCAGGTGTAATGACCAACATCCTCAGCTGTGACCTTCTTTATAACCAGTGAGCATTCTGCTGTAACACTCAGTCTGTCTGATTTGGCTTTTTCTTTGATCTGTCCATGATTAACCAGCTCTACTGCTGCTGTGCCTCTTGAATCAGTGAAGAGCCAGGTGGTAGTGTCACAGCTGTGATGATTGTTGATCACGTTTTCACAAGGCAAAGTGACTTTATCTCCATCTCTGACAGTGAAGGAGAGCAAAAGATCTCCACTTAGTGCTCCTGAGGATATAACAGAGAATCAAAAATGTTACATTACACATCAGTTACGTACGATAAGTTACGTACTTAACATGTATTTACTTTTCATTTAATCTATGTTTGCTTTGGTGAAATAAACAGCATAGCTGTCTTCGCTACATAAAAATTCCATAAAGCAAAATTAGAGAGAAGAGTTTTTTTTTAAAATCCTTCTCTAATGTACATATTTCATACCTGTAAACTGCACCATGAGTATAAAAGACACAGACATTTTAATCCATCTAGATCGAACCGCCATGTCTCTCAGTCTCGATTTCCCTCTTGAGCTTCTGAAACACAAATGTATCTTCTTCCTGTAACTGTTGAGCCATGACTTCCTCATCATGTCTTTCAACCTTCTTTTCTTACATTTCTGCCGTTATTCTTATGCAACCAGACTCGCACAGCTTTCATGTTCCCCATTTATAAAGAGCTACAGTTAGCATTAAGTTTACACTGACCTGCTGTATCTGGAATGAAAATGAGTGAAAACATAGAAAACACACTTTGCGTTTCTGTGCTAAGTGTATTTAATTCAACTCCCCAAAATGTTTTTAACCTGTCCACACTTTGCTGTAATTACATACAATCTTGAATGAATCTATTTATATTTATTTTCACATAAGTGTAACAGAATAAGGTTTATTACTACAAACAATTATCATACAAAATTCAAAAAAATATATCATATATCACACACACACACACACACACACACACACACACACAGAGTGACAGTGTGGTTTCAGCTTTTAAATGACTGGTTATCAAACAGAAACAGCTGATATCACATGTGGCTTTTATCACGTGTGCTTGTGTTTAGAGCAGTTGCATCACATTAGATCATTACCTCCCCTGCTTTATTTTGAGCCTACAGCACCCTCTGCTGGTCAATAGGACTCATTACAACAACAAACCTGGCAAAAACAAAAGACTATTTATTCAAGATTCAAGATTCAAAGTGTTTGTTGTCATGTGTACAGAAGAAATAGCATTTCTCTGTGCAATGAAAGTTTTCCTTTGCTGTCCATAAACAAATGCCAAATTAGGTTGAAGGAACAAGATAAATAAGGATAAAAATAAGACAAGACATTAAGATAAATAAAGATAAACATAAGGATAAAAATAATGAAAGATAAATAAACAAGTACAAAAATAGCTACGTGAAGACAAGTGAGTTATGCAGATGTCGATAGATGGATGTATAATGTATTTATGGAAATACAGAGGGAGACTGGGTTGAAATAAAACGTAACGCTATATTATTACTTTAAATAAAAGTGGGGAACTTGATCCTAAAACTAAACTTTATTTATTCTTTTATACAATCTGACAGAGTTAAACTAGTTATCAATTATAAAAAAAAATGTAATTTTTGTAATAGCTAAACTTGTAATTTAGCTATTCTCTGACAGATGTTTCTTACTTTTTGGTTCATTGATTAGAGGCAGTGTTCATGGTGTAGCTGATGGAGGTGTAGGGAACAGCATATTCAGGATCAGCCTGGACAGTGAAGACAACATAAAGACTGCTCAGTAATGTGTAAAATGCAGAATCAACATATAAGAGAACAAGTACTAGTGGGCAGTAAAGTCAAAGTTATTCAGATTTCTCAACTCGTCTTGTGTAACCCCAACACTACAACAATAAATATTCACCGTCGTGGAGAAAAAGAAAAACGGTTAAAACAATTTTGTTTAAATCATCATCAAGCCTGTAGACTTCTGGTGGAGCATAGGGCCGCAACAACACCACGCCAATGGACTCTGTTCTGGGCTGTTCTCTTCAGCTGGGTCAACGTCATTCTGGCGGCCTTTACTTCGCTCTCGACAGATCTTCTCCACGTCTGTTTGGGTCTCCCCACTTTCCTTTTTCCTTGCAGGTTCCAGTCCAATGACAACATTCAACAATTAGACTTAACAGCAAACAATTTAGTTTTTTAAATTTTACTTATTGTTGGAAAGAAAACTTTAGTGTACTTATTATTTTAGCCTGTTTTCTTTTGCTTGTTCAGCGTTAGTGATCTGATCATAGCCAAAGTAATCCATCACTGATGGTTAATAGGAGCCGGGTACTGTTCAACACTGACCAGTGCTGTTTTATCTTTTGCGGACACTCTCCAAGTAAATGAATGGAAGTGACATCATCTTAAAATTACCATCACACAAAGTTTTTTTTGTTTTTAATAACAGGATGAAGTTATTCTAAGAATTAAGTTTCAAACACATGGATTATCTTTATGTGGTTTTAGTGTAACACTGAGGGCCGTGGAAGCATTGCAAGTTCAAATTCCTGTGTATGATCTGTACATATGGTTTTTGACAGTAAAGCTGACTTTGACTTTGATTAGTTACTTTTCCAATATACAGGTAAAATGAGCCACAAACCCCTTTTTTAAATAAAAGAAAAACTCTTTAATTCACAATTACTGAGATTCAAAGTAAAATAATACAGAATACAAAATTAAAATAGATAAATGATGTTATGCAAATTAAGCAGATCAACACAGAGATACTAAAAAAAAGAGTTACAGTGACATCACACAAAGACATTTAAACATTCTTACCACTTATATTTCTGAATAAGGTTTCTTTTTTTACAGAATACCATATATGAAACAGCCTCCGTTGCAAACCTGCAGTTCATCAACCACTTTGAGGTCAAAAGAAGGAACTTTCAGCACAGTTAACAGGTTTTCAAAATAAAGCTGTTTAAGACAGCAACATTTTAATCTTTTCTAACGCAGTTTCTGGTAAATTTAATTGTCTAGACTGACATTGTGAAATACACTGTGTGTACTGCATAGTCTATGTTAAGGGTATCTATTTAGAGTTAACGCTAACTTGATGGCTAACTATTATACTGCATTACACAAATGTTTCAATGATAAAACACTAAAATGGGCCTTCCCCTCCAAACATTATTATGAATATACCTACTTCCATTTATTGGTCATGTCAAGTTTATTACATTTTACTCAAAAAGCTTAATGTGCTTCAAAAAGAGGAAGAAGAAAAGTCCTGAGATTATACTGTGCATGACAGTCATTTAACAAACATATAAAAAAGCTATAGGATCAGTTTCCGATCAAACCAAATTTAATATTAGATAATCGGAGTAAATACGAAAAAATTTTAAGTCTTTAAATTAAGGCTTTATTTATTAAGGGAAATGAAGTCACCTAAGCCTACTATGAGTAAAAGTCAATGCCTTCTTGTTAAATTAAAAATTAACTGTAACTGCCGATTACTCCCAGTTATCACCTGTCTGACAAAGTGAAGTAGATTAAAAGATCCCAAAAGGCAACACATCATGCCGCGATCTAAAGAAACATCTGACAAAAAAAGTCACTGACATCTATCTGTCTCTAAAGGACTGTAAAGCCATTTCTAAGGCTTTGGGAGTACAACGAGCCACGGTAAGAGACAATATCCACAAATGGAGAAAACTTGGAACAGTGGTGAACTTTCCCACAAGTGGCCAGCTGACCAAAGAGCTACTCCAAGAGCACATCACCAACTCATCTCATTGTCACAAAGGAACCAAGAACAACATCTAAAGATCCACAGGCCTCACTTGTCTGACTTAAGGTCAGAGCTCATGATTCAACAATAAGAGAAACACTGGGCAAAAATGGGAGATTTCCAATGAGAAAACCACTGCTGACCAGGAAGAACATAAAGGGTCATCTCACAGACTTTTGGGAAAATATTCTGTGGACTGATGAGACAACAGCTGAACTTTTAGGAAGGCCTGAGCCCTGTTACACCTGGTATAACAGATGATTTAATAGAAAGGACATCACACCAGTTAAACATGGTGGTGGCAGTGGTGTGGGGATACTTTGCTGCTTTAGGACGACTTGCTGTAACTGATGAAACCATACATTCTGCTCTCTACCACAAACTCCTGAAGGAGAATGTCTGGCTATCAGTTCATGCCCTGCAGCTCAAGCTCACTTGGGTTACGCAAACAATTAAAAAAAATTCCTTCACAGTGATGTAAATAACTCTTAAAAATGAAATAATCATTTAAAAACTGCATTTTGTATTTACTGGGGTTGACTTTGTTGTCTAATTATCATCATCATCATCATCATCATTATTATTATTATTATTATTATTATTATTATTATTATTATTATTATTATTATTATTATTATTATTGTACACATGTAAATGTGACAAATATGAAAAAAAAAACCAGAAATCAAAGTTGAGAATATATATAGACAAGATAAACTTTCCCTCCATCACTGCCAAATCTGATGTGGCATCAACTCCCTAACAACTATGTCATTTCACCTGCAGATGGCATCACAACATACTGTAATAAATGTATGTAACAATATGTTTGTTTAATTGTCGTGCCAGCTTTCTATTTATTTCAACTGAGCAACCCAACAGTTCTTTTAGGTGAGAAGCTTTTTGTTTACTTGATGGTATCATAGAGGTTGCTGGGATCCATGGAGGAAGCTTTCACAGTGGAGTACGTAACTCTCTCACCTTCATTTTTGTCTCGACCCTGGAAGCACACACGACACAGGAAATATAATCACATCTCTGACAGTAAAGAAGAATAAAAGATCTCCACTTAGTGCTCCTGAGAACAACACAGACAAACAAAAATGTGACCATTACATTTCTAAGCACAGATTATTTATACACTTACGATGCGCGATAATGTAAAACTGGAAAGACTGATAGACAGTTCTAATCCTTCTGTTATTAACATGTTTATTTTATTTTTACCTAAAAACTAAAGCACAAGCATAAAATGCACAGACATTTGAATCTCTCTGAATGTAAACATCATATCTCTCAATCTCTTTTCTTCATGAGTTACTGAAACAATAATGTATTGTTTTGTTGTAATTATACTGTAATATCACTTCCTCAATGTGAGTTTCAGCCTCCTTTCTCACATTTCTGCTGTTATTCTTATGCAGTCAGGCTGTCACTGGTCTCATGTCCCTCATTTGGTAACATCTAGAGTTGGCATTAATCAATTAGGATGGTTCTCAGGGGGATATGATGTCAAATCATTACCTCCCTGCTTTGTATTTTACTGTATATTTTGTATACAGCACCCCCTTCTGAACAAAAAGGGGTTGTTACAACAACAAATCCTGAAATAAAATCCTAAAAAAATAGAGGAAATATCCTCCTGAGAACCAGCTTATTCATTTATTGTTATTAACCGACATCACCTGTAGAACCAACAGGGCAGCTTACCTGAGCTTTACTGGTGGTGTTGGTGTAGCTGATGGAGGCGTAGGCAACAGCGTATTCAGGTTCAGCCTGCACAGTGAAGACAACATAGAGACTGATCAGTAATTCTCAGATTCAACATATAAGAGAACAAATACAAGTGCTGAGTAACTGTTTAATCTCACAGAGTCCTGAGTGGTTCCTGGAGCAGACGGAGTCACTGCAGGGTTTAAATTCAGTTCCTGAAACAAACAAACAAACAAACAAACAGGCAAAGAAGCCTCATAAACACAGCAGAGTATAATCACACCGGGACAGTTGGGATTCAGTGACTAACACTGGGTAAGCTGACAAAAACACTCATCTTCTGACCTCATGATAAAACAAAATAACACAGTAACTGTAGTGAACGGCTGTGGTATGAGTACACTAACAAAGTTTAAGAAACTATGATATAACTCACAGGATTTTCATTAGTCTCCATTTTTTTTCCTAAAAAAGAGAGAAATCAGTTCCAGTTTTTAGAATTAAATTTCATCCTGGTTTTCTCATTACATTTGTTCTTAAAAGTTCAGGCTGGTGAAATCTCTCACCTTTAGCTCTCTTCCATCTGATGGCTATAACAGCACTGATGGCTATCAGTGCTAATAACCCCAGCGGTGCAACAATAAACATCCACCATCCTGGAGAAAAAGAAAAGCTTTAAGATAATTTCAGCTGCAGCTTCCTGTCTGTTTAACGTCCTGCAGGTAAAAGAGAAGAGAACACCCAGCTCTATCGGCAAATACATAATAAATCAAATATACTTATTTTTGTTTACACACTGTTGTTGTTGTGCTAAGGTCCGGAAACTAGCAGCTTTTGTTCATTAAAAGTTCATCCTTCCTGGATAAAATAACATGCTGTCATGTCACTCAGTCTTGAACACAGGGTTTATTGTTGTTTCTGGGATGTTCACGTTCTCTAGTTTTATATTTTTGATCATCTTTGCATTATGGTTTTGTATTCTGTGTTGCTTTCTGTAATTTCTTACTGTTCACTGGTTTTCTTTTACTTAACTCATATATGCGTTCTTTTGGTTTATTTCTTGCCTTTAGTTCTTTGCTCCTGTTTCGCAGTTCTTTATGCTCATTCTGTGTGTTTGGTTTTGAGATGAGATTTATGTTTGAGCTGTTTATAGTATAATGTTTACGTTCCTGTTATCTGTGACTTTAATTACCTGACTGTTGATGGTAGGTTGTTTTTCCCACTTGTATTCCCATTGCGTCCCTCCGATCTTGTCTCCATGTTTGTTTATCCTCTTGTGTATCAAGTTCATATGACTTAGTCCTGGTCTCACAGTTTGCTATTTGCTTATTTCAATAGTCTCTGACTACTAGTGCTTTGTATTTAGTTCTGCTTCCCTTGTCTCTTCTTCTTCTTCTTGGTTTCTGCTGCTCTTCCACATCTTGCATTGTTCCTTCATTATCCTGTATGTATATGTCATATTAGTTTCCCTTTGCTATTTGTCATGTTCTTCCTAAAGTTCTTGTGTCCCTCCTTTGAGTATATTTTTAAAAGGTTTCTAGTTGTTAGATTATTTGCTCCTGACCTGCTTTTTTTATTTTATTTTGTAAGAGTAATAAACAAACTTTTAAGTTTATTCCTTATCTTCCTGTATTTTGGGTCCAACTGCTGCCACAGCTCGTTCCTGACATGTACTAGCTATGGTCGTGGTCATGATTGTAACTTCACTGAACAACTGTTTTCACTGACTTTTAGTAGGAAGTAGATTATGAAGTTCAGCCTCTTGTGTCAAAGTTCAACATTTGGTTGTTGTTCTGGAAAAGCATCAAACTAACTTCCTTCTTTTCTTTTGTCCCATTACTACATCGCTACAGGATTTGGTGTCTTCAAAACAAACAATTTAGTTTTAAGAAATGCTAGTTTAAAGTACTGGATCACAGACAACAAATGAGCATATTATTTTTTACCATGTAATGAAATGTAATGATAGTATGTGGACTTTTCAAACAAAAACAACTGAGAAAATTAATCTTTTGGACGTGCACTTAGTTAACCTTATTTTTGCTTTGTTTTTTTTATTGTGAAGAACCTTGTGAACCTTGTCTTAACAGGTGTTTTATGAATAGAGCTTTACTTACTTTTCAATTCTTTTTAGTATTTAATGCTCAGTGTGGTTCTTAGTTTGTTTATTCTTGGTTAACATTTGCTCAAGTGGCTTGAGTCTCACGTCTGCTTGAGGTTATTTGGTTTAGTCTTTTGTTCTTTTTCCTTCTCTTCTCTGTCAAGTTCGTATGTTAGTCATTGTTTCAGTACTTAGTTACTTCCTGATTTATTTTGCTAATCTCTATTGTTATTTGGATTGGGTTGAGTTTTTTTACTCAAAGATCACACTCTCCCCATTCAATCCATTATGACAGAACAATGTGAGCAAATAATAGACCAGCAGCCTTCAACCCCTCAGAAGTGATAAAGGAAGTGATGTTTTGTGTGGTGGTGCCTTGTGAGGAAGAGCTGGTGGGGTCTAGCAAGGAATACAAAGACATAGTAGCACATAAGTAACACAGCCTGATTTCAAGGATTCAGTAGCTATTAGATTCCTGCCTGCTCAACAAAGAATTTGTTGTCACAACCATGCACCTCAACTCCCTGCAGCTGCGCCCCACATTTCAGGCAAAAAGAGGAAGAGGAACTATTGGCACACCTCACCACAGCCGCAACAGCACCTACCCAACGCACAGGAGTAGCAGCTTAAAATCTAAGACTCTAGTTTTTCTCTATCATGGTAACTTAAGTCTGATTAACCCTCTCAGGCTCAAATAAAGCTTTTTGTTGCTAATGCACAACTAAGTCCTGCAGTGGTACTTCTGAGTAAAAAAAAACCTCATAAAATATGTATGTGGGGTAATCAGGTTGTTAGTTTTTAACTGTTGCAAATTGGCAACGCCTGCCTCAAGAGGGTTAAACACTGAGCAGTGCTTCTGTTTTATCTTTTGAGGGCACTCAACATGTAAAATAAAAGTAAATGACATCTTACAATCACACAGAATAGTTTACATTTCACAACGGATAAAGTTACTGAAAAACTAATTGCATTCTCACCTGTTTCCTGATCAGATGATTGAATCCTGAAGATAAACTCCTGCATGTTTCTATCATGTGTCACTTGGCACTTCAACATCTCAGAACTCTTGGATGTGTAAATATGATCAGATGTTGTAAAGATCACACTGGCTGAGCAGGTAGACACTGACATCCCCAGGTCTTTGTTACCATAGAGCCACTTCACAGTGTATTTGCATTCTTCATATGTGGACACAGAGCAGTTTAATGTCACTGTGTTGTCATCCTTATATTCAGTTACTGTTAAAAAAAATAAAAGAGAACCAGAATAGCATTTACAGTAATCATCACTGTAGTTATAGTTATTGTAATGTTTCAGTTTGATGTTTTAACAAGTTGAAAACATTATGATGGAAATACTCACTGTTAACAACAGACAGCTCAGCTACAGAGTCTGGACCTTCTCGTTGTCCTGATTTGCTGAACCTTCTGCAGATGTACTGACCAACATCCTCAGCTGTGAGCTTCTTTATAACCAGAGAACAGTTTGCTGTAACACTCAGTCTGTCTGATTTATTTTTGGCCTCTCGGTGAATCTTCCCGTATTCAAACTGTGTTATTGCTGCTGATGTTTTTGATTTAGTGAAGAGCCAGGTAGTTCTGTTACATTTATCTCGATCATCTTTCAAATTTTCACATGACAAAGTGACCTCACCTCCATCCCTGATAATAAACTCAGAGTGTTCAACTGCTGCTGCTGTGAAGATAAAATCAAATCAATTGTGTAAACTTAACTTTTGTAATTTCATTTAGAAATGTATTTGTATTCTTACCTGTTACTTGAAGCATTAGTAAAACTGATGAAAAGAATTTAATCCATTTGAACTGAGTCGTCATTCTCTGTCTTTCTCCTTCCTGCTTTTCACACTAATGACAGTCACAGTCTCTGAAACAGAGCTTTATGTAGAGAGGCTGTTCTGACTTCCTGTGGTTATCATCTCACTACCTCACTGTAACTGTTAAAACGTTCAGAGTCCTTTCCCAGGAAATTCTCATTCACAGCATTCTGTTGTTTCTAATAACTACATGAATCAAAGAAAATTAGAGGTCAAAGGTCACACCTGACTGTCAAAGACCCTGCAAATTTAAAATGAGTGTGTAGCTTACAGCAGTCTCAGTGCACTTGTGACAGTGACGTGTTTGATGCCTTAAAAAGGAGAAGATGATGAATGCAACTGTGTAAATACTTACTGCTCTTTTTATTCCTGAGAACTGAAGGGGAAGTGTTTTGGTGAGAATGTTTTGGAGAGCTCTGATGGTGTTAACCTCTAATGATGGCGAGACATCTGTGCGAAACACAGATCTACCACATACTGAATGTCCTTTAGACATTTTAAAAGTACACCGAGAGATAATTTGCATTTGCTTTGAATTTTACCAGTATTTGTATATTTGCTGATTTTTTTTCCTTTTAAAGATGAATTTGAGTGGATTTCTGATTTCAAACTAATATACAGCACAGCTTAAAAGAAGCTGTTCGACAGAGGGAAAGTCTGTCGAACAGCCTTTCCGACTTTCCCTCGACAGAGGGAAAGTCTATCAACAGAATTAAAACTGATAAAATAATGCTAATGAAAGTTATAACAGTGTTGTCAAAGGAATTTGCAAAGAAAAGCGTCTGGACTTCTTTGAGTTGCTTGAAGACGTTTCACCTCTCATCCAAGAAGCTTCTTCAGTTCTAAGGTCAAATGGCCGAGAGTCCCAGATTTAAACCCAGTGGGAGTATCCCCCTAAAGAGGGACAAAGGACCCCCTGGTGATCCTCTAATCACATGAGCCAAGGTGTGAAAGCGGGTGTGGTACCTAATCAGCCAGGGTTTCGGGTGAGCTCATTGTGAAACCTGGCCCCACCTTGTCATGTGAATTCCTGAGGTCAGATGGCCCAGGATGTGAGTGGGCGTTAAGGCGTCTGGGGAGGGAACTCAAAACTGGATTATAGATGGCAGACAGTTGGTGTCGTAAACCACCACCTCTGTTCAAAGATGGTCGCTCACAGTGGACATAGATGGCCTCTTTCACTCCTCTTTCAAACCATCTGTCCTCTCTGTCCAATATGTGAACATTGGCATCCTCGAAAGAGTGACCTTTATCCTTAAGATGCAGGTGGACTGCTGAGTCTTGTCCTGTGGAGGTGGCTCTTCTATGTTGTGCCATGCGCTTGTGAAGTGGCTGTTTGGTCTCGCCAATGTAGAGGTCTGGGCATTCCTCGCTGCACTGTACAGCATACACCACGTTGTTAAGTCTGTGTTTTGGAGTTTTGTCTTTCGGGTGAACCAGTTTGTGTCTGAGTGTGTTGCTGGGTCTGAAGTACACTGGGATGTCGTGCTTGGAGAAAACTCTCCTGAGTTTCTCTGATACACCGCTACATAGGGATGACAACATTGTTGCGTCTGTCTTTCTTATCCTCCCTCGCTGGTGTCTGATCTTCTTTTCTGTGCCTCTTTGCTGACTTTATGAACGCCCAGTTAGGATAACCACATGTTTTGAGGGCTTCCTTTACGTGTGTGTGTTCCTTCTTTTTTCCCTCAGGCTTAGAGGGAACATGTTCTGCCCGGTGGTGTAGGGTCCTAATTACTCCAAGTTTGTGTTCCAGAGGGTGATGGGAGTCAAAGAGGAGGTACTGGTCCGTGTGTGTGGGCTTCCGGTAAACTTCAATGTTGAGGTTGCCATTCTCTTCAATGTGCACGGCGCAGTCCAGGAAAGGCAAACAGTTATCCTTTGTGTCTTCCCTGGTGAACTTGATGTTTTTATCCACAGCGTTAATGTGCGCAGTGAAGGATTCCACTTCTTGTGTCTTGATTTTGACCCAGGTGTCATCTACATATCTGTACCAGTGGCTGGGTGCTCTTCCTTTGAAAGAGCCAAGAGCCTTCCTTTCCACTTCCTCCATGTAAAGGTTGGCTACAATAGGTGACACGGGGGAGCCCATGGCACAGCCATGTTTTTGTCTGTAGAAGCCTTCGTTGTATTTGAAGTATGTTGTGGTAAGGCAGAGGTACAGTGTGCAAATCTGATCGGGTGTGAAGTTGGTCCTGTCTTCCAAGGAGCTGTCTTCTTGTAGTCGTTTTCTGACAGTCTCCACTGCCTCCATGGTGGGTATGCAAGTGAAGAGAGAGACTACATCAAAGGACACCATGGTTTCATCTGGATCCAGGGTAAGTTTCTGGACCTTGTCGGTGAAGTCGGTGGAGTTCTTGATGTGGTGCGGGGTGTTCCCCACGAGAGGTGCAAGGATGGTAGCAAGGTGTTTCGCAATGTTAATGTAAGTAGCTGAGTTTATGCTACTGACTATGGGTCTGAGTAGGACCCCTTCCTTGTGGATTTTAGGAAGTCCATAAATACAGGGTATGGCATCCCCTGGATAAAATCCACAAGGAAAGGGTCCCACTCAGACCCATAGTCAGTAGCATAAACTCAGCTACTTACTTCACATGACAAGGTGGGGCCAGGTTTCACAATGAGCTCACCCGAAACCCTGGCTGATTAGGTACCACACCCGCTTTCACACCTTGGCTCATGTGATTAGAGGATCACCAGGG
The DNA here is from genome assembly GCF_013358895.1 of Oreochromis aureus. Taxonomy (NCBI): domain Eukaryota; kingdom Metazoa; phylum Chordata; class Actinopteri; order Cichliformes; family Cichlidae; genus Oreochromis; species Oreochromis aureus. Next base: position 22,382,085 of record NC_052956.1, on the reverse strand, counting down.
GGTCCTTTGTCCCTCTTTGGGGGGATACTCCCACTGGGTTTAAATCTGGGACTCTCGGCCATTTGACCTTAGAACTGAAGAAGCTTCTCGGATGAGAGGTGAAACGTCTTCAAGCAACTCAAAGAAGTCCAGACGCTTTTCTTTGCAAACTCCTTTGACTACGATGACCTGGATGACTGAGAACCTTCACAGACTTATAACAGTGTTAGCACATAATGTCCAAAAACAGAGTAGAAGTTTGTTTATTTTAATAAAACACTAAGTCCATATATGTAAATTAGCAAAATGAAATCAAAGCAAGAGCAGTACTCACTCACAAGATCAGGGCATAGAAGTTTAGAGTTAACAGTGTCATGATTAGGCTGTGTGCAGGCAGGAATTGGACCCAAACGCAAACTCACGGGAAACAGGACTGAACTCAAAATTCAGCTTTATTGCTGACAGAAGTTTAAAGGCGATACAAAATAATATAAAACTAAACTGGGAGATTCTAACGGAACTGACTCACAAGGAAACACACGGAGGGGCACACAGTCATGAGAGAGAACGCGACACAGAACTGAGGGAGACGCGGACACAAATACATGGGAACACACGGGGAACACAGCTGACACAGATAATCATAATGAGACAGGGCAGGAGCAAACACAACATGACGCATACTGACGGGAGACTGTCAAAGTAAAATGAATGAATGAATGAATGAACCAGGCAGGCAGAGTGGAGTGAAGGCACACATTTACACACAAGATCCAACACAGGCTCGGAAGCCATCCTTTGCATTGCTTTGGTTTGGTTTGGAAAATACTTTTTTTTCCTCTGCAAGAGCTCAAGTATACGACAACAGAGTCAAAGGATACTAGTTGTAGTGAGTTGTAGGTTTCCATAGCTTCCCTTTCTGGTTAGTGTTCATTACAGAAGAGACTCCAGCCCAAACACTTAATAAGCTACCAGTTTAATGGGGTTGTGTTCTTTGAGCCACCGATGTCCTAGAAGTAGAGGTGTGTGGAGCATCAAAGGTGCATAATTGATGTACTTGTGATGATTTCAAAGGATCAGAAGAAAGAAAGATGAGTTCAGTGATAGGTTTGTAGCGTAAACCTATTCGCTGGAACGTTCAGGACAATTGCTACACAGCAAAAACAAGACACAAGCAGGCTAAGTTCTTTATGTTACTCATGCATGAGGAAGACCTGCCTGGAGCCAAGTGTCGTTCCACCCACTTGACCTCCGTCAGACTCTCAGCCAGGTTCCCCATAGCACTCCTTTTATTGTGGTTACATGAATATGCATAGGGTCATTAACATATAACATCTTACATAGGTATACATGTGAACAAAGAATACCTTGTCTGTGTGTGTGTGTGTGTGTGTGTGTGTGTGTGTGTGTGTGTGTGTGTGTGTGTGTGTGTGTGTGTGTGTGTGGGGTCAGAGTGTGACCCCATAAATGACTTCCCTAAACCTGCTGGTCTGGAAGTCCAACAGTTCATCTAAACAAAAGGCACTTAGCCTAAAACAGATATAGATACGTTTATCCTACTATAAAACAATAAAAGAAGGTACAACCTCTCCCATGCTCCCAGGATGTGGGTGTGAATGCCAGAGCACTCTGGAATGCACACAAAGCCTTTGCAGCCTACTAGAGATCACACATCCTATCACTACACAATCGATTATACACCTCTAAGCATATTGTTAAATATTTCTTAATACAAATGACAATAATAAAATCTAAACCCATCATTCAGTGTGATGGGTGATCTGGGTTCTAAAGAAATTTCAGGTTGTTTAGTTGACTTAGTCTCCAAGAATCTGCCCAAGAAGCAGAGAAATCTCAACAATCATATGACCCCCTATAAACAAGCATACTAAGGGAGGATTCAGGGTCACCTGATTCAGCCCTAACTATATGCTTTAACAAAGTGGAAAGTTTTAGGCCTAATCTTATACGTAGAGAGGGTATCTGTGTCCTGAATCCAAACTGTGAGCTGTTTTCACAGACGACGGGCCTGAAAGCTAAATCTCTGCCTCACATTCTACTTTTTAATAGTCTTGGAACCACAAGTAAGCCCGCAGTCTGAGAGCAAAGTGCTGTAATGTGGCCATATGGTATTATAAGGTCATTAAGGTAAGATGGGGCCTAATCATTCAAAACCTTGTATTATTGGTATTCTGATCACTTCCATGGCCACAAGTGTATAAAATCCAGCACCTCCATGCAGACTGCTTCTACAAGCATTTGTGAAAGAATGAGTCGTTCTCAGGAGCTCAGCGAATTCCATCATGGTACCATCACAGGATGCCACCTGTACAACAATTCCATTTGTGAAATTTTCTTGCTACTAAATATTCAACAGGTAGCTGTTAGTGGTATTATAACAAAGTGGAAGTGATTAAGAATGACAGCAACTCAGCCACACATTGGGTCAGCATGCTGAGGCACAGAGGTAGAGTTACTTCCAAATTTCATGTAGCCTTCAGATTAGATCAAGAACAGTGTGTAGAGATCTTCATATTCTGGGTTTCCATGGCTGAGCAGTATCCAAGCCATACATGAGTGCAATGCAAAGCATTGGACAGGACTGGACTTGTAACCTGCCATACAGAGCATTTGTCTAGTGGGCCGACACACTTTCGACCAATGGGTCAATTGAAGAGCCTCTGCGCACTGGCCCTACACACACTGACAGCAGCCCATTTGTTCATTTTCATTAGCAATACTGTATTGCCCAATCAAATCTCTTTACTCAGTGGAACCCTCCCCACTTTCGCTGTGTGCTAATACACTTTGTTTTTAAATTCATTTTATTGATCAATTATTATGACTTTTTGTCCCAGTCCAGGCCCTGGGGTCGGATGCAGTGGTGTAGAGCACGTCTGCACTGGACTCTAGAGTGCAAAATCTCTGGAGTGACAAATCACGCTTCTCCGTCTGTCAATCTGAGTGAGGAGTCTGGGTTTGGTGGTTACCAGGATAACAATACATGTCTGACTGCATTGTGCCAAGTGTAAACTTTGGTCAAGGGGTGATTAATTTTTCTGTTTTCAATTTAGTTTCAGTCAGTTTGAAAATGTTTATGTTTTGTCGTTTTAATAAACATGGAGGCAAAAAAATCAGGAAATTCAATATAGGTATTACACTGTATGTCCCCTGAGAGACTCTTGATGAAACTATTCCTCAGGTGGGCTTATCAAATAATAATCTCATTGCCCAGGTTTGCAGGGTGGTGAGTACCACTGACATACTTTTTCTGAGAAGTCAGTGGGAAGTGTTTGGTGAGAATACAGCATCTCTGGAGGTTTAACCCGCTAATGTTTACCTCATACATATCTGAGCCACAAAGGATTAGCACACTAAGTGTGTGACTGAACTGATTTCCCACCATTTTGAAACACTCAGGTTAGTTCATTTTTGTTCCTCAACACTGTCAGAGCATGATGTGTACTTGAAAAAGAAGTAGTGGTAAAGGGATGTGGAAATGTTAAAGCGCTAGCTGCAAATCAACTTCGAATAACACCTTCAACAGTGAGTGTGTGTGTCGGGGGGTGGGGTGGGGGAGGAGGCATCTTCACACTCACGGGGGTTTTGTGGTACACTTTGGCTTCATCCTTGCTGCTCGTTCAGGGCGGCATCTGTTCGCCGACACCACAGGAGAGGGGGGGTCAATGTGTGCACATGTCCTTGTCTTTCTGTGTGCCACTAGTGGGTGTGTGACAGGGAATGAATGAATGTTGTGTGTGCGTGTGTGTGTGTGTGCGCATGGCTAGTCTTGGGTCTTGGGCTTGCTGGGCCTTGGCCCAGGTGGGATATGGCTTGCCGCTGGATGCTTTTGCCCCTCCCTGGGATGCAGATGCTTGTTGGTGGGGTGCGTGGCTGGATGTTCTAGTGTGGCTGTTGGTATGCTTCCTTGGTGACTTGGGTTGGCCTGGACTTCGCCCTTGTCGGGGCAGGTTTGTGCTGGGTGGTCCTGGGACTCCGCTCTTGACTCGTATCTGGGGCCTCCATTCTTCTCTTGCTGGTATGGGAGCGTGGATGTCACTGGGATGTGTAGCCTCAGGTCTTTGTTACCCTTGGGAGCTGCGGATGGCATGTTTCTCCTGGTTCCACCTCTTTCTGCCTCCAGGCTTCTGAGGGGCATTGCTGGAGCTTCCTATCATCATTATCATGCACATTTGTGACAAGGAAGCAGGAATTCTCTCTCTCTCTCTCTCTCTCACTCACACTCACACACTATAGGAAGAATGTTGATTTATGTATTTGTGTATTTTCTAATTTTTTGTGTTCCAGTTGCTGTATGTGTGGATATTTTTGTCTCTTACAGGTACAGCAGTTGTATATATTGTGCATGTCTTTTGTTTCTATTCTACATAATGTAATATCTGAAATAACACAAAAAGATTAAATAAAAAGATAAAAGATTTACATGAGCAAGAGGAAATTCTATATAGCTGTTCTTGCAGAAGCAAAAAATGTTTGGCACCACCATGCATTTAGATCACAATTCTGATTGCAAAAGCTGCCATACACACATTAAAAAAAAACCTCATGATGGTGCCATGTGCTGGAGCCACTTGGGGGGCAGAGTCAAGGTTTTGATCCAAAGATTTAAAGAGAAGATCTATCCATTTCATTCGCAGTGCAGTGCCATTATAGCTGGGGACATCAGCCATGCTGACTTAAGGTCAGTATTCCCCAGATTTGAACAGCATATTAAATGTGCAACAAGGGGGGAAACACACTGGATAAAGCCTACAGCAACATCCAAAAAGGCTACAGAGCAACCCCTCTACCACATCTAGGTTTGTCAGACCACATGTGCATGCTGCTAATCCCTGCATGTACTCCCGTTAGGAGGAGAGCCCCCCCAGCCACAAAGACTGTGAAAACCCCGCCAGAAGGTGCATCACATGAGCTGCAGGACTGCTTTCAAAACACACACTGGAGCGTGTTTGAACATCAGGATCTTGAAGCGCACACAACATCAGTGCTCTCATATATTAACTTCTGTGTCAACAGTGTCACTGCGGACAAACGTCTCCAGGTGTATTCCAACCAGGAACCCTGGATGGCTAAAGAGGTCCAGGTCCTGCTGAAGCAATGTGACGCCGCTTTTAGGTCCGTTGATGGTATGCAGTACAGTGCAGCCAGATCTGACCTGAAAAAAAGGTATCAGAGAGGCCAAGGCAGCGTACAAGAGGAGGATTGAAGACCACTTCAGCAACAACAACTCACGACAGGTATGGCAGGGAGTTCAGCACTTAACCAACTACTGTAATGGAATTTCTTTCACTTATGTATTAATCACGTTATTGTAATGCCTTGGTGATTTTAACATGTCTGACACTCATACTGTAAGACAAATGGTGGGGGTCTATTTAGGAAGTTGGGGGAAGCAGACAACTCCACAGGAGGGAGAGTCTTTTGTCTCTTCGAGGACTCTGGGAGGTAGCAAGGGAGTGTGAACCTTAAGGTGTGAAACAGCTGTGTACTGCCTTTTGTTCCTGGAGAAGGTATTTAACTGAGAGCCATGCTAGGCTCAGTGAGACTCTGCTGACCTGCCCCATGGTCATGCAGGCTCTCCATCAAGCTTGGTTGTCTGTTCTTTGTGTGCTTTGATTAAAGAATGTTAGCTACAGCTCACCGCTCATCTGCAGGCTTTATTTAAGTGGAAAACTTCCACAACAGAATGGCGCTGCGAACAGGGTGGTCCGTGTGGTCGCTGAACAACGGTTCCGTGGACGGGCTGATCACCCCTGAGGGAAAAGGGTACCTTTGTCCTACCGGCTGTTGAAGCAAAGGAAATGGAGGAGTCACGGAGCCATGTGTTTCAGTCACCACCGAGACCATCGATTTTGAGGGGACTCCTGCAGATGGGTGAGTGATAGCTAACTTGTAACAAGTCACGAGAGTTTTGTGTCTGGCCGAGGAGGTGAGCGTGTTGCAGCCTTCGGGGAGCCCAAGAAGGTGTGTTACGACCTTCCAGGGCAAGAGCTCCGAGGAGTCTTTCGTAGAATCACGGAGAGTCTTCGTGTAGAATCACGGAGTGACATCTCTAGCGTCTTCTAAAAGATCCTAACTTCTTCAAAGGAGACTGGGGGTGGCGGTGTTCGTTCCTTGGTCCGTAGAAGGCAAGGAACCTCACGGGGGACGCCTCGTGTAGTAGGAAGAGAATCTAGATTCCAGGGGCAGTCAGCGGAGCCGGATTAGCGGCTCGAGAGGCAACTGCGGCAGACGTTCCACCTGGCGGCCAGGGACAAAACTCAATGTGTGACTGTATGGTAAGAACTGTGGGTAAAAGTATGTTGTGAGATGAAAGAGAATGGTTGTGTGGGAAAAGTTGATGTGTGTGTAAAAAAAAAAAAACAGAGAAAAATGGGGTTCAAAATGTTGAAAATAGGGAACAAAAACAAGGAAAAAAAAAAGAAAGAGAGAGGAGTGTAGAAATGTGTGTAAAAGTTGTTTCCAACTAGCGGGAGAGGGTGGTACTGCAGGCCACCAGCTCCCCTAGGGTGGACACACAAGAATTTCGCAGACTTGTTGATGAAAATAAGCAAAAAAGGAAAATAAGCAAAAAATAGGAAGAGGGTTTGGTGATTTTCAATGTAGAACAACTACAATCTCTCTGGGTTTTTAAGAAAGGGGACTTCAGAACCAGAGAGGGGAGACGTGTTTCTTTAAGCAGTGATAAGAATGATCAAAATGTCTCAGTGTGTCACTTGCAGGTGAAGAACAGACCCGGATCAATTTTCCATGTGCAGCAGTCGGAAGAAAATTATAGGTTAACATCATTAGAAACACTCAAGCCAAGTTTTGGCTGAATTGTTTTACAGCTTAACTTCCATGTGTTTTTCACCCTGAGAACACAAGCTCCAAGAATCTCTCCCTGAAAACTAGAAATGCAGTTCCAGAACAACGAGATGGATATCAAGAGCTCACAGCAGTGTCCTGAGCAGTGAAGAAAAGTTGCAGCAGCAGCTGTGCAAGACAGCGGCAGCAAGCAGAAAAATGGCATCATCATGACTGGATGGATGGATGTGCATTTCCAACGAGCTGCAACTTCACTGTGTGTAAATGGACCTTTGAAAAGACTGTCTGAGTTGGACATTTGCCACTTTTGGAGCAAAATGGCAAGATGAGACAGTGGAAAACACAGGACAAAACTGAAAGACAACTGACTCCCTGCACTGCTGCAAGGGGGGAGAGATGAGATGAGACCACAGTGGAAGGAGCAGGGGAGAACATGGCTGTTTTAGTGTGGGAAATGAAATTTGGGTTTAGGAAACTGGGAAGAAAAAACGACTGCCTTGCGTGGAGAATTGAAAAGTGTCTGGAGCACCGCAAAGAGGAGAGGTACACAAAAATTACACAAACAGAAAAATGCATTAATCCTACTAACACAAACACACATGCAATGAAGCTCATGAAGACCAAATAGTATTTTAAGCATGCATTTCTGTTACCATCATCTTGTCCAGTTCACTTAGTGGGTTAAGAAGTGATACATAGACTAGTGAACTAGTATTATTTTGGGGAAGGATGATTGAATCATTGCAGGGGTGAACAGAATGCTGCAGGGGGGTCAGATGAGTGGAGACTAATAGATTATTGAGTTTCTTGTTTCTGATGTGTGGGGGAGGTCTTATCATGACACACATCTGGGTACATGGGGGAAAACAAAACTCATTATCTAATAGAATATTGTTGTGTGAGGTGTGACTGGTGGATGAAAGTTTTGGAGATTTACTGATGCATTTTCTTTTGGTACCACTTTGAACCTGCCAATTAGTTTTGTTTTGATCTATCATTCTAAGAAAGTATGCTTAGACAACTTCTAAAAAGAGGCCTTCATATTTTTTGATTTTTAACAGTGCACTGAGATTTTTTTTTTTGTTTAGCAATTTTCTCTTTTGAAGCAGGCCTGCAAGATCGGGATCGAAAGCGCTACACAACATGTTGAACAATTGCAAGTGAGTTTCTCCAAAAATTAAAATGGGCTCGGGAGAAAGCCACTTATTTGGGACAATCAGAAAACAAGTCCCTGCCAAAAAGGATTCAGCGAGGTAATCCAGTCTAAATTCTTTTTTCTTTTTTGAAATGACATCATTGCTGGCAGTAGAAACTTATTGCGTCACGAAGGGTTCTACTGTCAGCAAATAAAAATGGGGACTGACTGGACCGACAAAGCTTGACTGACTTGACACCAGTATGCAAGATTGCACCTCCACCTTGACCTGACAAAAGGGTGTATGTATGTATGTATGTTTCTTTTTACAGGAGCAGAAAGGTGACAGCAACAGGTTGTAGGGGCTTTTGGGCCGTGCTGACTTAACCTTTTAACTGCCACTTTCTGTGTCTTTGAATTTACCAGCGGTGTGTTGTTCATGACCTTGTATTGTTTACAGTGCAGAGGTCACTGTGAGAAAGTGTGCATACAGATGCGCTGCGCTAACCTATATTTTTCCACAGCAGAGGGCTAATCATATGATCCAATCATATGATTTACAGCAGGACACACCGCTGGCTAATGTTTTACCTTTTCTTAAGACAGGGCCTGGAGTGAAACTACTCCAGGGGAGAATCCTTGGGAATTTTTAAGAGACAATGCACAACTTCATTGTGCATGTCTAATTGTGTTAAGCTGACATAGGGCAAAAGAGGGTTTTCCGTGGAAGTTTTCATTTTTAAATTGCAGGGACCGTGACATGAGAGATATGGAAGAAGAGACTGAAGTGCAGATGCAGACCATGACTGGGAGAGAAGGCTTCAAGAGGACCAGTGAGAAGCAGGGACCATCTGCAGGACAGCAGACAAACAACAGTGGGCTGCACCACTGGGCTTCCAAAGGATTGTCATGAGGAGATTTTGAACAGCAAAATCTTAAAATAAAATGAAAGAGTTTCGCCGTTGACGTTGAGGAAGACAACTAAGGTGTACGACGTGCTCTGCCTTAAATCTACAGCTGCGTTGGAACAGAAATCGAGGGATGGAGAGAGCATGCCAAGCTCCAAAAGTGACAGCACAGAGGGAGATCAGCGTTGGAATTATAACTCTGTAAATGGCACAGACACCAGGAGCCATGACCAGGGACTGGGAATGACCATCTAATGCTGTTTCACTTTGCCATGCAAAGTACTTTGACACTATGGAGAAGACCTTTCCTCTGTATCATTGTTGTTGCCATTTGCATGTGAGAGCTTAGATTGGGGGGAAGATTAAAGATGAACAAAGGGTGGTGGGAGAACAGTGAAGTGAGGATACACAGTGTGAAACTCCTTTAAGTGTACAATAATGTTGATGTGATTACAGAATGTCAGGAAAGAAATTCTTGTATTAATGTGATTCTTGATTTAAGAATCAAAGGGTGGGATTGTAAAGGAATTTCTTTCACTTATGTATTAATCACGTTATTGTAATGCCTTGGTGATTTTAACATGTCTGACACTCATACTGTAAGACAAATGGTGGGGGTCTATTTAGGAAGTTGGGGGAAGCAGACAACTCCACAGGAAGGAATCTTTTGTCTCTTCGAGAACTCTGGGAGGTAGCAAGGGAGTGTGAACCTTAAGGTGTGAAACAGCTGTGTACTGCCTTTTGTTCCTGGAGAAGGTATTTAACTGAGAGCCACACTACTCTCAGTGAGACTCTGCTGACCCTGCCCCGTGGTCATGCAGGCTCTCCACCAAGCTTGGTTTTCTGTTCTTTGTGTGCTTTGATTAAAGAATGTTAGCTACAGCTCACCGCTCATCTGCAGGCTTTATTTAAGTGGAAAACTTCCACAACACTACAAACCTGGAAATACCACGTTGACTGAGGGCAACGTGGCACTTGTGGAGGAGCTGAACCACTTCTTCGCACACCTTGAGGTGAAGGGACCAGAGGTTGTCAGGGTTCCTGGGCCGTTGACCCAGTGTTTTCAGTTTTGTCATGTTCGGTTTATTTCCCACATACATGTTTCTCACTTCCTGTTTTCTGTGCCAGCATATCGCCTGTGTATTGTGTTCTAGTTATTTCCATGTATCATTAGTCAGACTAAGTTCAGCTGTGTACTCACCGGTTTCTAATCACTTATCATCCAGCGTGTATTTAAGTCCTCAGCAGAGATGGGCAGTAACGCGTTACTTGTAACGCGTTACTGTAATCTGATTACTTTTTTCAAGTAACGAGTAATGTAAGGGATTACTATTGCAAAAACGGTAATTAGATTACCGTTACTTTCACGTAGGAACGCTGCGTTACTGCGTTACTAAAACCGTGATTTTTTGCGAGAACGTCTCATGACAGTGACGTAAGCAAGTGCGACGTTCGTGACAACAGCTGTCTGCAGATCATAATATATCGAGTGCGGGACAGAGTGTAGCATGCAGCGTTTAAAGCGTGGAAGTACTGACCTTATTTTGAGTTTGATTCCATAAAAGTGACAAAAACATTAGTGTCCGTTGTGCGTGGAAGAAAACTTCTTTTACAGCGAAAAAACCCTAAACTTCCAAGCAAGCACCAAGTGTACTACGACGTAATGTGAAATTCACAGAGAAACTCATGGATTCTTCCACTGACCGCTGCGGCACACCTGCACCAGGGTAAACCTCCTCCGCCTACCCCAGTCCTGCTTTACAGGTGAAAATAGAGCAACAGGACCGCTAGTCTTTGATTTTATTTATTTTCTGCTGTGTTTTACTTGCATCTATTTGAAAGAGTGAGTGTAAACACAAAAAAATATTTTATTTTATGTGCTGGAATGTGCAGAAAATAGGTTTAAATGTTAAACAAATTTCTTCCAGTCAGAGAATGTTGCATATAATTAAATTTTTGCTTGATGCATAAAGTTAAAAGATTAAAACTAATAAAACAAGTTTTAAAAAGAGACTTTTCCATTTGATTACATTTTGTATGATGAATTATGCAGAAAAAGTAGAATTGGGCTGAAAGATCTATCGCTTTATTACCTATTCAGGTTGTAAATCGTGTTTTTAAAAAGTAACTAAGTAACTAAGTAATTGATTACTTTTGAAAATAAGTAATCAGTAAAGTAACGGGATTACTTTTTGGGGGAAGTAATCAGTAATTAGTAACTGATTACTTTTTTCAAGTAACTTGACCAACACTGGTCCTCAGGTTCCATCAGTTCATGGTTGTGTCATTGATGTTGATGTCGTCTTTTCCGTATGTGTGTTCAGTTCAGTCAATCAGCCAGCCAGCCGGTCCAGTCCAGTCAGCCAGTTAGTTCAGTCATCCAGTCAGTCATTTCAGTTCATGTTCTGTTCATCCAGCCTATAAAACACCATTATCCTGCACCGTGAGTCCAGCGTTTGGGTCACTTCTTCTCATCCACACACGAAGTGTCCAGACAGAGGCAGCAGCAGCTAAAACATCGGACAGCAGCAGCAGCCCAAGCCTCATAGTGCAGGAATATGAGGTGAGGGGCACACTGAGGGCAGTGAACCCCAGGAAGGTCGCCGGTCCAGATGGGGTGACCGGAAGGTTTCCAAAAGAATGTGCAGACCAGCTGGCTGGGGTCTTCACTAAGATCTTCAACGCTTCACTGTCTCAGTCCTGCATCCCGCCGTGCCTAAAGTCAGCCACAATTGTCCCACTGCCAAAGAGTACCAACATTAGCACCCTCAATGTGACATCGCAACTGGTCCGACACCACATCATGTCCTGACTGCCACCTGCACTTGACCCGCTCCAGTTCGCATACAGAGCTAACAGATCAAATGAAGATGCCATTGCTACAACGCTCCACACCACCATCTCTCACCTGGAACAACAGGGATGTTACGCCAGGCTGCTCTTAGTTGACATTAGCTCTGCTTTCAATACGATACTCCCGGACAGACTGATAGTTAAACTGCTGGATATCGGACTTCCTTCTACTACCTGCTGCTGGATCAGAGACTTCCTGTCAGACTGTGTACAGAGAGTTATAGTGGGGTCTCATCTTTCCTCAGCCCTCAGCCTTAACACTGGCTCTCCACAAGGCTGTGTACTGAGTCCCCTACTGTACACTCTGTACACACATGACTGTGTTAGTTCCCAACCAGACAACGCAGTCATTAAGTTCACAAATGATACCACCGTGGTGGGACTCATCTCTGGGGAAGACGAGACGACATATAGAGCTGAGGTTCAGAGGCTGTCAGATTGGTGTGTAGACAACAACCCAGACCTCAACACCACCAAGACAAAAGAACTGGTAGTTGACTTTAGAAGGAGGAAGTTTGAGCTGCAGCCTGTCAGCATCAGTGGGGAGTGTGTGGACATTGAGCTCCATTGGAAGTCTGAGTCTAACACCTCTGCGCTTTTAAAGAAGGCCTAACAGCGTCTCCACTTTCTGAGAATCCTCAGAAAAATGGACCTGAACAGGGAGCTGCTGATCATCTTCTACCGCTGCTCCACTGACAGTGTACTTACATACTGCATCTCTGTATGGTTCTCCAGCTGCACCACGGCACACAAAAAGGCACTTCAGAGGGTCATTAATATGACCCCCAAAATAATTGGACATCCTTCCCTCCCTTAAGGACCTGTATAGCACTTGCTGTCTCAAAAGGGCACGCAGCATCCTACTGGACTGTACACACCCAGGACACCGGGTGTTTAAGTCAGGCAGGAGATTCAGGCTGCTGAGGTCCCGAACAGGACAGCTTTTACAACAGGGCAATAGCCCTAATCATTGCTAACAGCTGATCTGATTGGCTACCTCCCTGGACTTTTTTGGGGGGGTAACAACAATAACAATAAGAATATTAATAATTATAACAAAGTGCAACAATAATTAATGGTAAATGGTAAATGGCCTGTATTTATATAGCACTTTACTAGTCCCTAAGGACCCCAAAGCGCTTTACATATCCAGACATCCACCCATTCACACACAAATTCACACACACATTCACACACTGTGCAATGTGCAATAATAACAGTGTTCAATACAGATACACTTATTCTTCATTTTATTACTATTATTACTATTTATTACTTATTAAGTTAAGTTACTGTGTCGTGTTGTACGTATTTCCCAAGGTTATAAATGTCCAGTTACTTCAGTCTGGTGCACGTAATGTCAGCCACAGCAACTCCAAACCGTTTTTGGCCACAATTTGGGGGCCAAGTGAATCAGCGAGGAGGAGCCAGTCTGCAGTTATTTATAAAAGGAATTCCTAGTGTTCCCAAAAGATTAGATTTACTCAGATGTAATGTAATGAACTGTAAACCAGACAGAGAAACAATACCCCCTTTATCGCAAGATTATTGAAAATGATCAACTCTCTCTCTGTTTAAGAAAAATGTGGTCCTTTTCTGGAAATCCCAAATTATGCAGCTGGAAAGGCTGCGTTTCAGAATGATTGGTCGCTGCTGTGTCGACCCCAGTCAAACCCAGAAATCACTGACACAAGTTTGTTCTGTTAATTTGAAATAAATTGGTTTTCACAAACAGCTTTTCTGAGGTTTTAATTTGCCTTTGCAAAGACAACAAACAACAACACAGAGTACAGCAGCAGTCTGTATTTCTTTAGATATAGAATAAATACAAGAATAGAACCATTTATAGAAACACCTTATATACCTGCCACGGTCACAGAATACAATCAGAACATTACATGCAGCTGAGTATATCTTGTATTACAAAATTATATGGAGACAAACACGCTGTGATGCATCCTTCATTTCAGCTAGGCCAGTATAACAAAGAGAAGCACAGACTCTTAACATTTTCCATCACATTACTGAAGTCTGACAGACGCAGCAGGATCAGTCAGTGTCCATCAGGAGATCTTCTACTTCCATTGTTCACTGTCAAAATCTTCATCGGTCAGCATTACATACCTGTGACATACAGCATGATGACAAACTCATTCACTCTCTGGACATTAGACTTCATCATGATATAGCTTTTCTGATCTTTGGGCATCAATGTAGCACAAACTAAGAGCGATAAACTGTAAAGACATCCATGACATTACATTAGTACCATTAGGTACAAAATGTGATTTATTTAAACTCAAATGAACATGAGCATTGAATCAATAGAAGAATTTAACATGAAAACTACACCTGAAGCTTCAGCTTGCTCTTCTTTTATATTATCTTTCCTAAATGGAAATTTAAACATGCAGATGCATTTTGGTTTTCCTCTGAAAATTTGATTTACAAATATTAACGCTTTAAACTCTGTTTTCAGAGATAAAAAGACAGAAAACACAGTTTGTTTAGCTCTGTGCAACAAAAACTCACCACATTTTCATACAGCTGCACTTTTATTCCTTTAAAAAAAACCAGAGAAGGAAACAACTTTAGCTTTCACAGAGAATATCCAGGTTTATCAAATCTTCCCATTTAAATGTGGATATTGATAAAATCAAGTCAATTATGTAAACTTAACTTTTGTAATTTCATTTATAAATGTACAGTTATTCTTACCTGTTACTTGAAGCATTAGTAAAACTGATGAAAAGAATTTAATCCATTTGAACTGAGTCATCATTCTCTGTCTTTCTCCTTCCTGCTTTTCACACTAATGACAGTCACAGTCTCTGAAACAGAGCTTTATGTAGAGAGGCTGTTCTGACTTCCTGTGGTTATCATCTCACTACCTCACTGTAACTGTTAAAAGTTCAGAGTCCTTTCCCAGGAAATTCTCATTCATAGCATTCTGTTGTTTCTAATAACTACATGAACCAAAGAAAATTAGAGGTCAAAGGTCACACCTGACTGTCAAAGACCCTGCAAATTTAAAATGAGTGTGTAGCTTACAGCAGTCTCAGTGCATTTGTGACAGTGACGTGTTTGATGCCTTAAAAAGGAGAAGATGATGAATGCAACTGTGCAAATACTTACTGCTCTTTTTTTTTCTGAGAACTGAAGGGGAAGTGTTTTGGTGAGAATGTGGGTACAACAGCAGCAGAGCTCTGATGGTGTTAAGCTCTAATGATGGCCAGACATCTGTGAGAAACACAGATCTGCCACATACTGAATGTCCTTTAGACATTTTAAAAGTACACCAAGAGATAATTTGCATTTGCTTTGAATTTTACCAGTATTTGTATATTTGCTGATTTTTTTTCCTTTTAAAGATGAATTTGAGGGGATTTCTGATTTCAAACTAATATACAGCACAGCTTAAAAGAAGCTGTTCGACAGAGGGAAAGTCCACTATCAACAGAAGTAAAACTGATAAAATAATGCTAATGAAAGTTATAACAGTGTTAGCACATAATGTCCAAAAACAGAGTAGAAGTTTGTTTATTTTAATAAAACACTAAGTCCATATATGTAAATTAGCAAAATGAAACCAAAGCAAGAGCAGTACTCACTCACAAGAGCAGAGCATAGAAGTTTAGAGTTAACAGTGTCATGATTAGGCTGTGTGCAGGCAGGAATTGGACCCAAACGCAAACTCATGGGAAACAGGACTGAACTCAAAATTCAGCTTTATTGCTGACAGAAGTTTAAAGGCGATACAAAATAATATAAAACTAAACTGGGAGATTCTAACGGAACTGACTCACAAGGAAACACACGGAGGGGCACACAGTCATGAGAGAGAACGCGACACAGAACTGAGGGAGACGCGGACACAAATACATGGGAACACACGGGGAACACAGCTGACACAGATAATCATAATGAGACAGGGCAGGAGCAAACACAACATGACGCATACTGACGGGAGACTGTCAAAGTAAAATGAATGAATGAATGAATGAACCAGGCAGGCAGAGTGGAGTGAAGGCACACATTTACACACAAGATCCAACACAGGCTCGGAAGCCATCCTTTGCATTGCTTTGGTTTGGTTTGGAAAATACTTTTTTCCTCTGCAAGAGCTCAAGTATACGACAACAGAGTCAAAGGATACTAGTTGTAGTGAGTTGTAGGTTTCCATAGCTTCCCTTTCTGGTTAGTGTTCATTACAGAAGAGACTCCAGCTCAAACACTTAATAAGCTACCAGTTTAATGGGGTTGTGTTCTTTGAGCCACCGATGTCCTAGAAGTAGAGGTGTGTGTGGAGCATCAAAGGTGCATAATTGATGTACTTGTGATGATTTCAAAGGATCAGAAGAAAGAAAGATGAGTTCAGTGATAGGTTTGTAGCGTAAACCTATTCGCTGGAACGTTCAGGACAATTTGCTACACAGCAAAAACAAGACACAAGCAGGCTAAGTTCTTTATGTTACTCATGCATGAGGAAGACCTGCCTGGAGCCAAGTGTCGTTCCACCCACTTGACCTCCGTCAGACTCTCAGCCAGGTTCCCCATAGCACTCCTTTTATTGTGGTTACATGAATATGCATAGGGTCATTAACATATAACATCTTACATAGGTATACATGTGAACAAAGAATACCTTGTCTGTGTGTGTGTGTGTGTGTGTGTGTGGGGGGGGGGTCAGAGTGTGACCCCATAAATGACTTCCCTAAACCTGCTGGTCTGGAAGTCCAACAGTTCATCTAAACAAAAGGCACTTAGCCTAAAACAGATATAGATACGTTTATCCTACTATAAAACAATAAAAGAAGGTACAACCTCTCCCATGCTCCCAGGATGTGGGTGTGAATGCCAGAGCACTCTGGAATGCACACAAAGCCTTTGCAGCCTACTAGAGATCACACATCCTATCACTACACAATCGATTATACACCTCTAAGCATATATGGTTAAATATTTCTTAATACAAATGACAATAATAAAATCTAAACCCATCATTCAGTGTGATGGGTGATCTGGGTTCTAAAGAAATTTCAGGTTGTTTAGCTAACTTAGTCTCCAAGAATCTGCCCAAGAAGCAGAGAAATCTCAACAATCATATGACCCCCTATAAACAAGCATACTAAGGGAGGATTCAGGGTCACCTGATTCAGCCCTAACTATATGCTTTAACAAAATGGAAAGTTTTAGGCCTAATCTTATACGTAGAGAGGGTATCTGTGTCCTGTATCCAAACTGTGAGCTGTTTTCACAGACGACGGGCCTGAAAGCTAAATCTCTGCCTCACATTCTACTTTTTAATAGTCTTGGAACCACAAGTAAGCCCACAGTCTGAGAGCAAAGTGCTGTAATGTGGCCATATGGTATTATAAGGTCATTAAGGTAAGATGGGGCCTAATCATTCAAAACCTTGTATTATTGGTATTCTGATCACTTCCATGGCCACAAGTGTATAAAATCCAGCACCTCCATGCAGACTGCTTCTACAAGCATTTGTGAAAGAATGAGTCATTCTCAGGAGCTCAGTGAATTCCATCATGGTACCATCACAGGATGCCACCTGTACAACAATTCCATTTGTGAAATTTTCTTGCTACTAAATATTCAACAGGTAGCTGTTAGTGGTATTATAACAAAGTGGAAGTGATTAAGAATGACAGCAACTCAGCCACACATTGGGTCAGCATGCTGAGGCACAGAGGTAGAGTTACTTCCAAATTTCATGTAGCCTTCAGATTAGATCAAGAACAGTGTGTAGAGATCTTCATATTCTGGGTTTCCATGGCTGAGCAGTATCCAAGCCATACATGAGTGCAATGCAAAGAATTGGACAGGGCTGGACTTGTAACCTGCCATACAGAGCATTTGTCTAGTGGGCCGACACACTTTCGACCAATGGGTCAATTGAAGAGCCTCTGCGCACTGGCCCTACACACACTGACACAGCAGCCCATTTGTTCATTTTCATTACCAATACTGTATTGCCCAATCAAATCTCTTTACTCAGTGGGACCCTCCCCACTTTCGCTGTGTGCTAATGCACTTTGTTTTTTAATTTATTTTATTGATCAATTATTATGACTTTTTGTCCCAGTCCAGGCCCTGGGGTCGGATGCAGTGGTGTAGAGCACGTCTGCACTGGACTCTAGAGTGCAAAATCTCTGGAGTGACAAATCACGCTTCTCCGTCTGTCAATCTGAGTGAGGAGTCTGGGTTTGGTGGTTACCAGGATAACAATACATGTCTGACTGCATTGTGCCAAGTGTAAACTTTGGTCAAGGGGTGATTAATTTTTCTGTTTTCAATTTAGTTTCAGTCAGTTTGAAAATGTTTATGTTTTGTCGTTTTAATAAACATGGAGGCAAAAAAATCAGGAAATTCAATATAGGTATTACACTGTATGTCCCCTGAGAGACTCTTGATAAAACTGTTCCTCAGGTGGGCTTATCAAATAATAATCTCATTGCCCAGGTTTGCAGGGTGGTGAGTACCACTGACATACTTTTTCTGAGAAGTCAGTGGGAAGTGTTTGGTGAGAATACAACAGCTCAGTCCTGCATCCCGCCGTGCCTAAAGTCGGCCACAATTGTCCCACTGCCAAAGAGTACCAACATTAGCACCCTCAATGTGACATCGCAACTGGTCCGACACCACATCATGTCCTGACTGCCACCTGCACTTGACCCGCTCCAGTTCGCATACAGAGCTAACAGATCAACTGAAGATGCCATTGCTACAACGCTCCACACCACCATCTCTCACCTGGAACAACAGGGATGTTACGCCAGGCTGCTCTTAGTTGACTTTAGCTCTGCTTTCAATACGATACTCCCGGACAGACTGATAGTTAAACTGCTGGATATCGGACTTCCTTCTACTACCTGCTGCTGGTTCAGAGACTTCCTGTCAGACTGTGTACAGAGAGTTATAGTGGGGTCTCATCTTTCCTCAGCCCTCAGCCTTAACACCGGCTCTCCACAAGGCTGTGTACTGAGTCCCCTACTGTACACTCTGTACACACATGACTGTGTTAGTTCCCAACCAGACAACACAGTCATTAAGTTCACAGATGATACCACCGTGGTGGGACTCATCTCTGGGGAAGACGAGACGACATATAGAGCTGAGGTTCAGAGGCTGTCAGATTGGTGTGTAGACAACAACCCAGACCTCAACACCACCAAGACAAAAGAACTGGTAGTTGACTTTAGAAGGAGGAAGTTTGAGCTGCAGCCTGTCAGCATCAGTGGGGAGTGTGTGGACATAGACTCAGACTTCCAATGGAGCTCAAACACCTCTGCGGTTTCAAAGAAGGCCTAACAGCGTCTCCACTTTCTGAGAATCCTCAGAAAAATGGACCTGAAGAGGGAGCTGCTGATCATCTTCTACCGCTGCTCCATTGACAGTGTACTTACATACTGCATCTCTGTATGGTTCTCCAGCTGCACCACGGCACACAAACAGGCACTTCAGAGGGTCATTAATATGACCCCCAAAATAATTGGACATCCTTCCCTCCCTTAAGGACCTGTATAGCACTCGCTGTGTAAAGAGGGCACGCAGCATCCTATGGGACTGTACACACCCAGGACACCAGGTGTTTAAGCTGCTGCTGTCTGGCAGGAGATTCAGGCTGCGGAGGTCCCAAACAGGACAGTTTTTACAACAGGGCAATAGCCCTAATCAGTGCTAACAGCTGATCTGATTGGCTACCTCCCTGGACTTTTTTGGGGGTAACAACAATAACAATAAGAATATTAATAATTATAACAAAGTGCAACAATAATTAATGTGCAATAATAACAGTGTGCAATACAGATACACTTATTCTTCATTTTATTACTATTATTACTATTTATTACTTATTAAGTTAAGTTACTGTGTCGTGTTGTACGTATTTCCCAAGGTTATAAATGCCCAGTTACTTCAGTCTGGTGCACGTAATGTCAGCCACAGCAACTCCAAACCGTTTTTGGCCACAATTTGGGGGCCAAGTGAATCAGCGAGGAGGAGCCAGTCTGCAGTTATTTATAAAAGGAATTCCTAGTGTTCCCAAAAGATTAGATTTACTCAGATGTAATGTAATGAACTGTAAACTAGACAGAGAAACAATACCCCCTTTATCGCAAGATTATTGAAAATGATCAACTCTCTCTCTGTTTAAGAAAAATGTGGTCCTTTTCTGGAAATCCCAAATTTTGCGGCTGGAAAGGCTGCGTTTCAGAATGATTGGTCGCTGCTGTGTCGACCCCAGTCAAACCCAGAAATCACTGACACAAGTTTGTTCTGTTAATTTGAAATAAATCGGTCTTCACAAACAGCTTTTCTGAGGTTTTAATTTGCCTTTGCAAAGACAACAAACAACAACACAGAGTACAGCAGCAGTCTGTATTTCTTTAGATTAAGAATAAAAACAAGAATAGAACCATTTATAGAAACACCTTATATACCTGCCACGGTCACAGAATACAATCAGAACATTACATGCAGCTGAGTATATCTTGTATTACAAAATTATATGGAGACAAACACGCTGTGATGCATCCTTCATTTCAGCTAGGCCAGTATAACAAAGAGAAGCACAGACTCTTAACATTTTCCATCACATTACTGAAGTCTGACAGACGCAGCAGGATCAGTCAGTGTCCATCAGGAGATCTTCTACTTCCATTGTTCACTGTCAAAATCTTCGTCATTCATCATTACATACCTGTGACATACAGCATGATGACAAACTCATTCACTCTCTGGACATTAGACTTCATGATATAACTATTCTGATCTTTGGGCATCAATGTAGCACAAACTAAGAGTGATAAACTGTAAAGACATCCATGACATTACATTAGTACCATTAGGTACAAAATGTGATTTATTTAAACTCAAATGAACATGAGCATTGAATCAATAGAAGAATTTAACATGAAAACTACACCTGAAGCTTCAGCTTGCTCTTCTTTTATATTATCTTTCCTAAATGGAAATTTAAACATGCAGATGCATTTTGGTTTTCCTCTGAAAATTTGATTTACAAATATTAACGCTTTAAACTCTGTTTTCAGAGATAAAAAGACAGAAAACACAGTTTGTTTAGCTCTGTGCAACAAAAACTCACCACATTTTCATACAGCTGCACTTTTATTCCTTTAAAAAAACCAGAGAAGGAAACAACTTTAGCTTTCACAGAGAATATTCAGGTTTATCAAATCTTCCCATTTAAATGTGAATATTCTCACCTGCCTCTCTTGTCCAAATGTGGACAACCACAGCAGCTGTTATGAGTGCTGCTAAACCCACAGCCACAATGATGAACCTCCACCAGCACCAGCCTGGAAAGAAAATGAAAAACATGAAAAATATACTTAAAATATAGTTTTCTGTTCTTTTCTTAACAAAACCACCCCTCAGCAATCAAATGGAAGATTTTGGTTATGTTTAGATAAAATCTATGTTGCTGTAGATCTTTAACAACATGAACCTGACTTCTCTTTTTCCTTCTGCCCCCATTACAACCTCTCTGCAGGATTTTCCTCAAAGTGCATAAATGCAAATGACATCTTAAAACCACACAGAACAGTTTACGTTTCATAACAGATGAAGTTATTGAAAGGGCTGAATTGTATGAATACAGTTTTACTTACTTTTGAATTCTTTTTAGTATTTAATGCTCCGTGTGGTTCTTAGTTTGTTTGTTCTTGAGTAACATTTGCTCAAGTGGCTTGAGTCTCACGTCTGCTTGAGGTTATTTGGTTTAGTCTTTTGTTCTTTTTCCTTCCCTTCTCTGTCAAGTTCGTATGTTAGTCATTGTCTCAGTACTTAGTTACTTCCATGATATGTTGAGCTAATCTCTATTGTTATTTAGATTGTGTTTAGTTTTTTTACTCAGAGATCATACTCTCCCCATTCAATCCATTATGACAGAACAATGTGAGCAAATAATAGACCGGCAGCCTTCAACCCCTCAGAAGTGATAAAGGAAGTCATTTTTGTGTGGTGGTGCCTTGTGAGGAAGAGCTGCTGGGGTCTAGCGAGGAGTATGAACAGTTAGTTGCACTTAAGTCACACGGCCTGATTTCAGGGATTCAATAGCTATTAGATTCCCTGCCTGCTCATAAGGAACACAAGACTAGTGTTTCTCTATCATGATAACTTAAGTCTGATTAAACACTGAGCAGTGCTGCTATTTTATCTTTTGAGGACACTCTCAAGCTAAAAAAAAAAAAAAGAAAAAGTAAATGACATCTTAAAATCACACAAAACAGTTTACATTTCATGACAGATGAAGTTATTGTAAGAACTAATTGCATTCTCACCTGTTTCCTGATTAGAAGATTGAATCCTGAAGATAAACTCCTGCACGTTTCCACCATGTGTCACTTGGCACTTCAACATCTCAGAATTTGTGGATGTGTAAATATAATCAGATGTTGTAAAGATCACACTGGCTGAGCAGGTAGACTGTGACATCTTCAGGTCTTTGTTACCATAGAGCCACTTCACAGTGTATTTGCATTCTTTATATGTGGACACAGAGCACTTTAATGTCACTGTGTTGTCATCCTTATATTCAGTTACTGTTAAAGAAAAGAGAAGAATAACATTTACAGTAATCATCACTGTAATTATAGTTATTGTAATGTTTCAGTTTGATGTTCTAACAATCTGAAAACATTATGATGAAAATACTCACTGCTAACAACAGACAGATAAACCACAGCATCTGGACCTTGCTGTATCCCTGGATTACCTCTAAACTGTCTGCAGGTGTACCAACCAGCATCCTCAGCTGTGAGCTTCTTTATAACCAGAGAACAGTTTGCTGTAACACTCAGTCTGTCTGATTTATTTTTGGCCTCTTGGTGAATCTTCCCGTGTTCAAACAGTGTTAGTGTTGCTGCTGTGTTTGAGTTACTGAAGATCCAGACAGTTCCTTTACATTTATCTTGATCATCTTTCAAATTTTCACATGACAAAGTGACCTCACCTCCATCCCTGATAATAAATTCAGAGTGTTCAACTGCTGCTGCTGTGAAGATAAAATCAAGTCAATTATGTAAACTTAACTTTTGTAATTTCATTTAGAAATGTATTTGTATTCTTACCTGTTACTTGAAGCATTAGCAAAACTGACGAAAAGAATTTAATCCATTTGAACTGAGTCGTCATTCTCTGTCTTTCTCCTTCCTGCTTTCCACACTAATGACAGTCACAGTCTCTGAAACAGAGCTTTATGTAGAGAGGCTGTTCTGACTTCCTGTGGTTATCATCTCACTACCTCACTGTAACTGTTAAAAGTTCAGAGTCCTTTCCCTGAAAATTCTCATTCATAGCATTCTGTTGTTTCTAATAACTACATGAACCAAAGAAAATTAGAGGTCAAAGGTCACACCTGACTGTCAAAGACCCTGCAAATTTAAAATGAGTGTGTAGCTTACAGCAGTCTCAGTGCACTTGTGACAGTGACGTGTTTGATGCCTTAAAAAGGAGAAGATGATGAATGCAATTGTGTAAATACTTACTGCTCTTTTTATTCCTGAGAACTGAAGGGGAAGTGTTTTTGTGAGAATGTGGGTACAACAGCAGCAGAGCTCTGATGGTGTTAAGCTCTAATGATGGCCAAACATCTGTGAGAAACACAGATGTGCCACAAACTGAATGTCCTCTAAACATTTTAAAAGTACACCAAGAGATAATTTGCATTTGCTTTGAATTTTACCAGTATTTGTATATTTGCTGATTTTTTTTTCCTTTTACAGATGAATTTGAGGGGATTTCTGATTTCAAACTAATATACAGCACAGCTTAAAAGAAGCTGTTCAACAGATGGAAAGTCCACTATCAACAGAAGTAAAACTGATAAAATAATGCTAATGAAAGTTATAACAGTGTTAGCACACAATCTCCAAAAACAGAGTAGAAGTTTCTTTATTTTAATAAAACACTAAGTCCATATATGTGAATTAACAAAAGTCATGACACCAAAGCAAGAGCAGTACTCACTCACAAGAGCAGGGCATAGAAGATCAGAGTTAACAGAGTTTATTTGCAAAGTTTTAATCAGCAACAAGGGACAGGTAAGCCAAGCTGAATGAACCAGGCAGGCAGAGTGGAGTGAAGGCACACATTTACACACAAGATCCAACACAGGCTTGGAAGTCATCCTTTGCATTAGTTTGGTTTGGTTTGGAAAATACTTTTTTTTCCTCTGCAAGAGCTCAAGTATACGACAACAGAGGTAACGGATACTAGTAGCCACGAGTAAGTTGTAGGTTTCCATAGCTTCCCTTTCTGGTTAGTGTTCATTACAGAAGAGACTCCAGCCCAAACACTTAATAAGCTACCAGTTTAATGGGGTTGTGTTCTTTGAGCCACCGATGTCCTAGAAGTAGAGGTGTGTGTGGAGCATCAAAGGTGCATAATTGATGTACTCGTGATGATTTCAAAGGATCAGAAGAAAGAAAGATGAGTTCAGTGTGATTGGTGATCTGGGTTCTAAAGAAATTTCAGGTTGTTTAGCTAACTTGGTCTCCAAGAAGCAGAGAAAACCTCAACAATCATATGACCCCCTATAAACAAGCATACTAAGGGAGGATTCAGGGTCACCTGATTCAGCCCTAACTATATGCTTTATCAAAATGGAAAGTTTTAAGCCTAATCTTATACGTAGAGAGGGTATCTGTGTCCTGAATCCAAACTGTGAGCTGATTTCACAGAAGACGGGCCTGAAAGCTAAATCTCTGCCTCACATTCTACTTTAACACTTTTTAACACTCTAGGAACCACAACATGAAAACTAAACCTGAAGCTTCAGCTTGCTCTTTTTTTTAATATTATCTTTCCTAAATGGAAATTTAAACATGCAGATGCATTTTGGTTTTCCTCTGAAAATTTGATTTACAAATATTAACGCTTTAAACTCTGTTTTCAGAGATAAAAAGACAGAAAACACAGTTTGTTTAGCTCTGTGCAACAAAAACTCACCACATTTTCATACAGCTGCACTTTTATTCCTTTAAAAAAAAAAAAACCAGAGAAGGAAACAACTTTAACTTTCACAGAGAATATCCAGGTTTATCAAATCTTCCCATTTAAATGTGAATATTCTCACCTGCCGCTCTTGTCCAAATGTGGACAACCACAGCAGCTGTTATTGTCACGGCTGGGGCAGCAGTCGTGTTGTGGAGTGAAAGGACCCAAGATGCAGACGGCAGTGGAGATGCAGGTGGAGATTTATTTACAGTGAAAAGCCCAAGGTGAGGGCAGAACTGAACATGAACCTAAACTGGGAAAACTAACACAAACAGAGGACACGATGCGAGGAACAGAGAGACACGGGGATATACCTAAATGATGCGGAGAAATGCAGACTACACAGAAGAACGCAGACAAACGCAGACGAGCCGACGCCAAGCACAGTCTGACACCCACTAAATATACACACAAACAAGGAGACCAGGTAATGACATACAGGTGGGAGCACAGCTGATTCTAATACACAAGACGACCTGAGGATACAAGCTGAACATGATGACAACAGACACAGACCGTCAGAATAAAACAGGAAATCCAGAACACGAACAGGGCACGAGGGGAGGACACAGAATACCAAATCAGAATACACACGAGGCACAAAATGAACTTCAAGGAAACACAAAACGCTGGGTCAAAATGACCCAGGATCATGACAGTTATGAGTGCTGCTAAACCCACAGCCACAATGATGAACCTCCACCAGCACCAGCCTGGAAAGAAAATGAAAAACATGAAAAATATACTTAAAATATAGTTTTCTGTTCTTTTCTTAACAAAAAGCCCCCTCAGCAATCAAATGGAAGATTTTGGTTATGTTTAGATAAAATCTATGTTGCTGTAGATCTTTAACAACATGAACCTGACTTCTCTTTTTCCTTCTGCCCCCATTACAACCTCTCTGCAGGATTTTCCTCAAAGTGCATAAATGCAAATGACATCTTAAAACCACACAGAATAGTTTACATTTTATAACAGATGAAGTTGTTGTAAGAACTAATTGCATTCTCACCTGTTTCCTGATCAGATGATTGACTCCTGAAGATAAACTCCTGCATGTTTCCACCATGTGTCACTTGGCACTTCAACATCTCAGAACTCTTGGATGTGTAAATATGATCAGATGTTGTAAAGATCACACTGGCTGAGCAGGTAGACTGTGACATCCTCAGGTCTTTGTTACCATAGAGCCACTTCACAGTGTATTTGCATTCTTTATATGTGGACACAGAGCAGTTTAATGTCACTGTGTCGTCATCCTTATATTCAGTTACTGTTAAAAAAAATAAAAGAACAAGAATAACATTTACAGTAATCATCACTGTAATTATAGTTATTGTAATGTTTCAGTTTGATGTTCTAACAATCTGAAAACATTATGATGAAAATACTCACTGTTAACAACAGACAGCTCAGCTACAGAGTCTGAACCTTGCTGTGTCCCTGGATTACCTCTAAACTGTCTGCAGATGTACTGACCAACATCCTCAGCTGTGAGCTTCTTTATAACCAGAGAACAGTTTGCTGTAACACTCAGTCTGTCTGATTTATTTTTGGCCTCTCGGTGAATCTTCCCTTTTTCAAACAGTGTTATTGCTGCTGTGTTTGATTTACTGAAGATCCAGACAGTTCCTTTACATTTATCTTGATCATTTTTCAAATTTTCACATGACAAAGTGACCTCACCTCCATCCCTGATAATAAAGTCAGAGCGCTCAACTGCTGCTGCTGTGAAGATAAAATCAGTAAAGTCAATAATGTAAACTTCACTTTTGTAATTTCATTTATAAATGTACACTTATTCTTAGCTGTTAATTGAATCACTAGTATGACTGATGAAAACATTTGAATCCATTTGAACCGAGTCGTCATTGTCTTTCTTTCTCCTTCCTGTTTCTCAGAAAAATGACAGTCACAGTCTCTAAAACAGAGCTTTATGTAGAGATGCTGTGCTGACTTCCTGTGGTTATCATCTCGCTACCTCACTGTAACTGTTCATAAAAATTTAGAGAGTCCTTACTTTGACAATTTCAATTCTTCACCTTCTGTTGTTTATAATCAGCATTCGAAGCAAACAATATTACAGAGGTCAAAGGTCACACTAGGCTGTCAATGACTCTTTAAACTTAAAATGAGTAACTAACCGCAGTCAAACAGTGCATTTGTCACAGTGATGTATTTGGTGCCTTAAAAAGAGAAGATGATGAATGTGATTGTGTAAATACTTGTAGCTATTATTATTTTTTCACCAGAATATGTTCTTATTTTGTTTTCAGAATTTATGCTGAGAAAGAGAAAACTCCAACAGAAATTGGCTGTTGATGTCCAAATTTAGTCATGCAGTTAAGATGGCATTTCTTTGCTATGACACATGTTTGTTCCGCACTGCATTATGGTTTTTCTGAGAATTGAAGGGGAAGTATTTTGGTGAGAATGTGGGTACAGCAACAGCAGCAGAGCTCTGATTGTGTTAACCTCTAATGATGGCCGGAGCAAAGTCAGAAACACCGATGCGTCACACACTAAATGTCCTTTAGACATTTTAAAGGTACACTAAGAGATAAATTGCATTTACTTTGAATTTAATGTGTGCATGTTTGCTATTTTTTTCTAGGTGAATTTAAGTGGATTTCAACAGAAAACGGTCTAGAAGCAACATTAGATTGTTGTTTATTTTCACAAGTGACTTTGACAAAGGTACCAGGTCACAAATTACGCACTCCTGACTCAGGGAGTTAGTGATGAAGAATAGCAATATAGCCACTGCCTGTGCTGTAAAACAAGCATGGAATAATTCACAGAATCTTGTTATCTGCCATTGTCACAGAATACAATCAGAGTATTTCATGCAAACAATAACTTGTACAGCTGTATATTATAGGATTGTACGGAGACAAATTCTATGGATGTTCCATTGTCATCAATGGATGGCAGGTGAGCAGGGCAGGTGAGGAACCAGGGCAGACACAGGTAGACACAGGATGAGAGCGGAAAAAATACTAGATGCTTACTTGGCTCATGACAGAGCAGTGGGCCGGAGCACGCTGAAAAGTGTACAGCTACACAGGTGTATATGTGTGTGTGAGAGCAAAATGAAAATGAGTCAAAACAACCTGTGGGTCCTTTATATGTGTATATATATATCAAAACACTGGGTCAAAAGACCCAGGATCGTGACACTAAACAAATATGTAATATTGCATCATGTCATCATGCTGAAAAACTAGGTCATGCATTTATTACTTCTAGGATGAATTATTGTAATTCATTATTATTGGGCAGTTTTAAAAACTCTTAAGAAAAACTTTAAAAACTTTTAAGAAGTAATATTTAAAAGCAAAATGCTTCTTTGAAGCCCTTCTTCAGGTGACCCTGAACTCTCCCTTAGTTATGCTGTGATAGGTCTAGGCCAGGGGTAGGCAACCTTTTTGATGGCGAGTGCCATTTAAAATTTCCTCAGAAGTCAGTGTGCCATATGATTGCATTAGCAATAAATTTAATAACGCTCTATATTAACAGTTACACATTATATAGAACCACTTTATAGAATTATATTTGTTTGCAAATGTTGGCAGCTATCAGCGAATAGTTATCAGCTATTTTGAAACAAAAAAAAAGACACTTTTTATTCATAACAAGAACTCCATAACAGCAAATGAACTGTACAACAGAAAATACAAATGCTATTTATGGTCTCCTCACAACAATGATAAGAAAAATAAACTGGGCCAATATGGTATGTTTGTTAATACAGAGACACACATGTTAATGTGATCTCTGGTCTCCCACTCAGAGACACAGGTCTCCGAGTGTCCAACATTCAGACAGCTACCTGAGGACACTCATGTGAGAGAAAATCTGCTCACACAGATATGTAGAGCCAAATACTGTCAATAAGGCCTCTGCAATGTTCTTAAGACAGTTAAACTTGTCAGGTAGTGATGTCCAGCAGGTGAAAATGCAAGCTCCATGAACACGCACAGCTGTGGATTCCAGCTGCTTCGATGTCGCATTAACTGGCATTAACTCAGCCAGTTAATGCGAGACAAATCTAGCTGCTCATTAAAGATTTCTGGTTTGATCAGAAAATAAAACATTGGTCCATACACCTGAAAGTCCCAAAAATGCATTGTGTCTCGAGTCTATGGATGCATTTTGACTAAAGACCGGCCCCCCAGATATTAAAGCCATAAAGCCTTTGAATGAAAACAAACGCTGTTGTGACAGTGATGTACACTGTCTTGTTGGTAAATGTATGATTTCTATTCATTTTACGTCAGATAAAAACTTTGGTTGTAAGCTTCAGATAATTATTTAATAACAGCCAGACATTTTAAATGAGAATAAGAAAGTATTTCTTTGTGCCCCCCTTTCCCTGTTAATGCCCTACCTGGCCCCCTGGCAAAACTTTGCTAGATCCGCCCCTGCACAGTTACCAGCTGTCAGCTAAGTAGAAAAGGATCAAAAAGTTATTTGTCTCTCAGAAACAGTTCATAACTTCCCTTCAACTCATTCATGTCACCTAAAAGGTAAACCTGTTTCTCCATCACCTGTTCAGCTCTGATGATTCAGTAAGGACATCTCCTGGTTTCATCTTCATGTTTCCTTCTCACCAGATATACAAACCAATATCATGACCAGCAGCTTTTAGAGCTGTGGCTCCAACAAACATCAGCTGATACTAGAAATTAATATTAAATACATTCTAACAACAGCTGACCAAGCTTAAACGTGCTGCTGTTGTTTAGTGCGACATCCGGCAGTTTCCTCTTTCTGGCGCAAAGTGAGCGATAAACAAACAAGAGAGAAAAGCCGATCAGCTGATCATTGATAAGTTTCACAATTGAAGTAGCAACAGGAGAGAGGGGAGAGAATGAGAGGAGAAGAAGATGCAGCAAAGACACAATAACTCCAGCTTTGTGTCTTTTTCCATCCTGGCTGAAGTACGGGACAAAATGTGTTCCTTTTCAGCTCAACACTAAACGCATAATAATTTCTCTGAATGCGGGACGATTCCGTTTGTACGGGACAGTTGGCAACTCTACTAACTAACCTTATGAATAAAATAAAGTTCACTATCAATAAAATCATAGCACCTGCCCAGCAGTATATAAATTCCGTCATGCTAGCTAGTACGCAGTACGAGTTATTAACTGACTGTAAAAAGTCAGCACAACGAAAATAAACTCCACCTAAATTTGGTTTATATCTGACCCAGATAGACTGCAGGTCATTAACTTCTTACCTGAAGTTCAGTTCACCTGACGCTCCGACCGGCGGCTGCCTCGGGTCTCTCCTCCTCCTGCCTCCCCTTCCCTCATCCACCTGCTGGCCTCCACCACTTGTTAATTTTACTGAATCTGTGGAAGCTCCGCCATAGCCACCACCAAACAACTGAGTTATTTTTACACACCGACCAGCGTCTGGCCAATCCACCACCAAAAAATAAAAAAATAATCGGGCCACCGAGCAAATGCCCTTATGCCCGATGGCCAGTCCAGCTATGGTCGTGCGTGCCATCAGTTAACCCTTCAGCACGCGTGCCCAGGGTTGCCGAGCCCTGGTCTAGGCTGATGGGAGCAATGTGTTTACTTCACGTTTCCCTGCCGATGTATTTTTAACACTGACTACTGGAAATCAAATCTGCTATGGATGATCTTCACAGTCAGTAGAACTGACAGTAGTACTGCCCCCAGTACATCACCATTGCTGTTCGCCCTGTTTGTTGTGGGCGAAAAGATTCATACAGCTTAGTTTAAAACAGAGTTATTAGCTCCAATTCTAGTTTTGAGTTTTCTGTTCAAGTATTGTAGATATCCATGGTTTTTTTGGTGTTTTTTTTTTTACATCCCCAGCAATGTTCCGTCTAAGCTGCGCACGTGCGCAATTGCGCACTGCTGGCACGGTCTCTGCGCACAGAAAATCTGCGTTGCGCGCACACAAAAAAATCTAACCTGAATTGAAATTAAAATTAAAACTTTAACAATTCTGCTTTGCAGTGTTAGTCAGTAAGTGACTAGCTGCTCCTGTATGGGATTAGAACGATGCCACCTTATCCTATAGTCCAGCCAATAATGCGATTCACATTCGTATATATGCAGCTAATCAACGTTGTTGACAGGCTATGACAGCGTCCTTATGTGCCGGAGTTTTAGCTAGCAAAGCGGCGTGGCTGATGTGGAGTGAAGCCACGTTAATGACAAAGTGTACAACCATTGGAGATGTGAGCAGGACAGACGGAACAATTGACGGAAAAAGTGTGGACTTTATACCAGTTTTTAAATTGTGTTGATAGGCCACATAAAACCAGAGTTAAAATATAACATATATGCAATGTTTGGTTTTCTATGGAACGCCAGGACTGCCATAATGAATTACTTAAATACACCATTAAATAATTAATTAAATGTGGCAATAATTAATTAAAATGGGAATTAATTAATTAAATACATAGTTATGACACATGTAATTAATTAATTATTGACACATTTAATTAATTATTTGTGTATTTCACATTTTAATTAATTATTGACACATTTAATTAATTAATTATTGACACATTTAATTAATTATTTGTGTATTTCACATTTTAATTAATTATTGACACATTTAATTAATTATTTAATGGTGTATTTAAGTAATTCATTATGGCAGTCCTGGCGCCTGGCTCTCATCATGAATTAATTTTATCTGTCAGCTTCACCCATCAAACTCAGTGGGCGGGGTTAACGCTGATCGACTCAAAACCATTGCTTTGGCCTGGTGGCCATTGTTTTTAGCCCACAACAACCGGCAGAACTGAACTTTGAAAAACCCTGTTTGTGTGTCACCAAATACCGTTTTAATATTTTTTTAGCCAAGAATGTAGTGGTTTAATCTTCATATGTCTGATCGGTTTGTCAAGATACAGCCTCTTTGCAAAAGTGCTTCGATGATTTCGGAGATGTCTGCCCAGTCTCACGGCAAAGCGTGGGATAGACCCGCTCGCCTCGCAAGCAATCGAGCTGTTGTTACCGCCGACAAAGCGCAGGCCCCGGTACACAGCTGCAATAACCCCCGCTGACACTGACTTATTTTACTGAGGTTATATTTATCGGGGTGTTATTTCCTGATGTTCGTATGTGTCCTACGTGTTTCAGTCGCCAATTCTGAATTATAACTAACATTAAAAACATGTTTAAGGAGAGAGAGAGCAAATAAATTCGATTAACAGCTGATCTTTGGGTTTCTGTTCAGTAATCAGCGTGACCTGCGTATAAACGCATAAAAGAGAAAACGTTGGTGTTTCCGTCATGTAGTAACTGCTGGCTTTAACTGTACAAAGGTTGTTCGACACTATGAAACACATACAGACTTCATGATGTTCGGCTAATATTTTTATTGTGAATATTAATCATGAGGGTGACCTGTACACCACGGAGCAAGATCAGCATCTCTCCACGATATCTTCAGATCTCTGAGTTAACACAGAGTTTCACAGCTGACTATCAAACTGTCATCTACGAATATGTCACGGGTCATATCAATATGATTTTACAGAAAAGCATCCTTAATACTGCCAACTATTCCAGAGACGTGAAAATCTACAGCATAAAGAACACAAAAATATAGCAGTCTAACGCAACACTGTAACAGATGAGCCGTCAGTTTGTCGCAGATCAAAGTGGAATGAAAGTGATTGGTTGAACAGGTGTTCGTGATCTGTGTTATCTGCATTTTCATCAGCGTAAGAGACTCAGCAGCAGATTAGACTAACAGTTATACATTTAATAAATTACCAAATGAATCCACGATCGAACCTGTTCCGACAATTTGAGTTTGTATTCCCTCAGCTGCAGACTTGCTGTGGTTTAAATGTTTGAGAGGAAGATTAGATATAAAGCAAACATCAAACATAGACTCAGTCTGCGTTCACATTTGATATGAGGCCAGCACGTACAGTGGCTGTGTCCTGTTTTAAGATCATACATGTAAAATTGTTGTCTGACCTCCGTCGATCCAGCCGCTCAGAGTCCGTGGTTACCATGGTTACTGCATAAGCAGCTATAATGTAAACATTACGCAGCATGAGTGTTTATGTTTTTCATTGCAAAAGAACTGTCTGAATGGTTAACTGACGTTAACTTGGATAAATTATAGTTAAGGAGTATCACAGATAACGCCCATGTGAGCTGCTGAAATCAGTAGGCTACTACTGAAATACACGTGCTATATCATACACTATGATATAAATAGGGAGGTCCTATTAACATGTTTAGTTTTAAAGGACACCTTCCTGCCTTTAGTCTCATTCATGAGCAGTATTAGTTTTCTTCTAACATCCAGAAGTCTGCACGATGTGTTTCATAGTTTGTAACAAACCTTTACAGTTAAACATAACATGACCGAAAAAAAAAAAAAAAAAAAAAAAAAAAAGAGAGAGAGAGAGAGAGAGAGAGAGAGAGAAATCACACAAATTATATGTTAAGCTCATTTATTTTAGTTAAGTAAACTCTAAAAATTCTAACATAGCTGGTGCTTAGAATACAGTTAAATAACTATTAAAAACAGATGATATAATATTTCTGTCCAGGTTGCAGTCTTCATCTTGAACATGCTGTTGCAAACTCTGCTCCTCTCGGTGGAAATGCGCCTTCTCTTTCCTCTTTGTATAAAAACATTTTAAAAGTCAGTTTAATCTCAAAATTCACTGTTAAATCCGAAACACACCAGATAAAGAAAAGCGAATAGTTCAGTCTAACACATGTGCCAGTGAACCATTAAACGTCTGTAAAACTCTGCAGTTATGAAACATAACTTTAACCTCAGCCACACCGATTTGCTCAGTTGTAAATAAAACAGCGAAGTAAACGTGACCCGACAGACAAAACCTGAGTGAATTAAGTCCAGCGTTTAACCACTGAGAGCTAAAACTCAGGTGAGGTTTCAAAGCTGTGTGCAGGTGATTGGACATCAGCTGCCGATGAAGTGGGTTCGCCTATAAAGTCCTCTGTTGGGAAACAAGCTCCAGCAGCTCTGCGCTCGGGAAAAATACTATATTTACTTATGTTGTGCAGAAAAATGCGCTGACATTGCGTTATATCAAGCACCGGCTGCCCAGTTAAACTGTGACTATCACCAGGTAACGTGGGCGTGTTTCTTGAATTAGCAGCAGGTGTTAAACAGCTGACAGGTGAGGAGGACGCATGCAGGTAAACTGAGGGCCTGCTGAGCTGATCGCTGGTGTCCTGAGAAACATGTCAGCTCGTTCTTTATGTTACAGAAGCACAGAGACACAAGACCAGGCGGAAAGAGACGATCGTTCGGTGAAAATGCGAATCTGCGAATGCAACATGTGGAACACGGAGAGTGGGATATGTAAACAAACCGGTTGACGTAACCCCCTCGGTGCACTCTGCATGCTGACTGTTAGCAGAGCTACTGAAATCTCTGAAAACATCTGAGCACTTTTGCAAACATGTTCTATGTTGACAACCTGACCAGACATGTGAAGATTACGGCGCGACATTCGCGTGTAGTTGGTGACAGAAAAACGGGGTATTTTAAAACTACACCACCACCATTGCTGCCTGTGATTTGAAACGCATTCTGGGATACCTGGCTGCCTCAAGTCTACAGAAGCAATCGATTATCTACGATCGACCTGTTTTGACTTACATTGCACGGCAACCAATCAAATGTTAGAGAAGCTGCATGGGCAGCGTTAACCCCGCCCTGTGAGTTTGATGGGTGAGGCTGACAGATAAAATTAATTCATGATGAGAGCCAGGCGCCAGGACTGCCAAAATGAAATAAATAAATGTGTCAATAATCAATTAATTAAATGTGTCAATAATTAATTAAAATGTGAAATACATAAATAATTAATTAAATGTGTCAATAATTAATTAATTACATGTGTCATAACTATGTATTTAATTAATTAATTCCCATTTTAATTAATTATTGCCACATTTAATTAATTATTTAATGGTGTATTTAAGTAATTCATTATGGCAGTCCTGGCGTTCCATAGTTTTCTTCCTGAATACTATCGTTGTTTATATTTACTGTGGGAAGAAACGTTTTATAAGAAAAAAAAGGCTCGAAAGCACTCTGTGCCTGTGAGCAAAAACAAAACCAAAAACACCCCCACCCTTTCCTATTGGTCGAAAAAAGTACCATGTCGACCAATCAAAAAATGATATGGCAAGTTGTTAAGAAACGGGGGTAAGTTTTAGGAGTGATGGCGGTGTTTTAAGATGTGAGAGATTTGCGACTAGCACAAATCTTGTGTAGTTAGTGTGTAGTGTAGTCAATAGTTTTGTTGTGTGTGTCAGAACAATGAGGCGGCTGCTGAATGTTACAGGTGTTACAGGAGTGATACATCTCCTGTTGTCAGGCCTGCAGGTATCAGGCTGTTGTTCTCCTTTATCTCATAGTGGACAGAAATTATTTTTTGGAGTGGCACAAATAATTTGTGTGGCATCAAATTTGATGCAGAACAGCTGATTGTTCTGTAAATAGTTTGAAATGTTTATTTAAAAAAACGCCTTGGCTGCATTTAAAATAAATAGCTGCAAAAAACTTTGTTGTTTGCCAAACTGAGTTACTTTTTTGAAGTAGTAACTATATAATTAATTGCCCAACATTGGTCATTATATACTGTATTTTGCAGACAGAGAGTTACAGGACTCTCTCCCAGACCACAGACTCATACTCATAATACAAGTCAGAGCTTTATATAAAAAAAAAAAGAAGAAGAAAGTTGGAGTTCAAGTTATTTTTACTTCCAATAGTGTTAACATACTACACAGGTCAATGACTACATTTTTGTTTTACATTTTCATTGTAAGTGGGCTAAAGCAGTTAATTAAAAGTAGTCGAACATAAATGTAAATGCTGTAATTTGATTATTTTAATAAACCATGTAACTTGGATGGATTCGATGCTGGTGTGACCACAGTGCACACGTCTGCTGTCGCTCACAGTGGTCCAAGGGACCGCTCAGGGAGTTTGTGTGTTCGCTCAGACACATGGAAAATTAGAGGGAACATTGATCCCCAGGGTGTAGTTTAGGTCCAGGTTATAGTTTGCTTATATTCTCTGTTTCAGTTTCTTTTGCCTCCTGTGTGTTCCCCATGTCTCCTTAAGTTGTCATCTCTGTGTTGGCTCCCTGTGTTATTTTGGTGGTCAAGTTGGTATCCGGATTACACCTTTTGAACAACCAGATTCTTGAGGTCTGAAATCTTTGTGATGCCCCTGATGAGGCTCAATATGTTAATATGTAAATATGATCTCTGTGACTGAAAACACTACAGTCAGAGATGCTATAAGAGAAAGGCTTTACTGATAATGAAGGAGGAAAACCATTTAGGCTTCAGTATATTCAGCTCAGCCGTACTGAACCACAGAGCCAATGAAAAGGTGTAACTGTAGACTTTTGTGCTACCATACACTCCTGTTACAGTGTTGAGAAGTGCACTATATATACCAAATAATCCTAATAATGGGTGTGTCACAAAAATTAAATGCATCTTTTAATCCACTCCTAAACACTGAAAATAATTCACAGATTTTATTATATAATTCACATTTTAAAGTTGACATGAAACACCATGTTTATAAATGCTAATTTGCATCCTAGAGGTTCACAGTTTTAAATCTATGATGGGTTTTTTTAGAGCAGGGCTCCATTAACTTTTATACATGTAGTGTTTCATGTCCACTGTAAAAGTGTTACTGTATGAATGTAAATATATAACTCAATTATCACCACCCCTGCCTACACATGCAGTGAACAGCATATCACATATAATCACACAGTTTCTTGGGCTATTAAAATGCCAATACTGTTAGTCACTGGGATTTTAAGTCTCTTGGGATTGAGATCAAAAGTCTAATGGAAAGTGAAAGAGAAAGTGTTTCTGCTTTTTTGTTTTTGCTTTGAGCGGCTCAGCGGTTTGGCTTGTTCTGGATTCGATTGTAGTGGGAAATGAAGCTCGTCCCGGTGTTTGTGATCCTCGCTCACAGTAAGATCAGCTGGTTCTTGTTTCATGATGTTTAGTGTAAAAATATATCAGCTGTTTAAAGAGGAGTAAAAGCTTTCTGTCTCCCTCCTGCTCCTCCGCTCTGGTTTTTGTATCTGATTTAGAGCAGCTGGTCACAGGAGAGGGAAACAGTGAACGGCTTACATATGATCAAACCTTCAACAACAAACTGAAATGATTGCTCAGAATTACTGAGAAGTTATTGATACAAAAAAATCTGCTGTATTATTATTATTATTATTATTATTATTATTATTATTATTATTATTATTTAAATACATATTTGCACAGGCCTGCAGGGTCAGTACATAGTGCACAAAGTAAGCTCCATAAAGACTGGATGAGCTGCTTCTCCGTGTGTTTTTTTTAGGTGGTACTCTTGTCTGTATAGTGTATTTGTCATATTGACTTCAAGAAATAGTGGGAAATCTCACACGTTTGTTGGCTGCATTGTCAGTCACTACAGAACAGAGGTCACGTTTTAATGTGTCTGCTCATGAACTCTTTTTACTTGAGCAGTGACAAATGAACTGTAAACCGGTTGAGCTGGATCTTCCTGAGGTGACACACCTCATTGGCATCCACAGACTATTTAAAGCACATGTCAGAGCACTTTAAAAACATTAAAATCATGCTTAGATATTAGTCTATTATTTAACATGAACTCTTTTATAACCAGGCTGTCATCAGTGAAGGACACACAGCACGTTGTGGACACGGTGAAGTCAGAATTACTTTATCTCCAGCTTCGTCTTCATAATTAAACCTCTGTGACTGTTTTGACAGTAAGACAGGTTTACAGCCTGCTCCTCCTCAATGAGACATTTAATGCACATTACTGTGATCACTGTTTACTTTAGCGGTATAGTATAAGACAATGATCAACACTGATCTTTTGTCATGGAACCAAAAGTCAGATCTGCTTTCGGGAACAGAGCCCAGATCTGTTCTTCAGCCCCAGGAAATCAGAACAGCTCAAGATTCCTATGGAAGTTCACCCACCCAGATCATATTTACAGATGGGAATTGATAAGAATTTACCTGTTCTGATTCCATTATCGATTCTCATTGGCTGCACTCTGAACGAACCTTTTGTAAACCACTGTGGCTGTTTTTGTTGTATCATCGCTCCTCTTTATGAATGCTCTTTCCTGTCTGTCTCTGTCTGACAGCAGAGTCTGTTTTTTGCAGTATACTTGGTATCCACTGACAGCAATGTAATGTCATGCCAAGAAAAGCACTTCTCTGTGGTGATCACTGTTATTTGTGATTAACCTGATGTAATTTCATGTCACGCCACAAAGTCAGAGTCTGTCTCAGCACTGAATTTGTGGTCATTTATTGGTTTGAATAACAGTAGGAAAGAGTAGCACAATGCAGTTTCTCTGGAAGGACCTTGTGTGGGTGGGTGAGGTTGGGTGATGTTAAAGCTTGTTTGTCCACACATGCCCTGGATTCAAGATTCAAGACGTTTATTGTCATGTACACAGCAAAACACAAGTAGTTACACAGAGCAATGAAATTCTTACTTTGTGGGTTCCCTTCACACAACTAAATAACAACTAACTAGAATAAAGAATAAATGTAACTCTGAGCATAGAAAATAGCATAGAAAATAATAAATAAAGTAAAACAAGTGATATGTTTGCATATGATAAATATGCAATATTAAGATGTTTATATTGTGTGAAGTTGTATTATGTTGTATATAAATGTACAAAATTGCAAATTTACAGGTTAAAGATAATTAGAGTTTGACAATCAGTCAGTGATTCAGTAGCCTGATGGCCTGTGGATAGAAACTGGTTTCCAGTCTGTTTGTCCTTGCTTTTACCCTCCTGTAATGCTGCCAGATGGCAGGAGTGTGAACAGTGTGTGCTGTGGACACAAAGTGCATCATAACTATTAACACAGCTTACAGTGAGTTGTTTTCCATCCACACACCACAAAGTTACACACACACCATTAGCATACAGAGTTTAAATAATGTGAAGCACAAATTTTTCACTACAGTGACACAGAAACAAGAAAACTGGATTTACTTATTGTTTGTTAGTTAGTGAGCCTGATCTGGATCTCCTCGCCTCTAAATATGTGTTTTCTGTGGAACAGAAACTGAGTTAACATGTTTCTGTATCCCCAGTTTCCCAGCATGCCTCAGGGGTGGAGGTGGAGGTCTATGAGGGGGAGGAGTCTGTGCTACTGCCCTGTCAGGTTCCTGCTCCTTTATCTAAAGACGATGTAGTTGTTTGGAGACGTGACGATCTGAATCCTGCAATCATCCACACTCTCATCAAGGAACACGATGACATTATAAACCAAAACCCTCGTTACACCAGCAGAACATCAGTCCAGAAGGAAGCCCTGCACACTGGAGACCTGAGCCTCACTCTGAGAAACCCTACAGTCTCTGACAGTGGAACCTACATCTGCACCACCCGCAGCTTCGGAGAGGACAGGAGCACAACTGAAGTACAGTTGAAGGTCAAAGGTCAGTCTATGAAAAGTCTCTTTGCCCATTGAACAGTGACCAGAGCTGAAGAAAAAAACTACCCAACTACAGCAATAGTCTGACAAACAGTTTTCAACCAACTGCATGGTTTATTGAAGGTTCACTCCAGAAAGAGATATGTCATCATGCTTACCTCTGAATAAGAAAGTGAACAAAGGGAAGTCAATGTCATACTCTTCTATGTGATGAACCATAAAATATAAAGAAATATCAATAAAATAAACATAAATAAAGTAAATATACATAAAATAATAACAGGATACGCTGCAGAAAGAAAAAGTAAAAAACAAAACAAAACCGTAGCCTTGATACCGCCACACAAAAGTAGCAGAACGTTTAATCTTGATCATTTGATGCATTTTAATAATTTACAAATCAGTGTTCATCGATATAATATATAAACAGACAATATACATGTCTGATAATATACATTGGTGGCAGTCAAAGCAACAAAACAAAAAAGGTCCTAAAGTGGAATCCTGCAGGATGCCACATTTCCCCATCAAATCTGGAAAATCATTTTTTAAAATAATCAAAAGTTTCAGAAATCTAAAATACTGCTGGAGTGAAACTGCTGTGGGTGATGTTCAGGTTGTGTTTTTTACAGGACCTTCTCCAGTCTGGGTCAAAGTTGTCCCAGCTGTCCTGATTCCCCTGGTTCTCTTGGCTGCTGCTGTTGCTGTCTTCATGAGCCTTGTATATAAAAGGATGAAGAAAACTGCAGGTAGTGTGTGTGTGTGTGTGCGTGTGTGTGTCTGTGTGTTGCAGACCTGGCCTGCTCCTGTGGGGATGTTGAGAGTTTCAGTTTAAAATCCGATGAAACGTACTGGTACTGACTTTCAGGAACAATGGCGATGTGCAGAGCTGCAGTAACTACAGAGTGATACCATGAAGATATGGGAAAGAGTTGTTGATGCTAGGCTAAGAAGAAGAGTGATGATCAGTGAGCAGCAGTAGGACTTCATGCCAAGAGAGAGTGCTATAGATGTGGTGTTTAGTGTATGCTGTATCAATGAGAGGCAGATGATCCATTTTGGAACCCCTAAAGGAAGCAGCTGAAAGAAAGGAAGAAGACGACTAATCTATACCCACAAGCTCTGCCTTCAGTTCCTCACTGATGTTGTTTACAGCTTCGTTTCTCAAGTTATGAATGTTGTCTGTGCAGCTGCCTTCACAAGAACAAAAGCTGCCCTTGATAAGAAGCAAACGGATTCATGGAGGAATGCTATACTGATAAAATCTCCTATAAGAGGTCAAAGACATGTAGAATGAAGCGGAAAAAAAACTATGACATGTTTAAAACTTTAAAAAAAAGACGTCTTTAACCTTGAATGGAGAAGACAGACATTTTCTGTCAGATATCAATAAATCCAGCACCAGTCAGGCATTATATTTATCCTATACTTTTATCTTCACACATAAAACCTGAATATATGATAGGATGAATTAACACATTGGTTGTGGTTCTTTTGTTTTTTTCACATATCTGATTAACAGACTTTTGGCATGCCTTTCCTGACACACTCTTCCCACAGATCTCTGTCCCCTCCCAGTCTTTTGTGCAATAGGCGATTATGTGATCTTCACTAAACCACATAGCCTGCTGTTATCCACATTACAGAAAGACATGTTTTTGAAAAAATGTGATTTACTGCTGCTGTTTGCTACAGTTGATGTTCTTCTCTGCTCTCTCAGTTTGCCAGCTCAAAGCAGTGGATGTGACAGAGGGTGCAGAAAGTGTCCTGCTGCCCTTTGAATCCAAAAAATGTAAGAGAGAGGACATCATAGTGGAGTGGAAACGTATCCAAGATAAAGAAATCAAGGCCATCGTATATGAGCAGGGTCAGACACAGCATCATAAAAACAACAAACCGTTCCGACGCCGCACAGAGATGAAGAAAGACCCACGGACTACAGGAAATGCCAGTCTGACTCTGAGAAATGTTAGCTGTGAAGATGGAGGTGTTTACATCTGCACCGTCTGCGACAATGAGGGAAAGACCCTGGAACAGCAAGTGGTGGTGCTCTTGGTTCATGGTCAGTATAAGAGAATTTGACCTAAAAGCTCCTGCTGAACACATTCATGTCCATTAGAAACATCGACAGTCATATTTCTGTAATGAACCAAATGTTATTGACCTCACATGCAAATGCTCTTATTGTGATAAAAACACAAGAACTGATGTATACTTTGACAGAAAATAAACAGAGCAGTCACCTTAATTAGAGTCATGTGATTTCATGCATTTACCAGGACTCTGTGATCTGACTCACTGTTGTGTTTCTCCTCTGCAGAGGGATGGCTGAAAACCATCAGAGGTTTGTTCCACATTGGCACAGAAAACAATGATGAGCCCGCCACTCCACTTTCTCTTCTTTCAAAGTAACTCTGTTTACTGCAGTCAGTATGAGTTATCTGAAGGTTTTGGATGATTGTTGGTTTGATTATCAGAGAAACGACTGCTTGATTTCTTCATTCAACCATTGCTCTTTACACTCTGTAGACAGAAATTGTCTTGCTGTGGTCTGTGCACTACATTTTGGACTGGCTGTATTCTCTTGACAAGAACAACTTGTTACATTAACTTATCCAAAACATTAATTTGCCTTTATAGGCTATAGTGTGAGTGTGTGTGAACAGATAAAAATTCTCAGATTAGAGCGCTGCACGAATGTGTGTGACTGGTAGAATGAGACTTGTAGTAGAAAGCTATTTGAATGCTCAACTTGAATATAGTAAGATTATGTGTAAGTACCAGTTCATATAAACTATGCATATATGCACAGGAAAACTCAGATGTCCGAGTTTTCCAACAGCACTTGAACAAAGCTTGCACATTCAGAGTCTTAAAAGAGGGTTTTTTAAAAGAAAGAAAAGTCAGTAGATAATAATTGATACTAAAAAGATTCTCCCCCATATTTGTATCAAAAACAACAGCACCTCCTTCAGCTGACACATCACCACAGCCAGGCACACAGCCCCTCCCCTCACTAGCAGCTGAACAGTTTCAGCAGTGAGTAAAGCTCCTGTTTTAACAGTGTTGAAATATTGAAGAGTTAACATAAAAGTAAACCTAGCTCCTCATGCTAACACTAGTTGTTTAACCATTAGCACCTGATAGCCACTTTAGCTTTCTGTTATGTTAACGTAGCGGCTATGGCTACTTAATGAGATAATTTTTTTTAAATAATATACTATATAGTGTTAAAATTGCACACAAATATAATGTAACCCGTGTGTGTCTGGTAACCCATGCACACATTTTTTTTACCAATCTGAAAGTGAATGAAAATAATGTCACAAATATTTGTAGACATTTGTATCCACAGAATAGCAGTTAGTCATCACATCTGTGTAAAATCTGTCTGAGTCATTCATGTTTATTTAGTTGGTGATGTGTCCATTCCTAATAATAGTGGCACAAAAATCACTGCACATGAGTTGTATGGGTCATTTTTTGCACATTTGTTACTAGCCTAATTCCTCTCTGTATGGCTCTTCATCCCAACAGCAGCCTAAAGTTTTGTGTTTTGTGCACATGAATTTATAAAATATTATATAAAAAACTGTGAATGGGAAAAAATGGCAATGAATTGAACCATTAAATGTTGGACATGGGTCATATAAATAGGCTATTCATTCATCAGTGGAGTAGATATGGACATTGTTAAAAATAAAAAAAAAGGTAACTGACTCTAACTGAAGTACTATGTAGCTAGTAAAAAAATAGAAGATACCACCGACAAACAGGTACAGTATAAACAGAGACTATATTGAATGCAGTAGAGAAAAAGGAACGCTACTGTAGGGGCATTTATTAATTTTAAAAAAATATTTGAAACTACAGATGACAGGTTACTGATAAAAAAGGAGAGAGATGGTATCAGAGGAATGACACACCCTTAAATACTCTGTCTCCCCTAGTCAGCCTGCCATGTAGTAACAGCCCAGTCTCCCTCGTTATCTTTTTCTGTTGTTGTTTTTTTAAAATATTGTTTGTACTTTTACTTTATATGGATTTCAATAATGAACTTTTGAATGAAAGACAAGTTTAACACTTTCCTATCAGTGTTGAATATTCTGTAGTTGGTTTTACTGTATAGGACAGCAAGCAAGTGTATCATGTTTACAATGTAATGAAATAAGAGTATATATTTAATGTTAATGAACTGATCATTGTCAGAAAAAAGGAGTACTATAAAGCTGTTAAACACTAACCAGCGCTGTTGTTTTTCTTCTTGAAGGCATTCTCCAAGTAAATGAACGGGACTGACATCATCCTAAAATTACCATGACAGAAAATTGTTTTTCATAACATAATGAGGTTATTGTAAGAATTTACCTGTATCCATTTTCTGACTAGAAGATTGAATCCTGAAGGTGGCGTTCTGCACGTTTCTCAGATGTGTAAGTATTTCAGTGACAAGTTACAGGCCCCAATCACTTTTTGGCAGCTTGAAAATGGCATATTATCAGTATTAATGTTCAAAAGATATTCAGCACTTCTAAGGGACTGTTTGGGGTATAATGTGTCACATATAACCCTTCTGGATGATGTCCAACAAGTTTGAAGTAGTAACAGTATTTTAGTCACAAGTTATAGGCCCCAATCACTTTTTGGTAGCCCTATAATGGCATGTTC
This sequence comes from Oreochromis aureus, assembly GCF_013358895.1. Classification (NCBI taxonomy): domain Eukaryota; kingdom Metazoa; phylum Chordata; class Actinopteri; order Cichliformes; family Cichlidae; genus Oreochromis; species Oreochromis aureus. The sequence goes on along the minus strand of NC_052956.1, from coordinate 22,338,163 downwards.
TCAGTCGTTATTCTCAAAACACAAGAAAGAGTCACGGTGATACTGGCACAATAGATCTTTATTGTTTTAACTACTATTCGGCAGCCTTATAACAAATATAAACAACAAGAGTAGATATACTAAACCTGTAGGCATTAATTACTACATCGTGATGCGTGTAGTTATTCGTGACTGTGTTTTAACCTTTTTAACTGAACGTTAACGTTACTCTGTCAACAGCCTATTGTCTAAATTACTGAGATAACACAGATACGTAAACAGAGCGAACATGAGAGCACCCGACTGCAGACGCCAATAATGCAGCGCAATGGAATAATCTCCTGATCAAACTCCGCTTCACGAAAGTTATAAACTGCCTCCAGAACCCAGTTAAGGTACAAAAACCTATTCAACAAAAATAGCGACGCACCAAATCTTTTTTCGCTCAGCCGAGCCTTCTTCGTTGCTGTGTGGAGCAGCCTGTGTCAGTCACCTCTTTACACATCACTCACCCGGGCATGCACTGCGGGCTCATGAGGAAACGCAGCTTTTGATATGAAGTTTTGTTGTTCCTGAATACAAATATTTTTTAAAGGATTTGTTTGAAATAAGTATTCGTAAAAAAACAAAAGAAAACAAAACCCCACGTTATTTGCACCTTTCTGAATACCGTATTCGGGTTCGGCTCCACTGCGAGTAGAAAGGTATGATATCATTTATTTTAAGAGATCAAAGCATTATTCTGATTATTAAGCTTAAACATTATAAGGGGTAAAAAGAAGCAAAAGATATTTACAATAAGCAGACCTCAGTAGAAGAAAGTGACTCACCAAAAATGCAAAAAAGCAGGAACTCCAGCAACACTTGAGAAACGAAGAACAGGTTTAATAATTGACCAACGCGTTTCGGCTTGTGGCCTTCATCAGGGTCATAGTGAAACATTGTAAAAAAATAGCTTAAATACAAGACAGGAAACAGAAAAAAAAAATTTCAAATTAACCAGTCAAAACTTCACAGATAGGTCAGCTGACATATCATAAGTAGGTATTGGTTAATTGGTTAGGTCACGCCCAAGTAGATGTTGGACTAGAACATTAATGATGAGGAAGAGAGGGGGGCGACATAACCTCCATATGTCTGAAAATAATACATGCATGAATAGCATAAGAAGGATACTATAAATATACACACAGGTCAAAAAAAAAAGAATAATAATAATAATAAAACCAACAAGGGGCAATCTTTAATGGTAAAAGCACGTTTAAAATGGAAAACAAGATTACGTCAACACATGGGAACATATTTGTTAAAAAATCCTAATTTATGTCTCTAAAATTTAGACTGAAGTGTAGACTAAAGATGAGATGTCTAGAACGCTACGCCTTCTTTGGCTGAAATAACAAGATTAATTAAATAAACATTACTCATGTGAGAGTAATTTAACTGATAAAATTAGGATAAAAAATAAATAATAAATAAAATTTATTTAAAAAGAAAAAAAACAAACAAAAACCCAAAACACTGTAATTCATAAAAACTCATTGATAGAAAAATCCTCATTCATTTTTGGTGTATTGACAATTAATGCATGCCCCACACTTGAAATTACCATGTAGGTTATGGGTTATCAGGGTTTTATCTGGAGTAATAGGGTCGTGGCAAGCTCTAACAAGTCTATCTTTAATATTCCTTCCTCTCCTGTAGGTTATCATTGGTGGTTCTTTAAAGGTACCTAATAAGTTTGGGTCGTTCTGAAGGATATGCCAATGTTTTAGAATTATTTCTTTAATTGTTCTGGTTTTTGGCGTAAAGGTTGTGCAGAAGATAAGGTTAGGTTTAAGTTTTGGGGATTTCTTGGTTGTTAAATAGACATCCCTATTTACTGAACTCACCTTAGCTTCTGCAGATCTTTGCTGTGATTTACCAAAAATGCAAGACAGAAAGGCCAAGTCAAACATTACAAGATGTAAAAAACAAATCAATATTGTCACGGATTGCCAGGGCAAGCCGTGGGGATGTTGGAGAAAGGACCCAAATGCTGGACTCAGTGCAGTGAACAGTGTTTATTTACAGTGAAGTAAATGTAACACACAATAAATCTCCAGCACGCTCCCTCAACTCCTGGGTCGTGCCTTCTCCCAAGTGTTTGTGCTCCATGCTCTCTGCTCCCGTGTCTCTGCACACCCCGTGCGTCCTGCCGTCCTGTCTTCCGGTCTTCTCCCGAGGAAAAACACAGACGCAGCCGTCAGAACACCAAACTCCAGCAGGCATACACTTAAAAACACTAGAAACAGTAACATGGAGTCAACTCAACAACACCGCGGTGGTGGGAGCTTCCCCATGCTCTTAAAAAGCTCCCCTGACGAACTTCATCAGCAGCAGGTGCGTGGCATGGTCTTCAGGTGTGGCCAGTCCCTTAGCAGGGCCACATCCACCAGGCCTGAAGGTGCCTGTCAGGATGCAACCGGACACACACGCACATACCTGCCTATACATACAAACGTGGACACAGACAGCAACACATTGAAGCAAAAACACATAATAATTGAGTCCACACTGCTCAAGGAGTCAAGAAAGTGACTTACCAACACTGCAAGACAGAAGGGACAACTTAAACATTACAGGGTGTAAAAACAAGCATAACATATTTACATTAAGCAGACCTCAGTGCAAGAAAATACCTTAATAACACTGCAAGAGAGAAAGGACAACTTAAACATTACAAGGTGTAAAAACAAGCATAACACATTTACATTAAGCAGACCTCAGTGCAAGAAAATACCTTAATAACACTGCAAGAGAGAAGGGACAACTTAAACATTACAGGGTGTAAAAACAAGTCAAAGATATTTACATTAAGCAGACCTCAGTGCAAGAAAATACCTTAATAACACTGCAAGAGAGAAAGGACAACTTAAACATTACAGGGTGTAAAAACAAGTCAAAGATATTTACATTAAGCAGACCTCAGTGCAAGAAAAAACATTACCAACACTGCAAGAGAGAAAGGACAACTTAAACATTACAGGGTGTAAAAACAAGCATGACATATTTACATTAAGCAGACCTCAGTGCAAGAAAATACCTTAATAACACTGCAAGAGAGAAGGGACAACTTAAACATTAGAAGGTGTAAAAACAAGCATGACATATTTACATTAAGCAGACCTCAGTGCAAGAAAAAACATTACCAACACTGCAAGAGAGAAAGGACAACTTAAACATTACAGGGTGTAAAAACAAGCATAACATATTTACATTAAGCAGACCTCAGTGCAAAAAAATACCTTACCAACACTGCAAGAGAGAAGGGACAACTTAAACATTACAGGGTGTAAAAACAAGCATAACATATTTACATTAAGCAGACCTCAATGCAAGAAAATACCTTACCAACACTGCAAGAGAGAAGGGACAACTTAAACATTACAGGGTGTAAAAACAAGTCAAAGTTATTTACATTAAGCAGACCTCAGTGCAAGAAAATACCTTACTAACACTGCAAGAGAGAAGGGACAACTTAAACATTACAGGGTGTAAAAACAAGCATAACATATTTACATTAAGCAGACCTCGCTGCAAGAAAATACCTTAATAACACTGCAAGAGAGAAGGAACAACTTAAACATTACAGGGTGTAAAACAAGCATAACATATTTACATTAAGCAGACCTCGCTGCAAGAAAATACCTTAATAACACTGAGAGAAGGAACAACTTAAACATTACAGGGTGTAAAACAAGCATAACATATTTACATTAAGCAGACCTCGCTGCAAGAAAATACCTTAATAACACTGCAAGAGAGAAAGGACAACTTAAACATTACAGGGTGTAAAACAAGCATAACATATTTACATTAAGCAGACCTCGCTGCAAGAAAATACCTTAATAACACTGCAAGAGAGAAGGAACAACTTAAACATTACAGGGTGTAAAACAAGCATAACATATTTACATTAAGCAGACCTCGCTGCAAGAAAATACCTTAATAACACTGCAAGAGAGAAAGGACAACTTAAACATTACAGGGTGTAAAAAAACAAGCATAACATATTTACATTAAGCAGACCTCGCTGCAAGAAAATACCTTAATAACACTGCAAGAGAGAAGGAACAACTTAAACATTACAGGGTGTAAAACAAGTCAAAGTTATTTACATTAAGCAGACCTCAGTGCAAGAAAATACCTTACTAACACTGCAAGAGAGAAGGGACAACTTAAACATTACAGGGTGTAAAACAAGCATAACATATTTACATTAAGCAGACCTCAGTGCAAGAAAATACCTTAATAACACTGCAAGAGAGAAGGACAACTTAAACATTACAGGGTGTAAAAACAAGCATAACATATTTACATTAAGCAGACCTCAGTGCAAGAAAATACCTTAATAACACTGCAAGAGAGAAGGGACAACTTAAACATTACAGGTGTAAAAACAAGCATAACATATTTACATTAAGCAGACCTCAGTGGAAGAAAAAACCTTAATAACACTGCAAGAGAGAAGGGACAACTTAAACATTACAGGGTGTAAAACAAGCATAACATATTTACATTAAGCAGACCTCAGTGCAAGAAAATACCTTAATAACACTGCAAGAGAGAAGGGACAACTTAAACATTACAGGGTGTAAAAACAAGCATAACATATTTACATTAAGCAGACCTCGCTGCAAGAAAATACCTTAATAACACTGCAAGAGAGAAGGAACAACTTAAACATTACAGGGTGTAAAAACAAGCATAACATATTTACATTAAGCAGACCTCAGTGCAAGAAAATACCTTAATAACACTGCAAGAGAGAAGGAACAACTTAAACATTACAGGGTGTAAAACAAGCATAACATATTTACATTAAGCAGACCTCAGTGCAAGAAAATACCTTAATAACACTGCAAGAGAGAAAGGACAACTTAAACATTACAAGGTGTAAAACAAGCATAACATATTTACATTAAGCAGACCTCAGTGCAAGAAAATACCTTAATAACACTGCAAGAGAGAAGGAACAACTTAAACATTACAGGGTGTAAAAACAAGTCAAAGTTATTTACATTAAGCAGACCTCAGTGCAAGAAAATACCTTAATAACACTGCAGGAGAGAAAGGACAACTTAAACATTACAGGGTGTAAAAACAAGTCAAAGTTATTTACATTAAGCAGACCTCAGTGCAAGAAAATACCTTAATAACACTGCAAGAGAGAAGGGACAACTTAAACATTACAGGGTGTAAAAACAAGTCAAAGTTATTTACATTAAGCAGACCTCAGTGCAAGAAAATACCTTAATAACACTGCAAGAGAGAAAGGACAACTTAAACATTACAGGGTGTAAAAACAAGCATAACATATTTACATTAAGCAGACCTCAGTGCAAGAAAATACCTTAATAACACTGCAAGAGAGAAGGGACAACTTAAACATTACAGGGTGTAAAAACAAGCATAACATATTTACATTAAGCAGACCTCAGTGCAAGAAAATACCTTAATAACACTGCAAGAGAGAAGGGACAACTTAAACATTACAGGGTGTAAAAACAAGCATAACATATTTACATTAAGCAGACCTCAGTGCAAGAAAATACCTTAATAACACTGCAAGAGAGAAGGGACAACTTAAACATTACAGGGTGTAAAACATGCATAACATATTTACATTAATCAGACCTCAGTGCAAGAAAATACCTTAATAACACTGCAAGAGAAAGGACAACTTAAACATTACAGGGTGTAAAAACAAGCATAACATATTTACATTAAGCAGACCTCAGTGCAAGAAAAAACCTTAATAACACTGCAAGAGAGAAAGGACAACTTAAACATTACAGGGTGTAAAAACAAGCATAACATATTTACATTAAGCAGACCTCAGTGCAAGAAAAACCTTAATAACACTGCAAGAGAGAAGGGACAACTTAAACATTACAGGGTGTAAAAACAAGCATAACATATTTACATTAAGCAGACCTCAGTGCAAGAAAAAACCTTAATAACACTGCAAGAGAGAAGGGACAACTTAAACATTACAGGGTGTAAAAACAAGCATAACATATTTACATTAATCAGACCTCAGTGCAAGAAAATACCTTAATAACACTGCAAGAGAGAAGGACAACTTAAACATTACAGGTGTAAAAAACAGGGTGTAAAAACATAACATATTTACATTAAGCAGACCTCAGTGCAAGAAAATACCTTAATAACACTGCAAGAGAGAAAGGACAACTTAAACATTACAGGGTGTAAAAACAAGCATAACATATTTACATTAAGCAGACCTCAGTGCAAGAAAATACCTTAATAACACTGCAAGAGAGAAAGGACAACTTAAACATTACAGGGTGTAAAACAAGCATAACATATTTACATTAAGCAGACCTCAGTGCAAGAAAATACCTTAATAACACTGCAAGAGAGAAGGGACAACTTAAACATTACAGGGTGTAAAAACAAGCATAACATATTTACATTAAGCAGACCTCAGTGCAAGAAAATACCTTAATAACACTGCAAGAGAGAAGGGACAACTTAAACATTACAGGGTGTAAAAAAACAAGCATAACATATTTACATTAAGCAGACCTCAGTGCAAGAAAATACCTTAATAACACTGCAAGAGAGAAGGGACAACTTAAACATTACAGGGTGTAAAAACAAGCATAACATATTTACATTAAGCAGACCTCAGTGCAAGAAAATACCTTAATAACACTGCAAGAGAGAAGGGACAACTTAAACATTACAGGGTGTAAAAACAAGCATAACATATTTACATTAAGCAGACCTCAGTGCAAGAAAATACCTTAATAACACTGCAAGAGAGAAGGGACAACTTAAACATTACAGGACAACTTAAACATTACAGGTGTGTAAAAAAACAAGCATAACATATTTACATTAAGCAGACCTCAGTGCAAGAAAATACCTTAATAACACTGCAGAGAGAAAGGACAACTTAAACATTACAGGGTGTAAAAACAAGCATAACATATTTACATTAAGCAGACCTCAGTGCAAGAAAATACCTTAATAACACTGCAAGAGAGAAAGGACAACTTAAACATTACAGGGTGTAAAAACAAGCATAACATATTTACATTAAGCAGACCTCAGTGCAAGAAAATACCTTAATAACACTGCAAGAGAGAAGGGACAACTTAAACATTACAGGGTGTAAAAACAAGCATAACATATTTACATTAAGCAGACCTCAGTGCAAGAAAATACCTTAATAACACTGCAAGAGAGAAGGGACAACTTAAACATTACAGGGTGTAAAAACAAGCATAACATATTTACATTAAGCAGACCTCAGTGCAAGAAAATACCTTAATAACACTGCAAGAGAGAAAGGACAACTTAAACATTACAGGGTGTAAAAACAAGCATAACATATTTACATTAAGCAGACCTCAGTGCAAGAAAATACCTTAATAACACTGCAAGAGAGAAGGGACAACTTAAACATTACAGGGTGTAAAACAAGCATAACATATTTACATTAAGCAGACCTCAGTGCAAGAAAATACCTTAATAACACTGCAAGAGAGAAGGGACAACTTAAACATTACAGGTGTAAAACAAGCATAACATATTTACATTAAGCAGACCTCAGTGCAAGAAAATACCTTAATAACACTGCAAGAGAGAAAGGACAACTTAAACATTACAAGGTGTAAAAACAAGCATAACATATTTACATTAAGCAGACCTCAGTGCAAGAAAATACCTTAATAACACTGCAAGAGAGAAGGACAACTTAAACATTACAGGGTGTAAAAACAAGCATAACATATTTACATTAAGCAGACCTCAGTGCAAGAAAATACCTTACTAACACTGCAAGAGAGAAAGGACAACTTAAACATTACAGGGTGTAAAACAAGCATAACATATTTACATTAAGCAGACCTCAGTGCAAGAAAATACCTTAATAACACTGCAAGAGAGAAGGAACAACTTAAACATTACAGGGTGTAAAAACAAGCATAACATATTTACATTAAGCAGACCTCAGTGCAAGAAAATACCTTAATAACACTGCAAGAGAGAAAGGACAACTTAAACATTACAAGGTGTAAAAACAAGTCAAACATATTTACATTAAGCAGACCTCAGTGCAAGAAAATACCTTAATAACACTGCAAGAGAGAAAGGACAACTTAAACATTACAGGGTGTAAAACAAGCATAACATATTTACATTAAGCAGACCTCAGTGCAAGAAAATACCTTAATAACACTGCAAGAGAGAAGGGACAACTTAAACATTACAGGGTGTAAAAACAAGCATAACATATTTACATTAAGCAGACCTCAGTGCAAGAAAATACCTTAATAACACTGCAAGAGAGAAGGGACAACTTAAACATTACAGGGTGTAAAACAAGCATAACATATTTACATTAAGCAGACCTCAGTGCAAGAAAATACCTTAATAACACTGCAAGAGAGAAGGACAACTTAAACATTACAGGGTGTAAAAACAAGTCAAAGTTATTTACATTAAGCAGACCTCAGTGCAAGAAAATACCTTAATAACACTGCAAGAGAGAAGGACAACTTAAACATTACAGGGTGTAAAAACAAGCATAACATATTTACATTAAGCAGACCTCAGTGCAAGAAAATACCTTAATAACACTGCAAGAGAGAAGGGACAACTTAAACATTACAGGGTGTAAAAACAAGCATAACATATTTACATTAAGCAGACCTCAGTGCAAGAAAATACCTTAATAACACTGCAAGAGAGAAGGACAACTTAAACATTACAGGGTGTAAAAACAAGTCAAAGTTATTTACATTAAGCAGACCTCAGTGCAAGAAAATACCTTAATAACACTGCAAGAGAGAAAGGACAACTTAAACATTACAGGGTGTAAAAACAAGCATAACATATTTACATTAAGCAGACCTCAGTGCAAGAAAATACCTTACTAACACTGCAAGAGAGAAAGGACAACTTAAACATTACAAGGTGTAAAAACAAGCATAACATATTTACATTAAGCAGACCTCAGTGCAAGAAAATACCTTAATAACACTGCAAGAGAGAAAGGACAACTTAAACATTACAAGGTGTAAAACAAGCATAACATATTTACATTAAGCAGACCTCAGTGCAAGAAAATACCTTAATAACACTGCAAGAGAGAAAGGACAACTTAAACATTACAAGGTGTAAAAACAAGTCATAACATATTTACATTAAGCAGACCTCAGTGCAAGAAAATACCTTACTAACACTGCAAGAGAGAAAGGACAACTTAAACATTACAAGGGTGTAAAAACAAGCATAACATATTTACATTAAGCAGACCTCAGTGCAAGAAAATACCTTAATAACACTGCAAGAGAGAAGGACAACTTAAACATTACAAGGTGTAAAAACAAGCATAACATATTTACATTAAGCAGACCTCAGTGCAAGAAAATACCTTAATAACACTGCAAGAGAGAAGGACAACTTAAACATTACAAGGTGTAAAAACAAGTCAAAGTTATTTACATTAAGCAGACCTCAGTGCAAGAAAATACCTTACTAACACTGCAAGAGAGAAAGGACAACTTAAACATTACAGGGTGTAAAAACAAGCATAACATATTTACATTAAGCAGACCTCAGTGCAAGAAAATACCTTAATAACACTGCAAGAGAGAAAGGACAACTTAAACATTACAAGGTGTAAAACAAGCATAACATATTTACATTAAGCAGACCTCAGTGCAAGAAAATACCTTAATAACACTGCAAGAGAGAAGGACAACTTAAACATTACAGGTGTAAAAACAAGCATAACATATTTACATTAAGCAGACCTCAGTGCAAGAAAATACCTTACTAACACTGCAAGAGAGAAAGGACAACTTAAACATTACAGGGTGTAAAAACAAGCATAACATATTTACATTAAGCAGACCTCAGTGCAAGAAAATACCTTACTAACACTGCAAGAGAGAAAGGACAACTTAAACATTACAAGGTGTAAAACAAGCATAACATATTTACATTAAGCAGACCTCAGTGCAAGAAAATACCTTAATAACACTGCAAGAGAGAAGGACAACTTAAACATTACAAGGTGTAAAAACAAGCATAACATATTTACATTAAGCAGACCTCAGTGCAAGAAAATACCTTACTAACACTGCAAGAGAGAAAGGACAACTTAAACATTACAGGGTGTAAAAACAAGCATAACATATTTACATTAAGCAGACCTCAGTGCAAGAAAATACCTTAATAACACTGCAAGAGAGAAGGGACAACTTAAACATTACAGGGTAAAAAACAAGCATAACATATTTACATTAAGCAGACCTCAGTGCAAGAAAATACCTTAATAACACTGCAAGAGAGAAGGACAACTTAAACATTACAAGGTGTAAAAACAAGCATAACATATTTACATTAAGCAGACCTCAGTGCAAGAAAATACCTTAATAACACTGCAAGAGAGAAGGGACAACTTAAACATTACAAGGTGTAAAAAAAACAAGTCAAAGTTATTTACATTAAGCAGACCTCAGTGCAAGAAAATACCTTACTAACACTGCAAGAGAGAAAGGACAACTTAAACATTACAGGGTGTAAAACAAGCATAACATATTTACATTAAGCAGACCTCAGTGCAAGAAAATACCTTAATAACACTGCAAGAGAGAAGGACAACTTAAACATTACAAGGTGTAAAAACAAGCATAACATATTTACATTAAGCAGACCTCAGTGCAAGAAAATACCTTAATAACACTGCAAGAGAGAAGGGACAACTTAAACATTACAGGGTGTAAAAACAAGTCAAAGTTATTTACATTAAGCAGACCTCAGTGCAAGAAAATACCTTAATAACACTGCAAGAGAGAAAGGACAACTTAAACATTACAGGGTGTAAAACAAGCATAACATATTTACATTAAGCAGACCTCAGTGCAAGAAAATACCTTACTAACACTGCAAGAGAGAAAGGACAACTTAAACATTACAGGGTGTAAAAACAAGCATAACATATTTACATTAAGCAGACCTCAGTGCAAGAAAATACCTTAATAACACTGCAAGAGAGAAGGACAACTTAAACATTACAGGGTGTAAAACAAGCATAACATATTTACATTAAGCAGACCTCAGTGCAAGAAAATACCTTAATAACACTGCAAGAGAGAAGGACAACTTAAACATTACAAGGTGTAAAACAAGCATAACATATTTACATTAAGCAGACCTCAGTGCAAGAAAATACCTTAATAACACTGCAAGAGAGAAAGGACAACTTAAACATTACAAGGTGTAAAACAAGTCAAAGTTATTTACATTAAGCAGACCTCAGTGCAAGAAAATACCTTAATAACACTGCAAGAGAGAAAGGACAACTTAAACATTACAGGGTGTAAAAACAAGCATAACATATTTACATTAAGCAGACCTCAGTGCAAGAAAATACCTTAATAACACTGCAAGAGAGAAGGGACAACTTAAACATTACAGGGTGTAAAAACAAGCATAACATATTTACATTAAGCAGACCTCAGTGCAAGAAAATACCTTAATAACACTGCAAGAGAGAAGGGACAACTTAAACATTACAGGGTGTAAAACAAGCATAACATATTTACATTAAGCAGACCTCAGTGCAAGAAAATACCTTAATAACACTGCAAGAGAGAAAGGACAACTTAAACATTACAGGGTGTAAAAACAAACAAGCATAACATATTTACATTAAGCAGACCTCAGTGCAAGAAAATACCTTAATAACACTGCAAGAGAGAAGGGACAACTTAAACATTACAGGTGTAAAACAAGCATAACATATTTACATTAAGCAGACCTCAGTGCAAGAAAATACCTTAATAACACTGCAAGAGAGAAGGGACAACTTAAACATTACAAGGTGTAAAAACAAGCATAACATATTTACATTAAGCAGACCTCAGTGCAAGAAAATACCTTACTAACACTGCAAGAGAGAAAGGACAACTTAAACATTACAGGTGTAAAAACAAGCATAACATATTTACATTAAGCAGACCTCAGTGCAAGAAAATACCTTAATAACACTGCAAGAGAGAAGGGACAACTTAAACATTACAGGGTGTAAAAACAAGCATAACATATTTACATTAAGCAGACCTCAGTGCAAGAAAATACCTTAATAACACTGCAAGAGAGAAAGGACAACTTAAACATTACAGGGTGTAAAAACAAGTCATAAGTTATTTACATTAAGCAGACCTCAGTGCAAGAAAATACCTTACTAACACTGCAAGAGAGAAGGGACAACTTAAAACATTACAGGTGTAAAACAAGTCAAAGTTATTTACATTAAGCAGACCTCAGTGCAAGAAAATACCTTAATAACACTGCAAGAGAGAAAGGACAACTTAAACATTACAAGGTGTAAAAACAAGCATAACATATTTACATTAAGCAGACCTCAGTGCAAGAAAATACCTTAATAACACTGCAAGAGAGAAGGGACAACTTAAACATTACAAGGTGTAAAACAAGCATAACATATTTACATTAAGCAGACCTCAGTGCAAGAAAATACCTTAATAACACTGCAAGAGAGAAAGGACAACTTAAACATTACAAGGTGTAAAAACAAGCATAACATATTTACATTAAGCAGACCTCAGTGCAAGAAAATACCTTAATAACACTGCAAGAGAGAAAGGACAACTTAAACATTACAGGGTGTAAAACAAGCATAACATATTTACATTAAGCAGACCTCAGTGCAAGAAAATACCTTAATAACACTGCAAGAGAGAAGGACAACTTAAACATTACAAGGTGTAAAAACAAGCATAACATATTTACATTAAGCAGACCTCAGTGCAAGAAAATACCTTAATAACACTGCAAGAGAGAAAGGACAACTTAAACATTACAAGGTGTAAAAACAAGTCAAAGTTATTTACATTAAGCAGACCTCAGTGCAAGAAAATACCTTACTAACACTGCAAGAGAGAAAGGACAACTTAAACATTACAGGGTGTAAAAACAAGCATAACATATTTACATTAAGCAGACCTCAGTGCAAGAAAATACCTTAATAACACTGCAAGAGAGAAAGGACAACTTAAACATTACAGGTGTAAAAACAAGCATAACATATTTACATTAAGCAGACCTCAGTGCAAGAAAATACCTTAATAACACTGCAAGAGAGAAAGGACAACTTAAACATTACAAGGTGTAAAACAAGCATAACATATTTACATTAAGCAGACCTCAGTGCAAGAAAATACCTTAATAACACTGCAAGAGAGAAGGGACAACTTAAACATTACAGGGTGTAAAAAAACAAGCATAACATATTTACATTAAGCAAGAGAGAAGGGACAACTTAAACATTACAGGGTGTAAAAACAAGCATAACATATTTACCTTAAGAAGTGCAAGAAAATACCTTAATAACACTGCAAGAGAGAAGGGACAACTTAAACATTACAGGGTGTAAAAACAAGTCAAAGTTATTTACATTAAGCAGACCTCAGTGCAAGAAAATACCTTAATAACACTGCAAGAGAGAAAGGACAACTTAAACATTACAGGGTGTAAAAACAAGCATAACATATTTACATTAAGCAGACCTCAGTGCAAGAAAATACCTTAATAACACTGCAAGAGAGAAGGGACAACTTAAACATTACAAGGTGTAAAAACAAGTCATAACATATTTACATTAAGCAGACCTCAGTGCAAGAAAATACCTTAATAACACTGCAAGAGAGAAAGGACAACTTAAACATTACAGGGTGTAAAAACAAGTCAAACATATTTACATTAAGCAGACCTCAGTGCAAGAAAATACCTTAATAACACTGCAAGAGAAAGGACAACTTAAACATTACAGGGTGTAAAAACAAGCATAACATATTTACATTAAGCAGACCTCAGTGCAAGAAAATACCTTAATAACACTGCAAGAGAGAAAGGACAACTTAAACATTACAGGGTGTAAAACAAGCATAACATATTTACATTAAGCAGACCTCAGTGCAAGAAAATACCTTAATAACACTGCAAGAGAGAAGGGACAACTTAAACATTACAAGGTGTAAAAACAAGCATAACATATTTACATTAAGCAGACCTCAGTGCAAGAAAATACCTTAATAACACTGCAAGAGAGAAAGGACAACTTAAACATTACAAGGTGTAAAAACAAGCATAACATATTTACATTAAGCAGACCTCAGTGCAAGAAAATACCTTAATAACACTGCAAGAGAAAGGACAACTTAAACATTACAAGGTGTAAAAACAAGTCATAACATATTTACATTAAGCAGACCTCAGTGCAAGAAAATACCTTAATAACACTGCAAGAGAGAAGGGACAACTTAAACATTACAAGGTGTAAAACAAGCATAACATATTTACATTAAGCAGACCTCAGTGCAAGAAAATACCTTAATAACACTGCAAGAGAGAAAGGACAACTTAAACATTACAAGGTGTAAAACAAGCATAACATATTTACATTAAGCAGACCTCAGTGCAAGAAAATACCTTAATAACACTGCAAGAGAGAAAGGACAACTTAAACATTACAGGGTGTAAAAACAAGCATAACATATTTACATTAAGCAGACCTCAGTGCAAGAAAATACCTTAATAACACTGCAAGAGAGAAAGGACAACTTAAACATTACAGGGTGTAAAAAACAAGCATAACATATTTACATTAAGCAGACCTCAGTGCAAGAAAATACCTTAATAACACTGCAAGAGAGAAGGGACAACTTAAACATTACAAGGTGTAAAAACAAGCATAACATATTTACATTAAGCAGACCTCAGTGCAAGAAAATACCTTAATAACACTGCAAGAGAGAAGGGACAACTTAAACATTACAAGGTGTAAAACAAGTCAAAGTTATTTACATTAAGCAGACCTCAGTGCAAGAAAATACCTTACTAACACTGCAAGAGAGAAAGGACAACTTAAACATTACAGGGTGTAAAACAAGCATAACATATTTACATTAAGCAGACCTCAGTGCAAGAAAATACCTTAATAACACTGCAAGAGAGAAAGGACAACTTAAACATTACAGGGTGTAAAAACAAGCATAACATATTTACATTAAGCAGACCTCAGTGCAAGAAAATACCTTAATAACACTGCAAGAGAGAAGGACAACTTAAACATTACAGGGTGTAAAACAAGCATAACATATTTACATTAAGCAGACCTCAGTGCAAGAAAATACCTTAATAACACTGCAAGAGAGAAGGGACAACTTAAACATTACAGGGTGTAAAAACAAGCATAACATATTTACATTAAGCAGACCTCAGTGCAAGAAAATACCTTAATAACACTGCAAGAGAGAAGGGACAACTTAAACATTACAGGGTGTAAAACAAGCATAACATATTTACATTAAGCAGACCTCAGTGCAAGAAAATACCTTAATAACACTGCAAGAGAGAAAGGACAACTTAAACATTACAGGGTGTAAAAACAAGCATAACATATTTACATTAAGCAGACCTCAGTGCAAGAAAATACCTTAATAACACTGCAAGAGAGAAAGGACAACTTAAACATTACAGGGTGTAAAACAAGCATAACATATTTACATTAAGCAGACCTCAGTGCAAGAAAATACCTTAATAACACTGCAAGAGAGAAGGGACAACTTAAACATTACAGGGTGTAAAACAAGTCAAAGTTATTTACATTAAGCAGACCTCAGTGCAAGAAAATACCTTAATAACACTGCAAGAGAGAAGGGACAACTTAAACATTACAGGGTGTAAAAACAAGCATAACATATTTACATTAAGCAGACCTCAGTGCAAGAAAATACCTTAATAACACTGCAAGAGAGAAGGGACAACTTAAACATTACAAGGTGTAAAACAAGTCATAACATATTTACATTAAGCAGACCTCAGTGCAAGAAAATACCTTACTAACACTGCAAGAGAGAAGGACAACTTAAACATTACAGGGTGTAAAAACAAGTCAAAGTTATTTACATTAAGCAGACCTCAGTGCAAGAAAATACCTTAATAACACTGCAAGAGAGAAGGGACAACTTAAACATTACAAGGGTGTAAAACAAGCATAACATATTTACATTAAGCAGACCTCAGTGCAAGAAAATACCTTAATAACACTGCAAGAGAGAAAGGACAACTTAAACATTACAAGGTGTAAAAACAAGCATAACATATTTACATTAAGCAGACCTCAGTGCAAGAAAATACCTTAATAACACTGCAAGAGAGAAGGGACAACTTAAACATTACAAGGTGTAAAAACAAGTCAAAGTTATTTACATTAAGCAGACCTCAGTGCAAGAAAATACCTTACTAACACTGCAAGAGAGAAAGGACAACTTAAACATTACAAGGTGTAAAAACAAGCATAACATATTTACATTAAGCAGACCTCAGTGCAAGAAAATACCTTAATAACACTGCAAGAGAGAAAGGACAACTTAAACATTACAAGGTGTAAAAACAAGCATAACATATTTACATTAAGCAGACCTCAGTGCAAGAAAATACCTTAATAACACTGCAAGAGAGAAGGGACAACTTAAACATTACAGGGTGTAAAAACAAGCATAACATATTTACATTAAGCAGACCTCAGTGCAAGAAAATACCTTACTAACACTGCAAGAGAGAAAGGACAACTTAAACATTACAGGGTGTAAAACAAGCATAACATATTTACATTAAGCAGACCTCAGTGCAAGAAAATACCTTAATAACACTGCAAGAGAGAAGGGACAACTTAAACATTACAAGGTGTAAAAACAAGCATAACATATTTACATTAAGCAGACCTCAGTGCAAGAAAATACCTTAATAACACTGCAAGAGAGAAGGGACAACTTAAACATTACAAGGTGTAAAAACAAGTCAAAGTTATTTACATTAAGCAGACCTCAGTGCAAGAAAATACCTTACTAACACTGCAAGAGAGAAAGGACAACTTAAACATTACAGGGTGTAAAAACAAGCATAACATATTTACATTAAGCAGACCTCAGTGCAAGAAAATACCTTACTAACACTGCAAGAGAGAAAGGACAACTTAAACATTACAGGGTGTAAAAACAAGCATAACATATTTACATTAAGCAGACCTCAGTGCAAGAAAATACCTTAATAACACTGCAAGAGAGAAGGGACAACTTAAACATTACAGGGTGTAAAAACAAGCATAACATATTTACATTAAGCAGACCTCAGTGCAAGAAAATACCTTAATAACACTGCAAGAGAGAAAGGACAACTTAAACATTACAGGGTAAAAAACAAGCAAACATATTTACATTAAGCAGACCTCAGTGCAAGAAAAAACCTTAATAACACTGCAAGAGAGAAGGACAACTTAAACATTACAGGGTGTAAAAACAAGCATAACATATTTACATTAAGCAGACCTCAGTGCAAGAAAATACCTTAATAACACTGCAAGAGAGAAGGGACAACTTAAACATTACAGGGTGTAAAAACAAGCATAACATATTTACATTAAGCAGACCTCAGTGCAAGAAAATACCTTAATAACACTGCAAGAGAGAAGGGACAACTTAAACATTACAAGGTGTAAAACAAGCATAACATATTTACATTAAGCAGACCTCAGTGCAAGAAAATACCTTAATAACACTGCAAGAGAGAAAGGACAACTTAAACATTACAGGGTGTAAAAACAAGCATAACATATTTACATTAAGCAGACCTCAGTGCAAGAAAATACCTTAATAACACTGCAAGAGAGAAGGGACAACTTAAACATTACAGGGTGTAAAAAAACAAGCATAACATATTTACATTAAGCAGACCTCAGTGCAAGAAAATACCTTAATAACACTGCAAGAGAGAAGGGACAACTTAAACATTACAAGGTGTAAAAACAAGCATAACATATTTACATTAAGCAGACCTCAGTGCAAGAAAATACCTTAATAACACTGCAAGAGAGAAAGGACAACAAACATTACAGGGTGTAAAAACAAGCATAACATATTTACATTAAGCAGACCTCAGTGCAAGAAAATACCTTACTAACACTGCAAGAGAGAAAGGACAACTTAAACATTACAGGGTGTAAAACAAGCATAACATATTTACATTAAGCAGACCTCAGTGCAAGAAAATACCTTAATAACACTGCAAGAGAGAAGGGACAACTTAAACATTACAGGGTGTAAAAACAAGCATAACATATTTACATTAAGCAGACCTCAGTGCAAGAAAATACCTTAATAACACTGCAAGAGAGAAGGGACAACTTAAACATTACAAGGTGTAAAAACAAGTCAAAGTTATTTACATTAAGCAGACCTCAGTGCAAGAAAATACCTTACTAACACTGCAAGAGAGAAAGGACAACTTAAACATTACAGGGTGTAAAAACAAGCATAACATATTTACATTAAGCAGACCTCAGTGCAAGAAAATACCTTAATAACACTGCAAGAGAGAAGGACAACTTAAACATTACAGGGTGTAAAAACAAGCATAACATATTTACATTAAGCAGACCTCAGTGCAAGAAAATACCTTAATAACACTGCAAGAGAGAAGGGACAACTTAAACATTACAAGGTGTAAAAACAAGTCAAAGTTATTTACATTAAGCAGACCTCAGTGCAAGAAAATACCTTACTAACACTGCAAGAGAGAAAGGACAACTTAAACATTACAGGGTGTAAAAACAAGCATAACATATTTACATTAAGCAGACCTCAGTGCAAGAAAATACCTTAATAACACTGCAAGAGAGAAGGGACAACTTAAACATTACAGGGTGTAAAAACAAGCATAACATATTTACATTAAGCAGACCTCAGTGCAAGAAAATACCTTAATAACACTGCAAGAGAGAAGGGACAACTTAAACATTACAGGGTGTAAAAACAAGCATAACATATTTACATTAAGCAGACCTCAGTGCAAGAAAATACCTTAATAACACTGCAAGAGAGAAAGGACAACTTAAACATTACAAGGTGTAAAACAAGTCAAAGTTATTTACATTAAGCAGACCTCAGTGCAAGAAAATACCTTAATAACACTGCAAGAGAGAAGGGACAACTTAAACATTACAGGGTGTAAAAACAAGCATAACATATTTACATTAAGCAGACCTCAGTGCAAGAAAATACCTTAATAACACTGCAAGAGAGAAGGGACAACTTAAACATTACAAGGTGTAAAACAAGTCATAACATATTTACATTAAGCAGACCTCAGTGCAAGAAAATACCTTAATAACACTGCAAGAGAGAAGGGACAACTTAAACATTACAGGTGTAAAAACAAGTCAAAGTTATTTACATTAAGCAGACCTCAGTGCAAGAAAATACCTTAATAACACTGCAGAGAGAAGGACAACTTAAACATTACAGGGTGTAAAAACAAGCATAACATATTTACATTAAGCAGACCTCAGTGCAAGAAAATACCTTAACAACACTGAAAGAGAGAAAGGACAACTTAAACATTACAGGGTGTAAAAACAAGCATAACATATTTACATTAAGCAGACCTCAGTGCAAGAAAATACCTTAATAACACTGCAAGAGAGAAGGAACAACTTAAACATTACAGGGTGTAAAACAAGTCAAAGTTATTTACATTAAGCAGACCTCAGTGCAAGAAAATACCTTAATAACACTGCAAGAGAGAAGGGACAACTTAAACATTACAGGGTGTAAAAACAAGCACAACATATTTACATTAAGCAGACCTCAGTGCAAGAAAATACCTTGCTAACACTGCAAGAGAGAAAGGACAACTTAAACATTACAAGGTGTAAAAACAAGCATAACATATTTACATTAAGCAGACCTCAGTGCAAGAAAATACCTTAATAACACTGCAAGAGAGAAAGGACAACTTAAACATTACAAGGTGTAAAAACAAGCATAACATATTTACATTAAGCAGACCTCAGTGCAAGAAAATACCTTAATAACACTGCAAGAGAGAAAGGACAACTTAAACATTACAGGGTGTAAAAACAAGCATAACATATTTACATTAAGCAGACCTCAGTGCAAGAAAATACCTTACTAACACTGCAAGAGAGAAGGACAACTTAAACATTACAAGGTGTAAAAACAAGCATAACATATTTACATTAAGCAGACCTCAGTGCAAGAAAATACCTTAATAACACTGCAAGAGAGAAAGGACAACTTAAACATTACAAGGTGTAAAAACAAGCATAACATATTTACATTAAGCAGACCTCAGTGCAAGAAAATACCTTAATAACACTGCAAGAGAGAAAGGACAACTTAAACATTACAAGGTGTAAAAACAAGCATAACATATTTACATTAAGCAGACCTCAGTGCAAGAAAATACCTTAATAACACTGCAAGAGAGAAGGGACAACTTAAACATTACAGGGTGTAAAACAAGCATAACATATTTACATTAAGCAGACCTCAGTGCAAGAAAATACCTTAACACACTGCAAGAGAGAAGGGACAACTTAAACATTACAGGGTGTAAAAACAAGCATAACATATTTACATTAAGCAGACCTCAGTGCAAGAAAATACCTTAATAACACTGCAAGAGAGAAGGGACAACTTAAACATTACAGGGTGTAAAACAAGCATAACATATTTACATTAAGCAGACCTCAGTGCAAGAAAATACCTTAATAACACTGCAAGAGAGAAGGGACAACTTAAACATTACAGGGTGTAAAAACAAGCATAACATATTTACATTAAGCAGACCTCAGTGCAAGAAAATACCTTAATAACACTGCAAGAGAGAAGGGACAACTTAAACATTACAGGGTGTAAAAACAAGCATAACATATTTACATTAAGCAGACCTCAGTGCAAGAAAATACCTTAATAACACTGCAAGAGAGAAGGGACAACTTAAACATTACAGGGTGTAAAAACAAGCATAACATATTTACATTAAGCAGACCTCAGTGCAAGAAAAACCTTAATAACACTGCAAGAGAGAAGGACAACTTAAACATTACAGGGTGTAAAACAAGCATAACATATTTACATTAAGCAGACCTCAGTGCAAGAAAATACCTTAATAACACTGCAAGAGAGAAGGGACAACTTAAACATTACAAGGTGTAAAAACAAGCATAACATATTTACATTAAGCAGACCTCAGTGCAAGAAAATACCTTAATAACACTGCAAGAGAGAAAGGACAACTTAAACATTACAGGGTGTAAAAACAAGCATAACATATTTACATTAAGCAGACCTCAGTGCAAGAAAATACCTTAATAACACTGCAAGAGAGAAGGGACAACTTAAACATTACAAGGTGTAAAAACAAGCATAACATATTTACATTAAGCAGACCTCAGTGCAAGAAAATACCTTAATAACACTGCAAGAGAGAAAGGACAACTTAAACATTACAGGTGTAAAACAAGCATAACATATTTACATTAAGCAGACCTCAGTGCAAGAAAATACCTTAATAACACTGCAAGAGAGAAAGGACAACTTAAACATTACAAGGTGTAAAAACAAGCATAACATATTTACATTAAGCAGACCTCAGTGCAAGAAAATACCTTAATAACACTGCAAGAGAGAAGGGACAACTTAAACATTACAGGGTGTAAAAAACAAGCATAACATATTTACATTAAGCAGACCTCAGTGCAAGAAAATACCTTAATAACACTGCAAGAGAGAAGGGACAACTTAAACATTACAGGGTGTAAAACAAGCATAACATATTTACATTAAGCAGACCTCAGTGCAAGAAAATACCTTAATAACACTGCAAGAGAGAAGGGACAACTTAAACATTACAGGGTGTAAAAACAAGCATAACATATTTACATTAAGCAGACCTCAGTGCAAGAAAATACCTTAATAACACTGCAAGAGAGAAGGGACAACTTAAACATTACAGGGTGTAAAACAAGCATAACATATTTACATTAAGCAGACCTCAGTGCAAGAAAATACCTTAATAACACTGCAAGAGAGAAGGAACAACTTAAACATTACAGGGTGTGTAAAAACAAGCATAACATATTTACATTAAGCAGACCTCAGTGCAAGAAAATACCTTAATAACACTGCAAGAGAGAAGGGACAACTTAAACATTACAGGGTGTAAAAACAAGCATAACATATTTACATTAAGCAGACCTCAGTGCAAGAAAATACCTTAATAACACTGCAAGAGAGAAGGGACAACTTAAACATTACAGGGTGTAAAAACAAGCATAACATATTTACATTAAGCAGACCTCAGTGCAAGAAAATACCTTAATAACACTGCAAGAGAGAAGGGACAACTTAAACATTACAAGGTGTAAAAACAAGCATAACATATTTACATTAAGCAGACCTCAGTGCAAGAAAATACCTTAATAACACTGCAAGAGAGAAGGAACAACTTAAACATTACAGGGTGTAAAACAAGTCAAAGTTATTTACATTAAGCAGACCTCAGTGCAAGAAAATACCTTAATAACACTGCAAGAGAGAAAGGACAACTTAAACATTACAGGGTGTAAAACAAGCATAACATATTTACATTAAGCAGACCTCAGTGCAAGAAAATACCTTAATAACACTGCAAGAGAGAAAGGACAACTTAAACATTACAAGGTGTAAAAACAAGCATAACATATTTACATTAAGCAGACCTCAGTGCAAGAAAATACCTTAATAACACTGCAAGAGAGAAAGGACAACTTAAACATTACAAGGTGTAAAACAAGCATAACATATTTACATTAAGCAGACCTCAGTGCAAGAAAAACCTTAATAACACTGCAAGAGAGAAGGGACAACTTAAACATTACAGGGTGTAAAACAAGCATAACATATTTACATTAAGCAGACCTCAGTGCAAGAAAATACCTTAATAACACTGCAAGAGAGAAGGGACAACTTAAACATTACAGGGTGTAAAAACAAGCATAACATATTTACATTAAGCAGACCTCGCTGCAAGAAAATACCTTAATAACACTGCAAGAGAGAAAGGACAACTTAAACATTACAGGGTGTAAAAACAAGTCAAAGTTATTTACATTAAGCAGACCTCAGTGCAAGAAAATACCTTAATAACACTGCAAGAGAGAAGGGACAACTTAAACATTACAGGGTGTAAAAACAAGCATAACATATTTACATTAAGCAGACCTCAGTGCAAGAAAAACCTTAATAACACTGCAAGAGAGAAGGACAACTTAAACATTACAGGGTGTAAAAACAAGCATAACATATTTACATTAAGCAGACCTCAGTGCAAGAAAATACCTTAATAACACTGCAAGAGAGAAAGGACAACTTAAACATTACAAGGTGTAAAACAAGCATAACATATTTACATTAAGCAGACCTCAGTGCAAGAAAATACCTTAATAACACTGCAAGAGAGAAAGGACAACTTAAACATTACAAGGTGTAAAAACAAGCATAACATATTTACATTAAGCAGACCTCAGTGCAAGAAAATACCTTAATAACACTGCAAGAGAGAAGGGACAACTTAAACATTACAAGGTGTAAAAACAAGCATAACATATTTACATTAAGCAGACCTCAGTGCAAGAAAATACCTTAATAACACTGCAAGAGAGAAAGGACAACTTAAACATTACAAGGTGTAAAAACAAGTCAAAGTTATTTACATTAAGCAGACCTCAGTGCAAGAAAATACCTTAATAACACTGCAAGAGAGAAAGGACAACTTAAACATTACAGGGTGTAAAAACAAGCATAACATATTTACATTAAGCAGACCTCAGTGCAAGAAAATACCTTACCAACACTGCAAGAGAAGGGACAACTTAAACATTACAGGGTGTAAAACAAGCATAACATATTTACATTAAGCAGACCTCAGTGCAAGAAAATACCTTAATAACACTGCAAGAGAGAAAGGACAACTTAAACATTACAAGGTGTAAAACAAGCATAACATATTTACATTAAGCAGACCTCAGTGCAAGAAAATACCTTAATAACACTGCAAGAGAGAAGGGACAACTTAAACATTACAGGGTGTAAAAACAAGCATAACATATTTACATTAAGCAGACCTCAGTGCAAGAAAATACCTTAATAACACTGCAAGAGAGAAGGGACAACTTAAACATTACAGGGTGTAAAAAAACAAGCATAACATATTTACATTAAGCAGACCTCAGTGCAAGAAAAAACCTTAATAACACTGCAAGAGAGAAGGGACAACTTAAACATTACAGGGTGTAAAACAAGCATAACATATTTACATTAAGCAGACCTCAGTGCAAGAAAATACCTTAATAACACTGCAAGAGAGAAAGGACAACTTAAACATTACAAGGTGTAAAAACAAGCATAACATATTTACATTAAGCAGACCTCAGTGCAAGAAAATACCTTAATAACACTGCAAGAGAGAAGGGACAACTTAAACATTACAGGGTGTAAAAACAAGCATAACATATTTACATTAAGCAGACCTCAGTGCAAGAAAATACCTTAATAACACTGCAAGAGAGAAGGGACAACTTAAACATTACAGGGTGTAAAAACAAGCATAACATATTTACATTAAGCAGACCTCAGTGCAAGAAAATACCTTAATAACACTGCAAGAGAGAAGGGACAACTTAAACATTACAGGGTGTAAAAACAAGCATAACATATTTACATTAAGCAGACCTCAGTGCAAGAAAATACCTTAATAACACTGCAAGAGAGAAGGGACAACTTAAACATTACAGGGTGTAAAACAAGCATAACATATTTACATTAAGCAGACCTCAGTGCAAGAAAATACCTTAATAACACTGCAAGAGAGAAGGAACAACTTAAACATTACAGGGTGTAAAAACAAGTCAAAGTTATTTACATTAAGCAGACCTCAGTGCAAGAAAATACCTTAATAACACTGCAAGAGAGAAGGAACAACTTAAACATTACAGGGTGTAAAAACAAGTCAAAGTTATTTACATTAAGCAGACCTCAGTGCAAGAAAATACCTTAATAACACTGCAAGAGAGAAGGGACAACTTAAACATTACAGGGTGTAAAAACAAGCACAACATATTTACATTAAGCAGACCTCAGTGCAAGAAAATACCTTGCTAACACTGCAAGAGAGAAAGGACAACTTAAACATTACAAGGTGTAAAACAAGCATAACATATTTACATTAAGCAGACCTCAGTGCAAGAAAATACCTTAATAACACTGCAAGAGAGAAAGGACAACTTAAACATTACAGGGTGTAAAAACAAGCATAACATATTTACATTAAGCAGACCTCAGTGCAAGAAAATACCTTGCTAACACTGCAAGAGAGAAGGGAACACTTAAACATTACAAGGTGTAAAAACAAGCATAACATATTTACATTAAGCAGACCTCAGTGCAAGAAAATACCTTAATAACACTGCAAGAGAGAAAGGACAACTTAAACATTACAAGGTGTAAAACAAGTCAAATAGTTATTTACATTAAGCAGACCTCAGTGCAAGAAAATACCTTACTAACACTGCAAGAGAGAAAGGACAACTTAAACATTACAGGGTGTAAAAACAAGCATAACATATTTACATTAAGCAGACCTCAGTGCAAGAAAATACCTTAATAACACTGCAAGAGAGAAGGGACAACTTAAACATTACAGGGTGTAAAAACAAGCATAACATATTTACATTAAGCAGACCTCAGTGCAAGAAAATACCTTAATAACACTGCAAGAGAGAAGGGACAACTTAAACATTACAGGGTGTAAAAACAAGCATAACATATTTACATTAAGCAGACCTCGCTGCAAGAAAATACCTTAATAACACTGCAAGAGAGAAAGGACAACTTAAACATTACAAGGTGTAAAAACAAGCATAACATATTTACATTAAGCAGACCTCAGTGCAAGAAAATACCTTAATAACACTGCAAGAGAGAAAGGACAACTTAAACATTACAGGGTGTAAAACAAGCATAACATATTTACATTAAGCAGACCTCAGTGCAAGAAAATACCTTAATAACACTGCAAGAGAGAAGGGACAACTTAAACATTACAGGGTGTAAAAACAAGCATAACATATTTACATTAAGCAGACCTCAGTGCAAGAAAATACCTTAATAACACTGCAAGAGAGAAGGGACAACTTAAACATTACAGGGTGTAAAAACAAGCATAACATATTTACATTAAGCAGACCTCAGTGCAAGAAAATACCTTAATAACACTGCAAGAGAGAAGGGACAACTTAAACATTACAGGGTGTAAAACAAGCATAACATATTTACATTAAGCAGACCTCAGTGCAAGAAAATACCTTAATAACACTGCAAGAGAAGGGACAACTTAAACATTACAGGGTGTAAAAACAAGCATAACATATTTACATTAAGCAGACCTCAGTGCAAGAAAATACCTTAATAACACTGCAAGAGAGAAGGGACAACTTAAACATTACAGGGTGTAAAAACAAGCATAACATATTTACATTAAGCAGACCTCAGTGCAAGAAAATACCTTAATAACACTGCAAGAGAGAAGGAACAACTTAAACATTACAGGGTGTAAAAACAAGTCAAAGTTATTTACATTAAGCAGACCTCAGTGCAAGAAAATACCTTAATAACACTGCAAGAGAGAAGGAACAACTTAAACATTACAGGGTGTAAAACAAGTCAAAGTTATTTACATTAAGCAGACCTCAGTGCAAGAAAATACCTTAATAACACTGCAAGAGAGAAAGGACAACTTAAACATTACAGGGTGTAAAAACAAGCATAACATATTTACATTAAGCAGACCTCAGTGCAAGAAAATACCTTAATAACACTGCAAGAGAGAAAGGACAACTTAAACATTACAAGGTGTAAAAACAAGCATAACATATTTACATTAAGCAGACCTCAGTGCAAGAAAATACCTTAATAACACTGCAAGAGAGAAGGGACAACTTAAACATTACAAGGTGTAAAACAAGCATAACATATTTACATTAAGCAGACCTCAGCTGCAAGAAAATACCTTAATAACACTGCAAGAGAGAAAGGACAACTTAAACATTACAGGGTGTAAAAACAAGCATAACATATTTACATTAAGCAGACCTCAGTGCAAGAAAATACCTTAATAACACTGCAAGAGAGAAAGGACAACTTAAACATTACAAGGTGTAAAAACAAGCATAACATATTTACATTAAGCAGACCCAGTGCAAGAAAATACCTTAATAACACTGCAAGAGAGAAAGGACAACTTAAACATTACAAGGTGTAAAAACAAGCATAACATATTTACATTAAGCAGACCTCAGTGCAAGAAAATACCTTAATAACACTGCAAGAGAGAAGGGACAACTTAAACATTACAAGGTGTAAAAACAAGCATAACATATTTACATTAAGCAGACCTCAGCTGCAAGAAAATACCTTAATAACACTGCAAGAGAGAAAGGACAACTTAAACATTACAGGGTGTAAAACAAGCATAACATATTTACATTAAGCAGACCTCAGTGCAAGAAAATACCTTACCAACACTGCAAGAGAGAAAGGACAACTTAAACATTACAGGGTGTAAAAACAAGCATAACATATTTACATTAAGCAGACCTCAGTGCAAGAAAATACCTTAATAACACTGCAAGAGAGAAAGGACAACTTAAACATTACAGGGTGTAAAAACAAGCATAACATATTTACATTAAGCAGACCTCAGTGCAAGAAAATACCTTAATAACACTGCAAGAGAGAAGGGACAACTTAAACATTACAGGGTGTAAAACAAGCATAACATATTTACATTAAGCAGACCTCAGTGCAAGAAAATACCTTAATAACACTGCAAGAGAGAAGGGACAACTTAAACATTACAGGGTGTAAAAACAAGTCAAAGTTATTTACATTAAGCAGACCTCAGTGCAAGAAAATACCTTAATAACACTGCAAGAGAGAAGGGACAACTTAAACATTACACAGGGTGTAAAAACAAGCATAACATATTTACATTAAGCAGACCTCAGTGCAAGAAAATACCTTAATAACACTGCAAGAGAGAAGGGACAACTTAAACATTACAGGGTGTAAAACAAGCATAACATATTTACATTAAGCAGACCTCAGTGCAAGAAAATACCTTAATAACACTGCAAGAGAGAAGGGACAACTTAAACATTACAGGTGTAAAACAAGCATAACATATTTACATTAAGCAGACCTCAGTGCAAGAAAATACCTTAATAACACTGCAAGAGAAAGGACAACTTAAACATTACAAGGTGTAAAAAACAAGCATAACATATTTACATTAAGCAGACCTCAGTGCAAGAAAATACCTTAATAACACTGCAAGAGAGAAGGGACAACTTAAACATTACAGGGTGTAAAACAAGCATAACATATTTACATTAAGCAGACCTCAGTGCAAGAAAATACCTTAATAACACTGCAAGAGAGAAGGGACAACTTAAACATTACAGGGTGTAAAAACAAGCATAACATATTTACATTAAGCAGACCTCAGTGCAAGAAAATACCTTAATAACACTGCAAGAGAGAAGGGACAACTTAAACATTACAGGGTGTAAAAAACAAGCATAACATATTTACATTAAGCAGAGCTCAGTGCAAGAAAATACCTTAATAACACTGCAAGAGAGAAGGGACAACTTAAACATTACAGGGTGTAAAAACAAGCATAACATATTTACATTAAGCAGACCTCAGTGCAAGAAAATACCTTAATAACACTGCAAGAGAGAAGGAACAACTTAAACATTACAGGGTGTAAAAACAATTCAAAGTTAATTACATTAAGCAGACCTCAGTGCAAGAAAATACCTTAATAACACTGCAGGAGAGAAGGGACAACTTAAACATTACAGGGTGTAAAAACAAGCATAACATATTTACATTAAGCAGACCTCAGTGCAAGAAAATACCTTACCAACACTGCAAGAGAGAAAGGACAACTTAAACATTACAGGGTGTAAAAACAAGCATAACATATTTACATTAAGCAGACCTCAGTGCAAGAAAATACCTTGCTAACACTGCAAGAGAGAAGGACAACTTAAACATTACAAGTTGTAAAACAAGCATAACATATTTACATTAAGCAGACCTCAGTGCAAGAAAATACCTTAATAACACTGCAAGAGAGAAAGGACAACTTAAACATTACAAGGTGTAAAAACAAGTCAAAGTTATTTACATTAAGCAGACCTCAGTGCAAGAAAATACCTTACTAACACTGCAAGAGAGAAAGGACAACTTAAACATTACAAGGTGTAAAACAAGCATAACATATTTACATTAAGCAGACCTCAGTGCAAGAAAATACCTTAATAACACTGCAAGAGAGAAGGGACAACTTAAACATTACAGGGTGTAAAAACAAGCATAACATATTTACATTAAGCAGACCTCAGTGCAAGAAAATACCTTAATAACACTGCAAGAGAGAAGGGACAACTTAAACATTACAGGGTGTAAAAACAAGCATAACATATTTACATTAAGCAGACCTCAGTGCAAGAAAATACCTTAATAACACTGCAAGAGAGAAGGGACAACTTAAACATTACAGGGTGTAAAAACAAGCATAACATATTTACATTAAGCAGACCTCAGTGCAAGAAAATACCTTAATAACACTGCAAGAGAGAAGGGACAACTTAAACATTACAGGGTGTAAAAACAAGCATAACATATTTACATTAAGCAGACCTCAGTGCAAGAAAATACCTTAATAACACTGCAAGAGAGAAGGGACAACTTAAACATTACAGGTGTAAAAACAAGCATAACATATTTACATTAAGCAGACCTCAGTGCAAGAAAATACCTTAATAACACTGCAAGAGAGAAAGGACAACTTAAACATCACAGGGTGTAAAACAAGCATAACATATTTACATTAAGCAGACCTCAGTGCAAGAAAATACCTTAATAACACTGCAAGAGAGAAAGGACAACTTAAACATTACAAGGTGTAAAAACAAGGATAACATATTTACATTAAGCAGACCTCAGTGCAAGAAAATACCTTACCAAACACTGCAAGAGAAAGGACAACTTAAACATCACAGGGTGTAAAAACAAGCATAACATATTTACATTAAGCAGACCTCAGTGCAAGAAAATACCTTAATAACACTGCAAGAGAGAAAGGACAACTTAAACATTACAGGGTGTAAAAACAAGCATAACATATTTACATTAAGCAGACCTCAGTGCAAAAAAATACCTTACCAACACTGCAAGAGAGAAAGGACAACTTAAACATTACAGGTGTAAAAACAAGCATAACATATTTACATTAAGCAGACCTCAGTGCAAGAAAATACCTTACCAACACTGCAAGAGAGAAAGGACAACTTAAACATTACAAGGTGTAAAAACAAGCATAACATATTTACATTAAGCAGACCTCAGTGCAAGAAAATACCTTAATAACACTGCAAGAGAGAAGGGACAACTTAAACATTACAAGGTGTAAAACAAGCATAACATATTTACATTAAGCAGACCTCAGTGCAAGAAAATACCTTAATAACACTGCAAGAGAGAAGGGACAACTTAAACATTACAAGGTGTAAAACAAGCATGACACATTTACATTAAGCAGACCTCAGTGCAAGAAAAACATTACCAACACTGCAAGAGAGAAAGGACAACTTAAACATTACAAGGTGTAAAAACAAGCATAACATATTTACATTAAGCAGACCTCAGTGCAAGAAAATACCTTAATAACACTGCAAGAGAGAAGGGACAACTTAAACATTACAAGGTGTAAAAACAAGCATGACACATTTACATTAAGCAGACCTCAGTGCAAGAAAAAACATTACCAACACTGCAAGAGAGAAGGGACAACTTAAACATTACAAGGTGTAAACACAAGTCAAAGATATTTACATTAAGCAGACCTCAGTGCAAGAAAATACCTTAATAACACTGCAAGAGAGAAAGGACAACTTAAACATTACAGGGTGTAAAAACAAGTCAAAGATATTTACATTAAGCAGACCTCAGTGCAAGAAAATACCTTACCAACACTGCAAGAGAGAAAGGACAACTTAAACATTACAGGGTGTAAAAACAAGCATAACATATTTACATTAAGCAGACCTCAGTGCAAGAAAAAACGTTACCAACACTGCGAGAGAGAAAGGACAACTTAAACATTACAGGGTGTAAAAACAAGCATAACATATTTACATTAAGCAGACCTCAGTGCAAGAAAAAACGTTACCAACACTGCAAGAGAGAAGGAACAACTTAAACATTACAAGGTGTAAAAACAAGCATAACATATTTACATTAAGCAGACCTCAGTGCAAGAAAATACCTTAATAACACTGCAAGAGAGAAGGGACAACTTAAACATTACAAGGTGTAAAAACAAGCATGACACATTTACATTAAGCAGACCTCAGTGCAAGAAAAAAATATTACCAACACTGCAAGAGAGAAAGGACAACTTAAACATTACAGGGTGTAAAAACAAGCACAACATATTTACATTAAGCAGACCTCAGTGCAAGAAAATACCTTAATAACACTGCAAGAGAGAAGGGACAACTTAAACATTACAGGGTGTAAAAACAAGTCAAAGATATTTACATTAAGCAGACCTCAGTGCAAGAAAAAACATTACCAACACTGCAAGAGAGAAGGGACAACTTAAACATTACAAGGTGTAAAAACAAGTCAAAGATATTTACATTAAGCAGACCTCAGTGCAAGAAAATACCTTAATAACACTGCAAGAGAGAAAGGACAACTTAAACATTACAAGGTGTAAAAACAAGCATGACACATTTACATTAAGCAGACCTCAGTGC
Source organism: Oreochromis aureus (assembly GCF_013358895.1). Lineage (NCBI taxonomy): Eukaryota > Metazoa > Chordata > Actinopteri > Cichliformes > Cichlidae > Oreochromis > Oreochromis aureus. The sequence goes on along the minus strand of NC_052956.1, from coordinate 22,306,341 downwards.
AAGAAAATACCTTACCAACACTGCAAGAGAGAAGGAACAACTTAAACATTACAAGGTGTAAAAACAAGCATAACATATTTACATTAAGCAGACCTCAGTGCAAGAAAAAACCTTACCAACACCGCAAGAGAGAAAGGACAACTTAAACATTACAAGGTGTAAAAACAAGCATAACATATTTACATTAAGCAGACCTCAGTGCAAGAAAAAAAACCTTACCAACACTGCAAGAGAGAAAGGACAACTTAAACATTACAGGGTGTAAAACAAGCATAACATATTTACATTAAGCAGACCTCAGTGCAAGAAAATACCTTACCAACACCGCAAGAGAGAAAGGACAACTTAAACATTACAGGGTGTAAAAACAAGCATAACATATTTACATTAAGCAGACCTCAGTGCAAGAAAATACCTTACCAACACCGCAAGAGAGAAAGGACAACTTAAACATTACAAGGTGTAAAAACAAGTCAAAGATATTTACATTAAGAAGACCTCAGTGCAAGAAAATACCTTAATAACACTGCAAGAGAGAAGGGACAACTTAAACATTACAGGGTGTAAAAACAAGTCAAAGATATTTACATTAAGCAGACCTCAGTGCAAGAAAATACCTTAATAACACCGCAAGAGAGAAGGGACAACTTAAACATTACAAGGTGTAAAAACAAGTCAAAGATATTTACATTAAGAAGACCTCAGTGCAAGAAAATACCTTACCAACACCGCAAGAGAGAAGGGACAACTTAAACATTACAAGGTGTAAAAACAAGTCAAAGATATTTACATTAAGAAGACCTCAGTGCAAGAAAATACCTTAATAACACTGCAAGAGAGAAGGGACAACTTAAACATTACAGGGTGTAAAAACAAGTCAAAGATATTTACATTAAGCAGACCTCAGTGCAAGAAAAAACATTACCAACACCGCAAGAGAGAAAGGACAACTTAAACATTACAGGGTGTAAAAACAAGCATAACATATTTACATTAAGCAGACCTCAGTGCAAGAAAATACCTTACCAACACCGCAAGAGAGAAAGGACAACTTAAACATTACAGGGTGTAAAAACAAGCATAACATATTTACATTAAGCAGACCTCAGTGCAAGAAAATACCTTACCAACACCGCAAGAAAGAAAGGACAACTTAAACATTACAGGGTGTAAAAACAAGCATAACATATTTACATTAAGAAGACCTCAGTGCAAGAAAATACCTTAATAACACTGCAAGAGAGAAAGGACAACTTAAACATTACAGGGTGTAAAAACAAGTCAAAGATATTTACATTAAGCAGACCTCAGTGCAAGAAAATACCTTAATAACACTGCAAGAGAGAAGGGACAACTTAAACATTACAAGGTGTAAAAACAAGCATGACATATTTACATTAAGCAGACCTCAGTGCAAGAAAAAACATTACCAACACCGCAAGAGAGAAAGGACAACTTAAACATTACAGGGTGTAAAAACAAGCATAACATATTTACATTAAGCAGACCTCAGTGCAAGAAAATACCTTACCAACACGCAAGAGAGAAAGGACAACTTAAACATTACAGGGTGTAAAACAAGCATAACATATTTACATTAAGCAGACCTCAGTGCAAGAAAATACCTTAATAACACTGCAAGAGAGAAGGGACAACTTAAACATTACAGGGTGTAAAAACAAGCATAACATATTTACATTAAGCAGACCTCAGTGCAAGAAAATACCTTACCAACACCGCAAGAGAGAAAGGACAACTTAAACATTACAGGGTGTAAAAACAAGCATAACATATTTACATTAAGCAGACCTCGCTGCAAGAAAATACCTTAATAACACTGCAAGAGAGAAAGGACAACTTAAACATTACAGGGTGTAAAAACAAGCATAACATATTTACATTAAGCAGACCTCAGTGCAAGAAAATACCTTAATAACACTGCAAGAGAGAAGGGACAACTTAAACATTACAGGGTGTAAAAACAAGCATAACATATTTACATTAAGCAGACCTCAGTGCAAGAAAATACCTTAATAACACTGCAAGAGAGAAGGAACAACTTAAACATTACAGGGTGTAAAAACAAGTCAAAGTTATTTACATTAAGCAGACCTCAGTGCAAGAAAATACCTTAATAACACTGCAGGAGAGAAGGGACAACTTAAACATTACAAGGTGTAAAAACAAGCATAACATATTTACATTAAGCAGACCTCAGTGCAAGAAAAACCTTAATAACACTGCAAGAGAGAAGGAACAACTTAAACATTACAGGGTGTAAAAACAAGCATAACATATTTACATTAAGCAGACCTCGCTGCAAGAAAATACCTTAATAACACTGCAAGAGAGAAAGGACAACTTAAACATTACAAGGTGTAAAAACAAGCATAACATATTTACATTAAGCAGACCTCAGTGCAAGAAAATACCTTAATAACACTGCAAGAGAGAAGGGACAACTTAAACATTACAAGGTGTAAAAACAAGCATAACATATTTACATTAAGCAGACCTCAGTGCAAGAAAATACCTTAATAACACTGCAAGAGAGAAAGGACAACTTAAACATTACAAGGTGTAAAAACAAGCATAACATATTTACATTAAGCAGACCTCAGTGCAAGAAAAACCTTAATAACACTGCAAGAGAGAAGGGACAACTTAAACATTACAGGGTGTAAAAACAAGCATAACATATTTACATTAAGCAGACCTCAGTGCAAGAAAATACCTTAATAACACTGCAAGAGAGAAGGAACAACTTAAACATTACAGGGTGTAAAAACAAGTCAAAGTTATTTACATTAAGCAGACCTCAGTGCAAGAAAATACCTTAATAACACTGCAGGAGAGAAGGGACAACTTAAACATTACAAGGTGTAAAAACAAGCATAACATATTTACATTAAGCAGACCTCAGTGCAAGAAAAACCTTAATAACACTGCAAGAGAGAAGGGACAACTTAAACATTACAGGGTGTAAAAACAAGCATAACATATTTACATTAAGCAGACCTCGCTGCAAGAAAATACCTTAATAACACTGCAAGAGAGAAAGGACAACTTAAACATTACAAGGTGTAAAAACAAGCATAACATATTTACATTAAGCAGACCTCAGTGCAAGAAAATACCTTAATAACACTGCAAGAGAGAAGGGACAACTTAAACATTACAAGGTGTAAAAACAAGCATAACATATTTACATTAAGCAGACCTCAGTGCAAGAAAATACCTTAATAACACTGCAAGAGAGAAAGGACAACTTAAACATTACAAGGTGTAAAAACAAGTCAAAGTTATTTACATTAAGCAGACCTCAGTGCAAGAAAATACCTTAATAACACTGCAAGAGAGAAAGGACAACTTAAACATTACAAGGTGTAAAAACAAGTCAAAGTTATTTACATTAAGCAGACCTCAGTGCAAGAAAATACCTTAATAACACTGCAAGAGAGAAGGGACAACTTAAACATTACAAGGTGTAAAAACAAGCATGACACATTTACATTAAGCAGACCTCAGTGCAAGAAAATACCTTAATAACACTGCAAGAGAGAAGGGACAACTTAAACATTACAAGGTGTAAAAACAAGCATGACACATTTACATTAAGCAGACCTCAGTGCAAGAAAATACCTTAATAACACTGCAAGAGAGAAGGGACAACTTAAACATTACAGGGTGTAAAACAAGTCAAAGTTATTTACATTAAGCAGACCTCAGTGCAAGAAAATACCTTACCAACACTGCAAGAGAGAAAGGACAACTTAAACATTACAGGGTGTAAAACAAGCATAACATATTTACATTAAGCAGACCTCAGTGCAAGAAAATACCTTACCAACACCGCAAGAGAGAAGGGACAACTTAAACATTACAGGGTGTAAAAACAAGTCAAAGTTATTTACATTAAGCAGACCTCAGTGCAAGAAAATACCTTACCAACACTGCAAGAGAGAAAGGACAACTTAAACATTACAGGGTGTAAAAACAAGCATAACATATTTACATTAAGCAGACCTCAGTGCAAGAAAATACCTTACCAACACTGCAAGAGAGAAGGGACAACTTAAACATTACAGGGTGTAAAAACAAGTCAAAGTTATTTACATTAAGCAGACCTCAGTGCAAGAAAATACCTTACCAACACTGCAAGAGAGAAAGGACAACTTAAACATTACAGGGTGTAAAAACAAGTCAAAGTTATTTACATTAAGCAGACCTCAGTGCAAGAAAATACCTTACCAACACTGCAAGAGAGAAAGGACAACTTAAACATTACAGGGTGTAAAAACAAGCATAACATATTTACATTAAGCAGACCTCAGTGCAAGAAAATACCTTACCAACACCGCAAGAGAGAAGGGACAACTTAAACATTACAGGGTGTAAAAACAAGCATAACATATTTACATTAAGCAGACCTCAGTGCAAGAAAATACCTTACCAACACTGCAAGAGAGAAGGAACAACTTAAACATTACAAGGTGTAAAAACAAGCATAACATATTTACATTAAGCAGACCTCAGTGCAAGAAAAAACCTTAATAACACTGCAAGAGAGAAGGGACAACTTAAACATTACAGGGTGTAAAAACAAGTCAAAGTTATTTACATTAAGCAGACCTCAGTGCAAGAAAAAACATTACCAACACTGCAAGAGAGAAGGGACAACTTAAACATTACAGGGTGTAAAAACAAGCATAACATATTTACATTAAGCAGACCTCAGTGCAAGAAAATACCTTAATAACACTGCAAGAGAGAAGGGACAACTTAAACATTACAAGGTGTAAAAACAAGCATGACACATTTACATTAAGCAGACCTCAGTGCAAGAAAATACTTTAATAACACTGCAAGAGAGAAGGGACAACTTAAACATTACAAGGTGTAAAAACAAGTCAAAGATATTTACATTAAGCAGACCTCAGTGCAAGAAAATACCTTAATAACACTGCAAGAGAGAAGGGACAACTTAAACATTACAAGGTGTAAAAACAAGTCAAAGATATTTACATTAAGCAGACCTCAGTGCAAGAAAATACCTTAATAACACTGCAAGAGAGAAAGGACAACTTAAACATTACAGGGTGTAAAAACAAGCATGACATATTTACATTAAGCAGACCTCAGTGCAAGAAAAAACATTACCAACACTGCAAGAGAGAAAGGACAACTTAAACATTACAGGGTGTAAAAACAAGCATGACATATTTACATTAAGCAGACCTCATTGCAAGAAAAAACATTACCAACACTGCAAGAGAGAAAGGACAACTTAAACATTACAAGGTGTAAAACAAGCATAACATATTTACATTAAGCAGACCTCAGTGCAAGAAAATACCTTACCAACACTGCAAAGAGAAAGGACAACTTAAACATTACAGGGTGTAAAAACAAGCATGACATATTTACATTAAGCAGACCTCAGTGCAAGAAAAACATTACCAACACTGCAAGAGAGAAAGGACAACTTAAACATTACAAGGTGTAAAACAAGCATAACATATTTACATTAAGCAGACCTCAGTGCAAGAAAATACCTTACCAACACTGCAAGAGAGAAAGGACAACTTAAACATTACAGGGTGTAAAACAAGCATGACATATTTACATTAAGCAGACCTCAGTGCAAGAAAAACATTACCAACACTGCAAGAGAGAAAGGACAACTTAAACATTACAAGGTGTAAAACAAGCATAACATATTTACATTAAGCAGACCTCAGTGCAAGAAAATACCTTACCAACACTGCAAGAGAGAAAGGACAACTTAAACATTACAAGGTGTAAAAACAAGCATAACATATTTACATTAAGCAGACCTCAGTGCAAGAAAATACCTTACCAACACTGCAAGAGAGAAAGGACAACTTAAACATTACAGGGTGTAAAACAAGCATGACATATTTACATTAAGCAGACCTCAGTGCAAGAAAATACCTTACCAACACTGCAAGAGAGAAGGGACAACTTAAACATTACAAGGTGTAAAAACAAGCATAACATATTTACATTAAGCAGACCTCAGTGCAAGAAAATACCTTACCAACACTGCAAGAGAGAAAGGACAACTTAAACATTACAGGGTGTAAAAACAAGCATGACATATTTACATTAAGCAGACCTCAGTGCAAGAAAAAACATTACCAACACTGCAAGAGAGAAAGGACAACTTAAACATTACAAGGTGTAAAAACAAGCATAACATATTTACATTAAGCAGACCTCAGTGCAAGAAAATACCTTACCAACACTGCAAGAGAGAAAGGACAACTTAAACATTACAGGGTGTAAAAACAAGCATAACATATTTACATTAAGCAGACCTCACTGCAAGAAAATACCTTACCAACACTGCAAGAGAGAAGGGACAACTTAAACATTACAAGGTGTAAAAAGAAGCATAACATATTTACATTGAGCAGACCTCAGTGCAAGAAAATACCTTAATAACACTGCAAGAGAGAAGGGACAACTTAAACATTACAAGGTGTAAAAACAAGTCAAAGATATTTACATTAAGCAGACCTCAGTGCAAGAAAATACCTTAATAACACTGCAAGAGAGAAAGGACAACTTAAACATTACAAGGTGTAAAAAGAAGCATAACATATTTACATTAAGCAGACCTCAGTGCAAGAAAATACCTTAATAACACTGCAAGAGAGAAGGGACAACTTAAACATTACAAGGTGTAAAAACAAGCATAACATATTTACATTAAGCAGACCTCAGTGCAAGAAAATACCTTAATAACACTGCAAGAGAGAAAGGACAACTTAAACATTACAAGGTGTAAAAACAAGCACAACATATTTACATTAAGCAGACCTCAGTGCAAGAAAATACCTTAATAACACTGCAAGAGAGAAGGGACAACTTAAACATTACAAGGTGTAAAAACAAGCATGACATATTTACATTAAGCAGACCTCAGTGCAAGAAAAAACATTACCAACACTGCAAGAGAGAAGGAACAACTTAAACATTACAAGGTGTAAAAACAAGCACAACATATTTACATTAAGCAGACCTCAGTGCAAGAAAATACCTTACCAACACCGCAAGAGAGAAAGGACAACTTAAACATTACAAGGTGTAAAAACAAGCATAACATATTTACATTAAGCAGACCTCAGTGCAAGAAAAAACCTTAATAAAACTGCAAGAGAGAAGGGACAACTTAAACATTACAGGGTGTAAAAACAAGCATAACATATTTACATTAAGCAGACCTCAGTGCAAGAAAATACCTTACCAACACTGCAAGAGAGAAAGGACAACTTAAACATTACAGGGTGTAAAAACAAGCATAACATATTTACATTAAGCAGACCTCAGTGCAAGAAAATACCTTACCAACACTGCAAGAGAGAAGGGACAACTTAAACATTACAAGGTGTAAAAGAAGCATAACATATTTACATTGAGCAGACCTCAGTGCAAGAAAATACCTTACCAACACTGCAAGAGAGAAGGGACAACTTAAACATTACAAGGTGTAAAAACAAGTCAAAGATATTTACATTAAGCAGACCTCAGTGCAAGAAAATACCTTAATAACACTGCAAGAGAGAAAGGACAACTTAAACATTACAAGGTGTAAAAACAAGCATAACATATTTACATTAAGCAGACCTCAGTGCAAGAAAAAACATTACCAACACTGCAAGAGAGAAGGGACAACTTAAACATTACAGGGTGTAAAACAAGCATAACATATTTACATTAAGCAGACCTCAGTGCAAGAAAATACCTTAATAACACTGCAAGAGAGAAAGGACAACTTAAACATTACAAGGGGTAAAAACAAGCATAACATATTTACATTAAGCAGACCTCAGTGCAAGAAAAAACCTTAATAACACTGCAAGAGAGAAAGGACAACTTAAACATTACAAGGTGTAAAACAAGCATAACATATTTACATTAAGCAGACCTCAGTGCAAGAAAATACCTTAATAACACTGCAAGAGAGAAGGGACAACTTAAACATTACAGGGTGTAAAAACAAGCATAACATATTTACATTAAGCAGACCTCAGTGCAAGAAAATACCTTAATAACACTGCAAGAGAGAAAGGACAACTTAAACATTACAAGGTGTAAAAACAAGCATAACATATTTACATTAAGCAGACCTCAGTGCAAGAAAAAACCTTAATAACACTGCAAGAGAGAAGGGACAACTTAAACATTACAGGGTGTAAAACAAGCATAACATATTTACATTAAGCAGACCTCAGTGCAAGAAAATACCTTAATAACACTGCAAGAGAGAAAGGACAACTTAAACATTACAAGGTGTAAAAACAAGCATAACATATTTACATTAAGCAGACCTCAGTGCAAGAAAATACCTTAATAACACTGCAAGAGAGAAGGAACAACTTAAACATTACAAGGTGTAAAAACAAGCATAACATATTTACATTAAACAGACCTCAGTGCAAGAAAATACCTTAATAACACTGCAAGAGAGAAAGGACAACTTAAACATTACAAGGTGTAAAAACAAGCATAACATATTTACATTAAGCAGACCTCAGTGCAAGAAAATACCTTAATAACACTGCAAGAGAGAAGGAACAACTTAAACATTACAAGGTGTAAAAACAAGCATAACATATTTACATTAAACAGACCTCAGTGCAAGAAAATACCTTAATAACACTGCAAGAGAGAAAGGACAACTTAAACATTACAAGGTGTAAAAACAAGCATAACATATTTACATTAAGCAGACCTCAGTGCAAGAAAATACCTTAATAACACTGCAAGAGAGAAGGAACAACTTAAACATTACAAGGTGTAAAACAAGCATAACATATTTACATTAAACAGACCTCAGTGCAAGAAAATACCTTAATAACACTGCAAGAGAGAAAGGACAACTTAAACATTACAAGGTGTAAAAACAAGCATAACATATTTACATTAAGCAGACCTCAGTGCAAGAAAATACCTTAATAACACTGCAAGAGAGAAAGGACAACTTAAACATTACAGGGTGTAAAAAAAGAAGCATAACATATTTACATTAAGCAGACCTCAGTGCAAGAAAATACCTTACCAACAGTGCAAGAGAGGAAGGACAACTTAAACATTACAAGGTGTAAAAAGAAGCATAACATATTTACATTAAGCAGACCTCAGTGCAAGAAAATACCTTACCAACAGTGCAAGAGAGGAAGGACAACTTAAACATTACAAGGTGTAAAAAAAGCATAACATATTTACATTAAGCAGACCTCAGTGCAAGAAAATACCTTAATAACACTGCAAGAGAGAAGGAACAACTTAAACATTACAAGGTGTAAAACAAGTCAAAGTTATTTACATTAAGCAGACCTCAGTGCAAGAAAAAACCTTAATAAAACTGCAAGAGAGAAGGGACAACTTAAACATTACAGGGTGTAAAAACAAGCATAACATATTTACATTAAGCAGACCTCAGTGCAAGAAAATACCTTACCAACACTGCAAGAGAGAAAGGACAACTTAAACATTACAGGGTGTAAAAACAAGCATAACATATTTACATTAAGCAGACCTCAGTGCAAGAAAATACCTTACCAACACTGCAAGAGAGAAAGGACAACTTAAACATTACAGGGTGTAAAAACAAGCATAACATATTTACATTAAGCAGACCTCAGTGCAAGAAAATACCTTACCAACACTGCAAGAGAGAAAGGACAACTTAAACATTACAGGGTGTAAAAACAAGCATAACATATTTACATTAAGCAGACCTCAGTGCAAGAAAAAACCTTACTAACACTGCAAGAGAGAAAGGACAACTTAAACATTACAAGGTGTAAAAACAAGCATAACATATTTACATTAAGCAGACCTCAGTGCAAGAAAAAACCTTAATAAAACTGCAAGAGAGAAGGGACAACTTAAACATTACAGGGTGTAAAAACAAGCATAACATATTTACATTAAGCAGACCTCAGTGCAAGAAAAAACCTTAATAACACTGCAAGAGAGAAAGGACAACTTAAACATTACAAGGTGTAAAAACAAGCATAACATATTTACATTAAGCAGACCTCAGTGCAAGAAAATACCTTACCAACACCGCAAGAGAGAAAGGACAACTTAAACATTACAGGGTGTAAAAACAAGCATAACATATTTACATTAAGCAGACCTCAGTGCAAGAAAAAACCTTAATAACACTGCAAGAGAGAAAGGACAACTTAAACATTACAAGGTGTAAAAACAAGCATAACATATTTACATTAAGCAGACCTCAGTGCAAGAAAAAACCTTAATAACACTGCAAGAGAGAAGGGACAACTTAAACATTACAGGGTGTAAAAACAAGCATAACATATTTACATTAAGCAGACCTCAGTGCAAAAAAATACCTTACCAACAGTGCAAGAGAGGAAGGACAACTTAAACATTACAAGGTGTAAAAAGAAGCATAACATATTTACATTAAGCAGACCTCAGTGCAAGAAAATACCTTAATAACACTGCAAGAGAGAAGGAACAACTTAAACATTACAAGGTGTAAAACAAGTCAAAGTTATTTACATTAAGCAGACCTCAGTGCAAGAAAAAACCTTAATAAAACTGCAAGAGAGAAGGGACAACTTAAACATTACAGGGTGTAAAAACAAGCATAACATATTTACATTAAGCAGACCTCAGTGCAAGAAAATACCTTACCAAAACTGCAAGAGAGAAAGGACAACTTAAACATTACAGGGTGTAAAACAAGCATAACATATTTACATTAAGCAGACCTCAGTGCAAGAAAATACCTTACCAACACTGCAAGAGAGAAAGGACAACTTAAACATTACAGGGTGTAAAACAAGCATAACATATTTAAATTAAGCAGACCTCAGTGCAAGAAAAACCTTAATAAAACTGCAAGAGAGAAGGGACAACTTAAACATTACAAGGTGTAAAAACAAGCATAACATATTTACATTAAGCAGACCTCAGTGCAAGAAAAACCTTAATAAAACTGCAAGAGAGAAGGGACAACTTAAACATTACAAGGTGTAAAAACAAGCATAACATATTTACATTAAGCAGACCTCAGTGCAAGAAAAAAACCTTAATAAAACTGCAAGAGAGAAGGGACAACTTAAACATTACAGGGTGTAAAAACAAGCATAACATATTTACATTAAGCAGACCTCAGTGCAAGAAAATACCTTAATAACAGTGCAAGAGAGAAAGGACAACTTAAACATTACAGGGTGTAAAACAAGCATAACATATTTACATTAAGCAGACCTCAGTGCAAGAAAATACCTTAATAACACTGCAAGAGAGAAAGGACAACTTAAACATTACAAGGTGTAAAAACAAGCATAACATATTTACATTAAGCAGACCTCAGTGCAAGAAAAAACCTTAATAACACTGCAAGAGAGAAGGGACAACTTAAACATTACAGGGTGTAAAAAACAAGCATAACATATTTACATTAAGCAGACCTCAGTGCAAGAAAAACCTTAATAACACTGCAAGAGAGAAAGGACAACTTAAACATTACAAGGTGTAAAAACAAGCATAACATATTTACATTAAGCAGACCTCAGTGCAAGAAAAAACCTTAATAACACTGCAAGAGAGAAGGGACAACTTAAACATTACAGGGTGTAAAAACAAGCATAACATATTTACATTAAGCAGACCTCAGTGCAAGAAAATACCTTACCAACACTGCAAGAGAGAAAGGACAACTTAAACATTACAGGTGTAAAACAAGCATAACATATTTACATTAAGCAGACCTCAGTGCAAGAAAAAACCTTAATAAAACTGCAAGAGAGAAGGGACAACTTAAACATTACAGGGTGTAAAAACAAGCATAACATATTTACATTAAGCAGACCTCAGTGCAAGAAAAAACCTTAATAACACTGCAAGAGAGAAAGGACAACTTAAACATTACAAGGTGTAAAACAAGCATAACATATTTACATTAAGCAGACCTCAGTGCAAGAAAAAACCTTAATAACACTGCAAGAGAGAAAGGACAACTTAAACATTACAGGGTGTAAAACAAGCATAACATATTTACATTAAGCAGACCTCAGTGCAAGAAAATACCTTACCAACACTGCAAGAGAGAAAGGACAACTTAAACATTACAGGGTGTAAAAACAAGCATAACATATTTACATTAAGCAGACCTCAATGCAAGAAAATACCTTACCAACACTGCAAGAGAGAAAGGACAACTTAAACATTACAGGGTGTAAAACAAGCATAACATATTTACATTAAGCAGACCTCAGTGCAAGAAAATACCTTACCAACACCGCAAGAGAGAAGGGACAACTTAAACATTACAGGGTGTAAAAACAAGCATAACATATTTACATTAAGCAGACCTCAGTGCAAGAAAATACCTTACCAACACCGCAAGACAGAAAGGACAACTTAAACATTACAGGGTGTAAAACAAGCATAACATATTTACATTAAGCAGACCTCAGTGCAAGAAAATACCTTACCAACACTGCAAGAGAGAAAGGACAACTTAAACATTACAAGGTGTAAAACAAGCATAACATATTTACATTAAGCAGACCTCAGTGCAAGAAAATACCTTACCAACACCGCAAGAGAGAAAGGACAACTTAAACATTACAGGGTGTAAAACAAGCATAACATATTTACATTAAGCAGACCTCAGTGCAAGAAAAACCTTACCAACACTGCAAGAGAGGAAGGACTACTTAAACATCACAAGGTGTAAAAACAAGCATAACATATTTACATTAAGCAGACCTCAGTGCAAGAAAAAACCTTAATAACACTGCAAGAGAGAAAGGACAACTTAAACATTACAGGGTGTAAAAAACAAGCATAACATATTTACATTAAGCAGACCTCAGTGCAAGAAAATACCTTACCAACACTGCAAGAGAGAAAGGACAACTTAAACATTACAAGGTGTAAAACAAGCATAACATATTTACATTAAGCAGACCTCAGTGCAAGAAAATACCTTACCAACACCGCAAGAGAGGAAGGACAACTTAAACATCACAAGGTGTAAAACAAGCATAACATATTTACATTAAGCAGACCTCAGTGCAAGAAAAAACCTTAATAACACTGCAAGAGAGAAAGGACAACTTAAACATTACAGGGTGTAAAACAAGCATAACATATTTACATTAAGCAGACCTCAGTGCAAGAAAATACCTTACCAACACTGCAAGAGAGAAAGGACAACTTAAACATTACAAGGTGTAAAACAAGCATAACATATTTACATTAAGCAGACCTCAGTGCAAGAAAATACCTTACCAACACTGCAAGAGAGAAAGGACAACTTAAACATTACAAGGTGTAAAACAAGCATAACATATTTACATTAAGCAGACCTCAGTGCAAGAAAATACCTTAATAACACTGCAAGAGAGAAAGGACATCTTAAACATTACAAGGTGTAAAAACAAGCATAACATATTTACATTAAGCAGACCTCAGTGCAAGAAAATACCTTACCAACACTGCAAGAGAGAAAGGACAACTTAAACATTACAAGGTGTAAAAACAAGCATAACATATTTACATTAAGCAGACCTCAGTGCAAGAAAAAACCTTACCAACACTGCAAGAGAGAAAGGACAACTTAAACATTACAAGGTGTAAAAACAAGCATAACATATTTACATTAAGCAGACCTCAGTGCAAGAAAATACCTTAATAACACTGCAAGAGAGAAAGGAACTTAAACATTACAAGGTGTAAAAACAAGTCAAAGATATTTACATTAAGCAGACCTCAGTGCAAGAAAATACCTTAATAACACTGCAAGAGAGAAGGAACAACTTAAACATTACAAGGTGTAAAAACAAGCATGACATATTTACATTAAGCAGACCTCAGTGCAAGAAAATACCTTACCAACACTGCAAGAGAGAAAGGACAACTTAAACATTACAAGGTGTAAAAAACAAGCATGACATATTTACATTAAGCAGACCTCAGTGCAAGAAAATACCTTAATAACACTGCAAGAGAGAAGGAACAACTTAAACATTACAGGGTGTAAAACAAGCATAACATATTTACATTAAGCAGACCTCAGTGCAAGAAAAACCTTACCAACACTGCAAGAGAGGAAGGACAACTTAAACATCACAAGGTGTAAAAACAAGCATAACATATTTACATTAAGCAGACCTCAGTGCAAGAAAAAACCTTACCAACACTGCAAGAGAGGAAGGACAACTTAAACATCACAAGGTGTAAAACAAGCATAACATATTTACATTAAGCAGACCTCAGTGCAAGAAAAACCTTAATAACACTGCAAGAGAGAAAGGACAACTTAAACATTACAAGGTGTAAAACAAGCATAACATATTTACATTAAGCAGACCTCAGTGCAAGAAAATACCTTAATAACACTGCAAGAGAGAAAGGACAACTTAAACATTACAAGGTGTAAAAACAAGCATAACATATTTACATTAAGCAGACCTCAGTGCAAGAAAAACCTTACCAACACTGCAAGAGAGAAAGGACAACTTAAACATTACAAGGTGTAAAAACAAGCATAACATATTTACATTAAGCAGACCTCAGTGCAAGAAAATACCTTAATAACACTGCAAGAGAGAAAGGACAACTTAAACATTACAAGGTGTAAAAACAAGTCAAAGATATTTACATTAAGCAGACCTCAGTGCAAGAAAATACCTTAATAACACTACAAGAGAGAAGGAACAACTTAAACATTACAAGGTGTAAAACAAGCATGACATATTTACATTAAGCAGACCTCAGTGCAAGAAAATACCTTACCAACACTGCAAGAGAGAAAGGACAACTTAAACATTACAAGGTGTAAAAACAAGTCAAAGATATTTACATTAAGCAGACCTCAGTGCAAGAAAATACCTTAATAACACTGCAAGAGAGATGGGACAACTTAAACATTACAAGGTGTAAAAACAAGCATGACATATTTACATTAAGCAGACCTCAGTGCAAGAAAATACCTTAATAACACTGCAAGAGAGAAGGAACAACTTAAACATTACAGGGTGTAAAAACAAGCATAACATATTTACATTAAGCAGACCTCAGTGCAAGAAAAAACCTTACCAACACTGCAAGAGAGGAAGGACAACTTAAACATCACAAGGTGTAAAAACAAGCATAACATATTTACATTAAGCAGACCTCAGTGCAAGAAAATACCTTAATAACACTGCAAAAGAGAAAGGACAACTTAAACATTACAAGGTGTAAAAACAAGCATAACATATTTACATTAAGCAGACCTCAGTGCAAGAAAATACCTTACCAACACTGCAAGAGAGAAGGGACAACTTAAACATTACAAGGTGTAAAAAGAAGCATAACATATTTACATTGAGCAGACCTCAGTGCAAGAAAATACCTTACCAACACTGCAAGAGAGAAGGGACAACTTAAACATTACAAGGTGTAAAAACAAGTCAAAGATATTTACATTAAGCAGACCTCAGTGCAAGAAAATACCTTAATAACACTGCAAGAGAGAAAGGACAACTTAAACATTACAAGGTGTAAAAACAAGCATAACATATTTACATTAAGCAGACCTCAGTGCAAGAAAAAACATTACCAACACTGCAAGAGAGAAGGGACAACTTAAACATTACAGGGTGTAAAAACAAGCATAACATATTTACATTAAGCAGACCTCAGTGCAAGAAAAAACATTACCAACACTGCAAGAGAGAAAGGACAACTTAAACATTACAAGGTGTAAAAACAAGCATAACATATTTACATTAAGCAGACCTCAGTGCAAGAAAATACCTTAATAACACTGCAAGAGAGAAAGGACAACTTAAACATTACAAGGGGTAAAAAACAAGCATAACATATTTACATTAAGCAGACCTCAGTGCAAGAAAAACCTTAATAACACTGCAAGAGAGAAAGGACAACTTAAACATTACAAGGTGTAAAAACAAGCATAACATATTTACATTAAGCAGACCTCAGTGCAAGAAAATACCTTAATAACACTGCAAGAGAGAAGGGACAACTTAAACATTACAGGGTGTAAAACAAGCATAACATATTTACATTAAGCAGACCTCAGTGCAAGAAAATACCTTAATAACACTGCAAGAGAGAAAGGACAACTTAAACATTACAAGGTGTAAAACAAGCATAACATATTTACATTAAGCAGACCTCAGTGCAAGAAAAACCTTAATAACACTGCAAGAGAGAAGGGACAACTTAAACATTACAGGGTGTAAAACAAGCATAACATATTTACATTAAGCAGACCTCAGTGCAAGAAAATACCTTAATAACACTGCAAGAGAGAAAGGACAACTTAAACATTACAAGGTGTAAAACAAGCATAACATATTTACATTAAGCAGACCTCAGTGCAAGAAAATACCTTAATAACACTGCAAGAGAGAAGGAACAACTTAAACATTACAAGGTGTAAAAACAAGCATAACATATTTACATTAAACAGACCTCAGTGCAAGAAAATACCTTAATAACACTGCAAGAGAGAAAGGACAACTTAAACATTACAAGGTGTAAAAACAAGCATAACATATTTACATTAAGCAGACCTCAGTGCAAGAAAAAACCTTAATAACACTGCAAGAGAGAAAGGACAACTTAAACATTACAAGGTGTAAAACAAGCATAACATATTTACATTAAGCAGACCTCAGTGCAAGAAAATACCTTAATAACACTGCAAGAGAGAAGGAACAACTTAAACATTACAAGGTGTAAAACAAGCATAACATATTTACATTAAACAGACCTCAGTGCAAGAAAATACCTTAATAACACTGCAAGAGAGAAAGGACAACTTAAACATTACAGGGTGTAAAAAGAAGCATAACATATTTACATTAAGCAGACCTCAGTGCAAGAAAATACCTTACCAACAGTGCAAGAGAGGAAGGACAACTTAAACATTACAAGGTGTAAAAAAGAAGCATAACATATTTACATTAAGCAGACCTCAGTGCAAGAAAATACCTTACCAACAGTGCAAGAGAGGAAGGACAACTTAAACATTACAAGGTGTAAAAACAAGCATAACATATTTACATTAAACAGACCTCAGTGCAAGAAAATACCTTAATAACACTGCAAGAGAGAAAGGACAACTTAAACATTACAAGGTGTAAAAACAAGCATAACATATTTACATTAAGCAGACCTCAGTGCAAGAAAAAACCTTAATAACACTGCAAGAGAGAAAGGACAACTTAAACATTACAAGGTGTAAAAACAAGCATAACATATTTACATTAAGCAGACCTCAGTGCAAGAAAATACCTTAATAACACTGCAAGAGAGAAGGAACAACTTAAACATTACAAGGTGTAAAAACAAGCATAACATATTTACATTAAACAGACCTCAGTGCAAGAAAATACCTTAATAACACTGCAAGAGAGAAAGGACAACTTAAACATTACAGGGTGTAAAAAGAAGCATAACATATTTACATTAAGCAGACCTCAGTGCAAGAAAATACCTTACCAACAGTGCAAGAGAGGAAGGACAACTTAAACATTACAAGGTGTAAAAGAAGCATAACATATTTACATTAAGCAGACCTCAGTGCAAGAAAATACCTTACCAACAGTGCAAGAGAGGAAGGACAACTTAAACATTACAAGGTGTAAAACAAGTCAAAGTTATTTACATTAAGCAGACCTCAGTGCAAGAAAAAACCTTAATAAAACTGCAAGAGAGAAGGGACAACTTAAACATTACAGGGTGTAAAAACAAGCATAACATATTTACATTAAGCAGACCTCAGTGCAAGAAAATACCTTACCAACACTGCAAGAGAGAAAGGACAACTTAAACATTACAGGGTGTAAAACAAGCATAACATATTTACATTACAGACCTCAGTGCAAGAAAATACCTTACCAACACTGCAAGAGAGAAAGGACAACTTAAACATTACAGGGTGTAAAACAAGCATAACATATTTACATTAAGCAGACCTCAGTGCAAGAAAAACCTTACTAACACTGCAAGAGAGAAAGGACAACTTAAACATTACAAGGTGTAAAAACAAGCATAACATATTTACATTAAGCAGACCTCAGTGCAAGAAAAACCTTAATAAAACTGCAAGAGAGAAGGGACAACTTAAACATTACAGGGTGTAAAAACAAGCATAACATATTTACATTAAGCAGACCTCAGTGCAAGAAAAACCTTAATAACACTGCAAGAGAGAAAGGACAACTTAAACATTACAAGGTGTAAAACAAGCATAACATATTTACATTAAGCAGACCTCAGTGCAAGAAAATACCTTACCAACACCGCAAGAGAGAAAGGACAACTTAAACATTACAGGGTGTAAAACAAGCATAACATATTTACATTAAGCAGACCTCAGTGCAAGAAAAAACCTTAATAACACTGCAAGAGAGAAAGGACAACTTAAACATTACAAGGTGTAAAAACAAGCATAACATATTTACATTAAGCAGACCTCAGTGCAAGAAAAAACCTTAATAACACTGCAAGAGAGAAGGGACAACTTAAACATTACAGGGTGTAAAAACAAGCATAACATATTTACATTAAGCAGACCTCAGTGCAAAAAAAAATACCTTACCAACAGTGCAAGAGAGGAAGGACAACTTAAACATTACAAGGTGTAAAAAGAAGCATAACATATTTACATTAAGCAGACCTCAGTGCAAGAAAATACCTTAATAACACTGCAAGAGAGAAGGAACAACTTAAACATTACAAGGTGTAAAACAAGTCAAAGTTATTTACATTAAGCAGACCTCAGTGCAAGAAAAACCTTAATAAAACTGCAAGAGAGAAGGGACAACTTAAACATTACAGGGTGTAAAACAAGCATAACATATTTACATTAAGCAGACCTCAGTGCAAGAAAATACCTTACCAAAACTGCAAGAGAGAAAGGACAACTTAAACATTACAGGGTGTAAAAACAAGCATAACATATTTAAATTAAGCAGACCTCAGTGCAAGAAAAACCTTAATAAAACTGCAAGAGAGAAGGGACAACTTAAACATTACAAGGTGTAAAACAAGCATAACATATTTACATTAAGCAGACCTCAGTGCAAGAAAAACCTTAATAAAACTGCAAGAGAGAAGGGACAACTTAAACATTACAAGGTGTAAAAACAAGCATAACATATTTACATTAAGCAGACCTCAGTGCAAGAAAAACCTTAATAAAACTGCAAGAGAGAAGGGACAACTTAAACATTACAGGGTGTAAAAACAAGCATAACATATTTACATTAAGCAGACCTCAGTGCAAGAAAATACCTTAATAACAGTGCAAGAGAGAAAGGACAACTTAAACATTACAGGGTGTAAAAACAAGCATAACATATTTACATTAAGCAGACCTCAGTGCAAGAAAATACCTTAATAACACTGCAAGAGAGAAAGGACAACTTAAACATTACAAGGTGTAAAAACAAGCATAACATATTTACATTAAGCAGACCTCAGTGCAAGAAAAAACCTTAATAACACTGCAAGAGAGAAGGGACAACTTAAACATTACAGGGTGTAAAAACAAGCATAACATATTACATTATTAAGCAGACCTCAGTGCAAGAAAAAACCTTAATAACACTGCAAGAGAGAAAGGACAACTTAAACATTACAAGGTGTAAAACAAGCATAACATATTTACATTAAGCAGACCTCAGTGCAAGAAAAAACCTTAATAACACTGCAAGAGAGAAGGGACAACTTAAACATTACAGGGTGTAAAAACAAGCATAACATATTTACATTAAGCAGACCTCAGTGCAAGAAAATACCTTACCAACACTGCAAGAGAGAAAGGACAACTTAAACATTACAGGGTGTAAAAACAAGCATAACATATTTACATTAAGCAGACCTCAGTGCAAGAAAAACCTTAATAAAACTGCAAGAGAGAAGGGACAACTTAAACATTACAGGGTGTAAAAACAAGCATAACATATTTACATTAAGCAGACCTCAGTGCAAGAAAAAACCTTAATAACACTGCAAGAGAGAAAGGACAACTTAAACATTACAAGGTGTAAAACAAGCATAACATATTTACATTAAGCAGACCTCAGTGCAAGAAAAACCTTAATAACACTGCAAGAGAGAAAGGACAACTTAAACATTACAGGGTGTAAAACAAGCATAACATATTTACATTAAGCAGACCTCAATGCAAGAAAATACCTTACCAACACTGCAAGAGAGAAAGGACAACTTAAACATTACAGGGTGTAAAAACAAGCATAACATATTTACATTAAGCAGACCTCAGTGCAAGAAAATACCTTACCAACACCGCAAGAGAGAAGGGACAACTTAAACATTACAGGGTGTAAAAACAAGCATAACATATTTACATTAAGCAGACCTCAGTGCAAGAAAATACCTTACCAACACCGCAAGACAGAAAGGACAACTTAAACATTACAGGGTGTAAAAACAAGCATAACATATTTACATTAAGCAGACCTCAGTGCAAGAAAATACCTTACCAACACTGCAAGAGAGAAAGGACAACTTAAACATTACAAGGTGTAAAACAAGCATAACATATTTACATTAAGCAGACCTCAGTGCAAGAAAATACCTTACCAACACCGCAAGAGAGAAAGGACAACTTAAACATTACAGGGTGTAAAAACAAGCATAACATATTTACATTAAGCAGACCTCAGTGCAAGAAAAAACCTTACCAACACTGCAAGAGAGGAAGGACTACTTAAACATCACAAGGTGTAAAAACAAGCATAACATATTTACATTAAGCAGACCTCAGTGCAAGAAAAACCTTAATAACACTGCAAGAGAGAAAGGACAACTTAAACATTACAGGGTGTAAAAACAAGCATAACATATTTACATTAAGCAGACCTCAGTGCAAGAAAATACCTTACCAACACTGCAAGAGAGAAAGGACAACTTAAACATTACAAGGTGTAAAAACAAGCATAACATATTTACATTAAGCAGACCTCAGTGCAAGAAAATACCTTACCAACACTGCAAGAGAGGAAGGACAACTTAAACATCACAAGGTGTAAAAACAAGCATAACATATTTACATTAAGCAGACCTCAGTGCAAGAAAAAACCTTAATAACACTGCAAGAGAGAAAGGACAACTTAAACATTACAGGGTGTAAAAACAAGCATAACATATTTACATTAAGCAGACCTCAGTGCAAGAAAATACCTTACCAACACTGCAAGAGAGAAAGGACAACTTAAACATTACAAGGTGTAAAACAAGCATAACATATTTACATTAAGCAGACCTCAGTGCAAGAAAATACCTTAATAACACTGCAAGAGAGAAAGGACAACTTAAACATTACAAGGTGTAAAAACAAGCATAACATATTTACATTAAGCAGACCTCAGTGCAAGAAAATACCTTACCAACACTGCAAGAGAGAAAGGACAACTTAAACATTACAAGGTGTAAAACAAGCATAACATATTTACATTAAGCAGACCTCAGTGCAAGAAAAACCTTACCAACACTGCAAGAGAGAAAGGACAACTTAAACATTACAAGGTGTAAAAACAAGCATAACATATTTACATTAAGCAGACCTCAGTGCAAGAAAATACCTTAATAACACTGCAAGAGAGAAAGGACAACTTAAACATTACAAGGTGTAAAAACAAGTCAAAGATATTTACATTAAGCAGACCTCAGTGCAAGAAAATACCTTAATAACACTGCAAGAGAGAAGGAACAACTTAAACATTACAAGGTGTAAAACAAGCATGACATATTTACATTAAGCAGACCTCAGTGCAAGAAAATACCTTACCAACACTGCAAGAGAGAAAGGACAACTTAAACATTACAAGGTGTAAAAACAAGCATGACATATTTACATTAAGCAGACCTCAGTGCAAGAAAATACCTTAATAACACTGCAAGAGAGAAGGAACAACTTAAACATTACAGGGTGTAAAACAAGCATAACATATTTACATTAAGCAGACCTCAGTGCAAGAAAAACCTTACCAACACTGCAAGAGAGGAAGGACAACTTAAACATCACAAGGTGTAAAAACAAGCATAACATATTTACATTAAGCAGACCTCAGTGCAAGAAAAAACCTTACCAACACTGCAAGAGAGGAAGGACAACTTAAACATCACAAGGTGTAAAAACAAGCATAACATATTTACATTAAGCAGACCTCAGTGCAAGAAAAAACCTTAATAACACTGCAAGAGAGAAAGGACAACTTAAACATTACAAGGTGTAAAAACAAGCATAACATATTTACATTAAGCAGACCTCAGTGCAAGAAAATACCTTAATAACACTGCAAGAGAGAAAGGACAACTTAAACATTACAAGGTGTAAAAACAAGCATAACATATTTACATTAAGCAGACCTCAGTGCAAGAAAAACCTTACCAACACTGCAAGAGAGAAAGGACAACTTAAACATTACAAGGTGTAAAACAAGCATAACATATTTACATTAAGCAGACCTCAGTGCAAGAAAATACCTTAATAACACTGCAAGAGAGAAAGGACAACTTAAACATTACAAGGTGTAAAACAAGTCAAAGATATTTACATTAAGCAGACCTCAGTGCAAGAAAATACCTTAATAACACTACAAGAGAGAAGGAACAACTTAAACATTACAAGGTGTAAAAACAAGCATGACATATTTACATTAAGCAGACCTCAGTGCAAGAAAATACCTTACCAACACTGCAAGAGAGAAAGGACAACTTAAACATTACAAGGTGTAAAAACAAGTCAAAGATATTTACATTAAGCAGACCTCAGTGCAAGAAAATACCTTAATAACACTGCAAGAGAGATGGGACAACTTAAACATTACAAGGTGTAAAAACAAGCATGACATATTTACATTAAGCAGACCTCAGTGCAAGAAAATACCTTAATAACACTGCAAGAGAGAAGGAACAACTTAAACATTACAGGGTGTAAAAACAAGCATAACATATTTACATTAAGCAGACCTCAGTGCAAGAAAAAACCTTACCAACACTGCAAGAGAGGAAGGACAACTTAAACATCACAAGGTGTAAAAACAAGCATAACATATTTACATTAAGCAGACCTCAGTGCAAGAAAATACCTTAATAACACTGCAAGAGAGAAAGGACAACTTAAACATTACAAGGTGTAAAAACAAGCATAACATATTTACATTAAGCAGACCTCAGTGCAAGAAAATACCTTACCAACACCGCAAGAGAGAAAGGACAACTTAAACATTACAGGGTGTAAAAACAAGCATAACACATTTACATTAAGCAGACCTCACTGCAAGAAAATACCTTAATAACACTGCAAGAGAGAAAGGACAACTTAAACATTACAAGGTGTAAAAACAAGCATAACATATTTACATTAAGCAGACCTCACTGCAAGAAAATACCTTAATAACACTGCAAGAGAGAAAGGACAACTTAAACATTACAAGGTGTAAAAACAAGCATAACATATTTACATTAAGCAGACCTCAGTGCAAGAAAATACCTTACCAACACTGCAAGAGAGAAAGGACAACTTAAACATTACAGGGTGTAAAACAAGCATAACATATTTACATTAAGCAGACCTCAGTGCAAGAAAATACCTTACCAACACTGCAAGAGAGAAAGGACAACTTAAACATTACAGGGTGTAAAACAAGCATAACATACTTACATTAAGCAGACCTCAGTGCAAGAAAATACCTTACCAACACCGCAAGAGAGAAAGGACAACTTAAACATTACAGGGTGTAAAAACAAGCATAACATACTTACATTAAGCAGACCTCAGTGCAAGAAAATACCTTACCAACACTGCAAGAGAGAAAGGACAACTTAAACATTACAGGGTGTAAAAACAAGCATAACATATTTACATTAAGCAGACCTCAATGCAAGAAAATACCTTACCAACACTGCAAGAGAGAAAGGACAACTTAAACATTACAGGGTGTAAAAACAAGCATAACATATTTACATTAAGCAGACCTCAGTGCAAGAAAATACCTTACCAACACTGCAAGAGAGAAAGGACAACTTAAACATTACAGGGTGTAAAACAAGCATAACATATTTACATTAAGCAGACCTCAATGCAAGAAAATACCTTACCAACACTGCAAGAGAGAAGGGACAACTTAAACATTACAGGGTGTAAAAACAAGCATAACATATTTACATTAAGCAGACCTCAGTGCAAGAAAATACCTTACCAACACCGCAAGAGAGAAGGGACAACTTAAACATTACAGGGTGTAAAAACAAGCATAACATATTTACATTAAGCAGACCTCAATGCAAGAAAATACCTTACCAACACTGCAAGAGAGAACGGACAACTTAAACATTACAGGGTGTAAAAACAAGCATAACATATTTACATTAAGCAGACCTCAGTGCAAGAAAATACCTTACCAACACTGCAAGAGAGAAAGGACAACTTAAACATTACAGGGTGTAAAAACAAGCATAATATATTTACATTAAGCAGACCTCAGTGCAAGAAAATACCTTACCAACACTGCAAGAGAGAAAGGACAACTTAAACATTACAGGGTGTAAAAACAAGCATAACATATTTACATTAAGCAGACCTCAATGCAAGAAAATACCTTACCAACACTGCAAGAGAGAAAGGACAACTTAAACATTACAAGGTGTAAAAACAAGCATAACATATTTACATTAAGCAGACCTCAGTGCAAGAAAATACCTTAATAACACTGCAAGAGAGAAGGAACAACTTAAACATTACAAGGTGTAAAAACAAGCATAACATATTTACATTAAACAGACCTCAGTGCAAGAAAATACCTTAATAACACTGCAAGAGAGAAAGGACAACTTAAACATTACAAGGTGTAAAAACAAGCATAACATATTTACATTAAGCAGACCTCAGTGCAAGAAAATACCTTAATAACACTGCAAGAGAGAAAGGACAACTTAAACATTACAGGGTGTAAAAAGAAGCATAACATATTTACATTAAGCAGACCTCAGTGCAAGAAAATACCTTACCAACAGTGCAAGAGAGGAAGGACAACTTAAACATTACAAGGTGTAAAAAGAAGCATAACATATTTACATTAAGCAGACCTCAGTGCAAGAAAATACCTTACCAACAGTGCAAGAGAGGAAGGACAACTTAAACATTACAAGGTGTAAAAAAAAGCATAACATATTTACATTAAGCAGACCTCAGTGCAAGAAAATACCTTAATAACACTGCAAGAGAGAAGGAACAACTTAAACATTACAAGGTGTAAAACAAGTCAAAGTTATTTACATTAAGCAGACCTCAGTGCAAGAAAAACCTTAATAAAACTGCAAGAGAGAAGGGACAACTTAAACATTACAGGGTGTAAAACAAGCATAACATATTTACATTAAGCAGACCTCAGTGCAAGAAAATACCTTACCAACACTGCAAGAGAGAAAGGACAACTTAAACATTACAGGGTGTAAAAACAAGCATAACATATTTACATTAAGCAGACCTCAGTGCAAGAAAAACCTTACCAACACTGCAAGAGAGAAAGGACAACTTAAACATTACAGGGTGTAAAACAAGCATAACATATTTACATTAAGCAGACCTCAGTGCAAGAAAAACCTTACTAACACTGCAAGAGAGAAAGGACAACTTAAACATTACAAGGTGTAAAACAAGCATAACATATTTACATTAAGCAGACCTCAGTGCAAGAAAAAACCTTAATAAAACTGCAAGAGAGAAGGGACAACTTAAACATTACAGGGTGTAAAAACAAGCATAACATATTTACATTAAGCAGACCTCAGTGCAAGAAAAACCTTAATAACACTGCAAGAGAGAAAGGACAACTTAAACATTACAAGGTGTAAAAACAAGCATAACATATTTACATTAAGCAGACCTCAGTGCAAGAAAATACCTTACCAACACCGCAAGAGAGAAAGGACAACTTAAACATTACAGGGTGTAAAAACAAGCATAACATATTTACATTAAGCAGACCTCAGTGCAAGAAAAAACCTTAATAACACTGCAAGAGAGAAAGGACAACTTAAACATTACAAGGTGTAAAAACAAGCATAACATATTTACATTAAGCAGACCTCAGTGCAAGAAAAACCTTAATAACACTGCAAGAGAGAAGGGACAACTTAAACATTACAGGGTGTAAAACAAGCATAACATATTTACATTAAGCAGACCTCAGTGCAAAAAAATACCTTACCAACAGTGCAAGAGAGGAAGGACAACTTAAACATTACAAGGTGTAAAAAAAGAAGCATAACATATTTACATTAAGCAGACCTCAGTGCAAGAAAATACCTTAATAACACTGCAAGAGAGAAGGAACAACTTAAACATTACAAGGTGTAAAACAAGTCAAAGTTATTTACATTAAGCAGACCTCAGTGCAAGAAAAAACCTTAATAAAACTGCAAGAGAGAAGGGACAACTTAAACATTACAGGGTGTAAAAACAAGCATAACATATTTACATTAAGCAGACCTCAGTGCAAGAAAATACCTTACCAAAACTGCAAGAGAGAAAGGACAACTTAAACATTACAGGGTGTAAAACAAGCATAACATATTTACATTAAGCAGACCTCAGTGCAAGAAAATACCTTACCAACACTGCAAGAGAGAAAGGACAACTTAAACATTACAGGGTGTAAAAACAAGCATAACATATTTAAATTAAGCAGACCTCAGTGCAAGAAAATACCTTAATAAAACTGCAAGAGAGAAGGGACAACTTAAACATTACAAGGTGTAAAACAAGCATAACATATTTACATTAAGCAGACCTCAGTGCAAGAAAAACCTTAATAAAACTGCAAGAGAGAAGGGACAACTTAAACATTACAAGGTGTAAAACAAGCATAACATATTTACATTAAGCAGACCTCAGTGCAAGAAAAAACCTTAATAAAACTGCAAGAGAGAAGGGACAACTTAAACATTACAGGGTGTAAAACAAGCATAACATATTTACATTAAGCAGACCTCAGTGCAAGAAAATACCTTAATAACAGTGCAAGAGAGAAAGGACAACTTAAACATTACAGGGTGTAAAAACAAGCATAACATATTTACATTAAGCAGACCTCAGTGCAAGAAAAAACCTTAATAACACTGCAAGAGAGAAGGGACAACTTAAACATTACAGGGTGTAAAAACAAGCATAACATATTTACATTAAGCAGACCTCAGTGCAAGAAAAACCTTAATAACACTGCAAGAGAGAAAGGACAACTTAAACATTACAAGGTGTAAAAACAAGCATAACATATTTACATTAAGCAGACCTCAGTGCAAGAAAAACCTTAATAACACTGCAAGAGAGAAGGGACAACTTAAACATTACAGGGTGTAAAACAAGCATAACATATTTACATTAAGCAGACCTCAGTGCAAGAAAATACCTTACCAACACTGCAAGAGAGAAAGGACAACTTAAACATTACAGGGTGTAAAAACAAGCATAACATATTTACATTAAGCAGACCTCAGTGCAAGAAAAACCTTAATAAAACTGCAAGAGAGAAGGGACAACTTAAACATTACAGGGTGTAAAAACAAGCATAACATATTTACATTAACAGACCTCAGTGCAAGAAAATACCTTACCAAAACTGCAAGAGAGAAAGGACAACTTAAACATTACAGGGTGTAAAACAAGCATAACATATTTACATTAAGCAGACCTCAGTGCAAGAAAATACCTTACCAACACTGCAAGAGAGAAAGGACAACTTAAACATTACAGGGTGTAAAACAAGCATAACATATTTAAATTAAGCAGACCTCAGTGCAAGAAAATACCTTAATAAAACTGCAAGAGAGAAGGGACAACTTAAACATTACAAGGTGTAAAAAACAAGCATAACATATTTACATTAAGCAGACCTCAGTGCAAGAAAAAACCTTAATAAAACTGCAAGAGAGAAGGGACAACTTAAACATTACAAGGTGTAAAAACAAGCATAACATATTTACATTAAGCAGACCTCAGTGCAAGAAAAAACCTTAATAAAACTGCAAGAGAGAAGGGACAACTTAAACATTACAGGGTGTAAAAACAAGCATAACATATTTACATTAAGCAGACCTCAGTGCAAGAAAATACCTTAATAACAGTGCAAGAGAGAAAGGACAACTTAAACATTACAGGGTGTAAAAACAAGCATAACATATTTACATTAAGCAGACCTCAGTGCAAGAAAAAACCTTAATAACACTGCAAGAGAGAAGGGACAACTTAAACATTACAGGGTGTAAAAACAAGCATAACATATTTACATTAAGCAGACCTCAGTGCAAGAAAAAACCTTAATAACACTGCAAGAGAGAAAGGACAACTTAAACATTACAAGGTGTAAAAACAAGCATAACATATTTACATTAAGCAGACCTCAGTGCAAGAAAAACCTTAATAACACTGCAAGAGAAGGGACAACTTAAACATTACAGGGTGTAAAAACAAGCATAACATATTTACATTAAGCAGACCTCAGTGCAAGAAAATACCTTACCAACACTGCAAGAGAGAAAGGACAACTTAAACATTACAGGGTGTAAAAACAAGCATAACATATTTACATTAAGCAGACCTCAGTGCAAGAAAAACCTTAATAAAACTGCAAGAGAGAAGGGACAACTTAAACATTACAGGGTGTAAAAACAAGCATAACATATTTACATTAAGCAGACCTCAGTGCAAGAAAAAACCTTAATAACACTGCAAGAGAGAAAGGACAACTTAAACATTACAAGGTGTAAAACAAGCATAACATATTTACATTAAGCAGACCTCAGTGCAAGAAAAACCTTAATAACACTGCAAGAGAGAAAGGACAACTTAAACATTACAGGGTGTAAAACAAGCATAACATATTTACATTAAGCAGACCTCAGTGCAAGAAAATACCTTACCAACACTGCAAGAGAGAAAGGACAACTTAAACATTACAGGGTGTAAAAACAAGCATAACATATTTACATTAAGCAGACCTCAATGCAAGAAAATACCTTACCAACACTGCAAGAGAGAAAGGACAACTTAAACATTACAGGGTGTAAAAACAAGCATAACATATTTACATTAAGCAGACCTCAGTGCAAGAAAATACCTTACCAACACCGCAAGAGAGAAGGGACAACTTAAACATTACAGGGTGTAAAAACAAGCATAACATATTTACATTAAGCAGACCTCAGTGCAAGAAAATACCTTACCAACACCGCAAGACAGAAAGGACAACTTAAACATTACAGGGTGTAAAAACAAGCATAACATATTTACATTAAGCAGACCTCAGTGCAAGAAAATACCTTACCAACACTGCAAGAGAGAAAGGACAACTTAAACATTACAAGGTGTAAAAACAAGCATAACATATTTACATTAAGCAGACCTCAGTGCAAGAAAATACCTTACCAACACCGCAAGAGAGAAAGGACAACTTAAACATTACAGGGTGTAAAACAAGCATAACATATTTACATTAAGCAGACCTCAGTGCAAGAAAAAAAACCTTACCAACACTGCAAGAGAGGAAGGACAACTTAAACATCACAAGGTGTAAAACAAGCATAACATATTTACATTAAGCAGACCTCAGTGCAAGAAAAAAACCTTAATAACACTGCAAGAGAGAAAGGACAACTTAAACATTACAGGGTGTAAAAACAAGCATAACATATTTACATTAAGCAGACCTCAGTGCAAGAAAAAACCTTACCAACACTGCAAGAGAGAAAGGACAACTTAAACATTACAAGGTGTAAAAACAAGCATAACATATTTACATTAAGCAGACCTCAGTGCAAGAAAATACCTTACCAACACTGCAAGAGAGAAAGGACAACTTAAACATTACAAGGTGTAAAAACAAGCATAACATATTTACATTAAGCAGACCTCAGTGCAAGAAAATACCTTAATAACACTGCAAGAGAGAAAGGACAACTTAAACATTACAAGGTGTAAAACAAGCATAACATATTTACATTAAGCAGACCTCAGTGCAAGAAAATACCTTAATAACACTGCAAGAGAGAAAGGACAACTTAAACATTACAAGGTGTAAAAACAAGCATAACATATTTACATTAAGCAGACCTCAGTGCAAGAAAAAACCTTACCAACACTGCAAGAGAGAAAGGACAACTTAAACATTACAAGGTGTAAAACAAGCATAACATATTTACATTAAGCAGACCTCAGTGCAAGAAAATACCTTAATAACACTGCAAGAGAGAAAGGACAACTTAAACATTACAAGGTGTAAAACAAGTCAAAGATATTTACATTAAGCAGACCTCAGTGCAAGAAAATACCTTAATAACACTGCAAGAGAGAAAGGACAACTTAAACATTACAAGGTGTAAAAACAAGTCAAAGATATTTACATTAAGCAGACCTCAGTGCAAGAAAAAACCTTACCAACACTGC
The DNA here is from genome assembly GCF_013358895.1 of Oreochromis aureus. Classification (NCBI taxonomy): domain Eukaryota; kingdom Metazoa; phylum Chordata; class Actinopteri; order Cichliformes; family Cichlidae; genus Oreochromis; species Oreochromis aureus. The sequence goes on along the minus strand of NC_052956.1, from coordinate 22,275,827 downwards.
AAGAGAGAAAGGACAACTTAAACATTACAAGGTGTAAAACAAGCATAACATATTTACATTAAGCAGACCTCAGTGCAAGAAAATACCTTACCAACACTGCAAGAGAGAAAGGACAACTTAAACATTACAAGGTGTAAAACAAGCATAACATATTTACATTAAGCAGACCTCAGTGCAAGAAAATACCTTAATAACACTGCAAGAGAGAAAGGACAACTTAAACATTACAAGGTGTAAAAACAAGCATAACATATTTACATTAAGCAGACCTCAGTGCAAGAAAAACCTTAATAACACTGCAAGAGAGAAAGGACAACTTAAACATTACAGGGTGTAAAAACAAGCATAACATATTTACATTAAGCAGACCTCAGTGCAAGAAAATACCTTACCAACACTGCAAGAGAGAAAGGACAACTTAAACATTACAAGGTGTAAAAACAAGCATAACATATTTACATTAAGCAGACCTCAGTGCAAGAAAATACCTTACCAACACTGCAAGAGAGGAAGGACAACTTAAACATCACAAGGTGTAAAAACAAGCATAACATATTTACATTAAGCAGACCTCAGTGCAAGAAAAAACCTTAATAACACTGCAAGAGAGAAAGGACAACTTAAACATTACAGGGTGTAAAACAAGCATAACATATTTACATTAAGCAGACCTCAGTGCAAGAAAAACCTTACCAACACTGCAAGAGAGAAAGGACAACTTAAACATTACAAGGTGTAAAACAAGCATAACATATTTACATTAAGCAGACCTCAGTGCAAGAAAATACCTTACCAACACTGCAAGAGAGAAAGGACAACTTAAACATTACAAGGTGTAAAACAAGCATAACATATTTACATTAAGCAGACCTCAGTGCAAGAAAATACCTTAATAACACTGCAAGAGAGAAAGGACAACTTAAACATTACAAGGTGTAAAAACAAGCATAACATATTTACATTAAGCAGACCTCAGTGCAAGAAAATACCTTAATAACACTGCAAGAGAGAAAGGACAACTTAAACATTACAAGGTGTAAAACAAGCATAACATATTTACATTAAGCAGACCTCAGTGCAAGAAAAAACCTTACCAACACTGCAAGAGAGAAAGGACAACTTAAACATTACAAGGTGTAAAAACAAGCATAACATATTTACATTAAGCAGACCTCAGTGCAAGAAAATACCTTAATAACACTGCAAGAGAGAAAGGACAACTTAAACATTACAAGGTGTAAAAACAAGTCAAAGATATTTACATTAAGCAGACCTCAGTGCAAGAAAATACCTTAATAACACTGCAAGAGAGAAAGGACAACTTAAACATTACAAGGTGTAAAAACAAGTCAAAGATATTTACATTAAGCAGACCTCAGTGCAAGAAAAAACCTTAATAACACTGCAAGAGAGAAAGGACAACTTAAACATTACAAGGTGTAAAAACAAGCATAACATATTTACATTAAGCAGACCTCAGTGCAAGAAAATACCTTAATAACACTGCAAGAGAGAAAGGACAACTTAAACATTACAAGGTGTAAAAACAAGCATAACATATTTACATTAAGCAGACCTCAGTGCAAGAAAATACCTTAATAACACTGCAAGAGAGAAAGGACAACTTAAACATTACAAGGTGTAAAAACAAGCATAACATATTTACATTAAGCAGACCTCAGTGCAAGAAAAAACCTTACCAACACTGCAAGAGAGAAAGGACAACTTAAACATTACAAGGTGTAAAAACAAGCATAACATATTTACATTAAGCAGACCTCAGTGCAAGAAAATACCTTAATAACACTGCAAGAGAGAAAGGACAACTTAAACATTACAAGGTGTAAAAACAAGCATAACATATTTACATTAAGCAGACCTCAGTGCAAGAAAATACCTTAATAACACTGCAAGAGAGAAAGGACAACTTAAACATTACAAGGTGTAAAAACAAGCATAACATATTTACATTAAGCAGACCTCAGTGCAAGAAAATACCTTAATAACACTGCAAGAGAGAAAGGACAACTTAAACATTACAAGGTGTAAAAACAAGTCAAAGATATTTACATTAAGCAGACCTCAGTGCAAGAAAATACCTTAATAACACTGCAAGAGAGATGGGACAACTTAAACATTACAAGGTGTAAAAACAAGCATGACATATTTACATTAAGCAGACCTCAGTGCAAGAAAATACCTTAATAACACTGCAAGAGAGAAGGAACAACTTAAACATTACAGGGTGTAAAACAAGCATAACATATTTACATTAAGCAGACCTCAGTGCAAGAAAAAACCTTACCAACACTGCAAGAGAGGAAGGACAACTTAAACATCACAAGGTGTAAAAACAAGCATAACATATTTACATTAAGCAGACCTCAGTGCAAGAAAATACCTTAATAACACTGCAAGAGAGAAAGGACAACTTAAACATTACAAGGTGTAAAACAAGCATAACATATTTACATTAAGCAGACCTCAGTGCAAGAAAATACCTTACCAACACCGCAAGAGAGAAAGGACAACTTAAACATTACAGGGTGTAAAACAAGCATAACACATTTACATTAAGCAGACCTCACTGCAAGAAAATACCTTAATAACACTGCAAGAGAGAAAGGACAACTTAAACATTACAAGGTGTAAAAACAAGCATAACATATTTACATTAAGCAGACCTCACTGCAAGAAAATACCTTAATAACACTGCAAGAGAGAAAGGACAACTTAAACATTACAAGGTGTAAAAACAAGCATAACATATTTACATTAAGCAGACCTCAGTGCAAGAAAATACCTTACCAACACTGCAAGAGAGAAAGGACAACTTAAACATTACAGGGTGTAAAAACAAGCATAACATATTTACATTAAGCAGACCTCAGTGCAAGAAAATACCTTACCAACACTGCAAGAGAGAAAGGACAACTTAAACATTACAGGGTGTAAAAACAAGCATAACATACTTACATTAAGCAGACCTCAGTGCAAGAAAATACCTTACCAACACCGCAAGAGAGAAAGGACAACTTAAACATTACAGGGTGTAAAAACAAGCATAACATACTTACATTAAGCAGACCTCAGTGCAAGAAAATACCTTACCAACACTGCAAGAGAGAAAGGACAACTTAAACATTACAGGGTGTAAAAACAAGCATAACATATTTACATTAAGCAGACCTCAATGCAAGAAAATACCTTACCAACACTGCAAGAGAGAAAGGACAACTTAAACATTACAGGGTGTAAAACAAGCATAACATATTTACATTAAGCAGACCTCAATGCAAGAAAATACCTTACCAACACTGCAAGAGAGAAGGGACAACTTAAACATTACAGGGTGTAAAACAAGCATAACATATTTACATTAAGCAGACCTCAGTGCAAGAAAATACCTTACCAACACCGCAAGAGAGAAGGGACAACTTAAACATTACAGGGTGTAAAAACAAGCATAACATATTTACATTAAGCAGACCTCAATGCAAGAAAATACCTTACCAACACCGCAAGAGAGAAGGAACAACTTAAACATTACAGGGTGTAAAAACAAGCATAACATATTTACATTAAGCAGACCTCAGTGCAAGAAAATACCTTACCAACACTGCAAGAGAGAAAGGACAACTTAAACATTACAGGGTCTAAAAACAAGCATAATATATTTACATTAAGCAGACCTCAGTGCAAGAAAATACCTTACCAACACTGCAAGAGACAAAGGACAACTTAAACATTACAGGGTGTAAAAACAAGTATAACATATTTACATTAAGCAGACCTCAATGCAAGAAAATACCTTACCAACACTGCAAGAGAGAAAGGACAACTTAAACATTACAGGGTGTAAAAACAAGCATAACATATTTACATTAAGCAGACCTCAGTGCAAGAAAATACCTTACCAACACCGCAAGAGAGAAAGGACAACTTAAACATTACAAGGTGTAAAAACAAGCATAACATATTTACATTAAGCAGACCTCAGTGCAAGAAAATACCTTACCAACACTGCAAGAGAGAAAGGACAACTTAAACATCACAAGGTGTAAAAACAAGCATAACATATTTACATTAAGCAGACCTCAGTGCAAGAAAAACCTTAATAACACTGCAAGAGAGAAAGGACAACTTAAACATTACAAGGTGTAAAACAAGCATAACATATTTACATTAAGCAGACCTCAGTGCAAGAAAATACCTTACCAACACTGCAAGAGAGAAAGGACAACTTAAACATTACAAGGTGTAAAAACAAGCATAACATATTTACATTAAGCAGACCTCAGTGCAAGAAAATACCTTACCAACACTGCAAGAGAGGAAGGACAACTTAAACATCACAAGGTGTAAAAACAAGCATAACATATTTACATTAAGCAGACCTCAGTGCAAGAAAAAACCTTAATAACACTGCAAGAGAGAAAGGACAACTTAAACATTACAGGGTGTAAAAACAAGCATAACATATTTACATTAAGATAAGATAAGATAAGATGGCCTTTATTAGTCCCACAGGTGGGAAATTTGTTTTGTTACAGCAAAAGTGCAAAGTTATGTAGCAGAAATTAGAAAACACTGGAATGCAATAAAATACAATAAAATAAAATAAAATACTATATACAATAGAATAAAATAGAATAGAATAATATATACAATAGAATAAAATAGAAATACAAATACTATATACAACTGAGTAGGAAAATACAAAAACAACTTCGTCAGAAGAAGAATTGCACGTATAGCAGTCTTATTGCACATGTGTGGGTTTGTGTGTTTGATCAGCTGCAAAAGTCTTTATTGTAGAGTCTGACAGCAGTGGGGAGGAAAGACCTGCGAAATCTCTCCGTCCCACACCGTGGTGCCGTGAGTCTCCCCCACTGAAGGAGCTGCTCAGTGCTGTCACAGTCTCATGCATGGGGTGGGAGATGTTGTCCAACAGGGATGACAGCTTAGCCACCATTCTCCTGTCACTCACCACCTCCACTGGGTCCAGAGGGCATCCTAGAACAGAGCTGGCTCTTCGGATCAGCCTGTTCAGTCTCTTCCTGTCCCCAGCAGAGATGCTGCCCCCAGCAGACCACACCATAAAAGATGGCTGAGGCCACCACAGAGTCATAGAAGGTCTTCAGGAGTGGGCCTCCACTCCAAACGACCTGAGTCTCTCAAGCAGGTACAGCCTGCTCTGCCCTTTCCTGTAGAGGGCGTCTGAGTTATGAGTCCAGTCCAGTTTGTTGTTCAGATGAACACCAAGGTACCTGTAGCTGTCCACAGCCTCGATGTCCATACCTTGGATGTTCAGTGGTTGCAGTGGAGGATGTTTGTGCCTGCGGAAGTCTACCACCAGCTCCTTGGTTTTACTGGCGTTGATCTGGAGGTAGTTCAGCTGGCACCAGTCCACAAAGTCTTGAGTCAGTCCTCTGTACTCCTTTGTCGCCCCCATCAGTGATGAGGCCGACTATTGCAGAGTCATCAGAGAACTTCTGCAGGAAGCACTGGGTGGAGTTGTGGGAGAAGTCTGCAGTGTAGATGGTGAAGAGGAACGGAGCCAGAACCGTTCCCTGTGGGGCCCCTGTACTGCAGACGACCCTGTCCGACACACAGCCCTGAGTCCTCACATACTGTGGTCGGTCGGTGAGGTAGTCCAAAATCCAGGTAGTGAGGTGATGGTCCACCCAGAGTTCTCCAGCTTGTCCTTCAGAACCGAGGGAAGAATAGTGTTGAAGGCACTGGAGAAATCAAAGAACATGATTCTCACAGTGCTCCCAGCGGTCTCCAGGTGAGCGAGGGAGCGATGTAGGAGGTGAATGATGGCATCATCCGCCCAATGCCAGGCTGGTAGGCAAACTGAAGTGGGTCCAGTGATGAGCTCACAAGGCGCGAAGCTGAGCCAGGACCAGCCGCCCAGGGTCTTCATCAGGTGGGATGTCAGAGCCACCGGCCTGTAGCTGTTGAGGTCCTTGGGGCGTGAAGTCTTTGGCACTGGAACAACACAGGAAGTTTTCCAGAGCTGTGGGACTCTTCCCAGCCTCAGGCTCAGGTTGAAGAGGTGCTCCATCACACCACACAGTTGGTCGCGCGAGGACCTGACGACCCTCGAGCTGATGCCATCTGGACCCGCTGCCTTCTTGGCTTTAATCCTCCTCAGTTCCCTCCGAACCTGGGTGGTTGAGAGAGACAGGCTGGAGCCTTGTGTTGAGTGTGTATTGGATGCTGTTGTTGGGGTGGGAGGAGTGAGCAGGGTGAATAGAGGAGGTGTGAAGTGTCTGAGGTGTCAGAGGTGGAACAGCAGCAGTGGGGGTGGGTGAGTCTGCAGCCGATGTTGGAGACTGCCTCATGGCTGAATCAAATCTGTTGAAGAAATGATTCAGTTCATTTGCCCACCTCACATCCCTCCCAGGCAGAGAGTTCTGATGTTTGTGGCCTGAGATGGTTCTGAGGCCTCCAGACTTCACCAACATTGTTTTGCTGAAGCTGGTTCTCCATCTTCTGCCTGTAGCTGTCCTTCCCATTCCTTATCAGTCCCCTAAGCTCTCTCTGCACCCTTTTCAACTCCTCTTTGTCTCTGGATTTGAAGGCCCTCCTCTTCTGCTTGAGGACAGCTTTAATTTCTGAAGTAATCCAGGGTTTGTTGTTGGAGAAACACCGTACAGTCCTGGTAGGTACGGTGTTATCCACACAGAAATTAATATAGTCAGTAATGCATGTAGTAAGGCTGTCGATGTCCCTCCGTGGTCGTCACAGATCACCTCCCACACGGTCGACTCAAAACAATCCTTAAGAGCCTCCTCGCTCTCCTCCGACCATCTCTGCACTGTGCGGGTGGCTGGTGGCTCCCCGCGCACTAAGGGCTCATACACAGGGACAAGGTGCACCAGGTTGTGATCAGATCTGCCTAGGGAGGGAGAGGTGATGAACTGTATGCCTCTTCAGCATTGGCATACAGTAAGTCCAGTGTTTTATTGTCTCTGGTCGGGCAGGTCACATACTGGGTGAAGGTGGGCAGTGTGGAGTCCAGTGAGGCATGATTGAAGTCCCCTGATATTATGAGAAGGGCTCTCGGAGATTGTGTTTGCAGTCTGCTGACCACAGAGTGGAGAGAGTCACAGGCTGCATCCGCGTTGGCCGAGGGGGACATACGCTGTTATCGCGATAACATGCGAGAATTCCCGGGCAGGTAGTATGGACGCATGCTAACGGCTAACAGCTCAATGTCTCTGCTGCAGAGTTGTTCTTTACAGTGATGTGCCCGGGTTACACCATCTGTCATTCACAAACACTGCCAGTCCCCTCCTTTCCTCTTACCGCTCTCTCTCCTGTCCGCTCGCAGCAGCTGGAATCGGTAGTGTCACGCCGTGTCCGGAGTTAGCGGTGTTAGCCACGACCCGTTAGCATCATGATGCTACATTGCCGGTACTCCCTCTGTGACCAGGTTAGCGACGTTAGCTCATCCATCTTATTGGGCAAAGATCGTACATTTCCAATAATTACAGAAGGAAGAGATGGTCGATAACGTCTCCTTCTCGGGCGACGGCGCTCCTTCCCAGCACGACACCCCCGTCTTTTCTTCCTCAGTTCACTGGGAATGTCGAGTCTGTCCGCCGGCAGTACCGCTGCGGGACGCAGCGCTAACAGCTGATCCCTACTGTAAACAAAGGATCCCTGCTCTGGGTCCCCAGACACGGGTGAAAAAAGTAGAAAAAAACTAAGAAAAACAACCAGAACTAGCACAAAACGGTAGAACATGGTTGCAGAGTCTAATTACTAATACGTTAGTTATAAAAATTACTAGAAGAAAAAAGATAAGAAGGAAAGAAACTCAGAATGAGCAGAGCTGCTGTAACAGGCTGCCGCACACGGGGGGCGCCGGAAGAGAAGAGCAGACCTCAGTGCAAGAAAATACCTTAATAACACTGCAAGAGAGAAAGGACAACTTAAACATTACAAGGTGTAAAAACAAGCATAACATATTTACATTAAGCAGACCTCAGTGCAAGAAAAAACCTTACCAACACTGCAAGAGAGAAAGGACAACTTAAACATTACAAGGTGTAAAAACAAGCATGACATATTTACATTAAGCAGACCTCAGTGCAAGAAAATACCTTACCAACACTGCAAGAGAGAAAGGACAACTTAAACATTACAAGGTGTAAAAACAAGTCAAAGATATTTACATTAAGCAGACCTCAGTGCAAGAAAATACCTTAATAACACTGCAAGAGAGATGGGACAACTTAAACATTACAAGGTGTAAAAACAAGCATGACATATTTACATTAAGCAGACCTCAGTGCAAGAAAATACCTTACCAACACTGCAAGAGAGGAAGGACAACTTAAACATCACAAGGTGTAAAACAAGCATAACATATTTACATTAAGCAGTCCTCAGTGCAAGAAAAACCTTAATAACACTGCAAGAGAGAAAGGACAACTTAAACATTACAAGGTGTAAAACAAGCATAACATATTTACATTAAGCAGACCTCAGTGCAAGAAAATACCTTAATAACACTGCAAGAGAGAAGGGACAACTTAAACATTACAAGGTGTAAAACAAGCATAACATATTTACATTAAGCAGACCTCAGTGCAAGAAAATACCTTACCAACACCGCAAGAGAGAAAGGACAACTTAAACATTACAGGGTGTAAAACAAGCATAACATATTTACATTAAGCAGACCTCACTGCAAGAAAATACCTTAATAACACTGCAAGAGAGAAGGGACAACTTAAACATTACAGGTGTAAAACAAGCATAACATATTTACATTAAGCAGACCTCACTGCAAGAAAATACCTTAATAACACTGCAAGAGAGAAGGGACAACTTAAACATTACAGGGTGTAAAAACAAGTCAAAGTTATTTACATTAAGCAGACCTCAGTGCAAGAAAATACCTTACCAACACTGCAAGAGAGAAAGGACAACTTAAACATTACAGGGTGTAAAAACAAGCATAACATATTTACATTGAGCAGACCTCAGTGCAAGAAAATACCTTACTAACACTGCAAGAGAGAAGGGACAACTTAAACATTACAGGGTGTAAAAACAAGCATAACATATTTACATTAAGCAGACCTCAGTCCAAGAAAATACCTTACCAACACTGCAAGAGAGAAAGGACAACTTAAACATTACAAGGTGTAAAAACAAGCATAACATATTTACATTAAGCAGACCTCAGTGCAAGAAAATACCTTAATAACACTGCAAGAGAGAAAGGACAACTTAAACATTACAAGGTGTAAAAACAAGCATAACATATTTACATTAAGCAGACCTCAGTGCAAGAAAATACCTTAATAACACTGCAAGAGAGAAGGGACAACTTAAACATTACAAGGTGTAAAAACAAGCATAACATATTTACATTAAGCAGACCTCAGTGCAAGAAAATACCTTAATAACACTGCAAGAGAGAAGGAACAACTTAAACATTACAAGGTGTAAAAACAAGTCAAAGTTATTTACATTAAGCAGACCTCAGTGCAAGAAAATACCTTAATAACACTGCAAGAGAGAAAGGACAACTTAAACATTACAAGGTGTAAAAACAAGCATAACATATTTACATTAAGCAGACCTCAGTGCAAGAAAATACCTTAATAACACTGCAAGAGAGAAGGACAACTTAAACATTACAGGGTGTAAAAACAAGCATAACATATTTACATTAAGCAGACCTCAGTGCAAGAAAATACCTTACCAACACTGCAAGAGAGAAAGGACAACTTAAACATTACAAGGTGTAAAACAAGCATAACATATTTACATTAAGCAGACCTCAGTGCAAGAAAATACCTTAATAACACTGCAAGAGAGAAAGGACAACTTAAACATTACAGGGTGTAAAAACAAGCATAACATATTTACATTAAGCAGACCTCAGTGCAAGAAAATACCTTAATAACACTGCAAGAGAGAAAGGACAACTTAAACATTACAGGGTGTAAAAACAAGCATAACATATTTACATTAAGCAGACCTCAGTGCAAGAAAATACCTTAATAACACTGCAAGAGAGAAAGGACAACTTAAACATTACAGGGTGTAAAAACAAGCATAACATATTTACATTAAGCAGACCTCAGTGCAAGAAAATACCTTACCAACACTGCAAGAGAGAAAGGACAACTTAAACATTACAAAGTGTAAAAACAAGCATAACATATTTACATTAAGCAGACCTCAGTGCAAGAAAATACCTTAATAACACTGCAAGAGAGAAAGGACAACTTAAACATTACAGGGTGTAAAAACAAGCATAACATATTTACATTAAGCAGACCTCAGTGCAAGAAAAACCTTACCAACACTGCAAGAGAGAAAGGACAACTTAAACATTACAAGGTGTAAAAACAAGCATGACATATTTACATTAAGCAGACCTCAGTGCAAGAAAATACCTTACCAACACTGCAAGAGAGAAAGGACAACTTAAACATTACAAGGTGTAAAAACAAGTCAAAGATATTTACATTAAGCAGACCTCAGTGCAAGAAAATACCTTAATAACACTGCAAGAGAGATGGGACAACTTAAACATTACAAGGTGTAAAAACAAGCATGACATATTTACATTAAGCAGACCTCAGTGCAAGAAAATACCTTACCAACACTGCAAGAGAGGAAGGACAACTTAAACATCACAAGGTGTAAAAACAAGCATAACATATTTACATTAAGCAGTCCTCAGTGCAAGAAAAAACCTTAATAACACTGCAAGAGAGAAAGGACAACTTAAACATTACAAGGTGTAAAAACAAGCATAACATATTTACATTAAGCAGACCTCAGTGCAAGAAAATACCTTAATAACACTGCAAGAGAGAAGGGACAACTTAAACATTACAAGGTGTAAAAACAAGCATAACATATTTACATTAAGCAGACCTCAGTGCAAGAAAATACCTTACCAACACCGCAAGAGAGAAAGGACAACTTAAACATTACAGGGTGTAAAAACAAGCATAACATATTTACATTAAGCAGACCTCAGTGCAAGAAAATACCTTACCAACACTGCAAGAGAGAAAGGACAACTTAAACATTACAAAGTGTAAAAACAAGCATAACATATTTACATTAAGCAGACCTCAGTGCAAGAAAATACCTTAATAACACTGCAAGAGAGAAAGGACAACTTAAACATTACAAGGTGTAAAAACAAGCATAACATATTTACATTAAGCAGACGTCAGTGCAAGAAAATACCTTACTAACACTGCAAGAGAGAAGGGACAACTTAAACATTACAGGGTGTAAAACAAGCATAACATATTTACATTAAGCAGACGTCAGTGCAAGAAAATACCTTACTAACACTGCAAGAGAGAAGGGACAACTTAAACATTACAGGGTGTAAAAACAAGCATAACATATTTACATTAAGCAGACGTCAGTGCAAGAAAATACCTTACTAACACTGCAAGAGAGAAGGGACAACTTAAACATTACAGGGTGTAAAAACAAGCATAACATATTTACATTAAGCAGACCTCAGTGCAAGAAAATACCTTACCAACACTGCAAGAGAGAAAGGACAACTTAAACATTACAAGGTGTAAAAACAAGCATAACATATTTACATTAAGCAGACCTCAGTGCAAGAAAATACCTTACCAACACTGCAAGAGAGAAAGGACAACTTAAACATTACAAGGTGTAAAACAAGCATAACATATTTACATTAAGCAGACCTCAGTGCAAGAAAATACCTTACCAACACTGCAAGAGAGAAAGGACAACTTAAACATTACAAGGTGTAAAACAAGTCAAAGTTATTTACATTAAGCAGACCTCAGTGCAAGAAAATACCTTAATAACACTGCAAGAGAGAAGGGACAACTTAAACATTACAGGGTGTAAAACAAGCATAACATATTTACATTAAGCAGACCTCAGTGCAAGAAAAAACCTTAATAACACTGCAAGAGAGAAGGAACAACTTAAACATTACAGGGTGTAAAAACAAGCATAACATATTTACATTAAGCAGACCTCAGTGCAAGAAAATACCTTACCAACACCGCAAGAGAGAAAGGACAACTTAAACATTACAGGGTGTAAAACAAGTCAAAGATATTTACATTAAGCAGACCTCAGTGCAAGAAAAACATTACCAACACTGCAAGAGAGAAAGGACAACTTAAACATTACAGGGTGTAAAACAAGCATAACATATTTAGATTAAGCAGACCTCAGTGCAAGAAAATACCTTAATAACACTGCAAGAGAGAAAGGACAACTTAAACATTACAGGGTGTAAAAATAAGCATAACATATTTACATTAAGCAGACCTCAGTGCAAGAAAATACCTTAATAACACTGCAAGAGAGAAGGAACAACTTAAACATTACAGGGTGTAAAAACAAGCATAACATATTTACATTAAGCAGACCTCAGTGCAAGAAAATACCTTAATAACACTGCAAGAGAGAAAGGACAACTTAAACATTACAGGGTGTAAAACAAGCATAACATATTTACATTAAGCAGACCTCACTGCAAGAAAATACCTTAATAACACTGCAAGAGAGAAGGAACAACTTAAACATTACAGGGTGTAAAAACAAGCATAACATATTTACATTAAGCAGACCTCAGTGCAAGAAAATACCTTAATAACACTGCAAGAGAGAAAGGACAACTTAAACATTACAGGGTGTAAAAACAAGCATAACATATTTACATTAAGCAGACCTCAGTGCAAGAAAATACCTTAATAACACTGCAAGAGAGAAAGGACAACTTAAACATTACAGGGTGTAAAAACAAGCATAACATATTTACATTAAGCAGACCTCAGTGCAAGAAAATACCTTAATAACACTGCAAGAGAGAAGGGACAACTTAAACATTACAGGGTGTAAAAACAAGCATAACATATTTACATTAAGCAGACCTCAGTGCAAGAAAATACCTTAATAACACTGCAAGAGAGAAGGAACAACTTAAACATTACAGGGTGTAAAAACAAGCATAACATATTTACATTAAGCAGACCTCACTGCAAGAAAATACCTTAATAACACTGCAAGAGAGAAGGAACAACTTAAACATTACAGGGTGTAAAAACAAGCATAACATATTTACATTAAGCAGACCTCAGTGCAAGAAAATACCTTAATAACACTGCAAGAGAGAAGGAACAACTTAAACATTACAGGGTGTAAAAACAAGCATAACATATTTACATTAAGCAGACCTCAGTGCAAGAAAATACCTTACCAACACCGCAAGAGAGAAAGGACAACTTAAACATTACAAGATGTAAAAACAAGTCAAAGATATTTACATTAAGCAGACCTCAGTGCAAGAAAAAACATTACCAACACTGCAAGAGAGAAAGGACAACTTAAACATTACAGGGTGTAAAAACAAGCACAACATATTTACATTAAGCAGACCTCAGTGCAAGAAAAACCTTACCAACACCGCAAGAGAGAAAGGACAACTTAAACATTACAAGGTGTAAAAACAAGCATAACATATTTACATTAAGCAGACCTCAGTGCAAGAAAATACCTTAATAACACTGCAAGAGAGAAAGGACAACTTAAACATTACAAGGTGTAAAACAAGCATAACATATTTACATTAAGCAGACCTCAGTGCAAGAAAAACCTTACCAACACCGCAAGAGAGAAAGGACAACTTAAACATTACAAGGTGTAAAACAAGCATAACATATTTACATTAAGCAGACCTCAGTGCAAGAAAAACCTTACCAACACCGCAAGAGAGAAAGGACAACTTAAACATTACAAGGTGTAAAAACAAGCATAACATATTTACATTAAGCAGACCTCACTGCAAGAAAATACCTTAATAACACTGCAAGAGAGAAGGGACAACTTAAACATTACAGGGTGTAAAACAAGTCAAAGTTATTTACATTAAGCAGACCTCAGTGCAAGAAAATACCTTACCAACACTGCAAGAGAGAAAGGACAACTTAAACATTACAGGGTGTAAAACAAGCATAACATATTTACATTAAGCAGACCTCAGTCCAAGAAAATACCTTACCAACACTGCAAGAGAGAAAGGACAACTTAAACATTACAGGGTGTAAAAACAAGCATAACATATTTACATTAAGCAGACCTCAGTGCAAGAAAATACCTTACTAACACTGCAAGAGAGAAGGGACAACTTAAACATTACAGGGTGTAAAACAAGCATAACATATTTACATTAAGCAGACCTCAGTCCAAGAAAATACCTTACCAACACTGCAAGAGAGAAAGGACAACTTAAACATTACAAGGTGTAAAAACAAGCATAACATATTTACATTAAGCAGACCTCAGTGCAAGAAAATACCTTAATAACACTGCAAGAGAGAAAGGACAACTTAAACATTACAAGGTGTAAAACAAGCATAACATATTTACATTAAGCAGACCTCAGTGCAAGAAAATACCTTAATAACACTGCAAGAGAGAAGGGACAACTTAAACATTACAAGGTGTAAAAACAAGTCAAAGTTATTTACATTAAGCAGACCTCAGTGCAAGAAAATACCTTAATAACACTGCAAGAGAGAAAGGACAACTTAAACATTACAAGGTGTAAAAACAAGCATAACATATTTACATTAAGCAGACGTCAGTGCAAGAAAATACCTTACTAACACTGCAAGAGAGAAGGGAAAACTTAAACATTACAGGGTGTAAAAACAAGCATAACATATTTACATTAAGCAGACCTCAGTGCAAGAAAATACCTTACCAACACTGCAAGAGAGAAAGGACAACTTAAACATTACAAGGTGTAAAAACAAGCATAACATATTTACATTAAGCAGACCTCAGTGCAAGAAAATACCTTAATAACACTGCAAGAGAGAAAGGACAACTTAAACATTACAGGGTGTAAAAACAAGCATAACATATTTACATTAAGCAGACCTCAGTGCAAGAAAATACCTTAATAACACTGCAAGAGAGAAAGGACAACTTAAACATTACAGGTGTAAAAACAAGCATAACATATTTACATTAAGCAGACCTCAGTGCAAGAAAATACCTTAATAACACTGCAAGAGAGAAAGGACAACTTAAACATTACAGGGTGTAAAAACAAGCATAACATATTTACATTAAGCAGACGTCAGTGCAAGAAAATACCTTACTAACACTGCAAGAGAGAAGGGACAACTTAAACATTACAGGGTGTAAAAAACAAGCATAACATATTTACATTAAGCAGACCTCAGTGCAAGAAAATACCTTAATAACACTGCAAGAGAGAAAGGACAACTTAAACATTACAGGGTGTAAAAACAAGCATAACATATTTACATTAAGCAGACGTCAGTGCAAGAAAATACCTTACTAACACTGCAAGAGAGAAGGGACAACTTAAACATTACAGGGTGTAAAAACAAGCATAACATATTTACATTAAGCAGACCTCAGTGCAAGAAAATACCTTAATAACACTGCAAGAGAGAAAGGACAACTTAAACATTACAAGGTGTAAAAACAAGTCAAAGTTATTTACATTAAGCAGACCTCAGTGCAAGAAAATACCTTAATAACACTGCAAGAGAGAAGGGACAACTTAAACATTACAGGGTGTAAAAACAAGCATAACATATTTACATTAAGCAGACCTCAGTGCAAGAAAAAACCTTAATAACACTGCAAGAGAGAAGGGACAACTTAAACATTACAGGGTGTAAAAACAAGCATAACATATTTACATTAAGCAGACCTCAGTGCAAGAAAATACCTTAATAACACTGCAAGAGAGAAGGAACAACTTAAACATTACAGGGTGTAAAACAAGCATAACATATTTACATTAAGCAGACCTCAGTGCAAGAAAATACCTTACCAACACCGCAAGAGAGAAAGGACAACTTAAACATTACAGGGTGTAAAAACAAGTCAAAGATATTTACATTAAGCAGACCTCACTGCAAGAAAAAACATTACCAACACTGCAAGAGAGAAAGGACAACTTAAACATTACAGGGTGTAAAAACAAGCATAACATATTTACATTAAGCAGACCTCAGTGCAAGAAAATACCTTACCAACACTGCAAGAGAGAAAGGACAACTTAAACATTACAGGGTGTAAAAATAAGCATAACATATTTACATTAAGCAGACCTCAGTGCAAGAAAATACCTTAATAACACTGCAAGAGAGAAGGAACAACTTAAACATTACAGGGTGTAAAACAAGCATAACATATTTACATTAAGCAGACCTCAGTGCAAGAAAATACCTTAATAACACTGCAAGAGAGAAAGGACAACTTAAACATTACAGGGTGTAAAACAAGCATAACATATTTACATTAAGCAGACCTCACTGCAAGAAAATACCTTAATAACACTGCAAGAGAGAAGGAACAACTTAAACATTACAGGGTGTAAAAACAAGCATAACATATTTACATTAAGCAGACCTCAGTGCAAGAAAATACCTTAATAACACTGCAAGAGAGAAGGAACAACTTAAACATTACAGGGTGTAAAAACAAGCATAACATATTTACATTAAGCAGACCTCAGTGCAAGAAAATACCTTAATAACACTGCAAGAGAGAAAGGACAACTTAAACATTACAGGGTGTAAAAACAAGCATAACATATTTACATTAAGCAGACCTCAGTGCAAGAAAATACCTTAATAACACTGCAAGAGAGAAGGACAACTTAAACATTACAGGGTGTAAAAACAAGCATAACATATTTACATTAAGCAGACCTCAGTGCAAGAAAATACCTTAATAACACTGCAAGAGAGAAAGGACAACTTAAACATTACAGGGTGTAAAAACAAGCACAACATATTTACATTAAGCAGACCTCAGTGCAAGAAAAAACCTTACCAACACCGCAAGAGAGAAAGGACAACTTAAACATTACAAGGTGTAAAAACAAGCACAACATATTTACATTAAGCAGACCTCAGTGCAAGAAAATACCTTACCAACACTGCAAGAGAGAAAGGACAACTTAAACATTACAAGGTGTAAAAACAAGCATAACATATTTACATTAAGCAGACCTCAGTGCAAGAAAATACCTTAATAACACTGCAAGAGAGAAAGGACAACTTAAAAACATTACAGGGTACAAAAACAAGCACAACATATTTACATTAAGCAGACCTCAGTGCAGCACAAAAAAACATTACCAACACCGCAAGAGAGAGAAAGGACAACTTAAACATTACAAGGTGTAAAAACAAGCACAACATATTTACATTAAGCAGACCTCAGTGCAAGAAAAAACCTTACCAACACTGCAAGAGAGAAAGGACAACTTAAACATTACAAGGTGTAAAAACAAGCACAACATATTTACATTAAGCAGACCTCAGTGCAAGAAAATACCTTAATAACACTGCAAGAGAGAAAGGACAACTTAAACATTACAAGGTGTAAAAACAAGCATAACATATTTACATTAAGCAGACCTCAGTGCAAGAAAATACCTTAATAACACTGCAAGAGAGAAAGGACAACTTAAACATTACAAGGTGTAAAAACAAGCATAACATATTTACATTAAGCAGACCTCAGTGCAAGAAAATACCTTAATAACACTGCAAGAGAGAAAGGACAACTTAAACATTACAAGGTGTAAAACAAGCATAACATATTTACATTAAGCAGACCTCAGTGCAAGAAAAAACCTTAATAACACTGCAAGAGAGAAAGGACAGTCTTAAACATTACAAAGGTGTAAAACAAGTCAAAGTTATTTACATTACAGCAGACCTCAGTGCAAGAAAATACCTTAATAACACTGCAAGAGAGAAAGGACAACTTAAACATTACAAGGTGTAAAAACAAGTCAAAGTTATTTACATTAAGCAGACCTCAGTGCAAGAAAATACCTTAATAACACTGCAAGAGAGAAGGAACAACTTAAACATTACAGGGTGTAAAAAACAAGCATAACATATTTACATTAAGCAGACCTCAGTGCAAGAAAATACCTTAATAACACTGCAAGAGAGAAAGGACAACTTAAACATTACAAGGTGTAAAAACAAGCATAACATATTTACATTAAGCAGACCTCAGTGCAAGAAAAAACCTTAATAACACTGCAAGAGAGAAGGGACAACTTAAACATTACAGGGTGTAAAAACAAGCATAACATATTTACATTAAGCAGACCTCAGTGCAAGAAAATACCTTAATAACACTGCAAGAGAAGGGACAACTTAAACATTACAGGGTGTAAAAACAAGCATAACATATTTACATTAAGCAGACGTCAGTGCAAGAAAATACCTTACCAACACTGCAAGAGAGAAAGGACAACTTAAACATTACAAGGTGTAAAAACAAGCATAACATATTTACATTAAGCAGACCTCAGTGCAAGAAAATACCTTAATAACACTGCAAGAGAGAAGGGACAACTTAAACATTACAGGGTGTAAAAACAAGCATAACATATTTACATTAAGCAGACCTCACTGCAAGAAAATACCTTAATAACACTGCAAGAGAGAAAGGACAACTTAAACATTACAGGGTGTAAAACAAGCATAACATATTTACATTAAGCAGACCTCAGTGCAAGAAAATACCTTAATAACACTGCAAGAGAGAAAGGACAACTTAAACATTACAGGGTGTAAAAACAAGCATAACATATTTACATTAAGCAGACCTCAGTGCAAGAAAATACCTTAATAACACTGCAAGAGAGAAGGAACTACTTAAACATTACAGGGTGTAAAAACAAGCATAACATATTTACATTAAGCAGACCTCAGTGCAAGAAAATACCTTAATAACACTGCAAGAGAGAAGGGACAACTTAAACATTACAGGGTGTAAAACAAGCATAACATATTTACATTAAGCAGACCTCAGTGCAAGAAAATACCTTACCAACACCGCAAGAGAGAAAGGACAACTTAAACATTACAGGGTGTAAAAACAAGCATAACATATTTACATTAAGCAGACCTCAGTGCAAGAAAATACCTTAATAACACTGCAAGAGAGAAGGGACAACTTAAACATTACAGGGTGTAAAAACAAGCATAACATATTTACATTAAGCAGACCTCACTGCAAGAAAATACCTTAATAACACTGCAAGAGAGAAGGGACAACTTAAACATTACAGGGTGTAAAAACAAGCATAACATATTTACATTAAGCAGACCTCAGTGCAAGAAAATACCTTAATAACACTGCAAGAGAGAAGGGACAACTTAAACATTACAGGGTGTAAAAACAAGCATAACATATTTACATTAAGCAGACCTCAGTGCAAGAAAATACCTTAATAACACTGCAAGAGAGAAGGGACAACTTAAACATTACAGGGTGTAAAACAAGCATAACATATTTACATTAAGCAGACCTCAGTGCAAGAAAATACCTTAATAACACTGCAAGAGAGAAGGGACAACTTAAACATTACAGGGTGTAAAACAAGCATAACATATTTACATTAAGCAGACCTCAGTGCAAGAAAATACCTTAATAACACTGCAAGAGAGAAGGGACAACTTAAACATTACAAGGTGTAAAACAAGCATAACATATTTACATTAAGCAGACCTCAGTGCAAGAAAATACCTTAATAACACTGCAAGAGAGAAGGGACAACTTAAACATTACAGGGTGTAAAAACAAGCATAACATATTTACATTAAGCAGACCTCAGTGCAAGAAAATACCTTAATAACACTGCAAGAGAGAAGGGACAACTTAAACATTACAGGGTGTAAAAACAAGCATAACATATTTACATTAAGCAGACCTCAGTGCAAGAAAATACCTTAATAACACTGCAAGAGAGAAGGGACAACAAACATTACAAGGTGTAAAACAAGCATAACATATTTACATTAAGCAGACCTCAGTGCAAGAAAATACCTTAATAACACTGCAAGAGAGAAGGGACAACTTAAACATTACAGGGTGTAAAACAAGCATAACATATTTACATTAAGCAGACCTCAGTGCAAGAAAATACCTTAATAACACTGCAAGAGAGAAGGGACAACTTAAACATTACAGGGTGTAAAAACAAGCATAACATATTTACATTAAGCAGACCTCAGTGCAAGAAAATACCTTAATAACACTGCAAGAGAGAAGGGACAACTTAAACATTACAGGGTGTAAAAACAAGCATAACATATTTACATTAAGCAGACCTCAGTGCAAGAAAATACCTTAATAACACTGCAAGAGAGAAGGAACAACTTAAACATTACAAGGTGTAAAACAAGCACAACATATTTACATTAAGCAGACCTCAGTGCAAGAAAAACCTTACCAACACCGCAAGAGAGAAAGGACAACTTAAACATTACAAGGTGTAAAAACAAGCACAACATATTTACATTAAGCAGACCTCAGTGCAAGAAAATACCTTAATAACACCGCAAGAGAGAAAGGACAACTTAAACATTACAAGGTGTAAAAACAAGCACAACATATTTACATTAAGCAGACCTCAGTGCAAGAAAATACCTTAATAACACCGCAAGAGAGAAAGGACAACTTAAACATTACAGGGTGTAAAACAAGCATAACATATTTACATTAAGCAGACCTCAGTGCAAGAAAATACCTTAATAACACCGCAAGAGAGAAAGGACAACTTAAACATTACAAGGTGTAAAAACAAGCACAACATATTTACATTAAGCAGACCTCAGTGCAAGAAAAAACCTTACCAACACCGCAAGAGAGAAAGGACAACTTAAACATTACAAGGTGTAAAAACAAGCACAACATATTTACATTAAGCAGACCTCAGTGCAAGAAAATACCTTAATAACACCGCAAGAGAGAAAGGACAACTTAAACATTACAGGGTGTAAAAACAAGCATAACATATTTACATTAAGCAGACCTCAGTGCAAGAAAATACCTTAACAACACCGCAAGAGAGAAAGGACAACTTAAACATTACAGGGTGTAAAAACAAGCATAACATATTTACATTAAGCAGACCTCAGTGCAAGAAAATACCTTAACAACACCGCAAGAGAGAAAGGACAACTTAAACATTACAAGGTGTAAAAACAAGCATAACATATTTACATTAAGCAGACCTCAGTGCAAGAAAATACCTTAATAACACTGCAAGAGAGAAGGAACAACTTAAACATTACAGGGTGTAAAAACAAGCATAACATATTTACATTAAGCAGACCTCAGTGCAAGAAAATACCTTACCAACACCGCAAGAGAGAAAGGACAACTTAAACATTACAGGGTGTAAAAACAAGCATAACATATTTACATTAAGCAGACCTCAGTGCAAGAAAATACCTTACCAACACTGCAAGAGAGAAGGGACAACTTAAACATTACAGGGTGTAAAAACAAGCATAACATATTTACATTAAGCAGACCTCAGTGCAAGAAAATACCTTAATAACACTGCAAGAGAGAAGGAACTACTTAAACATTACAGGGTGTAAAAACAAGCATAACATATTTACATTAAGCAGACCTCAGTGCAAGAAAATACCTTACCAACACTGCAAGAGAGAAAGGACAACTTAAACATTACAGGGTGTAAAAACAAGCATAACATATTTACATTAAGCAGACCTCAGTGCAAGAAAATACCTTAATAACACTGCAAGAGAGAAAGGACAACTTAAACATTACAGGGTGTAAAAACAAGCATAACATATTTACATTAAGCAGACCTCAGTGCAAGAAAATACCTTACCAACACTGCAAGAGAGAAAGGACAACTTAAACATTACAGGGTGTAAAACAAGCATAACATATTTACATTAAGCAGACCTCAGTGCAAGAAAATACCTTAATAACACTGCAAGAGAGAAAGGACAACTTAAACATTACAGGGTGTAAAAACAAGCATAACATATTTACATTAAGCAGACCTCAGTGCAAGAAAATACCTTAATAACACTGCAAGAGAGAAGGAACAACTTAAACATTACAGGGTGTAAAACAAGCATAACATATTTACATTAAGCAGACCTCAGTGCAAGAAAATACCTTAATAACACTGCAAGAGAGAAAGGACAACTTAAACATTACAGGGTGTAAAAACAAGCATAACATATTTACATTAAGCAGACCTCAGTGCAAGAAAATACCTTAATAACACTGCAAGAGAGAAGGAACAACTTAAACATTACAGGGTGTAAAAACAAGCATAACATATTTACATTAAGCAGACCTCACTGCAAGAAAAAACCTTAATAACACTGCAAGAGAGAAGGGACAACTTAAACATTACAGGGTGTAAAAACAAGCATAACATATTTACATTAAGCAGACCTCAGTGCAAGAAAATACCTTAATAACACTGCAAGAGAGAAGGACAACTTAAACATTACAAGGTGTAAAAACAAGCATAACATATTTACATTAAGCAGACCTCAGTGCAAGAAAATACCTTAATAACACTGCAAGAGAGAAGGGACAACTTAAACATTACAGGGTGTAAAAACAAGCATAACATATTTACATTAAGCAGACCTCACTGCAAGAAAATACCTTACCAACACCGCAAGAGAGAAAGGACAACTTAAACATTACAAGGTGTAAAAACAAGTCAAAGTTATTTACATTAAGCAGACCTCAGTGCAAGAAAATACTTTAATAACACTGCAAGAGAGAAGGGATAACTTAAACATTACAGGGTGTAAAAACAAGCATAACATATTTACATTAAGCAGACCTCAGTGCAAGAAAATACCTTAACAACACCGCAAGAGAGAAAGGACAACTTAAACATTACAAGGTGTAAAAACAAGCATAACATATTTACATTAAGCAGACCTCAGTGCAAGAAAATACCTTAATAACACTGCAAGAGAGAAGGAACAACTTAAACATTACAGGGTGTAAAAACAAGCATAACATATTTACATTAAGCAGACCTCAGTGCAAGAAAATACCTTACCAACACCGCAAGAGAGAAAGGACAACTTAAACATTACAGGGTGTAAAACAAGCATAACATATTTACATTAAGCAGACCTCAGTGCAAGAAAATACCTTACCAACACTGCAAGAGAGAAGGGACAACTTAAACATTACAGGGTGTAAAAACAAGCATAACATATTTACATTAAGCAGACCTCAGTGCAAGAAAATACCTTACCAACACTGCAAGAGAGAAAGGACAACTTAAACATTACAGGGTGTAAAAAACAAGCATAACATATTTACATTAAGCAGACCTCAGTGCAAGAAAATACCTTAATAACACTGCAAGAGAGAAAGGACAACTTAAACATTACAGGGTGTAAAAACAAGCATAACATATTTACATTAAGCAGACCTCAGTGCAAGAAAATACCTTACCAACACTGCAAGAGAGAAAGGACAACTTAAACATTACAGGGTGTAAAACAAGCATAACATATTTACATTAAGCAGACCTCAGTGCAAGAAAATACCTTAATAACACTGCAAAGAGAAAGGACAACTTAAACATTACAGGGTGTAAAACAAGCATAACATATTTACATTAAGCAGACCTCAGTGCAAGAAAATACCTTAATAACACTGCAAGAGAGAAGGAACAACTTAAACATTACAGGGTGTAAAAACAAGCATAACATATTTACATTAAGCAGACCTCAGTGCAAGAAAATACCTTAATAACACTGCAAGAGAGAAAGGACAACTTAAACATTACAGGGTGTAAAAACAAGCATAACATATTTACATTAAGCAGACCTCAGTGCAAGAAAATACCTTAATAACACTGCAAGAGAGAAGGAACAACTTAAACATTACAGGGTGTAAAACAAGCATAACATATTTACATTAAGCAGACCTCACTGCAAGAAAAAACCTTAATAACACTGCAAGAGAGAAGGGACAACTTAAACATTACAGGGTGTAAAAACAAGCATAACATATTTACATTAAGCAGACCTCAGTGCAAGAAAATACCTTAATAACACTGCAAGAGAGAAGGGACAACTTAAACATTACAAGGTGTAAAAACAAGCATAACATATTTACATTAAGCAGACCTCAGTGCAAGAAAATACCTTAATAACACTGCAAGAGAGAAGGGACAACTTAAACATTACAGGGTGTAAAACAAGCATAACATATTTACATTAAGCAGACCTCACTGCAAGAAAATACCTTACCAACACCGCAAGAGAGAAAGGACAACTTAAACATTACAAGGTGTAAAAACAAGTCAAAGTTATTTACATTAAGCAGACCTCAGTGCAAGAAAATACCTTACTAACACTGCAAGAGAGAAAGGACAACTTAAACATTACAGGGTGTAAAACAAGCATAACATATTTACATTAAGCAGACCTCAGTGCAAGAAAATACCTTAATAACACTGCAAGAGAGAAAGGACAACTTAAACATTACAGGGTGTAAAACAAGCATAACATATTTACATTAAGCAGACCTCAGTGCAAGAAAATACCTTACCAACACCGCAAGAGAGAAAGGACAACTTAAACATTACAAGGTGTAAAAACAAGCATAACATATTTACATTAAGCAGACCTCAGTGCAAGAAAATACCTTAATAACACTGCAAGAGAGAAGGAACAACTTAAACATTACAGGGTGTAAAAACAAGCATAACATATTTACATTAAGCAGACCTCAGTGCAAGAAAATACCTTAATAACACTGCAAGAGAGAAAGGACAACTTAAACATTACAAGGTGTAAAAACAAGCATAACATATTTACATTAAGCAGACCTCAGTGCAAGAAAATACCTTACCAACACCGCAAGAGAGAAAGGACAACTTAAACATTACAAGGTGTAAAAACAAGCATAACATATTTACATTAAGCAGACCTCAGTGCAAGAAAATACCTTAATAACACTGCAAGAGAGAAAGGACAACTTAAACATTACAGGGTGTAAAGACAAGCATAACATATTTACATTAAGCAGACCTCAGTGCAAGAAAATACCTTACCAACACCGCAAGAGAGAAGGGACAACTTAAACATTACAGGGTGTAAAGACAAGCATAACATATTTACATTAAGCAGACCTCAGTGCAAGAAAATACCTTAATAACACTGCAAGAGAGAAAGGACAACTTAAACATTACAGGGTGTAAAAACAAGCATAACATATTTACATTAAGCAGACCTCAGTGCAAGAAAATACCTTAACAACACCGCAAGAGAGAAAGGACAACTTAAACATTACAAGGTGTAAAAACAAGCATAACATATTTACATTAAGCAGACCTCACTGCAAGAAAATACCTTACCAACACTGCAAGAGAGAAAGGACAACTTAAACATTACAGGGTGTAAAAACAAGCACAACATATTTACATTAAGCAGACCTCAGTGCAAGAAAATACCTTACCAACACCGCAAGAGAGAAAGGACAACTTAAACATTACAAGGTGTAAAACAAGCATAACATATTTACATTAAGCAGACCTCAGTGCAAGAAAATACCTTACCAACACCGCAAGAGAGAGAAAGGACAACTTAAACATTACAAGGTGTAAAAACAAGCATAACATATTTACATTAAGCAGACCTCAGTGCAAGAAAAAACCTTACCAACACCGCAAGAGAGAAAGGACAACTTAAACATTACAAGGTGTAAAAACAAGTCAAAGATATTTACATTAAGCAGACCTCAGTGCAAGAAAATACCTTAATAACACCGCAAGAGAGAAAGGACAACTTAAACATTACAAGGTGTAAAAACAAGCATAACATATTTACATTAAGCAGACCTCAGTGCAAGAAAAAACCTTACCAACACCGCAAGAGAGAAAGGACAACTTAAACATTACAAGGTGTAAAAACAAGCATAACATATTTACATTAAGCAGACCTCAGTGCAAGAAAATACCTTACCAACACCGCAAGAGAGAAAGGACAACTTAAACATTACAAGATGTAAAAACAAGTCAAAGATATTTACATTAAGCAGACCTCAGTGCAAGAAAAAACATTACCAACACTGCAAGAGAGAAAGGACAACTTAAACATTACAAGGTGTAAAAACAAGCATAACATATTTACATTAAGCAGACCTCAGTGCAAGAAAAAACCTTACCAACACCGCAAGAGAGAAAGGACAACTTAAACATTACAGGGTGTAAAAAGAAGTCAAAGTTATTTACATTAAGCAGACCTCAGTGCAAGAAAAAACCTTAATAACACTGCAAGAGAGAAGGGACAACTTAAACATTACAGGGTGTAAAAACAAGCATAACATATTTACATTAAGCAGACCTCAGTGCAAGAAAATACCTTAATAACACTGCAAGAGAGAAAGGACAACTTAAACATTACAGGGTGTAAAAACAAGCATAACATATTTACATTAAGCAGACCTCAGTGCAAGAAAATACCTTAATAACACTGCAAGAGAGAAAGGACAACTTAAACATTACAAGGTGTAAAACAAGCATAACATATTTACATTAAGCAGACCTCAGTGCAAGAAAATACCTTAATAACACTGCAAGAGAGAAGGAACAACTTAAACATTACAGGGTGTAAAAACAAGCATAACATATTTACATTAAGCAGACCTCAGTGCAAGAAAATACCTTAATAACACTGCAAGAGAGAAGGGACAACTTAAACATTACAAGGTGTAAAACAAGTCAAAGTTATTTACATTAAGCAGACCTCAGTGCAAGAAAATACCTTAATAACACTGCAAGAGAGAAGGAACAACTTAAACATTACAGGGTGTAAAAACAAGCATAACATATTTACATTAAGCAGACCTCACTGCAAGAAAATACCTTACCAACACTGCAAGAGAGAAAGGACAACTTAAACATTACAAGGTGTAAAAACAAGCATAACATATTTACATTAAGCAGACCTAAGTGCAAGAAAATACCTTAATAACACTGCAAGAGAGAAGGGACAACTTAAACATTACAGGGTGTAAAACAAGCATAACATATTTACATTAAGCAGACCTCACTGCAAGAAAATACCTTAATAACACTGCAAGAGAGAAGGGACAACTTAAACATTACAGGGTGTAAAACAAGCATAACATATTTACATTAAGCAGACCTCACTGCAAGAAAATACCTTAATAACACTGCAAGAGAGAAGGGACAACTTAAACATTACAAGGTGTAAAAACAAGTCAAAGTTATTTACATTAAGCAGACCTCAGTGCAAGAAAATACCTTAATAACACTGCAAGAGAGAAGGGACAACTTAAACATTACAAGGTGTAAAAACAAGCATAACATATTTACATTAAGCAGACCTCACTGCAAGAAAATACCTTAATAACACTGCAAGAGAGAAAGGGACAACTTAAACATTACAAGGTGTAAAAACAAGTCAAAGTTATTTACATTAAGCAGACCTCAGTGCAAGCAAATACCTTACCAACACTGCAAGAGAGAAAGGACAACTTAAACATTACAAGGTGTAAAAACAAGCACAACATATTTACATTAAGCAGACCTCAGTGCAAGAAAATACCTTAATAACACTGCAAGAGAGAAAGGACAACTTAAACATTACAAGATGTAAAAACAAGTCAAAGATATTTACATTAAGCAGACCTCAGTGCAAGAAAAAACATTACCAACACTGCAAGAGAGAAAGGACAACTTAAACATTACAAGGTGTAAAAACAAGCATAACATATTTACATTAAGCAGACCTCAGTGCAAGAAAATACCTTACCAACACTGCAAGAGAGAAAGGACAACTTAAACATTACAGGGTGTAAAAACAAGCACAACATATTTACATTAAGCAGACCTCAGTGCAAGAAAATACCTTACCAACACCGCAAGAGAGAAAGGACAACTTAAACATTACAAGGTGTAAAACAAGCATAACATATTTACATTAAGCAGACCTCAGTGCAAGAAAATACCTTACCAACACCGCAAGAGAGAAAGGACAACTTAAACATTACAAGGTGTAAAACAAGCATAACATATTTACATTAAGCAGACCTCAGTGCAAGAAAAACCTTACCAACACCGCAAGAGAGAAAGGACAACTTAAACATTACAAGGTGTAAAAACAAGTCAAAGATATTTACATTAAGCAGACCTCAGTGCAAGAAAATACCTTAATAACACCGCAAGAGAGAAAGGACAACTTAAACATTACAAGGTGTAAAACAAGCATAACATATTTACATTAAGCAGACCTCAGTGCAAGAAAAACCTTACCAACACCGCAAGAGAGAAAGGACAACTTAAACATTACAAGGTGTAAAAACAAGCATAACATATTTACATTAAGCAGACCTCAGTGCAAGAAAATACCTTACCAACACCGCAAGAGAGAAAGGACAACTTAAACATTACAAGATGTAAAAACAAGTCAAAGATATTTACATTAAGCAGACCTCAGTGCAAGAAAAAACATTACCAACACTGCAAGAGAGAAAGGACAACTTAAACATTACAAGGTGTAAAAACAAGCATAAAATATTTACATTAAGCAGACCTCAGTGCAAGAAAATACCTTACCAACACTGCAAGAGAGAAAGTACAACTTAAACATTACAGGGTGTAAAAACAAGCACAACATATTTACATTAAGCAGACCTCACTGCAAGAAAATACCTTAATAACACTGCAAGAGAGAAAGGACAACTTAAACATTACAAGGTGTAAAAACAAGCATAACATATTTACATTAAGCAGACCTCAATGCAAGAAAATACCTTAATAACACTGCAAGAGAGAAAGGACAACTTAAACATTACAAGGTGTAAAAACAAGCATAACATATTTACATTAAGCAGACCTCACTGCAAGAAAATACCTTACCAACACCGCAAGAGAGAAAGGACAACTTAAACATTACAAGGTGTAAAAACAAGCATAACATATTTACATTAAGCAGACCTCACTGCAAGAAAATACCTTACCAACACCGCAAGAGAGAAAGGACAACTTAAACATTACAAGGTGTAAAAACAAGTCAAAGTTATTTACATTAAGCAGACCTCAGTGCAAGAAAAACCTTAATAACACTGCAAGAGAGAAGGGACAACTTAAACATTACAGGGTGTAAAAACAAGCATAACATATTTACATTAAGCAGACCTCAGTGCAAGAAAATACCTTAATAACACTGCAAGAGAGAAAGGACAACTTAAACATTACAGGGTGTAAAACAAGTCAAAGTTATTTACATTAAGCAGACCTCAGTGCAAGAAAAACCTTAATAACACTGCAAGAGAGAAGGGACAACTTAAACATTACAGGGTGTAAAACAAGCATAACATATTTACATTAAGCAGACCTCACTGCAAGAAAATACCTTACCAACACTGCAAGAGAGAAAGGACAACTTAAACATTACAAGGTGTAAAACAAGCATAACATATTTACATTAAGCAGACCTCAGTGCAAGAAAATACCTTAATAACACTGCAAGAGAGAAAGGACAACTTAAACATTACAGGGTGTAAAAACAAGCATAACATATTTACATTAAGCAGACCTCAGTGCAAGAAAATACCTTAATAACACTGCAAGAGAGAAGGAACAACTTAAACATTACAGGGTGTGTAAAACAAGCATAACATATTTACATTAAGCAGACCTCAGTGCAAGAAAATACCTTAATAACACTGCAAGAGAGAAGGGACAACTTAAACATTACAAGGTGTAAAAACAAGTCAAAGTTATTTACATTAAGCAGACCTCAGTGCAAGAAAATACCTTAATAACACTGCAAGAGAGAAGGAACAACTTAAACATTACAGGGTGTAAAAACAAGCATAACATATTTACATTAAGCAGACCTCACTGCAAGAAAATACCTTACCAACACTGCAAGAGAGAAAGGACAACTTAAACATTACAAGGTGTAAAAACAAGCATAACATATTTACATTAAGCAGACCTAAGTGCAAGAAAATACCTTAATAACACTGCAAGAGAGAAGGGACAACTTAAACATTACAGGGTAAAAACAAGCATAACATATTTACATTAAGCAGACCTCACTGCAAGAAAATACCTTAATAACACTGCAAGAGAGAAGGGACAACTTAAACATTACAAGGTGTAAAAACAAGCATAACATATTTACATTAAGCAGACCTCACTGCAAGAAAATACCTTAATAACACTGCAAGAGAGAAAGGACAACTTAAACATTACAAGGTGTAAAAACAAGCATAACATATTTACATTAAGCAGACCTCAATGCAAGAAAATACCTTAATAACACTGCAGAGAGAAAGGACAACTTAAACATTACAAGGTGTAAAACAAGCATAACATATTTACATTAAGCAGACCTCACTGCAAGAAAATACCTTACCAACACCGCAAGAGAGAAAGGACAACTTAAACATTACAAGGTGTAAAACAAGCATAACATATTTACATTAAGCAGACCTCACTGCAAGAAAATACCTTACCAACACCGCAAGAGAGAAAGGACAACTTAAACATTACAAGGTGTAAAAACAAGTCAAAGTTATTTACATTAAGCAGACCTCAGTGCAAGAAAAAACCTTAATAACACTGCAAGAGAGAAGGGACAACTTAAACATCACAGGGTGTAAAACAAGCATAACATATTTACATTAAGCAGACCTCACTGCAAGAAAATACCTTACCAACACTGCAAGAGAGAAAGGACAACTTAAACATTACAAGGTGTAAAACAAGCATAACATATTTACATTAAGCAGACCTCAGTGCAAGAAAATACCTTAATAACACTGCAAGAGAGAAGGGACAACTTAAACATTACAGGGTGTAAAACAAGCATAACATATTTACATTAAGCAGACCTCACTGCAAGAAAATACCTTAATAACACTGCAAGAGAGAAGGAACAACTTAAACATTACAGGGTGTAAAAACAAGCATAACATATTTACATTAAGCAGACCTCAGTGCAAGAAAATACCTTAATAACACTGCAAGAGAGAAGGACAACTTAAACATTACAGGGTGTAAAAACAAGCATAACATATTTACATTAAGCAGACCTCACTGCAAGAAAATACCTTAATAACACTGCAAGAGAGAAGGGACAACTTAAACATTACAAGGTGTAAAAACAAGTCAAAGTTATTTACATTAAGCAGACCTCAGTGCAAGAAAATACCTTAATAACACTGCAAGAGAGAAGGAACAACTTAAACATTACAAGGTGTAAAAACAAGTCAAAGTTATTTACATTAAGCAGACCTCAGTGCAAGAAAATACCTTAATAACACTGCAAGAGAGAAGGAACAACTTAAACATTACAAGGTGTAAAAACAAGTCAAAGTTATTTACATTAAGCAGACCTCAGTGCAAGAAAATACCTTAATAACACTGCAAGAGAGAAGGAACAACTTAAACATTACAAGGTGTAAAAACAAGTCAAAGTTATTTACATTAAGCAGACCTCAGTGCAAGAAAATACCTTAATAACACTGCAAGAGAGAAGGGACAACTTAAACATTACAAGGTGTAAAAACAAGTCAAAGTTATTTACATTAAGCAGACCTCAGTGCAAGAAAATACCTTAATAACACTGCAAGAGAGAAGGAACAACTTAAACATTACAGGGTGTAAAAACAAGCATAACATATTTACATTAAGCAGACCTCACTGCAAGAAAATACCTTAATAACACTGCAAGAGAGAAAGGGACAACTTAAACATTACAAGGTGTAAAAACAAGCATAACATATTTACATTAAGCAGACCTCAGTGCAAGAAAATACCTTAATAACACTGCAAGAGAGAAGGGACAACTTAAACATTACAGGGTGTAAAACAAGCATAACATATTTACATTAAGCAGACCTCACTGCAAGAAAATACCTTAATAACACTGCAAGAGAGAAGGGACAACTTAAACATTACAAGGTGTAAAAACAAGCATAACATATTTACATTAAGCAGACCTCACTGCAAGAAAATACCTTAATAACACTGCAGAGAGAAAGGACAACTTAAACATTACAAGGTGTAAAAACAAGTCAAAGTTATTTACATTAAGCAGACCTCAGTGCAAGAAAATACCTTACCAACACTGCAAGAGAGAAAGGACAACTTAAACATTACAAGGTGTAAAAACAAGCACAACATATTTACATTAAGCAGACCTCAGTGCAAGAAAATACCTTAATAACACTGAGAGAGAAAGGACAACTTAAACATTACAAGATGTAAAAACAAGTCAAAGATATTTACATTAAGCAGACCTCAGTGCAAGAAAAACATTACCAACACTGCAAGAGAGAAAGGACAACTTAAACATTACAAGGTGTAAAAACAAGCATAACATATTTACATTAAGCAGACCTCAGTGCAAGAAAATACCTTACCAACACTGCAAGAGAGAAAGGACAACTTAAACATTACAGGGTGTAAAAAACAAGCACAACATATTTACATTAAGCAGACCTCAGTGCAAGAAAATACCTTACCAACACCGCAAGAGAGAAAGGACAACTTAAACATTACAAGGTGTAAAAACAAGTCAAAGTTATTTACATTAAGCAGACCTCAGTGCAAGAAAATACCTTAATAACACTGCAAGAGAGAAAGGACAACTTAAACATTACAAGGTGTAAAAACAAGCATAACATATTTACATTAAGCAGACCTCAGTGCAAGAAAATACCTTACCAACACCGCAAGAGAGAAAGGACAACTTAAACATTACAAGGTGTAAAAACAAGTCAAAGTTATTTACATTAAGCAGACCTCAGTGCAAGAAAATACCTTAATAACACTGCAAGAGAGAAAGGACAACTTAAACATTACAAGGTGTAAAAACAAGTCAAAGTTATTTACATTAAGCAGACCTCAGTGCAAGAAAATACCTTAATAACACTGCAAGAGAGAAAGGACAACTTAAACATTACAAGGTGTAAAAACAAGTCAAAGTTATTTACATTAAGCAGACCTCAGTGCAAGAAAATACCTTAATAACACTGCAAGAGAGAAAGGACAACTTAAACATTACAAGGTGTAAAAACAAGTCAAAGTTATTTACATTAAGCAGACCTCAGTGCAAGAAAATACCTTAATAACACTGCAAGAGAGAAAGGACAACTTAAACATTACAAGATGTAAAAACAAGTCAAAGTTATTTACAT
The DNA here is from genome assembly GCF_013358895.1 of Oreochromis aureus. NCBI lineage: Eukaryota > Metazoa > Chordata > Actinopteri > Cichliformes > Cichlidae > Oreochromis > Oreochromis aureus. The sequence goes on along the minus strand of NC_052956.1, from coordinate 22,242,758 downwards.
TAAGCAGACCTCAGTGCAAGAAAAAACCTTAATAACACTGCAAGAGAGAAGGGACAACTTAAACATTACAGGGTGTAAAACAAGCATAACATATTTACATTAAGCAGACCTCACTGCAAGAAAATACCTTACCAACACCGCAAGAGAGAAAGGACAACTTAAACATTACAAGGTGTAAAACAAGTCAAAGTTATTTACATTAAGCAGACCTCAGTGCAAGAAAATACCTTAATAACACTGCAAGAGAGAAAGGACAACTTAAACATTACAAGGTGTAAAAACAAGCATAACATATTTACATTAAGCAGACCTCACTGCAAGAAAATACCTTACCAACACCGCAAGAGAGAAAGGACAACTTAAACATTACAAGGTGTAGAAACAAGTCAAAGTTATTTACATTAAGCAGACCTCAGTGCAAGAAAATACCTTAATAACACTGCAAGAGAGAAAGGACAACAAACATTACAAGGTGTAAAAACAAGTCAAAGTTATTTACATTAAGCAGACCTCAGTGCAAGAAAATACCTTAATAACACTGCAAGAGAGAAAGGACAACTTAAACATTACAAGGTGTAGAAACAAGTCAAAGTTATTTACATTAAGCAGACCTCACTGCAAGAAAATACCTTACCAACACCGCAAGAGAGAAAGGACAACTTAAACATTACAAGGTGTAAAAACAAGTCAAAGTTATTTACATTAAGCAGACCTCAGTGCAAGAAAATACCTTAATAACACTGCAAGAGAGAAGGGACAACTTAAACATTACAGGGTGTAAAAACAAGCATAACATATTTACATTAAGCAGACCTCACTGCAAGAAAATACCTTACCAACACCGCAAGAGAGAAAGGACAACTTAAACATTACAAGGTGTAAAAACAAGTCAAAGTTATTTACATTAAGCAGACCTCAGTGCAAGAAAATACCTTAATAACACTGCAAGAGAGAAGGAACAACTTAAACATTACAGGGTGTAAAACAAGCATAACATATTTACATTAAGCAGACCTCACTGCAAGAAAATACCTTACGAACACTGCAAGAGAGAAAGGACAACTTAAACATTACAAGGTGTAAAAACAAGTCAAAGTTATTTCCATTAAGCAGACCTCAGTGCAAGAAAATACCTTAATAACACTGCAAGAGAGAAGGAACAACTTAAACATTACAGGGTGTAAAACAAGCATAACATATTTACATTAAGCAGACCTCACTGCAAGAAAATACCTTACGAACACTGCAAGAGAGAAAGGACAACTTAAACATTACAAGGTGTAAAAACAAGCATAACATATTTACATTAAGCAGACCTAAGTGCAAGAAAATACCTTAATAACACTGCAAGAGAGAAGGGACAACTTAAACATTACAAGGTGTAAAAACAAGCATAACATATTTACATTAAGCAGACCTCACTGCAAGAAAATACCTTACCAACACTGCAAGAGAGAAAGGACAACTTAAACATTACAAGGTGTAAAAACAAGTCAAAGTTATTTCCATTAAGCAGACCTCAGTGCAAGAAAATACCTTAATAACACTGCAAGAGAGAAGGAACAACTTAAACATTACAGGGTGTAAAACAAGCATAACATATTTACATTAAGCAGACCTCACTGCAAGAAAATACCTTACGAACACTGCAAGAGAGAAAGGACAACTTAAACATTACAAGGTGTAAAAACAAGCATAACATATTTACATTAAGCAGACCTAAGTGCAAGAAAATACCTTAATAACACTGCAAGAGAGAAGGGACAACTTAAACATTACAAGGTGTAAAACAAGCATAACATATTTACATTAAGCAGACCTCACTGCAAGAAAATACCTTAATAACACTGCAAGAGAGAAGGGACAACTTAAACATTACAAGGTGTAAAAACAAGCATAACATATTTACATTAAGCAGACCTCACTGCAAGAAAATACCTTAATAACACTGCAAGAGAGAAGGGACAACTTAAACATTACAAGGTGTAAAAACAAGTCAAAGTTATTTACATTAAGCAGACCTCAGTGCAAGAAAATACCTTAATAACACTGCAAGAGAGAAGGGACAACTTAAACATTACAAGGTGTAAAAACAAGCATAACATATTTACATTAAGCAGACCTCACTGCAAGAAAATACCTTAATAACACTGCAGAGAGAAAGGGACAACAAACATTACAAGGTGTAAAAACAAGTCAAAGTTATTTACATTAAGCAGACCTCAGTGCAAGAAAATACCTTACCAACACTGCAAGAGAGAAAGGACAACTTAAACATTACAAGGTGTAAAAACAAGTACAACATATTTACATTAAGCAGACCTCAGTGCAAGAAAATACCTTAATAACACCGCAAGAGAGAAAGGACAACTTAAACATTACAAGGTGTAAAAACAAGCATAACATATTTACATTAAGCAGACCTCAGTGCAAGAAAAAACCTTACCAACACCGCAAGAGAGAAAGGACAACTTAAACATTACAAGGTGTAAAACAAGTCAAAGATATTTACATTAAGCAGACCTCAGTGCAAGAAAATATACCTTAATAACACCGCAAGAGAGAAAGGACAACTTAAACATTACAAGGTGTAAAAACAAGCATAACATATTTACATTAAGCAGACCTCAGTGCAAGAAAATACCTTACAAACACCGCAAGAGAGAAAGGACAACTTAAACATTACAAGATGTAAAAACAAGTCAAAGATATTTACATTAAGCAGACCTCAGTGCAAGAAAATACCTTACCAACACTGCAAGAGAGAAAGTACAACTTAAACATTACAGGGTGTAAAAACAAGCACAACATATTTACATTAAGCAGACCTCAGTGCAAGAAAAACCTTACCAACACCGCAGAGAGAAAGGACAACTTAAACATTACAAGGTGTAAAAACAAGCATAACATATTTACATTAAGCAGACCTCAGTGCAAGAAAAAACCTTACCAACACCGCAAGAGAGAAAGGACAACTTAAACATTACAGGGTGTAAAAACAAGCACAACATATTTACATTAAGCAGACCTCAGTGCAAGAAAATACCTTACCAACACCGCAAGAGAGAAAGGACAACTTAAACATTACAAGGTGTAAAAACAAGTCAAAGTTATTTACATTAAGCAGACCTCAGTGCAAGAAAATACCTTACCAACACTGCAAGAGAGAAAGGACAACTTAAACATTACAAGGTGTAAAAACAAGTCAAAGTTATTTACATTAAGCAGACCTCAGTGCAAGAAAATACCTTACCAACACTGCAAGAGAGAAAGGACAACTTAAACATTACAAGGTGTAAAAACAAGCATAACATATTTACATTAAGCAGACCTCACTGCAAGAAAATACCTTACCAACACCGCAAGAGAGAAAGGACAACTTAAACATTACAAGGTGTAAAAACAAGCATAACATATTTACATTAAGCAGACCTCAGTGCAAGAAAATACCTTAATAACACTGCAAGAGAGAAGGGACAACTTAAACATTACAAGGTGTAAAAACAAGCATAACATATTTACATTAAGCAGACCTCACTGCAAGAAAATACCTTACCAACACCGCAAGAGAGAAAGGACAACTTAAACATTACAAGGTGTAAAAACAAGTCAAAGTTATTTACATTAAGCAGACCTCAGTGCAAGAAAATACCTTACCAACACTGCAAGAGAGAAAGGACAACTTAAACATTACAAGGTGTAAAAACAAGCATAACATATTTACATTAAGCAGACCTCACTGCAAGAAAATACCTTACCAACACCGCAAGAGAGAAAGGACAACTTAAACATTACAAGGTGTAAAAACAAGTCAAAGTTATTTACATTAAGCAGACCTCAGTGCAAGAAAATACCTTACCAACACCGCAAGAGAGAAAGGACAACAAACATTACAAGGTGTAAAAACAAGCATAACATATTTACATTAAGCAGACCTCAGTGCAAGAAAATACCTTACCAACACTGCAAGAGAGAAAGGACAACTTAAGCATTACAAGGTGTAAAACAAGCATAACATATTTACATTAAGCAGACCTCACTGCAAGAAAATACCTTACCAACACCGCAAGAGAGAAAGGACAACTTAAACATTACAAGGTGTAAAAACAAGTCAAAGTTATTTACATTAAGCAGACCTCAGTGCAAGAAAATACCTTAATAACACTGCAAGAGAGAAAGGACAACTTAAACATTACAAGGTGTAAAAACAAGTCAAAGTTATTTACATTAAGCAGACCTCAGTGCAAGAAAATACCTTACCAACACCGCAAGAGAGAAAGGACAACTTAAACATTACAAGGTGTAAAAACAAGTCAAAGTTATTTACATTAAGCAGACCTCAGTGCAAGAAAATACCTTAATAACACTGCAAGAGAGAAAGGACAACTTAAACATTACAAGGTGTAAAAACAAGTCAAAGATATTTACATTAAGCAGACCTCAGTGCAAGAAAATACCTTAATAACACTGCAAGAGAGAAGGGACAACTTAAACATTACAGGGTGTAAAAACAAGCATAACATATTTACATTAAGCAGACCTCAGTGCAAGAAAATACCTTAATAACACTGCAAGAGAGAAAGGACAACTTAAACATTACAAGGTGTAAAAACAAGTCAAAGATATTTACATTAAGCAGACCTCAGTGCAAGAAAATACCTTAATAACACTGCAAGAGAAGGGACAACTTAAACATTACAAGGTGTAAAAACAAGCATAACATATTTACATTAAGCAGACCTCAATGCAAGAAAATACCTTAATAACACTGCAAGAGAGAAAGGACAACTTAAACATTACAAGGTGTAAAAACAAGCATAACATATTTACATTAAGCAGACCTCAATGCAAGAAAATACCTTAATAACACTGCAAGAGAGAAAGGACAACTTAAACATTACAAGGTGCAAAAACAAGCATAACATATTTACATTAAGCAGACCTCACTGCAAGAAAATACCTTACCAACACCGCAAGAGAGAAAGGACAACTTAAACATTACAAGGTGTAAAAACAAGCATAACATATTTACATTAAGCAGACCTCACTGCAAGAAAATACCTTACCAACACCGCAAGAGAGAAAGGACAACTTAAACATTACAGGGTGTAAAAACAAGCATAACATATTTACATTAAGCAGACCTCACTGCAAGAAAATACCTTAATAACACTGCAAGAGAGAAAGGACAACAAACATTACAAGGTGTAAAAACAAGCATAACATATTTACATTAAGCAGACCTCAATGCAAGAAAATACCTTAATAACACCGCAAGAGAGAAAGGACAACTTAAACATTACAAGGTGTAAAACAAGCATAACATATTTACATTAAGCAGACCTCACTGCAAGAAAATACCTTAATAACACTGCAAGAGAGAAAGGACAACTTAAACATTACAAGGTGTAAAAACAAGCATAACATATTTACATTAAGCAGACCTCAATGCAAGAAAATACCTTAATAACACTGCAAGAGAGAAAGGACAACTTAAACATTACAAGGTGCAAAAACAAGCATAACATATTTACATTAAGCAGACCTCACTGCAAGAAAATACCTTACCAACACCGCAAGAGAGAAAGGACAACTTAAACATTACAAGGTGTAAAAACAAGCATAACATATTTACATTAAGCAGACCTCACTGCAAGAAAATACCTTACCAACACCGCAAGAGAGAAAGGACAACTTAAACATTACAGGGTGTAAAAACAAGTCAAAGTTATTTACATTAAGCAGACCTCAGTGCAAGAAAAAACCTTAATAACACTGCAAGAGAGAAGGGACAACTTAAACATTACAGGGTGTAAAAACAAGCATAACATATTTACATTAAGCAGACCTCAGTGCAAGAAAATACCTTAATAACACTGCAAGAGAGAAAGGACAACTTAAACATTACAGGGTGTAAAAACAAGTCAAAGTTATTTACATTAAGCAGACCTCAGTGCAAGAAAAACCTTAATAACACTGCAAGAGAGAAGGGACAACTTAAACATTACAGGGTGTAAAACAAGCATAACATATTTACATTAAGCAGACCTCAGTGCAAGAAAATACCTTAATAACACTGCAAGAGAGAAGGGACAACTTAAACATTACAAGGTGTAAAAACAAGCATAACATATTTACATTAAGCAGACCTCACTGCAAGAAAATACCTTAATAACACTGCAAGAGAGAAGGGACAACTTAAACATTACAAGGTGTAAAAACAAGTCAAAGTTATTTACATTAAGCAGACCTCAGTGCAAGAAAATACCTTAATAACACTGCAAGAGAGAAGGGACAACTTAAACATTACAAGATGTAAAAACAAGTCAAAGATATTTACATTAAGCAGACCTCAGTGCAAGAAAATACCTTAATAACACTGCAAGAGAGAAAGGACAACTTAAACATTACAAGATGTAAAAACAAGTCAAAGTTATTTACATTAAGCAGACCTCAGTGCAAGAAAAAACCTTAATAACACTGCAAGAGAGAAAGGACAACTTAAACATTACAAGGTGTAAAAACAAGTCAAAGTTATTTACATTAAGCAGACCTCAGTGCAAGAAAAAACCTTAATAACACTGCAAGAGAGAAGGGACAACTTAAACATTACAAGATGTAAAAACAAGTCAAAGTTATTTACATTAAGCAGACCTCAGTGCAAGAAAATACCTTAATAACACTGCAAGAGAGAAGGGACAACTTAAACATTACAAGATGTAAAAACAAGTCAAAGTTATTTACATTAAGCAGACCTCAGTGCAAGAAAATACCTTAATAACACTGCAAGAGAAAGGACAACTTAAACATTACAAGATGTAAAAACAAGTCAAAGTTATTTACATTAAGCAGACCTCAGTGCAAGAAAAAACCTTAATAACACTGCAAGAGAGAAGGGACAACTTAAACATTACAGGGTGTAAAACAAGCATAACATATTTACATTAAGCAGACCTCACTGCAAGAAAATACCTTACCAACACCGCAAGAGAGAAAGGACAACTTAAACATTACAAGGTGTAAAAACAAGTCAAAGTTATTTACATTAAGCAGACCTCAGTGCAAGAAAATACCTTAATAACACTGCAAGAGAGAAAGGACAACTTAAACATTACAAGGTGTAAAAACAAGTCAAAGTTATTTACATTAAGCAGACCTCAGTGCAAGAAAATACCTTAATAACACTGCAAGAGAGAAAGGACAACTTAAACATTACAAGGTGTAAAAACAAGCATAACATATTTACATTAAGCAGACCTCACTGCAAGAAAATACCTTACCAACACCGCAAGAGAGAAAGGACAACTTAAACATTACAAGGTGTAAAAACAAGTCAAAGTTATTTACATTAAGCAGACCTCAGTGCAAGAAAATACCTTAATAACACTGCAAGAGAGAAAGGACAACTTAAACATTACAAGGTGTAAAAACAAGCATAACATATTTACATTAAGCAGACCTCACTGCAAGAAAATACCTTACCAACACCGCAAGAGAGAAAGGACAACTTAAACATTACAAGGTGTAAAAACAAGTCAAAGTTATTTACATTAAGCAGACCTCAGTGCAAGAAAATACCTTAATAACACTGCAAGAGAGAAAGGACAACTTAAACATTACAAGGTGTAAAAACAAGTCAAAGTTATTTACATTAAGCAGACCTCAGTGCAAGAAAATACCTTAATAACACTGCAAGAGAGAAGGGACAACTTAAACATTACAGGGTGTAAAAACAAGCATAACATATTTACATTAAGCAGACCTCACTGCAAGAAAATACCTTAATAACACTGCAAGAGAGAAGGGACAACTTAAACATTACAAGGTGTAAAAACAAGTCAAAGTTATTTACATTAAGCAGACCTCAGTGCAAGAAAATACCTTAATAACACTGCAAGAGAGAAAGGACAACTTAAACATTACAAGGTGTAAAAACAAGTCAAAGTTATTTACATTAAGCAGACCTCAGTGCAAGAAAATACCTTAATAACACTGCAAGAGAGAAGGGACAACATAAACATTACAAGATGTAAAAACAAGTCAAAGATATTTACATTAAGCAGACCTCAGTGCAAGAAAATACCTTACCAACACCGCAAGAGAGAAAGGACAACTTAAACATTACAAGGTGTAAAACAAGTCAAAGTTATTTACATTAAGCAGACCTCAGTGCAAGAAAATACCTTAATAACACTGCAAGAGAGAAAGGACAACAAACATTACAAGGTGTAAAACAAGTCAAAGTTATTTACATTAAGCAGAGCTCAGTGCAAGAAAATACCTTAATAACACTGCAAGAGAGAAAGGACAACTTAAACATTACAAGATGTAAAAACAAGTCAAAGTTATTTACATTAAGCAGACCTCAGTGCAAGAAAAAACCTTAATAACACTGCAAGAGAGAAGGGACAACTTAAACATTACAAGATGTAAAAACAAGTCAAAGTTATTTACATTAAGCAGACCTCAGTGCAAGAAAATACCTTAATAACACTGCAAGAGAGAAAGGACAACTTAAACATTACAAGATGTAAAAACAAGTCAAAGTTATTTACATTAAGCAGACCTCAGTGCAAGAAAAAACCTTAATAACACTGCAAGAGAGAAGGGACAACTTAAACATTACAGGGTGTAAAACAAGCATAACATATTTACATTAAGCAGACCTCACTGCAAGAAAATACCTTACCAACACCGCAAGAGAGAAAGGACAACTTAAACATTACAAGGTGTAAAAACAAGTCAAAGTTATTTACATTAAGCAGACCTCAGTGCAAGAAAATACCTTAATAACACTGCAAGAGAGAAAGGACAACTTAAACATTACAAGGTGTAAAAACAAGTCAAAGTTATTTACATTAAGCAGACCTCAGTGCAAGAAAATACCTTAATAACACTGCAAGAGAGAAAGGACAACTTAAACATTACAAGGTGTAAAAACAAGCATAACATATTTACATTAAGCAGACCTCACTGCAAGAAAATACCTTACCAACACCGCAAGAGAGAAAGGACAACTTAAACATTACAAGGTGTAAAAACAAGTCAAAGTTATTTACATTAAGCAGACCTCAGTGCAAGAAAATACCTTAATAACACTGCAAGAGAGAAAGGACAACTTAAACATTACAAGGTGTAAAAACAAGTCAAAGTTATTTACATTAAGCAGACCTCAGTGCAAGAAAATACCTTAATAACACTGCAAGAGAGAAGGGACAACTTAAACATTACAGGGTGTAAAACAAGCATAACATATTTACATTAAGCAGACCTCACTGCAAGAAAATACCTTAATAACACTGCAAGAGAGAAGGGACAACTTAAACATTACAAGGTGTGTAAAAACAAGTCAAAGTTATTTCCATTAAGCAGACCTCAGTGCAAGAAAATACCTTAATAACACTGCAAGAGAGAAGGAACAACTTAAACATTACAGGGTGTAAAACAAGCATAACATATTTACATTAAGCAGACCTCAGTGCAAGAAAATACCTTAATAACACTGCAAGAGAGAAGGGACAACTTAAACATTACAAGGTGTAAAACAAGCATAACATATTTACATTAAGCAGACCTAAGTGCAAGAAAATACCTTAATAACACTGCAAGAGAGAAGGGACAACTTAAACATTACAAGGTGTAAAACAAGCATAACATATTTACATTAAGCAGACCTCACTGCAAGAAAATACCTTAATAACACTGCAAGAGAGAAGGGACAACTTAAACATTACAAGGTGTAAAACAAGCATAACATATTTACATTAAGCAGACCTCACTGCAAGAAAATACCTTACCAACACTGCAAGAGAGAAAGGACAACAAACATTACAAGGTGTAAAAACAAGCATAACATATTTACATTAAGCAGACCTAAGTGCAAGAAAATACCTTAATAACACTGCAAGAGAGAAGGGACAACTTAAACATTACAAGGTGTAAAACAAGCATAACATATTTACATTAAGCAGACCTCACTGCAAGAAAATACCTTAATAACACTGCAAGAGAGAAGGGACAACTTAAACATTACAGGGTGTAAAACAAGCATAACATATTTACATTAAGCAGACCTCACTGCAAGAAAATACCTTAATAACACTGCAAGAGAGAAGGGACAACTTAAACATTACAAGGTGTAAAACAAGCATAACATATTTACATTAAGCAGACCTCACTGCAAGAAAATACCTTAATAACACTGCAAGAGAGAAGGGACAACTTAAACATTACAAGGTGTAAAAACAAGTCAAAGTTATTTACATTAAGCAGACCTCAGTGCAAGAAAATACCTTAATAACACTGCAAGAGAGAAGGGACAACTTAAACATTACAAGGTGTAAAAACAAGCATAACATATTTACATTAAGCAGACCTCACTGCAAGAAAATACCTTAATAACACTGCAAAGAGAAAGGGACAACTTAAACATTACAAGGTGTAAAACAAGTCAAAGTTATTTACATTAAGCAGACCTCAGTGCAAGAAAATACCTTAATAACACTGCAAGAGAGAAAGGACAACTTAAACATTACAAGGTGTAAAAACAAGCATAACATATTTACATTAAGCAGACCTCACTGCAAGAAAATACCTTAATAACACTGCAAGAGAGAAAGGACAACTTAAACATTACAAGTTGTAAAAACAAGCACAACATATTTACATTAAGCAGACCTCAGTGCAAGAAAATACCTTACCAACACCGCAAGAGAGAAAGGACAACTTAAACATTACAAGGTGTAAAAACAAGTCAAAGTTATTTACATTAAGCAGACCTCAGTGCAAGAAAATACCTTAATAACACTGCAAGAGAGAAAGGACAACTTAAACATTACAAGGTGTAAAAACAAGTCAAAGTTATTTACATTAAGCAGACCTCAGTGCAAGAAAATACCTTAATAACACTGCAAGAGAGAAAGGACAACTTAAACATTACAAGGTGTAAAAACAAGTAAAAGTTATTTACATTAAGCAGACCTCAGTGCAAGAGAAAAACATTACCAACACTGCAAGAGAGAAAGGACAACTTAAACATTACAAAGGTGTAAAACAAGCATAACATATTTACATTAAGCAGACCTCACTGCAAGAAAATACCTTACCAACACTGCAAGAGAGAAAGGACAACTTAAACATTACAGGGTGTAAAACAAGTCAAAGATATTTACATTAAGCAGACCTCAGTGCAAGAAAAAACATTACCAACACCGCAAGAGAGAAAGGACAACTTAAACATTACAAGGTGTAAAAACAAGTCAAAGTTATTTACATTAAGCAGACCTCAGTGCAAGAAAAAAAACCTTAATAACACTGCAAGAGAGAAGGGACAACTTAAACATTACAAGATGTAAAAACAAGTCAAAGTTATTTACATTAAGCAGACCTCAGTGCAAGAAAATACCTTAATAACACTGCAAGAGAGAAAGGACAACAAACATTACAAGATGTAAAACAAGTCAAAGTTATTTACATTAAGCAGACCTCAGTGCAAGAAAAAACCTTAATAACACTGCAAGAGAGAAGGGACAACTTAAACATTACAGGGTGTAAAAACAAGCATAACATATTTACATTAAGCAGACCTCACTGCAAGAAAATACCTTACCAACACCGCAAGAGAGAAAGGACAACTTAAACATTACAAGGTGTAAAAACAAGTCAAAGTTATTTACATTAAGCAGACCTCAGTGCAAGAAAATACCTTAATAACACTGCAAGAGAGAAAGGACAACTTAAACATTACAAGGTGTAAAAACAAGTCAAAGTTATTTACATTAAGCAGACCTCAGTGCAAGAAAATACCTTAATAACACTGCAAGAGAGAAAGGACAACTTAAACATTACAAGGTGTAAAAACAAGCATAACATATTTACATTAAGCAGACCTCACTGCAAGAAAATACCTTACCAACACCGCAAGAGAGAAAGGACAACTTAAACATTACAAGGTGTAAAAACAAGTCAAAGTTATTTACATTAAGCAGACCTCAGTGCAAGAAAATACCTTAATAACACTGCAAGAGAGAAAGGACAACTTAAACATTACAAGGTGTAAAAACAAGTCAAAGTTATTTACATTAAGCAGACCTCAGTGCAAGAAAATACCTTAATAACACTGCAAGAGAGAAGGAACAACTTAAACATTACAGGGTGTAAAACAAGCATAACATATTTACATTAAGCAGACCTCAGTGCAAGAAAATACCTTAATAACACTGCAAGAGAGAAGGGACAACTTAAACATTACAAGGTGTAAAAACAAGCATAACATATTTACATTAAGCAGACCTAAGTGCAAGAAAATACCTTAATAACACTGCAAGAGAGAAGGGACAACTTAAACATTACAAGGTGTAAAACAAGCATAACATATTTACATTAAGCAGACCTCACTGCAAGAAAATACCTTAATAACACTGCAAGAGAGAAGGGACAACTTAAACATTACAAGGTGTAAAACAAGCATAACATATTTACATTAAGCAGACCTCACTGCAAGAAAATACCTTACCAACACTGCAAGAGAGAAAGGACAACTTAAACATTACAAGGTGTAAAACAAGCATAACATATTTACATTAAGCAGACCTAAGTGCAAGAAAATACCTTAATAACACTGCAAGAGAGAAGGGACAACTTAAACATTACAAGGTGTAAAAACAAGCATAACATATTTACATTAAGCAGACCTCACTGCAAGAAAATACCTTAATAACACTGCAAGAGAGAAGGGACAACAAACATTACAGGGTGTAAAACAAGCATAACATATTTACATTAAGCAGACCTCACTGCAAGAAAATACCTTAATAACACTGCAAGAGAGAAGGGACAACTTAAACATTACAAGGTGTAAAAACAAGCATAACATATTTACATTAAGCAGACCTCACTGCAAGAAAATACCTTAATAACACTGCAAGAGAGAAGGGACAACTTAAACATTACAAGGTGTAAAAACAAGTCAAAGTTATTTACATTAAGCAGACCTCAGTGCAAGAAAATACCTTAATAACACTGCAAGAGAGAAGGACAACTTAAACATTACAAGGTGTAAAAACAAGCATAACATATTTACATTAAGCAGACCTCACTGCAAGAAAATACCTTAATAACACTGCAAGAGAGAAAGGGACAACTTAAACATTACAAGGTGTAAAAACAAGTCAAAGTTATTTACATTAAGCAGACCTCAGTGCAAGAAAATACCTTAATAACACTGCAAGAGAGAAAGGACAACTTAAACATTACAAGGGTAAAAAAAACAAGCATAACATATTTACATTAAGCAGACCTCACTGCAAGAAAATACCTTAATAACACTGCAAGAGAGAAAGGACAACAAACATTACAAGTTGTAAAAACAAGCACAACATATTTACATTAAGCAGACCTCAGTGCAAGAAAATACCTTACCAACACCGCAAGAGAGAAAGGACAACTTAAACATTACAAGGTGTAAAAACAAGTCAAAGTTATTTACATTAAGCAGACCTCAGTGCAAGAAAATACCTTAATAACACTGCAAGAGAGAAAGGACAACTTAAACATTACAAGGTGTAAAACAAGTCAAAGTTATTTACATTAAGCAGACCTCAGTGCAAGAAAATACCTTAATAACACTGCAAGAGAGAAAGGACAACTTAAACATTACAAGGTGTAAAACAAGTAAAAGTTATTTACATTAAGCAGACCTCAGTGCAAGAAAAACATTACCAACACTGCAAGAGAGAAAGGACAACTTAAACATTACAAGGTGTAAAAACAAGCATAACATATTTACATTAAGCAGACCTCACTGCAAGAAAATACCTTACCAACACTGCAAGAGAGAAAGGACAACTTAAACATTACAGGGTGTAAAAACAAGTCAAAGATATTTACATTAAGCAGACCTCAGTGCAAGAAAAACATTACCAACACCGCAAGAGAGAAAGGACAACTTAAACATTACAAGGTAAAAACAAGTCAAAGTTATTTACATTAAGCAGACCTCAGTGCAAGAAAATACCTTAATAACACTGCAAGACAGAAGGACAACAACTTAAACATTACAAGGTGTAAAAACAAGTCAAAGTTATTTACATTAAGCAGACCTCAGTGCAAGAAAATACCTTAATAACACTGCAAGAGAGAAAGGACAACTTAAACATTACAAGGTGTAAAAACAAGTCAAAGTTATTTACATTAAGCAGACCTCAGTGCAAGAAAATACCTTAATAACACTGCAAGAGAGAAAGGACAACTTAAACATTACAAGGTGTAAAAACAAGTCAAAGTTATTTACATTAAGCAGACCTCAGTGCAAGAAAATACCTTAATAACACTGCAAGAGAGAAAGGACAACTTAAACATTACAAGGTGTAAAACAAGTCAAAGTTATTTACATTAAGCAGACCTCAGTGCAAGAAAATACCTTAATAACACTGCAAGAGAGAAAGGACAACTTAAACATTACAAGGTGTAAAACAAGTCAAAGTTAATTACATTAAGCAGACCTCAGTGCAAGAAAATACCTTAATAACACTGCAAGAGAGAAAGGACAACTTAAACATTACAAGGTGTAAAAACAAGTCAAAGTTATTTACATTAAGCAGACCTCAGTGCAAGAAAATACCTTAATAACACTGCAAGAGAGAAAGGACAACTTAAACATTACAAGGTGTAAAAACAAGTCAAAGTTAATTACATTAAGCAGACCTCAGTGCAAGAAAAAACCTTAATAACACTGCAAGAGAGAAGGGACAACTTAAACATTACAAGGTGTAAAAACAAGCATAACATATTTACATTAAGCAGACCTCACTGCAAGAAAATACCTTGCTAACACTGCAAGAGAGAAGGGACAACTTAAACATTACAAGGTGTAAAAACAAGTCAAAGTTATTTACATTAAGCAGACCTCAGTGCAAGAAAATACCTTAATAACACTGCAAGAGAGAAAGGACAACTTAAACATTACAAGGTGTAAAAACAAGTCAAAGTTATTTACATTAAGCAGACCTCAGTGCAAGAAAATACCTTAATAACACTGCAAGAGAGAAAGGACAACTTAAACATTACAGGGTGTAAAAACAAGCATAACATATTTACATTAAGCAGACCTCAGTGCAAGAAAATACCTTAATAACACTGCAAGAGAGAAGGAACAACATAAACATTACAAGGTGTAAAAACAAGTCAAAGTTATTTACATTAAGCAGACCTCAGTGCAAGAAAAAACCTTAATAACACTGCAAGAGAGAAAGGACAACTTAAACATTACAAGGTGTAAAAACAAGTCAAAGTTATTTACATTAAGCAGACCTCAGTGCAAGAAAATACCTTAATAACACTGCAAGAGAAAGGACAACTTAAACATTACAAGGTGTAAAAAACAAGTCAAAGTTATTTACATTAAGCAGACCTCAGTGCAAGAAAATACCTTAATAACACTGCAAGAGAGAAAGGACAACTTAAACATTACAAGATGTAAAAACAAGTCAAAGTTATTTACATTAAGCAGACCTCAGTGCAAGAAAAAACCTTAATAACACTGCAAGAGAGAAGGGACAACTTAAACATTACAGGGTGTAAAAACAAGCATAACATATTTACATTAAGCAGACCTCACTGCAAGAAAATACCTTACCAACACCGCAAGAGAGAAAGGACAACTTAAACATTACAAGGTGTAAAAACAAGTCAAAGTTATTTACATTAAGCAGACCTCAGTGCAAGAAAATACCTTAATAACACTGCAAGAGAGAAAGGACAACTTAAACATTACAAGGTGTAAAAACAAGCATAACATATTTACATTAAGCAGACCTCACTGCAAGAAAATACCTTACCAACACCGCAAGAGAGAAAGGACAACTTAAACATTACAAGGTGTAAAACAAGTCAAAGTTATTTACATTAAGCAGACCTCAGTGCAAGAAAATACCTTAATAACACTGCAAGAGAGAAAGGACAACTTAAACATTACAAGGTGTAAAAACAAGTCAAAGTTATTTACATTAAGCAGACCTCAGTGCAAGAAAATACCTTAATAACACTGCAGAGAGAAGGAACAACTTAAACATTACAGGGTGTAAAACAAGCATAACATATTTACATTAAGCAGACCTCACTGCAAGAAAATACCTTAATAACACTGCAAGAGAGAAGGGACAACTTAAACATTACAAGGTGTAAAAACAAGCATAACATATTTACATTAAGCAGACCTAAGTGCAAGAAAATACCTTAATAACACTGCAAGAGAGAAGGGACAACTTAAACATTACAAGGTGTAAAAACAAGCATAACATATTTACATTAAGCAGACCTCACTGCAAGAAAATACCTTAATAACACTGCAAGAGAGAAGGGACAACTTAAACATTACAGGGTGTAAAACAAGCATAACATATTTACATTAAGCAGACCTAAGTGCAAGAAAATACCTTAATAACACTGCAAGAGAGAAGGGACAACTTAAACATTACAAGGTGTAAAAACAAGCATAACATATTTACATTAAGCAGACCTCACTGCAAGAAAATACCTTAATAACACTGCAAGAGAGAAGGGACAACTTAAACATTACAGGGTGTAAAACAAGCATAACATATTTACATTAAGCAGACCTCACTGCAAGAAAATACCTTAATAACACTGCAAGAGAGAAGGGACAACTTAAACATTACAAGGTGTAAAAACAAGCATAACATATTTACATTAAGCAGACCTCACTGCAAGAAAATACCTTAATAACACTGCAAGAGAGAAGGGACAACTTAAACATTACAAGGTGTAAAAACAAGTCAAAGTTATTTACATTAAGCAGACCTCAGTGCAAGAAAATACCTTAATAACACTGCAAGAGAGAAGGGACAACTTAAACATTACAAGGTGTAAAACAAGCATAACATATTTACATTAAGCAGACCTCACTGCAAGAAAATACCTTAATAACACTGCAAGAGAGAAAGGGACAACTTAAACATTACAAGGTGTAAAAACAAGTCAAAGTTATTTACATTAAGCAGACCTCAGTGCAAGAAAATACCTTAATAACACTGCAAGAGAGAAAGGACAACTTAAACATTACAAGGTGTAAAACAAGCATAACATATTTACATTAAGCAGACCTCAGTGCAAGAAAATACCTTAATAACACTGCAAGAGAGAAAGGACAACTTAAACATTACAAGGTGTAAAAACAAGTCAAAGTTATTTACATTAAGCAGACCTCAGTGCAAGAAAAAACATTACCAACACTGCAAGAGAGAAAGGACAACTTAAACATTACAAGGTGTAAAAACAAGTCAAAGTTATTTACATTAAGCAGACCTCAGTGCAAGAAAATACCTTAATAACACTGCAAGAGAGAAAGGACAACTTAAACATTACAAGGTGTAAAAACAAGTCAAAGTTATTTACATTAAGCAGACCTCAGTGCAAGAAAAAACATTACCAACACTGCAAGAGAGAAAGGACAACTTAAACATTACAAGGTGTAAAAACAAGCATAACATATTTACATTAAGCAGACCTCACTGCAAGAAAAAACATTACCAACACTGCAAGAGAGAAAGGACAACTTAAACATTACAAGGTGTAAAAACAAGCATAACATATTTACATTAAGCAGACCTCACTGCAAGAAAATACCTTACCAACACTGCAAGAGAGAAAGGACAACTTAAACATTACAAGATGTAAAAACAAGTCAAAGATATTTACATTAAGCAGACCTCAGTGCAAGAAAAAACATTACCAACACCGCAAGAGAGAAAGGACAACTTAAACATTACAAGGTGTAAAAACAAGTCAAAGTTATTTACATTAAGCAGACCTCAGTGCAAGAAAATACCTTAATAACACTGCAAGAGAGAAAGGACAACTTAAACATTACAAGGTGTAAAAACAAGTCAAAGTTATTTACATTAAGCAGACCTCAGTGCAAGAAAATACCTTAATAACACTGCAAGAGAGAAAGGACAACTTAAACATTACAAGGTGTAAAAACAAGTCAAAGTTATTTACATTAAGCAGACCTCAGTGCAAGAAAATACCTTAATAACACTGCAAGAGAGAAAGGACAACTTAAACATTACAAGGTGTAAAACAAGTCAAAGTTATTTACATTAAGCAGACCTCAGTGCAAGAAAATACCTTAATAACACTGCAAGAGAGAAAGGACAACTTAAACATTACAAGGTGTAAAAACAAGTCAAAGTTAATTACATTAAGCAGACCTCAGTGCAAGAAAATACCTTAATAACACTGCAAGAGAGAAGGGACAACTTAAACATTACAGGGTGTAAAAACAAGCATAACATATTTACATTAAGCAGACCTCACTGCAAGAAAATACCTTGCTAACACTGCAAGAGAGAAGGGAACACTTAAACATTACAAGGTGTAAAAACAAGTCAAAGTTATTTACATTAAGCAGACCTCAGTGCAAGAAAATACCTTACCAACACTGCAAGAGAGAAAGGACAACTTAAACATTACAAGGTGTAAAAACAAGTCAAAGTTATTTACATTAAGCAGACCTCAGTGCAAGAAAATACCTTACCAACACCGCAAGAGAGAAAGGACAACTTAAACATTACAGGGTGTAAAAACAAGCATAACATATTTACATTAAGCAGACCTCAGTGCAAGAAAATACCTTAATAACACTGCAAGAGAGAAGGAACAACTTAAACATTACAAGGTGTAAAAACAAGTCAAAGTTATTTACATTAAGCAGACCTCAGTGCAAGAAAAAACCTTAATAACACTGCAAGAGAGAAAGGACAACTTAAACATTACAAGGTGTAAAAACAAGTCAAAGTTATTTACATTAAGCAGACCTCAGTGCAAGAAAAAACCTTAATAACACTGCAAGAGAGAAGGGACAACTTAAACATTACAGGGTGTAAAAACAAGCATAACATATTTACATTAAGCAGACCTCAGTGCAAGAAAATACCTTACCAACACTGCAAGAGAGAAAGGACAACTTAAACATTACAAGGTGTAAAAACAAGCATAACATATTTACATTAAGCAGACCTCACTGCAAGAAAATACCTTACCAACACCGCAAGAGAGAAAGGACAACTTAAACATTACAAGGTGTAAAACAAGTCAAAGTTATTTACATTAAGCAGACCTCAGTGCAAGAAAATACCTTAATAACACTGCAAGAGAGAAGGGACAACAAACATTACAAGGTGTAAAAACAAGCATAACATATTTACATTAAGCAGACCTCACTGCAAGAAAATACCTTAATAACACTGCAAGAGAGAAGGGACAACTTAAACATTACAGGGTGTAAAAACAAGCATAACATATTTACATTAAGCAGACCTCACTGCAAGAAAATACCTTAATAACACTGCAAGAGAGAAAGGACAACTTAAACATTACAAGGTGTAAAAACAAGCATAACATATTTACATTAAGCAGACCTCACTGCAAGAAAATACCTTAATAACACTGCAAGAGAGAAAGGACAACTTAAACATTACAAGGTGTAAAACAAGCATAACATATTTACATTAAGCAGACCTCACTGCAAGAAAATACCTTAATAACACTGCAAGAGAGAAGGGACAACTTAAACATTACAAGGTGTAAAAACAAGCATAACATATTTACATTAAGCAGACCTCAGTGCAAGAAAATACCTTACCAACACCGCAAGAGAGAAAGGACAACTTAAACATTACAGGGTGTAAAAACAAGCATAACATATTTACATTAAGCAGACCTCAGTGCAAGAAAATACCTTACCAACACCGCAAGAGAGAAGGGACAACTTAAACATTACAAGGTGTAAAAACAAGCATAACATATTTACATTAAGCAGACCTCAGTGCAAGAAAATACCTTACCAACACCGCAAGAGAGAAAGGACAACTTAAACATTACAGGGTGTAAAAACAAGCATAACATATTTACATTAAGCAGACCTCAGTGCAAGAAAAAACCTTAATAACAGTGCAAGAGAGAAGGAACAACTTAAACATTACAGGGTGTAAAAACAAGCATAACATATTTACATTAAGCAGACCTCAGTGCAAGAAAATACCTTACCAACACCGCAAGAGAGAAGGGACAACTTAAACATTACAAGATGTAAAAACAAGTCAAAGATATTTACATTAAGCAGACCTCAGTGCAAGAAAAAACATTACCAACACCGCAAGAGAGAAAGGACAACTTAAACATTACAAGGTGTAAAAACAAGCATAACATATTTACATTAAGCAGACCTCAGTGCAAGAAAATACCTTACCAACACCGCAAGAGAGAAAGGACAACTTAAACATTACAAGGTGTAAAAACAAGTCAAAGTTATTTACATTAAGCAGACCTCAGTGCAAGAAAATACCTTAATAACACTGCAAGAGAGAAGGGAACACTTAAACATTACAAGGTGTAAAAACAAGTCAAAGTTATTTACATTAAGCAGACCTCAGTGCAAGAAAAAACCTTAATAACACTGCAAGAGAGAAGGGAACACTTAAACATTACAAGGTGTAAAAACAAGTCAAAGTTATTTACATTAAGCAGACCTCAGTGCAAGAAAATACCTTACCAACACTGCAAGAGAGAAAGGACAACTTAAACATTACAAGGTGTAAAAACAAGTCAAAGTTATTTACATTAAGCAGACCTCAGTGCAAGAAAATACCTTACCAACACCGCAAGAGAGAAAGGACAACTTAAACATTACAGGGTGTAAAAACAAGCATAACATATTTACATTAAGCAGACCTCAGTGCAAGAAAATACCTTAATAACACTGCAAGAGAGAAGGAACAACTTAAACATTACAAGGTGTAAAAACAAGTCAAAGTTATTTACATTAAGCAGACCTCAGTGCAAGAGAAAAACCTTAATAACACTGCAAGAGAGAAAGGACAACTTAAACATTACAAGGTGTAAAAACAAGTCAAAGTTATTTACATTAAGCAGACCTCAGTGCAAGAAAATACCTTAATAACACTGCAAGAGAGAAAGGACAACTTAAACATTACAAGGTGTAAAAACAAGTCAAAGTTATTTACATTAAGCAGACCTCAGTGCAAGAAAATACCTTAATAACACTGCAAGAGAGAAAGGACAACTTAAACATTACAAGGTGTAAAAACAAGTCAAAGTTATTTACATTAAGCAGACCTCAGTGCAAGAAAAAACCTTAATAACACTGCAAGAGAGAAGGGACAACTTAAACATTACAGGGTGTAAAAACAAGCATAACATATTTACATTAAGCAGACCTCAGTGCAAGAAAATACCTTAATAACACTGCAATAGAGAAGGGACAACTTAAACATTACAAGGTGTAAAAACAAGCATAACATATTTACATTAAGCAGACCTCACTGCAAGAAAATACCTTACCAACACCGCAAGAGAGAAAGGACAACAAACATTACAAGGTGTAAAAACAAGTCAAAGTTATTTACATTAAGCAGACCTCAGTGCAAGAAAATACCTTAATAACACTGCAATAGAGAAGGGACAACTTAAACATTACAGGGTGTAAAAACAAGCATAACATATTTACATTAAGCAGACCTCACTGCAAGAAAATACCTTACCAACACTGCAAGAGAGAAGGGACAACTTAAACATTACAGGGTGTAAAAACAAGCATAACATATTTACATTAAGCAGACCTCACTGCAAGAAAATACCTTAATAACACTGCAAGAGAGAAAGGACAACTTAAACATTACAAGGTGTAAAAACAAGCATAACATATTTACATTAAGCAGACCTCACTGCAAGAAAATACCTTAATAACACTGCAAGAGAGAAAGGACAACTTAAACATTACAAGGTGTAAAAACAAGCATAACATATTTACATTAAGCAGACCTCACTGCAAGAAAATACCTTAATAACACTGCAAGAGAGAAGGGACAACTTAAACATTACAAGGTGTAAAAGCAAGTCAAAGTTATTTACATTAAGCAGACCTCAGTGCAAGAAAATACCTTACCAACACCGCAAGAGAGAAAGGACAACTTAAACATTACAGGGTGTAAAAACAAGCATAACATATTTACATTAAGCAGACCTCAGTGCAAGAAAATACCTTACCAACACCGCAAGAGAGAAGGGACAACTTAAACATTACAAGGTGTAAAACAAGCATAACATATTTACATTAAGCAGACCTCAGTGCAAGAAAATACCTTACCAACACCGCAAGAGAGAAAGGACAACTTAAACATTACAGGGTGTAAAAAACAAGCATAACATATTTACATTAAGCAGACCTCAGTGCAAGAAAATACCTTACCAACACCGCAAGAGAGAAGGGACAACTTAAACATTACAAGGTGTAAAACAAGCATAACATATTTACATTAAGCAGACCTCAGTGCAAGAAAATACCTTACCAACACCGCAAGAGAGAAAGGACAACTTAAACATTACAGGGTGTAAAAACAAGCATAACATATTTACATTAAGCAGACCTCACTGCAAGAAAATACCTTAATAACACTGCAAGAGAGAAAGGACAACTTAAACATTACAGGGTGTAAAACAAGCATAACATATTTACATTAAGCAGACCTCACTGCAAGAAAATACCTTAATAACACTGCAAGAGAGAAGGGACAACTTAAACATTACAGGTGTAAAAACAAGCATAACATATTTACATTAAGCAGACCTCACTGCAAGAAAATACCTTAATAACACTGCAAGAGAGAAAGGACAACTTAAACATTACAGGGTGTAAAAACAAGCATAACATATTTACATTAAGCAGACCTCACTGCAAGAAAATACCTTAATAACACTGCAAGAGAGAAGGGACAACTTAAACATTACAGGGTGTAAAACAAGCATAACATATTTACATTAAGCAGACCTCACTGCAAGAAAATACCTTAATAACACTGCAAGAGAGAAAGGACAACTTAAACATTACAAGGTGTAAAAACAAGCATAACATATTTACATTAAGCAGACCTCACTGCAAGAAAATACCTTAATAACACTGCAAGAGAGAAGGGACAACTTAAACATTACAGGGTGTAAACAAGCATAACATATTTACATTAAGCAGACCTCACTGCAAGAAAATACCTTACCAACACCGCAAGAGAGAAAGGACAACTTAAACATTACAGGGTGTAAAACAAGCATAACATATTTACATTAAGCAGACCTCACTGCAAGAAAATACCTTAATAACACTGCAAGAGAGAAGGGACAACTTAAACATTACAGGGTGTAAAAACAAGCATAACATATTTACATTAAGCAGACCTCACTGCAAGAAAATACCTTAATAACACTGCAAGAGAGAAAGGACAACTTAAACATTACAAGGTGTAAAACAAGCATAACATATTTACATTAAGCAGACCTCACTGCAAGAAAATACCTTAATAACACTGCAAGAGAGAAAGGACAACTTAAACATTACAGGGTGTAAAAACAAGCATAACATATTTACATTAAGCAGACCTCAGTGCAAGAAAATACCTTACCAACACCGCAAGAGAGAAAGGACAACTTAAACATTACAGGGTGTAAAACAAAAACAAGCATAACATATTTACATTAAGCAGACCTCACTGCAAGAAAATACCTTAATAACACTGCAAGAGAGAAGGGACAACTTAAACATTACAGGGTGTAAAAACAAGCATAACATATTTACATTAAGCAGACCTCACTGCAAGAAAATACCTTAATAACACTGCAAGAGAGAAAGGACAACTTAAACATTACAGGGTGTAAAACAAGCATAACATATTTACATTAAGCAGACCTCAGTGCAAGAAAATACCTTACCAACACCGCAAGAGAGAAAGGACAACTTAAACATTACAGGGTGTAAAAACAAGCATAACATATTTACATTAAGCAGACCTCAGTGCAAGAAAATACCTTACCAACACTGCAAGAGAGAAAGGACAACTTAAACATTACAGGGTGTAAAACAAGCATAACATATTTACATTAAGCAGACCTCAGTGCAAGAAAATACCTTAATAACACTGCAAGAGAAGGGACAACTTAAACATTACAAGGTGTAAAAACAAGTCAAAGATATTTACATTAAGCAGACCTCAGTGCAAGAAAATACCTTACCAACACCGCAAGAGAGAAAGGACAACTTAAACATTACAAGGTGTAAAAACAAGCATAACATATTTACATTAAGCAGACCTCAGTGCAAGAAAATACCTTACCAACACCGCAAGAGAGAAAGGACAACTTAAACATTACAAGGTGTAAAAACAAGTCAAAGTTATTTACATTAAGCAGACCTCAGTGCAAGAAAATACCTTAATAACACTGCAAGAGAGAAAGGACAACTTAAACATTACAAGGTGTAAAAAAACAAGCATAACATATTTACATTAAGCAGACCTCACTGCAAGAAAATACCTTACCAACACCGCAAGAGAGAAAGGACAACTTAAACATTACAAGGTGTAAAAACAAGCATAACATATTTACATTAAGCAGACCTCACTGCAAGAAAATACCTTACCAACACCGCAAGAGAGAAAGGACAACTTAAACATTACAAGGTGTAAAAACAAGTCAAAGTTATTTACATTAAGCAGACCTCAGTGCAAGAAAATACCTTAATAACACTGCAAGAGAGAAGGAACAACTTAAACATTACAGGGTGTAAAAACAAGCATAACATATTTACATTAAGCAGACCTCACTGCAAGAAAATACCTTACCAACACTGCAAGAGAGAAGGGACAACTTAAACATTACAGGGTGTAAAACAAGCATAACATATTTACATTAAGCAGACCTCAGTGCAAGAAAATACCTTAATAACACTGCAAGAGAGAAAGGACAACTTAAACATTACAAGGTGTAAAAACAAGTCAAAGTTATTTACATTAAGCAGACCTCAGTGCAAGAAAATACCTTAATAACACTGCAAGAGAGAAGGGACAACTTAAACATTACAGGGTGTAAAAACAAGCATAACATATTTACATTAAGCAGACCTCAGTGCAAGAAAATACCTTAATAACACTGCAAGAGAGAAGGGACAACTTAAACATTACAGGGTGTAAAACAAGCATAACATATTTACATTAAGCAGACCTCAGTGCAAGAAAATACCTTAATAACACTGCAAGAGAGAAAGGACAACTTAAACATTACAAGGTGTAAAAACAAGTCAAAGTTATTTACATTAAGCAGACCTCAGTGCAAGAAAATACCTTAATAACACTGCAAGAGAGAAGGGACAACTTAAACATTACAGGGTGTAAAAACAAGCATAACATATTTACATTAAGCAGACCTCACTGCAAGAAAATACCTTAATAACACTGCAAGAGAGAAGGGACAACTTAAACATTACAGGGTGTAAAACAAGCATAACATATTTACATTAAGCAGACCTCAGTGCAAGAAAATACCTTACCAACACCGCAAGAGAGAAAGGACAACTTAAACATTACAGGGTGTAAAACAAGTCAAAGTTATTTACATTAAGCAGACCTCAGTGCAAGAAAATACCTTAATAACACTGCAAGAGAGAAAGGACAACTTAAACATTACAAGGTGTAAAAACAAGTCAAAGTTATTTACATTAAGCAGACCTCAGTGCAAGAAAATACCTTAATAACACTGCAAGAGAGAAGGGACAACTTAAACATTACAAGGTGTAAAAACAAGTCAAAGTTATTTACATTAAGCAGACCTCAGTGCAAGAAAATACCTTACCAACACACGCAAGAGAAGGGACAACTTAAACATTACAAGGTGTAAAAACAAGTCAAAGTTATTTACATTAAGCAGACCTCAGTGCAAGAAAATACCTTAATAACACTGCAAGAGAGAAGGGACAACTTAAACATTACAGGGTGTAAAAACAAGCATAACATATTTACATTAAGCAGACCTCAGTGCAAGAAAATACCTTACCAACACCGCAAGAGAGAAAGGACAACTTAAACATTACAAGGTGTAAAAACAAGCATAACATATTTACATTAAGCAGACCTCACTGCAAGAAAATACCTTACCAACACCGCAAGAGAGAAAGGACAACTTAAACATTACAAGGTGTAAAAACAAGTCAAAGTTATTTACATTAAGCAGACCTCAGTGCAAGAAAATACCTTAATAACACTGCAAGAGAGAAGGAACAACTTAAACATTACAGGGTGTAAAACAAGCATAACATATTTACATTAAGCAGACCTCACTGCAAGAAAATACCTTACCAACACTGCAAGAGAGAAGGGACAACTTAAACATTACAGGGTGTAAAAACAAGCATAACATATTTACATTAAACAGACCTCAGTGCAAGAAAATACCTTAATAACACTGCAAGAGAGAAGGGACAACTTAAACATTACAGGGTGTAAAAACAAGCATAACATATTTACATTAAGCAGACCTCAGTGCAAGAAAATACCTTAATAACACTGCAAGAGAGAAAGGACAACTTAAACATTACAAGGTGTAAAAACAAGTCAAAGTTATTTACATTAAGCAGACCTCAGTGCAAGAAAATACCTTAATAACACTGCAAGAGAGAAGGGACAACTTAAACATTACAGGGTGTAAAAACAAGCATAACATATTTACATTAAGCAGACCTCACTGCAAGAAAATACCTTACCAACACTGCAAGAGAGAAAGGACAACTTAAACATTACAGGGTGTAAAACAAGCATAACATATTTACATTAAGCAGACCTCAGTGCAAGAAAATACCTTAATAACACTGCAAGAGAGAAGGGACAACTTAAACATTACAGGGTGTAAAAACAAGCATAACATATTTACATTAAACAGACCTCAGTGCAAGAAAATACCTTAATAACACTGCAAGAGAGAAGGGACAACTTAAACATTACAGGGTGTAAAAACAAGCATAACATATTTACATTAAACAGACCTCACTGCAAGAAAATACCTTACCAACACTGCAAGAGAGAAAGGACAACTTAAACATTACAGGGTGTAAAACAAGCATAACATATTTACATTAAGCAGACCTCAGTGCAAGAAAATACCTTAATAACACTGCAAGAGAGAAAGGACAACTTAAACATTACAGGGTGTAAAACAAGCATAACATATTTACATTAAGCAGACCTCAGTGCAAGAAAATACCTTACCAACACAGCAAGAGAGAAAGGACAACTTAAACATTACAGGGTGTAAAACAAGCATAACATATTTACATTAAGCAGACCTCAGTGCAAGAAAATACCTTAATAACACTGCAAAGAGAAGGGACAACTTAAACATTACAAGGTGTAAAAACAAGCATAACATATTTACATTAAGCAGACCTCAGTGCAAGAAAATACCTTACCAACACCGCAAGAGAGAAAGGACAACTTAAACATTACAGGTGTAAAAACAAGCATAACATATTTACATTAAGCAGACCTCACTGCAAGAAAATACCTTACCAACACCGCAAGAGAGAAAGGACAACTTAAACATTACAAGGTGTAAAAACAAGTCAAAGTTATTTACATTAAGCAGACCTCAGTGCAAGAAAATACCTTAATAACACTGCAGAGAGAAAGGACAACTTAAACATTACAAGGTGTAAAAACAAGTCAAAGTTATTTACATTAAGCAGACCTCAGTGCAAGAAAATACCTTACCAACACCGCAAGAGAGAAAGGACAACTTAAACATTACAAGGTGTAAAAACAAGTCAAAGTTATTTACATTAAGCAGACCTCAGTGCAAGAAAATACCTTACCAACACCGCAAGAGAGAAAGGACAACTTAAACATTACAAGGTGTAAAAACAAGCATAACATATTTACATTAAGCAGACCTCACTGCAAGAAAATACCTTACCAACACCGCAAGAGAGAAAGGACAACTTAAACATTACAAGGTGTAAAAACAAGTCAAAGTTATTTACATTAAGCAGACCTCAGTGCAAGAAAATACCTTAATAACACTGCAAGAGAGAAAGGACAACTTAAACATTACAAGGTAAAAACAAGCATAACATATTTACATTAAGCAGACCTCACTGCAAGAAAATACCTTACCAACACCGCAAGAGAGAAGGACAACTTAAACATTACAAGGTGTAAAAACAAGCATAACATATTTACATTAAGCAGACCTCACTGCAAGAAAATACCTTACCAACACCGCAAGAGAGAAAGGACAACTTAAACATTACAAGGTGTAAAAACAAGTCAAAGTTATTTACATTAAGCAGACCTCAGTGCAAGAAAATACCTTAATAACACTGCAGAGAGAAGGAACAACTTAAACATTACAGGGTGTAAAAACAAGCATAACATATTTACATTAAGCAGACCTCACTGCAAGAAAATACCTTACCAACACTGCAAGAGAGAAGGGACAACTTAAACATTACAGGGTGTAAAACAAGCATAACATATTTACATTAAGCAGACCTCAGTGCAAGAAAATACCTTAATAACACTGCAAGAGAGAAAGGACAACTTAAACATTACAAGGTGTAAAAACAAGTCAAAGTTATTTACATTAAGCAGACCTCAGTGCAAGAAAATACCTTAATAACACTGCAAGAGAGAAGGGACAACTTAAACATTACAGGGTGTAAAACAAGCATAACATATTTACATTAAGCAGACCTCACTGCAAGAAAATACCTTACCAACACTGCAAGAGAGAAAGGACAACTTAAACATTACAGGGTGTAAAAACAAGCATAACATATTTACATTAAGCAGACCTCAGTGCAAGAAAATACCTTAATAACACTGCAAGAGAGAAGGGACAACTTAAACATTACAGGGTGTAAAAACAAGCATAACATATTTACATTAAACAGACCTCAGTGCAAGAAAATACCTTAATAACACTGCAAGAGAGAAGGGACAACAAACATTACAGGGTGTAAAAACAAGCATAACATATTTACATTAAACAGACCTCAGTGCAAGAAAATACCTTAATAACACTGCAAGAGAGAAGGGACAACTTAAACATTACAGGGTGTAAAACAAGCATAACATATTTACATTAAACAGACCTCAGTGCAAGAAAATACCTTAATAACACTGCAAGAGAGAAGGGACAACTTAAACATTACAGGGTGTAAAACAAGCATAACATATTTACATTAAGCAGACCTCACTGCAAGAAAATACCTTACCAACACTGCAAGAGAGAAAGGACAACTTAAACATTACAGGGTGTAAAAACAAGCATAACATATTTACATTAAGCAGACCTCAGTGCAAGAAAATACCTTAATAACACTGCAAGAGAGAAGGGACAACTTAAACATTACAGGGTGTAAAACAAGCATAACATATTTACATTAAGCAGACCTCAGTGCAAGAAAATACCTTAATAACACTGCAAGAGAGAAAGGACAACTTAAACATTACAGGGTGTAAAAACAAGCATAACATATTTACATTAAGCAGACCTCAGTGCAAGAAAATACCTTACCAACACAGCAAGAGAGAAAGGACAACTTAAACATTACAGGGTGTAAAAACAAGCATAACATATTTACATTAAGCAGACCTCAGTGCAAGAAAATACCTTAATAACACTGCAAAGAGAAGGGACAACTTAAACATTACAAGGTGTAAAAACAAGCATAACATATTTACATTAAGCAGACCTCAGTGCAAGAAAATACCTTACCAACACCGCAAGAGAGAAAGGACAACTTAAACATTACAGGGTGTAAAAACAAGCATAACATATTTACATTAAGCAGACCTCACTGCAAGAAAATACCTTACCAACACCGCAAGAGAGAAAGGACAACTTAAACATTACAAGGTGTAAAAACAAGTCAAAGTTATTTACATTAAGCAGACCTCAGTGCAAGAAAATACCTTAATAACACTGCAAGAGAGAAAGGACAACTTAAACATTACAAGGTGTAAAAACAAGTCAAAGTTATTTACATTAAGCAGACCTCAGTGCAAGAAAATACCTTAATAACACTGCAAGAGAGAAGGGACAACTTAAACATTACAGGGTGTAAAAACAAGCATAACATATTTACATTAAGCAGACCTCAGTGCAAGAAAATACCTTAATAAGCAACACTGCAAGAGAGAAAGGACAACTTAAACATTACAAGGTGTAAAAACAAGTCAAAGTTATTTACATTAGGCAGACCTCAGTGCAAGAAAATACCTTAATAACACTGCAAGAGAGAAGGGACAACTTAAACATTACAGGGTGTAAAACAAGCATAACATATTTACATTAAGCAGACCTCACTGCAAGAAAATACCTTAATAACACTGCAAGAGAGAAGGGACAACTTAAACATTACAGGGTGTAAAACAAGCATAACATATTTACATTAAGCAGACCTCAGTGCAAGAAAATACCTTACCAACACCGCAAGAGAGAAAGGACAACTTAAACATTACAGGGTGTAAAAACAAGTCAAAGTTATTTACATTAAGCAGACCTCAGTGCAAGAAAATACCTTAATAACACTGCAAGAGAGAAAGGACAACTTAAACATTACAAGGTGTAAAAACAAGTCAAAGTTATTTACATTAAGCAGACCTCAGTGCAAGAAAATACCTAATAACACTGCAAGAGAGAAGGGACAACTTAAACATTACAAGGTGTAAAAACAAGTCAAAGTTATTTACATTAAGCAGACCTCAGTGCAAGAAAATACCTTACCAACACCGCAAGAGAGAAGGGACAACTTAAACATTACAAGGTGTAAAAACAAGTCAAAGTTATTTACATTAAGCAGACCTCAGTGCAAGAAAATACCTTAATAACACTGCAAGAGAGAAGGGACAACTTAAACATTACAGGGTGTAAAAACAAGCATAACATATTTACATTAAGCAGACCTCACTGCAAGAAAATACCTTAATAACACTGCAAGAGAGAAAGGACAACTTAAACATTACAGGGTGTAAAAACAAGCATAACATATTTACATTAAGCAGACCTCAGTGCAAGAAAATACCTTACCAACACCGCAAAGAGAAGGGACAACTTAAACATTACAAGGTGTAAAACAAGCATAACATATTTACATTAAGCAGACCTCAGTGCAAGAAAATACCTTACCAACACCGCAAGAGAGAAAGGACAACTTAAACATTACAGGGTGTAAAACAAGCATAACATATTTACATTAAGCAGACCTCACTGCAAGAAAATACCTTAATAACACTGCAAGAGAGAAGGGACAACAAACATTACAGGGTGTAAAAACAAGCATAACATATTTACATTAAGCAGACCTCACTGCAAGAAAATACCTTAATAACACTGCAAGAGAAAGGACAACTTAAACATTACAGGGTGTAAAAACAAGCATAACATATTTACATTAAGCAGACCTCAGTGCAAGAAAATACCTTACCAACACCGCAAGCAAGAGAAAGGACAACTTAAACATTACAGGGTGTAAAAACAAGCATAACATATTTACATTAAGCAGACCTCAGTGCAAGAAAATACCTTAATAACACTGCAAGAGAGAAGGGACAACTTAAACATTACAAGGTGTAAAAACAAGTCAAAGATATTTACATTAAGCAGACCTCAGTGCAAGAAAATACCTTACTAACACAACACATAAGAGAGAAAGGACAACTTAAACATTACAAGGTGTAAAAACAAGTCAAAGTCATTTACATTAAGCAGACCTCAGTGCAAGAAAATACCTTAATAACACTGCAAGAGAGAAAGGACAACTTAAACATTACAAGGTGTAAAACAAGCATAACATATTTACATTAAGCAGACCTCACTGCAAGAAAATACCTTACCAACACGCAAGAGAGAAAGGACAACTTAAACATTACAAGGTGTAAAAACAAGCATAACATATTTACATTAAGCAGACCTCACTGCAAGAAAATACCTTACCAACACCGCAAGAGAGAAAGGACAACTTAAACATTACAAGGTGTAAAAACAAGTCAAAGTTATTTACATTAAGCAGACCTCAGTGCAAGAAAATACCTTAATAACACTGCAAGAGAGAAGGAACAACTTAAACATTACAGGGTGTAAAAACAAGCATAACATATTTACATTAAGCAGACCTCACTGCAAGAAAAATACCTTACCAACACTGCAAGAGAGAAGGGACAACTTAAACATTACAGGGTGTAAAAACAAGCATAACATATTTACATTAAGCAGACCTCAGTGCAAGAAAATACCTTAATAACACTGCAAGAGAGAAAGGACAACTTAAACATTACAAGGTGTAAAAACAAGTCAAAGTTATTTACATTAAGCAGACCTCAGTGCAAGAAAATACCTTAATAACACTGCAAGAGAGAAAGGACAACTTAAACATTACAGGGTGTAAAAACAAGCATAACATATTTACATTAAGCAGACCTCAGTGCAAGAAAATACCTTAATAACACTGCAAGAGAGAAGGGACAACTTAAACATTACAGGGTGTAAAAACAAGCATAACATATTTACATTAAACAGACCTCAGTGCAAGAAAATACCTTAATAACACTGCAAGAGAGAAGGGACAACTTAAACATTACAGGGTGTAAAACAAGCATAACATATTTACATTAAACAGACCTCAGTGCAAGAAAATACCTTAATAACACTGCAAGAGAGAAGGGACAACTTAAACATTACAGGGTGTAAAAACAAGCATAACATATTTACATTAAACAGACCTCAGTGCAAGAAAATACCTTAATAACACTGCAAGAGAGAAGGGACAACAAACATTACAGGGTGTAAAACAAGCATAACATATTTACATTAAACAGACCTCAGTGCAAGAAAATACCTTAATAACACTGCAAGAGAGAAGGGACAACAAACATTACAGGGTGTAAAACAAGCATAACATATTTACATTAAGCAGACCTCACTGCAAGAAAATACCTTACCAACACTGCAAGAGAGAAAGGACAACTTAAACATTACAGGGTGTAAAAACAAGCATAACATATTTACATTAAGCAGACCTCAGTGCAAGAAAATACCTTAATAACACTGCAAGAGAGAAGGGACAACTTAAACATTACAGGGTGTAAAAACAAGCATAACATATTTACATTAAGCAGACCTCAGTGCAAGAAAATACCTTAATAACACTGCAAGAGAGAAAGGACAACTTAAACATTACAGGGTGTAAAAACAAGCATAACATATTTACATTAAGCAGACCTCAGTGCAAGAAAATACCTTAATAACACTGCAAGAGAGAAAGGACAACTTAAACATTACAGGGTGTAAAAACAAGCATAACATATTTACATTAAGCAGACCTCAGTGCAAGAAAATACCTTACCAACACAGCAAGAGAGAAAGGACAACTTAAACATTACAGGGTGTAAAACAAGCATAACATATTTACATTAAGCAGACCTCAGTGCAAGAAAATACCTTAATAACACTGCAAGAGAGAAGGGACAACTTAAACATTACAAGGTGTAAAACAAGCATAACATATTTACATTAAGCAGACCTCAGTGCAAGAAAATACCTTACCAACACCGCAAGAGAGAAAGGACAACTTAAACATTACAGGGTGTAAAAACAAGCATAACATATTTACATTAAGCAGACCTCAGTGCAAGAAAATACCTTACCAACACCGCAAGAGAGAAAGGACAACTTAAACATTACAAGGTGTAAAAACAAGTCAAAGTTATTTACATTAAGCAGACCTCAGTGCAAGAAAATACCTTAATAACACTGCAAGAGAGAAAGGACAACTTAAACATTACAAGGTGTAAAAACAAGCATAACATATTTACATTAAGCAGACCTCACTGCAAGAAAATACCTTACCAACACCGCAAGAGAGAAAGGACAACTTAAACATTACAAGGTGTAAAAACAAGTCAAAGTTATTTACATTAAGCAGACCTCAGTGCAAGAAAATACCTTAATAACACTGCAAGAGAGAAGGAACAACTTAAACATTACAGGGTGTAAAAACAAGCATAACATATTTACATTAAGCAGACCTCACTGCAAGAAAATACCTTACCAACACTGCAAGAGAGAAGGGACAACTTAAACATTACAGGGTGTAAAAACAAGCATAACATATTTACATTAAGCAGACCCTCACTGCAAGAAAATACCTTAATAACACTGCAAGAGAGAAAGGACAACTTAAACATTACAAGGTGTAAAAACAAGTCAAAGTTATTTACATTAAGCAGACCTCAGTGCAAGAAAATACCTTAATAACACTGCAAGAGAGAAGGGACAACTTAAACATTACAGGGTGTAAAAACAAGCATAACATATTTACATTAAGCAGACCTCACTGCAAGAAAATACCTTACCAACACTGCAAGAGAGAAAGGACAACTTAAACATTACAGGGTGTAAAAACAAGCATAACATATTTACATTAAGCAGACCTCAGTGCAAGAAAATACCTTAATAACACTGCAAGAGAGAAGGGACAACTTAAACATTACAGGGTGTAAAAACAAGCATAACATATTTACATTAAACAGACCTCAGTGCAAGAAAATACCTTAATAACACTGCAAGAGAGAAGGGACAACTTAAACATTACAGGGTGTAAAAACAAGCATAACATATTTACATTAAACAGACCTCAGTGCAAGAAAATACCTTAATAACACTGCAAGAGAGAAGGGACAACTTAAACATTACAGGGTGTAAAACAAGCATAACATATTTACATTAAACAGACCTCAGTGCAAGAAAATACCTTAATAACACTGCAAGAGAGAAGGGACAACTTAAACATTACAGGGTGTAAAAACAAGCATAACATATTTACATTAAGCAGACCTCACTGCAAGAAAATACCTTACCAACACTGCAAGAGAGAAAGGACAACTTAAACATTACAGGGTGTAAAAACAAGCATAACATATTTACATTAAGCAGACCTCAGTGCAAGAAAATACCTTAATAACACTGCAAGAGAGAAGGGACAACTTAAACATTACAGGGTGTAAAAACAAGCATAACATATTTACATTAAGCAGACCTCAGTGCAAGAAAATACCTTAATAACACTGCAAGAGAGAAAGGACAACAAACATTACAGGGTGTAAAAACAAGCATAACATATTTACATTAAGCAGACCTCAGTGCAAGAAAATACCTTACCAACACAGCAAGAGAGAAAGGACAACTTAAACATTACAGGGTGTAAAAACAAGCATAACATATTTACATTAAGCAGACCTCAGTGCAAGAAAATACCTTAATAACACTGCAAGAGAGAAGGGACAACTTAAACATTACAAGGTGTAAAAACAAGCATAACATATTTACATTAAGCAGACCTCAGTGCAAGAAAATACCTTACCAAACACCGCAAGAGAGAAAGGACAACTTAAACATTACAGGGTGTAAAAACAAGCATAACATATTTACATTAAGCAGACCTCACTGCAAGAAAATACCTTACCAACACTGCAAGAGAGAAAGGACAACTTAAACATTACAGGGTGTAAAAACAAGCATAACATATTTACATTAAGCAGACCTCAGTGCAAGAAAATACCTTAATAACACTGCAAGAGAGAAGGGACAACTTAAACATTACAAGGTGTAAAAACAAGTCAAAGATATTTACATTAAGCAGACCTCAGTGCAAGAAAATACCTTACCAACACCGCAAGAGAGAAAGGACAACTTAAACATTACAAGGTGTAAAAACAAGTCAAAGTTATTTACATTAAGCAGACCTCAGTGCAAGAAAATACCTTAATAACACTGCAAGAGAGAAAGGACAACTTAAACATTACAAGGTGTAAAAACAAGCATAACATATTTACATTAAGCAGACCTCACTGCAAGAAAATACCTTACCAACACCGCAAGAGAGAAAGGACAACTTAAACATTACAAGGTGTAAAACAAGCATAACATATTTACATTAAGCAGACCTCACTGCAAGAAAATACCTTACCAACACCGCAAGAGAGAAAGGACAACTTAAACATTACAAGGTGTAAAAACAAGTCAAAGTTATTTACATTAAGCAGACCTCAGTGCAAGAAAATACCTTAATAACACTGCAAGAGAGAAGGAACAACTTAAACATTACAGGGTGTAAAAACAAGCATAACATATTTACATTAAGCAGACCTCACTGCAAGAAAATACCTTACCAACACTGCAAGAGAGAAGGGACAACTTAAACATTACAGGGTGTAAAAACAAGCATAACATATTTACATTAAGCAGACCTCAGTGCAAGAAAATACCTTAATAACACTGCAAGAGAGAAAGGACAACTTAAACATTACAAGGTGTAAAAACAAGTCAAAGTTATTTACATTAAGCAGACCTCAGTGCAAGAAAATACCTTAATAACACTGCAAGAGAGAAGGGACAACTTAAACATTACAGGGTGTAAAAACAAGCATAACATATTTACATTAAGCAGACCTCACTGCAAGAAAATACCTTACCAACACTGCAAGAGAGAAAGGACAACTTAAACATTACAGGGTGTAAAACAAGCATAACATATTTACATTAAGCAGACCTCAGTGCAAGAAAATACCTTAATAACACTGCAAAGAGAAGGGACAACTTAAACATTACAGGGTGTAAAAACAAGCATAACATATTTACATTAAACAGACCTCAGTGCAAGAAAATACCTTAATAACACTGCAAGAGAGAAGGGACAACTTAAACATTACAGGGTGTAAAAACAAGCATAACATATTTACATTAAACAGACCTCAGTGCAAGAAAATACCTTAATAACACTGCAAGAGAGAAGGGACAACTTAAACATTACAGGGTGTAAAACAAGCATAACA
Source organism: Oreochromis aureus (assembly GCF_013358895.1). Lineage (NCBI taxonomy): Eukaryota > Metazoa > Chordata > Actinopteri > Cichliformes > Cichlidae > Oreochromis > Oreochromis aureus. The sequence goes on along the minus strand of NC_052956.1, from coordinate 22,206,012 downwards.
TATTTACATTAAACAGACCTCAGTGCAAGAAAATACCTTAATAACACTGCAAGAGAGAAGGGACAACTTAAACATTACAGGGTGTAAAAACAAGCATAACATATTTACATTAAGCAGACCTCACTGCAAGAAAATACCTTACCAACACTGCAAGAGAGAAAGGACAACTTAAACATTACAGGGTGTAAAACAAGCATAACATATTTACATTAAGCAGACCTCAGTGCAAGAAAATACCTTAATAACACTGCAAGAGAGAAGGACAACTTAAACATTACAGGGTGTAAAAAACAAGCATAACATATTTACATTAAGCAGACCTCAGTGCAAGAAAATACCTTAATAACACTGCAAGAGAGAAAGGACAACTTAAACATTACAGGGTGTAAAAACAAAGCATAACATATTTACATTAAGCAGACCTCAGTGCAAGAAAATACCTTACCAACACAGCAAGAGAGAAAGGACAACTTAAACATTACAGGGTGTAAAAACAAGCATAACATATTTACATTAAGCAGACCTCAGTGCAAGAAAATACCTTAATAACACTGCAAGAGAGAAGGGACAACTTAAACATTACAAGGTGTAAAACAAGCATAACATATTTACATTAAGCAGACCTCAGTGCAAGAAAATACCTTACCAACACCGCAAGAGAGAAAGGACAACTTAAACATTACAGGGGTGTAAAAACAAGCATAACATATTTACATTAAGCAGACCTCACTGCAAGAAAATACCTTACCAACACCGCAAGAGAGAAAGGACAACTTAAACATTACAAGGTGTAAAAACAAGTCAAAGTTATTTACATTAAGCAGACCTCAGTGCAAGAAAATACCTTAATAACACTGCAAGAGAGAAAGGACAACTTAAACATTACAAGGTGTAAAAACAAGTCAAAGTTATTTACATTAAGCAGACCTCAGTGCAAGAAAATACCTTAATAACACTGCAAGAGAGAAGGGACAACTTAAACATTACAGGGTGTAAAAACAAGCATAACATATTTACATTAAGCAGACCTCAGTGCAAGAAAATACCTTAATAACACTGCAAGAGAGAAAGGACAACTTAAACATTACAAGGTGTAAAAACAAGTCAAAGTTATTTACATTAAGCAGACCTCAGTGCAAGAAAATACCTTAATAACACTGCAAGAGAGAAGGGACAACTTAAACATTACAGGGTGTAAAAACAAGCATAACATATTTACATTAAGCAGACCTCACTGCAAGAAAATACCTTAATAACACTGCAAGAGAGAAGGGACAACTTAAACATTACAGGGTGTAAAAACAAGCATAACATATTTACATTAAGCAGACCTCAGTGCAAGAAAATACCTTACCAACACCGCAAGAGAGAAAGGACAACTTAAACATTACAGGGTGTAAAAACAAGTCAAAGTTATTTACATTAAGCAGACCTCAGTGCAAGAAAATACCTTAATAACACTGCAAGAGAGAAAGGACAACTTAAACATTACAAGGTGTAAAAACAAGTCAAAGTTATTTACATTAAGCAGACCTCAGTGCAAGAAAATACCTTAATAACACTGCAAGAGAGAAGGGACAACTTAAACATTACAAGGTGTAAAAACAAGTCAAAGTTATTTACATTAAGCAGACCTCAGTGCAAGAAAATACCTTACCAACACCGCAAGAGAGAAGGGACAACTTAAACATTACAAGGTGTAAAAACAAGTCAAAGTTATTTACATTAAGCAGACCTCAGTGCAAGAAAATACCTTAATAACACTGCAAGAGAGAAGGGACAACTTAAACATTACAGGGTGTAAAAACAAGCATAACATATTTACATTAAGCAGACCTCAGTGCAAGAAAATACCTTACCAACACCGCAAGAGAGAAAGGACAACTTAAACATTACAAGGTGTAAAACAAGCATAACATATTTACATTAAGCAGACCTCACTGCAAGAAAATACCTTACCAACACCGCAGAGAGAGAAAGGACAACTTAAACATTACAAGGTGTAAAAACAAGTCAAAGTTATTTACATTAAGCAGACCTCAGTGCAAGAAAATACCTTAATAACACTGCAAGAGAGAAGGAACAACTTAAACATTACAGGGTGTAAAAACAAGCATAACATATTTACATTAAGCAGACCTCACTGCAAGAAAATACCTTACCAACACTGCAAGAGAGAAGGGACAACTTAAACATTACAGGGTGTAAAAACAAGCATAACATATTTACATTAAACAGACCTCAGTGCAAGAAAATACCTTAATAACACTGCAAGAGAGAAGGGACAACTTAAACATTACAGGGTGTAAAAACAAGCATAACATATTTACATTAAGCAGACCTCAGTGCAAGAAAATACCTTAATAACACTGCAAGAGAGAAAGGACAACTTAAACATTACAAGGTGTAAAAACAAGTCAAAGTTATTTACATTAAGCAGACCTCAGTGCAAGAAAATACCTTAATAACACTGCAAGAGAGAAGGGACAACTTAAACATTACAGGGTGTAAAACAAGCATAACATATTTACATTAAGCAGACCTCACTGCAAGAAAATACCTTACCAACACTGCCAGAGAGAAAGGACAACTTAAACATTACAGGGTGTAAAAACAAGCATAACATATTTACATTAAGCAGACCTCAGTGCAAGAAAATACCTTAATAACACTGCAAGAGAGAAAGGACAACTTAAACATTACAGGGTGTAAAAACAAGCATAACATATTTACATTAAGCAGACCTCAGTGCAAGAAAATACCTTACTAACACTGCAAGAGAGAAGGGACAACTTAAACATTACAGGGTGTAAAAACAAGTCAAAGTTATTTACATTAAGCAGACCTCAGTGCAAGAAAATACCTTACTAACACTGCAAGAGAGAAAGGACAACTTAAACATTACAGGGTGTAAAAACAAGCATAACATATTTACATTAAGCAGACCTCAGTGCAAGAAAATACCTTACCAACACCGCAAGAGAGAAAGGACAACTTAAACATTACAGGGTGTAAAAACAAGCATAACATATTTACATTAAGCAGACCTCACTGCAAGAAAATACCTTACCAACACCGCAAGAGAGAAAGGACAACTTAAACATTACAAGGTGTAAAACAAGTCAAAGTTATTTACATTAAGCAGACCTCAGTGCAAGAAAATACCTTAATAACACTGCAAGAGAGAAAGGACAACTTAAACATTACAAGGTGTAAAAACAAGTCAAAGTTATTTACATTAAGCAGACCTCAGTGCAAGAAAATACCTTAATAACACTGCAAGAGAGAAGGACAACTTAAACATTACAGGGTGTAAAAACAAGCATAACATATTTACATTAAGCAGACCTCAGTGCAAGAAAATACCTTAATAACACTGCAAGAGAGAAGGGACAACTTAAACATTACAGGGTGTAAAAACAAGCATAACATATTTACATTAAGCAGACCTCAGTGCAAGAAAATACCTTAATAACACTGCAAGAGAGAAGGGACAACTTAAACATTACAGGGTGTAAAAACAAGCATAACATATTTACATTAAGCAGACCTCAGTGCAAGAAAATACCTTAATAACACTGCAAGAGAGAAAGGACAACTTAAACATTACAAGGTGTAAAAACAAGTCAAAGTTATTTACATTAAGCAGACCTCAGTGCAAGAAAATACCTTAATAACACTGCAAGAGAGAAGGGACAACTTAAACATTACAGGGTGTAAAACAAGCATAACATATTTACATTAAGCAGACCTCACTGCAAGAAAATACCTTAATAACACTGCAAGAGAGAAGGGACAACTTAAACATTACAGGGTGTAAAACAAGCATAACATATTTACATTAAGCAGACCTCAGTGCAAGAAAATACCTTAATAACACTGCAAGAGAGAAGGGACAACTTAAACATTACAGGGTGTAAAACAAGCATAACATATTTACATTAAACAGACCTCAGTGCAAGAAAATACCTTAATAACACTGCAAGAGAGAAGGGACAACTTAAACATTACAGGGTGTAAAAACAAGCATAACATATTTACATTAAACAGACCTCAGTGCAAGAAAATACCTTAATAACACTGCAAGAGAGAAGGGACAACTTAAACATTACAGGGTGTAAAAACAAGCATAACATATTTACATTAAACAGACCTCAGTGCAAGAAAATACCTTAATAACACTGCAAGAGAGAAGGGACAACTTAAACATTACAGGGTGTAAAACAAGCATAACATATTTACATTAAGCAGACCTCACTGCAAGAAAATACCTTACCAACACTGCAAGAGAGAAAGGACAACTTAAACATTACAGGGTGTAAAAACAAGCATAACATATTTACATTAAGCAGACCTCAGTGCAAGAAAATACCTTAATAACACTGCAAGAGAGAAAGGACAACTTAAACATTACAGGGTGTAAAACAAGCATAACATATTTACATTAAGCAGACCTCAGTGCAAGAAAATACCTTAATAACACTGCAAGAGAGAAGGGACAACTTAAACATTACAAGGTGTAAAAACAAGCATAACATATTTACATTAAGCAGACCTCAGTGCAAGAAAATACCTTAATAACACTGCAAGAGAGAAAGGACAACTTAAACATTACAAGGTGTAAAAACAAGCATAACATATTTACATTAAGCAGACCTCAGTGCAAGAAAATACCTTACCAACACCGCAAGAGAGAAGGGACAACTTAAACATTGCAGGGTGTAAAAACAAGCATAACATATTTACATTAAGCAGACCTCAGTGCAAGAAAATACCTTACCAACACCGCAAGAGAGAAAGGACAACTTAAACATTACAGGGTGTAAAAACAAGCATAACATATTTACATGAAGCAGACCTCACTGCAAGAAAATACCTTACCAACACCGCAAAGAGAAAGGACAACTTAAACATTACAAGGTGTAAAAACAAGTCAAAGTTATTTACATTAAGCAGACCTCAGTGCAAGAAAATACCTTAATAACACTGCAAGAGAGAAGGGACAACTTAAACATTACAGGGTGTAAAACAAGCATAACATATTTACATTAAGCAGACCTCAGTGCAAGAAAATACCTTAATAACACTGCAAGAGAGAAAGGACAACTTAAACATTACAAGGTGTAAAAACAAGTCAAAGTTATTTACATTAAGCAGACCTCAGTGCAAGAAAATACCTTAATAACACTGCAAGAGATAAGGAACAACTTAAACATTACAGGGTGTAAAAACAAGCATAACATATTTACATTAAGCAGACCTCACTGCAAGAAAATACCTTAATAACACTGCAAGAGAGAAGGGACAACTTAAACATTACAGGGTGTAAAAACAAGCATAACATATTTACATTAAGCAGACCTCAGTGCAAGAAAATACCTTAATAACACTGCAAGAGAGAAGGGACAACTTAAACATTACAGGGTGTAAAAACAAGCATAACATATTTACATTAAGCAGACCTCAGTGCAAGAAAATACCTTAATAACACTGCAAGAGAGAAGGGACAACTTAAACATTACAAGGTGTAAAAACAAGCATAACATATTTACATTAAGCAGACCTCAGTGCAAGAAAATACCTTAATAACACTGCAAGAGAGAAAGGACAACTTAAACATTACAAGGTGTAAAACAAGCATAACATATTTACATTAAGCAGACCTCAGTGCAAGAAAATACCTTACCAACACCGCAAGAGAGAAGGGACAACTTAAACATTGCAGGGTGTAAAACAAGCATAACATATTTACATTAAGCAGACCTCAGTGCAAGAAAATACCTTACCAACACCGCAAGAGAGAAAGGACAACTTAAACATTACAGGGTGTAAAAACAAGCATAACATATTTACATGAAGCAGACCTCACTGCAAGAAAATACCTTACCAACACCGCAAGAGAGAAAGGACAACTTAAACATTACAAGGTGTAAAAACAAGTCAAAGTTATTTACATTAAGCAGACCTCAGTGCAAGAAAATACCTTAATAACACTGCAAGAGAGAAAGGACAACTTAAACATTACAGGGTGTAAAACAAGCATAACATATTTACATTAAGCAGACCTCACTGCAAGAAAATACCTTACCAACACCGCAAGAGAGAAAGGACAACTTAAACATTACAAGGTGTAAAAACAAGTCAAAGTTATTTACATTAAGCAGACCTCAGTGCAAGAAAATACCTTAATAACACTGCAAGAGAGAAAGGACAACTTAAACATTACAAGGTGTAAAAACAAGTCAAAGTTATTTACATTAAGCAGACCTCAGTGCAAGAAAATACCTTAATAACACTGCAAGAGAGAAGGGACAACTTAAACATTACAGGGTGTAAAAACAAGCATAACATATTTACATTAAGCAGACCTCAGTGCAAGAAAATACCTTAATAACACTGCAAGAGATAAGGGACAACTTAAACATTACAGGGTGTAAAACAAGCATAACATATTTACATTAAGCAGACCTCACTGCAAGAAAATACCTTAATAACACTGCAAGAGAGAAGGGACAACTTAAACATTACAGGGTGTAAAAACAAGCATAACATATTTACATTAAGCAGACCTCACTGCAAGAAAATACCTTAATAACACTGCAAGAGATAAGGGACAACTTAAACATTACAGGGTGTAAAACAAGCATAACATATTTACATTAAGCAGACCTCACTGCAAGAAAATACCTTAATAACACTGCAAGAGAGAAAGGACAACTTAAACATTACAAGGTGTAAAAACAAGCATAACATATTTACATTAAGCAGACCTCAGTGCAAGAAAATACCTTAATAACACTGCAAGAGAGAAAGGACAACTTAAACATTACAAGGTGTAAAAACAAGCATAACATATTTACATTAAGCAGACCTCAGTGCAAGAAAATACCTTAATAACACTGCAAGAGAGAAGGGACAACTTAAACATTACAGGGTGTAAAACAAGCATAACATATTTACATTAAGCAGACCTCACTGCAAGAAAATACCTTAATAACACTGCAAGAGAGAAAGGACAACTTAAACATTACAAGGTGTAAAACAAGCATAACATATTTACATTAAGCAGACCTCAGTGCAAGAAAATACTTTAATAACACTGCAAGAGAGAAGGGACAACAAACATTACAAGGTGTAAAAACAAGCATAACATATTTACATTAAGCAGACCTCACTGCAAGAAAATACCTTAATAACACTGCAAGAGAGAAAGGACAACTTAAACATTACAAGGTGTAAAAACAAGCATAACATATTTACATTAAGCAGACCTCAGTGCAAGAAAATACCTTAATAACACTGCAAGAGAGAAGGGACAACTTAAACATTACAGGGTGTAAAACAAGCATAACATATTTACATTAAGCAGACCTCAGTGCAAGAAAATACCTTAATAACACTGCAAGAGAGAAGGGACAACTTAAACATTACAGGGTGTAAAAACAAGCATAACATATTTACATTAAGCAGACCTCACTGCAAGAAAATACCTAAATAACACTGCAAGAGAGAAAGGACAACTTAAACATTACAAGGTGTAAAAAACAAGCATAACATATTTACATTAAGCAGACCTCAGTGCAAGAAAATACCTTAATAACACTGCAAGAGAGAAAGGACAACTTAAACATTACAAGGTGTAAAACAAGCATAACATATTTACATTAAGCAGACCTCAGTGCAAGAAAATACCTTAATAACACTGCAAGAGAGAAGGGACAACTTAAACATTACAGGGTGTAAAAACAAGCATAACATATTTACATTAAGCAGACCTCACTGCAAGAAAATACCTTAATAACACTGCAAGAGAGAAGGGACAACTTAAACATTACAAGGTGTAAAACAAGCATAACATATTTACATTAAGCAGACCTCAGTGCAAGAAAATACCTTACCAACACTGCAAGAGAGAAGGAACAACTTAAACATTACAAGGTGTAAAAACAAGCATAACATATTTACATTAAGCAGACCTCAGTGCAAGAAAATACCTTAATAACACTGCAAGAGAGAAAGGACAACTTAAACATTACAAGGTGTAAAACAAGCATAACATATTTACATTAAGCAGACCTCAGTGCAAGAAAATACCTTAATAACACTGCAAGAGAGAAGGGACAACTTAAACATTACAGGGTGTAAAACAAGCATAACATATTTACATTAAGCAGACCTCAGTGCAAGAAAATACCTTAATAACACTGCAAGAGAGAAGGGACAACTTAAACATTACAAGGTGTAAAAACAAGCATAACATATTTACATTAAGCAGACCTCAGTGCAAGAAATACCTTACCAACACTGCAAGAGAGAAGGAACAACTTAAACATTACAAGGTGTAAAAAAACAAGCATAACATATTTACATTAAGCAGACCTCAGTGCAAGAAAATACCTTACCAACACTGCAAGAGAGAAGGAACAACTTAAACATTACAAGGTGTAAAAACAAGCATAACATATTTACATTAAGCAGACCTCAGTGCAAGAAAATACCTTAATAACACTGCAAGAGAGAAGGGACAACTTAAACATTACAGGGTGTAAAACAAGCATAACATATTTACATTAAGCAGACCTCAGTGCAAGAAAATACCTTAATAACACTGCAAGAGAGAAGGGACAACTTAAACATTACAGGGTGTAAAAACAAGCATAACATATTTACATTAAGCAGACCTCAGTGCAAGAAAATACCTTAATAACACTGCAAGAGAGAAAGGACAACTTAAACATTACAAGGTGTAAAAACAAGCATAACATATTTACATTAAGCAGACCTCAGTGCAAGAAAATACCTTAATAACACTGCAAGAGAGAAGGGACAACTTAAACATTACAGGGTGTAAAACAAGCATAACATATTTACATTAAGCAGACCTCAGTGCAAGAAAATACCTTAATAACACTGCAAGAGAGAAGGGACAACTTAAACATTACAAGGTGTAAAAACAAGCATAACATATTTACATTAAGCAGACCTCAGTGCAAGAAAATACCTTAATAACACTGCAAGAGAGAAGGGACAACTTAAACATTACAAGGTGTAAAACAAGCATAACATATTTACATTAAGCAGACCTCAGTGCAAGAAAATACCTTAATAACACTGCAAGAGAGAAGGGACAACTTAAACATTACAAGGTGTAAAAACAAGCATAACATATTTACATTAAGCAGACCTCAGTGCAAGAAAATACCTTAATAACACTGCAAGAGAGAAGGGACAACTTAAACATTACAGGGTGTAAAAACAAGCATAACATATTTACATTAAGCAGACCTCAGTGCAAGAAAATACCTTAATAACACTGCAAGAGAGAAGGGACAACTTAAACATTACAGGGTGTAAAAACAAGCATAACATATTTACATTAAGCAGACCTCAGTGCAAGAAAAAACCTTACTAACACTGCAAGAGAGAAGGGACAACTTAAACATTACAGGGTGTAAAAACAAGCATAACATATTTACATTAAGCAGACCTCAGTGCAAGAAAAAACCTTAATAACACTGCAAGAGAGAAGGGACAACTTAAACATTACAGGGTGTAAAAACAAGCATAACATATTTACATTAAGCAGACCTCAGTGCAAGAAAATACCTTACCAACACTGCAAGAGAGAAGGGACAACTTAAACATTACAAGGTGTAAAAACAAGCATAACATATTTACATTAAGCAGACCTCACTGCAAGAAAATACCTTAATAACACCGCAAGAGAGAAAGGACAACTTAAACATTACAGGGTGTAAAAACAAGCATAACATATTTACATTAAGCAGACCTCAGTGCAAGAAAATACCTTAATAACACTGCAAGAGAGAAAGGACAACTTAAACATTACAAGGTGTAAAAACAAGCATAACATATTTACATTAAGCAGACCTCAGTGCAAGAAAAAACCTTACTAACACCGCAAGAGAGAAAGGACAACTTAAACATTACAAGGTGTAAAAACAAGCATAACATATTTACATTAAGCAGACCTCAGTACAAGAAAAAACCTTAATAACACTGCAAGAGAGAAGGGACAACTTAAACATTACAGGGTGTAAAAACAAGCATAACATATTTACATTAAGCAGACCTCAGTGCAAGAAAAAACCTTACTAACACCGCAAGAGAGAAAGGACAACTTAAACATTACAAGGTGTAAAAACAAGCATAACATATTTACATTAAGCAGACCTCAGTGCAAGAAAATACCTTAATAAAACTGCAAAGAGAAGGGACAACTTAAACATTACAGGGTGTAAAAACAAGCATAACATATTTACATTAAGCAGACCTCAGTGCAAGAAAATACCTTAATAACACTGCAAGAGAGAAGGGACAACTTAAACATTACAAGGTGTAAAAACAAGCATAACATATTTACATTAAGCAGACCTCAGTGCAAGAAAATACCTTAATAACACTGCAAGAGAGAAGGGACAACTTAAACATTACAAGGTGTAAAAACAAGTCAAAGTTATTTACATTAAGCAGACCTCAGTGCAAGAAAATACCTTAATAACACTGCAAGAGAGAAAGGACAACTTAAACATTACAAGGTGTAAAAACAAGTCAAAGTTATTTACATTAAGCAGACCTCAGTGCAAGAAAATACCTTAATAACACTGCAAGAGAGAAGGGACAACTTAAACATTACAGGGTGTAAAAACAAGTCAAAGTTATTTACATTAAGCAGACCTCAGTGCAAGAAAATACCTTACCAACACCGCAAGAGAGAAAGGACAACTTAAACATTACAGGGTGTAAAAACAAGCACAACATATTTACATTAAGCAGACCTCAGTGCAAGAAAATACCTTACCAACACCGCAAGAGAGAAAGGACAACTTAAACATTACAGGGTGTAAAAACAAGCATAACATATTTACATTAAGCAGACCTCAGTGCAAGAAAATACCTTAATAACACTGCAAGAGAGAAAGGACAACTTAAACATTACAAGGTGTAAAAACAAGCATAACATATTTACATTAAGCAGACCTCAGTGCAAGAAAATACCTTAATAACACTGCAAGAGAGAAGGGACAACTTAAACATTACAAGGTGTAAAAACAAGTCAAAGATATTTACATTAAGCAGACCTCAGTGCAAGAAAATACCTTACTAACACTGCAAGAGAGAAAGGACAACTTAAACATTACAAGGTGTAAAAACAAGCATAACATATTTACATTAAGCAGACCTCAGTGCAAGAAAATACCTTACCAACACTGCAAGAGAGAAAGGACAACTTAAACATTACAAGGTGTAAAACAAGCATAACATATTTATTAAGCAGACCTCAGTGCAAGAAAATACCTTACCAACACTGCAAGAGAGAAAGGACAACTTAAACATTACAGGGTGTAAAAACAAGCATAACATATTTACATTAAGCAGACCTCAGTGCAAGAAAATACCTTACAAACACTGCAAGAGAGAAAGGACAACTTAAACATTACAAGGTGTAAAACAAGCATAACATATTTACATTAAGCAGACCTCAGTGCAAGAAAATACCTTACAAACACTGCAAGAGAGAAAGGACAACTTAAACATTACAAGGTGTAAAAACAAGCATAACATATTTACATTAAGCAGACCTCAGTGCAAGAAAATACCTTACAAACACTGCAAGAGAGAAAGGACAACTTAAACATTACAGGGTGTAAAAACAAGCATAACATATTTACATTAAGCAGACCTCAGTGCAAGAAAATACCTTACTAACACTGCAAGAGAGAAAGGACAACTTAAACATTACAAGGTGTAAAAACAAGCATAACATATATTTACATTAAGCAGACCTCAGTGCAAGAAAAAACCTTAATAACACTGCAAGAGAGAAAGGACAACTTAAACATTACAGGGTGTAAAAACAAGCATAACATATTTACATTAAGCAGACCTCAGTGCAAGAAAATACCTTACAAACACTGCAAAGAGAAAGGACAACTTAAACATTACAAGGTGTAAAAACAAGCATAACATATTTACATTAAGCAGACCTCAGTGCAAGAAAATACCTTAATAACACTGCAAGAGAGAAAGGACAACTTAAACATTACAGGGTGTAAAAACAAGCATAACATATTTACATTAAGCAGACCTCAGTGCAAGAAAATACCTTACAAACACTGCAAGAGAGAAAGGACAACTTAAACATTACAGGGTGTAAAAACAAGCATAACATATTTACATTAAGCAGACCTCAGTGCAAGAAAATACCTTACAAACACTGCAAGAGAGAAAGGACAACTTAAACATTACAAGGTGTAAAAACAAGCATAACATATTTACATTAAGCAGACCTCAGTGCAAGAAAATACCTTAATAACACTGCAAGAGAGAAAGGACAACTTAAACATTACAGGGTGTAAAAAAACAAGCATAACATATTTACATTAAGCAGACCTCAGTGCAAGAAAAAACCTTAATAACACTGCAAGAGAGAAAGGACAACTTAAACATTACAGGGTGTAAAAACAAGCATAACATATTTACATTAAGCAGACCTCAGTGCAAGAAAATACCTTAATAACACTGCAAGAGAGAAAGGACAACTTAAACATTACAGGGTGTAAAACAAGCATAACATATTTACATTAAGCAGACCTCAGTGCAAGAAAATACCTTACAAACACTGCAAGAGAGAAAGGACAACTTAAACATTACAAGGTGTAAAACAAGCATAACATATTTACATTAAGCAGACCTCAGTGCAAGAAAATACCTTAATAACACTGCAAGAGAGAAAGGACAACTTAAACATTACAGGGTGTAAAAACAAGCAAATATTTACATTAAGCAGACCTCAGTGCAAGAAAAACCTTAATAACACTGCAAGAGAGAAAGGACAACTTAAACATTACAGGGTGTAAAACAAGCATAACATATTTACATTAAGCAGACCTCAGTGCAAGAAAATACCTTACAAACACTGCAAGAGAGAAAGGACAACTTAAACATTACAGGGTGTAAAAACAAGCATAACATATTTAAATTAAGCAGACCTCAGTGCAAGAAAATACCTTAATAACACCGCAAGAGAGAAAGGACAACTTAAACATTACAGGGTGTAAAAACAAGCATAACATATTTACATTAAGCAGACCTCAGTGCAAGAAAATACCTTACCAACACTGCAAGAGAGAAAGGACAACTTAAACATTACAAGGTGTAAAAACAAGCATAACATATTTCCATTAAGCAGACCTCAGTGCAAGAAAATACCTTACCAACACTGCAAGAGAGAAAGGACAACTTAAACATTACAAGGTGTAAAAACAAGTCAAAGTTATTTACATTAAGCAGACCTCAGTGCAAGAAAATACCTTAATAACACTGCAAGAGAGAAGGGACAACTTAAACATTACAAGGTGTAAAAACAAGCATAACATACTTACATTAAGCAGACCTCAGTGCAAGAAAATACCTTACCAACACTGCAAGAGAGAAGGGACAACTTAAACATTACAGGGTGTAAAAACAAGCATAACATATTTACATTAAGCAGACCTCAGTGCAAGAAAATACCTTAATAACACTGCAAGAGAGAAGGGACAACTTAAACATTACAAGGTGTAATAACAAGCATAACATATTTACATTAAGCAGACCTCAGTGCAAGAAAATACCTTACCAACACTGCAAGAGAGAAGGAACAACTTAAACATTACAAGGTGTAAAAACAAGCATAACATATTTACATTAAGCAGACCTCAGTGCAAGAAAATACCTTACCAACACTGCAAGAGAGAAGGAACAACTTAAACATTACACGGTGTAAAAACAAGCATAACACATTTACATTAAGCAGACCTCAGTGCAAGAAAATACCTTACCAACACCGCAAGAGAGAAAGGACAACTTAAACATTACAAGGTGTAAAAACAAGCATAACATATTTACATTAAGCAGACCTCAGTGCAAGAAAATACCTTAATAACACTGCAAGAGAGAAGGGACAACTTAAACATTACAGGGTGTAAAACAAGCATAACATATTTACATTAAGCAGACCTCAGTGCAAGAAAAACCTTACTAACACTGCAAGAGAAGGGACAACTTAAACATTACAGGGTGTAAAAACAAGCATAACATATTTACATTAAGCAGACCTCAGTGCAAGAAAATACCTTACCAACACTGCAAGAGAGAAGGGACAACTTAAACATTACAAGGGTGTAAAAACAAGCATAACATATTTACATTAAGCAGACCTCAGTGCAAGAAAAAACCTTAATAACACTGCAAGAGAGAAGGGACAACTTAAACATTACAGGGTGTAAAACAAGCATAACATATTTACATTAAGCAGACCTCAGTGCAAGAAAATACCTTACCAACACTGCAAGAGAGAAGGGACAACTTAAACATTACAAGGTGTAAAACAAGCATAACATATTTACATTAAGCAGACCTCACTGCAAGAAAATACCTTAATAACACCGCAAGAGAGAAAGGACAACTTAAACATTACAGGGTGTAAAACAAGCATAACATATTTACATTAAGCAGACCTCAGTGCAAGAAAATACCTTAATAACACTGCAAGAGAGAAAGGACAACTTAAACATTACAAGGTGTAAAACAAGCATAACATATTTACATTAAGCAGACCTCACTGCAAGAAAATACCTTAATAACACCGCAAGAGAGAAAGGACAACTTAAACATTACAAGGTGTAAAAACAAGCATAACATATTTACATTAAGCAGACCTCAGTGCAAGAAAAACCTTACTAACACCGCAAGAGAGAAAGGACAACTTAAACATTACAAGGTGTAAAACAAGCATAACATATTTACATTAAGCAGACCTCAGTACAAGAAAAAACCTTAATAACACTGCAAGAGAGAAGGGACAACTTAAACATTACAGGGTGTAAAAACAAGCATAACATATTTACATTAAGCAGACCTCAGTGCAAGAAAAACCTTAATAACAGTGCAAGAGAGAAGGGACAACTTAAACATTACAGGGTGTAAAACAAGCATAACATATTTACATTAAGCAGACCTCAGTGCAAGAAAATACCTTAATAACACTGCAAGAGAGAAAGGACAACTTAAACATTACAGGGTGTAAAACAAGCATAACATATTTACATTAAGCAGACCTCAGTGCAAGAAAAACCTTAATAACACTGCAAGAGAGAAGGGACAACTTAAACATTACAAGGTGTAAAAACAAGCATAACATATTTACATTAAGCAGACCTCACTGCAAGAAAATACCTTAATAACACTGCAAGAGAGAAAGGACAACTTAAACATTACAGGGTGTAAAACAAGCATAACATATTTACATTAAGCAGACCTCAGTGCAAGAAAATACCTTAATAAAACTGCAAGAGAGAAGGGACAACTTAAACATTACAGGGTGTAAAACAAGCATAACATATTTACATTAAGCAGACCTCAGTGAAAGAAAATACCTTAATAACACTGCAAGAGAGAAGGGACAACTTAAACATTACAAGGTGTAAAAACAAGTCAAAGTTATTTACATTAAGCAGACCTCAGTGCAAGAAAATACCTTAATAACACTGCAAGAGAGAAAGGACAACTTAAACATTACAAGGTGTAAAAACAAGTCAAAGTTATTTACATTAAGCAGACCTCAGTGCAAGAAAATACCTTAATAACACTGCAAGAGAGAAGGGACAACTTAAACATTATAGGGTGTAAAAACAAGTCAAAGTTATTTACATTAAGCAGACCTCAGTGCAAGAAAATACCTTACCAACACCGCAAGAGAGAAAGGACGACTTAAACATTACAGGGTGTAAAAACAAGCACAACATATTTACATTAAGCAGACCTCAGTGCAAGAAAATACCTTACCAACACCGCAAGAGAGAAAGGACAACTTAAACATTACAGGGTGTAGAAACAAGCATAACATATTTACATTAAGCAGACCTCAGTGCAAGAAAATACCTTACCAACACTGCAAGAGAGAAAGGACAACTTAAACATTACAAGGTGTAAAAACAAGCATAACATATTTACATTAAGCAGACCTCAGTGCAAGAAAATACCTTACCAACACTGCAAGAGAGAAAGGACAACTTAAACATTACAAGGTGTAAAAACAAGTCAAAGATATTTACATTAAGCAGACCTCAGTGCAAGAAAATACCTTACTAACACCGCAAGAGAGAAAGGACAACTTAAACATTACAGGGTGTAAAACAAGCATAACATATTTACATTAAGCAGACCTCAGTGCAAGAAAATACCTTACCAACACTGCAGAGAGAAAGGACAACTTAAACATTACAAGGTGTAAAACAAGCATAACATATTTACATTAAGCAGACCTCAGTGCAAGAAAATACCTTACCAACACTGCAAGAGAGAAAGGACAACTTAAACATTACAAGGTGTAAAAACAAGTCAAAGATATTTACATTAAGCAGACCTCAGTGCAAGAAAATACCTTACTAACACTGCAAGAGAGAAAGGACAACTTAAACATTACAAGGTGTAAAAACAAGCATAACATATTTACATTAAGCAGACCTCAGTGCAAGAAAATAACTTACCAACACTGCAAGAGAGAAAGGACAACTTAAACATTACAAGGTGTAAAAACAAGTCAAAGATATTTACATTAAGCAGACCTCAGTGCAAGAAAATACCTTACCAACACTGCAAGAGAGAAAGGACAACTTAAACATTACAAGGTGTAAAAACAAGTCAAAGTTATTTACATTAAGCAGACCTCAGTGCAAGAAAATACCTTACTAACACTGCAAGAGAGAAAGGACAACTTAAACATTACAGGGTGTAAAAACAAGTCAAAGTTATTTACATTAAGCAGACCTCAGTGCAAGAAAATACCTTACCAACACTGCAAGAGAGAAAGGACAACTTAAACATTACAAGGTGTAAAAACAAGCATAACATATTTACATTAAGCAGACCTCACTGCAAGAAAATACCTTAATAACACCGCAAGAGAGAAAGGACAACTTAAACATTACAAGGTGTAAAAACAAGTCAAAGTTATTTACATTAAGCAGACCTCAGTGCAAGAAAATGCCTTACTAACACTGCAAGAGAGAAAGGACAACTTAAACATTACAAGGTGTAAAAACAAGCATAACATATTTACATTAAGCAGACCTCAGTGCAAGAAAATACCTTAATAACACCGCAAGAGAGAAAGGACAACTTAAACATTACAAGGTGTAAAAACAAGTCAAAGTTATTTACATTAAGCAGACCTCAGTGCAAGAAAATACCTTACTAACACTGCAAGAGAGAAAGGACAACTTAAACATTGCAAGGTGTAAAAACAAGCATAACATATTTACATTAAGCAGACCTCAGTGCAAGAAAATACCTTACTAACACTGCAAGAGAGAAAGGACAACTTAAACATTACAGGGTGTAAAAACAAGCATAACATATTTACATTAAGCAGACCTCAGTGCAAGAAAATACCTTACCAACATTGCAAGACGGAAAGGACAACTTAAACATTACAAGGTGTAAAAACAAGCATAACATATTTACATTAAGCAGACCTCAGTGCAAGAAAATACCTTACTAACACTGCAAGAGAGAAAGGACAACTTAAACATTACAGGGTGTAAAAACAAGCATAACATATTTACATTAAGCAGACCTCAGTGCAAGAAAATACCTTAATAACACTGCAAGAGAGAAGGGACAACTTAAACATTACAGGGTGTAAAAACAAGCATAACATATTTACATTAAGCAGACCTCAGTGCAAGAAAATACCTTACAAACACTGCAAGAGAGAAGGGACAACTTATACATTACAAGGTGTAAAAACAAGCATAACATATTTACATTAAGCAGACCTCAGTGCAAGAAAATACCTTACCAACACCGCAAGAGAGAAAGGACAACTTAAACATTACAGGGTGTAAAACAAGCATAACATATTTACATTAAGCAGACCTCAGTGCAAGAAAATACCTTACAAACACTGCAAGAGAGAAGGGACAACTTATACATTACAAGGTGTAAAAACAAGCATAACATATTTACATTAAGCAGACCTCAGTGCAAGAAAATACCTTACCAACACCGCAAGAGAGAAAGGACAACTTAAACATTACAGGGTGTAAAAACAAGCATAACATATTTACATTAAGCAGACCTCAGTGCAAGAAAATACCTTACAAACACTGCAAGAGAGAAGGGACAACTTATACATTACAAGGTGTAAAAACAAGCATAACATATTTACATTAAGCAGACCTCAGTGCAAGAAAATACCTTACCAACACCGCAAGAGAGAAAGGACAACTTAAACATTACAGGGTGTAAAACAAGCATAACATATTTACATTAAGCAGACCTCAGTGCAAGAAAATACCTTAATAACACTGCAAGAGAGAAGGGACAACTTAAACATTACAAGGTGTAAAAACAAGCATAACATATTTACATTAAGCAGACCTCAGTGCAAGAAAATACCTTACCAACACCGCAAGAGAGAAGGGACAACTTAAACATTACAGGGTGTAAAGACAAGCATAACATATTTACATTAAGCAGACCTCAGTGCAAGAAAATACCTTAATAACACTGCAAGAGAGAAGGGACAACTTAAACATTACAGGGTGTAAAAACAAGCATAACATATTTACATTAAGCAGACCTCAGTGCAAGAAAATACCTTAATAACACTGCAAGAGAGAAAGGACAACTTAAACATTACAGGGTGTAAAAACAAGCATAACATATTTACATTAAGCAGACCTCAGTGCAAGAAAATACCTTAATAACACTGCAAGAGAGAAAGGACAACTTAAACATTACAAGGTGTAGAAACAAGCATAACATATTTACATTAAGCAGACCTCAGTGCAAGAAAATACCTTACCAACACCGCAAGCAAGAGAGAAGGGACAACTTAAACATTACAGGGTGTAAAACAAGCATAACATATTTACATTAAGCAGACCTCAGTGCAAGAAAATACCTTACAAACACTGCAAGAGAGAAGGGACAACTTATACATTACAAGGTGTAAAAACAAGCATAACATATTTACATTAAGCAGACCTCAGTGCAAGAAAATACCTTACCAACACCGCAAGAGAGAAGGGACAACTTAAACATTACAGGGTGTAAAAACAAGCATAACATATTTACATTAAGCAGACCTCAGTGCAAGAAAATACCTTAATAACACTGCAAGAGAGAAAGGACAACTTAAACATTACAGGGTGTAAAAACAAGCATAACATATTTACATTAAGCAGACCTCAGTGCAAGAAAATACCTTAATAACACTGCAAGAGAGAAGGGACAACTTAAACATTACAAGGTGTAAAACAAGCATAACATATTTACATTAAGCAGACCTCAGTGCAAGAAAATACCTTACCAACACCGCAAGAGAGAAGGGACAACTTAAACATTACAGGGTGTAAAACAAGCATAACATATTTACATTAAGCAGACCTCAGTGCAAGAAAATACCTTAATAACACTGCAAGAGAGAAGGGACAACTTAAACATTACAGGGTGTAAAAACAAGCATAACATATTTACATTAAGCAGACCTCAGTGCAAGAAAATACCTTAATAACACTGCAAGAGAGAAGGGACAACTTAAACATTACAGGGTGTAAAAACAAGCATAACATATTTACATTAAGCAGACCTCAGTGCAAGAAAATACCTTAATAACACTGCAAGAGAGAAAGGACAACTTAAACATTACAGGGTGTAAAAACAAGTCAAAGATATTTACATTAAGCAGATCTCAGTACAAGAAAATACCTTACCAACACTGCAGGAGAGAAAGGACAACTTAAACATTACAAGGTGTAAAATAAGTCAAAGATATTTAAAATAACCAGACCTCAGTGTAAGAAAGTGTCTTACCAACACTGAATCATCGTCTTCAGGGATGTAGGGGGGGTACTCACCTTGCACTTCACTGTCACGCTTGACATCAGCATCCAATTCTTCATGAGAAGAGGGGGAGAGAGCGATGTACTCACCTACACTGACATGTTCGGCATCAGTGTCCTATGCTTCATCAGAAAAGATGTTGATCGGGAGACTGTGATCAAGGATCCTGATGACTTCAGAAAGGCCTTCTTCTGTGGGATGTTCAAGAATGTACTTAAAACGACCTGTGAGGAAACAAGTTTAAAATAACATTAGGAATGTAATAGACATCCAGTGCTGAAGCAGCCTACGTCTGCTAGTTTGAGCAAATGATGAGCATGAGAGCACTTTAGGCTACATTTATGTCAGACTCAATGGCAGTTGTACTTGTTCATTTGAGAAGAAAACAAGATCTCAGCTATGTTCACAATCATTAAGTGAAGCATCCATTTTTAAAAGAAGAGTACCAAACCTCCACCAAGGCAGCCTACTCTGTGTGTAATTTTAAAGTAACACTGTTGTATTTTGTATACTTCATTTTGTTTGATTTCTTCTTTTTAAACCTTTATGCAAACAAACTACATTGGAATAGGTAATGGATAATAGGTATTGATTTGTAAATAACTGGACATGAATAGCTTATTGTATAAATATATTAAAGTAAATTTATAACTAACTATGCAGCTCATTCTCTTAAGTTTTAACATTTCTTTCATTAACTATGTAACACATTTGGAAACAAGGTCAGAGGTTCAACATGTGGATGCAAACTATAATGTAACTGTAGACTCCCCATGCGTCAATTTCATGTCCTAAATGTTGCCAATACAAACAAAGGCAGTAGAACTTTAAACAGTTTTAAAAATAAAACACATTTTCATAAAAGTTTGACTTCATGATTAATTTTTACTATGATGATTGTTTTCAATATTCTTTTTTATGTTGTTTAATTGTATTATTTGTTATCATCTGTAGCTGGGAAAAAATTATAGTTTATTTAAATAAAGCCTTAGAGCTGGAGAAGAAATTGATGTTAGAACCTACCGGGGATCTGGTGCGTTTACACCTGTACGTTCTAACGTTTTGATGTTTTGGAGATGCTGTTACCACAGAAACTCATTTGGGGGCATTTTACGAGTCTGTTATGCTATTTTTTAACCATTTTACTGGGAAAAATAAAGTGTCAAATTTGAAGCCTTCAAATCAAAGTAACACCTTTTTCTAATTCATACACCAGTCCTTAATAAATTCTACACCTCTCCCGGAAAATTTAAAGCACACAAACAATTTACGGGGAAAATCGTGGACTACAAATATTTTGATCACATTAAAAGATGATATTCACACTGGAACTTGTTAAATTATTACATTCATTTTGTGACCCTTTAAACAACTAAAGAAATTTTGAAATGTACCTGCAGGGAAGTCCAAGTGACTGTCGAGGAGTCGGAGTTTTACTAAAATCCGTTTTCAGTAGAAAAATATTCTCCAAAAGTTATGTCCTATGTTTTGACCTTAGAACTGAAGAAGCTTCTCGGATGAGAGGTGAAACGTCTTCAAGCAACTTAAAGAAGTCCAGACGCTTTTCTTTGCAAACTCCTTTGGCCTCCAAAAGTTATCTTTCCACAGGATGAGTTTGGAACAGGTCAAGACAAGCCCAAGAGCAAGTCCAAACTGACTAATGGAACGCTGTGCAGCCTTTATATACCCTCGGCGGGCCCTGGTTACGGTTGCCAAAACTAGCGTGCCAGTTAGCTTTGGGATTGGTTGAGGTCTCGTTTCCAGCGTTGGTGGTCATAAGTGAGCTTAGACCTGTGCAAGCCTTTGTCACGAAAATCAATCTTGTAAAACTCGCTATTTTCGGGGTGAGCCTATAGCACATTTGTGAATTGTCAGTCCTAAAGGTGTAGCTTCTTTGTAGAGTGGTCTCATGCTAACAGTATTACCTTTGACCTCTTCTCAAGATTTTTTTTTAAGGTTAAAGAGATAATGCTATGTAAAACTATTTGAAAACTATGTTATTTACTGCCGCTGTTTGACAACATATAAGCATAAAGGAAATGATATATAGGGATTCTACAGTAACTTTACAGTAACAGGTTAGATATGTTGGACAAGAATTATTTTTGGAAAAATCATATTCGTGATCAAAACTTTTTACTTCATATTTATTACTAAATAATTAAATAAATGCTACACAAGTACTATATCCTCACAAAACATAGTGATCATACTAGAAATTATGTCAAGTATTAAAATGGTTTTCAATTGAGCACATAACCAAAGCCTGGACTTTCCACTTGTTTTTACTGAACTACAGGCTTCATAAAACATGTTTAAAAAGAACAAAGAAAACAAAATGAATATACAGAAAATACAATACAATGTAAAGAAAATGCTGATCAAAGAATAAGCAAAGCTTCTGGAGGTTAGGTCTTGTTTTGTTTTTGATTTTGTTCCTTGACATTACTGAATTCTGGCCCATTTTTCCAAAAATCTGAAAAAAGCATGAAACTTGTTATCAGAGGTAGATATTCCTAACAAAGAGTTTTGCACTTTCATTTGATAACACATACTGTTTATGTATATTTAACGTCACATGCTGACACGTATAATTATAATTAACACAGGTTGTGTAGTCTTTAAATAGATGAGCGTTTTTAAAAGAGCACACATTATAACACTTTGGTAACTTAGTTTTAATTTTGCTGCATACAAGTTGAATGCAGGTAAATCACATTACCTTTTATTATCCTTGAACTTATTTCTAATTCAGCACTTAATATAAACACTGTATGTT
This sequence comes from Oreochromis aureus, assembly GCF_013358895.1. Classification (NCBI taxonomy): domain Eukaryota; kingdom Metazoa; phylum Chordata; class Actinopteri; order Cichliformes; family Cichlidae; genus Oreochromis; species Oreochromis aureus. The sequence goes on along the minus strand of NC_052956.1, from coordinate 22,183,319 downwards.
TATTTAAAAGATAATAATTAAAAACACTCCTTGTAAAGCATTAAAATCAGGTCAACTTTTATTTTCAAAGGTAAATAAAGTATATCAGCCAATATACTGGACAATGTTCTGCTGAACAACACACATATTACCAATATTGTAGCTGGTGTTATTTAATAATATTGAAATACGTTCAAAATTAAATTTTTGTATTTATTTTTCACACAATTTAAAACGTTTTAGAATAATTAAGTCTAAGCTTCCCATAACTTTGTATTGCAAGTTACATTTCTAATATAATAAATATAAAATGTTTTTATTGTTCATCCACAAGTGCAGTCTCTGGCTCAAACAACACAGAAGCTTGGTGTGTTTTAATATCTTTAAGGATGGTTTGTCTGTCTAGGCATTACTGCTTGAATTACTGTCATGAATTTATGTCAGGGGTCCCCAACTCCAGGCCTCGAGGGCCGGTGTCCTGCAGGTTTTAGATCTCACCCTGGGTCTACACACCTGAATCAAATGATTAGTTCATTACCAGGCCTCTGGAGAACTGCAAGACATGTTGAGGAGGTCATTTAGCCATTTGAATCAGCAGTGTTGGATCACAGACACATTTAAGGAGTTGGGGACCCCTGATTTAGGTGATCCAAATACAATTGCCTGAAGAAAGTGTTTAACATTGTCCCGACTTCCCTCAAGTACAGTGGCTGTAGATGTGGGTTGGAGATGCAATGACCTAGAACCTGCAGGTGACCACACCATCTGTGACGAAGGGCTCATCTCTCCTTTTTGCTATAGATTTCCTGCATGGAAACAATCGCGTTCTTTACAAACTAAATTTGCTCTACCCATTTTATTTATCTGCGACCGCGGGGGCAGCAGCCTAAGCAGAGAACTTCAGACCTCCCTCTCCAGCTTATCCAGGGTAACTCCTTCAGGTCCTGGGTCTGATCCAGGGCCTCCTCCCGGTGGTACACGGGCAGTACACCTCACCTGGGAGACGCACAGGAGGAATCCTTGTCAGATGCCAGAACCACCTTAGCCAGGTCAGGAAGCAGGATGAGGAAGAAATTAGGTCAGATCAGTGCAGGTTTTCACACTGCTCGATATTTCCAAAATACATTTGTAACCAAATAACTTTAAAAACATATGTTTTTAGATCAGATGCCACCTACTTTTCATGACAGTCTTCTTTATGGTATTGTAACAGGGCGGCCTTTTGCGGCTGGCTTTACAGTGAGGCAGACCAAGACAAACTAGTGGAACAAAAAGTATTTAATTTTCATGCAGCTTTCCTCACAAACTATTCACACATCTACTGACAACTAGCAGCCTTAAATACTTTCAGCTGTCAGATAAGTTCTTAAATCCCAACCTTGCCCCACATTATACAACAGATCAACTTATGAATACACTTTAAATTTTCATATTATTAAATATTTTACACTTTAATCTGACACCATACCTGTTATTATAAAAACTCAAGCACAAAAGATTCCCCACACTCCCTTAACCCATGGCCTCTCCCAGAACCTTTAAATGGTGTCTGGACCCCTGGGGGAAACATTGGCCTAGGACACAGGAAAGAAAGGTGAGTAATCACTTCTTACAGTCACTTCTTTGCACCACTTTTATTCCTAGATTTTTCGTACACACATTTGTGTTAGTTCTCCTTACTGGTAAACCTTATTTGCTCTCAATCACAACCTTTCCTTTTCACAGACAATCACCACATTTCTTGATGAGGAGCAGCTTTGCAGGACCTGGAACAAAGGCTACCAACTAATTTTAAGATACACAATAAATATTCAATAAATTATTAAACTTCTTGTGTGCAAATGTTCTTCATGTGCAAATCTATACCTAAAGTGTGACGCTAAATAAAGTGCTAGATAAGGTGCTTTTAATAAAGTGAAAGGTGTGCTCCGAAAGTGCTATATAGATTATAATATAAATAGTGGTAAGGGAGTCCTCTTCTTTACAGGCATAAATCTTCCCTTTGGTAATTGATCAGTAAATCTCACTGCATATAAATTCAGCTTACTGTTATAATTTCACGAGTAAAGCTGCTCAGGTGATTTAATTGCGTAAATGTAGTAAATGTTGAACTGTCCACATTTTGATTTAGTTTTGCATGTTGCTGATTCAACACAGATCCACTGCTGTGGATGAAACCTGCCTCTGAGGTTTTCATCACTTAACCAGAACAGTGTCAGGCAATCATTGAGAAATTGGGCTTAGCGTATGTGACGGTAGAGAAATCCAAGCGCCAGGCACAAAATGAATAAGAGGCTTTTATGTATCTAAATCCAGATTTTAGTCTGAAGTTTTGCTAACCATAATCAAAATATCTACTCTCTTTAACTGCTGGATGTAAAATAATATATACAAAAGAAAAGATTCTGAATCACATTTAGTGATTCAATCACCACAATGAGAGATCCACAATTTAGGATTCAGGCATTTGTTTTAGTTTGATATTGCAATCATTCTATGTTTAGTTTACAGAACCAGTAGTTAGCAGCAGTAACTTCAGCTGCTTAAATTCATTGACATTTGCAAGCATTCCTTTATACACAGCATTTCAGTCAGGTTGAGATCTGGACTACCATGCTATAGATTTGCTGCGGTGCTTGGGGTCATTATCGTGTTGCATGGTCTAATTTAGGAGAAGCTTTAGCTGTCAGAGAGACGGCCTCACTTTTGACTCTAGAAAACTTTGGCATGCAGGGGAGTTCATCGACTGCAAGGTGCCCATCTCTTGTGGCTGCAGGACGAGCTCAAATCACCATCCTTAAACCAGCATGCTTGACAGTTGGTTTGAGGTGTTTGTCCTGTGTTTGGGTCCTCTTGGGGGAGCTCCTTACACTCCATCTTATGTCATGCAGAGACACATCTTCTATAATTATAACTGAGAAGATGGAAGACGATGTCATTAACTAAGAATTGATTTCTTAAATGTCATCAACTAGCTTGCTGACTTTTGCATAAGTAGCAAATAATCCTGCTCATCTTTATTACTATTAGTGCTATGAGTGGGTTTTCTTAAAAGCTTAGTTTTCTTTCACATAGCATAACATGTGAAACCAATTTCTTGCCATTTTATGCAGGTAAACTGCACGTTACAGGTTAAAGTTTGCGTGATGAGGAGTTTGGGAAACTGGCTGGGGCAGGGGTATCACTGTAACATTGCCCGTTTAACATATTTTATTGAGTGTGAGAGATTATAAACAGGTGGAGTAACACCCGAATCACTTTTGGTGTCAATGGACCACAGCTTATTTTAAGTTTTCTTAACATTAGTTCCTTGATTCTGGTGCTTTTCCACAGATTCACAATACATACTTTCAAATAATATAGGATCTATAAAACATTTATACATTATCAGAGCTGTCCAAAACAAAATATGTTGTTTTGATAGAAACAATATTTATGTGCAATGTACTGTGGTAGGTTGTATAATTTATGTATACCTTCTCCATCCCATTTCATCTGTCTATTTTCTGTGCCAAGTTTTTTTCTGTTTAAATGGAAACACAAAGACGTACTTTTGTTTATATTCATTATATTTAGTGTATAAAGTGTATATCTATTTTCTTACTGTTCTTATATCTATTTGTTTTTTTGCACTGATGTAATTGGAGCCTCGTAGTCTCGTCTCTCTATATACTATACTGTATATAGCGGAAATGACAGATGTTTACTTTGACTTTTTTTTTAAACTCTTGTAGAGAGCAGAATCCCTTTTGTCACAGATGTGTTTATTAAAATGCATTGGATGTACCTGGACACACTAATTAGGCTTAACTGGGAAAAACAGCAGCTTAAAAAAAAGATTTTGACTGAGGATAATGGTGTCAGACTTCCCCATTTTAATGCAGATATTTAAAGCTATTGCAAAGCTTGTTGACTTTGGGAATGATGCTGTTCAGCAGTGGCTGCAGCTCCTTGGGAGAGAGCCCGGGAGATGAAGGAACAACCTGTTAGTCCATCAAATGCGTGTAGTAGCACTGAGACAGAGACGAGAGTCTCAGTCTGCAGCTGTGACTTAAGGCACAATACCTGTCCGGGTCACATGTGTAAACTTTGTGAGAAAGCCATCGCTCAGGGAAATGTGTAAAGACTGGTGAGCGTTTAGAACAAGTGAAGTTACTGTGTGGCAATCAAAAAAAAAAAGTGAATATTAAATCAAAATGCCTGTCTTTCATAAAAATGCGTTTCTCTTTTTTTCTAATGAAAATGATCTACATTCAAGTCAAAATTATTACAAAATAAATGAATAAAAAGTTGTTGTTTTTTGTTTAGTTTTTTGTGTGTTTGAAATTAAAGTCTCCTCTTTGATGTGTTGACTACAGGTGTACACTAGCAGGAAAGCCTTTCTAAAAGGGGGGAACAGCAGGGGGTAATTACGGAAGCAGAAAGATGTGGAGCCCAGTTAATATAGTAAAAAAACAAACACAAAAACCAAAAAACCAAAAAGGGGAAGGAAATAAATAAAATACAAACTAGCCACAATAAAAGTCCAATCCTCCTCGATCAGCAAGCTGAAGTCACTAAAGGGTCCCAATCAAGAGTCCTCCGGAAAGAATTATTTATTTGATAGATTTCATTATGTTCAAATCGAGATAACAATGTGTCGTGTTAGATCAAAGCTCACTGAAGTACAGCCTGGATTCTTAACAGCACTTTGACATTAATGATATAAAGCTAATTTAGTTCTGATTAAATCAGCTCTTCCTCACACAGAGTGATAAAACTAAGCTCTGCTGCTACAACAGAAAGGTATAGGACAAATGGCTGGTAGATCTTTGAATCGGGGAGAAATCATTATCTTAGTTTATCAAGAAATATCCAGGCTGTCCTCAAGGCCTCTGAGACAAAGCACATAAATGTTGAAAAACCATTAAAAATACTGGTCACTTCAAAAAACAAAACAAAAGAAACAATAAACAAATAAAAGTCACTTTGTTTTTAAAAGTAGGAGAGTTAACATCATATCACAGTTTCAGTACCGTTATCCAAACTGTGACTAAAGCAAGAGCATGAGTCTCTGTTTAAAAGGTTGAGTATGAAGGTGAAAAGAAATATACAGCTGATATGCGAGTGCTGATATGTGAGATCTGACAGAAGCAGGAGGGTCGGTCAAACTTCATCAGATGATTGGACATTTTCATAGTTCACTGCTCCATCATCATCCTCATCTTTGCACATCTGTAAAATACAGAATAATGAACTTCATTAAAACTGTAACTGCATTTTGCATTTAGCACAATCAAACTAATAAGCCAACAAAGTAAAGATTTTCTTTTATCCTGATGGGTTCTACTTGTTCATGAGGAGGTACACTTTTAGTCATGATTATAATTAATGTATAATAGCCAGAACAGTTTACAGGACAGTTTTATCCAAAATTCAGTGTGATCGTCTATTTATTGTGTATACTTTCACCTAAAAAAGTTAACAAACTCACCGTGTTTTCATCCATCTGTGCTTTTTCCCCTAAAAGGACCAAGTAAGGAGTCAACTTTAGCTTCCACAAACAAAATCTTGTTTATATATGATTATTCTCACCAACTCTTATCCAGATGTTGACGATCACAACAGCAGCAATAAGTGCTGCTAAACCCAGAGCCACAATGATGAGCCTGTACCAGGACCAGTCTGGGAAGATAAAGAAAACACGAAAAGCATATTTTAAATGTATTTTTCTTTGCAAAACACACAACACAAACCTCAAACTAATTTTCTTGAACCTTCCATGCTTTCCAACTCTTTTGTCGCCAGACCTGCTCTCATTGTATTTTCAATTGTGATTTCCAATTTAGCTGTTGTTGTTGTAATTGTTTCTTCACCTAAATGAAAAAATAAAATTCAGTAATAAATTGTCTGTATATTCGGTCAGTTAAAACTTTAAGTTGTTAAAATAAGCAGATAATGTGAAGTTATTTTCAAAAGTTCATCATAATCATTAAAATCTCTCCTGCTTTCTTACCTGATGAATGAGGGCTGAAGGTAAAAAGCTGCTCTTTGTCATCTTCTGTTGTTACGTTACACTTAAAGTCAGAGTTAGATATGTGACTGTATAAAGAATTTACAAAAGTCACAGTAGCAGAGCAGGAAGACTGTGATGTTTTTATGTTTGAGTAATCTCTATTCAGAGCTTCACTGTAATGGATCCACTTCACTTTGTGTTCACAATGTCCATGTACCTGCACAGAGCAGTTTAAAGTCACCTGATCCCTGCTCTTCTGTTCAGTCACTGGTGAAGATGAAATGCAAGAAGAATTAAAAACAGTATGAATATGTTTCTTTTTACTAACTTTAATGTTTTATTATGTTGCTCTAACAACACAATTTGACCTCCAACATATTGTGGTATAAATACTCACTGATGACATCAGACAGATGAACCACAGCATCTGGACCTTGCTGTCTCCCTGGATTGCCTCTAAACTGTCTGCAGGTGTAACGACCAACATCCTCAGCTGTGACCTTCTTTATAACCAGTGAGCATTCTGCTGTAACACTCAGTCTGTCTGATTTGACTGTTTCTTTGATCTGTCCAAGATTAACCAGCTCTACTGCTGCTTTTCCTCTTGAATCAGTGAAAAGCCAGGTGGTAGTGTGACAGCTGTGATGATTGTTGATCACGTTTTCACAAGGCAAAGTGACTTTATCTCCATCTCTGACAGTGAAGGAGAGTGAAAAATCTCCACTTAGATCTCCTGAGAATATAACAGAGAAAAAAAACATTACTTGTCTGAACGGAGATGATTTACATTATTATTACAAAAGAACTAACAAAAAACTTGGTTTGGGTTGTCAAACAAAAGCACAGCTGTCTTGGAGTTTAAAATAAAGTAAAACTCAAAAGAAGATAGAAAAAAATCTCTTACATGTTAAATGTATCCTTACCTTTAAACTGAAGCACAAATATAAAAAACCCCAGACATTGTAATACATCTAGATGCATGAAGAGCTTCCTTTAATTAGTGAATCATGATGTCCTCATAAAGACTTTCAGCTTTCTCTTCTCACATTATTTAACAAACAGTTTGAAACAACAAGTTCAGCTGATTTGCTCCACAAAGACTCCAAAGGAGGAATATAAAAATAAATGCAAAAAGCAAACAGAAAGTATCACAGCATAAAAGCTAAAGTAGGTAAAAGAAAATTGACGTAGAAATTAAACCTAATAACTGAGACAAAACAAGATTTTGGTGACTATTGTAAGTGAACATACTTATCAATAACAGAAGTCTATCATTAAGACAGTGAATTATTCAAAAATACTTCATGCATCTGTTAATCTAAACAATAATCTAATCAGTAAGTTAGATGCTGAAAAAGTGTTACAGTAGGAAGAGGTTTGCAAAGCTAATTAATTTTCATATCTGAACCTGTGTGTTTGAAATTTGTTGTTGATATTAAGTAAAAATAGCAAAAAGGTTTTATTTGTAAATATAGGTTTCCTTACCTGAAAAAAGAAGCAACAAAAACAGAGAAATGTTGAATAATTTGTGTTCAATCATCGTGTTTTGTTCTGGTTTTCCTTCTCATCTTGTCACATCTGTAACTGGCAAACTCTGTTGCACTTGTCAACGACACATGCCTATCTAGTTTACTTCCTGTCTCCTCCTCATTCAGGCTGTGGTTATTTTTAATGTTATGGTTATTTGTTGTATTTATTTTTAAATGTAGATCACATGAATTCCCTTTTTCAAATGTGTAGACCCCTTCTCAACCAAACTGACACTGCAGTCTTACTAACTTTGGTGGAGGGAAATAAGAGTAATTTTATAGGATATTAAATAATGTGTTGTAGAGTTTTATCTCCACTGAAGCCACAGCACACTTCCTGTCCACTGCCATATATCAAAATATGTATTCGTACCAGGAATGACATTACATTGTGCAGTGTGACATTCTGTCTTGTGCAAACTCATATTGCTTGTTCAGTGTTTATTAAACAACAGAATCCATGTTGGTGATGGTGATCAAGACTTTGCTCTTAATGATTTAGCTGGTTCAATTAATTTTTAATTAATTTAAAAAAATAATTAATTATGATTATGTTTTTTGTCGATAATGTGGCTACAACAGCACCAGAGTGGGGGAGGTGTTATCCACAAATGACCAGAATAAACATAAGTGGGAATATTTTGTATTTTAAATTGCTTTACTTTCTTGAAACCTAAAAATAAAATGTTGAGTTTTGTTTATTTAAATATTCATTGTGATTCCTGGTTTGTATGGTATTCATATTAACTTCCTGTAGTCCTTTGTGTATTTAGTTCTCAGGTCCTAGTTGCTTTGGCTTTATTCCTCCCTTAGTGTAAAAGTTGGTTCTGTTCACGTGGATGCAGTGGCAGGTTTTCACATTTTCAGTGCCACTCATCCAAGTGACTTCTTCAGTCTCATCTGATTGCAGATTTCCCCGACCTCATAACATTGGATTTGCATAATGACTGAAACTAGCACCCCTGATTGTTTTCTCTGTTTAGCTTTCTCATTTCCTGTCTTATTTTGGTGAGCATGTGTTCCATGTGTGCGTTGTCTTGGGTTTTACTTCCTTTGTTCCTTTGTTTTCCTTTCCTCCAAAGTGACTTTATCTCCATCTCTGACACTAAAGGAAAGAGAAAGATCTACTGAGAATATGCCAGAGAAGTAGAAATGTTACCATTACCTTTCAGAGTGCAGAGTAATGACATACTTAAGCAGAGAGAGTTTGAATTTGGATGTTTATTTTTTCATTTTTAAGACTGCAACAATCTTAGTTTGCTTTGCTTAAAGAAACATCACAATCATCATATTTACATAAAGAGCACTCATTTTTGAAAAAATAAAAATAAAATATGAAAAAAAAGTTCTTCATTTTTATTTTTATTTTTTTAACCAGCTAGTGTATGTGTCTATTTGGCATTAAGTAGATACCAACAAGTAATAACTGGAGTTCATCATTACCTCCTCTGCTTTTGCTGTTTCCCCAGCTTAGTTTGTTACAATTATTATACAGCACCCCCTGCTGGACAACAGTAATTGTTAAAAAAAATAAACGAAACTGACGAAACTGGTAAAAAATACATGAATAAAAATAGAATGTTACATGGTGAACTTCAGCCTAACATCTTCCATTATACACTCCAGTAGACATAAAACTAATAACAAAACAGTAATGTTGAATGAAATGAAAATTGTGGATCCAAAATGCAGACTGTGGAAAACAAAAGCCAAACTTTTATTGGGGCAAGGAAAAATCCAACAGGGACCAGATAACAGTATCCATCAAACAAAACTAAATATACAACAGGAAAACTCACAAGCAGACAGACAGTAAGCTTAGAACAGAATGAGTGGTTACACCCACAACGAGGAAATGAAAGGGAAACAAACACTGCCGTAAAAAGTTATGACTCTAACTTTACTGGACACCTGTTTTCACTGACATTTGGAAGGAAGCAGAAAATTTACTGGGTTTTACTTGTACTTGATCACAGACGACAAGTAAGCTTGTCATGTAATGAAACAAGTGTATTTGTTCAGTGTTATTGATCTGATCAAGGTCTAAATAATCCAACACTAAACTTTGATTGGAGCAGATGCTTAAATCTGTTCAACACTGACCAGTGCTGACCAGTTATTTACTTTTTTAGTCCACTCTCCAAGTCAGTCAATAGGAAAAACATCCACCATCCACCTTTTCCACCATGTGTCACTTTGCACTTCAAAATCTCCAACAATTGTTGGATGTGTAAATATGATCAGATGTTGTAAAGGTCACACTAGCTGAGCAGGTAGACTGTGATATCCACACGCCATTGTCATTGTTATAGAGTCATTTCACCGTGTATTTGCATTCTTCATATGTGGACACAGAGCAGTTTAATGTCACTGTGTTCAATGTTCCCTCTAAGCTGCGCACGTGCGCAATTGCGCACTGCTGGCACGGTCTCTGCGCACAGAAAAAAAAAATCTAACCTGAACTGAAATTAAAATAAATACTTTAACAATTCTGTTTTGCAGTGTTAGTCAGTAAGTGACTGGCTGCTCCTGTATGGGATTAGAACGATGCCACCTTATCCTATAGTCCAGCCAATGATGCGATTCACATTCGTATATACGCAGCCAATCAACGTCGTTGACAGGCTATGACAGCGTCCTTATGTGCCGACACCGGTGTTTTAGCTAGCAAAGCGACGTGGCTGATGTGGAGTGAAGCCACGTTAATGACAACGTGTACAACCATTGGAGTTGTGAGCAGGACAGATGGAACAATTGACGGAAAAAGTGTGGACTTTATACCAGTTTTTAAATTGTGTTGATAAGCCACGTAAAACCAGAGTTATGATAAAAATATATACAATGTTTGGTTTTCTTCCAGAATACTATTGATATTTACTGCGGGAAGAAACGGTAAAAACGGTGTTTTATAAGGAAAACGCTCGAAAGTACTCTCCGCCTGTGAGCAAAAACAAAACCAAAAAAACCCCCACCCTTTCCTATTGGTCGAAAAAAGTACCATGTCGACCAATCAAAAAATGATATGGCAACGTGGCATCTAGTTGTTAAGAAACGGGGGGAAGTTTTAGGAGTGACGGCGGTTTTGAGATGTGAGAGATTTGAGACGTTTAGCGCAAATCTTGTGTAGTTAGTGTGTAGTGTAGTCAATAGTTATGTTGTGTGTATCACAACAATGAGGCGGCTGCTGAATGTTACAGGTGTTACAGGAGTGATACATCTCCTGTTGTCAGGCCTGCAGGTATCAGGCTGTTGTTCTCCTTTATCTCATAGTGGACAGAAATTATTTTTTGGAGTGGCACAAATAATTTGTGTGGCATCAGATTTGATGCAGAACAGCTGATTGTTCTGTAAATAGTCTGAAATGTTTATTTAAAAACGCCTTGGCTGCATTAAAAAATAAATAGCTGCAAAAAACTTTGTTGTTTGCCAAACTGAGTTACTTTTTTGAAGAAGTAATTATATAATTAATTGCCCAACATTGGTCATTATATACTGTATGTGGCAGACAGAGTTACAGGACTCTCTCCCAGACCACAGACTAATAATACAAGTCAGAACTTTATGAAAAAAAAAAAAAAAGACAGAAAGAAAGTTGTGTTTTCAAAATTGGAGTTCAAGTTATTTTTTACTTCCAATAGTGTTAACATACTGCACAGGTCATGAACAAGATTTTTTTAAATTTTCATTGTAAGTGGGCTAAAGCAGTTAATTAAAAGTACACTGTAAAATATAACTTGTTGTTTCAACTTAAAAATATGAGGTAAAGGGCTGCCTTAAAATTTTAAGTTAAGTCAAGAAATAGAGTTTGTTCTTATAACACAACCAATTGTTATCTTAATGAAAAATCACATGTTGTCTAAACTTTCATCTTAGTTTAGTTGGCTGAGATTTGTTAGTCAGTTCAACTCCTTTAATTGTCATTTTTACTTGGGAAAACCCTTTCAGCTAAATTAAAATAATCTATTGTTTAAACTCTTGTCCTAGTTCAGTTGACTTGGGTTTTTTAGTTAATTCAAATACTTTAGTAGTTCTTTTAACTTAGGAATCTATTTTAGCTTAACTAACATAATCTGTTAGCTAAGTTGATTTAAGTTTATTAATTACCTGAGCTCCTTAAGGTAGCTGAGTGAACTTGTAAATCAGTTTCATTTTAATTATCAGAGTTGATTGACTGGATGTAAAGAAAAATGTGTATTAAACATCTTAAGTTTTGTTTTGTTTTTTGGCTTTCTAACATCCATTTCAGCAAAACTACCTGTTAGGTTTATCTTAGATCTCAGGTTTAAATATCTACATTCCTTTAAATTAATTTTCTGTTGTTTACAGAAAAAAAATAAAACCCACAGATTCCATTAAAGTCTATCTGATCATTTCATACAGAAAGTTTGTTTTAAGAACATGACAAGACAATTACTCATGAGCACCCAACATTCACCATTTATTGTGCCATCTTAGTCATCTGAGAAACAGAAAAATCAGTGACGTAGCTCATCAGGCTCACAATCCATCAAAACTCAAAGGCTGCTCCCTGTGAAACAATAAATTTGAACTTGGTCTTGAGCCCAGTTTGGGTGAAGATTAAATTCTGACCAATACTCTCGGAGCAGTAGTGATTCTTGTGAAGTAACAACATAAAGTCTGCATTAATGTAATGTATCAATGGGACACTTGCTATTTTAGAAAAGTTATTCTTTACATTTACAAAATTTTTAAACTTCATTGTGCTCAGTCACACCTGTTAGCATAAAACTTGAAATATTAAAATAGTACAAAACCTTTGATAAGTGACAGTAAAGATCAGTTTATAACAAGTAAGACATCAAACTCTTGTATTTGTCTTTGTTTACAATTGCAACAAATTCCACAGAACCAATATCTCTGAAAATGAGTGCATGCTTCTGAAACATTTGATAATATGAATATTTCAGAAACATCAGTTTGAGTCTGCTCAATTGCAAAACAAAGGAAAAACTACTGACTTGCATGAGATAAGCATCTGCAAAGTCCACCATTATATTGTTGTTCACATAAGTTTCTTAAACCATGAACAAATGAGTAATTGTCTAATCTGGAATTTTGTAAAGTGTAGTCATTTAGTGACATACAAAAGTGAGAATGAGAACTTCCAAGAATAAAAAAAACAAACAGTAAAATAAAAACTGTCCTTAACACTAAGGAGCATACAATTACAGTTCTGCATGGCTTTCTCCAAGAGTCTGTTTCTTAGACCATGCACTAGTGAGATGCACTGCCTTCCACCAATGTTCATTAGGATGTTCTGAATGACTTCAAAGATGTCCTTAAGTTCCTTTGGATAGTCTATGTTGAGGGCAAAAAGAAGGCCCATCAGCATGGAAATGGCACTTGAGACATCGCTCAGATTAGACAGGATTACTGCCGCCTCAAGGACAACCAACACATCGATGATGTCTTCTTCTTTCACCATCGCAATGCCAACTTTCATCCTCTTAGAAAACGTGTCTTCAATACCTGTCGGCTATAAAAGGGTTCAAAGAAAAAAAAAAAAAAAAATTACACAATTACAATTACACAATATCCCTTGTGCTTAACAATTCATGTCTTTCCAAAGAAGAGCCATACTGATGCTTTGGATGATGGTGATTGGCTTTGGGTAACACTTATCAGTTGTTAAAGTTTTTTCAGAATGAGATATGCACCCCCATGTTACAAATCCATTTCTTGCTTTAAACAAAGACCATGTTCATAAATAACTGAGCATGTCTTCAATTGCAGAATTCAAACAAAATTTTCAATTTAAATGGTAAATGGCCTGTATTTGTATAGCGCTTTACTAGTCCCCTAAGGACTCCAAAGCGCTTTACACATTCAGTCATTCACACACATGGGTGGATGACTGAATCGTGGCTGAAGAGTTGACAGTTCGTCTTATAATTGGAAGGTTGCCGGTTCGAGCCCCAGCTCCGACAGTTTCAGTCGTTGTGTCCTTGGGCAAGACACTTCACCTGTTGCCTACTGGTGGTGGTCAGAGGGCCCGGTGGTGCCAGTGTCCGGCAGCCTCGCCTCTGTCAGTGCACCCCAGGGCAGCTGTGGCTACAATGTAGCTTGCCATCACCAGTGTGTGAATTTAAATCTACTTATGCTAAATATTGGCTGTGCTCTAAACCAAATCTGGCTGAGAATACATGAAATGTGCAAACTGCAGCTACACTACAGGATCAGATTGTGGCTCCATAGACAATGCTTCTTTAATCAGTTTATTGATTAAAGTTTATTTTTTTCCCCTATATTAACAGCATGAAAAAGAGCATATAGACATGGCTGAACAGGTTGCATAATTGGCACTGAATATCAACATCCACCTTTACCCGGCTGCCCAATGACTCTCGGCCAGTAACCTTTAATTGCTTACCCAGTCTACACAGTCTCTTTTCCAGGGTCCAGGACATTTCACCAAAGTATTGCCCCCACAGCTGTAGCAGCCACTGCAGCCCCTTAAATATCCTAATATCTCTGCCATTACAATATACAATGTGAGAAATCAAACGTAAAGCTGAAGTGAACAGTACAGCAGCGAAATGTCAAAGACCCTGGTGAAGACATGAATAAACACAAGACACTAATAATATCAATGCTAGCTTGCCAGTTAGTTTCTCTGAAACCCAGACCAACTCCAGTGTCAAAGATCTTGTAATAATACATTTGGTGAGGAAAAAGTACACATGTTATCATGTGGCATCTGTTGTTTCATAGATGCCACATGTTTAATTTAAAATCCACTGTGGTGCTGTCATTATTAAATTTACTAAAAGAAACAATGCTAACCTTCACAGTCTTGAAAGTGTGTGAGGGATCTTCCTTTAGAAAATGAGGTCCTCTGTCCTCTTCCTTTGTGTAGGGCTCTGGTCAAAGAAGTCAAAAAGAAAACAAAAACACTTTTTAAACAGTGTTTATGAAGCATGTAGACAGCTCCAAATTCACAGCTTTTTGATACATAATTCCATCAATATATGATTATCATTGGAGATTTTGAATCAGGCTTATCAGGACATTCAAGTAGAATATGATATCCAACCTACCACCAATATACATAGATTCTGTAAAAGTTACCACACTAAATGTCCGGTTGTGAAATATGATGACAGACTTTACTTATCAGCTTTCTTTCAATGAGTTCATCAGTTGAACTGGATAACCTAAAACTTAAACAAAGGATTAGATTTCGCAGTTGAACACTTACATCATCTCCGAAGCATCTTATGAGCCTAGTTAGCCCTCCTATGCCGCTCTTGATTTTGTACAGCTCCACGAACCTCTCCATAATGGTCAAGCACAGCAAAAGGAACCCTTTCAGGTCAACAGATGTAAGACGGGCAAATTCTGCTTCAACCTGAGCAATAGAAGAAGAGGGTGGAGAGTACAGGCAGAATGAAAAAAAGATTCTTTGAGACCCAAATTTAAGCAAACAGTCATCTGAGGCCCATTAGAGAAAACACAAACGCACAAAAGCAAACAAACAAAAGATGCACTTTACCTGCCGTTCAGCAAACAAGGAAGTTCAGAGAACAATAAGCTCTGTCCTGAAATCTTTTAAAGTAGAATGATTGTGAAAATGACTTATGTGATGTAAAACTTTAGTAAAGCGTGCGATTAAAAGAACACTGAGTAAAAGGACAAGTAACAGTTTCCTTATTCCTCAGATGTTTACCTTGATGAGCAATACTGTTTTAGTCCAACTGCCTCATTAAAGTTACACAACAGGCTTTTTACATTAAAGCCAGCAAGTCCATTACATACTCCCTTTTAGATCTGAAATACTGTGCAGATTCTGTGTATATGTAGTGGACAGCAATTTACCCAAAAGAGTGCAAAGTTTGCAAGTCCACCTCATTTAAATGACAAAGTCAGATGTGATCATCTAGACCTGTGAAAATAAATTAATGACAAACTTGCAGTTATGGATGTTATTACAACCACAAGAACCTAAACAGTCTGCTCCATTGCTTTTGTTAATGAATCATTTGTTGGTAACACGTCTGAATATTTAGTTTATGCCACCTGCATATGATCATCAATAGTGCCATATTACTTCTTAAGAAGTACCCTGACACTACAATCTTTGTATCATTTGTTCTACCGAGCTATTAAATTACAATATAATCTGAGGTGTTTCCAGTATGACAAAATGCACAAATTGTAACTTACCATTTGACTCCACTGACAAAAATA
Organism: Oreochromis aureus; assembly: GCF_013358895.1. Lineage (NCBI taxonomy): Eukaryota > Metazoa > Chordata > Actinopteri > Cichliformes > Cichlidae > Oreochromis > Oreochromis aureus. The sequence continues at coordinate 22,167,608 of NC_052956.1, read as the reverse complement.
AATCCCCAGCATCAAGTTTGGCTTCACAGACCTAAAATAAGTAAAATAAAAATATATGTTATAATTATATTGTTTTCGCCATTTATTCATGTTTGCTAATTTTCTGACATATAAACAATGTTAGTTTTGTTACAATACAGAGAATGCAGTTTAATTAAAAGGTAAATTATGCAAAAAAAACCAAAAACTTCTGCAGTATACCATGCCAAAAATCAGTGTCTCTGATGCCAATTATTTTATCACTACAGCTCTTTTAGTATGGAAACTCACACAATCTAGTCATACTGATCACAAGAGTTCAAAAATAAGTCAAAATAGTGAGCTGTTGTTAAGCATAAAGCATTTCAGGGTAACAAATAACTGCACAATAGAATTAAAGCAAAAACTAAACACACTGGAGGACTATCTGATAAAAAACTAATATAATGCTGGTTTGTAGACCATATTTTGTCTCAGTCCTCAGTGCACTCTTGCAGCTTAGCATGCAGCAGTTAATAACAACTTAAGTGATTACATAGGGGTAAACAGATGACAACAAGCATCGGAGTCCTGCCAAAAGTTCTTTTTGAACCCAGTCAGTTATTGGAAATATTGCCAAAATGAACTTCCACCAAAATACAACAGCCTGTGAACTTGAAAGAAATTTACAAGTACAGAGACAATATGAAATAAGCTTTATTAATTAGCTGAGTTAGCTTGCTAATATCGCAACAGTGGTTGAGTGCACAACCTTAAAGCTAGCGGCACAATACTTGTGATTTGCTCAGCGCCACATTAAACCCATAAAAAAGGCCATATGTCAGTTTATTAGCTCAAGTTTGGTCATGACATACAAGCTGGACCTTGTCGGCTAAAGTTACATTAGCTAAAGCAAACATTTCGGTAAAAGAGAAAAACACACATCATGCCATAGATTCAAAACATGTTCCAACTTTTGTAGCTCTCTTTCCTTATAGTTATAACCAATGTTACTCACCTTGAAAGCATATTCCAAAGAAGACGATTAGAAAACGTCCAAGTAAAGTGAGCATGTCGTTAACCGCCAATTCCCCATGATGCACCTCGGTAGCAGTCACGTGAGGCAGTTTTGAATCCTGCTGTGCTCAACTTACCCACATTGTCAAGTTCACATAAGTTGCTGATTTAGCTGGACATGAGTTTTCAAGTTAGCTTTTTTGGTGTAATTGGGACGTTTTAACTTGTAATTCTATGTTATAACAACAACTTCAGTCATCTATCGTCAAACTGATATAGAATAATATGTTGAAATAACAAACATCTAGAATTACATTTTACAGTGTAGTCTAACATAAATGTAAATGCTGTAATTTGATTATTTTAATAAACCATGTAACTTGGATGGATTAGATGCTGGCGTGACCACAGTGTACACGTCTGATGTCGCTCGCAGTGGTCCAAGGGATCGCCCAGGGAGTTTGTGTGTTCGCTCAGACACATGAAAAATTAGAGGGAACATTGACTGTGTTGTCATCGTTATGTTTAATCACTGATAAAAAAAAAAGAACAAGAATAACATTTACAGTAATCATCACTGTAATTATAGTTATTATAATGTTTCAATTTAATGTTCTAACAAGCTGAAAATATTATGATCGAAATACTCAATGTTAACAACAGACAGCTTAACTACAAAGACGGAAATTTTATGAGATCCTAATCTGTTTAACTGGCTGCAGACATATTGATCAACATCCTCAGAGAGCAGTTTGCTGCAACACTGTCTGTCTGATTTCGTTTTGACATTTTTGTGAAAAAATGTGCTCTTACACCTTTTGGTTCCTTGTTTCATTATAACTGAAGATTAGAAATGCAGATGTTTTACACACAGAGTGTTCTTTAAACATTTTAAAGGTACTGAAGACTGTTTGCACTCACTTTGTTCTTTATATGTACAGATCATTTGTATTGATTCTCAGGAGTATTTAAATAAATACTTTTTTTTTTGTTTACACATTTCAGCATCCAGTGACACGTTTTACGGGAAAAGGACATCCAAATAACAAAATATCACCTTCCTTAATGAAACATGTTACAGTCTTTACCTTGAGTCTTCTGTGTGAGACAGGATGAAATGTGTGTCCTTTAGATATTCTAAACTTGCAGTGGATATTGTCTAGTTTCACTTTAACTCTCATATGTATGTGTCCTGATTTATGATCAATCTCAGGTGTCTTGAACTGAATTTCTTCATTTAGATAAGTTCAAGTGGTCTTTGTGAAAAAACCTGCTCACCAGAGGGAAGGTTCGTTTTCAGTAGAGAAGTGTGACCCGCATAATAAAACTTTCACAGTCATTCATGTAAAATTATTTATGTCATTCAGGTAATGACATATCCTCCGACTCTAATGCCTGATTCCATTTAATCCTGCTTTTGATGCTTACTGTAATAAGACACAAATCTTTGAATGATTGTTTATGAAAAAATGAAACTAAACTTATAGAGTTATAGAAATAGAAAGTTATAGAAAATTTACAGGCAAATAGCAAAATAAAAACATCTATGTACATCATTTCAAAACTTTGAACAAAAGATAAAATGAAAATGAAAGCCTTGCAAATGTTACAAAACAAAATGTGTCACAAATTCTGCTTTTTAAACACTCACACAGCTGCTTCCTCCTTTTAAACTGAGCAAACCGATAATTCTTATAGAGACGAAGCTTTTTCACAGAAGCAATGACCTGATGATTAAGTTTCCTTTTTGTTTACTTTATGGTAGCATAGAGGCTGCTGGGATCTGTGGAGGAAGCTTTCACAGTGGAGTAGGTAACTATCTCACCGCTGTCACATTTACCCCAAACCTGGAAGCACACAGAGCACAGGATGTTTCACCAGATGTAACACAACACAGTGAAAACATCATTTATTAACGCACCGATGAAGCTGGAAACATTGATCATATGCATTACTTTGTTTTGACTGTAAGCCTTGTTGGTGTAGCTGATGGAGATGTAGGAAACACCATCTTCATGATCCACCTACACAGTAAAGAAAACATAATTACTACCCTCTGACATGCAGGAGAATCTACACTGACCCATCTCTGCCAAAGATGTCATGTTATCGCTCAAAATGTGTTACCACTTCTTTTGGCTTAGTTCGACAGCACCAGTTTACTTCCCTTCAGTTTGAAATCTATCTCTTGCACAGTGTCATGTTGTAAAGTGAGTTTTATAATGTTGAAGAACAAATTCAAACAGCAGAAGTTGTGGTGAGTTTGATCTTATTATTTTCTGAGTGACTGAAGGGTTTGAGGTCAAGGCCTGAATAAATATATACATTACATCAGTGCAACTTTCAGTTACTTGCAACATGACAATGTGAGTGTTTAAACATCTGCAGCAATCATAGATAGGTAAAATGATAAAACATATAAAATGCAACACAACGGTCCAACTACCAGTACCATAGGGTCTTTTTTTGGGGTCAGAAAGGACTTCGCACATAGGCTGCGGTCATTTTTGGAGTTAATAATTATAAAATCAAAGCAAAAATGAATTTTACACCCTCTTTTTTCTTTTCTTGATCTTTTGCTGCACCAACCACTGCATCACCTCTGATCTATAGAATTAAAATGTGTAGTAAAGATTATTTTTGAACTCACATTTTCATTGGCTTGTGTTTTGTTCCCTGAAAAGAAAAGAAAAACAGGGTTACACATTTGACCACAGAGAAGATTCAGCTTTAATATTTAATGTGGGATTTCTCTCACCTCTCTTCAGTACAATCAGTTTCACAGCAAAGATTAAAAGTGCTGCTGAAATAACAGCCACGAGGATGTACGGCCACACCAGAGCTGCACCTGAACACAAATATCTGAATCTTTTCATTTACTGTTCAATGTCTGAGAGGAAAAAAAAGTGCAAATATGACATGCATGTGTCTTCACAAAATAAAACCTCATTAAGACTAGTTAGATATTCAATAATGTTTTTGAAAAAGCAAAAACAAACAAACAAACAAAAAACCCCATTAGGACCTGGGTTATCAGACTGTGGTGGTGCTGCTGTTGTTGTTGTTGTTTTTCTTGTTGTTGTTTTTGCTGTTGTTGCTGATGTTACTGCATTCACCCAAACAAAAGATCAAATTCAGCTAATTAAAAAGTTCTTTACTCACATCACAAAGTAATTTTCTCATCAGAATCTCTCCTGGTTTCTTACCTGATGACCGAGTACTGAAGGTAAAAAGCTGCTTTTTGTTTTCTTCTGTTGTTATGTTACACTTAAAGTCAGAACTTGATATCTGACTATACTGAAGTTTCAGAAAAGTCACAGTAGCAGAGCAGGAAGACTGTGATGTTTTAAATTTTGAGTGATCTCTGTCCAGAGCAACACTGTTATGGATCCACTTCACTTTGTATTTACACCGTCCATATACCTGCACAGAGCAGTTTAAAGTCAGCTGATCAGCTTTCTTCTGTTCTGTCACTGGTGAAGATGACATGCAAGAAAAAAACAAACAAACATTTTTTATAATAAATCTTTTTCATAAAAAACAAACTTTTTTTTAATAAAAATAGATCAAATGTGTTAGCATATTGTTTAGTTGTTCACAGTTTGTAAATACTGGTGGTCTGGTGTGGTGTAAATACTCACCGATGACAACAGACAGATGAACCACAGCATCTAGACCTTGCTGTTTTCCTGGATTGCCTCTAAACTGTCTGCAGGTGTAACGACCAACATCCTCAGCTGTGACCTTCTTTATAACCAGTGAGCATTCTGCTGTAACACTCAGTCTGTCTGATTTGGCTTTTTCTTTGATCTGTCCAAGATTAACCAGCTCTACTGCTGCTTTTCCTCTTGAATCAATGAAGAGCCAGGTGGTAGTGTCACAGTTGAGATGATTGTTGATCACATTTTTACATGGCAAAGTGACTTTATCTCCATCTCTGACAGTGAAGGAGAGCAAAAGATCTCCACTATGTGCTCCTGAGAACATGACAGAGAATCAAAAATGTTAACACTGCATGTCAGAGCGCAGATAAGTTTGCATAGTTATGCACACGTTTGCATTTGTATGGTTTTCATTTTCACTAGTGCACTGAGCTGGAAATGTTTTTAAATATTTCTCTCATACACATGTTGGATGTATCCTTACCAACTGAAGCACAGGTACAGCAATAAAAACACTTTAAGCTAAATAGATTTAACCATCATTTCTCTTAGTCTCTCTTTTTTCACTTTCTTCTTTAGCTTCTGAAAAATAAATGTATCAACTTCCCTGTTATTAGTGAGGTAATACATTCATACAATTCAGAATCTGCTGAGAAGATAAAATCAATAATGTCCTCAGTGTAAACTTTTGTAATCTCATTTATAAATGTATCTGTATTCTTACCTGTTAATTGAAGCATTAGTATCACTGATAAAAACATGTGGATCCATCTGAATTCAGCCATCATGTTTCTCGGTCTTTCTCCTTCCTGTTTCTCGCACTAACGACAGTCACAGACTTTAAAGTCGTGCTCCTTGTGGCGATGCTGTGCTGACTTCCTGTTGTTGTTATCTCACTACCTCACGCTAACTGTTCAGGAATTCCTTTCTCTGACAATTTCTGTTGTTTCTAAATAGCTGGGGAACCAAAGAATATTAAAGAGGTCAAAGGTCACTGCAGGCCATCAAACCCTGTAAATCTAAAATGAACACGTTGAACAGACAGCTGAATGTAGCTCAGTGACTTATGATAATCCCACTGTGTGTTTGTGAAGGTAAGATTATATCTTCTTGCTCTGATACTTGTTGGTCCCTCACTGTGTCTGTGAAGTGATGTTTTTCTGAGAAGTGAAGGGGCAGAGTTGGTGAGAATGTGGAAGCGTTACCGTCAGAAACACAGACGCTTCACACACTAAATGTCCTTTAGACATTTAAACTGAGTATAACAGCAAACTGTTCTCACAGCTGAGGGTGTTGGTTATTACACTTTCATAAATTTCAACATATTGGTTCTTTGTGGCTCATGTCTATGTTGTTAATAGTAAACATTTCAATCATATAATTTTCAGCTCAGACTGTCTCATTAAAACACAAACTGGAACATTAGTGAAGATTACTGTAAATTTTAATTTCATTGTCTCTTTTTTTTATTCGTGACTGAAAGTAAGGGCAACAGGGTAGAAACATTAATCTGCATAGATGTGCAGAGGCAACAAACTCACAGGCCCAACTGTTGTCACTTCATTGGTACATCGTTTCTTCCTCATTACATCTTATTTAAGTGTCTCTTTCTGAGAACTGAAGGGGAAGTGTTTTGGTGCAAATGTGGATACGACAGCAGCAGCATAACTCTGCAGGTTTTAACCTCTAATGACGACCAGACACAGGTCAGAAAAGCACAGACTGTCTTTTAGACATTTTAAAGCTGCGGAAGATGAATGTTTCTTTACGTTTAAACATTTCAGTATCCAATTATGCTTTTTAGGGGAAAAGTTTACTAGAAGTAGGACATGCAAAGTATAAATTCTCACCTTCTATAATGAATGAACCAGTTTACGAGAGATTTATTTTCAGTTGAGCAATGCCATCCACAGAATGAAATGTTCACACTCCCTAATGAAAGCCTTGACATGAGATAGGATACACAAAGCTGCCACATTAACACTGCAGACAGTCCAAATGAGTTGTTTTAGATATTACAGATGAAGTCATGCTTGCTCTAACTTCCTCAGAGGTCCCTTGTCCTTGTATAGATGGAGATAAGCTTTTGGGCAGTGTCACGTTCCTGGGTCTCTGACCCAGCATTTTCAGTTCATGCTTTGAGTCTTTAAGTTATCCCTTTAAATATGTTGTGTAATAGGATGATCATTTGGTTGCCTTAAGTATAGTTTAGTTATGTTTTACTTAGGTCATCTGTGTTAGTCTGTCATGTTTCTTGTCTTCTTGTTCATATTGTCAAGCTTGTGTTGTCATGTCTGGATTCCACTCTTTCTTGTTTTACTGTGAAAGTCCCTGTCCTATGCGCAGTGTTTCTTGTCTTGCTTCCCCTTGTCTCGTTAGGTCTGATTTGTCCCAGCTGTGTTCCCACCTGTTCCACATCCCCTCATTATCTCTGTGTGTACTTAAGTCCTCTGTCCTCCTTTGTTCAGTGTCAGGTTGTCTTTTGTCCTTTGTACCACCATGTGTCATGTGTCATGTGTCATGTGTCATGTGTCATGTGTCATGTGTCACGTATCACGTATCCACGTATCCACATCAAGTTTCATGTTTTGGGTTTTTTATGTTTATCTTTAGTTTCCCCAGTTTAGGTTATTGTTTAGCATCGCCTCTACCTTTTGTTTTGCAATGTCTTACCAGCCTTAATAAACGGCTCGCTTTATGTTAAGTTTGAGTTTTGTTTTAGAGTGTCTGCGCTTGGGTTCACCTCCTTTATCCACACAGTCAGCTTTGCAGCCTGACTGTGACAGGCAGGTCTCAGAGTTGTGGCTGAATGGCATATTTAAATGTACTTTAAAGTCAAATAGAGAAGCTAACAGGATAGGGCAAAAATCCAATCCAAATTTACATTTGTAGTCATGAAAGCACAAACTGGTCACAGGATGCTGGGATGTCGTGCTGGGCGATATGGAAAAAATATTTATCACGATATGAATTATTTTATATCACAATAACAACATATATCACGATATACCACCTGACCTGTGGTCATCTGGAAAGTATGCAGTCTGTAAACAGCGAGTGGAGAGGGTGAAGTCTTTGTTTTGAGTTACCGTAAAGCATGTCGCAAATCTGGGTGCACGTAAAGCAGCACCATGTTGCAAAACCACAAGACGGAGTTTCTTTGCGAAAAATATCATTTTTTTTATACTTTATTTTCTCTTGCATAAAGTTAAGAGTATGTATAGTGAGAAGACAACACAAATATATTTGCCACGGGCTATTTAACCCTTTAAGACCTACCATAGAATCAAGTCCGGCAGAGCTTATCTTTACATTTTACATGCTGTAGTGCCATTTGTGGGAGCATTTCATCAATACAACCGTTATAGCCCAAATTTTAGTAATATGTATGCATTAAGTCCATAGTAACTACATAAATTGCAAAAAAGTGCAATAAACTACAAAAAAATTGAAAATCGTTTTTGTTTTGTTTTTTACATATATTTCTAGTTACAGAAATTTAAGAGGCTTATCCCTCAAAACTTTAAACACAAAAAGGTTTGAAAAAAATAGTTTCCAACCACAAGAAATTTATTTTGAGTGTCTTCATAGTTTTATTTTTGAGATACACTAATTTTTATATACTACGGGAAAAATGAAAATAAATAAATGCAAATTTGCAAGAACACAGCATGTGCATCAAAATAAACTATTTCCAACAGTGTAATTTGACTTCTAAGCATCCCAGAAACGATACAGAAAAGCATAAAGTCAAACATGACTTTTAAAAACACCAACATAGGCTTTGAAGCTAAAAAACTAAATTTTCCTCGAAAATGACGTCACTTCCGGTTTCGGACAGGTAATGGCCGACATGCAATAGTTTGCGCTGACTTATATTCCAACTTAGGAAGTGCTATGAACAGCTAATCGGATCGGCAAAGCGTGTTTCTGGAATGTTATGTTTTTGTTGCTGGAAGTGCTTTTTATGCAATTTTTGCAAAGCTATATGTGGAAGGAAACCGTGACCTAGGGCAAGCTAATGGAATAAGATGTAAGTACAACTCATATGGTTTCTTATGCAAAAAAAATTATTGCGCTACCTTATGTGGTTCCAGTTCTACAGGGATTTAAAAATAGTTAGGCAAAACGGAGCGTGCCTGTTCCGACCATAAAGGGTTAATGGTATATTTTATGTAATAATTTATAAAATTAGGGTTAGAAACGATAGAAACGATAGAAGACAAATGGCACGATAGACACTTTTCTATCGTCCACACGATATATATTGTCATATCGCCCAGCACTACTGGGAAGTGTTGTCAAAGAGTTCAAAGGAGAGAAATGAACGAAGATAGGGTGTACTTATGGAACTGGGACAGGTAGAGTTGTTCTTAAAATAACATGAGAGTTAAAGAATGGAAACAGGACACCAAAAGTGACTGAAGTGTGAGATGCAAAACAGACTTTCTGCTTAGAATTTTTATTTATTTTAAAGATTGCATTATGTTCAAATCCATTAAAGATAACAGTGTGTGTGATTACATCATCGTCAATCAAAACTCATTTGAGTGCAGACCAGATTCGACCACACCTGGATACAAATGACTTTGTATCCAGGCTCAGGCTCATAAAACTAAGCTCAAAACTTTAAACTAAGTTTCTGCAGCTGAAAAAGAAAGAAATGAAAAATGGCTTTGAAATCTATTACCCAAGATTAAAGTGCCGACAGGAGTGTTTTGGAAATAATAGTGAGAGCATGTTTTCCAAGTTCAGAAATGATCAGCAAATGCAGATGTAAAAGAAAAATGTAGGTATGTGTATTCTTTTTACAACACACATGCTGTACAGGAGGCCTCTGCAGAAAGAGAAAACAACATGTCAAACATGTGATCCTATCTTTGTGGTCCAGAAAACCTCCAAAAGCGCCCCCTGCCTGCTGAAAACTGATGAAAAACAATGGTCACCTCCAAAAAACACAGTACAAGGAGAAAGAGCTTTTTACAGCTGATGCAGGCAGGCAGTTTAGAAAAGTCACTGTGGTTCTAAAAAGATCATATCAAGATTTCAAAATTGTTGTTCAAACTGTGACTAAAGCAAAACTAGCGAGTCTCTTTTTAAAAGCTTCTGCTCCTCGTGCAAATATAAAGCATGTTGATGTGCTGATCAGTGAGATCTGACAGAAGCTGGAGGGTTGGTCAAACTACATCAGAAGATTGGACATTTTCATAGTTCACCATCTTTACACACCTGTAAAATACAAAATCATAAACCTGTGCTTCTTCAGAGCTTCATGTTAGGTTTATCAACCCTTCTTGCTTATATGTGAATATTCTCACCAGCTCTTGTCCAGATGTTGACGACCACAACAGCTGCTATAAGTGCTGCTAAACCCAGAGGCACAATGATGAGCCTGTACCAGCATGAGCCTGGAGACAGAGCATGAAAAGCATGAAAAGAATATTTTAAATGTCATATTCTGATTGCTTTTGTTTTTTAATGTAGATGAATACAGAGGAAAAAAATATGTCATCTGAAATTAAAACATTTCATTCTAAAATATAGAAATATAGAAAATATGCTTAATATTGTTGTTTACCTGGTAATTTTGTTGAATCATCCATGATTTCCAGCTCTTTTGTTGTGTTTCCAGTTGTAGTTTCTGATTTTATTGTTGTTGCAGTATTTGATTCCTCACCTGAATAAAATTCGGTGGACTTTTCATTAGGAAACTAAGTTCAGTCAATTAAAGCTTCAAATCAATAAAATGAGCAGATATTTTAGGTAATTAGTCAGATTAATGTGAAGTTATTTTGAAAGGTTCTTCAGAACCCCTCCTGGTTTCTTACCTGATGACTGAGTGCTGAAGGTAAAAAGCTGCACTTTGTTATCTTCTGTTGTTACGCTACAGTTAAAGTCATAAGTCAATAGGTGAGTGTATGCAAGGTTCAGAAAAGTCACAGTAGCAGAGCAGTAAGACTCCAATGGTTTTAAATTTGAGTAATCTCTATCCAGAGCTTCACTGTTATGGATCCACTTCACTTTGTATTTACACCGTTTATATGTCCACACAGAGCAGTTTAAAGTCACCTCATCAGCTTTCTTCTGTTCAGTCACTGGTGAAGATGAAACGCAAGAGAAAGACCAAATAAGAACAAGTTTCCTTTTTTCAAAATGTAACTTGTCAGCATGTCGTTCTAACAGCATCGTTTGAGCTCAAAAATATGATGTTGCAAATACTCACTGTGAACAACAGACAGATGAACCACAGCATCTAGACCTTGCTGTCTCCCTGGATTGCCTATAAACTGTCTGCAGGTGTAACGACCAACATCCTCAGCTGTGACCTTCTTTATAACCAGTGAACATTCTGCTGTAACACTCAGTCTGTCTGATCTGTCTGATTCTTTGATCTGTCCATGATCAACCAGCTCTACTGATGCTGTGCCTCTTGAATCAGTGAAGAGCCAGACAGTAGTGTGACAGTTGTGATGATTGTTGATCACGTTTTCACAAGGCAAAGTGACTTTATCTCCATCTCTGACAGTGAAGGAGAACAAAAGATCTCGACTATGTGCTCCTGAGAACATGACAGAATCAAAAATGTTAGCACTGCATTTTTGAAGAGTTTATCAAACTCAGTTTTCATTGTTCACAGAAACACCACAGCTGTCTGTGCTAAGTAAAATGATATTACTCAAAATTAGAAAGAAGAGTTAGTTTTCAAATCCTTGGTTGATGTACAGTGTACAAATCATCCTTACCTCCAAACTGAAGCATGAGTACAAAGAACAGAAACATTTTTATCCATCTAAATGTAACCATCATGTCTCTCAGTCTCTCTATTCTTCTCAGGCTTCTAAAGCATAAATGTGTCTTTTTCCTGTACTTATCGGTCTATGACTTCCTCATTATGACTTTCAGTTTTCTTTCTCACATTGCTGCTGTTATTCTTATGCAACCAGACTTACACAGCTTTCATGTTCCTCATTTATTAACAGCCAGAGTTGTTGTTAAAGCGACACCTAAAATTCATCTCTCAGATAGTAAAGTAAGGTTTGGTTTTCCTGTCCACTTTGCTTTATTTACTTCTGTAATATGAGAAACTGAATCATAATGCTCAGAGTTTACTCACACCACCAAACCAAAAGGGCTTGTATCAGACGCCACAGATACAATTGCAATGAGATGTATGAAGCGGCACACACTTTGAAAACCATGTTTTTTCTTTTCCTTGTGTGGTGCAATACCAGTTTTCCTGCTGCGTCGAGTAGAGGGAGCAGCAGGAAATGCATCTTGAGTGGGTGAAACCCCTCTCTCCCGTTTGTCCAATCGAAAAGTGTACAGAGACGGACAAATTTGCAGGACCATAAATCCCAAAGAGATGATTTTCACAAGGCACAGGGATTTAGAGGAATGTTAATCACAGGATTTATAGCCCAATGTAAAAATGCAGTTTGTTGGTTTCCATTGTGAGTTTATATTGTTTTACATGTCTGTTGTTGAACACTGAATAATTAACTAATTCAACTTTGAAACACACACTCAATCACTTCTGAGATACAGATGTTTAAATGACTGCAAGCAGAAACAGCTGATGTAACATGTGACTTTTATCATGTCTGAGGATGTTAGATCATTTCTTCCACTGCTTCACATTTTGTTATAATGGATATACAGCCCCCCCTTCTGGATTAAAGGGGTTGCTACAGTAATAAATTCTGAACTTTGTCAAACGAGAGACAATTTATGGATAAAACATAGTGAAACATTCTGTGTTAGAAATGTAAATGAGCAGTATAATGTCCTTTTTGTTAAACATGGAGAACTTATGCCTAACAGAAACATTTTTACACAATCTGCTACAAATAACAGGTTGAAAAGGGTGTGAGCGAAACCATAATCAGTGTAACATAAGAAAGCTTGTATGAGCTGTAGCTGTTTCGTCAACATGTGTCTCCAACTGGTTTGTTGACGGCAGCATAGAGGCTGCTGGGATCACTGGAGGGTGCAGCAGAAGCAATGTGACTTTTCATGGTGATGTAGGTCACTGTGTCATCATCTTCATCATCATCTTGACCCACAAGCTGAAAGTGAATACACAAAAAACGAAATAATTAAGACCATAATAATGTAGGGTAAGGCAGATATGATAATAGTATCATAATCTTGATATTTATTCTTAACACTCAGATATCAACATTTACCTTACTCTTTCATGGGAATTTTTATTGTTATTAACTGACATCACCTGAATAACCAATAGAACAGCTTACCTGAGCTTTACTGGTGGTGTTGTTGGTGTAGCTGATGGAGGAATAGGGAACAGCGTATTCAGATTCAGCCTGCACAGATACGACAACATAGAGACTGCTCAGTAATGCTTAGATTCAACATATAGGAGAACAAATACAAGTGGTGAGTAAGTATTTGAGCTCACAGAGTCCTGAATGGTTCCTGGAGCAGACAGAGTCACTGCAGGGTTTAAATTCAGTTCCTGAAACAAAAAAACAACAAAAAAAACAGCCAAAGAAGCCTCATAAACACAGCAGACTATAATCACATCAGTGAGAAAGACTCATTACTCGTATATAACATGAAAGTGTTATAACTCACAGCATTTTCATTCATCTGGGATTTGTGTCCTAAAAAAGAGAAAAATCAATTCAAGCTTTTAGAATGAAAGTCCATCCTGGTTTCTGCAGTCTCCCTGATGATGACAGCTCAGTCTTGTGAAAGCTCTCACCTTTAACTCTCTTCCATAAGATGCCTATGAAAGCACTCATTATGAGTACTGTTAACCCCAGCGCTACAACAATAAACTTCCACACACCTGAAGAAAAAGAAAAACATTAAACACATTATGTCTGCAGGTTGTTGTCTTTTTAAAATCCTGATGTATAAAAATCAAATGTGTTTTATTTTGGTTTTTAGGTTGTATAAAAGTACTCGGTTAAGATCATTGTATTTGCTTAAAATGACCAACAAAGAAATATTGTCCTGGTTATAATGTTATTTCACTGAGAGAATTTTTTTTTTTAAAAAAAGAAGCTTTTTTTATAAAAGGGAACAGAAAATGAACAACAGCCTCATTAAGCTGACTTCCCCTTTTCCTTCTTTCCATTAATACATCTCCACAGGATGTTTTCTTTTACAGCTTATTTTTGGGAACTTGCTGAAGTGAAGTAAGTGTATCGTGTATAAGAATCCAACGCTGACTGTTGATAGGAGCAGGCTTCTGAAGTCTGTTAAATGGTGCTTCTTTTATAGTGCTTTTCTACTTTACCTGACTTCAACGGGCTTTATATAACGCGCCTTCACCAAATTCACCAAATCATACAAGCACTTTTTCTATGATCATATCAAAAAAAAAATTGTTTGTTTGTTTATAACATGATGAAGTTATTGTAAGGACTGAAATGTTTACTTATCCCTTTCTGACCAGAGGATTGACTGAAGATAAACTCCTGCACGTTTCCACCATGTGTCACTTGGCACTTCAACATCTCAGAACTCTTGGATGTGTAAATATGATCAGATGTTGCAAAGGTCACACTGGCTGAGCAGGTAGACTGTGACATCCTCAGGTCTTTGTTACCGTCATAGAGCCACTTCACAGTGTATTTGCATTCTTTATATGTGGACACAGAGCACTTTAATGTCACTGTGTTGTCATCCTTATATTCAGTTACTGTTAAAAAAAAGAGAACAAGAATAACATTTACAGTAATCATCACTGTAATTATAGTTATTGTAATGTTTCAGTTTGATGTTCTAACAATCTGAAAACATTATGATGAAAATACTCACTGTTAACAACAGACAGCTCAGCTACAGAGTCTGGACCTTGCTGTGTCCCTGGATTACCTCTAAACTGTCTGCAGGTGTACTGACCAACATCCTCAGCTGTGACCTTCTTTACAACCAGAGAACAGTTTGCTGTAACACTCAGTCTGTCTGATTTATTTTTGGCCTCTCGGTGAATCTTCCCATGTTCAAACAGCGTTACTACGGCTCTATTTGGTTTACTGAAGAGCCAGGTAGTGCTGTTGCATTTATGTTGATCATCTGTCACATTTTCACATGACAAAGTGGCCTCACTTCCATCCCTGATAATAAACTCAGAGTGGTCAGCTGCTGCTGCTGAGAAGAAAAGAATAAAATCAATAATGTCAACAAACTAAGCTTTTGTAATCTCATTTATAAACATTTAAATATCCTTACCTGACAATTGAAGCATTAGTATCACTGATGAAAACATTTGAATCCACCTGAATTCAGCCATTCTCCGTCTTTCTCCTTCCTGTTTCTCACATTAATAATTAGTCTCTGAAACAGTGCTTCTTGTAGAGATGCTGTGTCCACTTCCTGTGATTTATGCTGATATTATGCTGATAGAGAGGGCCAGGTGAAGAGGACAACTATCTGCTGTTGATGTCCAAGCTGTAACAGATGAGATGTTTTCTTTCTTGTGCTAACACGTGTTGGTTCCTCATTGCATTTCTGAAATAGTTTTTCCTCTGAGAAGAAAAAGGGAAGTCTTTTGGTAGGAACGTGAGTACATCAGCAGCAGAATTTTTAGCACTTAAGGAAGACCAAAAAAAGAAACACAGATCGTTTCCACACTCAGTGTCCTTTAGATATTTTACAGCTGCAGAAGACCATCTGCATTCACTTTGGACTGTAGTATATAAAAGGATCATTTGTGTGGACTCTCAGGACTGTTGGATGAAATGTAACTTAAAAGGTATATAGACAAGCTAATTGGACAAACCTTCCACTGGAACAGCTGGTACAACATGTGGCTTTTATTATATTAGTTTCACTGCAGATTAAACATCTTCACTGCTACACCAGTTTCTTAAAATTTGGGCTATATGCTTTCAAATCATGGCTGGATAAAAGTTCTCAAACACTCTTTAATGTTTTTGATAATTTATATGCTTTTAAATATATAAAAATATTTTTTAATCAAGACAGTCACCATAACAGAGGACTTAAAATTGTTTTTAGGAATTAAAAGCAGTACAAAACAGAAACAGGCTGCAGGTGGTGCTGTTGCTCTGCTTTCATCCACTCCACTCTCCCATTTCACCCCCACTAACTTACACCTGCCAGTGGCTGTGTCCAAATTCAGGGGTAGCATGCTTCGATGGCCGCATTTGCAGGCAATTACATCACAGCTGTCCAAAGTCGAAGAGTCCCCCAAATGCAGCGACAAATGGGTCCTCCTTTTCACCAGATTTGAAGGATGGGTCTGGTGCAATGTTCCCTCTAAGCTGCGCACGTGCGCAATTGCGCACTGCTGGCACGGTCTCTGCGCACAGAAAATCTGCGTTGCGCACAAAAAAAATCTAACCTGAATTGAAATTAAAATTAAAACTTTAACAATTCTGTTTTGCAGTGTTAGTCAGTAAGTGACTGCTCCTGTATGGGATTAGAACGAACCTTATCCTATAGTCCAGCCAATAATGCGATTCACATTCGTATATACGCAGCCAATCAACGTTGTTGACAGGCTATGACAGCGTCCTTATGTGCCGACACCGGTGTTTTAGCTAGCAAAGCAGCGTGGCTGATGTGCAGTGAAGCCACATTAATGACAACGTGTACAACCATTGGAGATGTGAGCAGGACAGACGGAACAATTGACGGAAAAAGTGTGGACTTTATACCAGTTTTTTAATTGTGTTGATAGGCCATGTAAAACCAGAGTTATGATAAAAATATCTGCAATGTTTGGTTTTTTTCCTGAATACTATCGTTGTTTATATTTACTGCGGGAAGAAACGGTAAAAACTGCGTTTTATAAGGAAAACGCTCGAAAGCACTCTCCGCCTGTGAGCAAAGACAAAACCAAACCGCCACCCCTTTCCTATTGGTCGAAAAAAAGTACCGTGTCGACCAATCAAAAAATGATATGGCAACGTGGCATCTAGTTGTTAAGAAACGGGGGGAAGTTTTAGGAGTGACGGTGGTGTTCTGAGATGTGAGAGATTTGCGACGTTTAGCGCAAATCTTGTGTAATTAGTGTGTAGTGTAGTCAATAGTTTTGTTGTGTGTGTCAGAACAATGAGGCGACTGCTGAATGTTACAGGTGTTACAGGAGTGATACATCTCCTGTTGTCAGGCCTGCAGGTATCAGGCTGTTGTTCTCCTTTATCTCATAGGGGACAGAAATTATTTTTTGGAGTGGCACAAATAATTTGTGTGGCATCAGATTTGATGCAGAACAGCTGATTGTTCTGTAAATAGTTTGAAATGTTTATTTTAAAAAAACGCCTTGGCTGCATTAAAAAAAAAATAGCTGCAAAAAACTTTGTTGTTTGCCAAACTGAGTTACTTTTTTGAAGTAGTAACTATATAATTAATTGCCCAACATTGGTCATTATATACTGTATTTGGCAGACAGAGAGTTACAGACTCTCTCCCAGACCACAGACTCATACTCATAATACAAGTCAGAGCTTTATGAAAAAAAAAAGAAAGAAAGAAAGTTGTGTTTTCAAAATTGGAGTTCAAGTTATTTTTACTTCCAATAGTGTTAACATACTACACAGGTCATGAACAGGATTTTTAAAATTTTCATTGTAAGTGGGCTAAAGCAGTTAATTAAAAGTAGTCTAACATAAATGTAAATGCTGTAATTTGATTATTTTAATAAACCATGTAACTTGGATGGATTAGATGCTGACGTGACCACAGTGCACACGTCTGATGTCGCTCACAGTGGTCCAAGGGACCGCTCAGGGAGTTTGTGTGTTCGCTCAGACACATGAAAATTTAGAGGGAACATTGGTCTGGTGTATCCTTAATGGCCCACCATATCCCAGGATTCAATGCGGGTCATACAGGAGAGTTTTTCTCATAACAATCGTGGACGAAGCGGGAGTGAATGTGGAAGAGGAACACACTTTTAAATGTAAGTAAATAAAATTTTGGTGGTACAAAAGTTACATTTTTTTAGTGGTTGTGTTGTTAGGCTTTGGGCCTTCGCATATAATGGTTATTTTTTAATTATAATAATCTAAAAATTGCCCGTTAACAAGCTTGTATGGTGGGTCGGTTTTTCATGTATTGCCGCTTACACACAGTGAAGAGGAGAAAATGATCATCTCTTCACTGGGGTGAAGAATTCGGCTACTGGGGCATGGAGGTATAAGAATAAATCAATTTACACATCATATACATATGAGTACGGTTTTATTAGACCTCTCTGCTGAATCACACTTGTCATTAATGTCTGTCTCTCTTCCACAGCACGTCTTTCATCCTGTCTTCCTTCTCTCACCCCAACCGGTCGCAGCAGATGGCCCCGCCCCTCCCTGAGCCTGGTTCTGCTGGAGGTTTCTTCCTGTTAAAAGGGAGTTTTTCCTTCCCACTGTCGCCAAAGTGCTTGGTCATAGGGGGTCATATGATTGTTGGATTTTTCTCTGTGTGCATTATTGTAGGGTCTACCTTACAATATAAAGCACCTTGAGGCGACTGTTGTTGTTATTTGGAGCTATATAAAATTGAATTGAATTGAATTGAACTGTAAATCCTGAGGCTGCACAGCCTTTGTACAAGCACACACACTTCTTAGCAGCGCAAAGCTATGAGGACAAACAGCAGCATAGAAAAATCCAGGCAGCTAGCATGTGTCTGTCCAACCAATCAGAGAGCTCCTTAAAATCCACAGTGTGGCTAATTTTCATTGGAAGCAGGATTTTAAAATGAAGTTGCTAATCCATCTGCTAAGCCAAATGTTAATCCCTGAGCTAATCCGTGAGCGAACAGGAAAGGGAAATGGATTTTGAAATGAGGAGTGGAATCGCCATTTTAAAAAACATTTTGAAAATCAGTTTAATCAATTGGAAATTGAAAATGGTTTTTGTAATGAGCTTTTTAAATGAGTTTATTAATGTGGAATTTAAAAATGAATTCACAAATGGAGAATTTATTCTACAATTCATTATTTAAGCAGGATTCTTTTGATGTGCGTGGCTCTTGTGGTCCTCCATACTTTACACCCATAACAGGCAGTGGCGGGAACATAACTGCTAGCGACCATTTCAAAAATCGTTAAAAAAAGTAAGTTACTTTGACCATTTTTAATGTAAGTTAAATACAAAAAATTCCCACTAAAACTCAAATTAAATGATGCCACAGTAAATAGCCCACAAAATGAAGATTTCCTTTGAACAGTAGTGCCTTTTAACTGTATGTTAAAAACCGGATCATTTGTTTAGGACCCCCGCCACCACAAAACAACGTTAAATAAAGGTTACATTTCAAGCACTTACAAATAAATTCCTGAAGGCAAATTTAATATCGAAACAGCTGGTATTTCGGTGCTCTAATGGAAACTTGTTCATGTCACATAACATTGACATCCACATCTTAATCACTGCGGAAAAAAGGAAAAACAAATTTATACTGTTATTGGAAAAAACTATGGAAAATAAAAACATTTCATGGCAGATTATTATTGCTTTTACTTACACTAATTAATTAATCTCCTCATCTATTTACTGAGTTTATATTTTGGCCTTTATAATGGTTTGGATGTCCATACCAAACATTTAGAATCAGAAAAATAAAATAAATTGAAATCTTACAATACAAGTTTTTCCTGCTAATATTTTTTTCCCAATTTATTTATTTTTGCCAGATAAACCTTGTTCCTTTCCTCCTTCCTTTATTAGGTACACTTCCTTTTTCTTGATGCTTCTTGCTTCTTTCTTGACACACATGCAACACAGCTGTGCCTGAACTGTCATGCTCATACGAAACAGACAGGCAGCATTTATGGTGACAATTCTAGAGTCTATTAGGGTCCTTCCACCAACAAAATCCCATGTGAAGTGTGTGAAATGGTAGCTGACATTGCTACTGTTTCAAAATACAAATATAAAATATGACAAAAATGTGATTCATGAATGAATAAGTTGTCCTAATGTAGTTATCTTAAGTAAACATTGCTTATTTGCTTGAGGCAATGAATTTGCATATATATATATATATTTAAATTCTGAGAACATATGTTTTACACACTACAAAAAAAATTAAAAATAAACAAAATACAACAATAAATGTCATGAACCAGCTGTGTGCTGGTAGGAGAAGACCCAAATGCAGACTCACAGAGGCAAAGAGCAAACTAAAAAAAACACAGCTTTATTTGCTGGCTGGGAGAAACAATACAAAACTACACTGGAAAAATAAACTAAGCACACAGAGAGGTGCACACAGGTAAACACACACCGTACAACACAACACAGAGCAAGGAAAACACAGGGGTTAAATAAACTGAGGGATAACGAGGGAATGAGACACAGGAGCAAGGCACAGCTGGGAGGAATCAAACATGAAAAGACCAAGGGAAAGCAAAACCACAAACACTGACATGAGACAAGGGAACGTCAAAGTAACAGGAAATATAACACAAAGACGCTGACTTGACACTGAACAAACTGAACATGGAGCAGAGAGACAGGAGTGACAAAAGACACGACTCACTGGGGAGGCAGAAGGAAGATGGAGACAAAGGTAACTAGACATGGGACACAGGGAAGGCAAACTAACAGGAAACCTAAATCCAAGGATCTAAGAATATAACACATACAGGAAACAATGAAGAGAACCAAAACCCATGAAATACAATAAACAAAGAACATAACTAAAACCAACAAAAACACAGGGTCAGAGACCCAGTACTGTGACAATAAAACTCATGTGCTGGAGCCTTTATTAGCTGCTTGGGATTTTACATAATGTAAAAACACTTTTTAATATCATAAAATCGTCAGGCCTAATCTGCAGATATACAAACACATAAAGCAATAAACAATCTATGAAAAAATATAGTGCAACATTCTGTGTTAGAAATTAATAATTAAAATACAGATTACATTATCACTGTAGTTAAATCCTGGGAACTTTAGCCAAACAGAAACCCTCTTTCATTACACAAGAATGGAAAGAAAGAAAGAAGTTATCAAATAAAAAGAGATTCTGTGTGTTTTTTCTGTGTTTTAGTTTTTTGGTTTGTTGATGCTAGCATAGAGGTTGATGGGAGCGGGTCCAGGAGAAGAGACTGGACATATAATGTAGGTCACAGCTTCACCTTCTTCGTCGTCTTTATGGGGAACCTGAAAAAGAATACACAGCTTTTTTCTTTTTTTCCTTTTGTTTGCTAACCTGGCCTGTCTGGGAGCTTTAACAAACGTTTTTGTTACAAACACATTTACTTTACCAAGATGAATTCTACTCTCTACGGCTCCTCTTGTGAGCCAATTTCTTTTTATTTTAATATTTTTTGTTTTGACATATGAACAGATGAGGACAAAATTACGAGCCTCTCAATGAAATTTAACATTTTTGTCAAAATTCCCCAAGGGGTTTTTCTTGTTTTTAACAGCAAGAGGTCTTCAGCATTGCATTTTTAAGCATATTATTTTTCTTTTGCATAAATAAATCAAACATAAATAATTTCTACTTACACACCATGACATAACTATTTCAGAAAAACACAAAAATGTCCATGTTCAATATTTTCACTTCACTGAAAAGTTTTGAGCCAGAGACCGGCCGTCTAGGAATGGGTCAGAGACCAGAAGCAACTCACCCCCCCAACACGTTTGTAAATGATCACAGCAGACCCCACTACATGAACATGCTTTGCATCATCTTTATTCACTGGTTGCTGTACAAACCCTTAGCTGCAGCTTCTTTGCGCACAGCCTGACGCTCCAACAACCATGAGAGGAGTTAGCCCACACTTTAAGCTGACGAGGCGTGATGCCGCTCAAGTGTGTCCGCCTCCCCTGCAGTGGCACCACAGACCACACCCTGCCACAAGGTCCTTACTCCTTACTATATATGGATGCTTGGCCAGGGTTCCTCTGCTTAAGGAGTGAGAACGTTTTGCACCAGAGGATACCCCAGCAGACAGGTCAATAACCACGCTAGATCTTCCAGCCATGTGCCCTAAAACCACTAAGTACCTCAATCAACGGGTAAGCAGTAACTACCGACAGGGGTCAGTAGGAGGAGCAACCCTGCAACCTTAACGATCAAATTACCTGAAGACCTGGACAGCTGTAGGTGGTCTCAGTGTAGCTGAGGGAGGCGTAGAGAACAACATCTTGGACATCAGCCTGCACAGTGAAGACAACATAAAGACTGCTCAGTAATGTATAAAATGCAGATTCAACAAATACATGTGGTGAGTAACTGTTTGATCTCACAGATTCCTGATTGGTTCCCGGAGCAGATGAAGTTACTGCAGAGTTTAAATTCTGTTCCTGAAACAAACAGGCAAATATGTATATGTGTATATATATATATATATATATATATATTCATTGATCCTTATGTGAGCTTTTATCAGGTTTGCCATGAATCAGTGTTTTATCCTGATGAGTGCTGCCTGTTCATGAGCTCTACTGTGAGCTCTAAAATTTCTGTATAATCCAACATGTTTGTGTTATTGGGAAAGGTTGTTTTATTGCAGACATTCTAGCTTAATTTTCTATTTATTAGCTGTCTTGTCCTAATGTGTCATGCTGTTTTGTTGTTCTCGTGGCACAAGTGAAGGAAAAAATCTAAAATTATCTCTTTCATTCTGATTAATAAACTCACCATGTTTTCATCCATCTGTGCTTTTTTCCCTAAACAATAGAAAATAAGAAGTCGACTTTAACTTCCACAAACAGAATCCAGGTTTATCAACCTTTATGTTTATATGTGAATAAATCCCACCAGCTCTTATCCAGATGCTGACGACAACAACAGCTGCTATAAGTGCTACTAAACCCAGGGCCACAATGGCGAGCCTGTACCAGGACCAGTCTGGGAAGAGAGTGAAAACATGAAAAGTGTATTTTAAATGTATGTTTAAGTACATGATCTGAAATATCAGTGCATGCCTTTTAAAAACACATTGTTTTTTAATATTTACTGAAGTCTGTAGAAAGAGAGAGAGATATTGTTGCCATTACCTGGTAATTTTCTCAAACTATTCATGATTTCCAGCTGTTTTGTTGTCAGACCTCCTTTAATGCCAGATTCAGTCATCATTTCCAATTTAATTGTTGCTGCTGCATTTATTTCTTCACCAAAAACAAAAGAATAAAATTCAGAAGACCTTTCATTCGGTATGTTCTATAACAGTTGAATGATTTGTTTATGCATCTTAATCTGAACAAAAAAACAAAACTTTGGCAACTACTCATATACAAAGCAAACTGTGAGAGTTTGCTTTGTATATGTAATATTGTTAATTAAAACCCATAAATGAAGTCATTACTAACACCAGTCTGAGTGACTTTTGATTAAACTTTGCTCATTCACTAACAACAACTAACATTTTCACCTAAAATTCAGAAAGAAAAAGGCTTTGCTGAAAAAATGATACAGAATATTGTTGACATTACCTGGTAAGTTTGTTGAACCATCCATGATTTCCAGCTCTTTTATTGTAGTCATTGTGTCTAATTTGACTGTTGTTGCTGTATTTGTTTCTTCACCTGAACAAAAAAACAAAATTCAGTGGCCCTTTCATTAGAAAACTTTCTGTATATTCAGTAGATTAAATCTTCAGATTAATAAAATAATTTAATACTTTAGGTAGTCAAAATACTGTGAATTTATTTAATAAGCTCTTCAGAACCCCTCCTGGTTTCTTACCTGATGAATGATGGCTGAAGGTAAAAAGCTGCTCTTTGTTATTTTCTGTTCTTTTTAAGCTACACTTAAAGTCAGAACTTGATATGTGACCATATGTAAGATTCAAGAAAGTCACAGTTGCAGAGCAGGAAGACTGTGATGTTTTTAAATTTGAGTAATCTCTATCCAGAGCTCTTCTGTTATGAATCCACTTCACTTTGTGTCTACACCGATCAAATGTCGACACAGAGCAGCTTAAAGTTACTTTATCAGCGTTCTTCTTTTCAGTCACTGGTTAAGATGAATTGCAAGAGAAAAACGAAGCAAGAATACATATTTATTTCTTAAATATAATGAAAATATGCTGTTCCAATGACACCACTTGAACTAAAATATATTGTGGTGTAAATACTTACTGACGACAACAGACAGATGAACCACAGCATCTGGACCTTGCTGTGTCCCTGGATTGCCTCTAAACTGTCTGCAGGTGTAACGACCAACATCCTCAGCTGTGACCTTCTTTATAACCAGTGAGCATTCTGCTGTAACACTCAGTCTGTCTGATTTGGCTGTTTCTTTGATCTGTCCATGATTAACCAGCTCTACTGCTGCTGTGCTTCTTGAATCAGTGAAGAGCCAGGTGGTAGTGTGACAGTTGTGATGATTGTTGATCCGATTTTGACAAGGCAAAGTGACTTTATCTCCATCTCTGACAATGAAGGTGAGCGAAAGATCTCCACTAAGTGCTCCTGAGAACATGAAAGAGAAACAAAAATATTACCATTACTTGTGCAAACGCAGATAATTTACATTCTTGTGCACAAAATAAATGTGTGCACCAAACTGAGTTTTGCTCTAACAAAAGCACAGCTGTCTACATAAAGATTTCAGAATAAAGTAAATCTGAAAAGAAGTTGGAAAAAAATCTCTTACATGTTAAATGTATCCTTACCTTTAAACAGAAGCACAAAACCCCCCAAACATTTTAATACTTGTAGGTACATGTAGATCTTCCTTTCCTACAGTTGCATTATAAATAATGCAGTGTGAGTAGCCAAAAATATATTATATCGAATGGTAAATGGGCTAGTTCTTATATAGCATTTTTCTACTCTACCTGAGTCCTCAAAGCACTTTATATGCTTTTTGTGGTTTAACACATGAAATAGAAATTTTTTTTAGCTAAACAATTCTCATATTTTGCATAAATCGCATCATTTTGTGCAGTTACTGTTGATTTAAAAAGTAAAGAAATATAAATAATGACCCTGGACTAAAATAAAGTCTTTACTCTAATATGCAGTGTCTTAGTTTATTTTCAGATCTGAAAATGTATTTTAAAAATTTGTTGTTGATATTAAGTAAAAACTAGGTTTTAGAGTATTTGTAAAGGTTTCCTTACCTGAATAAAGAAGCAACAAAAACAGAGAAATGTTGAATAATTTGTGTTCAATCATCGCCTTTTGTTCTGGTTTTCCTTCTCATCTTGTCACAACTGCAACTTGCCAACTCTGTTGTACTTGTCAAAGACACATGTCTATCTTCTTTACTTCCTGTCTCCTCCTCATTCACGCTGTGGTTATTTTTAATGTTGGTAGGTCATATGAATTCCCTTAGTTTTTACAAACGTGTAGATATGAAAAAAAAAGAACATCCATCCTTCTTCAACCAAACTGAGACAGCAGTCTTACATACTTTAATGGAGGTAAATTAGAGTAAATCTACAGGATATTAAAAATGTGCTGTAGAGTTTTATCTCCACTGAAGCCACAGCACACTTCCTGTCCACTGCCATATATAGAAATATGTACTTGTACCAGCAATGACATTACATTGTGCGGTGTGACATCGCCAGTTAATTAGAAATTGCCTTTTTCAGCTAAGAAACATCTACAAACTGCAAACTTTGCTGTCTAAATCTGAATTAGAAATGGTTATTCATGCTTTTATTTCATCTCGCTTAGATTATTGTAAGTTTGAGCAAAAGGAATCTTGACCGTCTCCAGTTAGTCCAGAATGCTGCTGCAAGGCTTTTAACTAAGACACGAAAAAGAGAGCACATTACACCAGTGTTACGTTCATTACACTGGCTTCCAGTACAATTTAAAATTCATTTTAAAATCTTGGTACTGACTTTTAAAGCTTTGAATTGTGATGCACCTGCCTACATTTCTGATCTTTTAGAACCCCACGCTCCCTCTCGCAGCCTGAGATCATCTAATCAAAGGCTGTTGGTAGTCCCACAAACTCGTTTTAAGACCAGAGGAGATAGATCTTTTAGAGCGGTGGCCCCCAGGTTGTGGAATGCTCTCCCTCCATCATTACGTTGCCTTGATTGTATTTTCACGGACTGGCCTTTAAGGTGTCACGGATAAACACAACAAAATAAAACCAGTACTGGTACCAAAAAAAGAAGATTTATTCATAACACACGGGGAAAGACCCAGGGAAACCCAGTTAATGATAAAAATGATTAAAAAAAGAAAAATAAATAATGATAAAACTGATAAAAACCCTGAAAACCATAAATTTCACACTTAAGCCTCAACTCCCGCGGCCAAGTACCAAATGACTCAAGGACTGGTACCAGTCCGTGGCCCGGAGGTAGGGGACCGCTGTGCTAGGTAACCTTTATAACCCTATTGTGCTCTCTCTTCTGTGCCACTGTGCAAAACCATGCACAGAGAAAGTAGCACAGGATACTTAGAATAGAATAGAATAGAATAGAATAGAATGCATTTATTGTCACTATACAGTTGTACAATGAGATACAGAGCATCTCCTACTCAGTGCAAACATGCTGGGGGGGCGGGGTACAGTTCTGCAGCGCTATATACATATGGACAGTATTAACAGAGGGAAAAAGATATATATATATATATAAAATGTACAAATATACAAGAGTCCTGAGGACTCTCAGGAAGTGCAGCCACTGTTGGGCCTTCTTGACGACCGCTGAGATGTTGTCTGTCCAGGAGATGTCAGCAGAGATGAGGACACCAAGGAACCAGAAGGTGTGGACCCTCTCCACACACTCCCCGTTGATGTAAAGGGGGGCTAAGTCAGTGCTGTGTCTCCTGAAGTCAACAATGAGCTCTTTGGTTTTCTTAGTGTTCAGTGCCAGGTTGTTTTCTGAACACCAGGCTGCCAGCTTCAGGACTTCCTCTCTGTACTCTGCCTCGTCTCCCTTTGAGATGAGTCCGACTACCGTGGTGTCATCAGCAAACTTGATGATGAGAGTGTTGTTGTGGGTCGAACTGCAGTCGTGGGTGTGGAGAGAATACAGGAGGGGGCTCAGCACACAGCCCTGTGGGGAGCCGGTGCTCAGTGTGCGAGTGGAGGAGAGATGATGGCCGAGTCTTACAGTCTGGGGCCGGTTTGTGAGAAAGTCTTTTATCCAGGCACATGTGAGAGGAGGGAGGCCAAGAGTGACCAGTTTGGTGATGAGGATGTCCGGGATGATTGTATTAAAGGCTGAGCTGTAGTCCACGAAGAGCATTTGGACGTAGCTCTGCCGCTGCTGTAGGTGACTCAGCACAGCGTGGAGGGCTGTGGCGATGGCGTCTTCTGTGGATCTGTTTGCGCGGTATGCAAACTGGTGGGGGTCGAATTCTGGGGTGAGGTAATCCTTGATGTGCTGAAGGACTAGTCTCTCAAAGCATTTCATGATTACCGGTGTGAGGGCCACAGGGTGGTAATCATTCAGGCTGGAGATGGGAGACTTCTTCGGCACTGGGATGATTGTGGCTGATTTTAGACAGGATGAGATGGCTGCCTGATCCAGTGAGAGGTTGAAGAGTCTGGTGAAGATGAGGGTGAGCTGGTGTGCGCATGCTCTTAGTACCTTGCCAGGTACTCCGTCTGGACCGGCCGCCTTCCTGGGGTCCACTGCTAGGAGCACACGTCTGACATTGTGGTCCGTTACAGTGAGTGGAGTGGTGCAGGAACCAGGTGAGGGTGAGGATGAGGATGGGAGCAGGGCTGAGGCAGATGAGTGTTGCTGTTGTGGTGTTTCAAAGCGGGCAAAGAAGCTGTTTATTTCCTCTGCCAGCTGCACACTCAGGTTTTCTGTTTTCGCAGTGCTGCCTCTGTGGTTGATGATGTCTTGCATTCCCTGCCACACCTCCCGTGTGTTGTTGCTGGACAGGTGGGACTCGATGTTTCTTTTGTGGTCTGACTTGGCTTTTTTAATCCCCCTTTTCAGGTCAGCTCGAGCAGCCCTGTACAGAGCTCTGTCACCTGACCTGAAGGCGGCATGGCGGGCTTTGAGGAGTGAGCGGACCTCGCTGGTCATCCAGGGTTTTTGGTTTGGGAAAACCTGAATGCTTTTGTCCACAGTCACATTTGCAGTACAGAACTTGATGTAGTCCAGTACTGATACTGTGAAAGTTTCTAGGTCCTGGTGTTCAAATATGTCCCAGTCTGTCTCTGTGAAGCAGTCCTGTAGTTTGGAGAGAGCATTTTCAGGCCAGGTTGTAACAGTCTTTGTGGTGGGCCTGGCACTGCGCCTGAGGGGGGTGTAGGCTGGGAAGAGCAGGAGGGAGAGGTGGTCGGACTGACCGAGGTGGGGGAGGGGTATGGCTCTATATGCATGCTTGATGTTGGCTTTGCAGTGAAAAGAGGACACCAACAGTTTTTCAAAGATGTTATTCTTTCTGAGAACCCTCAGAAAGTAGTTTCTTTTTCTTTCTTTCTTTCTTTCTTTCTTTCTTTCTTTCTTTCTTTCTTTCTTTCTTTCTTTCTTTCTTTCTTTCTTTCTTTCTTTCTTTCTTTCTTTCTTTCTTTCTTTCTTTCTTTCTTTCTTTCTTTCTTTCTTTCTTTCTTTCTTTCTTCACAACCTCAGCAGTGTGTTTGGCAGGTCAGGTCCTTCCTGCTGTTGATCAGTCTTACGGTCAGTAAGACTAAAATAGTGCTTCTACTTACAAAAATCCAACATTTCACTTCCTTAGTCACTTCCTCATTTTATGTTCCACTTGTATTTTTATTAAAAAGGGAGTTGTTCCATCTTTGCTGGATTGCTCTGCTCTTTTCTCTGCTGGAGAAACTCTTTCTGGAGAGCAGTGGGCTGGTTTGTGTTCTTAGAAGAGAATCTGTTTGGACTTGTGGAAAACACTAACTTGTAGAAACCAGGAACTTCTCTAGTGTTGCTCTTCTATTTGAACTCTAATTTAATGTAAATAAATGCCCTGAACTTCGAGTCCTGCATTTGAGTGTTGCCTGTTCAGTGATCCCTGAAAGTTTTCTTTCTGAAAGCATCCTGATGAGACTATTCATCACTGTTTATTTCTTTATTTGCACATTACATTATGTGTGTACACTAATATTCAAAGCCCAATAAGCTCATCAACAAATACGAAATGCAAAGGAACAGATGTAAAGCATAAAACAGATACATTTATTACTGATATAGTTGATATAAAGACAAACTAGCATGAGTTATAGCCAGTGTAACCAGTCCCATTCATTCACCTTGTCAATGAAAGCTCTACAGAGGCAAAAAAGAAATTGCTGAAGAGGAGATGGTCAGGTGCTCCAAAAAAGCACTATCATCCCTTTCAGACCTCCTCAACATTGGAGTCAACTAAAATTGTCCATAACAAGAACACATAGGTTTTAACAACTGAACAAAAAATCATTTGCACAGAGGTGTTCTAACTAAGAGATAAAATCAGAACCGTAAGATAGTTGTCCAACTATAAAATAAGTGTCTTTTAAAAAAGTTGATGTTGACATTGATGTTTTTGGTGAGTGGGTCTGACAGAAGCAGCAGGGTCAGTCAAACTCCATCAGAAGAGGAGACATTTTCACAGTTTACTGCTCCATCGTTTTCATTATTACACACCTTTAAAAAACAAAATGGCATTCTCACACATCAATACCATCTGACAAGTCTAAATTTTGTCATCTTTGGGCATCCATTACTCTACTTTTAGTGATTATTACCCAACAAAATGACATTGTAAAGGTATCCCTGTCATTACAGTTTATTCATTTTGTAGACAACCTTGTCCAAATCACTTTAGAAAATAAGTGCATTAAAGGGCAAGTTAGCATGCACTTGGTCTGCAAAGAAAGAATGTAATAAATATTTAATACATCTATTTTAAAAACTCACAGTGTTTGTATCCATCTTTGCTGGTTTCCCTAACAAGACAAGACAAGACAAGGACTCAACTTTTGTTCCACAAACAACATTCAAGTTAATCCAACCTGCTTGGTAATATTCTGACCCTTACCTCTTTTGTATATGATGATGACCACAACAGCTATTAGGAGTATTAAACCAACAGGCACAATGATGAACATCCACCAGTCTGGTAAAGAATGTAAACAAGAGTCTAAGGAGCTTGGAAATAAAGCGACTGGATGTAAAAATTCTTAAAGATGTTTCAACTCTCATCCAAGATGCTTCAGTTCATGCAAACAATACAGCACAAACAAGAGAAATCTGTTTGCTAACTTATGTTCTGTTTAAAACAAATTAACATAAGAGGGGGAAAAAGAAGCTGCACAGGGCTACATCATCAAATTACTGTTTTATTGATCTGCATCTTCTTCCTTAATAATGAATATTGGCTACTCCTGTATTGCAATGATATTAAGAGCTACTTATTAATATCAGTTTGAAGCTACTTCCACTTACATAGATACAAGCAACATAAAACATTGCATATAAAGGAATCAGATGAATACAAGAACAAAAATCAGTTTAGGAAAAAGTAAATATCAAAATAGAAAAACAGTACATTTCTTCAAAAATGTCATTTAGATGATTTTAAATGGTTATTCTTACCTGTTTTCTTACTCTTACTTGGTGACAGAGGATAGAAACTAAACAGGTGCTCTTTGCCGCTCATTTCTGTCACGCTGCAACTTAAAAACTCATACTTTGATTTATAAACTTCATTATAAGTCAGAAAGGTTGCAGTGGCTGAGCAGGTCGACTGAGTTATCTTTGCAGATGTATTATTCACAGCCCAGATTTGACCATTTTTCATCCACATCACTGTATGTCTACACCTCCCATATGTCAGCACAGAGCACTTCACAGTCACAATATCAATGTTCTTCCGTTCAGTCACTGGTGAAGAAGAAAAAGATACAGACACTGTGAGACAAAGATAATACATAACTGTTGTGATGCTTTATTATGTTGTGCTAGGAGCACACTCACTTGTGACAACAGACAGGTCAACTCTGTGATCTGCACCTTTTTGTTCTCCTAACTTGTCAAACTGTTTGCAGATGTACTGACCAGCATCTTCAATGGTTACATTCTTTATAGCCAGAAAACATTCCTGTGTAAAACCCAGCCGGTCCGATTTGGAATAATTGTGAGCTGTGAGTCCAAAATTGACCAGTTCCACTTCTCGTTGTCTTGAACTATTAAAAATCCAGGTGATATTGCCAGAGTTACAAAGATCTTTCACATGGTTACAAGGCAAAATGACTTCATCTCCATCTCTGACGACAAACTCAAAGTGTTCAGCTGCTGCTGTTCAGGAGAAATAAAAAAATTATCAGATATTTGAAGATGCTTGTTTGGCTTGTTTGGTTAACATCACAGTGGCTGTTTAGTAATGTCATCTGCAGACTTAAGATTAATAAAGGAAATGTTTGAAATCTCACTTATGAATAAATGTGCATTTTTACCTGTTAACTGAAGCATTGGCATCAGTAATAGAAACAATTTAGTCCATTTGAATTTGGGATCCATTGTGCATGTCAGTCTTTGCTGTCGTTGTCACTCTAATGGTGGTCACAGACTCAAAAGAGAACAGCTGACATGTAACGAGTGTGATTTCACTTCCTCAAAAAGAAAGTTTGTTTTCTCTCTTGACATTATTTTTTTTGATCAACATAGTTAGAACCAACCAATATTAAAAATATGAAAGGTCATGACAGGCTGACAATGACCCTGTATATGTGAAATGTCCTTGCACAATGGGCAACTGACCATAAGACGGAAAAAGTAAAATTTTTATTGACACTGATGTGTTAAAAAATGACACATTTTTGAAGATTGTTAGTTTACATAAAGCTTTCAATATCCTCCTGAGAACCAAGGAAAAAGAATCTTCCCGCTGAACTAATAGAGGCCTCCCAAACACATGGGATATCAATGGAAATCCCAGGATGTCCTCTATTTGGTACATCAGTACTTAGTAGGTTAGCTCAAATAAGTTAAAAGATATAGACCAAAAACAAATGTCCATTAGAGATGACATAAAGGAATAGGCTGGTTCTATGGAGGATGTTGCTGCTCTTCCAATTTAAAACAGGACTTTTTCCTAAAATTAAAGAGCGTTAAGACAAGAGTTCACCTGATCAAGCTGGTTCCTTATTCTATTTTTGAATTTTTACATCGAGAGTAGATGAGGCATGTAGTTTCTGTTATGACCTTATTCCTTAATAATGAATATATGCTAATCCTTTTAGATAACCAGTGTCTTCTGTTGTATTGCAATGATATTAATAGCTACTTATTAATCAGTGTGAAGCTACTTTCACTGACATAAATACAAGCAACATAAAAAATTGGATATAAAGGAATCTTTTGTTTTCACATGAATGCTTCAGTTCAGGGTCTCTCCAAAGATCCTCAGGATCTTCTATACAGGCGCTGTGGAGAGCATCCTCACAAGAACATGACAGCGTGGTTCGGGAACAGCTGTGTGAAGGACCAAAAAGCTCTCCAGAGAGTGATCCGTACAGCAGAACGCTGCTGCAGGATTGCTCTCCCCACTTCAGGACACCTACACCAGGAGAGATGCCGGACTAGAGCAACGCAGATACTGAAGGACCCGTCCCATCCTGGCAACAAACTGTTCCAACTTCTACAATCTGGTAGAAGGTTCCGCATCATCCGGGCAAGGACAGAGAGACTCAAGAAGAGCTTCTATCCTCAAGCCATCCGGACCCTAAACCAACACCCAGTGAAACCCACACATTTCACTGTGTGTTATACTTGTATAACTATGCATGTGACAAATAAAGAACCTTGAACCTTGAACCTTGAACCTTGAATGCAAGAACAAAAATCAGCAGACAGTTTAGCAAAAAGTAAATATCAAAATAGAAAAATAGTACAGTTCTTCAAAAATGTCATTTAGATGACTTTAAAAGGTTCGTCTTACCTGTTTTCGTACTCTTACTTGGCGATAGAGGATAGAAACTAAACAGGTGCTCTTTGCCACGGATTTCTGTCACACTGCAACTTAAAAACTCATAATTTGATTTATAAACTTCATGATAAGTCAGAAAGGATGCAGAAAGGATGCTGTGTTGTCACCCTTATGTTCAGTCAGTGGTGAAAAAAGGTGACGATTTATATATTTATTTATTTATAAATCTAAAATTTTGCTACCTGTTGCCGGGGAAAGGGACAAGAACTCACCTTTGCCTTTGATTGGAGAAGTCCCTGGTGATGGGTGGGGTCAGCAGACAGAACACCTCACCCTAACCACTATGAAAGTGACATGTTGAGATACAGCAGAACTGTAGAGGGACAGGGTACTATGGTGTGATGGACTGACTTACCTGTGTGCAATATGAAAGAGCTAAATATCATAATTATTGCTCTGATGTGTTTTATCTGTCCATACCTCAGTGTGACAATCTGTTACAGTACTGTAGTACTCTGATACTTCTATGGTTTACTGATCACTCCCTGTCATCTCAGCAGGTTCAGTGTGCACGTGACCCCAAGGAACATCCTGAGGATCCCAACTTATTTTTACTCTGATAAAGAATCAGACGCTTCAGTGTAAAATGGATGCTTTGCCTCTGTTTTGTTGCTCATAACTGTTGCCCTACACTAAACACAACAATACTCTTTCTGTAGCTCAGACAATGATGACCTTGATTTAACCTGTGCGCATTTCTAGAGCTCATGTTTACCTTGTAATTGTAAATACTTGAGTGATCAATAAATGTAAGAGCGTATTGGAGATTCTGCTACTTCTGTGTCAGGCTGATCTTACTGAATTAAAGGCTCTCAATTTAATCTTACAGATTCAGTTCAATTCAATTCAGTTTTATTTATATAACACCAAATCACAACAACAGTCGCCTTAAGGTGCTTTATATAGATTTACCACATGTTTATGTACAAGTTATCTTTCATTACCCAGCATTCTGAGACATAAAATATTTCTTTTTTCTTTTTTAATCTAGGCTTACAGTCTCTCTTTGTCAAAAACATGCAGACTACTGTTAATTTCTCAGTGCTGTTTTTTGACCCTTTTGCAAAGGTAAATACAACTCATCAAGACAACCTGGTTGTGTGCGCCTCAGTTTATTTCAGATTTCAACCACACCTTTGTCAGTTGGAATAGACTCCACCCAGCTATGATCCTAATCTGGATATATAGTTAACAAAATATGTGGATGTATGAACTCTGGGTATCAAGGACTGATGAAAATATTCCTCCTCTGTCACATACTCCTGTTTTCCTCCTTTGTTTCTTAGCTGTCTTCCTGTGTACTTTCTCTCCTCTGCCTCATTCTTCAATTTTATCTCACTCAAAATGTGTCTCCCACCATGTGAAGATGAAACAGACAGTGCTGTATATCCCCATGTAACCACGACGAACTTGTCTAAGAACCCAGAGTGTTAAACCCCAGCAATACAGGTAGAAACTCCTGATCGATCTCTGTGACTCAAAGCTTCTCTGATAGTACAAATGTCCTCCATCTGTAATAGAGTCTATTTTGTCTAGCAGCTTCTGGACCTGGCATCCATCTTCCATTTCTTCATTGTTGAACACGTGGTACAGACCGCTGCAGTTTTTCAGCAGCTCCTGCAGGTTGTTGTCTTTGCTGACAAACTTCTCTATGTCGATGGTGTTTTTCAGTCGGTCTCCATAGGTGAAAAGCACCATGGTGTGTTTGGAGACGTCAGGACTCAGCATGGTCTGCAGGGTTTTCAGCCCTTCCTGCTCTTGTTTGGTGAATCTTCCGAGCTGAAGGACCAGGAGGAAAACGTGAGGACCTGGAACGCTCAGCTCGAGTGCTTTTAACATCTCTGCTTTCACCATGTTTGTAGACAACCGAGTGCTGAAGAGTCCAGGAGTGTCCACCACAGAGACTCTGCGACCCTGAACATCAGCTTCTAGTTTCTGACTGCACAGTGTCACCGGGCTGGAACTGATCTTACAGTCAAACGCCTTCTTTCCCAGGATGGTGTTTCCTGCTGAACTCTTCCCCACTCTCTCCTGCCCCACCAGCACCACCCTGAGGTGTGAGCCTGAAACAACACAGGTCATCGGGGGTATTACACCAGTGTCTCAGTATGCTCACCACTTGTGCACATAATAGCTCAGCAGATAACAATAAAAAGCATTTCAGACAGCATGTGCTTTTTCTCTTGATGCAGATTTATTTTAAAAGGATCACTTTAACATTTTTTTACCCTTAATAATCCAAAGTGACACATTTGACCCAAACTTTGGCCTGTGGCAAACAAACAAAGTGAGACTCTTGTATATATGAGGGTCTGAACTATTTCAGAAAAAACAAATTACAGAAGATGACATAAAAAATGCCTGCCTCCCATCCCATACACTGTATTGTGAAGTGATTATGTGTTCTTCAGAAAACTTTCAAATGTTAGTTTTTGAATGTGGAAATGTTTCAGGTCACATGTTGATGCTTTAAATAATGTTGTATAACAAAAGTCCTGACACAGATTGCCATCTTTATATTTTATTAGAACATGCATAAAGTACAGGAAAGGCACAGAATTGTTCTGATTTTTAATCAACAGAAAAGAACAGAACCCCACATGCACGCGCGCGCACACACACACACACACACACACACACACACACACACACACACACACACACACACAGTCATGTTTTCATATTTTAGTGGGGACATCTAATTGACATAATGCT
The DNA here is from genome assembly GCF_013358895.1 of Oreochromis aureus. Lineage (NCBI taxonomy): Eukaryota > Metazoa > Chordata > Actinopteri > Cichliformes > Cichlidae > Oreochromis > Oreochromis aureus. The sequence continues at coordinate 22,132,438 of NC_052956.1, read as the reverse complement.
TTCCCTAGCCGCTTACCCTAACCCTAACCATCAAAAATGAATGCCTAACTCTAACCCTTAGCATAAACCTAACCATAATCTAATTGTAACCTTCATACTAAAACCACATTTTGAGCCTCAAAAAAAGGCATTTTGTCTCCATAAAAGCTGGTGGTCCCCACAAGTATAGAAACATTACACACACACAGTTATCAATCAGTTATTGCTTTTGAATATAGGAGCAAAATTAAGAGAATCAGTGTGGATACTGTGTTCTACAGACATACAACATAAGGAGATGTCAATGGCTACATGCAAAAAACAAAAAACAAAACAAAAAAACAAGTCAAAATCATCTCTTTAATCACATGAATAATTAAAGAAGTGGCGATATCATCTGAATTTCAGGAGCGGGACCACTCCTCCTTCACGCCCCCTCCGGCCTCAGGCTATAAAACCCCCCCTTCTCCAATACCTGCTGTTCTCATTTTCATGCCCCACCCTGCCCCCCCTTTTCTTTCCTCTCTTCTCCTGTCCTCTCCTCTCTTCCTTTCCTCCCTTTATTTCTCGTTAGTACATGGGGTTCTGCCCGGCCCGAGAGCCGTCGCCAGTCCCCTTCAAGGCCTTCCCCAAACCGCAGCACTATTCACACTTCCTCATCCCTCATTACCCATCGTTACCAAGGAAGTGGTCCCTGCTAGTGAAATAAGATGCTAATCTATATCTGTATCTGTGCAGAAATCAGCCTCATGATAAAGATAATATGGTGACAGACCAGAAAAAATGAACAATATATATGAAATATAGTTTAAAGTTTATCTAAATTTTTCATATGGCTGGAATGATCTAACTCATTACTGTACGATGCATCCTGTTGCGTCTTTCACTCTGAAATATATATCTTGCTGTGGAACCCCGACAGATGCAGCTGCGATACCAGCACCAATACCAACTCCAATACTAGCTCCAACACCGGCTCCAACACCAGCTCCAACAGCAGCTCTAGCAGCAACTCCAGCAGCAGCTGCACCAACAGCAGCTAAACCTAGACCTCCAGCAGCAGCTCCAATAACAACACCCTTTAGAACAGCCTGAATAAAGGAGTTGTCTTCCTCTGCCTTTCTTCTTGCTTCTTCAGGATTCATGTTTGGATGTTTTCTCAGAAGTCCTTCAATCTTTTGTTTTATGGCTCTCTCAGCCTCGTGGAACATTTCGTTGGTGTAGAAGCCTCCTCCATTAAGTTGAACCATTGCACTGATCTTCAGCAGCAGCTCTCTGACCTGTAAGGTATCTCTGTCATCGGTGTCAAAAACATGATAATTTCTGTGACATTGACTGATGAAGCGGCGGAGATCTGGATTCTCATTAATTAATTTTTCTATGGAGGCATGTCTTTTCTTCAGCTCATCTCCATGGGTAAACAGGACCATGGTGTAACGCGGTGCCTCTTTTCCAAATATTGTCTGAATGATTTTCACTGATTTTTGTTCTTCTTTTGTGAATCTGGTTGGCTGGAGCACAACCAAAAAAACATGTGGCCCAGGAGCAGCAAAGGACATGCACTGAGCGATCTCTCTTCTCACCTGCTCTTCAGATTTATCTGTGTCACCCAGTCCTGGTGTATCAATTACAGCCAGTTTAAGGCCACTAAACTCTCCCATCTTTTTCTCACACACTTCTGTCACTGAGGAAGAAGACAGCTCAGATTTAAAAGCATCTCTTCTTAAGATGGTGTTTCCTGCTGCACTCTTCCCAACTCCAGTTTTCCCAACAAGTACAATCCTGAGATCTCCTTGCTTTACATCTGTTGAAGAATTTCACAAACACAGTGATGTTACCTTTTTAACTCCATCAGTTTATTCTGTATATACAATATTTGTACATAATGATTTGAACCAAGAATAATGAAAGCTCTAGATCTTTGCAGTCCAAAATGGCAAACAATAATCTGACAGATCACAGACTATTGCGGCCAGTAGCTTTTCTGTGTAGAGGCACCTCACTAAAGTTAATTCTGTTTGAATTAATTATTGTCATGTTTACTTCTAATACTATAAATAATGTGCCTGACTTTTACTTCCCTCTATTTTCCTCTGTTCTCAGGGACTTTTTTTTTGGTCGAATAGGATTTTTGTATCACAAATTCTTACCCTTACTCTTTATACCACTGCAAAACTGTGTGACATCTGTAATTCTGTTGACTTACAAATGTGTAAACATGTTCCAGTTGAAAAAAAGGCAGATTGTGTCAGTTAAAAGTAAGACAATAAGGACAAGTGATGTGACCACATATCACCTGCAGCACCACTTTTTTAACAGTGGTTAAAGCCACAATATTTCTCATGTCAGTGACTGAATTTAAATAGGGTTTAATATATGCTGGAGAAGAGTGAAAGGGACAACACTGGGAACTGTTTTGATCGCGGTGGGATGCCTGGACCAAAATTGTTAGGCTCATTTTTTTGGGTACCAACTTCTGTGCTAGGTCTGTCTAGCACTGTTAGTGTTTTTAGATCTCTCTCTGGTTTTCCTGTTCTGACCTCTTAGAGTAAGCATTTTATTTCAGAGTGACTTAAATTTCACACACATCAAGCGCCATTATGCTCAGCACTAGAGCTCCCCAAGGATGTGTGCTGACCCATCTCCTCTACACACCGTTGATTTATGGCTGCACCTCAATAACGTCTTCACTAAGTTTTCAGATGATACTACTGTGGTGGGTCTCATTAGCAACACTGATAAGATAAACTACAGGAAAAAGGTGAAACAGTTGGTCGTGCAGTGCCGTGACAACCATATCTCCTTAAATGACAAGAAAACCAGAGACAATATGAGTGGACAAACCCAGCACTCCCCACTCACAATAAATGGTACTGCTGTGGAGAAGGTGATCAGCACAAAAAATTCTGGGTGTGCACATTACACAGGACCTCTCCTGAACACGCAACAATGTATCACTGGCCAAGAAAGCACAGGAGTGCCTCTACTTCTTCTGCAAACTGAGGAAAGCAGGATCCCCGGTACCTATCCTGTGCGCTTTCTACCAAGGCACCATTCAAAGCATTCTGACCAGCTCCATCACTGTGTGGTTTGGAAATTCCACTGCCTCCAACCACAAACGTTACTTAAGATCATTGGTGCCTCCCTCCCCTCCCTCCTGGGCATCTTTAACACCTCTGTAGCCCAAAAGGTGGCCAATATTGTGGGCGACTCCATGAACCCCTCACACACTTTCTTCAATTTCCTGCCCTCAGGGAGAAGTTACCAAAGCCTCGGTGCTTCCTCCACCAGACTGTCTTGCATCCAGTGTCATACTGATGACTCTTCTCTTGCACTATAAGTTCTCACTTGCACTGCAATGAACAATGCATTATATAAACTTAGCACAAAAAGTAAAATTTTTTTTTTTTTTTAAGTGATTAATTTTTTTTTTGCTGTATCAACGCTTCTTGGCAATAAATCATATACCACTGGAAAGCCTGCCAATTTCCCCTTGAATGGTGCCACATTTGTAAGTAAAATGCATTCGTGTTGAACATGAACAATTTGTCATATCTTTTTTTGCCAACGCCAAACAGCTGTTTGCCATTTGGCATTGGCAGACTCTTGACTCTTGTTTGGTGTCATCTATTGGATTGGATGATTAAAGTCTGAAGAAACAAGACATAAATGTAAATGTGAAATTTTCAGTAAGTTTGTTCATTTAAGACAATGGCCTCAGTAGCATGTGGAAAAAACATACACGGCCACAAAGGCATCTCATTCTTTAACCACCATTTTTTGCAAGCCAGCCAATGTGGTTGTATTGGTCACTATCATATGAACAACACGCTCAAGCTGATCCCACAAGTCATCAATGGGGTTGAGATCAGGACTGCAGGAAGACCATTCCATCCTCTCCAATCTCAAATTCTAGAGGTAATCTTTAATAAATCCCACTCTGAGTTGAGAGTTGTCATTTTAGTCACAGACTGTGGAGATATGAGATTGAGACTGATTGCAGAATTTCATCTCAATATCTCTCTGTGAGACTGAGATTGCACAAAACACTTTACATTTTCAAAACAAAAGTTAGAACTAGCTTTTTCATTTTAGCCTCTTAACCGTTACATTTTATTGGATGCTATTAAACAAGAATCTAGAATTTTTGTATGTACTTTTACTGATGGTGAAGGGAGGTCATGGCAGGCCTCCTGGAAGCCCTATGAGCCTGGAGATTGGCTGTGTGCAGTCTCTTATGGAGAGAGCCATCAGGCATATCATCCTGTAAACCTTGACTACAAATCTGTAGAACACTGCCTACGGTTCCCAAGTACTGACAGGGTGGTCTTCTTGCGGTGTTGTCTTCTTGGGATGCCCACCTCGCAGCCTGTCTCTGACATCACCCTCTGTATGGAATTTAGCCTTCAATTTGGAGATGGTACTAAAACTCACTTTAAATAATGATGCAACTTGGTTTTGTGGAACACCAGCTTGAAATTACCCAATGACCCTAACCTTATCCAGATGAGTGATTATCATCACCTGAAGTACCAGAAGCTCAAGGAAAATAATCCATTTGGCATTGGGAGAGAAGATTGAGCAGGATTTCAATGGGCACAACCCACATACTCTACTCTGCTACTTAACCCATAAATGCATTTTATAAATGTGGCCCAATAAGAGGAAATAAACAGGCTTTCCAAGGGTATAAGATTTATTGCCAAGAAGTGTTCATACAACAAAAAAATAATCAACCAAACACAAATTTCCTTACTTTTTGTACTACTGTTATATAGAGTTTTGCAATAAGTATATAGGCTTTTTTTTTTAAACAATAATAATGAATATTTTGTATGCAAAAAACTGTATAGTAACTATAACTGGTTCATGTGAACATCAGGAGTTTTTGCAGTTTCAGTGGTTAGAATAAAAAAATATGGCAGACAGATGGAGGAAATGCTCCGACACTGAGGTTTGAATTTGGCACAAAGATTAAAATATTTTGGGGAGAGCTCATGACTTTGCTCTTTTTTTCCCCCAGAATACAACTTTTTTCTGCATTGTTGTGTGCCGAAAATGAAAACCAGATTGGTTTCTTCTTATCCCTGTGGTTACACAAGGCCACAAAAAACAATGAGGTATTATGCAAAAACCCACTGAGAACATATTGGTCCCCACATGTTGTTTTCAAACCTCAGTCTCAGTCGAAGTTTTTTTTTTTTTTTGGTCTAAACCTCAGAAGTTTCATTCAGAATTTTATCTCCGGGATATGTAACAAACCAATCCAGTCTTTACTGGAACATTTCAAAATAAATTCACATAGTTTACAGCTGAAACACTCCAACAAATCACAACAGAGCAAAGTGTTAGAGAAGGCAGGGAAGGAGTTTATACCTGAACCAGAAATTCTAGTAAAGGTTAAGAAAAACTCTGGTAAATGACCACACAGAGATTAAATTCATGCCCAAAATGGTGGGCAAAGCTGCAGCATGCCAAAGAATGCCACACCCAGTATTCACTTTGATAATCAGTAAAAAACAGTCAACCTGCAGCCATTTTGTTAATAGCAACTGCCATTAGTGAAGCTAGACTGAAAAGTAATAGCCTGGACTGAAGTCTTAAAAAACACTGAGACGTTACCTTGTATGATGTAATTTTAACCTTGCCGTTTTCTTTTTTTGAAACCTTGAGTGCTTCTATCCCCCCGCAAGAAGAAGAAGATTTTTTGGCTTTACTGACTTTAATATTTATAATTTTTATATTTGATATTTCTCTTCATAAATACAAAAGAAAAAAGATGAATAGAGCGTTTCTTATCTTAAAGAAAACTAATAAAACAGATCGCACTGTGCTTCAACTCTAAGATATTTATTATAGTAATTAATATTAACTGAGAGTGAAAGTGTTAAAAGTACTCACCTTCTTCTGCAGGTTTGCAATCCATGTTTTGTGTTGTTTGTTATTTCCCAAGCAGTTGATCAAGTGTGTTCACTTTCTGGCATAGCTGGACTGGCCATCGGGCATACCGGGCATTTGCCCGGTGGGCCGCTGGCGATTTTTTGTTTTTATGGGCCGATGGATTTTTTTTTTTTTTTTTTTTTTTTTTTGGAAGGGTATATATAATGAAATGTGCTGGATTGGCCAATTGGTCATGATCGACTCTGGGCTGGACCAATTACAGCCGAGGAGGCCGGATGCACCTTCCCCTTGTTTAGCAATCTTATAGACGAACTAAAGAAAATGGAGAACAAAAAAGGAAAGGAGGTGTTTATGAAAATATCACTAAATCTGTCATTTATTAATTTTAATATTAATTAATGATCATGTCTCACCTCTAGTGTTCTTGGTCTTAATTTAAGGTTTTTCCTATAGCGATTGACAGATCACGTGACTTTCGCGCATTGCATGCCGGGAATTCGAGGCAAAACAATCCAAGTACCGCATCAAATGCAAGCATTTGCAGCACCGCAGAAAACGTTCATTCTCCGGTTCCAATACCTTCTTGGTTTTTTTCTTTGCCGCACAAAAAGGAAGGTACAAAACTAAGGAGAACAATGCCGGTCCGTACAAAGACAGACTCGACGAAAAGGCAAAGAAAAGATACAAGGAAAAAAATCAAAGGAGTGAAAGGGTCAGACCCTTACGAGCACACAGAGTGGACAAAAGACGATAGCGTGCTGCCCAACTTTCACCACACTCAGATTTATAATTATACGGTTCTTGGAGTGAGTGCATACACTCATGAAGTTTTTAGTAACTTCAGGTCACTGCAACAAGCCCAGGTACAGTTTACCGATGGATGGGTACAGGACCTTGAAATGCACCGTGTAGAACGAAAGACCATCGTACAAACAAAGGTAAGTTTACCAGTCTCACAAATCGTCGTCATAAATACACATTCGTTAACCGTTTATTAATATAACCTTTGAGCTCAACGGTAATTAATTAGTAGTGAAATAATTTCTGGTACGCATTACAGAAATGTAGCAGTGACAATAATATTGTATGTTGTAATCGCACTGGACAATTAGTGATACAAAACAACTGTTTTATCCTGTGAATAAAAGTATATGTTTTTGTCAATGTACCGTGGTAATAACAGAAGCGAAACGCAATATTCTGTCAGGACAATTCACTATTTATGCACAATAAATAAAGGAGCATAGCGCGACAATTTCTGTTCAGCGCCAGACTTGCTTGTAACCTATATCACCAGTTATGTTAAGAAAAATGACATATTAACTACAACAGAAGACTCACCTTTGTGGGAATGCTTGGAGCAGACTAACATGTGAGCTGGAGTGTTCTGGGACGTTATATTTGGTATATGTCGGCTCTTACTTCAGAAACATGGCTTAAAAAATTTCTCTTCAACCACGTAATCCGATAAAAAAAAAAACGATCTCTTTACCCCTCGGCTTCCAGTGGCTGTCATGCGACCGGCTATTGCAGTTAATAATACAACAGCTTCTTGCCATTTTTTGTGTTTCTTTTTATCGCTGTGTAACTGAGTTCAATTGAAAGCCTGCGTGCGCTAGTACCTCTTGCCTCAAGTTCCCAGAATCCTTTGCGGTTTTACCTCTGATTGACGTCACATTTTCAATCTCTATCCTGGTGGGCCGGTCTCCAGTCAAAATGCCCGGGCCGATTTTTTGTCCCAGTCCAGCCCTGCTTTCTGGGGGTGACGGTGAATAGTTTCGTTTCACTGAGAGAGCTGTAGTCTGACCGTAATCCCCTCCCTCCACACCCCGGACACAAACAAGAGTTGGAGTAAATAACGGAGCTGCTCCCAAATCCCGGTATGGCAGTGTGGAAAGTTAGAGACTCACAAAATTCACCAAAATCCACCCGTTTCTTTGAATACGACTTATTATTGATAATCACCCCCTGTGATTAATTTGGTCTTTTTCATCTATTAGTCGGTCAGAAGGATCGTGGTTATTTATTCTTACACAGGAATACCGAGACTCCAGATTCTGTCAAAGAGGAATACGTTCTCTAAATCTGACTTCGGGGGTTATCACAGTTTCAAGGTTAGCAGATTTAAATAAAAATAAAGCTGATGTAGTGATACATAAAACATGTCAGTAAGACTGTGTTCATGTGGGGTGAGACGAGTATCAATTGCCTCCAACTCTATTCACCATGAAAATATCACTGTATATTTAAACAAATATACTCAAGACCCCACGCCCCTCCCTGTCCCCTTTTCGTTCTTTATCTCTCTGAATTTCCTGCTCGTTTGCTCTTTGGAACCTTTTCTTTGGGGTTTCTAGTAGGTGTGGCGGATGGCTTGTTGCACACCTGTTTTCCATTTTCGTATCTTCGTCAGTATTTAAAGTTACAGTAAGTAAATGTGGCAGTGGTGACGATGGCAGAGGACCCATTTGACCGTGCGGCCCATAACGCCACGAGGACAGCCACACCCGGTGGTGGGGAGCAGGCCGGTCCCGGTGTTGTGCCAAAAACTGATTTCCGGTATTTTCCAAAAACTGATTGCTTGTATTTAAACTGCTATAAGTAACTTGTTGGGCTATAATATGTGAAACATATGTCAAATGCATCCCTTATGGATGACATAAAGTCATCTTGAGCCACAAACAACATTCGTGTAACAAGGTAGAAGCCGCAATCACTTTTTGGCAGTGACTTTTATATAACCTTTATTTATGCAGTTAAAAAAATCTCATTAACATTAAAAATGTCTTTTGTAAGAGTAAGCTGGCCAAGAGGACAGAAGAAATGGTAGCAAATATTACAATAGTTCAGTAAAAATATTTTAAGTGGGGATAAAGGACCGGATTGGTTATAATGTAAGTACAATAACACAGAGTTGTAAAGATACTTGAAAAACAGATAATTTTTTAATTCTGTATATAACCCCTTTGTAAACCCTGTTCACCGAAGTCTATTTACAAAGATACGTAAAGATATTACACATAAAAAATACACAGAAACATTGGAAATCAGTTTTTGGCACAACACCGGCCCTAAAGAGCTATTTCTCCAGGTCCCGGCGGCCGCGGACGCTGAGCTGCACCAAGGTTTTTATCCCCGACCCCGACACAACGTGATTCCCCTGCATCAGGGGCGCGCACTGGGCAGGGACAGCGGATCCAGTTGACTCCGCCTCGATTCCAACCAACTGGACATAGAAGTAGCCAGAGGGGCCGATGGCGCGATATGGCAGCCTCGCCTCTGTCAGTCTGCCCCAGGGCAGCTGTGGCTACAACAGTAGCTTGCCTCCACCAGTGTGTGAATGTGAGAGTGAATGAATAGTGGCATTGTAAAGCGCTTTGGGTGCCTTGAAAAGCGCTATATGAAATCCAATCCATTATTAGTGATGTTTTACTTTTGTGTAAAAAGGGGAATATCGTTACATTATCGTTCAGTTTGTGGGTTACAACAGAACGTCCTGCAATTGACCTGTTCTTCCACAGTCCAAACTCCATACATTTCAATAAAACTGTAAAGCTGAAGAAACAAAAGGTTACTGTACTTTTTCGCTTGCAGCACGAATGTAAAGTTTAAACTCAACTTGAAGTGCAGTCAAAATTTTATTGTCAAAAAATAAAGTTGTTAACATCATAAGGCAGATTATATACACAATTACTCTTCAGTGTACCCATGGCAACCTTGCCTAAGTGTAAAAACTATTTACAAGGCAAAGAAAGAAAAGTTATTGTACAGGTGGGTTTTCCACACAGAGCTGGTGGAACCATTACACACACCGGTCACACTGACTCAGTACAATAAAATAAAATAAAATAAAATAAAACAAATTATCTGAACTTCCAGGGATTTCCTGTAACCATTTCACAACAAGAATTTATGATTAAGTTTACCCAAATGTCATCAGTGTCTTGCCTTCCTGCTGCAGTAGTGACAAAGGTTAGTTACATCAGCGACCCCCTCCCCCCAAAGAAAAAAACAACAATCCGAAAAACAAAACAAAAAAACCCCATTGTTATGTTCACCCCCCACACAGAGGGGGCTCAGGCAGGGAGGAAACAGCAGCATATGACAACCAAAATTAATGAAATACAGGGACTAGGGCAGGTGTAAATGGCATGCCGTGTTTATTAACCATTTATCATGTCTTAACAATAATACATTCAACAAAAGAAAAAGTGGGGGAGAAGGATCAGGCAGTTGAGCCAAATCAAAAATTAATAAAACAAAATTGGCCTACACTTCTCTAAAGACTCTAAAGACCAAGTCAACCAACACTCGATGCTTCTTTTGTATGGCAAAGCCATACAAAAGAAGCATCAACCACATAACCCAGTGATTCTAACAATTGTTGCTCTATTGCATGTGTCCAGGGTACCCCAAACTTATCTGTCCAGCCTCCCACCACAAACACTCTATTCACACACACACAGAAACTAGCCAACACAACATTAGAGAGAGCGTCCAAAGGAGGCACAACTGGCCAGGGAGCTGGCCTTTTGTAACAATTTCTGGTGAGTGATTGATCCACTGTGCCCAGAACAGCCAGTAGATGTGTACCAGTTAAATTTGAATGGGCCAATAGGTGGAAGTTCTACACCTGAAAGACAAGAGGAAGAGAAAAACAACAGTGCCACTTATCAGGGCATGTAACACCACAGAAGAATATATTTGCTGCTGCATATGACAACTACACAGTTAATTTCAACAGTAAGAAAGAGAAATATTAAGGTTGTCAGAAAATTGAATGGTGCTGTGTCACATACCTGTGTTAAGGAGGAGAGTGGTGGCAATTTGCAGCCTCTGTTTGTTTATGGCTTTTTTTTTTTGATGATAGAAAAGATCCTTTTTCTTTTCTTTTTAACATTTTCTAAAAGAGATCAGTGAATTCACTGAAAAATAGCAATTTCCCATACTCATAACTTTTCAGAGATGGCATTTTTCCTTTCTGGGAATCAAAGCAGCTAACATCTCCAAATTACTGTTATATCAGTAACATGAAAAAGTACATCAATTTATTGATTTGTTTAAATAAAATAAATAATACACGCTCATTCAAATACACTTTCATGAATGTCTACATATTTGAAATATTAAAACTATTTCAACTGATTGGAGTTTAAGTTTTCTTTTTGCATTAAAATAAATGAATAATTAAAACAATAAACACGTAAATAAAATAAAACATAAAAATTCTTTTTGGACTTACTAACGAACAGTGTTATTATTACACCTGAAAAGCATGGATTCTGGCATCCTTTTGGAGAACTTCTTCATTAAACTTCCCGATAGCTGTTGTCTTTGGCTTTGTACAGCAGCATCTCATTTCACAGCGTGACATGTGTATGTTTATGAGGCCTGGTAGTTGATAGCACATTATTCTAATTTTGTTCACTGAAGAAAAATTTGCAAGTGATTTTGACTATCACCTAAATACAGAAATGCATTGTGAATACATCAGCAAGGGTTGCACAAACTGCTATTACACACACACACACACACACACACACACACACACACACACACACACACACACACACACACACACACACACACACACAGAGTGAAACTACACAAAATAAGTATACCAAAATACTTGAGGTAAAAATTATGAAAGTATATAAATAAGTATAAAAATACATAAACAGCCTAAATTTAAAAACTAAAACATCAGTCAAGTCTAAAACAGATGAACCAGTCACTGTCTTGGGTCAAAACAGGTTCAGTAATATTAAGGGGAAACATTTGCAACCTGAAGTTCATTCCACTTTTGTGACCTGAAAACAAGGTCATTAAACAAACAGGTAAACAAATCAATACGATTGCAATGTGGACTGAATGGATCCAAGTACAAGTGAAGAGATTTATTGAAAGGAATAAAATACAAATATTTTTGTCCTTCAAAATGCCTTATATGTGCTACTTTTCCAGCTTTGTAATATGTAGATTTTGTTGTGTAGCCTCTTATTTGTGATTGTCTTGATCACTCTGTTTTGTTTCTGACATAAGAGAATGAGAGAGAAGAGATCAATTTATCAGCAAACTAACCTTCTAGCTGCTTTATTCAGAAAGTAGTATGGATGTGTGGACTGTGATGTGTAGTCAGGAATACCTAGCTGTGCTTATTGATGTACACTAGAAATGCAGTTTATTAGTTTTGCATTAATAAAAGAGGAATTAAATATCTCATTATTGTTTAAAAAAAAGGCAGAAAAAATATCAAAGCATTAATATTTAAGCAAAACACACAGCAAAAGTATGTCTCTTTATGTAATGTCACGCAAATCTGTTATTGTTTCAGGCTGTTGATGGTAGCATAGATGTTTAGAGGTTTGGGATAAGAGCAGGAGGAAGCTTTCACCATACTGTAGGTAACTGCTTCATCTTCATCTCTGCCATTTTTTGCCAGGACCTAGAAATGAATCAAGATTGTGACTGGTTTTATAATGTATACAGTCACTTACCATTTTGTTAGACTCCACCGTTTGACTGTTCAGTAGTGCAAATAATCACATAATCATATGTCAGCAATTGTGCATTTGCTAAAATAATGTAGTAGTATTATGTCGACATGGTCAAGGTGATCTCCTGAAGTTCACACTGAGCATCAGAATGGCAAAGAAAAGTGATTTAATTGATGTAGCATGATTGTTGGTGGCAGACAGGCTGCTCTGAGCCATTCAGAAACTATTGATGCACTGGGATTTTTCTCACAATCATTTCAGCAGATTATAGACAATAGTCATAAAAAGAGAGCAACTCTACTGAGCAGTATTCTCTGAGCAAATGCCTTGTTGATAACAGAGGTCAAAGGCCAGTTTGCTTCTAGCTGATGGAAAGGATTCAGTAACTCAAATAACCAATTATTAAAACCAAAGTAACCAAAGCAAAAATAGTAAATGGAAAAATGTTGCCTGGTCTAAAGAGTCTTAATTTGTGCTCTTATATTTGGAAGGCAGGGTTAGACTTTGGTTTAAACAAAAGCGTGGCTCCATCCTGGTTCAGACTGGTGGGTATATTGATGTGTGGGATACTGTAATCTTGGGCTCTTTCTTTAAATGCAAAAGCCAAAGTGTTGTTGCTGACCATGTCTATCTTTTTATGACACAGTGTACCCATCTTTTGATAGCTGCTTCCATCAGGATATTGTGCCATATTATGCAGCTCAAATCACCTCACATGGGTCTCTAGAATATGAAATTGGGTTCAGTGTACCTTCTGTAGACCTTTGGGATGTGGTGGAGTGGGGGAGTGCCATCATGGATCTGCAGCAACTGTGTGATGCTATCATTTAAATATGAACTGTCATCAGGAATGTTTGCCACTAAGAATTAAGGCAAAAAGGGGGCCCAGCTATGTATAAGCAAAGTGTACCTAATCTGCCCGGTCCATGTAATTGATGACAATAAGCTTACCAAAGTTTTAGTAGCACTCTTGGTGAAGGTGATGGAAGCATAGCGAACAGTGGCGGTCCTAGCCTGTTTGGCGCCCTGGGCGAACACTCCCTCTGGCGCCCCCACACACACACACACAAAAACATATTAAGGATCGTACATTAACATATGAGAGAGAGAGAGTATGCATAGTATGCAAACGGCTACCAAACAGCCATCATAATTCTTCATACAATGAGAACAGGACAAATCAACAACTGACAATGACTAATTAATATTAAAATCTGTAACACAATGTATTGTTTGAGTTTAATCTGTTAGTGTTGCTATCTTTACAATTTCTTCTTGGAGCAACTGTAACCCACATTATTTCCTATAAATAAAGTATTAATAAAGTATTCTGATTCTGATTGTTTCAGGATGACCTGCCATTATCCAATGACACATCTGCTTACCTGTATCTTTTGCTTGTTTCTCCTCCTCTTCTTTTCTATTTTTCTAAACTGAGCACCTGATGGCTTTGAACTTTTCTTGTCCATCTTCATTGGTTTTAATTTTGCACTCCAGTATGAACACCCATCCCTCAACCCAAGGATCACCACAACATAACCTAACAGACCTACACCTTAGTTCACAGATTCACTTTGTCTAAGGTGTATTTCTGAGATTTCACACAACCAGGATTCAAATCATGAATACATAATGGGCTTGGATTTACAACATTAGGAATGAAATGTGCTCGATTTGGAAGCAGCGGACCCCCTCTCCTTTCGACTGGTTGTGTGTGAGACTTTAAATCATCAAACTGTAAATTTTGAATTGTCATTGATCCCTTTACCCCGAGTCCTAAAGTATATATTTATTTTCTTACTCTTCTTATATTTATTGTTTGTTTACTTGCACTGCTGTAACTGGAGCCCGTCGTCTCGTCTCTCTGGACTGTATGTAGCGGAGATGACAATAAAGTTTACTTTGACTTCAGCAGCGAGCAGGCGCACCGGGCTCTCGCGCTCACTTTTCGTGTATAGAATTTTGAAAAAACATCGGTGCAAATTATAAGTCTGTATCATGATGTCTGGTGTTTTCGTGTTTGTTATTTTGTTTTATTTTGCTAGTTGATTATTAGATGCTGCTTCAGTCAGCCAGAGAATCCCCCGCCGCCTCGCCCTCTCCTCCCTGTGCCCAGTAGCGGTTTTAGATACGGGCGACACGGGCGGTTGCCCGGGGCGGCATCGTGATGGGGGGCGGCATCACGGGCATCGGCAAAAAAAGAAAAAAAACGCTCGTACTCATGCTGCCCCTACGGCAGCCAGCGCATATTGGGAATGGCACAGGCATCGATCGGTTTTCTATCGCCCATTTGCTGGGAGTAAGGCGCCCTCCGTTTGCGAGGTGCACCTGCTGCTATGCACAGGGAGGAGAGGGCGAGGCGGCGGGGATTCTCTGGCTGACTGAAGCAGCATCTAATAATCAACTAGCAAAATAAAACAAAATAACAAACACGAAAACACCAGACATCATGATACAGACTTATAATTTGCACCGATGTTTTTTCAAAATTCTATATACACGAAAAGTGAGCGCGAGAGCCCGGTGCGCCTGCTCGCTGCTGAAGTCAAAGTAAACTTTATTGTCATCTCCGCTACATACAGTCCAGAGAGACGAGACGACGGGCTCCAGTTACAGCAGTGCAAGTAAACAAACAATAAATATAAGAAGAGTAAGAAAATAAATATATACTTTAGGACTCGGGGTAAAGGGATCAATGACAATTCAAAATTTACAGTTTGATGATTTAAAGTCTCACACACAACCAGTCGAAAGGGAGGGGGTCCGGCTGCTTCCAAATCGAGCACATTTCATTCTAATGTTGTAAATCCAAGCCCATTATGTATTCATGATTTGAATCCTGGTTGTGTGAAATCCCAGAAATACACCTTAGACAAAGTGAATCTGTGAACTAAGGTGTAGGTCTGTTAGGTTATGTTGTGGTGATCCTTGGGTTGAGGGATGGTGTTCATACTGGAGTGCAAAATTAAAACCAATGAAGATGGACAAGAAAAGTTCAAAGCCATCAGGTGCTCAGTTTAGAAAAAATAGAAAAGAAGAGGAGGAGAAACAAGCAAAAGATACAGGTAAGCAGATGTGTCATTGGATAATGGCAGGTCATCCTGAAACAATCAGAATCAGAATACTTTATTAATACTTTATTTATAGGAAATAATGTGGGTTACAGTTGCTCCAAGAAGAAATTGTAAAGATAGCAACACTAACAGATTAAACTCCAAACAATACATTGTGTTACAGATTTTAATATTAATTAGTCATTGTCAGTTGTTGATTTGTCCTGTTCTCATTGTATGAAGAATTATGATGGCTGTTTGGTAGCCGTTTGCATACTATGCATACTCTCTCTCTCTTCATATGTTAATGTACGATCCTTAATATATGTTTGTGTGTGTGTGTGTGTGTGTGTGGGGGGCGCCAGAGGGAGTGTTCGCCCAGGGCGCCAAACAGGCTAGGACCGCCACTGCCTGTGCCGCAAGCAGCAGGTGCACCTCGCAAACGGAGGGCGCCCTTACTCCCAGCAAATGGGCGATAGAAAACCGATCGATGCCTGTGCCATTCCCAATATGCGCTGGCTGCCGTAGGGGCAGCATGAGTACGAGCGTTTTTTTTCTTTTTTTGCCGATGCCCGTGATGCCGCCCCCCATCACGATGCCGCCCCGGGCAACCGCCCGTGTCGCCCGTATCTAAAACCGCTACTGATAGCTAACACTATCTTCAGGATCAGCCTACACAGAGACAACAACATAATGACTGCTCGGTTGATTCCACACTTCAGAGAGGAAGCAGTACATAACTCTTTGCTATTACAGAGAGCTGAATGGTTGTGAGAGCAGACTGAGTCAGTATAAGGTCATTTTTCTGATTCTTTCTTCCCTTTTTTAGAAAATTGGAAGTTCACATGTGCTTAGTTTATCCCAGATTTGGGGTATTCTTGTGTTAGAGCACAAGAATGCCCCATACAACAAGCCTTTAACAATCATAGCCTATAACAGGCTCATAATTAAAAAAAAACTTACAGTGATTTCCCTCGTCTGCAATCTGCTTTCTGAAAAAGAGAAACCCAGTTAGAGTCTTCAGGCTGCTTAGATGTTTTTCATAAAAGCTTCATCTTGTGGAGGCTTTTACCTTTAAATTTCTTCAACTGGATGAATATAACAACAACTACACTTATTAGGAGTGCTACTACACCCACTAACGCAGCAATCACCTTCCACCATTCTGAAGAAAAGGACAACATTTAAAAAAATATTGCTGCAGTTTTTTGTTCTGTTCTTTGTCTAAAAATAAAATAAATGACAAAAGTTTAGTTTTTTTTTGTCCAGGCAAAGAAATGTGAAATCATTTTCTTGTGAGTAAAAGAGGATCTTGTTGAGCAACAACATGATGTAAGCCTTAGATGTGACTTAGAACATTAACTTTTAATAGGAAATGTGTCAAAATACAACATTTGAATTTCTTAGAAGGACAGTAGGAGTTTCAATGAATGAATGATTATTCTATATGGAAATTACTTGGATTCCAAATTGTGACGAAGAGCCCAATGACAACATTAACTTACCTAGAGAGTCATCACTACACAGGAGTACAGGAACTGCAATATTTTTAAGATTAAAAAAAAGAGAAACGAATCAAAAAACCACCATATTCTCACCTGTTTTCATACCAGGAAGTTGAATCCTGAAGGTAAACTCCTTTATATTGTCATCATCATCATTTTTCACTTGGCACTTGAATAAATCATAATTCTTTGATGTGTAAACATTATGAGAAGGTGTAAAGGTCACACTGGCTGAGCAGGCAGACTGTGACGTCTGCAAGCCTTTGTTATTTTTATCAATGGGTTTATCTTCATACAGCCACTTGACTGTGTATGGGCATTGTTCATACAAAACAGGTCAAGGTCACCATGTTGCCTTCTTTACGTTCGCTCACTGATGGAAAAGGAAAAGTAACTATGATTTTTACAGTAATATGATGTTGAACTGAGCCGTTTTGAGCCCATAGTATTATGATGGAAATACTCACTGTTAACAGGAAAGAGTCTGTTTATAAAATCTGGACCTTCTTGTTTTCCTGATTTGTCGAACATTCTGCAGGTGTAATCGCCAACATCCTCAGCTGTGACATTTATCACCAGCGAACAGTTTACAGTCACACTTAGTCTGGGTGATTTATTCTTAGCATTTGCATGCATCTTCCCATTTTCAAATAGTGTCACTGCTCTTGGCTTTCTAGATGTAGTGAAGAGCCAGGCACTGCTGTTACATTTATCCTGATCATCTTTCACATTTCCACAAGACAAAGTGACTTTATCTCCAACTCTAACAGGAACATCAGAGCCCTGAACTTCTGTTGCTGGTAAAATGAGAAACAAATGCAAAAATGAGATATTAGAATACAGTTATAATAACTTTAGATACATCAGTTTTTAAATAGTCCTTCTCATTTTCACAAAGACATTATGTGAGGGGGGGCTGAATGATTAAATTGAATGGTACTTATACTATATGGCATCTTTTTAATTTGATCTTTTTCACTTAATTAAACTGAAAGTGGTTTCTCCCATACATCTCTTTCAACCAAGTAAAAGTTTGAAATTTTACTTGTAAAATTTTACTTGTAAGTACATGTATTCTTACCTAATAATTGATGTATAAGTATCATTAGAGAAAAAAACATTTGAATCCCTCTCAATTCCACCATCGTGCCTCTTGGCTTTTCTTCTTCTTTGTCACACTGGCTCTAAAATAGTCCCTTCTATAAAGATATGTACCAATTATTTCCGATGACATCACTTCCTCAAAGTGACCTATATGTTAAGTCTACGTAATTCTTACTAAAAAAAAAAAAGAAAAAAGAGGCCATTTGTTTTCTCTCTGAAAATGTATATTCCATTATTGATCAACAATACACTTAATAAAAAAACTTAACTTTTGCAATTAGAAGCAACATAAAGATGTAAGAGGAAATTCATGTGCAGTCTCAGTAAGACAACATTATGTGCTGCACAGACGTGACAGTGATATGTTTGAATGTCATCAGTACAAAGGATTACACAACAGCATCACTGGTCAGTGATTGATAACTCTTAAGTATCCTGTACCTATCAGTAGTAATTATAGGATTCTTTGTGTTTCAAGGAAAAAACACAAACAAACACAAAAATCAGGATAAATCTGTTGTGAGCACCTCACACACAAAATTCTCACCTGTTTTAATACCAGGAAGTTGATTCCTGAAGGCAAACTGCACATCTTCACCATTTGTCACTTCTATGTGGAAACATTACAAGAAGTTGAAAAGGCCACAGTGGAAAGAGGATGACTGTGATGTCTTCAAGCCTTTATTACTTCCTGAAAGTGACCGTTATGTTCTGTTTGCGTCATTTTGACCAAAAAAGAGGACACCTGTGTTCTCTCTAAAATTCTACATTCATGTGTGTGTTTCTTGATATTTTAATGGAAAATCAATAATAATACATTCTCTAGCTCATCATCCAGCACAGTTACTGTGCACCCTATAGATTAAACTATTTTCTGATAGGAATCATAAAATACATGGTACGACCCAATGTTAAATTGTTTTTTTTTAATTAATTTTGAACAGCTCTTGAATATCCAAATTGAACTCAGGCTTCTGCAGTAATTATGATAATCACCATATGGAAAATAAAACTAAATAAAAATGTGCTTCTTAATGTGTTATTAAATCAAGCCAGTAATCTTCTACAAAGTCAGAGTAGCTGAAAAAAGACCCTTACATAATCATCAATAATCAGCTATTGTTTTTTAATGTCATTAAATTCCTGAAATGGATACACATATACGGCATGTGATGTTGTAGAAGGTGTTGATTGGTCAAGTCTGAGAAACACACAAGTTTCAAACTCCATTAGGATATCTGACATTTTCACTGTTCATACATCCAGCGTCATCATCATTACACACCTATAGTAAGAAATATATCAGAAACATATAGTGCATTTCAAACTTTCTAATAGTAACATTACTCCACATAGTTCAAACTATATTAAGACTCAACGTTACCTTCCATACCAACATGCAGTTGTGGTAATGACATATTTGACACCCTAAAAAAGAAAGATCAAAGAGACGTGTGAGGATTGCATCTTCAGATAAATATTTATTACAGTTCTTCTATTTCTTACAGTGTGATGTTACCATGTTACTCAGACAAAACAAATGTAAATTTGGTCTTTTTTTTTTGGCTTTCAGCTACACATGTATATAGAGTAGTGACTGCATTGTTTATGGTGTTTATAGTTATCCCGCTGACAAATCTGCCTGTCATATTACCCCAGGTGGACTCAGGTTGCTCCTTCCTCAGCCAGGCAGCTTATTCTTTCATTCTCTTCTTTTGCTCATTCTCTGTCTTTCTCTCTCCTCTCACTGAGAGAACATGGCTGGCACTGTGGCATCAAGCACCCTCAGCTGCAGACACACCTGCTTCTCCTGTGCT
Source organism: Oreochromis aureus (assembly GCF_013358895.1). Classification (NCBI taxonomy): domain Eukaryota; kingdom Metazoa; phylum Chordata; class Actinopteri; order Cichliformes; family Cichlidae; genus Oreochromis; species Oreochromis aureus. Next base: position 22,112,582 of record NC_052956.1, on the reverse strand, counting down.
CATCTACCTTTCATTGTCCTGCAATGATTTGCTTTTGCATTGGTGCAGTTCTTATACAGTCAAGAAAGTAAAACATGTCAATTCCACTGTAGTTACAAAAATGCTTTTGTCATCAAGCATGTTATAGAGTGATTTCGCATTCCTTTTCTGTTTTTTAAGCACTCATGAATTTAAAAAGAGTCTGTAGCTTCTATTCTAGCTACAATAGTAACTTCTGTCAACAACATAATCATACACAAAAATCATCTGGCATGTAAGACCTTGTAACACCAGTGTCACTTCATTGATATACCCTCAGTTTATTAAATAGAAACTTTTACACATTCTCTTAGAAACTCACACTAAATCTTAGAATGTCTTGGCTTTTAATCTTAATCCTATTTTCCTCCTAATCCTATTATCCTCTAGTATGGTCTGGGTCAGTCGCGGTCCTAGCCTGTTTGGCGCCCTGGGCGAACACTCCCTCTATAAATTTTAAATTGTTATTGATCCCTTTACCCCGAGTCCTAAAGTGTATATTTATTTTCTTACTCTACTATATTTATTGTTCGTTTATTTGCACTGCTGTAACTGGAGCCTCGTCGTCTCGTCTCTCTATATACTGTACTGTATGACAATAAAGTTTACTTTGACTTCAGCAGCGCGCAGGCGTACCGAGGGCTCTCGCGCTCAGTTTTCGTGTATAGAATTTCGAAAAAACATCGGTGCAAATTATAAGTCTGTATCATAATGTCCGGTGTTTTCGTGTTTGTTGTTTTGTTTTTATTTTGTTTTATTTTGTGAGTTGGTTATTAGATGCTGCTCCAGCCAGCCAGAGAATCCCCCGCCGCCCCGCCCTCTGCTCCCTGTGCCGCAAGCAGCAGGCGCACCTCGCAAACGGAGGGCGCCCTTACTCCCAGCAAATGGGCGATAGAAAACCGATTGGTGCCTATGACATTCCCAATATGCGCTGGCTGCCGTCGGGGCAGCATGAGTACGAGCATTTTTTTTTTTTTTTTTTTTTGCCGATGCCGTGATGCCGCCCCCCATCACGATGCCGCCCCGTGTCGCCCGTATCTAAAACCGCTACTGGTCTGGGTCACTTTTCCTCATATACGTTTCTATGTTGTTGAATGAGTTAAAAGGGTAAAAGGAGCAGGGCGCAGAATTTGGTGGCATCTGCTGGTGAAGTTGCTTTACAACAGATTCACTCCCCACCAATGTTCCCTCTAAGCTGCGCACGTGCGCAATTGCGCACTGTTGGCACGGTCTCTGCGCAGAGAAAATCTGCGTTGCGCACACAAAAAAAATTCTAACCTGAATTGAAATTAAAGTAAATATGTGCCAGCACCGGTGTTTTAGCTAGCAAAGCGTCGTGGCCGATGTGGAGTGAAGCCATGTTAATGACAACGTGTACAACCATTGGAGATGTGAGCAGGACAGACGAACAATTGACGGAAAAAGTGTGGACTTTATACCAGTTTTTAAATCGCATTGATAGGCCACATAAAACAGAGTTATGATTAAAGAAAAATGCAATGTTTGGTCTTCTTCCTGAATACTATTGTTGTTCATATTTACTGCGGGAAGAAACGGTAAAAACAGGGTTTTATAAGGAAAACGCTCGAACGCACTCTCCGCCTGTGAGCAAAGACGAAACCGAAACACGCCACCCTTTCCCATTGGTCGAAAAATGTACCATGTCGACCAATCAAAACACGGCATTTAGTTGTTAAGAAACGGGAGGAAGTTTTAGGAGTGACGATGGTGTTTTGAGACGTGAGAGATTTGCAACGTTTAGCGCAAATCTTGTGTAGTTAGTGTGTAGTGTAGTCAATAGTTTTCTTGTGTGTGTCAGAACAATGAGGCGGCTGCTGAATGTTACAGGTGTTACAGGAGTGATACATCTCCTGTTGTCAGGCCTGCAGGTATCAGGCTGTTGTTCTCCTTTATCTCATAGTGGAAAGAAATTATTTTTTGGAGTGGCATCAGATTTGATGCAGAACACCTGATTGTTCTGTAAATATTTTGAAATGTTTGTTTAAAAAACCCGCCTTGGCTGCATTTTTAGGTAAAGAACTGCAAAAAACTTTGTTGTCAGAGTTTTTTGTTTTTTTTTTTTAAAAAAAGAAAGAAAGTTGTGTTTTCAAAATTGGAGTTCAAGTTATTTTTACTTCCAATAGTGTTAACATACTACACAGGTCATGAACAAGATTGTTTTTTTTTAATTTTCATTGTAAGTGGGCTAAAGCAGTTAATTAAAAGTAGTCTAACAGAAATGTAAATGCTGTAATTTTATTATTTTAATAAACATGTAACTTGGATGGATTACACGCTGGCGTGACCACAGTGCACACGTCTGATGTCGCTCACAGTGGTCCACGAGATCGCTCAGGGAGTTTGTGTGTTCGTTCAGACACATGAAAAATTACTACGCTGCCCTTGAGAAAGGTGACAGCAATGACCAGGCCAGGCTGTTGGTGTCAAAAAAGATCCACAGGGCTTCATTGAAATAGTAAGAACATTTTAGAGTGCTTTAAAACTCTGAAGAAGAAAAAAAAACACCAGCATGTATAAGTGTTTGAAGTTTCATACTGTAGGCCTTCTGAAGGCCTACAGTATGAAGAAACCCTGAAAAATGTCTCAAGCTTTTTATTACTTGTCTAAACCTTAAGTGTATGAACCTGTATTTTTTCATTTCAAATTTTGGTCATAATCATTTGTGCTAACATCTGCAGTTTGATGGACCCCAATAGCATTCCTTTTTTCTTTCTTCTTTTTGTGTTTTCCTTCAAAACAAACAAACAAAAAACAACCAACACAGAGGGGAACAAGGACAGTGGTTACAACAACTAATACAGAAAAACTGATTTTTATAAAAGCTTGTAGGATTCTAAATAGGACTGTATCGAGAGTTAGGTGAAAAAATGAATCTATGTTTAAGAAGTTCTAATATTTGTACAATATACGGCACACTTACGTTGGTCAGACTTCATCGAGACGTCAAGCCTGGACATTTTCATAGTTCACTGCTCCATCATGATTTTCATTAAGCACCTGTGAAATAAATCATGATGACACACTCAAATCACCTGAGATCTTCACATTTTCTAGTAACAATATCAATATAAATTCTCTGCTCTTTGGGCATCTATTGGTCTTTATAAAGCATAAGTAAAAATGACATCGTGCTCATCTGGTGCACACTTCCATCCAAAGCAAACATGTGCAATTGAACTCAAATGAACATGAACATTGAAGCATTTTAAAAGTTTAGCATGAACACAATGGAAATTAATTATCTGTAGTCTTAGCACGAGAGGACTGATGAGCACATACGATACACATTCCTGGAAGGAAATCAGTTTATGGACTTAAACTACACTTAGCTTTTGACTGAGTCACATATGAATCCATAATTCAAATTAAAGTTAAAGGAAAACAGGACTCTGTCCAGCTTTTCAAGTGAATATGATGATGAATATTCAACTCATTTGGCATTATTTCTTACAGCTTTTTAAACTAGACCAACAAGGCCTGTATCAAACATCACAGGATGAAAACCCTGTTTGTATTGGAACTGGAATTTATTATTTGATTCATTTATCCTTATATGCGCTTTGTTCGTATTTCTCATAAGTTAGATTTCATCCTGATAGTAGCTGGCTCTAAAATTTGTGTATTAGTAAAGTCTAATATACAAATGTGTTTTTCAAAGTGTTTTAACTCCGTTTAATAGACTCACCGTGTTTTCATTTGTTTCTTCTTTTTTACCTAAAAAGACAAGAAAGATTCGAGATCAGCTTCAAAAAACAGAATCTTGATATGTCTAACCTTCTGGTTTAGATGTGAATACTCTCACCAGCTCTTGTCCAAGTATTAACAACCACAGCGACTGTTATGAGTGCTGCCAAACCCACAGCCACAATGATGAGCCTGGACAAGACTGGGAAGAGAAAAAATACAATTTACAAGTTGTTTCTTGTTCTTTTTAATATGGATGACTTCAGAAAGAGGGAATACATGTCCTCAGTTATTAATGGGTGCCTGCTCAATTAAAATAAATAAATAATAATAAATCAATCTGATTTATAATAAATCAGATTGTTCTTTTGCTTTTCTTTGACATGTGATTGAAAACCAATTCTCCGATGTGTAAATACAAGGTCATGTTAGAAATTTGACAGCGCAACTTTTATATCATTTCTTTGTTATTTTGAATGTAATCATATGTTCATTTGTTAATTAGAGTGTCTCACCTGTGATGATGTGAAAACTTTACTGCAACTGTCAACATACATAAATATTGATTTGTTGTAATAAGCTAATGTAATTTTATTTGGGGGTGGAGTTGGTGGGTGGTGGAGTGTTTTTGCATCAACAACATAATGTAAGTCTAAGGTTATGTTCACTAATTTCACTACTAATGCCATTAACATCAATTGTGCACCTGAATAAATAGTTACACGTGGCTCCCTTTAGCTGAAAGCTCACAATAATAAGTTTTAAACAATTAAATATATAATTAAATATATAATTATGGGGAAACTGGTAAAAAACTGTTTGCATTTAGATATGGCATGAATGTGTTCTTTCAGCAGGTTCAGGTAAAGGTCATGGATTCAGGTTATAATCTCAGGTGTGATTATAGTTAAAATAATAACCACTTCTGGACTAGTGTCGCCACCACCGCTGGAAGTGTGGGCGGCCTCAGGAAGAGATACGCCCTGTCGGGGGTGGGGACGCCAGTTGGGGGGAGTAGGTTCGGCCGGATGGCTCCCTGGCCTCAATCCAGCGACAGGGGTGTGTGGTAAGACGTGGTCGGTGGTGCCGCGCGGACGCACCTGCACGGCATCCGCAATCACGCCCGCCTGTTAAAACACGGGGACTCAGGGGTTGGTGGAGGATTGTGTTGTGGTGTGATGTGTGGCTGGCAGCTTGTGAGCTGATAAAAATGGCTCATAATTACAACCTGTGGTCCCGCCATGCAGGGGCGGATCTAGAAGGGTGGCATGGGGTGGCAAGTGCCACCCTAAAATGATCCCTTGCCACCCCAAGTGCCACCCCAGTTTTGCATATGACAGTGTTGTTTATTAAAATAAGATAGCATTAACAGTTTGAGCGTAGTTACAGTCAACAGTGAATATAAATGCTAAAACTGAATATATTGCATAGTGTCCCCCCCTCCACCGTTAACAAATGGTTCAGCCCATAGCAGGACCGGCTTTTTTCTTGTTTTCAGTAGCAAGCCATGCTTATGATTGTGCCAGAGCACATTTTGAACAACACCATTGGAATTTCGGATTTTACACATTTGGTTGGATGTTACATTCTGGAAATGGAAGGAAGGTGAGTGTTATTAACCCTGTGGGGTCCACAGACATGCTGCACCTCCAAATCACATGACTGTTTTAAGCTGACATAGCAACAAGCTGCAGCCACGCTGAGTCTCTATTTCAACCCACACTGAAAGTTCTGACTTCAAAGTTTTTAAATTTTAATTACAGGCCAGTAAATCCAGAGTTATGATCATATATATAAGCCACGCTTTTTTCTAAATACTGTCGTCACGTTTTTGTGTGTGTGTGTGTTTTAAGCGTTTTCTAAGGACAGCGCGAAAACAGTAAAGAAAGAAAAAAAGCCACCTCTTTTCCTATCGGTGGAAAAATGTACCATGTCGACCAATTAAAAAAAAAAAGTCAACACGTGGGATTTGGATGTTTAGGAAGAGGGGAGAGTTTTTAGAGTGACGGTAACGGCAGCGAGACAGAGCGAGCGTGAGAATGAGAGAGAGAGTTTTTAGATGTGGGAGATTTGTGACGTTTAGTGTGGAGTGTATACTTAGTGTGTTGTGTTGTCTTGTGTAGTTGTTCTGTTGTGTAGTCGTTTTGTTTTGTGTGTCAGTGAGGGCACTAATGAATGTCACTAAGGCACATTTGCAGTGTAAACACTGTCACTAAGTAGAAAACCAGCGGAGTGATACACCTGTTGTCAGGCCTGCAGGTTTCTCCCTGTGCTGTTCTCCTCTGTCTTTTGGTGGACAAACTTTTTTTACTGGCACACATCATTTGTGGGGCATCTTATTGCGAAACCTGATTGTTCTCTCATTTTAGTTTTAGTAATATTTTTAAATGGTTGTACAAAATGAAAAAAGGTGTATTGGCTGCATTTTTAGATAAATAGTTGTATATGTTTACAAAAGTACAATTTATATTTGCATTTCAAGTTATAAAAATTTACTCAACATGTCTGTGGGGTTTTTTTACAGTAAAAAATACTACTAGGATTTTAAGTTCTTTGTGTGATTTCAGATCAGTAATACTAATGCAGTATGTCAGTGAAAAAAACAACTAAATTCAGTTGAGCTGAAAATAATGATACCAAACAAGGCAAGGGGGAAAAAAATCAAATGAAACAATTTGAGGGTGAACTACAAACGTAAACTCAAAAGGAGTCAAAAATGGCCAGTTGTATTTCAGACCTCAGTGGGTTAATCCAACAAATCATGAAAAATTAGGTTTAAATGTTTGTTCATGACAGTGCAGATTTCTGACATTTTGTGTAATTTAAGCTGTAACAACGTGATTGTTTTCTAACAAAAAACAGTGTGAAACTTAAGTTAGACTTGTGTTTGTAAATGAACTGCCCCATGTTGTGTAGCTTTCTGGATTTTATACTTATTGGGCTACATATTTATTTATTATACAGGCTATACAGTACATAAATATCAAAACTCACATGTTTTATGTAACTAAAGTGTGTAATTATGTGGGCTAGAGACAATAATTAAGTTATAGACTATATTTATATGAAAAACGTGTATGCTTACTGCATTTGAATCATTTTAACCATATGTAGCCACCTACATATGTGTTTGGGGAAAAAAAAAAAGGCTTTGATTTTGCCACCCCATTTGATTTCTTTGCCACCCTCATGCCACCCTAAGGAAATTTCTCTAGATCCGCCCCTGCCGCCATGCCTTATTCACGTCACAACATACAAAAAATATTTGGTTTCAAGATGATGCTATGCTATCTCATTTATGTAGAGATGAATACATGATGTTATACGCTCTAAGTAGATGGAAAAAAGACATTTAAAACACATTTACAAAAGCAGTTCACAGTATATTCGATAAAAGCGTAGCCTTAAGATAAACTATTATATGAAGTTCTTATTCCTAAAAGAATGTGACACCACATTATCTCAGTTATGTAGAGATAAATACATGAAGTTACTACAGTGGGCTCTGTGTAAATGATAGAAAAAATGTTACATTTAAAACACAATTACAAAAGCAGTTCACAGCATATTTGATAAAAGTGTAACATAAACTATTCATATTCTCACCAGTTTGGTCAGTTTGGTCACTTAAAGGATGATTCCTGAAGGGGAACTCTTGCATTGCTTTACCCTTTCTCACTTGGCATTTGAATACCTCATAATTCTCTGATGTGTAAACATTATGAGAAGTTGTAAAGGTCACACTGGCTGAACAGGTGGACTGTGATGTTTCAAAGTCTTTGGCATTGTTATCAATCTCTTCATCCTTATAGAGCCACTTCACTGTGTATTGGCATTCACCGTATTTCAGCACAGAGCAGCTCAGTGTCACTGTGTTGTTGTCCTTATGTGCAGTCACTGGTTAAAACAGACGAGAGTAAAACTACAGTTTGAACTTCATTGAATTTATGTTGTTCTGAGGGGAAACTTGAGCTGAAAACATTGTGATGGAAATACTTACTGTTAACAAGATAGAGGAAAGCTGGAATATCTCGATCTTGTATTTTTTCTGATTTGCTGAACTTTCTGCAGGTGTACTGACCAACATCCTCAGCTGAGACGTTCCTTATCACCAAAGAACAGTTTGCTGTCACACTCAGTCTGTGTGATTTAGTTTTGGTATTTTTGTGAATGTCTCCATGTTCAAACACTGTTATTGCTGTTGTGTTACTAGAACTAGAGAAGAGCCAGGTAGCTGCATTACATTTATCCTGATCATCTGTCACATTTCCACAAGACAAAGTGACTTCATCTCCAACTCTGACAACAACATCACAGTGTTCAGTTACTGCTGCTGTTGAGAAGAAATTAAACACTTATCCAAGATTTTAAAATAGCACATTAAAAAAAATAGAAACAACATACTTTGCTGCACTTAAATGATCATTGATCATATTACATCATTAACAGTAATAATAAAATACATTCCTGAAATCTCATTTATATCTGTATATGCATTCTTACCTGTTAACTGAAGCATTAGTGTCATAACTGAAAACATTTGAATCCATATGAAGTCAAACATCGTCTCCTCAGCCTTTCTGCTTCTTGTATTTCACAGTAATAACTGTCACTGTGTCTAAAATAGTGCTTCTTGTAGAGAGTTTCAGAGATGATTTCCTGTGATGTCATTTACTTCAAATCAATTTGAGGTTTTGTTTCTAAAACTGAGATGTCAGAGGTAATACGCGGCTCACAAAGATGCTGTAACAATCCAGTATGACTACAGGAGAGACGAGTGATTGTGAGACAATAATTATTTAAAGAAAAATTTATTTTAACAATTTAAATCAGACTTTAAAGCAACACAGGGCTGTGATAGGAAAACTTTTTTAAGACTCAATAAGCACACTGTGTGCAGTCCCTTGGTGGAAGGTGGCAATGACATGTTTGATGCCATAAACAGGAACAGGAACATGTCAGGATTGTACTTTAAGATAAAGATTTCCCATAATGCAGCTCTACATTGCTTTATATAATGTCTTTTACAGAGAAAGAAAAAAAAAGTTGAACTGTTAAACTATATTCTATTGTTCTATTAACACACTTAAAATGACTTTGTGATCTGTTGCTGTGGACGGTTCAGTTAGACTCTATCAGAACATCTGACATTTTTAAAGTTCACTGCACTGTCATCTTCATCGTTAAACACATGTCAACAAAATAAATAAATAAAACTTTTTAAATAAAAAAAGTCTGCTTTATAAAACATAAAACTGAAACCTGAATACTATAAAAAATAAAAGATAAAGTAAGCTGTATTTATAATGGGCAACTCTAACTATTAGTAACAAATTAATTTCTTAAACCCTGAAGCGAACGAAAAAAGAAAAAAAAAGAATTTCAGAAGATCACTCTTTGAAGCTGTTCATGGTTCTGTTTTTCCACTGAAGACAGTCTTTAAGTTTAAGAGACAGTGGAGTCATCTTAAAGCTACCATTAAACAAATAAATACATTTAAAAAAAATTCAATTTTAAAGCTAACCTGAAGCATTGATGTCATTAATGAAAATATTTCGATCCCCCTCAGTTGAAACATTATGAATTTATTTCTTTTTTTGTCACAGTCTCTAAAATACTCCTTGTAGAGTGATAAAGTGTTGTGTTCCTGTGAGTAGCGTGATGTGACAACAAAAACAGACATGTCAAGGACACAATGTCTCATAGCATGCACAAGCAAAAGTGACGTGTTTGATACCTTAAAAAAAGAATAAGAGAAAAGGTGTGAAGATGTTTATAGAGATAATTGCTTCCAGTAACGCACTTCTTCATTCCTTTATATAGCATGCATTAGAAAACAGGATGAAGTGTTAAAGTGAAGTAAAGAGTCAAACTCCTCTCCCGCTTGTCTGATTAACATGCACCAAGCAGATGGTAATCTGATCTGGTATTGCATTTGTTCCAAATATAATGTATTGCTTTATGCATATAGCATGCATGTCTGCATGTTGGCTTTAGTCATATTAGAATGCTTTTAATGGATAATAAAATATCTTTCTTTTTCAATAAAATGCAAAACACAGGTTAGTACACAAAAGGGTCACAAAACAAAACAAATTAAACTTTTTTTCTTTTTAATTCACAGACATTGTGTACAAATGTAAAATGCATAAAATGCATTTTGAATTAAAAAGATTACAGGAATATGAAAATATTCTAAGCTTCTGTACTGAAATATAACCTAATGAAAACTTTCTTCTTTTGCACACAGTAATACAACCCAAAACCAAACAAAAACAAGCACACAGAAAACGAATCATTTATAAATGAAAAATGATCGTAATAATATAAGCTATATCTATACTGTAAGATATTTTTCTCATTTCCTTCATTACTTGATCTTAGCATAGAGATCACTGGGGTCTCCCACAGAAGAAGAGGAGGGAGCCTTCACGATGCTGTAGGTCACTGTCTCATCTTCTTCATTATCATTTCTACCCAGAACCTAGAAATCAGTAGAAATAAAAATGGCAGAAAATAACTGAATGAAATGCAGCTGTTTAATATCTAATAAAAATAACACAATGTTAAATAATGGAACCTGTAAGGAGTAAATATTTAAACAAGACATTCTTCAGGTGAAATAAAGACACTCAAGACAGTTTAGATGGTAACAACGTGCGCACGCTGGGTGAGCGCTGCTGTCTCAGGCTCACAACCAGCGTATGTGGCAGTTCTTTATTTATAGCGTTTCAGAGTATGTGTGTGTGTGAAGTTTATGATCTCAGAGTGTGTGTGTGTGATTCTGAAGAATGGGCCCTCTTTGTATTTGGGAGTGTATAGATAAGAACGTCCTGCTCTCCCCTTCCTGGGAGTGAAACGGCTCGTAGAGAACCAGGTACAGAGGAGATGTCCTGGGTAAATCATATCTGAGAACACTATGCTTTTGTCTTTACTTCAGCTTCACTTCTAGTGAAGCAGTAAAATACGATTAAATGGAAAGAATAAATGGGTAAACAACTATTAACACTAAAATTAAAGATAAACTTTCAATAACGTACAAATGGCAGTGGGAATAATACTTGAAACATTTGAAAATCTCTTAACATATCCCTCCTGTTGTTAATTTGTTTTACACATTTTAACTTTTATCAGCATACAGTCTCTTGACAGTGCATTTTAACTGTTGCTTCATTATTAACAGGAGTGTCTTTTTTCTTTTAGTTACAGGTTGTTTCTTCATCTTCGTCGTCGGTGTTTGAGTCAGTGTCGGCGTGCTCCAGCAGTGTCATAATTTCTTTTTTGGCCGACAGGGTCCGGTGTAATAGCTGTGGCTATCAGTCTGTTGATCATGGATCTTATGCAGGGAATACAACAACAGCCACATAGGGTCAATATGGCTGCAAAAACAGCTATTGACACTAGGATTGATGACACTAGGCTGCGGTACTTTCCAAACACGTCCATCCAGCTGTCCCACATGGAAGTGTCCACTCCAGAATGTTCTTTCATTCTCTCATTCAGGGTCTTCAGTCTTTCCAGGGCTCTGGTCAGACTGCCGTCAGCTGCAGTGTTGTTAGGTATGAAGGTGCAGCATTGTTCTCCACTTCTTTGTTTCTCGTTGCTGCCGCGCGTTCTTCTGGGCATAGGCTGCAGCTTAAAAATGGTTCCCCTTTCAGGACACGTCACATTTGGAGCCTGCCGGTAAATCCTCGGGCAGTGTGGGTCACATGGGTTGCTGGTGCAGGCCGTGTTCATGCCTACCAGGGCCAGTGATAAGAATACTGTGAACACGAGCATGGAACACATCGTTGTGACAGTGGTCAGTTGGCATCCTCTTGTCCAGCATCGACGTCGTCTGTGCGGTTTCTCACCCTCAGGGGCATCCTGGTTTGCATTTAGTATTTCCATCTCCATCATGTCTCCCTCTGTGAGCGTTTCTCCTCTTCTCGACCGTGGACACACCCTTGGCCTCCAATGAGTAGACACCCAGCAAGAGGAGCGAGTGTCTCAGTGTTGCCACTGATAGCCCTTCTCCCCACCGAGTGAACACCAGAGGTTAGAGCGGTCTGCAGTCTAGACTTTACTGCTCACTTTTCTATTCGGGAGATTGTGGTTCTTGGATTGGTTCAACCCTTTTTCAACCTGCAAGAAACTGGAAGAGAATCACTCGGCAGTTGATTGTTCAAAACTATTTCTCTGTTTTCCAGCAACTTTGTCATCCACTCTGCTAGAGTTGTTTCTCTTATTGACTTGTTTGAAATTTAATGTATAGAAGTGTCTTTAACTAGTGTTTTTAACTAATTAGACTCCCTCCTGTTGACGCATGAACAACTTCATGTGTCACAAGAGCTACTGTTTTTGTATAAAGACTTCGGTTGTAACGGTTTCCCATCACATATGATCAGATCATCCTGTAGAATTGCTCCGCACCTCAACCATTTCTTTTCGCTCTAGTAATGGCACAAATGTGTGGTTCATTTCTCAAGATATCCAGTGGAATTTGCATAGAGGTGTTGTCACCATAAGTGCGTCTACTGTTTGTACTGCTACTGATTTTGCTGCTTGGTCTGCAAAATTGTCGCCTCTGTTATGCCATATTTCCAAAATGGCGTACTGCAGATCAAATTCATCATTGATAAGTCAAACCAACGAAAAAAACAAAACTAGAAGTCAAAAAAAAAAATTTTTCGTTAACAGAAATAAAAATAAAAACAAAAGTAAAACTATCTAAAACTGCAATGAGTGGTCACAAAATTAACTGATTTTGTAGCAAAAATGTGTTTAGTTTTAAAATCTTAAGTCAAAACTAAAGAAAAATAAAACTAATGAAAATTGCAAAACTATTAAAACAGAGTAAACATATTGGCTGTCTCTGTGTCTCTCTGTCTGTCTGCGTCTTGACACAGTCAGCTCCTTTGTATGGGCATGTAGTTCCTGTTACACGTTTTCCTGTTACAGACACATTTCCCGTTTCTCCAGAGTAATCGAACTCTTTGTTGAATTTAACTGTTTTCATCTAGTCTGCACTTCCACCTAAATGTAAGTAGAAAGGTTATATCCAAGTTACTGAATGCTATTTTTATAGATGCAGTAAGGAGAACAGAGCACATTCCACGGGAGCTTCACTCCCATCTCTGGTGGAGGCAGAAAAATAGGGAGCCAAGGTCATAACTCAGGCTCATTAAGAGTCAGAAAGAATGTGAATGCTTAGTCTTGTGGCTATCGCGCATTGCATATAGCTTCTTTTCTTTGTTTAGTAGCTTTCTGCCTTCACCTAAGGGTGTACCCTAAGTATGTGACTCAGGTCTCCATAATCGGAGTTTATTTAAAGATAAATAAGATGATCCATTCATTGCTCGCAGATCATGCACTAGACGTATGTTGCAGTATTTAGCTTTCTTCAACACTTAAACAAAATATCACTTCTTATCCATTACCATTCTCTCGTATCAAAAAACAAACAAACAAACAAAACAAACTAAGTTTAACTTTTCTGCTTTGTCACTTAAAACAAAGCATCGCTCTCAACCCAGCTCTCAGCTGGCTCCGAAATTATCATCATCAAGCATGAAGTTGCATGAAGAGAGCTGTTTCAGAAGTCACAGCATGGGGCACTTTGATGATTAAAGTGTGTCCTAAAACAATGTCAGCTGACCTTTACTGCCTCTGCTGCAGCTACACCGGCCTGCACACAACAGAGTCTAATTTGCAGAAGTAAAATGCAAGCAGACGTTGTTTTTCTCCAAATGCCTGTGTTAAAACAGCTTTCATGCAACCTGCACTTCCATCTACATGCAAGTAGAAAGGCTATTTCCAAGTTACTGAATGCTTCTTCTTCCTTTTTTCTCTGTAGATACAGCACTACATATTTTCTTAAGGCATTTTGGACAATTTCTATTTCGTTTTAAAATAATTCATATATCTCATACATGTTACATATGTCAAACTTCTAAGTTGGGAAAAACTTTGCATTGCTTACAGCTCGTAGCTCACAGCTCTAAAACTAGGCATCAGTAAATCATGTGCCTAATCATTTCGTGTCACTGTGATCCTCAAGTATGATCACAGATTTGTTTTTCAAACCAACAAAACAAACAAACAAAAACAAGTTGCTGATGGCATGAACGCTTTACACACGAGTTGGGACACAAAAAGAAAAAGAAACTGCTGTCAGAAACAAAGCAGAAGTGTGAGAGAAAAAACTGAGATCACAGACTGCTGCATGTGTGAGCTTTTAATATCATGCAGCTTCTGCTCTGAAAAACAAAAGAAATTAATACAAAATAAAAAGTGTGTATCTTGCTCATTAGCTTGGTAGTATAGGTTTGCTCTTCATCTTAACAAAATCTCATCTAGGATGACAGGTTTACAAGCAGGTCAAGTGTCTCTATGCACTTAATTAGTTTACATATTTTCTTTATTTTCTTCATCTCATATGTCATTATACTGAATTTGAGCAAACCTCAAGCTTGATGCAGACTACTTTTAACAATTATCCACCTCACATCACAACTGACTGAGGTGCCTCTTCATATTTAATATTATTTCATTATTAATGTTATTATCTTTTTATATAACAGCAATAGTATATTACAATATTTTATTTGTGTCCACCAAGGGCTGAGGGTGAGCTGCAGTCTCACCCTTTCCCAAGCTGGAGACATTTTCCTTGGCTGAACAATGACACAGCCTTAATATGCCGTATGCATCTCTCTTTTTTTATTTGATATATTTTGTGTGAATTATCTGGTTTCACGCATTCCATTCATTCAGCTTGGTTGTCTTCCCAATATTATTTCATTGCTTTAATTTAAGTTAACCTTAATTTAACCTTTTGTTTATTCCACTTCATTCCTCTTTCCATGCTTTAAAATATTACAACTCTTGTGTATGTTTTGATTTCTTTTTAGCTTCCTTTTCAGTATTTATTTCTGCTTGGAGGGTTTCTTATAATTTAGTTAATGCATTTTCCCTCCCACGTGGGACATTTAGGTTTTCTTTAGGATTTCTCCATCTGTTTGCGCTTATTTGTCCTGCACTGGGGCATTTCTTTTCTAACCATAGTTCATCTGCAGTCAATTCAGGCTTTGCGGGTTTATTTCCCATTTTTTGGGCTTAGAGTTATCAATAATATTTTATTGTAAATTTCTTATAATTTTATTTTTATTTATTGTATTTGGAAACACCTTGTTTTGCTTTTATGTATTAATACTGCCAACATACACTCTGTGTGACCTTCGCTGATATTAGAGTCGGGGGAGGTTATTAAGGCAGCCTTCTACCCTGGTCTAGACCCAGGGCGGCCTTAATTTTATGCGTTGAAGCGCAACCTTTGACCCCTTCTCACCAGTACATCGGTCAACACAGGAAACAGTAAGAGTGGTGCAGAAACCTGTTGTTTCTATTCAAAAGGTCACTCACTCCTCAACAACACACAAACTTCACACGCGGTACTACAATCCTATTTTAATTGACACGTTCTGTATTTTCATTCACTCGTGAGAGTGAGATCCCTTTATTTTCATTCACTCGTGAGAGTGAGATCCCTTTATTTTCATTCACTCGTGAGAGTGAGATCCCTTTATTTTCATTCACTCGTAAGAGTGAGATCCTTTATTTTCATTCACTCGTGAGAGTGAGATCCCTTTATTTTCATTCACTCGTGAGAGTGAGATCCCTGACTTCCAACCTTTTAAACTGCGGAGTGACCCCACACAGGACCGTCAAACTCCGTCTTACAGGCGAGTCCTTTCACTCATAAGAGTGAGATCCTGACCTCCAGTCCTTAAAGGACGAGTCTTTTAAGAACCGTGTCAATCTAAAACCGATTTTAGCCGCAATGTGTTCTTGAGTGTTTATATTCACCTGCTTCGGATGAAAATGCCGGTCAGACAGAATCCTCCTCGCTCCCTGGGATCGTGGACCTCTTGCTAAAAAACGCTGGCCAACGGCGAATTCACGTAGTTGGTCTTTACTGTTTCACTAGAAACAGGCTGACAGACTTTGCAGCGTGGGTTCACGAATCCAGGAAACGACGAGGTCACTCTGTTGGCTCGAAGGACCAAATAAATGTAAGGAGTAAATATTTAAACAAGACATTCTTCAGGTGAAATAAAGACACTCAAGACAGTTTAGATGGTAACAACGTGCGCACGCTGGGTGAGCGCTGCTGTCTCAGGCTCACAACCAGCGTATGTGGCAGTTCTTTATTTATAGCGTTTCAGAGTATGTGTGTGTGTGTGAAGTTTATGATCTCAGAGTGTGTGTGTGTGATTCTGAAGAATGGGCCCCTCTTTGTATTTGGGAGTGTATAGATAAGAACGTCCTGCTCTCCCCTTCCTGGGAGTGAAACGGCTCGTAGAGAACCAGGTACAGAGGAGATGTCCTGGGTAAATCATATCTGAGAACACTATGCTTTTGTCTTTACTTCAGCTTCACTTCTAGTGAAGCAGTAAAATACGATTAAATGGAAAGAATAAATGGGTAAACAACTATTAACACTAAAATTAAAGATAAACTTTCAATAACGTACAAATGGCAGTGGGAATAATACTTGAAACATTTGAAAATCTCTTAACAGAACCCAAATTTAAAATGGAATAAAAGCACAGCAGTGATTCAGAATAAGTTCAGTTTGAGGACTTTTTGTTAAAAGTTGGTCGACTGTTTTTCAACTTTTTTTGGGATGGAATTTTACATGATAGTTTTTAGCACGTTGACACATTTTCGTCTCTTTTATGAGGCATTTGTATTATTAAGAGACATTTCCTTTTTAGACAAAAAGACAGCTTACCTGGGCTTTACTGGCAGTTTTCTTTGTGAAGCTGATGGTGGCATAGCTAACAGCAGTTTCAGGCTCAACCTACAGAGTGAAAACAACATACTGCTCAGTAACAATGTTAACTGTACATATACAGTTACGAATAACATGTAACTGTTGATCTCTAAAGTTTGTGTGAAGGAGACTGAGTAACTGCAGGGTTTCAGTTCACACATAAAATAAAATTAAAGAGTAAAAAGTGATTTGTTTTCACAATTTCATTTTGTCTGTTTCTCTTTAAGGTGTGGAGACACAGCAGAGGACAATATCAAAGTATTTAGTCTTTTAAGTGTTTCTGATCATTTCATTTTAAAACTTACTGTGTTTTTACTC
This sequence comes from Oreochromis aureus, assembly GCF_013358895.1. Lineage (NCBI taxonomy): Eukaryota > Metazoa > Chordata > Actinopteri > Cichliformes > Cichlidae > Oreochromis > Oreochromis aureus. The sequence goes on along the minus strand of NC_052956.1, from coordinate 22,095,724 downwards.
ATCTGTGGATTGTTTTCTGAAAAAGACAAAAAAAAAATCCAGTTTTTTAGAAGGGGAATCTCAGGTTTCTCCAGACTCGTGTTATAAGTTTGACCTTTTAAAGTTCTCACCTTTAGTTCTCTTCCATCTGATGAACGTTACAACAATGATGAAGAGTGCTGCTACACCCAAGCCCACAAGAATAAACTTCCACCATCCTGGAGAAAACAAAAACTTAATAACATTTCTGTCTGTAGCTTTCTTTTATGTTAAAAGTCCAGCAGGTAAAAGAAAATACATGCATGTTTTAAATCTATGATAAATGTTGTTTTACTTTTCTAACATTAAGAAATGTGGAGTCGTCTTTGCCTGAGTAGTTTAATTGTTAGATATGTGTGTGTGTGTGTGTGTGTGTGTGTGTGTGTGTGTGTGTGTGTGTGTGTGTGTGTGTGAGTGTGTGTGTATCGACCACAGCTACGTAAGGATTATATGAAGTTCTTTTAAAATTCCTAAAAGAATGTGACACCACATTATCTCAGTTATGCAGAGATAAATACATGAAGTTACTACAGTGGGCTCTGTGTAAATGATAGAAAAAATGTTACATTTAAAAGACAATTACAAAAGCAGTTCACAGTATATTTGATAAAAGTGTAACATAAACTATTCATATTCTCACCAGTTTGGTCACTTAAAGGATGATTCCTGAAGGAGAACTGTTGCATTGCTTTACCCTCTCTCACTTGGCATTTGAATACCTCATAATTCTCTGATGTGTAAACATTATGAGAAGTTGTAAAGGTCACACTGGCTGAACAGGTGGACTGTGATGTTTCAAAGTCTTTGGCATTGTTATCAATATCTTCATCCTTATAGAGCCACTTCACTGTGTATTGGCATTTACTGTATTTCAGCACAGAGCAGCTCAGTGTCACTGTGTTCTTGTCCTTATGTGCAGTCACTGGTTAAAACAGACGAGAGTAAAACTACAGTTTGAACTTCATTGAATTTATGTTGTTCTGAGGGGAAACTTGAGCTGAAAACATTGTGATGGAAATACTTACTGTTAACAAGAGAGAGGAAAACTGGAATATCTCGATCTTGTTTTTTTTCTGATTTGCTGAACTTTCTGCAGTTGTACTGACCAACATCCTCAGCTGAGACGTTCCTTATCACCAAAGAACAGTTTGCTGTCACACTCAGTTTGTGTGATTTAGTTTTGGCATTTTTGTGAATGTCTCCATGTTCAAACAGTGTTATTGCTATTGTGTTACTAGAACTAGTGAAGAGCCAGGTAGTTGCATTACATTTATCCTGATCATCTGTCACATTTCCACAAGACAAAGTGACTTCATCTCCAACTCTGACAACAACACCATAGTGTTCAGTTACTGCTGCTGTTGAGAAGAAATTAAACACTTATCAGAGATTTTAAAATAGCACGTTAAAAAAAGGAAACAACATACTTTGCTGCACTTAAATGACCATTGATCATATTACATCATCAACAGTAATAATAAAATACATTCCTGAAATCTCATTTATATCTGTATATGCATTCTTACCTGTTAACTGAAGCATTAGTATCATAACTGAAAACATTTGAATCCATATGAAGTCAAACATCGTGCTCCTCAGCCTTTCTGCTTCTTGTATTTCACACTAATAACTGTCACTGTGTCTAAAATAGTGCTTCCTGTAGAGAGTTTCAGAGATGATTTCCTGTGATGTCATTTACTTCAAATCAATTTGAGGTTTTGCTTCTAAAACAAAGATGTCAGAAGTAACAGGTGGCTCACAAAGATGCTGTAACAATCAAATGAGACTACAGGAGAGAATTTTGACAATACAACTTTTCCAAGAGGAATTTAAAACTAAATTTAAAGCAAAAACACGGCTGTGAATGGAAAACTATTTTAAGATGCAGACTGTGTGCAGTCCTTTGGTGGCAGTGACGTGTTTGATGGCTTTAAAAAGAAATAGGAACATGTGAAGAATGTCCATTGAGATAAATGTTTCCCATAATGCAGCTCTACATTTCTTTATATAATTTTTTATAGAGAAAGAAAAAAAGATTGACTTTTAAAGACAATGAGCGATGAAGAGTCAAAGTCCTCACACACCAGACTCACTGAGATGCAAGATATGAATAAAAATGTATTCTAATATATTAAAACACTTTAAATTACATTTTTTTTTCAAATCACCAACTAATGTAAAACTTAAAGTGAGCAAAATCAAAATGATAAACTGTAAGTTGTTTTTCAGTGGAGTCTTAGAGAGGGAGGAGGTTTAGTTAGACTCCATCAGAAGATCTGACATTTTCATTGGTTGACTGCAACGTCATAAAAACCGCCAGTTATTTAAACTTTCTAATAGCAGTTTTACTTTTCAGTAATCAGAAACATAACACAATATTCTAAAAACCGCATTCAATTAGATTAGCCCTCACCGAATCACCAGCTGTTCCGAATAAGAACAAAGCTTTATGTGGATTATTAGTATGTGTCTTTTTGTCACAGTCTCTAATATTGATTTCCTGTGAGTAGTGTGATGTCATTTCCCCAGAGTCACCTTTAAGTATTGTCTACACTATTTTCTTTTTTTTTTTTTTTGATTAATAATTTTAGATAAAAGCAGCATTAAAGCTGTAAGCAGTCAATGCACAATTCGTTAATACAGACAAATTAATTATTATATTTAGGACACAATTTTAAGAACAGTATAAGTAGTTGACAAGGAAACCATGTGAAGGACACGATGTGTCATAGCGTGCACAGGGCAGAAAGACGTGTTTGATACCTTAAAAAAAGAATAAGAGAAAAGGTGTGAAGATGTTTACAGAGATAATTACTTCCAATAACACACTTCTTCATTCCTTTATATAGCATGTATTAGAAAACAGGATGAAGTGTTAAAGTGAAGTAAAGAGTCAAACTCCTCTCCCACTTGTCTGACTAACATGCACCAAGCAGATGGTAATCTAGTGATCAATGCATTTATGCCAAATATAACTCTGCATGTTGGCTTTAGTCACATTGTAGTGCTCACAGTAGGTGCACAGTAAAATATCCACCTTTAATAAAAAAAATCCACAGCACTGTTATCACACAAAAGATTCACAAAATACAGAACAGATTAAACTACTGTGTTATTTTCAGATTACATTATAGTCAGATGTGCTTTTGAATCTAAAGCAAAGAAAAGCTAAAGAAAAAATATTGTTTTGTTGATCAACATTATTAGAACAACACAATATCAAAGTAGTCAGAGTAGAATAACTTATTACAGAGAAATGCATTTTTGTATTTAGGACACAATTTTAATAAATTCATAAGTCAGTGACAAAACAACTATGTTTAGGACACAACATGTCATAGGGTGCACTGGAAAGTGACAAGTCTGATACTAGAGAAAAGAATGAAAAAAGAATAAGAGCACAAAGGTGTGAAGATTGTTAGTAGAGATAAATATTTCATGTAGCACAGTTCTTTGTGTCTTTATATAGTGTTTATTATAGTGACATCCACTGTGAAGGTTCCATATTGCAACAGATTCCCTTGTTACTTGCTCTCGAAACATGTAGGAGGGCCTAGCATGAACATACATGAAGATAAGATCACGAATGGCTGTTTATAGAGCCCCAGTGTTTGGGTTGTCAACTCTGGGCTGCTTTAGCTTTTTTTTTTAAACTGGATATTGCAAAATAGACAGCAGGACTGATTGTTAGCTTGTTTATTTGCAGATTACATTATGTTAACATTTACTTACCCCATTTAGATTCAGAACTCATTTAAACTGATCTTGAATTTCTGAAGAAGTTTAAACCTATTATATCCAACCTCCTAATGCCTCTTGAATTTAGCTTGCCAGTGAAGACCCCAGCGGCTGACCCATAATGATTCAGCTGCTTGTGTTGCCCCTCAAACACCAGCCATTGCTCTTTTCTCTTTCTCATTCTCCTCCACTGCTCTGTGAGGCTTCTAAGATGATCCCAGAGAATGCCCTCCTTACTGTTTCTGTGTGTTTGTATAGAAGATAATATGTTAACAGTGGTGTGAGACTGCAGATACAGAACACCGCCAGTAGGGGGCAGTTAAGACTATTTCCAAGCATAGAAAAACTTCTTCCTTCAGCTACTCCCTTTAGCATATCATTTCACAGCATATCATTTTCATCCACCTCACATTATACCCCGGTCCTCCTCTGTCACACCAACCCTCTGCATGTCCTATTTCTAAAAACTGAACTATTGCACTGACACAGGTTCCTCTAAGGGGCGGTGTAAAGTAACTAAGTGTACTTAATAGAATATTATATTCAATTATAAGTGCCTGCATACACCCCAAAACAACAATCAGAAACAGCTTTTCAAAGAATCTTTTCAAACAATAACGTTTATCAATATGAAAAACAAAAACAAACTAAAGACATGCTAAGCCTAACCCTATAAAAAAGCAAAAAATAGGAGAAAATTGTACAAAAGAAAACTGCAGTTTACCCCTACTGCCTAAGTGCTGTAAATAAAGTTACTTCATGAGTTAAGTTATTTGCAAAGACTGCATCAGACAAACCAGCAAACAGGCACGAACATCACTTGACAAGGGAACAAACAACGATCAACTTTGGAGGTCAAAGTCAGGGCAAAAAAAGCTGCTTCTGTGATTACTGCTGGAACCAGGGTTTTTTTTTTTTAAAATGGTGAAGTACCAGTCAGGAGTTTTGACTGAGGCCTGGATGTGGGTTTAACCACTCAGGAGAGAGATTCTCAAAGGTGGTGACGTCAACTTTCAACTTTCTGGTTGTCCAGATTTGTTGTACTTGCTGTAGTTGTGACAACTTATATTCTGAACCGTTAATTTATTTATTACCAGGGAACAGTTTTCTGTAACACTCAGTCCATCTGCCTTGTTTTGATATTTTTGTGAACTTCTCATATTCAAACAGGAAGCAATGTTAAGGAAGTCAAAATTCAGGCTGGTGCAGGTTGATAAAGACCCTCCATAGCTCTATAGCTTAAGTGGGCTTGTACAGTGGACAAAAGGGAAGTTACATCAGCACTAGGAGCAGAATATTAGCTATCAGAATAATATTCAATAAGAACATACCGTGTCCTATGTTGCATTAGTGCCAGTGATGTATCTGATGTCTTCAAAAGAAAGAGAAAACAAACATCTGAAGATTGTTAGATTTTAATTGGAGTTTAGATAAATGCGTGTGATGCTACAGATCTTCTTTAGATGGAATACAAATGTAATAACAGAGTAAAAGCTTAAAAGTCATAGTCATGATACAGACATCAGGTATTTTTTTGGTTTGACCTGCTGGTTCCTTATTCTATTTCTAAAGGATTTCTTCTGAAAAGTAAAGAGGAAGTATTTTAGGCAGAATGTCAACACAGCAGCAGCAGAGCTCTTGTGGTTTTTGTATCTAATGATAATAAAATACAAATCAGAAATACAACAAAAACAATTTTATAAAACATTGAGTGTCCCTTACATGCTTGATAACTGGTCTATTTAAGTTTACTTTGAAAGATAGATGAACAAGACAAACAATATTAAGCAAGACTGAAGTCCTACATTTGCAGAAGGATGTTAGAAAAAAAAAGCTGTAAGTTTTAGGCTATATACATCTGCACTTGCTGTGTACAGACTGAGGAAACAAATGAGCAATGTGTGGGGAGAGAAGTAAAAGGTGGGAGAAGCTGGACTCAAATAACACGAGAGGTTAAGAGGTGCCGGACCAGAACAGAATTATTAGGCGATACTTTACTTGCAGATTACATTCTTTTCAAACATTAGATTCTTGAAAAAACAAATTTTATTTAATTTTAAATGAGTTCTTTCTTACACAGAGTCATAATAAAAAAAAGCTCAAGCCTTTGCAGCGGAAAATTTCAGACTAAATCATATTGAAGTTTAAATGGGTTGAAGTGCATACAGAGGCGTTTCAGGAAACAACAATATAAATTATAAATTATTGAAATGTTTATTATGGATGACCGTCTCAATTCTGAAGTGTATCCTTCCATAGATAATTTTTTATGCCCCCCAAACATGTCATGTGTGTTGTCTTTTGGTTATAATATTTCACTTTCTACCACTTTACTTCCATGGATATCTGTGGTTCAAGGAACACCAGCAGGATTTTTTTCCTCATACAGAAAAAGAAGTGAAATGTCTCAGCAACTAATACAGGGAAATCAGTTTTACAAAAGCTGCCAAGCTTCTAAATACAAAATATTATCAAGACTTAACTATTATAGTCTAAATTGAAAGTAATGTGAAATTATGATTCTCTGTTTAAAAGGAAATAACATACAACATGTTTATGCTGATGTTGTTGACATTTATTCTCCAAACTTCATCTGGACAGTTTCATGCTTCACAACTCCATCAGCTTCCTAATTAAACACCTGTGAAATAAATTATAATGATATACTTGAACCTGTGATCTTTTTTCAGTAAAAATATAATATATCTAATCTTTAAACATCCACTGCCCTTCATTTAGCACAAGGTAATACACTGTAGTACCCATGATATGACATTAGACTTGTTTGAAACACAAATCCATCCAAAGCAAAAATCAACAAGTGCAATCAAGCTCAAATGAACATGAACAACAAATACATTTCAAACAATGGCCACTTGCACCAAGAAGTCTGTTTTACAAGTTTGATTTACAAATCATATCATTCAAAGTTTCCACTCTATTCAGCGGACTCACCGTGTTTTCACCCGTCTGTGCTTTTTTACCTAAAAAGAGATGAAAGACTCAACTTTAGCTTCCAAAATAGAATCCGTGTTTTTCCAAACTTCTTGTTTAAATGTGAATATTCTCACCAGCTCTTGCCCATATGATGACGACCACAACAACTGTTATTAATGCAGTTAAACCCAAAACCACAATGATGAGCCTGCACCAGAACCAGACTGTGAAAAGAAAGAAAACATGAAAAGCATATTTAAAAAGAGTAGATCACCTTTCCCCTTTGCTGTGTGAGGATCTAGTTCAATTTAGGTGTAAACAAAATCTCTAATCGTGAGCGTGTCAGATTGTTCTCTCACTTTTCTTTGGCATGCTTTTTCCAACATTTCTCCGTTAACTCCATAATTAATTTGTGCATGTAATGTGTTGCGATGTAATAACATTAAACAAAAAAATTAAAATTAGAAACAGTGGTTTCTCCTGCACATTCACTTGTTGACCAACAAACCTAAAATAATCCCTCATGTTGGGTAGATATGTTGCTTCTCTTTTTCACTCTGCAACTTTTGCAAAATTGCTTTGTTATCTTAACCTAACCACATCCTTAATTTGGTGTTAATGATGATGAAATGTTCTTGTTTCTGCACCTGAACAACAAAACACAACTCCATCAAATGCTCAATGAAAGGCTGTGAGCCGGCTGTCTGATAAGACAGAATAACACTAAACAGAACCGTCAAAATGACAAAACAATGTTCATATCATCTTCAATGATTTTTGCTGCACGTTTATTCATTTGCTAATTGACCAATGCAAAGCTGAAAGCTAAAACCATCCTTCATGTCAGACCGTGTTGTGGTTATACCTGTATTTGCGTTGTTTTCGGCTGCTGAAAGAAAAAAGTTCAACAAGCTGTTCAATAGGAAACTGTATGTTTTGTTATAGAACACATTCATAAAACTGTCTCTTGGTTACTTACTTGTTGAACACGGGTTGAAAGGAAAACGATCCACTTTATTATATATTGTAACGGCACACATAAAGTCATAAGTTGATATGTTACTGCAGTTAGTGTTCAGAATGGCCACAGAAGCAGAGCATGAAGACTGTGATGTTTTTATATATGGATTGCGTATAAAGATGCCTATCCGGTCGTGGATCCACTTCACTTTATGTTGTTCACACTTTTTAGAAGTCGACACAGAGCAGTTCAAAGTCACATTATCTCCATACTTCTCTTCAGTTACTGGTGAAAATGAAATGCATAATTAGTATTTTATATTTACTGTATTTAATGAATAGGGTTAGAGTTCGTGTTATTAGGGTTTGTGTTATTCTAATAAAAACAAAGCGAATTAAAAAAAATACTGGAGGTGAAAATACTCACTGACAACGACAACAAGGTCAGTGCAAATAACAGAACCAGGAGGACTCCCTGTTTTGTCAGTCCCACTGCAGGTGTACTGACCAGCATCCTCAACTGTTACCTTGTGTATAACCAGAGAACAGTTTGCGGTCAAACTCAGTTGGTCTGATGTGGCTTTTTCTTTAATCTGACCTTGATTAAACAGCTCTACTTCTGCTGCTCCTTGTCTTAAACCCTTGAAGTGCCAGGTGACACTGTTGCAGCGGTGATGGAAACAAGGCAAAGTGACTTCATTTCCATCTCTGACAGCTAAGGGCCCACACCTCACTGCACCCTGTGTTCCTGCAGCTATGAAAGAGAAACACATATATTACTATTACATATTAGTTTAGATATTTTCCACAAGTAGGCAAGTTTGCAAAAAATTGGTTCTCATCTTTTGGTGCACCATGGTCCAAGTTTGATGAAACAAGAAAGTTTATGTTATGAAGCAACATCTGAAGGTAGATCTTTCTGTCTTTTAAATGCATCCTTACCTGTAAAGTGAAGGACCAGTATCAAAAACACAACCACTGCACCCATTGTTCCTCACTGTCTCTTTTCCTCTGTTTCTTCTATTACTTGAGCTTCTTACACACACAGCTGTTTCCTATAAGTACTTTAAGCAACAGGACACATTTACACATTTACTTTTCTATCACATCACTCCTACATAGATACTTTGATACTTTGAGGACATAACAGAAAGGAAGGAAGTAGTATCACTTCTTCATTTGTGTGTGTGTATTGCAATATGAAAGAAAAGATTTTTGCTATTTTGAGCCGTTACTTCAAAAGTGTGTAGAACAGGACACCCTCACAGATAAATTTGCTATGAAGCACAGATTTGGATTTTATGTGATTTTATGACATTTATTTAAAAGTCTAATTCTGTGAATGCCAGTTGGTGTTTATCAAAGGGGTATTCTGCTCTGGAGTCTATGGTATATGACTATTTCATATAATTCTGCTTCCATGCTGATTGGACAATGATTGGCGAGGAACCCTGAGCAATCCACAAAATACCATGCATGTGTGGATGGTGGTTTAAAAGTGGCCCACACCTCTTCCTGTTAGTGTACACTATAGAAAAAGATCAATCTTTATTCGAAATTCCACAGATTTTGTTTGTGATATTAATTTAAAGTATGTACTGCCATTTTCAATATGATAAAATACATCACTTCTGAACCAAAGAACCACTGCTCAATTGAGCCTATTACTCACCTGAGAGAGCAAAATATTTTATCTTGTATATATTTGAATATGCTTCTTGTTTGTAGTTGAGCCTCTGAGGTACTCTTTATTACATCTGTGAGCTCATCTAGGCTTCATTTTCCAGTTTGCATGCACTTTATTGTAAACACATTAGTTATATACAGTATATCAGAGAGCAAGTTCTGTTTTTGTGGCTTAAAGCACCATTAGTCTCCCTTTGATTTTATGCCTTTTTAAAATTTTATCAACACAAATGGGCACTGTTTCCCAATGTTTTGCTTCTGCTTGTTGCTTCCCTTTACTGTAGCACGCACGCACACACACACACACACACACACACACACACACACACACATCACACACACACACACACACACACACACACACACACACACACACACACACACATGTAAACCCATTTGGGTGCAAACACAGCCACATACATTCTACTTAAAAATATCAAAAAATTTAAAACATATAACACTGACAGAGAAAACCAAAGTAGCCAGCATCCCTAACAATGCAAAGAACTGCAGATACAAACTCCCATATACAGCAGTGACACATTTCAAGACTACATAAACAAAGTATACTTTAATACACGTCAATAACAACCAATATTGGTAATAAAAAAAGGGACAGCACAGATAGCAATATCAAAGTACATGATTAATGTTTAAATAAAGATATAATTAAACCACAACAGCACGAAACATATTATTTACATATTATTTATTTAAAATCTTAAAGTCATTATTTGTATACCATTTACATTTTCAGTCACTGTGATGTGCGACATTGCATGAAGACATCTGCTTTACAGTTTGTTGTAGTTATAATATACAACACCCCCTGCTGGACAAAACAATTATAGCCTGGGAAATGAGTAGCCACACAGGACACATTTAGTGGGTTTCTTAATGTTCAGTCTTTTATTGTCGGTGAAGACAAGATAAGTAAAAATGTCTTTTTTTCCTCTTTACTTTTGTCCAACAACAAACATATGGACGTGTACTGAACTTTGGCAGCATTAGAGCAAATGTGGCAAATTAACAGAATAAAAGAAAAAAAAATGCTCCAGAGAAATACGAGGGATCAAAGAAAAAACTTACAAAGGAAAAAATATGGCAGTGCCCTCTGAATTCCACGGCAGTATCTCAGCTCACCCTGGGATACTGGAGCACACAGATGATCTCACAACTTATCCCCTACACAAAGAAAATGGCCACCCCACGCTGAATTCTTCACGAGAATCAGGTTCCACATCGAGGCAACCAGGAAGTTCCAAGATGCATTTTTGCTAAATTTTGCTATTTTTTTTTGCTAAATTTTGGGAAAACTGTAGTTAACTCTTAAGCACTGTCCCCTGTCGACCAAAATGTACAACTACACAAACCAATAAAATGAACATATTCAAGTGCAACAACGGAAATAACACAAACAATGAAGTTTAATTACTCAATAACATTGTTGTCAATTTAGCATTCAGCTATACAATAAAAAAACATAATGCTGAAACTGGTTAAATGTTGTGGTCTGTATATTAAAAATTAGTTTGATACATGTGTTTCATTTGACTGGCTACTTGATGTTAGAATAGAGATTGCTGGGGTGTCCAGCTCAGAGGGAGCTTTTCATGACTGTGTCATCTTCTTCATCATTGATGCTACTCAAAACCTTGAAATCAATAGAGAAATAGTATACACATGAAAAAAGAATAAGATGAGGAAATGCAGCTTTGTGATAAACACAACATAATGTTTAGTAATGAACGTGAAAGAAATGCAAAGCAGTGTTTCAGAGTCAGTTCCCTTTGAGGATATTGCTTTAAAGTTTTGTTTACACCTACTGAACATGTTGGCCTGCTTTTTTTCAAATGCAGGTAAAAAGTGACATCACAACAGTCCTGTGACGGACTGGCAACCTGTCAAGGGTGTACCTCGGCCCTTGCCCTATGGCAGCTCTGAACTGGATAAGATGGACAGAATGGATGGATTGATGGACAATCCCCAACTTGTAGACGACAGGCTCTTTTTTTCTTGCCTGGGCTTTATTGTTAAGTTTTTTTTGTTTTTAAGCTGATGGACCCCTAGGTAACAATACAATGTGAAATTAAATATACTGACTGTTCAGAAAGATGTGAAATGCAAATTGTAATTGTATTTATTTATTTACATCCACCAAAAACATTTTAGTCTTTAGTCTTTACTTTTTAAAACAACATCTCTCCAAATTACGTTAATTCAGTTCAATATTCCTTTAAAATTAAAACAAAATCTTGTTTTGATGTTATTGCAGAGAGTATTCAGAATGGTCACAGAAGCAAACTGTATGTGGTGTTAAATAGGCCTATATTACTGTACTTTAATGTTGGTCATAAGCAATGTTCCCTCTAATTTTTCACGTGTCTGAGCGAACACACAAACTCCCTGAGCGGTCCCTTGGACCACTGTGAGTGACATCAGACGTGTGCACTGTGGTCACACCAGCATCTAATCCATCCAAGTTACATGGTTTATTAAAATAATCAAATTACAGCATTTACATTTATGTTAGACTACTTTTAATTAACTGCTTTAGCCCACTTACAATGAAAATTTAAAAAATCCTGTTCATGACCTGTGTAGTATGTTAACACTATTGGAAGTAAAAATAACTTGAACTCCAATTTTGAAAACACAACTTACTTTCTTTTCTTTTTTATATAAAGCTCTGACTTGTATTATGAGTCTGTGGTCTGGGAGAGAGTCTGTAACTCTCTGTCTGCCAAATACAGCATATAATGACCAATGTTGGGCAATTAATTATATAGTTACTACTTCAAAAAAGTAACTCAGTTTGGCAAACAACAAAATTTTTTGCAGCTATTTATTTTTTTAATGCAGCCAAGGCGTTTTTTTAAATAAACATTTCAAACTATTTACAGAACAATCAGCTGTTCTGCACCAAATCTGATGCCACACAAATTATTTGTGCCACTCCAAAAAATAATTTCTGTCCCCTATGAGATAAAGGAGAACAACAGCCTGATACCTGCAGGCCTGACAACAGGAGATGTATCACTCCTGTAACACCTGTAACATTCAGCAGCCGCCTCATTGTTTTGACACACACAACAAAACGATTGACTACACTACACACTAACTACACAAGATTTGCGCTAAACGTGGCAAATCTCTCACATCTCAAAACACCGCCGTCACTCCTAAAACTTCCCCCCGTTTCTTAACAACTAAATGCCACGTTGCCATATCATTTTTTGATTTGTCAACACGGTACTTTTTTCGACCAATAGGAAAGGGTGGGGGGTTTTTTGGTTTTGTCTTTGCTCACAGGCGGAGAGTGCTTTCGAGCGTTTTCCTTATAAAACGCCGTTTTTACCGTTTCTTCCGGCAGTAAATATAAACAACGACAGTATTCAGGAAGAAAACCAAACATTGCAGATATTTTTATCATAACTCTGGTTTTACGTGGCTTATCAACACAATTTAAAAACTGGTATAAAGTCCACACTTTTTCCGTCAATTGTTCCGTCTGTCCTGCTCACATCTCCAATGGTTGTACACGTTGTCATTAATGTGGCTTCATTCCACATCAGCCACGCCGCTTTGCTAGCTAAAACACCGGTGTCGGCACATAAGGACGCTGTCATAGCCTGTCAGCGACGTTGATTGGCTGCGTATATACAAATGTGAATCGCATTATTGGCTGGACTATAGGATAAGGTGGCATTGTTCTAATCCCATACAGGAGCAGCCAGTCACTTACTGACTAACACTGCAAAACAGAATTGTTAAAGTTTTAATTTTAATTTCAATTCAGGTTAGATTTTTTTTGTGCGCAACGCAGATTTTCTGTGCGCAGAGACCGTGCCAGCAGTGCGCAATTGCGCACGTGCGCAGCTTAGAGGGAACATTGTAAGGGTGGTACTTCAAGAGCCATATATTTTATGAGGTGGTACTGATTGTGAAAAGTTTGAGAACCACTGCCCTACACCCTACAACCACTGCATGTCACGTCCTTTTACATGGTGTAGATGTGAATATTCATGTGCTTTTTTTGTTCTGAGGTGTTTGTTTACTGGTTTCCCTGTTAGGAGCCCAGTTCAAGTAGAGTTCTTATTTTTCTCCTCCTGTCCCTGATGTGTGTACTTTCACTGTTTTCTTTTTGCCACAGCCATATCTGCAGCCTGACCATGCTGGACTTTTAACATAAAAGAAAGCTACAGACAGAAATGTTATTAAGTTTTTGTTGTCTCCAGGATGGTGGAAGTTTATTCTTGTTGGCTTGGGTGTAGCAGCACTCTTGATCTTGATCATGTTGTACTTGTATGACTGTGTACGTGACAAATACAAATTTGAACTTAACAACAGGAACTTTCCGCGTTGACAGTTCCCCCACAAAGTCAGTTAATCAAAAATGTTGAAAAAAAAAATCCCCCACAAAACCCCCCCAAACATTAAACGACTGCAGCATGTTAGATAAGAATGTGATGGATAAAAGATTCATGTTGATCTAAATTAGAAATGTTTTTCCAGATACTGAATAATATGACGTGACATAAAACATTAATTTCCCATTTTTATTTTAGTATTGCAGTTATCATGTAAACACCATCAAATATTTGGATATTAAAATTCAATATGCAACATAAAAGGCACTATGGAAGCTGTTGTTTTATAACAGGAGTTTCAGGTAAGACTGGATGAACTCTCTCATCTTTGTTTCTGGGTCTTCTTCTGCCTTCTCCAAAACGCCTGAAAACAACAAGCTGCCCCTCATCCCTCAGTAACAGTTTCTTCCAAGAGCCTGTGTGAGGGAATTTACACGACTCTCTCTGAGGTCCACATTTTCTGCAGCGAGTGCTTCCACCTGCTGCTGGGCTGAACTCCACTGACTCACGCAGAGTCTTTGTGGAGAATTTCCAGTAAGGGCAGGCATGTGTCAGAGCTGGACAGTGATTTATCTATAGATGTATGTATGTATGTATGTAGAGGCCACTCCTGGGAATTGCTGAGGGCAGGTTTTATTGGTGGATGGAGCGCTTTCACTGCTGGAGGGAATTCATGTCTTGCTTTTATTACCTGAGAGGGTGTCTAGAACTAAGCTGGCAGAGAAAACTAATGACTGACATGTTTGTAATCACTAACATGCCACCATTTTCAATACCATCGAGACTCCCACTTCACTACAGTACGGTGCTACAGTTTGAGTAACATTTGATTCAAACTTACAGATTTTCCTTTCCATATCTTTCCTTTCACTCCCTGAGTGTAAATACACCACTACTGTATTTAATCATTATCATTTATTAAACTCTAAAAAACTCTAAAATGGTTTTTAAAAAGTGAGAGGTGAAAAGGTGAGTGGCTGTATTCAAATGACACAAGAATTTAAGAAATGAAATCGGAAGCCTGACTGATAGAACATAAGATACAAAACCAAAACAGAGTTCTTAAGCATTTCTTTATTTGCATTATGCTCAAATATTATAAATGTCTCAAATGACTCAAAGCTCATTAAAGCACATGACTTACAACAAAACCTGCCCTTAATTCAGTTTAAATTAATTCTTACGGTCATAAAAAGAAATAAAAATAAAAAAAGTTTCTGAAAAATTCCTTTACTCAGGTCTAAATTATATTAACCTTTATATGTAAGTGCTTACAGGAGTGTTTCAGGAAATTGGCATAAAGAATAAAATATGAAATTTAAAAATATAAAAAAATATTTATTATTGATATATTTGATGTCAAGTTTAAGACAGGTGAGGACATAAGATACATTCTGCATGGCCATCTCTATTCTGACATTTGTCATTGCACAGATAATTTTCTTTGCACAACTGCTTTAGAGAATATGAAAATGTATTCTGTACAACTGCATTTTAAAGAAGTAGGCTGTGCCTTAGAGTGCTACAGAGGCAAAAAAACAAAAAACAAAAAACACATAGACAGCAAAAGGCCAGGCTGCTGGCCTAAAAGATCCACTGGGCCTCCTTGAAATATTTTAATAGGCCTTAAGACTCAGACTCAGGCAACTATTAATGCCTCTTGCATATTTAAATAGCCACATTTTATTACTTTTCCAAATCGAGTAATAAAAGTACCTCAGCCTGAATTGTTTTGTCATGTATTGGTCATAATGTTTTGATTTTGTGCCATTATTCTCTTCCATGAACACCTACAGATTGAGCGACACCCAGTTGTTTTTGTTTAGTTTTTTCTTTTTGTTCTTCTCTTGACCAAAAAAAGAGAAATGAAATATTTAGTAAAATAGAATTATAGGATTGTGTTCACTTCAATGTTGCCCAAATTTACACTGAGTGAAAAGGTTTTTTTTTTTTTGGTTTTTTTTTTAGTTGTGCAAAAATATAGCACCCTGATGTTGTTCAGACCTCTTCAGAAGGCTGGACATTTTCACGCTTTGCCGCTCCATCATCTTCCTCATTATACACCTGTGAAATAATAATAATGATAATAATAATAATAATGATATTCTGCATTGGTTGAGATCATCACATTTTCCAGTAACACTATAACCACTCTAATCTTTAGGCATTAATTACCCTTCATTTAGCACAAGGTAATCATACTTAAGAAATTGCACTATGATACCCAGAACATGACATTATGTTCATTTGGTGCACAATTAATTCCAAAACTAAGAATAACAAATGCAATCAAGCTCAAAAGAACACAAACAATGAAAAAAATTAAGCATGAAATTAATGGGGAGTAATTGTCTGTAGCTTTGGTGTGATGGTTTTTGTTTTTTACAAAATCATGTCCATGGATGGAAGTCAGTTTTTGATTTTCCTGTTCAGCAGGTCAGACATTTCTCCAAAACTCAAAACTTAACAAGAATTTAAATCATGTGCGATTTTCAGTTTCATGAGTATTCAGCTCATTTGGCATTATTTCTCATGAGTATTTAAACTACAACAGCAGCACACATCACATAAGAAAGGATGAGAAGCCTGTTTGTACTGGAACTACAGAAGAGTCCTTAACTGAACTTTGTTCATATTTGTCACGGGTTAGTGTTTTGATCCTGATTGCTGCCTGTTTATGAGGAGGTAATCATTCCAGAGATTTCATCATGATAGAGCTGGCTATAAGATTTGTGTATGAGGAAGGGTTCATTTACAAATGTATCATTCACAGCTGACTTTGTGTTCTTTTTAACAGACTCACCATGTTTCCATCCATTTTTGCCTTTGGAACTGAAAACACACAAAAGATTCAAGTTCAGTTTCCAAAACAGAATTCAGATTTGTCCACCTTTTTGTTTACATGTAAATATTCTCACCAGCTATTGTCAATATGTTGATGATCACAACAACCGCTATGAGTGCTGCCAAACTCACAACCACAATAATGAGCCTGCACCAGACTGGAGAAAGAAAGAAAACATGAAAGTACATTTTAATATTAATGCAATCTGAAGTTTGGTTTCACTCTGCAACTTTTACATGTATGTGTTTTCTTTAAATTAAACACATCCTTAATTTGTTGTTAATAATTATACATAAATCCACCAAATTAACTAAATTAATCCAGCTGCTCAATATGAGCGCATCCTGCCTGTTATAATGTAATAACATTAAGTACAACTATTAAAATACCAAAAAAAAAAAAAATCTAATTTTTGGTTTCACTGTTTTTGCTGCACATTCACTTGTTTGATAATAAAACAATACATACCATAAACCTAGGGCCATCTTTCATGTCAGGCTGATGTGGTCTGTTGAGTTTGAATATATAATCTTGAATGCTAATACGCTGATTATATTGGTTTATATAATAGAGGCCCAACTCTTAGTACAGTTTTTGCCGACAGGACTGACAGGAAACCACATGCTTTTGCAGGCCAAAGTGAAACTAAACAGAGTGTTTGATCGAAACCAGTGGCGGTCCTAGCCTGTTTGGCGCCCTGGGCGAACACTCCTCTGGCCCCCCCACACACACACACACACACAAAACATATTAAGGATCGTACATTAACATATGAAGAGAGAGAGAGTATGCATAGTATGCAAACGGCTACCAAACAGCCATCATAATTCTTCATACAATGAGAACAGGACAAATCAACAACTGACAATGACTAATTAATATTAAAATCTGTAACACAATGTATTGTTTGGAGTTTAATCTGTTAGTGTTGCTATCTTTACAATTTCTTCTTGGAGCAACTGTAACCCACATTATTTCCTATAAATAAAGTATTAATAAAGTATTCTGATTCTGATTGTTTCAGGATGACCTGCCATTATCCAATGACACATCTGCTTACCTGTATCTTTTGCTTGTTTCTCCTCCTCTTCTTTTCTATTTTTTCTAAACTGAGCACCTGATGGCTTTGAACTTTTCTTGTCCATCTTCATTGGTTTTAATTTTGCACTCCAGTATGAACACCCATCCCTCAACCCAAGGATCACCACAACATAACCTAACAGACCTACACCTTAGTTCACAGATTCACTTTGTCTAAGGTGTATTTCTGGGATTTCACACAACCCAGGATTCAAATCATGAATACATAATGGGCTTGGATTTACAACATTAGGAATGAAATGTGCTCGATTTGGAAGCAGCCGGACCCCCTCCCCTTTCGACTGGTTGTGTTTGAGACTTTAAATCATCAAACTGTAAATTTTGAATTGTCATTGATCCCTTTACCCCGAGTCCTAAAGTATATATTTATTTTCTTACTCTTCTTATATTTATTGTTTGTTTACTTGCACTGCTGTAACTGGAGCCCCGTCGTCTCGTCTCTCTGGACTGTATGTAGCGGAGATGACAATAAAGTTTACTTTGACTTCAGCAGCGAGCAGGCGCACCGGGCTCTCGCGCTCACTTTTCGTGTATAGAATTTTGAAAAAACATCGGTGCAAATTATAAGTCTGTATCATGATGTCTGGTGTTTTCGTGTTTGTTATTTTGTTTTATTTTGCTAGTTGATTATTAGATGCTGCTTCAGTCAGCCAGAGAATCCCCCGCCGCCTCGCCCTCTCCTCCCTGTGCCGCAAGCAGCAGGTGCACCTCGCAAACGGAGGGCGCCCTTACTCCCAGCAAATGGGCGATAGAAAACCGATCGATGCCTGTGCCATTCCCAATATGCGCTGGCTGCCGTAGGGGCAGCATGAGTACGAGCGTTTTTTTTCTTTTTTTGCCGATGCCCGTGATGCCGCCCCCCATCACGATGCCGCCCCGGGCAACCGCCCGTGTCGCCCGTATCTAAAACCGCTACTGATCGAAACATAAAGTGTGTGTGACGTCAAGATGGAGTATATAAATATAACTAGGCTTCCTGTTTGTTCTTGAGACCTGAGGTTGTGTTTGTTGTGCTCGGGTCTCCATATTCCGGAATATGTAAAATAAAGATCATTTTTGAAGTAAAAGACCACTTTTGAGCCGTGTCCTTTTTTTGCCGTAAAGAATCTAAAGAACCGGATTTAATAGGTCATAACTGTATTTATGTTGTTTTCAAATGTTATTTCAAAGTTATTTATCTCTTGGTTACTTATCTGTTGAACGAGGGCTGAAGTTATCATATATTGTAACAGCACGCATAAAGACATAACTTGATATGTTGCTTTAGATAAGACTCATGGCCACTGTAGCAGAGCACAAAGACTGTTATGTTTTCATACATGAGTTATCTCTATTGATACCTGTGCTGTTCTGGATCCACTTCACTTTTGCGTGTTCACAGTTTTCAGGAGTCAAGATAGAGGTCTTATTATCTCCAGGTTTCTTTTCAGTGACTTGTAAAAAAGAATTGCAAGAGAATGCCAATAATCAATTTTCTAACAATAATTATTGTAATATATTCATAAATTTGAAATTAAAAAAATTCTAAAAATAGAATTTGAAATGCAGGCGTAAACACGAGCATCGTCAACTGTGACCTATCTATGTGTCGGCAAATTCTCTAATCAAATGCATCAGATTCTTCTGTCACATTTTTGGCAAGTGAATAAATACAAATTCTCTAATGTGTAAATATAATCTAAAGTTATTAATTTCACACTGTAACTTTTGCAACAGTTCTTTATTATGTTTAACCAAATCACTTCCTTAATTTGGTGTTAATGATGATGAAATTTTCTTGTTTCTGCATCCTCAACTGAACAACAAAACACAGCTTAATCAACTGCTTAATAAAAAACTGTCAGCGTGCCATCACTTGTTTACTAATTGACTGATGCAAACCTGAAAGCTAAAACGATCCTTCATGTCAGACTGTGTTGTGGTTATACCTGTATTTGTGTTGTTTTTAGACGTTGTTGTTGAATTTGTATCTTCACCTAAGCAAAAGAACAAAATTCAGCAAACTGTTCACTTGGAAACTGCATGTTTTCTAACAGAACATACAGACAATAAAGCTTCAGAAAATGAAAATGAATAAATACTTTAGGTAGTTATTAGTCACATTAGTTTAAAATGAATTTAAAATTCATAAAACTCTGTCTTAGTTACTTACTTGATGAGTGAGGGCTGAAGGCAAAAACCTCCACTTTGGTATACATTGTTACTCCACACATAAAGTCATAAGGTGATATGTTACTATAGGTAAAATTCATAATGGTGACAGTAGCAGAGCACAAAGACTGTGATATTTTTACATATGAGCTATCTCTATTGACATCCATGCTCTTGTGGATCCACTTCACACTGTCTTGATCACACTTTGTAGGAGTCGACACAGAACAGTTTAAAGTCACATTACCTCCATATTTCTGTTCAGTGACTGGTGAAAATGAATAGCAAGAAAAAGACAATGGTTAACTTTGTAATCATAACTTTACATATTTATACATTATAAAATATTTATTTCACTGGAATGAACTCTGACAACAATTTGAACTCAAATATATTAAAAAGTGTAAATACTCACTGACAACAACAGTAAGATCAATGGAAAGAGCAGAACCAGGAGTTCTCCCTGTTTTGTCAGGCACTGTGCACCTGTACCAACCAGCATTCTCAACTGTTACCTTGTGTATAACCAGAGAACAGTCTGTGTCCACACTCAGTCTGTCTGACGTAACTTTTCCTTTAATGGTCAATTGATTAATAAGCTCTTGTTTTGCTGCACCATTTAAACCAGTAAAGCTCCAGATGCTACACATCAATGGACAAGGCAAACTGACTTTATCTCCATCTCTGACAGCTAAGGGCCAAAGACTCACTTCACCCTGTGTTCCTGCAGATATGAAAGGGAAACACATGCATTACTGTTACATATTACTGTAGATATTTTTTCAGATGTAGGAAAGTTTGCAAAAAAAGAAAGAAAAGGAAAAGTTTGGTTCTCATCTGTTCCAAGCCTGATGAAACAAACACGTCTGTCTTCATGTTATGAAGTAACATTTGAAGGTAGGACTTTCTGTATATTTCTGTTATGTCTTTTAAATGCATCCTTACCTGTAAACCAAAGCGCTGGTATCCAAAACACAAAGACTGTAATCATTGTTCCCCACTGTCTCTTTCTTTTGTTTCTTCTGTTACTTTAAGCTTTTTAGATACATACATACATACATACATACAGTGTCCTAATATATGTAGTAAAGTAATTTAAGTCATAAGTCACATTTGCACACAACTTTTTCCTATCATACCACACCCACACTGATAACACTTCGAAGACACGATAGATAGAAAGGAAGGAAGACAGCCAGTAGCACTTCCTTATCTGTGTCTGTGTTTCGATTAGAAAATGTGTCATGTAAGTGTATCTTTTTGCTTTGAGCAGTCATAAGACTTCAAAAATTGGCTGTTTTTGTCATTTTTTCAGTGCTTGTTGATTAAACAAATGATATAATATGGACTACAATTCTGCTAGTTTTACCAGGTTCATGTCATTAAGTATCGCTTTAATTGCTTTTGTGACATGAGGGAATGATAAGTACATTCAAAAGGTCAGGCCTACAGATTCATTTGCTATGAAGCATGCACGAGGTATACTGTGAAGTCAATGTTTGCTATAAATGGGGATTCAAGTGGGATTTTATGAGGTTTATTGTAAAGTCTAATGCCAGTCCAATTTTGTTAAATGGGGATTCTTCTCTGTTGTTCCTTGTATGTGATTGGCTCAGACATGTTTTTTTTAATTTGACTGGACCCTTATGGGAGAGGAGCCCATGGATGTTTTTACGGTGGTTTCTTTAAATTCCACTAATTTTGCTATTGATGCTATCAATTTCTGTAAGTGGCTGAATAAGCAGGTAAGACCAAAGAACACACAAAGAAACAGGTCAAGTGGCATAATTCTCTCTGTCTTGAATACAATGCCACCTAAAAGGAACTCTGGGTCTAATACTTCTAATTTTGCTTTCGTTACACAGGGCAGAGCAGTGTAAGGCAGCCAAGTAGAGCTTTTCTTTCTTTGTAAAGGCTTAAAAGCTTTTAATGTTCATCTTAATTGGGTTAAAAAGAAAGAAAACAATTACCATTAATCAATCTGTAGAGAGAAATAAAAAGGAAAGAGAGGTTTGGGAAGAAAGTTAACAGAAGGAGAGTGAAAGAAAAATAGAGGAAAAGAAAGAAAAAGAGAAACAGAGAGAGAAAGGACACTGAAAATCAGTTTTACCAACTGCTGAAAAATATAATCAAAGAACAACACATCAGGGAAATCAGAGCAACAAAAAATATAAGAATAGGTAACATAAATAATAAGTATTGAATGTTCTTGAGTAGCACACAGTACTAATACATGATACATGAGGCAGCAGCCGACCAAGACAGTGTGTGAGCTGCAGCTCTGGCTACACCAGAGCGGACCGAGGCCTTGGCCCAAAGACCCAAGATCACACCCCAGAAGGGGCCTGAAAAACCCACGGGGGGGTTTCTTCCAAACTTAGTCTTTTCAATCCACTGTGGGATGTTTCCTGAAAAAGAGAAAAACTATTCTTTTTAGAAGAAAAATCTACCCAGGTTTCTTTAACTTCCCTGTTCATGAAAATGTAATCTAAGTAAAGCTCTCTTTCTGTTCTGTTACAAAATTTTCAGCTGTGAGAAAATGCTTGCTATTTGTTTTCTAGGTGAATAAGATGAATGGAGATTTGCGTAAATAAAATACAGTTGTGACATAAAGGACCCACAGCACACAGCTTTGTAAATGCTTATTTTACAGTGTACTTTCACGTTTCTGCTTGTGCAGCTTTCCAGCTACCTCTCTTCATTGCAGTACACAGCTCTCTTATACAATGGAAATCAGCTGTTGTGGTTAGCCTTCACCTGAAACCACACTCTGAACCCCTTGCTCCACCCCTCCCTTGCAGCTGAGCCACAAACTACAACCAGTCACAACGGTCAAAGCTAAATCTTGGTTTATATTTCACTCTTAATGTCTTTAAAATCAATATCTGGACTATTAACATGCATACAATTTTACACATGGCTTCTAAGTGCACTGTCCAACAGGGATAAAAAAAAATGCTTATGATATGGTTTTAATATTATTTTGAACCAAAAACTAAAGAGGTTCCAGTAAAAGTCATTGGTCTGGGTTTAAATATTACTACTCAGGTGAATTTATGGTCATAAAAGAATTCAAAACTGACATCTAGTAGTAAATGAAAAATAAACAGTGGCCTCTTGTGGCTCTATAACAACATTAGCTTGATTTTCTGTTTTGCTCGTGTCAGGCCACTACATGATTTTTTTGTCACTTGGGGAAAGACAGAGCAAGAGGAAGAGCTTCATGCTTCTGAAATACTGTAGCATGAAAGCAAGTCTTGAGAAGTTGTCCTTATGTTCCTGATTTTCCTGATTAAAAACTAAAGATAGTTGTGATCATTATATTTATGTTCTTCTATTGGGAAAGTTGAGCTGAAAACATCAGTTGTGATGACCAAAATCTTCAGCTGTGGAATTCTTTATAACCAGAATTTGTATTTGTAACCAGAAAATAGTCTGCAGTAACACTCAGTGTGTCTGATTGACTTTTGGTATTTTCATGAATCTTCCCATATTCAAACAGTGTTATTCCTGTTGTATTACTATAACTAGAGAAAAAACAGGCAACTCCAATTCCATCACAGTGTTCAGCGGATGTTGCTAAGAACAAATAAAACAAATATTAGTTATCTGAATAGGAGACAGCTGGGAGACCCCTCCCCCCACGACCCTGAAAAGGATAAGCCGTAGAGCATGGATAGATGGATTATTCAGATCCTGAATTTGTAGCAAACAGCATTTATAATATTACCTGTTTAGCGAAAATATTTTCATCCAGCTAAATTCAACTATCATCCTTCAACAATGTTTTGTATTGTGACAGATTCCAAAACAGAGTTCATTTCCTGTGATCTTTAGAGTTATATTTTTTCTTTGTAATTATATTATTATAATTATTGTTTTTTATGTAATAACAAATGGCTTTTTAATAATGCAAGAGCAGCAATAAAGAGGTTAATTTGTGATGTCACTCGTGCATTTTATTGTTCATCTTTGGTTAATATCAGTTTTTGCTGTAGCAGTTGTTAAAGAATATTATTGATCTTTCGGATGTGTTTATCATGAAATAACAGCCATTAGTTTAATAGTAAACAATCAATAACAGCAACAGAGTGTCTGCAATTTCTGTAATGTCATATAAATGACATTATAAATGTAAAACTGTACATCCAAACCTGAAAAAATACTGATGATTTACAGACAATTTATTAAGTTCAGCTCCATGAATCCAATCATTTTCTCTTTCAAACCCAAATTTACCCATTTGCAACCCTTTTGCTGCAAATGTCTCTCCATATTAAAAGAGGGGAAGAAAGTGAGCCTCTAAAACTGTTCACAACTGCTAAGCTGTCTGTAAAGTTGGTTGAGACTGTTCATTCAGGATGTGAAACAGAAAAGGGGAAATTCAAGATTTATTTAATTTTTCTGAAGTTAACTACTTCATTTGAACATGCTCAATTTTCAGTGGTGAGAACTGTCAGCAGCAGCAACATACACGTTCAGCTCTATGTTGCGTGATCAAAAATAATTTTGGAATTATTTGTCAAATTACTTATCAATTTTTCTCCAACTGGACCTCTTTAAATTGTAGCTGAATACCCCTGTTCTATTTGTTTGTCACTCTAGTGACTCATTAATGAAAACATTTTCTCACACTAATAAATGTCACAGTGTCTAAAATAGTGCTTCTTGAAAAGAGATGCTGCAATGATTTCCTGTGTCACTTCCTTATGTTACTCATAGCGAAAATAATAAAGTCAAAGGTTGAGGCATAGAAAGTGTCATGGTCCTTTTGAATTTGGGACTTTAAATGTTTTTTGTTTCATATTATTACTTTGGTTCTTAATTTGTGTGTGTTTTGAATCCTTTTAGTTCCAGAAGAGGGAGGAAGGTGGAGACTGTAGGTTAAAATAAATGTCTGTTTGTCTGCAGTTCTTCTTTCTTGTGAAGAAGAAACAAACAAAGAAGCAAACAAACAAAAACGGGGATATTAGCAGCCCCGCAGTCCAATCATCCATCAGCCACATCTGTTAATAGCAGCTCCCCCGTAGATTAGAGCACTTAACTGGGTTAATTTCAAGGCGGGGGTATCCTGTAAGAGCTATTTACACCAAGACTGGTTGATACTCGGAGTTTTACCTTTACTGTTTCATTAAGTAATTGTCCACAATTTAGACTTTAATTGAAGGAAATTTTATTTTTGCCATTTAGCAGGAGCAAAGCAAAATAATAATAATGATAATCACAAAATAATAATCTAGTCACTGATATTGTTGTTATCACTGGGAGGAAAGAGGCTGGAGAAGTGATGTCTCTGCTGGGACGAAGGGAAGAACCAAGAATTGGTTGCTCTTTTTTTGTACTCTGCCAAGTGCCCGTTTGCTTTCCCCCTCTCTCCTCCTATCTAGACATTGGACTTTTTCACATACACGATGTAAGGCAAAGTTTAAACTTTAAAATCACTTAATTACATTTTCTTCTTTTCTATGTTATTCTTCACAAAATTTCCATTAAATGTGAAGATTCAGCCACATATGAATATACTTCATGTCATGTTCAACAGTCATAACACCTAACACCAAATCTCTTATTCAACATCATACACAAACAAAATCTAGACATTTGAACTTTTCCCTAAATTTCTTATTTAACATATTGGTCAAACTTGTATTTTGATTTATACCTTTGATTGAGAATAAATATGATTTACTATTGCTAAAAGCACACAGACTCTTTTTTAATGCTGTATTAAGACTGGATGTTATGGCTTTTTAGGCTCTCTCAGATGTAATGACAGGTAATGTAAGCCGGGGGACTCCAGTCTCTCTATAGCCCACCTTTCTTGATAATATCCAAATGATAATTACATTCAGTGTTGGTCAAGTTAATTGAAAATAGTAAGTAGTTACTAATTACTGATTACTTATTTTCAAAAGTAATTAGTTACTTTATTACTTAGGTACTTAAAAAAACATGATACACAACCTGAATACATAATAAAGCAGTATACCTTTCAGCCCAATTCTACTTTTTTTCTGCATAACCCATCAAATCAAATTCAAACAAATGGAAAAAGTATTTTTAAAATGTGATTTACTAGTTTTAATCTTTTTACTTTATGGTAAATGGTAAATGGCCTGTATTTGTATAGCGCTTTACTAGTCCCTAAGGACCCCAAAGCGCTTTACACAACCAGTCATCCACCCATTCACACACACATTCACACACTGGTGATGGCAAGCTACATTGTAGCCACAGCCACCCTGGGGCGCACTGACAGAGGCGAGGCACATTGCATCAAGCAAAAATGAAATTATATGAAACAGTCTTTGACTTGAAGAAATTTGTTTAACATTTAAACCTATTTTCTGCATATTCCAGCATATAAAATAAAATAACTGTTTGTGTTTACACTCATTCTTTCAAATAGATGCAAGTAAAACACAGCACAAAATAAATAAAATCAAAGATTCAGCGGCACTAAGTCCTGTCGCTCTTAAGTCTATTTTCACCTGTTTAGCAGGAGTGGGGTCGGTGGAGGTTTTCCCAGTGCCTCAGCGGTCATGTCAGTGGGAGGATCTGGGGGTTTCTCTGTGAATTTCACATTCCCGTGGCAGCATGCTCAGTGCTTGCTCACATTTGAAGAGTGTACAGCAGATGCTAATGTTTTTACCACTTTTTACGGAGTCAAACTTAAAGTAATGTCAGTACTTCCAAGCTTTAAACACTGCATGGTCGTACTCTCTCCCGCACTCCATATTATCCATTGCTGATCTACACACGTCTGCTGCTACCACAGACGTCGCACACTCATACCTCATTGTCATGAGACACTCTCACAAAATCGTGGTTTAGTAACGCAGTAAAGCAGCGTGCTTACGGGAAAGTAACAGTAATGTAATTATTTTTTTGCAATAGTAATTGCTTACTTTACTCATTACTTGAAAAAAAGTAATTGGATTACTGCCCATCTTTAGGTTACACCCGTAACCTAAAGTACACCCGTAACCTAAAGTAGGTGCTCCTGCCTGACTGTAGCCTGTTTTCAATGCATTATTCTGCTCCTTTGTTGTCATTAATGTCAGTGTTTGAATACATTTTCAAAATCTTGTTCCTAGCCTTAATCAATGTAATTCAGAGATGAAACTAACAAAGAAAAAAAAGAAAACTGCACTACAAAGCAATGAAGAATTTATATTTGCATCTTTGAGACTTTAAAATATGACATGTCACAGTAATATGTTGTGAGGGGAGCAGGAAGAACAAGCCAAATCCACAGAAACAGTCTTTGTATGTATATCAGAAACAGTTAATAATTGGCAGAAAATGTTGACACAAATTGTGAGGAAAGATATAAGTAAAAAGATAAAACAGTTTGAATAGTTAAGAGAAAATGAGTAGACGTAAACAACAGGTATAGATGCAGTACTGGAAAACTTGGAGAAGTAGGAGTTATTTTCATAACAGCAGTTAGCTGTTTTATGCTGTACTGATGATCAGAAGAGTCTGATAGAAACAGCAGAGTCACCAACATTTTCATAGTTTACTGCAACATTACCTTCGTCTTTAATAATCTTTAACAATAATGCACCTGTGGGAGGGGCGATATATACATCAGAATAAGAATCAGCATACTTTATTAATCTCTAGGGAAATTACATATATAACTAATGATATTCTTATTTAGGACAAATAAATTGTCATAGTCTTTGTAATAATTTTTAGTTTCTATAGTTGTAACCCATAGTTCATTTAGGTTTTTAAGTGTTTAGCAGTGTGTTAAGCGATTGTGTTTTCTTTTTTAGTAAGTATTTCCTGTTTTAATTTGAAGGTTAGTTTCTTATGTTATTTCTTGCAATTTTACTTGCCTCTGTTGCACCATTTTCTGCTGTCTTTGTCAATCATCCACTTCCCCAAAGCAAACTCTCAAGTGCAGGTTCTCAGGAGTCTTATGTATAATCCAGTATCAATAACAAATATCTAATTTTTTATTTTTATACTCACTGTGGTTTTATCCATGTAGGTTTTGCTTCCTAAAATGAGAGAATATTACCATTAAGTTTTGGGCTGCTTTTTTTTTTTTTTTTTTGTTAATACTAAGCATTCTAAATAAGCTGAATTTCTCAATATTGAATTGACCTTAATTCTTGTCCATATGTTGACTGCCACAACACTTATTAAAAGTGCAGCCAATCCCAAAGAGACAATAATGCACCTCAAAGAGATGAAAAGGATAAAAAGCATTAACAACATCTTGGCTGCTAAATTACACAGTTTACTGTTCTCTTTAAATTCATTTACTTCAACAATTTAAGTTTAGTTTAATAATGTCAAACAGCTAATTTCACCCCATCCTTGAATGACAGCTGTACTTTTCCTGCCATGCTATCCATTAGTTCACACTTCAATGGGTCATCCCTTGTCAGGTGATTAAATTGAGAGTTCAGTAAGAGCAACCAGAGGTTGTTTCAGTTATTGGTCCAGCTTCAGTAAAATTCAGCAGCCACCTCACTGTGTAAGGACACCACATTCTGTTTGACACCACGGAGCAAATCAGCTCCACTGTATCATTGTTCTTAAGCTCAGCCACTGAAAAAGTGATCAAATATAACACAACATGAAACAGATTATCTGTCCTCATTTATCTTCTTATGTTTCAGTTTATTTGTTTTAAAAAGGGCAATTTAAGCTTAAAATACTCACTGTGAATAACAGACAGATCAACCACGGTCCGCTGAACCATACTATCATCTCCTTCTTTTCCTGATATGAGTTGTAGACAGTAATGGAGATCAGCATCTTCGAGTGTGACCTTCTTTATAACCAGAGAACAGTTTGCTGTGACACTCACTCTGTCTGAATAGTTTTTGGCAGACATGCATGGAGAGATTGGAAGTGTAGCACCACTGAACTGATTTAACTTGCTGTCTGTTTTCTGATATAAAGTATATTAAAAATAAAGACGAGCTGCGTCACTGCTAACATTTATTTTAACCTTGTGTCTTCACACATTCAACTTCCTCAATCATCTTCTTCTTTTCATGGTGCCAAACACCTTGCTGTTACAAATGCACTGTGAGAATTAACACAGTGTGTGTCCTAAAGATTCAATTTACAATAATATATCTTTAAGAATTTCAAAGTAGTCACATTGAAATTCATTATCAATAACAACTTGACTTTGATGTCTAACAAGTGATTTAGTTAAACAGCCACAGATGAGATAGTTACATGACCTAAGACTCAACTTGTTCCTCCCTGTAAACCAGAAGTAAGTTTTTTCTGAGAACTTAAGAGGAAGTGTGTTTTTGTGGCAACAGCAGCAGCAGAGCGTGGGATGTTTGATGCACTAATAATGCCCAGTTAAACATCAGGAACACAACAATAAGCTGATTTTGTGATGTTTCTGGGTCATTTTGACCCAGTGTTTTTGAGTCCTTGTGTTTTAGTGATATTTTGTACTGTGGTTTAGGTTCTTAGTGTATTTTGAGTTTTTTATATATATTTCTCTCTGTTTAGTTCCTTGATTATTAGATTCCCCCTTGTGTCTTTGTCCTCTGTGTCTCTCTCTGTGTGTCTGTGTTTGTGTGTGTTTGTGGGCGTCTGTGTGTCCTGTTTCCCTCCTTGTGTTTCATTCTATGTTCCCCCCGCCTATCATGTTTATTATCCATGTTTCCCCAGCCCGTCATGGCTCTCTCCATCACCCTCGTGTTCCCCTCTCGCTGTCCCTTGCCCTCTTAGTGGTGTCTGTGTTTTATCCCCTTTACCTGTTTCCGTATTCCTCTCCCTGTCTTCAATCCCTTCTCCCCTGTCTGGCGTGCATTTCATGTCTGCGTGTTCCATGTCAGATTTTACATGCACATGATTACTAAAATAGACTTACACAGAGATTTCTTTTAACACAGTGAAACAAATGTTAATCATAAAAAATGATGTGGTATTTATGATTCGTTTTATAGATAGAAAATATCCCCATAACATTATACTAATAACACAACTAATATGACTTTTGTCTAGTGAGTCGATGTTCCTTGTCAGTAGAGTCTGACAGAAAAAGAGTCTCTGGGATTTTCATAGTTCATTGCTGCATCATCTTCATTTTCATTTTGGTGGATCTGTGAAGAAATGACACATTACTTATGAGAACCTGAGTTAAAAATAAATGAATAAATAAATCCACCTTGATTGAGGGTTAATGAAGAGTACATCAGTCATTTTTTTCTATATTTTAACCTCTGCTGAATAACAGAAATCCAAAATATTCTGAGATTGCACATATCACCCAGAGTTAATACTAAAATATAAAATAAAGGAAAGAAAGAACCACTGCTTTAAATGTTAAATAATTGTTTATCGAGTTTTGTACTTACTACATACTCCATCTGACGTTTCTTCCCTTAAAAGAAAGAAGAAAGTCAGTTTCAGTTTAAGCTAACAGTTAAAATGTAAAATTAGTAAAAAAAAAAATGTTTTATCAGAACCTTTAGTTCTAATCCATATCACAAGTGTCACAACAGTTATTAGAAGAGCTGCAGAGACCACAGAGACAATAATGAACCTCCCCGAACCTGCAAAGAAAATCAAATCATTAAAATAATGCACTGCTTTTGTCTGCTGTGTCTTCAAACAGACAATAGAATATATGTACAACTGTTGATGGTATGTGTTTTTATTGGTATTTGCACATATCCTTGTCATTTAAATTTGAATTTGCATGTCTCTACTGTAAATATTACTCCTTAAATCACTTAAGTCTTACATCACCAATCTCAGTCTTATATGTATATAGTTTAGAAGCAGCTAATTTTTAAATAGTAAAATCTTAATTTTAGTGTTCAAAGCTCTGATTCTCACACAAGCCTGAGATGAAGTCTTTCCTTATCGGTGTTTTCATTTATTCATTGTTGCTTGTTTACACTGATTTTCTATTAGCATATTTACTACCAACACCTTACAGCTATTTTACTTCATTCCCTCTAATAAGTTGCAGAACAAGTTCAGCATCAAACATGGGTCAGAACATAAAGGATAATGTATAGATTTGCTTTGCCTTCTCTCACCATATGCTCACCAGGGCTGCATGAAGTATGATTTATTCTTTTTTTGTAATATTCTTTATAGTGTAAAATGGTTGCATATGTGTAACTACATGCGTTTTTGAAAGCAAGTTAATAATTCAATTTATTTATATAACACCAAATCACAACAAGGTGCTCATAGATCACTTTCATTATCTGTTTCTTTGTTTCACAAAGACAAGCAATCACTATGCACAAAATAACTATCTATTATCTATTATGTAAAATGAAAGATAAAAATACATTACATCCATCCATCCATCCATCCATCCATTCACTTCCGCTTCTCCTTTTCAGGGTCGCGGGGGGCGCTGGAGCCTATCCCAGCTGTCATGGGGCGAGAGGCGGGGTACACCCTGGACAGGTCGCCAGTCTGTCGCAGGGCCAACACACAAGGACAGACAACCATTCACACTCACATTCGCTCGCACATTCACACCTAGTGGCAATTTGGTTTATCCAATTAACCTATCCCCACAAGTTGCATGTCTTTGGACGGTGGGAGGAAGCCGGAGTACCCGGAGAGAACCCACGCAAACACGGGGAGAACATGCAAACTCCACACAGAAAGACCCCGGCCTGATGTTGGAATTGAACTCAGGACCTTCTTGCTGTGCGGCAACAGTGCTAACCACCGTGCCACCGTGCTGCCCTAAAAAATACATTACAGATACATAAAATACAGATCGATTATTGAGTAACTACCTTTCACATCCGCATGTGTTATTGGGTTTGATATGGCTCTGAATGATTCTGTGCTGTTTTCTGTGTTTCTGGTTGGTTTCTTTGTTGTTGATTTTGTCTCACCTAGAAAAATAAAATAAAATGAACCAAAAGTGCTCAAGTTCATGATTTTCATCAGTATTAAAAATACAGTTAAAATAGTTGTTTAGTTTGTTGTAGTTATCACACTGAATACACAAATTTCTTTCAGGATTTCAATAGTCTCACCTGTTTTATCGTCTGAAGCATCAGTGACTGCTGTTGACAATTTAATTGGTTCTGTGGTGCCTTCAGTTGAACTTGCTGATTTAGTTGGTTCTGTTTTTGTGTCTTCTGAATAAATGAAAAAAAACCCAACAGCAAAAGTTTGCTCAGTTATATGTCATGTTTTGTTTTTTTTAAATCCTGCCTTTGTTTTAAGTTAAATCCCATTAATAGCCTATAATGATCACCATTTCTCACCTGAAGGCTGGGGACTGAAGGTAAACAGATGCTCTTCTCCTGTGACACGATTCACTGCTTTGCACTTCATTGTGTTATTCTTTGATGAGTAAGCAGAGTCCATAAAATGAACAGAAGCATAGCAATCCACTCCCACTAATAGTTGATTCACATTACGATCCCTCTCCCACGTCAGTGAGTAATGGCACCCCATTCCATTTGTCACCACAGAGCATTCCATCCCTGATACAGTCCCATCAGGATACTTCTGCTCAGTAACTGAAGAAGAAAAAGATCAGATGACACAAACTAGACAAATTATCTTCAAGACTCTTCTAATGATTGTTTCCATTTTTAGCCTTAAAAACACAATTTGAGCTGATTTTTTTTCTTTTACTAGCATACTCACTGTTAACAACAGACAGGTCAACCACAGTCTGAACCACAGGACCTTGATTTTCTGATTTGTATTGCTGACAGTAATAATGACCAGCATCCTCAACTGTGACCTTCTTTACAACCAGAGAACAGTTGGCTGTTATACTCAGTCTGTCTGAATACTTTTGGCCTTTTTCACCTGTTGCCTCGGGCGAGATCTCTAATACTTGCCTACCAAAGGACATCCACTTAATACTGCTACAGTTTTCCTGAATGGCATTCATGTTTAGACAAGGCAGAGTAGCATCTTCTCCAAGTCTCTTTAAAATGTATATTTCAGTTGTTGGGACAGCGTAACAGAAATCTGTAAAACAAATAAAGATAAAAACAAATTTTGAAGTCACAGTGAAGATGAAT
Organism: Oreochromis aureus; assembly: GCF_013358895.1. Classification (NCBI taxonomy): domain Eukaryota; kingdom Metazoa; phylum Chordata; class Actinopteri; order Cichliformes; family Cichlidae; genus Oreochromis; species Oreochromis aureus. The sequence goes on along the minus strand of NC_052956.1, from coordinate 22,062,902 downwards.
GAAACATAGAGTCCAAGAAAACAGTCATAGTTATCTTATTTGCTCTAAAACTGGGTTAATGGATATTGCATTATTATTACAACTATGTTTCCTTGCAATGAAAGTATTTTCTGTTTTCTCACCTGCAGTTGGAATCATTAGCATTAGACAGAAGGACATTAGAATCCATCCATCTTCAGCCATTGTGCCTCTCTGTCTCAGTTAAACCTAGTTCCCGAGTTCAAATGTCAGAGTATCAGAACTGGTCTGTCTGTCTGTAGTCTGCAACAATCACCACACAGAACAGTTTACTAGGATGCAGATCATTTATATTTGTACTTCCTTAAGTAGGTGATGTCACTTCCTCATCAAACCTTGCCACTTCCTTATTATAACTTCACTTACTTACTTATGTTGATGTAAACCTTATATATGTGGAGATATATCAGTTTTTCATGTCATCTCTCTTAAATTCATGAAGATATTATAAACAAGTGAAAGATCATATCAAGACTCAATAGCTATCATACAGTGCATTTGTGATGTTTTTGGCACCTTAAAAGAAGCAAATGTGTGAAGAAGTTAAATTTATGGAACAATGTAGCTTTTTAAAATGTATTTATTTATTTTAAAATTTGGATTCTAAAACAAACAGCACATAAAAACAGGGAAGTGAACAGTCAAACTCAGTCTGACTGTCTGTCTAAGTAGGAACATATAGAGCTGCAGAAGTAAGACTTTTTTATGGTCCTGTTCCTCATTTTACAGTTTTTTTTTTCCTGAGAAGCAGAGGGGAAGTATTTTTGATGAAAATGGTAACAAGAGCAACAGAGAGAAACATTAAAAAAAAAAAAAATTAAAAAAACTTTTAACAGATTTTTCTTTTCTTTTAAAAGATTCGAATACGTTGATAAGCTGATGAAATGATAATTGTTACAGTCTTAATAGCAAGTCTTCTCAGAATTGTTCAGAACAGCATATGTACTCTCCAAATGAAATGTTTTTAAATGATTAACTTTTTATTGTTGTTGTTGTGACCCGGCTGAAAAGCCACAACATAACTAAGGAGACGAACACAAACAAGGCCACCCTGAGGGGAGTCAGTTAAAAAAAACAACAACAAAAAAAAAAACTTCGGTATTCACAAACATATTCATCAATTATATAAACCCAGGATTTACCAAAAATTGGCAACAACAGCAGCAGAGCTCTGAACATCTTCCAATGCAATACATTTTAATTTACATTATATTGCTTGTGTTTATTTCTGACTTTAGCTTGTATTCAGCATTTAGTATGTCATTTTTCTTTAATAATATCCACATTAATTAATTACTACATTATTTATTTTTTTATTAAGTGTGTGTGACCAAACTGTGTATCCTAAAAAGGGAAGGCTTGTGATTTTAAGGGCGAAAACAGGAAGTTGTGAACCAAAACCCGTTTCTTTGAAAGATAGCTGGAAAACACCACAATTTTTAGAAACTCGCAATCTAACTGTTCGCAAAAACAAATCAGCAAGACTACCAAGTAATAACATGAACTAGGTATATGGACATGTGTTTGTCATGCCTGTCATCCTATAGACCGGGATAGCATACTGCCCACATGTAACTGTGTATGGCCTGAAAGACAAAAGGCCTCTGGTGGGTGGAAGGGGCGATACAAGTAAAGAGGAAAAAAAGAAGGAGAACGTCTATATGGGAACGTCTATATTTCCCTGGGAACGGTTCTGTCTAGCTGTCGAAACTCGGATACAGGAGGAATACTGTGGTTTTCCCCCCAGTTGCAGGACCCCAGACCAGGTTTTTACCCTCTTGAGGATTCTTCTGGTTCCATGGGAGTTTGCTCAGTCAGTCTGAGTCAGTGTTTTTCTTGACTTACAGAAGGCATTCGATCGTGTTCTGTGGGACGTGCTCCACGAGTATGGAGTGTCTGGCTTGGTGCTACAAGCTATACGGTCCTTGTACAACCTTTGCAAGAGCTTGGTTCACATTGCCAGCATAGTCTCTTACTTAAAGTTGAGCTGGAGCAGTTTAACCCTGAAAAAAGGTTGTTTAAAAGGTGGTTTACTTCTTATGAAGGTGCATGTGAATTCAATTTAGTTCATTTAATAGTGACACCAATTCACCTCATGGCACTTTGATTTGTAAGGTTGTAAGAAACCCCAACAATCCCACAATCCCCTATGACCAAACACTTGGGGATAGTGGGAAGGAAACCCCCTTTTTACAGGGGGAAACTTGCAGCAGAACCAGCCACAGAGAGTTGGGGGCGAGGGGAAAGACAAGAGAGCACAGAGAGGTGGGATATGGGGTCAGAAAAGCCTTGTCATATTTATTCTGGTTATCTATTATATTCAGACAAAGGCAGAAGACATCATCTCACAACTCACTTTAAAATGGACATTCTATTTCGAGATACTGTTGAGAAAATGGAAGAGGAAAAACACATAGTACTAAAAGACTTTTAAACCTTCAGAGTAAAGATCATTTTATATGCCACAGAAAAATGTAAATGTATACTCACTAAAAAGCAACAGAACATACTTAGTTGTCATAATTGCAAATGAATATATTATTGTTAAAGTATATTTCACTGCTTTCAGAAATATGCTCTGTATCCCTACCTACAACCTGAAACATCAGGATCGGACATGATGATATTTTGTCCCATCTTAGTTGAACCAACACTCTCAACTCTCAGGTCATCTGAGCTGCTTCCTCTTAAAGATTATTTGCTGATGTAAATACTCACATTTAAGTCAATTTTATTTTCCCTATATGAATCACGAAATGAATGTATATTAGAAAACAGGAAGTACATAAAAGTTGAAAGTTAAAAGGTTAAAGTTAAAGTGTCTTGCTCCTTGTTGCAGCTCTTTAGCAGTTTTTCTAAGAACTAAAAGGGAAGTATTTAGAATGTGGCTACAAAAGTAGCTCTAATAATAACCACAAAAACACCCAAAACCAAAAAGGTGAACACACTGGTAAACTGGCTGAAGGCAGACAAGCATGTGTTCTTAATATTACTGAGCACATGAATTCTTCTCTTTGGATTAATCTGTTTGTCTGTATGCTTTTTCTAATATTTAAGTTAATTAGTTTTTTTTTCCAGTGTGACATAATGTTCCCACCAGGTAAAACAGCAAATTAATAATAAAGAGATGCCAATAATTTTATTTGATGTGCCACAATGTATGTGTATGGCCTGAAAATGTGTATGTTTAATGTCTATGGCCTGAAAGACAAAGGGCCTGTAGTGAAAGGGGGGACACAAGTAAAGAAAAACATAGAAGAAAAACCTCTGTATTTCTCTGGGAAATGTTCTGGAAACGAGAGTCTGTCTAGTAGTCGAAACTCAGATACAGGAGGAATGGACCAGCACTTTACCCTCTCGAGGATTTTTGTGGGAGCATGGGAGTTTGCTCAATCAGTCTAAATGTGTTTTGTGGACTTGGAGAAGGTATTCAACTATGTTCCCCGGAGTGTTCTGTGGGAAGTGCTTCAGGAGTATGGGATTCCTGGCATGTTGCTACAGTACGGTCCTTATACAACTGTCGCAAGACCTTGGTTTGCATTGCCGGCTGTCAGTCAGCCCATTCCTGGGGGGTTTAGGACTCCGCCAGTGCTGCCCTTTGTCATCCATTCTATTTATTATTTTTATGGACAGAATTTCTATGCGCAGCCAAGTGGCGCAAGACTTCCACTTTGGTGATCTCAGAATCTCGTCTCTGCTTTTTGCAGATTATGTGGTTCTGTTGGCTTCATCATGTGGTGGCCTCCAGCTCACACTGGAGCGGTTCGCAGTCAAGGTGTGATGCAGCAGAAATGAGAGTCAGCAACTCCAAGTCTGAGGCCATGGTCCTCCGCTGGAAAAGAGTGGAGTGCCCACTCCTTGTCAGGGATGAGTTGATGCCCCAAGTGGAGGAGTTTAAGTATTCAGGGTCTTGTTCGAAGTCAGGGGAGAGGGAAGAGGGGAAAATGACAGATGGACAGATGCTGCGGCTGCAGTGAGGTGGACGCTGTACCGGTCCATCGTAGTGAAATAAGACCTGTAAAAATGCGAGTGTAAAAGCAAAGGTCTTGATTTACCAGTTAATCTAAGTCACTACCTTAACCTATGGTTATGAGCTTTGGGTAGTGGCTGAAAGAACCAGATGCCAGATACAAGCAGCAGAAATGAGCTTTTTCCAAAGGGTGGCTGGCCTCTCCCTTAGAGAAGAGAGAGGGTAAGGAACTCAGCCATGCAGGAGGGACTCAGAGTAGAGCCCCTACTCCTCCACATCGAAAGGAGCCAGTTGAGTTGGTTTGGGCATCTGAGAACAATGCTAAAAGAGTGCCTCCTGGGCGAAAAAGCTCTGGGCCAGACTCAGGACACGCTGGCAGCCTGGGAAACCCTCGGTGTTCCCCCAGGTAACCTGAAGTAGGTGGATAGAGAGAGGGAAGTCTACTCAGACAGCTGCCCATGTGGCCCTGGATAAGTAGAAGAAAACGGATAGACAGATGGATGTATGATTGACAATTTACTATTAGCAAAAGCACATGTAGATAAGGTGCTAAAGTAATAAACAGAGATCGAGGCAACTGTTGTTGTGATCTGGATCTATATCAATAAAATTGAATTGTAAATTGAATAGTATCACTGTAAACATAAAAGACTGGATGTTAAGACCTTTTGCCCTCTCTCAGAGCGGTAAGTTGGGGGTACTTCAATCTCTTTCCATCCCACCTGTTTCAACATGTGTCTCTGTCTCTCTTATATCTTATCTTCAATCTCAAACAGTATCAGAACTGCTCTGTCTTAAACACTGTCTGCACAACTCACTGAATAGTTCCTCAGATGCAAACTATTTATGTTTGTATTTCCTTGGAGGAGTGATGTTACGTCTTCATCATGAATTTTCACTTCTTCATTTTAATGTCACTTACTTTGTTTTGCTGCCTTTTTACATGGGGGGCAGTATCAGTTTTTCATGGTCAAGTCTGCTGACAGAAGAGGGACTAATTTTAAAGACAGAAAAATAAAACTTTTAAGGAAATTTGAGGGGGTTAAATACATAATATAGGGTGAAAGACAAAGCTGCTGCAGACAAATCAGTGGTGTCTGTAACGGAAAAAACACAATACAGCAGTGTAAAAAAGGCTATAAAAATGTGCTTAGACTTTAAACACCATGACATTTAAGACATTATCAACATGCAAATCTTAACCCTTTTTTATCTTCTGCCTTATGCACATTGAGTTTAAGTATAATGAAATGTGCTATATAAATAAAATTGCCATGGTCAGTATGGCTGGAAAAGTGTTAATATATTAATAAAGTTTTCCCTATTTGAAGCTAGAAGAAAAATTTGGCTGAGTAGCTCAGCTTCTCAACTTCTTAATATGACAGCTTTATCATTTTAATATGTTCTAACAAATTAATGTTTAAGTGTACATGTTAATCTTCAGCCTTGGTGGTGTTTAACAATCTGATAACAACAATTCAGATACTGACCTTTTCTATATGGAAATTTGATACAAGGTCAACAAATACAAATATGCAGTGGCGGTCCTAGCCTGTTTTGTGCCCTGGGTGAACACTCCTGTGCCCCCCACACACACACACACACACACACACACACACATATGGAGAGAGGGAGAGAGAGTATGCATAGCGTGCAAACTGCTACCAAACAGCCACTGGTGGTGTGTGAGAGGCAGATGTTGTCCAAGATAAGGACAATGTTGGATAATACCTCCCACCCACTCCATGACATGCTGGCTAGTCACAGGAGCGTTCAGTGAGAAACTGAGATTACCAAAAAGCACCACTGACCGACACAGGACACTGCAATGGTTACATCCTTTTTACACACACTCTTTTCTATTCTGTAATATACTTGTCAATTTTCTTGATATTTATTTATAATCACCTCTGTTAATCCTTGATATTTAGAACTGAGTGATCTGTATATATTAGTGCTATTTCTTAAATGTGTAAAATCTGTAACATATTGTATTGTTTGGAGTTTAGTCTGTTACTGTTACTATTTTTAGAATTTCTTCTTGGGCCAAATGTAACCCACATAATTTCCTTAGGGATTAATAAAGTATTCTGATTCTGATTGTTTCAGGATGACCTGCCATCAATGACACATCTGCTTATCTGTATCTTTTGCTCATTTCTCCTCCTCTTCTTTTCTCTTTTTTCTAAACTGAGCACCTGATGGCTTTGAACTTTTCTTGTCCATCTTCCATTGGTTTTAATTTTGCACTCCAGTATGAACACAAATCCCCCAACCCGAGGATCACCACAACATAACCTAACAGACCTACACCTTAGTTCACAGATTCACTTTGTCTAGGGTTTATTTCTGGGATTTCACACAACCCAGGATTCAAATCATGAATACATAATGGGCTTGGATTTACATCATTATGAATGCAATGTGCTCTATTTGGAAGAAGCAGGCCCCCCTCCCCTTTCGACGCGTTGTGTGTGAGACAAATCATCAAACTGTAAAATATATATTTTAAATTGTCATTGATCCCTTTACCCCCAGTCCTAAAGTGTATATTTATTTTCTTACTCTTCTTATATTTATTGTTTGTTTACTTGCACTGCTGTAACTGGAGCCCCGTCGTCTCTCTATATACTGGACTGTATATAGCAATAAAGTTTACTTTGACTTCAGCAGCAAGCAGGCGCACCGAGGGCTCTCGCGCTCACTTTTCGCGTATAGAATTTCGAAAAAACATCGGTGCAAATTATAAGTCTGTATCATGATGTCTGGTGTTTTCGTGTTTGTTGTTTTGTTTTTATTTTCTTTTATTTTGCGAGTTGGTTATTAGATGCTGCTCCAGAAAGCCAGAGAATCCCCCGCCGCCCCGGCCTCTCCTCTCTGTGCTGCAAGCAGCAGGCGCACATCGCAAACGAGGGCGCCCTTACTCCCAGCAAATGGGCGATAGAAAACCGATTGATGCCTATGACATTCCCAATATGCGCTGGCTGCCGTCGGGGAAGCATGAATACGAGCAAAAAAAATTATTATTATTTTTTTGCCAATGTCCGCGCCGCGGACATTCTTATCTTGCTTTCAGAGCATCTAAAATTATAATGGATGCAGCTGAAAGAATATGTCAGGGTCCCTGTGCCTACCCGGTCGGCTCAGCATGGCTACATGTTTTTATTTTCATTTTTGTTCCTGCTCTCTCCCTTCCTCTCTTTCCCTCCTCCCTCGGCCTGGGCGGAGCTTACCTGTGGGCTCCTGCCCCTGACCCACACACCTGTGGCTCATCACGAGTGTTCCAGCTCCTTTATAGGATGGCAGCTCTGTGTCTCTCATCGCTGGACCGTTGCCGACCCTCGTCAGTGTAACTCCAGCTCAGTTAACTCTAGAGTGTTTCTCAGTGACCTTCCATTGTAATCCCTTTGTGTCTCTGTGTACAGATCCCCTGGACCCACCCCTGTGTTTTCTGAAGTGATCGAGTGTGCTTTCTGTGGAGTGTGAAGAGGAGCGTGTGGAGTGGACGGAGTGTGTGCGTGGACTTTCAACGTCTTTCCCTTTCGTGTGTGGACCCCCGGAGTCTGGCCTTCCCCTCACTTTTGTAAATAGATCACCTGGTGAACTGTGATAAAGACTCTTGTGTTTTCGAGACTTGGGGCCTGCGCGTGAGTCCGTTCCGTCCCGCTGTGACAGAATAAGAGGAAAACCGTCCTACAAACTATTACTATTCTGTTACTTACACTCACACACTTCTGCTTTGGCTGCAGCTGTGATTTTTTTAGCGTCTCTCATGTGTTTAGCGTCTGATTTTTTTTTCGAACATTATATTTGTAATACTACTTGCAAATTACTAGTGTAATCATCTTCATTAAAAATGCAGCATCACTCCCTGTGCAGTTTGCGACTGGTCATATGCTGCCAGGGCTGCCTATTTCATATCAGCACTGGGAAACCCGTGGTTCATTCATTGAGTTGATAACCACCTTGATATGACCAGTTAACCCAGTGACTGACTTTGGGATGTTGAAGCCATAAACCAAACTATAAATTTATAAAAGAAAAAAAAAAAACAAGAAAAAATGTTTTACTTTGTTCTGTACATGGCCAATGTTATGCTTTTGTGTTAAACAAGAGACTGGGTACATCCTTACACACTGAGGTCACCTAGTGGCTGAGGTCACCTATTATAATTTTATATATTATATAAAATTATAATATAATTTTATATAATATATAATAAATGCTCTCTCTTCATACATATATATATATATATATATATATATATATATATTACATTTGTTCTTCACCTTTGCCTTTAAAAGAAAAGGGGGAAAAGGGGGGGGGACTAAAAAGGGGGAAAAAAACACTACAACTGAATATTTGTACATTTTATTTCCAGCTTACATAATAGCATTATTCACAGTTCATTTTTTGTGTAAAATTCAATAACTGACAATGGTCCATGATTTCACCCTTGTGCAGTAAAGAGGCTGTATTTTGTATCACAAGACAGAAAAAGATAGCTGATCAGGTTGTTTCACTAAGACATTTTGTAGAGGGTATAACAGTTGTGGATGGTATAGCTGTGTGATGATATTTTCCATGGTGTTGCTCAGTGAAGTCAGACAGAAACAGCAGAGTCCCCAGTGGTTTCATAGTGAATTGCAACTTCATCTTTATCCTTATAATAGGACACCTATGAAAAATAAATAGGTCAATAAGTCAATAAATAAATAAAAATGATCAGATTGGTCTTTCTAATTGTCTATGATTTGTGTTATAACCCTTTAATTTTGATTTAATTAAAGTTTAATTTCTTATGTTAGCTTGTCATGTGGCTGTGTGTGTGTGTGTTTGTGTGCATGTGTGTGTGGGAGAGTCTCTGATCTCTCCCACAGTCTTAACTCCTTGATGTTCCGGAGTTTCTCTTGTACTTGTGCTCTTTAGATTTTTTTTTCTATATTTTGTTCTCCCGTCAGTGTGCAAATGGTGTAGCCTGCTACAGCAGCTATTGGTTCCACCTTAACAATTGCATCCATCCACTTAAAAAAAAAAAAAACCCAAACTTTTAAGTGTGTGTTATCAAGGTGGTCTAATCTCCAGTCATGACCTTCACTCACAGACTCGGTCACATTTACTGTAGATGAACATCAAACATAGATCAAACATAGATCATCCACATATGTGAATACTGAATTACTGATTTTTCTACGTACTGTTGCTTGAACCATCTGTGTTTTGTTCCCTAAAAAAAGAGAAACAAAGGAATTAAATTCTATTTTGATTATTATTAAGAATTCAAATTTATTAAAACATCTCATTATTAAACATACCTTTGGTTCTGGCCCATATGTTGACCATTACCACAGCTGTTATAAGTGCTGCTAAACCTACAAGGACGATAATGGACCTCAAAGAAGATGAACCTGCAAAGAGAATAAAACCTTTATATTGTTTACTTCCAGCTAGCAATTCTGCTGGACTTTATTTTAATAAAAACTAACATATTTTTTACCTTTTGAGAATGTTTTTCAACAATCTGAAAATCGTTGCCTTTGTTGACTATCTCTTACTTTTTTTTTCTTTTAGATAACTGTGATATGAATTTATTTGTTGACCATCTCAAGTCTGGGAAGAGATAATGTGTAATATATCGATAAAATGATTTTTATTATTTTGTGCTTCTCATCAAACTATTCAGGTTTTATTTATGTTCTTCCTTTATCTTTTTTTCAAGGTCAAAACAGTTCGTTATTATACTAAATTTAGGAACTACAATAATGAAAAGGTGTTCTTTACTTCAGAGAATTACACTAAGAATTACAACTCCTTGGAATTATAGTCTGCTTGCCTATCGATTTTGCTTATCGATATTTTGTACTGACAGAAGATGGCGCTAAACATGTTTTTTATCATTTTAACTTTAAGCACTTATTTCATAAATCCAGCTTCACAGACAGTGCCCATGGTCTAAATTAGTGTTTATACATGAAGTGTGTCATGTCCACTTTAAAGCTGAGTGTCTGACAGACCCTGAACTTCAACAGATAACAACAGCAGTGATGAAGAGTCAGGCTGCTGGCTCCGTTTCTACCTGTTCATGTTTCTACAGTAGAATCACTGTGACGATCGCTTTGTTCTGGTTTTCATCTTTGCTTTATGCTTTCGGTTCTTTGTTCATATCTAAATGCTAAAAGAAAGATCATATGTGTATCCTTTTTAGGATAGGCTTTTCTGTTGGTGTGTGGGACTGTAACCTATAGGTTTAGATTATGTGACAGTGCATTTCAGCACATTTTACTGAGTAACGAGTTGTGTAATTAATTAATTTTAAGTGACGTACTGCATTACTTTTAAGAGAAGTGCTCTGTGTAATATTTGTAATAATTAGTTTTTTGAGTAACAACCCCAGCCTCTGTCAGTGCACCCCAGGGTGGCTGTGGCTACAACGTAGCTTGCCATCACCAGTGTGTGAATGTGTGTGTGAATGGGTGAATGACTGGGTATGTAAAGCGCCTTGGGGTCCTTAGGGACCATAAAGGCGCTATATAAATACAGGCCATTTACCATTTACCATTTACCAGCACTGATCACAACAAAGATTGAAAATGTCTCCAACATGCACAAACATTTGGCCACACAGCATGTAATTCATTTGCACAAATTCTGTTTAGCGATGGCGTTCACTTTTAAAGTGAGAGCCTAATGAGTACTGATAATAGAAACAATAAATAATTGAATTGATAAGTAATATCAATAATGGTATCATATCACTCTCCTTATATTTTGTCACTATTAAAGAAATAATCCATAAGAAAGAGAATCCATTCAACAGATAATCTTAATGTAACCATGATTATTGTTATGTTTCAATTTCTGTTCTCATGAAAAGGGAATCTGAGTAGAGAATAGTTTGAAGTAAATACTCACTGGAGACAACTGAAAGATCAAAATCTTGAGTTGGTTTTACTGCTGATGTGCAATGTTTGTAGCGGTAACGACCAATATCCTCAACTGTGAGCTTCTCTATAAGCAGAGAACAGTTCGCTGTAACACTCAATCTGTCTGATTTAGTTTTGGCTTCGTCACCAATCTTCCCAAGTGTGATCAGATCTACTGCTGGTTGATCTTTTGAAAAAAAGGTCCATGTAGTCTTGTCACATTTATTCAGGTCATCAGTCACACACGGACAAGGCAGAATGACATCATCCCCAACTCTCTTTACAATGGATATTGCATTTCCAGATACTATTGAGAAAATGGAAGAGAAATTTAAAACACACCTATTACAAATCAGATCTTTTTTTTTAAACCATCCGAGTAAATATGATTTTAGATGCAACAGAGGTTTATCAATGTATCTCATACTCAATTAAAACAACAGAGCCTGTTTAGTTGCCATAATAACTAAATGAATATATTATTGCTAAAGGTATATTTTATTGCTATTAAAAATGAGTTCTGTATCCTTACCTGCAACCTGAAACATCAGGATCAGACATGACGATATTTTATTCCATCTAGGTTTAACCATTGTTCCACCACTCTCCACTCGCAGCTTCTCTGAACTGATTTCTCTTAAAGACTATTTGTAGTTTTTGTAATTTGTAATTAGTGAGTCACTTCCTCATTGTCACCTCAGGGATTTTAGTTTTTTTTTTTTTTTTCATGTTTTTGCTAATTTAAATGCTTATATTTAATTTTATATTCCCTCACCAAGGAATCACCAGATAAACATGAGTGGGGAAGTTGAATGTGTGACTAAAATTGTATTTTTCTTTAATGTACAGTATATTTATAAATAAAGTTGGATATATTAGAAAAAAGGAAGCACATAAGAGCAGGCACATAAGAGCAGACAGTTGGTTATTCACTGCTATGAGAAAGAAACCTTTTTTTGTTCCTCATTACAGCTCTTTGGCAACCTTTCTTAGAATTAAAGGGGAAGTATTTTTGGTGAGAATGTGGTGAGAAAGCTCTAATAATCATCACACAAACACAGAAAACACAATGGTTAAGACACTGATGAACTGGCTGACGATTTGGCAAGTAAGGCAAGTATTCTCAGTATTACTCAGATCCTCTACCAGATACAGTGCCTCAGACCCCAAATAATGTAGATACTTTAATTTAAAAACAAAAAACTAGTTTATGGCTTTAGTAATAACACTTTAGGGATAAAATAATTATGTAGGGTATATAACCCTATCACATGTGTTAGGGTTATATAGGGTAGATATGTCCAGATATCGATTGTATTGATTTTGGTAGTGGTATCAGATTGATACTAGCATGACAGAATCTGTGCTTAATGGGCTTTTCTCTCTCGTTCCATGCTTATAAAGTTACAGGTGTCTTACACTTTAGAAAGGCTAAATCTGTTTCGGGTTTGTGGTAGCCTAGTTGAAGAATATGATGTGAGTTTGTATCAATGACAAGCTGAGATAAAGGTGTCCGCTCCTATGCCCTCTGACTGCAGTTGCTGTCCATGGTGCTGATTATTGGTACATCAGATTATAGTTGCACTTACCAAAAAACCAAAAAAAAAGAGAAAAGAACAGTCTGTCTGATTTATCTTTAGCAATCTACACCACGCACCACACCAAGTTTAATCACCTCCATTTTCAAGTTCCAAAGAAGAACTTGTAGCTTATCAGATTTTCACAGAGCAAAGTGGCGTCCTCTCCAACTCAGAGTGTAATTGGAGTAACCGCTGTAGAATAAAAAAATACATAGATAAATAAAGGTGCAAAGACAAGTCAAAACAAAAAATTGCATATTTGCATCACTTTTGGTCCCAATGAATAGTAAAAGTGCTTACTGACGTTTCGTTCTTTCTTTTTGGCTAAACTCTTTAGATAAATAAATAAATACATTAATAAAAAATTGCATTTATTATTATTTTAAATTATTAAAACATTAAAACTTATATGAATTCAGTTTTCATATTTGCAAATGTCTACATAGTCCAAGTAAAATCACAATGCAATACAATGATAACACAAGCTCTGTTTAATTATTTTAGGATTGTTTTTTCCTTCATTAGAATAGAAATCTTTACAAAATAACTAGTAAACTTCAGCTATTTGATCAAGTTTGAATCACATCAGCAGGATGAGTGCATTTAAATCCCTGAAAGATGCATCAGATTTAATATTAATATTACTTAATATTACTCACCTACAGTTAGTCATGGGACTGAGGATTTAAGAAGGGTTTACTAGTGGTAGTATGTGGTCTACCTTAAAAATTGTTAACTTCTTAAATGAGTCTGGATGTAGGAATATCTGGAAGGATTTTTTGGTAAAATGGGCAAAATTTGAGATTTTGTATATGTTTTCACCAGCACACATCCCAGTATCCTTCTGAATTCATAAAAGAAATGAAGTATGATCTGCAGATTCTCACTGCTCCTGGTCATATGTGTAGACTTTTTAATTTTCAGGTCACACTGTAATGTATTATGGTAACACCGTCAGTCAGTGTCTTTTGTTCTATTGCTGGATTAATACTCAGTGAAATATGAACTAAAGGGCAGAAGTGTGCTTCTTTGCAGCCTTGGCTGGTAAGTTTACACTTCACCCTCTTGTCTAAATATGGTCGTTCATTACTCCAAAAACCACACACCCATCTCAGTGACTAAAATGTTAACACTGTGGTTAACTGATGTCATTGCGCTGTCACGGTGGCCATCTCTTATCAAATATAGCGTAGGGACCACACCAGGAGATATTTTTGACCTTAAAAACTTTTTCACAGTTAGGCTCCTTGTGGAGATAAGAGGTTAAATGCATGGGAAGCTCAAATTATCAGCACATATGCAGCTTTAACAGCAGGAACTTAGTACTTTTCAGGCCATATAATACTATAACTACTTAAACTCCATCAGTTTGTTCTACTCAAATAAATAAATATATTTATGTGAATATGATAAACCATTTATGGTTAAATGAGTAATGATGTCATGATGATGTGATAGTTCCTTATTCTGGTGAGAGTTGCCGCAATAGTCATGCAATTTTCCTTATGTCCCATTTCCACAAAAATAACTCCACCAGTAATGAATACTCAAACAATACATAGTAGGGGTTACCAATTTTTTAATTGCATTTTGAATTTTGATATGAAAGACTTTATAAAATAAACGTCTTTTATTCTCAAATTGTGGCATGGAAATGCATTTTTAAGCTTATTCTTATAAATGGAATGAAATGATTTTAAAACACTGCAATAAAATGGGCAGTTTTTTTGCTACGTTAATACAATTTTCCATTCAAGCGACGTCACAGAGGTCAAGAAAAAAGATCCAGCAACTGCTTGCATCCATGAAAAATATTTAAGTAAAAAAAGTGAGAAAGAAAAAAAAAAAAAACTTACGGTATAAAGAAAACTTATAGTACATAATCATAAGATGACCTGTATTAACTTTAACACATACTTCACTCCTGGTAAACAATCATGTGTGTAAGAAACACAAATACAGGTAAGAGGTACATGGCATGAGCATGTGAGTGAAAATCAAGTCCCCTTTAGGAAAAAAAAAAAAAACAAGTCAGACAAAAAGAAAAAAAAAAAAATACTTGACTATGTCCAAGTGAGCCTTACACATCTGTAAAAAGTTAAAGTGTGGAAACATTGTGATGTGTGTGTACAACAGCGATTTCTCCTTTTTGTCCTTGTTTTCACTGAAAAAGCTAAACTTTAAAAATAAATCTCTTTTCAACTTACTTTGTTCTTTTTTTCTATTCAGCAAATAACACATAGCACACAAACATTGCTGTGACTCTGTTCTCTCCTCATTTAGACATCCTCACTTACTGCATGTTTACCTGCCTCTATTACCACATAATAGTACAAATCAATCATTCCCAGTGACTGAGGCTGCAGGAATGACCAATTCATCCATGGATAAAATGTCTGATAGTAGCTCAACATCCAATTTACAAATTTACAAATTCAAAAGCGAGAGAGACAATAAAATGTCTTTAGAAGATTTCAGGAGGTAGAAGAAACAAATGTTTGGGGATTTTTTTCAATATCATGAATTCAAAACAAATTATTTAATCAACTCACTCTTATCCTGGCATTTCATACAAAAATGAGGACAGCTGAGTTACTGATTCATTATAACAACATTTTACATCCCTGATTGTCAAAAAAAAAAAAAAAAAAAAAAAAAATGTTATTTTAATTTTACTGCCATGAAGTCCCTGAAACATTAATGTGTAGACGTACTTGAGATACCATTTTGTAAACATTACTTTTCTGGTGTGGGGATAAAAAACAAAAATTAAGAAGAAAACAAAAAAAAAAAGGCTAAGTGCTCGGTGGACACAAAGAAAAAGCAAACTTAAAGTGTACACACTTTTTACGTCAGTGCAATAAATGAAAAAGAAAAGAAAAAGCACTTGGTGTGGATGCAGGATACTGGCTTTCTGCAGCAGCTGGTTTGTGCGACTTTTCACATCTTCGTCATTATCTTGCGTTCACTGAGGCTTCAACAGCCCCGTCAGCTTCACAGTCCCTGATTTGACTCTCGACTCTCCACCAGCTGGACCCGTGTTGAGGGAAGGGAAAGAACTTCAGCTAGCAGCTGTAACTTAAGGTCATGCCCCCTGACCCATTTTTGATTAGTCCACTTTCCAAGCCTTTTGAAAGGTACACAGCCAGAACGTGGAAGTCCTCTCCTGTGCTCTAAGCTGGCTGGTGAATTCATCAAAGTGGCTGGTCAAGCTTTGGAACATCAAAACAAGGTGTCCTGCCCTTCCTGATTTACACTGAAAACAGTCTCTTACATCCACTGTGCCTCATGCTGATGAAGCTGTAACAAAGTGCCTCAGTTTGCAGGGGGACTATTTTTTTTTTCTCTTTTCTGGAAAAACCTCGGTAACAAAACTAGAATCTCAGTTAAAATAACAAGAAAAATATACACAAATGTGTGTTTACAATAGATTATGTACATTTACACAAGTGCTTTAAAAAGTCAAAACACATGGCTGCCATTTCCAAAGTGTTCACAAAGAAAGTGCCGTCATCACTTTGCATGACGTAAACATCAGACACTGATTGTTTTGCTGCTGGAGGCGACTTCAGACCACTTTCGCACAATCTCACTAACTGGGTAACAAAAACAAAAAACCTTTCAGTCATTCATCAGCTTACCAGAAGTCAGGAAGTATCTGATAAACATCTGACATACACAGCATGTCAGTCAGATTTCCAGCAACAACACAACGTGTGCAAAAATGTTCACAAATGCAGGCAGCATGTTGGTTAATGGGAAATTGTACTACAGTGAATAAAACTCCCTACATTGTATTGCAGTGTGTTAAAAGGGCCAAACTACATTTAACTTTCCATTTTAATTTTCCAATTGTGGGTATTAAAGGTTAATCGCATATCAGACACTGTAGGTCAGCTCCGATTTGAAACTCCAAATTGTGGTCATGATGCATCCTGAACCTTCAGCAGTGACTTCAAATGAACAGTCATTTGCTCCCGGCTTTGGTTGCTCTTAACAGGCTCATTTTCGCCGACCCAGTGGCTGGGCGGTTTCGGTAAGACACTGGGTGAGGGTGGCTCACTGAACTTAGCTCCAGCATAGACCTTCTCACCATCTTTGAGGTATTCAGGTGCAGCTTCAGCAGGCGGTGCATTCACAATCTTTACATTGTTGGAGGGGTGGAGGGGCTTTTTCTGCTCTTGAGCCTGATGGACGGAGGTGGGTTTATTCGGTGTGCTGTTATCTTTCTTCCTTGTGGGGTGAACAGCACCAGGTGTTTGGCTCTGCTTGGGTTTGTGGCTCCTGGTGTTCACATTATGGTTGGTCTGATCATGCTTAGGCAGGTTCCGGTTAGCTTGACTCCCTGGTTGTGCAGCCCCTCGCTCCAATCTGCCACCTTTGAATTTCAGCAGCTGCAAAACACAAAGTTTTTAATAAAACTGGATTAATATTCATTGAAATTTAAACTAAAGGGCAGACGTCTGCTTCTTGACACTTCACCCTCTTGTCTAAATATGGTCATTTATTACTCCAAAACACACATGCACATCTCAGTGACCAAAATGTTAACACTGTGGTTAACTGATGTCATCGTGATGTCACAGTGGCCGTCTTATTAATTATAGTGTAGAGACCACAGTAGGGGATGTTTTTGATCTTACAAACAAACATTTCCAGAGTCATGTTGCTTGTGAAGATGTGGGTTAAATGCATAGGTGGAAGCTCAAAATATCAGCATAGATGCAGCTTTAAGAGCAGGAACTTAGTACTTAGTACTAAAATCTTGGGTTTTAAAGGTTCTTTTGCCATCTTGGCTCAAGCTAAACAAAAACAAGAGGAAAGGTGATGAAAAGGAAATAAGGGCAACATGGCTAACCATTTAATCACTTTTGTCCTCCCTACCCCCCCCAATCAGCCTTTGGAGCCAAAATGATAATTTCATTTAAATAACATTTAATCAATTATTGAACGCTATAATCATAAAATGTGGAAGCATTTGGCTTTGAAAACAAAATAATGCATAAAAAACAGTCACACATTATCATCTTTTAGGTTTATGTGGTAAAGCTGTTGTCAAAAAGTTGCTTATTTCTACCACCGGTATTTACACATCAACATTATGAGTCATTTGGACTCATCTGTGTGTACAATTATAACTTTTCTGCTTGAAGAGTTTTTCTCTCACAGCTGCTGAGACAAACACACAGCCTGTAGTTTAGGTTTCACTTTTGGAGAAACTGACTTACTCCGCCAACGCTTCAAACCTCCCTCTTACTCAATTTCATTTCTTATTATCTTCTGTGCATATCCAAATTCACACCTGTTTACGCAGGCATGGCAATGTCTAAAGGAACAAATTTACTGACACCAATGTTTTGCGTAAAAATCCAGTTGTTGACTGTTACCGACTCCTGATTTTTTTTGGGGGGGGGGCAAATTTCATTATCAGAGTATAACCACAGTGTAGAAAGTGAGTTAATGAAAAAAAGAAAAGACCCGCTGCCATTCAGATGATGTCATTATTTCGCAATAACCTGATAAGCTTGGAGGGAGGGAAAACCCTGTTTTCTGATATTCTCAAACATGCAGGGTTTCTCCTGACTCAAAACAAGCCATTTAACCACAATTGGTCCACTCTGATATAGGGCTGCCACGATTAGTCGACTAGTCACGATTACGTCGACTATTAAAATCGTCGACGACTAATTTAATAGTCGACGCGTCGTTTGAAGCTTTGTACGCAGGAATAAGTAGTAGTATTTAAGAGTGTAATAACGGACTGAAACAGAAGATGGCAGCACTGCATGTACAAGGATGCCAGCTGCCGTTAAACCCCGAAGAAGAAGAAACTGTGTCCCAGAATTCATAGCGCGGCCCAGCGCAGTTGTCAACAATGGCGGCAGCTAGTTAGTTTTAATATTACTCTCATTATTCTTTCTGGGTCACAAAATAAACGTTTAACATATTTTCAGGTGAGAATGTAGCTGTGTAAACCTCAAATATCTGCTCAGTCTATCAAGACACCACATATTTTCAAAAGCGCTCCGACGTTTTCGGAGACGTCTGTTACCCACCAGCTCGATAGCGAGCCGGGTTTCTAGGCTCATTAGAGTCGGTGAGAACACCGGACTCCCGGCAAATCGTTTTCAAACTCACCGCCGTCTTTCGCTACTCAGGTTAAACATGATATAGAAATCACTTAGATAACTTAAAAATGATATTGTTTGGCTTTTTTTTTAGTATTTTATTTGTTCCTGAGTAAATTGGTTTGGGTGAGAAATAAAGTTATAGTTTTTGCACAGATGAATAAACGTCAAGCAGACAACTGATTATCAGAAGTGTGAGATGCTCGAGAATATACTCCGGTGTCCTGTTATATTTTAGATAGCAAGGAGCAGACGGCTGAGTTTATTAAACTTCACTGAAACAATCTGCAAATTTCATTAAAAGTGTAATAAACTATCATCTTGTCTTTATTTTTAGTTAGCACATACCTTAAACACTTCAAGCTGTAAGCTAATGATAGTTATATAAGAGCAGACGCATGCTGGTGCAATAAGCTGTACATTTTACATCCAATGGATGCATGATCTGATTAGTCGACTAATCGCAAAAATAATCGGTGACTAGTCGACTATCAAAATAATCGTTTGTGGCAGCCCTACTCTGATAGTTTGTGTTACTATAAGTAACAGAAACAATTAAGCTTGAGTAAAATGAAAGATCCAGTTTGAAGAAAAATATGATTGAAACTGTTGTTAATACAGTCCAGGTGATTTTCCTTTGGTGGAGGCCCAAACAAAGCTTCTTAGGCAGGCACCAAACATTTTTAATAAGCAGGAACAACATTGCACATTTATAATAACGCCAACACGTCCGTCTGTAATACACTTTCTATACCAAAAACATGTTTTCATTGTCTGTTTTGTGGACTCTCCCTTCTGCATTTATCTGACAGACAAGACTGCCATCCATGCGTAATTTGGAACATTTTTTCCTCGGTTAATCAGCGGGGCGAAAGAGAAACAAAGACTCGACTCACGTCACCTTCAGGAGAAAGAGTGGTAACTGCGTCAGTTACAAACGCCTCAGGCAAAACAACTGGGTTTCACCCTAATTAGTTTTGTATGGGTATCTTTACGTGTACTTTTGCATGAGTCTGCATGAACATTTTTTTCACAAATACTTTAATGTACACATGGCTGCAGACACTGAATTTTCATTAAATGTTTGGATTATAAAATATAATGAAGAACCAACTTTCCCAAATTTAACAGTATGCCAGAGAGAAAGCAATGCATATGCACACTTGTAACAAACCTTAAAACAAAATCTATTTGTTAAAGCTTATTAGACATTTTGTACTTTCTGAAAGCAACCGATATGATCATACACTTTGTGGATCATAGTGTTTCCCATTTGTGGTTTTAATGGCCTTTGCTCAACCTGCTACAGGTTTACTTAGCAGTTCAGCACCAAGCCCTTGCAGGGCTGCAGTGCAGCAGATAATAATCTGTACCTCTTTCCTGACTCCATGTTTGAGGGGATGGAGGGTGAGCACGGTCTCTCCGGGCTCGGTTCCGCCCTGAGCTGTGGGTCTGTGACCAGTCGAGGCCGTCAGGGTGTTGTTGTTGTGGTGGTGGTGGTCCGACAAGCGGCTGTTGGGGCAGTTTCTCGGGGGTTTGTGGTGATGCAGCGGCACTGCGTTCCGCAGCTTCCTTCCGCCTTTCTTCAGCAGAACCTGCTTCGTTTTGTTCGTCACATCGCTGCTGGAAATCAGCGATATCGGGTTGTTATTTTCGACGTTGCCGATGTTGGCTTCATCGCCGTAAGCGGTAGATCCGTCCAACATGTCTCTGAAGTGGCGAAAACATAAACAGGCTGTCTAATTCCTCCGCGGCTGTTGTTTTAGCTAACAACGTCACAGGCTAACAGTTAGCTACCAATTAGCTAAGTGGATAATTCGCTTTCCTTTTTTCGAGCTGCCCTCACACAGAAAACAAATACTTAACGGATTTAACGTTAAAGTATCTCAACGGAAGCTCCTGTGTGGAAACTTAAGAGTTTTTTTTTTTTTTCAGTTTTGCTGCCGCTAAAACATGGATGGCGCGTCGTACAAAATGAGCCTCTCAAAGCAGAAGTGTCAGAGAGCTTAAGTGACCCAAAATAAATTACGTCACTTCCGGTAGAACCTTTCAAAATAACACGACTAACAGTGCACCCGTCAAAATACAGTAGGGCATTCAGACCAATGATTCAGACCCCCACCCCAAATTATTAGATTATTAATAATGAAATGATTAAATTAATATTTTAATCAAAAAATCTAATAACATTTGTAACCCATATAAAATACAATCTTAATGAAATAATTAAGTATCAGCATTTAATAACACTTGGAAGAAAAGTCAGAACTGTAGAAATCATAACATAAGGTAGCATGCAGTGCAGAGATTGGTATATTTTGCAGAAAGTCTCCTTAACTTCCGGTATTTGTCTGTTGAACTTGATGTTTTGCCTCTTCCGGGGTCCGTGTTTCCAGTAAGGGGCGTGTCAGACCGCATCCTGCCAGTGACGTTCCTCTTTTTTTTATTTGGTTATATCTTTCAAAGGCGGAGCATTAATGTAATATAAGAAAAGCAAAATAAATAATTTCAGCTGCAGTAGGCAGGGCTTATGTTGCCAATGCAGTTAGTAGGCTGTTTGTTGTTGTCATGTGACAGACTAAAACCTGTAGAAACCTGCACCCTGCTCTGATGTTCCTGGGGGACAGCTCTGGCTTGAAGTTTCGTAATAATTCTTCCTGAAATTTAGACATCAAACATTAATTTCTCTGATTAATAAGAAGTCTCCGATCTCATTAAAGTTTTCTCTGTATCACTGGGTTTGAAATACTATGGATAAAGACACTTATTAATTTATATAACCCCTGTCAATTACAGATAAGCTTTTAAATATTTCACAATGAAAAAAAAAATACATAAAACGAATAAGCTTTTAATGACCTTTAATGATCCGTCAGTGACGTCTTGTGGTAAAGAAATGAACTGCATCCACATGAGCACCCGCTTTTCTTAGCCGGAGCAGCTTTCAAGAGTGAGCAAAACAACCCCTGTGAGCTTTCAAGAGGAACTTTGAGTGCTCTATTCTTATTTCCTGTTAGGCTACCCTTGATATATTTTTATTGTATATTTTTAAAGTCATTTCTTTTACTTGTAAGATTATATTTAGACAGATATACATATGTGTGGTTTATGGGGATTCCTGCTGCAGCTAATAACACCTAAAAACAAATGTTTGACATCCTTGTGGAACGCCTTGTAGCGTGCACCTAGGATTATCTAAATGGACACAGTTGAACATTATTGACTGAAGTCTGCTTATGTATTAAATAAACAATAAAATAAACAAAATAAACAATTTAAGTACATCTCCTGCCATATACTCCATATACCCATGACCTCAACAAGAAGTCTAACGCAAGAGAGATAAATGACTACACAATAACCACAGAATACATGCATTTCAGTTCATGGTACTGCAAATATTTTTCCAGCATGTTTGCTTGTAAGCAGGTTATGATTGGTCTTTTTAATTGTAAAAGCTAAAATTTTAGTTCTGA
The DNA here is from genome assembly GCF_013358895.1 of Oreochromis aureus. Classification (NCBI taxonomy): domain Eukaryota; kingdom Metazoa; phylum Chordata; class Actinopteri; order Cichliformes; family Cichlidae; genus Oreochromis; species Oreochromis aureus. The sequence goes on along the minus strand of NC_052956.1, from coordinate 22,040,807 downwards.
TTGAAACCTCCATGATGTTGTAGTTCAAACATTTACCTGATAAACCAAATGTCCATTTGAGACTGGAAAAAGATATAAAACGCTTGGGGTTTGTGACAAGAAGGACATCCATGTAAAAATGAAATATGTGGTGGAATAAGAGAGCAGCAGAAAGTAGTGTGTTTTTTTTCACACTTCATACCATTTGATGGTATGGCTGCTGCTTAGTGTGGGCAGCCCACACTATGTGTTGCCCCTCTGGTGCCCATCTGTCCTGCCTCTCATGCCAGTACAGGTGCCCGCAGTTGGCTTCCCACTGTGGGCTGTGTGGGTTTCCATAAAATCTGAAACTCACACAGGCCCCAACCACCATGTTTGAGGGGAACAGAAACACAGTGACAATGAACTCAGGTTTGCTATCACACACTTTTACTGTATAAAATGTGAAGAACAGCAGATCATTTCTTGTTTGCAGCAACCCTCAAAATCACTTTAATGGCATTCATTAAAATGCACTCCTTTGTAAAATGTGTATCTTCACTACGCTATCATTTGTATTTATAGAACCAAGACAAACTTGTTCAAAAAACACTGACTATAAACTGGAGGGCTGGTACTTTTTTTGTTTGTTTGTTTGTTTTTATACAGTACATGTTTTAAGTGCACAAAAGTCAAAAATCTACTAATCCAGAGTGAAAAGAACACAGGAGCTTTCATTCACTGTAGTAACAGGCTAATAATTATTTGGCAAAGAGAACCAAGAAACTCAAAGGCAAATCTGAAGTTCACATGGGAGGACATATTAAAGGCCCGTTTCGGTACAAAAAATAGATATATAAACAATATACAAATACAACATAAACATCTAAGTTTCCATCCCTGTGAGTGTAGTACATATCATTTGTCACAATGACCACTGAAGGCAAATCATAGAGACACAGAGGGTCCTGGAGGCGTTTCTCTGTCTGCGGGCTGGAGGCAGCTTCAGGGCTCAAGACTGCGCTTCAGCTTCAGGATCGTCGTAGATGTAGCTGCCGACACCTCCGGTGTTTACGCCTGAGAGGGGTGGACCAGATGTTTAAATTTAAAGGGTCTGTTCACTCAAAAAACATACATTAACGCAAAATAACCATTTGGCTAGTTATGGCTCACTTTGCAAAGGTTTTGGGATTGGTTCCTGAAAAATACAAACATCGACTCCATATAATTGTATCCTTCTTTGCTATAATAACATGGAGCTGTAGTATGATAACACAGACACAACTTAAGATTTTCCAAAGTTTTCCAGCCTTGTAGACTAAATAATAAAGACTAACTAGCTGTCCACGTCAATTATAGTATTTACTAGACTTTTTAAATCCCCACACAGTTTTTTTCTCTCTACATATACATTTCACATTGACATCGAAATTGGTATTATAGCTCATATTGAATCTGATCCTTCTAGGTCATAAAACACCGAGTATTTATTTCTACCCTGAAAGTTGACTAATACGACTGCCTCAGATGTATTTATGTCACTAAATTAACATATTTTACAGATTTTTGTGGGACACAGTGGTTTGAGTCATTGTTTTAAAAAACAGTCTCTGGCACCAGCCTTCCCTGCAGCTCACTCCCCCCCTCCCATACTCAGATTACATACCTTTTGGTCCAAACAGTACAGCATAGCATGGTTTGTGGCAGTAAGGCTGTCCATCATGCTGAAACACAGAGAAAACCATTCCTCTCAATTCTTCCATATTTGAAAATGTTTTCACTCAGTGTTTCATTCTACCTTAACTCTCAGCAACATTCAGTATACATGAGATAGAAAGAACTACAACATTTATCTGGTTTCTCTTTGTTTCTACCAGCTGAAAACCCCAGAACACAATATGCTAAATATAAACAGCTTCTGTTAACTGACATTAATCAAATTCAGCGACAAGCACATTTTACACCTCAGCAGCATCTCATCATGTGATGGCTGGATTAAATTTTAACACTAGACAGGCTCAGCTTATTTTTAACTCATGTCTGGGGCACAAGAACTGGATGGGGATGTGGCCACAGAGATGTTATACCTCACCTTTACTTTAGCCTGACAGACTAAATCATTTGAACTACAGCTATACAAAGTAAAGATGATTACATGAAGAGGTCTTGATGCATTCTCAGTCATCCAGGAAAGTAAATCTCCAAAAGTTGAATCTGTTCATCTGGACGTAGCGTTTTGTGGGAGAAACGTTTCGTCACTCATCCAAGTGACTTCTTCAGTCTCAGCTGACTGCAGGTTTCCCCAAACCTTATAAACAGGAACGCTGGTTTGAGCGCGGAGTCAAGGAGGCCATTTACGTGAAGAGGGAAAGACCATCTCTGAATCGAGGAGGGGGCCTAAGGGTACATCTTTCGCCATCTTACAACGCTGTGATTGCAGCCATTCCCCAACTCTCTGTGAATGGTACTCATGGCCATTGATCAGTGTTCTTTGATCAGTGGGTTTTGGTCAGTGATTGTTGATCAATGGTCATGGGAATTTGCATAATTATGATTAAGGAACTGACCTCACAGCCCATTGTTCCTTCAGTGGGCTGGTTTCAGTCATTATGCAAATGTACTGTTTATAAGGTTTGGGGAAACCTGCAGTCAGCTGAGACTGAAGAAGTCACTTGGATGAGTGACGAAACGTTTCTCCCACAAAACGCTACGTCCAGATGAACAGATTCAACTTTTGGAGATTACATGAAGAGGTCAGTGATGTAGTGGCTCATCTCGTTCATGAGCCATCACGAGTCACGTTTACTGCTTATAAAATGACAAATGTGATCTTAACCTTCAGAATGATTTGGGTGTAAAGCCATTAGGTGATCATTTTGTTTAAACTGGATTAAAATATGATTAATATGGCAGGAGGAGTAGTGATTCTTGTGAACTGTCGGTGAACAGACAGACACTGATGTCTCACCATGTTAGAAGTTTATTGATTCCTTGGCTGAATTAACTAAAAACATTTTCTTATGTGACTCAAATACTATATGTGTATTTTTGACAAAATCTCCCTGTAGAACATCTACTGACTCTGTCTTTCACCCATGATGACACCCTGACTAGACCCACGGCTACACAAATATAATTACAGTCTCATAGTGTGCATTTTAAAACAGCAAAATGCCATCACTAGCACTGATGTTAAGTTAGTACGATTAAAATAATCTGTAGCCATAAAAACAACCTGAAAAAAAGAGAAACTCACTAAACATAATAATAAATTGAAAAATGGAGATCAGAGATTCATCATCATGTGTAGCTGGAGCCTGTGATAATGTGTCTTTTTCTATCTTGTGACATGATCTAAGTCAGTAAAGAAAATACAAATACATGACTGTATTTGACAGAGAAAGGACGAAGATGTTGTGTATCTCTGTGAAAATTAAAATTGTGTTCAACGATTTCACACCCTGAGATCTTTCTTGATTAAACTAATAAATTTTGAATATGACTACAGTAACTGTCTGTGTATCTAATCAAAAACACTAACATTTTTACTAATACTCTGATTTCAAGCTTTGCAAACTGACTCATCTCTCACCTCTGCATGGCTGCCCGGTGCCAGAGTCTTATTGCATCTCTCACAGCGCAGACAAGGCCGGTGCCAGTTCTTCCCGAGAGATGACACCTTCTCAGCTGCACGGACACAAACACAAACACGGGCCATGGTAGAGACAGTCATTACACCGAGCAGAGGACTAAAACAGACAGTTTCCAATGCTTATGTAGAAATGTAGGACAAATACATGTTTGTGGCAGAATTTAAATATGAAACAGCATTCTGCTCACCAAAATACACGGTCTTGTTGCATCTGGGACAGATGTTGGGGCCTCCAGAGAAAGATGAGAAGCTTGCAGCTGCAAAAGTTACAATGAATTAAACCAAAAAAATTTAATTACATCAGATATTTAGTGATTTAAATAAACGCCATTAGATAGTATTTGTGGTTTACATTATTTTAGTTGTACTGAAAAGCCAGAAGCCTAGAAGCTAACTGAAAACAATATTGTTTTAAATAATTATAAGTATGAAGTAAGGTAATTTAATCCTGCCAGTATTTTTGCAGCATTAGAGATTGCTTCAGTTCTCTAGTTTGAGATGTAATGATCAATCTGCAGTGGTGAGATCAGCACATTTGTACCAACAGGAACATGGACTGCACCACTTTCTGAACAAACCATTAAAAATATAATTAAAGACACATGCGTGTAGAAAATCTAAACAAAAAAAAAAAATAGCTTCAGAAATAAATATGTCTGGGAAAATAGACACGAAAACATAGAATGTTTAAAAATGACATAATAATAATAATAAAGACCCTTAAAAAGATGTAAAATTAAATAAATACATAATAAGAAAATGAAAACAGACAAATGAATTCATGTCAGTGCCCGTAAATGCATTACTTTGCTGTAGGATCAAGGCACTAATTGATATTTTTACTTTAGTCCTTTAGTTTTGATTCTTCATATTTTTGTCCTTAGTTTTCTCCATTAATTGTCACTTTCCCTAAAACATATCTGGGGCTCATTTATTCCTTTTTTTTGTTGTTCTTTAGTTTGCTGTTCCGAACCTAAATTAAACTGTATCCTGTCACAGAGGCACTGAGTTTCTCCTCCTTCCATATGACAGTTTTTCTATTTCTGCTCCACATATTTCTCACCCTTCACTGGTCCCCGTGCGGGGGCTTTTTTCTCCTCCTCTGGTTTGGCGTTTGTTTCCAAGGAAACGGCTGCAGGGGCTTCGTTGACAGGATTGTCGTACACGTAGGATCCAGCTCCACCGATGTTTACACCTAAAAACAACAAATGGTAGAATTCAGAAATCTAAGTTTTATCAATCTGTATACGTCGTCTGTATTTCCACATCAGGGGAAACCCCACCTTTTGGTCCAAAGAGGGTGGCGTAGCACGGCTTGTGGCAATAAGGCTTTCCATCATGCTGCACAGTGTAAAGGGGAAGACAGAGGAAACCTCCATTACTTAACACATAGAATAGAATAGAACTTTATTGATCCCTTGGGGAGGTCCCCTCAGGGAAAATGTGATTCCAGTTGACCTTAAATACAAATAAAAAAAAAAAATGCCAAGCAGATACAAATGGACTGAAGCTTTACCTGTAACTGTTAATATTATGAACCAGAGGGGAAAAAAAAAAACGGCAGTTATATAAACTGTTGTTTTCAGTCTGTGTGGATTCACATAATCCTCCAAACTTGGACCGCATTTGAAGGCATTTGAGTTCGTCTAACCATTTATTTTTATAGTAACAAAAACCCTTATCTCACTTTCCATGTATGATTCTTTTTAGACATAAAATAAGTCTCACTGATTCAGTAAAAGTAATGCTCTTTGTCATCTAGACGCTGTCGTCGTTTAAATAAATACTCTGTGGAGTTTTTTCAGCCATCCCAGGAATGTACATTCACACAGGATGTGTTTTTCAGCTAAACTCAATTGAACCTTTCAAGCAAATATGCATGTCAAAGTGGTTCACATGACAAGACCAAAAAAAACCTGAAGACTAACAATAAAACCATTCTGAAAGCAGACAAATGTGCACAATAAAGGCCAAACTCAAGCACTGTGGAGAAAATACAGAGATAATGGACAATAAAGTTGCTCTCACTGACTGAATCAATGCATTTTAGCAGCGTACAATGAATACCATTGTCAGCTCATCTGTGATTTTCAGTACATCCCTTCCTTCTTAAAATCTAATTAAAACACAGCAAGAGCCACAAACAGTTTAATCTGATTAGTCTGATGAGTTTTAAATAACAGGCTGCTGAGCTGTTAATTTTATGTACAGCTAATTTTGTACTGAGCTTGTTCTGAACAGACTGAAGAACATCATGCATTGTGAATGATGATGAGCTGTCATATGTGAATATAAATGCATTATAACAATGATTGAAGAGGGACACAGAGTACAAATCTTTGAGCTTATTTGAACATGATTAGACTAAGCATACTCATTTTCATATTTAACCTGCACTACATGCACATAACCATGTTGAAACTGCCATCTCATCAAAGCACTAGGATGTGTGAAACACTGTTGTCTCTGAGATTTACGCCTTCTGGTTTATGATCGCTTTCCCTGCAACGACAATGTCAGACAATGTTAAACTCCTCAGTAAGGAACAGACACTTCCAGGTTTCTCAGAGGAGTGATGCACTGAAGATACAGAGACTCATATTAAGAAAGCTAAAACCTGTTATTGACTTTTGGAAGCAGAGAATGAAATGTCAACAGAAAGTACAAACAGTTTGTTGTGCTGTGGTTAAACTTGTACAGTCACTGTACTGACTTTCCTGCACAGTACATACGTGTTTTCAAAGACAGCACAGTAACTGTACAAAAAATCCAACTACTTTCTGCTGTGGTTAAATGATCAAGGTTTTTTTTGGGTTGATTTAATAAAGTCTGTATTTTACCACCAAACCAGGTTCATTTCAAACAGCTTATAGCCTCAGAGTGCATGGGACATTATTGTTCGCAGTCATGGTTTATTATGTTGATGCAATGTAGCCTACCAACATAACCTTTGAACATGAAATATTTGCACTTCATAAAACAAAAACAAATCATAACTGCATAAGGAAAACGAAGCATATACACTCATCACATCCTGTTACCTCAGCATGGCCTCCCGGATTCAGAGTTTTGTTGCAGCGCTCACATTTTAGACAGAACTTGTGCCAGTCTTTCCCTAAAGATGACACCTTCTCCGCTGTGGGACAGGAAGAGACAAAGATCGTTTGATGTTATATCATGGTTTTGGTTTATGAAACATAAAATAAATGGACTTAGTCCTGGAATTTCTTATAATATAATGAAGTTAATGCAGTCATAAGTTTGTCACAGCATGCATATATAAGTCTTTGGTTCCAAAACAATATCTGGACTAGTTTGCAATAATTCATTGGGAACATATTTTATTAACTCCTTATTCAGGGTCATGAAAGTGTTTGTGTGTGTGTGTGTGTGTGTGTGTGTGTGTGTGTGTGTGTATGTGCGTGAGTGGGCGGGGATGCTATAAACAATTTCGATTATTTGAATTTTGGGAAGAAGCCACTGCAACCAGAAGACCCACAAAGGAAAAGAAATATGCAAAGTCTACTCAGAAGGCTGGATTCAAACCCAGGACCTTCTTGGTGTGAAGCTCTGACCACGGCACTACAGTTCTGCCCCCACTAACAAATATTACTTACTTTTAAGTTGGATCAGTTATAACTCTGGTAAAGTTTGAATTCAAATCTGTGTATAAAATTTTGAGTAATACTGAAAACTAATAAACAAACTAACAAATCATACAGTACCAATCACATGGCATTCTTGACAGAGGGAATAGGTTAATAAAATCTGATTATAAGTGCACTCAGTGAAGTCTGAGTCATATTTTACTTTTACAAAATAAACGCAGGGACTGTTGAGAAAGAGCCATCCTCTATGGGTCAGTGCTTTAGTGCTTAGAAAAGAGCGCTGCCACTGAATGCAGAGAAAGGAAAAATGTTTTTTTTTCTTTCTTTTTGTGCTTTATTTGAGCACTAGTGCAAACACTCCTCCACAGGCAGGATCCTTTTGCTGCCGCTTTGAACAGCTCCCATCTTTTCTATGTGAAAAAGAAACATTTTGTCCACAAAAAAAAGGTTATTTTGATACAAAAAGTAGCTATTTTTGCTGTGAAATCAACCTTCACATATGGGTCCAGAAACCTTTAGAAGAAATGATATGCACTGTTATTAAGGTTTTTGTGGGGGCATGTGTCAGCATGTGGAGTACAGTAGCAATTATATTTTCTGACACAACCTGAATACACAACATAAGCACTAATGTATTCTGAATTATAACAGCTGAGTGACTGTCGAAGTGACAGACGATATTTAATGGGCACTTATGAGTTCATATCAGCCTGAAGCACATTCTTTCCACTGCTTTCTAAAGGGCAGTGTGGTGACTCAGACATTTCCATTTTCTTATTTATTCCAAGTTTTTTTAATGGAGCTACTGTCTGTTCTTCCATCCCTTCAAATACTTTAGTTACCTTAATCCGAAGGTAAATCTAAATGTGAAGTCTTAAAAAATACTTCCTTTTAAAATTTGGCAAGGTCAATCAAACAACTGATCTCTTTCCTGTCTGGATAATGGATAATCTTTGGATAATGTTAGGATAGCAGGGACTTTTGGAGTTTTTCCTCTGTTTTCAGTCTTAATGCTTAAAACCACAGAGTAGTGAATATATACCATATCAAAAACCCACAAACTGACAACCAACTAGTCCTTTAACATTAAAACTGTGTTTAACGAAGGTAAAACTCATACACTCAAAACAAAAACTGCAGTAACTTTCACACATATATGTGTGACATGTCTAACACCACTCAGAAAAAGTGGGCATAAAGAGAAAAGAACTAAAACAACTTGTTTCACATGGAGGATGGAGTGAAGGACTTCACCGAGGCCAAGAATAAGATAATTAACAATCATTTTAAACTTTGAATCCAGCACAGCCACTTTGATTGAGCCCTTGAATGAAAATAGTGAATTGGAAATGAATGGAATCCCTTTAAGCATAATAGACACAAATACAAGTTGGAAATCATAGAAAATAGAGTGCACTTGCTGACACCTGCTGCAAACATAACACAGAGTACAGTGTGTTCAAATTACTCTGCTGTGCAAGTCACTTTGCAACCCACTTCCACCCCAAGCTCTTCCTGTTCATGCTGTTCCTGATTAAGGTATTATTTGTTGTCATTGATACCTGCTCTGCTCTGTACAGGGGGTCTTGCTGTTTCTCTTCCCACCACCAACTTTTCATTTATGCGCATTATGGGAGGACACAGCTGTACCACACTGTACCACCAAATTACCATAGATGGAAATAGCTGTCTTCTGTGGACTACAGCGGTCATGACTGAACTGTTTTTTTTTTCTACCCACTTATTTATGTGACTGCAAGTGAAAAATACATACAGTATGAGTCAAGAGGAAAAACAAATATTACTCTGTTCAGTCAAATGAAAAACAACATAACCCCCTTTTTAAGACCCGCAGTTTCAGTCACAGAGACTTTTTTGTCTAAAAGACAGGAGGATGGACAGAGGGCGCGAGAAACTCACTGACAGTTGCTTATCTGTTTGTCCTCCTCCCAAAATATCTCAGCTGATACCCTGAGACTGATACAACATGACACTTCCTGTTTAGACTCAATGCCTGGCCTCCCTGTCAGTGTGATATCTGACAGTAAGTCACACCGACGCACAGAACTATGCCTGGATGGTGAAGGACACAAGTCTGCACAGCATAACATTGGTTTTCTTCTGGGTTCTTACTCAAGGAACTGAATTTACTGAAGAAATCACATTAGCTCAGGTCATTATATAAAAATCACATTATAGACTCCATGTCTCGAGCATCATCTTCTTTATGGCTATCGAGAATTTTGCATCCAGAAATCCTAAAGGATAAACTATCTCTACTGTAATAAAATCCCCTGCAAAACAACAGTATCCACGTCTAGGAGGAATACATTTTTGCAGAACCTCATTTTTTTTAAAGCTTCTAATTTCCTGCAGAGTTTCAAAAGAGAGAGAGAGCAGCAGTTTGACTGAGCCTGCAGGGTGTGGTTTTGCTGTTGTTTTCCAGAGAAATGGGGAAGGGGAAAGAACAAAAAGAATATTGATCCATAAAACAAATTGGCAAAACAATCAATTATTTACCATGCCATATGGCGTTGCACCAAAATGAAAAAAAAAGGAGCTAAAAATAGATGTTAAATTAACTCCTTAGTATCATTATACCCCACCCTATTTGACAGTATTGTCTACTATCCAGTGAATATAGTATCCAGTATCCAGGGATTAACAAGCTTAAACTCATCCTACCTGCTTCTAAAAGACATGAAAATGATTTTTCACAAGCTGTCAGATAACACAGCTGAGGCTGATGACTACAGGTCTGTTAATGGCTCCCTGTATTCTTATCCAAAGATAGTGAACCCATTACTGCCTGATATGGGTTGTGTCGATATGCACCAGTTGTCTGTTGGAGTCTGAGATTCACCATCTGGGGAATTTTTGGATCAGTTTTAGAGAAAAACTGTCACTTTGATTTCACATCCAATCTGGCAACGTGTCCGTGGTACTCAGCTGTGAATTTCTCTGACATTCTGTTGGACTGCAATAGCAGTGCTTTTAGGACCCAGAGTTTTGTATTGTAATGTAGTTACATGCTTATTTTTATATATTCTGTAAAAGACTTTCAAGCTTTAAATCAAATTTGACAGGTTAAAATAGATAAATAAATACATTTACATGCCTTTATGTGGATGAAATTATGCCCCATACAGTGTCAGAGGATGTCACTGTATAAAGACAAATAATAACCATACTGTATATTTTAAAGTACTTTGACTCAGTGACACAACAGTAAAATTTTCACACTGTAAATATAAATATCACTGATGTGGAGATTATGTTGTGACATTTGTATATAATAAGTTTGACTAATACTGGCTTGACTGATCAGCTGTTATTACCCCAATAAAGATAGACAACACGGTAAATGTGTGGTCCAATAAAAAGGACGCAAGAATGTGATCGATGAATATAAAAACAGATTCTATTAGTTAGTTTGTCCACAAGATAACATCACAAAAAACCTCAAAGGATTCCAGATAAAATTCTCTTTGTTCTGTGCAAATGGTAAAGGAAATAATGAGTGATTTAGTGTGAATGCATTTTTAATGTACTACCAATAAATAATTCATATGTGTAAATGAATTAAAAAATCCACCATTCATGATTCTAATCATTGTTTCCACCTAACACATAATAAAATCATCCAACAGGATGAATGAGTGTCTTAAATAGTTATGTCTCTGTGTGTGGGAGACTCGATAAGCCTATTTATAACAAAACAATACCCATTTTGATCAATGGGTGTAAATCGTCTGTAGAGCTCTAAAATCAGTGATGTATCCGCTCATTCTCATTCTGTTGTATCCGAGAAAACACGTTATCGGTTGTAAGTAAGAGTCGATTTAAAGAATACTGCACTGGCAGTCTTTCATATTAAAACCACCCCCCGGTTGATTATAACACTCCCACCCGGCGGTCATCGCATCTGTTAGAATCATGATGCTGGGCGGCCTCTGCAGCGGCTGCTCACTCACCGAAATACACCGTTTTCTCGCATTTTGGACATTTTGACGCCATGGTCGGTGTAAAGAGTGGAACAGGATCTTTTTCTGTTGGTCCTTGCTGTCTGTCTGCAGCTCCGGCGGCGCAGACACACCTCAGATGATGCTGACGGCGGCGGTGACTGTGATGAGACTGCGCCTCACATCCACCCTCTGCTTCTTCTCTTTCAATTGTATAACTCCGCCCTCGGGGTGACATCATGCAGTTTGCAACCCACCAGACAAAAATGTACATTTATGTCTCTGCATATCCTGTTTGGTAAAAGCTTTTTCAAAAAGGCTTTCCAAAGTTAATCTGGCCAAATTATCACATTGCTTTTTACATTATCGATCATTCAGAGAACATCTGAATGCACTGCTGCCACTCAGATTTCTCAATATAGTACCAGCATCAGCCCAAGGGTCTAGATACACTTTTAAAAACCAAGAGATCGTTAAAAGAAGTTTTTATTGCATACTGTCGACTCCATGAATTATTGTATTGATCATCAAACAGACAGAAAACCCATATGCACATATATACATTGCTGTGCTAGCCTCTGGTTCGGAAATCTGGTTAATCCGATATCCCAGCAAAGTTAGCTCTTCTGCATTAATCAGTGTCGCCTTTTAGTTCTGTTTGTTTCCCCTGTGTGGTTGTTAGGTTACACAGCATAGCTCTGCACAGGGAATGTTAAGTGATGCTCCGCAGCTCCCAAGTATATTACTCCGCATTCTTGGCCCAGAGATACCAGGGAGTTGACAGACAAACGACTTTTACGTGGGCTTAAGAATAAAATGTTAACACTGAATTATTTGACTATTTTAGGCAGAAAAGGGCAAAAAATTCAGAGAAATCACCAGGATATGAAAATTGTCTTCACAAAGTGGCAAAGTAAGAATATTAAATGTCTCAAAATGCCACAACATATTATTATGAAGATATGGCACACTATGTAACAGAAACAAAAATAAAACAGAAATGTAAACAGTTAGTTTGGAATAATAAAAATACAGAAAAAATGTAATAGGATGATATTTCTTTAAATGCTTGGTAAGTCAGTGACAGTGTAGTTGTTTCCTTCTCTTGGTTCTACTAAACAGACCAGCTGCTGACAGGCGCTTAATATTTTCCATCTGCACTTGAGAGTGCTATCAATAGTCTCAATATTTAAGTTAGCTCAAGATCAACTAACCCAGGTGTTGCACATTGATGTTACATCTTTGAGTTCAAACTTAGCTAATAATAATTTGCAGTTAGAGGAAAAAGTGAAATAGCTATCCTTCAATTCTGTTTAAAATAAATGCAGCAAAAAAGATCACTTTAATTTACATAATGCCAATTCACAACAGTCGTCACATAACACCCCCGTATAAGCAAGAACTTGGGAACAGTGGGAAAGAAAAACTCCCTTTTAACAGGAAGAAAGCTCCAGCTGAACCAGGCTCAGGGAGGGGCGGCCACCCAATGGGACCAGTTAAGGGTGAGTGGAAAGAGAACAGAGAAGAGAGAGCGAGAGAAAGGCAAACTATGGAACAGGGAGCCAGCTTTTTGATACTTGAACTGTTTATGTTTACATTTTTTTTCATTATAGTCTGGAGAATGGTACTATTAAGCTGTAAACTGAAAACAAGTGGATACACTGTCCTGCTACATGATTTATTGTTAATGAAATAGAATAGAATAGAATAGAATAGAATAATCCTTTAATTGTCCCATAAGGGGAAATTTGGTTGTAACAGCAGCAGAATAAAAGCACATATACAAACAGAACAGGACAAAGAACAGAAACACACACTATTTTTACAGAAAAACATATTTACTATATATATATATAAATGTATAATTTATATATTACAGTTATATTATTATATGTTAGTAGTTTTGTTAGACCAGGTGAAATTGTGAAACAAATATACTTTCTGCCTGTGACCTGTTCATTGTGTTCATTTTGCATCTGTACCTGTGAACACTTCATCAGTCCCAGCCACTCACCACCTGAACCCACCCACCTGGCTCACACAGCACTCACCTGTTCCTTATTCACCCGTTATTTCAGTCATCAATAAATTCCCTGCCACATCATCAACGCTATTTTGTGCTCTTCCTTTCCAGCCTGAATCTTCCCTTTCTGTTCCCATCAGCTTTAGAATGATCGACTCTTACACTTTATTCAGAATTATCCAGAATTACACCTGGATGAAAGTCATTCTTTACATAAATATTTTCAGCATACTGCTGAGGAAAGTCAGGGTTCTGTTTGGTCTTTTTTAAAAAAAAGTTTTTTAATTCCTACACAAAATGAATGAAGCATTAGGAGACAGTGAGCAGAGAATATTCAACCAGAAAACTGCATCAGTAAAACTTTTTTTATTAAGTCTCCTTGGCAGACAAGTAGTGTAAACACACATAAACCTTAGCAAAGATGGAAACAGTAGCAGTTTTTTTTTTTTTTTGTCTGTGGTTAGTACATTTGGTCTTGAGCCATACAGGGCCTGGGAATGCACTAATCTTAAAATAAACACCTCCGGGTTGCGTCTGTCTGACATCTTTGGCACAGATACCCACAGTGACTATATGTCACTGATGAAGCAGAGGCTCAGCTCCGAAGCGGCTTCTGTCTCTGATCAACCTAAAAGCCTCTCATATTGCATTTCATGTGTATGAAAGCTACACAAGGACAACCTGGTTGTTTTTAGGAGATATAATTTATTTTATAAGTGTGGGACTCCTGACTCTGTTTGAACCCTTGCTCAAGTTGTTCAACTTGCCAAGTGCAATATGGGCAAAGAATAAACTTCTATTTCTCAACAACAACAGTATTTTATTAATATAACTACACTAATAGTCTGCAACTACCTGCCAACAAAAAAAATAGGCTGCTCTGCATCACTCTTAGCCCTCGTGGCTTCATTTGGCTGTTAAAGGATGATGATTTTGCTTAACGTTTAAATATTAAAATCAAAATCCAGTTCAGGTAATTTAATTTAGCAAAAATAACACCAAGAAGAGAATAATACAGCAGAATACAGAAAGAAAAAAAACAAGAAAGATTTAGCTTGTAGCTAATTGCTGTTACATCATTAAAAATAAAAGGACTACAATTTGTTTAACTAAGTGATAGAAGATGGGGAAACAGAGATTTTTATAATGTGTTACTCTACACTTTTGTTATATAAGGTGGTCCAGAAAAAGAAACTAAAAGTCATTATACAAGAATACTGGGTTAAATCACCAGTCCGTGACACTTTGTTACTTTTATGGAGGAAAGTAAATTTAAGATGAGCATTTGTGTTATTTCTCATGGGACACTATTTGAATTTACTTTTGCAGCTCTCTGTTAACATAAACACAACACACAGTAACCACTGGTGCAAGTGTTGCTATGAAACAATGAAAAACACATTCTGCAATAGCAACATGACTTTAAAGCTAGATCATCCAAATACTCTGGATAATATTCTGGAGGAAACAAATATAGTTCACACGGGATCTGCTTCTTTGACGAGATCTGTAAAACAAACAAAAAAGAGGATGATGGAGCTGTTAAATCAAAATCTGGAGTTTCCTATTACTTTCCTCCTTCACCTGCAGGTGCATCCAGTGAAAACCGGTGACACCCTTTTATCAGTGATCAAAATGTGAAACACGTCTTCATCCACAGCTTTTGACACAGTACACACACTGTGACATGAAGAGAGCGGGGCCAAATTGCAGTTACAGTAGAGCTTTTTGACATGCAAGTCGAGTCAGCTTGACATAGAAATTTGTCATTTGCTCGCGCCACAACTTTGAGATCAGTGGTGAAACTGCCTTAAAATCTTGTATTTCCCATCATTCCAAGGATTCAGGTAGACATTATTTTTTCAAAAAAAAAAAAAAAAGTAAATTGGATGTGATTTTCTTGGGATTTTTATAGTGTATATGGACAGTATATTGTTTGTTCTATAAACATAAACTGAGAGACACAAGTATTTTTAATTTCAAGTGCTGAATGTTGCATTTGTAAGTATATACAGAGCAATTCTCTCCAGAAGTGGATGCTATCCTGTGTGACATACCCCAGAATACCATAAATGACACTAGAAAACAAATAAACAAACAAACAAAAAAATCCCAAACATTAACAGGACAGGAAATGGATGGAAAACTGTGATCAGATTCTTTCTTAATTTTGAGAATATCTCAATAATTGAATTATATTTGACTTCCTTGCTTTAACAGATGTAACTGCAGTGATCTAACAGTAAGAAAAGTAGATTTTAATTTGGAAAACTCTTTCTTTTAATTTGAGTGAGACATTTGGACATGTGGATAAATGATGCTTTACCCTGCTGAAATAACTCTCACCCCTGCTCCCCTGAGCAAGACGCTGAAGTCCAGCTGTTCCTCTAGAGCTGCCCTGAGGTTGAACTCTGGGTTGTTCTGCTCTTATTTAGATTTTGTGATTATAAAGATGACAGTTTGAATGCTTGAACTGTCTGTAACTGCGGAGTGTTGTAAAACTAAATGATCGAATCAAGTCTCATTGACTGTAATTGTGTTTTAATATTAACCAAACAAGGTTCTGAAGCAGGCTTTGAGTCTCTCATTTCATTTTCTGAAGTATTTTTAGCAGTTTCACCGGGGTGAGGACCCAGACGCAGGGCACAGAAAACTGGGAACAAGTCCAAAATAGATATTTTTATTCAAGAACATTCAGTGTTCATGTACAAAAAAACAGGCAGCATGGAAAAGAAAACACAAACGGAGCAAGCAATGAATATATCATTCTAAAACTGTACACCTATTTATGCGTGCTTACCTTTCATCAAATTTTCATAAAGTCTACATTGTAATTTTTTTTTTTTAAATATTCTTTACTCTCACACTCTTAAACACCACCACACTGTCTTATGCACATCTAAACATTAAGTTTATGCAATAACAATTGTAATTCCTCATATTCCCCGTTGTCTTAATGATGGAGCTGTAATACCAAGAATTCTGTTGACTTAAAATCTCTGCATTTTTCATGGATTTCCTTCCTGGCTTCACATCGGCTACATTTGCCACTGGTATTTTCTAGTTTTACTGACAACGCAGCCATACAGTGTTTTTAGGAGTAAACTACTGTACAGTACTTATCTTCTTATGCACAGTGACACTGCTGATTTTTCTGCTGCAGCTGTGTTGTTTTCAGATTGTATTATATATTTAAGCTCTTAATTTTCTTTTTCAAATTTTAAAGTTTATCAGCTGCACATTTGAAGTAGACTTGTCATGTTTGTGATTGGTCAGATACCAGATTTTGATGTGACAACATTAAGATGTAAACAATAGAAAGATGGACATGGGAGTCTGTTTCTTGTTGTCTTCCTGACATGAACTGTCTGTAGTTGTCCTGACAAACATCTTGATGTGTGACCTTCTTTATAACCAGACCACAGTTTGCTTTAACACACTGTCTGTCTGATTTAGTTTTGGCTCCTTTGTCAGTCTGCCTATGTCCAAAGAGTGGTGTTACGGCCTCTGGCCTTTACTATTTCTAAACTCAGTGAAGATCCATATAATACTCTCGCAGTTATGCTGAGCAATCATCACATTTTTACGCTGCAAAGAGTCTTCATCACCATCTCTAAACAGTGAAAAAAGACTGTTTCCCAGATGCTGCTGTTGTGAAAAACGAAAGAGATATTGTACCAGCAAATAATTACGTTTTCACCAGTTTGTGTCTCATATTTGGTTTAAATTTTAAAATAATGTGTGTTCTCTCATTACGTGTAATTTTCAAAATCATTAAATGGAAAAATATATAAAGAAATAAATACACTGAATTCACCGAAATGTGATAATAGTGCATTCTCACTCTCTTTCCCACATAGCAGACAGGTCTGGCCCAGATCTGGTGTCAAGCCGGCACTGCTGGCTGACTTCTGGCATGGTAAGCGGTATGTCATCCAGATATGGGCCAGGCCTGGCATAGATGGCACTGTTTATGTGATGGCATGCAATATCTGGTCCGATTATGGTTTGGTGTATGTGGCCCAGGCTCATAGAGAACAGGTCTTCCCTGGATCCGGCATCAAGCTGGCACTTCTGACTGACTGGTGTCATGGCAGGGTGTATGTTAACCAGATGTGGGCCAGGTCTGGCAATGATGGCACTGTTTATGTTCCTATTTTCCTAAAATAGGAAAATAGGAACATGGGAACATATAGTATTGCAACAAATGCCATGTTGCAATACTATATACTATACTGCTATGGTAGCCCGTTCAAAGGCAGGTTTGACAGGTTTGTGAGTGTACACTTTATCCAAAACCTAGTGAGGGTTTACTTAAATTTACCACTGGGTGGCTGTAGCTCAGGAGGTAGAGCAGGTCCCCCACTGATCGGAAGGTAAGTGATTCGATCCATGGCTCCTCCAGTCTGCATGTCAAGAGTGTGAATGTGTATGAATGTAGTTAGGAAGCACTCGGTTTAGAGAGAGTGTGTGATTGGGTGAATGTGGCACTTTGAGTAATCCAGGAGAGTAGAAAAGCGCTGTATAAGAATCAGCCCATTCAGTGTCTGAACAGAGTTTTGTCATGGTGCTTTTGCACTATTATGTTCCGGCACATGTTGTTATTACATTGCTTGAGTAAGGTACACATTAGGCTGACATCTGGGGCCAGAGCTGAAGCTGTTCTGGGCCAGAGCTGAAACTGTTCTGGGCCAGAGCTGAAGCTGTTCTGGGCCAGCACAGGGTCAGCAGTGTGTCTGCAACTGCCCCGTGGCTGCACACAACTTACACATGGCCCACATACCATAAAGAATGACGGCCCTTTGGTGGCCCAGATCAGGTTTGCCAGAGGTAATCCACACATGGACCAGCACAAGACCACCAGTGTGTCTGCAACTGGCCTTGTGCTGGCCCATGTGTGGGCCACCTCTGGCAAACCAGGTCTGGGCCACAAAAGGGCCGTCATTCTTTGCAGTATGTGGGCCATGTGTAAGAACATTGTGTGGGCCATACCAATTTTGCTATGTAGGTTTGGTCTCTACTCTAATGATGCATGTCTAAAATTTCATCTAAAAATATATCTGTGTCACATGAGTAAGGAGGTGTCACTTCCTCATACTGACTCTAGTCATTTTACTTCTGTTTCCAACATTTGTTGAATTAGTTGAAATCATCCGTTTAATGCATCACAATTTAGGGTTAAACACAAACATTTGCAGTTGTCTGTTAAATGACATAAGACAAAGTTGGAGATGTTAAGTTACTAGTGAAGATATAAGATGGCCCTAATGTGGCTGTCAATTTCTAGACTCCATTTCTTGTCAAAAATTGTCAGAAGTGTTAAGACTCTGATGAAAGCTGCTCTAGCACTAGGTTACCTTTTTGAACATGTAAACATGTTTCTGTTGTTATGAAATGGTTGATAACAGGGTACTTTTGAAAAATAGTGTTTTCCTTGTAGTTTAAAAAGTTCATTTCTAAGGATCATGTTGTCGCTTCTGGGTTTCTCACAAGACGCAGATGCTTCTGGTTCTGGTTCTGAGAACTGAAGAATAAGTATTTTGGAGAGAATAAAGGTACAATGACAGCAGACCTTTGAAGATTTGACACAGCAATGATGACCAGAAAAAAAAAAATATTGCAAACATAAAATCTCATACATTGATGTTCGTCTGACTATATGTTATATTGTAACGGTCCAGGTTACATGAAGCTCAGAAATAAAAATTTAAGTAAAAAACAAACAAACATCAATTGTCTAAAGCGCCTAATTATGAATAATTTAATATCGACAGAAACAAACTTGTTTCCATATTCTTTATGAAAATGGGGAACATATTGCCAGATCACGATTGACTCATCATCACAGTGCCACAACATCACGATGTTAATGGTTTTTTCTAAAAATAGAGCGCTCTTCAAGCCTCCAACTTCCTCTCCTATTAATAACCCCACAACTATAATTTTTAACCCCACAATAACACAATCTTGAATTACACAAGATTACCGTAAACAAATGTATCCTTAATAACAAAGTGTTAATGTTTAACTATAAACTGTGATTGATTAAACAGATGATCTCAACTAATATAGCAAATGCTGTCGAATGGAAGAAAACGAACTCTTGGTGTCTTTCTCTCCATCTTCATTATCACCAGTGACTGAACAAAAGGACAATGATAATATCACTTTGTACTGCAATGTGTTCCCACATCAGAACTGTAGATACACAGTGGAGTGGCTGTATCTGGGCAAAGAGAAAATATCTAACTCAGATATGGAGATATCACCAGGTGACTGGAGTTCTACTGTCACATTTAGCTCATCTGCCTTTAAGCAGACGATTTATGAGTCACTGAAGTGCAATGTGACAAATAAAGACACTAAATCAGCACAGCTGTTTCCCTTTACCTCGAAGTCCTCGGGTGACAAAACAGGTGAGAACGGTGCTGAACTAAAATTGAAATTCATAATTACAACAAATATATGTTCATCTTATGTAACTGACTTTAAATATAACAGCAGTGTTAAATAAAATACTACTTAAGCAACATGGTGTATATTCTCATGGTACAGGTGGAGATGAAAGAACAGCAACAACGAAATCAACAACTACAGTTACGCCAACGTCAGCTATAAGAAGTGGAGGGACTACTTTAGAGGACATAAGCACATCAAATGGAAGTTACATAACATTTACAAACAACATAAATGAAAAACGAGGTAGTGACTAAAACCACAAATATGAATGTCAGATCTGAAATAGAATTCATTTGATTCAGTGTGTCTCACAAGGCTTACAACATCCAACTCATTTCGCAGTGGCAGCGACTGTGCTGACTTTATTCTGTTTCCAGGTTGGTCATGGTGGTTCATTGTTGTTCTTGTGGGTTTGGCAGCACTCACAGCGATTGCTGTAATCACAATCAGACAGAAGACAATGAAAGGTGAGACTATTCACAGACTGAAAGGTAAATTAAAAACGTTAATTGTGTATTTTCAATGTGTGTAGAAATATGTTTCATCTTGAGAGTTTCATGTATTTTGCCGACTCATATAAGGCAGTTTCCAGACAGGTGTTTCCAGGTGTTGCACATCTGCAAGCATTTCACTGATCATTGGGATTTCTATTTGGAGAAGTGCGGAAACAAAATCATGATGATAAATGTAACATATGTAATTGTCTCCGTTTGACTGTTGTGTTTTGCCCTGTGTTGGATGTTTGTTTTTGTTTGTTTGCTTTAGAAATGAGACAAAACTGAAACTGTGGATTTTCAGTACGAAAGCTAAACATGATTGTGTTGTCATTTCAGGAAATAAAAGGCAAAGGGAAGAAAACAGTGAGTTTAACACTAATAATAAAATACTTTATGCAAATGTGAGGGTAACATGTACTGTAGAAATAAGAAGTTGCAGCAACAAAGGATTCATGGGGGATAATATAAAATAGCTGATGCCCAAAAATAAATAGGAAAACTTTGAGATTCTTCCTCAGCTGTCCTGTATTTGTGCAGAGCTGAACTTTAACCCTGCAAAGGGCACATACTACGCCCAGTGCTCACTGCTGTATGTGCTGTATGAAATGTGTCTGTGTGAATGAAGACAAATACTTGAAATAAATTGCCAGTTGATGAGCTGGTTATCATAATATTGTATTTACTGTGTAGACTGAGCCTGGAAATGGTGTTTCTTACACTTCCATCAACTTCACCAAGTAGTGTAAGACTAAAGCCCAGGTAAAGTATATTTCCATCCAAATCATGACCAGTATATGTTGTTTTAAATTATAAGGTATGTGGAATTTAGCTTTCATGGTTTTTTTTAGGTTCTAGGTGACAGTGACACTGTGACCTATAGCACTGTGAAAGCTTCCTCCACTTCTGGAGTTTTCTGTGATCCCAGCAGCCTTTACTCCACTGTAAACAAACCAAAGAAATAACATATTACTTACTGCATGTAGGATGTTGTTTAAAATGTTGCATATATTGACTGATCATCAACTAAGATGCAGGTTAGACTAAACAAGGCTATAAGCATGCTCTAAAACAGTAAATCTAACTTTGTAACTGCCTGAAACTTGTTGTATGTGGTCATTGGCACAAGGTATGATGCAGCTCATCTTATCTCATTGCTAGCTTATGCAGTGTTTATTTGATATACTTTCTGAAGAATAATTTTGTAGTTCATATACAAGGATCCATGACAACAGATTTAGTGGTGATGAAACAGACAGTATCAGCTCTTCCAGGCATGAAGCCACTGAGAGAGCTGAGACTCCCTCTAGAGGTGGACAGTGTGAAAAACATCACCTCAAAATGAAGGTTTTGTAGAATCAGCTGCTTCGTTATTTTAGTTTTTCTGTTAAAAAACTAATTTGCTACTTTTTACATCTGCTACTTAAATGAGTTTTTCTTGTGAATCACATTTTTATTCATCCAGTCTTTGTTTTCTTTATTGTTTATTATTAGTACCACAACACTGCACGTTTATGGATGTAAAGCTTAACACAATTAAAGTGAAATCCGTCTCTTGTGATTTAATGTTTGTCTTTCCAATTGTTGACAGTAATTAAAAAGACAAACACAGGCTAATATTATACATCACCACAAAAAAACTGCTGGTAAATTTCATGGAAATCGTATGTTGACACATCCTGTACGTCGACACATCCTGTATGTCATCAAGGGAAGAGGTGAGTGTGGACCCAGAGTGCAGACTCACAGGAGTCGATGTAGTGAACAAAATTGAACCATTTATTCGCGCAAGAAGTAAATACAAAAATACAAAGAATATAAAATATAAAACTTAAAAACTCTAACCAAAACCCTGTACTGGGAAA
Organism: Oreochromis aureus; assembly: GCF_013358895.1. Classification (NCBI taxonomy): domain Eukaryota; kingdom Metazoa; phylum Chordata; class Actinopteri; order Cichliformes; family Cichlidae; genus Oreochromis; species Oreochromis aureus. The sequence continues at coordinate 22,018,786 of NC_052956.1, read as the reverse complement.
TAAGGAGACATGACTGACTAAACATGGGACGTGAAACAAGGGGAGACATGATGACGGAAACCTAAAGGCTAGATAAGAGGACTAGGAAGACCTTAGAATACAAATATTAAACAGAGGGATTACAACTATAATAAGAACCAAAACCTGGAACAGAATCTTAACTTCTGTCACGTCTGCGGAGGCAGACAGCGTGGAGTAAAGAGAATGCGGACCCAAAGTGAGGTGATGAACAAAAAGCGAGGCTTTTATTTGGCTGAAGAAAAAGTACAAAAAAAGCAAAGAATGACTAGAACAGAGCTAATGAAACCTATACTGGAAAAACTAAATCCAAAACACTGCATGAAACTAGAAACATGGGGAGAAACCCAGACGAACCAACGACAAACAGTGGAAGACAGAGAACTAAATACACAAGAGGGTAACGAGGGAATGAGGAACAGGAGGAACACAGCTGGGACTAATCACATATATGAAACAGGGAGGAAGCAAAAGAGAACACACTAACACAGGACACGGGACTATCAAAGTAAAACAGGAAATACCAGACGTAACACAAAGAACCCAGGGGAGGCACAGTAACAAAGCCTAAAGACTAGAAATCACAAACTACAAAAGCTAACTTAAGGAGCTACAAATACAAAAGACTAAACCACGAGAACCACAAAATTACAGAATATTAATAATCAAAACAAGAACAAGTTCCTGGTGACCCAGAACCATGACAAGTTCAGAATATTAAATAAACCAGAATCAAGAATCTAAAACCAATCCAACTGGTCAGTCATGTGTAACCTTGTAAATTAACCTCTTAACATCTACCAGGTATTCAGAGACTTGGGATTAGAGGTAAGGCTTGTGCTTTAAAACTTGTGCTTTACCCACATGCTAAACAAATATTGATTTATGTGTTTATTCTTTGTCCCATAGCTGAGCATGTTAAAGGTTTAATGATTACAATAAAACACCAGTTTGCCTTTTTGTGTTTGGAACATAAATAACATTTGAGACATCTAAACCAATACAGATACTTGATTATTTATCTTCTGATTATCAGAGACCAGATAAATAACTATGGCGTTATTTTTGTACCTCTATTCTGAGCGCACGTAAATAATTTTTGCAACTACAAATGTTGCATTTTGAAGAGAAAATTATACAGAGTGAAGAAAACATTCATTTGAGCAAACAAAACTCATTGCTGCGTCCAAGAAATGTATTTCTTGCTATTATCAATATACAGATTCGATAACAGCTGCACAACACTCCTAAACACAGATAAAGGCCTTTTTTTAGAAACCATAGCAGAACAGAAAAACGTACTATGTGATCAAAATGGTAAACCCAGATCAGGTTTAATCAATGTCTTAAGCATTTCTGTTATAGATATTTAGCTGGTTAAACATGAATGCGTATATCGCCACATTTTATATCTCAGCTTTGTCTTCTGACTAGAAATGCAGTTAATGGAGAGCTGCACCACGGCCATCTCATATCTTCATGGGATGGTAAGCCACACATGGTAAGATCCACACCCTGCCACTAGTTTGCTTCACTTTAGCTTACTTTGCAGTCACTACTTGTCCAATATATTGTTTCTTTGGTAAAAATTTTTTTTTCCATTTTTGGCTTCTCCTTCCTGGTTGGCAGAAGGTGTGACAAAGGGCTGGGGGATCTGAAGTACTACTGGGTTGGGTTGGAGTTTGTTTAATTGTTTTGTGTTAGTTGGTTATATGGCAGCCATTTTGTTTTCACCTCTTTTATTGGTCTTCTTGTTTAATTTTTTAGCTTTGTTAATTATCTTTCATATTTTGGGGTCAATAAAAGTAAAGCGCTATACAAATACAGGCCATTTACCGTTTACTATTTACCATAAAAGCCCATTTTTGAATTAAACACCTGTGTCCTCTATGCCTTATTGCTTGGTCCCTGACACTTCACTAAGAATCTTCACACCTCCAACTTCCTGTCCTGTCACTAACCACACAGGAGTACATGTAATAACACAATAACACAATACTAAAGTACACAAGCTTAGAATACGCAAACTATTAAAAATAAGTTTTTTATTTTTAACTCTAAATTGTAACAAACAGGTGATCTCAACTAATTCAACAAATGTTGGTGATGGGAAGAGAAAGACTGAAGTCAATGTGAGAAAGTGACACCTCATTACTCAGAGGAAACAAATGTATTTTTATATGTCTTTACAAAGAAGGTTTAGAGATGTGTCATTAGAGAGGCGACCTGGAGAGCTTACATTTAAATGGATTCAGATGTATTATTTCCTTATATTGATTTGGCTGCAGATTTTTCTGTACCTACAGCAGACATAATTTAACATTTTAAACCAAAGCTGAGACACAAAATTGTATTTAAAATGGTCCTTATATTAAGTATCCATGAAGCAGTCATATTATTAGATGGTAACATTTCTCTTTCTTTTTCTCAACAGCATCAACAGGGCAACTTTTATCTTTGACTGTCAAGTATCAGACTCTCATGTTCATCTACCAGTGAATATTTACATCTTAATGTGTCTCAAAGTGTCTCAAAGTTTTTAGAACAACCGACTGAGATTTTATATTAATATTGAATACAGTGTTGAGACCAGTTTTCCTATTAATGTCTTTCTCTTTCAAAATATCCGTCACCATCATTGATTAAACAAAAGGACAATGGTAGGGTCATCTTGTACCACTCTGTGAGGACACATTAGCCTTGTAGACACACCGTGGAGTGGGTGTATGAGGGTAAAGAAAAAATAGCCTCACAAATGGAGATATCACCAACTTCCTGCTTTTGCTGTGGCATTAACACTTTTCTTTGATCAAAAGTCAAAGTTTAGTGTTTTGTTTGTTGGTAATTTTATTTTTTTGGTCAACATTGAACAGTGACTAGTGCCGGGTTTGTCACTTATGTATTACACAGTACTCTTGTCTAAAAATTAATGCAGTGTGTAATTAAACACCAGAGAAAGTAATTTGTTACAGTAGTCATCACATTACTTTTACATAACCCGTAACATAATCTAAAGTGCATTTGCACACAGCTATCAATTAATAAGGCTACAGTCCCACAAACTCACACAGATCCCGATCCTAATAAGGATACACATACAATCTGAGCACAAAACCAGCAGCAAAAAGCAAAGTTGGTGCCTGTGGAAGATCAGGATTTGATTGCTGGGCTGGGGTTGGCATACACTCAGCTTTATCATTATATTATCATTATGTTAGAACAAATGTTAGAGATGAGAAGAAAAAGACTGAAGTCACCGTGAGTAAGTGACACCTCCTTACTCACAGGAAATAGATATATTTTTATTGCCATCTTTATTCTTTTTTCCTGTCTCTTGCATCTTACTGTTGTTTTTCTCTGAAGTTGTGGGCCGGACATTTTTGTTGGGCCCACCCGCTGGCAGAGCACCTTACTTTCACAGACGTCAGCCTTCACAGCTGTTTTTAAGTGTCTAATCAGCAGTGCTTGGGTCCTCACTCAAGAAAAGTCACGTATAACACATTTTGCTTGTTCCTTATTAAAAAAAAGTATTGCAGTGCATTACTTTTGAAATTTGTTACACCACTTGTTTTACATTGTAACATTAACACCATTTAACAACATGAACCTATAGGTTATACACACCAACACAAATGCCCATCCGAATGGGGGCACAGATACAATCTTTGTTTTAGATTTAAGGAATAAAACAAAGCCAACAATGCAAAGAAAAGATAAAAAAAAAAATTCAGTTATTTTAGTTTAGAAACTCCTCATCACTGCTTTGGTTACCTGCTGAAGTCCAGGGTCTGGCTGCTGGGACTGGGTGAGTATAAAATCAGCTTTATCATCACTCTGTTTTCCTGGTTAGCTTTGCATTTGGATGTTGTCAGTGCAGATGCTTGCAAAGAGCCAAAGTTGTTCGCAGCATAATGTGGTTGTTTCTGTTCTGGATGAAGTTTCTACTTTATTATAATTCTTTTCTGCTTTTGTGCAATAAAAAAATAAATAAAAGTAATGTCCATATTTTCACTGCCCATAAACTATCCCCTTGGCACACAGATAACTGAAAAACCTTTGTAACACAAGTAACAACATAATTGTAAATGGTAAATGGCCTGTATTTGTATAGCCCTTTACTAGTCCCTAAGGACCCCAAAGCGCTTTACACAACCAGTCATCCACCCATTCACACACACATTCACACACTGGTGATGGCAAGCTACATTGTAGCCACAGCCACCCTGGGGCGCACTGACAGAGGCGATTGTAACTGTAATGTATAACATTATAAATGCAAACTGTAATGTACTGAATTTAGTACAGGAATGTGTTACATTACTATGACTGAGGCCTCAACCATTTGACAACTGCTATACATCTGCAAGGTGAAAAATCCAGCTTAAAGGACAGTACAGAGGCTCTGACCATGGCGGCATCTGATCCATAGAGGCAGAAGTTTACCATAGATGACAGGACCCATGTTAACAAGCTGCAACAAGATACAAGCTGGAACAGTGTACCCTGAGAGGCACAACCAAGTGTCGGGGATGGTGTACAGGAATATGTGTGCCACATGTGGATTAGAAGTCCACAACTATCAAAGGTAGTCAAGCATGATAGGCTAAGGTAGGGCTTCAAATTCCAAAAAGACCAGCAGCGGCTGGCTGGTTTCATCATTTCTGTGTTGGTTACGTAGGGGAGAAAGTTATGTCAGAGACAGACAAGATGCGTCACAACACTGACGCATCTTGTCTGTCTTTGTTCCAAGTTACTGTGATGTAACCATGTTGGACTGGGGGGTTTTACGCTCCATGTTAAGCATCTCAAAGAGTCTTCTTTGTTCTAATTTAAACACAGTCTAACAAAAAAGGATTTGCATTTCTGTGATCTCAGCTGATCATCTCTGCATTATTAATACATGACTTCCTGTAATCTCTTGTTGGCTAATAAAGTGAATGACGTGAGAAGACGCAGATGTCATTATGAGGATGTGACACCTCACAGACCACAAGAAGCACATGTTGCATTTGTGTTTCGGAAGAACTCTCCTTAGAGGCTGCATCATTACTGAGCGTTACAAGGAGAGACCAGAAGGCACTATGTTTCCAAGCAGATGGATTAAGGTTTCTTTTTTCATGATGATGATGCTTCATTTTGCAGGTAAGGACACACATTAAATTGCAAACATTCAAGTGTTACGTCATTAAATACTATATGCTTAAATGCCATAACGTTATTGATTACTTGAATCTTGAAATCTAAAGATGAGACATCAATTTGTTTTTAATTTCTTTTGACTTTCAGACTATTTCTCAACAGCAGCAACTAAGCAAAAACTGTCTTGTCATGTTTACATGTAATCATATTACTAAAACCCATCTTTGTATAAAGGACCTGAGTCCCACAATGTTTTCATTGTGTCCTGATCTCTGTAGAAATGTTCAAATCCATCAGCTCACAGGGACGAGACACTGATATCCTATTCTCTTTTACTTCAATGGGCCATGTTTGTTCAGTTCATTTCAAAAGGAAGTAGGACCGTAAATAAGTGTAGGGCTCAGTCCCAAACATGTGTGGTGAGCATTAAATGAAAGAATCACAGGTTTTGAAACAGGTTGATGACTCTTATCCTAGTGGCAGCTATTACAAATACATTGATTCCAATACATCAAGAGCATATTTAATACATTAAATGTACTTTTTTTCCTTTCAAAGATATGCATGACATAAATAATTTTAAACTGTAAACCAAATCTGATACAGAAATGTGTAAAATGCAGTGTATTTAAAATTATCCTCACACTAAGTACTGTATTTAAAAAAAAACCTGTCAATTTATCAGTTTGTTGATCACATTTGTCTCTGTCTCTCTTTTATTTCAGCAACAGCAACCTGGCAACATTCATCGTTTATTGTAAAAGATGGTGATGAAGTCACGTTGCCGTGTAAAAATGCAGTAGATGGTCAGCGTAACTGTGACAGTACAACCTGGATGTTCATGAATTTAAGAAGTGCAAAAACAGTAACACTCTTTGAACATGGTCAGATTCACAAAGAAGCTGGAGCTAAGTTAGGCAGACTGAGCGTTACAGCAAACTGTTCTCTAGTTATTCAGAAGGTCACAGATCAGGATGTTGGTCAGTACAAGTGCAGACGGTTCATATCAGGATACCAACAAGACTCTCCTGTTCATCTTTCTGTTATTCACAGTGAGTATTTGTATATCAGTGTGGTCAAGTTAATGTGTCTTGTTTTGAGCAACATACTGAAATATTACATAAATACTGATTACAATGATGAGGCTAATGTTTCTGTTGTTGTCTTTATCTCTCGATATCTCCTCATCACCAGTGACTGAACAAAAAAGCAACAATAAAGTCATCTTTTACTGCTACGTGTTCTCTTATGAACGCTGTAGGCATTCAGTGGAGTGGGTCTACGAGGGTAAAGAGAATATATCCTCAGTCATGGAGATTTCATCATGTTCCTGTAATTCCAATCTGACATTTGCAACATCTCACTTTAATCAGAAGTCAATTTTGTCTGAATTACTGATTGTAAGGTGTAAAGTGACAGATGAAGACACTAAAAGAGTGCAGCTGTTTCCCTTCAGCCCTCCGTCCTTGGGTGAGAAAACTTAAAAACTGTAATTGACCTCAAACTGTTGCTTATAATTAAACTAAATATGCGCCCATGTGTTCCAGGTTTGTCATGGTGGTACGTTTATGTGACTGTGGGTTTAGCAGCACTCTTAATTATCATAGTGATCATCTCATGGAAGAAAATGAAAGGTAAGACCATTCACAGATCAAACATTAAAATTAAAAAGTTAAATGTTTCATCGTTTGTCTGTATCATTGTGTAGATTTTTGCATAAAAAGTATTTGATATTTCAGCTTTCATGTTTGATGTGTTTTGCTGACTTTACACTGAGGAAAACAGCAACTGAGCATAGTTTGAATTTCAGCAGGCAAAGAAGTGAGATCAGCAGATCACCTGATCAGTCTTTGTATATTTTCAAGTGTCTGAAACCCACTTCTGTGTCTGACTTATGTCATATCTGTTGTGATGTGACATGACTGTGTTTTTTTCAGGAAATAAAGAACAAATGGAAGAAAATAAAGTGAGTTTAAACACCAATATTACAGTGTTTATTAGTACTAAATAGTTGTGCTGTGGCAAAAACTGATTTATAGGGATTGCATAAACAACAGAAAAAGCATAATTTTACCCACCTGTGTTTGTGTGCCTGTGCAGGAACTAAGCTTAAACCCCGAAGAGGCTCAGTCTGGTTCAGGAACCAGTCACAACACTGTGAGATCACACACACTCCCAGTTCAAAGTTACACTCACTGATGTATTTGTTCACTCTAACATTTCTTTAAAAAAAAAACAGTGCTTGACAAAGGTTTTGAATTCAAAATAATTTTGAATTAATGGTTCAGTACTCATTATAATGTCTTCAATGTATAGGCTGAACCTGACGACGGTGTTTCTTATGCCACCATCAGCTTTGCCAAGCTTTGCCAGAATAAAGCTGGGGTAAGATCTGTAATCGGTTACAGTGAAGATGTTAGGATCCAAATCATAACTATCAAATCGTCTGACACGTATGATTAATTAAGGTAGGAATTTATTATTCACGTTTTCTTTAAGGTACCCTGTACTGGTGCAGATGATACTGTGACATACAGCACTGTGAATGCTTCCTTCTCTTCTGCTGGATAGTCTTCTTCAGGTGACCTCTATTCCATCATCAACAAACCAAAGAAATATACGAATGGATTATGATTTCTTTTCTTGTGCACTCTTATACATGAAGCCACTGAGATAGCAGAGACTCCCTCTAGAGGTGGAGAGGGTGAAAATATTCCCAGATTGAAGCTTCAATAAAATGACATACATGTGAAATGGATATCTGTGTATGAGTGTTTGTCAGTCACTAACAGACTGTTACGGCCCCTGGCCTCAAGTGGGCCCGCCTTCCTGTATGGAAATTCAAGCGTGCCAGGACTCACAGGTGATTGGCTGGCCAGGGACCTATGCCTGCCCAACTGCATGCAGATCTGAGTGTGCCAGTCCACACACACCATTGGCTGCTGCGGGATCCTCAGACACAGCGGACCAATGACATGTCTGCCTGCATTTACCTGGGAGTACAAAAGGCTGAGGATTCTTCACTTGTGGGGGGACTCTTTGATTTGAACAGACCGTGTAGGCTGTCCCTCCTGCCTCTGCACCGCTGCATTTTGAGCCTCTGTTTTTGAGTTGCTGCCTTTGAGATGATTAGTGTTCTTGTGTTATTTGAATATATGAGAGTTGTTTTTTTGTTTGTTTAAATTGCCTCATTGCCTAGTGAGTCGTTTCACTAACGGTTTTCAGTTCTGGTAATAAACTTTGTGTTTTTTGACCCTCCTGTCTCTGGGCTCATTTATGTTACCTCCCCTGTCGCCTAGCAGAGCCGGGGCGTAACACAGACAACCAAAGAAACATAGTTCTGTTAGCAGTATAATGTGGCTGTTTTCATCCTGAATGCTGTTTCCACTTTGCCATCACACTCTTATCCTTTTATTCAATAAAAACAAAAATATTGTCCATTACTCTACTACTCAAAAGCTGTATTGGTGTACAGCTTCTCCTCTCCACAACTTTCTTTCTTCTATAAATGAACTGAAATCATCCAATTGCAGTGCAAGTGCTGGAGTGAACTTGTATTCACTGCTTTGCAAATGGGTCATTCATTCTGCCAGTTACATGACAAAAAGTAAGGATAACTATCATCATAATATCATGGACTTCAGTCAAGGAAACACAGCAGCAGTGGAACAGATTGGCAAACTGGAAGTGCCAAATCTAAATCAGACTGGGTGTTAATGACAGTTATCTCAAGTACAAGGTTTATGATGGTGATCATTGAACCTACAGAAAGGTCAGAGGGCATTGAGGATTTGATTTGATTGTTCTTCTCTCTGTTTCTGAGAGTATTAACATCATCATTGCTTCTCATTGTGTCCTATTAGAACATAAAATGGATATTTTAAAATAATTACACTGATAAGGCTAATTTTTGTCTTGTTGTTTTTTAACAAGAGAAAAAAAAATAGTTTAGTATACAAACATTTTTTCTTACACTTTGTTACATGTCATACTGACAGGATGAAACAGCCAAATCTGAACCTGAGCTTGTACTGCTTTGGTGAGCTGATGTTGAAGTTTTCAGTCATTCTGTGAAGTCTGACAGAATGAGAAGTCTTCAGCAAAAGCTGGGACACGGCTTTTAGCACCATTGCCACCACCTTCTGGCAGTCATGGGGCATCACATCCTACCAGACACAAATATGAAGGCAGCAACTAGCAATTTTCAGATAAAGATAATACTGTATTCTATTTTTTTTTAATACTTTTAATAATGACTATTTGAAAATTCAAAAATGTACTGACATCCAGACTGTACGCACCTTAGGAACCAGCGCACAGTCCACTGAAGCACTCAGTCTGTCATGTTCTTGTCTTGAGCCACTAATCAGTAAGGTAGTACTGTTTTTTTGTGTATGTATGGCATTGCCACCAACAAAATATTACGTCCAGCTCTTACTGTAAATATAACGACATTATGACAACATTTTTTAAATTAATAAATTTAATTAAATACAACGACATTTAAATAATAAATATGAATGTCAGCACATCACTGAGAGAATCATTTCATACATATAAGTTTGTGTCTTGTTTTTGAATGTGGGTGCAATGATGACAGAGGTCTAATGATTTGTCTTCCATCTTGTGATGTATTATGCACAAAAACCATCTCACAATAAAGTTGTCAAACATATCATTTTCAGTCATGAGAGAGTGTTTACATTAAAAAGAACAGATGTGGGTAACCTAATTTGTTAAACACAAAGTAATATTTAGTTATGTGATACAAGGAAACACATTATGTTTAACATTTAAAAAGTTTTAAAAATAAACAAGGAGAAATGATACAATTTCCATTTGCTCATGTTAACACAGAGTATAAACGCAATAAATAATATGTATAACGTATCTTTTTAAACTCTGTCCACCTCTAGAGAGAATTTCCATTCTCTCACTGGCTTTACATTTCAACTTCTTTTTAAATAATCAATTTAAAGATTTAACTTTTTGGGATTTACTTTAAACTGTGATCGCTAGAGTAACACACAGAAAATGCTTAATGTGCAAGGAAACTGTCTGACAGTCTGACAGCAGCATTACTCTTCACAAAGTGACAGAAAGATATAGTTTAAATTCTAAACTGATAGTACATAAAGAAATGGTAATAAATCAGTGAAGTAGTTGGTGTATCTGTCCTTACATTGACGACTGAAAGATTCTAAAACCCACCGATGGTTTTAGTGTGATTTCAGAATTAGTTCAAATGTAACTCCATTCTGTGCTTTGGCGGAAACTTTATGAATGAGGAAGTGACATAAAGCATGACTCAGCTTTTTTCAAATGCAGAAGGAGGGGAGGGGTCAGAGAGAAACTCAGAGTTTGTTGAAGAAAAATTGCCAACGAGGGATTAAATTATTCAAAGTTTAAGTAAACTCTCTCTCTGGAACTTGGAGTTTACCTTATCCAAGGGTTGACAAACCCACAGTAGTGTGTGGCAAATGCGTGTGTGGCAAATGCCGAGGTTACCATAGCGCAGTTTGGTGACCCAAACATGCTCCCTGAAAGCCCTAAAATAGGGCCCAGAGCTCTGATACTATTGTGCCCCTGTTCTTACTAAAACACTTCCCCATTCACGTCACACGGGAAAAAATTCTTCATGCAATGACGAACCAGCAGGTCGCAGACCACAAAAGCATCTTATCTTGGTATGGTAGCTCCTACAGCATGCCTACATTTCATTGCAAACATTTCAGTTTTGAATGCTGATGAATTATATGAAAAATAATACTACATTGTCATATTCACATTCCCCTGTATACTCTCCCTTCATGCCATTTATGATTTTAATTTTAGATTCTCTGTTGAGGTAAAAATGTACCACTGTCTACTATGAAAATGCATTAAAAATAGGAGAAAAACAACATTAAATGAAAAACTGTCTCTCTACTCAGTCATAGACTAAATTTGGTTAAAAATTTATATATTTTTTTAACAAATGATAGGTGTGCAAGAGGCAGACTAAAGTCACTATGACAGAGCAACACCTCAAAAACCACATAAAGCAGAAGTTGCATGTAACTTTAAGAAAATACAAGAGACTGTGTCATTAGTGAGCATGAGAACAAGAAAGAGATGACTGAATTCGGGAGCATTAAAATGACTGTATTTCTGATTCTGATGCTTCAGTTTACAAGTAAGGACAAGTTTTGCTGGCAACTTTGTTTGACTCAACGAAACTACATTTGAGACAAACTTGTTTTGTATCAAAAATAATCCTCAAACTAAATTTGCGCAAAGTCACATTTGTGTTATAGTTTATGTGACATTTTTCTCTTTTTTTTCTCAGCACCAACAACTCATCTACTTCACTCCGTCTTTATCGTCATAGTTGGTGATGACCTCACTTTGCCTTGTGAAAATGTGACACGTGGTCAGGATGACTGTAACAGTACTACCTGGGCCTTCAGTGGTTTGACAGACACAGCAGCAGTAGAGTTGGCCACTCATGGGCAGATTCACAAAGATGTTAGAGCGAAGTCAGCCAGGCTGAGTGTTACAGCAGACTGTTCTCTGGTTATAAACAAGGTCACAGTCGAGGATGCTGGCCGTTACACGTGCAGACAAATCAAATCAGAAAATGAAGTTTCAGAGTTTGATGTCTATCTGTCCGTTATTAACAGTGAGTATTTCATTCATAATGTTTTTCAGCTCAAACTGTGTGTGAAACTTTGCAATAATCAATACTGTGATTAAATTAAATGTTCTCTTATCTTTTGTCTTCACCAGTGACTCAACATGACAACGGTAAGGAGCTCATCTTGAACTGCTCTGTGTTGGCATATAAACCCTGTACATACACAGAAGAGTGGCTCTATGAGGGTGAAGAGAACATCTATACAGACATGAAGATATTACCAGGTTCCTGCTCTTCAGCAGTGACATTTAAATCTCACCTTAATCAGAAGTCAAAGTTTTATGAGTCTCTGAAGTGCAATGTGACAGATGAGTCCAGTAACAAAGTGAAGCTGTTTCCCTTCAGCTCTCAGTCGTCAGGTGAGAAAACAAGCTGTTATTACCGGAAACTAAAGAGTAACATTAAAAAAAGATTCATTTGTAAAACTTTTTAAGTTTAAACTGCCATTTCAGCCATAAATATTATACATGTTTTTGATTAGGAAAAAGGAACATAAGACATATTTTCATTGTAGAGATTTGATTTCGCTGCTGTTTTCAGGTGAGAATGCAATGACAACAAAAAAATCCACAGCAGCAAAAAAGTTAATGGTGACGCCAAATCCAGCACCGGAGGAAGAATCATCAAAAAACAGTAATGAAACCAGCATCACTCATCACCACTATGATATATATATATAATACTAGATCGTTTGAAGTAAGTTCAACATGGGTTAATTTTCTTTCCAGGTTGGTCATGGGAGCATATTATATTTCCTGCTTTAGTAGCAGTCTTAGTTACTGCTGTGGTGATGATCACAAGGAAGAAAACTAGAGGTGAGAACAGGACAAATGTAAATCAGCCTTTTAACTGTTAAATTTAATGTGTTTTGCTGACTCGTGACATGATGAAGTTCAAGTTATGTGGACAAGTCTTAGATTATTAAATTAGACAACCAGTCTTTACCAGTTTAATCAGTTTAGACAATACAGATAAACAATACAGTTTTCTATAATAATTATAAGAACGCAGACTCAGAACTGGAGGCACAACTCAATTTTTTCCTCTTTGCAGGGAACATGGAAATGGATGGACAGAACAATGTGAGTTTCATGCATTGATCATTCTATCTGATGCTTCAATAAAAAAATTGAGTTTTTGGTAATTGTCTATTAAGTTCTCTACACCTGTATGACCCTAAGAAAATAACAATTTTTAATGTAGTGAAAGTAAAAGTTTGCAGAAAAAGGTAAAATGATTCACTGTGGTGAATCTAAAAATGGACAAAACCACAAAACAGAAAGATGAAAGGTCCCACGGGCCTGTAGTTGCCTGTGTCGCTTTGTGAAACTGGTTGAAAACAGCGTAATTTCAGCCATATTTAGCATGGAAGATGTTGACTTGTCTACAAACAGTCACCATTTACTCTCTGACATGTCAGAGAGTAAATGGAAATGCAAACTGCCATCAGAGTGTGTTCAAGTTGTGCCTTATAACTACAAACTACACATTTCAAAAGGTGCAGCTTTTACTTTGACAGAGAACATTGTCTGCTCCCAGTTTGTGGGCACTTTTCACATTTTTACCACCACTTGCAAGTTTGCAAGTGCTTGCCAGTTGTTGTCTTCTATGCAAATTGCTAATGGGAGCAGGCACCTGCTAGTGACCAAAACAATTGTAAGGTTTTTGGTGCAGTACTATATACCACTTTATGAAAAGCTTCATATTAGCAGATGCCAGCGATGCCTAACAACCACTCTCCAACCATTCATGAAATGCATATATTCAAGTTTCTTGCAGAATACCTACACTTAATTTTATAAGCTGTGTTTGTGCAGGGACCAAGTTTAAATGCGGCAGAGACTCACATTCTCTGAACTGTTTCTATGTGCAAAATACTTTAATACTTAAACCAAGGTTTGGATTAATGTGTTAGCAATCATTATGTGATCGTCCTTATGTAGACTGAACCTGAAGATGACATTTCCTTGGCTTCCATCAGCTACACCAAGAACACCAGAGAAGAAGGCACAGTAAGCTTTGTGATGGGTTACAGTGAGGATGTTAATATCCAGAGTTCTGTTATTATTGTTATTGTTGTTATTGTTATTATTATTGTTTAAGTATTATTAAGTATAGAATTATTTTTTTTCTAAGCTCTAGGTGGTGATGATAAAGGTGACAGTGTGACCTACAGCTGTGAAAGCCTTCCCGTTTTAATCCTCGCAACGTCTCCTCCACAGTCAACAAATCAAATAAATAAATCCAGTCATGTTCACTCAACATATTTAAAAATAAAAATGTTGTTAATGTTGCCTGATTGTTTAGTTATCAATGATGTAGATCTAAATTAAAGGAGGTAGTGCTATTATTAAGTAGTAAAACAATGATTTGTAACAACCTCACAATTGTCTTTAGTTATCTCAGTGTTATATTATGTAGTCTTTCTTTAATGCAACTTTTGAAGGATAATTATGTTTTTTTCTACACTGAATAATGAAAACACATCCTGCTTTAGCGTTGATAGAGCAAAGCAGTTGCAAATCACTTCTCACTGTATCAGCTCCAACGGTTAATTTCACTGCTTTGTTCACACTCAGCTGATGGATTATCTAAACAACTGTCAAATGTTTGAAATTTTTCAGTCGGGCTTTAGGCCGTTTCATAGCACAGAGACAGCTCTCATAAAGGTTATGAACGATATTCTTGTAGCGACAGACTGTGGTAAACATGTAGTGCTTATACTACTAGATATGACTGCTGCATTTGACACAGTAGATCACGACCTGCTGATCTCTCGATTACAGCATTGTGTGGGCATTTCTGGCTTGGCACTCCTGTGGATAAAATCATATCTCTCAAACAGGAGCTTCTGTGTTAAGTTGGGCTCGTTATCGTCCTCTGTGGCCCCTCTGTCATGGGGTGTACCACAGGGATCTATTCTTGGGCCATTACTGTTTTCATTGTATCTCCTGCCACTGGGTGCGATCTTTCGTAAACACAATGTTTCATTTCATCTATATGCTGATGATTGCCAGCTCTATTTTCCTTTCAGTCATTCTGATAGCTCCCCAATTAGACTCCTGCTTGATTGCCTTAGTGATGTTAAGTCATGGATGGCTCAAAACTTTTTAAATTTTAATGAACGTAAAACGGAAGCAATTCTGTTTGGCCCGAATCGTTCCTCTGATATGCCTGATGTTGACCTTGCTGCTCTGACCCCTCACCTGAAGAGCTCGATTACCAATCTTGGGTTAAAAATCGACTCTGCACTTACCTTTGATGGCCACGTGAATGGGGTGGTGAAATCGTCATTCTATCACCTCAGGCGTCTGTCGAAGGTTAAACCTTTTCTTTCAAGACGTGACTTGGAGACTGTTATCCATGCTTTTATAATCTCACGCTTGGATTATTGTAACTCCCTTTTAATAGGGGTTGGACTGGGCGCTCTGACACACCTGCAACTAGTACAGAATGCTGCGGCACGGTTTTTACCTGGTAAAAGGAAATTTGAGCACATTACTCCGGTCCTGGCCTCCCTGCACTGGCTTCCAATTGAATTTAGGATTCATTTTAAAGTTCTTTTATTGGTTTTTAAATCTTTAAATGGTCTGGCACCTGCATATATGTCTGATTTGCTGAAGCCCTATGTCCCCACTCGTTCGCTCCGGTCAGCTGAGCAGTTGTTGCTCTCAGTCCCCAAATCACGGTTGAAACTGAGAGGAGACCGAGCGTTCTCTATTGTGGCTCCTAAGCTTTGGAATAATCTTCCTCTTCACATTAGGCAATCGACATCAGTGATGGTTTTTAAATCCAGATTGAAAACGCATTTTTATTTACTGGCTTTTGACTCAGTGGTTGACTGACTTGTATTTACTTACATTTTATTGTTTTCGCTATGTTTATTATTTTATTGTATTTATTATTCTTATGGTATCTATTATGTTTTATTGTTCAGCACTTTGGTCAGCCTTGTGTGTTTTTAAAGTGCTATATAAATAAACGATGATGATGCTTTGTTGGGTCTCCCTATGGTTTAGCCATCTCTTCCTTGTTGAGGCGAGGGATTGACTTGCTGCAAACCAAAAAAAAAAATGTTATTACAAATCATTTTACAGTGCCAGAAACATACTGATTAATGTGTTAACCATTTGTTATTATGTGTTTAACTGTTCATCATCGTCACTGTGTTGCATTGTGAGAAGTCAAACTGCTGAGGAGTTTGACTCTTTTGTGTGTCTGTTCATGTACACAGTTAAACTCCAGAATGTACTCTAATAAACACAACCTCTGTTCTTTCACTAATCACACATTTGTAACTGTTAACCTAACAATGACACAAATACAAAGTTGAAGTGATTAAACATAAATTTACAATATTCATTTTACTCAGTTGAATTTTGATGAAATAACCATATTATTTCAATGAATTTAATAAATACTGGAGAAAAAAAAGCCAAGAGGCAAAACATGACACTACAGCACTACAGAGAGCAAGAACTCAAACAGGAGCACATAAAGTTAAAAAAAAACAAACAAACAGTAAGCTCTGAGAACAACACGAGGGAAGACAGCACTATTAAGACTAAGAGGGGGAGATTGGGGCAGAGAGAAAATTAAAATGAAGACACAGGTGAACAGAACCTAACTGATTACACAGGGGGAGGCAAAACTGAACAAAACACATACAAGACAAAGATTAGCAAAAGAAAACAGTAACATACCTGAGACCAAGATCTTGACACAACATGAACTTGACACAAACTTGAACACTAGATGCAGACCATAGATATTCAAACGTGGAAACAAGAAGACTAAGTTCACACAGAGATGAGACTACAGAGGAGTGGAACTAAAACCATTTACTGAAGACCTAAAAACTAGAAACATAGATAACAAAACACTCATAGGTGCTAGGAAATGATACTATACTCAAAAGACAAAAAGGACTAATTCAGATAAGTCATGATCTAAAACTCAAAACCCATGATCAATGACCAATGGACCCTGGCAGTAACAATAATTAACTCAGTAACTTTTGTCACAGGTTTTTGACACTGTAAAGCAGAGTATCGCCTCACAGTTTGGTTTGTTCCAGGTGGGAGACTGACAACAGCATTGATAAGAAACATAATAATAATAATAATGATAATAATAAACTTTATTTATAAAGCACACTGAGGCTACGTTCACACTGCAGGTCTTAATGCTCAATTCCGATTTTTTGATCAAATCTGATTTTTTTTTTGTCTGCTTGTTCACACTACAAATAAAATGTGACAGCAAACGCGCTCTAGTGTGAACCCTCAAAGCGGCCCGCATGCGCAGAAGAAGTCGTCACACACAACACGCTCTGTTTAGACCCAGACCAAACAGTATTGTTTGACTGATGGCCCTTAATATAAAGATTTGTTTCGGACTTTACGTTTCCCAATTCTGCTTTAAGTTATAAAGTTATTTTGTTATTTACATATGGCCTAATAATTATCCTTATTGCTGTTTTAGAGAGGAGCGGTGCTTCAAAGGATAGTTGCAGATTTCTGTCAGAAACTGCATTTTACACAATACAAATAAAATGTTCACATTTCTCCAACACTGTCTTCCCAACAGTTTCACTGGATGGCCAGGAAGCGTTCGCGATGTCTTCTTGGGCGCTTCTCCGGCGCTGATAATTGGCATCTGTCTTCTGTTAGTGACGTAAAAGACAGATTTAATGCGACATGACCGTTCAAACAGCAGTCGCTTTCTAAAACATCAGATATGTATCGGATTTAGTACCACATACCAAAGTGACCCAGGTCGGATTTGAAAATATCGGATTTGTGCTGTTCACACTGTCATACCAAGATCGGATATGGGTCACATAGGGTCAAAAAAGTCGGATTTGATGCGCTTTTGCCTGCAGTGTGAACGAAGCCTAAAAAACCAAGGGTATACCAAGGTGCTTGACAAAAAATAAAATAGTAAAAAGGAGATGGGAGGGAAAAGAGAAAGGACCTGGCACGTATCAATTATAAAACCTTTACAATCATAATACATAAAAGTAGTTAACATGCATAACGGATAAAAATGTACCAACACACACCAAATATTAACTAGGTGGAAAAGCAAGATTAAATAAATAAGTCTTCAGCCGTGATTTAAACAGTGGCATAGAGTCAGATGCCCGGATAGCAACAGGAAGATTGTTCCATAAGACCGGGGCAGCTACAGCAAACGCACGGTCGCCGCGAGACTTCAGCCGAGAACGAGGTTGCTCCAGAAGAAGTTGGGTAGCAGATCTAAGTGCTCTGACAGAAGTGTGTAACCTAAGAAGCTCATTGAGGTAGCTTGGCGCCAAATTATTGATAACTTTGTAGTGAAAAGTAGTATTTTAAATTGAATACGGTATTAAACTGGCAGCCAGTGCAAGCCAGCAAGAACAGGAGTGATGGAAGAAAATTTCCTGCTACCTGTCAAAAGGCGTGCCGCCGCATTCTGGACAGTCTGCAATCTAAGGAGAAGGGAGGAGGAAAGGCCAATGTAAAGAGAGTTGCAGTAGTCCAACCTGGAAGTCACGAATGCATGAATAAGTTTTTCCAGGTCATTGTGCGGAATATAACGCTTAGCCTTAGAAATGAGGCGCAGCTGATTAAAACTAGACCTCACTACGGCAGACACTTGCTTGTCAAATTTAAACGAGCTATCCAGTAATATGCCTAAATTACTGGCATAATCAGAAGGGGAGCTAGCAAAGGGCATCAGAGCAGCACACAATTGGTCGCGGGGGATTTTACTATCGAACACCACGATCTCCGTTTTCTTTTCGTTCAGGACAAGAGAATTACTCTTGAACCAGTCTTTAACCTCACGCATGGATTCACGAAAATAGTGAAAAGACATAGCAAAATCGTCAGTAATCTCAAAATAAATCTGTATATCATCAGCATAGCAATGAAAGGCAATATTATACTTCTCAAAAATTGCTCCAAGAGGGAGCAGATATAGTGAGAAGAGAATAGGGCCTAATACAGATCCTTGAGCCACAGGATCCACCATATCAAAAGAAGAGGAAAGGTCCAATAAAACCAGGACCACAGAGCGTCCAGAATCAGTGCTTACAAGAAGGTCATTGAGAACTCTAAGCAAGGCCGTTTCAGTGCTGTGCCGTGGCTTAAAGGCAGACTGGAATAATGTTGTTCGCGTCTAAATACGCCTGAAGCTGAGAAAGAACTCGCTCCAGGATCTTGGACAGAAACGGAAGCTTAGAGATTGGTCTATAGTTCAAAAGATCATAACAATCAAGATTCTTTTTTTTTCAGAATAGGCTGGACTACAGCATGCTTAAAGGCCAGTGGGACAGATCCAGAGAGTAGAGAAAAATTCATTAAGAATAGAATGCTCGGTCCAATTACATCAAAGCAGCCCTTAACAATGCGTAATGAGAGAATATAAAACACAGCATTGGTGTTTTTCAGTTGATCAACCAGCTGCTTCAGAGTCGAAAGTAACACGGGCTCAAATTGATGAAAAGTTGAATTACACTCAGAGGGAAGACAGGATAAGAGGCAGACGAAGAGGAAAGCTTAAGGGATGAAACCTTATCTAAAAAATAAAGAATTAGACAACTAGACATATAGACAACACTGATAAGAATAAAGAGCATGACAAGAAAAACATCTACAATCTAGCTGAACAACAAAGTAGTGAACTCACTCTTAAACATACCACACTTACTGTGTTTATCTTTTTGGAAATCAGAATTTTTTTTTTTGAAAAGAACAAAAAGATAAAACTATTATAATGATTATTTTTTGAAATCTATTTTAAAGATTTTCCATACTTGTTGAGATGAATCTTTGTATCTGTAGCTTTCACAGTGCCTTTAATATCTGTTACAGTCACTATGTACTAAAGAATAAAGGTGAGAACATTAAAATTTGAAACGTGGAAAAGAAGAATGAAAAACTTTCATAAAGTTGACTTACTTCTTGTTTTGTTTTTTGCGAATTTTAAGTAGCAAAATGTTCATGGTAGAATCACTTTGTTTAATCTCTCCCCAGGTGGCCGAGGGAGCTTGGCATCTTCTGGCCAAGAGGAAGAGCAACAGCCCTGTAACTCAGTACGGTGGGAAACAGACAAATTCTGCCCTCTGGTGGGAAAAGGTAAAATCTGCATTCCACAATAAAAAGCAAGTGTATAATCACTGGATATTGTACTCTTAGAAGCTCCTCCACTGTCATACCTTCTCCCTCACAGAGAGAATTATGACCTTGTTTTCTGCTTGGCCGTCACCTAAGGATTTACATCCCTGATAAGCAGAAGGAGTCTCACTATCTGTTTAACGTGTCCCATTACAATGGCCTCAATGTGTGAACATTCCACATGCATGCAAACTAGTGAAAGGAGTGCTCTTACTATAGTAAAGAGAGAAAGTGATATTACTATAACTAATGTGATATGATTAAATATGTGATTAATAAATGAGAAAAGAAATCTGCCACCACGACATCCTCTAATCAAGAAGGTGAAGGTGGAGGGAGAGCTCTAAAAGAAGAGACTAAAGTCACTATCAGGAAGTGACACCTCATAGTGACTAATTTATGTCAGAGGTAAACACCCCTTAAAGCTCCCAGGCCTCTGGTGTGTAGAGAACTTTTTTTATTTTATTAAACTGTCTTTATTGTAAAGACATTTTTTTCCTGCTCAAGCTTTGGTCCCCTGAACAAAATCCCTAACTTTCCCCGCATTCAAGTTGGCCCCCTGAAGTGTTCTTCTGCTCTGCCTGCCCCCCTCCAGGTCAATTCAGTGCAATTCAGTTTTATTTATATGGCACCAAATCACAACAACAGTCGCCTCAAAGTGCTTTATATTGCAACATAAAACCCTTCAAATGCCCTGAACTTCTGAAACCCCAGATCTGTCCGCCTGCTCTGTCTCCTGGTATTTAACTTGCATTTGACCTTATTTGCTTGCTGATTTTTATTTTGTCTTGAAGAAAGAATTTTTGTAAAAGTCTACTTTCACAACAAAATAAACAGACATAATATGATGGGAAAATGGTCATTTTATCATGATGTTTATCTCAATAAACCTGCAAACTTCAGCTGCTCTTGCAACCACATTCTCAACAAAACACCTATTTTGGTACACAGAGAAAATGACATCAGATTTCTAAAGAGGTCTCAGACTACTAAGACTTGTTCTGACGGCATCATTGTTTTGCATCAATGGTATTAGGAGTCAAATTTAGGTGGCAGAAGTCTTTATGTCAGTTAATGTGCATTCTCAAACATCACACTGAAACCTGGTTGTGTTTTTTGTTTGTTTGTATGAAGAGAAATAAAAGAGAGCTGCATTTCTCATTAAACTTATCTCAACTGACAATCTTCACACATTTGACTTCCTGTAATCTATTGTTGGCCAAGATGAAGGCAGATGTGCCAGAGGAGAATGAAGTCAGTAGCAGGAAGTGACACCTCACAAACCCCACACAGCACAAGTATTTATCTTTAACAAGTCAAATCTTTAGAAGCAGTGTCATTAGTGTGCATGAGAACAGAAGAAGCACCATGGTCCCATTCAGATGGATTGAAGTGTTTTTATTCTCTCTACTAATATTTCAGTGTAGAGGTAAGGACACATATTAAAATACAAATATTGCATTAACATGTGATTTCATTAAGTAATATGACTTTACCTATGAAGGAGTATTATGGCCACATTAAGGAAAAAAATATTATTGATCATTTTGAGAATAAATTCGGAATTTCCAGATTTAAGCAATATAATCGATTTTCTATCTTTTGAGAAAAAAGTCAGAAAGTAGAGATTACAGTTGTTCTTTCTAGACAAACTGCCACGGACACTATACTCTCTGCAAAAAGCCTTGTTGAGATGAGTTAGTGAAACAAACTGATCAGCTGTCTTGTGATGCAACATAAATACTTTATTGAACGAGTCTGTAACCACTGATAGCCTTGCATCTATCCACTCCCATCTGTTTCATTTTGTACAAATCCACTCTTCCACATTTGTGTGGGTTTTCCGTCTTACAGGTTGCAGCTTTCTGCACCATCTTTTCAATGTCCTTATACTTATCGCCACACAGTGTTTACACGTTAGAGCTGAAGTAACAGAGAAATTATGATGAACTACCTCAAACTGATGTATATAATTACTCAACGTATTTGAGTTACAATATGAATTTTTGGTTATTGAAAATCTTTTTTTCCCCATCTTAAAAATATAAAGTAATAATTTGCCAGTTAAATAATGTACCACCTTTTGGCTACTGTTGCTGCAACATTAATATGTAATTGTAATCATAGGCTGACACACTGGTATGTTTGTATACTTGGGGAGTGTTTATTAAGGCACCACACACATATGCTGGACGTTTCTGTTCACAGTTCAACAACTTCCCAGTCAGTTGTCTCCTCTCTCAGGTCTCCGGCTTCACTATATATAAAGGGAGAAACCTCATTAGTTAAATTAGCGCTACCTGTCCCTCCAGCCTCTTGGCACTGCTCCCTTGAGCTCACTGCCCCACTCTTCACCTGCAGCTGAGCTGGGGAACAAACCTCTGCAACGGTAATATTTTATGTTGGAAAATTTGCTGCATGTATTTCTTTAATTTTCTGCATTTTTTAAATTATTTCAGGCAACAATATAACAGCAACACAACCGGTAACAACACAATCAGAAAATACAACTACTATTGAACCTACATCAGCAAGTGGAACAGAAAGGACTTCATCAGGTAGCGACTGTCTGTTGTTACAGTCAACATTTGGGCAAGAATAAAAGCTGAACTAAAAGGTATTTATTTTTTTAAATACATTTCTTGTTATTTAAGGTGACAACACAACAACACCAAAACCCACAACATCAACAACAACAAATACAACTACTATATCACCATCAAGCGAACCTACAACAACAGCTGGAACAACTGGAAAAAAATATACAGGTACAGAATGGATTGCCCACACCGTTTTAAGCCTAAGGTCTAAATTGTAGACTGTAGACTCGAGCTGTGGCTCCATCATAAAGCTTTTTATTGCTCACAACATCCAAAGCTCAACATTACCAGTGATTGTGGTTTTAATTTTTCTTTCCAGAAATTTGGAAATGGTTTATCGTTGTTCTTGTGGGAATTGTGGTACTAATACTTGCTATAGTCATCACCACATGGAAAAAATCAAATGGTGAGGGAAAAAAAATTACAGCTATAGTTTAAAGTATAATTGAGAACCTTGGATTTGAAATTCTAAACTCAAGTTTGTTTCCTTTTATCTTTTATTTTCATCTTTTTTTAGGAAGCAAAACACAGGTGGAAGAAGCGACTAAGGTGGCGGGTGAACGCAGCTGCCAAAAAAATGTATGTAGCTACTTTTAGAAAACTCCATTATTTGAAGTCCCAAAAATGACAACTGCTTGCACTCATTTGAGAGACTGAGTGTAAACCCTGATATGACTTAGTCCAGCAGAACAAAGTGAACAGACATTATTCTCACAGCTATTGCATTTATTCTTTGAAATGTATTTTTATCCTTTATAAGAATGGATGAAAGACAAATAGGACAAGAAAACCCCAAAAAGGACCGATAGATGTCAAACTGACTCTGCATATGCATTAGTGAGCAGTCTATATGTTGTCTTCACTATTCAGGCTGATGATGAAGATGTCTCCTATGTCTCTGTCAGTTTTATCAGGAGGTCCAAGTGTAAAGCCAAGGTAAGGTTTTCAAAAGAATATATTAACATTAAGATCGTGAATTTTAAACTTCTGTCACAGGTCAGAAAAAAGCTAATTGTGCTCCATCATATTTCATTCCAGGTCTGTAATCATAATGATGATGAAGATGACACTGTGACTTACAGCACTCTGAAGTTTCCTTTCTCTTCTGATGGCGTTTCCACTGATCCCAGCGACCTCTATTCCACTGTCAACAAACAAAAGAAACAAGTTCCAGCCTGAAGGTTACATTCTTTTTTCTGATCGATTGTTTGCATTATATGATAAATATGTGAAAAACATTTTTAAATTTTTCTTTAACTAAAAAAAAAAGAAAGAAAAAAATGACCTGCATTTGATAAGACGACACATGCGATTGACACACTGGCTAAAGTTTCCCACCTTTTATTTAAGTTGAGTTGTACAGGAGAGGATTTGGGACACTGGAAAAAGTGGGGATGTCTTTTTTAAAATTTCTGAGAAAAAAATGTCCCCACTTGTTTTTTCCCCAGGGGATCCTCTTCCATAGAGTTAAGTTATAACAGGACAGGTAAATGTTTAAAATTAAAATGCTTTGTATTCAGCTGTTAATATCTATCATATGTCAATGATAATGATCTCTTTGGTAAACAATTGTGAAAAAATGTCTTCTTAATGTACAATCATCAGTACAAACAGTATCAGCTTTCGAGGTAGTGAAACAAAGAAACCACTGACACTCCCTCTAGAAGTTGAGGTTAACGTTTTATACTGTGTGCTCATGTACTGTAAGCAAAGTCAATATTTTATGTCTCTTTGCCTTTTTAATAATGTTACCTTGTTTTGGAAATGTAACAAAAACTTACTTGTTTATGTCCAATTGGATTAACTGATCTAATTGTGTCTATGATATAATATCAATTATTACTCCAACTGTATTTTAAATTTGCTTTCTTGTAAGTTTAGCATCTACTAATTAAGATGTTTTTTGTAGAAAAATAAAATATAATGTCAAAAATCCCACCAAAACATCTCTGCTGTTTCACATTCCATTAAGCTGCTATAGCACAAATGAACACCTAACTAGCTGCATATAAAACCAGAAAGTATAACATATATGACTTAGTTTAATCTATACTGATGTTTTAGCTTACTAATAAATAAACACGTGACTCACAATATAACAAAATCTGAGCTGAGGAGAGTAAAAGAACTACTTAGTGAGACAGTCGAAGCAGAGTGCTTCAGATAGGAAGCCAACAGAAGAGGCAAAACCCTTCAAGAGTCAGAGCAATGGTACTGAAGAAGAGCATGGGCAGGTAGTCACAGGTTGGGAATCAGATGGCTGAGGCTAGCTCTGGTTCAGTTGCTGTCACTGGAAAGGGTGTGTCCTGTCATGACTCTGGATCAGAAGCTTGGGAGGCTGAGCCAAACAGGAGCTTAGGAGCTAGAGAGGCAAAGATCAGCTGTGACTTTGATACTGTAGCAGGCTGATGTAGGAGGCAGGCTGTAACACTGAAACTATGCAAACACCAGCTGACTCTGGAGCATGGCTGGCACTTTTGAGAGCAGTCAGTGGCGATGTTGGGAGCGAGGCGACTGGTATGACACTAGCTTTTGGCTAGAAAACCTCTGTACAAAACAACGGTTGCATTGTTTTATTATGTAACATTGTTTTATGTGCTGTCCTTGATTAAATAAACTCAAATAACTAACCAGCTGGGTGAAAAAAGACTTGTGAAAGACAAGAGTGGTTTCTGAAGTGAAGACTGGAACTCTATTGAGCAGAGCAGTGATAAATCAGTAGCAGTAAAAGCTGCATGTACTATTGTCACTTCCCCTTCCTGTTATCTCATCACTATTATTAAACCTCTCTTGTTTGTACTGAGCTCTGACATTTCACTGCATACCTGTATATCATTTTACTTTAGATATATTATGACTCCGATCTTTAATCAGGGAGCTTTAAAGAAACAAAGAATTGTACAAGACACACAGCAACTTTTCTGGTCGTAAGGAAAAAATAAACACTCAGAAACTTAATCTGTAACAATATATGTTCAAAATGTTTATTGTTTGGGATGGATCTCGTAAATTATCATGTAATTTATGTCATGTTAGAGTGATGCATATCTGGTTATTTTCAGAGGGCCAAGCCTCTGGTCATGTACTGCTGAACTTCCCTTCAGTCTTCAAAAGAAAACAAACAAAAAAGAGACTCACCTGTTCCATACCCAGTGTGGTAAAGTACCATTATGTCATATATCACCAAGAGCCCTGTTTGCACATGGTCTATAAAAGTGAAGAGTTCATAGATATGTTTGACTTCCTCTGTGCTACTTCAGATGAAGAAATTACTTTACCGTTTAAACAATTCTAAGCAAGGTAGTTGGCAAAATCCATGAAAACTAGATGTCAAAATGGTATAAAAGTGCCTTTTTATTTTGTGCACAAGTGTAGCAAAAATTAATGATTAAAATCCTGAATAAAATCAGCAAGGTTACGATATGGGAGGAGACAGGATGAAGTCATTATGAGGAAGTGACACCTTATAAACCACACAAAACCCATTGTTCTCGGAGTCATTTTAGAAACAGTTTCATCTGTGACAAAAAGTAGAAACAAAGGAAGACAGAGGAGCTCAGTGGTTCCACTCATTGATGCTTCAGTTTACAGGTAAGTGTTAACATAAAGAAAAGCAAATAAACATATTACAAATGTCCATTAATATGTTACTTTATTAGGTGCTGTTCCTGTAACTATGACATGTTTAATTATCTCTTGGAAACCAAAACTCTGCTATAAACCTTCATCTAAAACGATCCTCGCATTCATCATATAATGAGAACATGTTCTCATTATATGTCAGTAGTGACAGAACATTATTGTGACATTTGCAGTCTTTTAACCTTAATCAGAACTTGAGAAAATTTGACTCCTAATATCAGAAAATGTTTCTTTTATTTGTTTAATTTTTATTTGTTTTATTTGTTTAATTTTGTGTTTCATCACCAATAATAGTTACGACAACAGTCACTGTGTCACTGTGTCATTAACTGTGTTTGTTGTTGCTGAAAACATCCAGCTCATCATCGCAGCACCAGAAACTGTGTAGAACATGTTTTCGTTCTTTCTCCAGATCCACTGTAGTTTCTTGTTGTTCTTGTTGAATAACTGCAGTGTTGGTGAAAACTAAAAGTGAGAGGATTTAAAGATTAAACCTTAGGGTTAGCATATATGATGACAGACCTCAAAGGGTTAACTTTTCTACACAAATATTATGTATCTATAGTATTTTAACAACAACCTATTTCTTGATTATAAAAAAAGATATCATTGATATCAACTTATTCAGGTTTTCCTGATGTTAGCAGAAAAATAATAGTCTTCAAAAAAATTTTCTCAGGTTCTTTTGTACCTTATAGGTCTGGGCGTGGTGATGACACTGATTTCTAAAATAGTCGACTACTGAGTAGACTCCTCTTACTTCATTCAGTTTCTCTTTGATAAAATGTATTTGGAAATAAAAGCCTTATTCTTGTTGTAACGTGTTCAATGAATAAAACAGATCAAGGAATTCAGATCAATAAAACAAACAAATCACTTGCAGATCACCTTTCAGTGTTTCGGCTCTATGAGACATGAAGTCTCGTAGAGCTGAGACGCCCTCTAGGGGTCGTATTAGGGGTATTAAGGTTTTACAACATTTCTTCACTATTTGAACTTTCTGTTAGACATGATTTGTTACTTTTTTCTTAATTTTATGTGCTTATTAAAATTGGTCAATCCTGACATAATGTGAGCATTAGTTGTGATATTGTGTCATCACTTTACGCCATGCCGCTGATACTTAAATAAATATTGCTTTCTCTGTGCAAAGTTTGATCAGGATAGAGATTTTTATGCATTCTCATATACAGTCCCGCTACATTTTAAGTTCACTTTATACTTAAACACCCCTTAACCAAGGTAGACAGTTATACACAAATAAATGCACAAATATGCTCATGTGACCACGAACAAAAACTGGTGAAGGTAAAAGGAACTTCCTGAAGACGTGCCCATTTTTTTTTAGCAAGATCAACTAAAAATTTAGTTCAAACTCTGCTGGAAGTTTTCTTCCTCATAATCAAACATGCCACCTCAAAAACACATCAGATTTAACTCTTTTCTGTCAGAGTTGGGCTGGCTGAAGTTTTGATGGTGACTGAGGGAGAGATCAGAGCTCTGCTGCGACACAAATGTAGCTGTTGATGGAAGCGAAAACCTCAATCACCACAATAAGATACCACATGAGCGGGCTGGTCAGTCATGCTTATTTGCCACATTGAAATGGTATGAAAGATTAAAGAAAAGATCATATTGGATCTGAAGTATTTAATGTTCAGTATTTTTCTCTCAGGTGTAATTTAATATATATATATTTTTTGCATTGACTTTATCCACCCCTTTGTGACTAAAAATAAAATGTTCAAAGACAAACGTGCTGATGAGGAAGTCACACCTTGGTATTAACAGGAAGTACATACTGTTTTAGAAGCAAAATTTCAAACTCTGTCATTGGCGAGTGTGAAACAAAAAAGACAAAACAGGGACAAAGAAACAAGATGGTTGAGAACAGATGGATTAAAATGCCTGTAACTCTGATAGTCATGCTTTTGTTTACACATACAGATTCATATAACACCGGTTCAATTTTTAGAACACTGCACATAACTCCCTAAAAATAAAATAACTATGCTGGTTAAAATCAGCTTAATGTTTATTGTGTGTTGTCACTGCGAAAAGCTGGGAAAATAGAGTTTGCATTTGACCACACCTTGCTAGCATGATAATGTTTATTCTTTTAAATGCCATGTTTATCAGAAGTATTGGTATTTTCAAAGAAAAAACAGAAAATTCTTTAACAAAATCTGGGCGCCCTTACTCCCAGCAAATGGGCGGCAGAAAACCGACCGGTGCCTGTATATGCCATTCCCAATATGCGCTGGCTGATGTCGGGGCAGCATGAGTAGCATGAGATGCTCGTGATGCCGCCCCCACCACGATGCCGCCCTGGGCAACCGCCCATGTCGCCCCTATCAATAACCGGTGCTGCTCAAAACTTATGTCAAAATAAGTTTCACAACATTAAATCTGAATGTCATGGTCTTCAATATGTTTAACTCTTTGTAATGGCTCATAATGAGATTGAATACAGGCAAACAAATAACATGTGAAAAGTATTATTATTAATAATTACTATTAGTGTATTTTTTTTAATAAAAAGCATGGTTTGTACAAGGTTGTTTTTTTCTCTTATTTCTCCAGGCCTGTCCTAATCAGCTTACTCAGTCTGTATGTATCACTAGATCCAATCCTGCTCCCCCAGCAGACAAAAGTAAGGGAGACCGGAGATGTCATGTCTTAGTTGAGAGACTGTTTGCTTCAAGGCCACTAGAGGGTGCTGCCATAAAACTGTAATAAATGAATTGACCTTTTAAAATGCTCACACTTAGTAAAACATTTCAAAAAGTGCTGAGGTTGGAACATTTTTAAAAATTTCTTCTTCTAATTCTGTGTTATACACAGATTACATGCTCATATTATTTAAATTTGTTACTTCATTCTTTGTAACTGTGGCTTTTTCAGCGTGTGCCAAACAACCTCATGATGGGGTTGGTTGGCAAAAGTGCGCACAATTTAAATCATGAATAAAATAATTTCACAGCAAGTTTTAATGCTATCTGTTTGCTAACTGATATCTAAATCTTGTTGGTCAGCTGATACTAGTTTGACATTTTTATATATTACAGAAAATTGGACAGAAAATCTGCAACATTTTGCAGCACATGTTTTAGGATTAAAGCTTCCTTAGAAAAAACTCTGCCCCTTCTTTGACACAGTCTCTGTGTTGGGCTTCCATTTCAAACATCCTTTGCAAAGGAAAAATACATGAAATGAAAAAGGTAAAAATGTTAAAATGCTTTTCACTAGTTTGAAAGAGGGGAGGGCATTCAAGGAGATGAAAATAATGTTAAATGTGTTAATCCAGCTCGTGAAAGACTGACATCACAGTGACGGAGTAAACAGTAACTTGATGCTCTCCTTATCTCTGAGGCTGAGTCATTTGTAAACGTCCAAGCAAGAGTAAAGACCAAGAAAGAGAAAGAGAGAAACACAATGAATGCATGCAGACTGATTAAAATGTCCTTAGTCTTAAAGTTGATGCTTCAGATTACAGGTAAGATTACAATACATACATTTAAAGCCATGTTTTGCATTTCTGTTTTTCTGAGCAGTAGCAGTTTGGGTAAGTCCAACCATCTTCACGTCACAGAGCTGGCCATAACGTCACTTTGTCTTGTGAAAACGTGATAGATGGTCAGCATAACTGTAACTGTAATACCTGCTCTTCATTTACAGAAACACTGCAGTAATAAAGCTGATAATCTGTTACAGTTGAGGATGTTGGTCGTTATGACCGTCAACATTACAAATCAGGAATAAAACAAGATCAAGATACTGAGGTTGCTCTTTATGTTATTGACAGTGAGTATTTATATTATATTTTGAGCTCAAACTGTCTTTTTATAGCAGCATACTAAAATAATAAAATCATTAATAAAGGAAATAAGTTATTGTTTTTCTGTTCAAACTTTACTCGCACAAAATTGATATCTTCACCACTGGAAATATGTTAGAAAAATAATAATGTCACCTTGTATTCCTGTTTGTTGACATACAAACACTGCCATCATATAGTGGAGTGGGTGTTTGAAGGTAATGACAAAATATCCTCAGACCTGGATGTATCACCACATACCTTCTCTGTAACACTGACTTTTACCACACCGCACCTTAAACTGAAGTCAAGGAATTATGAGTTACTGAAAGCGACTGATGAGCACACTGAAGGTGTGCAGCTGTTTACCATCACCCAGGCATCAGGTGGGAACACAGGTGAGAAATTATGATTACATAATTATTACCTCAAACTGATGTGTGTACTTACGCAAAATATTGCAGTTAAATATCACACCAACCTTTCTTATTTATTGTCTAACATGTAACATAGAGACTGTCCTTACTGTAAACATGGCATTTAATTTTTGTGTTTTTTTTAAACCAGGTGAAGATGCAAAGGGAACAACAACAGTTACATCTGTCAACACCAACACCAGCAAAGCTAAAAGGTTGTGACTGAATTGCTAACATTTTAAAGTATTTTTAAAGTATAAAAAGGTTTTAAATCAGATTAAGCTTCAGAGGAAATTGAACTAACAAGCCAGTCTTAACCGTCACAGCTCTATGAGACATGAAGCCTCTGAGAGAGCTGAGACTGCCTCTAGAGGTGGGAGAGTCTGGGAATGAGGAAGACAGAAATATTGTAATTTTACTTTTTTATTTGCAGATTTGTTGAGATCCATCATTGTCTCTGTGGTTTTAGCAGAACCTTTGCTATCGACTGTAACAGTCAACATGTGGACAAAAAGTAAAGGTGAGGACATTAATACAACTTTAATATGCAAAAAGCTTTGATTAAACTGGCTTTTTACTGTTGAGAAATTCTGTATTTTTGTGGTTTCAGTAAATAAAACAGATAAAAGAAACCACCAAATATTACATTATGACTTTACTAAGCAAAATGCTTTTTGGGGTTTTTCCCATTAACTGAGGACACACACACACACACACACACACACACACACACACACACACACACACACACACACACACACACACAAAGAAAACAAAAGAAAGAAAACAAAAGAAAGGAATATGAGAAAAGTGAAAAAGCACATGAATATAAATCAGGCATAAACTAAACATTTAACAGGTAAAATAATTACCGCTGAGAATGGCAGAATCTAAATTGTGTTCTGTTGTTTTCCACAGGTGCATAATGACGAAGGCACAACGAACTGTGAACACTAAAGACCCTTTGCCTTCTGTCAGATTCCACTGATCAAAAACATCAACGAACGAAAGAAACCCGTCTATTTCTGTTACAGATCACATCATTACATTTTACATGTAAACAACAAATGCAGGAGATCATTTTACTACTTTGCTGAGACAGTGAAAGATGTGTCTTCATGGGCTTTTGTTTCTTTACAAACAGTTATCAATGAGTGGTACATACAGTATTGTACCATTAATGTTATTTTTCTCAGAAGTTGTCACAAATAATGAAATAAAGAGAAAGTGTCTTGTTAAACACCACAAGATGGCACCTCAGAGCAAAACAAAGTGCAAGGTAACTTGAGTTCATATATATATATATATATATATATATAAGCCATAGTACTTCTGTGTAATCCCTGTGTCTTTGGTAGTTCAGCCAACATATTGGGAGTAGATATGGTTGGGCTACCCTTTGACCGCTTGACATTGCTGTTACATACCTTAGAAACAAACCTGTTTGTAAACAAACTTGCAAAAACCCTTAAAATGACTCCCAAATCAGAGCTGACGGAGCAACTATGGAGGTAAGTTAGTGTGCAGATCACTGATGTAACTGCTAATAAACAAAATGAAAACAACTTTTTAAATTCTCTGATTCATTTCTTTGTTCTTACTTTTGTCAGTACTTAAAACCATTCTGTCTCGTGGAGCTGTAGCTCTGCTCTCTCTCTCTCTCTCTCTCTCTCTCTCTCTCTCACTCACTCGCTAATTTAACTATAGGGAGCCAAGTTTAAATGACACTAACAAATAGTAGCCAGTGTTCTTCTACATATCGGTTCTGTTAATGTTATTTGTGACAAACTGTCTCTGTATGATTAAAAAAAGAAAAGAAAAAAAAGGTATCTGTGTTTAGCTTGTCTAGTTTTGTTTGTCTCAAACACTTGAGACAAACCACAACATTGCACTGCTAACCATAGTTAGCAGCTTGCGCTGTTAATCTTTGGATTTTGACTTCCTGTTCTTTCACCTACAGTCTTGAAACATTTCTCTGTTACTTTGAACAGCTTTGTTTGTCCTGAGATCTGACATTTCTCTAAATAACATATAAATTCAGTGGTTTATCCGTGAAACCTTGTAACAGTTCAGACAGTCACTCAGAACTGTTTTAACCATTTTTGTTTCAGATTTTTATCTGATGATCATTAGAGGCTCAAAACTCCAAAAGCTCTGCAGCTGCACTTTGGTTTTCACAAAAACACTCCCCCTTCACTTCTCAGAAATGATCATTCAGAGAGAAAATGGTGGTCTCAGACCACTAACACATTTATGTGCATGTCCTTACCTACCTCCTATCATTGGTGACTGCTACATCACGTTACATCAAAAATAAGAAGACTCAAATACTGGTGGTCAAGGAGTTCTTCTACAGAAGAGCCGCATTGCAAACATTGAACTGACAGTCTTCACACATTCAACTTCCTCTTCTACTGCCGATCAAAACACAACATGTACTGTTATTATTCCTGTGCAGCACTTCAGATAAGAGACTCTGCAAAATGCAAAACACATAAAAATGAAAATGCTAAACCTTTCCACTCATTTTATGTGATTTTTATCTACTTTAAGGCAGGAGTAGAGACCTTAAAAGGTACAAATTGATGAATTTACCAACAGACAAAGGAGAGGAAAGAACTGACGTCACTATGACGAAGTGAGCAGGAAGTTGATGCTGTATTCATCTCTGAGACTGTCTCATTTGTGAACGTGAGAGCAAGAACAGAGACTGAGAGAGACAGAGAAGCACGATGGCTGCATTCACATGGATTCAAATGTCTTCATTACTGATACTGATGCTTCAGTTTAAAGGTAAGTGTAGATAGAAAACACGTTTGATTAATAAACTGCATTATTAGGAGGTAGGTAAGGACATGCACAAAAATGTGTTAGTAGTCTGAGAGCACCATTTTAGTTTTTTTATTATTCTTTCTGTAGTTGAGAAACTTGTGCTATATATTTCTTTTTACTTTTTAAATTTAGTTCTCATTATAAACATCACAGTTAATCACAGATAATGTTTCACATTTCACTGTTTTTCTTTTTTCAACAGGAACAGCTGAGCAATATTCACCTGTTTATGCTGTCAGAGCTGAACATGACGTTACTCTGCCTTGTAAAAATTTGATACATGATCAGCATGAATGTAAAAGTACTATCTGGCTGTTCAGTGATTCAGGAAGCACAACAACACTCTTTGAAAATGGGCAGATTCACAGAGATACCCAGACTAAATCAGACAGACTGAATGTTAAAAAGAAAAACTGTTCTCTGGTTATAAAGAAGGTCTCAGTTGAGGATGTTGGTCGTTACACCTGCAGACAGTTCAACAAATCAGGACAACAACAAGGTCCAGACATTCAGGCTGATCTGACTGTTGTCAGCAGTGAGTATTTGCATTATTATGTTTTCAGCTCAAATTAACAAAACAAACTGAAACATTACAGCAACTATGTGATGAAATTAATATTGTTGTTTTTCTCTTTCAATGTCTCCATCTTCACTAGTCACTAAACATAAGAACCATGGCAACGTCATGTTGACCTGCTCTGTATTTGCCTATGGACACTGTGGGCACAAAGTGGAGTGGCTGTATGAGGATGAAAAGAAAATATCAGACATGAAGATCTCGGCAGGTCGATGCACTTCTACTGTGACATTTACAAGATCTGACCTGTCCAAGTTTTCTAAGCTGTTAAAGTGTCATGTAACAGATACTTCCACCAAAAATGTGACAATCTTTCCCTTCAAACCTCAAAAGTCTTCAGGTGAGAATATATTAAAATCACCTCATAGTGATGAGTCAAAATAGACAAAATTTGTTGACTAATTTGAAATTTCAATATTGCACCACTCTATATGATGTACTGTTGTAAAGGTACTATCATTATTTTTTTTAAGTTTAATTTTGTTATTGGATTTTTAGATAAAGATGCAAATAAGACAAAATCCACAATGGC
Organism: Oreochromis aureus; assembly: GCF_013358895.1. Classification (NCBI taxonomy): domain Eukaryota; kingdom Metazoa; phylum Chordata; class Actinopteri; order Cichliformes; family Cichlidae; genus Oreochromis; species Oreochromis aureus. Next base: position 21,984,375 of record NC_052956.1, on the reverse strand, counting down.
ATCAACTTCCACCACAACAGCAAATTTAATGCCAACACTGAAAACATCATTGTCATCAACAATATCATCAATAAAATCATCAAAATTGTCGACAGCAATTAACATCAACGAACGTAAAGACGTCAGCAGTGACACCGGTGTATCAGAAAGCATCTGAAAGTAGGGACTTGATTTTCTCTTCTTTTGAAGTCTTAGTTTTGAATATCAGGATAAGTTGGTGGAGAAATTCATTATCATCATTAACATACTTTGCTACTCTTTCCAGATCAGTTATGGTTTATTATTGTTCCTGTGGGATTAGCAGGACTGTTAATAACTGCTGTCACCAGATGGAAGAAAAATACAGGTGAGAGAATTCACAAATTAAAGTTCATTCTAATTATAAATATGATTGCTAACTGTTTTATTCCCCCAGAAAACCAGAAACTACTCTCTGACAGCACTGTGAGTTTAAACACTTACACACATAACACACACACACACACACACACACATAACACACACACACACACACACACACACACACACACACACACATAGTTCAATTCAATTCAAAACAATTTTATTTATATAGCACCAAATCACAACAGACGTCGCCTTAAGGCATTTTAAATTAGAAAATTAAATTAAATTAAAATTAGTTAACTTATTTGTCATGCTTTTGTGTCTGACATGGTACAGATCTTAACTTACAACATACACAGTAAATCATATGTATTTGTTAATCCCCAGATAGGTCTAGGGGTTAGCGGAGTAAAACAATACTATATGGAGGAATGTGAGGAGGCTGTTTGTGCCAGTTTGAAAAGCTTTAATGCCAAGATGCTCACAAAAAGAAGCACAGGGTAAATTCAGGGAGAGTCACGGTCAACACAACAAACAAAACGGCTCTAAATTAAGATAAAAGTTCAACCGCCAGTCAGCCAAGGTAAAACTGGAGAAAAATGGAATGCCAAACAAAAAGACAGCTCCCCTAAAAAGTTTCCTCTGGGCACTAAAAGGACGGTTATATAACCAAAAAATGGCTAAAGTCCCTTAGGTGCTGCTCGCATAAGCCCTGGAGAGCATCCACTGGCTGCAGGACAAAAGTTGCACTCAGTGTTATGTTTTATTTTCACAGAAAAGAGGAGAGAGCTACAGGGATCATGGTTATGAGAACAATATTAATGCTAATTTAATTACATTTCAAATGGACTCAATATAAAGCCACATGTTATTAAGCAGTTAATACATTGTCTTTTCTGTGTTATAGGATGAAGCTGAGACCTATGTGTTATACGTCACCGTCAGCTTTACCAAGAAGGCCCAAAACAAAGCCCAGGTAAGATTTCTGATATTCATCGAGATGATGGTAAATATATTATTTTAAAAGTTCGTGCCAGCTTAGTGTGTCTTTTGATAAAGGAGCAACTGGACTTTTTAAAGTTTCTTGAAGATGTTTCACCTCTTACCCAAGAGGTTTCTTTGGTTCTAAAACCAAATAGTTTAGAAATTAAAATCACATGTGATGTGTCACATAATCAATAGTGACTCCTGCTAGGGTTATAAAACCTTGTACTCTGAAACTATTTGGTTTTAAAACTGTAGAGGCCTCTTGGATGAAAGGTGAATCATCTTCAAGAAACTTAAAGAAGTACAGTCCCTTTCTTTCCAAGCTCTTAAACAACCATGACCTTTATGACTGTGAACCTACACATCTTAAACAAAGTGTATTGTTATGTGTTCTTATAGGCATGTTGTGGTGATGATGACGGAGACACTGTGACCTACAGCATTGTGAATGCTTCCTCTTCTTCTGCTGGAGGTTTTACAGATTCAAGCAACCTTTATTCAATAAACTAAAGAAAGAGATTAAATAGTATGTTGCACATATTTTATTTTTTTTTTTTTTTGGCAGTGAGGTAGTTCAGTTAGATACATTGTAGATTTTATTCTTTACACAGTGTTCTCATATTCCTAGTATATAGAAATTATTTACAAGGTGTATATGGATGTCCTTAATACTAGGAATGTTATTTTTCTTTGCACATGCTTTGTTACTCTGTTTTCCAATATTTAGGACAAACGACATCCATCACACTTTGGATGGAGCTGCTCTATTTCTAGAAATTGTTGCAGTCTTACATGCTTCTCTGCAGCTGCTCTCCTCCTATAATACCTCCAAACTCCATCCCCATTCAGACTGTCTGATCTCAGGCCACCAAAAAAAAAAAAAAAAAACACCAGCAAACTACTAGCAAGCTTAATGGATATTTTAGTCGAAATCAATCAGAATCCCCAAGTAACTGTCAGAATCCTCCAAGTACAGGCTGAGGAGGAGCAGCAACACTCTCACCAGTTTTTTTTTTATCAACCATTGCCAAGACATGTTGTAATTCATTTGAAGGCCAAACTCTTCAGCTTTGATGACCTTAATTGGAAAACTAATAAAACTGTTTCATTTGTTGTTGTCTATCATCCACCTGGCCCTTACTCATAAATTCTATTGGATTTCTCTGACGTTTTATCTAATTTAATGGTCAAATAAAATAATTACCTCTGCAAGAAGAATATGTTTTTGGTAACATTTGCATGCAGACATCCATGTCATTCTGTCTGTAAACATGGTAAACACAATATCTTGAGAGGTTTTTGTATGAATTCTTAGAAAACGTTTCAAAATGTAGACTTAGGGAATGTTAACAATCAATCAAATTTTCGGCTCACATATGAGAACACACAGCAGTACAAGTTGACTTCATCATTGTTCTTATGTTCAGTCACTGGCGGAAACAGAGAGGATTTAGGGTAATAATAAATACATCGCATTAATATGCACTGTTGTAATGTGCTCACACACACTACTGAAACACGCTCACACACACTACTGAAACCAAGGCATTTAAGCTGAACAGGAAGTTATTTCCTGACAAGGAAACTGAAGGAAAAAGTGGTACATTTCTACGTCCACTCAGCAACCTGTTAATAGCCTAAGTGAAGCAGCAGCATTACTTAACAATATATTAGCTTCAGCAGAGACCATCACAACTCTGTCACATGTGACAGCTGTGGGGCAGCAGCCTGTTGCAAAACACAGTCAAGCTAGCCACACCGCCAGCTGCACCTACAATCCAGTTGCACTTTTCTTATTACGGTACGGGTGCCGACTGGCTTAGAAACACGAGTGTCTTTGGGATACTGACATTTTTTACTATTTTACTTCTCAATCCACTTCGAGTTTTGAAATATTAGCTATGCATATATATATATATATACATATATATGCATAAATGCCACTATCTAGAAGACACTCGTGTTTCTAAGACAGTCGGCAACCTTATTATTCATTTATTTTTTCAGAAAATATAGCACAGTTAGATGACAACAGTTTAAAAACTCAGATAATCAACTTTTTGTCTTTTAACTCTTTTTAATATTTTCATTTCAGGCTTAAAATTTTAACATTAGTACAAAGTTCATTGTAGAGTAAAAAAAAGTGGTACAGGAATAACCAATAAATGAAGAACATAAAACTTCACACTAGAAAAAGCAGCCTACAACTGAGTTGGCCCAACTTAAACAAATTGTAAAATTAGCTAAGCGGTAACTATTTTGAATTTTTTGTGCAAATTGTATGAAACATTACTTAACCAGTGGACAGGTACATTTATATGTAAAACATTATAACATATGAATAGTGTTTTTCTTATGCATGTTTTTGACCTGCGAGGCCGAATTGTTAATAAATAGGTAAAATAAAAACATAATACATATAAGGTTATTCTGTTTGTTTTTTTGTGGAATAAACAGAACGTCCTCTCTTCCTCGCTGCCTCCATGTCTCTCATTATGTCGCACAAAATAACCAAAACACACCACAAATCTCACCAATGATTTCGTTATAGATCACTGAATCAGGTGCCGAAGCAGTGACGCACCAAACAAAGCTTCTGACGTCATCGATCATGTGACTCTGGTCAGCTAAACCAAGCCTGGTTTTTTTGACATGTACAACAGCTTCAGCTGTGACAATGGGAAAGTCATTGTGCATCTTTTCATTATTTTTACATTAAGAACTTCATTTGATGTCAGAATTTGTTTGATATTCAGTCTTGATTATTTGAAAATTTTATTTCATAAAATAAATAAAATCTTAATTTATTTCAAGCGAGAAAATAACATTTTATTATCATTTTTGTTACGGCCGAGAGAGCCAGGCTGTGGGTGTGGACTCAAATGCAGACACAGATGGAGGCAAAACGGGCGTGAACACAGTGCTTTATTTACAGTGCCTAGTTAACTTACAAAGCAGGAAACTATGAATGCTATGAACGGAGAATGCTATGAACTGTGGAAGCTATGAACTGAGAACTATGAGGTCAAACTATGAACATGAAACTGAGTGCTATGACTAGGTGCTAGATTTCATGGACGGATCCTGGGAATGGAAAAAGGGGCAGTGGCTTGGATGGAGGTACGCAGTCAGTGTTGCAGGTTAAAGTGTCATGTGAGGAGGGGGTGTCCAAAGGGTTCCGGGTGAGGAGTGTCCAGAGAGGGTCCAGAATATACTTGGAGCGAGGGACTTGGCAGGGAGGCAGGCAGGTGTAGTCCAATGATGGAAAGGAAGCAACCAGATGACAGAACCAGCGTCCAGGCGGAGATGTGAGTAGTTTAGCTTGGGAAGTGTGACTGCCAGCTGGGTCCTATGACAAAGAAAACACGGTGAGGAGAAAAGCAGTAGTTAAGGGCTCTCACAAGGGCTTGGCGGCCTAGAACTAACGTGAGTTAGCAGAAGATCTGGCAGAGGTCTGTTGTGAATGCTGGTCTTATATGCTGGTGACTTGATTGGAACCAGGTGTGGAAGCTGATCGGAGTCTCTGCCTGAAGGTGGAGCCCAGCGGAGTGGAAAAAACCCGCACTCACCCGGACCATGACAGTTTAATTTTTAGAGTAACCTCTAGATCAATGTGAAAATTAAAAACATTGTACTTAACAAATAGCAGATTTATAACACTCTGACAGGCTGGTGACGAGAACTGGACAGACTGACCACGTCCACATCACAGTCACCCAGTTAAGACTGAACCGTTCCTTAATGGAGACTGAGTTACTGCTTATGTGGCAGGTGTGGACATGATGGATGGGTTTCCTACTATCAAAAGATGCTCTCTACACCCTTATCTCTCTCTCTCTTTCTCTCTCTCCCTCACTTGTTGAGCTGGGAGGAGGAGCCAAGTTCTGATGATATCCAAAGTTGTGCTCCTTATTAAACCATTAACATTATCTGTTACACTTTATCTGTGATGACTATCATTGTGTTTTGTAGTGCTGTCTCTCTCTGACACCTCACACACACCACAGCATTGCAGTGCTGACCACAGTACAACTGTGCTTCTATTATTCTCCCCAGTATAACTTCCTGTTCTTTCATCTCCATATAAAACATTGACTCTACTACACTGCAAACCCGAACAAGTTGACTGAACTTAAAACTTTTGTGGAAACCGATTACCTCAAAAGATTTAAGTACACAAACTCATCCCGTCTAAGTATGGGGGTACTCAAAATTTGTATGTAGTGTTAACCTAAAAATTTAAAATTATATCCTATATTTTATTAATTGAGCGTTACTCAAAGACTGTATACTTTAATTTCAATATTTTTGTGTTTCTTGTAGGTTATTATTTTGATGCAACACAATGCAATTATATTACAACCTAAACTCAAATGATATGATTATTATAAGATATGTATGTTCCAATGTTTGAGTGTAGACTACTAAACAAAGCACAGAAATTTAGTTACTTCACATTTAGTTTATTTAACATTTTTTCATGAAAAAAAAAAAAAAACATCACAAATGTTTTTATCAAACCACTAACATGGACATGGGCACCGTAAAGTGCGCATTATAAATTCAGTGTAGAACATTTAAATCACAAAAGACGACATCAGTCCTAATTCTCAAAATATACAAAAATGCACAACAAAAAGTCAAATACTAATCACCTTTTTTCAAAAATAGAAATGAAAAACAATTTTTGAAAATGGGTAAAAAGAAAGACGATAAGCTTCCAAATAACCAGAACAGGCAGTCAAGTATAGGAAAATAAGGTAAACTGATGGAGTTAAATCCACCCAAAGCCTGTAGTAAACTTAAAGTGCTTCAAACAAAGTGCTCAGTAACAGTGCATGTCCTAACAAACATCGCCTTATATTCCTTCCAGAACTACTCCTTCAGCAACAAATCATTTTTAAGGGCATGTAGGCAGGGTTTCAGGGGTTTGCCGTCATCAAGCCCCATGAAGATTTTTTGGACAAAGGTAAATGTGTGAACCAGCTTCCTGGGGTAGTCTAAATGCAGAGCATAGATCAAGCCAAACAATAAGGCAAATGCATCTGAAAATCCGGGAATATCACGCAGCACCAGGTCGCCTTCCACCACAACGGCCATGCTTGAGGAAGTAAAATGGACAGGACTAGTCTGGGAAGCACCGTCGGTAACCACTGTGAGAAGGGCAACTGGAGTGTCAAAGAGGGTCGACTCATCCAATGTGTCCGCCTGGAATAGACACAGTATCAATAAGTAAGGTTGGTTTGAGAGAATGTGGCAAGCATGACCTGTAATCTAGCAAAACATTCAGCAGTGTAGTGGGTTACTTTGTAACGAGTTAGGGTACTCTACTTTTTTGACAAATGTACATTAATGTGTTAGCTTCTTGCATTACATAATTAGTATGTTTGTTATTTGTCAATAAAAAAGTAATTTATCATTTCATGACTTTATCCCAAAAAGAAACTAAATCTTGACTTCAGCCTGGTTTTGGGGCCACCTGCAGTCAAATTGTATTTTAAAAATCCATGGTGTTTTATCTCACTAGCACAATTTAAGTAATGCAAAAATACACTTACATTACATGTCTTAAAGAATTCTGGGTCCCCTTCCGCAGGTATACAGGAAGGGCATGAAGCACTGCAGTGCGTTTCACGTTGACATCAGGCGTCTCCTAAAAGGGAAAAGAAAAGTTCACTGAACACAAAGTTTTCAGGTGTCATTCTTTGGGGAGAATACATGTTTATGAAACTGCATAGCATGTGACTCTACAGAATTTTGGAGACATTTCGTTTGAGACAACCTTTCTGTCTCTGATGACAAAGAGTCTGTTTCTTACCCATTTGACAAAAATCCTACACAGTATTTTAAAATACTCTTCTCCAGATCAGAGCTGTAATCTGTATAGAACACGGATGTTCAAAGCAAGGAAAAACTGAGTTTGTATCAGTGAAACTTTTAATTTGTGTTAATTTTATCATTAGCAATAGTCACCTGAAGATCATAATGATTCAGGATGGTTCGCAGAGCCTCCGATATCTTGCCAGTCCGTGCAGCCTTCTGTCTGTATAGAGCCATAAGTCGTGGTGTGTGTCTGTCAAGTTCAGCGTAGAACTGGTTCCGCAGGTTGATGTTTGTGACTCGGTGGAACTCCGCACAAATCTAAAATAAAACAGGAACAAAAACATCCAACATGAAGCCAAATTACTGACCAAATTTACATCTTATAAATTGCCCAACTTCTGTCTAACCTTGTTTTATAGATGTCCTATTAAGTTTTTAAAAAAATTGGGCCAGAACCACAAGCACAAGTGTATCACAAAGCTGAAATATATTTTATTTGTTATCTATTATTTATTTATTTATGTATTATCTGAATCTGAAGAGATCTGCTGAACTTGCATTGTTTCATGTTAAACTGAAGAAGAAGAAAAAAAATATATCAAAGCACAGATACCTGAGAGTCAAATCGCAGAGCAGGCCATTTCTCTAAGAAGTTCTTCACCATTGGGCTGTCTTGAACAATTTCATGGCGACGTAGTGCGAAGGTAGTCTGCATCAGTTTTTCAATCATTACTTTGTTGGGCTCAGTCTTCTCAACCTCATTTTTTATCTGGACTCTCATATCCTCCAAACTGACCTGATCTTCTCCTCTTGGAAAGTTTGGGAGGTAGTTCACCTCAGCTCTTCTGGCTCTTTTTATGTTTGAGTGGGGATGCTCTCTTTCAGGGTTGTTAACACTCCTCCTGCCAGCGTTGACAGACACCTCCACACATCCAGATCTGGCTAGCTTGGTGCGATAATTTCCCATCTTGAATTTTAAACTGGTCTTCCAACCATAACTTCCATTCGTACTTCCAGGCTCTTTAAGACACGGATGAGTGGTAACAAGAGCTTCTGCTGCCAAACCGACATCTCTATCACTCGGATAAGCTTTGAAGGTGTGCATCACTGAAGCCATGGTCTCCAAGATGTTGTGCTTTTAGGCTCGAGTCAACCTCAGATGTTTTCCAGACATCTCAAAGGCTCTATTTCCCTCCTCAAGGAGATGTTCAACTTCGTAAGAAAAGGTAGGTACTGGGAAAGTGTCAGGCCAACACTTCAGACGCTGAGCTAATGGCACATGAGGAAGGATGTCTGTATCAGAACTTGCACATGAACTGACATCACTTTCAGATCTCACTACTTTTAGTGTGCCCTTCTCCGGCAACTCTTGAATATCCAGTAGGCAGGTAAGTTGCCCATCAAAGTCGGGGTCTTCGTATTGTAAGGTAAACTCAAAGTCCAGCCTTGGGTTGAGCTTCTCCCGGAGTATGGTGATTAGTTCTTCCACCGACTCAGGCCGCTTAGTTAGAGAAACCTTTACAGCAACATCTGTGGTGACGTGAACTCTCAGAAGGAACTTTTGGGAAACTGCCATCATCCTATGACTGAAACAAGGAATGGAGATGATTTTTAAAAAAATGAATAGTCTCATATATAAGAACACTGTACATCATACCATTAACCTTATTATGGTCAGTGATAATTGTATCGAATTGAAAGTACACTGTACATTTCATGACAAAATAAACACTTAGCATGGCAAAAAAACCTTACAATTACTGCTGTTTACTTTGAGTGCAGTCTTGAATTCTATGGCCGAACATCCAACAGTCCAAAACTTAGGTAAGAATGTCAGATGTTACAAAGTCACAGGCCATCATTTCAGTTAGTCATGGTAAACAGTAACCCTCTTTCAGTTTTAAGTTTTTACCATATAATCAACATTGTCTCATTGTCACAAAATATAATAGACTGGTTGAAAGAAGTACAAGGTAATGGTAATGGGGGGGAGCCATGAAAATATATCTTTTCAACATGATTCAGTGTGACAAAGCAGGGCCATGTTTTTTTAAATTTTTTTTTTAATGAAACAGGTCTTTTAACCTACAAATGTTTTAATGGCCATGAAGGAAGGACTCTTCAATAGATCTTTCAACTCACCTGTGTTTACTGTCTCCACCTGAAATGACTTGCAGTCGGAATTTTTTTTTTTTGGTCTTTTTTTTTCTTGGTCGTCAGCCTTGGATAAAAAATAAAAATATTGAAAACCTTATCAGCACACTACATATACAACACCTTGCTATATTTCAGTCTGGGTATTACTTTTAATTGTTTAAGATGGAAGTTGCCACTGCTAACTACGTCACTTTTGAATGATGCTACTGAGAAGACAAACACCTGCCGAACAATGAGGCTGCTTTTGTAAAAACGCCAACTTTCTTGCTTTGGCAAGGGGTCGTTAAAATATCACTAGGACCCGTTCTTTATGTCTGATTCTTATTAAAACTGTGTTTTAATCGGTTAAAACTGTAAAACTGACGACATAATGTATGTTTGAAAAAGAGCGCGAACAACTATTCACCACCTGGGTCTGTGCTTTTTAACACAACAGCGCATTCGAAAAGAAGTTCTTGGCTGCAACATATTAATGTACTTGCTTTTTTACGGGAAAAATATACACAACGAAGGATCCGTTTTACTTACAAGTTTCTCCAAATGTGCTCTCCAGTTGCTCGAGAAGGGCAGCCATATTGAACAGAATTTTCTGTCAACGTCGTTCAGGTTAGAGAGAAAACGTCATGACGTAGTTGACGTACACATGCGGAGCTCGGAAAAAAACATTTACTCAAAAATCATAATTAAGACAGCAGTATTTACTCTTAACTTCTAAGCCATGTACAATTATAATTGTTTGAATCGTTAACAGAACAGAAAAGTTTTAAGTTGTTTCAACTTTGTGAGAAATTTCAATTGTTATATACACATACTTTATAAGTCAGGTAGACTGTTGGGGTTTACAGTGTAGTTTAAGCAGCTCTGTTTGTACTGCCTGCTCACATTGGTCTAAGTAACAAATCAGTTCATCTCCTCTCACTGTTCCTATCAGATGATTCCAACTTATACTCACACAATATTAAAACATCTTGAAATGAATGTAATGAATTTGTATTCTATAAACTGATTGATTTAAATCAACTTTCCACATGTTCAAAATGACGGGGACAATAAAGACAGTCACTCTCTCATCAGTGTGTTAACATTTGTCTGCCTGTAGTGAACATTTAATCAGTCTTAGTAATTTTGGAATTCCCCCAAAAACGTTCAAAGGTTTACTCCTGTGTGTCATATAATGTGTGTTTTCGAATCCACAGCACAGGAAAAACAAAATGGTGAGGACTTAAAGACAGCTCTGTTAGTCCATCAGTGTGTGAACCATTTGTGTTTCTGATGTTTATGTGGTCAACATTAGAGGCTCACACCTCCAGAGCTTTGCTGCTGTTGTACCCACATTCTCACAGAAATACTTCCCCTTCACTTCTCAGAAAAAAATGACTTCATAGTTACAATGATGGCCAACAGGCCTCAGACTACTAACACATCTTATGTGTGTCCTTATCCAGCTGCTAGCAGTGGTGTTTGCTGCAGTATCAACATGTTTCATTGTGGGCATCAACACACAAATTCTTGTTCATAAAGACTCTTCACCTATTTTATACGCCGACAAGGATTTTTTTTACTATTCTCCTTGTTATAACGTTTACAGGGAGACAATCGACTCTGTAAAATGTATCAAACATAAAAATCAAAATTTTTAAAAGTTCACTTATTGAGTTTATGAATAAAGAGAGAGGGAGGATAAGATCATTTAAAAGCTGAAGACTAAATAAATTCAGAACAAGTGATGGAGAGTAAACCACTGATGAGGAAGTGAGCAGGAAGTTGAAGCTGTGTTCATCTCTGTCTCATTTGTGAATGTGAGAGCAGAGAGTAGAGACTGACAGACAGAGAAGTACGATGGCTGCAGTCATGTGGATTCAAATGTCTTCATTCCTGCTGCTGATGCTTCAGATTACAGGTAAGGAAACACAGAACACACACACAATAGTATGTTCTTCCTTTAACTGAGAAAGATGTGTTTGCTTTGTAACTTTGAGTTTTCTGGACTCTTGGAAACAAAAGATGAGAAATAAATGATCTAAAATAATCCTTAAACTAACTGTTAATCTAACTGCAGTGTTCATGTTATAGTTTGTCACATTTCACTCTCCTGTCCTCAGCAGAAACAACACCACAGCCTTTGTCCTCCTTCAGAGCTGCCAGAGCTGGACATGACATCATTTTGTCTTGTGAAAATGTGATAGATGGTCAACATAACTGCAACTATACTACCTGGGAATTCACTGATTCAAGAAACACAGCAGCTGTAGAGCTGGTTGCTCATGGACAGATTAATGAAAATGTTAAAGCTAAATACACCAGACTGAATGTTACAGCGAACTGTTCTCTGCTTATAAAGAAGGTCAAAGCTGAGGATGTTGGTCGTTACACCTGCAGACAGTACAAAACAAGAGGAGGACCAGCAGAAGATCCAGGCTTTATGATTGATCTGTCTGTTATTAACAGTGAGTATTTACATCATAATGTTTTTAGTTCAAACTTGGAACAAACTGAAATATTACAACAGTATTTATTACAGTGATGATGCCCTGTTGTTTTTCTCTTTCCATATCTCCATCTTCACCAGTGACTGAACATGAGAACAATGATAAAGTCATTGTGAACTGCTCTGTGCTGACACATGGACACTGTAGTCACACAGTGGAGTGGCTGCATGAGGGTGAAAAGAAAATAACAGACGTGGAGATTAAACCAGGTTCCTGCTCTGTGACTGTGACATTTAAAAGATCTCACCATGATAAGAAGTCACAGTTTTATAAATCATTGAAGTGTAAAGTGACAGATTATTACACTAAAGAAGAACAACTGTTTCCCTTCAAACTCAAATCCTCAGGTGAGAAAACAGGTGAGAATATGTTCAAATCGCTTCACAGTGATGAGCAGACTGATTTAGTACTGATATTGCAGCAATCTACATTATGTATTATTGTAAATGTAGTTTGCAGGGTTTTTTTTTCTTGGCATCATTTTTGTTTTATTGTCTTGTTTCATTTCTTTAGGCAAAGAAAAGACAAAATCAACGACTGCAAAACTAATCTCAACCACAACAAAATCTTCTCCAAAAACAAGAAAGACCTCAGAAGGTAGTGACATCTGAAATATGTTTTATAATTCATGCCCTCAAATTCAAGTTGTTGGGTGAGAAAACAGGTGAGATTATGTTCAAATCACTTCACAGTGATGAGCAGACTGATTTAACTGTTTTGATTATTAAATATTGCAGCACTCTACATTATCTGTTGTTGTAAACATAGTTTGTAGTATTTTTTGACATCATTTTGCTTTATTTTATTTCATTTCTTTCATGAAGAAAAGACAAAATCAACTACTGCAGAATTCACCTCAACAACAACAACAACGGCAATAAAATCTCCTCCAGAACCAAGAAAGATCTCAGAAGGTAGTGACATCTGAAATAACCTTTATATTTGAAACCCTCAAATTCAAGTCCTCAGGTAATGAAACTGTTATGAATATGTTCACATCACCTCACAGTGATGAGTTGACTGGTTTGATTATTAGATATTGCACAACTCCAAATTATCTGTTGTTGTAAATTGAGTTTGATGTTTATTTTTTTCTTACCATCTTTTTTTAAAATTTTATTTTATGATTTCATTTCTTTAGGTGAAGATGTCACAAAGACAAAATCAACAACAAATATCCGAATGTCAGACTGACACTTGGGTGGAGAAATTCAGTGACAGTTGTGATTAAAACTTAAAGTCTGAATGTCAGGTGGACTCTGGGCTTTGGGTGGACATTTAGTTAGACCTCTTTCACACAGGCCTACAGACTGTGAGCCCTGACAGGAAGTGGTCACTACGGAAAAATGTGTGTTCACAACTTCAAGGTGTAACTGGTTGCAAAGAGGTCTATGGGGCTGTACTGAAAACCTCTTTGTGATTGCTTTGGTCACTAGCAGGTTAACACAGTCAGTCATAGTTTCCATGTAAGTTGCAGACATGTCTGCAAACACTTGCTTCTGTTTGTGTTTGCAGCAACGTGTTAGTGACCAAAGAAATCACCAGTTTTTTGTTGCAGCACTCTCTTTCCGACTGATTTCACACAATGACAGCCAACAACCAGTCACTAACCAGTCATCAAATACACATTTCTCCCTAGTTAGTGGAGAGTGCCACAGGGCTGTGGACCCGTCACAATTACTTTGAAAATAAGGGCCTTTGTGTCACTCTCATTCTGTGAACACATTTATCTTACTTATATTCCTTTGACCATCATTGTTAAAAACAAACTTATTGATTTGAAAACTATAGCTAGAATTTCAGACAGCACAAAATCACATTTACTGCTCATCAATACAAATTACAAAGCTGACTGTATTTATCACTTATAAATCATACACGTCTTCTGTTTGTTTGTCTACTGGCTAATACTAAACTGACACTTTACCATGAATGGGGACAATAATCATCTTTCACATGTTTTAATTCTCTTCTCAGGTTTGCTATGGTTTATTGTACTTCCCGTGGGTTTAGCAGCACTCTTAATAACTGTTGTAATCATCAGAAGGAAGAAAGTTAAAGGTGGGACCATCCACAGACTAAAGTTTAACATAATGCAACTAATGAATGCATGAAAATGTTGAATTAATGTGAATATAGGCAATAAAAAGATTTCTTATTTTGTAAACTGGGATCATTAGAAAACAGGCAGAAAACCTGAGTTTTAAATGTGAAGCTAATCTCAGTTTTTTTTTTTAATTTTCCTTTTCAGGAAAAGAAACACAGCTGGATGGCAACACTGTGAGTTCAAATAGTCAAATAATGAAGTTTTTATTCAGCGATGTCTTTCACTATCATCTTTTAACACCATTGCTTCAGACTAGACTGAGCTAATAAATAAAATGCCTTTAGAGGTGACTTCAGTTGATAATAGAAACAAAGAATAAACAAAAAAAAAATAACTAAATAAAATACAGGATTTACCATCAGAAACAGAACAGCTGACAAAACTGCAAGTGAGCTAATTCAGCTTCTCGCTGACACTGTTTAATTATCTAATTATCATTTAGATCTTTACACAGTTACTCTTCTGTTTTTAAGCAGGGACTGAGCTTAAACCCTGCAGAGACTCAGTCTGGACCAGGAACCAATCAAACCAGGGTGAGGTCACACACTAATCTCAGTATAAATTTGCACTAAATATTTGTTTTATTTTAACAGAAAAGTGATGTTTATGATGATGATGAGGAACCAGAACTGAACTGTATTAAACCAAACTGACATTACTGAGCAGATGTTATTTTGTCTTCACTGTGTAGGCTGGAGCTGATGATGGTGTTTCCTACGTCTCCATCAGCTTGCCCAAGAGGACCGAGAATAAAACCCGGGTAAGATTTTTAATATTTGTTGGTGTTAGCAGTAAGATCCTGTCAGTTTATGTCTTTAATAAAGTTTTGTAATGTTTTCCTATAGTCCCGTGGTCATGATGAAGGTGACACTGTGACCTACAGCATTGTGAAAGCTTTCTCCTCTTCAGCTGGAGATGATCCCAACCACCTCTATTCCACCATCAATTATGTAAAGAAGTAGGATGTTGCTCATGAAAGGAGATATGTTAGATGCTGTTTTACTTTTTAGATGAGAGAGTGAATGTGAAAAGTCATGTGTTACTTTCATGTCTTACATGTGTTTTGTTTTGAACTAATAACATTAATTGTTCTCTTAAGCGAACACATATAGCTCTATTTCTTCTTCTTCTTTTATTTTTATAAATTCACTATGAAAACCACGAGGGCTACATGTATAATAAGCAAATTTAAAATATTAAAACAAGTGTTTTGTAAAGTCACTGATAGAGCTGAGTCCATCTCAAGCGGTGGGAAACATAAAATCTGACGCTTAAATAAATATTATTTTTTGTTCAATAAATTTGCCTCATGATTTCAAATTTATCATATTCTTTAAAACCTGTTCAGTGAAATAGAAAGTAACAAATGCACAAATCAAATGTAAAACATCATGTGACCACAGGTTAAACCTGCTTAGTGAAGATAAAGACAGAAAGCTTTCTGAAGGCCAACCGTTTTTGTAACAAGAACAACTAAATACTGTTTAATAATAATAATAAATAATAATAAATTTTTATTTATATAGCACCTTTCAAGACAGAATCACAAAGTGCTGCACATAAAATTACAAGTCATAAAAAGATTTAAAAAGACTAAATAAAACAGGCAAAAAATACTGTTTGACAGTCAAAGTGACTTAAAATTTGACCTGACAGTCAAATTAAAAGGTCAAATTCTTCTAGAAATGTTCTTTTTCAAACTCAGACATGTCACCTTGGTTACATATTTGGTTTTGACTTAAACTGTTTCTGCCAGAGGTGAACGTAGTTATGTTTTTGTTATCTCTTCTGTTTGCTGTTGTTCATGAAAGTTTAGTTGATAGCATCCTATCACAGTACATGACATCATCACTAAGGCACAGTCTCAAATGCATCTGTCCTGAACAGTGCAGAAAGAAATTTGAAAACAGAAAACAATACTACTAACATTTTTAATAACATTTTTCCACTGTGAATAAATGTGAGAAAAGGTGAATAAGGAATCCAGATTCTTTGTTCACTTTAAGAAGAAACCACTTTAGAGCCTGTGTCATTTTGTTACAGTTGCACATATTGAAGTGTTCACTGAAAAAAGAACATGTTGGATTTACTTAATTCAATAGTGGACATTGGTTAAACACAGATGTTTTGCTTTGGGAACAACTTTAAAAAAATGCTGCTAATCTGCATTTTGAACTGAGGTGAACATTTATTCAGTCTTAGCAATTTAGCAAACTCCAGAAAAATGATGAGGACTGAAGGTATTTGTAGCTCACTTTAGGATTTAGAAATGGGTTAGATAGAATGTAGAGTACTGTAGAGACACTGACACTGCCCTGGATGTAATAAAGGCCTAAACGTGTCATAAAGTTAGGAGCAGACTTTTAGGAGACCTTCCCCCACCTTGGGCTGTGAAAGTAAAACAAAGAGAAGCCATAGCTTAGTGGAAATTCCCCAAGGGATACCTGGGTGGGGTCTCAGTGTTTGTAACCTGATAACTATGTTTTGTAGAGGAGTTTGGTGTGGCTTGGGTGAGGGGAGATGGCCCTCTTTATGACTGGCAGGAAGTCACGTACATAGAGACACACACACACGCACGCAGGCACTCACGTGTTCACACATACATACACAAACACAGTGTTTTAGGTTTACAATGGGGGTCGTTTCTATAAAACTGTGTGTAACAGACAAGGGTTGAGATTTTGCAGAGGAATTGCCGGATCATGTACATCTCCCTTCTAGAAGATGCATAAGTGAGTGAAGATGAATAAAGGATGTGTGAGGTAACTACTGAGTTCCAGGTTGTCTCTGGAGGCCTGAGGAATAAAAAGAACTGGGGTGAAACTGCTCTACGTGACAAGACCTAGAGACAATTCTTGTAGACTATCGGGTTTGTTAACCATTTGTGTTTCTGAAGTTTATGTGGTTATCATGAGAGGCTCAAACCTCCAGAGCTCTGCTGCTGTTGTACCCACATTCTCACCAAAACACTTCCCCTTCACTTCTCAGAAAAAGATAAAATTAAACTTCAAAACTGCAGTGAGGAAGCATCAGCCCACAGACCACTAACACATCTTATCTGTGCTCTCATCTAGCTGCTAGCTGTGGCAACTGCTGCAGTATTGCAGTGTTTAATAGTGAAAAAGATAAATTCTTGTTGATAAGGAGACTGACCTTTGATCTGTTTTCATGTGTGCTCACAAAGCCTTTCTACAAAAGAGCTGCATTAATGCAAGAACTTAACTAAACTTCTTAAATTTTAATTTAAATTTTAGACAGTTTGCCCAGTGTCACGGTCCTGGGTCGGTGACCCCGTGTTTTGACTTCTGTATTATTACTGATCTTTGATTTCTTCATGGTTTTGACTGCTAGTCTTTTGGTTTTTGTTTGTTTTTCTAGCTCACTAGTTCTTCGTGGTTTATGAATTCTATTTCTTAGGTTTTGTTCTTGTACCCTCGTGTTTAGTTTGGGTTTAGTTCAGTCTTCATGTATCTTATATTGTTCCCCAGGCAGTCGTGTCTCATGTCACTCCTGTCTCTGTACTCCGTACTCTTGAAAAAGCTCCAGGTGGTGCTATTTGGTAATTCATTAACTTTCATATAATGTATGAATAGTTTTTCACCTTGTCTCTTATGTTTTTGATAATTACTCATGTCCTGCTTATAGGTATGAAAACACATCAACACATACGTCAACCAACGTCTCATTTTCACTTCTTATAAAGTCTGGCAGTTTTTAAGTTTTGTGAATATTTTTGTTTATGCTTTGCAAGCTGCTTTGGGAACTGCATCAAATTGTATTTTAATTACTGTTCAGGGGCTCGACGATGTAGACCAAAGATCATATCCCCATATTTGTAGGCTTGAAGGCTAAAAACTGTTTATAAGATTGCATTTTGTATAAAACAAAGTGGCTGTGACATCTAATGTGATTATAACAAACTGATGATTATAAATATCCAGAAAACGTTAATTTTGTAGGTCACATTTAAAATCATTTGGTTTCTCAGTCAGAAGCTCCTTCAGTTTTCTTAGTGAAATGTTTTACAGATTTCATTTTGATTTTTAATATAATCATTGTTTCACTGGTTAAACAGTTTTCACTCACAGGTGGCTAATTCGGTTTCTTTGCAGTTGGATTTTATGAGCTTTTTGACCTACAAAAAATATCAGTGGGTAACATAAAGTAAGTTGGAGCAGTAAGCATCTTTGATTTTAGCCAACTCAAAAAACCTTTTAGAGGTTTACTTCTGTGTGTCATATAATGTGTATTTTTTAATTGACTGATCAGAAAAAATCAAATGTGAGGACTTAAAGACAGCTCTGTTAGTCCATCAGTGTGTGAACCATTTGTGTTTCTGATGTTTATGTGGTCAACATTAGAGGCTCACACCTCCAGAGCTTTGCTGCTGCTGTACCCACATTCTCACAGAAATACTTCCCCTTCACTTCTCAGAAAAAAATGACTTCATAGGTACAATGATGGACAACAGGCCTCAGACTACTAACACATCTTCTCTGTGTCCTTATCCAGCTGCTAGCAGTGGTGTTTGCTGCAGTATCAACATGTTTCAACACAAATTCTTGTTCATAAAGACTCTTCACCTATTTTATCTGCTCACAAACATGAACATTGCTTTCTTTGAGTAAACCATATATAAAGAAAAGCCGCATGAATGCAAACACTTCACTCAGTGCTCATCACATATTTAACTTCCTCTATTTTTCGAGACCAAGGATTTGTCTGCTGTTGTCCTCCCTGTAAAGCTTGCAGGGAGACAGTAGACTTTATAAAAATTACAAAACATAAAAATCAATGTCTATCAATGTTAAAAAAAACCTCACATTTTCAGTTTATAAATACATAGAGAAGGGGGTTAAGGTTCATTTCAAAGTTGAAGACTAAATTAATTTAGAACAAGTGATGGAGAGTAAACCACTGATGAGGAAGTGAGCAGGAAGTTGAAGCTGTGTTCATCTCTGAGACTGTTTCATTTGTGAATGTGAGAGCAGAGAGTAGAGACTGACAGACAGAGAAGTACGATGGCTGCAGTCATGTGGATTCAAATGTCTTCATTCCTGCTGCTGATGCTTCAGATTACAGGTAAGGAAACACAGAACACACACACAATAGTATGTTCTTCCTTTAACTGAGAAAGGCGTGTTTTCTTTGTTACTTTGAGTTTTCTGGACTCTTGCAAACAAAAGATGAGAAATAAATGATCTAAAATAATCCTTAAACTAACTGTTAATCTAACTGCAGTGTTCATGTTATAGTTTGTCACATTTCACTCTTCTGTCCTCAGCAGAAACAACACCACAGACTTTGTCCTCCTTCAGAGCTGCCAGAGCTGGACATGACATCACTTTGTCTTGTAAAAATGTGATAGATGATCAACATAACTGTGACTATACTACCTGGAATTTAGGGATTGGAGAAACACAGCATCAGTAGAGCTGGTTGCTCAAGGACAGATTAATGAAAATGTTAAAGCTGAATACACCAGACTGAGTGTTACAGCGAACTGTTCTCTGCTTATAAAGAAGGTCAAAGCTGAAGATGTTGGTCGTTACACCTGCAGACAGTACAAAACAAGAGGAGGACAACAAGAAGGTCCAGACTTTATCATTGTTCTGTCTGTTATTAACAGTGAGTATTTACATCATGTTTTTAGTTCAAACTTGGAACAAACTGAAATATTCCAACAGTATTTATTACAGTGATGATGCCCTGTTGTTTTTCTCTTTCCATATCTCCATCTTCACCAGTGACTGAACATGAGAACAATGATAAAGTCATTGTGAACTGCTCTGTGCTGACACATGGACACTGTAGACACACAGTGGAGTGGCTGCATGAGGGTGAAAAGAAAATATCAGACGTGGAGATTAAACCAGGTTCCTGCTCTGTGACTGTGACATTTAAAAGATCTCACCGTGATCAGAAGTCACAGTTTTATAATTCATTGAAGTGTAAAGTGACAGATTATTACACTAATGAAGAACAACTGTTTCCCTTCAAACTCAAGTCCTCAGGTGAGAAAACAGGTGAGATTATGTTCAAATCACTTCACAGTGATGAGCAGACTGATTTAACTGACTAAAGCAATATAATCAGCATATAAGAATTTAAGATTATAAATTTAAACCTCAACAATTATTAAATATCGCAGCACTCTACATTATCTATTGTAAACATAGTTTGCAAGGTTTTTTTCTTGGCATCATTCTTTTTTTACTTTGTCTTATTTAATTTTTTAGTTGAAGAAAAGTCAGAATCAACGACAGCAGAATTCACCTCAACAACAACAAAATCTCCTCAAGAATTTGCAAAACTCTCCGGTAGTAACATCTGAAATAACCTTTATAATTGAAACCCTTCTTACACTCAAGTTCAAGTCCTCGGGTAATTAAACAGTCAAGAATATTTCAAATCCCCTCACAGTGATGAGTTCACCGGTTTATTGTTAGATATTGCACCACTCCACCTAATTTATTTTTGTAAAGATAGTTTGGTGTTTATTTTTGATTAACATCATTTTTTTATTTTATTTTGTAATTTCATTTCTTTAGGTGAAGATGTCACAAAGACAAAATCAGCATAAAATGTCTGAATGTCAGACTGACACTTGGGTGAAGAAATTCAGTGATAGTTGTGATTATAAAACTTAAAGTCTGAATGTCAGGTGGACTCTGGGCTTTAGTTAGACCTCTTTCACACAGACCTACAGACTGTGAGCGCTGACAGGAAGTGGTCACTACGGAAAAATGTGTGTTCACAACTTCAAGGTGTAACTGGTTTCAAAGAAGTTTATGGTGCTGTGCTGAAAACCCCCTTGTGATTGCTTGGGTCACTAGCAGGTTAACACAATGTAAGATGTAGACATGTCTGCAAATGCTTGCTTCTGTTTTTTTCTTTCATGCAAATAGTGAGTGACCGCTGCAACGTGTTAGTGAAATCACCAGGAGGTTTTTGGTGCAGCACTCTCTTTGCAAGTGATCTCACAAAGTTACAGCCAGAAACCACTGAGTCAGAGAAGACAGATTTTTCCCTACAGAAACAGACTATCACTCTGATTCCGTGAACTTTGATCAACATCACTTTTTCAACATCTTTATATTTTTGTTTCACGACAGACAGTCTAATTTAAATGAAAGCAAATTAAATAAATAAATGTTTTTAAAAACTAAATGTAAAAGCTTATTTCAGTTTTTATTTTTCAGTGCTTTTTAAACATATTTAACATATTTATGTATTTGATCATCATTATTGACAGCAGGCTTAATATTTTAATCTAATAACAAAAATACCAAAACTGAATGTTTTCACCACATTTATTCTTTTCACAGAACAAAAAGCTGAAGTCTAAATGGTTTCATTGTTTTTAGGTTTTCTGTTCAGATGCATCATCGTGTCTGTGGGTTTAGCAGCACTCCTAATATCTGCTGTTACAGTCAACATGTGGACAAAAACTAAAGGTGAGAACTTCAAAGATGAAACGTTCATACAGTTAAAGCTTTGATAAACGTGGAGTTTTAATTATTTCAGCTCTCTTTTGTGATTTTTGTCATTTCAGGAAAAAAACAGATGAAAGGAAACACTGTGAGTCTCAACACTAAATATTTTGTTATAACTTCACAGAGCAAACAACATGTTAGCGATATTTATTCTTTTCTTTAACTGAGGATGTACAAAAGATAGAAGATAAAATAAGCAGCAGATAAAATTGCAGAAACTCTTACAACCTTTATTGAAAATCAAATTTTTTGTATGTGCGCAAACACATACAAGGAATTTGGTTTCGGTCGATGGTGTCTCTCAAGCACAACGTTGCAAAACACAACAATATATGAGCGACAAAAATAATATACATAAACCAACAATATAAAAAACAATCTAAATAAATCCTTATATACAAAAAATACAGGATTACAAAAATGAATACCACAGGATATACAGAATGTTAAGTTGCAGTCTGTCAGTGTGAAGCAATGTGACAGTTCAACTATTTAGGAGGGAGCTGGCGAGGGGAAAGAAACTGTTCCTGTGTCGGGTGGTCCTGGTCTGCAGGCTTCTATACCATCTGCCAGAGGGCACCAGGTCAAAAATGAAAAAAAAAAAAGGCCAGTCATTGGTGTAGAGGGAGACCAATAGTGGTGAGAGGACACATAAATACTGGGAGACTGTGTTTCAGAGGTGATCTCCCCCAGCCTCATTTGCTGCTTTCTATCTGTCAGGAAGCTGGTGATCCACTGACAGATAACTGGTGACACACTAAGCTGGGAGAGTTTGGAGAAGAAAAGTTCAGGCACAATAGTATCAAAAGCTGAAGTGAAGTTCACAAACAGGATCCTGGCATAAGTTCCCAGGCGGTCGAGATGTTGCAGGATGTAATGCAGTCCCGTGTTCACTGCATCATCCTCCAACCTGTTTTCCTGATAGGCAAATTGCAGTAGATCCAGCCGGTCTCCTGTAATGTCCTTCAGATGAGCTAACACCAGGCGTTCAAAGGATTTCATGACCACAGACATCAAGGCGAAAGGTCTATAATCATTCAGTTCTATAATGGTGGGTTTCTTCGTGGAGCGTTTGAAGCACGAGGGAACTTCACATAGCTCCAGGGATCTACTGAAGATGGGAGTAAAGATGGGAGCCAGCTAATCAGCACGTTTTGAGGCAGGAGGGTGAAGCACAACACGACCACGTTTCAGCATTCAGTGACATTTTATTTATTTACACTGCAAAAACTGAAAATCTTACCAAGTATATTTGTCTTATTTCTAGTCAAAATTCTCATTACATTTAAAATAGGACACAATCAGCTACATGGCAACATTTCAGTAAGCTAATGGAACTTGTTTCAAGACAGTGAATCTTGAAACTAGAGAAAAACTAGAGATTTTTTACTTGTTCCACTGGCAGATTTTTTCACTCAATTCAAGCTAAAATATCTTGTATTAAGTGAAAAAAATCTGCCAGTGGAACATGTGAAAAATCCCTAGTTTTTCTCTAGTTTCAAGATCCACTGTCTTGAAACAAGTTCCTTTAGCTACTGAAATGTTGCTCTCACACACTTTCACGGCTGCAGCCCTAGCTGCCAACCACACAAATACACAACAACCACACCACCCAACAGGCCCTAGTCCATTTTTAATGCGGGGGAGGAGTGACGCGATGATTCAGCTCAGGTTGCGCCAACCTCCCCCGCAGCCGTGCCATCGGCCACGCCCCATGCCCCACGCCCCAAGCCCCGCCACAATAATTAATAATAATAAGATAAACCATCAGATAACTCATCAATAGTAGCATTTTAAAGAGAGAATCTATGTTGTTTTTTTCCCCCACAGGGGCATAATGATGAAGATGAAGGTACAGTGGACTATGAAAACACTGGAGACGCTTCTGCTTCTGTCAGACTCCACTGATCAACAACTTCAACATCAACTCACCTCAGAAATGAAATTAATTATTTTATTATTTATTTATTTCATCTCATTTTCAGAAAACAAATCATTTTCTATGTGCACTTCGCTTCATCTAATAAGAAAGATAACTTTAAATGATCATTTATTCAATAGTTATTCTAATCGATGTATGTACACAGAGAAATCATTTATTCAGCCAATAAAACTTTTTAATCAAACTGTGAGTGAAAACAAACCTGAGAGAGGACAAGTCAGAGAAACAGATCAGGAGACAAAGAGGTGGTAGTGATCGCTGAGTGAAACTTTCTGAAGCGCTGAAGTTGTAAAAAAAAAAAAAAAAAAAAAAAGGGTCATTACTCAAAGGTTTTCAACACAGTTCTCTTTGGTGACATCTGGTGGACAAAAGTATGAAGAGCAGCTTCATACTTCATACTGTTTCATTATAAAAGACCACTCTACAGGGCTCAGTTGACAGCTTCTGTGTGATATCAGGTTACAGCTGTGGTGCTTGGGGGGGGCTTGAAAAAATAATGTAGCAAAGTAGCAAAATGTTTATGGTAGAATCACTTTGTTTAAGCTCTCCGTGGATGGCCGAGGGACCTTAGCATCTTCTGGCAAAGAGGAAGAGCAACAGCCCTGTAACTCAGTAGGTAGGGTAGGAAACAGACAAATTCTGCCCTCTACCTCTACCCGGAGCCTTTTTGAAAACGATGACACATTTTAGTCATGTGATGCAGTCATGTGACCAATTAAACTAAGATAGCGGAAGGCATTATACAGCAGTTGTTTTGTTTGCTCTCAATTTTGACAGCCCTATTAAAGATTAATATCAGTCTGTACATGCTCCAGATAGCTTTTCTTCAAATTCTTTAATTCTCACTCGCTTTTGCAACTTTGTACTTTTGTGTTACTCGCAGCAACAACTCCACCTCATTGTTAGTCCATTGAAAAAACTCTGTGCTTTTCCTCAACATTTTAATGCGACGTTTCAAAGAGCCGGAAAGTAAATAAACGGCAGACAGAAATGAGGCAGGTCGAATCTTCTTGCGTTTCGCGCATGCGCATTACTGGAACGTAAGCGTTTTCATCCGTTTCAATGTGGACGCACAACTCTGTGAAAACGACTGAAAAAGATAGTGTGGACGTGGAGCGTTTTCAGATTTATCCGGGCTAGTGTAGACGTAGCCTAAAAGAAGAGACTGAAGTCACTATCAGGAAGTGACACCTCATAGTGACTAATTTATCTCAGAGGTAAAGACCCCTTAAAGCTGCCACGCCTCTGGTAAGGGAGGGTGTGTAGAGAACTTTTTTATTTTATTAAACTGTCTTTACTGTAAAGACATTTTTCCTGCTCAAGCTTTGATCCCCTGAACAAAATCCCTAACTTTCCCCGCATTCAAGTTGGCCCCCTGAAGTGTTCTTCTGCTCTGCCTGCCCCCCTCCAGGTTAATTCAGTGCAATTCAGTTTTATTTATATGGCACCAAATCACAACAACAGTCGCCCCAAAGTGCTTTATATTGCAACGTAAAACCCTTCAAATGCCCTGAACTTCTGAAACCCCAGATCTGTCTCCTGGTATTTGACTTGCATTTGACCTTATTTGCTTATTGATTTTTATTTTGTCTTGCAGAAATAATTTTGCAAAAGTCTACTTTCACAATAAAATAAACAGACATATAATGATGGAAAAAATTGTCATTTTATCATGATGTTTATCTCAATAAACCTGCAAACTTCAGCTGCTCTTGTAGCCACATTCTCAACAAAACAGCTATTTTGGTACGCAGAGAAAATGACATCAGATACTGAGGCTTGTTCTGACGGCATCATTGTTTTGCATCGATGATATTAGGAGTCAAATTCAGGAGGCAGAATAAATTGCCTCTTTAGTTTGTGCATTCTCAAACATCACACTGAAACCTGGTTGTGTTTTTGTTTTTTTGTTTTTTTTAAACACAAACTAAAGAGAAATAGAAGAGAGCTGCATTATACTTATCTCAGCTGACAATCTTCACACATTTGACTTCCTATAATCTATTGTTGGCCAGATGTGCCAGAGGAGAGTGAAGTCACTGGCAGGAAGTGACACCTCACAAACCCCACACAGCACAAGTATTTATCTTTAACAAGTCAAACCTTTAGATACAGTGTCATTAGTGTGTATGAGTACAGAAGAAGCAGCATGGTCCCATTCAGATGGATTGAAGTGTTTTTATTCTCTCTACTAATACTTCAGTGTAGAGGTAAGGACACATATTAAAATACAAATATTGCATTAACATGTGATTTCATTAAGTAATATGACTTCACCAATGAAGGAGTATTATGCCCACATTAAGGAAAAAAATATTATTGGTAAATGGCCTGTATTTGTATAGCGCTTTACTTAGTCCCTAAGGACCCCAAAGCGCTTTACACTACATTCAGTCATTCACCCATTGGTGATGGCAAGCTACATTGTAGCCACAGCTGCCCTGGGGCACACTGACAGAGAGGAGATTGCCGGACACCGGCACCACCGCCAGTAGGCAACAGGTGAAGTGTCTTGCCCAAGGACACAACAACCGAGACTGTCGGGGCTCGAACCGGCAACCTTCCGATTATAAGACAAACTGCCAACTCTTGAGCCACGATCGCCCTGATCATTTTGAAAATAAATTCGGAATTTCCAGATTTAAGTTGATAATCGATTTTTGATATTTTGAGAAAAAAATCAAAAAGTAGAGATAACAGTTGTTCTTTCTAGACAAACTGCCACAGATGCTATACTCTCTGCAAAAAGCCTTGTTGAGATGAGTTAGTGAAACAAACTGATCAGCTGTCTTGTGATGCAACATAAATACTTTATTGAATGAGTCTGTAACCACTGATAGCCTTGCATCTATCCACTCCCATCTGTTTCATTTTGTACAAATCCACTCTTCCACATTTGTGTGGGTTTTCCGTCTTACAGGTTGCAGCTTTCTGCACCATCTTTTCAATGTCCTTATACTTATCGCCACACAGTGTTTACACGTTAGAGCTGAAGTAACAGAGAAATTATGATGAACTACCTCAAACTGATGTATATAATTACTCAACGTATTTGAGTTACAATATGAATTTTTGGTTATTAAAAAAAGTTTTTTTCCCATCTTAAAAATATAAAGTAAAACTTTGCAAGTTAAATATTGTACTAACTTTTGGCTACTGTAGCTGCAACATTAATATGTAATTGTAATGATAGACCCAACACACTGGTATATTTGTATATATGGGGAGTGTTTAAAAGGCACCACACACATATGCTGGACGTTTCTGTACACAGTTCAACAACTTCCCAGTCAGTTGTCTCCTCTCTCAGGTCTCCGGCTTCACTATATATAAAGGGAGAAACCTCATTAGTTAAATTAGCGCTACCTGTCCCTCCAGCCTCTTGGCACTGGTCCCTTGAGCTCACTGCCTCACTCTTCACCTGCAGCTGAGCTGGGGAACAAACCTCTGCCACGGTAATATTTTATGTTGGAAAGTTTGTTGCATGTATTTCTTTAATTTTCTGCATTTTTAAAATTATTTCAGGCAACAATATAACAGAAACACAACCGGTAACAACACAATCAGAAAATACAACTACTATTGAACCTACATCAGCAAATGGAACAGAAAGGACTTCATCAGGTAGCGACTGTCTGTTGTTACAGTCAATATTTGGACAAGAATAAAAGCTGAACTAAAAGGTATTTATTTTTTTAAATACATTTCTTGTTATTTAAGGTAACAACACAACAACACCAAAACCCACAACATCAACAACAACAAATACAACTACTATTGAACCTACATCAGCAAATGGAACAGAAAGGATTTCATCAGGTAGCAACTATCTGTTGTTACAGTCAACATTTGGGCAAGAATAAAAGCTGAACTAAAAGGTATTTATTTTTTTAAATACATTTCTTGTTATTTAAGGTGACAACACAACAACACCAAAACCCACAACATCAACAACAACAAATACAACTACTATATCACCATCAAGCGAACCTACAACAACAGCTGGAACAACTGGAAAAAAATATACAGGTACAGAATGGATTGCCCACGCCTTTTTAAGCCTAAGGTCTAAATTGTAGACTGTAGACTCGAGCTGTGGCTCCATCAAAAAGCTTTTTATTGCTCACAACATCCAAAGCTCAACATTACCAGTGATTGTTGTTTTAATTTTTCTTTCCAGAACTTTGGAAATGTTTTATCATTGTTCTTGTGGGAATTGTGGTACTAATACTTGCTATAGTCATCACCACCTGGAAAAAATCAAATGGTGAGGGGAAAAAATTACAGCTATGGTTTAAAGTATAATTGAGAACCTTGGATTTGAAATTCTAAACTCAAGTTTGTTTCCTTTTATCTTTTATTTTCATCTTTTTTTAGGAAGCAAAACACAGGTGGAAGAAGCGACTAAGGTGGCGGGTGAACGCAGCTGCCAAAAAAATGTATGTAGCTACTTTTAGAAAACTCCATTATTTGAAGTCCCAAAAATGACAACCGCTTGCACTCATTTGAGAGACTGAGTGTAAACCCTGATATGACTTAGTCCAGCAGAACAAAGTGAACAGACATTATTCTCACAGCTATTGCATTTATTCTTTGAAATGTATTTTTATCCTTTATAAGAATGGACAAAAGACAAATAGGACAAGAAAAACCCCAAAAGGACTAATACCTGTCAAACTGACTCCGCATATGCATTAGTGAGCAGTCTATATGTTGTCTTCACTATTCAGGCTGGTGATGAAGATGTCTCCTATGTCTCTGTCAGTTTTATCAGGAGGTCCAAGTGTAAAGCCAAGGTAAGGTTTTCAAAAGAATATATTAACATTAAGATTGTGAATTTTAAACTTCTGTCACAGGTCAGAAAAAAGCTAATTGTGCTCCATCATATTTCATTCCAGGTCTGTAATCATAATGATGATCAAGATGACACTGTGACTTACAGCACTCTGAAATTTCCTTTCTCTTCTGATGGCGTTTCCACTGATCCCAGCGACCTCTATTCCACCGTCAACAAACAAAAGAAACAAGTTCCAGCCTGAAGGTTACATTCTTTTTTCGTATTGATTGTTTGCATTATATGATAAATATGTAAAAAACATTTTTAAATTTTTCTTTAACTAAAAAAAAAAGAAAGAAAAAAATGACCTGCATTTGATAAGATGACACACGCGATTGACACACTGGCTAAAGTTTCCCACCTTTTATTTAAGTTGAGTTGTACAGGAGAGGATTTGGGACACTGGAAAAAGTGGGGGTGTCTTTTTTAAAATTTCTGAGAAAAAAATGTCCCCACTTGTTTTTTCCCCAGGGGGTCCTCTTCCATAGAGTTAAGTTATAACAGGAAAGGTAAATGTTTAAAATTAAAATGCTTTGTATTCAGCTGTTAATATCTATCCTATGTCAATGATAGTGATCTCTTTGGTAAACAATTGTGAAAAAATGTCTTCTTAATGTACAATCATCAATACAAACAGTATCAGCTTTCGAGGTAGTGAAACAAAGAAACCACTGACACTCCCTCTAGAGGTTGAGGTTAACGTTTTATACTGTGTGCTCATGTACTGTAGGCAAAGTCAATATTTTATATCTCTTTGCCTTTTTAATAATGTTACCTTGTTTTGGAAATGTAACAAAAACTTACTTGTTTATGTCCAATTGGATTAACTGATCTAATTGTGTCTATGATATAATATCAATTATTACTCCAACTGTATTTTAAATTTGCTTTCTTGTAAGTTTAGCATCTACTAATTCAGATGTTTTTGTAGAAAATAAAATATAATGTAAAAATCCCACCAAAACATCTCTGCTGTTTCACATTCCATTAAGCTGCTATAGCACAAATGAACACCTAACTAGCTGCATATAGAACCAGGAAGTATAACATATATGACTTAGTTTAATCTATACTGATGTTTTAGCTTACTAATAAATAAACACGTGACTCACAATATAACAAAACCTGAGCTGAGGAGAGTAAAAGAACTACTTAGTGAGACAGTCGAAGCAGAGTGCTTCAGATAGGAAGCCAACAGAAGAGGAAAAACCCTTCAAGAGTCAGAGCAATGGTACTGAAGAAGAGCATGGGCAGGTAGTCACAGGTTGGGAATCAGATGGCTGAGGCTAGCTCTGGTTCAGTTGTTGTCACTGGAAAGGGTGTGTCCTGTCATGACTCTGGATCAGAAGCTTGGGAGGCTGAGCCAAACAGGAGCTTAGGAGCTAGAGAGGCAAAGATCAGCTGTGACTTTGATACTGTAGCAGGCTGATGTAGGAGGCAGGCTGTAACACTGAAACTATGCAAACACCAGCTGACTCTGGAGCATGGCTGGCACTTTTGAGAGCAGACAGTGGCGATGTTGGGAGCGAGGCAACTGGTATGACACTAGTCTTTGGCTAGAAAACCTCTGTACAAAACAACGGTTGCATTGTTTTATCGTGTAACATTGTTTTATGTGCTGTCCTTGATTAAATAAACTCAAATAACTAACCAGCTGGGTGGAAAAAGACTTGTGAAATACAAGAGTGGTTTCTGAAGTGAAGACTGGACTCTATTGAGCAGAGCAGTGATAAATCAGTAGCAGTAAAAGCTGCGTCTACTATTGTCACTTCCCCTTCCTGTTATCTCATCACTATTATTAAACCTCTCTTGTTTGTACTGAGCTCTGACATTTCACTGCATACCTGTATATCATTTTACTTTAGATATATTATGACTCCGATCTTTAATCAGGGAGCTTTAAAGAAACAAAGAATTGTACAAGACACAGAGCAACTTTTCTGGTCGTAAGGAAAAAATAAACACTCAGAAACTTAATCTGTAACAATATATGTTCAAAATGCTTATTGTTTGGGATGAATCTCGTAAATTATCATGTAATTTATGTCATGTTAGAGTGATGCATATCTGGTTATTTTCAGAGGGCCAAGCCTCTGGTCATGTACTGCTGAACTTCCTTCAGTCTTTGTCAGAAGAAAATTATGTTTTGATCAGTTACATGAAATGTATTCTTTATATCAGTGAAGCACATGTTTACGTGACTTTTGACATATACCTTGTCTGTGATAAACAACTTGCAGCTTCCCCTTTTTGTTCTAGAACATACAGATTTAGAAAAGGGGAACCTCAGCTCTGAGAATAACTCTGTGACAGCAACACATAGACACATACACAGACACAACTGTATAAATAAATCTCGCGGACGATGATAGAGCGCGTGTCCGTGAGGGTCTCCTATGCAGGCGCTCTGTGACCGTCCTCGAGTGAAAAAGGCAACTGCAGTGTTTGTGTGTTTTCTAACTCAGGTGTCTCAGCTGAACAAAGAACGGCAGGGTGATTTAAAGAAATCCCCTGTCAGTCTTCAAAAGAAAACAAACAAAAAAAAGACTCACCTGTTCCATACCCAGTGTGGTAAAGTACCATTATGTCATATATCACCAAGAGCCCTGTTTGCACATGGTCTATAAAAGTGAAGAGTTCATAGATATGTTTGACTTCCTCTGTGCTATTTCAGATGAAGAAATTACTTTACCATTTAAACAATTCTAAGCAAGGTAGTTGGCAAAATCCATGAAAACTAGATGTCAAAATGGTCCCTTTTTATTTAGTGCACAAGTGTAGCAAAAATTAATGATTAAAATCCTGAATAAAATCAGCAAGGTTACGATATGGGAGGAGACAGGATGAAGTCATTATGAGGAAGTGACACCTTATAAACCACACAAAACCCATTGTTCTCGGAGTCATTTTAGAAACAGTTTCATCTGTGACAAAAAGTAGAAACAAAGAAAGACAGAGGAGCTCAGTGGTTCCACTCATTGATGCTTCAGTTTACAGGTAAGTGTTAACATAAAGAAAAGCAAATAAACATATTACAAATCTCCATTAATATGTTACTTTATTAGGTGCTGTTCCTGTAACTATGAAATGTTTAATTATCTCTTGGAAACCAAAACTCTGCTATAAACCTTCATCTAAAACGATCCTCACATTCATCATATAATGAGAACATGTTCTCATTATATGCCAGTAGTGACAGAACATTATTGTGACATTTGCAGTCTTTCAACCTTAATCAGAACTTCAGAAAATTTGACTCCTAATATCAGAAAATGTTTTTTTTTATTTGTTTAATTTTGTGTTTCATCACCAATAATAGTTACGACAACAGTCACTGTGTCACTGTGTCATTAACTGTGTTTGTTGTTGCTGAAAACATCCAGCTCATCATCGCAGCACCAGAAACTGTGTAGAACATGTTTTCGTTCTTTCTGCAGATCCACTGTAGTTTCTTGTTGTTCTTGTTGAATAACTGCAGTGTTGGTGAAAACTAATATGATGACAGACCTCAAAGGGTTAACTTTTCTACACAAATATTATGTATCTATAGTATTTTAACAACAACCTATTTCTTGATTATAAAAAAAGATATCATTGATATGAACTTATTCAGGTTTTCCTGATGTTAGCAGAAAAATAATAGTCTTCAAAAAAATTTTCTCAGGTTCTTTTGTACCTTATAGGTCTGGGCGTGGTGATGACACTGGTTTCTAAAATAGTCGACTACTGAGTAGACTCCTCTTACTTCATTCAGTTTCTCTTTGATAAAATGTATTTGGAAATAAAAGCCTTATTCTTGTTGTTACGTGTTCAATGAATAAAACAGATCAAGGAATTCAGATCAATAAAACAAACAAATCACTTGCAGATCACCTTTCAGTGTTTCGGCTCTATGAGACATGAAGTCTCGTAGAGCTGAGACGCCCTCTAGGGGTGGTATTAAGGGTATTAAAGTTTTACAACATTTCTTCACTATTTGAACTTTCTGTTAGACATGATTTGTTACTTTTTTCTTAATTTTATGTGCTAATTAAAATTGGTCAATCCTGACATAATGTGAGCATTACTTGTGATATTGTGTCATCACTTTACGCCATACCGCTGATACTTAAATAAATATTGCTTTCTCTGTGCAAAGTTTGATCGGGCTAGAGATTTTTATGCATTCTCATATACAGTCCCGCTACATTTTAAGTCCACTTTATACTTAAACACCCCTTAACCAAGGTAGACAGTTATACACAAATAAATGCACAAATATGCTCATGTGACCACGAACAAAAACTGGTGAAGCTAAAAGGAACTTCCTGAAGACCTGCCCATTTTTTAGCAAGATCAACTAAAAATTTAGTTCAAACTCTGCTGGAAGTTTTCTTCCTCATAATCAAACATGTGACCTCAAAAACACATCAGATTTATCTCTTTTCTGTCAGAGCTGGGGTTGCTGAAGTTTTAATGGTGACAATGAAGAAGAGATCAGAGCTCTGCTGCGACACAAATGTAGCTGTTGATCGAAGCGAAAACCTCACTCACCACAATGAGATACCACATGAGCGGGCTGGTCAGTCATGCTTATTTGCCACATTAAACCGGTATGAAAGATAAAAGAAAAGATAACATTGGATCTGAAGTATTTAATGTTCAGTATTTTTCTCTCAGATGTAATTTAAAATATATATATATTTTTGCATTGACTTTATCCACCCCTTTGTGACTAAAAATAAAATGTTCAAAGACAAACGTGCTGATGAGGAAGTCACACCTTGGTATTCACAGGAAGTACGTACTGTTTTAGTCTACAAAAGAAGCAAAGTTTCAAACTCTGTCATTGGCGAGTGTGAAACAAAAAAAGACAAAAACAGGGACAAAGAAACAAGATGGTTGAGAACAGAAAGATTAAAATGCCTGTAACTCTGATAGTCATGCTTTTGTTTACACATAAAGATTCATATAAGACATGTTCAATTTGTAGAACACTGCACATACATCACTAAAAATAAAATAATTATGCTGGTTAAATTCATCTTAATATTTATTGTGTGCTGTCACTGCGAAAAGCTGGGAAAATAGAGTTTGCATCTGACCACACATTGCTAGCATGATAATGTTTATTCTTTTAAATGCCATCTTTATCAGAAGTATTGGTATTTTCAAAGAACAACCAGTTAGAAAATTCTTTAACAAAATCTGAGACACACAGAAAAGTCAGTTTTAGTTAATTTAATCTCTTGCAAGGGAGCTTTAACAACCAAGGAGCTTATTGCTAGTTCTCAAAGGGGAAAACCCTTTAAGTATATTATATACAGATATTACATCATCATATTTGGGTTTTTTTATATATATTTGTGCTTTGGAATGTAACCACATTTCTTCCAGAATTTTCTTGCCAGTCAGCAACTATCTTGGTAACACCACTTAAGTTTGTGTGTTGAATGCTAACACGCTTACCTCATTATCATATATGTAATAATACTCAAGCTTAAGCTTATAAATATCACAGTTACCATCAATAATGGTATGTGCAAACACAAAAAACAAATATGGCTCCTCCCTGCAGGGTTTTGTGGTATGTTTATTTATGCTTCAGAATGAAAAAAAAAACCTTCTTGCTTCGCAGCCACTGTGGCCACACCCTCACCATTTATTTGGGTAGTTAAATAAACATACTGTGAGAGTCATAAGTTTAAATATAATAGTTGAAGGAACATAAAAAAAAAACAAATGTCTAAAAGTACCAGCCAAGTCTGATTAAAGTAAATCAATAATAAACAAGGTAAACAATGTACTTATCTCAATAAAGTTTTGAGATAAAGACTTATCTCAAAACTAGTGGCGGTCCTAGTTGTTTGGTGCCCTGGGCGAACACCCCCTCTTGCGCCCCCCTATCCTCTCTGCTGTTGCATGCTGGGCAGCAGGTTGAAGGTCATAGATGCCAACAGACTAAATAAACTGACCCACAAGACCAGTAATGTTGTGGGGATGGAGCTGGACTCCGTTAGGGTGGTGTCTGAGAGGCAGATGTTGTCCAAGATAAGGACAATCATCGATAATACCTCCCACCCCACTCCATGACGTACTGGCCAGTCGTAGGAGCACATTCAGTGAGAGACTGAGATTACCGAAAAGCAGCACGGAACGACACAGGAAAACATTCCTGCCTGTGGCCATCTCCCTGTACAACTCCTCCATCTAACACACTGTGAACACTGCAATAGTTACACCCTTTTTACACACGCTTTTTTCTACTCTGTAATATTCTTGTCAATTTTCTTGATATTTATTTATAATCACCTCTGTTAATCCTTGATATTTATAATTGAGTGATCTGTATATATTAATGCTATTTCCTAAATGTGTAAAATCTGTAACATAATGCATTGTTTGGAGTTTAGTCTATTACTGTTACTATTTTTAGAATTTCTTCTTGGACCAAATGTAACCCACATAATTTCCTTAGGGATTAATAAAGTATTCTGATTCTGATTCTGATGGTTTCAGGATACATGACCTGCCATTATCCAATGACACATCTGCTTACCTGTATGTTTTGCTCGTTTCTCCTCCTCTTCTTTTTTCTAAACTGAGCACCTGATGGCTTTGAACTTTTCTTGTCCATCTTCCATTAGTTTTAATTTTGCACTCCAGTATGAACACAAATCCCCCAACCCGAGGATCACCACAACATAACCTAATAGACCTAAAACTTAGTTCACAGATATGCTTTGGGGTTTATTTCTGGTATTTCGCACAACATAGGATTCAGATCATGAATACATAATGGGCTTGGATTTGCAACATTATGAATGAAATGTGCTCTATTTGGAAGCAGACGGACCCCCTCCCCTTTCGACGGGTTGTGTGTGAGACTTTAAATCATCAAACTGTAAATTATAAATTTTAAATTGTTATTGATCCCTTTACCCCTCGTCCTAAAGTGTATATTTATTTTCTTACTCTTCTTATATTTATTGTTTGTTTACTTGCACTGCTGTAACTGGAGCCTCGTCGTCTCGTCTCTCTATATACTGGACTGTATGTAGCGGAGATGACAATAAAGTTTACTTTGACTTCAGCAGCAAGCAGGCGCACCGAGGGCTCTCGCGCGCACTTTATAAAATTTCGAAAAAACATCTGTGCAAATTATAAGTCTGTATCATAATGTCTGGTGTTTTCGTGTTTGTTGTTTTGTTTTTATTTTGCGAGTTGGTTATTAGATGCTGCTCCAGCCAGCCAGTGAATCCGGCGCACCGCCCTCTCTCCTCCCTGTGCCGCAAGCAGCAAGCGAACCTCGCAAACAGAGGGCGCCCTTACTCCCAGCAAATGGGCGGCAGAAAACCGACCGGTGCCTTTGCCATTCCCAATATGCGCTGGCTGATGTCGGGGCAGCATGAGTAGCATGAGATGCCCGTGATGTCGCCCCCACCACGATGCCGCCCTGGGCAACCGCCCATGTCGCCCCTATCAATAACCGCTGCTGCTCAAAACTTATGTCAAAATAAGTTTCACAACATTAAATCTGAATGTCATGGTCTTACCTGCAATATGTTTAAATCTTTGTCATGGCTCATAATGAGACTGAATACAGGCAAACAAATAACATATGAAAAAGTATTGTAACGTTCTCAAGAACCAGACGTTTTGGTCTCAGTTTGTCCGTTTATTCGGTGACAGGCAAACAGGCCGTTAACTCCGGAGAGGGTGCTCTCATACAACCCCTCACTTCAGTCCCGCACAGTCACACACAACCACAACAACACAGGATCCCCCTCCCCTTCCTGCACACATTAACACCCTTTTTCCTGCAGCACAACCAAACATGTATCTTAAAGAAACAACAGCGTGCAGAGATAAACAACCTGACTATAACACAACATTTATCCATCGTTACACTGCCCCCCCAGCAATAAGTTCCTCATCCTCGAGGGAACAACACAGTCTCTGAGGCGGGGTGGTAGCCTACGTTCCCTCCTTGACCTCCTGAGCCCCTGGGGTGTACACGGAGCTTGGGGCTTTGAGGTGGAGAGTCCGAGGAGGGAACGCAGCTCGGCCGGGGTCCCTCTGTGCAGGGTCATGGGAGCTCTGTACACGTCCCTCAGGGAAGGAGGGAGGGACTGCCCTCTATAGGGGCCATCCGGTCTCTGTGCAGCACCACTTTCCTCCCTCTAGGAGGCAACTGCACCCTGTAAACAACTTCCCCCACTCGCTCCAGGACGCTGCAGGGCCCCACCCAACTGCTATCCAGTTTAGGACACCGTCCTTTCTTTCTCTTTGGGCTGTAGACCCACACCAGCTCCCCAGCACGGAAGTGCCTCCCCTTAGTGGTGATGTCATAATTCCTCTTTTGGCGCAGGCCTGCCTTCGCCAGCTGCTCCCCGGCATAGGAATGTGCAGAATCCAGCCGGTCCTGCAGCCTCCTTGCGTAGTCCCGGCCTGGTGGTGCCTCTGGCGCGTCCGGGGCTCCCAAAAGCCTACTCTGCGGGAGTTCTCAGCTCTCTCCCTAACATGAGCAGGGCAGGTGTACATTGGGTGGAGTCTTGCACTGCCGACCTGTAGGCCATGAGGACAAGGGAAGATGGTAGTCCCAGTCCTGTTGGTGTTCTGAGGTAAGGATGGCTAGCTGCTGGGCCAGCGTCCTGTTAAAACCTTTCCACCAGTCCATCGCTTTGGGGTGAAGTGGGGTGGTGCGGGTCTTCTTAATCCCCAGGCGTTCGCACATGGCAGCAAATACCTTGGACTCAAAGTTACGCCCCTGGTCACTGTGGAGGGTCTCTGCTGTTCCAAAGCGGCTGAACATCCCTCCACTAATACATCAGCGACAGTCTCAGCCTCCTGATCTGGGATGGCATATGCTTCCGGCCACTTGGTAAAATAGTCCATGGCCACAAGGACATAGCGGTTTCCTCTGTCTGTACGAGGAAATGGGCCCATGACGTCCACAGCTACTCGCTCCATTGGAGCTCCAGCTGGTTGCTGCTGAAGCTGAGCCGGGACTGGTCCTGTGGCCCTTTGTGCGAGGAACATGCATCACAGCTGCGCAAAAGTCTTCCACATCCCTCCGCTGCTGACCCCAGTAGTAGCCCTGGCGGAGGCGGCGGAGGGTCTTGGACACCCCAAAGTGGCCGGAGCCAGTGCTCCCATGGCAGGCTTCCAGCACAGCTGACCTCAGCGACCTTGGCACCACAACCTGCCACCTCTCCTCCCCTGTGGCAGGATCCTTCCAGGCACGCCCAACACCCCTCCTTCAGCCTGAGAGCTGTAAACTTGGCCCACAGCCCCTGGTACAGATGGAAAACCCAGTGACCTCATCCCAAAGGGGTCGCTCCTCCTCTCCAGCCACTGCAGGACTGGCAGCAGGTCAGTGTCTTGTTCCTGCCGTGCCCTCCACTCCGCTGCATCCACCACCAGAAGAGCCCTGCAGGTGAGCTGTGTTGCTCCATCCATTGTTGTGAGTTCCCGCTCTGTCTCCTCTCGCTTCTCACAGTAACGGCAGCCAGCTGCAGCACATGGGCGGCGAGAGAGGGCGCTCATGCGTTAGAATGGTGCGTCCCTGCTCTGTGCTCCACAGTGAAATTGAAAGCTTGGAGCTCTTCCAGCCAGCGAGCTACCTGTCCCTCTGGCTCCCTGAAAGACATTAGCCACTGGAGGGCGGCATGATCAGTTCTGATAACAAATGATGTGCCACACAGGTAGTACTTAAAGTGTCTCACCCCTGCCACCACGGCCAGCAGCTCTCGTCGTGTGACACAGTAGCGCCGCTCACTCCTGTTCAGGACCCGGCTGAAGCACGCCACCACCTTCTCACCTTCCGGCCCAACCTGCGACAACACAGCTCCCAGCCCCACATTGCTTGCGTCAGTGTCCAGGACAAAAGGCAGGGTGGGGTCAGGGGGCGAGGACTGGGGACTCTGTCAGCGATCTGCGGAGGTGTTGAATGCCTGCTGACAGTCCTGGGTCCAGATGAAGTCACGGTCCTTCTGCAGCAGGCGGAAGAGTGGTGCAGCTATAGAGGAAAAGCCCTTCACAAACCTCCTGTAATAAGACGCCAGTCCTAGGAAGCTTTTGAGCTGTTTCTGGTCCGCTGGTGTGGGCCACTCAGTAATGGTGTGAATTTTCTCCTCCAAAGTGCCGATGCCCTCCTGACCCAGCTTGTGGCCCAGAAACTCCACCTCCCTCCTCATGAAGTGGCACTTGTCGGGTGCAGCTTCAGGCCTGCAGCTGCCACCCTCCCCAACACTTGTCTCAGGGCATCCAGGGCAGCATCAAAGGAGCTCCCGTGTACTAGAAGGTCATCCAGGTAGACCAGACACCGTTGGCGTGGGACACCAGCCAGCACACTGTCCATCAGCCTCTCAAAGGTAGCAGGGCGTTACAAAGACCAAAGCTCAGGACTTTGAACTGCCATAGTCCCCTGTTGGTGCAGAAGGCTGTCTTCGGTCTGGACTCAGGGGACAGTGGCACCTGCCAGTAGCCACTCCGCAGGTCAAGGGTAGAGAACCAGGAGGATCCGGCTACTAAATCGAGAGACTCGTCAATCCTGGGAAGGGGGTAAGAGTCCTTTTTTGTCACTTTGTTGAGTGGTCTGTAGTCCACACAGAAACGCATCCTTGGGCTGTTTTTCTTAGGCACCATCACCATAGCGGAGGCCCACGGGCTATCAGATGGCTCTATGATGCCCGCCTTCATCATTTCACACAACTCTCTGTCAGCAGCCTCCTGATGAGCCAGGGGCAGGCGGCGGGGGCGCACTTTAATAGGCTGGGAATCCCCGGTCTCAAGGACGTGCTCTACCAAGTGTGTCAAGCCAACATCACTTTCTTCCAGGGCAAAGATGTCACTAAACTCTCTTAGTACCTGCCATAGACTCACTTGCTGCTGTGGAGTCAGCCCCTCACAGTTCTTTGACCAGATGCTCCTCACCGCTGAGAGCCTCTCCTCCTCCCCCGCTCGCTGTTCTGGTGGCGGGTCCGCGGGGGTCTCCGAGGTGGAGGTGGATGCTGCGGCAGACGCTGGGCAGACCGGGGGAGGAATAAGCTGCACCTTCTTCCCATCAGGGAGTATGAGGAAGCCTTTGCCCAAGTCCAGTACACCACCAATGGCACGCAAAAAATCCAGCCCAAGGATGCAGGCGTCCTGCACGTCAGCCACCCAGGCAGCATAAGGCACGCCGAGGTCCCCCACCTGAAACTGGAACACGCCCCTCCCTCTAATTGGGGCCAGATCCCCGGTCACAGTCTTAAGTCGCACATTAGTCGGTTGCACAGCAGCTCCGGTTGGGACGACGAGGTCGACTCCCCCCCACCGGAATCGCGGCCACGGTGCGAAAATGTCCCGAGCCTAGTCAAACCTGGAGAAAATCCAGCCTCAGCAGACAGCCGCAGCGCCGTTTCCCTCACTCTATGGGCAGGCGAGCACGGACGAACCTCCCTCTCCTCCGTCTCCCTCTTAATCTTGTCCGGCAACATCCTCGTGTCTCGTGACGGTCAGCGTCGCCAGCAACAGGGTGTCGGGCGTGTTAGGTGGTCGTTCGTCACTTCTGACACCAGTGTAACGTTCTCAAGAACCAGACGTTTTGGTCTCAGTTTGTCCGTTTATTCGGTGACAGGCAAACAGGCCGTTAACTCCGGGGAGAGTGCTCTCATACAACCCCTCACTTCAGCCCCGCACAGTCACACACAACCACAACAACACAGGACCCCCCTCCCCTTCCTGCACACATTAACACCCTTTTTCCTGCAGCACAACCAAACATGTATCTTAAAGAAACAACAGCGTGCAGAGATAAACAACCTGACTATAACACAACATTTATCCATCGTTACAGTATTATTATTAATAATTACTATTAGTGTATTTTTTTTAATAAAAAGCATGGTTTGTACAAGGTTCTTTTTTTCTCTTATTTCTCCAGGCCTGTCCTAATCAGCTTACTCAGTCTGTATGTATCACTAGATCCAATCCTGCTCCCCCAGCAGACAAAAGTAAGGGAGACCGGAGATGTCATGTCTTAGTTGAGAGACTGTTTGCTTCAAGGCCACTAGAGGGTGCTGCCATAAAACTGTAATAAATGAATTGACCTTTTAAAATGCTCACACTTAGTAAAACATTTCAAAAAGTGCTGAGGTTGGAACATTTTTTAAAATTTCTTCTGCTAATTCTGTGTTATACACAGATTACATGCTCATATTATTTAAATTTGTTACTTCATTCTTTGTAACTGTGGCTTTTTCAGCGTGTGCCAAACAACCTCATGATGGGGTTGGTTGGCAAAAGTGCGCACAATTTAAATCATGAATAAAATAATTTCACAGCAAGTTTTAATGCTATCTGTTTGCTAACTGATATCTAAATCTTGTTGGTC
The DNA here is from genome assembly GCF_013358895.1 of Oreochromis aureus. Classification (NCBI taxonomy): domain Eukaryota; kingdom Metazoa; phylum Chordata; class Actinopteri; order Cichliformes; family Cichlidae; genus Oreochromis; species Oreochromis aureus. The sequence continues at coordinate 21,943,834 of NC_052956.1, read as the reverse complement.
AGCTGATACTAGTTTGACATTGTTATATATTACAGAAAATTGGACAGAAAATCTGCAACATTTTGCACCACATGTTTTAGGATTAAAGCTTCCTTAGAAAAAACTCTGCCCCTTCTTTGACACAGTCTCTGTGTTGGGCTTCCATTTCAAACATCCTTTGCAAAGGAAAAATACATGAAATGAAAAAGGTAAAAATGTTAAAATGCTTCTCACTAGTTTGAAAGAGGGGAGGGCATTCAAGGAGATGAAAATAATGTTAAAATGTATTAATCCAGCTCGTGAAAGACTGACGTCACAGTGACGGAGTAAACAGTAACTTGATGCTCTCCTTATCTCTGAGGCTGAGTCATTTGTAAACGTCCGAGAAAGAGTAAAGACCAAGAAAGAGAGAGAGAGAGAAACACAATGAATGAATGCAGACTGATTAAAATGTCCTTAGGCTTGATGTTGATGCTTCAGATTACAGGTAAGATTACAATACATACATTTAAAGCCATGTTTTGCATTTCTGTTTTTCTGAGCAGTAGCAGTTTGGGTGAGTCCAACCATCTTCACGTCACAGAGCTGGCCATAACGTCACTTTGTCTTGTGAAAACGTGATAGATGGTCAGCATAACTGTAACTGTAATACCTGCTCTTCATTTACAGAAACACTGCAGTAATAAAGCTGATAATCTGTTACAGTTGAGGATGTTGGTCGTTATGACCGTCAACATTACAAATCAGGAATAAAACAAGATCAAGATACTGAGGTTGCTCTGTATGTTATTGACAGTGAGTATTTATATTATATTTTCAGCTCAAACTGTCTTTTTATAGCAGCATACTAAAATAATAAAATCATTATTAAAGGAAATAAGTTATTGTTTTTCTGTTCAAACTTTACTTGCACAAAATTGTCATCTTCACCACTGGAAATATGTTACAAAAATAATAATGTCACCTTGTATTCCTGTTTGTTGACATACAAACACTGCCATCATATAGTGGAGTGGGTGTTTGAAGGTAATGACAAAATATCCTCAGACCTGGATGTATCACCACGTACACTGACTTTTACCACACCGCACCTTAAACTGAAGTCAAGGAATTATGAGTTACTGAAATATAAAGCGACTGATGAGCACACTGAAGGTGTGCAGCAGTTTACCATCACCCAGGCATCAGGTGGGAACACAGGTGAGAAATTATGATTACATAATTATTACCTCAAACTGATGTGTGTACTTACGCAAAATATTGCAGTTAAATATCACACCAACCTTTCTTATTTATTGTCTAACATGTAACATAGAGACTGTCCTCACTGTAAACATGGTATTTAATTTTTGTGTTTTTTTTAAACCAGCTGAAGATGCAAAGGGAACAACAACAGTTACATCTGTCAACACCAATAATCCAGCAAAGCTAAAAGGTTGTGACTGAATTGCTAACATTTTTGTATTATAGTATTGTTAGAGTATAAAAAGGTTTTAAATCAGATTAAGCTTCAGAGGAAACTGAACTAACAAGACAGTCTTAACCGTCACAGCTCTATGAGACATGAAGCCACTGAGAGAGCTGAGACTGCCTCTAGAGTTGGGAGAGTCTGGGAATGAGGAAGACAGAAATATTGTAATTTGACTTTTTATGCACAGTTTTCACACTTTTCTAATTGCTCTCAGTCAGTAACTTTGTTTCTATAATAAACCACTTTGAAATGTCCACAGAAGGTCATTCTACATGATGTTTTAATATTCATGATAGTTCTAATTATTGATTCAGGCAGAACTCTAAAATTAGTTTTTTCAACTTTTCTAATTTCTACTTTTTATGTTTATAAATGTGGTAAAGTCATCATTCCTTGGTGTTATTGCTGAAAGACAAATCATTTGAAAGTGTAAAAATCTTTTTATAAAAAAAAAGAAAAATTAAAAGGTTTTCAGTTCATGTGAAACTAACTATATTTATGAGTTTTGAAGAACAGTCGATCGGACCTCCATCTGTGATTGCAGAAACTGGCGGAATTTCAATAAATGTCGTTTTCTCTATGGACGTTTGTGTGTATGGGACAGTAAAAAGATCGAGCTCTGTTTTTAGACATTCTCCCGATTGGTTGTGTAACAGAGCCATTTAGAATATGTCAAATGCTGTAGTTTTTGAACGACTGGTTCTGGGTCTTTTCACTCCGTGCGGTTGTCTCCGTTTGGTGGCTTTCCTGGCAGGTTTTGTCGTTTTATGCTTTTTAGACGGCGGTGTATCACGCATGCGTGCAGTGGGAGGGGTCTTAGAAGGTTTGGGTGTATACACATACAACCCGTTGCCATCCTCCTTAGTAGATGCTGGCTTGGTTATGTTGGATATGACATCAGACACTATGCCTGATGCTGCTGTTTTTAGGTGGGGTTTGACTATGCTGACTCCTTTTTTAAACAACGGTACAGCAAATCTAAACAGGCTGCGGAACAAACCCCCCAGACCTGCGCCATATTGTGTGCTAGTCCCAATATAACCATTCAATTCGCCACCATTCTGATTTAAATAATATCTTACATATTTTGTTTCATCTGTGTTGTAGCCAGACATCCTTATTTTTTAAAAATGGTGTCTTATGGGTCGGAAGTGGAGCTTGACAAACACCTTCCTGTATAAAAAGGGTATGCGTCTTTCAAATCAATTTCTATGTCATCGATTAAGGATTTCGAGACTGGTGTGTAGTGTGGGCTGTCAAATTGAAGAATGGCTACCCGACGGTCATCGTCTGTTATATTTATTGCTCTTAATAGCCGCGCATGGGTGTCGCCCACATTTTGTCTCTATTTTAAAACTTTTGTTTTTGTCAATAGTCACCTGCTGTATCTCAGGTTCATAAAATACACCTTTCACTGCAGCTCCTGTGAGATCCTCTAATTTGTATACGGGAGGGTCTCTTCCTAAACGCTCTTTTATGGTAAAGAACTCATCTGTGTAGGTCTGATGGTAACCCTTTTGGAATATGCCTCGTAGTTTAGATATTCTCACTTTATCGCCCACATTAAATTTAAAAGTCACCGGTTTTGGGGGTTTCATTTTGTACAGGGTGTTAAAGACTGCTTTCTCATTATCTTTGCACACCTCGTCGGGGGTCATTTTGATAGAGCTGTGATAAGACATGTTATAGGCCTGTACAAGATCTTGGATCACATTAACATATCTTCGCGAGTTAACTGATGTTAAGTATTTCCACATTTTCCCCTTTAAGGTGCGGTTAAAACGCTCTACCACACATGATTTCATTTCACTAAAGGTTGAAAAATGTGTGATGTTATACTGCTCCATTAGTTTTTTTAAATGTTTATTATAAAATTCCTTCCCTAAATCTGTTTGAAGTTTTTCAGGCACACGGCCCTCTCTCAGAATATCACCAAAAGCTTCAGCAACAGCCTGTCCTGTCTTGGTTTCAAGGCACCTAACCCATGCATACTTAGAAAACACATGTCAATAAGTACCTAACATTATCATTATCTGCAGAATATTCACGCATGTCAACCAAATCAGCTTGAAACTTTTTGTCAATCCCGTTAACCAAAACTCTATTTCTGGGGAAATGTATCCTTGCAGGTTTATGAAGAGTATATGTGTCATCTCCTTTTAAAAAACGCTCCACATCAGGTAATGATGGCTTTAAGCCTGTTGCCTCACTGACAGCAATACGGAGCTTCTTTACACTTCCTAAACCCCCCGGGTGTGCAGGGTTGTGATATATTTTTCTCAGCGTGTTTTCCATAATCACTTTGGCCAAACACAAATACAAATGACCAGAAAAAGTGTTAACATGTGTTTTTATTTAATTTTCTGTGTAGTGCACAGTAAGGTTTTTATAACAGATGTACATTAAATCTTGTGTCTCCCAGACCAGTAGTTTCCAATCATGTGGAGCAGTGCTGATTTAACACCGCGGATGTGATGACTGGTGTTCAGCAGGTATCCGACATTCTCATCAGTGGTGCATACAATGTGCGACACTGATCTCAGATCACACAGAAGACGCTCTGCAGTGCTGATGATCTGTGCTTTAGTCTCGCAGACGCTGTACGAGGATACAAACAAACGGATGGCTGGCATGAATCGGAGCATCCGGAGCTTTTCCATCACCTCATCATAGTAGGTCTCGAAGAAAAACACAGGCAATTCAAACAAGCAGCTGTGCTGTAACTGACTGGGGTGACCGGAATGGCATCCATAACATATCTCCTGCACATACTCATTCAGTGCCATCGACAGCAGGTGGAAGGTTGCGAGTTTAATGTTGATTTCCGTTTCCTCAGACGGGTGTGATCCTGCAGAGTCCTGTGAGCATCCTGGAGAGAGGGGAGGAGTCGGCGGGGTCTGGATTAGCAGTGCTGGAGGGGGAGACTCTGAGCGGTCCACAATACGGCAGATGTTGTCTGTAAAAGAAATCCATACATTGCATTTTTTCAAAATATCGGGTATAATACCAATGGCAACATACTAAACACAACACCATCACGTTAATCTAGCTAAGTGTGAACAGCAGTAAATACTAAATATTGAAAGTTGTTGTGCAGCACGCAGGACAGACAGCACACAATGTGCTTTGAAGTAGCAGCTAAGAAAGGTGTAGTTTATGTCTACGAACAGTGAACACCCGTGTGTACACCTGTGTGGGTCAACGCGCTTGTATATAAAAAAGGTTTCCCCATGTAACGGTCTGCTAGAGGTGTGGAGGCCCATAGCCCCGTCCCCAGGGCATGAAGCAGGCATGGAGGAGATCCAGGCTCCAGACATCCAGAGGCCCCAGAGTGCGAGAGCCCAAGGAGTACCACGAAGGGGCATCCGTGCCACCTTCCTGGGAAGGGCTGAGGAGATCCCCAGACGAGGGGTCACCCAGTAGCCACGGAGCAGAAGCCAGAGGGGCTGCACCGGCGTGCCCGCCGGCTCTGCCGGCAGCCAGCTGTGCCAGAGTGAACCGAGTTGCAGGCCCGAGGCCGGAGGCCCGAGGGCCCCTTTGCCCGGAAGAGGCCTGACCGAGTGACAGGCACCAGGCCCGCCAAGTAGCCACCGGGAGTGAGCTGGTGCATACCTGAGCGCCCAGCCCCGGACACCAAGAACCACCAATGCACCAACCCCTGAGGGCATCAGTTACCAGCAGGGAGTGTGGTGAGGGGAGATAGGCCTCCACACTTGGAGGGCCTGGGAGTACCCAGGAGGTGGAGTCTAAGACCCGACCTGACATATAGACACAGACAAACAGGCACACACACATAAACATGCTTTCCCACCCTCATGCACACATATACAAACACTCAGCACTCACCCAACGTAGAGACAGACATACATAGACATGTACACACAATCATACTCCCCAAACATAGGCTACTCTATGCCCCGGGTCCAGGTACCCTCGCCCCAGAGGGGAAACGGCACCAGACCCAAGATATGTGACCCTTTCCCCCGGGGTGGAGGCAAGCAGACCGCCCCAGGCTCCGCAGCAGCAGGGAGGCCAATCGGACGGCCAACACCTCCTCCCAGCCCCCCCGCCCCGATGGCTAGTAGAGAACGGGGGGGTGTGAAGACCCCATACCTCCCACCTCCCGCTCATGTGTAGTGTTGCTGCGTGTTGTTCTAAAGTGCATTTAAAACAAGGGAGGGGCATGGTGCTGCTGCCAGAGAGCAGCAGGTGTTAGCACGGCCCCTCCCGAGAACCCTCAATGTCTACATGGATTTAAAATTGAGAGGTGGGCACCGGCGCCAGAGGTAGGGTTGAATACACAGACCGTCCTCTGGACGCCGTTAACGTGGTCACCCTCAAGGCCCTACATATATATATATATATTTATATATATATATATATATATATATATATATATATATATATATATATATATATATATGTGTGTATATATATATATATATATATATATATATATATATGTGTGTGTGTGTGTGTGTGTGTGTGTGTGTTTGTTATGAGAGTGTGAATAATGTGGATGTCTAAGTTGTGAAATAAAATTGAGGCGCAGGTGGCCAGAAGGGGACAGGGGGGGAATGCCTCCCCTGCACCCTGGTGACACACCCCACCCCAAGGCCCTACCTGTGTGGGTGGGTGTGGTGGAGCGGGAAGAGGGAGGTAGCCGGGATGGGGAGGAAAAGAAGGAGGGCAAGATGCCCCTCCCTTAGGGCCAGCTCTCCGGCTGACCCCAGTAGGCACCCCCGTCCTCTAGTACCCACCAAGGCAAGGGAGCCCAGGCCCATCCAGACCGGGGCCTATGGCAGCAGCACCGCTAAGCCCTACAGGACCTGGGGAAGCCCACCCCACCGCAGAGGAAACTATACCCACCCCAACATTCAATCATCTCCAGACTACACAAGACAACAGACACCCAGGTTAGGTTTATTCTCCACCTCTCCTGTGTCTTTCCCCACCTGCAGAGTGGACTTCTGCAAGGATGGAACAACCTCCCTGCCAGTTGAAGAGTCCCCAGTTAGGCCGATGCACCAGAGGCCCCCTGCACCAGGGCTGAGCCCCGTGCACCCACCCGCCCACAACCTCGGCGACACACCGACGAGGGACCGAAGCCCCAAGGCCCAGCCAGAGCCCCATCACGGAGACGAAGCACCCCGAACCCCAAGCCCCCCGCCTGCCCCGGATCCACTCAGGGGCAGCCAGGCTACCAGGCCAGTAACCACGTCCGCCAGTACAGACCATCCCCAGCCCCGCTGCACGCAGCCACGAGGAGAACACCTCTAAGAGCGACCAGAGCCACTCACCAGGTTATGACCACAACCCCCGCGTTGAGCCCTCCAGGGATAACGTCTCTAGGGGTTCTCCTGGCGCCCCTAAGCCCGTCCCAACCTCCACATCAACCACAATAGCGAAGGCAGGACCAAACCATGACCCCCACCCCACTAGGTGATGAAGCCGATCAAAGGAGCCCAAAGGGATTGATCAAATGTGGTGGCAGATGCTGTATCAAGACTAATGTGATCTATTAAATGGTTTTTATATTGATTAGAATTAAGATTATTTTTATTTTTCCAGTTAAGGAGGACCGTTTTCTTGGCAATGCATAGGGCTGTACAAACAATGTGGGCTGTGTTTATTTAGAATAGAATAGAATAGAATAGAATAGCCTTTATTGTCATTGTACAGGGTACAACGAAATTGGAGTGCCACTCCCTTGGTGCAAAAATACAATAATAAATATAATTGTAAAATATAAAAGGTACATTAAAACAAACAATAGTAAGTACAATATATACAGGATAGCACAATATATACAGGATAGCAGCATTAATATAATGACAGTAAGAATAGCAGCATAATATAATGACAGTGACAGTATGGTATGGCTAAGCAGGTTCAATTGTTTTTGTGCTTATTTACTATGGTGATGGCTCTGGGAAAGAAGCTATCTGTTTGTCTTGGTTTTATGTGACCTGTACCGTCGGCCTGATGGTAATAGTTCAAACACTTGATTGCTGGGGTGAGAATGGTCCTTGATGATATTGCCAGCTCTGCTGAGGTACTGAGAGTTTGCAATGACCTCCAGGCTGGGCAGAGAGCAGCCGGTGATCTTCTGGGCTGTGTTGATGACCCTCTGCAGTGCTTTCCTGTCTGCAGCTGAGCACCCTGCATACCATGTTGTTATGCTGTACGTTAGGATGCTCTCTATGGTGGCTCTGTAGAATGTCACCAGCAGCCTCTCCTCCAGGTTGTTCCTCCTGAGCACTCTCAGAAAGTGGAGACGCTGCTGGGCCTTTTTTACCACCGCCGTGGTATTTGCAGTCCAGGAGAGATCATCAGAGATCTGCACGCCCAGGAACCTCATGGAGTGCACCCTCTCCACACAGCTCTCGTGAATGTACAGTGGGGCCGGGTCTGCTCTGCCCTTCCTGAAGTCGAAGATAAGTTCTTTAGTTTTCGTGGTGTTCAGTTGGAGGTTATTAACTGAACACCACTCAGTCAGTCTGTTGACCTCATCTCTGCTATTCTGCAGTGACCTCATCCAAGTTGCTCAGCAAGCACACTAAAGGGGAGGCTGGAATGTTACATTTCAGACACTTTGATAAGTCTTCACATATCTCACGCCAAAACTTCTGCACTGGTGGACAGAACCAAAGGGCGTGGATGTAATTGTCTGGTGTATTGCCTTGACAGTGTGAGCAGTTGTTGGAAGATGTAAAGCCCATCTTGAACATCCGATGACCAGTATAGTGCACTCTATGTAGTATTTTGTATTGTATTAATTGCAGACTGGGATTTTTAATCAATTTAAAGGTTTTTATGCATACCTGAGACCAGAAGTTTTGGTCTAAGCTTACTGATAAATCTGCTTCCCACTTTGCAATAGGAAGGGATATTGATTCATCTATTTTAGAAAGTGTTCTGTATATTTTAGATAATAATTTGGGGATTTAAGAGTAAGAAAGTGTACCGCACTTGGTGGTGTTTGTAATTCAGCTTGACTGAGGTTAAATCTCTTTTTACTATGGATTTAATTTGTTGATATTCTAAAAATCTTTTCTTGTTGATCCCATATTGTGTAACTAGTCTGTCAAATGGAATAAATTCTGTTCCCTCTAATATATGTTCTGAGTATTTAATTCCTTTACAACTCCATTCTGGAAAATTAATCATATTATTGTTTTGTAATATGTCAGGGTTATTCCAGATAGGTGTACGTTTGCATGGGATTAATGAGGACGCTGTCATTTTTAGAAACTCCCACCATGCTGTCAGAGAAGAGCTGATGTTGATGCTTTTAAAGCATTCATGTCTTTTGATGTTTGAGCTGATAAATAGTAGGTCTGAAATTTCTAGATTATTACATAGTGCCTGTTCTACATCTATCCAAGGTTCATCTAAGAAGCTGTGTTTAAACCATCTAGAGATGAACTGAAGCCTGTTGGCTAAAAAATAGTGATTAAAGTTAGGCAGATCTAATCCTCCTTTATCCTTGGTCCTTTGTAATGTTTTTAAGCTGATACGTGGGGTTTGTCTTTCCAAAGGAATTTAGAAATACATGAGTCTAGAGATCTGAACCAATCTTGTGATGGCTTATTTGGGATCATTGAAAACAAATAGTTTATTTTTGGCAAGACCATCATTTTTTTATAGCGGCAACCCTTCCCATGAGTGATATGGGTAAAGATTTCCATCTAGCCAGATCGCTTTCTACTGTCTTTAAAAGCGGGATGTGGTTTAATTTAGTTAATTCTGAAAGCTTAGGAGAGACATTAATACCTAAATATTTTATATTTCCAGATTGCAGTGGTGTAGGAGAAGAATTATGGAAGGAGCAATTAATCGGAAGAACTGTAGATTTTGACCAGTTAATTGAATAATCTGAGACTCTTGAGAAAGAATTTATCAATGCAATCACCCCAGAGATATTGGTTTGTGAGTTTTGGAGAAAAAGTAACACATCATCCGCATAAAGGCTGATTTTATGTTCTACATTCTTGCATTTTATGCCCTTAATTACTGAATTCTGTCTAATTGCTGCTGCTAGTGGCTCAATAAAAATTGCAAACAGTGAAGTGGAGGGTGGACATCCCTGCCTGGTGCCCCTCAGGAGACAGAAGCTGGAGGATGTTTGATCATTTGTTCTGACACAAGCTGTTGGGGAATTATATAATATTTTTAACCAGTTGATGAAAGAGGTTCCAAAACCAAATTTGTGTAAAGTTGCAAACAGAAATTTCCAGTTAACTCTGTCAAATGCTTTTTCTGCATCAAGAGACAATATTATGGTTTCAATGTTTTTACTGCATGAGTAGTCTATTAAATTAAGTAATCTACGTGTATTTGTTGATGAGTGCCTACCTTTATGAAACCAGTTTGGTCAGGATGAATTAAAAGGGGGTCATTTTCTAATCTCTTTGAGAGAGCTTTGCAGATTATTTTAAGGTCTACATTAATAAGGGATATTGGACGATAGCTTGAGGGATATACAGGGTCTTTGCCTGGTTTTAGTAAGAGACTGATATTTGCAGAGTTCATATTTGGTGGTAGTCTGCCATTTTCTTTGATTTCCTGCAACATTCTGTAAAAAACTGGTGCTAGAATCGTCCAGAATTCTTTGTAGAATTCTGCAGGAAAGCCGTCTGGACCTGGAGCCCTATTATTGGGCATACTTATCAGGGCTTCCCGGAGTTCACCTGGCGTCAGTGGCGAATCCAGTGCCATTGCTTGGGTGTCTAATAATTTTGGAAGAATTATGTTGTCCAGAAACTGATCAATTTCGTTTTTAGATGGGTTTATTTGTGGTGTATATAAAGTTTCATAGAAATCCCTAAAAATTTTGTTTATTTTTTTAAGATCATATATTGTATTCCCAGATAAATCTTTAACAGCACATATAGTTGTTTTTTCTTTATTGATTTTTAACTGGTTAGCAAGAAATTGTCCGGATTTGTTACCGTGTTCATAATTTTGCAGGTGAAGTCTTTGTACTAAGAATTTAGTCTTTTTATTAATAATTTCATTTAATTCTAGTTTTGTTTTGCGTAAATTGTTTAATATTTCTTGATCTTGGTGTGATACATTGGCTTTTTCTAAGGATTTGATGTTTTTTTCTAGTTCTTGAATATTTTTGTTTTCTTCTTTCTTCTTATGTGATGAGAAAGAGATTATTTTACCTCTCATCACGGCTTTCCCTGCTTCCCAGAGGACAGATGCTGATGTTCCAGGAATGTCATTAAAGTCTAAATATGACGTCCATTCTTTTTTAAAGTATTTGATAAACTCTTCATCTTTGAGCAGCGATGTATTAAATCTCCAGTTTTTACTTGGTGTGGTATTATTCTTCTGCATTAGTGTTAAAGATACAGGAGCATGATCGCTGACAGCTATAGGATGAATCTCAGTGTCTGAAATGTCACTCAGCAGTGAGCTGCTGACCAAAAAATAATCCAGACGAGAGTAGGAGTGATGAACATGTGAGAAAAAAGTATATTCCTTACTGTTGGGGTGGAGGGAGCGCCATGCATCGCAAAGACCAAAGTCGCTCATATACTGTTTGATTATATTTGTGGACTGCCAATTACGCTGAGTTCCTGCTGTATTGAGCCTATCCATTTCTGCATTTAGTCCCAGGTTGAGGTCTCCCCCAAGAACAATTGTGCAATCTAGGTGTTTGGAGAGTGCACTAAAAAAACCGTGGAAGAATGAGGGGTCATCAACATTCGGACCATATACACTTACAATACCTAGCTTTTGGTTAAGTATAGATAGTTTGACTATTAGGAATCTGCCCTCTGGATCTATAACTGTATCGAGTACTGTGAAATTAATATTTTTATGTATTAGAATTGCTACTCCTCTTTGTCTAGAATTATAACAGGCTGAGAACACATTAGGAAACTCAGGTGTTTTAAGTTTATTCAAACCTGTGACAGGCATGTGGGTTTCTTGTAATAAAACAACATCTGCCTGTAGTTTTTTAAGTTGGTTAAGTATTTTTAGCCTTTTTTCCCTAGAGCCAGCTCCATGCACATTCCATGAGACAAACCTTAGCGTGCCCATAGTTGTGTGTTTGTGGCTAATGACATATGCTGTGTGTCTTGCTTAGATGGGTGAGGAAAATGGAAACACATCATATTTTTTTTTATTTTTTTTTTGTAAATAAAGAGAAGAAAATGCGCAGCGTGAAGCTCCATAGGTCTGATTATGTGTGTGCATAATAACTAAAATGAGCAAATGTGTGCGTGTGTGTCCTATATCTGTGTGCACTGTGTGGCTGTTGTAAATGTGTTGCCTTTAAACGCACGTGTGTGCGTGATCATGCAGAGTGAGCATGTAGAAATAGACAGTGTCCTTTGTGGATGGATAGGGAAACAGGTGATCGACATAGTGTTTTTTCTTTTTTTCAGTCCTCAGAGTTTTTGATGATTTTTGGCCTGAACATGCCAGAAGGTAAACCAATCTTCGGGCCATGTGTGAGCTGATCATATACAAGACGCTTCCTAATATTCTCATAAGAAGAGTTGACCTTGTCTCTCTTGATAGTCTTATCGACCTCATTAAACACCCACTGCAGAGCTCTCCAGTCTGACCACTGAATAAAAAACAAATCCTTAAACCATGATAAACGTTCTTCAAGGGTGAGGGGGTATGGGTTCAGTCTCCAGTTTTCAAGGCCCTGGTCCGCAATTACACCCTCCCTGTCTTCACACACACTAAGAAAAATGAAGTCGTCGCCAGGACGATTGAAACGGTCCGCTTCTACACGGTAGAGTTCAGGACCTGTTGGACTGACCCATTGTGAAACATCAAGCATCTCCGGGAACCCCGGTTGATCCAGGTCCTGACAGACGACTGAGCGAAACAGTTTCCAGTTTTTGATAGACATAGAGTGTGTCCTGCTAACTCCCCAAATCTCCCCCTCACCAGAATCTACATACAGGGTCACTTTTCCATCACTATATTTAATTGAATAAACATACCCGCACACACCTCTAAACGCAAAATTAAAATCAGTCTCTGTAGACTCTTGATGGACTGCTGAAGATCGGATATCTGCAGACATACCTAGAGAGTCAGAGGCTGCTCGGATGTCTGATGTGAAGGCCATAGTTGGAGGTGGAAATTCTTGCTGAAAGTGCGAAGGGTATCGCATGAAAAACACTATAAAAACCTAATCCTTTTTGCTCCAATATATAGCTATTTTCTCTAAAACACACCCAGTAGGAGGAGACAGAGAGTGCGCAGTGGGACCGCATGGCCACAGGAAGTGCCCCTTTTTCAGATGAGTGAAAGCGCGTGCATGAGAGTGCATGCGGGCGTGCTCGTACGTGCAAAACGTGCCAGTTTTTAAGCTCGGCAAAGGGGGTGTGGAGGGCAAACCCCCCACCCCTCCCCTCACCCCATTTTGTATAGTATTGTTTATTTTCTTTAAAGTACCCTTTTGAGTTATATTGTATGCAGTGTTTTACTTTTCAAACCATTGAGCTGAGTAAATGAGTTTGTCAATTTCATGCATAATCTTATTCCTGTTCTTTGTTTGGAATTGTATTGTTTGGTCTGACCTATTTGTTTCAATGGTAGAGACTAACTAGGTCAGGTGTGGGCAAAGTCCTGTATAAAGCAAGTGGGATTTTTGCATACCAGGTTGATTGTTTTATGGTAGAATGGAGATGCCAGAAATAAAGTATACTTAAAAGAAATTTAAATGGTCTGCTGATGCTATTTACTTATCATCTTCCTTGCTACTAAGTTATGCTACCTCACACTGGGTGATGGTACCACTCGCAAGCTCATGGAAAGCACGCTGTCCTTGCTAAGAACGGATGACGGTGGATTCCTCTTCACTCACCGTTTCCTCCGACAGTTGCCCACTCCAGTGCGTGCTGGCCTTGCCAACTCCCCACTGCTGGCTGTGAAGGATTACCGCTCACTCACAGAAGCTGATCTGATTCTCCTGGCTACTAGGAGCTTCGGCATCCAGGCGATAGTCCCCAACTCAACGACGGCATCTCCCGCGATCCCACCGATTCTCCCTGGGGCCTCCGACTCATCAATGGTTGGTGGCATCGTGGCACGATGGCCCCGGAGAAATGGGCTGTGTTTTTACCATCAGCATTTTGGCGCCGCAGCACGATGTCTGCCACCTTTGCAGTTTTAAGGCCCAGGGAAACAAGCCCACCAGCGCTCTGTAGCGGCTGGCGATAAGGAAAGGCTGCTCTTCATAGAAGACTCACGCTCAGGGAGACGTTTTTGGGTCGACCCCGCCTCCCAGGAGAGCCTCGGGAACTCTCGTGACGTCTTCGCATACCTCCACAATGGTAGATTATTTAATGTTAAAAAAAATTGGAGATTTCCCGCGTACCACCAGAGAGAGCCCAAGTATCACTAGTGGTACAAGTACCACAGTTTGGGGATTAATCACTGGTCTACATCATCTATATAGAACACCTGGTGGTGCTACTTGGTAATGCATTAACTGCCATATAACGTATGGATAGTTTTTCACCTTGTTTGCTTTTTTGTATAAAACAAAGTGGCTGTGACATCTCATATGATTTATAACAGACTGATCATTATAAAAATCCAGAAAATATTAATTTTGTAGGTCACATTTAAAATCAGTTAGTTTCTCAGTCAGGAGCTCCTGCAATGTTCTTAGAGAAATCTTTCACAGATTTCATTTTGATTTTTAAAATAATCATTGTTTCACTGTGTAGCAAGGTTCCAACACACACAGGGTTTGACATGATTGAAACTCAGTTTATTTTGCTTGTTCAGTAGCTTTTGAGTTACAGCAATGGTGACACAAGGAACAGCTCCTTTTGGAGCTCCTCCACTCACACTTGCTCTCCTGAGCGTCTCCGCTGTCACTATATATAGGGGGAAGAGAGAGTCATCACTCACAGCACATAAACCTGTCTCCTCTGCCACCTCAATGCCACCTGAGAGCTCACTGTATGCCCCTCCACTGTAGCAGGCCGAGACCACAACCCTGCCATACACTGGTTAAACAGTTTAAACTCAGATGTGGCTGATTCAGTTTTTTTGCTTTGCTTTTGACCTACAAATACATCAGTGGGTCACATGAAGTAAGTTGGAGCAGTTACCAGCAACATAAATTTTAGCCAACTCAAAAAACTTTTTAGAGGTTTACTCGTGTGTGTCATACAACGTGTATTTTTTAATCCACTGATCAGGAAAAACAAAATAGTGAGGACCTAAAGTTCTGTTAGTCCATCAGTGTGTGAACCATTTGTATTTCTGATGTTTTTGTGGTCAACATTAGAGGCTCACACCTGCAGAGCTTTGCTGCTGCTGTACCCAAATTCTCACAGAAATACTTCCCTTCACTTTTCAGAAAATAAAAAAATAAAAAAATCGACTTCATAGGTACACATCTTCTCTGTGTCCTTATCCAGCTGCTAGCAGTGGTGTTTGCTGCAATATTAAGATGTTTCATTTTGGGCGTCAACACACAAATTCTTGTTCAGAAATTCTCTTCACCTTTTTATGTGCTGACAAACATGAACGGTGTTTTCTTTGAATGAACCATATATTTCACTCAGTATTAATCACACATTAAACTTCCTCTTTTATTCAAGATAAAGGTTTTCTCTGCAGTTGTCTTCCTTATAAAGACTGCATGTTAAATATATCAAACATAAAAATCAAAATGTTAAAAAGCTCACTTATTCAGTTTGTGAATAAAGAGAGAGGGAGGATAAGAACATTTGAAGGCTGTAGATTCAATAAATTGAGAACAATTGATGGAGAGTAAACCACTGATGAGGAAGTGAGCAGGAAGTTGAAGCTGTGTTCATCTCTGTCTCATTTGTGAATGTGAGAGCAGAGAGTAGAGACTGACAGACAGAGAAGTACGATGGCTGCAGTCATGTGGATTCAAATGTCTTCATTCCTGCTGCTGATGCTTCAGATTACAGGTAAGGAAACACAGAACACACACACAATAGTATGTTCTTCCTTTAACTGAGGAAGATGTGTTTTCTTTGTAACTCTGAGTTTTCTGGACTCTTGGAAACAAAAGATGAGAAATAAATGATCTAAAATAATCTTTAAAGTAACTGTTAATCTAACTGCAGTGTTCATGTTATAGTTTGTCACATTTCACTCTCCTGTCCTCAGCACAAACAACACCACAGACTTTGTCCTCCTTCAGAGCTGCCAGAGCTGGACATGACATCATTTTGTCTTGTGAAAATGTGATAGATGATCAACATAACTGTGACTATACTACCTGGATATTCAGTGTTTCAAGAAACACACCATCAGTAGAGCTGGTTGCTCATGGACAGATTAAAGAAAATGTTACAGCTGAATACACCAGACTGAGTGTTACAGCGAACTGTTCTCTGCTTATAAAGAAGGTCAAAGCTGAAGATGTTGGTCGTTACACCTGCAGACAGTACAAAACAAGAGGAGGATCACAAGAAGGTCCAGACTTTATGATTGATCTGTCTGTTATTAACAGTGAGTATTTACATCATAATGTTTTTAGTTCAAACTTGGAACAAACTGAAATATACACCTGCGTGTATGTTTGCAGGTGTATGTATAACTTGTACATATCTTTCTTGGGTAAATGTAAATTTGTCTGTTATTGTGTAAATACTTACGCTATTGTGTACTCCACACACAGAGAGATGCCAAACTGCCTTTCACTGTTCTTGTAACAGTGACAATAAAAAGCTATTCTATTCTAAAAAAAAAAAAAAAAATTCCAACAGTATTTATTACAGTGATGATGCCCTGTTGTTTTTCTCTTTCCATATCTCCATCTTCACCAGTGACTGAACATGAAAACAATGATAAAGTCATTGTGCACTGCTCTGTGCTGACACGTGGACACTGTAGACACACAGTGGAGTGGCTGCATGAGGGTGAAAAGAAAATATCAGATGTGGAGAATAAACCAGGCTCCTGCTCTGTGACTGTGACATTTAAAAGATCTCACCGTGATCAGAAGTCACAGTTTTATAATTCATTGAAGTGTAAAGTGACAGATGATTACACTAAAGAAGAACAACTGTTTCCCTTCAAACTCAAGTCCTCAGGTGAGAAAACAGGTGAGATTATGTTCAAATCACTTCACAATGATGAGCAGACTGATTTAACTGACTTGACTATAAATTATAGCAGTATATCTATTGTTGTAAACGTAGTTTGCAGCTTTTTATCTTCGTTTTATTTTGTTATTTCATTTCTTAGGTGAAAACACAAAATCAACAACTGCAAAATTCACCTCTACAACAACAACAACAATGAGATCAATAAAATCTTCTTCAGAATCAAGAAAAACCTCAGAAGGTAGTGACATCTGAAATACGTTTTATAATTCATGCCCTTCAAATTCAAGTTGTCGGATGAGAAAACAGGTGAATTTATTTTCATGTCACCTCACAGTGATGAGCAGACTGATTTAACTGATTTGATTATTAAATATTGCAGCAGCCTACATTATCTATTGTTGTAAAAATAGTTTGCGGGGGGTGTTTTTTGACATCTTTTTGTTTTCATTTTGTTTGTTTTTTTCATTTTTTTTTAGTTTTTCATTTTGTTTCACTTCTTCCATGAAGAAACTGCAACATTTGCATCAACAACAACAAAATCTCCTCCAGAATTGAGAAACATCTTCGGTATTGACACGTGAAATAACCTTTTTTTTTTTTTTTTTTTTTATAATTAGACCATCTCTGAATCGAGGAGGGGGCCTAAGGGTACATCTTTCGCCATCTTACAATGCTGTGATTGCAGCCATTCCTCAACTCTCTGTGAATGGTACTCATGGCCATTGATCAGTGTTCTTTGATCAGTGGGTTTTGGTCAGTGATTGTTGATCAATGGTCATGGGAATTTGCATAATTATGATTAAGGAACTGACCTCACAGCCCATTGTTCCTTCAGTGGGCTGGTTTCAGTCATTATGCAAATGTACTGTTTATAAGGTTTGGGGAAACCTGCAGTCAGCTGAGACTGAAGAAGTCACTTGGATGAGTGACGAAATGTTTCTCCCACAAAACGCTACGTCCAGATGAACAGATTCAACTTTTGGAAACCTTATAATTCACACCCTTAAATTCAAGTCCTCGGTTAATGAAACAGTTAAGAATATGGTCACATCACCTCACAGTGATGACTTGACTGGTTTGATTGTTAGATATTGCACCACTCCACATTATCTATTTTTGTAAAGATAGTTTGGTGTTTATTTTTGATTAACATCATTTTTTTTATTTTATTTTGTAATTTCATTTCTTTAGGTGAAGATATCACAAAGACAAAATCAACATCAAATATCTGAATGTCAGACTGACACTTGGGTGGAGAAATTCAGTGACAGTTGTGATTATAAAACTTAAAGTCTGAATGTCAGGTGGACTCTGGGCTTTAGTTAGACCTCTTTCACACAGACCTACAGACTGTGAGCGCTGACAGGAAGTGGTCACTACGGGAAAAATGTGTGTTCACAGCTTCAAGGTGTAACTGGTTGCAAACAGGTCTATGGTGTTGTACTAAAAACCTCTTTGTGATTGCTTTGGTCACTAGCAGGTTAACACAGTCGGCCATAGTTTCCATGTAAGATGCAGACATGTCTGCAAACACTTGCTTCTGTTTTTTCTTTCATGCAAAGAGTGAGTGCCCGCTCCAACGTATGACTGACCAAAGAAATCACCAGGAGGTTTTTGGTGCAACATTCTCTTTGCAAGTGATCTCACAAAGTTACAGCCAGCAGCCACAGAGGCAGTGAAGACAGATTTGTCCCTACAAAAACAGATTATCACTCTGATTCTGTGAACCTTGATAAAAATCACTTTTTCAGCATCTTTATATTTTTGTTTTATGGCAAACAATTTGAGATACATGGAAGCAAAAAAAAGAAAGAAAAAACTTTGAAAATACTAAATGCAAAATAAAATGTATTTTCAGTGCTTTGTAAGCACATTTAACTTATTTATGTATTTGATCATCATTATTAACAGCAGGCTTAAAATTTTAGTCTAATAACAAAAATATCAAAACTGAATGTTTTCATCACATTGGAAACATTTATTCTTTTCACAGAACAAAAAGCTGAAGTCTAAATGGTTTCATTGTTTTCAGGTTTTCTGTTCAGATGCATCATTGTGTCTGTGGGTTTAGCAGCACTCTTAATATCTGCTGTTACAGTCAACATGTGGACAAAAACCAAAGGTGAGAACTTCACAGATGAAACTTTTATACAAGAAAAGCTTTGATAAACTTGCAGTTTTATTATTTCAGCTCTCTTTTGTGACTTTTGTCATTTCAGGAATAAAAACACAGATGGAATGAAACACTGTGAGTTTTACTCTGTTATAACTTCACAGAGCAAACAACAAGTTAGTGATATGTATTCTTCTTCAACTGTGGATGTACAAATGAAAGAAGACAGAATACACAGTTTTAACCTTGTTGCAGAAACACTTATAACCTTTTTTTGTTACTGTTATTGTTTTATAGAGAAATGTGGAGAATTTTGAGACTAAATAATAAATAAATAAATAATTAATAATAATAAGATAAACCACCAGAGAGATCATCAAAAGCAGCATTTCAAAGAGAGAATCTAAAGTGTGTAGTATTGTTTTCCACAGGTGCATAACGATGAAGATGATGTTACTGTGAACTATGAAAACACTGGAGACTCTTCTCATTTTGTCAGACTCCACTGATCAAAAACTTCAACATCAACTGATCACAGAAATGAAATTTATAATATCTTTTATATTTTCTGAAATTTTAATTTGGAATTTACTTCATATTTAGAAGCCAAATCATTTTCTTTGTGCACTTAGCTTCATCTAATAAGAAAAATAATGTCCATTAATCATTTATTCCTGATTTATGATAATTGATGTTTGTACACAGAGGAATCACAGAACAATGTATTCATCCAATAAAACTCTTTAAGCAAACTGCACAGGAGGGGACAAGTCAGAGAAAGATCAGGAGACAAAGAGGTGGCAGTAATAATAATAATAATAATAATAATGGATTGGATTTATATAGCGCTTTTCAAGGCACCCAAAGCGCTTTACAATGCCATTATTCATTCACGCTCACATTCACACACTGGTGGAGGCAAGCTACAGTTGTAGCCACAGCTGCCCTGGGGCAGACTGACAGAGCCTACTGGCCATCACCAGTAGGCGGTAGGGTAAAGTGTCTTGCCCAAGGACACAACGACCAGGACAGAAAGGCCGGGGATCGAACCGGCGACCTTCCGGTTGCAGGTGCGCTCCCCAACCCCCTGAGCCACGGTCGCCTAAATCAAGCACTGAAGTATACACAGTCCTCTTTGGTGACATCTGGTGGACAAAAGTATGAAGAGCAGCTTGAATCTACAACTGTCTCATCATGATTGTCCACTCTACAGAGCTCAGTTGACAGCTTTTGTGTGATATCAGGTTACAGCTGTGGTGCTTTGAATGTTTATTTTTAGGGGGTGAAAAAATTATGTTTAATCTATTTGTGTAATAAATCATTTTGATGAATCAACTGTCCTGTTTAAACAGGTGTGGTCTCTCTTTTCTTATCATTTCTTGACATTTGTAAGTACAATAAAGAAAGAAGAAAAAAACATTCTTCATATTAATATACAACACAATCTTATAATAGGTTGGGAATAAAGCTTGTTAGGTCGTAACTCCACGTGTTTGCGTAATTAATCAGGGCAGGGGTACATTTATATATAAAATATTATAATGTATGTGTAGTGTATTTTTATGTATATTTTTGACCTGAGAGGTAGAATAAATTTACTAATAAATGGGTAAAATAAAAAAGATAACACACATAAGGTTGTTGTATTTGGATTTTATTTGGGAATAAACAGAAGTCCTCTCTTCCTCGCAGGCTCCATGTCTCTCATTACGTCGCATAAAATCACCAAAATGTGAAATGTAGTCAAGAAAAAACAAGAAAATGGGAAAGTCAAACTACGTTTTTTCTTTGTTTTTAAATAAATCTTCTTTTAATTGAAGAGAGAAAAGAATATTTGGTCATCATCTTATTATTAGAGTAACCTCCAGATCAATGTAAAAATGAAAAACACATAGTTGGAGCTTGAATGAGGGAGTAGTGCATTACATCCACTGTGTACTTAACAAATGACAGATTTGATAACACTATGACAGGCTGGTGATGAGAACTGGACAGACTGACCACGTCCTCATCACAGTCACCCAGTTAAGACTGAACCGTTCCTTAATGGAGACTGAGTGATTACTGATGAGGCACAGGTGTGCACATGACCTACGTGGTTCCTACTATCAAAAGGTGCCCTTATCACTGTCTCTCTCTCTCTCCCTCGCTTGTTCAGCTGGGAGGAGGAGCCACGTTTTGATGCTCCATATTAAACCATTAACATTATCTGTTACACTTTATCTGTGATGACATTTATTGTGTTTTGTAGTGCTGTCTCTCTCTCTGACACCTCACACACACCACAGCATTGCAGTGCTGACCACAGTACCAGTGTGCTTCTATTATTCTCCCCAGTATAACTTCCTGTTCTTTCATCTCCATATAAAACATTGACTCTACTAGTTTAAGCAGCTCTGTTTGTACTGACTGCTGACATTTGTCTAAATCACAAACAAATTCATCTCCTCTCACTGTTCATATCAGATGATTCCAACTTATACTTACACAATATTAAAACACCTTGAAATTAATCTAATGAATTTGTATTCTATAAACTGATTGATTTAAATCAACTTTCCACATGTTCAAAATGACGGGGACAATAAAGACAGTCACTCTCTCATCAGTGTGTTAACATTTGTCTGCCTGTAGTGAACATTTAATCATTCTTAGTAATTTTGGAATTCCCCCAAAAGTTCAAAGGTTTACTCGTGTGTGTCATATACTGTGTATTTTTGAATCCACTGATGAGGAAAAATCAAATGGTGAGGACTTAAAGACAGCTCTGTTAGTCCATCAGTGTGTGAACTATTTGTGTTTCTGATGTTTATGTGGTCAACATTAGAGGCTCACACCTCCAGAGCTTTGCTGCTGCTGTACCCACATTCTCACAGAAATACTTCCCCTTCACCTCTGAGAAAAAAAAATGACTTCATAGGTACAATGATGGCCAACAGGCCTCAGACTACTAACACATCTTCTCTGTGTCCTTATCCAGCTGCTAGCAGTGGTGTTTGCTGCAGTATCAACATGTTTCATTGTGAGCATCAACACACAAATTCTTGTTAAAAGTTCACTTATTGAGTTTATGAATAAAGAGAGAGGGAGGATAAGAACATTTCAAAGCTGAAGACTAAATTAATTCAGAACAAGTGATGGAGAGTAAACCACTGATGAGGAAGTGAGCAGGAAGTTGAAGCTGTGCTCATCTCTGAGACTGTCTCATTTGTGAATGTGAGAGCAGAGAGTAGAGACTGACAGACAGAGAAGTACGATGGCTGCAGTCATGTGGATTCAAATGTCTTCATTCCTGCTGCTGATGCTTCAGATTACAGGTAAGGAAACACAGAACACACACACAATAGTATGTTCTTCCTTTAACTGAGAAAAACATGTTTGCTTTGTTACTTTAAGTTTTCTGGACTATTGCAAACAAAAGATGAGAAATAAATGATCTAAAATAATCCTTAATCTAACTGTTAATCTAACTGTTAATCTAACTGCAGTGTTCATGTTATAGTTTGTCACATTTCACTCTTCTGTCCTCAACAGAAACAACACCACAGACTTTCCCCTCTGTCAGAGCTGCCAGAGCTGGACATGACATCATTTTGTCTTGTGAAAATGTGATAGATGGTCAACATAACTGCAACTATACTACCTGGATGTTCATTGGTTCAAGAAACCCAGCAGCAGTAGAGCTGGTTACTCATGGACAGATTAAAGAAAATGTTACAGCTGAATACACCAGACTGAGTGTTACAGCGAACTGTTCTCTGCTTATAAAGAAGGTCAAAGCTGAAGATGTTGGTCGTTACACCTGCAGACAGTACAAAACAAGAGGAGGACCACATGACGGTCCAGACCATGAAGTTTATCTTTCTGTTATTAACAGTGAGTATTTACATCATAATGTTTTTAGTTCAAACTTGGAACAAACTGAAATATTCCAACAGTATTTATTACAGTGATGATGCCCTGTTGTTTTTCTCTTTCCATATCTCCATCTTCACCAGTGACTGAACATGAGAACAATGATAAAGTCATTGTGAACTGCTCTGTGCTGACACATGGACACTGTAGACACACAGTGGAGTGGCTGCATGAGGGTGAAAAGAAAAAATCAGACGTGGAGATTAAACCAGGTTCCTTCTCTGTGACTGTGACATTTAAAAGATCTCACCGTGATCAGAAGTCACAGTTTTATAATTCACTGAAGTGTAAAGTGACAGATTATTACACTAATGAAGAACAACTGTTTCCCTTCAAACTCAAGTCCTCAGGTGAGAAAACAGGTGAGATTATCTTCAAATCACTTCACAGTGATGAGCAGACTGATTTAACTGACTAAAGCAATATAATCAGCATATAAGAATTTAAGATTATAAATTTAAACCTCAACAATTATTAAATATTGCAGCACTCTACATTATCTATTGTAAACATAGTTTGCAAGGTTTTTTTCTTGGCATCATTCTTTTTTTACTTTGTCTTATTTAATTTTTTAGTTGAAGAAAAGTCAGAATCAACGACAGCAGAATTCACCTCAACAACAACAAAATCTCCTCAAGAATTTGCAAAACTCTCCGGTAGTAACATCTGAAATAACCTTTATAATTGAAACCCTTCTTACACTCAAGTTCAAGTCCTCGGGTAATTAAACAGTCAAGAATATTTCAAATCCCCTCACAGTGATGAGTTCACCGGTTTATTGTTAGATATTGCACCACTCCACCTAATTTATTTTTGTAAAGATAGTTTGGTGTTTATTTTTAATTAACATCATTTTTTTATTTTATTTTGTAATTTCATTTCTTTAGGTGAAGATGTCACAAAGACAAAATCAGCATAAAATGTCTGATTGTCAGACGGACACTTGGGTGGAGAAATTCAGTGATAGTTGTGATTATAAAACTTAAAGTCTGAATGTCAGGTGGACTCTGGGCTTTAGTTAGACCTCTTTCACACAGGCCTACAGACTGTGAGCGCTGACAGGAAGTGGTCACTACGGAAAAATGTGTGTTCACAGCTTCAAGGTGTAACTGGTTTCAAAGAAGTTTATGGTGCTGTGCTGAAAACCCCCTTGTGATTGCTTGGGTCACTAGCAGGTTAACACAATGTAAGATGTAGACATGTCTGCAAATGCTTGCTTCTGTTTTTTTCTTTCATGCAAATAGTGAGTGACCGCTGCAACGTGTTAGTGAAATCACCAGGAGGTTTTTGGTGCAGCACTCTCTTTGCAAGTGATCTCACAAAGTTACAGCCAGAAACCACTGAGTCAGAGAAGACAGATTTTTCCCTACAGAAACAGACTATCACTCTGATTCCGTGAACTTTGATCAACATCACTTTTTCAACATCTTTATATTTTTGTTTCACGACAGACAGTCTGATTTAAATGAAAGCAAATTAAATAAATAAATGTTTTTAAAAAACTAAATGTAAAAGCTTATTTCAGTTTTTATTTTTCAGTGCTTTTTAAACATATTTAACATATTTATGTATTTGATCATCATTATTGACAGCAGGCTTAATATTTTAATCTAATAACCAAAATACCAAAACTGAATGTTTTCACCACATTTATTCTTTTCACAGAACAAAAAGCTGAAGTCTAAATGGTTTCATTGTTTTTAGGTTTTCTGTTCAGATGCATCATCGTGTCTGTGGGTTTAGCAGCACTCCTAATATCTGCTGTTACAGTCAACATGTGGACAAAAACTAAAGGTGAGAACTTCAAAGATGAAACGTTCATACAGTTAAAGCTTTGATAAACGTGGAGTTTTAATTATTTCAGCTCTCTTTTGTGATTTTTGTCATTTCAGGAAAAAAAACAGATGAAAGGAAACACTGTGAGTTTTACTCTGTTACAACTTCACAGAGCAAACAACATGTTAGTGATATGTATTATTTTCTTTAACTGAGGATGTACAAAAGATAGAAGATAAAATAAGCAGCAGATAAAATTGCAGAAACTCTTACAACCTTTATTGAAAATCAAATTTTTTGTATGTGCGCAAACACATACAAGGAATTTGGTTTCGGTCGATGGTGTCTCTCAAGCACAACAATGCAAAACACAACAATATATGAGCGACAAAAATAATATACATAAACCAACAATATAAAAAACTATCTAAATAAATCCTTATATACAAAAAATACAGGATTACAAAAATGAATACCACAGGATATACAGAATGTTAAGTTGCAGTCTGTCAGTGTGAAGCAATGTGACAGTTCAACTATTTAGGAGGGAGCTGGCAAGGGGAAAGAAACTGTTCCTGTGTCGGGTGGTCCTGGTCTGCAGGCTTCTATACCATCTGCCAGAGGGCACCAGGTCAAAAATGAAAAAAAAAAAGGCCAGTCATTGGTGTAGAGGGAGACCAATAGTGGTGAGAGGACACATAAATACTGGGAGACTGTGTTTCAGAGGTGATCTCCCCCAGCCTCATTTGCTGCTTTCTATCTGTCAGGAAGCTGGTGATCCACTGACAGATAGCTGGTGACACACTAAGCTGGGAGAGTTTGGAGAAGAGAAGTTCAGGCACAACAGTATCAAAAGCTGAAGTGAAGTTCACAAACAGGATCCTGGCATAAGTTCCCAGGCGGTCGAGATGTTGCAGGATGTAATGCAGTCCCATGTTCACTGCGTCATCCTCCAACCTGTTTTCCTGATAGGCAAATTGCAGTAGATCCAGCCGGTCTCCTGTAATGTCCTTCAGATGAGCTAACACCAGGCGTTCAAAGGATTTCATGACCACAGACATCAAGGCGAAAGGTCTATAATCATTCAGTTCTATAATGGTGGGTTTCTTCGTGGAGCGTTTGAAGCAGGAGGGAACTTCACATAGCTCCAGGGATCTACTGAAGATGGGAGTAAAGATGGGAGCCAGCTAATCAGTACATGTTTTGAGGCAGGAGGGTGAAGCACAACACGACCACGTTTCAGCATTCAGTGACATTTTACTTATTTACACTGCAAAAACTCAAAATCTTACCAAGTATATTTGTCTTATTTCTAGTCAAAATGATCTCATTACATTTAAAATAAGACACAATCAGCTGCATGGCAACATTTCAGTAAGCTAAAGGAACTTGTTTCAAGACAGTGGATCTTGAAACTAGAGAAAAACTAGAGATTTTTTACTTGTTCCACTGGCAGATTTGTTTTACTTATTTCAAGCTAAAATATCTTGTATTAAGTGAAAAAAATCTGCCAGTGGAACAAGTGAAAAATCTCTAGTTTTTCTCTAGTTTCAAGATCCACTGTCTTGAAACAAGTTCCTTTAGCTTACTGAAATGTTGCTCACACACTTTCACGGCTGCAGCTCCCTAGCTGCCAACCACACAAATACACAACAACCACACCACCCAACAGGCCCTAGTCCATTTTTAATGCGGGGGAGGAGTGACGCGATGATTCAGCTCAGGTTGCGCCACCCTCCCCCGCAGCCGTGACATGGGCCACGCCCCATGCCCCACGCCCCATGCCCCGCCACAATAATTAATAATAATAAGATAAACCATCAGATAACTCATCAATAGTAGCATTTTAAAGAGAGAATCTATAGTATGTTGTTTTTTTCCCCACAGGGGCATAATGATGAAGATGAAGGTACAGTGGACTATGAAAACACTGGAGACTCTTCTGCTTCTGTCAGACTCCACTGATCAACAACTTCAACATCAACTCACCTCAGAAATGAAATTAATTATTTTATTATTCATTTATTTCATCTCATTTTCAGAAAACAAATCATTTTCTATGTGCACTTCGCTTCATCTAATAAGAAAGATAACTTTAAATGATCATTTATTCAATAGTTATTATAATCGATGTATGTACACAGAGAAATCATTTATTCAGCCAATAAAACTTTTTAATCAAACTGTGAGTGAAAACAAACCTGAGAGAGGACAAGTCAGAGAAACAGATCAGGAGACAAAGAGGTGGTAGTGATCGCTGAGTGAAACTTTCTGAAGCGCTGAAGTTGTAAAAAAAAAAAAGAAAGGGTCATTAGTCAAAGGTTTTCAACACAGTCCTCTTTGGTGACATCTGGTGGACAAAAGCATGAAGAGCAGCTTCATACTTCACTCTACAGGGCTCAGTTGATAGCTTCTGTGTGATATCAGGTTACAGCTGTGGTGCTTTGAATGTTTTTTTGGGGGGGGGGGGCTTGAAAAAATAATGTAGCAAAGTAGCAAAATGTTTATGGTAGAATCACTTTGTTTAATCTCTCCGTGGATGGCCGAGGGACCTTAGCATCTTCTGGCAAAGAGGAAGAGCAACAGCCCTGTAACTCAGTAGGTAGGGTAGGAAACAGACAAATTCTGCCCTCTACCTCTACCCGGAGCCTTTTTGAAAACGATGACACATTTTAGTCATGTGATGCAGTCATGTGACCAATTAAACTAAGATAGCGGAAGGCATTATACAGCAGTTGTTTTGTTTGCTCTCAATTTTGACAGCCCTATTAAAGATTAATATCAGTCTGTACATGCTCCAGATAGCTTTTCTTCAAATTCTTTAATTCTCACTCGCTTTTGCAACTTTGTACTTTTGTGTTACTCGCAGCAACAACTCCACCTCATTGTTAGTCCATTGAAAAAACTCGGTGCTTTTCCTCAACATTTTAATGCGACGTTTTAAAGAGCCGGAAAGTAAATAAACGGCAGACAGAAATGAGGCAGGTCGAATCTTCTTGCGTTTCGCGCATGCGCATTACTGGAACGTAAGCGTTTTCATCCGTTTCGATGTGGACGCACAACTCTGTGAAAACGACTGAAAAAGATAGTGTGGACGTGGAGCGTTTTCAAATTTATCCGGGCTAGTGTAGACGTAGCCTAAAAGAAGAGACTGAAGTCACTATCAGGAAGTGACACCTCATAGTGACTAATTTATCTCAGAGGTAAAGACCCCTTAAAGCTGCCACGCCTCTGGTAAGGGAGGGTGTGTAGAGAACTTTTTTATTTTATTAAACTGTCTTTATTGTAAAGACATTTTTTCCTGCTCCAGCTTTGATCCCCTGAACAAAATCCCTAACTTTCCCCGCATTCAAGTTGGCCCCCTGAAGTGTTCTTCTGCTCTGCCTGCCCCCCTCCAGGTTAATTCAGTGCAATTCAGTTTTATTTATATGGCACCAAATCACAACAACAATCGCCTCAAAGTGCTTTATATTGCAACGTAAAACCCTTCAAATGCCCTGAACTTCTGAAACCCCAGATCTGTCCGTATTTGACTTGCATTTGACCTTATTTGCTTATTGATTTTTATTTTGTCTTGCAGAAATAATTTTGAAAAAGTCTATTTTCACAACAAAATAAACAGACATATAATGATGGAAAAAATTGTCATTTTATCATGATGTTTATCTCAATAAACCTGCAAACTTCAGCTGCTCTTGTAGCCACATTCTCAACAAAACAGCTATTTTGGTACGCAGAGAAAATGACATCAGATACTGAGACTTGTTCTGACAGCATCATTGTTTTGCATCGATGATATTAGGAGTCAAATTCAGGTGGCAGAGTAAATTGCCTCTTTAGTTTGTGCATTCTCAAACATCACACTGAAACCTGGTTGTGTTTTTGTTTTTTTTAAACACAAACTAAAGAGAAATAGAAGAGAGCTGCATTATACTTATCTCAGCTGACAATCTTCACACATTTGACTTCCTATAATCTATTGTTGGCCAGATGTGCCAGAGGAGAGTGAAGTCACTGGCAGGAAGTGACACCTCACAAACCCCACACAGCACAAGTATTTATCTTTAACAAGTCAAACCTTTAGATACAGTGTCATTAGTGTGTATGAGTACAGAAGAAGCACCATGGTCCCATTCAGATGGATTGAAGTGTCTTTATTCTCTCTACTAGTACTTCAGTGTAGAGGTAAGGACACATATTAAAATACAAATATTGCATTAACATGTGATTTCATTAAGTAATATGACTTCACCAATGAAGGAGTATTATGGCCACATTAAGGAAAAAAATATTATTGGTAAATGGCCTGTATTTGTATAGCGCTTTACTTAGTCCCTAAGGACCCCAAAGCGCTTTACACTACATTCAGTCATTCACCCATTGGTGATGGCAAGCTACATTGTAGCCACAGCTGCCCTGGGGCACACTGACAGAGGGGAGATTGCCAGACACTGGCACCACCGCCAGTAGGCAACAGGTGAAGTGTCTTGCCCAAGGACACAACAACCGAGACTGTCGGGGCTCGAACCGGCAACCTTATGATTATAAGACAAACTGCCAACTCTTGAGCCACGATCGCCCTGATCATTTTGAAAATAAATTCGAAATTTCCAGATTTAAGTTGATAATCGATTTTTGATATTTTGAGAAAAAAGTCAGAAAGTAGAGATTACAGTTGTTCTTTCTAGACAAACTGCCACAGATGCTATACTCTCTGCAAAAAGCCTTGTTGAGATGAGTTAGTGAAACAAACTGATCAGCTGTCTTGTGATGCAACATAAATACTTTATTGAATGAGTCTGTAACCACTGATAGCCTTGCATCTATCCACTCCCATCTGTTTCATTTTGTACAAATCCACTCTTCCACATTTGTGTGGGTTTTCCGTCTTACAGGTTGCAGCTTTGCACCATCTTTTCAATGTCCTTATACTTATCGCCACACAGTGTTTACACGTTAGAGCTGAAGTAACAGAGAAATTATGATGAACTACCTCAAACTGATGTGTATAATTACTCAACGTATTTGAGTTACAATATGAATTTTTGGTTATTAAAAAAAGTTTTTTTCCCCATCTTAAAAATATAAAGTAAAACTTTGCAAGTTAAATATTGTACTAACTTTTGGCTACTGTAGCTGCAATATTAATATGTAATTGTAATGATAGACCCAACACACTGGTATATTTGTATATATGGGGAGTGTTTATAAGGCACCACACACATATGCTGGACGTTTCTGTAAACAGTTCAACAACTTCCCAGTCAGTTGTCAGTGTGCACTCCTCTCTCAGGTCTCCGGCTTCACTATATATAAAGGGAGAAACCTCATTAGTTAAATTAGCACTACCTGTCCCTCCAGCCTCTTGGCACTGCTCCCTTGAGCTCACTGCCCCACTCTTCACCTGCAGCTGAGCCGGGAAACAAACCTCTGCCACGGTAATATTTTATGTTGGAAAGTTTGTTGCATGTATTTATTTAATTTTCTACATTTTTTTTATTATTTCAGGCAACAATAAAACAGCAACACAACCGGTAACAACACAATCAGAAAATACAACTATAATTAAACCTACGTCAACAAATGGAACAGAAAGGACTTCATCAGGTAGCGACTGAATCATTCTAACCTTTTAGAGCCTAATGTCTGAATCACAGACAAAAAGACTATGTTTTTTTTTGTTATCAGATTGTATCTGTTTGTTGAGATGTATCTTTGTGTCACTGGGTTTAAAAGTACTCTTATCGTCTGTTGTTAGAGTCAGCATTTGGGCAAGAACAATAGCTGAACTAAAGGGTATTAATTTTTTTATACATTTTTTTTGTTATTTAAGGTGACAACATAACAATACCAAAATCCACAACATCAAAATCAATAAATACAACTACTATATCACCACCAAGCCAACCTACATCAACAAAAGGAACAACTGAAAGAAATACTTTACCAGGTACTGACTGCATCGCTCACGCCTTTTTAAGCCTAAGGTCTGAATTGTACACTGTAGACTCGAGCTGTGGCTCCATCATAAAGCTTTTTATTGCTCACAACATCCAAAGCTCAACATTACCAGTGATTGTGATTTTAATTTTTCTTTCCAGAACTTTGGAAATATTTATCATTGTTTATCATTTTTCTTGTGGGAATTGTGGTACTAATACTTGCTATAGTCATCACCACATGGAAAAAATCAAATGGTGAGGGAAAAAAATTACAGCTATAGTTTAAAGTATAATTGAGAACCTTGGATTTGAAATTCTAAACTCAAGTTTGTTTCCTTTTATCTTTTATTTTCATCTTTTTTTAGGAAGCAAAACACAGGTGGAAGAAGCGACTAAGGTGGCGGGTGAACGCGGCTGCCAAAAAAATGTATGTAGCTACTTTTAGAAAACTCCATTATTTGAAGTCCCAAAAATGACAACTGCTTGCACACATTTGAGAGACTGAGTGTAAACCCTGATATGACTTAGTCCAGCAGAACAAAGTGAACAGACATTATTCTCACAGCTACTGCATTTATTCTTTGAAATGTATTTTTATCCTTTATAAGAATGGATGAAAGACAAATAGGACAAAAAAAACCCCAAAAAGGACCGATAGATGTCAAACTGACTCCACATATGCATTAGTGAGCAGTCTATATGTTGTCTTCACTATTCAGGCTGATGATGAAGATGTCTCCTATGTCTCTGTCAGTTTTATCAGGAGGTCCAAGTGTAAAGCCAAGGTAAGGTTTTCAAAAGAATATATTAACATTAAGATCGTGAATTTTAAACTTCTGTCACAGGTCAGAAAAAAGCTAATTGTGCTCCATCATATTTCATTCCAGGTCTGTAATCATAATGATGATCAAGATGACACTGTGACTTACAGCACTGTGAAAAGTTCTTCCTCTTCTGCTGGCGTTTCCAGTGATCCCAGCAACCTCTATTCCACTGTCAACAAACAAAAGAAACAAGTTCCAGCCTCAAGGTTACATTCTTTTTTCTGATCAATTGTTTGCATTATATGATAAATATGTGAAAAACATTTTTAAATTTTTCTTTAACTAAAAAAAAAAAGAAAGAAAACAATGACCTGCATTTGATAAGATGACACACGCGATTGACACACTGGCTAAAGTTTCCCACCTTTTATTTAAGTTGAGTTGTACAGGAGAGGATTTGGGACACTGGAAAAAGTGGGGATGTCTTTTTTAAAATTTCTGAGAAAAAAGTCAGACCTCTGACTTTAATCACAGAATTCTGAGAAAAAAATGTCCCCACTTGTTTTTTCCCCAGGGGGTCCTCTTCCATAGAGTTATAACAGGACAGGTAAATGTTTAAAATTAAAATGCTTTGTATTCAGCTGTTAATATCTATCATATGTCAATGATAGTGATCTCTTTGGTAAACAATTGTGAAAAAATTTCTTCTTAATGTACAATCATCAATACAAACAGTATCAGCTTTCGAGGTAGTGAAACAAAGAAACCACTGACACTCCCTCTAGAGGTTGAGGTTAACGTTTTATACTGTTTGCTCATGTACTGTAGGCAAAGTCAATATTTTATATCTCTTTGCCTTTTTAATAATGTTACCTTGTTTTGGAAATGTAACAAAAACTTACTTGTTTATGTCCAATTGGATTACCTGATCTAATTGTGTCTATGATATAATATCAATTATTACTCCAACTGTATTTTAAATTTGCTTTCTTGTAAGTTTAGCATCTACTAATTCAGATGTTTTTTTGTAGAAAAATAAAATATAATGTAAAAAATCCCACCAAAACATCTCTGCTGTTTCACATTCCATTAAGCTGCTATAGCACAAATGAACACCTAACTAGCTGCATATAAAACCAGAAAGTATAACATATATGACTTAGTTTAATCTGATACTATATACTGATGTTTTAGCTTACTAATAAATAAACACGTGACTCACAATATAACAAAACCTGAGCTGAGGAGAGTAAAAGAACTACTTAGTGAGACAGTCGAAGCAGAGTGCTTCAGATAGGAAGCCAACAGAAGAGGCAAAACCCTTCAAGAGTCAGAGCAATGGTACTGAAGAAGAGCATGGGCAGGTAGTCACAGGTTGGGAATCAGATGGCTGAGGCTAGCTCTGGTTCAGTTGCTGTCACTGGAAAGGGTGTGTCCTGTCATGACTCTGGATCAGAAGCTTGGGAGGCTGAGCCAAACAGGAGCTTAGGAGCTAGAGAGGCAAAGATCAGCTGTGACTTTGATACTGTAGCAGCCTGATGTAGGAGGCAGGCTGTAACACTGAAACTATGCAAACACCAGCTGACTCTGGAGCATGGCTGGCACTTTTGAGAGCAGTCAGTGGCGATGTTGGGAGCGAGGCAACTGGTATGACACTAGCTTTTGGCTAGAAAACCTCTGTACAAAACAATGGTTGCATTGTTTTATTATGTAACATTGTTTTATGTGCTGTCCTTGATTAAATAAACTCAAATAACTAACCAGCTGGGTGGAAAAAGACTTGTGAAATACAAGAGTGGTTTCTGAAGTGAAGACTGGACTCTATTGAGCAGAGCAGTGATAAATCAGTAGCAGTAAAAGCTGCGTCTACTATTGTCACTTCCCCTTCCTGTTATCTCATCACTATTTTAAACCTCTCTTGTTTGTACTGAGCTCTGACATTTCACTGCATACCTGTATATCATTTTACTTTAGATATATTATGACTCCGATCTTTAATCAGGGAGCTTTAAAGAAACAAAGAATTGTACAAGACACAGAGCAACTTTTCTGGTCGTAAGGAAAAAATAAACACTCAGAAACTTAATCTGTAACAATATATGTTCAAAATGCTTATTGTTTGGGATGGATCTCGTAAATTATCATGTAATTTATGTCATGTTAGAGTGATGCATATCTGGTTATTTTCAGAGGGCCAAGCCTCTGGTCATGTACTGCTGAACTTCCCTTCAGTCTTTGTCAGAAGAAAATTATGTTTTGATCAGTTACATGAAATGTATTCTTTATATCAGTGAAGCACATGTTTACGTGACTTTTGACATATACCTTGTCTGTGATAAACAACTTGCAGCTTCCCTTTTGTTCTAGAACATACAGATTTAGAAAAGGGGAACCTCAGCTCTGAGAATAACTCTGTGACAGCAACACATAGACACATACACAGACACAACTGTATAAATAAATCTCGCGGACGATGATAGAGCGCGTGTCCGTGAGTGTCTCCTATGCAGGCGCTCTGTGACCGTCCTCGCGAGTGAAAAGGCAACTGCAGTGTTTGTGTGTTTTCTAACTCAGGTGTCTCAGCTGAACAAAGAACGGCAGGGTGATTTAAAGAAATCCCCTGTCAGTCTTCAAAAGAAAACAAACAAAAAAAAGACTCACCTGTTCCATACCCAGTGTGGTAAAGTACCATTATGTCATATATCACCAAGAGCCCTGTTTGCACATGGCCTATAAAAGTGAAGAGTTCATAGATATGTTTGACTTCCTCTGTGCTATTTCAGATGAGGAAATTACTTTACCGTTTAAACAATTCTAAGCAAGGTAGTTGGCAAAATCCATGAAAACTAAATGTCAAAATGGTCCCTTTTTATTTTGTGCACAAGTGTAGCAAAAATTAATGATTAAAATCCTGAATAAAATCAGCAAGGTTACGATATGGGAGGAGACAGGATGAAGTCATTATGAGGAAGTGACACCTTATAAACCACACAAAACCCATTGTTCTCGGAGTCATTTTAGAAACAGTTTCATCTGTGACAAAAAGTAGAAACAAAGAAAGACAGAGGAGCTCAGTGGTTCCACTCATTGATGCTTCAGTTTACAGGTAAGTGTTAACATAAAGAAAAGCAAATAAACATATTACAAATCTCTATTAATATGTTACTTTATTAGGTGCTGCTCCTGTAACTATGACAAGTTTAATTATCTCTTGGAAACCAAAACTCTGATATAAACCTTCATCTAAAACGATCTTCACATTCATCATATAATGAGAACATGTTCTCATTATATGCCAGTAGTGACAGAACATTATTGTGACATTTGCAGTCTTTTAACCTTAATCAGAACTTGAGAAAATTTGACTCCTAATATCAGAAAATGTTTCTTTTATTTGTTTAATTTTTATTTGTTTTATTTGTTTAATTTTGTGTTTCATCACCAATAATAGTTACGACAACAGTCACTGTGTCACTGTGTCATTAACTGTGTTTGTTGTTGCTGAAAACATCCAGCTCATCATCGCAGCACCAGAAACTGTGTAGAACATGTTTTCGTTCTTTCTCCAGATCCACTGTAGTTTCTTGTTGTTCTTGTTGAATAACTGCAGTGTTGGTGAAAACTAAAAGTGAGAGGATTTAAAGATTAAACCTTAGGGTTAGCATATATGATGACAGACCTCAAAGGGTTAACTTTTCTACACAAATATTATGTATCTATAGTATTTTAACAACAACCTATTTCTTGATTATACAAAAAAGATATCATTAATATCAACTTATTCAGGTTTTCCTGATGTTAGCAGAAAAATAATAGTCTTCAAAATCTTTTTTCTCAGGTTCTTTTGTACCTTATAGGTCTGGGTGTGGTGATGACACTGGTTTCTAAAATAGTCGACTACTGAGTAGACTCCTCTTACTTCATTCAGTTTCTCTTTGATAAAATGTATTTGGAAATAAAAGCCTTATTCTTGTTGTAACATGTTCAATGAATAAAACAGATCAAGGAATTCAGATCAATAAAACAAACAAATCACTTGCAGATCACCTTTCAGTGTTTCGGCTCTATGAGACATGAAGTCTCGTAGAGCTGAGATGCCCTCTAGGGGTGGTATTAAGGGTATTAAGGTTTTACAACATTTCTTCACTATTTGAACTTTCTGTTAGACATGATTTGTTACTTTTTTCTTAATTTTATGTGCTAATTAAAATTGGTCAATCCTGACATAATGTGAGTATTACTTGTGATATTGTGTCATCACTTTACGCCATGCCGCTGATACTTAAATAAATATTGCTTTCTCTGTGCAAAGTTTGATCAGGATAGAGATTTTTATGCATTCTCATATACAGTCCCACTACATTTTAAGTTCACTTTATACTTAAACACCTCTTAACCAAGGTAGACAGTTATACACAAATAAATGCACAAATATGCTCATGTGACCACGAACAAAAACTGGTGAAGGTAAAAGGAACTTCCTGAAGGCCTGCCCATTTTTTAGCAAGATCAACTAAAAATTTCGTTCAAACTCTGCTGGAAGTTTTCTTCCTCATGTCAGAGACATGTCACCTCAAAAACACATCAGATTTAACTCTTTTCTGTCAGAGCTGGGGTTGCTGAAGTTTTAATGATGACAATGAAGAAGAGATCAGAGCTCTGCTGCGACACAAATGTAGCTGTTGATCGAAGCGAAAACCTCACTCACCACAATGAGATACCACATGAGCGGGCTGGTCAGTCATGCTTATTTGCCACATTAAAATGGTATGAAAGATAAAATAAAAGATAACATTGGATCTGAAGTATTTAATTTTCAGCATTTTTCTCTCAGATGTAATTTAAAATATATATATTTTTTGCATTGACTTTATCCACCCCTTTGTGACTAAAAATAAAATGTTCAAAGACAAACGTGCTGATGAGGAAGTCACACCTTGGTATTCACAGGAAGTACGTACTGTTTTAGTCTACAAAAGAAGCACAGTTTCAAACTCTGTCATTGGCGAGTGTGAAACAAAAAAAGACAAAACAGGGACAAAGAAACAAGATGGTTGAGAACAGATGGATTAAAATGCCTGTAACTCTGATAGTCATGCTTTTGTTTACACATAAAGATTCATATAACACCGGTTCAATTTTTAGAACACTGCACATGACTCCCTAAAAATAAAATAACTATGCTGGTTAAATTCATCTTAATGTTTATTGTGTGTTGTCACTGCGAAAGTTTGCATTTGACCACACATTGCTAGCATGATAATGTTTATTCTTTTAAATGCCATGTTTATCAGAAGTATTGGTATTTTCAAAGAAAAAACAGTTAGAAAATTCTTTAACAAAATCTGGGCGCCCTTACTCCCAGCAAATGGGCAGCAGAAAACCGACCGGTGCCTTTGCCATTCCCAATATGTGCTGGCTGATGTCGGGGCAGCATGAGTAGCATGAGATGCCCGTGATGCCGCCCCCACCACGATGCCGCCCTGGGCAACCGCCCATGTCGCCCCTATCAATAACCGCTGCTGCTCAAAACTTATGTCAAAATAAGTTTCACAACATTAAATCTGAATGTCATGGTCTTCAATATGTTTAACTCTTTGTCATGGCTCATAATGAGATTGAATACAGGCAAACAAATAACATGTGAAAAGTATTATTATTATTATTAATAATTACTATTAGTGTATTTTTTTAATAAAAAGAATTGTTTGTACAAGGTTGTTTTTTTCTCTTATTTCTCCAGGCCTGTCCTAATCAGCTTACTCAGTCTGTACGTATCACTAGATCCAATCCTGCTCCCCCAGCAGACAAAAGTAAGGGAGACCGGAGATGTCATGTCTTAGTTGAGAGACTGTTTGCTTCAAGGCCACTAGAGGGTGCTGCCATAAAACTGTAATAAATGAATTGACCTTTTAAAATGCTCACACTTAGTAAAACATTTCAAAAGTGCTGAGGTTGGAACATTTTTAAAAATTTCTTCTTCTAATTCTGTGTTATACACAGATTACATGCTCATATTATTTAAATTTGTTACTTCATTCTTTGTAACTGTGGCTTTTTTCAGCGTGTGCCAAACAACCTCATAATGGGGTTGGTTGGCAAAAATCTTGCCTAATTTAAATCATGAATAAAATAATTTCACAGCAAGTTTTAATGCTATCTGTTTGCTAACTGATATCTAAATCTTGTTGGTCAGCTGATACTAGTTTGACATTTTTATATATTACAGAAAATTGGACAGAAAATCTGCAACATTTTGCAGAACATGTTTTAGGATTAAAGCTTCCTTAGAAAAAACTCTGCCCCTTCTTTGACACAGTCTCTGTGTTGGGCTTCCATTTCAAACATCCTTTGCAAAGGAAAAATACATGAAATGAAAAAGGTAAAAATGTTAAAATGCTTTTCACTAGTTTGAAAGAGGGGAGGGCATTCAAGGAGATGAAAATAATGTTAAATGTGTTAATCCAGCTCGTGAAAGACTGACGTCACAGTGACGGAGTAAATAGTAACTTGATGCTCTCCTTATCTCTGAGGCTGAGTCATTTGTAAACGTCCTAGCAAGAGTAAAGACCAAGAAAGAGAGAGAGAGAAACATAATGAATGAATGCAGACTGATTAAAATGTCCTTAGTCTTAATGTTGATGCTTCAGATTACAGGTAAGATTACAATACACACATTTAAAGCCAAATAAAATTAACTAATTTAAGTATTCTTCATTTAACTTAAAGAGCTTTGCATTATTTGTGACTTTTTTAGACTTTTAGTTGAATCTTGGAAATCAAAGACAAAGTCAAAAATCTTGGGTTGTTAAAATGATCTTTAAACAAATCTAAGTACATGAAAGCCATTTTCCTGTTACTGTTCATGTTTTGCATTTCTGTTTTTCTGAGCAGTAGCAGTTTGGGTGAGTCCAACCATCTTCACGTCACAGAGCTGGCCATAACGTCACTTTGTCTTGTGAAAACGTGATAGATGGTCAGCATAACTGTAACTGTAATACCTGCTCTTCATTTACAGAAACACTGCAGTAATAAAGCTGATAAATCTGTTACAGTTGAGGATGTTGGTCGTTATGACCATCAAGATTACAAATCAGGAATAAAACAAGATCAAGATACTGAGGTTGCTCTGTATGTTATTGACAGTGAGTATTTATATTATATTTTCAGCTCAAACTGTCTTTTTATAGCAGCATATTAAAATAATAAAATCATTATTAAAGGAAATAAGTTATTGTTTTTCTGTTCAAACTTTACTTGCACAAAATTGTTATCTTCACCACTGGAAATATGTTACAAAAATAATAATGTCACCTTGTATTCCTGTTTGTTGACATACAAACACTGCCATCATATAGTGGAGTGGGTGTTTGAAGGTAATGACAAAATATCCTCAGACCTGGATGTATCACCACGTACCTTCTCTGTAACACTGACTTTTACCACACCGCACCTTAAACTGAAGTCAAGGAATTATGAGTTACTGAAATATAAAGCGACTGATGAGCACACTGAAGGTGTGCAGCTGTTTACCATCCCCCAGGCATCAGGTGGGAACACAGGTGAGAAATTATGATTACATAATTATTACCTCAAACTGATGTGTTTACTTACGCAAAATATTCCAGTTAAATATCACACCAACCTTTCTTATTTATTGTCTAACATGTAACATAGAGACTGTCCTCACTGTACACATGGTATTTAATTTTTGTGTTTTTTTTAAACCAGGTGAAGAAGCAAAGGGAACAACAACAGTTACATCTGTCAACACCAATAATCCAGCAAAGCTAAAAGGTTGTGACTGAATTGCTAACATTTTTGTATTATAGTATTGTTAGAGTATAAAAACGTTTTAAATCAGATTAAGCTTCAGAGGAAATTGAACTAACAACCCAGTCTTAACCGTCACAGCTCTATGAGACATGAAGCCTCTGAGAGAGCTGAGACTGCCTCTAGAGGTGGGAGAGTCTGGGAATGAGGAAGACAGAAATGTTGTAATTTTACTTTTTATGCACAGTTTTCACACTTTTCTAATTGTTCTCAGTCAGTAACTTTGTTTCTGTAATAAACCACTTTGAAATGTCCACAGAAGGTCATTCTACATGATGTTTTAATATTCATGATAGTTCTAATTATTGATTCAGGCAGAACTCTAAAATTAGTTTTTTCAACTTTTCTAATTTCTATTTTTTATGTTTATAAATGTGCTAAAGTCATCATCCATTGGTGTTATTGTTGAAAGACAAATAATTTGAAAGTGTAAAAATCTTTTTATATATATTGGAGTTTGTATACTTTTAATTTTCTGTGACAACATGTGCAAACAGTTTATAATTAGATTCCAGTACTGTTGATGAAGACCCACCCCCCCCCCAAAAAAAGGGGAAAAAAAGAAAAATTAAAAGTTCTTCAGTTCATGTGAAACTAACTATATTTATGAGTTTTGAAGAACAAACATCATGTTCTGCAAAGAACAAAAAAGCTGAAGCCCAAATTCATTTATTATTTGCAGATTTTCCATATTTGTTGAGATCCATCATTGTCTCTGTGGTTTTAACAGAACCTTTGCTATCGACTGTAACAGTCAACATGTGGACAAAAAGTAAAGGTGAGGACATTAATACAACTTTAATATGCAAAAAGTTTTGATTAAACTGGCTTTTTACTGTTGAGAAATTCTGTGTTTTTATGTTTTCAGTAAATAAAACAGATAAAAGAAACACTGAGTTTGAACACCAAATATTACATTATGGCTTCACTAAGCAAAATGCTTTGTGGTATTTTTCCCATTAACTGTGGATACACACACACACACACACACACACACACACACACACAGAAGGCAAAAGAAAGGAATATGAGAAACGTGAAAAAGCACATGAATATAAATCAGGTATAAACTAAACATTTAACAGGTAAAATAATGACCGCTGAGAATGGCAGAATCTAAATTGTGTTCTGTTGTTTTCCACAGGTGCATAATGACGAAGGCACAACGAACTGTGAACACTAAAGACCCTTTGCCTTCTGTCAGATTCCACTGATCAAAAACATCAACGAACGAAAGAAACCCGTCTATTTCTGTTACAGATCACATCATTACATTTTACATGTAAACAACCAACGCAGAAGATTATTTTAATACTTTGCAGAGACAGTGAAAGATGTGTCTTCATGGGCTTTTTTTTCTTTACAAACAGTTATCAATGACTGCTACTTATTATACCATTAATGTTATATGTAACAATTTCTCTCAGAATTGGTTACAAATAATGAAATAAAGAAAAGGTGTTCTGTTAAATTTCACAGTGTCTTTGTTTTTTTCTCTCACACACCACAAGATGGCGCCTCAGAGCAAAACAAAATGCAAGCTAACTTGAGTTTATGTATACATATAAGACATAGTACTTCTGTGTAATCCCTGTCTCTTTGGTAGTTCAACCAACGTAATGGGAGTAGATATGGTTAGGGTACTCTTTAAATGACAGACAAGTCATAGACCTAAGCTGACAACAGCACTCAGGTTACCGAAGCGTCTGCTGACCCCTTGACATTTCTGTTAGAGATCTGTGCATCTACTTGACCAGAGCAACACAAACACATAGAGGGCAGAATGAAGCCTGCATTTTAATTTGTACATTAGGGCTCTGGTGATGGACGATTTTATCAACACAGTGACAGGAATTAAGGTAACTGGTTCAAAATCGTTGAACCCCTGAATAAACAACAGCTCTACTGGAGAAAGACAAACTAAAATATAGACATATAATAAACCCTGTACAGTCTCGCTTACCACAATTTTGGACAAAAACCATGCAACTCAATTAAATTGTGGTAAAGGAGTCAGTGTACAGACAAATTAAGTTAAAAACAACTTAAAATTGCTTGTTTGTTCCCACTGTAACATAGTCCAACTACAAATGCAGAGCTTCAGTAAAGGCTCCATTAAGACTCCTGACATAATTGGCTGTCCTGATTATCCCATCAGTGTACTTGATAAATTCCAGGCTGATTTATGTTAAGAATACAATAATGAAATAAAAAGTGAAAAAAGTATGATTGTGTACATCCTTATTACAATGAGTAGCCTGTCATCACCCAGTGTCAGCAATGTGTCAGCAGTACGAACATCATGATGTCTGTTTTGGCTCTTTTGGGGACAGAACTAGGCAACTGCCTATATTTGGTGTAATAGAATCCTGCCACAGATTTCTGTACTAGAGTGTGTAGGCAACACACTCTAGTACACTGCCAGTATCAACAAGAGATTGGCAGTTGTCTTCCTTGACCCATCAGCCTGTATGATTCAGGTTAGCATTCACATCCAACTTTGCCTTCAGGCTGCAGCAGCATGTATTCATCTCGGCTATGTAACACATCTACACAGAGAAATATGAGAACATAAATGCAGTGTTTGCAGTCTAGAGTATAAGCAGATTAAAAAGGAACCAGTATTGAATACCTTCCTTCAGTTATTAAAATTCCAAACACAACCAAGGGCTCACAGCAACTTAGAAACAAACATAAAATGACTCCCAAATCAGAGCTGACGGAGCAACTATGGAGGTAAGTTAGTGTGCAGATCACTGATGTAACTGCTAATAAACAAAATGAAAACAACTTTTTAAATTCTCTGATTCATTTCTATGTTCTTACTTTTGTCAGTACTTGCAACCATTCTGTCTCGTGGAGCTGTAGCTCTGCTCTCTCTCTCTCTCACTCTCTCTCTCATTCGCTAATTTAACTACATTAAGAAATAGTAGCCAGTGTTCTTCTACATATCGGTCCTGTTAATGTTATTTTTGACAAACTGTCTCTGTATGATTAAAAAAAGAAAAGAAAAAAAAGGTATCTGTGTTTAGCTTGTCTAGTTTTGTTTGTCTCAAACATTTGAGACAACCCACAACATTGCACTGCTAACCACAGTTAGCAGCTTGTGCTCTTAATCTTTAGACTTTGACTTCCTGTTCTTTCACTTACAGTCTTGAAACATTTCTCTGTTACTTTGAACAGCTTTGTTTGTCCTGAGATCTGACATTTCTCTAAATAACATAAATTCAGTGGTTCATCCGTGAAACCTGGTGACAGTTCAGACAGTCACTCAGAACTGTTTTAACCATTTTTGTTTCAGATTTTTATCTGGTGATCATTAGAGGCTCAAAACTCCAAAAGCTCTGCAGCTGCACTTTGGTTTTCACAAAAACACTCCCCCTTCACTTCTCAGAAATGATAATTCAGAGAGAAAATGGTGGTCTCAGACCACAAACACATTTATGTGCATGTCCTTACCTACCTCCTGTCATTGGTGACTGCTACAGTATCATCACGGTACATCAAAAATAAGAAGACTCAAATACTGGTGGTCAAGGAGTTCTTCTACAGAAGAGCCGCATTGCAAACATTGAACTGACAGTCTTCACACATTCAACTTCCTCTTCTACTGCCGATCAAAACACAACATATACTGTTATTATTCCTGTGCAGCACTTCAGATAAGAGACTCTGCAAAATGCAAAACACATAAAAATGCTAAAGCTTTCCACTCATTTTATGTGATTTTATATCTACTTTAAGGCAGGAGTAGAGACATTAAAAGCTAGAAATGTATGAATTTACCAACAGACACAGGAGAGGAAAGAACTGGTGTCACTATGAGGAAGTGATCAGGAAGTTGATGCTGTATTCATCTCTGAGACTGTCTCATTTGTGAACGTGAGAGCAAGAACAGAGACTGAGAGACAGAGAAGCACAATGGCTGCATTCACATGGATTCAAATGTCTTCTTTACTGATACTGATGCTTCAGTTTGAAGGTAAGTGTACATAGAAAACATGTTC
Source organism: Oreochromis aureus (assembly GCF_013358895.1). Taxonomy (NCBI): domain Eukaryota; kingdom Metazoa; phylum Chordata; class Actinopteri; order Cichliformes; family Cichlidae; genus Oreochromis; species Oreochromis aureus. The sequence continues at coordinate 21,900,948 of NC_052956.1, read as the reverse complement.
AATTAATAAACTGCATTATCAGTCATGTTAGTTTGTTTCCTGTAGTTGAGGAACTTGTGCTATATGTTTCTTTTTACTTTTTAATTTTAGTTCTCATTATAAACATCACAGTTATTAGCACGGCACAGATAATGTTTCACGTTTCACTGTTTTTTTTTTTTTTCCAACAGGAACAGCTGAGCAATATTCACCTGTTTACGCTGTCAGAGCTGAACATGACGTTACTCTGCCTTGTAAAAATTTGATACATGATCAGCATGAATGTAAAAGTACTACCTGGCTGTTCAGTGATTCAGGAAGCACAACAACACTCTTTGAAAATGGGCAGATTCACAAAGATACCCAGACTAAATCAGACAGACTGAATGTTAAAAAGAAAAACTGTTCTCTGGTTATAAAGAAGGTCTCAGTTGAGGATGTTGGTCGTTACACCTGCAGACAGTTCGACAAATCAGGACAACAACAAGGTCCAGACATTCAGGCTGATCTGACTGTTATCAGCAGTGAGTATTTGCATTATTATGTTTTCAGCTCAAATTAACAAAACAAACTGAAACATTACAGCAACTTAATATTGTTGTTTTTCTCTTTCAATGTCTCCATCTTCACTAGTCACTAAACATAAGAACCATGGCAACGTCATGTTGACCTGCTCTGTATTTGCCTATGGACACTGTGGGCACAAAGTGGAGTGGCTGTATGAGGATAAAAAGAAAATATCAGACATGAAGATCTCGGCAGGTCACTGCACTTCTACTGTGACATTTACAAGATCTGACCTGTCCAAGTTTTCTAAGCTGTTAAAGTGTCATGTAACAGATACTTCCACCAAAAATGTGACAATCTTTCCCTTCAAACCTCAAAAGTCTTCAGGTGAGAATATATTACAATCACCTCATAGTGCTGAGTCAAAATAGACAAAATTTGTTGACTAATTTGAAATTTCAATATTCCACCACTCTATATGATGTACTGTTGTAAAGGTACTATAATTATTTTTTTTTTAAGTTTAATTTTGTTATTGGATTTTTAGATAAAGATGCAAATAAGACAAAATCCACAATGGCATCAACTTCCACCACAACAGCAAATTTAATGTCAACACTGAAAACATCATTGTCATCAACAATATCATCAACATCGTCAACAGCAGCATCATCAACAATAGTATCATCCACAATAACATCCACAATGTTATCAACATTGTCAACAGCAGCATCATCAACAATAGTATCATCAACACTGTCATCAATATTGTCATCAGTATTGTCAACAACAGGATCATCAACATCAATGGAAGTAAAGACATCAGCAGTGACACCGGTGTATCAGAAAGCATCAGGAAGTAGGGACTGAATCTTCTCTTCTTTTGAAGTCTTAGGTTTGAATAGGAGTGATAGTTGGTGGAGAAATTCATTACCATCGTTAACATACTTTGCTACTCTTTTCAGATCAGTTATGGCTTATTATTGTTCCTGTGGGATTAGCAGGACTCTTAATAACTGCTGTGGTAGTCACCAGATGGAAGAAAAATGCAGGTAATTATTAATAATTATAGTAATAGTAATTATAAATATGGTTGCTAACTGTCTACTGGACAGAAAGCCTAGATGTTTAAGTCATAAGCTAAATGCAATAGTTTTCTCCCCATTTTTTCAGAAAACCAGAAACTTCTGTCTGACAGCACTGTGAGTTTAAACACATAAGACACACACACACACACACACACACACACACACACACACACACACACACACGTATATATATAGTTAAAATAGTTGTGTTGGACATAGTACAGATCTTAACTTAAAACATACACATATGTATTTGTTAATCCCCAGATAGGTCTAGGGGTTAGAACAAAAAAGCTCTAACTTAAAACAAAACCTCAACTGCCAATCAGCCAATGAAAAACAGGAGAAAAAGTTAATACCAAAAGAAAATAACGGCTCCCCGAAAAAGTTTCCGCTGAGCACTATGACAGAAGGTTCCGCTGTGACAACCAAAACATGGCTAAAGTCCCTTAAATGCCACTCATCTAATCCCTGGAGTGCAACCACTTGCTAGAGGAAAAAAGTTGCACTCAGTGTTATATTTTAACAGAAAAGAGGTGAGAGCTACAATGATAATGATCATGAGAATAGCGTTAAAGCTAATTTCATTACATTTCAAACAGACTCAGTATAAATTCACATATTATTAAGCAGTTAATAGTTTGTCTTTGCTGTGTTATAGGATGAAGCTGAGAATGATGTTTCATACGTCACCATCAGCTTCACCAAGAAAGCCCAAAACAAAGCCCAGGTAAGATTCCTGATATTCATCGAGACAATGGTAGAAAGGAACTTTTAAAAATAATGACCTAAGTCTAAGGAGGTTGGAAATAAAGCAACTGGACCTTTTTAAGTTTATTGAAGACATTTCATCTCTTATCCAAGAGCTTCTTCTGCTCTAAAACCAAATGACTTAGAAGTTAAAATCACATGTGATGTGGCACATGATGAATGGTGACTCAGTGACCCTCTCAATAGACAACTCCCACTAAGTTTAAATACCTGGGACTCTGGGACCATTTGGTTTTGGAACTGAAGAAGCCACATGGATTAGATCAATCCCAAAAAGAATAAACTATTTGGGATTTCCTAACCTGGTTGATTGAGCATGCATAAAGATGTCAAGAAACCTAATTAAGTCGAATCGTGTTCTTTGCAAGCTCTTAGACTACCATGACCTGGATGACTATGAACCTACACATCTTTAATAAAGTCTTTTGTAATGTGTTCTTATAGGCACGTTGTGGTGATGATGAAGGTGACACTGTGACCTACAGCACTGTGAAAGCTTCCTCTTCATCTGCTGGCGGTTTTACAGATTCAAGCAACCTTTATTCCACCATTAATAAACTAAAGAAAGAGAATAAATAGCATGTTGCACATGAAAGTTTACATATTTTTGTTTTTTGTTGTGCTTTTTTCATTTTGGTGGTGTTCAGTTCACTTAGATACTTAAAGTGAGGACAGAGCTATTGTAAGGAAGTTAAAAATATTAAAACAATGCTTTGTAATTTGATGAGATTTGGGGTCTGTCTGAAGATAAATGCCTCAAGTCTTATTATTTGTTCTGTGAATAAAAATAGAGTGAGCTTTGGAGGAAATGAAACAAAAAAAACAGCTGCAAATGTCACAGTATCAGATCTATGAGGCATGAAGACCCTGAAAGAGTGGTGACTCCCTCTAGAGGTGCAGAGTGTGAAAATGAGGAAGGAAGATATATTGTAGATTTTATTCTTTACACAGTGTTCTTATATTCTTAGTATATAGACATCATTTACAAGGTGTATATGGACATCTTTTACAGCTTATCCTTGTCCTGAATGTTATTATTTATTTATTTATTTTCTGCACATGCTTAGTTACTCCGTTTTCCAAGATTTTGGACAAACGACATCCATCTAACTTTGGATGGAGCTCCTCTCATTTCTAGAAATTGTTGCATTCTTACATGCTTCTCTGCAGCTTGTGTCCTCCTGTAATACCTTCAAACCCCATCCCCATTCAGACTGTCTGCTCTCAGGCCACCAATAAATAAATAAATAAAAACATCACCAAACTATTTAAGCAAAAAAAAATCACAAAGGGAAAACAATACAGTGTCTTCAACTGCACCATAGAGTAAAATGATTAAATAAAGTAAAGTAAGTAAGTAAGCAAGTAAGTAAGTAAAATGTTATTTATATAGCACCTTTCAAGTTAAAAATCACAAAGTGCTTCACAGAAGCTAAAACATAAAAATAAAAATCAACCAAAAGCAAGTTTAAAAAGATGAGTTTTCACCTGTTTTTTTAAAAGCGACCACTGAGTCCACAGATCTCAGGCTCAAAGGGAGAGAGTTCCACAGTCTAGGGGCCACAGTTACAAAAGCTCTGTCACCTTTTGTTTTCAGCCTCGTGTGTTGGACAACCAGCAAGCACTGATCACATGACCTCAGGGACCTGCTGGGAATGTATGTGATAGGTTTGTAGCTTGAACCTATTCGCTGGAACGTTGGAGGCAATGTAATAACACAGCAAGCAAGACACGAGTAGGCAACATTCTTTATGTTTCACGTGCACGGGAGAGAACTGGACAGGCGCCGTTCCTTCGCTTGACCCCAGTTGCTCTCGTCCGTTCCCCCGTAACACTGCTCTTTTATTGTGGTTACATGAATATGCATAGGTTCATTAACATATGACATCTTATATAGGTATGCATGTGAACAAAGAATACCCTGAGTGTGTGTGTGTGTGTGTGTGTGTGTGTGTGTGTGTGTGTGTGTGTGTGTGTGTGTGTGTGTGTGTGTGTGTGTGTGTGTGTATCTATGTGTGTATGGGGTCAAGATGTAACCCCAGGAAGACTCCCCAAAGCTGGTGCCAGGAGTCTAGCGGTACATCTGAACAAAAGGCTCTTAGACTCAAACAGATATACGTGTGTTTGCTATACCATATATCAGCAAGAGAAGATACGACCTCTCCTAGGAGGTGTGTGATCTATGCCAGAACACTCTGAAGAGGAGTGAACGCACTCCCCTCTTCATGCTACACAGAGTTGTTACAGACCTCCTAGGATGAGACATTCTTTCAATCTACAAATGATTATATACTTCTAAGCATATATGAGTAAATATTTCTAAGCATAAATGACAATCAACAATACAAATCTAACAGTATGGATGTAAAAGTTCACTGATATATGCTGGTGCTTGTCCATGCAGAGCCCTGAATGTCAAGGTCACGACCTTAAAGTGAATTTAATAGGGAGCCAGTGCAGCTGAATCAGCAGGGGTATGAGATGGGAGTACTTGGAGGACTTGGTCAGAAGCTTTGCATTCTGAACAACTTGCAGATGCTCCAAAGAGGCTTTACATAAACAAGTAAACAAAGAATTACAATAATCCAGACGAGATGAAATAAATGCATGAATGACAATTTCTAATTCAGAGCGCAATACAATGGGACTCAGCTTAGCAATGTTTCTCAAGTGATAAAAACAGGAGCGGACCAGAGATTTAACACGAGCGTCCAAAGTCTGAGCTGAGTCAAAAGTTACACTATGGTTCCTGATAGAAGGTTTGGCAAATGTAGCAAGTGGACCCAAGTTTTCCATAACCCTAGGCACAAATTTTTTAGGAGCACAAACGAGGACTTCAGTCTTCTCCTCATTTAGTTGAAGAAAGTTTTCAGCCATCCAACCTCTAATGGAATCCAAGCACCTATGCAAAATCTGTAGCTTGGAAACATCTTGGGGCTTAAAGGAGATATGCAACTGAATTGCATCTGCATGGCAGTGATAAGAAATGTCCTTAAAAGTGCCCAATAAGTGCTGAAGAGGAAGTAAATACAACAAAAACAATAAAGGCCCCCAAAACTGAACCTTGTGGCACATCATAGGGAAGAAAAGTAGAAGAGGAACTGTACTTAGAGGTAGCCACAGTAAAGGATCGTTCATGCAAATAAGATTCGAACCACTCCAAAGCAGACCAGAATATAGCCACCCAGTGTCTCAGCCTATCTAGCAGAATATGATGGTCAACAGCATCAAAGGCGGAGGTCAGGTCCAACATCAACAAAATGGAGCATTCTCCTGCATCACATCTTATCAAAATGTCATGGAGACTGTAAGAAGTGCAGTTTCAGCAGAGTGATCTTATTATTATGAGATTATTAAAAAGATCTGTTAAAATATGAACATCGTTATAAGGAGATAAAACTAAATGAAAAGCATCGGAAAATTTAACAGCAGTAGAGGAATTTAAGATGCCAGAGCTAACAACATGTCGAACAGGAGAGAGGGACAGATGAAAAGACAGGTTAAAAAGAATACAACGATGGTCCGAAATAAAAATGTCCTCAGTACAAATAAAATCAATGGTTAAACCAAAAACAAGGTCCAGTGTCTTGGTGTGTGTGGGACCAGACACATGCTGTGTAAAATGAAAAGAATCCATGAAGCTAAGAAAACCTCTAGCAAAGAGGTAAGAGTCATCATCAACGTGTATATTAAAATCCCAGACTATAACCAGTCTGGACAGCTTCAAGGTCGAGGATAAAAAGTCACTAACTCCTTTAAAAACATGCTGTTTAGGCCAGGTGGACGATACACTACAGCACAGTAAAACCGAGCTTTATTTCTAATTCTAACCAGCTGTATTTCAAATGATGAAAAGTGTCTGACCATTACTGAGCGACAGTGAAACTGGCTTCCAAACACCGCAGCGAGACCTCCTCTTCGACCGGATGTCCGAGGCTGGCTGATGAAGGAGTACCCACTCGGGCAAAGTTTGAATAGTCACCATCGCGCCGCCAGGTTTCAGTTAGAAATAAGAAATCCAGTTTTTTGGAAAGAATAAAATTGTTCAGCAAGAACGTTTTATTAGTCATTGATCGGGCGTTAAAAAGCGCCACGCTCAGCGAAGTATAAGTCATATTATAAACAGAAGCGGCCCGATTTAGGGGACGTAGAAACAGAAAGTTTGATCCGCGACGCTCACAAATTCCACTCACCGTGGGGATGGAAAGTCAAACAACCGGAGAGTCTGGATGAACACTCCTGAGGTAACGCCGTCCCATAGATCCAGGCACAGCTAGTCCCTGCTTCCAGAACAGTCTGAGTTTCACCTGGACACCTGCTCTTTTTTCTCTCCTCCTCCGTGATTTGCGTGGACCCAGAAAGGTGCCACTGATGACACATAACGAAGATCCAGATGCCGGTATCAGCAGCGACGGATGGAAAATACCGCAGGAGGATGAGGCATCTTGACCCAACATAGAGAATCGGATGAATAACAGCGTCAGGCGATCATGACAAAAAGCAAAAGCAAAAAGTCTGAGAAAAACAGGACAGAGAAACTACGGCCGGTGTTCCAGATCAAATGGCGTTTAGATCAACTGGCGTTGGTCGAACAGATGTGTGGCAGACTTACGTTTCAGGAGCTGCTACCGACAAACCAGGAAAAAAAAACGCCAAATGTGTCATCTTTGACACTTGTGAGGTTATCTCAAACACACTCCGTCAGTCTTGATGTGATGCCGTTGAACAACAAAATGTTTAAAAAGGACGCGAGTTTACCTGGTGATATCCTCATGCGCGACGCGATCGCGAAAACAGCAAACAATTAATACCACGCCGGTGTTGTTCACAGGACAGCAAGAGTAAACGATCGGGAGACTCTTGTCGTCGTTACCGTTCCCCTCGCACGTTTTATTTCTCCGGTTTCAGCGTTTTTGCTTCACAACTAAAGCGTGCAGTTTACTTTGTGTGCACTAACATGGACTCGAGTCAACCAGCGCCACCTCTGGCCAAGTGCCACAGCCTACAGCCAGATCAACTTGTGACACACATCTGCACCACGTTTGAATTCGTTTCATGCACAATACATGTGTACCTTTCAATTGTGTCTGTTTGTGCGTCATGCAAATAAACCTGTGAAAAGAATGAAACGATATCATATATTTATTGTGGCCTACATTTGTACAAAATTCCAAATTATATACACAAAGTCATAGAAATCACCACTCCAGTTGGTCATCATGATTTTAATATTCTCTTTTTCCATAACAATGAAATACGCCTTGGACAAATATGACACATCAATAGTTCATTGGTGTTGTCACATCACATCCTGTAAGCATCTTCTGTCTGTGTCTTTTCTCTGGAAATTAATATTTCCAGCCAATATAGGCAATCCATCAACATGGATGGAGAGTTGGTAGTTATATACAGTCTGTATAAGTGTGAGGGACAGAAGTTACCTACATGACAGGCTACACAAAGACACGAACAGACAAATTAATATTGAGACAAGACTGCCTAAAAAGAGAGATACTACCAGGAAACTAGACACAAGAGTGTCCTGAAACCTGAATCAAAAGTCCAAAACAAAAAATGCTGGGTACAAAACCCAGGATCATGACATGACTCATTATGGCAGAATCGAATCCCAGTAGTAATAGGATTTAGGACGGGGTCTCCCAGAGTGTAGACACTGGTGGTGGTAAAAATGAAGACTGAGGCTTGGATGGAGCTCTGACTGAGGTGTCTGTGAGGTGGAGATAGGGAGGAGGTTGGGTTTCATGAGTAAGAATCAAAATGGAAGAATGACAGAGAGCACAGATTTAAACTTTACCTAAAGCCAACACAGTTCTGCAGACAAGAAGATGATTGGACCAGAGTAATGATGACATTATTGAGACTGACAGTGTGGGAAACGGGGGGTGATGTAAAGAAAAGAAAAGCAGCCTAACACCGAAGAAAGGCAGATGAACTTACGCATAAGCTTCATTAAAGGGCTAAGTACCACAGGCCTTTAACATGGCAGTAATTGAAGCACTTGTTGTAGCTAATGTCCAACCTTCCTTTTATCTCAAAAAATCTTGAAGGAGTAGTTGTAAAACAGCAAAATGATCAGAGGAATGCTTTTTTGAAAACTTTCAGTCAGAATTTCTCAAAGTACAGAAAGTATATTGCACTGACAACATTGAAGGTTAGAAATCTTTTTTATGGCCTCTGATAGTGGACTCATTTCTGGGCCCGTTCTACTAGACCTCAGTGCAGCATTTGATATTGGTGACCATATTTTATTACAGAAATTCGAGCATGTCATAGGAAATAAAGGCACTGTTCTGCAGTGGTTTGAATCTTTGTGTTCGCAGAGACAGAAATCACTTCATGTAAAATATTTGTAGCAACATGAGATCAAACCTTTTTGTGGTCTTTGAAAAGGGGTCAAACAGCAGTTCTGATACTATGACTGTAGTCTGCATGTTTTTGACAAGGAGGGATTATGAAACATTAATAGAGAAAAATTATCTGTGTGCAGTGGTCACAGAGTACATTGCGTGCAAAAGATCACTTAAACATTATCATTTGTGTTTTTGTTGTTTCTCAGACACACACACACACACACACACACACACACACACACACACACACACACACACACACACACACACACACACACACACCACCACTTCCGGTTCTTTCATCTCCCTTCAACTTTTACTTTGTTTCTGTTTCAACAGGTCAGTTTTTACTGAGCGGTAACATTTGTTTCTAAATAAATAAATAAGTACTAAAACGAACTAAATAAAAAAAATAGGAATGGAATTTACTTTAACTGTGGCTAGTGTATAGTAGAATTAATAGAACAGAAATAGTATAATATGATTTCAAATTATACCCTGAGCTCTGCTGTTGTTGTTGCAATATGCTCACCAAAACACTTCCCCTTCATTTCTGAGAAGGAAAATGTCATAGGTGTGAAACCAACAGGTCTCAAACCACAATTAGATTGTATCTGTGTTCTTACTTGTCACCATTTTTTATTTCATGAAATCAAGACTCAAATTCTGGTAGGACAGCTGTGTGACTCTTTTCATGTGCACTTTAACTTGCACTGAAACTAAAAATGTTTTAAAAATGTACTCATGTGGTTTAGTTTGAAAGTATGCATTGAATTAATTGATTGAGAGAGAAGGGGATGGAAATTACTCTGAGGAAGTAACCAGGAAGGGGACACTGCTTTCGTCATTGAGACTGACTCATTTCTAACCTTGTGAGCAAAAGTAAAGACCAAGACAAAGACCAAGGCATGATGGCTGTACTGACATGGGCTAAAATGTTTCTGATACTGATATGGATGCTTCAGTTGAGAGGTAAGATTAAATAGAATTTCAAACTAATGTGTAAACTGCATTAATGCTACTAACATTGTCTTATTGATTTCAAATTTAACACTCATGTTTTTTTTTAAACTTTATGAGTTTATTTGACTCCAAAATGAGACGCACAAGAGTTCTGATGCATCAAAATTTGATTATCTAGACATTTGATCTACTTATTTACAGTTTATCTTCTCATGTCTCTTTCTTTTTTGGTTAGTAGCAAATGGGCACACTTTGTCCTTATTCCCTGCTGGAGATGATGATGAAGTCACTTTGCCTTGTAAAAATGCAATACACGCTCAACATGAATGTACCAGTACAACATGGTTCTTCAGTGGTTCGAGAAACCAGAAAGCAGTAGAGCTGGTTATTCTTGGAAAGATTGTAGAAGATCTTCAAGCTAAATCAGACAGACTCAGTGTTAGCAGGAACTGTTCTCTGGTTATAAAGAAGGTCACAGTTGAGGATGTTGGTCTGTACACCTGCAGACAGTTCAACGAATCAGGACTACAGCGAGGTCCAGACTTTCAGGTTCATCTGTCTGTTATCATCAGTGAGTATTTGCATTTTAATGTTTACACTCAAACTGTATTTTGACAAAAACGAATCAAAACATTACAACAGTGCATATTAATGCGATGTATTTATTATTACCCTAAATTCTCTCTATTTTCACCAGTGATTGAACATAAGAACGACGATGAAGTCAAGTTGTACTGCTGTGTGTTCTCATATGACCACTGCAGACACAGAGTGGAATGGCTATATGAGGGTAAAGAGGAACAACCTTCAGACATAGAGATAAAATCCGGTTACTGTTCCACCACTCTGACTTTTACATCATCTCACGTTGAGTCACGTTTTAATAAGTCACTGAAGTGCAAAGCAACCAACGATTATAATAAGAAAGAGCAGCTGTTTCCTTTCAGACTCCATTCCTCATGTGTGATAGCAGGTAAGGATTTCTGTAATCACACAAAATAACTGATTTGCTTAAAGCTTTAATCTTTAAATATCACATCAGCCTTTGTCCTCTATTGTTTAAATGTTTTCACCGTGCATTTTTTGGGCATTTTTATCAGCTGAATATGGAACAAGGACAACAATCAGTGTATCTTCAAACATCAATAATGAAGCAAAACAAGAAGGTACTAACTGACTCACTCATGTTTTAATGTTTTTTGTCTGAATGTATGGATGACACATCACTGCGGGTGAAAAAATTCTCATATTCTGCTGTAGTAAATGCCATATGTGTTATATGATATAATATATGAACATGTCATTTTTTTCCTTGAAGAAAAGGCATTATATGATTTCTTTTCTTTGTATGTTTTCAGATCCACAAGTATAAGCCACAAGGCTTCAGCCTATTCCTTTTTCGGTTACTATTTGAGTACTTTTATGTAAAATTATAATTTGTTGTGTTGTTGTTGACTGAAATAAATTTCAATTCAATTCAATTCAAATCCTCGGTATTTGTTGAGATACATCATTGTGTGTACGAGTTTAGCAGGACTCTTAATAACATTTGTTACAGTCACCACATGGACAAAAACTAAAGGTCAGAACTTTCACATATGATAATCTTATACTACATTAAAAGGAATGTTAAACACTGTGTAAAATATAAATGAAAACTGAATGCAACTAACATTAAAAACCATGTTTTATTCTTAATCAAACATAGAAAACATCACATGTTTAAAAGGAGAAAATTTATCACTTTAGGAAAAAATCATTTTTATCATTTGAAAGGCACCAACACCTCTCAAAAAAGCTGGCAGGGCCATGTTTAACCCTGTTTAGTATCTCCTCTTCTTTTAACAACAGCCTGGGAGCTGAGGAGACCAAGTTGGACTTTTGGGAGAGGAATACTGATGAATTTTGGCTGATACAGAATCAGCAGTCCTGGGTCTTCCTTGTCGTATTTAGCTGAAAGGCCAGTTCAGCACCTTCAGCAGCTCTACTATAAAGCCATGCTGCTGTAACCTGCATGTGTGGATGGCACAGCAAACTGTGTTAACAATGATTTATCAACGTCACTTGCAGTATTTTCCATGACAGAAGTAGAGTGTTACAGACACAATGTTTGCTTACTTTAAAAGTGCTGATGGAGAATGTGGCGGGGCGTGGTCTGCGGTGCTGCTGCTGGAGAGGCGGATGCACCTGAGGGGCATCCGCAATCATGCCTCAGGTACGTCCGCCTCCCCTTCAGCGGCCCGTCGCAGAGAAGTATAGAAAAGGCCAGAAGGTGCACTGTATCCTTGAAGATCTACAGAAAGCAGCTTGGCCAGCCTCTATCTCTACTTCAGTGAAAGTCTGCATCACATTTTGCACTTTTCATACCCGATCATGTTACGGACGTCTTTCACGTTAATCCGTAATGTTGCAAAACTTTCTCAAACCTGACTCATTTTACTACCACTTAGTCCACGCATTGCCCCATTCCCAACTATTTCGAGGCATATTGCTGCTGTCATGTTCAAAATGAGCTAATATTTGAAGAAATTTCTAGATATTACATTATGTTTTTATGTACTTACATTTTACACTGTGTCCCAGCGTCTTTGAAATTTGGGTTGTATGAAGCTGAAACTTTATAGTTGAAGATGAAGTTGACTTTCCCTGCGGTGCTTTTATCTTTTCAGGGAACATACCACAGATGGAAGAAAACACTGTGAGTAAAAAGGTATTTGTTCATATAAAATGCGGACATATAAATGAGATAAGACCAAATACAAGTACAGATAATGATGACTGTGTCACAGTGAAACATATATGTTATCTTTCCAAATAGTGTTTATTTGCATATTTATTGTTAAGAGAGAGCTATATCAAAGACAATGAAAAATAGGTGTAGGTGGAGAAACTATAGACATAAACATGACAGGATCAGACAGATCAGAATAACTAAATAATAGTAATAATAATAATAAAGAATAGCTAAAGTGATCCTGTAATGAAGTTTTTTTCACCCTGCAGACACACAGTGGAGTGGGTGAATGTGGCTGAATGTGGGGGTGGAGAAATTGCAGTATTAGTCACTATATGTAATTGTATATCATTGTTCGCCATCTCTGACTACTGTCTCCAGATCAGCTGTGGTTTAGCATTGTTCCTGTAAATCTGTCAGCAGTCTTAATAATCATTCTGCTGATTATGAAAGGGGAAAAAAATCACACATTAAATTTTAGAATTTGAAAAGTTTGAATTTAATGCTCACATAATGATGATATCACAAAAAAAATGTTAGGATTTTGAAAATAGACGAATATTTCCTAACTTGCAATTATAAAAAAGAACTGAGGAAGCTAAACATGTCAGGATTGTCGGTTAAGACATGCATATACATATTAATGCAGCTTTGTTTACTTTGTAGATTGTGATTTTTACAAAACACACAGGACAGGAAACCAGAATTTCTCTTTTATTTAAGCTAATATTAACTTTATGTGTCTTTTCAGGAGGCAAACTACAGCTAGATAACAGCAATGTAACTTTTAACACTGATTAATTCAGTTAATTTTCAGCATTGTGGTTTTTGTTATTAGTATTACTATTAGCAAAGTATTTTTTATACCAGAGAGTCTACAAGTAAATCACTAATAGTGATGTGTGTATCAGAGAAATAAGAACAGAGAAATAAGAAAGCTAAATTCAAAAAGAAAAACTGCACCATACAAACCATTTATACATAGAGATGGTTTTGAGACATTGCACAAATCTTCACCTAAAGTCAACACAGTTCTGCAGCTGTATTTGTATTTAAGACTGAGGTTAAACCCTGCAGAGATCAGTCAGGAGACGGTAATTTCACACACCAATCCTTTTGTTATGATGATGATGCTTCTATCAGGTTCACGAGGAAAACTAATAAAGCCCCAGTAACTGTTTTGAAATTTACAGAGGATCTAAGAGGGAAGATCATAATTTTTCAAAACACTTTTCACTTCTATTGTAGCTAAAGTGCCATGACCTATTGTCATCCACAGTGTAACAAGTTTTATTTCAGGGTTTAAAATTCCTAGTCAACATCGCAGTTTCAAATAGTTTATTGGTTTTCATCATGTTTCAGTTCTTTTTACACTTTAAAAGTCACTTTCACAGTAAAAAAGTTTTGAAATTAGTAACTTTTTTCTGTGTTGATTTAATTAATTATTTTAGTCTTCTCTCTGTGACATTCATGTGCTTGTGTTTTCTTCCCTCTAGGACTGTGGTGAAGATCAAGGTGACACTGTGACCTGCACCACTGTGAAAACTTCCTCCTCTTCCACTGGAGCTCCAACTGATCCCAGAAACCCACTCTAAGTTCAACAAGCAAAAGAATCCAGATGTTTCTCAGCAAATCATACCTTGAGAGTGATAAGGTTCTCTCTGACTTTTTCATAGGCAGTGCAGCCAGCAATCTTTTTTTACTGTACGTTTTCTTTAAATTCTGTACAAGTTCTTGTAATACAGTATTAAAAAATTACAAGATGTTACTTTGTTAAGCATTGTCTTCTTCCACTTCTTCAAAAAGGAAATGTGTGTGTAAAAAGAGTTTGACATGAAAAAAGAAATGTAAAAAATATCATGGATTGAATTAAATTTGATAAAGTCATACTTGTGGACACTCTGTTACATCTGTCTGTGTAGCTTCTCAGTCATCCAGGTCATGTCAGTCTAAGGAGCTTGGAAACAAAGTGACTGGACTTTAACCAAAAGATTAGAGTCCCAGATATTTAAACACTAGTGGGGGTTCTTTCTTATGAGGGTCAACAATGATGTGCGTCATCACATGAGTCAAGGCTTGAAAAAAGGCGTGGGTCAATACCACCAGAGGTTTCAGGTGAAACCACAGTGAGACCTTGCCTCCTCCTATCACGTAACATATTTAGGTCATCTAAAATGAGACACAACATCTCAACACCACTCACATTTGTTTGACCTTCCGACACCTTTTTCCACACCCACCCACTCAGATGGAACAAAACACAGTGAGTTTAAACACCAAAAATTCCATTCTAACTTTGCAGAGTAAAACAATGTGTGGAAAGTGTTTTTCTGTTTGTTTGTTTTGTTTATGTTTGTTTTGTTTTTCTATAATTGTGGACCTACAAAAGATAGAAGAAAATAAATGATAAGAATACACAGTTGCGTGTGAAAAATAATCTAAAGAATGAAAGATGGACTCTAAGGTGTGCTGTGTTGTTTTTCACAGGTGCTCAGTAATGAAGATGAAGGCGCTGTGAAATAGGAAAGCACTCCTGTGCTACTGTCACAGAAGGCAGAATGTTTAATACACAGGAAATCAGTCCAAAAACAGGCTGAGCAGAAGAAGTATGCTGAGGGATTAATCACTTTACTGGAAACTTCATTAACTAGTAACTTCATCAGTCATGACAGAAGCTAATATTTCTGTCCTAATATCGTTTAAACTGTAACAGCTTTACTACATTATAAGCTAACGTTTACACCATAAACACGTAATAATATCTACAAATGCATCTTAAAGCTGTTATATTAGCACTCGTTGTATTACTAACACAACCACATTAACATTATTGACACTCGCTGACTTTTAATAGTCATTTTATAAATGCTGTCTGTTTAAATGGTCTTACCTGTAAACACTGCTGTATCCACCGCAGCTCCAGTAACAATTGTTGTGGTTATGGACAAAAAGCTAAAGGTGAGAACACTCACAGATTAAACTTTATCATAAACAGAACTAAGGAAGCTAAACTTGAGGACTGTTAATTAATGTGAATATATGTTTGAATACATCTTGGGGTTTTTTAATTGTGTAGATGATAATCATTAGAAAACAGGCAAAACCCTGAAAGTTAGCCATCTTATTTATTTATTTATTTTTTTCAGTAAACAAAAGCAGTTATATGACAACAGTTTAAACACTCAAATAACAAACTTTTTAACACCATAGTTTCCTTTCAGGCTTAATATGTTAACATTAGTACTTAGTTCATTGTAGATTGAAAAATATTACAGGAAGAAGAAGATAAAATTTAACACCAGAAAAAGCAGCCTACAGCTGAGCTGACTTAAGTCAAACAAATTGTATAATTAGCTAAGCAGTAACTATTTTGAATTTGTTATGGAAATTGTATGAAGCATTACTTAATCAGTGGACAGGTACATTTATATGTAAAATATTATAATATATGTATAGTGTATTTCTTATGTAAGTTTTGACCCGAGAGATGGAATTGCTGAGAAATGGGTAAAATAAAAACATAAGGTATATAAGGTATTTGGTTTTTATTTGGGAAGAGACAGAACTTTTTTGGCACCTCCCAGAACTCCAACTTCAAACAGACAATCACTAAGGGATGGTTTACATATTACATTTTACTTAAAGCAAGAAAAGAACATTTTAATATCAACCCGCAACAACAAACATGGTTGTACGGTGATTGAGAGACTAGTGCATTCTTTCCACTGTGTAATGGTGAATTTAGTTACAGTCTATCATGGCTGACAGGCTGGTGACTACACTGGACAGACTGATTGCTTCCTCATCTGAGTCACCCACGCAAGACCGCGCCATTTCTTATTAAAGAATCAGCAATAATTAGGAAATTACTGATATCGGATAGGTGTGCATATGATGTAGCGCGTTACTTTTTTAAAAAAAAGGGTGCTTGCTACACCACTGGCATGCATGTTTGTTTGCTGCTATTTGTCTTTCATGCAAACTATAAGTGACAGCTGCAACGTGTAGCGACCAAAGAAATCACCAGGAGGTTTTTGGTGCAGCACTCTCTTTGTAAGTGATCTCACAAAGTTACAACCAGAAACCACTGAGTCAGAGAAGACATATTCTCCTGTAGAAAAACAGATTATCACTCTCATTCTGTGAACCGTTATCAACATCAATTTTTCAATATCTTTATTATTTTTGTTTTATTACAGACAATCTGATTTAAATGAAAGAAAAATTAATAAGTACAAGTAAAAAAAATGTAAATGTAAATTAAAAATATATTTTTCAGTGCTTTTTAAACACATTTAACTGATATATATTTCATCATCATTATTAATAGCAGGCTTAAACATTTAATTTGAAAACAAAACTATTTTCATCATATTGGAAACATTTATTCTTTTCACAGAACAAAAAGCTGAAGTCTAAATAGTTTCATTGTTTTCAGGTTTTCTGCTCAGATGCATCATTGTGTCTGTGGGTTTAGCAGCACTCCTAATATCTGCTGTTACAGTCAACATGTGGACAAAAACCAAAGGTGAGAACTTCAAAGATGAAACTTGTATACAGAAAAACCTTTGATAAACTTGCAGTTTTATTATTTCAGCTCTCTTTTGTGACTTTTGTCATTTCAGGAATAAAAACACAGATGGAAGGAAACACTGTGAGTTTTACTCTGTTATAACTTCACAGAGCAAACAACAAGTTAGTGATATGTATTATTTTCAACTATGGATGTACGAATGAAAGAAGACAGAATACACAGTTTTAACCATGTTGCAGAAACACTTATAACCTTTATTGTTACTGTTATTGTTTTATAGAGAAATGTGGAGAATTTTGAGACTAAATAATAAATAAATAATTAATAATAAGATAAACCATCGGAGAGCTCATCAAAAGTAGCATTTCAAAGAGTGAGTCTAAAGTGTGTAGTATTGTTTCCACAGGTGCATAACGATGAAGATGATGGCACAGTAAACTATGAAAACACTGCAGACTCTTCTGCATCTGTCAGACTCCACTGATCAACAACTTCAACATCAACTGATCACAGAAATGAATCATAATATCACTGATATTTTCTGACATTTACTTTTTGATTTTATCTCATATGTAGGAGCAAAATTCTTTTCTTTGTGCACTTAGCTTCAACTAATAAGAAAAAATAACTTCAAATAATCATTTGTTCCTTTTTTATGATAATTGTTGTATGTACACAGAGGATTCACAGAACAATCCACTCAGCCAATTAAGACATTTAAGCAAACTGCACAAGTGGGGACAAGTCAGACAAACAGATCAGGAGACAAAGAGGTGGCAGTGATGTCTAAATGAAGCTCTGAAGTTCACACAGTCCTCTTTGGTGACATCTGGTGGACAAAAGTATGAAGAGCAGCTTGAATCTACAACTGTCTCATCATGATTGTCCACTCTACAGAGCTCAGTTGACAGCTTTTGTGTGATATCAGGTTACAGCTGTGGTGCTTTGAATGTTTATTTTTAGGGGGTGAAAAAATTATATTTAATCTATTTGAGTAATAAATAATACTGATGAATAAACTGTCCTGTTTAAACATATACAGGGTGTGGTCTCTCTTTGCTTGTTACTTCTTGACATTTGTAAACATAATAAAGAAACATGAGAAAAAACATTCTTCAAATTAATATACAACACAATCTTATAACAGGTTGGGAATAAAGTTTGTGAGGTCCTACCTCCACGTGTTAAGGAAATAAACCAGTGCACAGGTACATTTATATATAAAATATTATAACGCATGTGTAGTGTATTTTTATGTATGTTTTTGACCTGAGAGGTAGAATAAATTTACTAATAAATGGTTAAAATAAAAAGATAACACACATAAGGTTGTTGTATTTGGTTTTTATTTGGGAATAAACAGAAGTCCTCTCTTCCTCGCAGGCTCCATGTCTCTCATTACGTCGCATAAAATCACCAAGACATGTGAAATGTAGTCAAGAGAAAACAAGAAAATGGGAAAGTTGAACTACAGATTTTCTTTGTTTTTAAATGAATCTTCTTTTAATTGAAGAGAGAAAAGAATATTTGGTCATCATCTTATTATCAGAGTAACATCCAGATCAATGTAAAAATGAAAAACACATAGTTGGAGCTTGAATGAGAGAGTAGTGCATTACATCCACTGTGTACTTAACAAATGGCAGTTTTAATAACACTCTGACAGGCTGGTGATGAGAACTGGACAGACTGACCACGTCCTCATCACAGTCACCCAGTTAAGACTGAACCGTTCCTTAATGGAGACTGAGTGATTACTGATGAGACACAGGTGTGCACATGATGGACGTGGTTCCTACTATCAAAAGGTGCCCGTATCACTGTCTCTCTCTCTCTCTCTCCCTCGCTTGTTCAGCTGGGAGGAGGAGCCACATTTTGATGCTCCATATTAAACCATTAACATTATCTGTTACACTTTAGCTGTGATGCTCTCATTGTGTTTTGTAGTGCTGTCTCTCTCTGACACCTCACACACACCACAGCATTGCAGTGCTGACCACAGTACCAGTGCGCTTCTATTATTCTCCCCAGTATAACTTCCTGTTCTTTCATCTCCATATAAAACATTGACTCTACTAGTTTAAGCAGCTCTGTTTGTACTGACTGCTGACATTTGTCTAAATCACAAACAAATTCATCTCCTCTCACTGTTCCTATCAGATGATTCCAACTTATACTCAGACAATATTAAAACACCTTGAAATTAATCTAATGAATTTGTATTCTATAAACTGATTGATTTAAATCAACTTTCCTCATGTTCACAATGACAGAAAAAATAAAGACAGTCACTCTCTCATCAGTGTGTTAACATTTTAGTTTGTGAACATTTAATCGGTCTAAGTAAGTTTGCAAATTCCAAAAAGTTCAAAGGTTTACTCGTGTGTGTCATATAATGTGTATTTCTGAGTCCACTGATGAGGAAAACAAAATGGTGAGGACTTAAAGACAGCTCTGTTGGATCATCAGTGTGTGAACCATTTGTATTTCTGATGTTTATGTGGTCAACATTAGAGGCTCACACCTCCAGAGCTTTGCTGCTGCTGTACCCACATTCTCACAGAAATACTTCCCCTTCACTTCTCAGAAAAAAATGACTTCATACGTACAATGATTCACAACAGGCCTCAGACTACTAACACATCTTATCTGTGTCCTTATCCAGCTGCTAGCAGTGGTGTTTGCTGCAGTATCAACATGTTTCATTGTGAGCATCAACATACAAATTCTTGTTAAAAGCTCAATTATTCAGTTTATGAATAAAGAGAGAGGGAGGATAAGAACGTTTGAAGGCTGTAAACTAAATAAATTCAGAACAAGTGATGGAGAGTAAACCACTGATGAGGAAGTGAGCAGGAAGTTGAAGCTGTGTTCATCTCTGAGACTGTCTCATTTGTGAATGTGAGAGCAGAGAGTAGAGACTGACAGACAGAGAAGTACGATGGCTGCAGTCATGTGGATTCAAATGTCTTCATTCCTGCTGCTGATGCTTCAGATTACAGGTAAGGAAACACAGAACACACACACAATAGTATGTTCTTCCTTTAACTGAGAAAGATGTGTTTTCTTTATTACTTTAAGTTTTCTGGACTCTTGGAAACAAAAGATGAGAAATAAATGATCTAAAATAATCCTTAAACTAACTGTTAATCTAACTGCAGTGTTCATGTTATAGTTTGTCACATTTCACTCTCCTGTCCTCAGCACAAACAACACCACAGACTTTGTCCTCCTTCAGAGCTGCCAGAGCTGGACATGACATCATTTTGTCTTGTGAAAATGTGATAGATGGTCAACATAACTGTGACTATACTACCTGGAATTTCATTGATTCAAGAAACACAACAGCAGAGCTGGTTGCTCATGGACAGATTAATGAAAATGTTAAAGCTGAATACACCAGACTGAATGTTACAGCGAACTGTTCTCTGCTTATAAAGAAGGTCAAAGCTGAAGATGTTGGTCGTTACACCTGCAGACAGTACAAAACAAGAGGAGGACCAGCAGAAGGTCCAGACTTTACTGTTTATTTGTCTGTTATTAACAGTGAGTATTTACATCATAATGTTTTTATTTCAAACTTGGAACAAACTGAAATATTACAACAGTATTTATTACAGTGATGATGCCCTGTTGTTTTTCTCTTTCCATATCTCCATCTTCACCAGTGACTAAACATGAGAACAATGATAAAGTCATTGTGAACTGCTCTGTGCTGACACATGAACACTGTAGATACACAGTGGAGTGGCTGGATGAGGGTGAACAGAAAATATCAGACGTGGAGATTAAACCAGGTTCCTGCTCTGTGACTGTGACATTTAAAAGATCTCACCGTGATCAGAAGTCACAGTTTTATAATTCATTGAAGTGTAAAGTGACAGATAAACACACTAAAGAAGAACAACTGTTTCCCTTCAAACTCAAGTCCTCAGGTGAGAAAACAGGTGAGATTATCTTCAAATCGCTTCACAGTGATGAGCAGACTGATTTAACTGACTTGATTATTAATTATAGCAGCACTCTACATTATTTATTGTTGTAAGATTTTGCAGGGTTGTTTTTCTTGACATCATTTTGTTTTATTTTCTTTAGGCCAAGAAAAGACAAAATCACCGGCTTCAATATTAATCTCAAAAAAACAACGACAACAATAATGAGAACAACAAAATCTTCTCTAGAGTCAAGAAAAACCTCACAAGGTAGAGATATCTGAAATACTTTTTATAATTCATACCCTCAAATTCAGGTTGTTGGGTGAGAAAACAGGTGAATTTATTTTCATATCACCTCATAGCGATGAGCAGACTGATTTAACTGACTTGATTTTTAAATATTGCAGCACTCTACATTATCTATTGTTGTAAAAGTAGTTTGCAGTTTTTTTGTTTTTGACATTGTGTTCTTTTATTTTGTTATTTCATTTCTTTCATGAAGAAATAACAAAATCACCAACTGCAAAATTCACATCAACAACAACAAAATCTCCTAAAGAATTGAGAAACACCTCCATTAGTGACATCTGAAATAACCTTTATAATTCATAATCTCAAATTCAAATCCACACTTAATAAAACAATTAAGAATATGTTCAAATCACCTCACAGTGAAGACTTGACTGGTTTGATTGTTACATATTGCACCACTCCACATTTTCTATTCTTTAAAAAAATAGCTTGGTGTTTATTTTTTTCTTACAATCATTATTTATTTGATTTTATGATTTCATTTCTTTAGGTGAAGATGTCACAAAGACAAAATCAGCATCAAATGTCTGAATGTCAGACTGACACTTTGGTGGAGAAATTCAGTGACAGTTGTGATTATAAAACTTAAAGTTTGAATGTCAGGTGGACTCTGGGCTTTAGTTAGACCTCTTTCACACAGACCTACAGACTGTGAGCGTGACAGGAAGTGGTCACTACGGGAAAATGTGTGTTCACAGCTTCAAGGTGTAACTGGTTGCAAAGAGGTCTATGGTGCTGTACTGAAAACCTCTTTGTGATTGCTTTGGTCACTAGCAGGTTAACACAGTTGGCCATAGTTTCCATGGAAGATGCAGACATGTCTGCAAATGTTGCTTCTGTTTATCTTCATGAAAACTGTGAGTGACCAAAGAAATCACAGGAGGTTTTTGCTGCAGCACTCTCTTTGCAAGTGATCTCACAAAGTTACAGCCAGCAGCCACTGAGGGAGGGGAGACAGATTTGTCCCTACAAAAACAGATTATCACTCTGATTCTGTGAATCTTGATCAACATCACTTTTTCAACATTTTATATTTTTATTTCATGACAAACAATTTGAGATAAATGAAACCGAAAAAAAAATAAAAACTTTGAAAATACTAAATGCAAAATAAAATGTATTTTCAGTGCTTTGTAAGCACATTTAACTTATTTATATATTTGATCATCATTATTACCAGCAGGCTTAATATTTTAGTCTAATAACAAAAATATAAATACTGAATGTCTTCATCACATTGGAAACATTTATTCTTTTCACAGAACAAAAAGCTGAAGTCTAAATAGTTTCATTGTTTTCAGGTTTTCTGCTCAGATGCATCATCGTGTCTGTGGGTTTAGCAGCACTCCTAATATCTGCTGTTACAGTCAACATGTGGACAAAAACCAAAGGTGAGAACTTCACAGATGAAACTTGTATACAGAAAAAGCTTTGATAAACTTGCAGTTTTATTATTTCAGCTCTCTTTTGTGACTTTTGTCATTTCAGGAATAAAAACACAGATGGAAGGAAACACTGTGAGTTTTACTCTGTTATAACTTCACAGAGCAAACAACAAGTTAGTGATATGTATTATTTTCAACTATGGATGTACGAATGAAAGAAGACAGAATACACAGTTTTAACCATGTTGCAGAAACACTTATAACCTTTATTGTTACTGTTATTGTTTTATAGAGAAATGTGGAGAATTTTGAGACTAAATAATAAATAAATAATTAATAATAAGATAAACCATCGGAGAGCTCATCAAAAGTAGCATTTCAAAGAGTGAGTCTAAAGTGTGTAGTATTGTTTCCACAGGTGCATAACGATGAAGATGATGGCACAGTAAACTATGAAAACACTGCAGACTCTTCTGCATCTGTCAGACTCCACTGATCAACAACTTCAACATCAACTGATCACAGAAATGAATCATAATATCACTGATATTTTCTGACATTTACTTTTTGATTTTATCTCATATGTAGGAGCAAAATTCTTTTCTTTGTGCACTTAGCTTCAACTAATAAGAAAAAATAACTTCAAATAATCATTTGTTCCTTTTTTATGATAATTGTTGTATGTACACAGAGGATTCACAGAACAATCCACTCAGCCAATTAAGACATTTAAGCAAACTGCACAAGAGGGACAAGTCAGACAAACAGATCAGGAGACAAAGAGGTGGCAGTGATGTCTAAATGAAGCTCTGAAGTTCACACAGTCCTCTTTGGTGACATCTGGTGGACAAAAGTATGAAGAGCAGCTTGAATCTACAACTGTCTCATCATGATTGTCCACTCTACAGAGCTCAGTTGACAGCTTTTGTGTGATATCAGGTTACAGCTGTGGTGCTTTGAATGTTTATTTTAGGGGTGAAAAAATTATATTTAATCTATTTGAGTAATAAATAATACTGATGAATAAACTGTCCTGTTTAAACATATACAGGGTGTGGTCTCTCTTTGCTTGTTACTTCTTGACATTTGTAAACATAATAAAGAAACATGAGAAAAACATTCTTCAAATTAATATACAACACAATCTTATAACAGGTTGGGAATAAAGTTTGTGAGGTCCTACCTCCACGTGTTAAGGAAATAAACCAGTGCACAGGTACATTTATATATAAAATATTATAACATGCATGTGTAGTGTATTTTTATGTATGTTTTTGACCTGAGAGGTAGAATAAATTTACTAATAAATGGTTAAAATAAAAGATAACACACATAAGGTTGTTGTATTTGGTTTTTATTTGGGAATAAACAGAAGTCCTCTCTTCCTCGCAGGCTCCATGTCTCTCATTACGTCGCATAAAATCACCAAGACATGTGAAATGTAGTCAAGAGAAAACAAGAAAATGGGAAAGTTGAACTACAGATTTTCTTTGTTTTTAAATGAATCTTCTTTTAATTGAAGAGAGAAAAGAATATTTGGTCATCATCTTATTATCAGAGTAACATCCAGATCAATGTAAAATGAAAAACACATAGTTGGAGCTTGAATGAGAGAGTAGTGCATTACATCCACTGTGTACTTAACAAATGGCAGTTTTAATAACACTCTGACAGGCTGGTGATGAGAACTGGACAGACTGACCACGTCCTCATCACAGTCACCCAGTTAAGACTGAACCGTTCCTTAATGGAGACTGAGTGATTACTGATGAGACACAGGTGTGCACATGATGGACGTGGTTCCTACTATCAAAAGGTGCCCGTATCACTGTCTCTCTCTCTCTCTCTCCCTCGCTTGTTCAGCTGGGAGGAGGAGCCACATTTTGATGCTCCATATTAAACCATTAACATTATCTGTTACACTTTAGCTGTGATGCTCTCATTGTGTTTTGTAGTGCTGTCTCTCTCTGACACCTCACACACACCACAGCATTGCAGTGCTGACCACAGTACCAGTGCGCTTCTATTATTCTCCCAGTATAACTTCCTGTTCTTTCATCTCCATATAAAACATTGACTCTACTAGTTTAAGCAGCTCTGTTTGTACTGACTGCTGACATTTGTCTAAATCACAAACAAATTCATCTCCTCTCACTGTTCCTATCAGATGATTCCAACTTATACTCAGACAATATTAAAACACCTTGAAATTAATCTAATGAATTTGTATTCTATAAACTGATTGATTTAAATCAACTTTCCTCATGTTCACAATGACAGAAAAAATAAAGACAGTCACTCTCTCATCAGTGTGTTAACATTTTAGTTTGTGAACATTTAATCGGTCTAAGTAAGTTTGCAAATTCCAAAAAAGTTCAAAGGTTTACTCGTGTGTGTCATATAATGTGTATTTCTGAGTCCACTGATGAGGAAAAACAAAATGGTGAGGACTTAAAGACAGCTCTGTTGGATCATCAGTGTGTGAACCATTTGTATTTCTGATGTTTATGTGGTCAACATTAGAGGCTCACACCTCCAGAGCTTTGCTGCTGCTGTACCCACATTCTCACAGAAATACTTCCCTTCACTTCTCAGAAAAAATGACTTCATACGTACAATGATTCACAACAGGCCTCAGACTACTAACACATCTTATCTGTGTCCTTATCCAGCTGCTAGCAGTGGTGTTTGCTGCAGTATCAACATGTTTCATTGTGAGCATCAACATACAAATTCTTGTTAAAAGCTCAATTATTCAGTTTATGAATAAAAGAGAGGGAGGATAAGAACGTTTGAAGGCTGTAAACTAAATAAATTCAGAACAAGTGATGGAGAGTAAACCACTGATGAGGAAGTGAGCAGGAAGTTGAAGCTGTGTTCATCTCTGAGACTGTCTCATTTGTGAATGTGAGAGCAGAGAGTAGAGACTGACAGACAGAGAAGTACGATGGCTGCAGTCATGTGGATTCAAATGTCTTCATTCCTGCTGCTGATGCTTCAGATTACAGGTAAGGAAACACAGAACACACACACAATAGTATGTTCTTCCTTTAACTGAGAAAGATGTGTTTTCTTT
Source organism: Oreochromis aureus (assembly GCF_013358895.1). Classification (NCBI taxonomy): domain Eukaryota; kingdom Metazoa; phylum Chordata; class Actinopteri; order Cichliformes; family Cichlidae; genus Oreochromis; species Oreochromis aureus. Next base: position 21,875,293 of record NC_052956.1, on the reverse strand, counting down.
ATTACTTTAAGTTTTCTGGACTCTTGGAAACAAAAGATGAGAAATAAATGATCTAAAATAATCCTTAAACTAACTGTTAATCTAACTGCAGTGTTCATGTTATAGTTTGTCACATTTCACTCTCCTGTCCTCAGCACAAACAACACCACAGACTTTGTCCTCCTTCAGAGCTGCCAGAGCTGGACATGACATCATTTTGTCTTGTGAAAATGTGATAGATGGTCAACATAACTGTGACTATACTACCTGGAATTTCATTGATTCAAGAAACACAACAGCAGAGCTGGTTGCTCATGGACAGATTAATGAAAATGTTAAAGCTGAATACACCAGACTGAATGTTACAGCGAACTGTTCTCTGCTTATAAAGAAGGTCAAAGCTGAAGATGTTGGTCGTTACACCTGCAGACAGTACAAAACAAGAGGAGGACCAGCAGAAGGTCCAGACTTTACTGTTTATTTGTCTGTTATTAACAGTGAGTATTTACATCATAATGTTTTTATTTCAAACTTGGAACAAACTGAAATATTACAACAGTATTTATTACAGTGATGATGCCCTGTTGTTTTCTCTTTCCATATCTCCATCTTCACCAGTGACTAAACATGAGAACAATGATAAAGTCATTGTGAACTGCTCTGTGTTGACACATGAACACTGTAGATACACAGTGGAGTGGCTGGATGAGGGTGAACAGAAAATATCAGACGTGGAGATTAAACCAGGTTCCTGCTCTGTGACTGTGACATTTAAAAGATCTCACCGTGATCAGAAGTCACAGTTTTATAATTCATTGAAGTGTAAAGTGACAGATAAACACACTAAAGAAGAACAACTGTTTCCCTTCAAACTCAAGTCCTCAGGTGAGAAAACAGGTGAGATTATCTTCAAATCGCTTCACAGTGATGAGCAGACTGATTTAACTGACTTGATTATTAATTATAGCAGCACTCTACATTATTTATTGTTGTAAGATTTTGCAGGGTTGTTTTTTCTTGACATCATTTTGTTTTATTTTCTTTAGGCCAAGAAAAGACAAAATCACCGGCTTCAATATTAATCTCAAAAACAACGACAACAATAATGAGAACAACAAAATCTTCTCTAGAGTCAAGAAAAACCTCACAAGGTAGAGATATCTGAAATACTTTTTATAATTCATACCCTCAAATTCAGGTTGTTGGGTGAGAAAACAGGTGAATTTATTTTCATATCACCTCATAGCGATGAGCAGACTGATTTAACTGACTTGATTTTTAAATATTGCAGCACTCTACATTATCTATTGTTGTAAAAGTAGTTTGCAGTTTTTTGTTTTTGACATTGTGTTCTTTTATTTTGTTATTTCATTTCTTTCATGAAGAAATAACAAAATCACCAACTGCAAAATTCACATCAACAACAACAAAATCTCCTAAAGAATTGAGAAACACCTCCATTAGTGACATCTGAAATAACCTTTATAATTCATAATCTCAAATTCAAATCCACACTTAATAAAACAATTAAGAATATGTTCAAATCACCTCACAGTGAAGACTTGACTGGTTTGATTGTTACATATTGCACCACTCCACATTTTCTATTCTTTAAAAAAATAGCTTGGTGTTTATTTTTTTCTTACAATCATTATTTATTTGATTTTATGATTTCATTTCTTTAGGTGAAGATGTCACAAAGACAAAATCAGCATCAAATGTCTGAATGTCAGACTGACACTTTGGTGGAGAAATTCAGTGACAGTTGTGATTATAAAACTTAAAGTTTGAATGTCAGGTGGACTCTGGGCTTTAGTTAGACCTCTTTCACACAGACCTACAGACTGTGAGCGTGACAGGAAGTGGTCACTACGGGAAAATGTGTGTTCACAGCTTCAAGGTGTAACTGGTTGCAAAGAGGTCTATGGTGCTGTACTGAAAACCTCTTTGTGATTGCTTTGGTCACTAGCAGGTTAACACAGTTGGCCATAGTTTCCATGGAAGATGCAGACATGTCTGCAAATGTTGCTTCTGTTTATCTTCATGAAAACTGTGAGTGACCAAAGAAATCACCAGGAGGTTTTTGCTGCAGCACTCTCTTTGCAAGTGATCTCACAAAGTTACAGCCAGCAGCCACTGAGGGAGGGGAGACAGATTTGTCCCTACAAAAACAGATTATCACTCTGATTCTGTGAATCTTGATCAACATCACTTTTTCAACATTTTTATATTTTTATTTCATGACAAACAATTTGAGATAAATGAAACCGAAAAAAAAATAAAAACTTTGAAAATACTAAATGCAAAATAAAATGTATTTTCAGTGCTTTGTAAGCACATTTAACTTATTTATATATTTGATCATCATTATTACCAGCAGGCTTAATATTTTAGTCTAATAACAAAATATAAATACTGAATGTCTTCATCACATTGGAAACATTTATTCTTTTCACAGAACAAAAAGCTGAAGTCTAAATAGTTTCATTGTTTTCAGGTTTTCTGCTCAGATGCATCATCGTGTCTGTGGGTTTAGCAGCACTCCTAATATCTGCTGTTACAGTCAACATGTGGACAAAAACCAAAGGTGAGAACTTCACAGATGAAACTTGTATACAGAAAAAGCTTTGATAAACTTGCAGTTTTATTATTTCAGCTCTCTTTTGTGACTTTTGTCATTTCAGGAATAAAACACAGATGGAAGGAAACACTGTGAGTTTTACTCTGTTATAACTTCACAGAGCAAACAACAAGTTAGTGATATGTATTATTTTCAACTATGGATGTACGAATGAAAGAAGACAGAATACACAGTTTTAACCATGTTGCAGAAACACTTATAACCTTTATTGTTACTGTTATTGTTTTATAGAGAAATGTGGAGAATTTTGAGACTAAATAATAAATAAATAATTAATAATAAGATAAACCATCGGAGAGCTCATCAAAAGTAGCATTTCAAAGAGTGAGTCTAAAGTGTGTAGTATTGTTTCCACAGGTGCATAACGATGAAGATGATGGCACAGTAAACTATGAAAACACTGCAGACTCTTCTGCATCTGTCAGACTCCACTGATCAACAACTTCAACATCAACTGATCACAGAAATGAATCATAATATCACTGATATTTTCTGACATTTACTTTTTGATTTTATCTCATATGTAGGAGCAAAATTCTTTTCTTTGTGCACTTAGCTTCAACTAATAAGAAAAATAACTTCAAATAATCATTTGTTCCTTTTTATGATAATTGTTGTATGTACACAGAGGATTCACAGAACAATCCACTCAGCCAATTAAGACATTTAAGCAAACTGCACAAGAGGGGACAAGTCAGACAAACAGATCAGGAGACAAAGAGGTGGCAGTGATGTCTAAATGAAGCTCTGAAGTTCACACAGTCCTCTTTGGTGACATCTGGTGGACAAAAGTATGAAGAGCAGCTTGAATCTACAACTGTCTCATCATGATTGTCCACTCTACAGAGCTCAGTTGACAGCTTTTGTGTGATATCAGGTTACAGCTGTGGTGCTTTGAATGTTTATTTTTAGGGGGTGAAAAAATTATGTTTAATCTATTTGAGTAATAAATAATATTGATGAATAAACTGTCCTGTTTAAACATATACAGGGTGTGGTCTCTCTTTGCTTGTTACTTCTTGACATTTGTAAACATAATAAAGAAACATGAGAAAAAACATTCTTCAAATTAATATACAACACAATCTTATAACAGGTTGGGAATAAAGTTTGTGAGGTCCTACCTCCACGTGTTAAGGAAATAAACCAGTGCACAGGTACATTTATATATAAAATATTATAATGTATGTGTAGTGTATTTTTATGTATGTTTTTGACCTGAGAGGTAGAATAAATTTACTAATAAATGGTTTAAATAAAAAGATGACACACATAAGGTTGTTGTATTTGGTTTTTATTTGGGAATAAACAGAAGTCCTCTTTTCCTCGCAGGCTCCATGTCTCTCATTACGTCGCATAAAATCACCAAGACATGTGAAATGTAGTCAAGAGAAAACAAGAAAATGGGAAAGTTGAACTACAGATTTTCTTTGTTTTTAAATGAATCTTCTTTTAATTGAAGAGAGAAAAGAATATTTGGTCATCATCTTATTATTAGAGTAACATCCAGATCAATGTAAAAATGAAAAACACATAGTTGGAGCTTGAATGAGAGAGTAGTGCATTACATCCACTGTGTACTTAACAAATGGCAGATTTAATAACACTCTGACAGGCTGGTGATGAGAACTGGACAGACTGACCACGTCCTCATCACAGTCACCCAGTTAAGACTGAACCGTTCCTTAATGGAGACTGAGTGATTACTGATGAGGCACAGGTGTGCACATGATGTACGAGGTTCCTACTATCAAAAGGTGACCTTATCACTCTCTCTCTCTCTCTCCCTCGCTTGTTGAGCTGGGAGGAGGAGCCACATTTTGATGCTCCATATTAAACCATTAACATTATCTGTTATACTTTATCTGTGATGACTATCATTGTGTTTTGTAGTGCTGTCTCTCTCTGACACCTCACACACACCACAGCATTGCAGTGCTGACCACAGTACCAGTGTGCTTCTGTTATTCTCCCCAGTATAACTTCCTGTTCTTTCATCTCCATATAAAACATTGACTCTACTAGTTTAAGCAGCTCTGTTTGTACTGACTGCTGACATTTGTCTAAATCACAAACAAATTCATCTCCTCTCACTGTTCCTATCAGATGATTCCAACTTATACTCAGACAATATTAAAACACCTTGAAATTAATCTAATGAATTTGTATTCTATAAACTGATTGATTTAAATCAACTTTCCTCATGTTCACAATGACAGAAAAAATAAAGACAGTCACTCTCTCATCAGTGTGTTAACATTTTAGTTTGTGAACATTTAATCGGTCTAAGTAAGTTTGCAAATTCCAAAAAAGTTCAAAGGTTTACTCGTGTGTGTCATATAATGTGTATTTCTGAGTCCACTGATGAGGAAAAACAAAATGGTGAGGACTTAAAGACAGCTCTGTTAGTCCATCAGTGTGTGAACCATTTGTGTTTCTGATGTTTATGTGGTCAACATTAGAGGCTCACACCTCCAGAGCTTTGCTGCTGTTGTACCCACATTCTCACAGAAATACTTCCCCTTCACTTCTCAGAAAAAAATGACTTCATACGTACAATGATTCACAACAGACCTCAGACTACTAACACATCTTATCTGTGTCCTTATCCAGCTGCTAGCAGTGGTGTTTGCTGTAGTATCAACATATTTCATTGTGAGCATCAACACACATTCTTGTTAAAAGCTCAATTATTCAGTTTATGAATAAAGAGAGAGGGAGGATAATAACATTTGAAGGCTGTAGACTAAATAAATTCAGAACAAGTGATGGAGAGTAAACCACTGATGAGGAAGTGAGCAGGAAGTTGAAGCTGTGTTCATCTCTGAGACTGTCTCATTTTTGAATGTGAGAGCAGAGAGTAGAGACTGACAGACAGAGAAGTACGATGGCTGCAGTCATGTGGATTCAAATGTCTTCATTCCTGCTGCTGATGCTTCAGATTACAGGTAAGGAAACACAGAACACACACACAATAGTATGTTCTTCCTTTAACTGAGAGAGACATGTTTGCTTTGTTACTTTAAGTTTTCTGGACTCTTGGAAACAGAAGATGAGAAAGAAATGATCTAAAATAATCCTTAAACTAACTGTTAATCTAACTGCAGTGTTCATGTTATAGTTTGTCACATTTCACTCTCCTGTCCTCAGCACAAACAACACCACAGACTTTGTCCTCCTTCAGAGCTGCCAGAGCTGGACATGACATCATTTTGTCTTGTGAAAATGTGACTGATGGTCAACATAACTGCAACTATACTACCTGGATATTCAGTGTTTCAAGAAACACAACAGTAGAGCTGGTTGCTCATGGGGAGATTAAAGAAAATGTTAAAGCTGAATACACCAGACTGAGTGTTACAGCGAACTGTTCTCTGCTTATAAAGAAGGTCAAAGCTGAAGATGTTGGTCGTTACACCTGCAGACAGTACAAAACAAGAGAAGGACAACAAGAAGGTCCAGACTTTATGATTGATCTGTCTGTTATTAACAGTGAGTATTTACATCATAATGTTTTTAGTTCAAACTTGGAACAAACTGAAATATTACAACAGTATTTATTACAGTGATGATGCCCTGTTGTTTTTCTCTTTCCATATCTCCATCTTCACCAGTGACTGAACATGAGAACAATGATAAAGTCATTGTGAACTGCTCTGTGCTGACACATGAACACTGTAGACACACAGTGGAGTGGCTGCATGAGGGTGAAAAGAATCAATCAGACGTGGAGAATAAACCAGGTTCCTGCTCTGTGACTGTGACATTTAAAAGATCTCACCATGATCAGAAGTCAAAGTTTTATAATTCATTGAAGTGTAAAGTGACAGATAAACACACTAAAGAAGAACAACTGTTTCCCTTCAAACTCAAGTCCTCAGGTGAGAAAACAGGTGAGATTATCTTCAAATCACTTTACAGTGATGAGCAGACTGATTTAACTTATTTGATTATTAAATATAGCAGCACTCTACATTATCTATTGTTGTAAACTTAGTTTGCAGGTTTTTTTGTTTTATTTCACTTCTTTAGGTGAAAACACAAAATTAACGACACCAAAATTCACCTCAACAACAACAACAACATTAACAACAACAACAATAATGAGATCAACAAAATCTTCTCTAGAATCAAAAAAATCCTCACAACGTAGAGACATCTGAAATTTACTTTATAATTCAGACCCTTTAAATTCAAGTTGTCGGGTAATAAACTGTTAAGAATATGTTCAAATCCCCTCACAGTGATGCTTTGACTGGTTTGATTGTTACATATTGCACCTCTGCGCATTATCTATTCTTTAAAAAAATAGCTTGTTGTTTATTTTTTCTTACCATCATTTTTTATTTGATTTTGTAATTTCATTTCTTCGACAAAATCAGCATCAAATATCTGAATGTCAGACTGACACTTGGGTGGAGAAATTTAGTGACAGTTGTGACTATAAAACTTAAAGTCTGAATGTCAGGTGGACTCTGGGCTTTAGTTAGACCTCTTTCACACAGGCCTACAGACTGTGAGCGCTGACAGGAAGTGGTCACTACGGGAAAATGTGTGTTCACAGCTTCAAGGTGTAACTGGTTGCTAAGAGGTACGGTGCTGTACTAAAAACCTCTTTGTGATTGCTTTGGTCACTAGCAGGTTAACACAGTCAGCCATAGTTTCCATGTAAGATGCAGACATGTCTGCAAATGCTTGCTTCTGTTTGTCTTTCATGCAAACTGTGAGTGATAAAAGAAATCACCAGGAGGTTTTTGCTGCAGCACTCTCTTTCTGACTGTTTTCACTCAACAACAGTCAACAACCAGTCATTGAATACACATCTTACCCCAGTAACTATGGAGTGCCACAGGGTTGTTGGCCAGTCTCTAGCCTTTAATACTGAGACCTTAGTGTCACTCTCATTCTCATTTATATGCCTTTCACCATCATTAGTAAAAACAAACTTAATCATTCAGTTTGAAAACTGAAGATAAATTCACAATAGGTGAAAAATCACATTTAAAGGTCATCAGTACAGTAACTTACAAAGCTGATTGTATTTGTCACTTATATGTCATATAATTCTTCTGTTTTTTTGCCTACAGGCAAATAGTAGACTAACACTTCACCATGAGTGGCCACAATAATTGTCTTTAATGTGTTTTAATTCTCTTCTCAGGTTTGTTATTATTGTGTATTATCCTTCCCGTTGGTTTATCAGCACTCTTAATAACTGCTGTGATCATCAGATGGAAGAAACATAAAGGTAAAAGCATCCCCAGATTATAGTTTAACATAATGTAACTAATGGTAAGCATGTGAAAATGGTGAATTAATGTGAATATAGGCAACAAAAAGATTTCTTATTTTGTAAATTGGGATCATTAGAAAACAGGCAATAAAATGGATTTTAAATGTGAAACTAATCTCAGTGTGTTTTTTCCTTTTCAGGAAAAGAAAGGCAGCTGGCTGGCAACACTGTGAGTTCAAATAGTCAAATAATCAAGTTTTTATTCAGTGAAGTCTTTCGTTGTCTTTTAGTTCCATTGTTTCATATGAGATTGAGCTAATAAACTTTTAGAGGTGACTTCTTGACTCTAAATGACTAAATAAAATACAGGATTTACCATCAGAAACAGAACAGCTGACAAAGCTGCAAGTGAGCTGAATCAGCTCCTCACTGACACTGTTTAATTATCTAATTATCATTTAGATCTTTACACAGTTACTCTTCTGTTTTGAGCAGGGACTGAGCTTAAACCCTGCAGAGACTCAGTCTGGACCAGGAACCAATCAATCCTGGGTGAGGTCACACACTAATCTCAGTATAAATTTGCACTAAATATTTGTTTTATTTTAACAGAAAAGTGATGGTTATGATGATGATGATGAGGAACCAGAACTGAACTGTATTAAACCAAACTGACATTACTGAGCAGATGTTATTTTGTCTTCACTGTGTAGGCTGGAGCTGATGATGGTGTTTCCTACGTCTCCATCAGCTTGCCCAAGAGGACCAAGAATAAAACCCGGGTGAGATTTTTAATATTTGTCGGGATGATAAGATCCTCATGTCTTGTCTTGTTTTGTAATGTTTTTTGTTTTGTAATGTTTTCCTATAGTCCCGTGGTCATGATGAAGGTGACACTGTGACCTACAGCACTGTGAAAGCTTTCTCCTCTTCTGCTGGAGATGATCCCAACCACCTCTATTCCACCATCAATGATGTAAAGAAGTAGGATGTTGCTCATGAAAGGAGATATGGTAGATGCTGTTTCACTTTTTAGAGGAGAGAATGAATGTGAAAAGTCATAGGTTATTTTTATTTTATTTTTTTTGTCTTACGTATGTGTTGTTTTGAACTAATAACATAATATTGTTATGGTAAATAGACTTATATAGTGCTTTTCTACTCTACCTGAGCACTCAAAGCTCTTTATACAACATGTTCATTCACCCAAGCGGTTAAGTGCTCCCTATCTAACATTAATACTCATTCATACTTCGATGGAAGCATCGGGGAGCAACATGGGGTTAGTATCTTGCCCAAGGATATTTGGCGTGCAGACTGGAGCAGACTGGGATCAAACCACGACCCTTCTGGTTAGTAGCTGACCTGCTCTAACACCTGAGCTACAGACACCAAACTCAAAAACATTTATGTTTCAAAAACAGACATGTTACCTCAGATATATATTTCTGTTTTGACTTAAACTGTTTCTGCCAGAGGTGTATGTGTTGACGTTTTATTGCAAGAAACCTTTTCTGTTTGCTGCTGCTCATAAAAGTTTAGCTGATAGCGTCCTATCACTAATCTAATCTGAATTTTGAACTGTAGTGAACATTTATTCAGTCTTAGCAATTTAGCAAACTCCAGAAAAATGATGAGGACCTAAAGGCACTTCTTATAGACTATTGGGTGTGTTAACCATTTGTGTTTCTGACGTTTATGTGGTCATCATGAGAGGCTCAACCCTCCAGAGCTCTGCTGCTGTTGTACCCACATTCTCACCAAAACACTTCCCCTTCACTTCTCAGAAAAAGATAAAATTACACTTCAGAAGTGCAATGAGGAAGCATCAGCCCACAGACCGTTAACACATCTTATTTGTGCTCTCATCTGGATGCTAGCAGTGGTGACTGCAGCAGTATTGCAATGTTTGATAGTGAATAAGATAAATTCTTGAGCGTAATGAGACTGACTTTTGATCTATTTTCATCTGTGCTCACAAAACCTTTCTACAAAAGAGCTACAATAATGCACTCACTTAACTAAACTTCTTACATTTTAATTTAAGACAGTTAAGTGTTTTAGCCCTGCAACAGACTGGGGACCTGTCCAGGGTGTACCTCGTTTCTCACCTGATGACAGCTGGGACAGGCTCCAGCTCCTCCCTGAGACACTGATAACGATAAGCAGAAGAGAATAGATAGATGGATGGTTAAGTGCACTATTTTTAAGATTTTTACAACTTCCTCTTACACAGTTTTGTGTTGATGTTAGTCAAAGAGAGAGTTTTGGAATTCTTACTAAGAGTTACTAAGACAGCACAATATTTGCAATTCACTTTACTTACCATGAGGGTCTTCAGGAAGTACAACCTGGACTCAAACCTGCTGCTGACCTTCTGCCTGTCGTCCATTGAGAGCCTCCTGAGATACTGTATCACAGTATGGTACGGCAACTGCACCATGGCAGACAGGGAAGGCTTCAGAGAGTAGTTAAGGCAGCACAGAAGATCATTGGCTGCCCCATTCCCTCTCTGATGGACCTTTATACCTCACACTGCCTCAGCAGAGCAACAAACATCATCAAGGACAGCTCCCACCCTGGTTTTGACCTGTTCAACCTGCTGCCCTCAGAGAGGCACTACGGGTGCCACTACATTCAGGCCTGTGAGACTTATTCAGAGACTCAGACACTGAGCCATGGCTCTGTGCAAAGACAGTTTGCATATAGTTTATGTATAGTTTAGTTTTATGTAATATTCGATACAGAACTGCAAATTTAATCTTTTTCAAAGGAGAATGTTTTATTAAATGTTTTCATAGAAGCCTTATTTTTTTTGCATTTCCCTATACTAAGGAGAACACACATGAGTTTTAGTTTGATAGTTTGAAACCTTTTCTCCTCCACAATGGAAAATGGACGAAATTAAAGTGTTTGCTAAAGAGGAGCAAATAATTTAGGGCAAAATCTACTGATAGCTAAAGTAAAACAATCCTGTTGCAAGATTGAACTTAATTTTCACCAAACTTATTTGTGGTGAACATATAAAAATCTAAAATAAACCAAAAATCATCCATTAGATGTCGATATCAACATATATTCAGTGTTTACCCTTCACTGAAAGGTGCAGGTCTATGTTCTTTTATATTCTGAAATGTCTGAAAAGTATAGAAGTAAAAAGGAGCTCTTTGAAGGAAATTTGTCCCGGCTATTTAGTGCAAAGCTAACTGAAACTCACCATATTAATATAATAGTAAAATGATATTAATACAAGAAAATATGAGCCTTATTTCAGCTTCTATTAATAATCGCTGCACTTCAATCCAGTCTTTAAGTCTGACGTCATTAGCCTTGTCTGGGCCCAAACTCAGCTGCAGATCCATAAGTCACACGTGTACTGCAGCATCACTGAGAGTTAAAAACTGTCTAAATTCTTTCATCTGTAATAAAATGATCAGTGTGTAACAATTAGGTTTAACAGCCAGGTATCCATGAAAACAGAAATTTAACGGAGTTAGAAGTTAGCAGGAAGTTAGCTCACTAGTTTCCATCTAAACATAATCTACCATATTCTGACTGAGGGATTTCTGAAAAAATTAAAACATACAGCTCTGCTATCACTTCTGGCATAGATGAAGACAGGAAAGTAAACAGCAGCGACTTTTGTAGGGTTACTGAAGTTGGACTAGCTGATATATAATGATGTGCTAGTGATCGCTATAAACAGTGAAGCTGGAGGATGAACGCTAACCTTTTTCCACTCGATAAAAGTTAACATGGGGATTCCCGATGGTTAGGAACAAGTGCAGTCGCATGGCAGGATGCTGTAAACGAACCAAACATCAGTCAGGAGAACAACTGAGATAATCCATCCACAATACGAGGTTAGTCATTAATATAGTGCGGCATGGGCTGGGCTGTAGTTACATCGTAGGGTTTTAAAAACTGATATTTAAAATAATTAGCGGTAATAAAAACCGAGAGACGCTGACAGTGATCACTGACTGTTTTAGGGATTTGTTGAGATTAAATAGAAAACTCTTAAAAGTGTATCTGGTGACACAGAAACAGCGGCATTGCAAAACTTTATTTACTCTGTGGGACAATTTCCTCCACTGTTGCCGCTTCTGATTTCCTACGAATGGCATTCTGGGATAACTGTCTGACCCAGGTCCACACCTTGCACCGCTTGTAACCAATCAGATGTTAGGGTCTCATAGTGTGTGGTTAACTCACTGTGTATGTACTATGTAGAAAAAACATCTCAAAACAACAATAACAGGCGTGCTGTGTTTAAAATGATGGGAAGTCTAAAGACAGTCCAGAGAAACTCACATAACATAGTTGTAGTTGCAGCATTTACCTGTCAGAGTCTGAATGACTGATAGTTTTTAAATCATCCATCACTCAGTGTTATGTGATCTGTAACAACTTGTTTTTGTAATAACTCATGAAAATATAACTGAAAGTATTTATGAAGCATTTTCTATTGTGTGTGTACATCTGTGTGTGGACAGCTCACATTGTGACAGCAATGTAACTGATGACAAGAGTTTAACTTCACTCTGTGCTTCACTGGCCTTTTACCCTCATTATTATGTTTTACAATAAAAGTATCTCATGAAATACTTAACTGCCTGTTTCATTTAAATACAGTTACATTTTTATGAGCACACTGGTAGGATGCTCAGCTATAAAAGGCACATTACTGTGAAAAAGTTTTAAAAGCTCAAAAACATTGGACCAATTTGGCAGTAGGTCGGAAAAACTGCACATTATTACTATAATTTTACTGATTAATCAACAGCCTGTTCAGCAGATCTCTCTTAAAAAAAACATAATACATGTATTGAAAACAGTCACTTCTCATCCAAGAAATAAAGAGAATCATAGATCAATGTGCTTTATTCAATAATAATTTTTATTCTACTAGAACTCCAAAAAATTATAACAGACAGCTGCTGTTTACAGTTGAATAAATATTAAAAACAGATAATTTGATCATTTCTGGAGCAGACGTGACATCAGTCTTCAGGGTCTCCACAAACAGCACCAACGTGCTGGTCCAGATGTTTCTGCTCTCGCTGAAAAAGCTCTCACTATCCTCCCTGTATTAAAACATTTTAATGTGAATTTCAATTGAGAATAAGCTGTTATAAACTAGTAGAACATGTGAACTTCAGGAAATAAAGATGATTCAGATCGAAACAAACTGACGGTGCTCCATTAAGAGACATCATGCTATACACTTTACTATCCAGTTAACTGAAGTTCAACTATCATCTCAGCTAAACTGATTTGGTGGGAAACAAAAGCCCCTTTCTGTTAGTATGTACTCGGGTCAGCTCAACACAGTTTTCAGGGTTTTCCATTAGGTCATAGTACCTGCTCCAGGTACTTTTTAGTACCTGCTCTGCCGAGGTTCCAAAGCAATGTGTTGAGCCGATCTGAGTAGGTACTAATGGAGATGGGGCTAAAGAAAACACTGAAATAAACCAAACATCACCTGTTAGATATCACCTACATGAATTATAACCTGTGTTTACTCTCCACTGAGAAGTGTGGGTCAGTGGAAGTTTGAAAACTGTGTTTCTGATTAACTAGTGTTGGACTGACTGATGATGGTGAAACAGATGTATCAGAAGATTTTTTTTTCATGAGCTGCTGCCAACAAATGTTTTTCTTCCCACATACTGTTATCTGATTTGAGGACTGTCTGTCCAACGACTAAAGCATAAACTCTTTATATTATCTGAATTCAGATGGAGTGGAAGCTGGTCTGTTTGTGCTATGCTGTGGCAATGACAGTCCAATCACATTAACCTGTGAAACATCCACACCTCGATTAATTATGACCAGATTTTAGCTAAAAGAATTTCCTGTTTCATGTTCAGTACATCAGACACGACCTATGCAGCTGCTTTTATATCATCATGTATGTTTTTGGGTTTATCTACTGAAATTAGGGCAATTTTAATAGTAAAAAGTTGCAAAGTGAACTGAACCTGGTCACCTTCACATAATAGTCAAATAATAACAATAATAATAATAATAATACATGGGTGCAAAAACTTTTTCAACTTCCACTAATCATTGTAATGAATCCTCTCTAACTGTACTTGAAACTGATCTGATTTTGTGTCTACATCCAAAAAGAAAAATGAGCATCGTGCTGTAAACTATTAAAAAAAATATATGATTTTGCCAAAATCTGAATAGAAAGTTTGGATGTTTGTGTTGATTGATTTCATAGATCATTTATATTGAAGCAGTAAATAAAAGCAGAATGCAGAATACAAAGATCATGTCTGATGTATTGAACATGAAACAGGACGTTTTCAGCTCAGAATGAATCCAGCTTCAGATGTGTCACAGGTTAATCTGGTTGTAGTGAATGGCCCTTTGCCATAGGTGGCGCCAATGAACTGTATTCCACCCCAGAGCAGATAAACTGCGTACTTTAGTTGTGAGGATTGTTGTGTTTAAAGCATCCTAAGAAATGTTCTTTGTGCACAAAGTATTCTCAGTGTTTACTTTAGTAGCAGCTCCTTAAAAGTTCAGTCCACAGCACATCTGTCTCACCCTCACCGGTTCATCTGGAACACCGGGAGCAGGCTGCTCTCCGCGGACATCATGAGGTCAGCTGACCGCAGCAGAGTAGAGGCAGGCAGCTGTTACACTAACGGGACCTACATCTCCGAAAACATTGGAGATTTTTTTTCCGACAGGCTCTATGTTGGCAAATCAACCAGATATTTAAAGATCACACCGCTTCACTCTGCGCCTAACAACTCTTCACAGTGTATTTAGTGACACAGAAACAGCAGTAATACAAAGGTTTACTATGAGGGAAGGTCCACGCCCTCATGCGCTTGAGGGCGTGGACAGCCTTCCGTTGTACTTTGGGCTCTTTTTAACGCGCGTGTGTTAAAAAGATGTTAGGGTCTGTTCACTAGCTAAATTATTTCATGATTCAAGCACAGGAGCAATAAAATAATACATTAAACAGGACACTAGTTGAATATATTGTTAAATAAATAAATTACTGACAGAGTTATTCATTTGTTTGTGTATTTATTTTATTTTCATGCTGATGAGGCTCTATTTGTTTGTGATGAGCTCTGATATTTATCTAAAACATATAAATGCATCCAGCAATTAATGTAACTGTTGTGTTTTAACAAATCATACGGAGGCATTATTAAGGAACAGAGCTTCATGTGAACATTACTCATAGTTTGGGATTAAGTTACTATAGTTTCACAAAAACAAAAACCACTTGCAGGCAAACATCTCGAAACAACAATAACAGGCGTGCTGTGTTTAAAATGGTGGGAAGTCTAAAGACAGTCCAGAGAAACTCATCAGTGTGTTAACCATTTGTGGTTCTGGTGTTTATCTGGTCATCATTACAGGCTCAAACCTCCAGAGCTCTGCTGCTGTTGTACCAACACTCTCAACAAAAACACTTCCCCTTCAGTTCTCAGAAATAAATGACTTCATAGGTGCAATGAGGGGCCAAAAGGTCTCAGACCACTAATACATCTTATCTGTGTTTTTATCTAGCTGCTCAAAGTGGTGACTGCTGCAGTATCACTATGCTTCATTGCGGACTTAAAGACTTAAATTCCATCACAAACTAATTTGTGCTCCAAGAAAACATGATCAAGATCACTTTCTGCTTTCTCAGAATAAACTACATTTATAGAAGAGTGGTGTTCACACATTTAACTTCCTCTGTTCTCCTCTACTAGAGTCCTCCCTGTGACGTACTGAAATAACAAAAAGCTTGCAAATTGCATCAAACAAATGTAGAACCTGGAAAAGTTTTTTCATATTTTTGACGTTTAAAAGAGACAGGCAAGTTAGAGATCTTCCATACTAAGAACTAAATTCATTCAGCAAGTGTGTTGTTGATGTCACTATGAGGAAGTGAGCAGGAAGTCAGTGTTGTATTCATCTATGTTACTGCCTCATTTGTGGACATGAGAGGAAGAGTACAGACTGAGAGAGACAGAGAAGCAAGATGGCTGAGTTCAGATGGATTCAAATGCTTCTGTTCCTGATACTGATGCTTCAATTTAAAGGTAAGAACACACAGCACATTATAAATGAATAACCTGATGTTACATCATTCATCCTCTAACTGAGGCAGCCATGTTTTGTTTGCAACTTTCTGTTGAACCTTTGAAACCAGAGGTGAACTGATTCTCACACTATGAACATAACAGTCATATCCATGTTACAGTTTATTTTGCAAATGTATTTCTCTTTTCCACAGCAGCAGTAACTGGACAATACGGCCCCACATTCCTGATCAGAGATGGTGATGAAGTCACTTTGCCTTGTCAAAATGTGATAGTTGGTCAGCCTGAGTGTGGCAGAACTGACTGGCTCTTCAAACGTTTGAATGTTGCTGAGTCAGCCAGGCTGATTCATCTCGGTTTGATTGAAGAAAAACACAAATATAAATCAGACAGACTGAGTGTTACAGCAAAGTGTTCTCTGGTCATAAAGAACATCACAGTTCATGATGCTGGTCAGTACACCTGCACACGCGACACATCACAAGACCAACAACACTGTGGAAAATCCTGTTCTTCTCTGTCCATCATCAACAGTGAGTATTTACTGTTCAGATCAAAATGTCCTGTTAGAAAAACAAACTAAAATGTTACAATAAGTATGACCACAGTGATGAAGTTAATTATCTTTATTGTTTGTTTTTCTCTCTCAAAATGTCTCCATCTGTACGACTGAAGTGACTGAACATGAGAACAATGGTACAGTCATCTTGTCCTGCTCTGTGTTGGAGTATGATCCATGTACACACACAGTGGAGTGGATCTATGAGGGTGAAGAGAAATCCTCAGACATGCAGATATCACCACCAGGCTGCACTGCCACTGTGACATTTACAACATCTCACCTTAATCAGAAGTTTTTTGAGTTATTAAAGTGTAAAGTGACAAATCAGAACAGCAAGAAAGTGCAGCTGTTTCCTTTCAGCCGTCAGTCCTCAGGTGGGACAACAGGTGAGAATATTAACCTTAATAACACACAATAACACAAAATAGAAATATCACACCTGTTTTTGTCCTGACTGTTGTAAAGGTAACAAAGTTTGTCCTAAATGAACACACTCTTCTTTTTAAATTTGTGTCTTTGTTCAGATGGGGATAAATCATCAGATGGAGGTAAATGCAAAATATTTCTTTCTGTCCATCTCTTTGTGTTATCATTCATTTTTTACCTTGCTCAGTCAGTCTCAGTGTGTCTCAGTCTCTTGTTACAAATTGTTGCTTTCAGCTCATCATAACTGTACCAGTGATCACTATCATATGTTTTTTACAGGTTCATTATTGCCGTATATTATTGTTCTTGTATGTTTAGTGGCACTCTTAATTGTTGTAGCATTCATCACATGGAAGAAAACGAAAGGTGTGAACATTTCCAGATTAAACATATCAACAACAACTGTTTAATAGAGTTTACATTTCACTGTGAAAATTAAATTTCTTTTCAGGGAAAAAAACACAAATGGAAGACAATGCTGTGAGTTTAAACACTGAAGTAAGTAAAGATGGCAGTGGATTTACTGTAAAAAATATAGGCATAAAACATAATATAAACATAAAATTATAAACATAAAAACAAAGTAAATAAACAAACAAAGTAAAATAAACAAAGTAAAACATCACAAACAGCTGCCTATCAGTATGTTAAATCCTCCCTAATAAAGCTAATTCTAATATGTTTTACCAGTCCTGGGTGTAGTAATAAACCCAGGACTGATATTTATCCATAACCTACGTATGCAATGGAATATAATATGTAATTCATATGTTACTTACCTGTGTTTGTGCAGGGATTAGGTTTAAACCCAGCTGAGATTCAGTCTGATCCAGGAAAGAGTCAGGAGATGGTGAGATCAAACAGTATCAGGAGTTATAGTTACTCTCAGAGTAACTATGATCTTTGTTCGATGTATGATGATAATGATTTAATATAATTATTTAAAGGTGTCATTCTGTTGTGTCCACTGTGTAGGATGATCCTGAGGATGGAGTTAACTATGCTTCCATCAGCTACACTAAGAAGGCCAACAGTAAAGCCAGTGCTCAGGTAAGTGTTTATGAGAGTGACATTATTCACAGCATGATGAGGTTTTGTGTTGGGTAAAATTTGTTGTGTCATTTTTCCTTCTAGGTCCACGATGATGAAAGTGACACTGTGACATACAGCACTGTGAAAGCTCCCTCAGCTTCTCTTGAAGTCTCCACTGATCCCAGCAACCTGTATTCCACCATCACCAAATAAGATATATTTAAAGATTACATGTTTTAATACTGTTATTTGGATTTTAGATTTAGAGTTATATCGTCTACTTCAACATTACATGGGTATACTGAAGGGTTTATAAAATAACTTTAGTTTATTTTACTGTCTATTTTGTTTATTTGTTGTTTATGGTTTTAGACAATAAATAAATAAATGAATAAATAAATAGATAAATTGGATTACACGTGTGCTGTGTCCTGTGCTTTACTGGAATTTAAAACTGTTGCAGGGCTGCTAATTTACTTTCTTGTAACTAATAGAGAAACAAAAGCAGAAGCTTATGTAAAAAAAAGCTCATGTTAGTTAAAAGACTACAGGCCTCCAGGCAAAGTCAGCTCAAAACTCTATGCCTTTATCTGACTTTCTGTGTAAACTGAGCTCTTTATAGCATTATCATGAACATTACCAGACCTCAGTAGCATGTTTGTCTTTTGACTGTTTCTGCCAAAGTTGTGCATGTTGAAGTTTTATTTTTAAAAAAGAGGAAATTACCAGACATCTGTTGCTATTTCCACATTCACACAGTTTGAGCTGCTACCAAGAAATGACACCTCCCTCAGTAACACCCACACTTATCACATGTCATTATTTCAGAAGGCAGTGGGTAGGCTTTTTTATTAATACTATATTGAATACTAAACTTTTCAAATATAAGAAATCTTAACAATTATACAACCTAAAAAGTCAGTGAAGTTAGCTGCACTGGGTAACTGTGTAGTTGTTTGTCTATTACTGCGTGCTTTTGTTTTGTTTTTAACCACAAAAACACTTCCTGTTTTAGTGACAGAAACACTAAACATCAGTAAGAGAGATCAGCCTGCTTCATTTTATAGACAAGAAAATGTGTACTTGATACTGGCAGAGAGAGCAGTATAGTGAAAATAAGACAACACAATGTGTGTGTCATTGTGGCAATTTCTGTTCCTGAATGTAGGAGGAACCGAATACTCGTCACCCACTTGATTAGGTGGTGTAAATGTCTAGCCAGTCAATCAAGTGGCAGCACAGTCAAACTGAACATCAGAATGGGCAAGAAAGGAAATTTAAGTGAACATAACCGCTCTACCACCTGAGCCACAGTTCACCGTGCTCGAATTGTCTCCAGATCTTAATCCAATAGAGCATCTTTAGGATGTGGTAAAGGGGAGATTTACATCATAGAAGTGCAGCTGACAAATCTGCAGCAACTGTGTGATGCAGTCATGTCAATATTGACCAAAATCTCTGAGTGTCCACAGGTCAAGACACTGATATCTGTATTATCCATCTATCCATTCTCTTCCACCTATCCTTCTCAGGGTTGCGGGGAGGCAGGAGCCTATCCCAGCTACCAAAGGGTGAGAGGCAGGGTACACCCTGGATATGCTGCCAGTCTGTCACAGGGCTAGCACAGAGGAATAAGTAACCATTCACACTCAGATTCACACCCACATTCACACCTATGGGCAATCTAGAGTAACCAATTAACCTAATCCCACTAACTGCATGTCTTTAGACTGTGGAACAAGGTTATCCTATTACAAGAGTTGTTTCATTTAGTGTCACTTGTTTGTGACAAGTAGCGAAAGTATGAATAAGTTTGGGATGCAAAATAATTTTGAATTTAAATTTTAAGTAAGTTTGAATGACTGAAGTGACTTTTCTTTGTGGCCTGAACTTTTCCTCACTGAAAACTCAGCTCTCTAGCTCAGCCTGCTGAAATAGTAGAGCCTAGAGTTTCCTTCAACATCAAAGTTGATGGCTCCCACTTGAGTTGGATTTTGATCAAGCAATGTACCAACATGGTGCCCAAGGCTGCTGAAAACTATAGTGCCATCTGCATATGTGAGTAGGGATTTCAGCTATAAGGGCTGCACCTTCCACCACATCATGCACCAGTTCACAAGTGTCACCAACCACAACTGAACCTGAGGAAAGTCCATCTACTGTTAAACACATTACTTTTTTAGTTTGGGTAAGTTGGAATTTACCACATAAAAAAATTAAAATAAAATCTGTTTTTCATTTTGAGATTGAGTTCCCTGTTTTGTATTGATATAGAAACAGATACTCTGATATTATGAATAACTAAACAAATATCTGTACTTTGGTGGAGAGTTCTTTCAGTCAATTTGACTGTTTTTGCTTAATGTGTAACGGTAACTTTTGATGTCCACTGCAGAGATCAGGGGCAACAAGTAACACATAACAATTTTTATAGGAGTAACTATTAAAAGGTTCCTGCAACTTTCCAAACGCAGCTATTTTAGTTTTAAAACTGTGGAGGACATGTCATTGTAATGCAGCACAACAGTATTACATTTATTCTTAAGAAAAACTACATATGCAAAGCTGAGCTTAAACAATATAAATGTCTGTACTGCTACTCTATATCTTACCACAGAGTGGCAGCAGAGAGTCTTCAGAGATAGTGGAAAGAAATCAAAATACAACAAAGTTTCTTCAGCTGTATTTTGTGGATAATATACTTTCCAGTAAACAAGCAGGATAGTTCCAGCATTATTCATGTATCTTCCTCATTTTACTGCAATGATAAAAGTACTGATTGTACTGTTTGTTTTCTTGGATAGCAAGATTTCAAGTTTGTGGATTTTTAAGTTTACAATTCAGATGATGAAACTGAAATAATTAAACAAAGTGAGAAAATTAGCATTTTTCATATCTGATATGTAAAACACAACATACTGTACAAATATCTTAACAACAGATGTGTGAACTGGACAACATTAGAAGAGAGTCTTTATAAATCCTTCATGACTGGGATCATTGTCAACCATAACTTGTGAAAAGAAGTCACAGTTTGCTTTATGTAACTGAAAACTTGGTGCGGTGCAAATCTTGAATCAGATGCGAGACCATCATTTTTACAGTTTGAGAAAGTTACACACACACTGTCTCACATACACACATAGGGATTCAGTCACAGTAATTAGTGTGTGTGTTGAGCATGAAGACATTGTAGCTGTGGGGGTCATTAATGCAGTTAAGGACAAAAGGCTGTCAAATAAAGTGATTCTGCTTCACTGACGCGTCTCTACAGGAAACATTCCAGACATGACGAGTTCTGTCTGTACCACAAGACTAACAGAAGATGAAATGAAGTAAAAGAAATATAAGTATGGGCAGTGGCAGTTTTGATATGGGCGACATGGGCAGTTGCCCAGGGCAGCATCGTGATAGGGGTGGCATCATGGCATCGACAAAAAAAAAAGTTCCTAGCACCCACGCTGCCCGACATCATGCCAGTGCATTTTAGAAATTGCACAGGCACCGAATGGTTTTCTATTGCCCATTTGCGGGGAGTAAGGGCGCCCTTCATTAATGAGGTGCGCCTGCAGCCTGGTGCATGGGGAGGAGAGGGGCGGGAGGGCGGAGGATTTTCTGGCTGGTTGGAGTGGTACCTAATAAGCAAATAAAAAAAAAATAAATAAATAAAAACAAACAGGGCTTTCAATGGTAACGCCGTCATCATGATTAACACAATTTTAAAAAAAATTAATGCAATTAATCCATCTGGAGCACAGAATGACTCAAAATCCCTGAAATGTCAACGCATTTTGGGCAGTTTGTCCAAAGTTTGTCCATTCTGAGCTCCAGATGGGTTGATTGCGTTAAAATGTTTTATCACGTTAATCGTGATGATGTCGTTAAGGCATTAACGTTGAAAGCCCTACAACAAACACAAAAACTGAAGACATTGTCATATAGATTTATAATTTGCACCGATGTGTTTTCTAAATTTTATCACACACATATAAGCTAAAAGTGAGCACGAGGGCCCTTGGAGCGTCACATCACCTGTCGAAAGGGGAGGGGGCGTGCTGCTTCCAAATAAAGCACATTTCATTCATAATATTGTCAATCCAAGTCCATTATGTATTAATTATTTTTCCTGGGATGTGTGAAATCCCAGAAAAAAAACTCTATACAACCCAAATCTGTGCACTAAGATGTAGGTCTATTAGTCTATGTTGTGGGGTTGGGTGTTGATACTGGAGTGCAAAATTACTGATGGAAGATGGACAAGAAAAGGTCAACGCCATCAGGTCCTCGGTTTAGAAAAAAGAGAAAAGAAGAGGAGAAATGAGCAAAAGATACAGGTAAGCAGATGTGTCTTTGGATAATGGCAGGTATTATGTATCCTGAAACAAGATAACATTTATTAAGATAAGATAAGATAAGATGGCCTTTATTAGTCCCACAGGTGGGAAATTTGTTTTGTTACAGCAAAAGTGCAAAGTTATGTAGCAGAAATTAGAAAACACTGGAATGAAATAAAATAAAATAAAATAAAATAAAATACTATGTACAATAGAATAAGTACATATTAGTAGGGATTAGGAAAACTTCTGTTTACCTTTGTTAGCCACTTGGCTATGATAGTAAACAGCAGACAGACAGTAGACACTGATGTGGCTTATTGAATCTTTTGGACTGTTTTCAGCACAATATTAGCCATTAATTGGAAGAGTTGTATTGTTGATTTGTCTGCTATTCTCAGTGTGTGACGATTTATAATGACTGTTTGTTAGTGACTTGCATACTCTCTCTCTCTCTCACTATATAAAATATTTATTTGGTTAAACAGTTTTCACAATAAAATATGTTAATGTACAATCCTTAATATGTTTGATGTGTGTGAGTGTGTGTCCGGGGGGTGGGGGAGTGTTCGCCCAGGACACCAAACAGGCTCGGACCGCCCCTGAGTATGGTTTAACTCATGAACCTCACAGACAAGTAGCTCGTTCTCTAAAACCTCTGAACACTGTATTAATCTCAGTTTTTAAAACAGATTGCAAGCTATAGTCATTAATTTTGCCTTATTTTTGATGAAATATAATTGCAAAATTATTCTTTACTCCATTACTTTTAAATGTAAAATTCCTTAGGTTGACATATGGCAATGATTCCTATCCCCAAACCCACTGGCATCCCTGAATGAGAGTAATTACATCATCAAGCATATAAATGGACACATTTAGCTTTCTTTTTTTCTTACTCTTGTCAAGAATATGACCCAATTCAAGTATCCAATCACAACCCAGTGAAAATCTCCTGAGCCAATAGGATGTCTGGTGACACCCACCTGCATGCATAATAATAAGAAGCTATAAAATAACATAAGGGGGGTAAACCTGCAGAAGCTGCAGCTTGCTCAGTGTGCTTTGGAGATAACTTTGCCTCTCTGCAAACCTTCACCATGGTCGACGCCTTCTGTGCCACTTGGAAACTGATTGAAAGTGAGAATTTTGATGAGTATATGAAAGGACTTGGTAAGTAACAAACTTTCTTTTTTCTTTCTTTTTAAATTCACAAATGCAATATTCTTTTGCACAAAAAAGTTTTGTGATTAAAAAGAGATGAAGGAGATTCTTGTAACCCAGATATATTATCACCCCTGTCCTTTACTTAGGTGTTGGCTTTGCCACCAGGCAGGTTGGTAATGTGACTAAGCCAACTGTAATCATCAGCCAGGAGGGAGACAAGGTGGTGATCCGCACCCAGAGCACCTTCAAGAACACAGAGATCTCCTTCAAGCTGGGAGAGGAGTTTGATGAAACCACTGCTGATGACAGGAACTGCAAAGTAAGTTGACAATGAATGAATAACAGAAAGATTTACAGCCTTTGATTGTGGTCTGGTTATACATAAAAAAAATATATATATGTCAAAGTACAAGAAAGCAAAATCCAAAGTTTATGTTCACTATGGTGATTAAAGGCAAAATCAATCATTTTACACTCGTGTAACTGGTTGGGTTCAAGTTTTAACTGGACTTTTAATTAAATATTTCTTCAAATCATTTATAAATTGTCCCCATTGTTGCACAAAGTGTAATTTTCTATAGTATTTTCTCCAAATGTTTAAAGGAAATTAGAGATAAAAACTGATTATAGGTACAAAACTACTTTTGTCAGATTGTGTTTTTTGTTTCAGTTCATGAGTGAGTGGCTACAGCTGACATTGTGGCATCTCTGGAAACAGGCCAACACTTGGCTGCATTTTCATGTGTTATTTCTCCACTTCTCATGCGAAATCCATTCCCTTCTTTTCTTCTTTTCAGTCCACGGTGACTCTGGAGGGAGACAAGCTGGTCCACGTCCAGAAGTGGGACGGCAAAGAGACCAAGTTTGTCAGAGAAATCAAGGACGACAAGCTGGTCATGGTAAGACAACTGTATATATATATATATATACATATGTGTGTGTGTGTGTGTGTGTGAACATTTGCAGTATATAGACTTTCTATACTTTTTGGGTGCACTTTTGGAGACAGACTAAGAACATGTTTTTTAATAATGCAATTCCTTGAATTAAATGACTGTCAGTTGCTTTCTGAGCCTAATAAGCTTTGTAACAACATAAAATTGATTTTGATGATTTTATGCAGCAGATGAGGTGATAATCCCAACCAAGACTGATTTACAATTGGTCTGGAAAATTCTTACAACAATTATATGATGACTTGCTGATTAAGCAGATGAGGATTCTTTTATATATATTTAATTAAGTAAACTTGAGAACCATGCTGTCTGTCCTCTCTCCTGTGCAGAATCTGACCTTCGAAGACATCCACGCAGTGCGTACCTATGAGAAGGCATGAGTGCTCTGAGTGACAGCCTCCCAAAACTGGCCAAGAAGTGATGGGTTTATAAATATTGTTGACTGTATGCTTCTCTTTGCACTTCATCCTCCTCCATATGTAAAAGCAAGCTGCAAGCTGCACCAATTTTTTAAGTTTTTTTATATGAATACATTTCTGTCATGATGGATGGATCATCTTTGCAACCCTGTGTGGAAATACAAAATAAAAAAAGGGAAAAAAAAATAATTTAATATTTGCCTCTTGCCTCTTACCCAATTTCCTTCGGGGTCAACCTTCAGGATCAATAAAGTTTTATTGAATTGAATTGATGTAATGATATGGTGTTAAAGTGAACAGCTGAACAGAATCTGAGAGACAGGCAAAGCGAAAGTCAACATAATGTACACAAGATAATAGATTATCGAATTAAAACAGGAAGTGACTAACAAAGAAACCATGACTAAGACATACAAACTTGACAAAACAAACAGGGAGACCGGACACGACAACTAGAAATATAGATAACCAAACCTCAGAGGCACTAGAAATACTAAACTCTAGACTAAATAATATGGAACTTGAACATACTTATTCCTTAAATTCAAAACCATGAATCATTAGTCCACAGCAAAAACTCAAAACACTGGATCGAAGACCTAGGGCCATGATAACATTAATCTCTCAGACAACTTCGATCCATGCTTTAGATGTGAGCACATATTTGATTCACTTAGCTGTCATGGTTTTAACTACCAAGTATTTTTAGGTATTCAAGAGCAGTCAGTCTTTCCAGCAATTGTTCTTCTCCTCCTACTCAGAATCAGTGAATCAAGGTAATCAGTGTTCACTGAACCACTTTAAAAGAAAGAAATAGTCTTTGCTTAATCTGCTCACAGGAAGATCTCTATGTAGAGCAAAATAAAGAGAGAGAGAGATAATTCTAGTGGTAGAAGCATTTCTATGAAAGAAATCAATATTTCTATCATAATGTATTAGATCTTAATTCGGTTTACGACTGTGATTAAATCCCACCTGGTCCACCATTCAGGTATTCAGGAAATAACTTCTGAACACAAACTGTACATTCAGCAGTGAACACAGACACAGTTAGAGATTATTCATAGACACATCCCTGGTGGGAGTTGATAGAGACAAAAAAAGTATGCAAAACAGATATCACTTAGGGGAAATTTGAAGACGTGCTGTGTGGTTATTTTGGAATAACTGACCTTTAAATCCAAAAAAGCGATATCCTGTAACTCACAATGCTGGGAGCAAATTATACAAGTATAACTAAATTTTATTTATTTATATTAATTATGTGAGGTTAATGTTTACTCACTTACACAGAATGAGTGAATTGATTGAATGATTTAAAGTTGCTACAGGTAAGAAAAAAAAGAAAAAGCTTGATAGTACAGATTATACTTTATAGATGAAAGGCATCACTGCGAACATGCAGAGACAAGTGGGGGTTTTAATTATTCTAACAAAACAGCTGTTTGATGACCTTCCATATTATATGTTTGTACAGGGCTGTAACATCAAAGAAGACTTGAATCAGATTCAGACCAATTTGTCTTGCCCATTTTTTCTGTGTCTGTTGTTGACTGAGTGGAATACTGGTGTCTGCATACAATGTGCAGATGGGCCCTAAAATTTAGGAGTCATATGTATGCTTTAGACAACCCTTTGTGCTGGGGACAGTGGGTCCTGGCTTTGGGTAAGGTGATGTTCCAAGGTGTTGTCATTGTGGACCCCAAACCTACTTTTCTGCACCCTGTAGTTAGTGTGGAGAATAAGGGTTGTCACCGGGCCAGTTGTTGGCTTTTTTCTTCTACGGGTAGTCCTCTACCTCCTGGTCTTATTCATTCTAGTACTGGTGCAGCAGTTTGTGATTCAATACTTTTTATTTGTACTTGCGCTCCATCCGTTTATTATATACTCTCTCCTATTTTATACCTCCCCCCCCCACACACACACACCCCCAACACCACCTCTTTATTTTATCTTTCTTTTTCTTGTCTGCTGCCTATAAGCTTTGACATTCTTATGTTACACATGTAGTGTATTAATAGAAAGTATAATAATGGAAATCATGAAATTAACAAATAATCGAAAAAGAACATCGATACGTGATTAATACTAGTAGAATCTAACTCGTTAAATAAGGCCAAAGCAGCAATTTCACATCATAAAATAAGAAAAGTGCATCGGAAAATCTAATTAAATGTACTGTTCTCTAGATCCAGGCTACACGAACCATAAAAAAGAATTAGTCTACATCCTGCAGAGGTTAGACAGGCTATTATAGATAATACTTTAGCTATTATTGTAAGGTCAGTTTTATGACTTTTTTATGAGTTTTTGTATAGTTAGCCTAAATGTTTAATATTTTATACGCTTTTCATCTTTGTAGTAAATGTACTTACATATCTTTACAAGCACAAATCCTGCAGGAACTCGACTTTCATTATCATTAGTTCCGTCCCCTGCGTCTCAAAACACGGAAGTCACGTGACTCACTTTGCTTCCTGTTTACTTCGGGATAGGGGCAGTAATATCATTGACAGCTAGCTTGAAGTGTATATAAGCTATGCGTTTCCCGGTGCCGTCGGTTTTAACGCTGTGAACATGTTGGAGCGTTTGTGTTTTCTGCTGCTGTGTTACAGCGCGGCTCCGCTTACAGCTGCACCGACTGGAAGACGTTACCTGGCGAGCACAGGTGAGCGAGAGCACCGAAACCTCCACCGTTAGCGGCTTTGCACTATTTATATCTTGTGTTGCTACCCAGGGACTCAAAAACTTATATCACCTGAACTGTGCAACGCACAGCTTTCTTTTTCTGATAGAATTCATGCAACAAAATAGAAAACATGAAATGTAAAGGTGGGAATTTTCTTACCTTTCACTTAGACACAAGACATGGTGGGTTTGAATTTAGGGTGAACATTTGCAGTTAAAGTTATATATTATATATATTTGGTGAAAACTTTACAATTGAAGACTGCTATTAAGTTAATATACAGTATATATAAGTACCTATGACCTCAGATACATTGAGCTTACAAATCAAAATAAAATAGACACTGACAGGAAAAGAAATGTTAGTCAGTAATTCTAATATTGGATATTCTTATTATATTTTTCTCATTTAAATCAAGTGGTTTAAATTATTTTTTGCATTTTACATTTACATTTTCATTAAAAAATAAAAATAAATAAATAAAATTACTTTAAAAATCAAACAGATTTTTTTAATTTGGTTCCATTCTTATTTCTATTTTTGTCATTCACCATCACTTCATCTGTCCAGGGAGGTTTTGGCACATCACAGACCTCCACCTGGACCCCTCCTACCACCTGACCCCAGACCCCAAGAAGGTTTGTTACTCCTCCAAAGGAGTTCCTGCCACCAATCCTGGCCTGTATGGAGACTTCCTGTGTGACTCACCTTTCCGCCTTATTGAGTCCGCCTTCACTAACATGGCATCGCTCACACAGCCAGAGGACTTCATCATTTGGACCGGGTTGGTACTCTGATGAGGGAGAGAGCCTTTATTTTAGCTTTAAAAGGCTTTGCTGTGTTGCCTTCATGCAAATTGTGGGTTAACACATTCATGTTTTTCCACATTTGTGATTTACAGATTATAGAAACCATAGAAGTGGTTTTGGATTGGTTTCACATCCTCATCCTACAGTGCAGTAGCAGTCATGTACTTCTCTGTGAAAGTACAGTGGCTTGCAAAAGTATTCGGCCCCCTTGAACTTTTTCACATTTTGTCACATTACAGCCACAAACATGAATCAGTTTTATTGGAATTCCACGTGAAAGACCAATACAAAGTGGTGTACACGTGAGAAGTGGAACGAAAATCATACATGATTCCAAACATTTTTTACAAATAAATAACTGAAAAGTGGGGTGTGCGTAATTATTCAGCCCCCTGAGTCAATACTTTGTAGAACCACCTTTTGCTGCAGTTACAGATGCCAGTCTTTTAGGATATGTCTCTACCAGCTTTGCACATCTAGAGACTGAAATCCTTGCTCATTCTTCTTTGCAAAACAGCTCCAGCTCAGTCAGATTAGATGGACAGCGTTGGTGAACAGCAGTTTTCAGATCTTGCCACAGATTCTCGATTGGATTTAGATCTGGACTTTGACTGGGCCATTCTAACACATGGATATGTTTTGTTTTAAACCATTCCATTGTTGCCCTGGCTTTATGTTTAGGGTCGTTGTCCTGTTGAAAGGTGAACCTCCGCCCCAGTCTCAAGTCTTTTGCAGACCCCAAGAGGTTTT
Source organism: Oreochromis aureus (assembly GCF_013358895.1). NCBI lineage: Eukaryota > Metazoa > Chordata > Actinopteri > Cichliformes > Cichlidae > Oreochromis > Oreochromis aureus. The sequence goes on along the minus strand of NC_052956.1, from coordinate 21,846,230 downwards.
CTTCCAAGATTGCCCTGTATTTGGCTCCATCCATCTTCCCATCAACTCTGACCAGCTTCCCTGTCCCTGCTGAAGAGAAGCACCCCCAGAGCATGATGCTGCCACCACCATATTTGACAGTGGGGATGGTGTGTTCAGAGTGATGTGCAGTGTTAGTTTTCCGCCACACATAGCATTTTGTATTTTGGCCAATAAGTTCCATTTTGGTCTCATCTGACCAGAGCACCTTCTTCCACATGTTTGCTGTGTCCCTCACATGGCTTGTGGCAAACTGCAAACGGGACTTCTTATGGTTTTCTGTTAACAATGGCTTTCTTCTTGCCACTCTTCCATAAAGGCCAACTTTGTGCAGTGCACGACTAATAGTTGTCCTATGGACAGATTCCCCCACCTGAGTTGTAGATCTCTGCAGCTCGTCCAGAGTCACCATGGGCCTCTTGGCTGCATTTCTGATCAGCGCTCTCCTTGTTCGGCCTGTGAGTTTAGGTGGACGGCCTTGTCTTGGTAGGTTTGCAGTTGTGCCATACTCCTTCCATTTCTGAATGATTGCTTGAACAGTGCTCCGTGGGATGTTCAAGGCTTGGGAAATATTTTTGTAGCCTAAGCCTGCTTTAAATTTCTCAATAACTTTATCCCTGACCTGTCTGGTGTGTTCTTTGGACTTCATGGTGTTGTTGCTCCTAATATTCTCTTAGACAACCTCTGAGGCCGTCACAGAGCAGCTGTATTTGTACTGACATTAGATTACACACAGGTGCACTCTATTTAGTCATTAGCACTCATCAGGCAATGTCTATGGGCAACTGACTGCACTCAGACCAAAGGGGGCTGAATAATTACGCACACCCCACTTTGCAGTTATTTATTTGTAATAAATGTTTGGAATCATGTATGATTTTCGTTCCACTTCTCACGTGTACACCACTTTGTATTGGTTTTTCATGTGGAATTCCAATAAAATTGATTCATGTTTGTGGCTGTAATGTGACAAAATGTGGGAACGTTCACATACTGAATACTTTTGCAAGCCACTGTATGTGATCTGTACTTTTTGGGCGAAAAGATTGAGGATGTTTGTTAGAAGAAATGTTTTACTGTTATATTTATCATAGCAAAAACAAAGACATTTGAGGTAGATCACAATTTTATATGACCCATATGATCTTTCTCAGATGTTGTACCAGCTCGTGTATATAGTGCCATTACCAATTCAAGATTTCTGTTTATCCCATATCTTGATTCATTTTCGAATACCCGCAAAACCAAAGACATTTTTTTAGCTTCAGTACTCTCTTTATGGAAACTCAGACTCTTCTCAGTGAAAAATATATTTGATTATATTTATATAGAAATCTTTCTATAATTGTATAATGTGAATTTTAGAGCGTTACTGCAGTCTGTTTATTCATCAAAATCAACCAGTGTATCAACATTGATATATTCAGTTTGCAGCGTGCGCACACATACTGAGTTTCATGTAATTATACATTTAAAACATTCAGTTTGTGAAAAAACTTGTTTAAAGCCACAGCTTCGGAAACCCCGACAAAAAGCGGTGGTGTCATGTTAGAACTACATGTTCTTAACAATAAGTTAGTCCTCACCTCTTATATAGTTAGTAGCTTGAGGTTACAGGAAGCATTTCCAGTTTAACCACTAGTTCCATATTGTTCCAGTCAGCACAGTCGATTATCAGTCCTGTTCCTCAATCCTGAGATGTTTTTATGACACATTGCAAAACAGTGACAAATTCGTGACAGTAAACCCTTTTGCACAACTCAGCCATGTACAAGCATTTTTTCTGCCAACCTGCTGAGGCCTTTTTCCTGTCCCAAATATATATAGAAATTAGTTAAAAAGAGTCAGAACTATTAAATAGGATTGATAATAGTATTAGTAAGTAAGTCAGTAAAACTTTATTAATATAGCACCTTTCTAGATAAAAGATCATAAAGTGCTTCACACAAGGATAACAAAGCATAAAACAAAACAGACAACAGTTAACAAAATGCAGTTATAAAAAGATGTGTTTTTATTGATATCATAAAAATCATATCAGTGTTTATATCAGTTAGTTCTTGCTACAGGTGTGGGAGGCTAAATTTGATAAACTTTCTGCTGAGATCTGTTTGTCTTTTTTTCTCTAAAGTCACGTCATGCTAAGTTGCACATCATCACAATTAATACACTAATGATTAAGTTGAGAGTTTTTTTAATCTTCTTCGACTTGTCACAAGTACCTGGTAGTGGTTTGGAGAGTTAAAGAGGTGACATAATGTTTGTGATTAGTTCAGAATTTCCAATGTCACAAGTTTTCCTGTAAGAAATACACCAACCATAGATGCCTTCATGCGTCTCAGCTAGAAAAGTATCACTTCCTGAGATATTATCTGGCTCAAATCTCATTAGGAAAAACCCACAATTTGTTTCTTTTGTGGACTTTTTTTTGTTAGTACAAGATGGGCCTCATCCATCACGTGATCAGTATAGAGTGCTGTGAAAAGTGTTTGCCCTCTTCCTGATTTTATTTTTGGCACATTTGTCACATTAGACGGAAATAACCTGAGTAAACACAAAATGCAGTTTTTAAATGATGATTTCATTTATTAAGGGAAACAAAGATGGTCTATAAGGACAAGTATAAGTATATGACAAACGATTGACTGCAAGAACTGCAGTCAGTCGTTTGTCATAAGTGGCAATAAGCCTTTTACATCACAGGGGAGGAATTTTGGCCCACCCCTCTTTGCAGAATTGTTTTAATTCAGGTGTATTGGAGAGTTTTCGGGTGTGAAAACAGGAACATGGCAATTACTTTTTCACAGCTGTTTAATGAAGTTTGATTGTCACTTGAGCTAAAATGCTGAATCTTACAATTTTATTTTCTCATGAATAAATAAGTAAGTGCACTTATTTCAGAGTGCCTACTATATTTAATAGTGCTGAATAAAATCATGCAATCCCAGTCAAGCACTGAAGCTCCAGGACTGAGAGATGAGCAGACGTTATCTACTCACTGTGAAAAGTAGCATTAAAGGGAGCTCTGCATGCTTTATAAGAGGTTAAACTAACTAGAGTGAACCAATGTTCACTACACTGCAATAGTGACACAGGATATGTAAGCGTAGTTGTAAGCGTCAGTCTCAGCAGAATTGCACCCATGCACCTTTTTAATAATCTGCAGCTAATCAGCTAAGCCAGGAATTCAAAGGCTTATTAAACATGCTTAAGAGAACGGCTTGGCACTTAAAACTTGAAAAAGACTCCCTGGGGTGGAGGATTAAGTTACTGTGCAAGCAGATTTGTGCTTTATGCTGTTGTTATTGGGCTTTGCAGCGCAAGTTTGCCATTTCACTTAATGGGGAAATCCATTGTACAGAGGAATTTACAATATGTTTGCAATATTGTACAAGCCAAGCATGTTTGGAACAATTTAAAATGTTACGTAGAGGGAATACAGTGCTGTTAGGAAGTCGGTGGGTTTTCCAGATTTCTGCTGACGAAATGATGACTGAGCTGCTCCCAGTGACTTTAACTCACTGCAGTTACTGTTCTTACATTTTTACATTTTAATCTTTACTGCTGAAGCATTTTATTGCAATAAGCCAAAACAAGACAAACCATGTTGTTTTCTAATAGCAGACAAATACTGAATTGTTTTCTCCACCTTTTTCTTTTTTGAGGGGTTCTAATATCATAGTTTGGTCACTGCTGTCAGGAAAACTGCACAATTAGAAATAGATAACGTCAGTAGACAGTAGATTAAGGCTAAATCAGTAGTAAATCAATGACCCGATGTCGTTTTTAAATATTCTGCTATCATGACTGATCATTCAGTTGCTCTGTATTTTTTTTAAGTAGCATTTTTAATAGTTAAAAAAGCAAAAGTTGATCACCGTTCATTCAGATAATTTAAGCAAACACATGTTGGGATCACCATGTGTCTAGAGGTCTTATTTTACTTTGTCTGCATTTCACTGCAAATAAAGTGAAATGACTGGATTTTATTTTCCCCTTTCAGTGACAGCCCACCTCACGTCCCTCCAGATGAGCTCTCTACAGACATAGTCATCCAGGTCATCAGTAACATGACCCAGACCATCAGACAGCACTTCCCCAATCTGACAGTCTACCCTGCAGTTGGAAATCATGACTACTGGCCTCAGGTGACTTTATACAAGTAGACAGCAAGCAGTATCTCAAGCTTTACTCGGAGAGCAGCGATGGTGTTTGCTCCACTAATGTTTGCCTGATGCATCAAGTTCTGGGATAAAATGAAAGTGTAACTTAAAAATGAGTTGCTGTATGAAGCATTTTAGTTTATGCTCCCATTTTTTTGCAGAAGTAAATGAGGGAAGTTTTCTTATACAGACTATGAGCATGCTTTAACTCATTTATGTGGTTGGGTAACATCCATCAGTATTTTCAGTTTTCAAGGGTTTATTTTACAATAAGGCTCCATTTAATTTAACAGAAACACTGTGGCACAAGAATTACATGCATATAGCCTCAGTAATAACAGTGGGTGATACCAGCTGACATATATGTGAGATGTCAGGTGGCATTTCACATTTTTAATAACTTACTTTTGGGATAACAGTGCATATTTTTTGCTCATCATTGTTCTTAGGACCAGATGCCAACCTCCACTAATGCCATCTACAAAGCTGCTGCTCAGTCCTGGAAACTCTGGCTGCATGATGACGCTCTGCTAACACTTTCACAAGGTACATCAGTCACCACATGTCAGACCAACAGATTCAAAACTTTTCTCTGCATATTAAAGCTTCAACTCTTACTGCTGTGCATTTAATGTAGTCTGATTTCTAAATGAGTAGCTACAGGGTATATACCAGCCCAAAATTCAGAGGACTGTAAAGTTCCCACATGAAGAAATGAGGAAGTTAGAAAACCACTGACCTTTGGCATGTGCTGATGAATACCTTTTGATGCAGCATGTGTTGCAATTCAGGAAGTTAATGTAAAGTGCAACACGGTGCATGCATATGTAAAAGTTTGATGATGAATCAGTCAAGTTTTTTTGATTAATTGTTTAGAAAATGTGAATGTAGCGGACTTCTCTCAAGCAAACCTTTGTTTGATTTGTGAAACAATCCGTGCAGTGAGCATGTGCAGTTGATTCTGTAAAATTTGAACAAAGCCATGCATAAAGCATGTCATTCAAAAGCTCAGTGTGTGGCATGACATTAGGTGTAGCCTTGATTTGTTCCTTGTTCTGTTTTTGCAGGTGGTTTCTATTCACAGCTTGCTAAGCCTGGTTTGCGGGTTGTTAGTCTCAATACGATCCTTTACTATAGTCCCAATAAGGTCACACAGAACATGACAGACCCTGCGGGGCAGTTTGAGTGGCTGGAAAAAACTCTGGAGAAAGCTGCTGAGAATCTCGAAAAGGTTTAAAAGTTTTGATGCAAACATTTTTTTGTCATATTAATCATAGTGATCATCATATTGATTCATATGACAGATGCCAGATAGTTAAATATGTCTGTGGTTGAATATGCCTTACTTTTCTCTGTAGGTTTACATCATAGGCCATGTGCCAGTCGGGTTCCTGCCTTTTGCCAGAAACATCACAGCTATAAGAGCGAACTACAACGAGAGGCTGGTCACCATCTTTAGGAAGTACAGTCATGTGATTGCAGGACATTTCTACGGACACACTCACAGAGACAGCATCATGGTGCTGCTGGACAAACAAGGTGTGAGAAAATATCAATCAGTATCTTTAATAATGGAGTTTAATATATTTCTTCAAAGTGCAGTATCACCTTTTCTTTTTTAAGCACTTGTCATTTTTAAAAATGAATCGCAAACCAATTGTGAGCAAGCAAACTTCCTCTCTAAATAAAACGGGGAAAAAACAGACAATCTGCTGACTTCCTTAAGGAAAGGAATCATCTAAACTTTCTTGTTTTGTTTTTCTTTTTTATGTTTTTCTGTAGGTCAACCTGTGAATTCTCTGTTTGTGTCACCGGCTGTTACACCGATCAAAAATCTTGCGGAGCTCTACTCCAATAACCCATCTTTCCGCATGTACTTGTACAATAACAAGGATTACACTATGCTGGTAAGGAGCTCTGGTCCTACTATCTGCTCATAACTCAATATCTTATTACTGTTTAGATTAAGCAAATGCCTCGGTTTTTAAAATAGTAATAATAATAATAATGCATTATTTGCAAACCAACCAAGGTTCATTTTGGACCTTAGATTTTTTATTGGAATTCTAGTCATTAAATAAATGTGCAAAGAAGTTTGGAGGTTTTAAAACAGAGAACAGGAAAAGGCCGTCAGCAGTCAGATGAAAACGCGTATTCTGTCACTGCGTATTCTAGAAATAACATTTCCCATTCATAGAATTTAAAAAGTCATCATGTAAACCATAAAAGGCAAAAAACCAAAATGTCCATCTGATATTCTGGAAACCATCAGCTGAACACCTAAAGGCAATGGTAAAAATCATGAATTAATTTTTTTACATGTGGCAATACATCTCTTAAACTAACAGATTGGCTGTGACAGGTTGGACAGATCAGTGGTACGGTTGGTAAAAGGACTTGCTATTTTGGGGACCAGTGAAATCCCGGGGAGTTTCACAATCAAACCATAAAAACTTAAAAGGAAAGAGTGTAGGAATACAAAAGAAAGATGAAAACTGTTCAAGCTGGAAAGCAGATGACAAATTTAGGTCAAACTAAAAAAGTCCTGCACTCCAACACCTACTCTAACTTTTATCTCATTGCTCAAAGACAGAAGCCGAAGTCCTTCTTAATGATTTATCACAGTGTCAATCAGCACACAAAAAACTGTTTGTGGCATTCAAAAAGACTCAAAGACTTTCTTCTTTCTTCTCTTTTGCTCCCCTTTTTGGTGCCTTTCTCTCTCTCTGAAGGATATCTGGCAGTACTATTTGAATCTGACGGAAGCCAATGAGAAACAAAGATCAGACTGGACGCTTGAATATATCATGACTGAGGCTTTTGGACTGACTGACCTGCAGCCGCAAAGTTTACTCCAGCTGGGCCTGAGTTTTATGCTGCCGCAGACAAAAAGCTTTGATAAGTATTTTAACCACTTCATGGTCAGCTACAACGACAGCATCATCTGTGATGGAATATGTAAGGTCAGCCAGGTGTGTTCTGTGCTCTTTCTGGACCAGCTGTCCTATTCCAGATGTGTAAAGGGAGATGAGCGGACATCCACATGAAGGGTCTTTGAGTGATTTTTCTCAGGAGCCAATAAGATTTCAGGGTTTTTTTTAAATTATAATATGTCTGAAATCATAAAAAGGGAAATTCAGTGCACTGATTAAAGTCATGATATAGCATATTTTAAATGATTTATCAATATTGAACTTTTGATAATAATATTCTGAAGTATTACATTTTGCAAACTAGATGGATGAAGTCAGAAAAAGGGAGGTACCGTATAATGCCTATGCTGCTTAACATATATTTATATAATTTCCCTAAAGAAATGCAGGGACAACTTTTTTAGGGATATTTTTTCTCACCTATTGAATTGCATCAATCTGCAAACATATCCAGATGGGGTCAGGACCAAAAGGTGATAGTAGATAAATGACTGACAATACAGAAAATACAGTCATTTATACATAATGATGATACTGAATTGCTGGTGTCTCATGTCTGTAGTCTCTAAGAACAAAAAAGAACCTCAAACTCGTCTGTGTGTTTATTCTGAGAGGGTGGAGGACGTTAATTGTAGCTCCAGGCTCCGTCATGCAAGTTTATTCCATGTAGTGCTCCTTGCACTAATCGATTACAGCCAAACTTTGGATCAAATGCTACCAAATCAGGTGAGTTTATTGTGTTGATTAATCGTGCATACTTGAAATATTTCAGAGGAAAATTTAAATGAAATCCTTTAGATTTAAAGAAGGACAGCTCTGCTGTAAATTAGGAAAAAGATTCAGCTGTAGTCTTATGGAAATGTAAATCCAGCTTTTGTTGGCTTACATTTATATTCTTCTATTAGCTACAACTGATTAGTCAAATCTGATTTTAATGTAAATGATAGTGTATCAGGTCACCAAAAATCATACTTTAATTGCATAAACTATACAAATTGCTCCATACAGGAACATTAAAGACATTCAGTTTAGTCACAAGTTTCATTCATAAAATCACATGATTAACATAAGATTTAAAAGTTTGAAAATTATGTTTTGTTTAGTTTTTTTATATATATTTTGTTAAACTTTTTGATTGTCGTGACAAATTCTGACTATGCAAGACTAAACCTGTTACCTTATCCATTCCTTAATGTTGCATAAACCAGAATTTTTTTCTTCTATTGAAACACATGCTTTAAATTTAATACCCTCAAAAGGACACCGAAGTATAAAATGTGTACAGTAAAATGTGCTGTAAGAGAAATGTATCTACCCTGGGTAAAATGTACATGAATGATAGCATGTCAAGCTGCTGCTTAAGAATGGAATATCACCAGATGACTTGTCTTGTTACATGTAAGAGAGAAAATATTGATTTGGCTTTTAATGATTATTTTTCTATTAAATGAAACTCTTTATTCAAAAGTTCCATTGACTCTATTGTCCTTATTTTCACAGGCAAGTTAATAGAGTACTATCTGTTGCAGTTAATTAAATAAAAAAGAAGCTGAACTGCAACTTTTAAGAGTGGCTAACTTGAAAATCACACTTAAACTTGTGCCGGCTAGTTCGTCTATGCAGGAGGATTGTAGGAGCGACGGCTAAGCCCGGATGACCTTCATACTCCCTCCCACCATTAGCCCATGATTTTATTCTTCTCTTGTTCAAACTTTCCAGAAACTCCTCTCGTTTCTCAGCCTCCACTTCAAGCATTTGCCCCTCTCTTCTTCTCACCACCCTCCCAACTCTTTTGTCCCTTTGCCTCCCTCCTCCAATGTTGATTACACCTCTCCTAAAGATTCACAGCACTTTTTTTTTTCAATCTGGGTTTTTCCTGGCTCAGATTGAGCCTTTGGGAGGAGACTACAATCAGTCTGTATACAATAAAAACAATGAGTCTGTGTTACCTTATTTCACAGTAACATTTTTGAACTCCTGAGTAACTTTTTGAAGCTCCTCATAATTTCTCTGGTCTTCTGTCCAGAGTTTAGAAAATATTCTTGGGCAGTAAATGTGTACTCTGTGTTATTGTTAAACTTTTCCCCCTCATGTGCCTCTTTGCCATTATTATTCCTGACCAACCCCTGCCTCCCTCCACTCAGTGCCTGACAGGACGTAACCATGGAGACAGAGTTGGTGGAGAGCATGGCGATGGAGAGGACTCCATTGCCACGGTAACATGAGTACAGCTCCCAGTCCTCTGAATTCACCATTTCAGTCACTTTTGTTGGCAATTATAAAACTACTGAACTGCCAGGCTGATAAAGTCTGAACTTATGGCAAGTAAAGGCGAGTTAAAATAGGAGATGATCTCTGAAGGGTTCAGTCAGTGGAATGAATTTCAATGAATTTGTGTGAGATCACAAAATACATTCTTCTAAATTGCATTATTTATGTGTTAGACTTACCAAATTGCATAATATGTAAGTTGCCAAGCAATAAATAAATAACATTCCCTCCACAGGGTATCAAAAATGATCCCTAAGAGGAAAAAGAGAAGTAGGAGACACCATTACACAACCAAGCATGGAGCCAAGTATATCAGTCTGTAGTCTGAGTCTCATAGCTTTGATTATAGTACGCATAATAGCCAAATTACTAGTTAGTAAAGGGAGTACTACACACTGCAATATGAAAGCTGTGTTTTCTTTTTTATGGCAACTTCTGTCATTGGAATTGCTTTTATTTTCCCAAACAAAAATACTGCACAGCAGAAATGAGTCCTACAATAATAATAATAACAAGAAAACCAAGAAATGAGTTGGTATTTCACAGCAGCCTGAATGATGCCATTATTATTATTTCGAAGTAAACATTTTTTCACAGTGTTTTTTGGTTAGATGCCTAAAATAAGGTCTGATTTCTGATTTTTCCTCTGCATCTGTAAGTAAAGATATAGGTATATATTTAAAGAATGACATTTCTAAATATTTTTCAAAGTTACACACACCTAAGCATTGCATGTGTTTTACTGTCTGGCTATGAAATAACACAAACACATATGTAAGTATGAAGGATTCTTGTGGCAAAATCACAATTATCAAAAAAAAAACCATTTGTTTATTAAAAGCATGCATCTTCCAAATAGAGGTTGTGAAAGAAAAACTAATGAGGCTACAGAGTGAAAGAGGGATTCAGTAGCTGAAAACACTCAAAGTGCAACTAAGCTGGTTGGCTGGTTGGTAGACTGTCTTCTTAAATGACTGTCTGTTTGGCTAGCTGTCCCTTTGGCTGACTGACCCACATGTTCAGGTTTGCATACATTTCTGCTTTAGTTCCAGTTGGCTGGCTGGTGGAGGCCCACAATCAGTTAATCTGAGGATTACTGTCAGGACAGTACAGCCATCCAACTGCCCTCTCCTGGGGAGCTGGAATCTCTCTGGGTTTATGTGTGTATGGTTCAGATCACCATTACCCTTCAGGTTTCCAAATCACTTAATCCCTTTTAACATGTTTGGGTTTTAAATGCCGTCTTTCTCTTTACAACCAGAGATCCCCCATTTGATTTTAGTGGTTGCAGATTTAGTTTTGTTGCGTTATACTTGCTGCAGATTACTCTGGTGGTTGGTGATTTAGATGTAGGAGAGTAAATCAGCACAACAGATCTGAGCAACATTTTCCAGTTAGCTATTTAATTGACGTTTTGCTAATCAGCTGAAGCCACATTTTTTGTTCTTACTGTCTTCTAGTAATGTTAAGGACAATACAATCCCTAGTGATCTAAGGACAGATGTATGAATATGTGTAACCTGCCTGTACCAAACCAGTTATCATTTTGGGGTATTGGATAGTAAAGAAAACACAATTAAGATAGCCCTTTTTCACATGCCTTCAGTGGACTTCCAGCCAAACATCATGCACTCAAGATAGAAGAAATGAATATTTTTTACAGTGTTTTGTAATTTAACATGATTTTTTCCAGGAATATTTTTCATTTACTTTTACCCTAAATATGGTACCAGTCATATGGTAATTACGATATTTACATACTATGCAGCCTAATGAAATAATAATGTCCAATATTTATCAGGCAAACCACTTGATACTTGGTGTCTTAGTTGTCTATAGAGCCCTGGTTTTGACCTTGCTGCCTCAGTGCTGTGAGATTTGAGCATCCTTTTAGCTCAAGTCCAAGGTCAGGGGTGGAGCGAGACCTCAGGCTACCTCCTCCTTTCTTGTCTTTGACTAATCCTTTTTGGTAAACCAGCTGTCTGGACTAAAACTGATTAGTCCTGTTGAGATGCAGTTCTACTTAGTAAGTCTGTCAACAACTATTATGCCGTATTATCAGTCACTCCATCAATGCTTCTTCCATATCAAGTGAAGCTACTGACACAATAATTTTACATAGCTTTATTTTTATAAATGCTATATTCTTGTACTTAAAACAAAATACTCTGCTCACATTGGCCTCATCATTGTGAGTATATTTTGATTGATTGATTGGTGCTGATGTCACACTGATCTTATTAACAGTAAGACTAAGAAAAGTCTCAATCTGTTCTCTTTAAACGTTTGGATAAGTAAGGAAACATTTCTCCTTATTTGTTTCTGTGAACTATGAAAACTTTTTTTGTTCGTTTGAAACATCAAAAGTTAAAATAGGAAGACATAATTTCATATGTGCTCAACTGCATAAAAAAGTTATATATTTACAGTAAAACTTCAGATTAAATGCTACTTTAACTATATTTTCCACCAAAAAAACAGCCACACTTGAAAGTGTGCTAAACACAATGCTTCTTTCATAGTTCTGGTCCCCTGTGTGATATTCTCTCACACCCAAATCTCACACAGCCGATAATGGCCAGAGAGACACAGAGACAAAGGAATGGGGGGTCTTAGTCTCATGCTTCAGTAGTAATTTGTCAGCGAGCATGAATGGGCTCCTTCATCAGTGATGGAGATAGCAACAAGCAGTCCAAGGGCAGTGTATGTATGTACGTGCATGTGTGGTGCACATGCATGTACACTAGTGGGGGTCCAGTCTCTCCTTTGTATGGGACCACCATAGGCAGTTCCCCCAGCAGCCAATCGGGCTCCACAGCACACATTACTTCACTCTGATGGCAGCCGAGCCAAGTTGGGCCAGCATCCACCCAAATAAAGGCTAATTTAAAGAGAGCATGAAAAAAGACCCGGAGAAGAAAAGGACTAAACTGGAAATAGAAATGTGACTTCTGAACATTGAATTTTTTTAATTATTACATTTCTTTCTCACTTTGATTATATTTGCCTGTGATACATAGTTAGTGCCCGTTCGCTTAAGATGTTGAGTTATTGGTTTGGTTTGGTTGTCCGTGTGTTTGTTACCTGATTAACTCAAAACATTCTGAACAGATTTGCATGAAATTTCAAGCTGTGGTTTTGTCCAGTTTATAAAGGATTATCATTTGTAGGCGATCTGTATCTGGTCTCAGGAATTTTTTGATTGTTTCTCTTCCAGTTTGAGATGAGTTTAAACAAATAAAAATTAAAATAAAAGGATATTTTGCATCACGAAAAATATCAAATGAATCCAAATGCAGAAATGCCTCTAGACCCAGTATATTTATTTAGCATTTCAATGCACACTCTGTGAGTATAAAGCAGACAAAGTCTAGGAAGTGAACAGTGTTAGAAACAAGCACATTAGTTTAGTGATGCATCAAAGAAACATGCAAAGGCTCATCCATTTATCTCAGATTTCCATATATCCTTTTTCTACATATATTCAGGCACATGAATCAAATTTTCCATTGGGTTCCTTTATCTGTTGCAAACCTTTATCAAATGTTTGACCACTGTCTACTGAGATTCAGTAACAATTCAACTTTGATGATATCCCTATGCTGATTTGAGCGATGGCAAATTAGTTTTTTCCCTAAAGGTCAGTGTATTCGTGTGAGATAGTTTGATGTAAAACAAAAAGTTTAACTTTATTACTAAAAAGAAGCAGAGACTATAAGACTTTCACTGCATAACAGCAGCTACACCAGTTAACAAAGAAGCCTTTCTCAAACTTCGGCGCTGCTGTATTGTAAGGCTAAAACCTGGCTGTGTTTCTGTATGTATGTGTGTGTGTGGATGTGCGTGTACACAGCGTGCGCACTTTCAGTATGAATGAGCTGGAAGGAGGCCAGCTATTGACAACTGCATGGCTGAGACTCCACTTCCAATTAAAATTTCACCTAGTAACCAGAGTTGTACATTTCCCACTAGAGTAGAGCTATTGTACAAGAACACAAAGCTCTCACTATTGTGGTGGTGATGAATTTATGAATGGCAACAAAGGATCCTGGCCACTGGAAATAAAAGAGTGTCATTATAACAGTGTTATGAAATTTGTTACTGCATGTGTTACAGGCTGTAAGAAGTTGTAGAAGTTTAAAAGTGACCAATAAAAGTCTGTCAGAATGAAGCAGCGGAAAAAATCACGTTAATATTTATTTCTCACTTTTTTTTTAGACAAATCAAAAAACAACGGTGACACTTAATTCTGCTTCAACTTACACTGATTATAAAATTCTATTCTTCTTCTATTCTTGCATTCTTTATCTGCACTTTATCATACTCTGGAGCTTTCAGTCATATAACCCTTAATAATATAATCTTCAGGTCTGATAACCACCTCTTATTACCTGATGATACCTGATTTTTGTTAGCTTTTGTTTAATATGCCTCTAATCATAAACAATAACCAGTGGATAGAAAGGGAAGTTTACACAGAACCCCTCCAATATGGAGATAATACTTTCCCAACAGAAGCTTAGTCAACAGATGTGCTGATATGTTCCCAAACTAGGGAGGAAGTAACTCTGACTATACTATACTTGTTAACAGACAGCGGGTGATTTAACCTGCCATTCTGAATGAAAGTGGACCGATGTATAGCGTGGTCAAGTAATAATATTTGCCTCTTTAATGTTCATATTTTCCATTTTTTATTGTTCTACTGACCTGTTTCATCTTTTTATATATGTGTAAAAACATGGTAATCAAACACATGAGCTAAATTGGTGTTTGTAGCTTATGCCTATAAAAATATCTAAGAACACATAAAATCAAAATGCTTAAACCCAACAGGGAATCAGTTTAAGCTGGGCAGGGCACCGAGCTTGCACCAGACTGGCAGAGACACTACTGTATGTGTACCTGTATAATTTAAACAGCATTGTCCAATATTTCTGAATTTTTTACTTCTTGAACATTGGTATCTATCTCTGCCCCGAAATTCCTGAATAATTCAAGCTCCAGTCCAAAGCAACTCAGACAATTCATGAGTTCATTGGAACACCTGAATCTTGTCTTTACAACAACATGTGGTATTAGTGTCATTGTGCAATTATTTATACTTAGAAAAACACACACCACACCATGGCAGGCCATTGGTAAAGTCAGAAATGGTTACTCTGTCTCAAAGACGTAAAACAAACATGAACTTTAGAACCACTTATTGTTAAAATTAGACCATAAAAAACTCATCACACATGTCACAAAATGGCAGCTAAACCTGGCAACTTAAAAATGACTTTTCATAATCGTTTGAACTGTTTGATGTGATGTGTGAGACTCATATTCTTTTACGTAATGCATTCATAAGGCAGCTATTGTTTTCATACTACAATCCAGCAGAAAGCTACAGTACGGTGAATGAGTACAAATCAAAGTATATCAAGTTTATGAAAGGTAAACATAAATGTAAAAGATTATGAATAAACGATTAACCCTCTGAAGTGAACATAAAAAGACATCTTCTAAGTCTTTTACCAATTCAGACCTCAGCTTCTGTGGAAAATCAGTGCTGATCCACTCATCACTCCCTACATGGGCTCTAATCTAACAAACTAGAAGGTTTACATCCCAGTTAACCCCTATTTTAACCCAATTGTCGTCCCACCTGCACCTGCAAACTACTAGACAGTCAGGCTTAAAGTATCAAGGCAGCTATTTAACACTGCTGGTGTAATCATGACCACATTATTAAAATACAAATAATGCTGAAGCAAACAACTCCCATGTCTTCTTTCTTTCTCTCTCTCTTTTTAACAAAAACTTTTATTTAAACAGAAACGCAGGTATGTTTAAAATGCATTAGAAACCAAGCAAGATAAACAATTTAAAAAATATCCTTTAAAAATGACATTGCCAAGCAAATAAAGTGGGATGTTACAGATACAATATAAACATGATACACTGTATAAGCTGCTGCTTTATGATTGAACTTAAATGGTTAATATGCACTAAAGTGAAGTGTGTAGCTTCTGTTCTCCACATTGTCAGCGTTTATCTAGCTTAAAAACCTGAGAATTAAAAAGTAAGTTGTCATATGTGTCCCTCCAAACAGGGAACAGATGTGATGTTTGGTGCTGTATTTCTACAAAACTGTTATCTGCAGCAGATATGTGTGTGTGCTGGTTTCCTTCCTATAAACTACACCTATCACCCTTTCCCTTCTCCACAGCAGGTGATTGAATGCAGCTGATACCATCTGCCCATCGCATGGGTAATGTGCTAGATTTGTCAGTGAGCTCAGGAATCCACAGCTGTCTTCAGAGGAAGTGTCATTTTTCCATTGCTGAACTGCTGCAGATATAAAAACAGATCTGATTGTGTAGTTCAGTCTATTCTAATATCTGCAATCTAATATTGAGCACACAAGTGTGTCTGGCTTTTCCAGCTGTTTCCTATTGAAGGGGAGAAAGCAGTTATTGGAAACCTGTTTTTTCTGTTTGGTCACCTTTTGTGATTAAATATTTCATTCAAATATTTCAGCACTTACACACTTGGGTTACTGCAGCAATCCTTTTTGTTATCCTCTCATTCTACCCTTTTATCTGGCTCAGTAATGAGTTATTAAACTGCACATTAAGTCCTGGTAATATTTTAGTGGGAACCTAGAGCTGCAAATTGAGCATGTCTGCTGCTTTTTTAAACAGACCTGCTATATTGCACCTATAATTTGCTAAGGGGAAGAGGTTAAACTGACTAGTAAATGCCTAATCTCGTCTCCTTCCACATTCCAGTCCATCCCATCTCATTCCATCTATTCTTCCCTCTTTCCAGGACTCCCCGAGGATCTTCCCGCCCTCCTCCATCTCTGCCTGCTCTGTTTGCAGGGTCAGTGGGTTTGCCTGCAGAGAGGTTTGGACAGGAGGAGAGGGGTAAAGGGGTGTGGCATGTTGACCAGTGTCTTTGATCACCGTGGGGGTTACAATCCAGTTTATTCCACCTGATCTACACTGTCTTGACCTTGTGGTCCCACACCCAGCAGAGGAGCAACTGAATCTGGGGCTCAGGGGAGGGGCACAGGGAAACCACCAGATTTTCTCTCTTTTCCCATCTTAACTGTCCAGACTTTGTTTTCCTGGGGTCATTCTGGAATTTTCACAAATATAAATATAAATATAAATATAAATATAAATATAAATATAAATATAAATATAAATAATAACACCTTAGCTGTAATCCATTGTCACTTTAAGATTTGATATATGGGATAAAACAGTGCTTGACCCTTTAAAGAATAGTACTAAATGACTCATTATGAAATGTGTTATCCTTGAATTACCTTGAATAAACAGCATTAACCAAATCTTAACAAAATACAACAAAAGTCAAAGTCAAAACTAACATCAATCACTAACTTTCTTCCCTGTCTTAATTACATTACAATGTTTCTCATTTGTCTGCATGCTGTCAAAACAAATGACTTCTGGACTTTTGCACAGCATCCATCTGTACCACTAAAATATTTTAAAATGTATTTATACATTCTTATTTAAATGAAAATGTGTAAAAGATCTTTTTTGATTGAAAATATGTGAAAAAGAAATTAATCAGGTGTTTAAAATTACAACACTTGTGGCATTCACATTGTACCAGCAAGTTCATTGAATGTACGCTTGCTGCCATCTGCTGTTGCTCCAGTCAGTCTTTTTTCTTTCTTTTTTCTTTTTTTTAATGCATCAGAAAATCAACATTTTGGTTATGTTTCTAGAACTAAAGAATCCTTGATAACTGCCTGAAATTTTGGCTATGAAATTAAAAAATCCTAGTTCATATGATGTTTAGTGTTATTATTCTAATAAATTTTCATAAACTGCAAATATATAGTCTATCAATAAACTCAGTCATTAAAACTGGTCCACACTAGAAAACAGTTCACAGAACTCTAAATGTTGTTTAAGTCTAGAATTTGCTAAATCCTTTTTCTTTAGTTCCAGTAAAGAATTGAATTAAGTCCTATTGACCACCAGAGGGCGCCATAACGCCAAAATAGACTCAAAGTTTAGTATTTGTCATTTTATTCTACATGTTCAGTAGATGGTTTTCTGTGGTTTCAGGAAAACATAAAGTAAGTAAGTAAATATCTTCAACGCAAGAGTGTTTTCCAGGTAAATGTCAGAGGATACATATCCATCCATAATTATCTGGTGCTGGTTTCAGTCACATGGATAGTGTTTGGTTTGTTTGTGTTCCAGAAATGAAATATCTCAAGCTTCAAATGCCATATCACAACTTTTAGCACTTGCCCTTTTGCAAAACCCATTGCAATCCTCTGGTGCATCCACCAATTTAACGTCTATGTGCAGATATAAATAAATCTAAAATGACATAGAGCAATCCCAAGAATCATTCAGATGCCAAAGCAAATAAATGCTGTACAACATAAATTTGATATATTAAAGATGAAACTAAACACAATACTGTTGGGATCCTCATGCTTTGTGCTTATATAAGAGTATATATATAAGAGTCCCTACAGATTAGCACAAAGTTGTTCTGAGTAAAGAAACACTTATAGGAGTGATCTCTTCTAGGATGACAATGCTGTCATGCACGAGACACAAGGCGTCTGTGAATGGTTTGAGTATTTAGTCTTGAGTCACCAAGCAGTGAACCAGTTGAGATTTTATATGAGACAGTGCTGCCCTCTGCTATGATAAAAGTGCAGTATTGTATGTATCCCTGTATTGGAGGTCCAGAGACTTTGGAGAATTAATGCCTAGAGCACTGAAGCTGGAATAATAAGATGTTTACATCTTATTATTGGATTTCTTTACATTTGTCTTCTGTCTGCCTTGGTCTGACATTTGAAGAGAAAAGGCAGGACATTCACCTGCAGGGTCAGTAGAGCAGTAGAATCCTTGGTCAGCTGAAACGTGAAGATATTTGTTTTCCCATTTTGTTAATTAGCTATTTGGTCCTTGGAGACTAAAAGGCAAATCAAGTCTGAAAATAGCAGCTGGGCCTTTGGAAACCAGTGGTAATGTCTAATGCATGTCCTCAATACATTCAATTTGCTCTTACACCAGCCCATTAGAGCTGAGGGCAATCACTGCAACCCCACTGCTTCCCCTGGGAGCCTGTTACTTGCTCAGTACTCCCCCAACCATCCATAAAGGATTTGCCCCTGTAACCACCCCCAGTAACATGGTGCCTTCCAATCATTGCTTTTTATGTACCTTCCAGTGCACGCTTTAGACAGCAGGTGCATGAGTGATGTGGCAATATTGTAGCAACAAAGTGTAAAAAAGAAAAATTAAGCCAAGAGGTGGCACGGCCGAGAACTCTCCTGCAGAGCATCATAACATACTTGGACCTGTTTTGTTGTGAGTGGGTGGCCATTTCATTTGTGCTAATTCAGGAGGAAATGTGCTCTCTGAAAGATGAATTTTTCACTTAAAGGCTTAAAAGACCTATTTGCATTTCTAAATGTTTTTTTTTCTACATGCATTTCCTCTTATAGTGGCAGCATCTGAACTGAAGTGTTCAAAGATAAAACGAGGGTATGAGAAAATAGAACCACAACTTTAACAATGTAAATTTACACAGTTCACTTCTGACAGATGTGTGCATTTACGTTATCTGCTAAATTCTCTTTTATTTATTATAAGCAGCAAACGTGAGTTCCACCTAGAGCCATGAAGTGGCTCTTTTGGGTTCAACCATTTAAATCCAGGTCTCTCCAAGTGCAGTCTGTGGGGAGGGAGGCCAGCGACATTGACAAATACAGAGAGTGTAAAGAAATGTAACAGAGACCAACAACAACTCATAGTTATATGTAGGTGTCATATTCATAGCCATATCAAGTCATATTCTGGCTTTCTACAGTCAACACAACTTTTGAAAACCCATTATTAAAATGCAGAACCTTATAAAAACACAAGCACGGATGGTCTAAACTTGTAAAATTACATCAAAGCATGAAAGTGGTACACATGGATGTGATGCTTTGCTGATTTGTTGACTTCAAATTCAACATATGCAAAAGTCATCTGACAAGACCTTAAAATAAATTCATCTGCATTCGAAATGTTAGGGCATTTTGTGTATGTGCATTTGTTTCTGTGTGTGTGTGTGTGAGAGAGAGAGAGTTATGTTTACTCTTGTCAAAACCACACAGGCTCTGCTTTTGCAGGTGTAGTTCTTTAACAAGGAAACAAAAAATGCCACTATTGATTTTTAAAAATCAAGTAGAAGAAATAATCTAAGTGCATTTTTTTTCCAAAGGATACTTTATTCTCCTTTTGTAGCCATGAACTTAGCAGTACAGATACTCTCCACTTGTTTCATGTGTTGCATTTTTGTCATGACTGTGCTGATTTTGCAGGCAGCAGCAGAGGTGACTGGGCTGCGCACTCGACCGTGTGCAGTGACACACTAAACCAGCAGAGAGACAAGCAGGCAGATACAATAGAAATTAATTCAGCTTGTTAAAGTGCAGCTGTCTGGTCAGCACTGAGCAGGTGTCACCCCCCCCCCCCCACCCAACTTCACTCTCCACATTCATCTATTCATTTGCACTCCCCTTCCCCCATACAACCCTCTAGCTTACTATTATAACTATCAACAGCATTTCAGTCATAAAACAACAAACACCTGTGTACTATATGCCCTGTTTTACTACATAAGTAATAAATAAGTAACATAATAATTCATAATTTGTCCATTCTTGCATCTTTCTAACTAACACCTTCCTCTTTCCCTTCGTCCAGCTCCTTGTTGCTTTATTCTAGTGGGAGACCTCCCCCAGGCAGACATGAACCTACAAAAGAATATGTTAAAAACCGACTAAAACAAGCTCTTATGTGAGTGATATTTTGAGTTAATGAGGCAGTTGATGGTGCCATAAATTCTTCTGCAGGAAGAATTTAATGCATTTCATGTAAGATGGCAGAAAAAAGCCAGAAATGATCAGAACAAAAGGGGAAATAAATTACTGAACTCATGCTAAACCATTTTTTACTTAGAAGCTGGTTGTTTCAGTGGAAAAGCCTGCTGTTTGCCTTCATGTTGCCAGTTTTAGCATGATCTCTTCCTTTATCCTCATGACACTAACAGATTTTATATTTGATGCACTGTCATTCTTATTTTCTGCTGTAGATAACACATAACTCTGAAATGCAACTTGTCTACAAATTCAAACTGCACCATGAACAGATGGGAGGGTTTGTAGGTCAATTCTTTGATGTTTTGGGGGAATTTAAATAACCCATGGACGAGGTTACATTCTTCCAAATAGCATTTAATGAGAGAATGCATATTTTATTTAAGATATTTAATAAATTACCTTAAGACTTGCATTGATTTCACATGAAATGTAAATGAAATATGAAACACTTTAAGTATTTTTTATAAAAAATGTTTGGAAAGCTTTAGAACATGTGTGATACACAGTATGGAGATAAAATGTACAGAAAACACAGATAAGCAAGAACCCAGGACAGGGTGAAATATACAAAATACAAAGCTACAGAATATTTTCTACTATTTTCTTTATCAAAAATTACATTAAATTTAAAGTTAAATTCAAATTAAAGTTAACCTGCGCATAATTTCAGAACTAAAACCTGCACACAAACGGTTCTTTAAGGTGATACAAAGAAAGAAGAGGGTGACATAGAGGTCCCCAACTTTGCGTCGGGCCTCCAAAGCCCAGATCCCCTCCCTGTCTTCAGCATTTACCTTCATCTTATTGCCCTACACCCGTTCATTTGAGTTGCCTGCTCTCTCCTCCATTCAGCACCCTTTTTTACAGCTATTCTCCATTTCTTTGCCACCTGGCCCTCTCTCCCCTCCCTTCGTTCCTCGTTGCATCTGTTGTCTTTCCATCTTACACTCTACCCCCACCCCTTTCCCCCTTCCCCCCCGCCGGTGGTGACCGTGCACCGACCGGATCACAGACTCTTGTTGTCAGTCACTTTCCCGGCGAACAGACGGCAGCAGCAACAGCAGCAGGCGGAGCGGAGACGGCAATCCCCCCCACACGCACACATCTACCCCACCCCTTTCCAAAAAAACCCCCAGAAACGGAGGCAGGAGGGGAACAAAACCTTGCGGGACACCTGTGCTGCTGGATTCCCTCTTTTGGGGCTTTGTTGAACAGTATTAGAAAAATAAATTCACACCCAGTTTTTGGGTTATGTGGACGAGCAGCGGAGATCAGTAAAACTGGGATGTAAACGCAGAAAAAGCGGCCAAATCTGCTTCGATTGGACTGTGGCGAAGCCGTCGGCGGCACCACCAGTAGCACCAGCACCAGCATTGGTCGGTCGGCGGATGGAGATGCGTTGTGAAGGCGGAGGGATGATGATGATGATGATGATATAGCAGGTTGCTGCAGGGTCGTGCCGCATTGCCTGGCCGCCGCGAGCGACGCCGGGGAGTCGGTGATGCTGTCGTCGTCATTGTGCCACAGAAAGAGAGAAAAAGAGAGGAGAGGCTCTGACATGGAGGGAAGCGGCTGTCTGTCGACTCCGAGCTCAGGCCGCCCGGATCAGCAGGTTGGATGTACCGCCTGAAGGCTGGAGGACCTGATTCATGATATACATGGTGGGAAATTGTGATAAAGTTGAATTCTTTGTGGTGGAACTGAATTTTTTCTGTGCGCAAAAAGTGAATGGCCCATATGTTGATTATGCATCACAGGAGCATCATAGCAGCTGCGTGTGTGCCAGTTCAGGGTGGATTACGTCTACAGAGCAGCAGGCCTCCATCTGAAGTCAGCTACTGATCAGGAAAGCGTGAAGAAAACACTTCAGCATACTTTCTTACCCTGTTGCTGCTCGGGGGGTAACCATTTGTACTGGTGTTTCATTGGAAGCTGGTGTGGTGTGATCCCCCGTGGAGGGACAGCTGTTGCAAAAGATGACTCACTTACAGGCTGGTTTGTCTCCAGAGACACTGGAGAAGGCCAAGGTAGAGCTGAAAGAAAACCCTGAGACTTTACACCAGGACATCCAGGAGGTCAGGGACATGATCATCACCAGACCGGACATCGGGTTCCTCAGGACAGACGATGCGTTTATCCTCAGATTCCTCCGAGCCAGGAAATTCAATCACTTCGAGGCGTTCCGGCTGCTGGCACAGTATTTTGAGTACAGACAGCAAAACCTGGACATGTTCAAGAACTTGAAAGCAACTGACCCGGGCATTAAGCAGGCCCTGAAGGATGGTTTCCCTGGCGTGCTCTCCAATCTGGACAGATATGGCAGGAAAATATTGGTCCTGTTCGCTGCCAACTGGGACCAGAGCAGGTAACAAAGGGGAGTTTTTATTAATGAGAAGAAAAAAGGGCTTTTGGAGAGTAGAAATCAGTGTTTTAATATTTATAAAGTGGAGACTGGTTTATGGAACTGTCTGTTCAGCACCACGCAGCCGTTGTTTCCAGGAAACTACAAGAACTCTTGTACCAGCTGATTAATCTTTATGGAAATATTAAAATAAAAGTAGGAAAGCCAAAATAATAAAAACACATGTAGCTAAATATCCAGATATATCACCCATACACTGTGTAAATGCTGAGCTCATTTCCTGGCAAGAATTTGAGCCTTTTTAAGATGGGAGGACATTTAGTGAGGTGGCCCACTGATGTTGGACTAATTGGCACAGGGTCAGCATTCCAGTTCATCCCAAAGGTGCTGTCTGGGCTGTGTCCGGTCACAGCACACTGTCTGCAGTGTGATGATGAAGCTTAATGCTTTTTTTTTTTTTTTAATGAGGACTGAGAGGTAGCCTATCCCAAATCACAAAGCACAGCCTCACACCAGAGGTCTGTGGACAGGCAGGAGGGTGTACAGTAGTACAGTTTGTACTTATTTATAATTTATTTCAGACACAATGTCAAATATTTTCAAGTCTGGCTGCATGGTTTTTAGTCTTTTTACCCAACCTGGGGAAATGGCTCTATCCCTTGGTCACCTGGTCTACAATTTTGTCCCAGACTTAAATATCCAAACAACTATTAAAAAAACTGAACTGTAATAGCTTAGCAGGCAATGAAAGACATGACTGTATGTCTCCCTTAGGATGAACTGTTTTCAAATTAATTTCAATTTGGTGATCAAAACTTTATTTTGTAGACACAACACTGGCAGATTGCAGTTTACTTTGGTTTATGACCAAATAATGTCAGGCAGTAAACTAAAGTTACTCTGATCAGTGTTATTTTTAAATGTCTTTGGCTGAAATAAGATTTATACACCCTCTGTTGCATTTATTGCTAAGTAACAAAGTTAGCATACTATTAATATGTTCAAAGTAAACAGTGAATACATTCAGCATGTTTGCATGATTGTAAAGTAGAACCTTCCCATCCAGTAAAAAGCGGTTTAACAGAAACCAAAAAACTTTTATAGGTGTCTGAAAAATAGTGAAATTAGTTTTTAAAGGGATTTTCTCACTTTGTTGAAATGGCCACAAAAAATGTTTACATCTAAATTTGTTTAAAATGGGACATCAGTCAGTACCTCTGCAATCTCCTCAGCAGATTTAAACCCTAGCATAAGGTTGCGGTGCAAGCAACTGCATAACTGTTCCTCGGGCCCAGTAATATATATTTTTTTTAAAGTTTGCTTATTTGAAAAAAAAAAAAGGCTAGGTGTGATCTGTATGTCTACAAAATGGTCATTTTCTAAACCAAATTTAACCCAATGTTAGTTTAGTCCTTGCAAACCATTCAGACCTTCGGTATAATCAACAGAAAATTACTGAGTGGGTAACCATGAATTGATGAATAGCTGATGTTAGGTTGAATTCAGTTTTTTGCAAAAGCCATAAAATATAATTTTTTTCACTTTTCACTTTCCAAATAAGTTTAGAAGGCTTTTTAATGGCTGGTTGACCAGATTAAACCCAGAAAACAACACCCACGTCTCGTGTTCTGGGGCCTTGTCTCGTTATCTTATGACGCCTTGGAATGAAATGTTGGTTTCGTGCACGTGTTTGTCACATCCTGTATTCATCTTATGCCTTCATGTGTCCTACACTGTAAATCATCTCAAGACCTTTCAGGTTCTGGCTTATTCACCCACTGTGGCTTATTTCAGGGGAAAATCTTTGTAATTACGACTATCAGATAATAACAGGTTTAAATAGTACATGGTAAATGGACTGGCTCTTATATCGCGCTTTTCTACTCTACCGGAGCACTCAAAGCACTTTAGGCTTTAGATACTAATGTTTACGCTTTAGATAAAGTGGAGCCAGAGTACTTATTCAGTAACATAGGGGCTGTTAGATACCCCTCATTACTCTGTGTTTATATCTTTACAATTTTAGTCAATAAAATAGCAAATTAATGTAAAATTAAGTGCTCAAATGATATTTCCTCAACATTTTAGGGATGAATCTGCAGACTGCCTTTGTGGGGGTTTTTTGTTATTTTTTTCATTAGTCTGTATTACTGTCACTATTCATTCACAGAGTCTAGTGCTTTACTGCCTCATAAATAACAGCACAGACTGAGCCAGACTGGTTCAAGGCTAGAAACTTGACTCATATTAAAGCTGGAAGTTGCAGTTTGTTTGGCTTTAATATAGAATTGGGCTTGTTTATTGTTTGGATATAACCAGAATCTGTAGAGACGTCCACCATCTGTTCCATATGTCTGATTACACAACAAATAATTTAGCGTGTATCTAATAAAAAAAAGGAAATAACAATAACCCGACAGATTTATCTCTATCTAGCTTGCTTTGGCATGACTTTGATCACATAAACTACACATAGTGTGATAAAATCTTTCTGTTTTAGTGTGGTGTCAAGTAGAAAAAGTTTGCAAGTTTTAATTGCATTCATAAGATCATATGAAATAAATGACTGATCCCTCCTCTCTGAACATGAATCAGTTTGTGAAATCTGTCCGGGTGTTTCATCTTATGCTTTTGTTTCTGTCCAGTGCAGTTTAGAAAGACTTAAAAGCTGTGTTGGATATTTTGGATATATTAGTAGTAGACTCAACTAGTAAACGCCTCAACTTGTGTCCACAATTATGAAGAAGGACGTCTGTTTTGCTGCCAGATAAGCTAATTAAAAAGTACATTATCTGTAGTCGAAGGCAATAGGTTCCTTGATAAGGAAGCAGAGAAAGATGAAGAGGGAGATAAGATAATGAAGGGCAACAACAAACAGGAAAAAAAAAGCACGAGTGTTAAATAGGTACGTGAAGCATCTGAGGTATCAGCTGGATGAAAACCCACAGGGATGGACTAAAGTAGCACCAGGGACCACACAGTCACCAATGACAGCAATTAAAATGTGCCAAAAAACACCCAGCAGATACATTTTAGCTTTTTCACAACCGTTTTGTGGCACAAAGGAACTAAAGACCTATAATGAATTCATGACCAAATTAAATTGAGTGAGGGTTATCAATAAATTTTACTGACAAAGTTGTGTCAGGCTGACTTAGAGATACTGTCTACAGCTCATGAGATTTATGATATGAGGGCAGTTCAGCACTCTTGTCTGGGGACACTGCTAATGATTTCTTTTAACTGATTCAGGTAACATTTTTTATTTAATAAATTCTTTAGTCAATGTTAGCAAATGTCAAAGGCTTTATCAAAGTTTGTCATGAGCCAGTTTGATGTCCTCAGTGTTGACCCGTCTAATCAGAACTCAAACCAGAGAGTTTTTTATCTTGCAATCAACTGCCGCAATAAATCCTCGAATTTGAGAAAGTGTAGCTGGGAAATGTTTGATATTTTCAACTTTTAACTTTATAAATGTCCTTCATCTCCTTAGCTCGTCAAACCCTCAATATATATATACTTTTTTTCATTTCTGTTCATCACTGTCAAATCTGTTCTGCTATTTTGTTAAATTAAAAGCTATCTTACATTGTTCTCAGATACACGTTTGTGGACATACTGAGGGCTATCTTGCTGTCATTGGAATCTATGATAGAAGATCCCGAGCTACAAGTCAACGGCTTCATCCTCATCATTGACTGGAGTAACTTCACCTTCAAGCAGGCGTCCAAACTGACTCCCAGCATGCTGCGGCTGGCTATCGAGGGACTGCAGGTAAGGAGCTGGGTTAGATTTGACTCTGAATCCAGAGCTGTGTTTGCATCCCAAAACATGAAAATGATTTATTTGATTCTGAACCAGGATTGTTCTTAAATCCTGTATGAAAGGCTTTAGTTTCATTTCGTTTCACAGTTTACAATCATATCGAATGTCCTAATATGTTAATGGCAAATTATTCTTATTTCCTGAATATATTTGACACTAGTGCGAAAACTTACCAACTTATACATCGATTAACATAGTAAATATGATAGATATCCTATATTCTAAGCTTCTACAATTACAGTCTTGTCCCTGACCAACTTTATTTTCCCTCTTCTGTAAAATCATAAGCTTTACTCATCTCTAAAGGACTATTTTTGATTTTACTACAGCACCGGAACAAACCTCCAGCTCTCTTTCCATCATCCTCTCTGCCGTCGAAATGTTCCACTTAGGAACAAGTCAAGCACCGTGTTAAAGCTGTGAGCTTCTTTACAGCGCATGAGGAAAAAAATAATGACATTTCCATTTTGATTACTCACTGCTGGGTATTTCTTCTTCTTCTTCTTCTTTTTTTCAAGCCTCATTTGGCAGGTAGATGATGTAAAAAAAAAAAGTGATTTTTACTGGTTGTCAGTTTGCTAATAAGAGATGGTATTCCAGCTTTTATCATGTAAACAGAGAAATGAAGTGAGATATGACGTTTATATTAGTATAGTTAGGATTTTTTTCATGGCATGAAAACGCATTAGTCTTCTCAGCCGTCACGAAGACCTTTAACGTTATACTGAAATAGGTTACGGGAGAAAAGACTCACAGGCAGCATACAGCGCTGTCCTCGTGTCACTAGCCAAACCCGAGAGGAAAGGTCTTGCTTATTGCTGTGTTTGGGTGAGAATTACTCATGTTGTGGTGACATAAATCTGTCTGTAGTCACATTAGAGGATTTGTCTTCTTTATGTGGACAAAGACCCCATAACATACATCAAAGTTTTAAGATAAGGTTAGGACAAAGGGTAATATGGGTATGGTTGGTAAGTAAGAGTTACTTCTGAATGAACTGAATGAAAGTCAATGTAATGTTCTCTGAAGTCTTGGAAACATTTGTGTGTGTGTGTGTGTGTGTGTGTGTGTGTACGCACATGGATAAGGGAGGTTGTTATTGCTTTCTCGACATCCCTGTGAATCATCTGCCAATTTGTGTTGAGCCCCATTAGTCAAAGTGAAATCTAAGGGGAAGTGTTTCTTGAGGGAGGTGTTGAGTGAGACGCAGCGTGGTCTGAGAAATTACCTGATATGTCTGTGATGGATACCAAAGTGTCACAGCTGCATCGTTTGAATTTTACACTTAATTTGCATCCTGTGTTTTTTCTTGCAAATTCCTTGAGGGTAAAACAAGTACGACAGAAGATTTCCGTGCACCTCTGTGAGAGCAGAGTATCTACCTTCCAAAAATCTAATGTTGCTGCTGATAAACAGGACCTGCATCAAACCGT
Organism: Oreochromis aureus; assembly: GCF_013358895.1. Classification (NCBI taxonomy): domain Eukaryota; kingdom Metazoa; phylum Chordata; class Actinopteri; order Cichliformes; family Cichlidae; genus Oreochromis; species Oreochromis aureus. The sequence continues at coordinate 21,818,298 of NC_052956.1, read as the reverse complement.
CTTTTGAATATAAAGAAGTTTGAGCGGTAATGACGGTTATCAAATTACCTTACCTTTGTAGTTGGTACTGTGTAAAAAGCCTCTATAGCAACAGCTGTTGTTGTTTGGTCCACGGGAGACTTGTTGTTCGTGTTACCTGTGATTTTAAGGGTTTGAGCATGATGATAATATATGTGTTTCACTTCAGAGAGAAATAATATGTAGAAATCATCCAGCACTGTAATGACTGGTGTCTTTTCGCAGCTACATTTTGAATCATTGAACCAGTGCTTCTGATATTCTGGAAAAACAAGCCGAAAACAGAAGATTTTCTTTCAAATAATGAAAGGAAACATTGATCAGAAACATGAAATTCTCACTGTATAATTTACACTCAGTGGACTGTTTGTTAAGTTCACCTTCCCAGATCTGCTTCAATTCTTCATGGCATAGATTCAACAAGGTGTTGAGCCACACTAACGCTGGCTGCACATCCACAATGTGAATCTCCCATTTCACCAAACCCCAAATGTGCTCTGTTGGATTGAGATCTAGTGACAGTGGAGGCCATTTGAGTACAGCAAACTCATTGTCAGGCACAACCAGTTTGAGATGATCTGACCTTTATGACATGTTGTGTTATCCTGCTGAAAGCAGCTGTCATAAGATGGGTACAGTGTGGTCAGAAGGGGATGGAAACAGTCAGCAAAAATACTGAGGTAGGCTGTGACATTTAAACAATGCTCAGGTGGTGCAAAGGGCCCAAAATGTACCAAGATCCAGGATGGCTCCATGCTTTCATGTTGTTTAGACCACAGTCTGACTACCATCCAAATGTCACAGCAAAAATCAAGACTCGTCAGACCAGACAATGTTTTTCCAAGCTTCTCTTATCCGGTGTTGGTGACCCAGTGCAAATTGCAGCTTGAGTTTCCTGTTGATAACTGATAGGTGTGATGGTGTGGACTTTACTGCTGTAGCCCATCTGCTTCGAGGTTTGATGTGTTGTGTGTTAAAAGATGCTCTTCTGGTTGTGATGAGTGGTTATTTGAGTTACTGTTGCCCTCTTATCAGCTTAAAGCAGTCTGAACATTCTCCTCTGACCTCTGGCATCAGCAAGGCATTTTCTCGAAAAGAACTGCCGCTTCACTGGATATGTTTTCGTACGCAAAAATCCCAGCAGATCAGAATTTTCTGAAATAGTCAGTCCAGCCCACCTGGGAGCAGGTCTATACTAGATTCAAAGTCACTTAAATCACCTTTCTGCTACATTGTGAAGCTCTGTTTACATACCTAAAAGCATTTTTTGTAACTGTTGTGTGTATTTACCTGTATATTAGGGTGGTTAGGGTTGCAATAGTCTGGTAATGGTAATATCATGGCTTTGTACCAAATTATACAGAATTATACACATTTTTTATTTATTAAAATTTATACAATTAATTAATTATCATTAACCCTTTGCTTTTTCTTATGAATTATGTGTTAGAGATAGTCTCAGGGTTCACTGGTCAGTTGTTTGGTCAACATACTTCATTGGTCTAAATCTAGGTGATTAGTCTTATTGTCACTAGTTGGCAAAATACAATCGGGCTATTTTGCAAACTAATCAGCAATTTTTCTTAGAAGAGACTGAACTATGCATCCCTAAAGTCACAATTCTACTAATCCCCACAAAGACAAAGACGTTAGCAAAGTGCATTTCTGGATACTTTGATGCTCCTTTCCACCTCCTCCACTTTCTGTAAACATTAGTTTTGTGCTGTCAGCACACAGTCGATGTGGTATGTTGGTATGTTCTTCCTTTTTTCAAACGGAGGAAATAACTGTAGACTCAAGCCAGTGCATCACTGTGACGAGTCCATACATAACACATTTCTGACGGCTCTCCAGACACAGATTAGAGCCTGAATTATTGATGGGAGCTATTGGCTGAGCCCTGAGTCATTCCTAACTGCTCGTCGCTTTGTGCAGAAAACAAAGAAAATAGGTGCGATAAGTTGGTTTAATTGGATTTACTTTGAGAAATAAAATGCAAAAAGAAAAACAAGACACTGAAATCAAAACGCCTATGGTGATCAATTCAGTCTTATTTTTCTCAGGATGTGAAGAGAAGAATATAATTTCTGATGGCCTATGGCCTGTAATTTCCTATTGTCAGCATTTTTTTTTTTAATTACCACAAATGCCATAAAGTACCAATGTATCCTACTAACAGTTATTGTGTTTGTGCATGTGTCCCATGCCTCATATGCTTTATTTCTTTGTCCCACTGAGCTACATTAACGCCTAAACAATATTAAAAAATCCATCATTGTGCCACCTTAATATGTTCCTGAATAACATTGTTTGATTTGACTCAGTCACACAAACAAACGCTGTCCTGGTGTGTTGAATATTCATTAGAGTCCCAAATATGTATTAATTCACAGCTAAAAATACATAGGACCCTACAAATGTAGTTTTCTCTTTTTAAAAAAAAATTGCTAAATGAGAATAAGGAGAATACACGTACCCCTATTTTAAACCTGAACTACGTACTTTTCTTGTTTAAAAGTCAGAAGACTCCAGTATACTCGGGGCAGAGGGCCTTTTAAATGAACCCAAATTCAAAAGCTAATAAGGGATCTGGCTGCAAATTAGGTGCATATAAATTGCATTAGTGGCACAATTTTCCCCAAATAATAATTTTTAAACCAAATAAACATCTAGCAAGTGCATTAAATATTGCATTTCAGCCTCTGTACAGTAGAATTAAGCCTGAATCATTCCCACACACTCAGAGAGAGATCTGAAAACAGTCGGTGAGTCACTTCAGTCTGAGCAGGTTTGGTTGTGAATCTTTAAACCATCAAGTGCACTGAAAGCAGCTGACTCACACTAATGTTCAGAGTTTTTTTGGGTGTGACAATTTGAAGTAGTTTCAGGCTGATTTACACCAAATGCATCCCTGAGTTAAACTTTACTGCGCATCAGCAACTTTATATGCTGCTGTCCATGTTTCTCTTTGTTTCTAAAGACTTTTCAGTCGTTCTGCAGAATTTTCTGATGTCGATATGAACTGACAGCAATGAGACATGTAAAAGCAGCTACAAGCATGCAGTATCATTAGTTTTCTAGAGGAACTGTTATCAATCTCAAAACCAAAAGGGGTGAACGTTTGTTTATTTTTGGTTTTGGTTAATCTCTTGTTTTTCTTGCATGGTTTTCAGTAGTGCTGTGACCACAATTCACTGATGTTCCACACTTTCTTCCTATCAGCTGAAAAACAGGCTGAATATGTAACTACGGCAAATCAATTCCACTTAGCTTGAAATTAATTCAAATTGAGCTTGACAGTTGAGTTTGCCTTTTGGTGGATAAATAATCTTAACCATCCCAAAATAAGCTAATTTGACATTCTTGAATTGGTGCTCAAACTGCCTCGTTTGTGGTTTAAAGTTTGTCATGGCAACCCTGATAGTGTTAGTTTTAAGGAAATAGCATGTAGGCCACATGCAGTGGGATCCGAATTTGTAGCTCAGTATTGTGAACAGATCACAGAAGAAGCAAGTCTGGATCCCTGCTGGGGCCCCCTCGAGGGCTCTGTGTTCATTTTTATATCCGCAAATACACGACTGATTGTGTTTTTCTGAGGATTATCTTTTGGGCTTTTATTTTTATGTTTTTATTATTTTTGCCTGTAAGTGTAAATCCAAGACGCACACAGGAAATATGGGGAGACAGAGATAGTGATGGGGTCATTTATTCTGTCTTACTCCATGACCCATTATCACTGACTGTTAAAGAGAATAAACAACATATTCTCTGTTTTGTTATGATTGTGTGGAGGATCATGCTAGCCATTAAGGGTTTATCAGCATGCCTGCACAAATATGATCAGCAAATCCAAGGTTTCTGCCAGTTCTTTACAAGCCACGTTCCAGGCTTAAGTTGACCCCCTGCTGGGTCTTTGACTGGAGATTTATATTTTCTTAGCCTAAAGCTATAACCGTTAAGTTAGCTAATTAATAATACTCCTGGTTTTTTTCAACAAACAAACAAACAAAAAAAAACCTAAACCAATGTGTATACTGTCCTTTCAGCTATTATGTTTCCACTTCTGTCCAATGATTAAGACAGCCTATCTCTTTAATTGATGAATGTAAACAAAATTATAAGCCTTTATGGTATTCTATGGATGGCTGTAAGAAATGAAGTATACCCAAATTCATTAACATGTAGATCCACTGTTAGCAGGAATAATTTGAAGTAACTGTGCTCTGCATGACTTTATCAGTGTTTCACATCATTGTTTATGGGCATTTGATTACACAGCTTTCATCAGGCGTTTCATTTGGGTTGAGGTCTAGATTTTGACTGAACCTTTGCAACACCTTCATTCTTTTCTTTTTCAGCCTTTCTGTTGGAGGTTAGTTGGTTTCCTTGAGATCATTGTCCTGTTTCACAACTCAGTTTGGGCCAAGCTTTAGCTGCCTGACAGATGACCTCATATTTCACTCTAGAATACTTTAGGATACAGAGGATGTCATAGTTGGCTGTGCTGTGATTGGCAGCTGGTATGAGGTGTTTGTGTTGATATGCTGTGTTTGGTTTTTTGCCAAATGTGGCACAGCATTGCTCAACAACTTCACTTTGGTTCATAGGCTCACCGTGTTGACATAAGACACGATGCTGCTGCAGTAGTTTAAACCCAAGAAAGTGGCAGTGCATCAGTGTACTCATGTGGAGCTCTGATGCAGCACATCCTTTTTATCTGCTCCTGTCTTTCCCTTCTAAAAAGTTTGCTCAGCTGACCTGTCAGACATTAGTTGCTGTTTATGTAACACGTAATACCTCTTTTCCACCCATAGTTGGTCCCAACTTTTGGCATTTTTTGGGTGATGCTGTGTTTAGACCAGCTTTTTGGTACCTTCAGGTGGAAATGAATGGGATTCATTCTAGATATGGCAGTGGTATGATCTTAAATCAAAGAACAGCCCTTTAAGAGCCATCAGTTAAAACTCAAACATGATGAAAATATGAGCAAGGCAGTGGCTCATTTGAAGGCGCACCAAACTAGCTGCTGGTTGAGAATCAAACCTGTTATAGAAAAAAGCCTGGATCCTAAAACAGCGCATCTCAGGCAGTTCAGTAGCAGTTAGACAGTGAGTATCTCCTTTTATACAAACTTTGCAAAATGTTTTATGTGCACAAAAAGCATAACACAATAAAGGAAACAAAAACAGCAGAAAATTGATATAATGGACACATTTAAAGAAGCATGACTGTAAGTCTCTGAGATTTCTTGTCATTGTGGTTTGCAGATTTTGAAGTCTAAACTTAAGGTTTAGACTTATGTGGAATAAATGTGTGAAATATCTTCTTCAGTGATTGTAGATCTTATGTTGCGTGTCTTCTACCATCTTTTTTCTTACACCACTAGAAAAAAAATCCTTCCAGTTGTGTTTTTTTTAATGTTTTCATTTTTTTGCCCTGCTTACCGATTTATGTCAGAACAGAGTCAATGGGGCAAGAGTTTTGAGTTAGTATCTGATGCAACAGGGTTTGTGTCCTTAAGCTGAACTTCTCTGCAGTCTTTGTTTAATGTGCTGCTTCATTGTTTGCTGCAGACAGATGGTGCTCTTTGGGATTTGTGTTCCTATGCCTATAAGTACATACAGCACAGTTCATGACTGATTTACTCGACTGTGTGAAACGCTATCTTCCACTTACATTTCTTTATGTGTAAATTAGATTACATTCAAGTGTCCTAAGAAACACAGGAGGTAATAAAGTGTGCGCAAAATGGGATTCAAACCCATCCTGACATAATCCTCCAGGATTACAATGTTACACAGGGATTAGAGCTGTGAGGTACCTTCTTTAAGGGTGTTCTTCTCAAAAGTATGATTTAAGTAATATATGAACAGGTTTTACATGAAAAAACTGTTCAAGAACAGTCATACAAATGACTTTACAGATTATTAAGGCAGGTTAAAAAACAGAGGAACATTGAAAAATCTTAAAATAAAACAAGAAAAGCATTAATTATTTAATAAAAGCAGTTTAATCTTTTTTAAATACAAAATATTACGCAGTAGTGAAAGTGTGTCTGCCACATTTAGTGGTGGACACACTACCACTAAAGAAAGAAATGATATTTTCTTAGCTCTTCATCTTTTTGACAGATTTTATTTTCTACACTGACATTATTTCTGTGTCATGAGTGTAACATGTTGTATCGTACTGTGGACTGCAGCAGCTTCTCATGCTGTCTTGTTCCTGAGGTTGAGATTTGTGACTCGCCTCGTTAACATGATCTGTCACAGTCTGACGCCATCTGACCTCAGATCAACTACCTGCCACTCACTGTAATGAATGAGCAGTCCTGAATCTGATGGTTAACCGACTGTGCAGTCGCTGACAGTCAGTGGACTCAATCTCGCAGCTTCATGTGTTTAACCTGCATTCAAGGATGCAGCGTTTAGCTTTAATATCCTAAAAATGATGTGAAAAACAGTGAAATTCTGTCTGTGTGCGGGACTTGGCTCAGATTTACTGACAGATCAGCTGGAAGGACTGCGTTATTTCGATTTTGTCCATCCCACAGTTTGTTTGGATGCTGGTGGGAAATCCAATGGTTGCGTTCATTTTGTGTTTTTAGCAGAAAGCGTAATGAGATTCCGCTTCCATTAAATAATTAAAGCCAAATGAAGTAGCAGCTTTCTCTCCACACACAAAGTGCATCACAGCAATGCACAACAAAGCCGCGCGCCACCATCCTGCTATTCTTAAATCTTCTGATTTTCTTTAATTTAACCAGGTTAGAAAGTGTCTTCTATATATTCCTGTCAGGCTTTTATATGTGTGTCATCAGTTCTGTCTACATTACTATCTCACTATATATGATCCTATTTCTGACACTTCATTCATCTTCATGGGAGATGATTATGTGATCTCTAAAAAGCTCAGCAAAAATGCAGCTGAAAAGACAAATATTCAAGTTGTACTGAAATTTGATTAACTACACCAAAGAGCTGTACTACTATACTACAGAATTTCTAGCAATTTTTCAGTTTACAAACTGCTTCACATGGCCTCCCTCCAAACTGAAAGCTGAACGCTGACACTGGTTTGGATGTAGCCTTGTAAAATAAATATTATTAAGGTTTGTGATTATAAATGGATATATTTACAGTACAAGATCAGGTGCCAGGTGTCCATTCGTGCATTCCTCCTAAATATATTAGTCAGATTTTAGTAAAACTTGCATACAACGATCACCAAATGAGTCTTCCCCCAAACTGTGCTCGAGGTTAAACTCAGTGTCATATCGATCAGTTTGCGGGTAGTTTTTCTTTTTCACAGAAACTGACTATTGTTCAGATTTTAGTGAAACCAGATGAATTTGTCCTGAATATGAATGTTTTTGAGCTCATCTCTTCTCCAAGGATTTTAATTTTCATTCATTTGAGCGATAGATCCAACTGATGACAAGAAAGATTTAACATTTCTTAAACCTTTCTTAGCTTTATTAGTATTTGCACGAGCTGCTTCATTCATTACAATATCCTGTGTTCTTGCTGTTCTTCTGTGCTTCAGGTTTTTATTTATGGATCTCAGGATGTGCAAGCTCACCCATAATCAATAAACTCCTGACTGACTCAGCCTTTTTCTCTGTAAAAATTAAATAATATACAATGGATATGAGTTTCCAAATGTATTATATATCAGTCAGGATGTCTAAAATATATCATCATGAAAATCTGCAATACCATCACATTTTTTTCAACGATGAATGATCTGCTTATTTTTTATTTATTTATTTTTTTCTGAATGGAAAATCAGTGCAACACTACATACGAGTTTCAATATTTCTTACTGTAAGGTAATCATTTCAAATCTTAATTTCTTTAATAATAAATAGATAAGTAAATGAAAATGGATAGATGGATATTTTTCTTTATCTTTATCTTAAGTAACCATTGCTTACATAGAAAAAATAAAATGGATAAATAAAATGAATCAGAAAAAATAAAAATAGTATATATACATTAAATTATTTGATTTTTATCCATATATTTCAATGTTTTTCAATGTTTACCATCACTAATATTTAATGGTAATAGATTATTTACATGATAATTTGTAGAAACACTCATAGTCCCCAGAGGATTAATCACAACTTTTCGTTTCACTGTTTGTAAGATTGCAAAAGCTGTAAATATTTTATATTTGATTAACATCATTAAGCCTCCAGTTTTGCTTGATTAAATATGAAGCAATAAAGGAGCGGCAGATCTCCAGAATATAGACGAACTGTTAATGGATTAATTGCTTCACACTGATTAACTCGATCATGTAGAAAGCAGCAGAGTAGTTCTGCTGCCCGTCTCCACCTCCTCAAACCCTTTTACTTTTGTTTTCTTTGCCCTCCCCCCTAAATCTCTCTTCAGCAACATCATCATCCTCCCCCTTATCTTTGTCCCTTTTCACTCAATTCAGCCACTCCAACATTGTTCAGCGGGGACAATAGTGGCAGAGCAGTTTTAATGTTGTCACAGCAGACAGAGCATTCAAACCACACTGAGGTAATTGCTCGTTTTGTTTAAAAAAGAGCTTAGCCATTACACTAAATCACAACAATTCATCATTAATCAGTGTTTTCTATAGAAGCAAAATGAAGTCCAAACAATTCATTGCTGTCCTCTTTAAAATGCCTCACCCTCCTCTGAACCTCAAAGAATCATCGTCATCATCATCATCCTCTTTGTCAGCAGCCAGTTGAATGCTACAGTGTTTCACCTTACCCTCCTCTTCCTCCGTTCTTCCTCCGCCCTCCGCGGCTCCCTCCCTGCTACATCCCACCCTTGCTGCGTTGCCACGGCAACATGTCGGACTGCCTCGCTATCTGCTCTGCCCTCTCCTCCAGATGGGCTCCCTTTTGTTGTGCGTCTGAGTGTTCGTGTGTGTGCCGAGACAGAAGCACACTTCTCCATCTTCGTTTTCTTTCTTCCGCAGATGCTCGCAGGCAGTTGAGTATCAGTGAGTGCGCCGCAAAATGCTGTAAATGAATTATGTGCTATATAAAGACACCGTAATTAATGTATTATTAAATGTTCCAGAATAAACTAAATATTCACTAGCTACACATACATACTGTTTCAAAAACAGCATAAAGAAGTACTCCCTTTGTTTTATCTATTTGAGCTTAATCTCGTGGGTGTTCATGCTGATATTTTTCTTTTTTCAATGAAACGTTTTAACAGACATTAAAGGAATTGCTTATTTTCCAAACAATCCCATCAGGATTAACTTCCAAAACAATCGTGATCACTTCTATTCCAGCCTAAGTTGTATTTCATGAAACCATGTTGGTGTCCATATGTCCATTTGAACCTATTTGGCTAAATAGAGAGAACAACTGCAGGAGTTCAGACAAAGCTGAGGCTACAGAGGTGCACTTGTGGGAGTCCTCCAAAAGACAGACCACTGAGTGGTGATAAAGGCATAGGTTGGTTTAACAGCGGGCTTGAACAGGAAAAGAAGTGTAACTGGGCTTCAACTCAGAGAGGAAGAAGTGTTAAAAAGGCATTTAGAAAAAAAAGAAAGAATGAGAAAACAGGCCGTGCCTTCATTGGACTTCATTGGACTTTTTTTTTTTCTGTTTCACTCCATTACAAAGATGTCCTTTGTCTGTTATGATGTCTGTCTTGTTAATGGCAAGGACTATACAAAAACAAACAAAAGCAGCCCACATTACCATCTGTTCTGCATATTTTCAACATTTTCCCACAAGAAACATCAGACAGCTACAACATGTGAATGTGGGAATGTGGGATTTCAGTAGTGCCAAGTCTTTTCAGGGTACTTCGGGTCAAGACCTGACAATGTTATGGCTCAGTCACACTAGAGAAAAAATAGGACAGCAACCTTCTTGGCAGTTGGAAAAATTGGTGGTTGTCTTGGGATTGCACTGATTTTTTTATTTATTTTTTTCAAATTTGGCTATCTATAGTAAGTAGCTGGTGTTTGCATAGGTCACCAGAAAGGTGTACAATGAATTTATGTGTAAATGGCTTGAACCTAAATTCAGAGTTTTCTGTGTCATGAGTGTGGCTCTCTTTTTTCCCAGGCTAAATCACTATGGTAATTTATGCTGAACACATCACCTGGTCGGGAGCCGGTTATCTTCAGTTTGAAATTGAGGGCAAATGACACATTTTCACAGATTTTTTCATTTACAGCATGTAAATTACATAATGTGTTTTATATGTGCAACTTGTTAAGCCGTACCTTACTAACATTACAAATGAAGCCCAGATGTCACAGCAGCCTATTGTCACTGGAGTGTTTATTTATTCATTTGCAGAAAATGTATAAATGTTGTCAACCTTGATTCTGCTGCTAAATCTCTTTTACGCTGCTGGAATTGTAGCTACTACAACACACACCAAGAACTGAATGTCGAGCCTTCATCTTAGAAATAACCAGCAGCACTGAGAGCACACTCAATCATTTTTTTGACCACTCTATGCTTAAAATCCCAAGATTAATGACTTTCTGGAGAATAAATCTCTTGTCATATTTGCAGCAGTGTGGCATTTTTTGTTTTATTCCTCTGTTCTTTAAAGATTTTTGTTACTATTTGATCCCTGACATCTGAATGTGTCTCTGATTGGATGACACACTCATAGGGTCTCATTTTATGTGTATGAAAAGTCATATGACCTGTGAAATTCCCCCTTTTTATGTCAGCACACAGAGCCTGAAGATGCAACCCAGTTTAAAAGAAAATGGACTTTCGTGATCTGACTTGGACTGACCTCAAATAAATCTCAGACAGATTGATGAAGGTTTGCAAATACCTGCCATCTAATGTGTAAATGTTGACAGACTACCAACAATCAGTGTTGTAATCAGTCCAAGAAGTTGGTGACATATGCAACGGGTCTAAACTGAACTAATTGCAAATGCATTGTATTCTTGTTATATTCATACATAAGCATCAATTTGCAGTTAAATTCTCCTCCTACAGAAACTATGTCTCTATTTGTGGAGGAATTTAAATTTTTGTTTCAAGTTACAAGATTGTGGCTGAATTCTGAATTAAAATAGTTTAATAATAGTTTACAGTAACTTCAGCTGACTGTGATTGGTTGCAGATATGATCCCCATCTTCAAAGCAATCATTTCAAAGGCAACAAGACCTCAAGTTAATTTTACACAGTCGCACCAATTTTGGTTATGACAATGTGTCCAAACACTGGCTTTCCTAGTTTAGCTGTTGCATTAGAGACAAACCCATCAGTCACCTCTGTGGGCTAAACACATGGTGACACTAGGCAGCAAACACTCCCTTTGAACAACAAAGAAACCTTTGACCGAACCAGAATCAGTTAATCTGGCTTGACTGGTTCTGGTAAATGGAGAACAGACCTAGTAAAATACGAGCAAACAAAAACTTTTTCAGTAAATTATTTCAGCTTGTAAAAGTACGTGTATATCTTTAACCATGTTTGTTTTTGGCAAAATATGCAATAGTGACACTCTTTCATCCCTAGAGCCTGCATATCTGCAGATATTTAGACCACATTAACATATACAGTAGAGTACCGTTCCAGTAAGCAAGCTCTCTGTGGATTTAGCGCATTAGCATTGTTATGTAACATATAGAGCTCTGCAGAATAACTGGGTCTCCTGAAAATTGTGCCAACACTGGCTGCAGAAAATTCCCGAGATTAATGTTGACCTACTGTATCTTTTGTGAAGCAGCTTAAAATGTATGAAAACACTTTGTTTCTTCATTAGAGGTAATCGTCTGTAAAATATCACTTTATTATGAATGGGAAGAAGTCTATCTTACGACATTAATTCCACTCTACTGATTTATAATCCTCCTGCTTTTCTCCATCGTCATGAAGTGTAATAAAAAGGTTACGAGGCAGCCTGTAATTTATCTTTTTTTATCTAAAGCAGTGTAATCGGGACATCCAGTTTAAATTCATTTTCCATTTATAATGTGGAAAACCTGGTTAACTTGAAATGGAATCAAAGAATTTTTTTGTTTTGCATTATATTAGGAATCAGATACTTGATAGGCAGTTTGCCAACAATCACCATCCCTTGCAAATGTCACTATCCTGTTGTTTCAGTCCGCAAGAAGGAAATTGAGACAGTTTTTAATGAACAAAGAAGCTCTTGACCAGGTTTTCCTTTGTAAATAAAGCTGTATTGATTGAGACTGTCCTTTCTGCCCGTTATCTCTGAAATGCAGATGGATGAAGACAGCAGCTATCTGACCAAATGCTCTCCCACTTCAATAAAATAAGCTACACTGAGTTTGGCTCCTATAAGCTTTTGATAATTTGAAGAGAATCTGCCAATAGCTGGTATTTTCCGCCAATATTTTAGATCACATTCAGTCTTTGAAATTGAATCTGCAGCAGCATTGGTCCCTTTGTTCATACACTTGAAAAGAATGATTTAAGTGCCTATTTTACTGTGAAATCTCCAAAGCACTGAATGCTTCACACGTCAGCGCCGAACATGTGACTAGTTAAAGTAATAGTTGGATACATTTCAGAAGCTTGTTAGTCTGCACGGCCAAGATCTTATTGTATTTAGCTGCCGTGTGTTAACTGGTAAATTTGAAATCTTTTGTAGTCCAACATACTTTTTATAGAGGTTCCATAGATTACTTTTTCTATGGAAGCTCTATACAGTATATTTAATTTTTATGAATGAAGGTCAGACATTGAAATGATAGAAAAGTCACAACGCCTCTTCGTCTTTTAGCAAAACCGACTAATCCCATGTCACACCAAAATGGCAGTTAAGGAGTCGAAAACAACATTAAGAGCTTCTGGGGCAAAAACATAGAAAACCAGAACTTGTTTCATCTTTGCACATGAAAAAATGTTAATTTGATTTTCAGTACAGAAGCATCATATTTGTTTTACAGACTCCAGGCAAGAAAGGCAATGAGGTTAGAGTTTTCTTTTAGCCACATATTCGTGATATATTATTTGGATCAGGATGATGACAGGTCCAGTTTGCCACTTATACTTTTGTGTTTGTTTTCATGCAAGTCACAGAATATCAACATTAAGACCACATGTTTCTAAAATGACTAACTTATACTTATGCCACTAATACCAAGGCTACATTTCTCAGAAGTTTGATTTTCTTTAACTGCTAATTTACATTCGCATTTGTATTCCTGGCCTGTTCTCAGGCAGTTTTGCATGATTCACAGTTACAATAATCTAATCTAATACCAGGCTTTGGTACAGCCAAGACAGCTCGTTTTGGACAGACAAGGATCTGAGGGTCAGATCAAATCTGGAGATCTGGATTACAGTTTGTTATCAGAAATGACTCACATTGAAAACTGGAGCCATTGTGGCTATTGCACTGTAAAATGTAATATTGTGTTTAATTAAAAATATTAAATAGGCTGAACTCAATTTTTATCAATTTGTTATTAGAACTCAATTTAAATAAGTTACCAGTACTTTTTATGCAAAAACGCTGATAAACTCCATTTATTTAAGTTGTCTTAAGTTAGAAAAACTAAGTAAGCTGGAAGTTTTGCTTCTCAGGGCGGAAGGATGAAAGATGTGTTTTGAAAATGCCACGTGACTACCGTCCTCCTCCCTCGCGGATCAGTCCGCATGTTCACGGTGCATTTTTTATGGAATATGTTGAGCAAACCTGGAGAAGCGTCAGCTCAAGATATTATTGTTGTCATTGCTGTGGATCTTTACCTGATACACTGACTTGGTGAGTAAATGTTTACTCTTATTCAAACTGATTTTGTGGCTTCTCTTAGTTTAGCACCAGGTTTAAAATCTTGCTAGCTAGTTAGTGTTAGCCTAGCGTTGCTGCTGCGCTGGGCTCACGTTACTTAAAAATTAACACCACAGCCTTAAAAACCTTACATAAAACTATGTGGTGAAATTTTCTGTTGATCGTTTGAAATAAATAAGTGAGATAAGAGCCCAGACAAAATTCTTCGGGAGGTGCAGCCTTTAGGGGTGGGGTAGGTGTGGGATGTGGGGGGTGGATAACAGAGCTCTCCGAAAACGTGGAAGCACTTTTGCAAATATGTGATATTTTGATAAATTAAGTAGATATTTGAGCATTACATAGCTACATTGTCGCCTGAAAATATCTTAAAAGGTTATTTTGTGATCCAGAAAGGGTAGTCTGGGGGAAAAGGAGGATCGCATTTGTCGGCCACGGTTGTCGGAGCCTGTGCGTACTTGTAAGCGCGGCAATGGCGGAGGAGCGCGGCTAAAAAACTTATTACTTTTTCTGGGTCACAAAATAAACTTTTAAGATATTTTCAGGCGAGAATGTAGCTGTGTAAATTTCAAATATCTGTTCGATTTATCAAGACATCACATATTTGCAAAAATGCTCCGACGTTTTCGGAGATGTCTATTTTTTTTTTCATGCTTTGTGGCAGCTTTAGAACATCTGTGGCATCTATTAATGTCAAATCTAGCCTTTATTTAACAACATAAGCAAACTCTATGTTACAATGATTGCACAGCCATTAAGGATCAAATCAGTTTCTGAAAAATGTTCTGTTTTTTCTCCTCTGCTTGCTTCTTACTGTCTTTGAGGCTCGGGACCAGCACTCCTGTTGTTGGACAGAAAGACATCAGTAAGTATTTTGGTTTCCAATATATTAGCAACTGTCAGTGACATTTATATTAATCAGGCTGAACTATAATCATACTTTAGATCAGCCTGTTTTACTTATTGTTTTATTTGTGCTTTGGTTTGGGGAAGTTGTTTCTTTACTGATCTTTTCCTGTCTTCTGTTATTAGACTTGAGATATGACTGCACTATGCTGTTGCTGGTGACCACAGTTAATTCTACAAGACATGCTGTGTAAGTAAACAAACAACAACAGTTTGGTCTGCATTTCTTGAAAGATCACATCCCCAAACTTAGTTTAGAGGGTCGACACTGTATATAGTGTAGTCTGCAAGTTTTCTAACAGCAAAATCTGTTTTGTGCCCAAAATCATTTTGCACATCATTAGAATGAAAGTTATTGGCCATGTTTGCATAGCTTTTTAAAATGATGCTTTCATGACATTATTGTGTGTTGGGTGGTGGTCAGGGCTATGCAGACTGACAATTTGGGACATTGAATGTCACCTCTCCGGTGGGGAGGGGCCTGAGATCGTCTAAATTGGAGTCTGTTCTATACCGAATGCAGAAAAAATGTTTTAAGAAAGCAATTAAGTTCATGTTCCAAAAATATGATTGTTTGCTTGCAGGACAACAGGAGAGATGAGTCCTCCGTCACAGATGGTGTGGTCAGTGAAGATGGTCGCCTGCAGGTTCAAGCTCATTGCATCTTCAACCCACATCCACTGCCACTGTACTTAAGGGAAGTTAAAGACTTTCTTCTGCACCTACATTTGGATCACCTCGATCCATGACAGTCATTCAGGCAGTGATGCCTGGACTGGAAACAAGCATCCTTAAAATAATACAACATTCCAGCTCCTGTGTTGGAATGGAAAACAAATGTGTTGTTTAAATCAGAGACTGCACTTGTGACAGAACAATAAATATTTTATTTTGATTATATAAGTAAGTACAAAACAAACTGTGGTAGACCTAAACTTATTTTCAGAATAATTACATCTGAGACTTTGTTTCATTGTAAGATTAAAACAGTGATGGCAATATAATTGTTTGTTGTTCAGCAGAACAGTGTCCAGTATGTTGGCTGTTGTACTTTGTTGTGTTTGAAAATAAAAGTTGGGCTCATTTTTAACATCATTACAAAAAGTGTTGTTAATTATTTTTAATCACATTCAGGTTACACAAATTGTTTTTCATTTAGTTAAACTTGAAATGTTTGTCAGTAGGTAAACAAATAGTATTGTACAGTCAGAAATATCAAGTTATTCTTAATACTGCAGACTTGCAATGTATAAGTTGTCCTAACAGTAAGCTTTACTTAGTTTTTTTGAGGCAACGAGTTTCCATAATTTTTTTGAGTTCTGGGAACTAACAAGGCTGTACAGTGTACTCAAAATGAGTAAGTTGCCCTAACTTGGTCATCTTACGTAAACTTGATCCAATTTTTTTGAGTTCTGGGAACAAATGAGCTTGTACAGAGTACTCAAAGTAAATAAGTTGTCCTAACTTAGTCATTTTTAGCTAAGCTTTACTCAATTTTTTTGAGGCAACAAGTTTCCATAATTTTTTTGAGTTCTGGGAACTAATTAGATTTTACAGTGTGTGGGTGTGTGGGTCATGCTGACTTTGTAGCTCCATGCCTGCTGTGTTCAGAGAACTGAAGAATGGCAGAATGGAAAAATGGCACATCCTGGAAACAAGCACAGGCCTATTGCCTTCAGACATAGAAATCAGTCACTTTGCTCAGGGAATTTGATATTGCGCAACCATTACCTTTTTTTTGTTTTATTTCTATACATATGATTCAACATACTTTTTTATGTCAACTAAAACTCAAAGAAAACATATACAATGTTGGCATTCACAAAAACAAATACAACAACAAAAATGCAGTTTTTCTTCCAGTTTGACTTCTTGTAAGCTTCTGAATATGGATTTGAACTGTGTTTTATTGATTTTTTTATGAATAAATGCAAATGCAGATAGCAGCTTTGGGTTGCACCCCTAATATCCAGGGACTCAATGAAGATTAACAGTTTGTTTTTTTGCATGACGCAGTGATGAACCAGGAAGGATAGGCAAAATCAGCCTTCTGCTGCTACGTCTCACTCTCCCCTGCCCTCCGTCTGTTTGGCAGGAAGACAAGATCTGTTGAGCTTCAGCCCACAATCTGGACACTCAGGTCAACTCCACCGAACACACACACAAACAGCGAGTGAGAGAGAGAGAGAGACTAGGGGCAGAAACCTGGCAGTGCTAAGAAGTCCTCTAGCAGATTTTTAAAAAAGAGCTTACCATTTGCTCGTTCGTTTGTGAACTCCAGCCAATAAAGAAAAAAACCTTCTTTATTATCGTATAACATAGACTAAAGCACCGCAGTGAAGGATGGATTTGAATGTTCAGGTTCATTAACCTGTCAATTTAGCAAAGACCTGATAAGGCAGAGGAAATTCACAGGAGGCGGAATTAAAATATATAGAGATTTAAATACATTTCTGATCTCTCTGTTGGGGAAAAACTTAATTTCTCTCTCAGAGCTCCTGAGTGGAGTTGGCAGTATATCCTGCTGAGAGTTTAATTGGTGTAACCTTTCCTCTCAGTCTCAGTTTTGTGCAGGAAATGAGCTATAAGGTTACTTTAGATACCTGGGATACTATGTAAGTGTTCATTGCCTCATTATATTTTTCAAGCCTCTGGTCTTTTTACGTAAACTGAAGAATCTTTATAATTAGGAATGATTCATATATATATGTAAGTGCCATATTTTGGCATAAATTGCTGCTCTTCTTGAAGATGTGCATTAACAGCCTTTTACTTGCAATTTGCTCTATGTGCATTGATTTGATTCATTGTAATTAAGTGCAAACCAAGGTTAGACTGATGAACACTGAATCGTCACGCTGAGAGAGGCTTCAAATAAAACACGGGTGCGTGTTGCACGTGCGCAGGCTGAGAGGAAAAAGATATGAACTTCAAAAGATGATTTCTTACTCTACATGTGAGCCAGCTTAGCTGCAGGTGGAAATTTTGCCATGAATCTCATCCCACTTGCTCACATGCTTTACATTCATAATGCTGTAGGTGAAATCCAGGATTTGCAAGTAATGGACTACATGTAATTAGGATTATGTAATCAGACTATAAAAGCTAAATAGGTATAATCAACTTAGATAAAAGATTTGTAATTATTTTATGAGTGGAATGTTAAGGATACTTTGCTTGTGATGGAGTGCTTATAATGAAGGCATCTGGCATATGCATATGGCTATTTATAGTTCTATATATTTGTGTAAATGACTTGATTTGAACTGTAAGCTACGTTTTATTTGCAGAGAAAGAAAAAAAATAGTATTTTAGTATAAGGTGCAGCCCATCCATCTGGTGGTATGATTACATGTTGTTTGCATGTTAATCTATTGGATCATGCTTCTAATCTCCATGCGATTTTTACTAAGTAACTGACAATCTGACCCAACCATTATAACATAAAGTCTGTGATAGAAGCCCACCCAGAAATTTAAGGGTATTAATAAGATTGGTTATTGAGAATCTGTTCTCAGCAGGAATCAGTTGTGCGTTTTTTCAGCAATCTCTTAAAAGCGCTCGGCCTACTGCACCTTAAAGCTTCACAAGATTTCAGCAAAACAGCACAATGCAATTACTCTGCAAAGTGATTTAATATACAATAGACAACAGCGTTTATATTTCTGCTTTTTTTTTCAGTTAGTGGGTGTTAGATTTTCCAGTAAGCCAGGCCAATTGGAAAGCAAATAACACCTGGACCATTTAACTGTTGCATGAAAATGAAATAAATCAGTAACTAACTTTTTTATTGCAATCATACTGTGTTATCCCAGAGAGTGTTTTCGATCATACGTTTTAACCATGATAGCTTGAATGTGCTAAAAATAAAAGTAGCTAAGAAGGCTTAAAAAAAGAGCACATCATGCATGACAAAAAACAATTAAAGGGGATGCTTGAACTAAATGCTGGCTGTTTTAAGTGTTGTTTATCCATCAGGACTGTTCTGGTGAGTTTCTCAAATTTGGCAATATCTGTCCTCTTTGAAAACTTATACCAAAAAAATGTAGATGGATAAATAGCACTACAAACTGGTGGAAAAAAAACATATCTAATATTATGGGTAATATTTGCTTTTAAGGTAGATATCAAAACTGGAGAGGGGTTTAATATAAACAATATGATCCCAGAAAGGAACAAATAGAATAAACAATTTGAGCATCATTACAGAGAAAAAGCAAATAGGTCTGATTGTTTAAAAGGTTTTGGAAAAAAGACAGATGAAAATGTACTGAGTGGATATAGAGCAACAGCAGGAGGAGGATGACTCTTGAGTCCTTGATTGGATAAAAGGCTCCAGGGAAATAAAAGATGGAAGTGGAGGCCAAGGTTGAACCAATGCTGCGTTTATTCTTTAGAAAAGTGAAGTACAAGGGTTATTTTATTGGAGGAGCTGGTTTCTTTTTGAACATGGGTAAAAAAATTCAGCCTTCAGGGATAATCGAAGTGGCAATGCTGTACACTCCTGTCCCAGAACGGTGACAGGAAACAGAGCATTTTCTGTCACTTACAGGAAGATCCACCCTTCGTTTCCCCCTCCTTTTTTTAGGTTCAGGATTAACTTCACTCAGACGACTTTGATAAAGAACAGGCCAGCAGCAAACAATGTTGTAACTCCAGGCTACACTTTGAAACCCTGAGAAAGAAAAGAAAAAAACACTCAAATGGATGTTGTCTTTTTTCTCTCAGAAACTCACTTTTACTGGAGGACACGTTTACTCATCCCAGTTCAGATGGGAAGTGACAGAAGCAGAGCAGAGAATAGAGAGTGCTCATCAACCTGATCTGTTGTAGAAAGACTGAAAAAGCATGACGGAGCGAGACAGAGCGAAAGTATGACCACAACTCAGAATCACAGTGTGCTGGACGACACACGTCAGATTTGGTTACGTCTGCTGCTTGCTAGTGGAGTGCTGACAGACTCAAACTCACCGACAAAACTCTTGGATGTTACAGATGTGTTTCTGGAAATACTGGGATGCAAGTACGCCGAGAGGAATATTCTAAGAAAGGATTGTTTGCAAAGACATTATGTAGAAGTCAACAACAACCCCCTTAATGATTACAATGATTAGGAAACAAAATGTGTTTATAGCGGTATGAACAGAGCTTTTGGTGTTTTTTATTATAAATGAAAAGATAGATGTCAAGAGATAAACTGTGGTATTTTATGAGGAAGTCATGAGTTGTAGAGAAGTTTGTGAGGCTGCTGCAGGACATGTTATCCACTGCTGCAGGGAATAGCATGACAGTGGTGAGGTGTGCTGTAGGAGTAACAGATGGGTTCAAAGTTGGGGTGGGATTACTTCAGGGATCACCTCTGAGCCCCTTCTTCTTTACAGTTGTGATGGACAGGCTGACAGATGAGGCCAGGCAGGAGTCTCTGTGGACTGATGTTCACAGATGACATTGTGATCTGCTGTTAGAGTAGGAAGAGGTGGAAGACAGCCTGGAGAGGTGGAGGTATCCTCTGGAGATAATGTGAATGACAAGTCAGTAGAAGCAAGACAGAATACGTGTGTGTGAATGTGAAAGAGATGTG
The DNA here is from genome assembly GCF_013358895.1 of Oreochromis aureus. Classification (NCBI taxonomy): domain Eukaryota; kingdom Metazoa; phylum Chordata; class Actinopteri; order Cichliformes; family Cichlidae; genus Oreochromis; species Oreochromis aureus. The sequence continues at coordinate 21,798,041 of NC_052956.1, read as the reverse complement.
TAAAAGTGAATGTGCAAGGAGTAGAATAATGAAGGTGAGTGAGTTTAAATACCTAAGGTCAACCCTACAAAACAAAAGACACAAGACAAGCGAGGAAGAGAATGGAGGCAGGGAGGTGAGGTTGTAAGCAGTGATTTGTGACTGAAGGATAGCAGCAAGTGTGAAAGTATGGGCTTACAAGACGGTACGACCTGCTGTGATGTATGGTTTGGAGACAGTGGCACTGACAAATAGACAGGACAACCAGAAGACACAGGATTAGGAATGAGTATATCAGAGGGACAGCTCAGGTTGAGCAGTATAGAGACACAGAGAGAGAGACAGAGCTGAGATGGTTTGGCCTGTGCAGAGGAAGAATAGTGGATATACTGGACGAGGGGTGTTAACGATGGAGCTGCCCAGCAGCAAGAAAAGATTCATGGATGTAGTGAAGTAAGGCATGCAGAGGGCTGGTGTGACAGAACCAGATGCCTGGATGAGGGTGGGATTGAGACAGATGATCTGCTGCAGCAATGCTTAAAGGGAGCAGCCAAAAGAAGAAGATAAAATACTTTTGTGAACAGTACACGCATTTGAGATGTATTTGTGGTATTTGTATAGCACCAGTTTATTTTTTTTCATCTCAAGGTGATATGGATTATAAGATTAAAACTCTACAAAATTAGAAATTGAACCTCACAAATCCATTGATCATCTACAAGCAGCACTTAGTGATCGTGAGGAGAAAAAACTCCCTTTTTACAGAGATCTTCAATGAACAGTTGGCGTTTAAGAGAGAAAATAAAACACAAATGACAGGCAACAAACAAAACACAAATGTCAAAGACCTCAGGCTTCACAATTGTTTGATCCTTGGCTTCTCCATCTGTTGGCACTTCTCCTTCAGGACTAACTGAAAGGCCCGAGGTGGATTATATTCATCCCTCATAAGTCAAAACTATCACCTCTGCCTATGAATAATGGACTAATATTGCTGTATCCAGCCTTGGAGTCCAATTTTACCATGTACACTATAGTCAAATTCAAAGTAAACTTTATTGTCATCTCTGCTTTATACAGTTCAGTATATAGAGAGACGAGACGACGAGGCTCCAGTTCCATACAGTGCAAAAGAACAACAATAAATATAGGAAGAGTACGAATAAGAAGAATAAATATATATACGCTTTGAGACTGAGATAAGGGGAGTAAATATACACTTTGAGGTACCAACTTATAACAACTTAGTAAGGATTGCTTGTCCTCTGAATTCAAGGGACCAAAGAGCAAATTCAGTTCCGGACCTTCAAAAGGAAAATTAAATCCAGTCTGCTTCAACTCAATGTGTCAGAGATGATTTTCATGTTTTTTTGCAAGCTGAATTTCTGCAATAAGTTTACTACTTTCACTTGCTTGTCTATCTTCAGGACAAGCAAGTGAAAAATCTTCAGGTCTGAATGGGTTAATGATAAAAGCAAGCTCGGGGATGTTGTGGATCTGCTTCCCATTGTCTGGCTCCATCATGTCTCGAGCTGCTGTCACAGCTCCCGTTTGATAAACTAAATAATAAATGAGCAGGCTGTGACTTACAGTAGCTCTGTGTGACCTGATCTTACAGGTTCAGCAGGTTCAGACATAAAATACATGGTTTACCCACCAAAGATCTGACTGTCTCTTTTTACTGTTGCTGTGTGAAAGCTGTTGTGAGAGAAACTCTTCTTCTTCTTTTACTTCTTCTTGCCTGCTGCTGTAGTCTTACCTGAAACTGAATCAAATTGTTACTTATGTTATCAGAAAATAGAGCTAGATTGGTTTTATTCAGTTATATTAATAAAAAAATAAAAAAACAAAGATATTTGGATCGTTCTGCCAACATGAAACTAAAAAAAGAGACTCCTTAGCTATGACTCCCTTTTCTTGGACATTTGGTCCAGATTGTGTTTTATACCCACATCATTTCCACTCAAAAGACTTTCTCACCACTTCATGTTTTAGTTTTTCCACATTCAACACTTTGCCAACCTGCTGGGCTACAGTCCAACCATAATTATATCCAATCAGAGCTGCCTGCCCACTGTGGAGCTCTTAGCAATCCTGAAACAATTATAGTACTTTATGACAATGAACCAGTGGTTAACATTTTAAAAGGTTCTCTTTGCAGCCTGTATCACTGGTAACTTTCAGAGTATCTGTGTCAAGAACATTTTACTCTTTTACTTTTTATATCCTGGTTAATATATCTGGTGAAAGGTTCAGAAGAAAGAGCTGTATGATAAATAAGTGGACTAATATATCTAAGGGAAAAGACTTGCATTTTGTCTAAACATGCAGTGTTTTCTTTAGATCACCCAGTAATGTAAATTTGAATAAATCTCAGAGCACAGCTTCTTTTCACACTCCAGTTTGTCTCTTGATCCAACTATTTTTGAAAGGTACATCACTATAGTCATTAAATATTCACCTGCCCTGACAGTTACATAATACCTTTACCGATAAACTCCTTTCAGTCATGCTGGGTAGCACTCTGAAGTGTTTCTCTGTAAACGCTGCAAGGTTTAAACTGCAGGTAGTGCTTTGCTTTTGTTTTGAGGAAGACCCAAAGTCAAACACGCCAAATGACAATATCTTGAAAAGGATTTAAAGCAGCAAGGGTAGAAAATATGTGGAAAATACTGTGTACCAACTCTTACTGTTTTATCTTTCTTGGGTCTCATTTGAATATCAGAGCCCTGCTGCTTTTGTTTTTCCTGCAGGTTTTGTTTGGTTTAGTAAATTGCCTTTGCTGTCATTAAATTTCAAATTCAGTGACTGATGAGTGAAATACTAGTTAGAGTATGTGAAGAACACACATTCAGAATGTGGTTTAAGAGTAGTTCTGCAAGGTACTTTGGCTTTTTGTTGTTATAGGTTGTTTTATATTAACATTCTTCACTATAGTGTCTACAAATTCATTGAAAAGACCAAGAGCAATCATATTATCCTTGTAACATTTATTATGCAATATATCTTAAATAGCAGTGTCACAGAACCTCAGTTATATCCAGAAACCATTAAGCAGATCAGTGAGCTACAATGTTACACTCTGTGGCACACTGGCATGTCCCATAATCACATTAAACACACTGCAGTTCATTTTAACTCAATCTGCTGTCATATTAATAGTAAATGTGCATTCATTCACTGAAGCAAATAGCCCTAACCAATGCTCTGATTTCTCCTATTTGGGTATCATTTCATGACATGCTACAGTCGTGTATTCAAGAGTGATAGAGAGACCCAAATGCTGATAAGTGAAGCAGACTAAATTAACACACACGAAGAAGTTTATTGAGGCTAAAGGTCGGGATCTCAAAAGTTCAAAAGCAAACACAAAAACAAACACCTTGAGGAACAAACAATGAGAAGACTGAGGTGAGTAACAGACAGAGTAAGGAGAAGCACTGAATTATTTATGCACATCAGGGTTAGCAGGTAAGTGGAAACAGGAGGGAAACAAGACACAGTTGAACTTAATCTAGACAAAGAGACAAAGTAAAAGTAAATGCAAGAGACAAATAAAACAGGAAGTGAGTGACAATAAGTGAAACAGGAAAACAGAGAGATATAAGTTAACTTTCAATATTCAAATATTACAAGAACTGAAGTCACATAATGCTATTGAATAAATGGAAATCCCACCTAAATAATAAATGAAAAACATGGAAAAACAAACAAGAACACCTAAAGCAAAAAAATTAAAATTACCAAAAAAGGGAGAAGAGATCAGCGATCGTGACAAATGCTAAAATGTGAGGAAGTAAAGGGGATCTATGATCCACATTTCATCTATATATTTTCATTTTTGACCTGTAGTTACGTAGCTTTGCATTTCATGGATAAAAATATTATCTTCTGGTCTTTCATGCAGACCCTCAGTTCATCCATGGTTTGATATACTGATGTTTTAGCTCCTCCCCCTTTCTTTCTTTAAAAGACTTGGAAAATGTGTACAGGTATATAGATCAAATCAAACTAAATGTGTTTTCTTTATATTACATTATGTGGTAGATATGGATATTTTTTATCTTCCTTTACAAAACGTATGGGCTATGCCTGAAATTAAATGTCAAACCAGCAGGCAACAGAATATTTACATGATGTCAAAGAAAATTTGTCTCATAAGGTTAATGAGGACACCATATGTTGCTGTGTCTGCTTTTGTGTGTGCTGTTAGCATCTTTTAATATAAGATTTATGTGCAGGTACAACAGATGAAAATTAGCCTTTTGGCTGAATCTCTCACATTAGCAGCATCCTTACAGCATGTTAATTAACATGTGTTGACACTCACAGAATAATAATGTGTTAAGAAACTTGAGGAAAGTAAGACTGAAAATTAAATGAATTTAATAGAATGTGAACTGAAAGATTAGCATGTCCTTTGCAGCCCATATTGATTTTTAAATATTTGTCCATATTTACTCCAGTAATGACATCCAAATGCACTAAATTGGAAACCCTGAATATTTTCTGGTTTTCTGTCTATTAAAAGATACATTTGGTCTCCTTAAGGAAGACTCACTACTTCAGTCACCACAGTGCAGCTTATAATCTTGCTGAACAGACGTTTCACAAAAGAAGCAGCTGTGGCTGCTGATGATTGGCTGACTTCATCTGTTCTTTGCTCCAACCATTAAGGGTAAATCACGTCATTACTGCTGTGTGTCTGTGCGCCTCTGAACAGACACGGTGGGTGACCCACAGCGTTCGTGTCAGCCTATCAGTTCGTGTTTTATGATACCAGAAGTCCAGAAACACTGGAGAACCTATGCTGAAGCTGCATTTAAGTCACGTGGGACAAAAGAGGCTGTCATGGTTACGACGTAAAACGCCTGATTACTTTTCGTCCCACTTGACAGATTTTTTTTTTCCATTTCTGTGCATCCAAACATTGGTTTGTTTTCCTCACTCATTCCCATCAGTTTACAGGAAAGTAAGGTTTTATTCCAATAACAACTAAAATTGCAGATTTTTGTTTTTTTGTCATAAATAATATTCTTAATGACTATCTAACACATTTCTTGGCTTGTCAAACTAATTTCCTTTAATGTAGATAGATAGATAAAACTTTATTAATCCCTCAGGTGGGTTCCTCTGGGAAATTCTGTAATGTTTTGTTATTGTTAAATCATCCAAATAGTCTAATATTAATTTTGACCTTATAAATGTCAGTGCTTATTTAGTATTGTCAGAGCTTTCATGAAAATCTAATACTGCCATTTAAATCTATTGCTTAATTGCTGATTTAAAAGGAATATTTAAAAGTTATAACTTATAATATCTCTATTATAAAGATGTAATGAAATGCTCAGCTAACCGGCCAAGGCAAATCCACTGCTAAATGCCTGCATAAGTATTCAAACTGTTCACTAAATATGAGCTCCAAATAAAATCTTGTGATTGATACGCAGTGTTTTATTTCCCTGGGTGGAGCAGCTAAGCATCACCATGGCAGAATGTGCTGGGTTTTAACACATACCAAACACGCCGGCTCTTTTAGCTCAAAGTCACAGTGGGAGGGAAAAATTAAGTGGTTTTTCCTTTTAGTATAGTCTCATTTTAAGAAGACTAATTTCCAGTCATTACTGTAATTACTGTAGACAAAAAAAGCGACCATCACCAACAAGATTGGCAGCTTTTGTGCTGCATTTTGCAGGTTGTGGCCCCAGGTTAGATTTAGACGGAAATCTGTTGGATTGCCTGTGTCACTAAGCAGGAGGTTGGTGCTGCTTTCTATGGCGAACCAAGCTTTGAAGAGAAAATCATTTCTAATGTGTTTATCCTCGTCGGTGAAGCTACAGGCTCTCAGGAGAGGGGGAGGAGAGAGATGAAGCAACGTCTAAATGTACAAATTCAGCCTTAATAAATTGAAATAAATAAATAATTTCCACATGTTCGCTTGGACCTGTCTCCATCTTCTGTCACCTTTAATTCTTGTCAACCTTTTGCAGTAACTGAACACACACAGCAGTGACCTGGAGCAGGAGTCCAAAAATAAATCCCCTCACTCGCTCATTTGCTTAGAATCGAATTTAGCCTCCCAGGAGCCAAACATCAAAGTAAATGCGGAAGTGGTTTTGACTGTCTGGTTTCTGGAATTTGGCAGCTTGGATTTACTGACTGCACAGCCTGTGTATTTGGCAATTAGTTTGGATATTTTTTTTTTAAGTAAGACCATGTCATGGCAAAAATTCTAGGTGAAAAAAAGGTTCCACTTAAACGTGGGGTAGGCCAAACAATCCAAGAAAATAACCATTTAGTAAACTGCAATTCACGTGGTCTGAGAGGGAATCAAACTGTTTTCAGACTTTACAAAATCTACCTCCTGGCATGAGTTTCTGAGTTCTATTACTACTGTTTTCTCTCGTTTGGTGGTTGTTTCTGAAGTATTACCCAATCATCGGCAAAGTTTATATAAACACATATTAAAAAGGCAGAGCCCACGGTGAGTCAGCTGCCTTTGGTGAAACACTTCATTGACGTAACAGGGTCTTCCGTGTACTGCCAAAATTCATACAAATGAATATGACGAATAGAAAAAATAGCTTAACCTAATAATTTTAGCAGTAGTTTAAAAGACAGTGGATCGTTTCTTCACTTTTAAATTCACAAACCAAATTTTGCTATTTTATAAAAGTCTCCAGGCAAAGACCGCAATTTTCCAGTGCCTGATCATCCTGCCATCTCCCCAAGAACAGATACAGTTGCTGTGGAGCAGAAGGGTATTAACATTCTCTCATTAGGAGAGCACTATCCACGTCTAAAATGCATGCTGTGTGGCCCAAACACAAAAATCAGAACAGCATTAGAACTGTAGGTTAGACACACACACACACACACACACGCACACACACACGTACCAGGGAGTTTATTTTCCACTTTAGGAGAGGATTTATCCTACTATAATTAGTGAACATAAGTGGCCAGGTATGATAAGTCATAAGTCAATTGCATTTCTCTCTTTTTCTTTAGGCTTATAGTTGAACTAATTTATTCTGTTTTAAAATGTTAATCCTCGACTCTTCAACGTGCCCTTCCCACACACAGCAGTCTTTTACTGACAAACACATACGCCGGGTCAAAAAGAAAATAAAAGTTGTCTCTCTGCAAACACACAGTCACATTTATCTATAAACTCAAACCAAAAGACAGAAAATCATACTTCTGTTTTCTCTTATTTTGAGATGATGACCGACCTAAACCCACATGCCCACATATGAACACGTGTAGGCAAAGAGATCTATGTAGCAACTTGATATGAGCTGTTTTGTTATTATTTTTTATTATATTAGGATATTTGGCCTTGTGGGAATCTGTAATATTCGTTGAAAAAGGTTTTTACCATAGCATTTCATAAGTTACATGCAAGATTTTTAATAGTTGTGAATTATCCAGTGGATTTTTGTTCCCTGGTAAATACAGATTTTGTTTTATTTTGGGATTTATAAAAGGGGACAAACCAGGTGATGCTTCAGGAAAGACAAGTCATACAGTAGTCATAGTCAGAATCTGCATAATGACATACACCAGCCTTCCCTTTATGGCTTGTAGAGAGATTTGTCTGCTCAGCTGAGTGGAAAAAAATGTAAAAATCAACCTCAGCATCTGAATTGAAGTTAGATTGGATGAATACTGACTCGAATCGTCTGTAAGCTCTTGTGTTAGACTTGTCCAATGAATAATATTATATAAAATCTGTCTACAAGTGTTGAAAATCGATTTTTTTCAGCTATTCTTCATCCATTCATATTACCTCTTGCTATCTCCTTGGTGATTCTTTTCACCTATTTCATCAAAGGGAAACAAAAGCTGAACACCAAAAAAACACCTTCCCATTAATTTAAGCCTTTAATTCGTTCTCCATCCTCAGTCCTCGAGATCTTCTTACATCTTTCCCTTTTGGATCTCCTTTTATTCTCACTGTAGTGTCCCCAACCTGTATTTGAACACCTCCTCCCTCTTTCTTTTCCTTCAGACATCACTTGTCTGCAGATCAATCCTTTAGCGCCTGTTTCTTTATCTCCTCCTTCTGTCCCTCCAGCGCAGCAGAGGGCCTACATCTCATATTCCATTTTTTACTATTTCATGTATAATGCAGTAGGTCCCTTTATCAAAGTGAAAAAATGTCTGTCAGAGCAGAGGGCAGGCCAGAGGTTCAGAATCAAAAAGAAGCAGAGAGGGGTCTGACAGCTGAGAGACGAGCTGTCCGACCTCCACTGGAACAAAATACATTTCTTTGTTATTTCTTATCATCTGAACATGAGGTTGAATATTTTTGCAACAAATACACAACATCTGAAACATTAACCAGCATTTCTTGTGCAATGTTAAGTTAATGCTTGTTTACAATGTTTGAATATGTGTAGGCTACACAGAAACAGACAAATGAAATCATTTAAATGTGCAGCTTTTGTCATATTTTAGAGTTTCCAGAGGTGAATGCAAAACACAGGGGGATGTTAGCTGGGTAACAAGAACAATAAGACTAGAAAAATAAAAAAGTAAAACTAACAGCAAAACATAAGCGATGGGGAACTATCACAATAAAACAGGAAGAAACTCAACAGGGGATCACTGAACACGGAGATAAGGATTTAACAAGACACAGGAGGATACTGGAGAGGCTAGGATAATAAACCGGTACACACAGGATCAAATATAGATAGGCTGGAGTGGTAATATAAATGGAATTCTAAAATATTAAAAAGCTCATTATAGTAAAGTAATAGTGGAAATTAACAGAAATCAAACTCAACCAAACCTCATGAAACTGAAAACAGTAATAAAACCAAGTGTTACAGTACGCTCCCTAATCAGAAGTCAGTACTGAAGACTGGAAACAGCAAAATCTACAGACCATGATAGCTTTTTAAAAATGTATGAATGAGTACATTGAACACAGAGGACTACCATTGTTAGTGTTGTCCACTTTTTCAACAACAACGAAGTTAAAAGGAAATTTAAATAGCAGGAAATGGTGGAAAAACAATAACTTAGATAAACTTCATCATATGTAAATAAAATATTTATTTATTTAGCAACTCTTAAAATTGAGGATCTTTTCTGGAAGAGTATCCTGTACTGATATAAGCAAGATTGAAAATGCATGTTTTTCAAAGGCAGGGGAAACCAGAGCTACTAGAGGAAAGTCACGCAAACACAGGGAGAACATGCAAACTCCACACAGAACGGAGCTCGTGACCCTCTTGCTGTGAGGCAACAGTGCTAGTCACTGAGCCACTGTGGTGCTAACAAACAAACATGACAGAAGTGCTGCGTTAGTTTTTGACTGTATTTTTTGACAGTCTTTTTGTCTCTTCCATCCACCTTGGAAGCAGGCCAAGTTGTGCTGTACACCTCAAACAATGGATTTACAATTTCCTCTTTGTTTACTTGGCTTTCTATGCTTTTAATCTTTTCACACTTCACAGTTTTTATCTTTTTATTAAAAAGATAAAAACTGTGAGTGGTTGTCTCTGTGTGTTAGCTCTGCCTCTTGCCCTATAGTAGCTTGGATAGGTTCCAACCCCCATGACCCTGTTATGGATAAGCAGGAGAGAAAGGATGAGTGTGTGTTTGAAAAGATTTTCAACCATTTTATTTTTATATTATGAAAAAATCACTATGGGAGTATGTTTGTCAAAATGCTGAATACTGCATCTTATTATGAAACTTACCATCCATCCATCCATCTTCTTCTTCGTATCTAATTATGGGCTATCCCAGCTGTCACTGGTTGAGATGCAGACTATACCATGGACTGGCTGCCAGTCTATCACAGGGCATTTGGACATATATAAATATACAATGTAATAAATGGAGTCTAATGGAGTCAATGAAACATTTCTTGTCTTGGATTATTGGGTGTGTTGGTGGTGCTGCTCTTTGCAGGGAATGAAGATTTACAGTAAATGATGATTGGGCCATTACTTTGTTGTTTAGAGGTTAATTTTGGCCTGATTGTTACTCTAAAGGAAAATTCTGAAGGTTGCCTCAATTACTATAAATCATTCACTGATCCTGAACTAACCCACCAGTTCTGCTAGGTTTGTTGTAAATAAAGTCTTATATGTCTTTAAATTTTATCAAGCTCTAGATCACAGCTTTGTACAGAGTATGAGCTGACATTACTGCTATCAGAGCAAAATCACTTGAAGTGACTTTGGGCCATGATGATTCATATCAGTCAAACCCTGATTTACAAAGCTGCGCTGACCTCAGACACTGTCACTGTCTCTCCCACACATTGCCAACATGTTTTATATAAACATTTTCCCCAAGCCATTTTTATCAGCCAGCTCTGTTATGTCAGATTGCTGTACAGTCTTCACCATACTGCTGGACTACGACCAAACGATGATTCACACACACGGACTGGAGCATAATTATTATAATGGTGTCCAGGAATCACTGAGTTAGGCTCAGTGTACACACACTAACCTGTATGAACAAGGCCTCATTTCCCTCTGGGCTTGTCCTGCAGCTACTGCAGACCATTTCCTATTGACTATGAGATTAGAGGCCATTTACAAAACTAATCTAATGAAAAGAGACAGGAAACTCACTCAGGTAATTTTTCTTTGACTCAAACTGAAACAATGGTGAAAAACTCATTTTGATTGAGACTGGCACTTTTTACAAAAGGCTGCACAATATAATGGTGATTAATGAATTTGCAGCAGAAGTTTCCACGGTAATATGTAGTTTACAGTTTATCTTGTATCCATTGTTTGGTGTGCATTGTTTTGCATATGTTTTTAGTCACCATATGAACTCTTCTGGTTAAACATCTTTCACTGGTGATATTTTTCTGCTATTTTCAGTCTTTCTGCTTGACATATAGAGTTGTCTGTTCTGTTCGTCAAAAGAAATAATATCACAAAAACAAAAAAGTAACATAATCTTAGGTGAACATTAAGAGGTTATTAGAACTTGGAAGCTGGCAGGAATATTATATAAGTGCATAGCTCAGTACTGATATACCGTATTCTGCTCATCTCCAGATATTCATCTGTTTTGTTTTTTCTTGTGTTTCCTACAGGACAGTTTTCCTGCCAGATTTGGAGGGATCCACTTTGTGAACCAGCCCTGGTACATTCACGCTCTCTACACCGTCATCCGACCCTTTCTTAAAGACAAGACAAGGAAGAGGGTAAGCCAAGAGATTTGTCTATAATCCTTCTTTCAGCTGGTGCAAAATCAGGTAAAAAAGCACCCTTCAAATTGGGACCACAGACAGTCTAACAGTAAAAACTAGAAAGCGAAAATTTCAGAAGAAATTTTATGTGTGCCTATGCCGCTGCTAATCTGTGTAGTTTTCCATTCATACGGCTACAGACAGCAAAACTCAGAAGAGCAGCCATTCTCCACCATGAATTATGGTAAAAACAAACACCGCTCGCGCCTCACAGATGACAGCTTACAGTTTTGGGTAAAGATGAGGTCACTTTGTACAGCCCCGATTTGCAGACGCTGTGCACACAGGTTCATAAGCAGAAGTCCCTCTGTACCACGGCAGATCCGACAATGTTTGCACGAACACACTTTGAACCAGTACGTTATGGACCACTTTTCACACATGGTTGGTGTACCCTCCCAGCCAGCTGTAGCTTTTCAACTCACAGCCCGACACACACCCAAAAACAGCCGAGAGAGCACAGACTACGCCCGAGAGGTGTGATTGCAGATGCCCCTCAGGTGGGTCCACCTCCCTGCAGCGGCACTGCAGACCACGCCCGCCACACATATCAAACACGTAAAATAAATATTTATGCACTTTTGCATTCACTTTTTGTTTTTGTTATTTTTACACAGTGTTCTGAATGATGAACAATGGTCTACAGCCAATCTTGTGTATTATTATACAAACTTTGGTTGTAAGATTCAGATAACTATTTAATAAAAGCTAAATATTTTATACAGGGAGTGCAGAATTATTAGGCAAATGAGTATTTTGTCCACATCATCCCCTTCATGCATGTTGTCTTACTCCAAGCTGTATAGGCTCGAAAGCCTACTACCAATTAAGCATATTAGGTGATGTGCATCTCTGTAATGAGAAGGGGTATGGTCTAATGACATCAACACCCTATATCAGGTGTGCATAATTATTAGGCAACTTCCTTTCCTTTGGCAAAATGGGTCAAAAGAAGGACTTGACAGGCTCAGAAAAGTCAAAAATAGTGAGATATCTTGCAGAGGGATGCAGCAGTCTTAAAATTGCAAAGCTTCTGAAGCGTGATCATCGAACAATCAAGCGTTCATTCAAAATAGTCAACAGGGTCGCAAGAAGCGTGTGGAAAACCAAGGGGCAAAATAACTGCCCATGAACTGAGAAAAGTCAAGTGTGCAGCTGCCAAGATGCCACTTGCCACCAGTTTGGCCATATTTCAGAGCTGCAACATCACTGGAGTGCCCAAAAGCACAAGGTGTGCAATACTCAGAGACATGGCCAAGGTAAGAAAGGCTGAAAGACGACCACCACTGAACAAGACACACAAGCTGAAACGTCAAGACTGGGCCAAGAAATATCTCAAGACTGATTTTTCTAAGGTTTTATGGACTGATGAAATGAGAGTGAGTCTTGATGGGCCAGATGGATGGGCCCGTGGCTGGATTGGTAAAGGGCAGAGAGCTCCAGTCCGACTCAGACGCCAGCAAGGTGGAGGTGGAGTACTGGTTTGGGCTGGTATCATCAAAGGTGAGCTTGTGGGGCCCTTTTTCGGGTTGAGGATGGCGTCAAGCTCAACTCCCAGTCCTACTGCAAGTTTCTGGAAGACACCTTCTTCAAGCAGTGGTACAGGAAAAAGTCTGCATCCTTCAAGAAAAACATGATTTTCATGCAGGACAATGCTCCATCACACGCGTCCAAGTACTCCACAGCGTGGCTGGCAAGAAAGGGTATAAAAGAAGAAAAACTAATGACATGGCCTCCTTGTTCACCTGATCTGAACCCCATTGAGAACCTGTGGTCCATCATCAAATGTGAGATTTACAAGGAGGGAAAACAGTACACCTCTCTGAACAGTGTCTGGGAGGCTGTGGTTGCTGCTGCACGCAATGTTGATGGTGAACAGATCAAAACACTGACAGAATCCATGGATGGCAGGCTTTTGAGTGTCCTTGCAAAGAAAGGTGGCTATATTGGTCGCTGATTTGTTTTTGTTTTGTTTTTGAATGTCAGAAATGTATATTTGTGAATGTGGAGATGTTATATTGGTTTCACTGGTAAAAATAAATAATTGAAATGGGTATATATTTGTTTTTGTTAAGTTGCCTAATAATTATGCACAGTAATAGTCACCTGCACACACAGATATCCCCTAAAATAGCTAAAACTAAACACAAACTAAAAACTACTTCCGAAAACATTCAGCTTTGATATTAATGTGTTTTTGGGTTCATTGAGAACATGGTTGTTGTTCAATAATAAAATTATTCCTCAAAAATACAACTTGCCTAATAATTCTGCACTCCCTGTATGAGAGTAAGAAAGAAAAGTATATCTTTGTGTCCACCTTTCTCTGTTAATGCCCTACCTGGCCCCCTGGCAAAAGCTTTGCTAGATCCGCCCCTGCACAGTTACCAGCTGTCAGCTAAATAAAAAAGGAGCTTGGTGTTTATTTCTCTCAGAAACAGTTCATAACTTCCCTTCAACTCATTCATGTCACCTAAAAAAAAGGTAAACCTGTTTCTCCATCACCAGTTCAGCTCTGATGATTCAGTAAGGTCATCTCCTGGTTTCGACCAGCCGCTTCTACAGCTGTGGCTCCAGCAAACATCAGCTGATACTAGAAATTAAAATCAAATGAATTCTAACAACAGCTGATCAAGCTTAAACGTGCTGCTGTTGTTTAGCGCGATAAACAAACAAGAGAGAAAAGCCGATCATTGATCAGTTTCATGACTGAAGTTTGAACAGGCGAGAGAATGACAGGGAGGCTGTCATAAACTCCATCGTGCTAGCTACCACGCAGTACGAGTTATTATAACTGATTGTAAAAAGTCAGCACAACAAAAATAAACTACACCTAAACTCGGTTTATATCTGACCCAAATAGAGTGCAGGTCATAACTTCTTACCTGAAATTCAGTTCACCTCACGCTCCGACCGGCAGCCGCCTGCTTCTCCTGCCTTCGGTTTCCCTGATCCACGATCTACCACCGGTCGATCGGCGGTCGCCCGCCGCCTCGTTCCCCGCATGTTCTTTCTGACACACACGGTGGATAGCTGCCCTCGGTTGTAGCTCGCGTCAGCGACTACCAAACAACTCAGTTATTTTTTCCACATCGACCAGCATCTGGACAATCCACCGCCTTTCACTGTTTGTACCGTTACTAAAAAAAAAAACCCTCATCGGCTCATAAAACGAAAAATAAGTCCAGCTATGACCCTGAGTCAAAAAGACAGCCAGCTCGGGTTAGCTAGCTACCTGTCTAGCTCTTTGCAGGCACCGAAAACATCAGAGCTAATATGGGATGTCTTGGTAACACGAGCAGATATTTGAAGTTTACATCTGGCCAATCCACCACCTTTCACTGTTTATACCGTTACTAAAATGAATAAATAAATAAATCATCGGTCCATATAAACGAAAAATAAGTCCAGCTAAAACACATACTGTCGGCGAGCGACCGGTGCTGACACGAGTTTCACCCGCCTCAATATAAGCCAAGCCTGGGTGCTTTTTCACGAAGGGTCGCTAGCGGTGCTAGCTAACTATGCTAGCGGCACTAGCTAGCTAGCCGGCTATCAGCAACACATAAGAGAACTGCTGCTAAATAAACTACACCTAAACTCGGTTTATATCTGACCCAAATAGAGTGCAGTTCATAACTTCTTACCTGAAATTCAGTTCACCTCACGCTCCTGCCTTCGCTTTCCCTGATCCACGATTGACCTCCGCGTTAGCAATCGCCTGCCCGGCCTCATATGTCTCGTTGGCGGCATGTCCTTTCTGTCACACACGGTGGGTAGCTGCCCTCTGTTGTAGCTCCACCACCAAACAACTCAGTTATTTTTTCCACATCCAGCTGTAACTCCGATTCTATGCGAGCATTTGCGAGAGACCAGGAGGTGAAACGACAGAGAGAGTCCCCTCGCTATCCATTTGCAGCCAAGTGCGGCAGCTAGCTAGGTAGCCAGCTAGGTAGCCGGCTAGCTGTCAGGCAGGACCAACGTAGTCAGAGCACTGTCGCTAAATATGGGATGTCTTGATAAAACAAGCAGATATTTGAAGTTTACACACCTACATTCTCGCCTGAAAATATCTTAAAAGCTTATTTTGTGACCTAGAAACACGAATAAAAGACATATAAAACGAAGTGGTGGCCGCCATTGTTCACTCTGTAGAGGCGTGCTATGAATTGTGGGATATTGAGTTTTCCACCAAGCATTACCGTAACTTTTGAATGATTTGCGCAACCTTAAAAATTCCAATGGCTCCTGAAAGCAGCGACGCTGTGCGCACCGTTGAAATTGTCATCATTACGGTAATCCAAATAAGGGTACACAGGCTGTACCACTCCCGGCATACCACTAGAGAGAGCCAACACACCACAAATGAAGTCTGTTTATTTGGCGCCAAAAGATGAATTGGCCTAAATTTGCACTAAAATATTAATATTAAAAAAACTATAAAAGTCATGAACACCAAAAGTCATGACATAATAGTCCAGCTCCAGCCGCACAAAATGATCTAACATATGTAACCCTAATGTCAAAACTGTTCGGCAGAGGAGCGCGGGAAAATTTTCACTAAAATATTAATATTTAAAAAACTATAACATTCACAAAGACCAAAAGTCATAGCACACCATTCCAGATCCGGCCGCACAAAATGAGGTAACATATATGAAGCTTGTCTCAAAACTGCGGGGCGAGATTCGCTGCAAAATTTCAGGCGGAAACTGGAGAATAATAATAACTAGAAAAATTTGCATTTCCTGCGAAAATGCAGTGTGGATGCTGTAAAGCTGAAGCTGTCTGCTGAAAATAGTTAAAAATAGCTGAAGAAGCTGAAGAAATCAAAGTCAGTGTTTAAAAAGCTATTGAAATTTTAATAACTTTACAGAACAACATCAAGGTAACAAAATGTAATAACTTAGCAGAAATGCAATAACTTAGAAAAACTTAACAATTCAGCAGAAATGTTGTAGTTTACAAGAAGCTACAACTTAGCAGAAATGAAATAATTTAGAATAACATAACTTAGAAGAAGTAGTGTAACCTAGCAGAAATAATATAATTTAGTAGAAAATTAAAAACTTGGCAGAAATATTACAACTTATCAGAACTGCTATAATTTTGCAGAAATGTAATAATTAGGCAAAACTGTCAACAGATAACAGCTGAAAAGGCTGAAATAACCTCAAAGTTACTTGTTTAACTGTGAAAAATTACCAGAAACATTAGAAAAGGAAGAAAACCAGCCAGCAGATAAAGTGATATGGAACAAAACCAAGGTATAATTGCAGAGTTTACACAGCTGGTTAAATCTAAAATGGCAAAAAAAAAAAAAAAAAAAAAAAAAACAAAACCCACACAAACAACATTTAGGTAATAAATGCACAAGATGCTGTGGTCAGAGATAAAACCACCCAAAAATAATGTTATTGAAATGCCAAAGAGTGGCAGAAAGTTTAGAAAGTAGAAAAGCAGTAGTAGAAAAGTAGAAAATATATATACAAATATTTTTAGAAACATATGATACAAAATATTTACTCAGTTATTTCCAATGATTACAATAATGGCATACAGAAATAAAAATCCCATTTGGGACAAACAGAAAAATATTAATAGAAAATGCAAATCAAATGAATCTAACATCTATACAAACAATTGAAGCATCTGTTGGAATTGTGAACATATTCTTGTTTGCCATGTTTATGTTTATGGCCTTAAGATGCACAGACACATGATAGGCTATTAACTGCAAAAATATATACATATATAATAATGCATTGGATTTATATAGCGCTTTTCAAGGCACCCAAAGCGCTTTACAATGCCATTATTCATTCACGCCCACATTCACACACTGGTGGAGGCAAGCTACGGTTGTAGCCACAGCTGCCCTGGGGCAGACTGACAGAAGCGAGGCTGCCATATCGCGCCATCGGCCCTTCTGGCCAACACCAGTAGGCGGTAGGGTAAAGTGTCTTGCCCAAGGACACAACGACCAGGACAGAGAGGCAGGGATCGAACCAGCGACCTTGTGGTTACAGGTGCCCTTCCCAACCCCCTGAGCCACGGTCGCCCAAATATATATAAACAGCAACTGAGAGACAAAATATATCCTCTGATTTGCTGGAGTTTTTTGTAAATACCATTTGGCAAGGATAAACAACATGTTCCAATGCCACATTAAAATTTTCATAAGCTTCATTTTTTCAATTAGTTTACAGTTTCCTGATTTGATGATAAATATGGTACCAATCTACAAAATACTGTCAAAATGAAGTCCACATTGTGATATATTTCAGGTGTGGAGAGTCACACAGCTGAACAATCGATGTGCATATTTAAAGAAACAGGGATCAAATAAAGAACATTATTGTGGAATAAATTACAGTGAAAAATAATCACTGCTTTATGCGTTAAAGAGTGACTTATGATCAGGTATTAATTGGGTTAACTTTACCTCTAACAGCTTTTCACATAGTGCTGTGACCAGGATGAAATCCATCATAAAGTAACTGTAAACAGTAGAACCATTAGCATGAATGTTATGGTTCTACTCTGATCAAAACTCAAGTCAGCTGTGTGACCTGATATAAAATGATAAAGAGGAACACATATAAATGGATGTGACCTTTATGAACTTTTCAAAATCACTTTATATGTCTGACCCATTATCTATATATATTAGAGCAGATGTGGAAAACCACTGTTAGACCTACTCTATACTAATGTAGTTACTGACACCCCATACTAAGGCAGGATTCATACAAACACACATTATTTATTCTCTTAAACACTTTCTTTTTTACATTTTGAGATTGTGCAATTTCTATAAAGAATACGTGTAATGGTTCAATAGATATAGTTATTTAAATATCCATAATAATCACATGATCACTTTTGTACATCCTACAATTCAAGATTTAGAGCTGTGTGTTTGTATGAATTCAGCGTGCTATACTTATAGACTTAGATATATTAATCCACTATTTACCCAAACAAGTTATATGGTTTGGGTAAATAGATTGGGCTTGTCCAACAAAATAATTATTCAACAATAAAAAAAACCCCACAAAAAACAATATATCTGCACATTAATCCAGAGTTCAGTTTCATATGTCTGATATTGTTTGTTAAATCTGGTGACACAAACACAGTCAAAACTACATTGCTAGTGTGACATGTGGTCCTTTTGCCTTTGACCAATGATATGCTAGTTACTTGGACCAGTTTAGTATTTGCTGTCACAGAGGAATGTTAACCATAAATCCAAAAGACAAAACTGAAAAAAAATATGTTAATTGCAAACATGTTTTTGCTTAGTAAAAGGATTGAAATTACATGGAAACTGTCACCTTAAAGCCTCATTGTAAATATCATCACAAACAGATGTTTTCCACACAGTTAAGAAAGCTCCACCACATCCAATAACTGCATATAAATCTAAAAGAAAACAAAACAAATAAAATGTAATTAACACAAGGAAGACTTTTGATTTAATAACTAAGCTTAAAATAAGTGTTACCTTTGAATATTTGTGGGAAAAATCTGATGCTACCCCAAGAATACAAAGCCACACTGGAAACGATGACAGGCTTGCAGCCCTCTGTTTTCCTGGAGTGAGGTGCCTGCTCAGTAGCAGTGAGTTGACAGAAGTCGGTGTCTGTAAGAGTGGCCAAGCACTGATACTCTGTCCACTTGCGTAGAGTCTAAGAAGCTGGAATGCAGGCACACTGGACGAGCTTGTTCTAAAAAATATACAGAAAAAGGAACATTTTATTTGTGTTAAGGCCTAAAAACTACAAATAAGTTATACAATGAACAGTATTGAAATACCTTATAGGTGCTGCAGTCCACATAACCAGAATCCAGAGCAATCTCACATTCACATGATGGTGAGGAAAGACTTGAGCTCTGCAATGAGGTTTGAATGTCTCAGTTGGGACACTGAAGAACTCAGAAGACAGCAATACCTGCACAGAGAGACAGAGTAGAAAAAGCATAGATTTGTAATCCATAATGTGAATTAAAACTCAAAAGTGTCAACAAGTATAATCATTTGAGTGTGTGTTTTTATTCAATGAACAGGATTTAAATTAATTAATTGAATTAAAAACACTGAATTTTTTTTAACAAAGGTAAAGAATCATACCTCTCTCTTCTCTGAGGATCCTCAGTATCAGTCATCATTGATGGTCTCAGAGGTGTGTAGTGTGGCAGCATGATGATGGTCTCCAGATCAGGCAGGAGGTCAGGTGATGGGTGTGTCATCTTCTCCATTGAAGACACACTGGTATGGCAGTTCATAACACAGCAGTCTCTGTGTAGCATGTAGTTATCTGTGCAGTCCAGCACTGATGGATCAGGTTCGGCTCAGCAGTTCATGAAGATGGTGTTAAGATGTTGTTGTTTCAGCTGAGGATGGTGAAGTTCGAAGGTTTTCCCACAAAGGAGACAGAACTGCGTGTGCCCTGTCTAAAAAAATACATCTACAAAACATAAAGTGCTTTTAACACCACCCACCCTCCCCACCCACCCATCTCAGCCCCCAAGTGTCTATGTAATGCTGGTATGGGGTGTCAGTTACTAAATCTAATTTAGTGCGTCAGAAAGCGGGGCTACACCTAAAGCCCCACTTTCTGATGTCTTTGTTTATTAGCAGCTTTTTCCAGCTGCTCAGAGATTCTGACTTGGCCTTTATCCACCCAAACCCAAACCCACCCGGATAAAGGCCAAGTCAGAAAATGGATGCAGAAACTTTCCATGTACTTCTAAATCAGATTTAATACATATTCTGTAAGCTGTAAAATGTTTTTCTCTACATAATGTATCATTATAGACATCTCTGGTAGCCTAAAGATAGTTTAAAACTTTTAACATTTTTTACCTGTAAAACATGATAAGCAAAACCTCATTCATCCCAAAACATTTGATTCTACAAAATTTACTATAATCAAGAAAATATAATTGTCTGTATTTATTCATGTACCCATAATAAATACTTGCATTTATCTGGGATTTATTTATTTACTATTTCATATTTGAAAGCCCTTGGAGGGAAGCTCTCGTTTGTTGAGATACATACATCAGAGTAAAAAAAGTATCAAAAAAGGAGATGACAATTAACATCCATGAAAAAATGCATTAGTAGATTTAGTCATTTAAAACATGAGAATAAAAAATAAATTATGTCCGTTTAATACTTTTTGCAGCATATTTCAGATCTGAGGTGCATGATAACAGAAAGCAGATCTCCCGGCTCTGCATGAAGTTCAGCCATGATTTGGTGAAATGATTAATAACATTGCTAAGAAAGGGTCTTCTTACAGACAGAGTAGGGAAGACAATATAAAGAAATATGATTTTTCAATGAAAATCTTTTTCATGCTCTACAATCAGTAAACTCTGTAACAAACATGATCTGTAATTGTTTCAAAACTCACCAGACGACTTCATGATTGGCTGGAGGACAGGACACAAAACACAGGGTTGTGGTAACTGTAATATGTCCTCAGGACACCTGAATGGAGACTTTTCTGTGGCTGAGAAATAAAAATGAGGTCAAGCAGGGTGTTCTTGTCTGTAGTGGCAGAAGTGATCAGCTGTGAATACCCTCTCGACTGAAACTGCTCCAGAATCTGTTTCCTTCCACTCTGTAACTGGTTCTCATTAAAATCTCCACACACAATTATTGGGTGACAGTCCATTATTTCAAGTGAATCTAAAAGACTTACCAGGTTTTGCATGAACGGTGTCAAACTGTAGTCTGGAGGTCTGTACACAACCGCAATGAGCGCAGGGAATGGAGCCTGAACCTTTAACACTAAGAACTCAAGATCAGTGACATTATGCAGATACTGTTTTACCTGAACCTGAAAATGATTCCTTAAATACACAACAACTCCACCACCACTTCTGCTGGCCATGTGAGGAAAGTTTGTGTAGGACACATGTCTGTTGCGTTTGAACATGGTGTAGCCGTCCAAATGAAGACTGTCTGCAACAAAGGAGCCTTGGAGGTGAGACTCAGTGAGACACAAAACATCTGCTAAACACATTTCATGATGACTCTTGATGTCACTGATGTGAGATGGTAAACCCTCCGTATTGTGATGGATCAGTGTAAGAGTGTCAGGTCTGTTGGCTGTTTCTCTGACCTTAAGAAGAGGCATCATTTCCTCAACACTGGCTTGTCTCATGGTTTGGAGCGCTGCAGTTACCTCGGAATTGGCATAAATCTTGTTCTCATCCAAGTCCTGCAAATAGAGTCCACTGAGAGACGTCACCCTGCTGAGAGCAACATAAGCCATACCTGGTTCAAAAATGTTCTTCATTGAAACTACAGCTGTCTGTGTTGTAAGACCCTGGGTTTTGTGAATTGTGCAGGCAAATGCGAGCTTTACAGGAAACTGTCTGCGCATCGCTCCTTTAAACTTCAGACTCTCCTCTGCTCTCTCAATGTAAACCAGATCATCAGATGCTGCATTAGAACTGCGGTTGTGTCTCATAGGCTGCCGGTTGTCCATTCTGAGCCCCAGTTTAATTATGTGTCCATCATTTTCAGATCTCACCACCTTTATCAGTATACCAAAAGCACCATTGACCAAACCGTTTAGTGTGTCCAAGTTTCTGGTCAGCATAACTCGAGCTCCTTCAGCAACATTCAGGGTGTCAGGTAAATCATTTCTCCCACCTGTAAATGGTTTGTCTCTTTGTGCCATTCTGCCTGTACATTTATCCTTCTGGAAATCGTCTGCACTGATGATTATAATGTTTGAATGAAGCTTCTTGAGCGTATCTGTGTTGTGGGATTCAACATTCTTGTTGGTGGCATAAATGTGTAAGACCTCGATTGGACATTCTTCTGGTGCAGTCACGGCCTGTGACAACAAATCTCTGTCGCACTGAGAAAGCTCATCTGTCTTTTCTTTCACTCTAATCCTGTTCAACATCTCTGCAAAGGCAACATCATCTTTCTGACGCATGATCTCCGTTAGAGTGATCATCTGAAAATGTTCCTGCCATAGGTCAATCTGTTCTGGATCATAAACACAGAGAGGTTTAGACTGTCGCACTGGTGGCAGCTGGTAAAAATCTCCAACAGCTAAAACTGACATTCCACCAAAAGGTCTCTGAGTGCCTTTGATTTGTTTCAGTCTTGCATCCACATAGGCAAAAGGGGTTTTGAAACCATTGAAATCTCATCAATAACAATAATTTCAGCATTTATAAGCTCACATCTGACTTCATCCAGCTGGTTACCAAGTCCTTGAATGGGTGGTTTCAGACTTCTGGGTAGTTTCAGTAGGGAATGTAACGTAGAGCCATTGATAGAAAAAGCTGCTGTTCCAGTAAATGACGTCAGTAAAACAGTTGGATTTGATATGTCAGCTTCTTCTGCATTAGCAGGCAGTCTGTTCAGGATCTTTGATGCTTCAGAGTGAATACATTTAATCAGATGTGACTTTCCAGTTCCTGCACCACCGTTGATATAGAAGAAAAATGGATCTGGGTTCAAACCACAAACGCGCGCTGAATACACCAGTCTCTTATAGCATAGAACACGCAGGCCTGCTTCTGGTTCAGATTCTGATACATTACACGTACCACAGCTGGATCGACTGCAGGTTGTTCTCTGACGGCTCTGATCTCTGTTACAGCATCAGACTGACGATTGTAGTCGGGAACATTCTCCTGTTCGTTCTCATCATCAGAATGTCTCTCAGGAAGATTCTCATCACATTGCAACCTCACAACTTCAGATTCAGGAGCCAGATTACACCATTCATCAATCACAACATCCCTATTTTGTTCAAACTCTTCCAGTGCACTCTCAATATCCTCAGAGTTCTTCTCATACTTGTCTTTATTTCTCTTCACAACCCTTTTCACGGACTCACTGTGGTCTGAACATGGAAGTCGTACAAAACCTGAGTTGTAGAAGGACTGATAGGTTTGGAACCCTTGTGGTTTCAGTTCCTGCTCTGATCTGTGTGGAAGGTAAAGTCTCAACAGTCGTCCATAATATTGCTCAGGATCTTTTTCCTGTGAACAGTGGTAATACCTGATTATAGCTGGTTTATCATTCTTTCGCCTTTGTACAAATCCAAGCTGGTTTAGAAGAGGAAGCACATCTTTTCCTTCATTTGGACCACTCACCAACCGGCACAAGGCAGCAAAATCAGCCAGTGACATTTCCTCATATTCTGGTGTCTCAGGTCTGCATTTGTATTTATCACTCAAACTTGTCATCCAAATATTACAACTGTCGTGGTGTTGTGGATTCCAGGTAGCTCATCGGGCGACTCATTTTTACTGGGTTATCATCTGTTGGTACAAATACAACACTGCGGGAACATTTTTTCATTTTTAGGCCACAGACTCGAGTCACACACTCCTGTGCACTGATTTCTCTCTTTTTGAATAAGCCTGCATCACAGCTCTCATTTCATCACATTCATTGACCGTGTTCTTATCAGAGTTGTCAATAACTGTCTTCAGGTATTCAGAGAGGCCAGATTCTTTCTTCGTTATATATTTACAGAGGTATTCTATACAAGAATAGGCATTCAATATTAACGAGACATCTAAATTAGAGTTCCAGGCTTCAAGCAGGTGTGGGTTGTAATTGTTGATCCAACAGTCCTTTGGGTCACGTTTCAGAATCAGTGCTGTTTTCTTGTTTATGTCTTGGAGGCATTGCTCATACTCATTCATTGTCAAGTTGCATCGTGACAGAATCTGCTCTATGGTGAGAGAAGCAGCTTCAGGTTCCTTCAGCAGGTTCAACAAAGGTCTGAGTTTGGCTTTTGCAGCTTCAGTGTCTGAATCCTCATCCTGTCTCACAATCATTGTTCTTGTGGATGGCGGTTTTGGAAACCCAAATCTACAACCAGAGTTTACACTCTTAAAGCATGTCTTTGTGTGGTTTTTGCTGTGCTTTTGTAGTTCAGCGACTTTTTGTGCAGTTCAGGTTGTTTTTCTGGATCAGGAAGTTGAGCTGAGATGTATCTGTCCACAAAGTCACAGACAGTTTGGTCATCATCCACATCTACTTCTACCTTTTCTCGAATCCACAGCAACATGTGTATATGCGGACTACCTCTGTGCTGGAACTCAACTCTGTAAAAGTAATCAATGATTTCACCAAGGGGCTGTGCAGGAGAAAAAGCAAATCTCTGAACAAAGCCTCAACACGTTTATCAAACATTCGCATGGTGGTTACTGGATTTGATCTTAGAATTTCACACTTTTCTGACCAGTCCAGGGCTTCAAAATCAACCTCTTCACCTTGTTGTCTCTTTATAGCTTGAATCACTTCAGGCCATCTCATCTCAGCAGCAGAGAAAGTGACAAAGAACTGAGGTGTTCCTATTTGACGAACCATACTGAATAGATCTCTGGTAGTTTTCTGCCAGTAAGCTGGAGTTCCTCTGAGTGGCTGCATAAATCTGATTGCATCTTTATTTCTTACCAGCTTCTCTACTTCTGTCTTACTTTGTAACATTCCTGATGTGATTTTGCGTCCATCTTTGGTCATAGTTTTACCTTTCCTTAACTGTATTGTCATGCTGGAATTAGCCAAGTGTATTTCAGTGACAAACTGTGAGAAAAACAGGTAATTTGTGTCTTTAGCAAATCTTGCATCAATGTTGAAAAGCCTTGACTTGAAGTAAGCACTTGGTGTGAGTTTAAGACATCTCTTTTCATCCAGTGTATTCTGACCAGTAGGAAACTGCACAGGAAATGCCATGGCTTCCAAATGAGGAGTTCTGAAGAAGCTAACAGGATTGTTTCTTTCTGCAGGAGCCACACAATATGTGTTATCAGTGAAACAGAGAATCTCTTCTGAAATGTCTACAGGCTGCAGACAACTTTCTAGAGCAAAACCTCCATTGTTCAAATCACTTTCTGGTTCATCTGGATTTTGTTCCTGTGGTTGTTCATCACAGGATTGCATATTAATAGCTTGTTCACTTTCAGACTCACTTTCGCACAAAAGGGCATCTTTTTCATAGTTGTCAATTTCCATTAAATCTGCTTCATCATAATCATCACTTCCCATGCTGGCTTCATCACTGCTGTCATCATCAGGTAACGTTGGATCACAAAGCAATGCATCATCTCTGATAACAATATCTGTGTACTGCGGATGAATTTGTTTCAGTTTACGCAGGGCTTGAATGAGTTTAGACCAGGTGACAGTCTGGAACAGCTGATGGCCTTTGTAGCACAGTCGTCTTTTCAGCTTGATCCTCATTATCTGTGATTGGCTTCTGAGCCTCGGTAAACAGTCAACTGTTTGTTGGACTTCAGATGGTACACACACCACATTACCACGTATGAGTCTTTGTCTGCCCTTTGAAGTGGAATAATCTTTGCAAATGGTATGCATTTGGCAATCAGATGTCTCTCCAGAATGTTGAGATCACAGAGTTCAGCTGGAATATCCTGCAATTCTAAACCGTTAACAGCAGCAAGCCTTGGCATGCGTCCACTTTTGAGGAACTGTGACACGTGTGACAGATATACTCCGTTTTTCTCTCAACAGGAAAGCTGCAGTGATCATTACATGCTTCATCACACACATGAACAAATTTACCAGTTAGACACTGCTGAGCTACAGTTTCGTGTTTTGAGTAATTGTTTCTTTTGCAGATTTTCACCTGATTAGGAAAAGAAGCTTTTAGACAAACAGTACAAACATAAGGCGGTGCTGATTTAATGTTTGATCTGAAACGAGATATGGCCTCATTCATTAAAGTGTTATCTGACTGACACTGTAAACTTTCAGCTGGTCGATGCATCTGACGATATTTTCTTTTTATGTTCATTGCACATCTGATATTATGCATCTGTCTAAAGAAAAACCGTTCCAATATTTTACTCTCATTCGTTCTCTCATATTGTCCTTGTGTTTCTGCTGAAATTGTCTCTCTTCTCCATAACGTTTAATCATGTAAGATCGTTTTTTCTGTTTAAATTCTTCACTTTCTTTATATAGATTATATACATATGACCTCATGTAAGCTTTATGTTTCTCTCTGAATCCAGCACAAGTTCTGTATATTCTTCTTATACGTTCCTTCTGCTGTTCTTTGAACATAGGAGATTGTCTATAAGATTCTTTATATGTTTTTTTCTCATACGTTCCTTCTGCTTTTCTCGGAAAATGGGAGATTCTCTATATGTTCTTGTTATACGCTCCTTCTGCTTTTCTCGGAATAAAGAATCTTCTTTATACATCCTTATAACACGTTCTCTTTTTCTCTCTAATTTTAGCACTATCTCTATAGATTTTTCTAAAATGTTCTCTCTGTTTCTCTCTATATGTAGCATTGAGTTTATACAGATTATTTTTGTACACACTCTTTTTCTTACTGTGATCAGAATCATGAGACTTTCTACTAGAATCTTTTTTCTTTGCCTTAAAGCTTTCATCAAAAGTGTACGTCTGTCTTTCTTTCTTTTCTGATTTTCCTTTCTCTGTGGAAGATTTTCTTGGACCAATAATCGTCTCCTAATCTTTCTCCTTTGCTGTTTATTAAGCTTCAACAGTTTATGTGAGAGTTCCTCTGTTGTCTCAGTCAAACAGGAGGCAGTGTTTAAATCATTCTGAGGAACAGATTCTTTTGTTACCTGAGTGTCTCTTACAGAAGATGCAGGGGTTTCTATTTCTAAATAATCATAAGGACGATTGTTCAGCTCAGCAGCTGGCTCATTTGAATAATCCACTCTGGATGACATCACTTCAGTGGCTAAAGTGTCGGTCACAGTTTTCTGTGTCTGCTCAGTGGATTTTGGGGTTTCAAATTCAGGTTCATTTAAAACTGGTGCTGGAACAGTTGTAGCTGTTTGTCTGTTTTCATCAGCATCTCTTTGGTCAGCAGGGTTTTCACTGTGAAACTCGACAGGCTGTAGCTCATAAGTGCAGGATGGCGCGATGCTAAACATTCGGTACAAGCGTTTGATCCTGTCAATCATGTCGTTAAGACGTGTGAATTTTAACATAACTGCAGTTCCACCACTTACAGCTAGCGACAATGGCATTCCTGTAGACTTACGTGGGTGAGGGTCAAAATATGCGTATTCACCTGAAGTCAGCCTGCAAACTGCAATGACGGTTCCTCCCATGACTAGCAAAGCATAGCGAACCGCTGAAGCCAAACACTGTAGTCCCTGTTCAAGGCTCGGAAGATGATTTGTACCATCAAATGTGCCATAATGAGCAAACTGAGACATGTCCACTTGATACTCGTGTCTGCGGCTGGTGACCACTGTGGGAAGCTCATCACAGGCGAGAAACACGCTGTTCACAAACCTCTTTCTGGCATCTGAATACACGGCATGGCCTCTGTCCAACACACGGTTAAGATCTGCTCTGGTAATGAATTCATCCTCGTGTAAGAATGACAGGAAAACCAAACTGTTCGCCATGCATTGCTGATTCCTGTACTTTCCATACTTAGCAGCGGCCTGGCTTCGGGACGCACAGATGCTACTCACTCGTGGACGACTTTCACTGTTTGTAACCTGTACATGAGACGGTCCTGGAGCTTCTCCATCATGCTGCGTTTGCAGTTACCTGGGGTTCAGTCTGGATTACCTGCTGTACTTTAGCATCTGGCACACATGCTGAGGGAACACCTCTCTTTACCACATCTGCATAAGACACTGCGGCTGTCTGAACGCTGCTCTGCACTTCTGGACTGGGAATACTTGTAACAGACACCTTTACCTCCTCACCGCTCTGAGAAACATTTACCTGTTCTTTCTGCTTTTGCCATCTAAGCTTCTGGGACTGTGACCTTTGACTTTTTCTTGGCATTTTGTGCAAGTACAAACTGGACCTTATATGTATTTATACACAAATGTAAACAAAACTCAACCTGTAAACACTGAAAAACTGATTCCTCAACTTTCTCTTAAATCAGAGCTTTATCAGAATTGATGTAAAAGGCTCACTTAAATACAAACTCAATATTTAGTTTAACTTATTTAAAGTTCTTTGAAAACACTTTGGTCTGTTTTATTGTACCTTTTTCAAAAACTGTATATTATTACTTCTATTTTTTTAACCAGACTGGATAACAAATTGGTCTATACTTCTGTAAAGTAATATGCAGAATAAATCTCAACAATCAACAGGCTATAATTAAACTCTTAGCTTTTAAGTAGACTTTGTGTAAATCTTTCAGATATTTAAAATTTAAAGCAAATATAAGGAGCTGTGATGGTGTGGTGATCAGATGACAGGCTATGGGGATTCTTCAGCTGGACGTTCTGCAGCAGTCAGGAAACAGGAAGTCTGGGTTCTCAGGGCAGCCTCTAGATGACAACTGTAACTGAATACTTACACTGAGTGACAAAAAGGGTTTGCCCTTAAATAATAATAGTATAAACTTGTAGTCAAATGTTATAGCCAATGAAACAGACTTGAAAAATATATTTGGATCCAATTTATTATTTATGTGAATATAAGTCTGAATGTATGTATTACAAAATAACCAGATTATCTTATTACAAATAAACCTTGAAAAAGGTGTGTATTTTATATAATTTATCAAAGTAATAGCACCCGTAAGCCAAACTATCAGTGTTAATTCCAAAGTGTAATGTAAAAATTAAAATGACAAATGTAGGGCTCTGTAAGTAGTTTCTACAGTGAGTTCTACTGTACTGTAATTCTATTACTGTATATTCAACTTTTACTTGTAATTTCCAGCAAAATGACTGGATGTGAGAGAGTTTAACGACAGGAAAGATGGAGCAGTGAGAGCGGAGATCTCTCAGAATTCTGAAAACAGATTGACGAAGTTCTGGTAACTTCAATTCCAAAAACTTAGATTCTGGTAAAACTTGATTTCAAGTCACAGGATTGCGTTTCAACTCAGGTTCAAGCTTGTCAACTTAGATAGAGCTCATGGCGGAGAAATGATAGAAGATAGAATGGCTTGTCAAAAAGATGGAGCAGGGAGAGGGAGAGTGATAGGACAGACTGAATTGCTTGTTAATGATAGAGGGAGAGGGTTTTCTGCAGCAGGTCACCTGTAAGACAGAAAGAAAGTGGAATTAGACACACTTCCAATAAACCTGGCTTTACTGTATTTTTCAGACTATAAGGCACATTTAAAAGCCTTTAATTTTCTCAAAAATAGACAGTGCACCTTATGTATGGTTGTGTTTACTGATTTCAAACCAATTCTATGTGGTACACGGCACTCACGGCATCTGTCAAATGTTTTAGTATGACTTTGGTAAGCTACAAAGCAGCACCACTTGATGTATTGTCGGAGCATGGCTACCATAGTCAGCACCCTCGTAGAGTAATTCGTACTGTGCTTCAACATAATATGGTGTGTGTGTATAAGGGCCTGGCACCTGTTGAGAGCCATGCTTATGAAGCAGATTTCAAACTGATCAATCCACATTCATCAATACACAAATCCTGAAAAGTGAGTGAATTGTTCTGTATTTTATGTCTTACAACTGAACAATTTTGAGAGTTATTGTAAATGAGTTGAATAAAGTTTGACTTATCTGTTTTGTTTGACTTAATGTGCCTTAGAATTTAGTGCACCTTACAGTCCGAAAAATACAGAACATATATATCATTACACACTGAAGAGTTGTACAGTACATTATTAGATTCAACTGAATGAAAATGTTTAACATATGGTGGTGGAACATTTCTAAGGACATTTTGCATTCTATTAACACAATAAAACAAACAGAGTCTGTAAACCAAGATGTGGTGCTACAGTAACTTACTGTAAACATTATATGGTCAAGCTAAACCCACACAATGAAGTCAGAGCAGACAGTTTCAGACCACCTGGTTTAAACACTTCACATGCACTCAACTCAAACTTATAACACATCACATGTTCCTAAATGCCCAAAGGTCTCAAATTCCCGATTCTGTGTGTACTTACCTGGTACAACACTATATCATAATGTCTGGGGAGCCGTTAACATAAAAGTAAAAAATAATTTACTCAGTATGACTTTTGGCAAAATGAAAAATTTGGAGACAGATGACTCCTATACAGCAGTTTCTACATATTTCAGTCAAATATGGGGCATGTTTAATACACACCCCGCTAAATCTACAATAAACTTAGCATGGCCGATATTAGGGCCTAATTAAAAATGTAGTATGATGATAAGAGAGATTTGTAAGTCTGGAAATGTTTTCATAGACTTTTCTATTATTTGATGATTGCCAATAGCTGTGCTGACTCACAGCACTAAACTGAATCTCCTATAATGAGAAACATTTCCCAGCACTGCACATCAGACAAACCTTTACTTACCAGACTTGAGACGATCAGATCAGCAGTCTAGAGAAAGGAAACAATTCATCAGATCACTGTTTGATGATTCAGACTGTTGAGCCTCTTCACACACAATCCAATTTACTGTGACACAAATTAACTAGTAAAATCCTCAATTACTTTAAGGCTTTATGAGCTTACTGTAGTGTAAAGAGGAGATAAATGAACTGCAGCGTCTCACATGGCATGTGTAATAAAAGCATTCATTACTACAGAAATGCAAAGAATAGCCATCAATTGGCACAAGTGCAGGATATACCAAATATTTCCTACACAGAAGCCTTGTGGCTCCAACATTTTCTACAACAGGTCAGTGCTAATAAAGTGTGAAAAACCAAAACTTTTAAAAATGTTAGATACAAAGTAATTATATAAATCAGAAGCAACAGAAAACCTCATCATGTCTGACATGAATATGTAAATCTTAAAATACATTTAAATATTAACATGTTACAATAGCAGAGGTGCACCATGTTTTGTAATTAAAATTAAATGTCTTAAAATATTACACTAAAAAGTCATTTCATTGTACCCGTTGCTAGGAATATTTATGAATTTTTGCAGTGTACCTTTTGGCAACTTTTCTATCTAATTTTAAAACACATTATATTCACTAAATAAGTAATAAACTAATTAGACACACTGGCTGTAATTTACCTAACAATGTCCACTCACACCTCTGGTTCTCTTCGCTTTTTTATTACTGTTAAAGCTATTACTTATACCGAGTCAGGCAAAATACTTCTACAATGTTGTGACTTTAATGTAATACATCAGAATTTGAGAGACAATATAAATCAATACCTGTGCAGCTCTTAAGTGTTTGAGCAACCACTTATACTGACTCCCCTAAAACACTTTAATTGTTTTGTCTGCTACTTAAATCCACAAACATAAGGAGAAAATGAACAACTGTATAAAGACATCTGACATTTAGTTATGTTTAGATTTGATAAGCCATAAGAAATTTAAATCATACATAAATGGGCTATTAAACTTCAGGGACATTTTCAGGGAGAGTCAGAGGGGTCCTGTGTGGGGCTTTGCTGCTACAGGTCACAAATCCTGTGTGTTTGCCAATCAGTAAATGGAAACATATCACAAAAGGTCAAACTATTGTATGTAAGTCGTCAAATGTGCTACGCAATGCCAGGTTCATACTGCTTCAGTTACAATCACTGTTTACTTACCAGCAAAGGCAAAACCAAAGATCTCGTTCACTCTGTGTAACAAAAGACAAAGCACAAAAATACAGAATGAGACAACTCAGATCAGCATCACAATCAATACTACATCAATCTGTGTAGTCCAAAAGATTCAGTACACTTCTTTGTTTACCACAGCAACAAACAACTCACCTCTCTTTTTTTTTCTACACCTTATTAAAGATTACTGTCTTCATTAAGGTAAAATGTGGTTTCATCCATTTGTAATAAGCCACACAAGTTTCTCAGTTATGTGATAGCTCTATTAGTTTGGTGCTATTAGATAACACAGATTTAATAAGCAATGATTTGCTACACCTAGCACTGCACACTTTATCAAATTGATAAAGTTTAATTTAAAAGCATGAACAATCATAAATGAAAGCTTGGATGATATATTTGTAGGCTTCAACATTTCAGTTGGTCTGCATTCAAATTCTGCTTCCTAAAAATATTATCACCTGCACACAGTATCATTTAGTATCATTTAATATGCTGTTGTTTTAAATATGTACATATCATATTAATAATATTAATGGCGCACTGCAGCATTTTATTTATTTGAAGGTGGCCTTTTTTATATTTTATTAACTTCTCACTTTGTGAAAAATTAAACAGAGCTGCAGGTGTAGGTTTTACTTAAAAACAAACCAGTCTGCACAAACTAGTGTTTGTTAAACAGTTCTTAAAATTTAACTAAAAAACTAAAATTGATTAATTAAAAAAAAAACTTCTTCTTGTTAAGAAATGTTATTATTCTTATATTATGTGTTTTATCCTCACTCTCTCTCTCCCTTCTGTTAATTAACCCACAACACAGACACACCGGCACAGGCACGTGACTCTTTTTCTCCCGGCCTTCTGTCAGAGGCGGTAAAATGGCTCCTTTGAAGTTACCGACCCTGCTGCTTCAGCAGCTTATCAGTGGTTCTAAGATGGCGGCTTATTACCTTACAACCTATAGAATGAGGCCGTTTTAACTGACTGATTTGTGAAGAGGAGAACTAACTTCAGCTTCCCTAAGAGACTCAGAAACACTAACACACCGAATGAACCAAATACAACACAATAACTGTATTAAACAATCAAATGAACCAAATACATTTTGCACTGGGCCTATAGGAGCTAGGCTAGGCGTTAGCACTTGGTTGTTAGGGCTAGCTTACCAAACACTCCTTTTAAATACTAAAATTACAACGTTTCACTAACAAAGCAGCCATTGTGTTACTTTAATATGACTTATACTTGACTGGCTTTATAAGTCACTAACAACAACTCGGTAAATCACTCAAACAGCTTATAGACATTTTATTTCAGAAAAGAGAGACAGAGAAGCAGCGCTTACCGGCAGGGATCAAGCAGAGAGTGGGAGGAGATTCAGGAGTCAGCCAGAGACATAAAATAAGAGGCATTCACGGGTAGTGGGAAACTCCGCCATGCCAATTTTGTGTAATTTACAAAAATATATGTAAATTTAAATAGTATTAAACTAGATATTTTTGGAACAGAAAACAACTAGCAGAGATTTAATTCTATAAGTTGAATAAATATTTCAAACATGATTATTTTAATTTGAAATTATGGTTAAAAGTCATGAATAAATATAAGGTCATTATGTTAAAATGTACTGTATTATGATATATTTATTTAACTGGCTGGAGTAATAAGAACAGTCTTCTCCTGAACAACAAAACCAAGGGGCTGGTGTTGATGTTCACCTAAGCATCCTCACAGGACAGTAGGAGCTGCAGAGGCTCGCCTCGCTGCACTGCAGGAATCAGAGGTTCAGGAGGTACTTTAACCCCACTGCCATGAGGGTTTTCAACAGTGACTCCTGACATGTTCATTGCACATTTATTTATTTTATTCTAATACATATTGGTTATAATCATATGGATTCTAACCTAAATAGACTTGCACCCACTTGTTCACCCCTGCTGCAGTGAGGTAAAGGTGTGGCTTTCTCCAACAAGACTCTTCAGTGAAGGTTTTAAAGACAACCATCTAAACCAGGGGTCAGCAACATTTAAGACCCAAAGAGCCATTTGGACCCGATTTGCACGAAAAAAAAGAAAACACTGGGAGCCACAAATACTTTTTGACATCTGAAATGAAGATAACACTTCACACATTGTTTTTTACCTTTATGCTCTGTATAAACAACTATACTGTGTTGCTTATGAAATCCATGAAATGCTACAAAGTAAATGAAATTTTATTTATGTAATGGACACATTTTGAACTCTTAAAAATAACAAAAGTAAAAACATCCAGTTGAAGGTCTCTCTTAAATGAATTGAAAAGCTGAACTTGAATTGTCCATGTATCAAACAAAAACTGATCCTTATATCACCTTTGGGCTTTCAGCGCATAAAGGGCCTTCACCTGAATTTGGAAAAAAGCACTATGCTCCTAAAAAATGAATAATAAATATTTGCAAAATATCTACATAAATATTTATTTTACCTGGTTAACATGCATGGTGGGTTGAGGCCTGCTAAAATTTATTTTAGTTACAGAAATATTGTAACTCAGCAGAAACATAGTAACTTGGAAGAAGTAGTACAACATTGCAGAAGTGTTGTAATACAGCAGAAATGTTAATATGTAGCGCAAAACCTAAAAACCAGGAAGAAATGGTGTAAGAGTATAACTTAATATACAGTAGTATAATAGTAACACGTAGTAGAAATGCAACATAGGAGCTGAAATAGTATAATTTAGCAGAAAAGTAATAATTTAGCAGAAAAGTAATACTTTAGCGGAAATATTGGAAATGCAAAACAGCCAGCTTCAAAAAGCTGAAGTTTCCTCAAAAATTAGTTGTTGTTCAACTGTGAAAACTTCTCAGAAACATTAGAAATGTTACAGAGGAACTGCCAGCAGATACACAAAGCTAAGGCAAAATGAGATGCCTAGCAATGTTTACAAATAGGGACAAACACACACAGTGATAAATAACCCATATTCAGAAAACAATGTGCAAAAACATGGATGCAAGCATAAACACAGGCATACATACAAACATACACACACAAGGGCACACAGGGACAAACAAACGTGTCCTGTGTGTTTCTATGCCAGTCAATCAGTCTGAATCTGGTCAAGTTGAATACACTAATGGATGCTGGTCACCAACGAATAAAAATTGAGTCACACAAGCACAGACAAAGACACACACACACACACACACACACACACACACACACACACACTTCTTCTGTAAAGTTATTAGAAGTTAAAAACTTCAAACACTGACATCGGCTTTTTCAGGGTTTTTTTTTTCAGCTTTATATTTTCAGCTGTATCTATGAGAGTCAAAAAGCCTGGATCTGCTCAATTTGAATCCACCAATCAGAGCTGTCACTTCTGTCTGCTTCATCAGGCTATGTAGTTGTCCCTGTCAGTGCAGCTGCATCCCTTGCTCACACCGACAGAGACATGGGCTTTCTGTAATGTATTTCAGACATGGAGCAGTAGCATCACATCTTAGCAAAAAATTGTGACTTAAGAGAAACATAATAATTTAGCAGAAATACTATGATTTGAAGAAATCATAGTATTTGGCAGAAATACTACATTTAGCACAAATCCTATAAAATAGCAGAAATTCTATGTTTTAGCAGAAATACTGTATTTATCACCAATACCAAAAAGTAGCAGAAATACTATGATTTGGTAGAAATCCTATAATTCAGCAGAAATACTATTATTAAGCAGAAATACTATAATTAGCATAAATCTTATAAAATAGCAGAAATAGTATGATTTAACAGAATAGTAATAACTTAAATAGAAAAATTGAAAAAGCAAAATGGACAGCTGAAAAATGCTGATGGTAAGGGTTGCTCAAATGTGCTTGTTGAAAGGTAAAAATTGACAAAAAAAGAAAAGAAAGAAATAACAGCCAGCAGATACACACAATTACAATTATGGACACAAATGGAAACACAAATGCACAGAGAGACACACACAGGATGTAATCGAGTCAACCAGTCTAAATATAATCAGTTTGAATCCTACAATGACATGCTGCCATAAAAGGGTCTCACACACACACACACACACACACACACACACACACACACACACACACACACACACACACACACACACACACACACACAGCAGCAGCAGCAAGTGAACAAACAGTGGCTGTGCATACTGTGTTTCCTGTATGTCCCTAGGTCAGTCAAGCAGCCTGGAGCTGCTGAATTTGAATCCACCAATCAGAGAGGCTGTGTACTTTTTCCCGCCAAAACTGGTGCACCAAGTGCAGGCTTTTACACACGCAGCATAGAGACAGAAAGGATTTTTGCAGTTTATTTCTCATAGTGAGGATTCCCCTCAAACAAATGGCTATAATTTCCTAACCGTAGGGGCTAGAACGGTCATTCTTACACCGTTTTGTTCAGAAGAGATGGGGAATCTTAAAGTGTTGACAATTTATCATTAAAATATGAATTATTAAAGATATTTGACTTGTAATGCACCATAACTGAGTAGAGGCAAGCGAAAACTGCCTTGACTTGCCCTCAAACAACGCTTTCTAACTCTAAATCTATTTGGAGTATCGATATCATTCTTTCACCGTAAGAGACAGCAGGCTTTGGTGAACAGTCATGGAAATTTTCAGGTCTTTGTGGAAATCCAAAAAAAAAAGATATGACGAGAGAAAAAAAGTGGTTCATTTCCAGAGTTCGAAATCTGAAGAAATTTGAGCGAAGGACGAATTTCCTACCCTCAAACAAGTCTAACTCATTTCAGAACGGTAATAGGTGAGAAAAAATTCTTGAATTGTGAGTGTCAGGAGTGTCTGAAGATATACGGGACAAGCCTCATGTTTTAACTTCGCTTCGTTAAGGAGATATGACGATTCGAATATGCCTCTCATTACAGAAATCAAGCGATGATTTTGAACAAACTCTCCATTGACTTTCTATGGAGAGTTTTCCGACTTTTGTGTTGGTCTGAGGAGATTTGCCAAAATTCTATGAATCTCACAACAATGATGGTGACATTTTCTGAAAGCCAGCAAAAATACCTACGTTTTGATGTATAATTTGTGGAAGTTGAGTGAAAATTGAGCAAGTAGCAAGAAGTTGTTCGGACATGAAGAGAAGACTACGAAACCTACAGTGGCACACTGGAAGCCAAGTGCATAGCAACCATAACAACGCATGTATTTTCTGAAAAATCACAAAATGAAACTCAAAACTTAAAGAGGGATAAGATGAAAACGGTAACAGATATGAAAAAGCTGAATCATTAATGAATAGCCCAATAATTTGTGAACATTTTAAAGTTTGAATGGTTGTTCTAGGCGAAAGTATGAGAATGTAGTTAAGTTTCAAAAACAAGCAAGTTTTAGCAGAATTGTGGAAGTTTCCCATTCATTTCAATGGGACAAATTAAAGCATAAAAAGCTTAATATTTTAAAAAGTATAATAGCATAAAATACCAAAAGTCATAGCCATCATTAGCAGAAATAGCAGAATAGTTTAAAATTTGAACGGTGAAAATCGGCTGAAAATTGTTAAAGTAGTTAAGTGCCAAAAAACGTACAAAAAGTGGCAACTAGAATAATAAAGTATAAAGAATAAAGAGAAACAGGAACTCAATAGTGTGGATGCATAAAGCATCCACACAATAATAATAATAATAATAAATCCGAGGAATAGTAATATGTGTGCCTCTTTCCATAGGCACACATAATAACCACACAGAGCCTCTCAGAGGCCCAGTTCAATGTGGATGAGAGGTGAAAACTATTAGCAAGCAATTCATATTGTCTCCTTTTAATAAAGTAATTTGGTTCTGACTGTTTTGTCTCTTTCTTTCTCAATTTGAAATGGTAATGACCTATTCAGCAACCTATAAACTTAAAAAATACATACATGCTAAAAATAGAATATACAATTAGGTTATAAGAAGTTGTGCTACTCAAATTTGATAGGATCGATAAGATTTTGGGTCTGGTCACTGGCTTAACAGTCATGCTTTTTGGGGCTTTGTGGTCTTTTTCATGGTTTCAAGAAGAGAAAAGAAATTTAATGTGGAGAGAAAAATTCCAAGAATTTCAACATCCTTGTTTCAACACAGCTAAATGAAATGAATGGCTTGTTACTAGACCTTTGCCAAACTTGATGGCATGCTGAAGAGGTAATTCAACCATTTGATTCAGGTGCGTTACAGTAGGGATGCAGGACTGGAGTTGGAGACCTCTGGTCTAAATTGTTTCCCTGTGCATCTTTTCCCTTTGCAGATCTTCATGCATGGTAACAACCTAAACAGCCTCCATCAGCTCATCCACCCAGAGATCTTGCCATCGGAGCTTGGTGGGATGATGCCACCCTACGATATGGGGACATGGGCTCGAACACTGCTGGACCACGCATATGACGAGGAGACTGACTACTGTCCAGAGTCCTACACCCTATCAGTACAAGACCTGGAGAGAGACCTGGAGAAAAACCTTTCCCCAAAGACCATGAAGAGGTTAGCACCATCTTAAAACCTCCACAGTGGTTTTTATTTACCGTACTACTGTTTTTGATTATTATTAGTTTTAAGAATATATTATTAAGTGCTTTAGGACCCTCTTAATGACAACCAGAGCTGCTGTTTTTTCCTGAAGCTAAGGAGTCCCACCCAAATATTTCACGGCTGCTTCAGGATTAGGAACTACCAGCTAATACATTTTCTCAGAGAACAATGGAGGTTTAAAACTTAAACAATGCACAAAAAAGAATAAAATGCTTGTTTTACAAAAAAATATGCAAATACTCTGAGTTACCCTCTGCTGTTTAAAGATCCCACTACATTTCAGTGTTCAGCAGAGCATTTATATACTGTGGAACTAATTTGGTTATCTTTGCATAATTATAGTAAACAAACGACATAATAACAGAGCTATACAGATTTTATCTCACTGTGGTCTTCTTGTAATCATTGTTTCAGCTGATAGGGATGAATATGCTCTAAATGGTTCCATCTGATTTTATATTCATTAGATTTTTATTTAAGCAAGTAGTGTTATTTGGCTGGACCTTATTTATAAAAGATGGACACAGTCCAGTGGCTCAATCCTGCCTTAATGGCCAGATGTGGAATCCTGTAGTTATGGTTTACATTTGATTTATGTGACATTTTTCTGGTGAGTGTACATTCCCAATTACTAGTTTGAAGTTTTGTTTGTTCTGGTTCTATTTAAAGTAAAACAGACATTAGATGGTCAGGTTGTGCTTTATGGTGCGGCTGTCTTGTACTCAACAAGCCCAAAAACCAAAATGATATGCCTCAAAAAGCTGAATTTAGGTCTCCAAAATAGCTTAGTCGACCTTTTATATACAAGCTGTGGTTTGAAAAAAGAAGCAATAAAGATGCATAATGATAAGATGGGATGAATAAATAGTTTATGAAGTTGAACCCTTACAAAAAAAACAAGTAAATAAGCAATCAATAAGCAATTCAGTATTATCCAGACTAGCTGACTTTGGGGGTTACTTATATATTTACATTCATCCATATGCTAAAATTTCTGTGCTTATTCTTGACAGAGAGAATTCTGCTGAGAGCATGTTTGACATTTCCTGCTGTAGAGTTTCCCCCCTATAGGCCACCGTGCGGTGTAATTCACTGTGACAGTAAATCATCTCACCACTGTGGGACGTCAACTGACTCAAAGACATTTATACTATGGAAGACAAACAGCAGTGAGTTAAGGCAGCAGGCTGTCACTGCAGGAAGGCTCAACCCTGCCAATCATAAATTAATTATTAGTGAGTTATAAATGGTCTGACAGTTACAGGGTGCATTTAAAAATGAACTCACTCTTCTGTTAATTCCCATATAGCAGGAAATAAAAACTTTTTATGACCCTTTTTTAGCTTATAAAGCACTGTTAGTGTTATGAGCGTGCTACTATAAAATCAGTATGCACAAATGCATTTTTATTTAATGTGTGGACGCTGCCATTCTGGCAGGTTTTCTTTTTTATGAAGTATTAAAACAAGGTTAAACAGGTTAACTAGTAAAAAAATAATGTATACTGTATAATACTGTATAATAGATTGCATATAGAACGTAATGAAACATAATGAACATAATGAAACTTGCAAGTAACATTTTATTTTTTCATTTTAGCATTTTGAGTTATTTACAAAAACACACTGTTTATGTTACAGACATAGAAACATATGGTGTTTTCCTGGATCTACATGTATCCAATAAAGTATTTTTAACTCTGTGTGAACAAAATAGTAAACATAGAAATTAGAGGACTCCTGGAAATCAAACCTGAGGTGAAGACTGAACTGAAGTTTTTATTGCAGATTTTATTCATACTCACAATTTGCCTCATAGCATGAGACAAAAGAACGGATAGATTGTTGCATCAGACCTTACACAAGTAGGTCGGAATATTTTAACATCAACATAAACCGTTACAGTTAATATTTCACTGCACTTCACGGTTGACACTCTAAAGCTTTCAGCACAGTTGGCGACACAGTTATGCTAATCACCTCCTGTTCTTTGTTCTTGTAGGTCTCAGTCGGTGGTGGAACCGGGAGTCCTGAAGCGACCAGACAAAGTCAAGAGCGAAGAAGACAACATGCAGCCGCTGCTTTCGCTGGACTAAATCGTGCAGTAACAGCTCAAAAGCATACTCGAATCAATATTTACACACACAAATACACTGACTTACTGTGCACAAGCAACACGCGCCCTGAAAAACACCTTCCTCCAGGAAATGCTGCTGCTGCTGTTGGATTCACGTTTTTCTCCAAGTCATGGAAAAGCAAGCAGCAAGAGATGAGAAGGACGTTTCCTCAGACTTAAGGGCATCCTAAGAGCTACTGATGGTGTTCTATATATTTATTTATTTAGTTATTTGTCAAGTGCCAATTCCAGAAACTGTAAATTAACGTCTTTAAACAATCCAGTATGGAGCAGGGAAGAGACGCTCAAGAGAGTGAGTTGTGAAAGTATAGTGTTTACTACACTTGTACAGCATATAGATGATAAAGAATATGGAAAACTGAACATGAAACTTCAAAGAGGGCTTGGGGCCAGATCTCTTGAGCTACAGTTTTTCCTTTTTTTGTACAGTAATTTGAGGAAAAATGCCCCATATGGGCAAGAAGCACGGCTCAGGATCAGCAGCAGTGATGGCGATCAGCTTGTTTAACCTCCTGGACCCAAACTGGCAAACAGGCAGTGGGTTTACTGGGAGTTTACTGGGGGTTTACTGGGGGTTTGGCATCTTTCCTGTGAAAACAATGTCCGAACTCTTGGTTCTCACTCCAGTTATCTCTTGGAAAAGCAAACCCCCCTTTACGGTAAGAGTTGGCTCTATGTATCATTTGTTTTTTTTGTTTTCTTTTTCCTTTTAGTCATTCTCTCGCTTGTTTCTGACCCATATGTCACAGAGCACAGCACTGTCTTCTGCCGTTAGGGATAACACAAAGCTGCTGTCTTTTATTTTTAACATAGACTCACATAATTACATATTTGTTTGGCAGACCAAAGATATATTTTCTGAATTTAGATGGACAAATAAATGAGGCAAAGTTTTGTAGAAGCAGGGAAAGGCCAAGTGTATTATCCTCTCCTGTGACTTTGTGACACATCTGTTGGATGTAATGGCAGTAACAAGCTTCTGAAAACATATTTCCGTCATTTTAACAGGGTATGCATATTATTATTATAAGATATTTAGAGATTAAAGCATCACATTGGTATGTTTTGCATGTTTTTTTGGGGAAATCACATTTACGTTATACGTTATTGTTGACCGATTATTTTCTCCTATATACAAAGGCAGACTTTTTCCTTTTTTAAATTATCCCATTCACAGTTTTTAAATCCATTTGAACTTATTATTAGTATTTTATAAGGCATTTAAAAATCAGCTATTTGTAGTCTGAAACCCTATAATTACCAGATTAATCTGAAGAATTAAAATGTCCACATCACTGTTTGATGAGAAAATGATTCCATTACCACTGTCAGGTAGTGCAAATTTGATCCTTTTTGTGTTAAGTGTTTGGTTTGCAGCATCTTTAAGGATACTCTTTGAAGCTTAAGAGTGCTGTTAGAACGTCCTGACAGCACCTGAATGCACCAAGACATTTTCAATGAGGTAATTGGTTAACTTCAATAATTTAACAATTCAGCTGATAATGACACGTAGTGATTAACAATTTATTAAATCCAAGATTAAAGTTAATTGTATTGTTAGAATGGCTGCAGTTATTTTCTGTACAGGGCAGTTAAAAGGCTTGTATTAAGTCCTATTTCAGGCTATCTGTCACTGAAGTGGTAACAGAGAGTGCACTTGACATTTTAAAAGGATATTAAGGCAAACAAGTGGGCAGATTTTGTTTGTTAATGACTAAAGTCTAAATCATCCCTATAAACAGATATCTGTATAATAATATTCATGAAACTATTCCTTGTTTCCAATGGATAATCATATTTGAGTTTGTATGCAGCCAGGTAAAAAGTCTGTCAAGCAATCAACTGCAGTCTGATGATGATTTCTCTATTATTAGATGTCTTATTTCAAACATAATATCTTTTTTCAGCTATCCCAACTAACCAGGTTAGTCCAAGACTGAGTTCAGCAGTCTAGCTCATAGGTTCACCAACTGTAGTCAAAGTAATACCAGCTGTCTGTTGCATTTGAACCCTTTAACGTCCTGAAGCTCTGTCCAGCAAAAGAAACAAATTCCCCCATTTGAGGTTCTGCTTGTTTTACTTTTGCTTCTTTCACTTTGTTTATTCCATCCTTTGTTTTTTTAGGTGAAGAAGGCTAACTATAGATACCAGGAAATAACGATAACATAGTGCACTCAAAATGATGATTTTTGAAGTGATCCTCCTAAAAAGAATCAGT
Organism: Oreochromis aureus; assembly: GCF_013358895.1. Classification (NCBI taxonomy): domain Eukaryota; kingdom Metazoa; phylum Chordata; class Actinopteri; order Cichliformes; family Cichlidae; genus Oreochromis; species Oreochromis aureus. The sequence continues at coordinate 21,755,399 of NC_052956.1, read as the reverse complement.
TTAAACGCTGACGATGTCATTATTATATGTATGTTTACTCGAGTTAAGAGAAAAGAGTAACTTTCAAGTGCAACATTTTATACTAAATTATAAGATTAATTACTTTAGCAGTCAGAAAATTGTCCTGTAGTATTTAAACTGACACAGTTTTTTTATTTCCTGCACTTATCGTGTTTTAAGTTATGTGGACTTTCTCCATATACATGAATGTAGTCATGAAGCAGTTTGACATACTTTAGTTTAGGTTCTTCCACATCAACTATTCACCACGAGCACACGAAGTGCAAAGGTGTGACAACCAAATGTTAAGAAGGTGGAGAGCACAGCGGGAAGGAAATACGCGCCTCTGACGGGCAGAGCAGCAGAGTGAGGCTGGCAAACAGACAGCCGAGCAGATCACAGAATAAAGGCCGGCAGGCAGAGAGTGTGAGGTGGCCCGCTGCAACGAGAGCAGACAGCTGGAATGTTAAACTATCACACCAGCGCACACGACATGTCAGCCCCGCTTACCGCAGCTCAGAGGCTCTACAGGCTGTACCCTGTGCAAAGTCGAGTCAGACTTGTTCTTAATGGTTTCTCCTTCGGCTCAGTGTGATCTGTGTGCTTCCACTGAGGTTTAACATCAAACACAGAGAGATAATAATCTGGCAGTGTGATGGCGATACTGTGTTTTTACTGAATATGTGATCAGCCTGATCCTCTAAGAGCAGACAGTGGCTACAGAAACAGTGTGAATAGGCTGTCATGACACCTAGTATTGTATGATTAAGTCCATTGTAGGGTCTGATTAAATTTTTATTATAAATTCAACCTTTGCTGCACCTACTGCTCGAATTTTGTGTTCAAGGAGTAAATTATTTATTTTCAGAAAGAGGCACATTATATAGAGTTGAGACCAAACCTAGATTTCCACAAAGTATCTGTACAAGAATTTTGTCATTTGTACAATTACTCATTATAACAAAATCCATAAAATATACAATTGGTTCAATATTTTTTCTAATGCAACTAAAGTGCTGTGGAGCCTATTTGGAACCAACCCCATTAGTCATCATATGCTAAATGTGTTCAATATTTTATTATATAACTGACCTTGGATCTGTTGTTAATAATCCACTTATACTGCTGCCAATACATAGTCATCCTAGTACGTCAAACGTTGTCTTTTTGTCTGTGCTATTGCACAAATACCTAAAAGCTGCCCTCTGACGTTGGTGTCTTGACACATGGGCTGTGGCAGAATGAGACACGAACAGACAGTGGTCCTGCTTTTGCAGAGCAGCAGATAGACAGTGGTTGAGTGACTCACCCAGGAGACCGCTGTCCACATTTTATTTTGCCTCATTGGACTCACTTTTTACGTTAATAGGCTGGTTAGGTTTGGGCATCTCAAACTCCTTTTTTAGTCCAGTTGGTTAGGACAATATTGTGATTTGGTTTTAAATATGCCGTTTGCAACAGTAATCCTGGACATGTAGGTAATCCATATAAATCTGATGAAAAGAGGTATTTTAGAAGCATCCTACATAACCACTTGGGTGTGACAGACCTGTCTCAGTAGCTGTTGTATTATGGCACAGATGGCAATGAACACCGTGTGCGTAACTGTGAGACTTCAGCTGCTTTCTCAAAATGGCAATATTTGATGCCCAAGGAAGTAGAAAGGAGTATCTCTCCTGACATCCCATAAAACCGACATCAGTATTTCCTCTTTTGTAGATGGAGACAGAGTACAAGTTAATCTACAAACCAGTCTGCATAATAAAGGCAAAATTCTGGGGCTTGTGCTGTCTGAATTTTAGACTATTTTCACTGTAATAACATATAATGTGTTTGATTATGTTTTAGCTTTATGGTCACACAAGATAAACAACTTAAATGAGTATGTTTAGTTGTGTGATATGATTGTCTTAGTTTGTCACCAAGTAAAACTACTAAGAAAACCACAAACAGTGCAAAGCTTCTAGAAAACTGGCTGATGTGATTGTTTTAGCATTAGTATTTGGTTTCATTATAATGCTGATATCTGTAGAAAGAAGACCGGATCTTTGATTTCCTTTAATAGTTCGCTTGTAGTCCGAGTTCTACTAACCAATCATGTTGAAGCATGTTAAAGGCTTGTGCTGGACAGTGGAGAACAAACACATACTCGTAACTACAAGCTCTAAACCAAAGGCTATAATTTGTCATTAATTCAGGTTGTTACTGGCTTTTTAAAATTCATATTTAACTGTGTTTTTAAAAAGCACATGGAACAGTCAGATATTGACCAGTGTCCCCAAAGGCTGTCTTCAGGTGATAGTCGATAGATTCCCAGATTGATTGTGATGTACCTTTTGCAGCCACAGTTCTTAGTTCAAATGCCCCTGTGTTCTCTTTCCTGAGAAACAAACATTGTTGTCAATATATTTCTCCCATTTTAAATATGATTATGGGATAAATACAGCAAAAGACAAAGGTCATCATCATTTATTTCTCATGTATTGCAAAATTTGAAGGCTGGCATACCTGCTAATTTGTCTTTTTAAGCTATAACTGACCAATCACTGTTCAGGGGATGGATTTATTAGAAGATCAGTTCTCTATAAAACCCAGTTTACTCATTCAGCTACAACTAAGATTTTTTGCAACCGCTGCTTTCTGGGTTTTTTTGTTTCCTTTGTTTACTCAAACTTCTCAAAAGTCAAGTTCAATCTAGACATTTTTATTAACAACAGCTAAAAAAAAACATTTTAAAAAATGATCATAATCATCTCTTCAACATTGAGCTCTATTAAAAGGAAACTGCTTTTGATACACTACAATGATTGCATCATTAAAAGTCATTTTAGGGGAAGAAACATAATATGTGTTATTTGAACTCCTTTTGTGAAGGCAGCACTCTTTCTTTACAGGATTTCAGTGCCAAAGGTCCCCGTGACTTCTCGATGCTTATGACTGTGACAAAAAGGGTAATAGGGATGAAAATTATAGAAGATTGCACTGGCATCATTATGTGAACCTGCACACTGTCGTATTTCCTTCAGAAAACTCCAGATATGCTATCAGCCTTAATCACAAAATGGCGCTGAAGCAGTAAAGAGGCAGCGCAGAATCAGACATGTGAGATGAAAAGGATTAGGTAAACGCTGCCTACCACAACTTCTGACTGACAGCCATGCTTCTGTGATTACTTTCTCCAAATTCACCTGCAGACTAATTGCAAATACAAATTTAAAAGCATTTTTCATTCATGTGAGATTTATTTGCAGTCAACCCAGGTTAAGCCTAAATGTTTTGCAGCAATCTTTGAAAACATCAAAGCATCAAAGATTGGGGAAAAAATGTGATCCACTTAAATAAGATGCTTTGTGTTACAGACCACAAGTCACAGGGGAGGGTTACCACATACCTGCTTGCCTGTTTAATCATCCTTTTCATTAACATTTTAAGACAGCAACTTCATTCATCAATGACATCTTTTGATGTTTCTGATGAGTTGTTCAGACGTTGGTTAAGATTAATACATAAGGCTTGGTCCATGTACTATTTTATGCAGCTAATAATAATTCTGACAGTGGAAGGCCTCACTGTACTTTGTTGTTGCATGTTGATTTGTTTGGCTTGTTCAATACAAACACACACTTTCACACAGTTAATTACTAGCAATGTAATCACATCAACTCCTGCAGTTTTTCATCTTTAACGGGAATATAATGGTGTGTAAGTGCCATTGTAGCTACACACACTAAACAGTAAATCAGAGGATGGGGTTAATATTCAACTTAATAACTCCAAGAGTCTCCGAGACTAAATGGTTATCCTGCAAGCAACAAATCACAAAACTATGGATGGTGCGCCATTATTAATTCATTTACTGGTTTATTTTAGTCTTTCTCACAAATTTACAGCTTTAATCTGGTTTACTTGCCTGCGTGGGTTCATCCTTAGGTATAGAGTTCAGCTAACTTTCCGTGGGAATCACAGCAGCATTTCACAAATATGTATTGTTTGTTGTCAGTGCTGGAATTAGTGCACTACTAATGAGGTAAAAGTCTAGATTTATTATCGGTATCAGTGCAGATGTCAAAAAACAAAACTGAACTGTATTTTCAGTCATGGTCACAATAGTTATTTGAGTAGACCAACTTCTGGCACTCATGAGGATTTTTCCATTTTAAGAAAGAGCATTTTGCAAGTTTAAAATTATCAGTCACACTCCAAACAACAAAGTCTAATCACCTTTTGTTCACACTACAATAGAAAGCTGTTGCCATCAAGTGTTTTAGTTGCTGGTTTTGTTCACTAGATGTTGTGGATATATTTTTCACAGTTGTAAAACTCATGCAGTAGAACAGCAAGAGCCAGTACAATCTGAATAAGAGATTCAGGAGGAAATGTAAAGATTACTACCATAAACAGGGACACACGCACACACACACACACATGGTCACTCACACAGCCACTGTAGATGCTTCCAGTTGTTAGGATAAAAAGTTTACATGAACTAAACATCTGTATACTGCTTGAATATAGCTAAACTGTATCTCACTCAGAGTGTCCTGCAGGTTCACTGATTATTTTTAAAGTTAATGTTGGTATCAGAGGTTGTTTTGTTCAGTTGTAAATCTAAATAGAATGAAATGAGACACAGTGTTTTATTACAGATATACTTTATTGGGTGATGCTTTGTGCTTTACCACACATGCAAGACTTTTTCTTTTCCCTTGTCAGTATTTTATTAAAATTGCTATCTATCTTGTTTATTACACAGATTGTTGTATGAAGTGTATACAGAAGTATGAGTTTAAGATCTGTTCTTATTTAAGAAATTCAGCATTTTGAATGTTATTTCTGTGTTATTGTTATGTCATTCCTGCTGATTCTTGGATCAAAGTATTGCTTGGCACATTCAGACACCAGCTATAACAGATGTAACAGTATATCAGTATATCAACCCGGAAGCATTCATGGAGGTCCTCAAATGTTTGTAATTTTATCTGTCATTTTAATAAATCTGAAGTAAGCTTAAAAAAGAATAATGCAAAAGCCAAATGCTGCTATTCTCCAATGCATTTATCATTTCATGACACGCAAAAAAGAGAGACATGAATGGGACATCTGTGAATTCATTTCTAGTCTTCTTTTTTAACTACAGATGAGCCCAAATCTGCAACATGAGTTCATTTGTTCTTCATTTAATTTTGAGTAGCTTAACTAATCATAATTAATGCCGTATTTGCGCACCACTGAGCATGGAACGAGCTCTGCAGGACTTGCAGATGTATCTGCAGTTTTCAAGTGACTTTGCAGCTTGAAGCAGGGTGAATCACAGCTCAGATTGCAGCGCTTTATCAGCTCTTTGACACCTGAAGTTTTCTTTTCTTTTAGAAATTACGATTGCTTTCTTTACAGAACAAACACAATGATAATTTATAGCCAGCACCAGTTTGAAAAAAATTCACGCCAAACAAAATCCTGCTTTTGTTTATAGTAGCTATAAGTGTCACATTTATTTCTGTCCTATCACCAAAGTAAATAAAAAAAGATAAAATTTCACTTCAGTCAGAGTGTGACTGAAATCACCATCCAGGGACCATTAAAGGGAAGTACATCTTAAGGGCTAATGCGCTGATAAATCCCAGCAATAAGTTTTTGCTTGGTGTAAAGTTAACAGCTCTTTTCAGCCAAAAAAGCCACACAGAAAACAGGCACCTGCAAAACTAGTGTTGACTTCTGTAAATGATTTAGTTTCTGTAGTTTTCATCCACAGTATAATATTCTGGAACAATGCAGATATTAGGGGCAGATTTAGTTTAGTTGGCTGTTGCAAATTCTCCATTCATGCACAACAAAAGCAAAAGGGGAAAATAAGATTGAAATGGGACATTTGTGATTATCTACCCCTGCACGCAGATCTAACAGGCTTTTGTCTTTTGTATTTTTCCACCTGCTTCATGTACTTTATCTTTTATTTAACAGGTTTGTTTATATTGCAGCGTAATTTTATTTTAACAAAGCAATTCCAGTCTTTAGGAATGCACTTTTTGATCATCCTCAACTAAAAACCAGATTTGCATTGGAGAAAAGCAGCAAGAAAGCAAACAGATCAACATTTGACATGTTGATGTGCGTGCTCTTTAACATTCTTTTACAGATGAAAATACAAATTTGAAAATGTTCCTTTTGAAAGCTGGACCACACTTTGTGACCTTACTGCATTCAGCTATCACTTTCCTATGAATACAGTAATCATCCAATGTTGACCTCCATGATGGCTCCCTGTGTGATTAGAAGCATATTTGATATGAAAATACAAAGCTTCCATACTTTGAGTGGCATTTCTCAAATTTAGGACAAAGTATGTAAAACAATAAAAATGCAAATCATGCCTGTTTGGCAGGTAGTAGAAGACAGGACATTGCCATCACTCATAGAAATGGTTTCGGTGTACTATTGGGCTTCATTTGGTTCAGACATTTGAGTCTAAATGGCTTGAAAAATGTGTCTAGTTTCAGTGATGTACATTAAATGTTCTCTGCTTTGTGTGCCTCTCTGTTTGACAGGCATCGTAAGCCACGTTGATTAACATAACTTTTCCAAGATAACGGATGTGTAAAACTGGCAGAAGTCGCAGCACGTGTACTGTATAGATTGGGTTAATTAAATATCCACATGAAGAGTTTTGTTCCAAAGTGAAGAGATAAAAATCACATTATCTCTGCATATAGCATCATAACGTCTAGTGTGGAAAAAGTTAAACAAAATCAGTCAATCTTTAACAGATGTAATAATCAAGTTTCAAGATGAAATTCCTATTTTTTGAAAAGAAACTCTCCATCACGAGCTTCGTCAGTGTGCTGTAGACTTTGTAATGATTTATGGACCAGCAATGTTTATTCCCCACTGACTTTGACTAATGTTTGAGTTCTGCCAAAGCCACTTCTTCCATTAGAAATCCAATGTATTGTTTCTTATATTTAAGTATTTGTGCATTGAAGAATTCAACATTGAATGACATTTTTTTAAATGACTGATAATTGAAAATGAATGCATACCTTTCAATTGATTTGATTTTCCTACCACTGTTATTTGATTGTATAGTTACAGTAGGAGCTGTAGGGAGACCAAACTACAAATGAATTGTGAAGTTATTATGGGAAGCCAGTATATTATAGGAGCAAAAAGCTGTTCAGTTAGCAGGTGTTAAATGTATTAATGTCCTCAAAGACAATTTGCTGAAATGTAAAATGATCAAAATAAACATGGACACACGCAGATCGTCTCCCTGGTCACTTTTCTGTTGTTTCTGTCTTTTTAAGTTTGACCTCTAAGAATATCACAGCATTTGAGCAGATGTCGCTGTCCTTGTTGAAGCTACAGAAAATCAGTAATCAAGATCAATTTCCTCTGAGTGAGTCTGAGGACAAAGAGGCCACACTTTCAAAAGAAGTGTCCTCACTAAAGTAAAACGATACTTCAAAAGACTTTCCTTTAAGTCCTGTGCTCCTTTAAGTCGATATGAGCACAGTACAGCTTACCCATTCTTCTGCTCTGGCACCATGTATTGCCAGCTGGTCTGTTACCGGCCTCAAACATATCTGTGGCAGATTCGTACTGGATCCCCGCCCGCTCTTTGGCTGTTATGAGATCCCCTTTTAATGCCATAACACCCCTAAGCGGCATTTGTGAAAACCAGTTGTAATGCTTTGTTTATCCACACCAAGGAAAGCAGTGATAACGGAAGGTCATGTATTTACTGCCATGACTTGCTGTATCTATTTCAGTTTGCCCATGAAATGTTATGCTATATTTTTCAAAACATTGCTTCATGCTTGTTTTTTCCACTTTTCACACTGGACAGGTAACCTATTATTATTGCAGCTGTTCACACCAACCATATAAGTTTTTGAAGACAAATTTGCGACATGTATTGCGATTTTTTGCATGTGAATAAACAGATCTGACCAGTCAGACTGTAATTAGCTCAAAATGTACACCAGTACTGAGTATACAATGATATGGAAATAGTAAAATAATACTATTTTACCTGTTAATAGACTCTGAATTTTTTTTTTCTGCCTCCCTAGAAGTTGTCCCAATTCTGCCAACAAGCGCTCAAACTACCCCACTGACATCCTAAAAATAGAAGTGGGTAGATCAATCCAAATATCGATAGTATCGATACCAATCCTGGTATTGGTATTGGATCAGTTCTAGCGTGATGGGATGGATACTTTTTTCTGTCCTCTAAGTTTGTTATGTGACCCACTAATGTGTGTTAGATAAATGTTTTTTTGGAGATGAAAATATATTCTTTTTTGTGTTGACTGTCACATTTATTTTATTTATAGCCTACATTTAACCCTTGTAAGCCCACAGGAGTGCTCACGATTCCATTTGCATCATTATCTTTAAATCCTGATAGAACTGCAACAGAATAAGCTAGAGCAATCATTTTTTGCTTATGAAAATGGAGAAATTTTACTTGCATATCGTGAATTCAACTTGTCTCAGGTCACAGTGTCCTTCCACTAATGGCTTTTACAAAAATGATGTAAAAAGCGCACCCAACAACAAAAACATTATCCAGAAACACACTTTGCCAATCTGATCAGCTGTTCATAGGACTTCCTCCATTGGAATAAAGTTCATCATTCTGTCAGCAGGAACTATCCGCCATTATCTGTGGAAACAGGAAGTGAAGTCATTTTTCATGGGAAATGCAGTTGTTGGCCTTCAAAGGTCCATTAGTGGTATCGGAAGTCATGTTTGATTTTGTGCCTTTCTGTTTAGTTCATAGGACACTTAGTGGTTTGATTGCACTGTTGGAAATAGTTCGCAAGAGTGTTCAAAAACAATTTTCAATTTCTCTGTTTATTGCACTTTTTAGCAATTTATGTCTGTCAGTGGCTAGGTCTGTGACCCAGCAGGTTGAGTTTATTTTGTATTTTTGATTCCTTATGTTATATTGGAAATAAGTTCCAGTGCTATTATTTAGTTAGGATTTAGTTGTGGTTAGTCTAGTTTAGGTTTCATCCATTTCCCCGTGTTTGAGTCTTTTATGTGTGTCTTGTCTGCGTGTTTCATGTTATCAAGCTTGCGTTTCATGTCTACGTCTCTCCATGTTTCCAGTCTTATTTTGAAGAGTCTAGTGTTTGCATGTTCAGTGTGTTTTGTTTTACTTCCTCTCGTGGCGTCATGTTCATTTTTGTCAGCTGTGTCTCCCCAGGTGTTTCCACTTCCCTCACTACCCTCTGTCTCTTACTCTTGTTTATCCGGTCGTCTTTTTGTGTTCGTGTTGAGCCACGTCAAGTCTCAGAGTTCCATCTACTGTTCAGGTTCATATTTGGTTTATTTCATAGTTTCATTGTAGCATGTTCCTGTTCAGTTTCATGCTCTAGGTTCTTGTCATGGTTTCCATTCTTAGCCATAGTTGTTTCAGTTTAGTTTCGCCCTTGTTTCACCTCACCTTGCTTTTCAGTTTTTTTCATCAGCCTAAATAAACAGCTCGCTTTTTGTTAAACCTTAGTTTTCACTTTTCCATGTCTGCTTTTGGGTCTCCACCTCAAAAACACAGCCTGCTCAGCCGTGACATTACTATTGACTTAATGCATACATAGCAACATAAAATGCTCGAAAAATGGCACTACGGCATGTAAAAATGTAAAGGTAAGCTCTGGCAGACTCTATGGTATGCTTAGAAGTTGACCCAAAGTCCTTTACAGACAGGCCTTTCCTGTTTGTTTTTTTAAGCTTTATTTTCATTGCTTAATAAATGTATGAAGTTTTTACATTTTTTTTTAAATTCTCAGAATGTATTTTTTTTTATTCCTGTTTTGATTTTAGTATCATTCCAGTATTTTAATTATTAGCTCTTGTATTTTAGTTCTGGTTACGGTTTAATAATTATGGAGTTTTTGATGCCTGTTTAGGTGATTTACTCATCCAGTCCTGGGCTTGAATTGGGTTTGTCTCTGTTTCTGTTGTCAGTTTATTTCTCATGTGTTCAGTTCCTCAGTGTTTCTTCTACAGTCTCATCTTTCTGCCTGTATGCCTTTATCCATCAGTGTGTCTCTGTCTTCACATTTGATGTGACCCTTTTTGTGTGTGCCAGTTTTAGATTTTCCTGTCCACTAATTTTTTAGATTACTTTTCACTGTGTCTTTTTCCACTTTCATTTCCAATTCCCAGTCAGTGTGTATAAATAACCCTTTCTTTTCCAGACTTTATCAGCTTTAAACTAACTTGAAACTTAGAAAAGAAAACGATTTATGATGTACTTAGAACTCACAGAACAGAACACATTAATCTTCAACACTGTGCTTCTTAGCAGCAGTGAACTAATAATTAACAAGAGGTGGTTTAGTGATTGTTATTTATTTATTGATAGGATGGAGACTATGAGCTGTTGCAGGGTGGGATACACCCAGAAGAGACTACAAATACGTCACAGGCCATCAGTATAACAATGTTTCTTTCTACATCAATTATTCCATATATAGCAAAGAGAGCGAGAGAGAGAAATGCCCCTCATAGATATCTTCAAAAATTTATTCAGGTTTTGACACAAAAACTGCATAGCGGTAAAAGTTTCCTACATAAGCACAGCAGACTCAGTGTTGTCCCTCCAATGATATTATTGCCTGAAATGTCAGGTATGACACTTAACTGGCTTCTGGAAAGTGACTGAGTGAATTAAACACATCTGCTTTATAGTACATGCAGCAGGTAGTTCATACTTTCTCTTAATAAAACATCATTTTCATACATATTTGATAAAGCACAAGAAAAAAAAACATCTTTAATTTAAAACAGTTTTTTGAGCAAACGTGTTAACAAATTTATTATTATCTTTGAGAACTAATGGAGTGATAAGTCTCATTAACTATTATCTACAGTATTTGTACAGCACCAGAGTGACTGCTTTTTGTGACACCGCAGTCTTACTTGTGTGTTACAAAAAAAGCAGCCTTGAATTTAAATAAATGACATTATCATGCAGAAAATAGTACAATTTGTTAACAAAATATATCCTTCCAAAACAAAACAACCTCAAACTGTATTTTGTGGAATTAGACTTTTTTAAAGAGTGTTAAACTGCACTCCAATCCCAGATGAAGTATCTACAAGAAACCCAGCTATTTTTTATTCTCCTTGGAGATCGCAGATCAATTACACGAATTTGTCTGTAGTTTCAGATAACTACCAACCAATAAAAGAATGAAAGACAAATATGACAGCAACACATCATAGTGAAATACAGTGAAGCAAAAGTGTAAGTGTTGCACTACAGCTTTTCAGAAAAAAAAACATGCATAAGAAAAAGCAGATCACTTGCTTTTAACAACACCATCCAAACGCATGTACTTAAAACATAATCAGGGACGTAGAGTAGTCAAGTTGAACTCAGCCTTACAACTGTAGGCTCACATGAATATGTATGAAGGACCTGGAGTTACATTAGATAGAGCTCTGATGTTTTTGTGTGTTCCTTCTGGTTCGTTTTCTTGTATGAGATCACGGTTTAACTCACGTTAAATTACAGTTAATAACACTTTAAAACATAATTACAGCACATAGCCACAGTTTATGCTGTAATTACTGTTTTATATGTTTTGAGGACCTTCAGAACACTGAGGCACCAGCAGACTACTGCTGATACGCCCTTCTGGAATATGATTAATCAAAACACCAGTAAAAACCACATTTTAAGGTGATAACTTACTCCAACAAACACTTACACCACCTACAATCAGTTGCAGCAGTACATTATGTCAGATCTCATTAGGCTTCTTTACCACTTCAGGACTGCTGACCTCACCCCTGGAGCGCAATACTGAAACCTCAGGGATACACTTCATTTCAGACTTGTTTATAAAATGAGAGTTTACAAAAAACCCTTACAATCAATGTTCTGTTAAACTCAGGAATAAAGAAAAATGAAATGAAATAAACTAAATAAAAACAAAGAAAAAGTCCAGAAACCAATGGGTGATGTCACACTGGCTATGTTCATCTTTTAGATTGAGTCTAAGGAAATCAAAACTGTTATTTATGTAACAATATCACAAAAATTATGGGCCTGCACCTAAAAGGGGCAGGACCTTCTTTAATGTTGCAACACACTAGTTTTAGTCAAAATGGCCACTGTGCGATCTTTGGCAGCTAATTATTGGTAAAACAAGTGATGAAAATGTTCAGTTCATATCAGTAAACATCACTTTATTTAGAACTAACTCTTAAAAAAGAACAAGAAAAATTTCTAATTATGTTATTAAGCTGGAGGATGATTTTTTAGTTTGCAATAATTAAATAGAAGTTTTCAAGTAACTTACTTTAAACTCACCTCTAAAATTCAATTTCTCGCTAAACACAGTTTGAGGCTTTAAAAAAAGCAGTTTTAGAAAAAGTTACAATACAGTTAGGATTAGCAAGTGCAATGGTGAGTCGGCCCTACGGTTGATATCTCATAGCCGAGGGGTCTGAAAATAATTTGCTTTAAATTGAGTAATCTGTGCTGCATCATTAAAAGTGGATTTTAATGAATGGTAACAATTTCACAGTTAAAAAAATATGAATATATATTGAGTCCATTTTTATCCCCAAAGTTGTCTTTGGGTTAATGGAGAGTCTGATATCAATGTGGTGCATTGAGTCAGTTTGGTAGAAACTCCGTAACAACACTCAAGGACAGCAGAAATGTTCTGCTGCATAGTTTGGCGTATTAGTTAGATGACTACCTAGCAAGATAGCATAGGGAAATATCTGAGTCAGTCCACAACAACAAGTAACACGAGGTTCAAAGCATCTTAACTGCTTTGAATGTGGATTATGAGGGGAACCTTGGAAAACTTTCACCCCTCTAAGAGGTCCCTGGCCCTGATAACTTCAAGAACCTCTGGTTGAGCCGCACTTCACTGCCATACCTCAAAAACAAAAACAAAAATCAAATTTAAAATAACATCTTAATAATTGATGTAGCTCAATCCACAGGGTCATAATATGTTAAAAATGCAACAATATGAGTGCTTTGCGTTGTCTTTACTCTGGCCGTGAGTGTCAAAAGCATTTTTTTAAAGCATGGACTAGCTATTAAAAACTAGTAGATTTGTGTGTCTTTAGGAACTCACTCTGTTAAAAGGTGAATGTGACAGCACAATCTGGGCAAGAGTGGGTCATATCCCAGGATTAAGCCCAGCTTAAAAACACCTTTTTTGGTTCTTTTCATCAAGTTTTCATTCAGTAAGACGGCGACAGAAATCACTGGTGATGCTCAGCAACAGTTTGGCAGTGTCAACAAGGCAGCCATGTTGCTATAAGGTACAAAACCAGAGCTATGAATGACTGAGGTAAAAAGAAATATGACAAGATCAGACTTAATAAATAAGCTGATGATTAACACAAATGACATTCATTCAGTGTAGCAGACATCACAGTGTCTCATGAGTTGGTCACATCAAAGTTGTCCCTGCCTCTGAACATGAGGAGCTGATACTTGTAAGTAATTAGAGGTCATCTGTGATAAAACACATCATTACAAGACATTTACTATCCAGGAATTGCACTTCATTTTTAAGATAAAAGCACAGCATTGCAATCTTTGGCTTTAAAAGAAAAACAAATCAAAAACAGGTTTTCTGAATTTATTACACCTAATGAGGCGCCACAAAAACATTGCTGATTTTGCTGCATACTCATTTCCTGGCCAATAAACCACCACTGGGAAGCCCACAGTCCCACATACAAGCTGCTTCAAGTTACACAGAGAACCTAGACTATTTAATAATTATTGTATATACACAAGAAAATGTATTTTAAAAAATCATATCCCCTTTTTCTTACTTAGCTTTATGTTTCATTTAAATATGTTTCTTAATTGGATGCAGGTTTATTTAATTTTGCAGCTCCAATATGTGTAATGAGACTGCATTGCATTATTGAGTTTGTATTCATACAGATATACAAATCTTTTGGGCGCCTCTTGGATGTTAGTAAATATCTATTTTTTCAGATTCTTCTATATTTTATTCATCTACTAGTCTACAGTATTTCCAATACACCACTTTAAGTGGAGTCACAAGTTAAAATGTGGCATGTAACATATTGAAATGAACCTCTACAAAAAAAAAAAAAAAAACATTAGCGGTGAAAGGTAAATGGCCAACAGTTTCATGCTAGATGTGTTCATAATATGTCAAGACATATGTGTCCATCAATCACAGCATGCGCCTACGATTGATGAGGCTGATGGATGTTCAGTGACAGGGATGCTGCTCGGATCAATGTGGGAGCTCCTGGGATTTGACCCTCCAACATTTGCATTCTGTTCTATTGCAGATGCAGCAAAGCCGCAGAAACAAACACGGGGCATGGTTACAGGAACTGAAAATGCAGTTATTTATATGAAAAAATGGGAAAAAATACTTTTCAATTCAATCTTATTTTATGTAATGTATTTGCTTGGGTTTACTAACATTAACATTCAATTCAATGTAATATATTTTCCTGTTGCAAATAATCTTAGACAGTAAAACCTTGTCTTAATAGAGTATAAGTGTTTGCTTGGATATAAACTAAACTGCCTTAAATTACTGTTAAATCTGATAAGGGGCATCACGGAGAGCAACACAAAAACAGTTTTATATTACATGCTAAGATGTGACCCATTTATCCCATTCTAAATTAAAAACATGCATTATATACATTATAAATACTATTTATAATTAAAATAATATTCACAAGATGGCATTTTTCTTACTGAAAATAGGTATAGTAGAGCAGCATAAGCAGAGGGTAAAATGGGCAATATTAACAGCAACCCCAGGAGCTCAACCACTAAATATTTCAATAAATTAAAGACAAAGTAAGTCTGTCCACTTTTTTCTCTCTCTCTGTGATCATCCTCTGAATGTAAAGCTAGCACAGATTCAAACATCTCCCCCTGCTGGATGGAAAGATGAAGTGCTATCAGATATATATAGAGGCTTCAGGTGGTCCTACTGCCCAGATGCCCTGGCTGCTCTCTGCTGCTCCAACATGGCTCTGAGTGCAGGAGACATCATGGTGGGGGACATGGCTGGAGTGAAAGGTCGTAAAGGGTACTGGGCATTTTTGCCCGGGACATAAACACACTGGAAGAATCTCTGTCCTGTGAAGGCAAGATGAGATGGAAAGACGTTGCTTACAATAAGATCTGTGGATAAATTTGTGCTGTGTAATTATATGATTACATAGTGTGTTCAAACCACACATAAAGCAAAGTTTCCAGACCAGAAATAGAGGTCAAGCTGTCATCACTGTTTGTGGGCACTGTATGATTTAAGTTCACTCTTATATAGGGACAGAACCAAAAATAAGACTAACTGGTAAACTCCTAAAATCTGTTTTGTTAAGAGGAAGCAGTTCTCCCATTAGCGCTAAGGCGTTAACATTTCTGGGTTACAAAATGGTCCAAAAACACCCAGTGATGTGACGCACAAGTTCACTTCACAATGGGTTTGAACACAGCCTTAGTGGTGGTCTTGATTAGAAACACCCACACCCGCCTATATCCTTCTCCATACGCAAATATTAATATCCGCCACTGTCAATGAAATAAGAACCTGAATAAATTTCACCAAGTCTTACCAGGTTTCTTCTTTTCTGTAATATTTTCTTCTTTCTTGAGCTCTTCTGCATGCAATAAAAATAAAACTTAATGAGAATATGAGATTGTGCTTCACACTGAGAGAGAAAGAAAACAGAGGATAAGTTTCTACATGCATGAAAGGAGAGAAAGGATAAAAGACAGGCTGGGTTTCGCTCTTTAAACACAGTGATGTTCTTTTGCTTGTTTCTGCTGCTTCAGTCTCTTGTTAAAGTCAAACTAAAATTAAAATTTAGTTGGCAAAGCGACCACTTATCACTACTTGTCATTTGCAAATAAAAATACATTTAAATGTAATTTTTCTGCAACAACCACATCACCCTGCATAATTGTTTAAACCTAATAAAAGCCACTCAGCAGGTGTTGAAATAACACGCCTGAAGAGTGGTGCTCAACAAAGAGTAGCCTTGTTGCTGCTGAGTGTTGCAAAGGGAAAGCACCTTCTCATTCCCAGGATGCCAAGCACTGCTGTCCACAACAAACCGCTGGCCTCTCCATATTCTATACAGAGAGACTGGTCTGTCACCTGAACAGCCATTGATGGGCAATTGTAAAGCACATGTAACTAGATATGCAGCATGTGCAGGTTTAATTTTGTGATGAGGCTTTTCATAAACCTAACCAAAAGGAGTTTAGTGACTCAAACAAAGCAAAATAAAAAAGTGACTGAAGAATAAATAAATCATCAACTAAAAAACAAGTAAAACAAATGTGATAGAAACCAAAGTTTATTGGCTGACAAACGTCTGAGTTGTAGCTCTCTAAAAGGGGACCATTAACAGCATTTAACACCCAATAATGAGAATTTATTGCAGCAAGCTACACAGTAAACACATCTATCAACATTATATCTAGTTCATAGTGAACCACAGAACTTACAGATTGAAGTCTCTTAGAAATCCTTGGTAGTGAAATGTGACGTCAAAGTCACCACTCAGAGACACAGTTCACAGAAATGAAAACATTTGGCAAAGGCAAGTCTATGAACACCAGGAAGGATATTTAACTCACATCCATTTGTTTACTCATGTTGTTGCTTTAATTGCTAGTTATAAAGGTTGTTTTTCTTCTTGCTTTACTGTTAGTTTATGTTTCCATTAGTGCGTCGTGACTTTGTTAAGTTAGATGTGAGATTTAACTTAGATTTAACTTAAATGTAACAATGTGTACATGTATTTCCCTGCTAAATAAAATGCAAGTAACTTAAATGAAATGAAATGAAATCCTCCAAAAGAGGTTGATTTCTTTTGGAATTCAGTCATGCATAAAACAAACCATACAACACAAATACTGGCTAGTATTGTCTGTATAAAACGATTCCGGTTTGCTTGTTTTAAGTGAAATGAAGAAACCAAAATCAAAGTAAACCTCTGAACTTCAGTCTGAACCAAAGAAACCAAACTATTTTTCATCACACCTGAAGAAACAGGCACTGCTGTGTCAGACGGTAGCAAAGTGTGAAGTTAAACAGGGCAGTGGGGGAGTGTTTGTAATCCACTGGATGATTCAATAAGAACGGAACACTAATAACCCAATTTAATGGGTTTTGGTTCATGGATTTAATCAATCCGCCTAAATATAAAATTGTTGCCATATTCATCAAAGGCCATAATCTCTTTCAATAATTCAAGGCAGCTCAAAAGGCTTGTAATCTTGTCCCAATCAGCTCATCTCATTAAATTCTAATCACTTGTGATCCTAATGTCATTAAAGCCTTCGTCCTTTCATACTGAATTATCCATGGGAAAGATGGTGAAAATGTACAGAATACCTCAGGCCTTACAGGAAGCTGTTTTCTCATTTTCTATTGACAACAAGCATATGATACACAACATAAATGACAGAAAACGAAACGATTCATAGCACCACTGTGTTTCTTTGAAATACTTCAACATGTTTATCCAGTAAATCAAGAAGCTTTATTAGTTCAGCCAACTTCATATACTGTAGTTTACACTGATGCTGGGAACTTAAATTTAAAGGCATTATGAGGAAATTGATACATTCTGAGAGTTAATTTATACATTTGTCGATTTAGGTATTGATCAGGATTGTGCGAGTGCATGTGGGGATGTACAGACTCTTTGTTTGTGAAGGGGCAGCTTATTCTAATTTCTATCACCCTCCTGAACATTATCATCGCTACATGATGCAAAATAGCTCCCAACAATCTTTGCTGTCAACAATAAAATTGGCAATCTAAACTCATTCTGCCAGATATGGCAATATAGGTATCATTGTATGAGGGAAAAAATATGTATCTAGTAAAACAAGGAATTGAGGTTGAAATACATTCCCGCTCCTTTTACCCAGAATTTCAAAAGTATACTGAAGAACAAAATGTTTTGATAGTAGATAGTAGTAGATAGCCTTTTATTTTTGTCTATATTATTATTACATGTAACAATATCTACCTATTCCTTGTGAGAAAAGAAAAAGTTAATTTCCCCGATGCATTCAGTCAGGTTAACAAGCAAGATGACAGAGAGGAGGGTGTTTACATTGCGGAAGTATTCATATAATTTTGTGCCTAGATGATAACTATCTGCCAGCTTTGAAAGAGCGTAGCTTCACATTTAGGACAAGCACAGGGAAGGTAAGTATGGCTGATGAGGAGGAGAATGATCCAAAACCACAACGTCTAGATTTTACCAAAAATTGTCAGTGCAAGGGAAATTAACAAGCTTGTTGCTTAATACATTGTTGATATGGAGTATTGAGTTGTCCATATCAACTCAGTAGGTAGGCTCCGCCCCTCTGAACTAAACTAAAACCAAAAGCTAATTCTAAAGAACTCAAAAGTATTAATTTCCACTAATGCTGATAATATAACAGATTACTCTTTTAATTGAAATAAAACTGACCTCTAAACTAGTAGAGGTCATATCAGTAACCAAAAGAGAACCAGTCTCTAATCAGCAGTACTAATAAAGCCTCTTGAATGAAGCACGTTGCAATGAAATTAAACTTCTGGAAACACAAATAATTCTAATAAGTGTCAACACTCTCTATGGTGACTGGAGATTATTTACTCTGCATATAGAAAACTTTCATGCTTGAGTACTTACCAGTTTTTGATGCTTGTTTCTCTTTTTCTATAATTTGCGAAGGGAGAAAGGAGCAGCTGAGCCTTGTGAAATATACACAGCACTCATTAGATTCACTTCTAATTCTGCTCTAAATCCATACCTTGAGACTCTTTGACAGATTTCTTTTCAGCCTTCTCTGCTTGGCCTGTGAGAGGAGAGACAGCCCTATTACAGCCTGCCAAATAACTCTCTGTAATTGTGGTGTAAATTCAATATTCTTGCAATATTATTCCCTTCTCGGTGTAATACAGCTTGACGTGTCTCTAATTAGAACTTTATCATGCATAAAACAGCCCATTTTATTCACATAATCTGCATCTCAGAAAGGGGCGATTTTCCCTGAAAAATGCCAGTCGAGAACATGAGTATGTTTCAAACACATCTAATTTGCTGTAGATGGTTTTACAAGGGTACAAACATCTACGCTTGCACCTTCTCTTCCTGTGTTTCACTTGATCAGTTTAGCTTCTGAGAAACATGGATGGACATGAATACTAACAGTGAATGTGAACATTAGACTCTTGCAGATTGAGGCATGACTGCAGTTTAGACCTTCTTCATTTCCATCCTCTAATTAAAAGACATTTTTCAGAGATGTTTTACTCTCAGCATGAATTCCACCATAGTTAATTTGCCTTCCAATTTATCAAAAGGGTATACATTCAGACTGGTTATAAGACTCAAATTTAAAGAACACAACTTCTACAGAGCTGAAAGTAAAGGCAAGAAAGACAGCTTGTTAGATTTTCCTGTTTTTAACAAGGTAACAAAGATGGCTTGAAATAGCTGAGGGCGACTTTAAGGATTTTTGGATGTATCTCAGTGGTCTCCAGAGACTAAAAGATGAATCCTGCTGGCTTTCAAATCCCCTGTTTTGTCACTTTGTGCAACCAACAGGTCAAAGTCCTAACTTTCCCACTAATTTTGGAAGTCCTTTGACTTTTCCTTCAGGAAAAGCATAAGGTAGACATATTTGTTTCTGAGAGCTGTCTCTTTTAGATTTTCAGTTCAACTGAATGTTATTTAGACCACCAAATACAAGCAACAGTCATCTCAAGACAATTAAATTATTTTTATAATCATAAACATAAACTAAAACATGTATTTTTTATCAGAAAAACTAGTTTGCCCAATTCTTTATTATGTGGCTAAATAACTGTACATCTAATGATAATAAATAAAAATAATCTAGTTTTAGCTGAATATACACAATGAGTTCTGGTAGATTATGCTCTAGCATTAGGACACTGGCACAGTGCAGTACTAATATCGTACTCCAAGAAATAACAATCATATTTTAGACAGTGGTAAAGTCTACATCTGGAGATCAGAGGTGGTGGTGCGGTAAATCTGACCTGTAAGGTTGAGTATTGAAAATTAATTTAAAATTTGGGAGAGAGGGAGAAGGGACAGAAATGCTGTGCAGTCCTACAAGTGGGACCCCGGTCACTAGTAGCATGTTAGCATACTAGTGGGTTAAAAGCACTATTGTGCAGTCTCAAAGTGCTGCTAGCATGCTGTAAATAAGCTAAGCTTTGGGGAAAATTATTGCCACATTAAAATATAAACTTACTTTTCTTTGCTGCCAATAATTTTGATCTTGTCTTGGCTACAGATACAAAAAAATAGTAAAGAACTACAAGTTTTAGGAACGGTAGATATTTTGGGGCCCTCATGAAAGAAACACAGACCTGGTTCAGATGAAGATCTGGCAGGTTTCTCCTCGTGGGCCTCAGAGGTTACATTTGCCCTCCTGCCAATGTCAAGTCTCGGTCTCAGTCTGAGTGGCTGTGGACGTGGTTCTGGATCTGTTTGATATGAATTTGAACTGAACCAAATCATCTTAATAAACAGAAATTATATTGCAGGGGTGAAATTGGGCTAAAGTTGATGATCAAAAACAGATCTTCAACCGAGAAGAAAATCTAATTTTCATGAACTCATGCATGGTCTGAGTTTTACCTGTCTTAGCTGTCGACGCCTTCACTTTGCTCCTGATAGGTGCCACTTTTGAGGGGAGCAGAAACAATTAGTTTCCAATCATCTTTCATGTCGGTGACAGGAATTATGATTGGCTTTATGTAGATTAATGAATGTCAGTGAGTGCCGTTACCTGTCTTTTCAGAGGCTGCTTTCCTCTTCTGTCGTTCAGCCGCAGGCGCTGACGTAATGAGGAAAAACTCATGATTAGCAGCCTGAATAATTTGTTTTCTCAGTCAACTATTAACTCCTACATCACATGAAAGAGAAATGTGTTGGACTGCATTTGATTTTTTAAATATTATAAATTTGATGAGATCCTAACGTCTAATCATGTTTACCTTTCTTAGGAGCTGCAGCACTTTTAGCTTTATGTTTTGCAGATGGATCTATGCAAACAAATTGGAACAAAATACAACAGAATTAAATATATACAGTTTAATTCTCATCGTTTATATGTCTCAATAATAACAATAAAGGATATTTTACCTTTTTTTGTCCCTGCATCAATTCTGATTTTGTCTTTTTTAGCAGCTGCCACTGTAGTAACAAACACATAATAAGAACATTACACTTTTAAAGGCAATCAAAATGCACTAGAAAGTATAGATCCATAGATACCAGATCACCTTTCTTTGCGGTGTCTTCTTTGGTTTTCTCTTCCAAAACAGCAGCGTCTAGTATTGAAGAAATACATGAATTTATGGTATCCGTTTCTTGGAAAAAGGTTTAAATATATATGAATATTTACAACAAAGCACAGCTATAATTACTGTGTGTATTACTTCTGACAATGTGAAGTGTGTACCAGTGGAAACACCAAATTATCCAGCTGTATACATGAATTACCTTTCTTTGTTTTCCCTTTGGCTGCTCCTGGCTCTGAGGGGATAATTGCAGTGAAATGCCCATGCCAAGTTAATTTTCTTTAATTAATGCATTCATATAGCGCACAGTGTCATTGTACATCATCGTTATGTGCTGCAGCTGCCGTTTGTTACAGCAAATATTCTAGTTAGCTGGCAAATTAAGTGTTTAGTGGATGTGGAGAGGGCTACAGTACCTTTGTCTGAATCAGCAGCCTTTGTTGTCTTTTTTGCTAAAAATGACAAGACATTAATTATTGTTCACTGATGTAATTATGATAAACAAAACTTTCCACAAGAGTTTAACTTCTTAGTTTGTACCTTTCTTTGTGGAGACAGCAATCACGTCCTCCTCAGCAGCCTCTGGTTCTTAAAAACAGTTGTAGGTTTATTTACTATGTAGAACAGTTTTAATTATATTAAAGTTTCACAGAAAAATTTAAGATTTTCAGGATAGTGTGGCTTTTTTTCAAGTGAAATGTATTTATGTATTCATTTATTTATCACACCTTATTCAAATATTTACTTATCAGCAACTCTATAATTAGTTGCACTATATTTTTGAGCCTCATTGATTTATTTGATCAGATATTTATGATTTTCCTCCCAAACCTGTGGAAGGTAAGTAGAAAAAAAATCAGTGTGTTCAAATATTTTTAAATGAATACATGTAAAGCAAGAAAGAACAAGAAAACAAGAAAACTAAAATAAGAAGCAACGATTTTAAAAGAAGAACGAAATATCCTTCTCACCTTGAACCGGAGCTTCAGCAGGCTGAGCTTCAACAGCTGGAGTCGGGACCTCAGGTTGGGCAGGAGCTTTTTCTTCTTCTTCTTCTGCAGCTTCTGGCTGTACAGGCTGGAGCGGTTGAACTGGATCTGGTGGAGGCGGCATCACAGGCTGAAGTGGTGGCTGATATGGTTGATACTGTGCGTACAGTGGATGCATTGGTGGTGGCGGAGGCTGCTGCTGATAAACACCCTGTGTCTGTGGGGCTCCGGGATGGACAGGGTGGGCGGTCAGTACAGGAGCAGAGGGAGCTGCAAACAAAAACAAATACGCCTTTAACCTTACAGCAGAAGTCATTAAGGAACAGTGATTTAACAGTGACTGCAAACAGTAGCAAAAAGTAAATACCTGACATGGTGGGAGGAGGGTAAGGATTGTCTGTGACTATGTGATGAACTGCAAGATAAAAAGCCGACTTTAAGCTTTAATTCAGCCTATATAACAACATTTCAGTGCAGTGTGGAGATCCTTCTACTTACCATACCATCCAGGTGGGGACGGGCAATAGACTGGTGCAGGTCTGCAAGGCCCAACTGCAACAAAATCAACGTACATTTGGATTATTTATATAATCCAAAGCAACAATTTACTGCAATAATAAACAAACCAAGTCATATTCTTATTTTCATATTTTGGTATAAATGTTCTTTACAACAAATATGAACGTTTTATACCTTCTTGTCCAGAGTCTGTGACCTGTTCTTGCTTTTTGGTCTCTGTCTCTGTGAATAAAGAAGCTCACAATGAAAAAAACAGTTTTATAAATACAGTAATATAATTTGTTCTACTTTTGGGATACAGTGATTATGAATATGAAATATTTGTGGGGAAGTAATTGCTTACTTGCTTTGGAAGCCTTGGGTTTATCTACTTTCTTGGCTTTTTGGAATTGAAAAGGTAGAAATATTTAAAATTATAACATATATGTGAAAAAGTAATTCTCTCCTCATTCACATTAACACCAGTTTATGTATGTATTAAATCTTAGTACCTTTCAGAAAAGGAGGAAATCTTCGGATCTTTGCTGTTTTCGCAGGCAGACCAGTCATTCTGGGAAGAGCTGATTATGACATGACTGTTTTTATTACAATCTCACAATAAAGGCAAACAATAATAAGCACATCACTTTAAAGATCAAATTCATATAAACATAACAATCAGTGCTACCTGTCCGTTTGGGCTTCTCAGCTGTTTTTAAAGCCTTTACAGTCCTCACAGTTTCCCGATCTGAAAATGAACATAAAGGATAAATAAAGCAAATTGATAAATTATCTTTGAATCAAAAAGCTTAATTAAAGTTACAACTTCATATCCAAGTCATGCAAATTATTCTAATTTTACACGATGAGATAATATTGTTCCCTGAATTATTCACCTGTAGAGCTTATGGGAGGTTACTGTGAAACATAATAATGACTTAAACTTTGTCTCTGGGGAGTTTTGCAGGTAACGTCAGTGAGTATATCTTAAATAGAAACGTTTTATTTGTTTTTTACCATTACCTTTTCTCCTTCTCACAGCAGAAACTCTCTTGGGAGCATCTGAAAATATAAACAAAGCTAAAGCTACAAACTGGAGGAGGAACACAGAGGCTTGTGAAGAGTCACGTACTTATGACACTGCATGCAGCACACAACATGATGCATATCTGCATATGTAGTACAGGTTTATATTCTAGCATAATCAACATTTATCAACTAAAACTTAAAAATGTTGATTAAAGTGGAAGAATCAAACAAAAATGAGTATAATGTCTACCCTTATGGCATTGTTTTTATGACACAATGCGATAAGATGTGATATTATCACCACGTCCTCCATCCAAATAATGTATTATTTATACAGTAGAGCTGTTTTTACTAATGCACCTGACTGTGAGGTAAGAAAAACGAGGTGACTCCAGCTCAAATCTCATATGGGATCACTTTTAAATTTTACCTTGACTTGCATTTTTATTTTCTTTGTCACACAAGGTTTTTTTCTTGTTGCTTTAAAAAAAACCCAATCCA
Organism: Oreochromis aureus; assembly: GCF_013358895.1. Classification (NCBI taxonomy): domain Eukaryota; kingdom Metazoa; phylum Chordata; class Actinopteri; order Cichliformes; family Cichlidae; genus Oreochromis; species Oreochromis aureus. Next base: position 21,731,038 of record NC_052956.1, on the reverse strand, counting down.
CTTGGTTGAGACACAAAGACTACTGGGTCAGGATCAGAGAAGGAATTATTAAATACACGATCTAAATGTTAAACATGTTTGGGGTCCAAGTTACACCTGATTTCATATGAGCAGCATCACATATTCTACATTCACTCTGTTGCACCATCTTTACATTAAAATTTAACTACAGCTTGCACAAAGAACATATTCAGTTTTTATCTTGGGGAGAACAGTGATGGTGTAATATGATACAATATGAGCTTTAAATCCTCAACAGAAAAAAAACCAAGCATTTCATTGAAATGATACATGGGATTTTTTCTGCTTTTAAGACTAAAAAATACCTTTTAGTAGACACGAACGGTAGAGCCTGATCCAGAGCCACTTTTAAGTTTTAGTTTCATAAGCTTTTATTATCTTTTTCACTCAAAGTTTTGATTTTGTTTGCATCAGAAACAGTTAGAAAGTTAGAAAACTCAATTTGTTTTTTTGGTGTCAAATGAATTAAAACTTGCACAAATAATCGATACAATTGCTGCCTGTAGGAAAATAAAAGAAGTCTAGATACAATGCAATCGCATAAGATAAAACATGTGCTAAATGTTTTCTCACCAGGGTTATTTTTTTTAATCTATTGCCATTTACTGTTATTAGATAATACAGTTTTCACCTCATTAAAATTCCTTCTTTTATATGAAATATACTTCAACATTTATTTCACTTAAAACCCTTAGCTACTTTTAAAAGAACAGCACTTAATACTTTAAATTCAGCCATAAAGTCTTTCACTGACACTGTGTTATAAGAAAAATGTACAGCAGACGTTATGAAACCATCACAGACCTTTTGCCTTAGCAGTCTTAGTGGGAGACTCTTTGGTCTTTGCAGAGTGCATACAGGGACACACTGGAATCACAAAGCATAAGATTAATGTTGCCCTGATAAATAGATATGAAAAAGCACTTATAATCTCCTCAGGTTCTGACCTGTGGGTTCCGTCTTTGGTGCTGCCTCCTCTGGTCCAGGAACAGGTTTGATCACATCCACCGATGCCTTCTCATCCTCATCTTCGTCTTCATCGTACTCCTCTTTCTTGTCTTCCTGTTCATCTACAGATTTGTCGGGTTTAGAAATTGGCTCTTCATCTTTGCCCTCATCCTTCTCCTCCGGAGCTGCTGGCCGTGTGGTGCCTGTAAAAGCAGAAAGTGGCTATTATAGAATTGATTGATTGATTGATAGTACTTTATTCATCCCGAGGGAAACTGGGTTAAGGCTGCCAGCCGTGCCAGCACCATTTTACCCTTCCGACCATACATACATTACACAAACATCACATGGGGTAGACAGGTCAGAGAGGTATAACAATGGAAAATGCACAACATGAGGAAAGACGAGGAGAAAAAAGAACTCCCCCCAGACTGAGCTCCAACAGGGAGATCAGTTTGAGAACAGAAAAAAACACCTCAGCACATGAATCAGCACATCTCACAACATAGAAGACATAAGTTTTGAAGGCGTTTGGAGGGGGTGGGGGGGTGAGTGTAGGTCTGTGTCAGTGTACATGCGTATGTGTGTGTGTGTGTGTGTGTGTGTGTGTTCAACCGAGAGAAAGTGTCCCTTCACCCGGTTAAGCAGAAGTCAACAATCTTCGATCAACGCGGATGGCCTTGAAGGAGGGACAAAGAGTTCTGATAACAATCCTGTTATCATGGAGAATTTCGTGGTCTGGTCAGCTTCGACCTTTGCAGGCCTTCAGCTGGCTCCAGTGGGATAGCCGCATGAGTGAAGATGATGAATGTTTGGGTTTAGTGCGAACAACTGCATCCAATTTTTACAGTTGGTTTAATGTCTATCACTGGTCACCAATTCTCTCAATTCCTGTTGTTCTTCTCCAAGATCTTATCCATATTGCATTCAAAACAGAGTCTGAGTACTCACAGCCCTGCCCATCGTCTATCATGTTGGCCAGCCTTATGGGATTTTGAACAGCTGTAGCCGCTTCTTGTACTTCGATAAGCCAGGTCCGAGCCAGCTCCAATCAGCCAGAACTCTGTTATCATGGTTCCGAATTGGTAGATGTCGTTCAATGTCCTCCATCGAGAGTGTCGCCAGACACACGACGCAACCGACCATCGAGTATCCGGCAACAAACGTCAGAACAATTGGGCTCTCCCCAGCCCAGGAAGGTGTCAATTCTGTTACGGGACCAGTTGATCAAATCCATAATACTTTAGGTTCTAGAGAACAAGACTGAGAAACTCTTTGAGGGTTAGAGGCGAGACTATACAAAAGACACGAGAAGCCAAGCAGGAAAGGTAAGGGAGAGGGAGAGGGAGAAAAGTGCGACCACCTCCGTCAATCATGTCACACAACAAGGAAAAAAACGACAGGATTTGAGGTTTTCTACTAGGTTAAGGGCAACAAAGCAATTAAAGAAATTTGAGCAGGATTGACTCTTGACTTTCAGGAACAATATGTGTGATGAAATAAAATAAGCTACAGTCAATTTAAATTTACCACCTTCTACAGAGATCCAATGATATTTCAGTGTTTTTGGTAAGCTGTAAATTGGCCTCTCAATCTTTCCACTCTTGCATATTTTTTAAGGTGGACAAGCACCTGATAGTGTTCCCTGCTTAGGGCAGAAATAAATGTACAATGGTAAAATATTTAAATAAAATAGATCCTTTTTATTGCCTACAAAAGGTAAACTATTAACATTACTTGTAGAAGTAATTGCAAAAGAATTTGAAAAATTAATGATAAATAAAATTTACTGGCCATATAATCTCAATATGACACACATAGCTTTGATGCTTTTGAATCCAGCTGATCTGATGTGTTTCTCTAAGTTTGACTGACCTGTAGGTGGCAGTGTGAAGTCACAGATTTCACAGTCACACATGACATACTGCCCACTCTTTAATAAATATGTTGTTGTTGCTTATTATTTGCTTATTATTTGTTTTATTTGCATCTCCTAAAATAAGATGCTACATTTTTTAATTATTATAATTATTGTTGCCTTCTATTCCTACTATCAGTAATACATATATTTCTGTTTCATTGCACATTAACAGGTTTTAGAAACAATGTTGAACACCTTTATGAATCCTATGCACCACAATAGCTGTTTGATACAAACCTGTTGCTTTTGTTTCTGTGTCTTCAGTCTTCCCTTCATCTTCAGCCTCTTTGAGCTCATCCCCTTCTTCATGGTCTTCATCAGTCTTTGCTGCCTCCTCCTGGACAGTAAATGTTCCTGCAGCAGCAGCTGTAAGAACAGAGAACACAATATAATATGACAACTGTGTATTTAAAGCATGAAATATGAAAAATAACCTTTCTTGTGCTGCTTCTAGCTCATTTTTGTCCATCCTTCTTGTGTTTATAAGAACTAAATGTAAAAAATAAAGTTGTAGAATACCTGCCATCAAGATTTCACCGACACCATCATCTTCTTCATCTTCATCCTCGTCTTCTTCATCCTCATCATCCAAAGAGCTTGTATCCACATCCTTATCATCAGTTGTGTCAGAAGAGTCACTCAGGATTATTTCTCCAGTGGAGTCCTCATCCGTATCAAAGGAAATGTCATCCTCATCATCTTCATCACCTAAGACTCCGCTGTCTGTGCTCGCAAAGGGAGGAATGCCAGCTTCCTCCTCCTCTTCCTCTTTGTCATCATCAGGGATGCTCTCTTTAGTGACATCAGGTTTGTCTTGAGCATCTTTGTGTTTAAGGTCTTCAAGGATATCTTTGTCAAAGTCCAGGTCAAGGTCATCATCTTTACGGTCTTCCTCATCATCTTCATCATCTGCAAAGTGTTCAGAGGATGCAACAGAGATGTCCTCATCTGATTGGTCCAGCTCATCATCATCTTCCTCCTCGTCTGTGTCTACAGCTTTTATGTCTTCTTCCAAGTCTTCATCTTCAGCAGGAAGAGGAGAAAGATCTTCATCCTCTGCCAGTTTGTGATCAATATCTTCCTCATCCTCACTACCAGCTACAATAGGAGGAAGATCCAGGTCATCGCTAGTGTCTTCTGCAATGACATCATCGCTATCAGTAACACCCTCAGCTAGTCTATCATCTTCATCATCTTCTTCATCATCCTCCAGCTCATCCTCCCCCTCTTCCTCTTCACTGGAAAGAAGTTCATCGTCACTGGTTTCATCTTCATCATGTTCTTCTTCATCTTTTTCATCATCTTCATCGGGTAAAGTTACCTCTTCGTCACTGTCTGTCACCCCAACAGGAATATCGGACTCAGAATCAGGAGATACAGCCGACTCTTCATCCTCAGAAGTGGAAATGGGTTCAGGAGAAACTTCATCATCATCCTCCTCTTCCTCATCCTCCAGTTCTTCGCCTTCCTGCTCTTCATCTCCTTCTGCCTCTTCCTCCAGCCCCTCCTCCTCCTCCCCCTCTTCCTCCTCCTCCTCATCTACTTCTTCTTCCTCCTCATATTCCTCCTCTTCATCATATTCATCTCCATACTCCTCATCATACTCCTCCTCTTCCTCATATTCATCTCCATACTCCTCCTCCTCTTCCTCATATTCCTCTTCTTCCTCCTCCTCTTCGCCCTCCCCAGCCTCCTCTCCTTCATCCCCTTCTTCTCCCTCTGCCTCTCCCTCCCCCTCTTCATCCTCCAGAACTTCAGCCATTGGTGGTTGCTTTTGTGCTTGCATTCCTATGACTGTAAAAAATAAAATGGGTTATTCAAATTAACAGAGCAGTAAAAACAATTTAAAAATCCTGCAATTTCTCTTTGAATAATATTGTATTAAGACCAAAATGGTAAAACTCAACTGTCACACTTACCAGAGTGACCCACTGGGATGCTGTATTTTCACTACATATTACTATGGATTCATGATAACTATGACGTTGCTATACTGACAAAAAGTGGTGATGGTTAAAATGAGTCTATTAAAATAACAATGTTAAAAATAATAATAATGTTTTAAAAGTCACATATATTAATTTTGTACACAAACTATCATAAAGCTTAAACAACTATTGTTATAGTTTTGTATATTCTCATAAGTTTTTATTTTTGCTTTACTTTTTATTAGGGTTTGCTTGTTTCAGTTTTATTATTTGAAATTGTTTAGGTTTAGCTGAGTTTTTATCAGCTTATTTACAATCTGATTGTTTATAATCATTACAATGTGGTAGTTCTTGGTCAGGTGCAAAATTGACATTCCAAATAGGTATTACAACACAAACACAACACTTTCTCTCTTTTTTTTCACAGTACATTTGACTTGTTTTTTTTCCCAAAGGCATTTTTAAAAATTCAGTTTATTTAAATATATTTTCACACTTAGTTTTAGTTTTCAGTCTGGATTTAGTTAAGCATAAACTTCAGTGACTCAATCAGGCCAGCCTGTAAGTCAAGGCACAGGGTAAAGAAGCGCACCCATGAGCGCACCTCAGTGAAGTGGCTACATTGTGTTAGCTCAAAGGCCAGAAAAGCTGGAAGAGCAGCACTAAAGGCAGGCTACAAATCGGTAATTAAGCCCTTGGCTGTGCACCCGTCTTCACTGCCTCACTTAACAAGGTAACACCAGCCGAGCTGTTGCTACATCAGTGAGTCAAACTAATTTAGCCGGTTTGTTGTGGTTAGTGACTCACTCCATGTGTGAGAGAATTAATTTCAGCAACAGAAAAGTGAATACCTAACAGAACGTGACCTTATTCAGTCACAGAGTTTATGTAAACTAGGGCTGCAGTTGTGTTGAAAGAGAAGAAGAATCTGTAAGAAAACGTCTGTAACCGTAAATGTAGTGCAGATAGATGGTTCACTGCCTATATCCATGGTTTTGACACAGTTCTTTTTTTAAAATCATGATTATTGCTATAGTACGGAAGCGTAGAGCTGCCACCCAGGCAAAAGAAAAAAAAGAAGTATATCACGTTATAACGTGAAAAGTTTATTGTTCTAACAAGATACTTTTCACGTTTGTACAATATACTATCATGTTTGTACAATATACTTTTCACGTTTGAACAATATAACATCACGTTATTACAATATGCATAAATATCACGTTCGTACAATATAAATATCACGTTCGTACAATATAAATATCACGTTCGTACAATATAAATATCACGTTCGTACAATATAAATATATTGTACGAACGTGATATTTATGCATATTGTAATAACGTGATATTATATTGTTCAAACGTGAAAAGTATATTGTACAAACATGATAGTATATTGTACAAACGTGAAAAGTATCTTGTTAGAACAATAAACTTTTCACGTTATAACGTGATATACTTCTTTTTTTCTTTTGCCTGGGTGGCAGCTCTACGCTTCCGTACTATAGAGAGCGTATGGAGTAAAATTACCCTGAAAACGAGGATTAAAGAGAACTTAACATCGGTGATGGGTGTGATAAGTAATCCATTAATCTTAATGAAGTAATTAGCAGTAAAACTGGCAACAAAGCAAAAAATGTGAGGTACAGACCTTTAGTTCGTGATGGTAGAAATTCTCCTGCAGCACAGAAAAACAGAAAAAAAATTAAACATGTTATTAAAGAATTTAAAAACCAAATGTTTCACTCTTGGTACAATTAGGATACCAATTCACAGACACATTTAGTGGGAATTAAGAAGTTCAGTTGTGGCAATTAGCATCAGTTAGTTGCAGGTTAGATGCAAACAATCCTACAATCAGAAGAGTTGCTTGAATCAGTGCAACTAAAAAAAAGAGAGAAGTAAGATTCTGCTTTTAGTTGACTACTATGATTTTCTTTTGTTTCCATCATTAGTCTGTTATGAGGTGTGAAAACTGAACTTATCATTATTTCATTAAGTTTCATAAGAACATTCTCAGAAATTTATTAATATTGACTACCTTCTGTTTTCTTACTTTTCACCTCCACTTCATCATCCACATCATCCAACCAACTTGAATCTTTGAGATGGTTCATAGATATAGTCAACTTGGATATAACACCATTTCAGCAAACAAGATTCTGTCCCTGCTGGCATCTTTATTCAGGCATGTCTATGAATACCTTCCAACAAACTTTCTTTAAACTTAAATAATTCAGTAAACTATGTCTGTAAAATATGAAGCTTATGCATTGACGTCTGTTATATCTTCTATTAATGTAACAAATCAAAACTTTTAGAAAAAAAACAACTCTTTTTTTTTTTCAGAGACACATTTAAAAAACTTGCAGTCCATGTGTTGTTCATTGCAATGAAACACATTAGTCAAAGCAGTAGCATGCCCCCAGAAACTGCCATTTCAAAGTTTTTCATGCGTAATGACAGTTGAAATTACTTTTCCTGGAAGGGGTTTATGTTGGTAGCAGTCCACTTAAACCCCCCAGAGAATATATAATGCAGAGAACAACACATGTAAAGCAGCACAGTGAAAAAGAAATCCATAAAGCAGCAAACAAGGCTTTTCGGTTCATTTTCTGCAGCTGAATGATTATTTAAATGGGATGTGCACTCAAAAGCAGAATTAGTACAAACCTTTTTTTCTGACTGCGTATAGAGTTCCTGGAGAAGAAGAGAGAAAAGTGAAAACTAGCATATCATCAGATAAATTGCAGTCACAGAATTTGAATACGTTCATAAAGTCATGAACCTTCATCGTCGTCTGGAGCAATTAAGTTGGCAGCAAATTTCAAGATTCCTGTGATTATGTTTGATGATTCGTCCACGGCATCGTTTACCGCCTTCATGGGGTCTGAGCTGATCTTGCTGAGGCCTCCTGATGGAGCATGGACATGAATACAGGCACACAAACAAAACATGTGCTTTAGTTACTCATAAGTTTGACTGAAGTTGTTCACCTGCCTGTTTTTGTACCAAGCCCAACAATTAAGAGTTCCTCAACTCTTATTGTCACATTTCCTCAATACAGACAAAGCTATCATTCCTCTAGAGGGAGGAAATGAGAAAGCGTGAAGTTCAAACTGGGATGGGGCGACAGAAGCTTAACTTGAAAGGCAGAAATCTGCATTTCAGGAGTTTTTCAATCTTCAATTACAAAGAACAGTAACCGACATTCCAGTTTAACCATCACAAAGGGCCGCAAATATAGAGCATATTGCTGTGCAAAAAGCATTTAAAAATCATATTGACTGTCTTTCATCAAGTTGGTGTTCATAGTTTTAAAAGTCAGGCTAAAAAGTTTTTTTTCTTTTGTTCATATTTAAATATTTTTTGTTTATCTATTTTGAACATGTGAATTTGAATGTGACATTGAATCTGCACATTTAGAACCTGTGCAGTAAATTCCTTCAAACTGAATTCCTTTATACTCAAGAGACTTGCATTTTCTCACTTGTTTGCAAGACAATTTGATGAAAGAGGGACCTGCATTCCCAGTGCAAATACCAAAACACTGTTCATTTTGAATTTACCTAGATGAGCCTTATTGGATTTTGTTTACCTTGAAATAAAACATAATTTATACCAAGTAAAACTAAAATATGCACTGGGAAAAAGGAAAAACACAAATGCAACAAATATAGCACTTTGGTTTAAAATCCGAAGATTTCAGGAGAGTTTGAGTTTCTTACTCTGTAGACGGGGAACACTGATACTTGCAGCAAATAAATCAATAATACCTGAGCTTTCATTCAAAAGAATTTGAAAAGAATTTTTTGAAACAGAAAATGTGTTACTTTTACAAATATTCTAAACTTTTTGAATAGGATCAAAACAAATACCACCTAAGAAACGGAGCAGGAATTAATCCACTTCATTTATAGAACCTCTTCTTATTATAAACTACTTCTAACATGACTGAAGACCTAGAAAACAGACAGAATCAAGCATGAATGCAGTAATGGACAAAGAGCAGCCTTTAGCCTAATTTATCATCCTTCTACAGGTCCAACATGGCTGTGAAGGACTTTCTAACATTGATGGCTAATATTACCAGTCAATGTTAGGGAGTTAGTAGCTGTTTTTATTAGTGCCCTTAGAAGAAGTGTCTGCTCTGAGGATTTAGTCGCAGATATGGTGCCTTGCCTCTACGCCCTGAATCCTTTAAAACCTTCCTGGGTGGGTGACCTGGTTGGATGAAAGACACAGTGGCAATAAGTAAAGAATTTAAGTATAGTGATGAAGCAAAGGAAAACAAAGATAAAAGTAAATGGAGAAATAAAAGTGAAAGGAAAGGAAGGGTCGTGTAAGCTGAAGTATTTGTGTTGACATTAAGGTTATTTAACAAAAAACTAAATGAGTTAACTAAAAGTCAAAACATTGGAGTAGAAATAAAAATAAAGAAAAAAAAACTATACAAACAAAAAATGTTTATTTTACCACATAGAACTGGGCAGAAACCAAAGAGAAACTGTAGTTTTCTTTGGAAACAATAACACTGTCTTGTCTACAGTTTTAAGTTGAATTGAGAGTTAAAAACATAATTGATTAGCAATACTGTGAAGTGGGTAAATTGGTTTGGTACTACTAGTACTACTATCCCAGATTCTTTTGTGGGTGAGGGTTGGGTTAGAATACAGCTTAAATTAATAGATTTCCAAGCACTGCTTTTTAATATAGTGATGAACCAATGCTTGTTATTTGGTGGTGTTACTGTTACATATGAACATATAAAGAAATTAAACTAGCAAGCTTTATACCAGTTGTTGATAATTGCGGACGTCTAACAGTGTGTGGTAAGTAAATGCATTCAAATAAAATCAGAGTTAAAGAAGAAAAAAGTGCTTCAAACAACAGACGTATCCAAACACTGGGAAACGACTTTATCAACGTAATCTTTTGTCCTTCCCATGGAGGCTCATTCACTCATAGCTGTATGAAGGTTCATGAGATTTTACAAATGATAAACCCTGAAGGCACGTCCAACCAGATTAACAACATGTTCACACACCTTTTCTTTGGCATACCTAAGATGCCAGAGAAAAGAAGAAACAGTTTTTGTTTGTGTAAATATGAGATGAGCTTCCTCTCATCTCACGATAAACCTTATGGCCTGTAGAAGAAAAAAGTTGAATAATAAACAATAAAATGCAAATATAAATTGCAATAAAAACTTTGACGTAGTGCAGATAAGGCACCCAGGTACTGTCGGGTTCTTTTTTTTAACGAGGCAAGACGAATAAACTCAAAGTATAAGTTTTCAAAATTTACTAAGCTGTTGAAGGCTCAGGTTAAAACGACGTGCCAACCAGACAAAGGGCATCGCACCAAAGCAGTAAACACTTTTATTATGAGACACAGGAACAGAATAATAACATGATTGGTTAAAAAGTTGGGGAGTAGCCGTAGTTTAGACTTGGCTTTTCCCTTATTTGGAACTTGGTCTGGCTCTTGGCTCATCATACATCTCCTGGATTGGAGATCTCCCTGTAATGAGAAGAGGTACATCGCTGCCCTACCTAAAACACACAGACACCCGAATTTATGACCTCCAGTACTTTTCTAGACCAAGCTTGTGTTGTGTGGGTGTGCCATTTTCTTTCAACGCTCTATTCTATATTGGCAACAAAACATAATGTATAATAACAGATGAAACATAAATGCATGGAAAAAATTACGAGGTAATTGTGGAATACAAAATAATTAGGTATATTTGCATTAAAGTTAAAAAGTAAATTCTTAACAGTATACTGGTTCTCAGGGTCATGCTTAATTATTTGTTATTAGTTTGGCACAGCATACTATAAGTGAACCCTTCCAATGAGCCATAATTTCCCTTAAGCTGCTCATATGCTGCTTGGAAATTTCCCTTGTTATCACTCCAAAGTGAATTGCAGCTGCTTGGGTCAAACCAGTCCCATTTGGTTGTTCATTGATTGACTTCCTGCTTTAGCAAGTTTACTTACAAAATATAATTTTCAACTCCACAGGAAACTCTACAGGAAACTGAAAGGCTGCTGTTACGGTACCTGAAATGGTCTTGTAGTCCATTAGATCAAACATAATGACGAACACACAAGACCAAGTAATGATAAGAGCCAGAACCAAGATCCAGGCCAGCGGGGAGCTGAAAGTAGAGTAAAAGTCATCTGTAAAAGATTTCTTCAACACCCGCACAGGTGGTGCCCCAGCATCTCCGTTCTTGTGGTCGAGGACCATGGTTGTAGTGGTCGATGTTCGTGCTAATGAACAAAATATCAGAAACTCTGGTTAGTAAAATATGCACCTCGCTTTTTAATTTTTTTATCCCTAATATTCTAAGAAAATGAGTAAAATCAGAATCTATGAAAACAAAACCCATTGCTTTATGTAAATACACATTATAAAAACTTTTCACTGGGAGCTACTGTAGGTGCAGTTACAGCCTGGTTTGTCACTTACAGCAGAGGTGAGAAGTAAAAAGTACAAATACTTTGTTACTGTACTTCAGGTTTAAACTATTTGAGGGAAGTTTATATTTCCTAGCATGCACATCTTCAAAATCAAAGCAATTTAAACCTATATAAAGGAAACAATGATGCACAAAGAGTCCGACTGGCTGAGATGGCATTTTTGGTGCACAAGTTTTGGTCGTGGAACTTCAGCACAAAGAGAGTAGTGGCTGGGAGCCCGGTTTCTCCAGCTTCCTCCCACAGTCCCAAGCTTTTTGTTTGCAAGTTTAACAAGCTATTCTAATTTGGCCAAAGGTCTGAATGTGAGACTGAATGGTTGCCTCTGTGTGTTGGCCAGCCATAGAGCAAACTGTTCATGGTTTACTTTGGCTGTCCCCTAGGATGGTTTGGATTTGCTCCAGTCCTGCAGGATTCAGATATGAGTGGGAATAAAAATCACCCTGGATGTTGATACTGATATGGAGTGGGTAATGTGTTAGAAATAAAAGAATGCCATCTTGTTTGATGTAAATTGTCAAACTACAGAATGCTGACTTTAAAAAAACATCCTGAAAAACCAAAGCTTAAAAAATGATATGGCAGGCTAGTTCATTTTGACGAAATTTCAGTGCAGCAACTTAAATCAGTACTGAGTAGATGTATGCCTAACACATGTTTCTACACATTTCTGATAATGTCAGAGCATGCACCTAACGAGATGATGTATGGTGTCCTGGGGATCTCTCAGATCTGGACCAGGGTATTACTGAGCTCCTAGACAGTCTGAGGTGCAACCTGGTGGCATCAGATGGACTAAAACATAATGTCCCAGAGGTGTTCTCTTGGATTTAGGTCAGGCAAGCATGGGGGCCAGTCAGTGGTATCAGTTCCTTCATCCCCCAGGCACTTTCTGCATACTCTTGCCACATTAGGCTGGGCATTACTGTGCATCAGGAGGACCCATTGCACGAGCATTGAATCTAACTGCGGTGATCCCTAATGGCAGTCAGGGATCTGTTGCCTAGCCTGTGAAGGTCTGTGTGTCACTCGATATATATGCCTCCCTAGACCATCACTAACCCAACCCCAAACCAGCCATGCTGAATGATGTTACAGGCAGTGTGATGTTTCCTGCAGCTACTGCAGGCATTTTCACAACTGTCACATGGGCTTGGGGTAAAGCTGCTCTCATCTGTGAAAGGCAGAGTGTCAGTGGTGGACGTGCCAAATCTGGTATTCTGTGGCAATTGACAATCAGGCTTCATGAGCACAGGGCTCACTAGAGGAAGCTGGGCCTTCAGGCCACCCTCATAAAGTCTGTTTCTGATTATTTGGTCAGAGGTATTCACACCAGTGATCTGCTGGATGTCATTTTGTAGCTCTGGCAGTGCTCATCCTATTTCTCTTTACACAAAAGAGCAGATACCAGTCCTGCTGCTGATTTAAGGACTTTTTACGACCCTGTTCAGCTCTCCTAGAGTAACTGCCTGTCTCCTGGAATCTCCTCCATGCACTTGACTGTGTTGGTAGACACAGCAAACCTTCTGGAAATGGCATGTACTGATGTGCCATCCTGGAGGAGCTATGCAACCTCTGTAGGGTCTAGTTATCAGCTCATGTGACCAGTGGTGACACTGACCCTAGCAGAACTAGTAAAAAAATTACTTCTTTTTTGTGGTTGTCTCATTGTTGCCCCTCATGCACACCTGTAGGTATTTTTATTAACACTAAATCAGCTTAAATTGACCAACACCCTCCTCTGCTATTTAACTGACCAGATCAATATGCCAGAAATCAGATTGACATGATGCTATACTCTGATTAAAAAGTTTTGAGCGGTGTATAAACTAAACTAACTAGCCGTAGTTTCTCATTATTCACACTGTTATTCTTAATGTTTAAATCCATATTGGTCTTTCATCCTATGACAGCTGAGATAGGCTCCAGCTCCGATGCCATCCTCAACTGGATAAGTGAAAGAAAGTGGATGAATGATTGATGGATAGTTTTAGTTTACAATGTGTGGAGATTAGAGAAATATTTTGCTGCTATTTTTTATAATCATCATCATTACCATTGCATTAATAATTAATATTGATATTGCATTCAGATGTTTAATCATACTGGCCTCATATTAACATTTATTACAGGTGCAGTTATAACCACTTTAAACTGTTGAGTTGAATTTATAATCTTAAATGTTTACATGCAGATTACATTGCATTATAAAAGAAAGGCCTAACTCTGAGTACACTCTGTGCCAAAATAGACAGGAAACTGCATGCTTTGCAGAAAGTGAAACTAAAAGCAGAGTCTAAGTGCAAGTTATTTTGAGGAGCTGTTTGGATGATGCTATTTGAATAACCAGGTTATCCATTATTATCTTTTATTCATTTATATCTTTTGATTAAGCTTTTAGTAGTGGTTCCTAATTAAAACATTTGTTCAACCTATTACATATATATAGTTTTAGTTAGGTTATTAGGTACATGAGAATTGGCCTCTCTTCTCATAAGACAAAGTTCGTGTGAGGTCGAACATTTGTGGTTTTGAAACTGATGCATGTGATGACGTATGAGGGGGGCGTCAGTAAACATACCCTGATGATATAAAACCATTCCTGTGTTTTTGGGGCGAGATCTGATGCTGTCTGCGTACAGTGATCATCTCCCATGCGTGTGTTCATTAAAAATCATCGTTTGACTCATCGTCCTGGACCAGTGTGGTTACTTGGATTTCCTCCTATATCCCTCCTTAATATATGAACCTTAACAAATGTAAATGACTTTTCAGTATGCATACATTTTAAGCTCACCAATTCAATAAATTTAAAGGGTATAGCCATCTGAACCCACATCAGAAGTGTAGCAGTCACCATTCATGCCTATATGGTTTTTGTGTGTTTTCTCTTATATAAATGGTAAATGGCCTGTATTTGTATAGCGCTTTACGTAGTCCCTATGGACCCCAAAGCGCTTTACACTACATTCAGTCATCCACCCATTCACACACTGGTGATGGCGAGCTACATTGTAGCCACAGCTGCCCTGGAGCGCACTGACAGAGGCGAGGCTGCCGGACACTGGCGCTACCAGGCCCTCTGACCACCACCAGTAGTGGGCAACGGGTGAAGTGTCTTGCCCAAGGACACAACGACCGAGCCTGTCGGAGCTGGGGCTCGAACCGGCAACCTTCCGATTACAAGATGAACTGCCAACTCTTGAGCCACGATCGCCCCTAATATATTGTTTTGCTGTTTCATAAAGCAGCATAAAGAGTTATCTTTGTCTCACAACACCAGTCACAATCCAGTTGTTCATATTTCTGTGGGTGTATTAAGCTTAGACCACCTGTTGACTCTCTTCAGCTCAGTGTTGGCAGCTACTGTGGGATACTCTGTTACTGCTGACTCAAACAGCTTAGCAGCACTCAAAACACACATGAGGTTAGAGGGAGGTGTGTGTGTTTGATTTTTACTGGTCTTTTCAAAACATGAATAAAACATGAATTGTATGTGTTTAAGTCTAGCAGATCTGCGTGACCCCAAAAAAAAAAAAAAAACCAAAAAAACAAAACAAAACAAAAAAACAAAACACACACGCACAGACACAAGTGCCTGTTCAAAGCTAGGAAAACCTCTGGTAATATTAATAACAACTAATACAGAACCTTCACTAATACTGCCTGTGCTGCAAAACATGTCTATATCTTTGTTTTTCAAATAATATTTCTTTACTTTTTAACAGCTTTTACTTTGTCTTGGGTTTGTCAGTCTATCCACACACCCAGTTGAAGGTATTTGGACAATTAGTGGCCACACTACAATCAAACCGGGCACTCAGAGATGGGATAGATATCTATCCCACAAATCCTGTTTGATCATCAATTATTTAGTTTACAGGTTGATGTAGTGTCTTGTACCAATATTCAGAAGTTCACAGATTATGGTTTGGCTTTCTACTGATCTTTAACCCTCTTCCTAAGACACACTGTAAGGAGGAAACAAATTCACTTGTACAATAATGAAAATCAACATTTAACTGTTGAGGTAGCTGTGAAATGTATTCAAATCTTTAAACAATTTCATGTATTCATTTTACCAGTCTGTGAGCTCCTATTTTGGCAAAACCCTCAATGCAGACATTATAACTCATGCAAGACGATAAAGACCATTTTTGGAATGTAGTACTGGAAATAAAACATTAATAGCACGTGAATATTTCCTTCCCCTTTGGACTTGATGCTTTCCTTGACCACTGTTTTCAAAACTCAACTCTAAATGGTGTGACCATCCATCCATGCTTGATTCCTCCTTTTATGGCTGACCTGCCTCCATGCTGTGGATGACATTTCTACCATTGCTCTCACAGGGTATCCATGACAGCTGAGCTCAGAGCAGTCATTAGGAGCTAGTGGAGCCAGAATGCAGGGAAGTGTTTTCATAACATTTCAGTAATGAGTGCACAGAACTGAACTAAACGCAGCAGAGACCTTTCAAGATCCGGATGGTTGAGCCTGATAAGTGTTATTAATCAGGTTAGAAGTTTGATTCAACATAACCTACAGCAACATTCAGGTGTCAAATCCTCAATATTACAACAGAGAAAGCAAACAGGTTGTTTACATGGTTTCCAGACTTATTTGTAACCTTTATGTGGAAAATAACAGTATACTAGTATATACTAAACAGCTGGAATTCTTTCCACCCAGTGGTTTCTAATTTTACTGTAATTGACAGAGAGACTACTTGTGCTCTCTGCCTCACAGCCATCACTTTAATTCCCCAAATATGAAGTGTCTCCACAGCAAGTTCTTTGTAAATTCTTCTGACTGAAGCATTGTTGCATCTGAGTATGTCATATTTTCAATACAATATACAATATTTTCTTTTTTCATTTCTAACTGCTTAGCTGTTCCAGTCTTTCACACATACTGGTCCTCTCATAAGAAGGCAACATTCCAAACGATTCAAAAGGGTAACGTAACCAAGCTTTTTTCCTTCAATTATTTTCTTCTGAAAAATGGAAAATAATTACAAGATAACTGGCTGTCTTGACAGAGGCATTCATATTAGGAAATAATCTTATTATTCCTAATATCATTGGTAATAATTACATCCTAATGACTTACATATTAGGAATAATCTAGACATCAATTTTCTTCTGATTAACTAGTTCAGTGTTGCAGTCTGGAAAGAGACTGAACTATCATAGGTCAAGAGGTGGGGTACACCCTGGACAGGAAGACACTTTCACTGGGATAACACATCGAGACAGACCCATTCATGCTCACGTGGCCAATTAAGAATCACCTATTAACTTAAAGTGCATGTCTTTGGACTGTGAGAGAAAGCCGGAGTACACAGAGGGAACCACAGGGGCAACATGGAAATTCCTATAATTAGGAATAAGACAATTTAAAAAAAAAGTGTGGACACTAAGAAACTCAATTCTAAAGCATGAATGCTCATTCATGATTACTGGAAGTATTAGTTTGACAAATAAATACTAAAGTTTCCTGAAGCTTTTCAGCATTTGTAATGGCTCTCATTGGCACTTGTCATGTTTATCCAATTAACATCGTAAAATGTGACTGACTATTTGAGAAAAGCATCAGTGGACCATAAAATTATAGTTTTGTTTTTTCCAATATAATTCTTAACATGAAGATAATACGCTCTTTATGCTGTCATTTCAAGAAAATAATCTTTCCTGAATAACAATCATCATCTCATTAGCATAAGTAAATGAGCTGCTTTCCTTTCTGGTTTAAGGCTGAGCGCAAACATACATATGTATGGTTGTCCTACTGTACTCTGTCAAAATCTCTTCTTTGAAAAAGAGGATGCAAAGGTTCGCCCTGATTCGGAAAACAAAAAATGGCATTTTATTTGTCTGACATTTGATATCTTTTGTTTTCCTATCTGTGGGTGGTCTTTTGTAATTGCTGAATACCCAGAGGAATCATCTATGATACAATGACACTTTTTTGTTTTTGTTTTTCCCCACAGCATCACGATCCCAGAGCACTCAGCAACATCAGATGCTATATTTGTAAATGTGCTTCCTTACATAGGATATTTATTAGGAAATCTTTTTTATTTTTTTATTTTTACAAATCCAAATGTCAACTCAAAGATGACATCCTATCAAGACTGAGAGTCCACTTACTCGCACAAATCACTTTCTTGCATACAGACAAATATGTCCGTAGCAGTAATTGGCTCACTGTGCCCACAGTTTTCACTGGAACAATTTACTATTTTTTCCAAAGAATTTCACAATGTTAGTTCAGTCAACATAGAATACTGAACGGACTTCAAGGTTTGGATTTGGACAGTCATTTCATAAGCATAAAATATTACTATTGTCCTGATTTAGTATGAAGTTGAAACATTTAACATCAATTTATCTTTGATGACTCAAATGACCTAGTTTATGTACTTAAAATCTTCAGTGGGGAAATTAACTTCTGCTAACAGTTGCTAATTAGCTGCTAATGACAGGCAAGAGCTAAATAATATGGTTTTTACTTCACTTTCAATTCTGTCTGTTTTGAATTGTGTAGCTGTGTTACCATGCTTTGTCAACTAAAACAATGAAGCATTTTAAATAGGCCAACCAAACTGCACCAGCTTAGTGCCCATGACTGACTTCTTTTCTATCACAGTGTTGCTGATGCTCATTGGTATCATAGTATTTAGACCCAGCTGTCATGCTACAGTGACAAGGAATGATTTTGAAGCAATTAAAACTAGTGGCAATCTCATAAACTTGTCGGTGCACAAATGCCAAATGTCTGTCAAAGATCCTCTTGTTATCTCATTTTCTTTATCCCAGGCAAAAACATGTAAAATGCTGTCACACCATCAGCTGCTAACCGTAAGTAGGAACAGTGTTGATGCTGACTGATCCTATACTGCACAGTCGGTGTCATGGGGATCTGAAGCTGCATTACAAATAGCAGATACATGATAGCAGAATATTTTTAGATACTTCTAATCATGAAATTCTCCTACACACCACTCAGCACAACATCAGAAGGTCTGTGTGCAAAACAGACATACAGTGCTCCGCAGAATTTCATATAAAAATGATAAGAGGCATATTTTAGGATATAAGTTGTTGAAATGAAGTTCAAAGAGCAAACATGGTGATACTTTACCTTCAGCTGTTTCAGTCATGGTTTCAAAATAAATATTCTGTTACAAAACTTAAATCCTTTATGGAGATTTTGTTGCCATGAAAACAAATACTTGTGGTAAATTCTTGGATCGTCTGCACAATTTAATCCAGTGTTTAATTCCAATCCAGCAACGTCATCCAAACGGTTTGTGATATATGAGAATATGAAAAAACTAAACCATTGGCCACCACCAGAAACCCTACTCCCCTTTGTCCATTCTCAGGACTTAATCCTGCACTATATTTCCAGGCATCAGAAAGTTTTAATGGGTCTTGGTTTGGAAAAAAGTCTTGAAAGCTGACGTCTGTCCCAGTGGATCAGGCTGGGGAGACAGACAGAGACCAAGTTAACGTGGCCCGTGTCTTTGCCCTTTGCCTGCTTAGGGCTGGGATTGTAGATAGAGCAGCTTGTCCCCCCACCCACACCTCCACTGGCTCAGACAGAATTAGACCGAGCACAGGGACTGACGGATGATGGAAGGGAAAGAGAGAAGAGAGACTAGGAGCGAGAGCTTCAGTGTAACTTTATCCCACCAGCCTATGTTGCTGTTGGAGTCACGTGGTCACAGCATGGACAGTGCTTTCACATGTGTTAAAACAATATGTAATTGTATCATAAATCCCAAATCTGTGTATTTGTATTTTCAAAGGTATTTAGTTGCAAACTTTAAAAGTCTGAATTCACATTTTTACTATTACGTTCATAGTGTGTTTCCAATTTCTAAGGCTAAGGCCCTGAGTTATTCTTAGAGCGGCTCACGTCCACTGGTATTCTGCTTTGCCTTTTTAGGCCAGAGGCGTGACCTTAACACCCCATCCCCTTTCCTTCCTTCCAGCCCCCGCCCTCATGATACCAAACCCTGCTCATTCAGACCTCCCCTGCTCAGAGCAGAGCTGTCATGAAGTGGAAAGAAAGAAAACAAAGACCAGAAGAGCTGAATTGCTGGCAATATATTACACCAGGTTACATGCAAGTTGCCAGTTGTCAGACGACTCCAGTACAAGTCAGCTTAAGATTCCTCTGCAAACTAGTAGTAGAAGTTGGTGATCAAAGTCACACTACTCACTCTCTCCAAGAATTTTATGTCTTTTCTTTGTGTCTACATGAATAATTGTACTACCTTTGAAAAACCTCGGTGGTTGTGATTGTTGGATTGTGTAGCTACTCAGAAACTTTTAAAAGCTAGAATTAAATAAAATTAAAACAATGAAAAACTCATAATATGCACATTAAAATACACATGGTAATAGTAAATTAATAGTTGTAACTTTGGTTGTGAACTTTGGTTTACATTGTTCCAAATTATGTGATACTGCTCTTGAGTATACAGAAAAATGTGAAAATTATTTTCTTTAAATATGTTCCACAAAGACATCTTCTTAAAATTTAGACACAATATGTAATACACAGCAGGTGGACATCATTTAAAAAAATAATCTGGCCATTAGGAGATTTTAAAATAACATATATCCAACCTTAGATGACACTATACAATATATTACATAGTGTCATTATTTATTTAACAAAGTAAGCCAAAATTCAAAATAGAAACAAATCGTTTATATGGTAAGAAAGTTATTCACAACTGGAAAATATCAAAGACAGTTGGTCTTTCCAAACAAGTCTTTAAAAAACTTTTTTTTTTTCAAAGTTTCATTTCAAAATCTTCACAACACAATAACAACATCCTTTTGCTGATTACATCGCTTATATCTCTTATCCTTTCAAAAAAAAAATATATTGTTAAATCGATACTGATATTAGGTTTTTTTGTTGGAGCACATTAATGGCACACCTCAAGGTTCTTTCTTCTTTTGCATTTCCACACTGACTGCCACAATAACCACAATGATCACCACTGCTATAGAAATACCAATAATGATCCATTTTGTGGTTGGCTTCTCCCAACCTAAAAAACAAAAAAGAAAAACGAGGGTAAGAAGTTATATTTGTTCATAACCTGTTGTCACATATGTGCACATGTATCCAGCAGGGGGCCTGGAGGCTATCCGTGCACACACGGGGAGAGCATCCAAACTCCACACAGAAATGCCCCAGTGAGCAGTGGATTCAAATCCAGGACCTTGTTGCTGTGAGACAACAAGGTCAGGCAACAAGGCAACAATACCACCGGGCCACGGTGCTGCTGTATAGCAAACTGGCATCAAAGTAATTTATTTTCCTCAGGAAGAAATCATTTTTACAATATCAAATTACGTGTAAACATATAAAATTATGTGATTTTTTTTTTTCAGATAGCACAAAGATGCACTTTAGCTCTAAAACAGTCTTTCTTTTGAAAATACAGACTTATTAGGAAAGGTGAATGAACATAAGAGTCACACATACAATTTTGGAAGCTTTGCAACGACAGGGTCTGGAAGAAAGAAAGAAAAAAAATAAGTTGCAATACCTTTATTGAAAATACCAAACCACATACATCAGTTATTGCATGTATGCCCAATAATAAACCCGTAAGTGAAATCCTTACCTGGCGATTTGGAGATCTAAAAGTTCTCCGGATGTCATTCCACATGATATTATTGAGGTCACAGTCAAGCAGGTGGTCCTCATAAAACAGACAATCCACAGTCAAATGGACATTTGAGTTGTTCACCTGACTCTGGCTTTTAGCTACAACATGATGTGGATTGTAGGTGTGATGCATCACCACCAGAATTGCAGGTTTATCAACTATAAACAAAGACACAACATGATCAGATGATTCAGAAAAGAGATTAAATAAATGGGCTGGGTTACTAGATCTTGAACTCATGCTGTAGTACATAAACACTACATGTGGTTCTTGGCCTGTATCCTACATGTGGCCCTGTATAAAAATCACTTAAATTATTTATAAAAATTCACTTTTAGTTTTTTCTTACAAGGTAGTTTGTTGAGGGCCTCAGCAATGTCTGTCCCGACTCGTGAAACCACAGGACAGAAAACCACACAGTAGTCACTTTCTTCTCTAGACGTTTCCTCAGTTTGGCCAATGTCTTTAAGCTTTTGAACAATTGAACGATGAGCGCCATTTGTTCTTCCGGCCAAAATGACACGGAAAACTTTCCACGACCCTAAAGATAGATTTAAAAATATATATTTTAGTCATTTCTGAAACTGAAGACAAAACAGCAGAGCACAAGATTCAGCATGAAAGAGATACTGCTCACTTTTCATTTTTTGTTTGTTTTGAAGTCACCATAATTAATTAATATACAACTGATTTCATACATACAGCAAATGAAGCTTGATCATGACACTGAGTGAATCAGTGTTATTTTCATTTGAGGCTGAACTTATAGATATAAATTACAGATGCCTTGTCAGCCATTCAAAGTTATCAAGTAGTGTTCTTCTTAGAAAAAACTACAGCCAATGGAAGCCAAGGAAATAATCGTAACATATTATCTCTGCAGAGATAAGACTGAACATTTGACCTAGATGTTTCATTTCTAACCTGTTGGGTAAGAGCACAAGAATATGAACTATCAAAAGGAAAGTTAGTATTACAACAGAAAGTAAAACTAAGTTCAAACAAAGTCTGGGTTGTCTTTCTTGTCTCACTATATGTATTAAATAAATATCTGTCCTATTGCAACATTGCCTTCATCACTAATGGAAGTTTTATTTGATTATAATTACCTTTTTACTCTATAAGCTGATTGTGAACCAGCTATCCCAGGCAAATTTTGTATTGAAATAGAATTTATAGTCAGTGACACTTATGTGACATGATGTATTTCAGGATGACTGATATGGGTGACTTGAAATTATTACTCCTTCAATAAGTAAATGTAGCTAATTCACCTTAATATTGACATATTTAATGGAAATATTAAAAAATAAAGCAAAATTTTTCTCTCACCAATTCTCTCGTCCATGTCTCTGAGGAAGGATAAAGAATCAGAAAGCAACCTTTAGTTGAAATTAACTAAATCTAATATAGCCAAATAGCAGGAGGTGCAGATCTATTATACATTCTCTTTACTAACAGCTGCGCAACTTTTACTGGCCTAGAAGACAAACTTTAAAAATAGATTACGGGTGTAACTTGTATTACTCTGATGCAAGAAATTTACATTTTGCAGACTAAAGTTACTTACATACAGATTACAATTTCTTGACTTGTTTTGAAACAAAAATTCCTTCCCAACAGAAAATAAAGAATTCTAGTGTCTCCCCATTCAATGAAGTCAGTTGTTGTCAGCTATCAGTTGTTCTTGAAGAATAAACTTGTTCACCAGTTGAAAACAAAACTGGATGGGCAGGTAAAAGAATGTTAACGTCAGTGTGACTCAATAGACTAAAATAATATGGAGCTGAAGGTGTTGATGAGACGGCCTTAATGTGGCCAATCCCTTTAAGCTTTTGAAGAACTGAAAAATGCACCCCAAAATGAAGTAGAACAGTCTCACAGACTAATCACGTTCTGTTTAACTTACCCCATGTGACACTACTCAGCCCATCAAGGTCATTTCTACACATGATGACGAGAAGCTGACAGAAGAAGTTAGTGAGAGAACAGACTGGTTAAAGCTTTATTTCATTTGCCTCCCTATGTAGGCCTATGTTGGTCATAATGGTG
The DNA here is from genome assembly GCF_013358895.1 of Oreochromis aureus. NCBI lineage: Eukaryota > Metazoa > Chordata > Actinopteri > Cichliformes > Cichlidae > Oreochromis > Oreochromis aureus. The sequence continues at coordinate 21,707,977 of NC_052956.1, read as the reverse complement.
AAATTTCAAGGGCCAAATATTTTCTGAGGTGGTGCTCACTGTGAAACATTTCAGAACCACTTGTGTAAAACGATTTCCCTAACTCTTCCTAAGCCACTGTTAAAATAAATGGATGAAATAAATAAAATAAAATCTTGTCAAAAAAGTAAAATCTGGTATTTGAAAGATCATCTTTGTGTAAATGAATCTGAACATTATGCTATAAATTTTGTAGGACTTTTGGATTGTTTGTTAAAAGTTTACTACAGCCTGTGAAAACTGTGAAGCAGTGACTGTGCTATAGATAAAATGGTTCGACCAGTCCGTGCACTGGTCCATGAGTGGAAATTTGTTGTTGAGTTAAATCAAAGTGTGCCTTTTTTGCCTTACTGTATAGGTATAATTATTTATTATTATTATTATAATTATTGATAATAATAATATGTAAATAACTACATCCATCAGAATTACCAGTTATTGTTAGTTTTGATTAATTATTTATTCTTTAACCCGTGAAACAACTACATAAACCATTTTTATATAAGGCAACTATGAATGACTATGAGGCTTTTTTTGAACATTCAACAGACTGAAATTAATATAGCAGGTACGGTCGGCAGTTATTATGTTCTTTGTCTATTAATGAATTATCTATTACCTTTCCTATCTACTTCAAGCTGACACATGTGAGCAGCACACAGACATTCGGTATTTGTTTGCATTTCTGGTGAATTACACTCAAAATACAATATTCACTTGTCTTTTAGATTTATCCTGAGTCTCCACAGACTCATTATATAACTGTGAAATATGAACTTAATCAAATGCTAGTTGCTACCTCTGTCTGTCTACTGTATGATTCTGTCAGGTATGAATAGTGATTACAAATTATTATTGTAACCTCTTTTCTCACCTTTTGACTCCTCAGTGTCACTGAACAATGATAAAGAATGAGACGTTAGCCTTTACTACAAATTATCAAGATACAAAAATCAATAAAGGACCTATGGAAAATATACACCACTCCACACAGAAAGGTCCCAGCCAGCTTGTGTATTTGAACCAGGAATCCACTTGCAGTGAGGTGGTAGTACCAACTGCTGAACAACCGTGCTGCTTTTTTTTCAAAAGTAATGCTATGTCAACGCATAGCATCAAAATTAATCTAAGGAGCTTAAAAGGAAAGCACCTGGACTTTAAGATAAGATAAATCTTTATTAGTCCCACACGTGGGTGTCAGGGTTCCTGGGTCGGTGACCCAGTGTTTTCAGTTCTGTTCATGTTCAGTTTAGTTTGCCACACTAATGTTCCCACTTCCTGTTTTTTCCCATGTCAGCTTGTGTCATTAGTCAGATTATGTTCAGCCCGGTACTCACCCGTTTCCAATCATTGTCATCATTCAACCTGTGTATTTAAGCTCCTCGGTTTCACCAGTTCTTTGTCGTGTCATTGATGTTAATGTCGTCTCTCCGCATGTATGTTCAGATCAGTCAGCCAGCCATTCAGTTCTTCAGTCAGTCAGTCGTCCACCCAGTCAGCCATTTCAGTTCATGTTCTGTTCATCCAACCTACCTACAATAAACCCCATTATCCTGCACCGTGAGTCCAGCGTTTGGGTCATCTCTTCCTCGCCTCCACACACAACACGCCTGACAGTGGGACATTTTTGGTCACGGCAGGAAGTACAAGAGCAGTAACAAAAATAAGCGAAAAAGAGAAAAAAGTATAGAATAGAATAAGATAAACAGAATAACATACTATACAAAATAGAAATAATACTATATACAATACAAATAGAATAAAATACTTTGTTACATAGGGAAAATTGCACTTGGTGCAATTGCACATCAGGGACACAGGGTGAGAGTTACAATTTTGTATGCGATGTGTGCGTCTGTCTGCACGTGTTTCAAACTGGACTTTAAGTTTCTTGAAGATGCTTCAACTCTCATCTGAGAAGCTTCTTCAGTTCTAAGACCAAATGCTGGAGAGTCCCAGGTATTAAGCCCTAGTTGGAGTTGTCTCTTAAGAGGGACGTTGACCCACTGTTGACCATGTGCCTCATCACATGAGCCAAGGTGTGAAAAAGGGTGTGCATCATTATCAGCAGAGATTTCTCAATATGGCTCTTGTTTTCTTTCTTTTCAGAAAGTTAAATTGCATAAAGTTGAACCACACACTAATATGCTCTTCTAGGTTCACTTCTCAATATTTATTAAAAAAAAGGGTCAGGGGCGGGGCAGTCTCTGGTTTTATTGTGTTCCACGCTTAACATTCTCATTGTGTGTACATTTTAATTCAAGATTTTAAGCGAAAATGCAATTTTGCAATTTGTTACAGCTGTAACGTCTAACCCTAAATCAGAAACAGTTTTTAATGTCACTAATTCAGAATGAACAAAAGCAACAAATGACACCAAGATATCCTCTCAATAAATTTATTATTTTAAAATATATAAGCATGTCTGCAATAACTGGGAAAGAAATGGTTCTGTTTTCTTAAAGCTCACTTTTCAGTCTTGCCTTGGACATGTGAGTAAAGCAACATTTCATCTTTAACATGCTACAGTACCAATGATCAAAAGATTCATCCCTAAAACATCTATACCAGCTTTCATAACAATAACACATAACTAACACATCTTTAATGATTACAAAGGCAGGATATATTACTTATATTTTGTTTTATATACAGTATCAAGAAAACATACTGTGATATTGTTAAATTATTGCATTTGGATTTTGTTTTGCAGTCCTCATTTCCCGCTTTTATTTCTCTTCCATATTTTGGAGCTGAATGATGTCACAACTGCCATCAGCAAAGGAATAATCAATCCAGCCATATGTACCAGAGGATTCAAGCCTAAAATTAAGAAAAATAAAGACAAAAAGAGCAATAAGCCACAGTGGACCATACTTATGCTAGAGAGACACATTCTGTGAGAGACATGTAGAGCGACCATATGTCTGCAGTAGCTGGTTTCCGAATACTGAAAGTACTAAGTACTTTTACAAGTGTGTGTAACTGACTCAAGTGACCTGTAAGACTAGTTCTGAGTAGAGTGACATTTGTGTTTGCTCATCACCACATTCTGATTACATTGTAAACAGGCTGAGTGATTTCTACAAAACATGTTATTATATGTTTAAGGATCCACCACCAACAAAGCTAAAACTAATACAGTAATACTTACAAGGTCTGATTTTTTTCCAGATGGGGCTACCTAAACCTAAAAGTAAAATGAAAACAGAAGAGTAACTTATCTGTTATTTTTACCACTCACGCACAAATGACAGAATATAGGTAAACAAAGATTTAGGCATAGTCATGTATCCTTTCCTTTACCTCTTTTTTTATCAGTTCATGAACAAAATAGATATAAACACTAGTACAATATTAAATAACCTCATTATTTAGAGGGAGAAACCAAAGTGACCACAAAAAAAATATTCTTTTTATTTTGGTGAGACAGCATGGACAACCAACATCTAGATGTTACTCTACCCCAGAAGGTTGATTCCGTTCATCTGGACGTAGCATTTTCAAAAAAAAACATTTTCATCACCCATCCAAGTGACTTCTTCAGTCTCAGCTGACTGCTGGTTTCCCCAACTTTATAAACAGTACATTTGCACAATGACTGCAAATGTGCTGTTTATAAGGTTGTGGAATCAACCTTTTGGGATTTACTTACCAGGATGGTTGAGCATACATCAAGAAATCCTTTTCTACCATGCTAACTTATGTGTGAATTAGACTTGTACAGGAATTTACATTGTAACTGAAAAGTCATTTTAACTCAGTGCCGTCACCTCCCACACAACCTGATGTGCACATCCGCAAAAAGGTTGATGCAGTTGGCAATGACTTGAATGGTGTAGAAGGTTGCAGCATACAGGCTTTCCGGCTACGCTGTGAGTTAGGATACATTGGGATATTTGTTCTAAAAACTGTACCTTTATGAAGATAAAAGATGAAGACATGAATGAAGATAAAAATAATTAATGATTATACTTACACATGAATAAATTCCAAATACTGGAGCAACCTAAAACACAAAAAAATGATGTTAAGGTAATGCTAACACAGTTAATACTTACAAAGTGCAAATATGTTTCAGGCAGGGCTGCCTAAATAAATAAAAACAGAGCAGTAAGTTGACTGGTATATTTTGCTACTCAAACGCAACTCATAAGATAATTATACCATTGTCATATGTCGTTTGTTTGGTTTTTTCTGCTCGTTTGTTTTGTTTTTATTTTATTTCAACCCAGTGGATGCAACAGAAATATTGAGCTTTTTCTATGTTGCAATCTTATAAAGAACACAACAAGTGATATTTGCTCTTAACAGTGTAACTTTAGAGTATATTAGAACATAAAATTACTAAATTAAGCTAAGAACAATACAGTCATACTTACAAAGTCCAAATATTTTCCAGATGAAGAAACCTAAAACTGAATTAAACAAAATTGTACTCATTAAATAAAGCTTTGATCATAGTCATATATGCTTTTACTTTTTTTTCCATCATTGAATAAACCAAAGTGAGAGAAACCAAAGTGATCACAACCAAAAAATCATGGGCCAACATCTAGACCTTATACTACCATGCTAACTTATGTATGATCTAGACTTCTGCAGGAAATTTACATTGTAACTGGCAATGTTACCGGAAAGGCCTTTTAACCCTGTGCCGTCACCTTCCACATAACCTGATGTGCATATCGCAAGAAATGCTACTACACGTCAGATCGATGCAGTCGGCAACAACTTGGGATGGAAGCACGGGGTTAAAAGGGCTTTCCGGTTATGTTGTGAGGTAGGACACTTTGAGATATGTATTCTAAAAGCTGTACCTTTACAATATATTAACCTAAAATACCAACAAATGATGTTTTAGGAAACAACTAAAAAATAAGCAAAAACTAGTACAGTCATACTTGCAAAGTCCAAATATTTTTCAGATGAAGCTACCTAAACCTCAAATAGTGGAAAAAGAGAACATTAATTTGCACAGTATCTTTTACTACTCAAACACAACTGATATGCCTTATGCATAGGTACTTTTAATTACGGCATGGCTAGACATTACTTAGATTTTCATTAAAGTAGCTCATTTATGCTACAAACCATTGGAAATGACCAGATCCATCTTTCAACATGAAGACACACAAAGGAGTTTTGACTAGTTAAGCTTTATGGATTAATAAATTTCAGGCCACTTAATATCCTAGATGCTTTTCTTTTCTGACTTGGATTCAGCTTGATGAATGTTTTTCAGTTTGGTGTTTATTTTGTACAGAGCACTGCAAGAGACATTGAAAAAAAAAAGATGTACTGTTGGGAGATGGCGAGAAAACTTTTTTCCCTCCATTTATTGTACTTCTATCGGTACCTATGAACCTCTCCAGAGTACTGCACCTATAATTAATTCAACCAAGAACACCAGGTCAGAGTATGCCCTGCGGTGAGTGTGTCACCTCTTCAGATGTCTCTCACTTACATAAAAACTGTGTTTACTGCAAAGCACTGATTTAATGTGTTCATAGATTAGGTCGATTTCAAAATAAAAATGTATGAATCTCTCCCACGGGTGATGTGACGATACCATGAGAAATAAGGAACTTTAAATTGTATTTGAAAAGAGAGTATGTTGGAGTTTTCAAATTTTAACAAACCTATACTTTAGTATTTCCGAATTATATGACCAACCTAAACCATAGAGAAAGAATAAAAACAGAGCAGTCGTGTGGTATCTTATTTTAATCAAAAGCAACTTGCAGAAAAATCCTTGCAATGTAACTATTGTAAGTGTCAAACAGACATACATTTTTTTCCCTTTTGTTTGGTGGTCATCAAGAAAACACAAAGATGAATATTCAGATAAATCAGATAGATGAAGGTATTATATCATACTTACAGAAACTTGGGATGCGTTGCCACAAAGACATCAAGTTGTGAATTAAGGCTGGAGCTGGGGATTCAGAACCAAAAAATCTTTTGATGTCACTCGACATGGTATCATTGAGGTTGCAATTGAGGAGACGGCCTTCATGAAACAGACAGTCCACAGTTAGGTGGACATTTGGGTTGTCCACCTGCCTCCGGCTTTCAGCTACAACATGGTGAGGATTGAAGGTGTGATGCATCACTACCAGTATTACTGGTTTGCCAGCTGTAAGTGAAGAGACAACAGGATCAAATGATTCAGAAACAAGAGTTTGGGCTTTTAAATTTAGCCTTTCTGTTTACTTCTAATGTTATATATTCTATTTATTTCCCACTTTACAGGCCAAATATTCTAAGTGAACGTAACATGAGGCCATAATCACTAAAATGTGCTGAAGGAGTAATGATGACAAACACAACAGATCAAAAGTAGGACGAATTAGAGGTTCAAAAATTAGCAGAGGGAGCAATTAATGTGCTAAACAAACAACACATGGCAAATTGCATATTGGATTTTTTCAAGTTATTAAATTTGCATTCTGTAAATTACCATGACATTCACGTCTACAACGAGTGTATACAAACTTCACTTTCATCTTCACCCTACAGCAATAACTTCAATCAAAACTGAAGGTGTCATGCATGCATGTATTATTTAGCATTTATTTATTTAGCATTTCTTACGAGTTATGTTGTGCAGGGCCTCGCCGATGTCCGTTCCAACTCGTGAAACAACAGGACAGAAGACTAGAAGGTAGTCACATTCCGTTGCAGAGGTCACGTCTGTTTGTCCAATACTTTTGAGCATTTGAACAACTGGAAGTTGGGCCCCATTTGTTTTTCCTGCTTCCCACACAAAGAATTTTTTCCATGACTCTAAAATGAAACAAAAAGAAAAATTGGATCTTTGTTCAGATGTAATATAATTTTTAATGAGTTAATGTGTATCAACCATATAAACAGTGCTTAACAGTGCTAATCTAAATCCAGATATTATAAACAAGAACCAGATTGAATTTATGTGTCTATATTCCTGTCTTCCCAGTCAGAAAAGACGATTTATCGATGGATTTTAATATTTTATATTTCAAATCGTGATACTTTTTTCAGCCTATCCCAGCTGTCTTGGGGCAAAGTGCAGGGAACACCCTGGACAGGTCCCCAGTGTGTCGCAGGGCTAACACGTAGAGACAGGCAACCATCCACACTCACACCTATGGGCAATTTAGAGTTACTGATTAATGTATCCCAACTAACTGCATGTCTTTGCACTGGGGTGGGGGGGAGTACCCAGAGAGAACCCACGCAAACACGGGGAGAAAGACCCCAGCCAGGAATCGAACTCAGTACCTTCTTGTTGTAAGGCAGCAGTCTCAGAGTGTGCCACAGTGCTGGCCATATTGAAAATAAAAATTTAAAATTAAAGTGTGGTAATTCTAGTTTTCTTATACCACCATTAGAATTTACTGTGAGTATTGTTGGTTTCCATTAATTCCTTGTTTAGCTGCAAACTAAAGCCTCCCCCCCAACCACTTGCTGTGGCTAAAAAATGCTTGCAACTTTATATCACATCAATTGTAATTATTAAATAAAGCTTATTGTCTTTAATAATGAAATATCTGACAACTTTAATTTTGAAAAGTAAAACTTAAAAAGTCAAAAGCACCATATTTTCTCACCATGTGTTTGTGCCATGTCTCTGAGGAAGAAGAGAAAGGAGCCTTTAGTCAAAACAACAATGAGTAATCATGGCCAGCAGTTTCACTTTCTGTTCACTTTCTTAAAAGCTAGGCTAACATTGGCCTAGAGAATATGTATATCTCTGAGCCTGCTAAAGCTGTGAAGTTCACAGTTTCACATGGAAAGATTTTGAGAAATTCACTTACACAAAACCTCGAGTATACAGTCTCTGGTATATCCTTCGAACACTGAAAAGGGAGTGACGTCCTTCCCTGCCAGTGAAGCACTTTCATTTTCGATTTGAAAGTAACTGCCCAAACAGGAACATTAACTCTTTCAGTGTTTTGAAAAAAAGATCAGAACACAGCAGTAGTGGAAGTGGGTTAACAGAGTGTGAAACTGTGGCATAAATAAATGGGTCAGGTGAGAATTGAAAGGAAAAGCAATATAAACTGTAAAAAGGTTATGCTGGACTTTAGACCAGTTTTATTGTCCCTTGCCATTATTTTCCAAGTGTTTGGAAGGAGGAAATTCATGCTTCAAAACTATGCTCTCATAAATAGATCACCTCCTTTGGTGTTTTGATTGTAGTGGCAGGGAGAACTGTAAAACACGCTGGTCCAGTTGTGTTTAATATGATGACTGTGCATCATAAGATACGATAAGATAGATAAGATAACCTTTATTAGTCCCACACGTGGGAAATTTGTTTTGTTACAGCAGAAAGTGGACAGTGTAAAGTTACATAGCAAAAATTTGAAAAAACACTGGAATAAGATAAGATGATAAGAATAAGAATAAGATACTGTACACAATAAAATAAAATAAAATACTATATACAACTGATTATATTCATCACAGATAATTTAAATATAATTAATAAAATTGCACAAAACAGCATCCTTACTTTCTGAGCTGTTATTTAAAACTTACTAACCTGTTCAACTAAACCTAAATCTTAACCAGAACATTATATCTTACAGCAATACACAGTGGAAACGCTTTGCTTAAGAAGAAACAGAAAGAGACTTTGAACTGGAAACATAGCCATGTGTTGAACTTTAAACAACTTTAATCTCATAGTACCCTTGGCTGAAACTTTGGATACAAAACTTACACGACCATCTCTTCAGAGAGGATTTCTTTGACACAAGTATTGGACAAGAGCAGCAAGTTATTCTTTTAGAACATTTTAGCATCTCAGATTATTTCAACTTAAACTTAGAGAGAAAACTCACTGTCAAACTCACGAAACATTTTTTCAATTAACATATAGCCCTGTGCATAAAGTTGCAGATCTGTTATCATTGTATCATTATCCTTTTTTCATGATCCAGATACAATGGCATTGAGAAAGACATTCAGCCCTGTAACGTCTAAATCATCCTTCGCACTACTTCCATAGCCACAGTTGCCACCATCATAACACACATTATAAAACCTATACCCAGTATCAGAGGGTCAGAGAAACCTACGGAGAGAAGAGAGCTTGTTATTTATAAGTTAAACATTTATAAGTTTGAAATTAGTCACTGAATATTAATACCAGTGTCTGTACAAGTTTACTATGTGGAAAGCAATAAAAGCAAACCTTGATCAAATATACAAAGTATTACAGTTATACTTACAACTCCATTTTTGCCACTTAGAAGTCTGAATGAGCTAAAGAATAAAACAAAGAATTATAATGTTTGGGTTTTCATTGAGGGTGGACTTTTTATTACTAGTAAAATGCAACAGCATGATTGTATGTATAGAGATTACCTGGTGAATGGAAACTCTGAAAAACTTCCCAATGTCACGCCACATGATATCATTGAAGTTGCAATCAAGCAGTTTTCCCTCGTAAACCAGACAATCCACAGTGAGGTGGACGTTCTCGTTCTTCACCTGTCTCCAGCTTTCAGCTACAACCTGCTCAGGATTGGAGGTGTGATGCATCACCACCAGAATTACTGGTTTACCACCTGCAAGCAGAGAGACAACAGGATCAAATGATTCAGAAACTCTGGATCATTTAACATGGCCTGCATGTTAAATGAAGAAGAAAGAAGAAATACATGAATGTTCATCACAGGTTTTTTCAGATATACCAGCAGTATTGACTGAATGAGCCACTCCCTGTGACATTAGTCTGCTCACATTAACTGATACATACTGCAGGAATAGTTTCCCTATGTTGTGGTTTTTTATAGTTACTCTATAAAGAGAGAGATGCTACATCTTTTATGTAGCTATTGGAACATATGCAGACACACTTGTGATGGCTTGTTCAACCTAATAAGGTTGTTTTCTTAAGCTTTTATGAAAAAGTGAGCAAGATTGAATTAATACATGAAGAAAGTACATTCATTCGCTTTCTAATTACAAAAAAAGAGTGCATGTGACAAATGTCTTTGTGTTCACATTTTGACAAATGTGAACACAAAGGAAGTGGGCACCTGATGTAATACCTGTCACATATGGGTAGAATGCTCTATTTTTTGCTATGATGTTTTTCAAAATACCTTCATATAATTATTTTGAATAGGTTCTCTATCATTCTGATGGCAGTTGAAAACTAGTGTGAATAAGCACTTCTTACGGGGTATTGTGTCCAGGGCCTCGGCAATGTCTGCTCCAACTTGTGAATTAACAGGACAGAAAATCAGAAGGTAGTCAGATTTTTCTGGGGAGGTCACTTCCATTTGACCGATACCTTTAAGCCGTTTAATAAAAGAATGATGAGCTTCATTTGTTTTTCCAGCCGAGAGCGCAAAGAATCTTTTCCACAACACTAAAGATAAATTAAAAAGGAGAAGAAGACAAATGTGAAGCCACACATCTTACACACAATGAGCGATAATAGACATTATGTATTTTGTGTTTAGCTTATTAGATGTGTTAATTACATTAGGCTTTAGGCCTAGAATCCAGTCAGTGACACCCACCCCGCAGTACCCTCTAGTTGCCAGTGGGGTCACTGACTGGTCACTAGAGCACCCTGAATGGGGCTTGAGCAATGGATTTCACAGAGACTGTATGCAATCTCTATACTACAAGTGATCACATATCCAGTTCACCATCAGCCAGGGTTTGTCCTCTATAGTTACTTCCTTTTTATCCTGTAACACCAAGTGTACCATATTATAAATGTGAGTTTTTTTTTATAAATAGTTATACATCATCAGTGTGACCCCACCCTGTGTAGGTCAAAGTTATTGAAATAAGGGGGAAACTCCAATCACAATTATCTGCACACTCAGTTAATCATAAGATTTTTTTAAAAAACGCAGTTAAAAATGTAATTGCCAAGTGTAGCTTGTTCTCATTAATAATATTAACCTTTTTTCTTACCATTTTGTTTATCCATGTCCCTGAGAAAGGATACAAAACAGAAAGGAACCTTTAATCAGCATAATATAACAAAATGTAATTGAGATAAGAAAAAGCAACAGGTGTTGTTATGCATCACAGATTCCTCATAGCCACAGCTGCTTTGTATAAGCTTTTCCTGGCCAAGAATACTTACAAATATCTTAGAGATGTATTACCTGCATTAGTCTGATGTAGCAAAGCTAATCAGCAGACAATTACTGAGATTTGGAAACTTTATTTCTTCATATGATTGCCACAAAAGATGATCTTCCCCACAGCAAAAAATAAATATAGCTTCTTCTTGTTCAGCGCCGCACTTTAAAAAACAAATACTATTATTAACAACCAATCACATTAAAAGTCAGTGCATTCAGTCAGGTCGACATGGTGAAGATGACCTAAGCTAATCAGGATGGTGGAGAAAGGTGACTGAAGTGAGTTTGAATGTGGCATGGTTGTTGGTGCCCGATAGGCTGGTCTGGGTTTTCTTTACACAGTCATCACCGTGGTTTACAGAGAATAGCCTGGACAAAACAAACAAACAAACAAACAGTAGATGAAGCTATATACAACTTTGTTAATGTGCACTTGTTAGTGAGCATTTTCACTTCCTATAAGCATGAAACTATGTTAAATGTAAGTGTCCTCACACACACACACACACACACACACACACACACACACACACACACACATTCACCAGCACACACAAACACACACAGACCTTTCCTTTCTTCCTGTCTCTCCCTCACCGTTTGTGCCTGATGCTTTCCTCCTCCTCTTCCTCCTCTCAGCGCCTCTTTGTTGCACCACTTCCCTCCCAGAGTTCCGCTACAGATGTGTGTCGACAAAATAAATAATGAGGAAATACCGCTAGAGTATGAGGCGGCGTTAGGGACATTATTACGGAAGTGCTTGCACACACGCTACTGAAACTATCTGACAAACATTGCCGGAACTTTGACACACATACCACTGAAACTCTCACAAACATTACTGAAACTTTCTAATACACAATACTAAAACTCCCACACATACACACTGCTGAAACGCTCAAACACACTGCTGGAAACCAAGAAGATTTCAGCTGAACAGGAAGTAAGCTTCGAAAAGAGCGTATTTTAAAACGCGGCTAAAAACATTCTGATGTCTACTTCACAGCCTCTAGCAACCTAACTGAAACAGCAGCATTATTTAACTATGCAGTCATTTGAAAAAGGACATTTTCATAGTACTCCAGTAAGTCCTGTGCCCTTTTAACCCTTTAACACCTAGTGTATCATATTGATACATACAGTTTTTTGCCAGGTTTTGGGACTTTAACACCAACAGTGTGAATTTTTCCCCCTGAAAAACCTAAATAAATTACACAATAAATGTTTAAGCAATTAAAAAAACAGATAAGCAAATATGATACAAATTAAATGTCATACGATTACAAAAGAATTAAACAAAACAAGGTTAAATAAACACTATTTTCAAAAAATTAGAATTTTCTGGCAATTATTTCATGATTCGGGCTTCAAAGGGTTAATTCCTATTGAAGCAGTAATGGTGCACTTACTTTAACACTATCAAGTGCAAAAACCACCAGCCAGCATGTTGGACTGTCTCTCCAACAACAACTACAGTAAGGACAGAATAGATACTAGATAATAGCCTGATATTTAGGGTGGTACATAATGAATTGTTGAGTGATAGAAGCAGCATTATTACCCTCCAGTGTTATCCACATAAGGAATTTTATTTAAAATGATAGAATCTGATTACTGTAAGTCTTCTGACATCAACAATTAACCACAGTCAACTGCCACTCAAGATGATTTTGTCCTTTTCAGATCATTCTCCATAAACCCGACAACTTTTCAGTGGTAACTCTGGAAAGCAATAAAATCAGTATATTATATCCAATAGATCTAAATAAGTGAAAGCCTTGAATTTAGAGAGACAAACAAATTCTGCTAATTTCTTTTTTACACTAAATAGTTGATTAAATTTAAGCAAAGACCACCCATGTCTTATGCTACCGCACTTTGTCTTAAAAACTGATTTTGGAAAATATTTGGTAACTTTGTAAGATAAAAGTTGTGCAGTCATCCTTACAATCTTGGAATATTTTTCACACATCAAAGATAGAGAAGCCTAAATAAAGACAATAGAGCACTAAATCGTCTGGCATCTTTTACAACTCAGTCACAGATCATGAAATAAGCTTAGCAATTTCAGTATTCTTAAATTTTTGACCTTATTCACACAAATCACATGGATACAGCAACATTAATAGAATAACAACAGGGGGACAACATTTAATTGTCCCCCTACACAAACACAGACACACACACACACACACACAAACACTTAAACATACCTGCTATCTCTTGTCTCTCTTCCTCCATGTGCCCAACAATCTCCTCTTCCTCCTTTCAGCGTCTCTTGCCTGTACCACTTTGGTCACACTGTCTCACTTCTTCAGAGTACCTCCCATATAAGTGTCAATTATGATTGATGAAAACACACACATTTGAGGTCATTACGCCAGTCGGCTTGTGAACCATGTTGTAACCTCAAGATTAACTTGCATATTATCATAAACTGCAGTGATTTTATCCTGACATAGTTAAAAATAAAGGGAGTTGGAAATGTTCTTAAAAGCGACACCTCTTTTTCTTCATTTTCATTTTTTGTTTCCTAAAGGCGTGTTTTCCATTTTGGAACTAGGATAATCTCACTATCAACCCAAGTTTGGGAGAGACTTTTAGCCTCAGCAGTGTAGGAAAAAATATGGCAAGTAAATAGGAATTACTGTGTGCTGTGCTACAGCTACATGTAATATTTTGTTATGATGAGGGGAAAAAAGTAATGTTTTTAAAAAAGTTTTAAACTTTTTTTTGTCTTCTACTTCTTCTTTCATTTGTTTTTCATTTTCCTGTGCGTGGGCCTCTCGGTCTCTGCCCAGAACACCCATTGAGTAATTTGGGCCCATCCTGTTACATTATAAGTTTGATCAAATTTGAACCAGGAAATTGCCCTTTGAAACGTGGATATTATTCTCTTTTACTCATGAAAATCAAGATGCAACAAAGAACTACAAAGACAGTGCTTAAAAATATGTGTCTAATTGCTGTATCTCTGGGAGCCATTACTAATATGAATTTTTTATTTTATTTTATAGCTTTTGCCAAGAGAAAATGGTAAAATGGTACTTAAATGGTACATTTCCATTTAAGTAAAACAATAATATAGACTTTACTTTAAAGAAATGATCTGTAAGATGAAATTCCTAATTACAGCCACACAATCCACCAATGTCATGTTGAAACAGCCATTAAGAGAAGATAAAAATGAGTATATAAAAGAATATAAGCTGAAGAACTGGAAACATCAAACTGCAGCATATAGATATCAGAAATGCCTAAATGACAATTTACAGTCTATTTATAATAGACCTATGATACAATTTATATTACAAAAATTTGGGAAATATAGATTTACAGGAAATAGATTTATAAGAAAAACTACTTATTAGCATTAAGCTATTAACAATACCACACCAAATTACTCAGTGATTTTATGTAAACCTCGTATTAAATGGTATTGGCAGCTCATAGAGACTTTGGATTCTTAGTGTCTGGGTTCTTCTCCAGCTTTCAGCTATTACATAATGAGGATGAAGGCATGATGTATCACCACTAGAATTACTGGTTTATCATCCGTGAGTGTGGAGACAACTGGATAAAGTAATCAGAAACAATATGAGAAAAAAATAGTTAGCTTACTTATTCTACATGACTCTACATGGCAACTCATAGAAATCCTTGACAAACATTACACTGTGCAAGATAGAACGTGCTTTTTAAAAGTTATTGTTAACTTCATCACCTCAAAAATTAATGTAATTTAATTCTTTTATGCAGAGAAATTGTTTGTTTTTCATACTGTGTGTTAATTATATGCATGAAAATGTGGCTAGGCAAAACCAAACTGATCAGAATGAATCCATCTCAGAGAGAATGAGTGTCTTTTAGGACATGAGCTTCTTTTATTGATAAATGAAACTGCAAGTGTCAGCCAGTCAGATATAAAAAGTGTCTTTATTTCATAGTCAGAAGAAACAAACTGTTTCTGCTCAGTAAAGGAAAAGGAACCATTTGAAAACATATTAAATATCAATAAAATAAAATCAAGCTTGACATCTATAATTGTATGGACTGGGTAATGTGTGAGGAATGAAAAGATCCCACATTATTTAATGGGAAAATGATCTACCTACACACGGCTGATTCCAAAAACATCCCAAAGATCAAAGAGAAAGAAAATTACGTGGCTAGGCTACGTGGCTAGTTAGACAATTTAACATTTTTCATTCCAGCAATTCAAAATGGTAATCAGCAGTTTGTATGATCCTCACCAGTTTGTATGCATGCCAGGCAATATCAGGGTATGCTCCTAGTGCGATAACATATGGTGCTAATGGATCTTCGTTGTTTCATGCCGGATAGTGGTTCTGATACTTACTAGACCTTGGCTGGTGCTGGGCTTGATGTGACACCCTCCATGAACGATAAGGAGGTTTTTGTCTTGATGTTAGTATCTTCTATCGCCTCCTCTTGTCTCAGCATTGTATCTGGTGACCACGTATCAATTGCCTGGAACTTGTTCTTCCCATTCAGCTGAATTGTCAGAACATGTCTTACTGGACATGTCTCAGAACATGTCTCATGAGCACACTGGTAGGTTGCTCAGATATTAAAAGACACATTATTTTGTAAGAAGGTGTACTATAATATTATTGATTAATCAACAGACTGTTAGGCAGATCTCTCTTAAAACATCATACATGTATACCGTATTTTTCGGACTATAATGCGCACCGGATTACCGGCACACTGTCAATGAACGGATCTGTTTTCATTAGTGCTGTCAGCGTTAATCCCGTTAAAATGACGTTAACGCCATAATTGCATAACGCGGCAATTCTCTGTTAGCGAGTTAGCGAGGATCACCCCATGCATGGGGCTGCACAATGTCAACGCGTTAGTGCGGTTAGCTCGTTAAAGCGTTAGCGCCATGCAGCCCGGTGAAAGATGCATGTTTATAAAGCATCCAAACCAACCAAAGCAACCAAAACATCTTTTTAATGAACTTTTAGCCTTTTAACATGTCTGCAGTATTACGGAGTAATAAGGAGTAAATCATTAAGAACTCATTTTCTATCTTTAAGCTCTTTTTTTTATTCATTTTTTTCTTATACATATATATAAATTCATCTTCACACAGTGCGTAAAGATTATCTGCAGATCTGGTATGTTTACAACATTACACCTCTATTGTGACCCAGATATAAAACAGTGATAGATACATAACAAACAGTATAGATCAGTAATTCTACCCCAAAACTAAAATCTATACCAGCCTTCATAACTATAAAGTATTAAAGGTAATAACAGCACAATCAAGAAAGGTTACGTTTAATTTAGTTGCACAGTGACTTCCTGATGGATCATTTTATTGTAATACAACAGCATGTCCAAAGACTCCTCAGATCTAAAATAAAGGCAGGAAAAGGACAATAAGTCAGCTAAATATAAACCAATCTATAGTACTTATGAGGATATTTAATTGTTTAATTCAAAATTTTAACCATGTTTATACATGGTTTTATTTCTGATGGACATTACAACACTAGATGCAATTTTGTTGACTCTGGAAACCAGTAAAAATAATCTAAGATCAAATAGACAGTAGAGAAATATACTATTGTTTAGAAGGAAAGAGTTCAAAATGTCCACTGAAATAACATTATATGGCTGGTGAAATTTGAACCAGAAGGTTTTCATCAGTTTAAAAAAATGGCGTAACATAACATCAAGACTGTCATACTTACACCACAAAATCATCTGAAGAATAAAAAGAAAGAAAAAGAGAAAGACAGAAAGTCATTATCACTGATTTTTAAAAATATCACACCACACACCTCTGTCATTGTATATATGTGTAATACCAAATCAGTACGAGAAATCATTACCTGATAAACTGAAAGTTTAAAAAGCTTGAGGAGTGTTTTTTCTATGTTATCATTGAGTTTGCAGTTCAGGAGTTTGTCCTCATAAAACAGACAGTCCACAGTGAGATGAACGTTTGGGTTGTTCACCTGTCTCTTACTTTCAGATACAACAGAATGAGGATTGAAAGTATGATGCATCACCACCAGAATCACTGGTTTACTACCTGTAAGCACAGACGCAACCAGATCAACTGAGTCGGAAACAAAGTGAAACACATTGATTAAGTTTCTACTTTTGTAGCTCATACTGCAGACCATGAAGGCTGTTAAGCATGACCCTTTTGTCACAAATATCTTTTATTTATTTATTATTTTTAGTCCATTAGTCCATATTTATTTCTAATTACTTATTTATGTCTCATGACAAATTCATATGTTAAATATACAGAAGTGGATACCTTATATAAAACCAGGCAGATGCAGATAAGCTGTGGTCTCAAAATACATTTCTGCTATTATACCATTCACATACAGTTACATTTCTCAGATTACCTTCCTATGTTAAAGTTTTATTCAATGCTAAGTAATCTCATATAGTATTTCTTACAAGGCAGGTTGTTCAGGGCCTCTTCGATGTCTGTTCCAACTCGTGAAACAATAGGACAGAAAACCAGAAGATAGTCACATTCTTCTGGAGAATTCACCTGAGTTTGACCAATTCTTTTGAGCATTTCAATAATGGGATAATGAGCCTCATTTGTTGTTCCCGCCAACCAGACATGGAATGTTTCCCATGAAACTAAAGATGAAGGAAGAGAAGATTTGGGTATTTTTCCAAAGTAACTCTTTAAAACTGTTACATATCCACACAATGTACATACTGTGCAATTATAACTGCAGTCATAATAAAAAGAAAAAACACCCTTTTGCAGTTTTTGTAGTGTTATTTAATCAAATTATGTGTGAGCACGGCACCCAAATTCATCCACAATGTGGTTAAGAGACTGCGAAAGTCAAACAGAGTCATACTTATTGCTGCTAAAGATGGTTCTAGAAGCGAATTATTGGTGTTCTTAGATTTTCACACACGCACATACATGCGCGCATGCAAAATCAGCAACATTAGCATTTATGTTTCTGGCCACTTCTCTCAGTCCCCTTTATTTCCCTTTTGGCGTTTAAATTCCTTTATGCTACAGCTGCAACTTGCTCTATTCATCAGCAACTACACAGTTAGTGTTGCCTGCCTGCAGTATGGAGGCAACATTAAGTGTTTCATAAAATAAGAACATAGGTTGTCTTTTTTTCTCACCTTGCTCTACTTCTTCCTGGTCTCTGTGTCGGGATTATGAAAGAGAAAACAGCTTTTAGTCTGAATTTAACAATCCAATAAATACAGCTAGTCAGTTAATATGTAACAAGGTTAGTAAAAGGTGCCCTTACTAGAACCGGAAGACTAAGCTAAAAATAGAAAACAACCTTAGATGGATAGAAATCTATTACTCCTAATGCATGGCAGAGCGGCAGCATTTCACAGCCTAAGAGAGATGTTTTTGTTTTTTAAAATTCAGATGTTTACTTACAATAACCTTTGGTAATCTCTTGTGTCTGACATATTCTTCACCACACTGAAAAACAATGAATGCTTGTCTATTCCAGTACTTTCACTTTTGATTTGCAAAGGGTCAGTCAGAAAACAGGTACTTTTAGTGTCACATGATGCTGCTATCTGAAGACAGGCGTTATTCCAGTTCATTTCCCCTTTCACATGACATCTTTTTACAGCATCTCCACCTAGTGGACACACTATTTCATGAGAGGAACAAACCACAAAAGTGTTTGTTACAGCATAAAACAATGTCAATTGTGCATTTGAAATATACAGTATGTTCACAAAATTGGATTGGTGCCTCTGTACTTTCTAAAGATTACTGTATTTAATAGAAAAGAAAGAGCTGAACATACACTTTGTATGAAAGTTGCATGTAGCCACACTGATGCCACACTCAGTTCCAACCGGGTGCTTTGAAAAGTCACATGAGAAGCAAGGGCTGAATCTGACTGTAAAACACACTGTATTCTCATATGGCATTGACTTGTCAATCATAGCACAGGCCCATCATAAAGCATACTCTGCTTTATCATCCTAAGGCAGGGACTGTACACCTGGAAGTCATGTACATCTTTTAACACTTCTCACTGCTTTCTTATGCCCTCATGTTGAGCACATTCAAGCAGTAGCTCAACTTTGTCATCAAAAATGAAGTGACACAGAAACACAGTGAAGACAGTTTTCCCCTCCAATGCAATTGATGTGGTCATCTCCAAAGCTAATTCAGCAATACCTAAATTGAGTCTGGGTGCTATAACTCTGATCCTTTTATTGGTCATTTTCTACCAATTAATCTAATGTTGTTCAAATGGTTTGTGGTATTCATTTGTTTGTATTATCTCTAATCACCTCAAAATTTGATATTGCTATTGCAACTATAAACCATTCATGAAAGAGACCTTAATGATCATGTACTAAAGCGTTGATGTCAGAAGATTTTTTTTTTTTGCTTTTTTCAAAGCAGACAGGGCTGCCAAGATGTGATTATAATTGTTAGCTGATTGAATAACTATTCATCTTCTGTAAAATACCTATAGAGGAAAATCCACAACTTGTTAATATTTGTGACAGCCTGCAAGAAAAAAGTATAATGACAAACCAAAAAGAGTTTTCACAGTCCAGCAATGCATTGTTTTCTTCTTAAAATAACAGAACTTTGAAAGATACAACAGAACATGTGAACATAAACTGTCTCAATAAATGCTAAAAAATATATATTTTTCTGTTTAATTACCAGTGTTTTATACTGATCAGAACACTGTAAATAACCAAGTATTTCCAGCAAAAAGAAAGGTTTCATCTAATTTTATATGTTTCATTTTTTTGGAAAGTAATTCAAGAAAAAACTAAACCAAAGCAGGCGATGTAAACTAAAGGTCACATCTATGAGTAAATTTTTGGGAAAATGTAGTAAAAGTATCACTGCTAAAGGTGTATACTGCATATGAGTTTTCTCGCTTTATTTTTTATAAAATTAATAAATAAACTATTGAAACAAAGAGATAAATAAATGAATACAGAAAACACACACATATACACCTGATTTAATTTGTACTTGACAAATTATATAATCTCAACATTATAATCAAATAAAGCAGAATAATTATTAACATAATAAATATATCATTATTATTATTATTATTATTAACAAAAGTGATTACATTTTACCCCAACACACACACACACGCACTCTCAAACTACAAACTTCATATAAAATCACATAATTTCATATTATCATCAAATAAAGTGAATTTGTTCACATATCTATCAGTATAATCTATAATATATAATATAAGCGTTTACATCATTTCACTTCTATTCTAGTTTTGCTAACTGATCAAGAGACTCAGCCCTACAAACGCCCACATCAGCTTTCACTGGCATTTACAGCTACTTTCCTTTATGCATTTCTATCATTAATACAGGTAATATCACACCCAAAACTACACCAACTGATATAACCACTGTCAAAGGTATCAGCCAACCTAAAAAAAAACAAAGAAAGAAGAAAGAGCAATAAGTCTGGTATCATTTACAGTTACCATTGTTATATTCTGATTAATATGATTGACAGTGCTGTATATGGTTTTGATTACTCACAAAAGCAGCAAACAAACAAAATTTAAAATAAATCAAAGCAATGTATTAGGCTGAGAAACAAATGTGATCAAGTTCAAAAGCTAAATTACATCACATTTTACACTAAAACACTTTAGAAAAAACTGACTAAATTAAAAAGAAGAAATATTACAGTCACACTTACGGCGATTCAAGTTCCAATGGGGAGACATCTGAAAGAAGGAATGAAAGAAATCAGCCACAGTGATCATCCTTTACTGATAATAAGCCTTGTGTTAGATCAGTCACTTACCTGAATAGCAGGAACCCGCAAAAATTTCTTCACCTCATGCCACATGATCTCATTCTGGTTGGAATTCAGGAGTTTGCCTTCATGAAACAAACAATCCACAGTGAGGCGGACATGTGGGTCATCCACCTGTCTCCGGCTTTCAGCCACGACACAATTACTATCGAAGGTATGATGCATCACTACCAGAATTGCTGATTTACCACCTGAGAACACAAAAAAGAGAGGGTGAAATGATTCAAAACAAGAAATTCAAAACATGTTTTCCATCTGTAGCTTATGCTGTAAGAACATAAAAGCTGCATGCGGCTCTTTGCCTGAAGAGCCACATGTTGCTGAACAAGTTTTATATGTAAATACTGCAGAGGTGGAGAACTAATGTAAGACCAGTCACATACAGTTGCATTTTTTAGAATACCTTCCCACAATCATTTATAAGGTTCAATCAATGCTAAATAGTATAATGTAGCTTTACTTACGGGGCATGGTGCTCAGGGCATCTGCGATGTCTGTTCCAACTCGTGAAACAACAGGACAGAAAACCAGAATGTAGTCACATTCTTCTAGAAACTTCACCTCTGTTTGGCCAAAGCTGATCATCTTTTCAACAATGAATTGATGAGTCCCATTTGTCGTTCCTGCCACGAAGACGAAGAACTTTTTCCCCAAAGCTAAAGATTTTATAAAAAAAATGGATAATTGTTCTTAACTTTGTGTAGCTGCACAGCTTGAAGCAGAAGAAGATAAAGCTTGAGTCCATTGTGCAAGTTTCAAAATAATCTAAAATCATGTCAACTTTTCACCTCAATGTTAATTACAGTATGTATAACATATGAATGTAAATTTTATTAATGTAGAAAATTTCATTAGACACAATGTGCTTAAATGTAAGAATAAAAAGGTTTTAATTCTGTGTTTGAAGGTCAGCAGGCAGCTTCTTTGAAATAACAGGAAGTACCCTTAGCACACTTAGATCTAATTAGACCTGAAGAGATCTAATGAAAGTCCATCTAAGCAAAATAGATTTTTTTGTTAGCAGCTCCCAAAATCTGTTTAAACTTTAAACCACAGAAGTAATCATAGACCTGCAGCTCTGCCCTTCAGTTTAGAGTAACATGGATTAACATGCGTATACAATTTCCAGTTAAAAGAGAAAGTGAAAGTAAGTTAAACAGTGTAGAAAAAAACAGAGCATGTTTACTGGCCTCCAACACCATGGTACTGTTAACCAGAGTTTAAAAGTTCAAAGACAACGCAGTCGCAGTCACAGAAGTGTAAAGATGCATTAAGTGCTGGTGCATCTAAAACTAGATGTAAACATGAAAAATGAGGGTAATTATGAGCAGCAGGAGCAATTATTTACATTTCTAGACAGTGAAAATACTGCAAGTCCAGTATCCACTCTCTTTTAACCAAAAGAAATTCCGATTTTAGTTGCAAATTCTGCAATTCGCCAAACTTAAAGTACCTTTTTACTAGTCTGCTGCATGGTGCTGTCAGGAAGTGTCAAGTGTTTGAAATTAAGTTAGAAAAAACAAATGTAATTGCTCACCATTTTCTTCATTTGTGTTTCTAAGTAGGGACAGGAAAGAGAGAAAGGTGCCTTTAGTCAGACAAAGCTGAATAACTAGTAAATAGTAAATAACAGGTAAATATGCGTACATCCTGGTAACAGCTGTTTACACTAGAACACTGCGTTAAAAAAAAAATGAAAAAAAACCCCCCAAACCTTAGCAGTGTATAATCTGTTAACTAGAGATTTAGCTTTTAACAGTCTGAGAAAAAGGATCTAAAACAAATATTTAAGAAGCTTACTTACAAAGTACTTTGATAAGCTGTTGGTGTCGCTGCCATATCTTACCAAACGCTCAAGACCAATGAACACCCTCCCCCACGTCCAGTCTTCCTTCCACTGTTTGTTGAAGGCAACGTGTCAGTCACGAAACAGGAACTGCAGACATAACTGTGTTCTGAAGGAAATAAGATAAGAGCACAGCAGCAGCGGAGGAAATTTAGTTACTATAGTGTGCAATACAAAGGCACCAGCAGTATGTTGGGGTCTTCAAACTACATGATTGTTTGGGGTTTTGGGGTTAATTGCACCATATAGCGTAGGTGTACACGTAGGTGTACGCAGTTAATATTTACCCATGCTTTCACAACAACTTTTACTGTTTGTTCTTCTCAAGAAATATGACAAATATATCCACTGGGTGGCAGTGTTGTAAAAAGACAATCTGAAAGTGGCTCTGATTGGACTGAAGTCAGTCTTCAAACACCAACTTCATGTGTCACTGAAATCTAATTTATTATATTTATTCTAACTAAGAGACAAGTGATGTCAACTTGTATTCCTTTTACTCTGTCCTCATACCAGCATAGTGGTTTCAGGTATCTACCGATAACGAGTATGCAGTACCAAGGTTAATTACGCTGTTAATCAAGCTTTGTTTTTTTTAATGTTTCAGGCAATGTCAGTCTCACCATAAATATTACTTCCCTAATTTGTTTTGAATGTAAATGTACCTAATAATTATTTATTAGTGACATCAGGACAAAAATATTTAAATTAAAAAATGAACAAAAGGTGTTCACTTTATGATTTATAGTCACGCTAGTTTCTTCTTTCCTTTTCTCAGTCCTTTTACTGTTCATACCATCATACACACATGCACACAAACACATGCAACAGCTGACATTAAATAAAACTCACACACTTGGGGACAACATGTTATGTTACTGTAAGTGCAGTAAAAGAATTTATTGTCACTACATGCACGGACAGTGAGAGTGAGCGAGAGAGAGAAATAGCAGTGTCAGCTCACTTGACCACAGTTGCTCTTAAGTTAAAAACATTTGCCAACATGCAAGTAAATACTGGTGGTTAGCTACAGTGAAATGCCTTTCACTTAGCCTTCATTTTCCTCTGTGTTGTCTCAGCTCTCTTGGTTACTGATGCTGATTCTGCATGGTCTAGTAAACAATATGATAGTAATTTGAATAGATTGGCCATATCACATTGTTTTCACTGATATCAGATTCACGTTTTGAGTCCAGATCTGACAAATATCAGATCCAAATATGTTTATATTTACATTACCTAAGAAAAAATACTACATATAGGAGATTCATGTAGCCACACTGATTGATTAGAAACACAGTGCATGTTCATATGGTATCAACTTGTCATTCATAAGGTTGTCCCGCTCTATATCACACCCTGCTGTTGTTTTTGACTCAAAGGAAGGACTTCATTTTTTATGTTTAGGACAGTTAATGCTAAAACATTTCAACTCTTTTCCTGTTTTATTTACATTTATTTACAGTGGTTTGTGCAATTCAACTCAGCTGTAAATAAACAAATATTTCCAGAAGGTAGGAAAGTTGCACCTTGGAGTTGCACCCCATTATTTACTGATGTGAAAGTAATACAACAAAAATACAATTCAATAACAGATATAAACAAAATGTAACATGTCTGTATAAATTACAGGCAAAATGCAGTCAAGGTATTGCTGGTTAAAGGATGTTATGTTAAGTAAGAGTTTACTCACATAGACAAGCAACAGAAATATGAAACATTTGAATTTGTTATTCACAAATTTAGTTTTAATAAGATTATTTGGACAAATCAGCAGAATTACATCATAGAGATGATTTGCTTTTATTTATAGCTTCATCAAGTTGCAATATAACCAACAAGATACCCCTGATGTGTGAAATGATTTTAGTAAAATAACACTGTATATCAGCACAGCAGTGCACAGATATACAGTGTTGTTTTATAGGACAATTTGTTTTCATGAAAATGTGCATCTAGTTTGCTGTCTGCATTAATGACATGGCTAGAAAAATGTCCTATAATGTCCTAATAATCTTTCTCCTTATTATTGTTGTTATTGTTATTGTTGTTGTTGTTGCTGAATCGATTACCTAAAATATGTGATTATGTAATTATTTCCAACTTGGCCTTGAACTTAGCCATGTGACTCCTTGACCTTAATAAATAGATTCCTTTTGATTTTGCTATCCAGGGACTCCTCTCACAGCCCTATTTTCTTTTTTATATCAGGACTGTTGAAATACACATAGATCACTACAGCAGTTAGAGCAGCAATCCCAAGTACTCGAGGATTCATCAAATCTAAAATGAAGAATAAAAGAGCAATGAGTTACCTCAGATCATTCTTACAGGCCAAACAATCCAAAGTCATTATTAGAATATTAAATTCTATGATTAAAAGTTTTGAACACCAAAAGACTATTTACAGTATACTTTAATATGTTTAAACTATATATTCCTCTTTGTTGTATACAGCAATGGCTTGGAGACTTAGTCTCAATCCATGAGCAAGTAGGCTTTATTCTAACCTACTGACTTATCAAGACAAAACAAAGAGGGATAATTGCTTTAAAATGTGTCCCGTAGGAAAACACTCCTTAACGTTATAGTATGAAACTGGAACAATCATACTTACATTTTATCGTTCTGAACCACGAAACCTGAATAATAAAATGAAACAAAGAAAGAAAGTATTTGAGTATATGACAAAATAATTATGTGTAAACCTGATAACAGATCGATACATTTTGTCATTACCTGGAAAGGGGAAACTTCCAAAAGTTCTTCTATTTCATTCCACATCTTATCGTTAAGTTTAGAGTCGAGGAGCTTGCCATCACGAAACAGACAGTCCACAGTGAGGCAGACATTTGGGTTGGTCACTTGTCTCCGGCTTTCAGCTACAACATAATCTGGATTGAAGGTGGGATGCATCACCACCAGTATTACTGGTTTACCACCTGTAACCACAGAGACAACAGGATGAAATGATTCAGAACCATAACGTAAACGAAAATTTGGATTACTCCATCTTTAGATTATACTGCAGGACATAAAAGCTGAACATTCTTCTACATTAAACAAGATTCTTCACCTCCGATTACTTAATTCTTGTTTTTATTTTTTTTCATTAGTCCACAAAAGATATGAGAATAGCCCTTATCTAAGAAACAATATTGACACTGGATTTATCAGCATATCTCCCCAGTTACTTAGAAGCACCAACTCCTTCACAATATTAGTGAAGACAATAGAAAAACTAATTGAATTTTCCTCACGGGGCATGTTGTCCAGAGCCTCTCCGATGTCCGTTCCGACTCGTGAAACAACAGGACAGAAAACCAGAAGATAGTCACATTCATTTAGAGCGTTCACCTCTGCTTGGCCAACATCTTTCAACCTTTCAACAATGCGACGATGAGCCCCATTTGTATTTCCAGCTTCAAAGATAAATAATTTTTTTCCCCGAAGCTAAAGATGGATGAAAAAGAAGATTTTAGGCACATGCTTATAATTTTTATGCAGTTTATGTTGTGTGTGTGCCAATTATATGAATAATGATCTATATCAGCAAAACTAAAGGAAGTAGGTGAATTACTGTCAGTGTGAATGTAGCTTCTTTTCTTAATGAATGGAAATGCACATGTCAGCTAATCCAGGTAACACTGGATTAGCTGACATGTTACTGGATTGGACACTAGATCAAGTGCTCCCCAAATCTAGTGAAACCACCACCTTAAGTCAAAGATTCAATCCTCTACTTCTCTTTATGTCTTTAACAGTTCCCTATTATCCTGCAAAATGCTGCATTCACGAACTGTCAGCTGTGTGGCGCCATCAAGTGTTTAACAAACGCAATAAAGTAAATGTATTTTCTCACCATTTTCTTCTTTCTTTTCTCTGCTGTGGGAAACAAGCGGGAGGAGAAATTAGCATTTAGTCGGAATTTAAAAAGTTAAACAAATTCAGCCAGCAGGTAAATATGTGGCAGGGTTGGTAACACTGAAAGCGCTGCACGAGCTTTTACTGGATCCAAAGTAAAAAACGAAAAAAGAAAGCAAACCTTAGAAGAGTGTGAGCTGCATGCACGTTAGAGATGAGGGAGCACTTCAAAGCCTTATATGGTTAGTTAATCATTTTAAAAGTCGACTTACGGAGGAGCTTAATACGTGACTCGTGTCTCTGGCACACTGAAGACGCTAAAAGCCCCTCCCCTCCCCTCCCCCTCTCACTGCAGCACTTTCACTTTTGATTTGAGAAAGAAAGACAAATGCAGAGATAAGAATGACGTGTTTTGAAAGAGAAAATACAAGAAAGGTAGGAGGTGTGAGTTATTAAAAATCATTGTAAATGTGTGCGATACAATTTAAAGATGAACCTTGATAAAAAGAAAAACAGTTGTTTGTTCATCTCATTAGAATCTGCAATACTGATCACGACCACTGGGAGGAAGTGTTTTAAAAAATGAAGTCAGTCCAAAACACAATCTTCACATGACACTGAAAGTCGTAGTAGAAAATATCAGGATCTCCCACCCAACAGCTCAGCTAACTACATTTATGCTGAAGAGAGACGAGTGGCATGAATTGTATTTCCAAAATTAGCTGCTGAGTCAAACATGAGCTGCCATGATGTCACTGACTGGTTAAAGATATGTCTCACTGTTTTGAAGTGAGAGATAATAGACAAGAGCTGGATCTGACTGAGAAACACATGCTCATATGATATCGACTTGCCAATCATAAAATAGGCCAACCCTAAAGTGCTATTTTACTCATTTTAAGTCGACGTAAAGTTTATTAGGCCAACATAAAAGTATTGGGTCTCCACTGAGAGCCACAAAAATGTAACAGGCTGTTCATAGAGATCCTCACCATCGGACTAACCCAAATATGCTCTTCTACTTTGTGTTTGTGTATAAAAATGTTGTTGTACACACAGGCATTTTAACATATTTTAATAACATCAACACTGATTAGTAAATCAGTGCTTCATCCTTGAAAACCCTCCAGTGTGGCTGAATTACATCAATTCTGCAAAGATGAGTCAGACAAAGTTCCCACACGGTGCTCTAAAAGACTCTCAAATGCTTGATTGCAGTGCTCTAAAAGACTGTTGCTGCTAAGGGTGGCCCAACCAGTTATTAGGCTTAGGCTCACTTAGGCTCACGCACAAGGTCATGTAGGATTACATTTTTTCCCCTTTAATAATAAACACCTACATTTAGATTGTTTTCTTACTTGTGTTACCTTTGTTTAAACTTGTTTGATGATCTCATTTAAGTGTGACAAAAAATGGGAAATCAGGAACGAGGCAAAAAACTTTTTCACATCACTGTATATATCATTATTTATTAGTAAATCATGTTTTTAGTAATAAGTAAAAGGTCAATAAGATAAGATGAATAAGACAAAGTTATACAGAGAAGCAACAAAGACAGGACAGATTTGTATTTATTCTTCATGAATATAATTATGATAATACATTCAGCAGAATTATTTCACACAATTGTTTTATTTGTATTTATAACCTCATAAACTTGAACAGCATTAAGCTGCTTGCAAACTCATATCTTAATATGAACATTTTTCAAAATTCTTATAGCAATGTGTGGTGGAAATGATTAATAATTCAATTAAGAAGAAGAATAAAGAGATCCATGACAAAATTATCTACATCAGCCTCCAAAACTGCAATCAAGCTGCAGCAATAGTAGAACACATTTATTTAATAGCATTTTTTTTTTCTATGACTCACAAACATGTATCAAGGTCAACTCAGGACTCACTATCTTACCCAAGCATATATCGATTTGGAGCCAGAGATCAAAACATGTTAATCGGTCCCTCCAATGACTCGTTAGTGCCCAGTCTCTCCAATGAATTGTTAGTGCCTCCAGCATGAGCATCGTCAACCTTGTTTGCTTATGAAAGTGTCACTAGTAGAATGATGACTATTATGAATACAAATATGAGTAGTGCTACAATCAGTGGATGATTCTTTATCCCTAAAATGAAGAAAAACAAAGATTATTAAAGATACTATTCTTTAATATTATATATAAAATACAATATAAAATATAAAAGACAATAAAAAAAGGCAGAAACTGCAATTAAAATAATAATAATAATAATAATGATAATAATAATAATAATAATAATAATGATAATGATAATATCAACGTTTCTATTTTCATGGGCCCATCTAAATCAATCACGTTCTTGGCCACAGATTTATCGAGTCAAGCACCCAGGGATGCAGACTGCCTCTACAAACATTTGTGAAAGACCAAAAGACCAGGTCGCTCTCAGGAGCTCAGTAAATTTCAGTGTGGTACCATGATAGGATGCCACTGGTACAACATATCCAGTCGTGAAATTTTCTCATTATTAATTAATTAACAAAGTGGAAGCGATTGGGAACGACAGCAACTTAGCAGCAAAGTGAAAGGCCACGTAAAGTCAGAGATTGCTGTCAACATCAGTGTCTGACTTCACAAATGTGCTTCTGGATTAATGGTCAAAAAAATCCCATAAACACACTTCTAAACCTTGTACAATTTTGAGTTAAAGCTATTGAAGCTATGAAGCAATTATATTTGCAAAGGTTGCATTAATATCATATTAAATCCTATGGATTAAGAATGGGATGGGAATCAAGTTCAGATGTGGGTCTTTGGCCAGTGTTTTGAATTTATGAGGTTACAGTTCCTTGTGTTTTGAGAACCTCTGGTTTTTAGGTCTGGCTTCTTTGTAACTTTAGCTGGTTGCTGTTTTCCTTGGTAATCTATTGTATTCTCTGTTCTTTTGTTTCTGTTAATATTCTACTCCATGCTCCTAGGTTATGATCTACTTTAATCTGTGTGCCTATGTAATGCAATATCAATCATATTTTATGATCCCTTTCGTTTCCACAGTCATGTCTGGTCTGTTCAGATGTGTTCCAAAGGTGTGTCCATTCTGCCCTAATGTCCTCCTGTGTATCTAAACCCTCAGTTTGCATCTGTTCTGTGTAACTTTTGAGGTACTTTTCAGCTAATTTCCCAGAAATTTCACATGTGGGAGAACTACATATATCGTCATTTTAATCTCAATGTAAAACAAAAAAAAAAGTTGTAACTGGAAATTCATGGTTGCAGTCACACTTACAAATGACTATCTGGGTCAGCAAGTCAGGATCCTAAAAGGAAAAATAAAAATTAGAATACAAATAACAAATTAACTGGAGCATTTGTAACAAACTGCAATGTTTGAATCATAACACAGATTGATCGCAATCGCACTACCTTATTCAAAAGATCAATATTAGATAAGTATTTGTAGTTTGTACCTGAGTAACTCCAAAATGAGTCTTGATGTCAGCCCACATGATCTCATTGAGACTGCATTTAAGGAGTTTGCGCTCATAAAAGAGACAATCCACAGTGAGGCAGACATCTGGGTCGTTGACCTGTCTGCTGCTTTTGGCTACAACATGACGAGGATCAAAAGTGTGATGCATCACTACCAGAATCACTGGTTTACCCGCTGTAAGCACAGAGACATTGAGATCAGATGGTTCAGGAAAAGTGAAAAAACATTTAAGTTAGTTAAGTTACCAGATATTGAGCTGAGGCTGTAAGCCATTAAAAGTGTTTGTGGCTCTGTATTAAATACAACTGTTTTCTTCATAACCCTTTACATTATTTCATCCATCCATTATTTTCCATCTACTTATTCAACTGAATAGCACAGAGGAGCTTCCCATCTCTCATACAACAGAAAAAGACAGCTAATGTAAGTTCAGTCACATACAGGTAAATTACAATTTCTTACCATGACATTTCTCGTGATACCAGTTTAACATTCAGGGATTTAAATTACTTCCCTTTACTTGTGATGACAAAAGAAAACTAGTGTGATTTAACATTTCTTACGAGGTTTGATGTTGAGAGCATCTGTGATGTCTGTTCCAACTCGTGAAACAACAGGACAAAACCCTAGAAGGTAGTCACAATCTTCAGGTCTGTCCACCTCAGTGTGGCCGATGTCTTTGAGTTTTTGAACAGTTTCAGAATGAGCTCCATTTGTTCTTCCCGCCAACCAGACATAGAATTTTTTCCACAAAACTAAAGATGAAAGAAAAAGAAATTTAAGTACGTTATTCACCTGTAACATCATTTTGTACTACTTGAGCCAGATGAAGGTGAAAGAAATAACAAAATGATATCATCTATCAGTGGCTTTTTACATGGACTATTAAGGGTGCTGATTAGGATCTCCCCAAATGTGCTGAAACTACTGGAGTAATCACAAAGCAGTGACTCAGCTGCAGTGCTTTCATTTTAATTGGGTAGTGTAAATGACCACGGCAGACCTGGTGACATTAACATGCTTTGCATCCTTTATTGACACACACAGAGCTGCAGCTCTCCCGCTGCCAGCTCAACATAACCAACAACAACACCATCACAGGACCCAGTGCTATGCTTAAGTCGGCGGGGCATGATTGCAGATGCACCGCAGGCCACGCCCCGCCACAGGTAGTTTCAGTTATAACAGAAAATGAAAGTGAATTAAAACACGGTGTGTCTTCTTCTTTTCTTCTTTATTTATTTTGATTTTTGTTTGGTTATTGAAGCTCTTCATAATTATCATGGTAGAAGTATCAATAAATGATGTTTTATAATCACCAAATGCAGTTTAATGAATTTAACAAATGCAGTCTTGACAAATCAACTTGTTTTCTCACCTTGTTCCTGTTCCATGTCTCTAAGAAGGATCAAGAAACAAAAAGGAACATTTTTCAGCATAATTAGACAGAAGGTGAATATGCATCACGAGCTCTCTTTAGTAGCAGCTGCCCTACAAAAACTTTCAATGGTATAGATGTTTGAAAAAAATACCCAAGAGATACTAATCTGCATTATTATTCAGTTCAGTTCAGTGAGAAGATGAAAGAACTTAAATGCACCACCAAACGATGCAGGAAATCAATCCTGTCTGTCCAACTCCTCCTTCTAAAGCACAAGTACGCACTGCAAAACAGCCTTACTATCTGCACAGCCACTACAGGGAAAACAACAAAGTCCAGTATGTCAACCATATACATGTAATTTAATATTTAATACTTTAGTATTCATAATAAAAGCTATTTGCACTTATTAGAGTTTTTGTTATATTTTATAACTTTGTAATATATAGTATTGTTTAATTTAGTTAAGTTAGTTACTGTTTTTACTGTCTTGGATCAACTGTGACCGCATAATTTCCTCAATAAAATACGATTGTGATTTATCTCTAATCTCTATTATTACATTGCATGGTAGAGAATAAGTAGTTCACAGCATCATGGGGTGAAAAAAGAATGTAAAAGGTTACTTACAAAAGAGCTTGATAATTACTGTGAATCTCTGGCATAGCTTTCCTCAGACTGCAGTAAAATGAAAGTCATGGTCACTGCAAAGCTTTCACTTTCACAAGTGCAGACTGCCACCCACTCATCCATCCACCATCTGTTTTTTTCCCTTACTTTTTTTTAAATGCTGAACACTGGGAAATCTCCCAAACACAGACATGTTTTTAGAACACTAAAGATGAAAAAGCTTAATTTGAAAAAGGTCAATTGGAGCATAATATTGCATCCCATCACAGTACTTCAGTCAGATGATTTCATTTGATATCAGTGGCTTTTTTTTAAGCGAGCTACAAAGTGCGTTGGATACAAGCCCCCAAAATGAGCTAAAATCACAGAAATAATTATGAAGGACTGTGTTGGAGTGATTTTGATAAAAGTTGTCATTGTTGTGCTTAAAACTGTAAACCTTGTCCTGAACTGCATGTTCAGATATTTTTCTGTCCCTCCCCGACATCTAGGATGGTGGGGGTTGGTATTAGCTATAGTGTTTAATTGCAGACACATTGCATGTCAAAGTTCTGGTTTCGTTCTTACTAAGGAATGATTACTTCCTGCCATTTATGGGCTCACCTGTGCTTGTATATGGTTTATCTTTAAAGGAGTTAAGCCATATACGAGGGGTGAGGGGAGATGACCCCTTTATGACTAGAGATGTTGTTAAACGGCTGTAACCACATATGACAGAAACATATAACAGGAAGTCACATATACAGATGTCACGTACACACACACGTACACATACATATGCTCACACGTGCATACTGTCACACACACAGTGCCTTAACCCTTACCTGACACCATATGGGTTTTACAGTGGTGTGTTTCTGTAACAGTTTTCACTGAATAAAAGGCTTTGAGGGGATGATGTTTTTTGTAAATTGGCTGGGATCAGGTGGGGAGTTTGTAGCTCCAAGATCCTGACCAGACTGGCTTCTCTTGTTAAGTTAAAATGGACTGAGCTCTGAGTGTCTTGCTTTGTTCCCGGGGATAAGTCTCTGAGTCAGCGAGGCCAGCGAGTGCAGACCTAGCAGACTGACTCCGCTGAAGTACTTTCACTTTATATGTTTCACTTACTTTCACTTATTAAAGATAATTGAACTGAGGCAAAACAGAGTGTGCCTTTTCCCTTTCTTACTCTGCATATATTTTAATCCCCCCTTTTAACAGTAGAATATTACAATGTCTCTCCTATTTCTACATCTTCAGCATTACTGATGAGACAAAAACTCCAGTTATTAATGATTCATTATTTACTCTATAAGGTACCGAGCTTTAACCAACATTTCAAAAAATAACAGACTGAATTTCTATTTGTCATTTTAATGAATTCTCAAATAATAGAGTGATAAAAAAAAGTATCTGATTTGGTTATGAAAACACTAAAACCATATAGAGAGACTGTATTGATCTGACCATAATAGAAGAAAAACTCATACTGGATGTCAATCTATCTAACCAACATAAGATAGAAAAACCTTTATAAAGTGAATATCATAAATGTATCTGTGACTCTGGTCTGTAAGTTAGAGTTTACTTATACTTATTATTAGAAATAAATACAGATCGGATACACAAATCTGAAGGATTTATATTTATCCTTGACAAAACAGTATATGTAATCTCAATAACATGATCAGCACAAAGCAGTATCATTTACATGGAACTTTGTTTCTGTTTAAAATGTCATGAGACTAATTCACGCTCATATCTCCTCACTTAAACTCACATTTCTCCATGAACCTTGATGGGGAAAAAAACAGTTGTTTGGGCTTCTCAATAGACTCTGCAATACCCATTACGACCACTGGGAGGCAGTGTTGTAAAAAATGAAGTCAGTCCAAAACACAAGCTTCACATGACACTAAGAGATGAGGTGGGAAAAATGCAAGATTCCCCACCCAACAACTCAGCTGCTGGAGAGAGACAAGTGACATAAATTGTATTTCCAAAATTAGCTGCTGGGTCAAACATGAGCTGCCATGATGTCACTGACTGGTTAAAGATATGTTATGTTAAAGTCTAAATGTGTGCATTTTCAAACAACGTCCATCATGTCTCACTGTTTTGAAGTGAGAGTTGATGGACAAGAGTTGGCTCTGAATGAGAAACACATGCTCATATCCCATAAACAAGTGCTATTTTACTAATTTCAAGTCGGCCTAAAGTTTGTTAGGCCAACATAAAAGTATTGGGTCTCCACTGAGAGTCACAAAAAATGAACAGGCTGTTCACAGAGATCCTCACCATCAGACTGACCCAAATATGATCTTCTACTTTGTGTATGCGTATAAAAATGTTTTTGTACACACAGGCATTTTAACATATTTTAATAAGATCAACACTGATCAGTAAATCAGGAATATAAAACAGGACAAATAAATATTTAGCAATATTTTAAATCTGAGTCATCTCACACGCTATGTGTCATTTACTGTTTACCTCATGATGAAGGTGTGGAGCATCCACAACTATGTGTCCAAAACAAGTCAATGAGCCAATGAAGCTCATTTCTGTACGACGACGGCCTTAATGAAGAGAACGTTGTTAATGACTCAGACACACAGAATTCAGTCAAACTGTTTATCAAAGGGAAAGTGTGATTTTTAGGACACTTGAACCTAAAATTTGCTCGTATATTAGACCTTTGACTGGGCTGACCCCAGTACTGAGCACCTTGTGTAGTAAAGTGAAATGTTCTCTTTTCCAGGTGCATTAGGAGACTGAGCTATAACAAACTGTTATTGTTCTTTTTCCCAGTTGTTTTTCTTGTTTGTTAGAGTTTTATGGTGGGATGGAAACTGAATTCTAGAGAAAAACAAGGGCAAATAAACATTTGTTATCATCTGTCTTCATGAGAAGTACACCAAAAAAAAAGCAATGCATGATGTGTATCAGGTCAGCACTAAAGGGTTAAAACTCCAGAACTCTGCTGTGGCAGTGGTGAGCCGTGCTGCCCATTGATGATAAATAAGACAGTAACTGATGTTATACTCCATATTACTTTTTAGTTTTATCTTTAATTATGTCTCTTTGTATTGGCTGTATGACAATAAGACTGAACCAAAGATAAACAGAAAATATATGTGATTAATATTATTGCTTGTTTTGCATCAGAATTAGTGGCTATTATTCAAATTACATCAAAAAAACAAGATAAAATGATCTACTTGTTAGGTTTTGTATTGTGATTGTCATTTATGCTTAGAAATATCTACCCATATATGCTTAGAGGTGTATAATCGATTCTGTAGTGATAGGATGTGTGATCTTTAGTAGGCTGTAAAAGGCTTTGTGTGACTTTCACACCCACATTTTAGGAGCATGGGAGAGGTCGTACCTTGTCTTATTGTTTTATGGTAGGATAAACTGTTTTAGTCTAAGTGCCTTTTGTTTAGATGGACGGCTCTGGGGAGTCTTCCTGGGGTCACAGTTTGACCCCCACACACAGATACACACATGCACATACACACACACACACAAGGTATTCTTTGTTCACATGCATACCTATGTAAGATGTCATATGTTAATGAACCTATGCATATTCATGTAACCACAATAAAAGAGCAGTGTTACGGGAGAGCGGACGAGAGCAACTGGGGTCAAGCGAAGGAACGGCGTTTGTTTGGTTCTCTCCTGTGCATGTAAAACATAAAGAACTTGCCTACTCGTGTCTTGCTTGCTGTGTAATTAAATTGTCTTCAACGTTCCAGCGAATAGGTTCAAGCTACAAACCTATCACTACTATGTGTTGAAAATGATGGGAAACCTAAAGACACTTCAGTCTAATCCTCATCGATGCGTTAACCATTTATCTGTTAGAGTTTTAGCTGGTCATCATGAAAGCTCCAGAGCTCTGCTGCTGTTGTACCCACACGCTCACGAAACACTTCCCCTTCACTTCTCAGAAATAAATGATTTCAGAGGTGCAATGAGGAAGCAGCAGGTCTCTGACCACTAACACACCTCATCTGTGTTCTTATCTAGCTGCTGCTAGAATGCTACAAATTGAACTTTGTAACTATAAAATATAAATAGATGAAATATAATTAAAGATTAAATATAAAAGTTAATAAATATTGAAAACGTTTTAAATCATTTGATATCTACATTAAAAGAGAGATACAGATATAGATGCTTAAACACTATGAACTGGATTAATTCAGCAAGAGGAGGGAAAAGGAGTGATGTCACTATGAGGAAGTGAGCAGGAAGTTGATGCTGTATTCATCTCTGAGACTGTCTCATTAGTGAACGTGAGAGCAAGAACAGAGACTGAGAGAGACAGAGAAACACGATGGCTGCATTCACATGGATTCAAATGTCTTCATTACTGATACTGATGCTTCAGTTTAAAGGTAAGTGTACAAACACATTCAATTAATAAACTGCATTATTAACAGAGACTTAGAGACTTTGACATTGTGCAGTTTCTTGCACAGCAAAATTGGACCACAAAGTTGCAAACGTAAAGAAGAGAAAACAATATACAACGGGGGGAGGGGGGGCAAAATATATGTATAAATATATGTGAGTAAACTATATGCATGGTGTATGCGTAATATACATGGTGTATGCATAAGAAACATTGAAACAGAAACATTGTGGGGCTCTTTACAAGGGCAGTTATATAATATAATAAATAAATAAGGGTGGAGGGGCTATGGTCATTTAGGGTGGGGATGGTAATTCCACCAAGAACAAAATATTGCACAAGACCAAAAATATTGCACATACCAAAGATATTGCACAGAACATGGAAAGACTGAGATATCGCACATAGTTGATCAGTAGCAGCGTCACAGTGGATGTGTTGGAGAAGTCTGTTCCATTAAGAGTTCTGACAGCCCACGGGAAGAAGCTGTTCTTTAGTCTGTTGGTTTTGCACCTGATGGATCTGAACCTTTATCCAGAGGGCAGGATGTTGAAGAGGTGGTGGTTAGGATGGAGGTGGTCCTTTAAAATTGCTCTGGCTCTGGAGAGACATCTTGAGCTGGCAATTAAGTCCAGGGTGGAGAGTGGACAGCCGATCACCTTCTCTGCAGTTCTGATGACCCTCTGTAGTCTCTTCTTGTCGGCTGTTGTGCAGCCAGCGTACTACACAGGAATGGCGTGAACCAGCGCACTCTCGATAGTGGCACGGGGAGGGGAATCGGTTCTTGTTTTGCGGAAGTCCATGACCACTTCCTTTGTTTTCTTGGTGTTTAGGGTGAGGTTATTGTAGTTACACCATTCTGACAGTTGCTGGACCTCATCTCTGTAGGCGGTGTCATCATCATTGGTGATGTCTAAGGAGCTTGGAAAGAAAAGCGTCTGGGCTTCTTTAAGTTGCTTGAAGACGTTTCACTTCTCATCTGAGAAGCTTCTTCAGTTCTAAGGTCAAATGGTGGAGAGTCCCAGATTTAAACCCAGTGGGAGTTTCACCCCCAAAGAGGGACAAAGGACCCCCTGATGATCCTCTACCTAATCACATGAGCCAAGGTGTGAAATCGGGTGTGGGTCACAATCAGCCAGGGTTTCGGGTGAGCTCATTGTGAAACCCCGGCACCACACTATCATGTGATTTCCTGAGGTCAGATGGCCCAGGATGTGAGTGGGCGTTAAGGCGTCTGGGAAGGGATCTCAAAACTGGATTATAGATGGCAGACAGTTGGTGTCGTAAACCACCACCTCTGTTCAAAGATGGTCGCTCACAGTGGACATAGATGGCTTCTTTCACTCCTCTTTCAAACCATCTGTCCTCTCTGTCCAAAATGTGAACGTTGGCATCCTTGAAAGAGTGACCTTTGTCCTTTAGATGCAGATGGACCGCTGAGTCTTGTCCCGTGGAGGTGGCTCTTCTATGTTGTGCCATGTGCTTGTGAAGTGGCTGTTTGGTCTCTCCAATGTAGAGGTCTGGGCATTCCTTGCTGCACTATACAGCATACACTACATTGTTAAGTTTGTGTTTAGGAGTTTTGTCTTTGGGGTGAACCAGTTTTTGTCTGAGTGTGTTGCGTGATTGTGAACCGTCTGTGAGAAAGTTTTTGATCCATGCACATGTGGCGGGGGGGAAGTCCAAGTTTACCATCTTGTCTATAAGAATGTCTGGGATGATGGTATTGAAGGCCGAGCTGAAATCAATGAAGAGCATCCTTATTGATGTCCCAGGATTCTCCAGGTGATACATAGCGGAGTGGAGGGCGGTGGAAATTGTATCCTCTGTGGAACTCTTTGCCTTATAGGCAAACTGGTGGAGGTCGAAGCTGGGTGGGAGGCAGTCCTTTCTGTGCTTTAGGACCGGCTTCTCGAAGCACTTTGAAACCACTGGAGTCAGTGCGATGGGTCTGTAGTCACTGAAGCTACTGATGGTGGTGGACTTCGGGACTGGGACTATTGTTGCAGATTTCAGGCAGTGAGGGACAGTGGCATGTGTCAGGGAGAAGTTGAATAGTCTGGTGAGCACAGGAGCCAGCTGGTGGGCGCAGGTTTTGAGCACTCTACCAGGTATTCGGTCAGGGCCAGCAGCTTCCCTCTGATTTACTGCTCTGATGTTGTTGGAGGCTAAATGTGTGGGGGCTGTGCTCAGAGGAGGCTGTGGGGGTGACTGCAGTTTTCTCAAAGCGGGCAAAGAAGTGGTTAGTTCCTCTGCTGATGAGATGTCCATATTATCTATATTTGTCCCATTGCCTTTGTAATTGGTGATGTGCCTCACGCCTTGCCATACCTTTCTGGAGTTGTTATCAGAGAGGTGATCTGATAGCTTGTTTGAATAGAGTTATTTATTTTCCTTTTAACTGAGGAAGTCATGATCTACTTTTAACTTTTTGACTTGAGTTGACTCTCGGAAACTAAAGTTGAAACTTCAGTCATTCGTGGATTTCAGTAGAACTCTTTGAACTTGGGCAGAATAAAGAAGTCAAACCTAAATCAGACAGACTGAGTCTTTCTGCAGACTGTTCTCTGGTTATAAAGAAGGTCACAGATCAGGATGTTGGTCGTTACACCTGCAGACAGTTCAAAACAGCAACAGGATCACAAGAAGGTCCAGACTTTAAGATTCATCTGTCTGTTATTAACAGTGAGTATTTACATCTTAATGTTTTCAGCTCAAACTGTCCTGTTAGAACAACAAACTGAAACACCACAATAATTATGGTAAATGGACTGATTCTTATATAGCGCTTTTCTACTCTCCCGGAGTACTCAAAGCGCTGCATACAACATGCCTCATTCACCCATTCACGCAAGCACTTCTAAACTTAAGTGCAAATTATAACTACATTCACACTCCGATGAATGCATCGGAGGGCAATTTGGGGTTAGTATCTTGCCCAAGGACACTTGACATGCAGACTGGGGAAGCCTAGGATCGAACCACCAACCTTCTGATCAGTAGCTGATCTGCTCTACCACCTGAGCCAGAGCCACAGCCACCCCCTGTGGGTGGCTGTGGCTGATGATCACAGTGATGAAGTTCATTTTTCTATTGTTGCTTTTCTCTTACAATATCTCCATCTTCACCAGTGTATGTACATGAGAACAATGATAAAGCATCTTGAACAGCTCTGTGTTGACATATGAACACTGTAGACTCACAGTTGAGTGGCTGTATGAAGATAAAGAGAACATATCCTCAGACATGAGACATCATCAAAAATGAGACTTGTTAGACTGTTAAACATCTCACCACTGTTTCCTCTCTGTTGTTGTTCACTTACTTTCAAGTCTTTTCTTACTGTTGGTGTCTTTAATGTTGTTATTGTATTTCTTTAGGTGAAGATGTTACAACAACCAAATCAACAAAAACCAACAATTAAACCAACATTAAAAACAACAAACATATGGACAATGAAAGAGGGAGTAAAGACATCAGAAGGGACACTGACAGCGCCATCAAATAATCAGTCAGGAGGTAGAGACGAATCGTTTACTGAAGTCTGATGTCTGAAGACTGACTCTGGGGTTTGGCTGGAGAGTTCCTTTCGTTCACTTTTATTAAACAAGTTAAAATGTTTAATGATTTGAAATGTTCACAGTTTTTAAGTATTACAAATGTTTAACAATTCAATTCAATTCAATTTTATTTATATAGCGCCAAATCACAACAGAAGTCTCCTCAAGGCGCTTTATATTGTACAGTAGATAGCACAATAATACATACAGAGAAAAACTCAACAATCATATGACCCCCGATGAGCAAGCACTTTGGCGACAGTGGGAAGGAAAAACTCCCTTTTAACAGGAAGAAACCTCCGGCAGAACCAGGCTCAGGGAGGGGCAGCCATCTGCTGCGACCGGTTGGGGTGAGAGAAGGAAAACAGGATAAAGACATGCTGTGGAAGAGAGACAGAGATTAATAACAGATATGATTCGATGCAGAGAGGTCTATTAACACATAGTGAGTGAGAAAGGTGACTGGAAAAAAAAACTCAATGCATCATGGGAATCCCCGGCAGCCTACGTCTATTGCAGCATAACTAAGGGAGGATTCAGGGTCACCTGGTCCAGCCCTAACTATATGCTTTAGCAAAAAGGAAAGTATGGAATGTACAATAACATTGTACATTATTTGAAGCTTATATTGATAATAACAAATAACAAAGATTAGTGATGGTTACAAAACCCTGAATTTATATTAATATTTACAGTTGTATTGTTTCCATGAAAGAGAAAAAAATGAAATATTATTATTAATATATTTTTAAACACATTTACATGATTTACTTTTCATTGTTGGTGTTTATTTAGAATAAAGAATAAATACTGTAGCTAGAAACTCCACAGTCTAAAAACACATTCAATTGTCATCACTAAATGTTAGAAAACTGACTGTTTTTATCACCTTTGAAATCTTTTGAGTTTTGCACTGAACAAAAAGTTGAAGCCAAAATGTTTTTATTATTTTCAGATTGTCTGTATTTGTTGAGATGCATCATTGTGTCTGTGGGTTTAGCAGCACTCTTAATATCTGTTGTTACAGTCAACATGTGGACAAAAACTAAAGGTGAGAACGTTCACAGATGAAACTTTTACACATAAAAAGCTTTGAGTTTTACGGTTTGCTGTATACACTTTTTTTTCATTTCAGGAAACAAAACTCAGCTTGAAGAGAAAACTGTGAGTCTGAACACTCAATATTCCTCTATAACTTTTATTTGTTACTGTTACGGGCGCCAGAACTAGAGGAAATCTGGATCGACAGCAAGTGACCCACAGGCTAGGGAGCAGTGCATATTTGGTTTTATAAAAACTGTGGATTACTAGAGAGGACACCAAGGCTAGCATCTTGCTAAGGCCAGAACTCATTTATTTCATAGCTACAATTCACACATTCTCTCATGTAAACAGTACAAATCAAATTAATCCCAATTACTTTTAAAATAAAATACATTTCATTAACAAAAATCAATAAAGATATATAAAGCATTCTTTCAAAACCAAAATAAATGTAAATGAATTCAGATAATTTAACCTATATTCACATTTATTTCTGAGCTGAAGGGCTTGAAGAGCACCATCTACTGACATAATGAGGTATAGAACAGGTCACAATAATAATAATTTAAAAAATAAAAATAGAATAGGGGAATCTTTCTTTTCCAAAATGTAAACATGTACCAATTTTTGGAAAAAAAAATAACTTATAAACTTATTTTAACAAAAACCAAGAAAAAAAGACTTTTATTCAGTCACTGGTTCCTTTTCAGTATCATTTTAAATGTTTCAATCCCAGTTTTGTTTTCTGTTTTTTTGCAGTACCAAAATCAAGCGTCACCTTTCTTTATGCATAGACAAAAACTAAAGGTGAGGAGATGGAAGTGTTCAAATGATTTTTTTTAATGTACAATTACAGGTAACACACTGAGCTACTGTCATGGCCTCTCTCTGTCATGTCCTAACACAGTGGTTCCCAAAGTGTGGGGCCCAGAGCTATTGCAGGGGGGGACGCGGCATGAAAAGGGAAAAAAAACAAAAACAAAAACAACGCTTGGACACTGCTAGCACGGGGCGCCCACACAAACGCAAAGCAGGAGATGAAGCATTGCTGAATATGTTTCCAAACCAACTTCATTCTAAGCCAAAGACTAGAAAATATGGTGAAGCATATCTTCCCTTTGGTTTCACCTGCACAAGTGCTGAGGTAGGTCTCCCTGCAGAATTAGTTTTCCCTGCATCGGGAGCAGCGCTGGGCTGTTCAAATCACGGACAAACAGTATCCCACAGTTGTTTATGTTTTTGAACCCATTTTGTAGAAGGTTTTTTTGAAAAATGTATTGATCGCAATGTTGAACATTATTACACAGGAAAAAAAAACAACTACATGTAAAATAATTACACCGTGATGCCTCTGCCTTTCTAAATGCAGGGACAGTAATGGCCTGTATATGTAAGCGTGTAAAACCTGCAGAGTCAGATTAACAGTATTTTGTCTCTATCTGCCATTCACCTCATGTAAACAATAACGTGGCGCACAGTGTGACGTGAAAAAGCCACATACCTTTGACATTGCGTGACAAACTCTGTATTCCTTGTCCACAGGTAAACGCAAAAAAAAAGGAGTTTTAAAAAATCTCCGTTCCCGGTGATTCGATACGCCGTTTACATGTGCCCGAAACAGCTGCGTGTTCAAAAATACCCGTGTAGGTGCGGACGGAGCGTAAAAGAGTTGGTAGTTTATTTTCTTACTACCTGTAATTTATTGCAGATTATTTGTATTTGCTTAATTGTTTTAAAAATGTTTGAGGTGTGAAATAAACCGCAATGGAGCAAAATATGGGTGTGTGTGGTTGAAGGATGTGTTTGTGCGTGTGCGTGC
Source organism: Oreochromis aureus (assembly GCF_013358895.1). NCBI lineage: Eukaryota > Metazoa > Chordata > Actinopteri > Cichliformes > Cichlidae > Oreochromis > Oreochromis aureus. The sequence continues at coordinate 21,664,991 of NC_052956.1, read as the reverse complement.
GCGTGCGCGCGTGCACGCGCGGGGGTGGGGGGGCGCGAACATTTTTCTTGTTAAACAAGGGGGGCCCAGCAAAAAAAGTTTGGGAACCACTGTCCTAACAAATAAATTCATAAACCTTTGTTTTTCAGTGCAACACTTCCACCTACTGGTGCAGAGGCTACAGAAATGTTGGACAGATGAGAAAGGAGAGAGTGCAGCAGGATGCTTATGATGCGTGGTGAAAGAACAATTTTTTACCCCTCAATAGCAAAATACTGATGGGGTATTGTTGTCAGCCTGCTGGATGTTAAGGCCTCTGTCACATGAGGAGGATACAGAGCCATTTTCCAACTGCTATCAGGCTGATGAGTAAACTGTGACCTGATTATTTATCATTATATTGACAGATGTGTTCATTTTGGTGCTTTGCACATATATAAAATATGCTGTTTTATTGTGTTTCTTTTATTGTGATCAGCAAAACAAATGTTTTTCACCTATCTTTAACTATTGCAAATCAGTCAAAAAACTGAATGTGAATGAGTGGATTCCCATTCATTTCCTTTTTTAAAAAAAAACAAACAAAAACCAACAAAATAATCAGACATTCATTTCCTATGGTGGTCACTTTTGACCGGGAACACCACAGATGTAACAAGGTTGATTAAAACTCTCAAAATCAAAAAAACTCTCAAAAAGAGGTGATCATCACTTTTATATGTTCAAGTGCATAGTGTGGAGGATGTCATAAGGCCTTGAGGCAATCAGATGTAAAACACAATATTTATGAGTGTTTTAAGCTGTAAATCGTCAGATTTGACCCGAACATGAAAGGAAGGTTTTAATGACAAATAGTGTTTTCTTATAGTCATTTGGTGATGATGATGGTGGCAACACTATGACTTACATCACTGTGAAAGCTTCCTCCTCTACCTCTGAAGTTTCCACTGATCCCACTGACCACATTATCTACAGCTACTTCATTTAGACTCTTTTTCTCCAATTGATCTTTCTGAGTTAACATCAATAATTACTTCCTCCAAACCATCAACGTGTCTTTTAGACCCCATTCCTACAAGACTGCTTAAAGAAGTCCTGCCATTAATTATTGCTTCAATCTTAAATATGATCAACCTATCTCTAATAATCGGCTACTACAGGCCTTCAAGCTGGCTGTAGTTAAACCGTTGCTTAAAAAGCCATCTCTAGACCCAGCGGTCTTAGCTAATTATTGGCTAATCTCCAACCAACCTTTCATATCAGAAATTCTTGAAAGAGTAGTTGTCAAACAGCTAACAGATGATCTGCAGAGGAATGGCTTATTTGAAGAGTTTCAGTCAGGTTTCAGAGCTCATCACAGCACAGAAACAGCTTTAGTGAAGGTTACAAATGATCTTCTTATGGCCTCTGACAGTGAACTCATCTCTGTGCTTGTCCTGCTAGACCTCAGTGTGGCTTTCAATACTGTTGACCATAATATCCTATTAAAACGATTAGAGCATTACAGGTACTGCCTTGCAGTGGTTTATATCTATCTAATAGACTCCAATTTGCTCATGTAAATGCAGAGTCCTCTTCACACACTGAAGTTCAACAGGGTTCAGTGCTTGGACCAATTCTGTTTACATTATACATGCTTCCCTTGGGCAGTATTGTAACATGGTAGACTAATGTGCCTGTATTAATTCATCTCCATATTATTGTGTGATGTTGTACTGGGTTTGGAGTGGTTGTGTGTGTGTCACATTTCTGGTGAGCCAATGACTGTAATGGGGTTGGACTAATTAGAGGCAGGTGTACTTGATTGCACTGATGCACGCGTCTACTTATAGCCCACACTACAAACACTGCTGTGTTATTTTGTCTCTCTGTGCAGGCCAGGGCCTATTGTATACCGCAGCCTAAAGGCAGCTGAGTTGCAGACCCTGGAGTGACCACTGGCTTTCTACTTACAGGGTGGTGGGTCTCAGAGGACAACCGATAACCCTGTTGAAGTCAATGTGTGGAGTGCAACTGGCTTTGTGACATAGCTGGCTCTGGCCTTGGACTGTGTGTTTTTACTTGATCCGCAAATGGGACACTGGACTGTTTTTTTTTCTTTTACCTTTTGATTATTGTGTTAATAAATTATCTTTTAGAATTTTGACTGTCATCTTTTTGGCCACAGCTGTGATGGTTGGTCAGACCTAGAATCTTTATGTGTGTGCTACATATACATCAGGAAAATGTTTTATTGTTTTATTTTGCTGCCTTGCCCCTCTAAATCTTTATGCAACTAGTTGCTCCCTCCTTCTTCCTTCCTGTCTTCTTTCAGCAGCCCCTTCAGCTGTCAGCCCAGTACATACTCTGCCTTTTTGTCTCCAAACTGCTGAACCTCAGCTGTCCCTCAGATATACTCATTTCCAATCCTGTCCAAACTGGCCACACTCAGTGAAAATCTTATTTCTGCCAGCTCCAGATTGGCTTCCTGCCTTTTTGTCAGTGCTACTGTCCAAACCATATATCATGTTACTAACATCGTGTAAACCTTCTTTCATTTTTTTAAAAAAATTGTTATTCCTTGTTTCCTTGTTATTCCTGCTACTTACCTCCACCCTGCCTCCATTTTCTTCTTTACCTCTCTTGTGCTTTGAATGGTTAACCCTGGATATTTAAACTCATACTACCTCTGCTCCATGCATCTTCATCCTTCAAAATATAGTTAACGCAGCTTAAGTAAAACTATTCTGCAGAATCATCATTGTATTCCCGAATCACAATTATAGACTCATTAACATGTAAACCACTTTGTTGCTGCACCTTCAGTTAACTTCAATTGCATATCTGCATCTACAACCGCATTTCCAAAAACATTTGATACACTGTGTAAAATGTAAATAAATAATAATGCAATGATTTGTACATTTCATAACACCATATTTTGCAAACAATTTGTTTAATTTCTTGCCAACAATAACAAGAAAAACATTTTCATTAAAAAAGACTTTGAAGCAGAGGTAAAAGGGAGTAGACATAGCTGTACCCTATAAAGTGGTCAGTGAGTATATAAAAGCCTCCTATACACATCTCCTACTCAACATCTCCTTACAAATAAGAGTGCTGCGAGAGGGACCCGCCCCCAAGTCACAGGCTTTTTTACTGCTGATGCCTTCATGGTCTGCTTGAAAACTTTGTTATTTGTGAACACTGAAACATATGTGAACGATACCTTCACAAAGAATAATGAATCTGTATAAATATAGCTTCTCTGGTAAAAAAATTAGCAATGAAATGTTGCACTTGTGACTCACCTGTAACCCACCGCTGGATGTGTTGTTAAGAAAATGGACAGATCTGTGTCACAAGTTCCACTTTCTGTGTCCTTAAAGACAACTTCTTAGAAGCTCCACAAGGCATCAGTCATGTAGGTTTCAGAAATGATCAGTAGCTGACTTTCTACTCCACACAAACACCCCACCAGCTGATTTCTATTTTTCTCTTTTCCCTCCTCTGTAGTTGAGCGTTATTGTTCAGTGAGCTCATGCTGTGCTCGGTTGGAATTAAATGTTGTTCATCATGATTCACAACTGAGAAACACTGACAGAGAAAACTGATGCTTAGCATTCTGTAATTACCATATTTTTACATGGTGTCATTTGTATGAGCTAAATTCCATCTGCTTATGTCTACTGAGTAATTTTATCAAATAAAAATAAGACTTGAAAGTAGTTTTAACTTTAAGGATCAAATTTTTGAAACTGAAGGTAAATTCTTCAGCCATCATAAAAAAAACAAAATAAAACAAAACAAAAAACAAACAAAAAGAACTGTACTAATGACAAATTAATAGAAAAAACAATAAAGTGTCTCAGTAATGTGTCTGGTTCAATTGCATTTTCCTAGTCCAACAATTTTTAGAAACAATAATCAAAAACTTGGATATGAATGAAATGGCTTATTTTCCACCATGCATTACGTTGCCAGAAAATAACAAGTAAAAATGTAAAGTTTTTAAGTAAGCTACCTGAATGTAACCTATTATTATTATTGTTATTTTAATTGAAATCTAATCATCTTGTGAGTCACAAAAAGCTAATGGAGTTATACTTTAAAGAGTTGCTTACCTAATGTTAGGTGCTTAGTTCAAATTAATCAAAAATACTCAATTTAATAAACTCAAATAAGAGGAAAATGTCACAGAATTTCAAAGTGTTTAATTTAATAGAATTAATTTGAGCATTTAAATTTGCCGTGTATTTGTAGCCAATTCAATCTTTCAAAAAAGTGCCATATTATACAAGTAAAGTAATCATGCAGAGGAGGGGAGTATTACGAATTATGAAGAGAAAAAGTATCAGTGGTCTCCTTTTCTCCATTTTTCAATTTGGAACACTACTCTGAATTCTTCATGCAACATTTTAATAACCATTTACTAAGTGCTTTTCCACTTGATAACAGGTTCATAATTAAAGACAATGTGGTAACGGCTTTGCATTATTCTGAGGCGCACTATTGATTCAGATTCCACAGCTGAAGCGCTGAAATTGCGGTGTTTCCCACGGCCCGTGAAGGCAGCGGCAGATGCGGGTCTTATTTGTTCTCTCCAGCAGGAGGGCGTTCCGCTGAAGAACATACGAACACACTGTGGTGAATTATGCCGGCGTACGTGCGCACTGATTCATATTTAGATGCTGCCACAGCTTAGCTGTTATCCCAGGGTCTGTGTTTTTGAACCCCGGGCCTTCCTTGATGTTAGCCTTCCTGGTGGCAACACTGCCGGGGGAAAGGCGACAGAGGAGGCCAGGCCCGAAGACATGGAGGCTAGCCGTCCTTGCAGAGGGAGTGAGCTGTAGGACGGTAGGCGCTCTCTCTCTCTCTCTCTTGCATTTCTTCCTCCGCTAAGAAACAATGAAAGACAGACAGGACAGGTTATAGTACCTCTGCTTAGAGGGAGGGGGAGGCTTGAAACCTTTCTACCACCAGTTCTCCTTCAGTTTCAGCTTTCGGATGTTTTTTTCTGCCCGTCGTCGTCAAAAAGCCAATTTTTGAGTTTTTTCCTTATCCACACAGACAATGATGGTGGTGGCTGCAAGTCTTTTTGGCTCAGTCCGGGAATGGCTGGTCTCAGAGGTTTACTGGACCGAGAAAAACATCACACACTTGATGTTTTAACAGTTTTCTGGCTTTATTTCATATCACAGCTCAGTTTCTGGCATCCAGTGTCCTCAAACGTGACACATAAATATTTAAGCACCATAAAAATAACATTCAGGATGAACACACGCACACGCACTGTAAACACAACGGGTGCTGAAGCCCGATTCATCAGGTTCTTTAAAAAAAGTCTCCTCGGCATAATCATAATTAATGTAATCACTTCAGTGTGCATTTAAAATAATAATTGTATACCAAGTGTGAGTTTTACTGTTAAAAATATAAACAGTGCATAACTGAAAGGGGCTAGGAGAATAAATATTTGGCTAAATGAGCCCTAATGGGAAGAGTAAATAGGCTGATATGCATGGCTGCTTATGCAAGACTCATTAAGATCATGTCAGCAAATATTTGTTTTGTTTTCTAGACAAAAAAATGTAGACTTAGTTTTGAATTAAAAATGTCTTAAACATAACATGTGCTCTCTTTGATTCAGTTAATTATAATAACTGTAATCAGCTTTTTTCAATTTAATTCAATTTAATTTATATTGGGCCCAATCACAACAACAGTGGTCTCAAGTCAATCTGCATTTGTTTAAAAAATTTACTGAACTTTACTGTCCATCAGTAATTATTATAGTTTATTAAAACTAGGTGCAAAAAAAATGTTTTAGTTTATCGAAGAAAAGATTTTAAAACAAGATTAAAATTAGAATTAGGGAGGAAAAAGAAAAGAAGATAAAGCTAAAGTAAAGTAGAAAATGTGCAGGAAATGCTGAATCTGAGTGAGCTACCTGCAGAAGGTATTTTTATTGTGAAATTTGATCTTCACTTCCTAAAAACTGAATTGCAAAAACATTAAATGGAGCACTGAAACTAACAAACTAAATTAAAATGAAACATTTTTAACAATAATCTAAGCAAACTCACTTTGGAAACTAAAGAAAACTTACTTAAAAATGAGAAAATTAAATAAAAATAAGGCAGCACCGTGGTTCAGTGGTTAGTTCTGTTGCCTCACAGCAGAAAGGTTTGAATCCACCGTCTGGTATTTCTGTGTGGAGTTTGCCTCTCTGGGTACTCTGCCTTTCTCTCACAGTTTAAACGCATGTCAGGTTATCTGGTGATTCTAAACCGACTTTACGTGTGAGTGATTGTCTGTTTTGTGTTAGCCATGAAGCAGACTAGCAACCTATCCAGGATGTATCCCGCCTCTTGCCCCATGACAGCTGAATAAGTGATAAGCTCCTGCCGCCACTACCTTGAATTGGTTAAACAGCAGAAGACGGATGGAAAGAAAAATTAAATGATTCTAACCCTGTACCCATTTGTTTTCATTTTTGTTAAATTCTAGATTGCACTGCTGAGGAAGGTTAAGGGAATACTCGATCATAACAATATAATAGAGTCACTGAAGCCTCAGAATATCAGTGTGTCCAGTTAGACCAGTGCGACTCATTTTACACTCTAACAAAAGCAGAACTAGAGAAAAATCAGTCAGCAGGGATAAAAAGAGAGCGTTGGTCTTGCCTTTTGGGGGGTTGTCTCGTTGCCTCTTCACTGCACCTGTTGACACTTTCATTTGCACCATACCAGGTGAAATGGATTCACAATGATTTATGCTTCTTAAATAGACACATTAATATCCCTGAAGTTAAAATGAGTTTGTATTAAACTGTGATGATCCAGCGTTCCCTTAATTCTTTGAGCAGTGTCATTTATCACAGCTTGGTAATAAACCTGGGAAGACCTCGTGCCAGCATAGTAATGTTTTTATAAGTTATTGATCCACAATATGTCTGCACTAGCTCCCAGATGTTATTGGTATTGGAGCCTTTGTTACTATAATTCCAGATGTTTGCAAATGCAAAACTACAAATTCAAGCACATCATCAAATTTGTTTATATTTGAGCAGCTCTGGCCAAATTTGAAACATCTGAGTTTCTGAGAATTTCTAAAAGGGGGGCTGGATCCTAGGGCGAGCGGCAGGGTACACCCTGGACAGGTCCCCAGTCTGTCACGGGGCTAACACGTAGCCACAGACAACCATTTGCACTCACATTCACACCTATGGGCAAATTAGAGTTTCCACTTAACCAATTCCCACTAACTGCATGTCTTTGGACTGTGGGAGGAAGCCGAAGTGTACCTGGAGAGAACCCATGCAAACACAGGGATAACATGCAAACTCCACTTTTAAATATATATATTCTTAAATTAGTTGTTGAATTACACATTTTATATGGTGCTTTTCTGCAAATGGTCTAATAACCCTAGCAAAATAATTTAATTAGCTGGCTGTCTGATGAGTTCGTGGTCACACAGATGGACTCGGATTTCACGGTCTGCATGTTGCGACGGCACACGGGGCAGTTTTTCATCTCCTTAGATAGATCATCCAACTCACAGCAGATCTCCAAAACAGGACAAAAACTACTGTTGTCAGCTGCAGTAGCCAGTAGAGAGTCTTCAGCTGATACTGAAGACAATCACAACAGAAAGCTGCCCATAACTGTAGGGGATCATAAAATGGAAAGGGTGGGGTGTAGCTGGTTAATGGTGAAATGGTTAAATGAGCCAACAGATGTACTTGGTTGACCAACCCAACCTACTTTATATGTAACAAGGTAAGATCAACAAGTAGGGCTCTGTAAATATTTGATTGTGTAATTAATAAGGTCAGTGATCCATTACAGTTTTCCAATCAGTTTAAAGCTGTGTAATTACTTTTGATGTAATTAGAAAGCCAGCATGTAATCCCATCCTGAAACAAATACAATATATCCAACTTAAGGTATTTCAATAAGGTGTACTGTTTTGGTAGAGGTTTCTGTTTTATTAGATGTTCTGTTTTTTTCTACACTGTCAGTGCTGATTTCTGAGCGGGGTTGGCCCTCCTAGTATGGACCCCGGCCACATCAGAGGGGATATGTCACCTTTGTATATGCCAAGAAAGAGGAAGCCTGTTCACTCACTTTCAAAAAGTGGAGTGCAATGTCCAGGTAGAAAAAACACATCACACAGCAGCGTGCATCCATCATTGTGGCCATTTACACTGGTAAAACTTGGCAATTTTATCTTTTTTAATGTGTCTTTTTTAATACAATTTCACTTCTAAAGCTGCTGTCCAGCGGATGCCAGAAAGAGCCTGTGAAGTAAATACAGTTGGGTACTCAGAGGTAAGAATACACATCTATAATGTAAAAACCTACATCTTTTCATTTGGCTTGTTTCTGATATATAGTGTATCTAAGGAGCAGGCAGTACTGCTAGCAAGAATGCTGTGCCTGTGTTTCCATTTTCATGTCGTGGTAATAAAAATCTGTTAACTTCATGCGCACAGCTGGATCTCTGCCTCACAGTTTTTTCATCGACTGTTTTAGGAGGATGAGTCCCAAACTGAAGATGGAGTAAAGATGAAGAGAACTTACAGTAGGAAAAGGTAAGAGGCTGGTTAACCTGGTGATTGTACATTGTACTCTTATATGAGAAAGTCATTCACAGTAAATAGATATCATATCATATCTAAACAATTACAGAGGTTTCAGTAAAATACATCATTATTGCTAAGTGCAATGTAGTACCCTTTTAAAACTCTGCATACACAAATCTTTTGTTGAGATTTCCTACATAACAAAAGGTACAATTAGGCTAGACGTCCTAATGAGATGATGAGATGAGGAAATTCAGCGTTTGCACTTGCTACATCTCCATATGTATACATGCTGATATTAACCAAATGGCTGCTAATGGTTCAGGTAGAATGAGCTATGGCTCATTCAGTTTTGAATATGGTGTTAATTTAAGGCTTCAGAAGCAAAGCACAGGGCAAGGAAGTTCAAGCACAAAAAAGGAAGTCTTTGCTTTGCAAAAAGATTTGTTACACAGAATAAACAGAGTCAAAAACATCTTACAGCAAGAAGTGAAAGGACAGAGTCTGGTACATAGAGAGTGGCAGACACAGTGAAGGAAGAGCGCAAGATAAAGGTGGCAGATTAATGTAGAGCAAGTAATCACTCTGGCAGGAGGAAATACACAAGGTCAGGAAGCGAAGGGTGTGAGAGGATATGTGAGTATAAAATGGGAAATGATAAAAGAGAAAAAAAAGAAAGACAAAAAATAACCAAGGTCTTTATTTTTTCTTTCCACTGAAAAACTAAACAAATGGGAACACCCATCATTAATGAGTGATTAATGAAAATAAAATAAGATTATATCAAAAAGAATCATAAAATCTGGCTCCACTGTTGTGCTCCTTCTTGGTTTTGGCTGTTTAAACTGTGTTTAATTCATTAGATTAATTTAATTTGCTACAGAATTTATGTGCAAAGTGCTTTTTTTTAAGTGCTAGTCAAAAACATACATGCTTGTATTATATTAATAAACAAATAGTTTATCATTTATTTAGCTGCATTCTGTTCATATTGTGCAGTATAGCAACTGTATATAAAAGATGGACCTAAAAATTGACGTAAAAGCTGAAGTTGCTTAAGCCTGTATTCTTTATAATGGCCTGAAGGGGGATCAGATTGGATGCAGCCACTATGGCTGTGCGATCACAACATTAACACGTATATTGTTTCATGCTGATCTCTATCGTTTATTTCGTGTTGTTGCAAAAACACACTGTCTACTGCAATTTTTCATTGCTTCAGATGACAGTTTGTAGTAGTCACTGAGGCACCACAGAAGGACTAGCCAAAACTAATCGTAGAACTTATTCCATCATAAAAAAGAAAATCATCGCAAATGAGCTGTGTCAAACACATGAATAAAATCTAAGTTATTTGTAATCTTAAACAAGGGGCTACCTCTGTGTCATGGACATGAGTTATGAAAATCCTGACATGGTTTAGAAAACTGTAATGTGCCAGTTATGAAGCAAACTGGTCTTCACCGCAATGATATGAAAGCGAAAGATTTTACGAATGAGAAGAAAAAAACAAGCTTTCAGGTGCTCAGACTCTGTTAAAACAGGCTTTTCCCTAGGCCATGCTTTATAATAAAGACTCACAATATCTATATCAAAATCCAGAACGTAGCATACTTACACTGCAACAACAGATATGTGGACGAGCCGAACTATGTATGCCTGTATAAGCTTAATGGTGCACGTGCATCTGAAACTTGACACTTGTTTGCAGACAAGGTAGTTTCCGGATGACCATTAGTACTTTTGATGTAGTGGTTACAGAAAATCCACTACATTGTTATATATCTTTATCGGGATAAAAAATGACCTATATCAGTATTGAGATATAAGATTTTGGTCATATCTTACAGTCCTATAAATCACCATGACATCACACATGAGTTTTGAAATCTGTATTTTGGGATAACTCTGTTGTGTTTTTTAATTCCGAAAAGGCCATAAGTGAGTGATGGGCTCATACAAATGTTGGCAAATACACTTAATTTGTAAGCTACTGCTTGATAGAAATCTTCTTTCTTTTTCATTTATTTACATGTCTGTGTCTCACTTGAGTTATGACCTCAGTTACATTTTCATTTCTAACTCTTACTTGATATAATTTCATGTTTATTTTGTAAACTACAGACATCATTAGTCAAACAGACAACATACCAGTGTTTGCTTTAGGGCATGGATACATTGTGACTGAAATGTTGCCACCATATGGGCATGCTGTGTTCTTCTTTATTTCAGTCTCATCTTTTATTTACACCCTCTGCCCCACACTACAGTTAAATAATCTGTTCAGAAGCAAATGAGGTTCCTGTCTGCATCAGCATTTTAAAAACTTATAATTGAAGTTCCTTTTCTTTTATTAGGTATGAGGACCTCCAGAGTGTTTCCCTGGGAACAGTAGATTACTCAACAACCAGCTGTTCTGTGATGTCATCAGATGGCCTGGCCAATGGGTCAGACCCAGGGTCCATCGGTCCGCCCACTGCCAGGCTCCCTCCAAGACTGGTTGCAAAGGATCTTTGGCCTCAAGGCCCAGAAGCTAGCGGGGAGCAGTCCCAGCCTCATGATCAGAGCTGGAACTCCAGCAGGGACCGAGGACCTGACTCCTGGGCTCCAGGCAGAGACCGACCCCAGGACCAGGTGTGGAACTCTGGCAGAGGGGGACACTCCAGTCAGGACCAGACATGGATTCCAGGCAGGGACAGAACTCACAGCGGACCGGACCAGTCCTGGATGACAGGCCAGGAGCGGGGTCCTGATCAGGGCTGGGCAGCTAGCAGAGATCAAGGGCAGGATCAGGCCTGGAATGGAGGCAGAGATCCAGGAAGGGACCGGGACTCGTCAGGGCCGGAGCAAGGGTGGGGTACTGGCCGAGGCCCAGATCAAGCCTGGAACAACACAAACAGGGATAGAGGAAACGTGTGGAGACCCGGTAAAGACGACCACATGGACTGATTTTGTTTTGAACACTGTGAAATGTAGTAAAATAATATGAGCTTCTTTCATGATATCTGCAAGCTACAAGCGAAAACCAGAACACATAACACATGTGCGAGCGAGAGCTTATAAAAGAAGTGCAGGCGATATATGTGCAGAGTACATGTCATTATTTAGGTTATGATTTATGGTTTTGTCTAATTTTTAAGACTTGAACATGAAAAAGGTCCAGAGACCAGAGATGGAGCGAAGCCCTGCACCCAATAACTTCACACAACCACCAGAGGGCAGAGAATCCTGTAAGTTTTCAAGGAGTCTGCATTTAATGCAAAACTGAAAACTATATGTTACATTTCTATCTCACATATCTGTTTCATGCTTCTTTTTGGTCTTAAACTGAATATTATTACCATATTAACAATAGTTAGGACTGAATTAACCTTATAAATCAGAACTATAGTTAGACATAAATCAGGAATTTGAAAAGTTGTTTCACAGTTTGTCCCTGGCCATTACGGGAAAACAATGAGGCCATTTTCTCAAGTACACCACCTTCCTTTCAGTCTTGGCAGCAGCTATCAGCCACTAATATGTTTTGGCAGAGCGTCTGGCACACCATACCCACTGACTGTTTCACTGTTTGATCAGAGAATCATTACAGTAATCACAAGCATTTTCCTCTCATTGTAACTTATTGTGAACCTTTATTATTTGAGAAGGGTTCTCTAAGAGCCAGGATTTGACCTTATTAAATAATAATTATGATAAAATAGTTTAAAAAGAAAAAATAAGCTTGATTGCATCCAGTCATTCAGTGTGAATGTTGCAGGTTCAGATGCTGCCAGTGCCGGTCAGGCCTCGACAGCTCAGCCGAACGAAGACCAGAAACCTCCAATCCTGCCGGCTAAGAAGGAACCTCCTACTTATCCTCCAGGTCAGAGCAGCAGCTGTTTACCACAGATTTATATGATTTAATAGAAAGGAATCTTATTATACTATGTTTTGTGTGCACTTCTTTGATTGAAACTGTCAATAGGCTTTTATCTGACTGCATTTTTCTTGCATTAGACAAGTATGAGTTTTAAAGGGGATTAGGGTTTTATTTTATCTTGATTTAAACTGATTGTAAGAAATTTAAAAAGGGGTTTCTAAATGTTTTTTTAAATTTCAATGATTAAAAATGGGTGCTGAAGATAATCTGTAATTTAATCAAAATATTATTGTATATTAAAATAGGTAAGGAGTACGCTGCTTCTTTTTGTGTGTCGTGTAAAGTAAAAAAAAAGGAAAAGTTGCTTGTTTGTTGACATCAACTAGGAAGCCAAGAGGAACGTTGGCAGCTCCAGATTGTCGCAAAAGGAAGAGTCACCTGTCCAAAATGTAAAAGTGTGAGCAGGAAGACTGTGGAGGGGCTGAAGAAACACATGGAAAACTGCCGACTGGTGAGCCCTTCTTGCATAATAGTGATATTAGAGTTTTGGACCATCTACCAGAAACCTTCTGCTTTACTGTTTCTCCTGAAAGACTCTAATCATTAGTTATTACTAGTAATGACATTATTTGGAATAATTGGGAGTAAATAAATTATTATGTTTTGTGTGTTTGTTTAATTTTTTCCAGGATGTCAATTTTCTATGAAACACATTCTGCACTGAAACCAGTTCACACACTCTTCATATTAAGCATCAAGTTTTTAAAAAAATGAATGAGTCTGTAGTGTTTAGTGCTTTACATTTGCACTGGGAAAACCTAGTCTGACTAATATTTCCATAACATAAATTCTGCATGTGTTCTTTGCTGGTTTAAATTTTTACCAAATGAAAAAGTCAGTGTGTCACTCTGTTATCTGTAGCAACCTTTTACCTGCCAACACTGTGGGAAACAGCTCAAGTCTTCAACAGGGATGAAGTATCACATCATGGCTGACCACAGCCACTTGGTAAGACTACTCAGAAATAAACATTTTTAGTTTTAGTTCAGTTTATTATGGTTTTACTCAGTTTGTTGCTACCTTTTCCTGCTTTCTTATTTTTGTAGCCTTCAGCTGATGATGCCAAGGACCTGGATGATCGTACCATAAAAGACAAGCTACGTAAAATCCTGAAGAGACTGGGCAAATTAAAGTGCTCCAAAGAGGTAAAAGGTGCACATAATGTGCTGTTTTAAGAAAGGAGATAAGATAAAAGATTAAACCGGTGGTAGTGTGAAAAAACATGTTTTTCTTTTCTTTATAGGGTTGTAACGCTGCATTTACCAGCATCATGGGCTACGTGTATCACATGAAGAAGTGTGGAAAGGAGGAGTCTGAGCTGGAGAAAATGCTGCTGAACTGCTCTCACTGTGGGAAGACCTATAAATCCAAGGCTGGTCTGGAGTATCACCTGAAATCAGAGCATGCTCCTGTGAGTCACATATGTCATCTAAGCCACTAAATACTATGAAAATTGTAATTCGTTAATACTTTTACATTCAAATTTAAATTAATAGACAATTAGACAAGATGCCAGCCTAGTTTTGTCACCTGTCCTTTTAATTCAAGTGTCTGTGAAACTCTTTGTGCCTCATCTTCACTAAGTGTATTCTCTTGGTTCATCCAGACACCACAGAAGACTGAGGAAGATGAGGCACTGAAGGCCCAGAGGGAGGCTAATCCAGAGAGGACGCCCAGCGGCAGGGTGCAGAGAGCCTCGGCCCAGGTGGCCAACTTCCACCTGGCTGAGATCGCCAACAATGAACTGCCCAAAGACTGGCCCAAGAGGAAGTTTCAGTCTGACCTGGTACCAGATGACAAGAAGGTAAGAGAAGATTCACTTTGCCTGAAATTGTGGATTAAAATTGAGTATATACTGAACATAAATGCGTTTCTTCTTTCTCCTGACGCTCTTTTCAGTTGAAATATGCCCGACCGGGCCTCCTGCCTTCAGCCAGGAGGTGCTGAGGAAGTGGAAGAATGAGGTGAAGCTGCAGAGGAAAGTCCAGTGCCCCAACCAGGTAGAAAACAACACTAGTCTTATTTTTACTTGTTTAAGTGAAATCAGCAGACTTATTTCTTTTCTTATCTGAGTAATTGGATCAAGATGTCAAGAACAAGTATAATTAGCATAACTATAATTCATTTAAAATAAAAATATAGCCATGAAGATTATCAGTCTTTCTGTATAAAAACTCAGGTTTTTCAATAACCTGAAATGTTTCTCTTTGTAAATGTACGTTTTAAAGAGATATATGGAGATATTTTATATTTTCTTTATTTTCTGTCATATATCACTGTTGCATTGGTGAACATTCATAGTAAACATGGCCGAAGTTTCAAATAGAGAGGTCAGTGTATGTAGAAGTAATCCCTGTGGATGTGTATGATGTCAAAGAGAACAGATGGTTAACACAGCATTCAAAGCCCATAATATAACATAATGTGTGTCGTCCTCAGGGTTGCGGCTGCACCTACACGAGTGTGTCTGGACTCAAAGCTCATCTGGGACTCTGCACGAGGGTTTGTCATCTTTTTTTCTTTGTTTAGGAAATAACAATGTAGCACACATAAGGTACAAACTTTGCAGGATTAGCAATACATTAAATGACACCAGGTATAATTAAGTTGAAACTCATCAATGTATTAGCATGAAATCTTAAAATTGGGAAACCCTTCTAATGCTTCCTCTCGACTGGCATTTACATGCGCTTTAAGTCAGCTCCTCAATTTTATTGGATGATTCCTGTAAAATAAAGTATGAAGTATTAAACTGGTAAAAGCTGCTTTGAACAGAATTTTGAAAATGAGTGTATTTGTAAAATTATTCAGTCAATTACTCAGATCATTAAGTGAAATATAAAAGTCAGTGCACTATGTGCAGTTAATACTTTATATGCATTAAATTCTTATAATCTTTTCAAGGCTGTTTTTTCCTGTTGTGATTTCAGGGCAACTTTGAGGCCGGTAAATACAGATGTCTGATCTGCAATAAAGAATTTAACTCTGAAAGTGGAGTGAAATACCACATCAACTCTGTCCATTCACAGGTAATGAAAAGTTCACAAGTTTCTGGCTTGAGCCTTCTTTGTGTAACTGTATGCAGATGACATTACCATGAATGTAAATACTCTATATCAAGGGTTGGATATGAGCAGCTCCATAGTGTAGTTGTTTAAACTCATCAGGAAAGTTTTTACCAAAGTCATGTATAAAGTGAGTTTTCAGACTTGCAACAGCAGAATCAGACTTCTTTTTGCAAACAGACGAGCTGCCTCCTTCTGGCCTATAATGCAATAAATAATAAATAATGCAAGTTAAATGTATGTTATATAATAGCACCTCTTCATGCTGCGTGTATCTCAACAGGATTGGTTTGTGACGAACAAAAAAGCTTCCAAGAAGTTTGAGAAGTTCCTTAAAAACCAGCCCAAAGAGGTCATCCGTGATGTGGATAAGCAGACTGTTGATCAGTACCACCATCATCACCTGCAGCATCATCCTCATCATCATCATCATCAGCAGCACCATCAACACCACTCACACCACCACCATCAGCAGCAGCAGCGCCAGCTCCAGCACCAGCCTCTGCAGCACCCACTTCAGCCGCTGCATCACCTCCAACACCAAACTCAGTACCTCCATCCAGAGAGGCAGAACCTCCGTCCACAAGTGGACCCCCAGCCCCAACAGCCGATGCTCCAGTACACCAGTTTGGAGCCTCCTCCGGGGCCAGTGTGGGTCGATATGGACCACAGAGGAGGAGTGCTGGGGCGGAGCAGGCCCGATCGAAATGGAAATGGCTGACAAACCTGAGGAGGACAGCGGTGGGATGGTGAAGGATACAAGGAGAGGGAAGGAGGAAAGAGGAATAGATGTAGGGGAGAGGGGGAAGGCTGACAGGAAGCAGAAGGATTGCTTCACTTTCGGTGGTAGCAGCGGAGGCGGAGGTTGTGGGCGCAGCAGCAGCAGTAGCAGTAGCAGCAGCAATACCGGCAGCTCATCGAGTGAATCGGAGGTCGAGCAGCAGGAGCGGCAGAGACAGATTGACCAGTGGAGCCTGAAGCGACCGGGCATCATGGGCTCTCGCTGAGGCTGGAAAGCGACAGAGAAACACTTAAAAAGACCTAAAAAACACACTTTCCTTAACATTTCAAATGTCTGCAGCTGATTTTAATGGAAGTAGTGAAAAAAGGTGAAGCAAAGAAAAACATCTGCATAAGTTTTCCACAAGACAAACCTGTGAGACGGCAGCTGAGACAATTAAATCCACTAACCTTTCGGAAGTGATGGTGGATGCCGTGAAGACAAGCTCAAGCTGTGACTGCTCGTTTCCAGAGGCTGTTTCTCTGTGTTGAAATGGTTGTCGTTGTATAACCTTGAGAAATGTAGTTTATCGTGTGTTTATCTGTAACAGATTGTTTTCACCAACTTTAAGCATCTTATTGTTTAAAAGGTTTCATAAAACTCTTCTTGTCTTTCATGTTTAACATCAAAAGTTAACCTGAACAGAGACTGCCAGGTGGACTGTTTACTTGTACTTGTCTAGTCACGCTCTCCGAAGACATTTTGTGCCTCTCGAGTATGATTAGTATAACTTCATACTACTCATCACTTTTAATTATGACTGATCACCTTCCTTGGTGAAGTAATGTTGGAAATGACAGGATCACCGTTCACTGGCTTGGATTCTTCTGTCTGTCTGATATTGTTTTCATTTCAGATTTTTTTAATATAATTTTGTATTTAGTTGCCATTCTTAAGTAAAATCTGCTGCCAGTTTACAGACCTTTGGGCATGTACATGTGACATATACGTAGCAGTGAAGCAAATCTAATGTAAAAGGAAAGAAATAAAAATAACATTGTATCAACTAACACTTTATTTCCTAAAGTGTACTGGAAACATCAGTACTATTCTTATTAAGTGCAGCTTAAGCAGTTAATCGTGTCCATTGTATCACTGCAGCTCATCTCCATCAGTTACAGAGAAATCATGAGCAGTCTGAAACCACGTATCACCAACACAGCTGGAAATTCCTCCTAAACTGAATCTCTTGATCCTGATAATGTTGTGATAATTACTTGAGAACTTGAGGGCCATATTACACATTTCTTTTATTTTTTGCTTTTTATATTAGTGAATATATGGCACAAAATGTCCAGTTTTTTGCTACAATCACTTCTAAACTGGGCCAGGCCCAACCTCTGGTAAAGATTTCATGCACACAAAATCCGTAACATTTTTCTTAATCCTGTGAACAAACTTTCAGATTAACCAAGCACACAGCCTCCTTAGTGGAGGTAGCTACAGGATGTACCCCCGGTTAATTAAAGCTCTGTTGGTTTAGGATTATTTGATGTAACCTGAATAGTCGGAAACCTTAGAAAATTTGTTATGTACCAAGAAACAGAAACAAACATAGTTTGAGTAGAACTTAACCCGTGAGTGACATGACATGATTTTTTTTCTTTTATTTTTGTTGAAATGTAGGAATCCTTTATTTGCCAAAACCTAGTTCAACCTCAGCAGTTAAAATAATCTTAACTCAAGTTATGCATTGTATTTCTTTATTGGCTTTATTAGATAGGTGCAGTGAAGGGTGACAGGAAAGTGGAGGGAGAGAGAGACGAGTCGGATTCAAACCTGAGCTGGCCGCTCCCAGCAACATGGCGTTTGGTCACCTGCTACTAAAAAAAAAAGAAAAACATCAGTAAATGTCCAAAAAAACTTCTTTATTTTATATTTTTTATGTCACATTTGATTATATTGTGCAGACATGCAGTCAGAGTGCATGCATCCTCTCCAGCTCTCCTCCACTGACATAAATGCAGCTGACTCGGGTGTGATGAATGGAAGCTAACTATCATGTAACATGAAGGATATTCACTCTTATTTAACCGACAGCATGTAGCCTAATGTTTATGTACTCTGTGTTTTGTATCTCCTACAGTGGGAAATTGTCACGTCAGTCAGTTCTGTGATGTTTTCCTACAAATGTGCATATTTTTTTACAAATTTATTTTGAATGTATAAATGTGTTTAGTTCTTGTTTCTTCCCTTTCTTCTGCACTCCCATAGAGCTGGATAAATGAACCATTTAACACAAATTGTCTCTTAGTTGGTGAAATTATGTAAAAAGAAAATACCCATGACCGTATTTAATGTGTTTGATTTTTACAGTGCTTTAACTCATTACCCTCCATCGGATGCCTTTAGGTTGAATAGTTGGTGTTGTTTTAGTCTGAAATTAGAAAAAGCATTATTTTTTATTTTTATTATTGATATTCTCTGTTAATGTTGAGAAGCGTTGGCGAGCCTTTGGTTCTGAGTTGTGTCAGGACCTCTACATACTTACTTGCAAGTATTTTTTCCTCATTTTTAGACTGTTGAGACTGAAAAGTCTTTAAAACATTAATTTTACTTTAGTTTTATATCTGTCTTTGTCACTAACCACTACAGATTTCTTTTGATGGTGTTTGTATGTAAGAGGGAAATAATTATAAGACTTACGTCAGTAGTTTCTATCTTTGTGGGTTGTGATCTCATGAAGTGAAGCCAGTATCTACAGCATCTACCTTCATAGGAGATTGCATTTTCTTTGTGGCCACTTTATTAGGTACACCTGTGCAATCTTAATTCGATTCAGTCCAACTCTCCAAATGTAAAGCCTACTTTCTGTCTAAAATATTGAGGGTTTGCTTAATATATGAATTTTTTGTATTGTAATATGATGGACGAAAACATTTTTGTCATGATGAGCTCTATAATAAAGACAATAGCACATTGCTGATATTCTTCAACATAATCTACACATAAAAGTCACAAATGTAGAATTTTGTTAGAGCCCAACTAATTTACAAGATAACTGATACCGATAGCTGCTGGAGCAGCCAAAACAGTAAAACACCTGTAACACATAGCTCAAATGAATTAAAATAGCTCGATGAAATAGCCCAATTAAAGAGAAAACAAATGAGCTCAATTAAGCTCAACAGGTAAAATTATTAATATTTCTCCTTCTTTTGGGTGTTCACTTTCGGGGGTTACCACAGCACATCATCCTCCACATTCTCATCCTCTTCAGTCACACCAACAATCTCCCTCTCCATCCATAAAACTTCTCTGGGTTCCTCTTCTTTTTTACTTACCTTTCAGCTCCATCATCATCATCCTTTCTCTGCAAATGGTAATTTGGGGGATTCCATTCAGAACTTTCCAGTAATGCCTTACACAAGCTTATTACCACTAAGACACTTCTGAGCACACCATGACCTACTGCACTGTAATGCTACTCTGCTGCAGGTGCTGCAAACAGTGCTGATAGTGGAGAGGAAACAACTCCTAAACTTAGTAAACTCTAAATGACTCTGAACACCTTCATCTGCTTATGTTCAATTAAAATAAAGTTCTGATATAAAATCATATCAGACAACATACTGTATACATCAGTGTATGTGTTACAGGTTAATACAGGGCAGTAACATCATTGAACTTGTACATTCATCGGAGTTTACAGAGCTGTTGTTCTGAATTGCTAAAGATTGCACAAAGTTACCTTATCAGCTGAGGTGAGGCGTTGATGTTGTGGTTTAAAAATATAACATCAATTTCAAATCAGTCTTCAGAGACCTAAAAGTGTGGTTTACAAAATATTAAGCAAAGGTTAGAAGGACTGTGTGGAAAAATTAGACAATTTATGTTTTATTATTTCTCCCCCCTTTTTTATGGCGGTCATATTTGTAATAAACTTTGTTATCACCCTGCATGCACTTTGGCATGTTTCACAGCACAAATGAAAGCAGACTTGCATCAGCCTTTTCTATTTGACCAAACATTTGACCTATTTAATAACTGAAGCTCTGCATTTTATGGGATAACACTGAAATATGTTTTCACCATAACTAAACTATTAAGGTTTTGCTATTTTGTCACTGTGGTTCAAACTTTGCTTTTTCCTGCTGTCTTCCTGTCCTTATATTGTAGACCCGTATCTGTTCATGCTGGAGCACAACTCTGACTTCTAGTGTGAGTTTTTATTCTAATTTTTTCTGTTCCATTTAACTGGAAAGAAGTAGTGAGAGGTGCTCAAGATTCCCATTTGATATTAGTAATGTAAAACATGATTTGATCCTCACCTCCTCCTGTTAAGTGATTGTTTTCCAAGAGGTTTCAGTTCAGTGATCATACTCGAAGTAATGCTGGGAGCTGAAGTAGTTTATTGTTGGTGAAGTGTTTTTAATGAAGTGACAAATGATGGAAACTGATATCTTCTGACTCAACTTTTAAACCTCTTCAAAAAAAAAAAAAAGAACAGTTCAATATCCTGTATTGTCAAGGCCAGATTTAAATAAAGGTTCAGTCAGTTAGTAGCCATGTGACATCTGTAAACAGACCAAGTGGTTGATTTTTTAATTTTATGAGACATGATTTTTATTCAAATGACAACATTTATTCAACAATTAACAACACATTAAAAACTGTATATCTGAAATTGTTACTGCTTTTTTTTTATTAGAACTGATGTGCTGCTGTTTCATAGTACTGGCAGTGTTATAACAACAGACAATTAAAGATTTAATTCATGCTCATTCTGTGTCTTAATAATACTGAGTGGCGGCTGGCATATAGAGTGATAGGTAAAGGATTAACCCCACTGCATTCCCCTGTAGAAATGCCTGTCTTAATTCATATCTTTTAAATCATGGCTCTTCTTTCTTGACTGCAGCAGTGGTATTCACATCTCAAATCATCTCAGATTATTGCTCCATCGTTGAAACTTTAACCCAAAAAATATGGGGTTTGCTTCTTCCTCGACATCTTATTTGAACTGTGGCTGTGCATCAGGGAGGTTTAAGGAGTCCCAGTCCATCTGTGAGGTCCTAACACTGAAGGCCTCCATTTTCTTTTCAGTTTTTTTGTTTGTTTGTTTGTTTTGGAGCAGATTCATGGTCTGCTCCTACTCTGACACCATGTGGTCTATCCAATAAATCTAGTTGTATGGGAACTTATTCAGCTGACCAGTGTTAAATTTGTTAATGCACAAGGACAAAAACTATGATCATGTGTATTGATACTTTCATTAACAAATATAAATCTCTCCATTACTGGTTGGACATTGGGGGCTGTATCTTTTTTAGAAGACAGAGAGAGCAAGATAAAGTATTAAACAAATTATATTAGAAGAAATATAAACGCCAATGAAGAACCTGTCATCCTTATCATGCTGGCCTCACTTTAATGTCTGAAGCAGTTTGAGACATAACCTGACTCAGTAAACTCAAAAACAGCCCAGCCGACTTGTCTGAGAGTCTTTCTGAAAATACTTTATTGTTTTGCAATGTGGATAAACTGAGTCGGAAACTGAAAGTTAGCCCAGCACAGTGAATATTACAACCCACTTAAAAGCAAAGTATTATCTGGGGTGGGGTGTAACACCAAGTAAAAAAACAAACAAAACAAAATTATTAACAGCCACAAAGTTAATGTCATTAACCAATTAGGACCAGGATAAAACACAGGGGACCTCTAGACGTCATTGCCTCCAAGGAAAAAACAACAAACAAAATACCTCTTTCTAGCTAAAAACAAAAACAAAAACAAAAAAACAACTGAGACCACTCTGTCTATAAGAAAACAAAGAGTACAATGGCTGAGCTCCCTGTCTCTAGCCACAAAACACGGGAAAAACCGCTGAAACAAAAATGGCAGAGAGCCCCTCTGTGGATTCCACTGTGGATCACTACAGTCATCATTGTAAAGGCACACCTTTACTCGCAAAAATAAAACCAAAGTCACACTAAGCTTTTGCATAGCGACAGTCCCCTGCCCAAATCACTGCATCTCAAAGCCCAGGGAATAGGGAAAGAAAAAAAAATAAAGAAGGGCATGGCATTCTGAGACGGCAGTCTTTATGCAGTGGCTGACGAGCTGCAACACATCTCAGTTGTGCTTATGAGGCAGACCTGGAACACAGGAGGAGAAAGAGCTCTCTCACACAGGGAGAGCCCCTAGAGGTCAGCGACCGCAACTCATACAGAAAAAACAAATATCCATCATGGACAGCCTGCTGTGCTCTCTCCCCTCTCATCTGCCCATTCTGATTTTGACCCTTCAGCAGTACGTGGCAGTATTGAACAGAAATTCGGTTAATGTATTGCTTGCAACATGGCAGAGGCCATGACAGTATCTCAGTGTGTTACCTCTAACTGTACACAGAATAAAATAAAATGAAAACAACTTGTGAATTTTACTCTCAGAGCTGAATGAGAAAAACAAAAGTGTATACCATATAAAATATTTGAAGTTAATTGTCTTGTTAGATAAAGCTAACCGCACAGAAAATAAGGTTTTGGTTTGTAAATATGAGAAAAAATCAAAAGTTAAATGTTTTAAACATCAGTGGAGTAATTTCTGTGCTGGGTCGATGTTGAAGTTGTTGATCCGTAGAGTCTGACCCTACACACTGCTCCCCGGGCGCCTGATTGGTGGCTGCCCACTGCTTCACTGGGTGAATGGGTTAAATGCGAAGAGACAAATTTCCCCACGGGGATCAATAAAGTATACATTATTATATGTTGCGTACTGAGGTTATACCTCATTATGTCAGTAGATGGAGCTGTTCAAGCCCATACAAAAGCTCAGACATAAATGTAAATATAGGTTCAGCAAGATGCTAGCTTCTAACTAATAGAGTCCTCTCTATTAGTCCACAGTTTTTATAAAACTGGCTTTGCAGTGCTCCGTGGCCTTTGTGCTGCCGGTCCAGATTTCCCCTAGGTCTGGTGCCGGTAATAATAACAATTAGGTTTCAACATGGTCAACATAATATATTCTTATTTTTCATCATCTTGTAACTTTTTTGTATCTGCAGTGACAACTAGAAAGAAGTACAAAAAACACCTTTTTACTCTGTAAAGATATAGAGGACTATTGAGTGTTCAGACTCACAGTGTTTTCTTCAGTCTGTGTTTTGTTTCCTAAAAAACCAAAACAAAAAATTGTTACAACAAACAGTAAAACTCAAAGCTTTTTATGTATAAAGTTTCATCTGTGAATGTTCTCACCTTTAGTTTTTGTCCACACGTTGACTGTAACAGCAGATATTAAGAGAGCTGCTAAACCCACAGACACAATGATGCATCTCAACAAATACAGAAAATCTGAAAATGAGCAAAAATATTTTGGCTTCAACTTTTTGTTCAGTGCAAAACTCAAAAGATTTCAAATGTGTTAAAAACAGTCCATTTTCTAACATGTAGTAATTTGAGGTTTGAGTGAGTTTTTGCACTGTGGAGTTTCTAGCTACAGTATTTATTCTAAATTCTAAATAAACACCAATAATGGAAATGAAATAAAAATCAAGTAAATGTGTTTAAAATATATATTATTAATAATATTTCTTTTTTGTCTGTCATGGAAACAAAACAGATGTCTGTCAAGACAGATTTCACACAAAGAGAGAGATTCAGCGACTACCGTCATGTTCATATTTATTTGATGCTGTTGTCAGTGTCCCCTCTGATGTCTTTACTTCTTCTTTTGTTGTCCATATGTTTGTTATTTTTAATGTTGGTTTAATTGTTGGTTCTGTTGTTGATTTTCTTGTGGTGGACTTCACTGTTGTTGATGTTGTCATTTCCGAGTCTTTACCTGAATGTAAAAGAAACACAGAGCGTACGGTTAATGTTTTGACTTTAGATGTCAATAAACTACAACTGAACTGGAAAGATTTAAAACATGTAAAACAAAACACTGAATCTCTCCACACACAGTTAAGAGCCAGTCTGATATATAATACATAAATAATTATAAATATATAAACATTAGACTTTAATAAAAAAGAGATTCAGTCTCGACCTGCTGATGGATTATTTGATGCTGTTGTCAGTGTCAGTGATGTTGCTGATTTGGTTGTTGTCACATCTTCACCTAAAGAAATGCAATAACAACATTAACCCTAGAACACTATCGCTGGGTGATTTTCACCCGAGCAAATACATTTACATGATTTCTCTCTCCTGCAGCTGTTTGCATGTCGAGGAGCATGCCTTCACCAGGGGAAGTCTCAAATGTCCCAGGAATGGGTGGACCAAAGACCAGCTTTCCAGAGTCATTATTTTGTTTTAGGAGGTTCTTTTTTTCATTTTGTTAGACACGGCACAGTTGAAAGTAAAAGAAGACCACTCTAATTTGTCATGCGTTATCATATTTTGATATATTTGATTACTTTTTATTGGTCATATTATATCGGGTAAAAATCACCCGGCATTAGTGATTGTGTTACTATTTATAGCGATAGTGTTCTAGGGTTAAAGACACAAACACTAAGAAAAGACTTGAAAGTAAGTGAACAACAACAGAGAGGAAACAGTGGTGAGATGTTTAACAGTCTAACAAGTCTCATTTTTGATGATGTCTCATGTCTGAGGATATGTTCTCTTTATCTTCATACAGACACTCAACTGTGAGTCTACAGTGTTCATATGTCAACACAGAGCTGTTCAAGATGCTTTATCATTGTTCTCATGTACATACACTGGTGAAGATGGAGATATTGTAAGAGAAAAGCAACAATAGAAAAATCAACTTCATCACTGTGATCATAATTATTGTGGTGTTTCAGTTTGTTGTTCTAACAGGACAGTTTGAGCTGAAAACATTAAGATGTAAATACTCACTGTTAATAACAGACAGATGAATCTCAAAGTCTGGATCTTCTTGTGATCCTGTTGCTGTTTTGTACTGTCTGCAGGTGTAACGACCAACATCCTGATCTGTGACCTTCTTTATAACCAGAGAACAGTCTGCAGAAAGACTCAGTCTGTCTGATTTACGTTTGGCTTCTTTATTCTGCCCAAGTTTAAAGAGTTCTACTGCACTGCTTGAATGACCGAAGATCCAGGTAGTACTGATACAGTTATGCTGACCTTGTATCACATTTTTACAAGGCAGAGTAACATCATGTCCACGTCCAGCTGTGACAGCTTGAACAGTTTGATGTTGCTCAGTTGTTCCTGTTGAGAAAAAAAGAGAGAGAGAGAAATGTGAAACATCAAATATGTTATGAATATGAGTGTTATGTTTATAATGTGAAGTTTATTTTAAATACAACACAAGTTTAAGTTTCAACTTTAGTTTCCAAGAGTCAGCTGAAGTCAAAAAGTTAATCATGACTGTCTCAGTTAAAGGAAGAATAAAGAAGTAACACTTGTGATAATAATGCAGTTTATTAATTGAATGTGTTTCTATGTACACTTACCTTTAAACTGAAGCGTCAGTATCAGTAATGAAGACATTTGAATCCATGTGAATGCAGCCATCGTGCTTCTCTGTCTCTCTCAGTCTCTGTTCTTGCTCTCAGAGATGAATACAGCATCAACTTCCTGCTCACTTCCTCATAGTGACAACACTCCTTTTCTTTTCCTGTTTGTCTTGTTGAATTTTTGCAGTATATAGGTTTTAAGCATCATGATGATGCTGCAACAGTGACCACTGTTAGCAGCTATATAAAACACAGATGAAATGTGTTAGTGGTCTGAGACCTGTTGGTTTCTTATTGCACCTATGAAGTCATTTTTTTTCTCTCTGAAGTGAAAGGGAAGTGCTTTGGTGATGTGGGTACAAGAGCTACAGAACGCTGGAGGTTTCATGATGACCAGATGAGCCACTGACAGATAAATGGTTACCACATCCTTGAGTGTGTGACTGAACTGTCTTTAGGTTTCCCACCATTTGTTACCACATAGCAGGTACTTTTAAAAAAATGCTGTCTGCGTGGGGGCTCAGCCCCGGTGCGGGGGACCTCTGGTGCATCAGCCCAACTGCAGGGTTCTCTAACTGGTGGGGAGGCTGTTACATCTTTGCAGGAGGTCTCCTCTCTACAGGAGCTCACTCTGCAGGTAGGGGAGAGATATTGGAGAGGTGGAGAATGACTCAACCTGGGTGTCTATTGTCTTGTGTAGTCTGGGAGAAGATTGGATGATGGGGTGGGTGCAGTTTTCTCTGCGGTGGAGTCGGGTGGGCTGCCCCAGACTCTGTGGGGTGGGGTGGTGCTGCTGCTGTGGGCCCCTGTCCAGATGGGCCTGGGCCCCCTTGCCCTGATGGGTTCCAGAGTGTGGGGGTGCCTACTGGGGTCAGCGGGGGAGCTGGCCCCAGGGAGGGGCCGCTTGCCCCTCCCTTTCTTCCCTCCCCAT
The DNA here is from genome assembly GCF_013358895.1 of Oreochromis aureus. Taxonomy (NCBI): domain Eukaryota; kingdom Metazoa; phylum Chordata; class Actinopteri; order Cichliformes; family Cichlidae; genus Oreochromis; species Oreochromis aureus. The sequence continues at coordinate 21,638,347 of NC_052956.1, read as the reverse complement.
CCTCAGCTGCCTCCCTCTTCCTGCTCCACCACACCCACCCACACACATGCAGGGCTTGGGGTGCAGGTGTGTCACAACAGTGCAGGGGAGGCACTCCCCCTCTGTTCCCTTCTGGCCGCCTGTGCCTCAATTTTATTCCGCAACCTAGATATCCACATTACTCATATTCTCATAACACATACATATAGGGCCTTGGGGGTGGGCAGGTTATACAGCGTCCAGAGGATGGTCTGTGTATTCAAACCCACCTCTGGCACTGGTGCCCTACCCTCAATTTTAAATGCATATAGACATTGAGGGTTTTCGGGAGGAGCCGTGCTGCTCTCTGGCAAGAAGCACCATGCCCTCCTGTGTTTTAAATGCACCTTAGAACAGCACGCAGCAACACTACATATTAGCGGGTGGAGGGAGGTTTGGGGTCTTCACTCACCCCCGTTCTGTTAACCGTCGGGGCTGGGGGGCTCGGAGGGGATCCTGGCCATCGGATTGGGGTCTGGGATGCGGGGCCTCCCTGCTACTGCAGATAAGGAGGCTGTCTGCTTTCCTCCACCCCAGAGAGAAGGGTTACATCTCCTGGGTCCGGGTACGGTTTGCCCCTCTGGGGGCAGGGGTACCCGGACCTGGGGTATAGAGTATGTTTGGGGAGTGTGAATGTGCGTACAGTGTCTATTTGTGTCAGTCTCCTCGTCGGGTGAGTGCCGAGTATTTGTTTGTGTATATGGGGGTGGGAATGCACGTTTGTGTCTCCGTGCGCCTGTTCATCCGTGTCTATATGTCAGCTTGGGTCTTAGACTCCACCTCTCTGGGAGCATCTCAGGCTCTCCATAGTATGGAGACCTATCTCCCCTCACCACACTCCCTGCCAGTGGCTGATGCCCTCAAACGTTGGTGTGTTGGTGGTTCTTGGTGTCTGGGGCTGGGTGCTCATGTATGTACCGGCTCACTCCTGGTTGTCGATTGGCGGGGCCTGGCGCCTGTGGCCCGGCTGGGCCCCTTCCGGGGGGTGAGGTGCCCTCAGGCCTCAGGCCTCTGGGCTCGGTCCTCTCTGGCACAGCTGGCTGCCGGCAGAGCCCACGGGCACATCACTGCAACCCCCTCTGGCCTCTGCTCCGTGGCTGCTGGGTGACCTTTTGTTTGGGGTTCTCCTCAGCTCTTCCCAGGAGGGTGGCACGGTTACCCCCCCGGTGGTCCTCCTTGGGTCCTCGTATTCTGGGGCTTCTGGATGTCTGGAGCCTGGATCTCCTCCATACCTGCTTCATGCCCTGGGGGACGGGGCTATGGCTCCCCACACTCCCTAGCAGATCGTTACATGGAGAAACCTTTTGAATACAAGCGTGCTGATCCACACAGGTGTGCACACAAGGTGTACACACGGGTGTTCACAGACACAAACTACACCTTTCTTGGCTGCTACCTCATAGCACATTGTGCGCTGTCGATCTTGCGTACTGCACAATAACATGTAATATTTAGTATCTAATGTTATCTACTGTTAGCTAATTTATTGTGATGGTGTTGTATTTATTATGTTGCTCGTTTTTGTTTGTTTTTTCTTATCCCCATATAGGTGATCCAGGTGTTTTGTTTGTTTTTCTTTCTTTTTTTTCTCTCTTCCCCCCTTTCTCACCATCTCTTCTCCCCTCTATTTTTCTTTCTCTCCCTCTCTTTCTTTCATTCTTTCTCCCTGTCCTATCCCCCAGTTATGTCTGTCCCGTCTGTAACAACCGAAAAATCAAATAAAGTAAATACATAATTATAATAAAGGTCAATCAAATGGACCAATATGGCAAGGCCATGGAGATCCAATTGGTAAAGTAAATCCGCTTGGCATCTTTCTTGGCCTTGAGACAACAACTCTGATGGCTAAAGATCCAAACGGGACAGGCAAAAAAAAAAAAAAAAAAAAATGCTGTCTGAGTATAATTTGGGATCACACTGGGTAAAGAAATGCATTTATCCCTCTGTAGCCCATAACGGCTGCAGGCAGTCTGTGTGTTTTAACTACTGTATCAAAACATTTTTGCACACAATATAATTTAACATATTTTAACAATATCAATACTTATTAATAATTTAGGAGTAACAAATGGATATGTGTCAACTAAAATTAATTACTACATTTTTACCCCAGGGTCACCTTAGTGCCATACAGTTTGACATGATTAAAGACTTCAGCTAAAAGAAAACAAAAGTCTCAGCTAGTAAAAATGCATATATGTATCAATACTATCTTCACACAACAATAAAATAATTTTAATTGAAAAAAGAAATTGCCTTCCACTTGAGTTCGTACCTCTGTGTTTCTCACAAACTACCATTCAGCTCGCTGGATTCTGGAGTTTGCCTGCATACATCCTGTTCACATCCTGTTCACTAAGCCCTGCTGCTGATTTAGGAAACACGCCCACATTAACTGGTGATAGTCACAGTTAACTTGGGCAGCTGCCTGCTCAATATATCATAACATCATTGCAATAATCTGCATGAAACAAAGAAGTGTACCTTCTTTCCTCAGTGCAGAGCAGCTGGAGGTTGTGTTTGCCCCCAGATGACCTTTCTAATTAAACACTGATAAATGGGATTTAAAAGGAGGTAATAATACTGAAAAAACTGAACATCTCAAACCATTAAACATCTAAGTTACTGTAGCTCAGGGATTTTAGCAAACAACAACTGGTCTGCAAAGATTATGAAAACATGTGAAACTGATGGACAGATGCATTAACAACATTTTCCATGACAGGAGTTCCTATTGTAGTGAGTGTCTATATGTGAATCTAAGAGCTCACAGTTAACCTTCTTCTGAGTAAGACTTCAGTAAACCACAGCTGAAGTGGAAACATTTTTAAACATACTGAATTTCTCCACACAAACACGATCAAGTGTCAGTGTGATATTCACCTTTTTGTCCTCAAAAGAAGAGTGAGCGTCGCTACCTCCTGGTAGACTGTTTGGTGCTGTTGTCAGTGTCATTTCTCATGTCTTTACTTCTGATTTTATGTCCAAAGCTTATATTTCATGACTTTTAAGCATCTGAGCCTCCTTTTGTCTATTGTAGATATTAGCTGAGTGAAAAACTTCTAATATTTTAACTTTTATATCCAATGCATTTTGCAGGCTCCCTTTGTCATCTCTTGACATGATTGTCTTGATGTTGTCTTGATTACCAACAGATTAGAGAAAGTTAAATGTGTGAAGACTGTTAGATGAGTTGAGTGTTTGGATTAACAGTGTTCATGGTGATGTTTGTCTGCACACATGAAAAGAGGTCAAGATTTAAACTTATTACACATCAGAATTTGAGTCTTGATGTTTCCAATGAAACATGATGACACTGCAGCTGTGACGACTGTTAGCTGTGAGGTGAGAACACAGATGAAATGTGTTAGTGGTCTGAGACCTTTTGGTTTCTCATTACACCTCTGAAGTCATTCTTTCTGAGAAGTGAAGAGGAAGTGTTTTGGTAAAAATACAGCAGCTCTCGAGTTTTAACCCTCTAATGTTGACCACACACATATAATGCACTGCTTCATCTTTCTGCATACTTCTAAGGAAAACAAACAAAGGTTGACTTAATGAAAAGCAATCCTTTACTTCAACTGATGAAAAGTCCCATGAGAGAATAAAAAAGGAGTCTAAAATCAACTGGGAACTGACAGGGAGGATAACAAGCACTAAGACAAAGTCTGAAGGAAAGACAGTGCTAAATGTAGATGAGGGTAATTATTGGACATGGATACAGCTGGATAACCAGAGAAGAAAATATATATATATATAAAAAAAAACAGGAGACAATCAAAACTAAATGGGGAAATGTAAACACATGAATGAACTTAACATAGGGAGCTGATACAAGAGGAAAATACAGGAAACACTGATGGAGAAAATGAAACTCTAAAACTGAGACTAAATTATAACAACGACTAAAGACTCCAAAATACTCATTATTTATTTTTAGAATAATCACTGAAAGCAGCTTTAAAGATGGATTTTAAGCTACTTTAACCTGTGCAATCCAACAACACAGATCATATTTGCAATGGACATGGACTTATATTCATAACAGAAAGTTTAGCACAAACTAGAAAAGTTCAACTCTACTTACCAAGAAACTGGAAAGCAAGTCTGCACAGCACAATAAGAAAGTTAGCCTGTTAGCATCAAAGCCCACAAACAGTATGTATGACTTTAGGATTTTGGTTCACACTAATCTTTAAAACTAGGCGTGCACAATCAGACGTGTTATCAACACTCATATTCTTTTTTCTTTTGTTTTGAAAGGGTCTGAAAAGTGAAATTAAGTTGAATATTAAGTGTTTTTGCTGTCATGTTTTTGGAAGTTTAATATCGTCATGGATACAGTGAGATACACCTCTCAAGCCTAGTTTTATGGCCCTTTTTGTATTGTTAAAAATGGCACGTAGCAAATTAATTAAAATGTAATAACAATATTCTGTGCAGATATGTAATCTGATATAGAGGTAACTATAACTAGATTACATTAACAATGGAGATCTTAAAAATGAGCAATTCTGTAGCATAACCATTGTTGCCCCAGCACAAATACACCGAGTATTATACCATATATGTCACTATAAAAAAGAACAAAAAGGAAGTTACTCTATGATCCAAGAATTCATGCAGCACCCAGAAAAACAACATGAAACATTTCATGAGTAACATCCTATTTCTTTGGTTTGTTGATGGTGGAATAGAGGTCGCTGGGATCAGTGGAAAGTCCAGCAGGTGAGGAGGAAGCTTTCATAGTGCTATAAGTCACAGTGTCATCATCATCACCACAAGCCTATAAGAAAACATTATAAGATGTTATTTAATACATAAACTGACAGGAGCTTTAAAAAATCACAAACTTACTGCTAACATCATCAATGTAAATATCAAAATCTTACCCGGGCTTTATCCTTGGTCTTCTTAGTGAAGCTGATGGAGGCATAGGAAACACCATCATCAGCATCAGCCTGCACAGTGAACACAATATAAAGACTGCTCAGTATGTGAATTCATGATGGGACTGTTTCACATCTATTGAAGTAAATTCATTTTCAGCTTCTCTGTTGAACTAAACATAGCACTGAGTGTAACTTTGTACTGGGAGTACTGAGAGATCTCACCGTCTCCTGATTGGTTCCTGGACCAGACTCAGTGTCTGCAGGGTTTAAGCTCAGTAGCTGCAAAAATACAGTTTGTGACCAAAATAATACTGAATTAACAAAACTGTTTCAAGGAGGAACTGATTCAAAGTATTTTCCAGCTGACATTAAGTTATAAGTTATTAGAGTCTCTGTCTGGTGTGGAACTATAGAGTTTAAAGATGATGATGAAAAGAACATTGCTGAAAGAGAACTTGTTATTTGGAGATTTGAACTCACCATGTTGTCGCTCTGTTGTGCTTTGTTTACTGACAAGAGAAAAAAAATAGTTGAACTTCCACATTAGAAATCAAAGAATTAAACATTTTATTTCCTTCATTCTGCTTATGATGTAATACATGTTCATCTGTCAATGTTTTCACCTTTAGTTTTCTTCCATCTGATGATCACCACAACAATGATCAAGAGTGCTGCTAAACACACAGGAATGACGATAAACCCTGACTGAACTGGAGAGATTATTAAAACATGTTAAACAATGAATTTCTTCCACACCAACATGTTCTCACTCCCAAAGCCTAACATTTTATGCTAGGTGACAAATCGTCAGTGTATCACGCTTCCGGACACCCAACACGTCCCTATATTACGAGATCGGAAAAATAAAGAAACATGAGAACCGTTTGGAATGAATCTACACATGTACGTTCATTTTACTTAAATCACTTTGGAAAACACTATCTAACGTTATTAAAGTGCTGGTTAAGGTCAGGGATAAGGTTATGGTTAGTGTTGAGACATGACAAATTGTAAGTATATTATGGCTCGGGAGTGAGAACGCTCTGTCCACACACAGACAAGACTCAGTCTGACATTAAAATTTCAAAAGAAGACAGATTCAGTCTCTACCCTGTGGTTGTATATTTGTTGTCAGTGTCCCTTCTGATGTCTTTACTTCTTCTTTTGTTGTCCTTATTTTTAATGTTGGTTTAATTGTTGGTCCTGTTGTTGATTTTCTTGTGGTGGACTTCATTGTTGTTGATGTTGTCATATCCGAGTCTTTACCTGAATCTAAGAGAAACACAGAGCATATGGTTAATGATTTCACTTTAGATGTCAGTAAACCACAACTGAACTGGAAAGATTTAAAACATGTAAAACAAAACACTGAATCTCTCCACACACAGTTAAGAGCCAATCTGTAACCGGAAGGTCGCCGGTTCGATCCCCGGCCTCTCTGTCCTGGTCGTTGTGTCCTTGGGCAAGACACTTTACCCTACCGCCTACTGGTGCTGGCCAGAGGGGCCGATAGCGCGATATGGCAGCCTCGCTTCTGTCAGTCTGCCCCAGGGCAGCTGTGGCTACAACCGTAGCTTGCCTCCACCAGGGTGTGAATGTGAGCGTGAATGAATAATTTCATTGTAAAGCGCTTTGGGTGCCTTGAAAAGCGCTATATAAATCCAATGCATTATTATTATTACAGTGTTCATATGTCAACACAGAGCTGTTCAAGATGCTTTATCATTGTTCTCATGTACATACACTGGTGAAGATGGAGATATTGTAAGAGAAAAGCAACAATAGAAAAATCAACTTCATCACTGTGATCATAATTATTGTGGTGTTTCAGTTTGTTGTTCTAACAGGACAGTTTGAGCTGAAAACATTAAGATGTAAATACTCACTGTTACTAACAGACAGATCAATCCTAAAGTCTGAACCTTCTTGTGATCCTGTTGCTGTTTTGAACTGTCTGCAGTTGTAACGACCAACATCCTGATCTGTGACCTTCTTTATAACCAGAGAACAGTCTGCAGAAAGACTCAGTCTGTCTGATTTAGGTTTGGCTTCTTTATTCTGCCCAAGTTCAAAGAGTGCTATTGCACTACTTTATTCATCATAGAGCCAGGTAGTACTGCTACAGTTATGCTGACCTTGTATCACATTTTTACAAGGCAGAGTAACATCATGTCCACATTCAGCTGTGACAGTTTGAACAGTTTGATTTTGCTCAGTTGTTCCTGTTGAGAAAAAGAGAGAGCAATGTGAAACATCAAATATGTTATGAATATGAGTGTTATGTTTATAATGTGAAGTTTATTTTAAATACAACACAAGTTTAAGTTTCAACTTTAGTTTCCAAGAGTCAGCTGAAGTCAAAAAGTTAATCATGACTGTCTCAGTTAAAGGAAGAATAAAGAAGTAACACTTGTGATAATAATGCAGTTTATTAATTGAATGTGTTTCTATGTACACTTACCTTTAAACTGAAGCATCAGTATCAGTAATAAAGACATTTGAATCCATGTGAATGCAGCCATCGTGCTTCTCTGTCTCTCTCAGTCTCTGTTCTTGCTCTCACGTTCACAAATGAGACAGTCTCAGAGATGAATACAGCATCAACTTCCTGCTCACTTCCTCATAGTGACATCACTCCTTTTCTCTCCTCTTGCTGAATTAATTCAGTTCATTCAGCTTTTAGACATCTGTATCTGCCCCTCTGTCTTAATGTAGATATAAAATGTGCTAAATCCTTTTTAACATTTAATAACTTTTATATTTAATCTATTTTGCAAACTCCCCTGTTTTCCCTTTAAACGGACTGTTCAACAGTGGAAAATGTGTTGATCAATAAAAGAATACAGGAAGTTAAATGTGTGAAGTCTGTTAGATGAGGTAAGTGTTTACATTAATGCAGCTCTTCTGTACGTTGGGTTTGTTATTAGAAAATAGGTTTATGGTGATGTTTGTCTGCAAACATGAAATAGTTGATTACTCAAATTATTTACACACTAGAATCTGAGTCTTAATGATTGCAATGAAACATTGACACTGCAGCAGTGAGCGCTGTTAGCAGCTTGATAAGAACACAGATCAGATGTGTTAGTGGTCTGAGACTTGTTTGTTCTTTATTGAACGTATGAAGTCATTCATTCTGAGAAGTGAAGGGGAAGTGTTTTGGTGATAATGTGGGTACAACAGCAGCAGAGCTCTGGAGGTTTCATGATGACCAGATGAACCTCTGACAGATAAATGGTTAACACATCGATGAACGTGACACTAAACTGTCTTTAGGATTCACAGCAGTTTCTACACACAGCAGGTCCTTATACCTTTTTTAATGTTGTGTAAGTATAATTCAGAAGAATAATATTAAGAATGAAAGCAGATGTTTGCACATGTTTGGAAATGTTATAATACAAGTTCAGTACAAACAGAGCTGTTCGAACCAGCAGAGTAAAAGTTTAATACTGAATATGAAAGAACAGGAAGTCAAACTGGAGACAATAATAGATGGTAGATTGTACTGTGGTCTGTGGTGGATGGATCAGGTGTGTGTGAGGTGTGAGATGGAGAGAGTTCAAAAACACACAAAGTTGTTCACAAACATATTTACATTTATTCTTATTATCATACAGCAAAAAAGCAATAGTTAGAAACTGAAGTTATAATTTGGATCATTATATCTGTTACTGTTTGTAAATCTCATTAAAACTCACCTCAGGAATGAAAACAAAGTATGAAGACTAACAATCAAATAAATAACACAACATTTAAACAGCAATAAATAACCTGTCATTTTTAACTCAGTGGGTTACCTTTAATAAAAATCATCAACAGCAAATTTAAACAAACAAACTAAAGATTCTGTTTATCATAATTAAATAAAGGATAAATAATTGTTGTATGGTATTTTACTTGTTAGATAAATCTAAATCTACATAAAAAAGTTTTTAGCTAAATATGAGATAAAATCAAAATGTAATTTTTGTTTCCTTTTTTTAAACCTGTCTTGTTCGACAGCTTTCACAATCAGAAACATGATCTGAATGGTCTGTTGTGCCAACACATTTGCTTTGCCAAGAGGAGCTTTATGAATTTTGTATAGGTTTCTTATCTTAGTCTTTCTTTTTATTCTATTTGATTTATTCATTTTCATTGTTATTCACATTAACTTATGTGTAATTGATCAATACCAGAGCTGACAGGTAGGGAGAGGTAAGAATGGGTAGAGAGGAGAAAGGGAAAAAAGAAAAAAAAGAGAAAAATTGAGAAATGAGAAAATCAAAATCGACACAGCACACATAGTTCAACTCAACAGATCACCACCTGTTGCACCTGTAAGAAAAACATATACAAAAAACAAACAACACCTCAGAAAAACGCTCAATCTTGCATGTGAGTGTGAAAGAGAAACACACAGTTTAGTTGGGCCCTCCACAGCACCCCAAGAATACTGCAGACCTAAGCCCAAACATCCAGGTGACAATGACCATATGCTGGCACAAGTAGAAGGAGAAACAAATGACAAGGGAGACCGAAGACAGAGGTCCCATGCCGAACGTTTATGAGCCAAAACCAAGTATGAGTTCAGGACTGTTCTCATGGGCAATGACCAGAAGAGAGTGGTAGGGAGGAGCAACCCTCACCTTCTATAATCGTGTCCCACAGGTGTCAAGGCTCAGCAAGTCTCAGACGTAGACCCAGTCACACACACAGACACACAGTGTTTTCAACAGCAATGGGCTAATTTATGTGATGAGATGATGTTTGAGTTGTTGATCAATGGAGTCTGACAGAAGCAGAAGAGTCTCCAATATTTTCATAGTTCACTCCATCTTCACCCTCATCATTATGCTCCTGTGGAAAACAACACAACACACTTTAGATTCTCTCTGATATTGTCACATCTGATGAGGCAGACGGCATGAAGAGGAGAGAATATGGACCCAAATGCAGACACAGAGACGCAGGAGAATGTTTAACAAAAAGCGAGCCTTCGCTGCAAAAAACACCAAAAACAAAAGACGATCGGAGACTGTGAAAAACTAACAAAAACCTAAACTGGGAAAAACTAGAAACAAATATAAAGAATCTAAACCTGAGACAAAAGCCTGAATATGAAACATGAAAATCTGAGACGAGGGCCAATGAAAACAGAAATAGCAGAAGGAGAAACACAGACGACCCAGCAACAAACAGAGGAACACAAAGGTAACGAAGGAATGAGACACAGGAGGAAAACACAGCTGGAGAAACCACACGCAACGAGACCCAGAAGAAGGAAAACGGAAAACCTAACATGGCACAGAAGACTGTCAAAGTCAAACAAGAAGACACGGACTTTACACTGAAACAAGGAGACATGACTGACAGGGGAGACAAAGGGAACATGGATCACAGGAAGAGCGCAGAAACCAAGAGACTAAAAATTCTAAATAATAATGAAAACAAAGACTATTAATAATTCAAAACACAAAACACTGGGTCACCCCCACAGGACCGTGACAGATATTCATACTTATGTTTTCACTCCTGTGATTTTTTTTAGATTCCTTATGATTACAGTTAAGTTTCAGTTGAACATGGTCAGCACAGGATATCCTTATCTTTCATTATGTTCTATCTTTGTATATCAACCGTGTCAAACAGGAACAGATACCACAAAGAGATTTTGCTGTATAAAGTTAGAAAGGACTACTGAGTGTTCAAACTCACAGCGGTTTTTTCCATCTGTGTTTTGCTTCCTGAAAAGATAAAATTAAAAAAAAGAGTACAGTAAAGAGTAAAACTCAAAGCTTTTTATGTGTAAAAGTTTCACCTGTGAATTTTCTCACCGTTACATTTTATCCACATGTTGACTGTAGCAGTAGATATTAAGAGAGCTGCTAAACCCACAGACACAATGATGCATCTCAGCAAATACAGAAAATCTGAAAAGACAGAAACAATTTTGGCTTCAACTCTTTTTTTCTGTGCAAAATTCAAATGTTTTCAAATGAGATAAATACATTCAGTCTTGAAAGATGCAGTGATGGTGACGGTTTTAGTTTCTGTCATGGTCCTGGGTTTTCACCCTTACAAGTTGATTTTTGGACATTCAGGTTCTGTTTGTTATCAAATGACTTTTATTTCTATAGAAAAATAGAATTTTACATTTTCATGAAAATGAAAGTGTCTTCAAACTAAAGTATAAAGATTTACAAATAAATTCTGGGTTTTGTGACCATCACTGACTTCTCCTCCTCCCTCCTAGGTTTTGTGAGACACAATGATCCCATGAGTTATGTTGTCTGCAGCCCTTTAGGAGGGACAGTTTAGTCACAAAAGCTGCAGAGGCATCATGGTCTATGCAAAACTCTAATAGAAGAAGAGCATGTCAGTCTGGCTTTGAAACACTGTCGACCTTCAGCTTGACATTTAGATTTATTTCATGGCACAGGCTTATAGAAGGAAAAAAATGTGGGTGAAACAGTTTTGTTGCAAAGGTGCAAATTAACAGATGGCAATAAGAAAACACAATAAAAAGACATGTTTTAGATATTTGCAAAACAGAGCAAATTTCTGTCAGTTGAATAATAATAAAAAACAGGTTACAATTTACAATTTTACAATTTCAGCAGAATGATAACAGTTGAAAATTTGTTTTTTTACATTTTCCTGGTGTGACAGAGGATTCATTTATAGATTTTCAATGACCTGGAGCAGGTTGTTGTTTGAGTGGTGAGTGTGTCTATATCTGAATAATAGAAAATTTCCACACAGAGACAACGATCAATGTTCTAACTTTAGATTCCAGTAAACCACAGATGAACTGGAAGGATTATTAAATCATGTAAAACATCACACTGAATTTCTCCACACAGACAGTGAAGGCCTGACCTTGAATGATTGTTGCCAATGTCCCCTCTGATGTCTTTACTTCCTCTCTTGTTGTCCATATGTTTGTGATTTTTAATGTTACTTTAATTGCTGATGTTGTGGATTTTGTTGTCGGTAATGTTCTTGTGGTGAACTTCACTGTTGTTGATTCTGTTGTTGTCACATCTTCACCTAAAGAAATGCAATAAAAACATTAAAGACACTGACAGTAAGAAAAGACTTGAAAGTAAGTGAACAACAACAGAGAGGAAACAGTGGTGAGATGTTTAACAGTCTAACAAGTCTCATTTTTGATGATGTCTCATGTCTGAGGATATGTTCTCTTTATCTTCATACAGCCACTCAACTGTGAGTCTACAGTGTTCATATGTCAACACAGAGCTGTTCAAGATGCTTTATCATTGTTCTCATGTACATACACTGGTGAAGATGGAGATATTGTAAGAGAAAAGCAACAATAGAAAAATGAACTTCATCACTGTGATCATAATTATTGTGGTGTTTCAGTTTGTTGTTCTAACAGGACAGTTTGAGCTGAAAACATTAAGATGTAAATACTCACTGTTAATAACAGACAGATCAATAATAAAGTCTGGATGTTCTTGTGATCCTGTTGCTTTTTTGAACTGTCTGCAGGTGTAATGACCAACATCCTGATCTGTGACCTTCTTTATAACCAGAGAACAGTCTGCAGAAACACTCAGTCTGTCTGATTTAGGTTTGGCTTCTTTATTCTGCCCAAGTTCAAAGAGTGCTACTGTGCTGCTTGAATCACTGAAGATCCAGGTAGTACTGATACAGTTATGCTGACCTTGTATCACATTTTTACAAGGCAGAGTAACATCATGTCCACGTCCAGCTGTGACAGTTTGATCAGTTTGATGTTGCTCAGTTGTTCCTGTTGAGAAAAAGAGAGAGAAATGTGAAACATCAAATATGTTATGAATATGAGTGTTATGTTTATAATGTGAAATTTATTTTAAATACAACACAAGTTTAAGTTTCAACTTAAGTTTCCAAGAGTCAGCTCAAGTTGAAACTTTAACCATGGCTGTCTCAGTTAAACGAAGAATAAAGAAGTAACACTTGTGATAATAATGCAGTTTATTAATTGAATGTGTTTCTATGTACACTTACCTTTAAACTGAAGCATCAGTATCAGTAATGAAGACATTTGAATCCATGTGAATGCAGCCATCGTGCTTCTCTGTCTCTCTCAGTCTCTGTTCTTGCTCTCACGTTCACAAATGAGACAGTCTCAGAGATGAATACAGCATCAACTTCCTGCTCACTTCCTCATAGTGACATCACTCCTTTTCTTTTCCTCTGTTTCTAAATTATTTCAGTTTTTAGGTTTTGTGTTTCCTTACCTACCCCCTTTCTCTTAAAGTGTTTCACTAATTTAATATTACATTTTTTAAACTTTTATATTCAGTGTAATTTGCAGACTCTCGTGTCATCTTTTCCAGGGACTCTACATCAGTAGAAACAGACATAATAGAATAGAGGAAGTTAAAGGTGTGAAGAGTGTTAGATGAGGTAAGTGTTGACATTAATGCAGCTCTTCTGTACATTTGGTTGATTATTAGAAAACAGTTTCCATGGTGATGTTTGTCTGCATACATGAATGAGGTGAAGGTTCAACTTCTTCACACACCATGATTTTACCTTTAATGCTCACAGTAAAACATGAAGATACTGGAGCAGTCACCACTGTTAGCAGCTCTAACAGTGGTGACTGCTCAATCTCACAAGGACACAGATGAGAGGTGTTAGTGGTCAGATACCTGTTATTTCTAATTTTTCTCAGTAGTTAAGAGGAAGTGTTTTAGCGAGAATGTGGGTTCAACAGCAACAGTGCTCAGTAAGTTTCATGATGACCTGATGATCTTGTGACACGTCTACAAATGTGTGACTGAACTGTCTTTAAGTTTCACACCTTTTTCACCACATAGCACATCCTTTAATCCTATTTTTTTAATGCTATATGGGTGTAATTTGAAATTGTATAGTACCTAGCATCACAGGAGATATATTTATATCATATTTAGAAAAGACTGTTTAGAATTCGGTTCAAAAGGAGTTGTTTAAACTAACAGGGTAAAGATTTAATACTGAAGATTAAAGAACATGAAGTTAAGCTGAAGACAATAATAGTGTTTTGTACTGTGGTCTGAGGTTCATGGATCAGATGTGTGTGAGATGCCAGAGAGAAGGAGCCACAAAAGATACAATAAAATCAATCAGAAATACTTTTGGCTATTTTTGTTTTATTTTAGTTTTATTTTCATACCACCAAAACAAAGAAAAATAGTTACAGATAACATTAAAGTCATAATATGAACCATAACATCGGTTACTGCAGCTCAACAAGAAAGACCAGAGATAAAAATGAAGAATAAAGACGAGCAATCAACTACAACAGAAGAAATGTAAACTGCAGTGATGAACATGCTTTTCTCTCTGAGTGTTTTACCTTTTATTGTACACTAAATATCATCAGCCTTAGCTTGATAACCAGCAAGGAAAGTAGAAAACCAAAAATCTTATGAATCCTACTCTCAGAGCTAAATGATAAAATAACCATGTGTAGAGCTTGTGATATTGGTAGCATGTCATTTACCATAAATAAATATGGGATAATTTATTATCTGAAAACAATGTTTTTATTAGAGCTAACTGCACATGAAAACAAGTTTTAGCTTCCAAATATGAGAATAAATCCAAACTTAAATGTTTTAAACATCAGTGAATTCTTTCCTGTGATCAGTTGATGTTGAATTTGTTGATCAGTGAAGTCTGACAGAAGCAGAAGAGTCTCCAATGTTTTCATAGTTCACTTTACTGCCATCTTTATCATTATGAACCTGTGGAAAACAGCACAGCACACTTGTCTGTTTACAAATACCAAATGAAGCTTATACAAGTTCAATGAGGAACATCTGTAATCATTCATCTGCCTGCTTTCCTGGGTGTTTAGCTGCTTGTTTGTAATTCACATCATGACCACTTTTCCATTCTGTCATTCTCAATACTGATGTAATTCTTTTAGGCAGATCGTCGTCCTGCCAATCTTATTCAAGCCAGTCAGCCTGCACTCTGTTTAAATCTGTGCTCTCTGTCATTCTGCCTTTCAGACTCATTCATGCAACCCGTCTCTTCCCCATCCCCACCTCACAGATGTCTGAGTCAGAGCTTCATCCAAGCCTCAGTCTTCATCTTCACCACCACCAGGACTCCAGTGGCTGCTGTCCTAAATCCTATCAACACTGGGATTCAGTTCTGCCATGATGGGTCATTGGAGTCTAATTGCCAAATACATTAATTTCTCTATCTAAATAAATCATGTTCAGTTATTTCAAGTTATCTCTCCTTATTGAAATGGCAAAAACTCATCATTGCTCATTAAATACAAAATGTATTTAAGCTCAACTTTAGTTTCCAAGAGTCAGCTAAACTCAGGAGGTTAAAAGTACATCATGACTGTCTCAGTTAAAGAAAGAATAAAGAAGCAACACTTGTGATAATAATGCGTAACCGCTTCCAAGACATCATGCAACACCTACGCTTTGATGACAGGTCCACCCGCAGTGATCGAGCAAAGACTGATAAGTTCGCTGCAATTTCCAGTGTGTGGGGATCATTTGTCACCAACTGCATCGCGTGCTACAACGCTGGTCTACATATCACCGTTGATGAACAGCTCTTCCCATCAAAGACTCGGTGCTGTTTCCTGCAGTATATTGCAAGTAAACCTGACAAGTTTGGGATCAAGTTTTGGGTGGCCTGCGACCTAAAATCCAAGTACATTTGCAATGTCCTCCCATATCTTGGCAAGGACCCCAATCGTCCCAGTGGGGAGAGACTGTCTGAAAATGTAGTGATGAGGCTGATGGAACCATTCCTAGACAAGGGCAGAAATGTTACCACGGACAATTTCTTCACATCGCTTTCACTTGCATAAAAACTTCTTAGACGGAAAACCACCATCCTCGGCACAGTCAACAAGATTCGCCGGAAATTCCTCAATCCGCTAGATACTCAGATCGCAATGAATTCACCACTCAGGTAGGCTGCAGGTCTTTTGTGGTTCTATGTTTATGTGTTTCATTGTGTGTAAAAGTGCTATGGAAATAACAATTTATCTTATTTCTTAGGTGTTTTCAACCTCTGCTGCCACGCTGACGGCGTATGCGGCCAAACGGAAGAAGACAGTCTATATTCTTAGCAGCATGCACAGCGTGGTTCAGACTGATAACACCACCAAAAGGAAGCCAAACACTGTCACCCTTTACAACACCACAAAGTGTGGCGTGGATGTGATGGACCAGATGGTGCGGGAGTACACGGTCCGCAGAGGAACACGGCGCTGGCCAGTTGCCGTGTTCTATAACATGATTGACATGGCAGCACTGAATGCACATGTGCTGTATCAAGCATGCACCGGGACGCAGGAAAGACGGGTGGACTAACTCTCATATGGCTGGGAAGAAGGCAAGAAAAGAACAGTTGCTTCGGACACAACCCTCCACACCTAGCCCTGGAAAAAGAGCCATGTGTCAGGTCAAACACAAATGCAAGAACAATCATGCCACTGTGCGATGTGTTCACTGCTACAGATACACATGTAGTAAATGCAGACTACAGATACCATGGCAGTGCCAGGATTGTGAGTGATTGAAATGTACTCACTCACTTTTTATTATCATCTGTAAATATGTGTACAAATGGTTGTTTTTTTTGTTTTGTTTTTTTTGTACTGTTTTATCAATAAATCTCAGCAACAAAGGAAATATACCCATGTGTGTTGATTTCTCCCTAAGGCAAACTGAAACACAAGTTTCCTTGTGGCTCAGGAAACTAACCACTCCAAGTGGTTCAGCATGGCCCCACCTTATTTACATAACAAAAGCAGCTGTTCACAGGTGATTAAGGATATTAGCTAAAAGCCTACCAGCCATTTGGCTCGACGGTGGGTTTTAAAGGTAGAAAAGCCAAATGGCTGCTCTCTGGGACTTCTAGTGTTAATTGAATGTGTTTCTATGTACACTTACCTTCAAACTGAAGCATCAGTATCAGTAAGGAAGACATTCGAATGTGAATGCAGCCATCGTGCTTCTCTGTCTCTCTCAGTCTCTGTTCTTGCTCTCAGAGATGAACACAGCATCAACTTCCTGCTCACTTCCTCATAGTGACATCACTCATTTTGTCTCGTGTTGCTGAATGAATTATTCACTTCATAGCTTTTAACCATCCTTAGCTCCATCTCTCTCCCAGTGTACACACAAAATGAATATTTTTTTAAATTTTATCTTTTATATTTAATCTTTTTTGCAGACTCCCCTGTCATTCCTTTAAACGGACTGTACAGCAATGGAAAAATTTGTGATCAACAATAGAAACGAGGAAGTTAAATGTGTGAAGACTGTTAGATGAGGTAGGTGTGGCATTAATGAAGCTATTGTTTACATGTTGACTTATTATTAGAAAACTGTGTTCATGGTGGGTTTTTTCAGGACACATGAAAAGAGGTCAAGATACAAATTCTTCACACACCAGAATTTTATTCTTAATGTTCGCAAGGAAACAAGATAATATTGCAGCAATGACCACTCCCATTCTCCCATTCTGACCTCCCATTCTAAATACTCTTGGAACCACATCAGCCCACAGTCTGACAGCGAAGTGCTCTAGTGGGGTGATACAGCACTATCAGGTCATTTTTCATGGCCGGGAACCCAGTAGGTAGGAGTAGACCCAAAAGCAGACTAAATGGACAGAAAGATGATGATTTTAACAAACCTTTATTGAACACATCTCCAAAGTTGATTCTGTTCATCTGGACGTAGCGTTTTCAGTGGGAGAAACGTTTCGTCACTCATCCAAGTGACTTCTTCAGTCTCAGCTGACTGCAGGTTTCCCCAATCTTATAAACAGTACATTTGCATAATGACTGAAACCAGCCCACTGAAGGAACAATGGGCTGGGAGGTCAGTTCCTTCATCATAATTATGCAAATTCTTATGATCATTGGTCAACAACCACTGATCAAAGAACACTGATCAATGGCCATGAGTACCATTCACAGAGAGTTGGGGAATGGCTGCAATCACAGCATTGTAAGACGGTGACAGATGTACCCTTAGGCCCCCTCCTCGATTCAGAGATGGTCTTTCCCTTTTCACGTAAATGGCCTCCTTGACTCCGTGCTCAAACCAGCGTTCCTCCCTGTCCAGGATGTGCACATCCTCATCATTGAAAGAGTGTCCACTGGCCTGTAGGTGTAAATAGACTGCAGAGTCCTGGCCTGACGAGGTGGCTCTTCTGTGTTGTGCCATCCGCTTTGCCAGAGGTTGTTTGGTTTCCCTGATCTATAAATCCTGGCAATCCTCCTGGCACTTACAGCGTACACTATGTTACTCTGTTTGTGTCGGGGGACCCGATCCTTTGGGTGGATCAATTTTTGACGCAGCGTGTTTTGGGGTTTAAAAGCCACAGAGACCCGGTGTTTAGAAAAAATGCATCTCAGCTGCTCCGATACTCCTGACACATACGGGATGACTACAGGTTTTCGCTTAGTCAGCGGTTGTCCTTCTCTCCTGGATCAGCTGGAGCTTTCTTTTGGTGCCTTCCCAGCTTTGACAAAAGTCCAGCTGGAATAACCACATTTACTCAGGGCCTTCTTGATGTGATGTTCTTCTGCTTCCCTGGCCGCTTAGTCTTTGGGGATGGTGTTCGCTCTGTGTTGTAGCGTCCTGATGACACCCAGTTTATGCTCCAGTGGATGATGAGAGTCAAAGCTTAAATACTGATCTGTATGCGTAGGTTTCCGGTACACATCAGCTTTTAGATGTCCCCCATTACTGATGGAAATCGCACAGTCTAAGAAGGCTAACCTGCCACTTTTCATATCCTCCCATAGCCTCCCAGCCCATTGTTCCTTCGGTGGGCTGGTTTCAGTCATTATGCAAATGTACTGTTTATAAGATTGGGGAAACCTGCAGTCAGCTGAGACTAAAGAAGTCACTTGGATGAGTGACGAAAAGTTTCTCCCACTGAAAACGCTACGTCCAGATGAGCAGAATCAACTTTTGGAGATTTACTTACCTGGATGATTGCATCAAGACATTTATTGAACACAGTGAAATGAGACAGGTGACGTGGAGAACTTAGCGAGAGTCAACTGAAACAGAGGGATGGTGGTTAAATCCAGAGCTAAGGAGAGGCTACATACCCACGCAGTGGCAGGACCTCACAGCACAAGCATACTCCCAAACTACTATAAGAGTGTTTTTATATTATTATAAAGGATGTTTTGTCAGTTATGTTTTCAAATGTCAAGATGTCAAACAAAGGGAGAACACACTATAGCTCATGTTTAAACAAAGAAAGTTTGTTCATCAAAAATGTATTAATCAAACAGACATAACATAGTTATCCCCTCCTCCCCCCACAAAAAATACATGTTCAAAGCACCACAGTGGTAGCCCAATATCACACAGAACTGTCACATGATATTAAACAGAAGCTGTAAACTCAGCTCTGTAGAGTGGGCAGTCACTATCAAGCAGTTCATATCAAGTTGTAGATTCAAGCTGCTTTTCATATTTTGTCCACAACATGGCGCCAAAGAGCACTGTGTTGAAAAGCTTTGAGTAATGAACCCTTTTTTCATTAGCTTTGCTGCTTCTGAAGGATTCATCACTAGCAACCAGCATCCAGGTGATTGCACTGTAGGTGAGATTAATTGGAGTTTTGGCAAAGGAACTGGTGGAACAAACAAACGAGGGCAATTTCAAGGTAAAGAGCATAAAGGCCGAGTTAACACTGTGAGGTAGCTGATTGCTGTTGATGGATCACAGGTGGGAGAAACAAGTGAGGAACCAGGGCTCCACCCAGGTGGGTGCACACAGGGAGACACAGGACCCAAGCTGGAAAATACCAGACACTTGCTCAGATCATGACCCATTAAGATAAGATGTTGGCTGATTTTCCAAGACCTTGTATGTGAGGAGCAGGATTTTGAATTCAATTCTGGATTTAACAGCGAGCCAATGAAGGGAAGCTGATACAGGAGAAATATGCTCTCTCTTTCTAGTCCCTGTCAGTACTCTTACTGCAGCATTTTGGATCAACTGAAGGCTTTTCAGGGAATTTTTAGGACATCCTGATAATAATGAATTACAGTAGTTCAGCCTGTAAGTAATAAATGCATGAACTAGTTTTTCAGCATCACGGGATATTTCTAATTTTAGAGATATTGTGCAAAAAAAGCAGTCCTACATATTTGTTTAATAGGTACATGGAAGGATATATCCTGGTCAAAAACAACTCAAAGGTTCCTCACAGTGTTACTGGAGGCCAAGGTAATGGCATCCAGAGTAAGCATTAGGTTAGATAACATATTTCTGAGATTTGTTTGGTAAATGGGCTGATTCTAATATAGCGCTTTTCTTCTCTCCCGGAGTACTCAAAGCACTGTATACAACATGGCTCATTCATCCAATTCACACCCACTCATACAAGCACTTCTAAATGCAAGTGCAAACTAACCAACATTCACACTCTGATGAACACATTGGAG
Source organism: Oreochromis aureus (assembly GCF_013358895.1). Classification (NCBI taxonomy): domain Eukaryota; kingdom Metazoa; phylum Chordata; class Actinopteri; order Cichliformes; family Cichlidae; genus Oreochromis; species Oreochromis aureus. The sequence continues at coordinate 21,617,989 of NC_052956.1, read as the reverse complement.
AACAACTTGGGGTTAGTATCTTGCCCAAGGACATTTGACATGCAGACTAGAGGAAGCCAAGGATCAAAGCACCAACCTTCCAATCAGTAGCTGAGCTGCTCTACCACCTGAGCCACAGCCACCCCATTTCACTGCAGCTTTGATTTTTTTTTCACCCCAAGAAGTGAAGTGAAAGAGTTTTGGTGAGATCGTGGCCACAACAGCAGCAGCTCAGTAGATTTCATGATGACGTGATTACATTTAGGAGATAAATGTTTAACAGTTTGATGAGTGTGAGACTGAACTGTCTTTAGGATTCACACCAATTTCAACTCGTCCATTTTATCTTTTATCTTAATGCTGTGTGAGTATAAATTGGAATCATGTAATATTGACAATGAAAGCAGATGCATGTTAGGAAATGTAACAATACAAGTTCAGTACAAACAGAGCTGTTCAAACCAGCAGAGTAAACGTTCAATACTGAATGTGAAAGAACAGGAAGTCAAACTGGAGAAAATAACAGATGTTAGCTTGTACTGTGATCTGTGGTGGATGGATCAGGTGTGCGTGAGGTCTCAGAGGCAGTGTTTCAAAACATACAATAAAATTTGATCAAAAATATTTTGTTTTTAATTTATTATTATTTTAATAAAGCCTAAATAAAGAGAAATGATTACAGACGTTTAAGTTATATTATGCAGCTTAACATCAGTTGTAAATGTCATTAAAACTCGCGTCTTTTGCCAGTCTAAAAGAGAGAGAGAGAAAGCAGAGATCAGGAATAGAAACAAAGTGTGAAAATTAACAAACAAACTAGCTTCTAAATATGTGATCAAATCAAAACTCATTTATTTTACCTGTCTGAGAACTTTCGCAACCAGAAACATGATCTGAATGAAGTTTTGCGCCGAACACATCTGCTTTGCCAAGAGGAGCTCGGTAAACTCTCTAAAGGCTCCTCTTCTTAGTCCTTCTTTTTATTTAATTCACTTTATTTATTTATTTTACTTTTTATGTCTAGTATATTTGTATTTTAGCAATGTCAGAGCTGACAGGTGGAGGAGGGGGATAGAGCTGGCAACGGAAAGAAGCAAACAGAAAAAACAGACAAATACAGAAAAAGTTTGGAAAATAGGAGAAATTCTAAAAAGGATAGAGCACACATCATAAAACTCAACGGGTTCCACCTGTAACAAAACATAAAAGGACACTTAAACAAACATATACTCTTGCTGTATTATATGTGTGTGTGTGTGTGTTTGTTTGTGTGTGCACGTGTGTACTGTGTGTGTGTGTGGCCTTGAATGTCTGCATGTGTGTTGTGGTCACAGATGGTACATAATAATGTCAGTGAGAAGCCAGAACAACCCCAGCCAATCCAATTTTTCTAACCCTGACAGCTGTCAAGCTGTTCAACAAAAAGACTGTCAGAGGAAAAATGTAACTTCTTTCATTAACCAAATGTGAGTATTTTTGTCTTTCGACTTTCTTGGTTTTACTTTATTTATATTTATTCGTTGGATGGCAGGCTAGTTTAATGCGATATAAAGAGTAACTGATTCTCCTTTTCTGGATGTGCGAGGCTTGCACTTACCTTGTGAAAAATGATAAACAAAATAAGTGCAACAATTACAAAAAAACCCCTAATGCGAGGAGAAAGTTTATTGTTGTTTTTGATTCAAGGCAGAGTATGTCACAAGCTACTTTTCAGATGATGTTCGTTTTATTTCATTAAAAAATAAGTAAACAGAGGAAGTAGGCTGTTCCTGAATTCAGTTATATTCTGGGGGCCGGACAGAAACCTTTCGCAGGACCGATGTGGCCCTTTTATCGCCAGTTTTCATATATTGGGTTAGAGGGTCACCTAGGCTCTCTACTTGTTTGTTTTTAATTTTTCATATAAATTATTGTCCTGATTATTGTTTTATTGTAAATGCTTTCTTGTAAATGTTTTATTGTATTTTTACTTTTAAAGTGATTTATGTTCTATTTTATGTGTTTTATTTTAATCATGTAAAGCACCTTGAATTGCCTTGTGTTGAAAGTGTGCTATACAAATAAAATTGCCTTGCCTAGGCTTAATAGTTATAATAATATGTAAATGAGAGTAAATGAACTGCAACAAAACTTGACAGGCTGCAGATTGCAGTCTAAAAAGCAAGATGTTGCCTCCACAATAATTTTAGAAAATATTTATACTATTAGCCTTTGTTCTTTATAGCCAAGGATAGAACAAAATTAAATAATGAACCCAAAACCTCCTGCTGACCAAACAATCCACTCGTGCCCTGTTAAACAATTAAAAGAAAACATGGAGGAGAATAGATGAATGGATGGATGAATGCACCAGCTTTGCCTTTCAGTGCAAGGAGGAAAAATAAAACTTCCCAGTAAAGTAAAAAAAAAAATTGAAATTTTAACAAATTCACCAAGTTTAAACTAAAAGTCCAGCTGGACACTGTACATGACAGTCAGAATTAAAGCGACTTTAAAACACACAACACTCTACAGCTGTGCTGCTGTGCTTCATTAAAGAACCAAACTAAATCTGCTGCTTATGCTGAGCCTGTAGCAAATTTTAACCAGGCAGAGAAACATCTCTGTGTGTGTGTGTCTGTGTGTGTGTGTGTGTGTGTGTATGTGTGTGTGTGTGTGTTCCTCTAGTGCTGTGGTTAAAAGAACAGAGAAAGGTGAAACCCATTTTCATCTGGTGTGAGACCAGGCAGGCAAACGCAGAGCAAACAACCATTTTTTTTTTTTTATATCTGATTTAGTCTGATTATCACACACACAAATAAAAAGAAATATTTACAGATAATAATAATGTGATCATCTGGAACATAACATTAGTTATTGTTACTGTCTATAAAGCATCAAGACCAACAATTAAACACCATTAAATAACCTGTTATTCTGATAGCTGGTCTTCCTAACTTCACTCAGTAAATTCAAAAATTAAACAACTTTCTCATCTGAGTCTTCCTGAAAATACTTGATTGTTTAGCTTGTTGGATAAACTGCCTTAGAAACAAAGACTGAGGCCAGCATAAAAAAGAAGATGTTCTTCGTTACTTCCCCTCATCCCCCCATTTCTCTCATCTGCCCCACCTTTTTTCCTGCACCAGTAGGTGGCAGTATTGAACTGAAAAACAGGGGACATGAACTACAGAGACCATGACTTTATCTCAGTGTGTTACCTTAACCTCCTAGGACCTGGCATCCACATATGTGGACATTACATTTTGGGTTGTCTAGACCAAAATACTAAATTTTGCTCTACAAGGGCCTGATATCCACTTAGGAGGAAATTATACTGCCACTCTTCTATCAAAATTTAAAATGAATATTCTCATATGTGGATGTCATTCTTCTCAGAAACAAAGCTCTGGTAAAAAAAAAACAACAACAACAAAAAACAAATCTGGTAATTCTTTGTTTTTACATTCATTAGGTCCCAATCAGCCCAAATAGCAAAGAAAAATTAAAAATGCATGCCATGAGAGAGTTTGGGTCTTAGGAGGTTAAATTGTACACCAAAGAACACAAAACACAAAAGAAAGAAAGGAAAAATATGTGAATTTTGCTGTATGAATTTATTTATTGCTGCATCCCTTCATTGGCTTTCAGTGAGATTCAGAATCCACTTTAAAATTCTATTATTAACATATAAGGCTCTACATGCTCATATAGCAGAGCTTATAACATCTTTTCAATGCAGTCGGCCTCTCCGATCATCTAACCAGGGCCCTCTAACTGTCCCTCACTCTGATTTTGAAACCAGAGGTGATGCTTTGAGGTTGTAGCGCACAAACTGTGGAAGTCTTCCTCAGTCAATCAGGTTGGCTGACTCTGTTATTGTTTTAATCCATTCACTTCATTTGTGGCCATAGTTTGAAACCATACATGCATCTATGTGTGTATATTGGATGAATGTCTGTCAGTATGACTGATTATGTGTGTGTTTATGTTTCTGTATGTTTTAACACTTGTACACTTATGTTCAGTGTGCAGCTTTTATTTGAACTGTGAAGCTTTAACTCTGTTGTTTTGAAAATTGCTCTATAAATAAAGTTATTACTGTTATAATAAATTAAACTGCACATGAAAACAAGTTTTGGCTTCTAAATATGAGAATAAATCAAAACTTAAATGATTTAAACAGCAGTGGATTCATGTCTGTGCTGAGCTGATGATGTCGTTGATCAGTGGAGTCTGACAGAAGCAGAAGAGTCTCAGATGTTTTTACAGTTCATAATGCCTGGACCTTCTTGTGATCCTGTTGCTGTTTTGAACTGTCTGCAGGTGTAACGACCAACATCCTGATCTGTGACCTTCTTTATAACCAGAGAACAGTCTGCAGAAACACTCAATCTGTCTGATTTAGGTTTGGCTTCTGTAATCTGCTCAAGGTTAAAGAGTTCTACTGAGCTGCTTGAATCACTGAAGAGCCAGGTAGTACTGATACAGTTATGCTGACCTTGTATCATGTTTACTATATGACGGAATATAAGAATAGGAGTTTTATGTTGATAATGTGAAGTTAATTTTAAATACAACACAAGTTTAGTTTTCAACTTAAGTTTCCAAGAGTCAGCTAAAATCAAACAGTTAACCATGACAGTCTCAGTTAAAGGAAGAATAAAGAAGTAACACTTGTGATAATAATGCAGTTTATTAATTGAATGTGTTTCTATGTACACTTACCTTTAAACTGAAGCATCAGTATCAGTAATGAAGACATTTGAATCCATGTGAATGCAGCCATCGTGCTTCTCTGTCTCTCTCAGACTCTGTTCTTGCTCTCACGTTCACAAATGAGACAGTCTCAGAGATGAACACAGCATCGACTTCCTGCTCACTTCCTCATAGTGACATGAGTCGTCTTGTCTCCTTTTACTGAATTAATTCAGTTCATAACTTTTAAGCAGCCATATCTCCCTCTCTCTCTTAATGTAGATATTAAATGACCAAAAACTTTTTAAATATTCCATCCATCCATCCATCTTCATCCGCTTTATCCGAGGCCGGGTCGCGGGGGCAGCAGCCTAAGCAGAGAAGCCCAGACCTCCCTCTCCCCAGCCACCTCCTCCAGCTTATCCGGGGAACACCACATGCGTTCCCAGGCCAGCCGAGAGATATAATCTCTCCAGCGTGTCCTGGGTCTGCCCTGGGCCTCCTCCCGTGGGACATGCCCGAACACCTCACCCAGGAGGCGCCCAGGAGGCATCCTTGTCAGATGCCTGAACCACCTCAACTGGCTCCATTCAATGTGGAGGAGCAGCGGCTCTACTCTGAGCCCCTCCCGGATGGCCGAACTTCTCACCCTATCTCTAAGGGAGAGGCCAGCCACCCTTCGCAGGAAGCTCATTTCTGCCGCTTGTATCCGCGATCTCGTTCTTTTGGTCACTACCCACAGCTCGTGGCCATAGGTGAGGGTAGGGACGAGATCGACCGGTAAATTGAGAGCTTCGCTTTTACACTCAGCTCCCTCTTCACCACGACGGACGGTGCAGCGTCCGCATCACTGCAGCCGCAGCACCAATCCGTCTGTCGATCTCCGGCCCTTCTCCCATCACTCGCGAACAAGACCCCGAGATACTTGAACTCCTCCACTTGGGGCAGGAACTCATCCCGACCCGGAGTGGGCACTCCACCCTTTTCCGGCTGAGAACCATGGCCTCAGATTTGGAGGTGCTGATCCTCATTCCCGCTGCTTCACACTCGGCTGCGAACTGTTCCAGTGCGAGCTGGAGGCCTTCACCTGATGAAGCCAACAGAACCACATCATCCATAAAAAGCAGAGATGAGATTCTGAGGCCACCAGGCGAAAGCCCTCCGCCACTTGGCTGCGCCTAGAAATCCTGTCCATAAAATTATGAACAGAACCGGTGACAAGGGCAGCCCTGGCGGAGCCCATCACCCACCGGGAACGAGTCCGACTTATTGCCGGCAATGCGAACCAAACTCTTGCAACGGTTGTATAGGGATCGAATGGCCCGTAGCAATGGGCCAGACACCCCATACTCCCGCAACACCTCCCACAGGACACCCGAGGGACACGGTCGAATGCCTTCTCCAAGTCCACAAAACACATGTAGACTGGTTGGGCAAACTCCCATGCACCCTCAAGTATCCTTGAGAGGATAAAGAGCTGGTCCAGTGTTCCGCGACCAGGACGAAAACCGCATTGTTCCTCCTGTATCCGAGGTTCGACTAGCGGACAAACTCTCCTTTCCAGCACCCTGGCATAGACTTTCCCAGGGAGGCTGAGGAGTGTGATCCCCTGTAGTTGGAACACACCCTCCGGTCTCCCCTCTTAAAGATGGGGACCACCCCGGTCTGCCAGTCCAGGGTACTGCCCCTGATCTCCACGCAACATTGTAGAGGCGTGTCAACCAGGACAGCCCTATAACGCCCAGAGCCTTCAGGAACTCGGGCGGACCTCATCAACACCAGGGCTCTGCCACCAAGGAGTTGTTTAACTACCTCAGTGACCTCGCCCCGGAAATTGGCGGGTCATTCCCTCATCCCCAGACTCTGCTTCCTCCTCGGAAGACGTGTCAGTGGGATTAAGGAGGTCCTCAAGTATTCCTTCCACCGCCTGACAATTTTTTCTCAGTCGACGCCAGCAGCGCTCCGCCAGCACTATACACAGTGCAGGTAGAGCACCGCTTTCCCCTCCTGAGACACCTGACGGTTTGCCAGAATCTCTTCGAGGCAGTCCGAAAGTCTTTTTCCATGGCCTCCGAACTCCTCCCACACCCGAAGTTTTTGCTTCAGCCACTGCCCGAGCCGCATTCCGCTTGGCCTGTCGATACCTGTCGGCTGCCTCCGGAGTCCCACAGGCTAACCAAGCCCGATGGGACTCCTTCTTCAGCCTGGTGGCTCCCTTCACCTCTGGTGTCCACCATTTGGTTGGGGATTACCACCACGGCAGGCACCAACCACCTTGCGGCTGCAGCTCAATGCAGCAGCCGGGCGATGGAGACGCTGAACATGGTCCATTCGGACTCAATGTCCCCAGTCTCCCTCGGAATGCTGTTGAAGCTCTGCCGGAGGTGTGCGTTGAAGATCTCGCGGACTGGGGCCTCTGCTAGACGTTCCCAGCACACCCTCACTATGCGCTTAGGTGCACCGGGTCTGTCCAGCGTCCTCCCCGCCACCTGATCCAACTCACCACCAGGTGGTGATCAGTTGACAGCTCAGCCCTCTCTTTACCCGAGTGTCCAGAACATATGGTCGCAGGTCTGGTGATACGATTACAAAATCGATCATCGACCTCTGCGGCCTAGAGCGCCCTGGTGCCACGTGCACTTATGGACACTCTTATGTTCGAACAAGGTGTTCGTTATGGCCAAACTGTGATTTGCACAGAAGTCCAATAACAAAACACCGCTCGGATTCAGATCAGGGAGGCCGTTCCTCCCAATCACGCCTCCAGGTCTCGCTGTTGTTACCCATGTGAGCATTGAAGTCTCCCAGCAGGACAACAGAGTCTCCAGATGGGGCACCTTCCAGCACCCCCCAGGGACTCTAAGAAGGCTGGGTACTCTGAACTGCCACTCGGGCGCATAAGCGCAGATGACAGTCAGGACCCGTTCCCCAACCCTAAGGCGCAGGGAACAAACCCTCTCATCCACCGGGAAAAACCCCAAACGCACTGGCAGCAAGCCGAGGGGATATTAGAATACCCACCCCAGCCCGCCGCCTCTCACCAGGGGCAACTCCAGACTGAGACAGAGTCCAGCCCCTCTCCAGGAGACTGGTTCCAGAGCCCAAGCCATGCGTGAGGTGAGCCCGACTATATCTAGCCGGTACCTCTCAACCTCACGCACTAACTCAGGCTCCTTCCCCACCAGAGAGGTGACATTCCATGTCCCTATTGCCAGTCTTGGCAGCCGGGATCAGTCCGCCAGGGCCTCCGCTCCTGGCCGCCGCCCAGCACACAATGCACCCGACCCCTATGGCGCCTCCTGCGGGTGGTGGGCCTGCGGGAGGATGGGCCCATGTCTCCTCTTCGGGCTGTGCCCGGCCGGGCCCCGTGGTCTAAGGCCCGGCCACCAGACGCTCGCCCTCGGGCACCCTCCCCGGGCCTGGCTCCAGGGCGGGGCCCCGGTAACCCTATCCCGGGCAGGGTAAACTGTTCCCTCGATATTCTCTTCATAAGGGTCTTCTGAATCGCTCTTTGTCTGGTCCCTCACCCAAGACCAATTTGCCATATGGAGACCCTACCAGGGGGCAAAAGCCCCCAGACAACATAGCCCCTGGGATCCCTGGGACACACAAACCCCTCCACCACGATAAGGTAGCGATTCACGGAGATTTTTTCCAGGATGTCAATTTTCTATGAAACACATTCTGCACTGAAACCAGTTCACACACTCTTCATATTAAGCATCAAGTTTTTTAAAAAAGAATGAGTCTGTAGTGTGTTTTGTGCTTTACATTTGCACTGGGAAAACGTAGTCTGACTAATATTTCCATAACATAAATTCTGCATGTGTTCTTTGCTGGTTTAAATTTTTACCAAATGAAAAAGTCAGTGTGTCACTCTGTTATCTGTAGCAACCTTTTACCTGCCAACACTGTGGGAAACAGCTCAAGTCTTCAACAGGGATGAAGTATCACATCATGGCTGACCACAGCCACTTGGTAAGACTACTCAGAAATAAACATTTTTAGTTTTAGTTTAGTTTATTATGGTTTTACTCAGTTTGTTGCTACCTTTTCCTGCTTTCTTATTTTTGTAGCCTTCAGCTGATGATGCCAAGGACCTGGATGACCGTGCCATAAAAGACAAGCTACGTAAAATCCTGAAGAGACTGGGCAAATTAAAATGCTCTAAAGAGGTAAAAGGTGCACATAATGTGCTGTTTTAAGAAAGGAGATAAGATAAAAGATTAAACCGGTGGTGTGAAAAAACATGTTTTTCTTTTCTTTATAGGGTTGTAACGCTGCATTTACCAGCATCATGGGCTACGTGTATCACATGAAGAAGTGTGGAAAGGAGGAGTCTGAGCTGGAGAAAATGCTGCTGAACTGCTCTCACTGTGGGAAGACCTATAAATCCAAGGCTGGTCTGGAGTATCACCTGAAATCAGAGCATGCTCCTGTGAGTCACATATGTCATCGAAGCCACTAAATACTATAAAAATTGTAATTCGTTAATACTCTTACATTCAAATTTAAATTAATAGACAATTAGACAAGATGCCAGCCTAGTTTTGTCACCTGTCCTTTTAATTCAAGTGTCTGTGAAACTCTTTGTGCCTCATCTTCACTAAGTTTATTCTCTTGGTTCATCCAGACACCACAGAAGACTGAGGAAGATGAGGCACTGAAGGCCCAGAGGGAGGCTAATCCAGAGAGGACGCCCAGCGGCAGGGTGCAGAGAGCCTCGGCCCAGGTGGCCAACTTCCACCTGGCTGAGATCGCCAACAATGAACTGCCCAAAGACTGGCCCAAGAGGAAGTTTCAGTCTGACCTGGTACCAGATGACAAGAAGGTAAGAGAAGATTCACTTTGCCTGAAATTGTGGATTAAAATTGAGTATATACTGAACATAAATGCGTTTCTTCTTTCTCCTGACGCTCTTTTCAGTTGAAATATGCCCGACCGGGCCTCCCTGCCTTCAGCCAGGAGGTGCTGAGGAAGTGGAAGAATGAGGTGAAGCTGCAGAGGAAAGTCCAGTGCCCCAACCAGGTAGAAAACAACACTAGTCTTATTTTTACCTGTTTAAGTGAAATCAGCAGACTTATTTCTTTTCTTATCTGAGTAATTGGATCAAGATGTCAAGAACAAGTATAATTAGTATAACTATAATTCATTTAAAATAAAAATATAGCCATGAAGATTATCAGTCTTTCTGTATAAAAACTCAGTTTTTTCAATAACCTGAAATGTTTCTCTTTGTAAATGTACGTTTTTAAAGAGATATATGGAGATATTTTATATTTTTCTTTATTTTCTGTCATATATGCACTGTTGCATTGGTGAACATTCATAGTAAACATGGCCGAAGTTTCAAATAGAGAGGTCAGTGTATGTAGAAGTAATCCCTGTGGATGTGTATGATGTCAAAGAGAACAGATGGTTAACACAGCATTCAAAGCCCATAATATAACATAATGTGTGTCGTCCTCAGGGTTGCGGCTGCACCTACACGAGTGTGTCTGGACTCAAAGCTCATCTGGGACTCTGCACGAGGGTTTGTCATCTTTTTTTCTTTGTTTAGGAAATAACAATGTAGCACACATAAGGTACAAACTTTGCAGGACAAGCAATACATTAAATGACACCAGGTATAATTAAATTGAAACTCATCAATGTATTAGCATGAAATCTTAAAATTGGGAAACCCTTCTAATGCTTCATCTGGACTGCTCCTCAATTTTATTGGATGATTCCTGTAAATTAAAGAATGAAGTATTACATTTGTAAAAGCTGCTTTGAACAGAATTTTGAAAATGTGTGTATTTGTAAAATTATTCAGTCAGTTACTCAGACCATTAAGTGAAATATAAAAGTCAGTGCACTATGTGCAGTTAATACTTTATATGCATTAAATTCTTATAATCTTTTCAAGGCTGTTTTTTCCTGTTGTGATTTCAGGGCGACTTTGAGGCCGGTAAATACAGATGTCTGATCTGCAATAAAGAATTTAACTCTGAAAGTGGAGTGAAATACCACATCAACTCTGTCCATGCACAGGTAATGAAAAGTTCACAAGTTTCTGGCTTGAGCCTTCTTTGTGTAACTGTGTGCAGATGACATTACCATGAATGCATATACTCTATATCAAGGGTTGGATATGAGCAGCTCCATAGTGTAGTTGTTTAAACTCATCAGGAAAGTTTTTACTAAAGTCATGAATAAAGTGATGTCTCAGACTTAAAACAGCAGAATCAGACTTCTTTTTGCAAACAGACGAGCTGCTCCCTTCTGGCCTATAATGCAATAAATAATAAATAATGCAAGTTAAATGTATGTTATATAATAGCACTTCTTCATGCTGCGTGTATCTCAACAGGATTGGTTTGTGACGAACAAAAAAGCTTCCAAGAAGTTTGAGAAGTTCCTTAAAAACCAGCCCAAAGAGGTCATCCGTGATGTGGATAAGCAGACTGTTGATCAGTACCACCATCATCACCTGCAGCATCATCCTCATCATCATCATCATCAGCAGCACCATCAACACCACTCACACCACCACCATCAGCAGCAGCAGCACCAGCTCCAGCACCAGCCTCTGCAGCACCCACTTCAGCCGCTGCATCACCTCCAACACCAAACTCAGTACCTCCATCCAGAGAGGCAGAACCTCCGTCCACAAGTGGACCCCCAGCCCCAACAGCCGATGCTCCAGTACACCAGTTTGGAGCCTCCTCCGGGGCCAGTGTGGGTCGATATGGACCACAGAGGAGGAGTGCTGGGGCCGGAGCAGGCCCCGATCGAAATGGAAATGGCTGACAAACCTGAGGAGGACAGCGGTGGGATGGTGAAGGATACAAGGAGAGGGAAGGAGGAAAGAGGAGTAGATGTAGGAGAGAGGGGGAAGGCTGACAGGAAGCAGAAGGATTGCTTCACTTTTGGTGGTAGCAGCGGAGGCGGAGGTTGTGGGCGCAGCAGCAGCAGTAGCAGTAGCAGCAGCAATACCGGCAGCTCATCGAGTGAATCGGAGGTCGAGCAGCAGGAGCGGCAGAGACAGATTGACCAGTGGAGCCTGAAACGACCGGGCATCATGGGCCTCTCACTGAGGCTGGAAAGCGACAGAGAAACACTTAAAAAGACCTAAAAAAACACACTTTCCTTAACATTTCAAATGTCTGCAGCTGATTTTAATGGAAGTAGTGAAAAAAAGGTGAAGCAAGAAAAACATCTGCATAAGTTTTCCACAAGACAAACCTGTGAGACGGCAACTGAGACAATTAAATCCACTAACCTTTCGGAAGTGAAGACAAGCTCAAGCTGTGAGCGTGGAAAGCTCAGACTGCTCGTTTCCAGAGGCTGCTTCTCTGTCTTGAAATGGTTGTCGTTGTATAACCTTGAGAAATGTAGTTTATCGTGTGCTTATCTGTAACAGATCGTTTTCACCAACTTTAAGCATCTTATTGTTTAAAAGGTTTCATAAAACTCTTCTTGTCTTTCATGTTTAACATCAAAAGTTAACCTGAACAGAGACTGCCAGGTGGACTGTTTACTTGTACTTGTCTAGTCACGCTCTCCGAAGACATTTTGTGCCTCTCGAGTATGATTAGTATAACTTCATACTACTCATCACTTTTAATTATGACTGATCACCTTCCTTGGTGAAGTAATGTTGGAAATGACAGGATCACCGTTCACTGGCTTGGATTCTTCTGTCTGTCTGATATTGTTTTCATTTCAGATTTTTTTTTAATATAATTTTGTATTTAGTTGCCATTCTTAAGTAAAATCTGCTGCCAGTTTACAGACCTTTGGGCATGTACATGTGACATATACGTAGCAGTGAAGCAAATCTAATGTAAAATGAAAGAAATAAAAATAACATTGTATCAACTAACACGTTATTTCCTAAAGTGTACTGGAAACATCAGTACTATTCTTATTAAGTGCAGCTTAAGCAGTTAATCGTGTCCATTGTATCACTGCAGCTCATCTCCATCAGTTACAGAGAAATCATGAGCAGTCTGAAACCACGTATCACCAACACAGCTGGAAATTCCCTCCTAAACTGAATCTCTTGATCCTGATAATGTTGTGATAATTACTTGAGAACTTGAGGGCCATATTACACATTTCTTTTATTTTTTTGCTTTTTATATTAGTGAATATATGGCACAAAATGTCCAGTTTTTTGCTACAATCACTTCTAAACTGGGCCAGGCCCTACCTCTGGTAAAGATTTCATGCACACAAAATCCGTAACATTTTTCTTAATCCTGTGAACAAACTTTCAGATTAACCAAGCACACAGCCTCCTTAGTGGAGGTAGCTACAGGATGTACCCCCCCGGTTAATTAAAGCTCTGTTGGTTTAGGATTATTTGATGTAACCTGAATAGTCGGAAACCTTAGAAAATTTGTTATGTACCAAGAAACAGAAACAAACATAGTTTGAGTAGAACTTAACCCGTGAGTGACATGACATGATTTTTTTTCTTTTATTTTTGTTGAAATGTAGGAATCCTTTATTTGCCAAAACCTAGTTCAACCTCAGCAGTTAAAAATAATCTTAACTCAAGTTATGCGCTGTGTTTCTTTATTGGCTTTATTAGATAGGTGCAGTGAAAGGTGACAGGAAAGCGGAGGGAGAGAGAGACGAGTCGGATTCAAACCTGGGCTGGCCGCTCCCAGCAACATGGCGTTTGGTCACCTGCTACCAAAAAAAAAGAAAAACATCAGTAAATGTCCAAAAAAAACTTCTTTATTTTATATTTTTTATGTCACATTTGATTATGTTGTGCAGACATGCAGTCAGAGTGCATGCATCCTCTCCAGCTCTCCTCCACTGACATAAATGCAGCTGACTCGGGTGTGATGAATGGAAGCTAACTATCATGTAACATGAAGGATATTCACTCTTATTTAACCGACAGCATGTAGCCTAATGTTTATGTACTCTGTGTTTTGTATCTCCTACAGTGGGAAATTGTCACGTCAGTCAGTTCTGTGATGTTTTCCTACAAATGTGCATATTTTTTTACAAATTTATTTTGAATGTATAAATGTGTTTAGTTCTTGTTTCTTCCCTTTCTTCTGCACTCCCATAGAGCTGGATAAATGAACCATTTAACACAAATTGTCTCTTAGTTGGTGAAATTATGTAAAAAGAAAAATACCCATGACCGTATTTAATGTGTTTGATTTTTTACAGTGCTTTAACTCATTACCCTCCATCGGATGCCTTTAGGTTGAATAGTTGGTGTTGTTTTAGTCTGAAATTAGAAAAAGCATTATTTTTTATTTTTATTATTGATATTCTCTGTTAATGTTGAGAAGCGTTGGCGAGCCTTTGGTTCTGAGTTGTGTCAGGACCTCTACATACTTACTTGCAAGTATTTTTTCCTCATTTTTAGACTGTTGAGACTGAAAAGTCTTTAAAACATTAATTTTACTTTAGTTTTATATCTGTCTTTGTCACTAACCACTACAGATTTCTTTTGATGGTGTTTGTATGTAAGAGGAAATAATTATAAGACTTACGTCAGTAGTTTCTATCTTTGTGGGTTGTGATCTCATGAAGTGAAGCCAGTATCTACAGCATCTACCTTCATAGGAGATTGCATTTTCTTTGTGGCCACTTTATTAGGTACACCTGTGCAATCTTAATTCGATTCAGTCCAACTCTCCAAATGTAAAGCCTACTTTCTGTCTAAAATATTGAGGGTTTGCTTAATATATGAATTTTTGTATTGTAATATGATGGACGAAAACATTTTTGTCATGATGAGCTCTATAATAAAGACAATAGCACATTGCTGATATTCTTCAACATAATCTACACATAAAAGTCACAAATGTAGAATTTTGTTAGAGCCCAACTAATTTACAAGATAACTGATACCGATAGCTGCTGGAGCAGCCAAAACAGTAAAACACCTGTAACAAATAGCTCAAATGAATTAAAATAGCTCGATGAAATAGCCCAATTAAAGAGAAAACAAATGAGCTCAATTAAGCTCAACAGGTAAAATTATTAATATTTCTCCTTCTTTTGGGTGTTCACTTTCGGGGGTTACCACGGCACATCATCCTCCACATTCTCATCCTCTTCAGTCACACCAACAATCTCCCTCTCCATCCATAAAACTTCTCTGGGTTCCTCTTCTTTTTTACTTACCTTTCAGCTCCATCATCATCATCCTTTCTCTGCAAATGGTAATTTGGGGAATTCCATTCAGAACTTTCCAGTAATGCCTTACACAAGCTTATTACCACTAAGACACTTCTGAGCACACCATGACCTACTGTACTGTAATGCTACTCTGCTGCAGGTGCTGCAAACAGTGCTGATAGTGGAGAGGAAACAACTCCTAAACTTACTAAACTCTAAATGACTCTGAACACCTTTATCTGCTTTATGTTCGATTAAAATAAAGTTCTGATATAAAATCATATCAGACAACATACTGTATACATCAGTGTATGTGTTACAGGTTAATACAGGGCAGTAACATCATTGAACTGGAACATTCATCGGGGTTTACAGAGCTGTTGTTCTGAATTGCTAAAGATTGCACAAAGTTACCTTATCAGCTGAGGTGAGGCGTTGATGTTGTGGTTTAAAAATATAACATCAATTTCAAATCAGTCTTCAGAGACCTAAAAGTGTGGCTTACAAAATATTAAGCAAAGGTTAGAAGGATTGTGTGGAAAAATTAGACAATTTATGTTTTATTATTTCTCCCCCCTTTTTTATGGCGGTCATATTTGTGATCAACTTTCTTATCACGCTGCATGCACTTTGGCATGTTTCACAGCACAAATGAAAGCAGACTTGCATCAGCCTTTTCTATTTGACCAAACATTTGACCTATTTAATAACTGAAGCTCTGCATTTTATGGGATAACACTGAAATATGTTTTCACCATAACTAAACTATTAAGGTTTTGCTATTTTGTCACTGTGGTTCAAACTTTGCTTTTTCCTGCTGTCTTCCTGTCCTTATATTGTAGACCCGTATCTGTTCATGCTGGAGCACAACTCTGACTTCTAGTGTGAGTTTTTATTCTAATTTTTTCTGTTCCATTTAACTGGAAAGAAGTAGTGAGAGGTGCTCAAGATTTCCATTTGATATTAGTAATGTAAAACATGATTTGATCCTCACCTCCTCCTGTTAAGTGATTGTTTTCCAAGAGGTTTCAGTTCAGTGATCATACTCGAAGTAATGCTGGGAGCTGAAGTAGTTTATTGTTGGTGAAGTGTTTTTAATGAAGTGACAAATGATGAAAACTGATATCTTCTGACTCAACTTTTAAACCTCTTCAAAAAAAAAAAAAGAACAGTTCAATATCCTGTATTGTCAAGGCCAGATTTAAATAAAGGTTCAGTCAGTTAGTAGCCATGTAACATCTGTAAACAGACCAAGTGGTTGATTTTTTAATTTTATGAGACATGATTTTTATTCAGATGACAACATTTATTCAACAATTAACAACACATTAAAAACTGTATATCTGAAATTGTTACTGCTTGTTTTTTATTAGAAGTGATGTGCTGCTGTTTCATAGTACTGGCAGTGTTATAACAACAGACAATTAAAGATTTAATTCATGCTCATTCTGTGTCTTAATAATACTGAGTGGCGGCTGGCATATAGAGTGATAGGTAAAGGATTAACCCCACTGCATTCCCCTGTAGAAATGCCTGTCTTAATTCATATCTTTTAAATCATGGCTCTTCTTTCTTGACTGCAGCAGTGGTATTCACATCTCAAATCATCTCAGATTATTGCTCCATCGTTGAAACTTTAACCCAAAAAATATGGGGTTTGCTTCTTCCTCGACATCTCATTTGAACTGTGGCTGTGCATCAGGGAGGTTTAAGGAGTTCCAGTCCATCTGTGAGGTCCTAACACTGAAGGCCTCCATTTTCTTTTCAGTTTTTTTGTTTGTTTGTTTGTTTTGGAGCAGGTTCATGGTCTGCTCCTACTCTGACACCATGTGGTCTATCCAATAAATCTAGTTGTATGGGAACTTATTCAGCTGACCAGTGTTAAATTTGTTAATGCACAAGGACAAAAACTATGATCATGTGTATTTATAATGTCATTAACAAATATAAATCTCTCCATCACTGGTTGGACATTGGGGGCTGTATCTTTTTTAGAAGACAGAGAGAGCAAGATAAAGTATTAAACAAATTATATTAGAAGAAATATAAACGCCAATGAAGAACCTGTCATCCTTATCATGCTGGCCTCACTTTAATGTCTGAAGCAGTTTGAGACATAACCTGACTCAGTAAACTCAAAAACAGCCCAGCCGACTTGTCTGAGAGTCTTTCTGAAAATACTTTATTGTTTTGCAATGTGGATAAACTGAGTCGGAAACTGAAAGTTAGCCCAGCACAGTGAATGTTACAACCCACTTAAAAGCAAAGTATTATCTGGGGTGGGGTGTAACACCAAGTAAAAAAACAAACAAAACAAAACTATTAACGGCCACAAAGTTAACGTCATTAACCAATTAGGACCAGGATAAAACACAGGGGACCTCTAGACGTCATTGCCTCCAAGGCCAAAACAACAAACAAAATACCTCTTTCTAGCTAAAAACAAAAACAAAAACAAAAAAACAACTGAGACCACTCTGTCTATAAGAAAACAAAGAGTACAATGGCTGAGCTCCCTGTCTCTAGCCACAAAGCACGGGAAAAACCGCTGAAACAAAAATGGCAGAGAGCCCCTCTGTGGATTCCACTGTGGATCACTACAGTCATCATTGTAAAGGCACACCTTTACTCGCAAAAATAAAACCAAAGTCACACTAAGCATTTGCATAGCGACAGTCCCCTGCCCAAATCACTGCATCTCAAAGCCCAGGGAATAGGGAAAGAAAAAAAATAAAGAAGGGCATGGCATTTTGAGACGGCAGTCTTTATGCAGTGGCTGACGAGCTGCAACACATCTCAGTTGTGCTTATGAGGCAGACCTGGAACACAGGAGGAGAAAGAGCTCTCTCACACAGGAAGAGCCACTAGAGGTCAGCGACCGTAACTCATACAGAAAAAACAAATATCCATCATGGACAGCCTGCTGTGCTCTCTCCCCTCTCATCTGCCCATTCTGATTTTGACCCTTCAGCAGTACATGGCAGTATTGAACAGAAATTCGGTTACTGTATTGCTTGCAACATGGCAGAGGCCATGACAGTATCTCAGTGTGTTACCTCTAACTGTACACAGAATAAAATAAAATAAAAACAACTTGGGAATTTTACTCTCAGAGCTGAATGAGAAAAACAAAAGTGTATATCACCAGGTTTTGGTTTGTAAATATGAGAAAAAATCAAAAGTTAAATGTTTTAAACATCAGTGGAGTAATTTCTGTGCTGGGTCAATGTTGAAGTTGTTGATTCCTAGAGTCTGACCCTACACACTGCTCCCCGGGCGCCTGATTGGTGGCTGCCCACTGCTTCACTGGGTGAATGGGTTAAATGCGAAGAGACAAATTTCCCCACGGGGATCAATAAAGTATACATTATTATATGTTGCGTACTGAGGTTATACCTCATTATGTCAGTAGATGGAGCTGTTCAAGCCCATACACAGCTCAGACATAAATGTAAATATAGGTTCAGCAAGATGCTAGCTTCTAACTAATAGAGTCCTCTTTATTAGTCCACAGTTTTTATAAAACTGGCTTTGCAGTGCTCCGTGGCCTTTGTGCTGCCGGTCCAGATTTCCCCTAGGTCTGGTGCGGTAATAATAACAATTAGGTTTCAACATGGTCAACATAATATATTCTTATTTTTCATCATCTTGTAACTTTTTTGTGTCTGCAGTGACAACTAGAAAGAAGTACAAAAAACACCTTTTTTATTCTGTAAAGATATAGAAGACTATTGAGTGTTCAGACTCACAGTGTTTTCTTCAGTCTGTGTTTTGTTTCCTAAAAAACCAAAACAAAAAATTGTTACAGCAAACAGTAAAACTCAAAGCTTTTTATGTATAAAGTTTCATCTGTGAATGTTCTCACCTTTAGTTTTTGTCCACATGTTGACTGTAACAGCAGATATTAAGAGTGCTGCTAAACCCACAGACACAATGATGCATCTCAACAAATACAGAAAATCTGAAAATGAGCAAAAATATTTTGGCTTCAACTTTTTGTTCAGTGCAAAACTCAAAAGATTTCAAATGTGTTAAAAACAGTCCATTTTCTAACATGTAGTAATTTGAGGTTTGAGTGAGTTTTTGCACTGTGGAGTTTCTAGCTACAGTATTTATTCTAAATTCTAAATAAACACCAATAATGGAAATGAAATAAAAATCAAGTAAATGTGTTTAAAAATATATTATTAATAATATTTCTTTTTTGTCTGTCATGGAAACAAAACAGATGTCTGTCAAGACAGATTTCACACAAAGAGAGAGATTCAGCGACTACCGTCATATTCATGTTTATTTGATGCTGTTGTCAGTGTCAGTGATGTTGCTGATTTGGTTATTGTGACATCTTCACCTAAAAAAATGCAATAACAACATTAAAGACACCAACAGTAAGAAAAGACTTGAAAGTAAGTGAACAACAACAGAGAGGAAACAGTGGTGAGATGTTTAACAGTCTAACAAGTCTCATTTTTGATGATGTCTCATGTCTGAGGATATGTTCTCTTTATCTTCATACAGCCACTCAACTGTGAGTCTACAGTGTTCATATGTCAACACAGAGCTGTTCAAGATGCTTTATCATTGTTCTCATGTACATACACTGGTGAAGATGGAGATATTGTAAGAGAAAAGCAACAATAGAAAAATGAACTTCATCACTGTGATCATAATTATTGTGGTGTTTCAGTTTGTTGTTCTAACAGGACAGTTTGAGCTGAAAACATTAAGATGTAAATACTCACTGTTAATAACAGACAGATGAATCATAAAGTCTGAATATTCTTGTGGTCCTGTTGCTGTTTTGAACTGTCTGCAGGTGTAATGACCAACATCCTGATATGTGACCTTCTTTATAACCAGAGAACAGTCTGCAGAAAGACTCAGTCTGTCTGATTTACGTTTGACTTCTTTATTCTGCCCATGGTCAAAGAGTGCTACTGAGCTGCTTGAATCACTGAAGATCCAGGTAGTACTGATACAGTTATGCTGACCTTGTATCACATTTTTACAAGGCAGAGTAACATCATGTCCACGTTCAGCTGTGACAGTTTGATCAGTTTGATGTTGCTCAGTTCTTCCTGTTGAGAAAAAGAGAGAGAAATGTGAAACATCAAATATCTTATGAATATGAGTGTTATGTTTATAATGTGAAGTTTATTTTAAATACAACATGAGTTTAAGTTCCAACTTTAGTTTCCAAGAGTCAGCTCAAGTCAAAAAGTTAATCATGACTGTCTCAGTTAAAGGAAGAATAACGTAGTAACATGTGTGATAATAATGCAGTTTATTAATTGAATGTGTTTCTATGTACACTTACCTTTAAACTGAAGCATCAGTATCAGTAATGAAGACATTTGAATCCATGTGAATGCAGCCATCGTGCTTCTCTGTCTCTCTCAGTCTCTGTTCTTGCTCTCAGAGATGAATACAGCATCAACTTCCTGCTCACTTCCTTATAGTGATATCACTCTTTTTCTTCTCCTGTGTGTCTTGTTGAATTATTGCACTGTATAGGTTTTAAGCATCATGATGATGCTGCAACAGTGACCACTGTTAGCAGCTATATAAAACACAGATGAAATGTGTTAGTGGTCTGCGACCTGTTGGTTTCTTATTGCACCAATGAAATCATGTTTTTTTTCTCTCAGAAGTGAAAGAGAAGTGCTTTGGTGATGTGGGTACAAGAGCTACAGAGCGTTGGGGGTTTCATGATGACCAGATGAGCCACTGACAGATAAATGGTTACCACATCCTTGAGTGTGTGACTGAACTGTCTTTAGATTTCCCACCATTTGTTACCACATAGCAGGTACTTTAAAAAAAAAAAAAAAAGAAGTGCTGTCTGAGTATAATTTGGGATCACACTGGGTAAAGAAATGCATTTATCCCTCTGTAGCCCATAACGGCTGCAGGCAGTCTGTGTGTTTTAACTACTGTATCAAAACATTTTTGTACACAATATAATTTAACATATTTTAACAATATTAATACTTATTAACAATTTATGAGTAACAAATGGATATGTGTCAATTAAAATTAATTACTATGGTTTTTACTCCAGGGTCACTTTAGTGCCATACAGTTTGACATGATTAAAGTCTCAGCTAGTAAAAATGCATATATGTATCAATACTATCTTCACACAACAATAAAATAATTTTAATTTAAAAAGAAATGGCCTTCCACTTGAGTTTGTACCTCTGTGTTTCTCACAAACTACCATTCAGCTCGCTGGATTCTGGAGTTTGCCTGCTGTTACAGTGGCTTGCAAAAGTATTCGGCCCCCTTGAACTTTTCCACATTTTGTCACATTACAGCCACAAACATGAATCAATGTTATTGGAATTCCACGTGAAAGACCAATACAAAGTGGTGTACACATGAGAAGTGGAACGAAAATCATACATGATTCCAAACATTTTTTACAAATAAATAACTGAAAAGTGGGGTGTGCGTAATTATTCAGCCCCCTGAGTCAATACTTTGTAGAACCACCTTTTGCTGCAATTACAGCTGCCAGTCTTTTAGGGTATGTCTCTACCAGCTTTGCACATCTAGAGACTGAAATCCTTGCCCATTCTTCTTTGCAAAACAGCTCCACAACTGCCCTGTGATGGCCTCAGAGGTTGTCTAAGAGAATATTGGGAGCAACAACACCATGAAGTCCAAAGAACACACCAGACAGGTCAGGGATAAAGTTATTGAGAAATTTAAAGCAGGCTTAGGCTACAAAAGATTTCCCAAGCCTTGAACATCCCACGGAGCACTGTTCAAGCCATCATCCAGAAATGGAAGGAGTATGGCACAACTGTAAACCTACCAAGACAAGGCCGTCCACCTAAACTCACAGGCCGAACAAGGAGAGTGCTGATCAGAAATGCAGCCAAGAGGCCCATGGTGACTCTGGACGAGCTGCAGAGATCTACAGCTCAGGTGGGGAATCTGTCCATAGGACAACTATTAGTCGTGCACTGCACAAAGTTGGCCTTTATGGAAGAGTGGCAAGAAGAAAGCCATTGTTAACAGAAAACCATAAGAAGTCCGTTTGCAGTTTGCCAGATGCCATGTGGGGACACAGCAAACGTGGAAGAAGGTGCTCTGGTCAGATGAGACCAAAATGGAACTTTTGGCCAAAATGCAAAAGCGCTATGTGTGGCGGAAAACTAACACTGCACATCACTCTGAACACACCATCCCCACTGTCAAATATGGTGGTGGCAGCATCATGCTCTGGGGTGCTTCTCTTCAGCAGGGACAGGGAAGCTGGTCAGAGTTGATGGGAAGATGGATGGAGCCAAATACAGGGCAATCTTGGAAGAAAACCTCTTGGAGTCTGCAAAAGACTTGAGACTGGGGCAGAGGTTCACCTTCCAGCAGGACAACGACCTAAACATAAAGCCAGGGCAACAATGGAATGGTTTAAAACAAAACATATCCATGTGTTAGAATGGCCCAGTCAAAGTCCAGATCTAAATCCAATCCAGAATCTGTGGCAAGATCTGAAAACTGCTGTTCACAAACGCTGTCCATCTAACCTGACTGAGCTGGAGCTGTTTTGCAAAGAAGAATTGGCAAGAATTTCAGTCTCTAGATGTGCAAAGCTGGTAGAGACATACCCTAAAAGACTGGCAGCTGTAATTGCAGCAAAAGGTGGTTCTACAAAGTATTGACTCAGGGGCTGAATAATTACGCACACCCCACTTTTCAGTTATTTATTTGTAAAAATGTTTGGAATCATGTATGATTTTCGTTCCACTTCTCACATGTACACCACTTTGTATTGGTCTTTCACGTGGAATTCCAATAAAATTGATTCGTGTTTGTGGCTGTAATGTGACAAAATGTGGAAAAGTTCAAGGGGGCCGAATACTTTTGCAAGCCACTGTACATCCTGTGAGGCTGTGGGAGTGTGTGGGCGTGGTGTTGTCTTCTCCCTCTCCTCCTCCTTCTTTCTTGCCCCTCCCCTTGTCTCTCTCCGCCCCTTCCTTCTCCTTTAGAACACACCTGCTGCTCATCTGCCCTCGTTGACCACCAATTACCCTCAGAGGTGATATAAGCTGGAGGAGAGCAGTGTGGAGGTGGGAGAGGCTTCTGGTGGATTTTCCTGTGTTGGTCAGTGTGTGTTTCCAGCCTAGGTGTGGAAAAGGCCTGCTGTGTGTGTGTGTGACCAGCCCCACCGTGCGTGGCTTGCTATGAGTAGCTCAACTGGGCAGTGGTTTTGTTTGAGTGACGGCGCCTCTATTACTTTGTTTGGCCTGCCTAGTTATTGCTAATAGCAGCGTTGCTGTCTTTTTCTGTTGAAGCCTTATAGTTGTTTTCTTTGTTGAAGTGGTCACCATTCTCTTTGGGTTGACCTGTCTGAGTTATCGTTAAAGCAGCGGTGCTGTCTCTTTCTGTTGTTACCATTTATATGATTATTGAGTTAATTGATTATAATAAAGATTTATTTTGTGTTAAATACCTCTGCCTGGCGTTCTTTTCATTTCACCCGGATCCAACTGTTACTGCCCCCCGCCCTCATCGCCTAGCTTTTATGTGGGGATGTAACAAAGTGGGGGCTCGTCCGGGATAGGAATGAAAGGAGTTGAGTTAATTACGATTGTGAACAGGTGTTTGTGTGTTGTGTGAGGGTTATTTGACTAGCTGCTGCTCTCCCTGGCTAGAACAGGGGAGTGTCTAGCTGAGCGTTTGCTTTTCCTTCGGACACTCGTTTTTTGTTTTGCCTTTGTTATTTTCGGAGCAAACCCGGGTGGGGATTAATTCTCTGTTGGGGGTAGGCTTTTCGGTGCCTTCGGCACTTGATGATTTGCCTTTAAAGTGGCCTCGAGCCTGGTACGCTCCAGAAGCTAGGTGAGGCTAGATTCTGAGTAGGCAGGACTGGGGAGAGGGTTGGTAGTATTTTAGTTAATGGTTGACTTGACACAACACATTTTGTTTTGCCTGTTCTTTTGTTTGTGTAGTAAAGGTGTTGTGTGGCCCTTGGGTGGTTAACTTATGTGTTTTGCGGGCCGTCTTGAGTTTCATGGCCACTTTTGATATTGCTGGGTTTACGGCAAAGCCGTCGCTCGCTGTGCTGGATGTTTGTAGGAAGAGGGATCTGCAGGAGGTGGCAACACATTACGGGATCAGTGTCTCCACTGGTCTACGCAAAGCGGAGCTGAAGGCCGCTCTGGTGTCCGGGTTGTTGGAGAAGGGGGTGGTTGTAATGCAACCCCCGAGCACACCCGGTCCGGCTGGACCAAGTGCAGCACCTCATGTTCCAAGCCAGGTCGTAGAACCATCAGTGTCTACACCTGTGGGCCAGGGGCTGCCCGAGGGCGGGCCAATGACGCTGCCCCGTTTTGATCCACTCTCCACCCAGTCATCAGAGGGTTCTAAGCAGGATGCTAGGCTCAAAGTCCGTCTGGCTCGTCTCCAGCTGGAAAAGGAGCAGCTCGAGAGAGAGTTCCAGCTGAAAAGGGAAATAGAGCTTAGGCGTTTGGACGCGGAACTGGCTAGGGCCAGGGAGGTTGAGTTGAAGAAGGTGGAGGCGGAGACTAAGGTCAAGCTGCGACAGCTGGAACTCCAGCAGGCCTCCTCCCCTCCTGTGGCGGCCTCGCTGTCACAGACAGAGGTGCAGTTTGATGTAGGCAGGAATAGTCGTCTGGTCCCTGTGTTTCGTGACACTGAGGTGGAGGTTTACTTTGAATCATTTGAGCGGATAGCAACAGCCTTGCGTTGGCCGCGGGATGCGTGGGCCATCCTGCTGCAGTGCAAGCTGGTGGGCAAGGCACAGGAGGTTTGTTCCTCGTTGTCCACTGAGTGCAGTTTGGATTACGAAAGACTAAAAAGTGCTATCCTATTAGCCTACGAACTAGTCCCCGAGGCTTATAGGCAGCGATTTCGGGGGTTGAAAAAGGTGCAGGGTCAATCCTTCCTGGATTTCGCGAGGGAAAAAAGTGTCCTCTTTGACCGGTGGTGTATGGCCTGTAAAGCTGCAGATCTAGTTTCGGTACGGGAGTTAATTCTCACTGAGGAATTCAAAAACTGCATCTCCGAGCGGATGGCAGTATATCTGAACGAACAGAAAGTCTCCACGTTGCAGCAGGCCGCAACACTGGCTGACGAGTTCGCACTCGTCCATAAAGCCAGTGTCATTAAGCAAGAGCGACACGACACACTAGCGAAGGCTAGCGGTGCTAGTGGTGAGCATGGCACAAGGGGGGAGGTGCCTGTGCCACGTCCCAGGTCAGACCGGAAGTGTTTTTACTGTTTTAAATCTGGCCATTTAATAGCGGACTGCGAGGCCTACAGGCGAAGGCAGCCAGCCTCAATACCACATAAGTCAAAAGGGATGGGGCTGATCAAAATCGCTTCTCCTGTTAACAGACCCCTTAGCACTGAGAGTCCTGATGAATGCTTTAAACCCTTAATTTTTAAAGGAGCAGTGTCGCTCTCTGGTGAGCCTAAAGATGAGCGGACTGTGACCATTTTACGTGACACGGGTGGCTCACAGTCCCTCATACTGGCCAGTGCACTGGCCTTTGATGAAAAGACTGCCAGCGGCACTGATGTTATTGTTAGGGGCGTTGGAATGACTTATGTGCCCGCCCCCCTCCATCGTATTTGGGTGCAGAGTGACCTAGTAAGTGGTGTTTTTCCTGTGGCTGTGTGTCCTTGCTTCCCGATTGATGGCGTGGATTTCATAATGGGCAATGACATTGCAGGCGGGAAGGTTTATCCTACCCCAGAGGTCACAAAGACCCTGGTCCAAGTTCTTTGTCAGATGCTTTAAGCCGGCAGCACCGGATGTATTTCCTGTAGGTGTTCTTACCGGTCACACGCCCGTCGGCAGGAAGAAGTGGTTGACTTGTCAGAGTCAGTGGTCGGCTCTATTTTGGAAAAGGATGTGATGCCCTCCGAGGAGGAGGTGGGTCCTGATGCCAAGGAACTGGCTCAAGAAGTAGCTGAGCCTGCTCCTGAACCTGCAGCCCCCCCTCTCCTCACGCGGGAGGCCCTTATGATCGCTCAGAAAAAGGACCCGTCGTTAGCCAAATGTTTTGCCGCCGTAGATGAGAGTGATGGTCCGACAGGAGACAGGAAGCAGACATTTGTTGTTTGTGATGGATTGTTAATGTGCAGGTGGACCTCAAAGCCAGGGGAGGACTGGAGTGTAGTCCAACAGATAGTGGTCCCGGCTAGTTTCCGTCAGCATGTGCTACAATTAGCCCATGACCATTCATGGTCAGGACATTTGGGGATAATTAAAACATATGACCGTATTCTGCAGCACTTCTTCTGGCCGGCAATGAAGGCAGATGTTGCAAAGTATTGTAATACTTGTCACACGTGTCAACTGGTGGGCAAACCAAACCAAACTGTGCCCCCCGCCCCACTATGTCCAATACCTGCTGTTGGTGAGCCATTTGAGCACGTTTTGGTCGATTGTGTTGGTCCTTTGCCAAGAACACGGGCAGGTAACCAGTTTTATTGACCATAATGTGCTTGTCTACACGGGTTCCCGAAGCAATTCCTCTGCGGAGGATCACCACTGCAAACATTACTAAGGCGCCTAATCAAGTTTTTTTACCACCTTTGGTCTCCCAAAAACAGTGCAAACGGACCAGGGAACTAATTTCTTATCCCGAGCATTTAAACAGACTTTAACTTCCCTTGGCATTTCTCATTCCGTGTCTAGTGCTTACCACCCAGAGTCGCAGGGTGCACTTGAGCGTTGGCACCAAACACTTAAGGCCATGCTGAAAAAGTACTGCCATGACACGGGCAGAAATTGGGATGAAGGCCCCCCTTCATGCTGTTTGCGATCTGCGATGCCAAGCAGGAGTCCTTAGGGGTCAGCCCGGCTACCCTTGTGTTTGGCCACGATGTGCGGGGCCCACTAAAGGTGTTGAAAGAGAAGTTCCTTAGTGGGGTGTTCCAAAACTAACGTGGTAGATTTTGTGAAGATGTGTAGGGATCGATGGCAACAAGCTACCTCATTAGCAAAGAGGCCCTGTGTGCATCCCAGGCAAGCATGAAGAAATGGTATGACAGAAAAGCTGTAAAAAGACATTTTCAGGCTGGAGACAAAGTCCTAGTGTTGCTACCGGTGCCTGGTTCTGCTCTTTCGGCCCATTTTGCGGGACCGTATGTTGTAGTGAGGAAGGTGTCCGAGACAGATTATGTCCTCAGTACCCCAGAACGCAGGAGGAAAACCCGCCTGTGTCACATTAACATGTTGAAACCCTACCATGATAGGGAAACTCATGAGACCGTTGCCAGCACAGCAACCCCCAGTGCTGTCTCTGCTGCCGTGCTGAGCGTAGAGGCAAGTGCCGACGATGATCTGCATATGCTTTCTGAGGGACAACAGTGTGGGCGGTTGGCAAATTCAGCTTACTTAGCCGAGGTAACGGCCCACTTGTCTCATCTGTCCCCTTCACAGTGCGAAGATGTGCTTAGCCTACTGCACTCCTACCCTTCTCTCTTTGGTGATGTGCCCTCGCGTACTAGTGTCTGTGAACATGATATCAATGTTGGTGACGCAACCCCAATCAAACAGCATGCGTACCGCTGCCCCATGGGAAAGCGTGAGGTGATGAAGAAGGAAGTCAGTTATTTAGTAGAGAATGGTTTGGCACAACCGAGCCACAGCCCTTGGAGCTCCCCGTGTTTGCTTGCGCCTAAGTCTGATGGCACCCCACGTTTCTGCACCGACTACCGGAAGGTAAATGCAGTGACCGTCTCTGATTCTTTTCCACTTCCTCGTATGGAGGATTGCATTGACAATATAGGTCCTGCCAAATACATCTCCAAACTGGACCTTCTTAAAGGGTATTGGCAGGTGCCTCTGACCCCCAGAGCCTCTGACATTTCTGCATTTGTCACACCCGACCATTTCATGCAGTACACCGTGATGGCGTTTGGCATGAAAAATGCTCCGGCCACCTTTCAGCGTTTAATGCAGCTGGTGTTGGGGGATGTGCCTCGGTGTAATGTGTACTTGGATGATGTAGTGATATACACGGACACGTGGGAAGAGCATGTGGCCATCCTGCAATCAGTGTTTCAGCGATTGGCCGAAGCCACGCTAACTCTAAATCTCGCTAAGTGCGAGTTTGCCAAAGCGACAGTCATGTACCTGGGGAAAGCAGGTGGGGTTCGGGCAGGTTCGCCCGGTGGAGGCAAAAGTCGAGGCTATCCTCAGCTACCCGGCCCCAGCCACTAGGCGGGAGTTAAAGCGGTTCCTGGGCATGACTGGATACTATCGCTGTTTTTGCAAGAACTTTGCGGTAGTTGTGGCCCCTTTGACAAAGCTATGTAGCCCCAAAATCCCTTTTGGTTGGTCAGGAGAGTGCCAGCATGCATTTGAGTCTGCAAAATCCCTCCTTTGCAGCGCCCCAGTTCTGGCCGCCCCCAACTTCTCTCAGCCTTTCAAACTGGAAGTTGACGCCAGTGCCACCGGATCAACTGGTCTCTGAACGCTATTGACACCATCTTCTCAACGAGAAGCCTGGGCTCGGGAGAGCCCGAGTGCCCTGGAGGGACTTTCCCTGCCGGATACACGATGGACGGGTGGCAGAACTGGAGGGTCGTGTGCCTGGCGGGACTGTCGATCGAGGACGCTGAAGATATCTACCTATTCGGAACCATGGTAACAGGGTTCTTGCTGATCGAGCTGGCTTGGCCCTGGCTTATCGGAAAATTGAGAGCGGAGCCGGCTGTCCAAATCCCCACAAGGCTGCCCGCTGGGATTGAAAGCGATTGGACGAGGTGCGAGTTCTCAGAAAGGGCTCACTGAAAGCAGCAGCATGGTTAAGAGCTTGAGGCGCTTACGACTGCAGTGAATGCTCAAACTAACACCTCTGAGCGTATGTTGGATTACATCAGGAACGAATCCACCGAAACAACAACTCAGGGAGGAAGCTGGACTACATCTCGAATCAGTTGGCTGCGGTCGTGAGGTCTCAGGATCTGCTTTGTGAGCAACAGAGTGACAAGATCTCGGGATCGATGGCTAATAACATCTTGGAGAAACTCGAGGCTATAAAAAGGAGATTGAGACACCAGTGTCGGAGTGCTAAAACAGCCTGAAATTCTTATGAGTTGTTTGCAAAGAAAAAATCACCATCATTATACGGCTACCCCTTGGCGCCAGCTGCGGGCTCAAGGCTGGAGCCGATCAAAAACAATCCCTGATAACGACTATGTTGTGACTGTTCCTTCCGTCCCATAAGGCCACCTGGGTTGGCTGGTAGACTGTTTACTTAGCCTGGCAGGGCGAAGGACACTGTCTCCGCTGAACTATGGACACGCACACACATACACTTACACTGATAAGCAAACACTGATCCCTCTCCCTTCCAAACGCCTTCGATGCTTGTTTCCTGCGGGGAACACGGCGGGCCTATGTGCCGCTGGAATGATAGCGCTGTGCAGGGCGGCTGCTGTGTTCGCTCGGATAACTCCTCACCCCCACCCATCCCGTGGCTTGTCATGTCCTTCATAATGTTGTGCTGTGGACATTCATGTGCTTTTTTGTGCAGAGGAGTTTTTTTTTTCCTGTTCTCATGCTGTCCTACCATGGAAGCACAGCATGAGTAGGGGTCTCTTTTTTCCTCTTGTACTTTCCCATTGTAATGTACATTTCAATGTTTTTCTCTAATGCTACCAATCTCCGACCTGTATCCCCATGTAATGTCTGTGTTTTATGTGTAAGGTCGGGGGGTCCCATTTCACTGCAGGGCAACCTGCATGTGGCGAATAAAGCTTTGATTGATTGATTGATTGATTGATTGATTGAGCTGGTGCGGTGCTGTTGCAGGACGACACAGAGGGTGTGTGTCACCCAGTCTGCTACTACTCTGCAAAGTTCAAGCGCCATCAGCTAAACTATTCCACCATAGAGAAAGAAGCTCTAGCGCTGCTGATGGCCTTGCAGCACTTCACTGTGTATGTGGGCTCTAGCTCCTTTCCAGTAACGGTGTATACAGATCACAATCCCCTTACTTTCCTCCAACGCATGTACAACCACAACCAGCGACTGACGCGCTGGGCAGTGCTGGTGCAGGATTATGATCTGGTTATCCAGCACAAGAAAGGGACTGACAATCTGGTGGCTGATGCACTCTCACGCAGTGCATAGTGATGAGTCTGTTCTGTGTTTTGTATAGTGTGAATATAAGGTGGGGGGAATGTTACATCCTGTGAGGCTGTGGGAGTGTGTGGGCGTGGTGTTGTCTTCTCCCTCTCCTCCTCCTTCTTTCTTGCCCCTCCCCTTGTCTCTCTCCGCCCCTTCCTTCTCCTTTAGAACACACCTGCTGCTCATCTGCCCTCGTTGACCACCAATTACCCTCAGAGGTGATATAAGCTGGAGGAGAGCAGTGTGGAGGTGGGAGAGGCTTCTGGTGGATTTTCCTGTGTTGGTCAGTGTGTGTTTCCAGCCTAGGTGTGGAAAAGGCCTGCTGTGTGTGTGTGTGACCAGCCCCACCGTGCGTGGCTTGCTATGAGTAGCTCAACTGGGCAGTGGTTTTGTTTGAGTGACGGCGGCCTCTATTACTTTGTTTGGCCTGCCTAGTTATTGCTAATAGCAGCGTTGCTGTCTTTTTCTGTTGAAGCCTTATAGTTGTTTTCTTTGTTGAAGTGGTCACCATTCTCTTTGGGTTGACCTGTCTGAGTTATCGTTAAAGCAGCGGTGCTGTCTCTTTCTGTTGTTACCATTTATATGATTGAGTTAATTGATTATAATAAAGATTTATTTTGTGTTAAATACCTCTGCCTGGCGTTCTTTTCATTTCACCCGGATCCAACTGTTACTGCCCCCCGCCCTCATCGCCTAGCTTTTATGTGGGGATGTAACACCTGCATACATCCTGTTCACTAACCCCTGCTGCTGATTTAGGAAACACGCCCACATTAACTGGTGATAGTGACAGTTAACTTGGGCAGCTGCCTGCTCAATATATCATAACATCATTGCAATAATCTGCATGAAACAAAGACGTGTACCTTCTTTCCTTAGTGCAGAGCAGCTGGACGTTGTGTTTGCCCCCAGATGACCTTTCTGATTAAACACTGATAAATGGGATTTAAAAGGAGGTAATAATACTGAAAAAACTGAATATCTCAAACCATTAAACATCTAAGTTACTGTAGCTCAGGGATTTTAGCAAACAACAACTGGTCTGCAAAGATTATGAAAACATGTGAAACTGATGGACAGATGCATTAACAAAATTTTCCATGACAGGAGTTCCTATTGTAGTGAGTGTCTATATGTGAATCTAAGAGCTCACAGTTAACCTTCTTCTGAGTAAGACTTCAGTAAACTGCAGCTGAAGTGGAAAAATTTTTAAACATACTGAATTTCTCCACACAAACACGATCAAGTGTCAGTGTGATATTCACCGTTTTGTCCTCAAAAGAAGAGTGAGCGTCACTACCTCCTGGTAGACTGTTTGGTGCTGTTGTCAGTGTCATTTCTCATGTCTTTACTTCTGATTTTATATCCAAAGCTTTTATTTCATGGCTTTTAAGCATCTGAGCCTCCTTTTGTCTATTGTAGATATTAGCTGAGTGAAAAACTTCTAATATTTTAACTTTTATATCCAATGCATTTTGCAGGCTCCCTTTGTCATCTCTTGACATGATTGTCTTGATGTTGTCTTGATTACCAACAGATTAGAGAAAGTTGAATATGTGAAGACTGTTAGATGAGCTGTGAGGTGAGAACACAGATAAAATGTGTTAGTGGTCTGAGACCTTTTGGTTTCTCATTACACCTCTGAAGTCATTCTTTCTGAGAAGTGAAGAGGAAGTGTTTCGGTAAAAATAGAGCAGCTCTCGAGTTTTAACCCTCTAATGTTGACCACACACATATAATGCACTGCTTCATCTTTCTGCATACTTCTAAGGAAAACAAACAAAGGTTGACTTAATGAAAAGTAATCCTTTACTTCAACTGATGAAAAGTCGCATGAGAGAATAAAAAAGGAGTCTAAAATCAACTGGGAACTGACAGGGAGGATAACAAGCACTAAGACAAAGTCTGAAGGAAAGACAATGCTAAATGTAAAATGGTAAATGGCCTGTATTTGTATAGCACTTTAAATGTAGATGAGGGTAATTATGGAACATGGATACAGCTGGATAACCAGAGAAGAAAATATATATAAAAAAAAAAACAGGAGACAATCAAAACTAAATGGGGAAATGTAAACACATGAATGAACTTAACATAGGGAGCTGATACAAGAGGAAAATACAGGAAACACTGATGGAGAAAATGAAACTCTAAAACTGAGACTAAATTATAACAACAAATTATTTATTTTTAGAATAATCACTAAAAGCAGCTTAAAAGATGGATTTCAAGCTACTTTAACCTGTGCAATCCAACAACACAGATCATATTTGCAATGGACATGGAATTATATTCATAACAGAAAGTTTAGCACAAACTAGAAAAGTTCAAACTCTACTTACCAAGAAACTGGAAAGCAAGTCTGCACAGCAGAATAAGAAAGTTAGCCTGTTAGCATCAAAGCCCACAAACAGTATGCACGACTTCAGGATTTTGGTTCACACTAATCTTTAAAACTAGGCGTGCACAATCAGACATGTTATCAACACTCATATTCTTTTTTCTTTTGTTTTGAAAGGGTCTGAAAAGTGAAATTAAGTTGAATATTAAATGTTTTTGCTGTCATGTTTTTGGATGTCACAAACAGGAAGTTTAATATCGTCATGGATACAGTGAGATACACCTCTCAAGCCTAGTTTTATGGCCCTTTTTGCATTGTTAAAAATGGCACGCAGCAAATTAATAAAAGTTTAATAACAATATTCTGTGGATATGTAATTTGATATAAAGGTAACTATCACTAGATTACATTAACAATGGAGATCTTAAAATGAGCAATTCTGTAGCATAACCATTGTTGCCCCAGCACAAATACACCGAGTATTATACCATATATGTTACTATAAAAAAGAACAAAAAGGAAGTTACTCTATGATCCAAGAATTCATGCAGCATCCAGAAAAACAACATGAAACATTTCATGAGTAACATCCTATTTCTTTGGTTTGTTGATGGTGGAATAGAGGTCACTGGGATCAGTGGAAAGTCCAGCAGGTGAGGAGGAACCTTTCATAGTGCTATAAGTCACAGTGTCATCATCATCACCACAAGCCTATAAGAAAACATTATAAGATGTTATTTAATACATAAACTGACAGGAGCTTTAAAAATCTCAAACTTACTGCCAACATCATCAATGTAAATATCAAAATCTTACCCGGGCTTTATCCTTCTTGGTGAAACTGATGGAAGCATAGGAAACACCATCATCAGCATCAGCCTGCACAGTGAACACAATATAAAGCCTGCTCAGTATGTGAATTCATGATGGGACTGTTTCACATCTATTGAAGTAAATTCATTTTCAGCTTCTCTGTTGAACTAAACATAGCACTGAGTGTAACTTTGTACTGGGAGTACTCACCGTCTCCTGATTGGTTCCTGGACCAGACTCAGTGTCTGGAGGGTTTAAGCTCAGTTGCTGCAAAAATACAGTTTGTGACCAAAATAATACTGAATTAACAAAACTGTTTCAAGGAGGAACTGATTCAAAGTATTTCCAGCGTACATTAAGTTATAAGTTATTTAGAGTCTATCTGGTGTGGAACTATAGAGTTTAAAGATGATGATGAAAAGAACATTGCTGAAAGAGAACTTATTATTTGGAGATTTGAACTCACCATGTTGTCGCTCTGTTGTGCTTTGTTTACTGACAAGAGAAAAAAAATAGTTGAACTTCCACATTAGAAATCAAAGAATTAAACATTTTATTTCCTTCATTCTGCTTATGATGTAATACATGTTCATCTGTCAATGTTTTCACCTTTAGTTTTCTTCCATCTGATGATCACCACAACAATGATTAAGAGTGCTGCTAAACACACAGGAATGACGATAAACCCTGACTGAACTGGAGAGATTATTAAAACATGTTAAACAATGAATTTCTTCCACACCAACATGTTCTCACTCCCAAAGCCTAACATTTTATGCTAGGTGACAAATCGTCAGTGTATCACGCTTCCGGACACCCAACACGTCCCTATATTATGAGATCGGAAAAATAAAGAAACATGAGAACCGTTTGGAATGAATCTACACATGTACGTTCATTTTACATAAATCACTTTGGAAAACACTATCTAACGTTATTAAAGTGCTGGTTAAGGTCAGGGATAAGGTGATGGTTAGTGTTAAGACATGACAAATTGTAAGCATATTATGCCTCGGGAGTGAGAACGCTCTGTCCACACACAGACAAGACTCAGTCTGACATTAAAATTTCAATAGAAGACAGATTCAGTCTCTACCCTGGGGTTGTATATTTGTTGTCAGTGTCCCTTCTGATGTCTTTACTTCTTCTTTTGTTGTCCATATGTTTGTTATTTTTAATGTTGGTTTAATTGTTGGTTCTGTTGTTGATTTTCTTGTGATGGACTTCATTGTTGTTGATGTTGTCATTTCCGAGTCTTTACCTGAATCTAAGAGAAACACAGAGCGTACGGTTAATGTTTTCACTTTAGATGTCAGTAAATCACAACTGAACTGGAAAGATTTAAAACATGTAAAACAAAACACTGAATCTCTCCACACACAGTTAAGAGCCAATCTGATATATAATACATAAATAATTATAAATATATAAACATTAGACTTTAAGAAAAAAGAGATTCAGTCTCGACCTGCTGATGGATTATTTGATGTCTCTTCTAACGGTGTTGATGTTGTGGATTCTCTTCTTAATGATGTTTTTGTGGTAAACTCCACTGTTGTTGATTTTGTTGTTGCCGGCTCTTCACAAAAAGAAATGCAATAACAACATTAAAGACACTGACAGTAAGAAAAGACTTGAAAGTAAGTGAACAACAACAGAGAGGAAACAGTGGTGAGATGTTTAACAGTCTAACAAGTCTCATTTTTGATGATGTCTCATGTCTGAGGATATGTTCTCTTTATCTTCATACAGACACTCAACTGTGAGTCTACAGTGTTCATATGTCAACACAGAGCTGTTCAAGATGCTTTATCATTGTTCTCATGTACATACACTGGTGAAGATGGAGATATTGTAAGAGAAAAGCAACAATAGAAAAATGAACTTCATCACTGTGATCATAATTATTGTGGTGTTTCAGTTTGTTGTTCTAACAGGACAGTTTGAGCTGAAAACATTAAGATGTAAATACTCACTGTTAATAACAGACAGATCAATCACAAAGTCTGGACCTTCTTGTGATCCTGTTGCTGTTTTGAACTGTCTGCAGGTGTAATGACCAACATCCTGATCTGTGACCTTCTTTATAACCAGAGAACAGTCTGCAGAAAGACTCAGTCTGTCTGATTTACGTTTGGCTTCTTTAATCTGCCCAAGTTCAAAGAGTGATACTGAGCTGCTTGAATCACTGAAGATCCAGGTAGTACTGCTACAGTTATGCTGACCTTGTATCACATTTTTACAAGGCAGAGTAACATCATGTCCACGTCCAGCTGTGACAGTTTGAACAGTTTGATGTTGCTCAGTTGTTCCTGTTGAGATAAAGAGAGAGAGAAATGTGAAACATCAAATATGTTATGAATATGAGTGTTATGTTTATAATGTGAAGTTTATTTTAAATACAACACAAGTTTAAGTTTCAAATTTAGTTTAAAAGACTCAGCTCAAGTCAAAAAGTTAATCATGACTGTCTCAGTTAAAGGAAGAATAAAGAAGTAACACCTGTGATAATAATGCAGTTTATTAATTGAATGTGTTTCTATGTACACTTACCTTTAAACTGAAGCATCAGTATCAGTAATGAAGACATTTGAATCCATGTGAATGCAGCCATCGTGCTTCTCTGTCTCTCTCAGTCTCTGTTCTTGCTCTCACGTTCACAAATGAGACAGTCTCAGAGATGAATACAGCATCAGCTTCCTGCTCACTTCCTCATAGTGACATCACTCCTTTTCTCTCCTCTTGCTGAATTAATTCAGTTCATTCAGCTTTTAGACATCTGTATCTGCCCCTCTCTCTTAATGTAGATATAAAATTTGGTAAATCCTTTTTCACATTTAATAACTTTTATATTTAATCTATTTTGCAAACTCCCCTGTTTCCCTTTAAGCTGACTTTTCAACAGTGGAAAATGTGTTGATCAATGAAAGAATACAGGAAGTTAAATGTGTGAAGACTGTTAGATGAGGTAAGTGTTTACATTAATGCAGCTCTTCTGTACGTTGGGTTTGTTATTAGAAAATAGGTTTATGGTGATGTTTGTCTGCACACATGAAATAGTTGATTACTCAAATTATTTACACACTAGAATCTGAGTCGTAATTATTGCAATGAAACATGATAACACTGCCACAGTGAGCGCTGTTAGCAGCTTGATAAGAACACAGACGAGATGTGTTAGTGGTTTGAGACCTGTTTGTTCCTCTTTGGACCTCTGAAGTCATTCTTTCTGAGAAGTGAAGGGGAAGTGTTTTGGTGAGAATGTGGGTACAACAGCAGCAGAGCTCTGGAGGTTTCATGATGACCAGATGAACCTCTGACAGATAAATGGTTAACACATCGATGAACGTGACACTAAACTGTCTTTAGGATTCACAGCAGTTTCTACACACAGCAGGTCCTTATACCTTTTTTAATGTTGTGTAAGTATAATTCAGAAGAATAATATTAAGAATGAAAGCAGATGTTTGCACATGTTTGGAAATGTTATAATACAAGTTCAGTACAAACAGAGCTGTTCAAACCAGCAGAGTAAAAGTTTAATACTGAATATGAAAGAACAGGAAGTCAAACTGGAGACAATAATAGATGGTAGATTGTACTGTGGTCTGTGGTGGATGGATCAGGTGTGTGTGAGGTGTGAGATGGAGAGAGTTTAAAAACACACAAAGTTGTTCACAAACATGTTTACATTTATTCTTATTATCGTACAGCAAAAAAAGCAATAGTTAGAAACTGAAGTTATAATTTGGATCATTATATCTGTTCCTGTTTGTAAATCTCATTAAAACTCACCTCAGGAATAAAAATAAAGTAAGAAGACTAACAATCAAATAAATAACACAAAATTTAAACAGCAATAAATAACCTGTCATTTTTAACTCAGTGGGTTACCTTTAATAAAAATCATCAACAGCAAATTTAAACAAACAAACTAAAGATTCTGTTTATCAAAATTAAATAAACGATAAATAATTGTTGTATGGTATTTTACTTGTTAGATAAATCTAAATGTACATGAAAAAGTTTTTAGCTAAATATGAGATAAAATCAAAATGTAATTTTTTGTTTCCTTTTTTTAAACCTGTCTTGTCCGACAGCATTCACAATCAGAAACATGATCTGAATGCTCTGTTGTACCAACACATTTGCTTTGCCAAGAGGAGCTTTATGAGATGTGTATAGGTTTCTTATCTTAGTCTTTCTTTTTATTCTATTTGATTTATTCATTTTCATTGTTATTCACATTAACTTATGTGTAATTGATCAATACCAGAGCTGACAGGTAGGGAGAGGTAAGAGTGGGTAGAGAGGAGAAAGGGAAAAAAGAAAAAAAGAGAAAAATTGAGAAATGAGAAAATCAAAATCGACACAGCACACATAGTTCAACTCAACAGATCACCACCTGTTGCACCTGTAAGAAAAACATATACAAAAAACAAACAACACCTCAGAAAAACGCTCAATCTTGCATGTGAGTGTGAAAGATAAACACACAGTTTAGTTGGGCCCTCCACAGCACCCCAAGAATACTCCTGTCACGGTCTGTGTTGGCAGACCGTGGGGAGATGGGGAAATAGGACCCAAACGCCGGACTCTTCAGTGCAGCAGTGTTTATTTACAAGGTGGTGAAGTAAACAACAATAAATCCCCAGTTTCCCAGACTCCCGTGTAGTGTCTTCTTCCCAAAAGTCTCCGTGTAGTGCTCTCTGCCCCAGTGTCCCTGCACTCCCCGTGCTCACTGCTCCTTCTCGTCCCACACTCCTCCTGAGGGGAAAACCATAGAGGCAGCCGTTAAACACCTATCCCAGCAGGCATACACTCACACTTGACTGTGCTTGAAGACTGACGTGTAGTCAAACGCAATAATCCAGCGTCGGTGGAAGCTCCATCACTCCTCTAAATAGCTCCCCCGACAAGCCCAGATGAGGAGCAGGTGTGTGGCAAGGGCTTCGGGTGTGGCCAGTCCTCAAGCCAGGCCACGCCCCTCAGGCCTGAAGATGCCTGTAACTTGGCCACAGAAAACAGCAACACACACACACACACACACACACACACACACATACCTGCCTACAAACAGATGCGCACAGGGGCAGTGCAGAGAACACACCAAATAATAATAGTAATGACAATAATGATAATAATAATAATAATAGTGATAGTATTAATAACAATAATAGTCATAGTCCCCACTGCCCACGGACCCCGAGTCCCCAGAGCCGGATCCGTGACAACTCCAGACCTAAGCCCAAACATCCAGGTGACAATGACCATATGCTGGCACAAGTAGAAGGAGAAACAAATGACAAGGGAGACCCAAGACAGAGGTCCCATGCCGAAGGTTTATGAGCCAGAACCAAGCATGAGTTCAGGACTGTTCTCATGGGCAATGACCAGAAGGGAGTGGTAGGGAGGAGCAACCCTCACCTTCTATAACCACGTCCCACAGGTGTAAAGGCTCAGCAAGTCTCAGACTTAGACCCAGTCACACACACAGACACAGTGTTTTCAACAGCAATGGGCTAATTTATGTAAAAGATGATGTTTGAGTTGTTGATCAGTGGAGTCTGACAGAAGCAGAAGAGTCTCCAATATTTTCATAGTTCACTCCATCTTCACCCTCATCATTATGCTCCTGTGGAAAACAACACAACACACTTTAGATTCTCTCTGATATTGTCATGTCTGATGAGGCAGACGGCATGAAGAGGAGAGAATATGGACCCAAATGCAGACACAGAGATGTAGGAGAATGTTTAACAAAAAGCGAGCCTTTATTGCAAAAAACACCAAAACAAAAGGTGATCGGAGACTGTGAAAAACTAACAAAAACCTAAACTGGGAAAAACTAGAAACAAATATAAAGAATCTAAACCTGAGACAAAAGCCTGAATATGAAACATGAAAATCTGAGACGAGGGCCAATGAGAACAGAAATAGCAGAAGAAGAAACACAGACGACCCAGCAACAAACAGAGGAACACAAAGGTAACGAAGGAATGAGACACAGGAGGAAAACACAGCTGGAGAAACCACACGCAACGAGACCCGGAAGAAGGAAAACAGAAAAACTAACATGGCACAGAAGACTGTCAAAGTCAAACAAGAAGACACGGACTTTACACTGAAACAAGGAGACATGACTGACAGGGGAGACAAAGGGAACATGGATCACAGGAAGAGCGCAGAAACCAAGAGACTAAAAATTCTAAATAATAATGAAAACAAAGACTATTAATAATTCAAAACACAAAACACTGGGTCACCCCCACAGGACCGTGACAGATATTCATACTTATGTTTTCACTCCTGTGATTTTCTTTAGATTCATTATGATTACAGTTAAGTTTCAGTTGAACATGGTCAGCACAGTATATCCTTATCTTTCATTATGTCCTATCTTTGTATGTCAACCGTGTCAAACAGGAACAGATACCACAAAGAGATTTTGCTGTATAAAGTTAGAGAGGACTATTGAGTGTTCAAACTCACAGCGGTTTTTTCCATCTGTGTTTTGCTTCCTGAAAAGACAAAATTGGAAAAAAAAAAGAGTACAGTAAACAGTTAAACTCAAAGCTTTTTATGTGTAAAAGTTTCATCTGTGAATTTTCTCACCGTTACATTTTATCCACATGTTGACTGTAGCAGTAGATATTAAGAGAGCTGCTAAACCCACAGACACAATGATGCATCTCAGCAAATACAGAAAATCTGAAAAGACAGAAACAATTTTGGCTTCAACTTTTTGTTCTGTGCAAAATTCAAATGTTTTCAAATGAGATAAATACATTCAGTCTTGAAAGATGCAGTGATGGTGACTGTTTTAGTTTCTGTCATGGTCCTGGGTTTTCAATGTTGATTTTTCGACATTCAGGTTCTGTTTGTTATCAAATGACTTTTGTTTTTATAGAAAAATAGAATTTTAAATTTTCATGAAAAATGAAAGTGTCTTCAAAGTAAAGTATAAAGATTTACAAATAAATTCTGGGTTTTGTGACCATCACTGACTTCTCCTCCTCCCTCTTAGGTTTTGTGAGACACAATGATCCCAGGAGTTATGTTGTCTGCAGCCCAGGAGGGACAGTTTAGTCACAAAAGCTGCAGAGGCATCGTGGTCTATGCAAAACTCTATTAGAAGAAGCGCATGTCAGTCTGACTTTGAAACACTGTCGACCTTCAGCTTGACATTTAGATTTATTTCATGGCACAGGCTTATAGAAGGAAAAAAATGTGGGTGAAACAGTTTTGTTGCAAAGGTGCAAATTAACAGATGGCAATAAGAAAACACAATAAAAAGACATGTTTTAGATATTTGCAAAACAGAGCAAATTTCTGTCAGTTGAATAATAATAAAAAACAGGTTACAATTTACAATTTTACAATTTCAGCAGCCTGATAACAGTTGAAAATGTGTTTTTTTACATTTTCCTGGTGTGACAGAGGATTCATTGACAGATTTTCAATGACCTGGAGCAGGTTGTTGTTTGGGTGGTGAGTGTGTCTATATCTGAATAATAGAAAATCATTAAGATGTAAATACTCACTGTTAATAACAGACAGATCAATCATAAAGTCTGGACCTTCTTCTGCTCCTGTTGCTGTTTTGTACTGTCTGCAGGTGTAATGACCAACATCCTGATCTGTGACCTTCTTTATAACCAGAGAACAGTCTGCAGAAAGACTCAGTCTGTCTGATTTAGGTTTGGCTTCTTCAATCTGGTTAGGTTCAAAGAGTGTTACTACACTGCTTGAATCACTGAAGATCCAGGTAGTACTGATACAGTTATGCTGACCTTGAATCACATTTTTACAAGGCAGAGTAACATCATGTCCACGTCCAGCTGTGACAGTTTGATCAGTTTGATTTTGCTCAGTTGTTCCTGTTGTGAGAAAGAGAGAAAAATGTGAAACATCAAATATGTTATGAATATGAGTGTTATGTTTATAATGTGAAGTTTATTTTAAATACAACACAAGTTTAAGTTTCAACTTTAGTTTCTAAGAGTGAAAGTCAAATAATCTAAAGTCAAATAATTAATCATGACTGTCTCAGTTAAAGGAAGGATAAAGAAGTAACACTTGTGATAATAATGCAGTTTATTAATTAAATGTGTTTCTATGTACACTTACCTTTAAACCGAAGCATCAGTATCAGTAATGAAGACATTTGAATCCATGTGAATGCAGCCATCGTGCTTCTCTGTCTCTCTCAGTCTCTGTTCTTGCTCTCACGTTCACAAATGAGACAGTCTCAGAGATGAATACAGCATCAACGTCCTGCTCACTTCCTCATAGTGACATCACTCCTTTTCTTTTCCTCTGTTTCTAATTTTTTTCAGTTTTTAGCTTTTGTGTTTCCTTACCTACCCCCTCTCTCTTAAAGTTTTTCACTAATTTAATATCTACATTTTTTTAACTTTTATATTCAGTGTAATTTGCAGACTCTCGTGTCATCTTTTCCAGGGACTCTACATCAGTAGAAACAGACATAATAGAATAGAGGAAGTTAAAGGTGTGAAGAGTGTTAGATGAGGTAAGTGTTGACATTAATGCAGCTCTTCTGTACATTTGGTTTATTATTAGAAAACAGTTTCCATGGTGATGTTTGTCTGCATACATGAATGAGGTGAAGGTTCAACTTCTTCCACACACCATGATTTTACCTTTAATGCTCACAGTGAAACATGAAGATACTGGAGCAGTCACCACTGTTAGCAGCTCTAACAGTGGTGACTGCTCCAGTCACAAGGACACAGATGAGAGGTGTTAGTGGTCAGATACCTGTTATTTCTCATTTTTCTCAGTAGTTAAGAGGAAGTGTTTTAGCGAGAATGTGGGTTCAACAGCAACAGTGCTCGGTAAGTTTCATGATGACCTGATGATCTTCTGACACATCTACAAGTGTGTGACTGAACTGTCTTTAAGTTTCACACCTTTTTCACCACATAGCACATCCTTTAATCCTATTTTTTAATGCTATATGGGTGTAATTTGAAATTGTATAGTACCTAGTATCACAGGAGATATATTTATATCATATTTAGAAAAGACTGTTTAGAGTTCAGTTCAAAAGGAGTTGTTTAAACTAACAGGGTAAAGATTTAATACTGAAGATTAAAGAACATGAAGTTAAACTGAAGACAATAATAGTGTTTTGTACTGTGGTCTGAGGTTCATGGATCAGATGTGTGTGAGATGCCAGAGAGAGAAGGAGCCACAAAAGATACAATAAAATCAATCAGAAATACTTTTGGCTATTTTTGTTTTATTTTAGTTTTATTTTCATACCACCAAAACAAAGAAAAATTGTTACAGATAACATTAAAGTCATAATATGAACCATAACATCGGTTACTGCAGCTCAACAAGAAAGACCAGAGATAAAAATGAGGAATAAAGACGAGCAATCAACTACAACAGAAGAAATGTAAACTGCAGTGATGAACATGCTTTTCTCTCTGAGTGTTTTACCTTTTATTGTACACTAAATATCATCAGCCTTAGCTTGATAACCAGCAAGGAAAGTAGAAAACCAAAAATCTTATGAATCCTACTCTCAGAGCTAAATGATAAAATAACCATGTGTAGAGCTTGTGATATTGGTAGCATGTCATTTATCATAAATAAATATGGGATAATTTATTATCTGAAAACAATGTTTTTATTAGAGCTAACTGCACATGAAAACAAGTTTTGGCTTCCAAATATGAGAATAAATCCAAACTTAAATGTTTTAAACATCAGTGGATTCTTTTCTGTGATCAATTGATGTTGAAGTTGTTGATCAGTGAAGTCTGACAGAAGCAGAAGAGTCTCCAATGTTTTCATAGTTCACTTTACTGCCATCTTTATCATTATGAACCTGTGGAAAACAGCACAGCACACTTGTCTGTTTACAAATACCAAATGAAGCTTATACATAAGTTCAATGAGGAACATCTGCAATCATTCATCTGCCTGCTTTCCTGGGTGTTTAGCTGCTTGTCTGTAATTCACATCATGACCACTTTTCCATTCTGTCATTCTCAATACTGATGTAACTCTTTTAGGCAGATGGTCGTCTCACCCACCTTATTCAAGCCAGTCAGCCTGCACTCTGTTTAAATCTGTGCTCTCTGTCATTCTGCCTTTCAGACTCTCATTCATGCAACCCATCTCTTCCCCATCCCCACCTCACAGATGTCTGAGTCAGAGCTTCATCCAAGCCTCAGTCTTCATTTTCACCACCACCAGGACTCCAGTGGCTGCTGTCCTAAATCCTATCAACACTGGGATTCAGTTCTGCCATGATGGGTCATTGGAGTCTAATTGCCAAATACATTAATTTCTCTATCTAAATAAATCATGTTCAGTTATTTCAAGTTATCTCTCCTTATTGAAATGGCAAAAACTCATCATTGCTCATTAAATACAAAATGTATTTAAGCTCAACTTTAGTTTCCAAGAGTCAGCTAAACTCAGGAGGTTAAAAGTACATCATGACTGTCTCAGTTAAAGGAAGAATAAAGAAGCAACACTTGTGATAATAATGCAGTTTATTAATTGAATGTGTTTCTATGTACACTTACCTTTAAACTGAAGCATCAGTATCAGTAATGAAGACATTTGAATCCATGTGAATGCAGCCATCGTGCTTCTCTGTCTCTCTCGGTCTCTGTTCTTGCTCTCAGAGATGAATACAGCATCAACTTCCTGCTCACTTCCTCATAGTGACATCACTCATTTTATCTCGTGTTGCTGAATGAATTATTTCACTTCATAGCTTTTAACCATCCTTAGCTCCATCTCTCTCCCAGTGTACACACAAAATGAATATTTTTTTTAATGTTATCTTTTATATTTAATCTTTTTTGCAGACTCCCCTGTCATTCCTTTAAACAGACTGAACAACAATGGAAAAATTTGTGATCAACAATACAAATGAGGAAGTTAAATGTGTGAAGACTGTTAGATGAGGTAGGTGTGGCATTAATGACGCTATTGTTTACATGTTGACTTATTATTAGAA
Organism: Oreochromis aureus; assembly: GCF_013358895.1. NCBI lineage: Eukaryota > Metazoa > Chordata > Actinopteri > Cichliformes > Cichlidae > Oreochromis > Oreochromis aureus. Next base: position 21,573,907 of record NC_052956.1, on the reverse strand, counting down.
AACTGTGTTCATGGTGGGTTTTTTCGGGACACATAAAAGAGGTCAAGATACAAATTCTTCACACACCAGAATTTTATTCTTAATGTTCGCAAGGAAACAAGATAATATTGCAGCAATGACCACTCCCATTCTCCCATTCTGACCTCCCATTCTAAATACTCTTGGAACCACATCAGCCCACAGTCTGACAGCGAAGTGCTCTAGTGGGGTGTTACAGCACTATGAGGTCATTTTTCATGGCCGGGAGCCCAGTAGGTAGAAGTTGACCCAAAAGCAGACTAAATGGACAGAAAGATGATGATTTTAACAAACCTTTATTGAACACATCTCCAAAGTTGATTCTGTTCATCTGGATGTAGCATTTTCAGTGGGAGAAACGTTTCGTCACTCGTCCAAGTGACTTCTTCAGTCTCAGCTGACTGCAGGTTTCCCCAATCTTATAAACAGTACATTTGCATAATGACTGAAACCAGCCCACTGAAGGAACAATGGGCTGGGAGGTCAGTTCCTTAATCATGATTATGCAAATTCTCATGATCATTGGTCAACAACCACTGATCAACAACCACTGATCAATGCCCACTGATCAATGGCCATGAGTACCATTCACAGAGAGTTGGGGAATGGCTGCAATCACAGCATTGTAAGATGGTGACAGATGTACCCTTAGGCCCCTTCCTCGATTCAGAGATGGTCTTTCCCTTTTCACGTAAATGGCCTCCTTGACTCCGCGCTCAAACCAGCGTTCCTCCCTGTCCAGGATGTGCACATCCTCATCCTTGAAAGAGTGTCCACTGGCCTGTAGGTGTGAATAGACTGCAGAGTCCTGGCCTGATGAGGTAGCTCTTCTGTGTTGTGCCATCCGCTTTGCCAGAGGTTGTTTGGTTTCCCTGATGTATAAATCCTGGCAATCCTCCTGGCACTTACAGCGTACACTATGTTACTCTGTTTGTGTCGGGGGACCCGATCTTTTGGGTGGACCAATTTTTGACGCAGGGTGTTTTGGGGTTTAAAAGCCACAGAGACCCGGTGTTTAGAAAAAATGCATCTCAGCTGCTCCGATACTCCTGACACATACGGGATGACTACAGGTTTTCGCTTAGGCAGCAGCTGTCCTTCTCTCCTGGATCAGCTGGAGCTTTCTTTTGGTGCCTTCCCAGCTTTGACAAAAGTCCAGCTGGAATAACCACATTTACTCAGGGCCTTCTTGATGTGATGTTCTTCTGCCTCCCTGGCCGCTGAGTCTTTGGGGATGGTGTTCGCTCTGTGTTGTAGCGTCCTGATGACACCCAGTTTATGCTCCAGTGGATGATGAGAGTCAAAGCTTAAATACTGATCTGTATGCTTAGGTTTCCAGTACACATCAGCTTTTAGATGTCCCCCATTACTGATGGAAATCGCACAGTCTAAGAAGGCTAACCTGCCACTTTTCATATCCTCCCATAGCCTCCCAGCCCATTGTTCCTTCAGTGGGCTGGTTTCAGTCATTATGCAAATGTACCGTTTATAAGATTGGGGAAACCTGCAGTCAGCTGAGACTAAAGAAGTCACTTGGATGAGTGACGAAAAGTTTCTCCCACTGAAAACGCTACGTCCAGATGAACAGAATCAACTTTTGGAGATTTACTTACCTGGATGATTGCATCAAGACATTTATTGAACACAGTGAAATGAGACAGGTGACATGGAGAACGTAGCGAGAGTCAACTGAAACAGAGGGATGGTGGTTAAATCCAGAGCTAAGGAGAGGCTACATACCCACGCAGTGGCAGGACCTCACAGCACAAGCATACTCCCAAACTACTATAAGAGTGTTTTTATATTATTATAAAGGATGTTTTGTCAGTTATATTTTCAAATGTGAAGATGTCAAACAAAGGGAGAACACACTATGGCTCATGTTCAAACAATAAAGTTTGTTCATAAAAAATGTATTAATCAAACAGACATAACATAGTTATCCCTCCTCCCCCCACAAAAAATACATGTTCAAAGCACCACAGTGGTAGCCCAATATCACACAGAACTGTCACATGATATTAAACAGAAGCTGTAAACTCAGCTCTGTAGAGTGGGCAGTCACTATCAAGCAGTTCATATCAAGTTGTAGAGTCAAGCTACTTTTCATACTTTTGTCCACAACATGGCGCCAAAGAGCACTGTGTTGAAAAGCTTTGAGTAATGAACCCTTTTTCATTACAAGCTTCACTGCTTCTGAAGGATTCATCACTAGCAACCAGCATCCAGGTGATTGCACTGCAGGTGAGATTAATTGGAGTTTTGGCAAAGGAACTGGTGGAACAAACAAACAAGGGCAATTTCAAGGTAAAGAGCATAAAGGCCGAGTTAACACTGTGAGGTAGCTGATTGCTGTTGATGGATCACAGGTGGGAGAAACAAGTGAGGAACCAGGGCTCCACCCAGGTGGGTGCACACAGGGAGACACAGGACCCAAGCTGGAAAATACCAGACACTTGCTCAGATCATGACCCATTAAGATAAGATGTTGGCTGATTTTCCAAGACCTTGTATGTGAGGAGCAGGATTTTGAATTCAATTCTGGATTTAACAGCGAGCCAATGAAGGAAGCTGATACAGGAGAAATATGCTCTCTCTTTCTAGTCCCTGTCAGTACTCTTACTGCAGCATTTTGGATCAACTGAAGGCTTTTCAGGGAATTTTTAGGACATCCTGATAATAATGAATTACAGTAGTTCAGCTTGTAAGTAATAAATGCATGAACTAGTTTTTCAGCATCACGGGATATTTCTAATTTTAGAGATATTGTGCAAAAAAAGCAGTCCTACATATTTGTTTAATAGGTACATGGAAGGACATATCCTGGTCAAAAACAACGCAAAGGTTCCTCACAGTGTTACTGGAGGCCAAGGTAATGGCATCCAGAGTAAGCATTAGGTTAGATAACATATTTCTGAGATTTATTTGGTAAATGGGCTGATGGTAAATGGACTGATTCTAATATAGCGCTTTTCTTCTCTCCCGGAGTACTCAAAGCACTGTATACAACATGGCTCATTCATCCAATTCACACCCACTCATACAAGCACTTCTAAATGCAAGTGCAAACTAACCAACATTCACACTCTGATGAACACATTGGAGGACAACTTGGGGTTAGTATCTTGCCCAAGGACATTTGACATGTAGACTAGAGGAAGCCAAGGATCAAAGCACCAACCTTCAAATCAGTAGCTGAGCTGCTCTACCACCTGAGCCACAGTCACCCCATTTCACTGCAGCTTTGATTTTTTTTTCACCCCAAGAAGTGAAGTGAAAGAGTTTTGGTGAGATCGTGGCCACAACAGCAGCAGCTCAGTAGATTTCATGATGACCTGATGAACATTTAGGAGATAAATGTTTAACACTTTGATGAGTGTGAGACTGAACTGTCTTTAGGATTCACACCAATTTCAACTCGTCCATTTTATCTTTTATCTTAATGCTGTGTGAGTATAAATTGGAATCATGTAATATTGACAATGAAAGCAGATGCATGTTAGGAAATGTAACAATACAAGTTCAGTACAAACAGAGCTGTTCAAACCAGCAGAGTAAACGTTCAATACTGAATATGAAAGAACAGGAAGTCAAGCTGGAGAAAATAACAGATGTTAGCTTGTACTGTGATCTGTGGTGGATGGATCAGGTGTGCGTGAAGTCTCAGAGGCAGTGTTTCAAAACATACAATAAAATTTGATCAAAAATATTTTGTTTTTAATTTATTATCATTTTAATAAAGCCTAAATAAAGAGAAATAATTACAGACGTTTAAGTTATATTATGCAGCTTAACATCAGTTGTAAATGTCATTAAGACTTGGGTCTTTTGCCATTCTCAAAGAGACGGAGAGAAAGCAGAGATCAGGAATAGAAACAAAGTATGAAAATTAACAAACAAACTAGCTTCTAAATATGTGATCAAATCAAAACTCTTTTTTTTTTTACCTGTCTGAGAACTTTCGCGACCAGAAACATGATCTGAATGAAGTTTTGTGCCAAACACATCTGCTTTGCCAAGAGGAGCTTGGTAAACTCTCTAAAGGCTCCTCTTCTTAGTCCTTCTTTTTATTTAATTCACTTTATTTATTTATTTTATTTTTTATGCTAGTATATTTGTATTTTAGGAATGTCAGAGCTGACAGGCGGTGGAGGGGGATAGAACTGGCAACGACAAGAAGAAAACAGAAAAAACAGACAAAAAAAGAAAAAGTTTGGAAAATAGGAGAAATTCTAAAAATAAAAGGGCAGAGCACACGCCATTAAACTCAGCGGGTTCCACCTGTAACAAAACACAAAAGGACACTTAAACCAACATGCACTCTTGCTGTAGTGTGTGTGTGTTTGTTTGTGTGTGCACGTGTGTACTGTGTGTGTGTGTGTGTGTGGGGGGGGGGGGGGGGCCTTGAATGTCTGCATGTGTGTTGTGGTCACAAAGGGTACATAATAATGTCTGTGAGAAGCCAGAACAACCTCAGCAAGTTTATTTACCCCAATCCAATTTTTCTAATCCTGTTCAACAAGCTGTTCAACAAAAAGACTGTCAGAGGAAAAATGCAACTCCTTTCATTAACCAAATGTGAGTATTTTTGCCTTTTGACTTTCTTAGTTTTACTTTATTTATATTTATTCGTTGGATGGCAGGCTAGTTTAATGCGATATAAAGAGTAACTGATTCTCCTTTTCTGCAAGGTTTGCACTTACCTTGCTGAAGCTCAAAGCCCAAGCAAGGACATTTGTGAAAAATGATAAACAAAATAAGTGCAACAATTACAAAAAAAAAAATAATGCGAGGAGAAAGTTTATCGTTTTTGATTCAACAAGCTACTTTTCAGATGATGTTCGTTTTATTTCATTAAAAAATAAGTAAACAGAGGAACTAGGTTGATCCTGAATTCAGTTATATTCTGGGGGCCGGACAGAAACCTTTAGCAGGCCCAATGTGGCCCTTTTATCGCCAGTTTTCATTTACTGGGTTAGAGGGTCACCTAGGCTCTCTACTATGGCTCTCTACTTGTTTGTTTTTAATTTTTCATATAAATTATTGTCTTGATTATTGTTTTATTGTAAATGCTTTCTTGTAAATGTTTTATTGTATTTTTACTTTTAAAGTGATTTATGTTCTATTTTATGTGTTTTATTTTAATCATGTAAAGCACCTTGAATTGCCTTGTGCTGAAAATGTGCTATACAAATAAAATTGCCTTGCCTAGGCTTAATAGTTATAATAATATGTAAATGAGAGTAAATGAACTGCAACAAAACTTGACAGGCTACAGATTGAAGTCTAAAAAGCAAGATGTTGCCTCCACAATAATTTTAGAAAATATTTATACTATTAGCCTTTGTTCTTTATAGCCAAGGATAGAACAAAATTACATAATCAACCCAAAACCTTCTGCTGACCAAACAATCCACTCGTGCCCTGTTAAACAATTAAAACAAAACATGGAAGAGAATAGATGAATGGATGGATGAATGCACCAGCTTTGCCTTTCAGTGCAAGGAGGAAAAATAAAACTTCCCAGTAAAGTAAAAAAAAAAATTGAAATTTTAACAAATTCACCAAGTTAAAAAAAAAAATCCAGTTGGACACTATACTTGACAGTTAGAATTCAAGCGATTTTAAAACACACAAGACTCTACAGCTGTGCTGCTGTGCTTCATTAAAGAGCCAAACTAAATCTGCTGCTTATGCTGAGCCTGTAGCAAATTTTAACCAGGCAGAGAAACATCTGTGTGTGTGTGTGTGTGTGTGTGTGTGTGTGTGTTCATGCTCCACTAGCACTGTGATTAAAAAAAGAGAGAAAGGTGAAACCCATTTTCATCTGGTGTGAGACCAGGCAGGCAAACACAGAGCAAACAATCATTTTATTTATTTCTGATTTAGTCTGATGATCACAAATAAATAAAAAGACATATTTACAGATAATAATAATGTGATCATCTGGAACATAACATTAGTTATTGTTACTGTCTATAAAGCATAAAGACCAACAATGAAACACATTAGAAGAAATGTAAACACCATTAAATAACCTGTTATTCTGATAGCTGGTCTTCATAACTTCACTCAGTAAATTCAAAAATTAAACAACTTTCTCATCTGAGTCTTCCTGAAAATACTTGATTGTTTAGCTTGTTGGATAAACTGCCTTAGAAACAAAGACTGAGGCCAGCATAAAAAAGAATATGTTCTTCGTTACTTCCCCTCATCCCTCCACTTCTCTCATCTGCCCCACCTTTTTTCCTGCACCAGTAGGTGGCAGTATTGAACTGAAAAACAGGCGACATGAACTACAGAGACCATGACTTTATCTCAGTGTGTTACCTTAACCTCCTAGGACCTGGCATCCACATATGTGGACATTACATTTTGGGTTGTCTAGACCAAAATACTAAATTTTGCTCTACAAGGGCCCGATATCCACTTAGGAGGAAATTATACTGCCACTCTTCTGTCAAAATTTAAAATGAATATTCTCATATGTGGATGTCATTTTTCTCAGAAACAAAAATCTGGTAAAAAACAAACAAACAAACAAATCTGGTAATTCTTTGTTTTTACAATTTATTAGGTCCCAGTCAGCCCAAATAGCAAAGAAAAATTAAAAATGCATGCCATGAGAGAATAGAATAGAATAGAATAGAATAGAATAGAATAGAATAGAATTCAACTTTATTGTCATTGCACATGTCACAGGTACAGGACAACGAAATGCAGTTTGCATCCATCCAGAAAGTGCTTTAGCCATGATATAGATATATTACAATATATATTAGCAATAATATAGATATGTAAGTATATTACAGAAATGGGTCTATTATGGTATGTTATAATGTACACGGTATGAAGTATGTTATGAATATTCTATAACTATAAGTATGTACAGGCTGTAGTGAGTACAAGCTATGTACAGGCTATGAACAGGATATAAATATGAAATAAAAAAACTATACAGAAATATGAGATATACAGTTATACAGAAATGTGAACTATGCAAGTTATGAACAGTTGTAGGATTAAAAATTATTGTATGTACAGAATGATTATTTACACAGAACTATACAGTAGTGCAGTTAAGATAAGTGAGATATGTGGATAATTTCTACAGAGGCTATATAAAGTGCTAGTGGTTGTGAGTGGTGGTTCAGTCCATGTTATTATTGTGTGTATGAGGGTACAGTTGTCCATTGTGTGTGTGTGTAGGTGGTTGTGGGTGTGTGTATGTTCAGTCCATGAGTTTAACGTGGGTCAGATGTCAGGAGGCAGAGTTCAGGAGTCTGACAGCTGGGGAAGAAGCTGTTCCGGTACCTGGTGGTCTTAGTCCGGAGGCTCCTGTAGCGCCTCCCAGAGGGCAGGAGGGTGAAGAGTCTATGTGATCGGTGACTGGGGTCTTTGATGATTTTCCCAGCCCTTTTCAGACACCGCTTCCTGTAGATGTCCTTTATGGCAGGAAGTGGTGCTCCGGCGATGCGCTGGGCAGTTTTCACGACCCTCTGCAACGCCTTCCGGTCCGAGGCAGAGCAGTTCCCGTACCAGACTGTTATACAGTTGGTCAGGATGCTCTCGATGGTGCAGCGGTAGAAGTTCACCAGGATGTCTGAGGACAGGTGGTTCTTCCTCAGAGTCCTCAAGAAGAAGAGGCGCTGGTGAGCCTTCTTGACCAGCTTGGAGCAGTTGGTCGTCCAGATGAGATCCTCGGAGATGTGGACTCCCAGGAACTTGAAGCTGCTCACACGCTCCACAGCTGTCCCCTTAATGTGGATGGGTGGATGTGGGTCAGCATTCCTCCTGTAGTCCACGATGAGCTCCTTGGTCTTCTCAGTGTTAAGCAGCAGGTTGTTTCTGTTGCACCACTCAGCCAGACGATCCACCTCCTCCCTGTAGGCGGCCTCATCGTTGTCACTGATGAGGCCAATCACCGTGGTGTCATCTGCAAACTTAATGATGGTGTTGGAACCATCAGCAGGTCTGCAGTCATGGGTGAAGAGGGAGTAGAGGAAAGGGCTCATCACACAGCCTTGTGGTACACCGGTGTTCATTGTGATTGTTGATGAGCAGCGGTTATCCAGCCGGACATATTGGGGGCGGTTGGTCAGGAAGTCCAGTAACCATTTGCAGATGAGGGAACTGATGCCCAGGTCTGTCAGTTTCCTGATGAGTTGTGAGGGGTGGATTGTATTGAATGCTGAACTGAAGTCTATAAACAGCATTCTGGCGTAGGTGTTGTTGTTGTCCAGGTGTGAGAGGACAGAGTGCAGTGCGATGGAGACTGCATCCTCTGTGCTCCTGTTCTGGCGGTATGCGAATTGGTGGGGGTCCAGGGTGGGGGGGAGACAGGATTTGAAGTGTGCTAGGACCAGCTGCTCTAAGCACTTAGTGATGATGGGGGTGAGTGCTTCTGGGCGGTAGTCATTGAGGCTAGATGGGTTGGAGTTTTTGGGTATCGGGACGATGGAGGTGGATTTGAAGCAGGCCGGTACCACAGCGTGGGCCAAGGACAGGTTGAATATGTCTGTCAGGACTCCTGCAAGCTCCCCAGAACACGCTCTGAGAACATGCCCGGGGATGCCATCAGGACCTGCAGCCTTGTGGACATTGATCCTGCTCAAGAGAGAGAGTTTGGGTCTTAGGAGGTTAAATTGTACACCAAAGAACACAAAAGAAAAAAGAAAGAAAGGAAAAATATGTGAATTTTGCTGCATGAATTTATTTATTCCTGCATCCCTTCATTGGCTTTCAGTGAGATTCAGAATCCACTTTAAAATTCTGTTATCAACATATAAGGCTCTACATGGACAGGCCCCCGCTTATATAGCAGAGCTTATAACATCTTATCAATGCAGTCGGCCTCTCCGATCATCTAACCAGGGCCCTCTAACTGTCCCTCACTCTGATTTTGAAACCAGAGGTGATGCTTGTAGCGCCCAAACTGTGGAAGTCTTCCTCAGTCAATCAGGTTGGCTGACTCTGTTATTGTTTTAATCCATTCACTTCTGTGGCCATAGTGTGAAACCTATTTGTGTTTATTGGAATGAATGTCTGTCAGTATGGCTGATTATGTGTGTGTTTATGTTTCTGTATGTTTTAACACTTGTACACTTATGTTCAGTGTGCAGCTTTTATTTGAACTGTGAAGCATTAACTCTTTGTTTTGAAAAGTGCTCTATAAATAAAGTTATTATTGTTATAATACATTAAACAGCATGAAAACAAGTTTTGGCTGCTAAATATGAGAATAAATCAAAACTTAAATGATTTAAACAGCAGTGGATTCATGTCTGTGCTGAGTTGATGATGTCGTTGATCAGTGGAGTCTGACAGAAGCAGAAGAGTCTCAGATGTTTTTACAGTTCATAAAGCCTGGACCTTCTTGTGATCCTGTTGCTGTTTTGAACTGTCTGCAGGTGTAACGACCAACATCCTGATCTGTGACCTTCTTTATAACCAGAGAACAGTCTGCAGAAAGACTCAGTCTGTCTGATTTAGCTTTGACTTGTTTATTCTGCCCAAGGTTAAAGAGTTCTACTGAGCTGCTTGAATCACTGAAGATCCAGGTAGTATTGCTACAGTTATGCTGACCTTGTATCATGTTTACTATATGACGGACTATAAGAATAGGAGTTTTATGTTGATAATGTGAAGTTAATTTTAAATACAACACAAGTTTAGTTTTCAACTTAAGTTTCCAAGAGTCAGCTAAAATCAAACAGTTAACCATGACTGTCTCAGTTAAAGAAAGACTAAATAACACTTGTGATAATAATGCAATTTATTAATTGAATGTGTTTCTATGTACACTTACCTTTAAACTGAAGCATCAGTATCAGTAATGAAGACATTTGAATCCATGTGAATGCAGCCATCGTGCTTCTCTGTCTCTCTCAGACTCTGTTCTTGCTCTCAGTTTCACAAATGAGACAGTCTCAGAGATGAACACAGCATCAACTTCCTGCTCACTTCCTCATAGTGACATGAGTCGTCTTGTCTCCTTTTACTGAATTAATTCAGTTCATAACTTTTAAGCAGCCATATCTCCCTCTCTCTCTTAATGTAGATATTAAATGACCAAAAACTTTTTAAATATTCAATATCTTCTGTAATTCATTTATTTTGCAGACTTTCTTGTAGTCTGTTTTAAAAGACTGCAGAACATTTTAAAATGATTTCATCAACAAGAGAAAAGAGAAGTTAAATGTGTGAAGACTGTTATGAGGTAAGTGTTTACATTAATGCAGCTCTTGATTACATTTGGTTTATTATTAGAAAATAGATTTATGCTGATGTTTCTCTGCACACATGAAATAGTTGACGACTCAAATTATTTACTCACTAGAATCTGAGTCTTAATGATTGTAATGAAACATGGTAATACTGCCGCAGGGGCCACTGTTATCAGCTCGATAAGAACACAGATGAGATGTGTTAGTGATCTGAGAACTCTTTGTTCCTCTTTGAACCTCTGAAGTTGTTCTTTCTAAGAAGTGAAGGGGAAGTGTTTTGGTGATAATGTGGGTACAACAGCAGCAGAGCTCTGGAGGTTTCATGATGATCAGATGAACCTCTGACAGATAAATGGTTAACACATCGATGAACATGAAACAAAACTGTCTTTAGGATTCACACTAGTTTCTACACACAGCAGGTCCTTTTACCTCATTTTAATGTTGTGTGCTGATAAGGGAAGAGAAGTGTTAAGCGTCCACTAAAAATGTTCAAACTGTACTTATGAAGAAGCTGGAAAGCCAGTCAGCACAGCACAATAAGAAAGTTAGCTTGTTAGCATCAGAGCCCTTGAACAGCATCTACAACTTGAGGATTTTGGTTCACACTAATCTTTAAAACTAAGCGTGCACAATCACACAAGTTATAGTAACTCATATTCTTTTCTTTTTATGTTTTTAAAGTGTCCTAAAGCTGAAACTGAGTGTTTTTGCTGTCAAAGATGTTTTTTGAATATCACAAACAGAAAGTTTAGTATCGTCATAGATACAGTGAGATACACCTCTCAAGCCTAGTTTTACGTCCCTTTTTTGTATTGTTAAAAATGTCATTCATGAATTTTTTTTTTTAATTTTAATAATAACATTCTGTGCAGTGTGTCATTTGATAAACAGGTAAATTCTAGATTACAGTAAAAATCAAGTCTTCTTCATTTCCAGGCCAATCCTGAAGCATAACGATTGTTGCCTCAGTACAAATATACAGTCAGTTACATGTTTTAAAGATTTCTTCAGTAACTAAGGAGTTACATGATGTATTAACTGAGGTTAAGTAGTTCACTAAACGTTTTTTCTGAAGAAATCAAATAAAAGATGAATATTTAGATATATTAATGTCCTTAAGCTAGCAACACTTATGATATATTTTTTTAAAAATTTCATTGGACTTACTGCAGTAACTAATTCTGACACAATTCACACTCATGCACACCATTGCTTGATCGATGGTGTACATACCTTTGGATTACACCCAACAAATAAATCAAACAGCATTACTTCAAAAGGAACAAAAAGGAAGTTACTCTATCATCCAAACATTGATGCATTATCCAAAACAAAATAAACATTTTATGAGTAACATCCTATTTCTTTGGTTTGTTGATGGTGGAATAGAGCTCACTGGGATCAGTGGAAACTCCAGCATGAGAGGAGGAAGCTTTCACTGTGCTGTAAGTCACAGTGTCATCATCATCATCACCAAAAGCCTGTATGAAAACATTATAAGATGTTCTTAAAGATAAAAGCTAACAGGAACTTTCAAAAATCACAAACTTACTGCTAACATGAGGGGGTAGGGACTAACAAGTGTAAACTTCTGCCTACTCCTTTTCAAACAAAAGAATGGAATGATATTTTGTAATGATTGTGAATGCACATGTTTGAAATAAAAATGAACCAAACCAAACCGAACATCATCCATATAAAAGTCAAAATCTTACCCGGGCTTTATTCTTGGTCTTCTTGGTGAAGCTGATGGAGGCATATGAAACACCATCATCAGCATCAGTCCACATCATGTCCTGATTGGTTCCTGGACCAAATTCAGTGTCTGCAGGGTTTAAGCTCAGTCCCTGCAAAAATACAGTTTTATATTTAAAATCTGCTCAATGTAAACAACAACTTTGACCTAAAGAATATTTAATTGACGGATTCAACTTATTTGCAAATCATTTTTCTTCCTTTCAATCTTTGAATCTTTTATACACTGAATTCATCACTAAAGGTCATTTAAAGACTCAGTCTGGTATAAAACTATAGAGTTCAAAGATGATGACATAAATGACTGAATAAGAACTTATTGGAAGATTTGAACTCACCGTGTTGTTGCCACATTGTGTTTTGTTTTCTGAAAAGAGGAAAAAAGATGAATTTACTTATGAGTCAACTTATAATAAACTTTAATCTGTGAATGTTTTCACCTTTAGTTTTCTTCCATCTGATGATCACCACAACAGTTATTAAGAGAGCTGCTAAACCCACAGGAATGATGATAAACCCTGAATGAACTGGAGAGATTATTAAAACATGTTAAACATGATACTGAAATTCTCCACACATAGTCAAGTCTCAGTCTGACATCCAGACTTCAAAAAAAGAGAGATTCAGTCTCTACCTCCAGATGAAATATTTGATGCTGTTGTCAGTGTCCCTGCTGATGTTTTTAATTCCTCTCTTGTTGTCCATGTGTTTATTTTCACGGTTGGTTTAATTGTTGATGTTGTGGATTTTGTTGTCGATGATGTTATTGTGGTGAACTTCACTGTTGTTGATTTAGTTGTTTTCACATCTTCACCTAAAGAAATACAATAACAACATTAAAGACACTGACAGTAAGAAAAGACTTGAAAGTAAGTGAACAACAACAGAGAGGAAACAGTGGTGAGATGTTTAACAGTCTAACAAGTCTCATTTTTGATGATGTCTCATGTCTGAGGATATGTTCTCTTTATCTTCATACAGACACTCAACTGTGAGTCTACAGTGTTCATATGTCAACACAGAGCTGTTCAAGATGCTTTATCATTGTTCTCATGTACACTGGTGAAGATGGAGATATTGTAAGAGAAAAGCAACAATAGAAAAATGAACTTCATCACTGTGATCATAATTATTGTGGTGTTTCAGTTTGTTGTTCTAACAGGACAGTTTGAGCTGAAAACATTAAGATGTAAATACTCACTATTAATAACAGACAGATGAATCATAAAGTCTGGACCTTCTTGTGATCCTGTTGGTGTTTTGAACTGTCTGCAGGTGTAACGACCAACATCCTGATCTGTGACCTTCTTTATAACCAGAGAACAGTCTGCAGAAAGACTCAGTCTGTTTGATTTAGGTTTGGCTTCTTTAATCTGCCCAAGTTCAAAGAGTTCTACTGAGCTGCTTGAATGACCGAAGATCCAGGTAGTACTGTTACAGTTATGCTGACCTTGTATCACATTTTTACAAGGCAGAGTAACATCATGTCCACGTCCAGCTGTGACAGTTTGATCAGTTTGATGTTGGTCAGGTCTTCCTGTTGAGAAAAAGAGAGAGAGAAATGTGAAACATCAAATATGTTATGAATATGAGTGTTATGTTTATAATGTGAAGTTTATTTTAAATACAACACAAGTTTAAGTTTCAGCTTTAGTTTCCAAGAATCAGCTCAAGTCAAAAAGTACATCATGACTGTCTCAGTTAAAGGAAGAATAAAGAAGTAACACTTGTGATAATAATGCAGTTTATTATTTGAATGTGTTTCTATGTACACTTACCTTTAAACTGAAGCATCAGTATCCATAATGAAGACATTTGAGTCCATGTGAATGCAGCCATCGTGCTTCTCTGTCTCTCTCAGTCTCTGTTCTTGCTCTCAGAGATGAATACAGCATCAACTTCCTGCTCACTTCCTCATAGTGACATCACTCCTTTTCTTTTCCTCTGTTTCTAAATTATTTCAGTTTTTAGCTTTTGTGTTTCCTTACCTACCCCCGTTCTCTTAAAGTTTTTCACTAATTGAATATCTGCGTTATTTTCACTTTTATATTCAGTGTAATTTGCAGACTCTCGTGTCACCTTTTCCAGGGACTCTACATCAGTAGAAAATAATTGATAATAGAATAGAGGAAGTTAAAGGTGTGAAGAGTGTTAGATGAGGTCACATTAATGCAGCTCTTCTGTACATTTGGTTTATTATTAGAAAACAGTTTCCATGGTGATGTTTGTCTGCATACATGAATGAGGTGAAGGTTCAACTTCTTCACACACCATGATTTTACCTTTAATGCTCACAGTGAAACATGAAGATACTGGAGCAGTCACAAGGACACAGATGAGAGGTGTTAGTGGTCAGATACCTGTTATTTCTAATTTTTCTCAGTAGTTAAGAGTAAGTGTTTTAGTGAGGATGTGGGTTCAACAGCAACAGTGCTCAGTAAGTTTCATGATGCCCGGAGGATCTTCTGACACATCTACAAATGTGTGACTGAACTGTCTTTAAGTTTCACACCTTCTTCACCACATAGCACATCCTTTAATCCTATTTTTGAATGCTATATGGGTGTAATTTGCAATTATATAGTACCTAGCATCACGGGAGATATATTTATATGTTATTTAGTAAAGACTGTTTAGAGTTCAATTCAAAAGGAGCTGTTTAAACTAGCAGGGTAAAGATTTAATACTGAAGATTAAAGAACATGAAGTTAAACTGGAGACAATAATAGTGTTTTGTACTGTGGTCTGAGGTTCATGGATCATATGTGTGTGAGAGAGAAAGAGGCACAAAAGATACAATAAAATCAATCACAAATACTTTTGACTTTTTTTGATTTAGTTTTATTTTCATAGCCCCAAATCAAAGAAAAATAGTTACAGATAACATTAAAGTTATAATATAGACCATGTTACGGCCCTGAGACTCGACGGGAGCGAGACTGCCTGTTTTTTATTCAAGCAAATCCAAACGTGTTAGGACTCGTGGATGATTGGTTACTTGGAGACCTGTGCCGGCCCTCTTCTATGCAGACTGAAGTGTGACAGTCCACGCGGACGATTGGCTACCTGGGGATCCCATGATACTCCAAGAGCCAATGAGTGGCTGATTGTGTCCATCTGCGGTTATAAAAGGCTGAAGAGCCTTCAGGCTACAGGGCTGCTGCTGAGAAGTGAATGTGCAGTGCTGCCTTCACCTGCCTCTCTTTTTAACTTTTTTTGTTGAACCCGGTATAAGGTTGAACTTAGTTTGATTTGAGTTTTGTGATGCTAGCTTGCCTTAGTTAACCCTTAACTTTTACGTTTTGTCTGTGTTAATGCTTTACGTGTTAATTGGTTGCCCAGTGGTTTGTTAAACAGTCCTGTTGGTCTTTTGTTTGAAGTTTGCAATAAAACCTTTTATTTTACTCAGTTTTCATGTGAGGGTTCGTGTATGTTACTCCCCTCCTGTCCCCTAGCAGAGGGGGTGGTAACAATCATAACATCAGTTACTGCAGCTCAACAAGAAAGACCAGAGATAAAAATGAGGAATAAAGACTAGCAATCAACTACAAAAGAAGAAATGTAAACAGCAGTGATGAACATGTTTTTCTGATCTTAGTGTTTTACCTTTTATTGTTCTAAATATCATCAGCCTTAGCTTGATAACCAGCAAGGAAAGTAGAAAACAAAAAATGTTATGAATCCTATTCTCAGAGCTAAATGATAAAATAACCATGTGTAGGGCTTGTCATATTGGTAGCATGCCATTTACCATAAATAAATATGGGATCATTTATTATCTGAAAAAAAAATCCATGTGAAAACAAGTTTTGGCTTCCAAATGTGAGAATAAATCCAAACTTAAATGTTTTAAACATCAGTGGATTCTTTCCTGTGATCAGTCAATGTTGAAGTTGTTGATCAGTGAAGTCTGGCAGAAGCAGAAGAGTCTCCAATGTTTTCATAGTTCACTTTACTGCCATCTTTATCATTATGAACCTGTGGAAAACAACACAGCACACTTGTCTGTTTACAAATACCAAATGAAGCTTATACATAAGTTCAATGAGGAACATCTGTAATCATTCATCTGCCTGCTTTCCTGGGTGTTTAGCTGCTTGTCTGTAATTCACATCATGACCACTTTTCCATTCTGTCATTCTCAATACTGATGTAATTCTTTTAGGCAGATCGTCGTCCTGCCAATCTTATTCAAGCCAGTCAGCCTGCACTCTGTTTAAATCTGTGCTCTGTCATTCTGCCTTTCAGACTCATTCATGCAACCCACCTCTTCCCCATCCCCACCTCACAGATGTCTGAGTCAGAGCTTCATCCAAGCCTCAGTCTTCATTTTCACCACCACCAGGACTCCAGTGGCTGCTGTCCTAAATCCTATCAACACTGGGATTCAGTTCTGCCATGATGGGTCATTGGAGTCTAATTGCCAAATACATTAATTTCTCAATCTAAATAAATCATGTTCAGTTATTTCAAGTTATCTCTCCTTATTGAAATGGCAAAAACTCATCATTGCTCATTAAATACAAAATACATTTAAGCTCAACTTTAGTTTCCAAGAGTCAGCTAAAGTCAGAAGGTTAAAAGTACATCATGACTGTCTCAGTTAAAGGAAGAATAAGGAAGCAACACTTGTGATAATAATGAAGTTTATCAACTGAATGAACCTTTAAACTGAAGCATCAGTATCAATAATGAAGACATTTGAATCCATGTGAATGCAGCCATCGTGCTTCTCTGTCTCTCTCAGTCTCTGTTCTTGCTCTCAGAGATGAATACAGCATCAACTTCCTGCTCACTTCCTCATAGTAACATCACTCCTTTTGTCTCGTGTTGCTGAATGAATTATTCACTTCATAGCTTTTAACCATCCTTAGCTCCATCTCTCTCCCAGTGTACATACAAAATGAATATTTTTTTTAATTTTATCTTTTATATTTAATCTTTTCTGCACAGTCCCCTGTTCTTGCTTTAAACGGACTGTACAACAATGGAAAAATTTGTGCTCAACAATAGAAACGAGGAAGTTAAATGTGTGAAGACTGTTAGATGAGGTAGGTGTGGCATTAATGAAGCTGTTGTTTACATGTTGACTTATTATTATAAAACTGTGTTCATGGTGGTTTTTTTCGGGACACATGAAAAGAGGCCAAGATACAAATTCTTCACACACCAGAATTTTATTCTTAATGTTTGGAAGGAAACAAGATAATATTGCAACAATGACCACTGTTAGCAGCTCGATAAGAACACAGATGACATGTGTTAGTGGTCTGAGGCCTGTTTGTACCTTACCTTATAAACCTGCAGAACCAGGGTCAGGGAGGGGTAGCCATGTGCCACGAACAGTTGGAGGAGAGGGGAGGAAGACAGGACAAAGACAAGTTGTGGAAGAGAGCAAGAGATTAATAATAACTAATGATTAAAGAGAGGTGTGTAAACACATAGTGAGTGACAAAGGTGACAGAAAAAGAAACACTCAGTGCATCACGGGAATCCCCCAGCAGCCGACACCTATTGCAGCATAACTAAGAGAGGATTCAGGGTCACCTGATCCAGTCCTAACTATATGCTTTAGCAAAAAGAAAAGTTTTAAGCCTAATCTTAAAAGTAGAGAGGGTTTCTGTCTCCCGAAGTCAAATTGGAAGCTGGTTCGACCAGAGAGGAGCCTGAAAGCTGAAGGCTCTGCCTGCCATTCTAGATACTCTAGGAGCCACATCAGCCCGCAGTCTGACAGCAAAGAGCTCTAATGGGGTGATACAGCACTATGAGGTCATTTTTCATGGCCGGGAGGCCAGTAGGTGGGAGTAGACCCAAAAGCAGACTAAATGGACAGAAAGATGATGATTTTAACAAAACTATTGAACACAGTGAAATGAGATAGGTGACATGGAGAACGTAGCAAGAGTCAACTGAAACAGAGGGATGGTGGTTAAATGCAGAGCTAAGGAGAGGCTACATACACACACAGTGGCATGGACCTCACAGCACAAGCATACTCCCAAACACACTATGGCTCATGTTCAAACAATAAAGTTTGTTCATCAAAAATGTATTAATCAAACAGACATAACATTGTTATCCCCTCCCCCCACAAAAAATACATGTTCAAAGCACCACAGTGGTAGCCCAATATCACACAGAACTGTCACATGATATTAGACAGCAGCTGTAAACTCAGCTCTGTAGAGTGGGCAGTCACTATCAAGCAGTTCATATCAAGTTGTAGATTCAAGCTGCTTTTCATATTTTGTCCACAACATGGCGCCAAAGAGCACTGTGTTGAAAAGCTCTGAGTAATGAACCTTTTTCATTACAAGCTTCACTGCTTCTGAAGGATTCATCACTAGCAACCAGCATCCAGGAGATTGCACTGCAGGTGAGATTAATTGGAGTTTTGGCAAAGGAACTGGAGGAACAAACAAACGAGGACACGGTCAAGGTAAAGAGCCATAAAGGTCGAGTTAACACTGTGAGGTAGCTGATTGCCCAAGCTAGGAAATTCCAGACACTTGCTCAGATCATGACCCATTAAAATAAGATGTTGGCTGATTTTTCAAGACTTTGCATGTGAGGAGCAGGATTTTGAATTCAATTCTGGATTTAACACGGAGCCAATGAAGGGAAGCTGATATAGGAGAAATATGCTCTCTCTTTCTAGTCCCTGCTGTATCATTTTGGATCAACTGAAGGGTTTTCAGGGAGTTTTTAGGACATCCTGATAATAATGAATTGCAGTAGTCCAGCCTAGAAGTAATAAATGCATGAACTAGTTTTTCAGCATCACGGGATGTTTCCAATTTTAGAGATATTGTGCAAAGAAAGCAGTCCTACATATTTGTTTAATGGGTACACTGAAGGATATAGCCTGGTCCTGATGAACATTTACAAGATAAATGTTTAACACTTTGATGAGTGTGAGACTGAACTGTCTTCAGGATTCACACCAATTTCAACTCATAGAACATTTTATCTTTTATCTTAATGCTGTGTGAATATAAATTGGAATCATGTAATATTGACAATAAAAGCAGATACATGTTAGGAAATGTTACAATACAAGTTCAGTACAAACAGCTGTTCAAACCAGCAGAGTAAATGTTAAATACTGAATATGAAAGAACAGGAAGTCAAACTGGAGAAAATAACAGATGTTAGCTTGTACTGTGATCTGTGGTGGATGGATCAGGTGTGCGTGAGGTCTCAGAGGCAGTGTTTCAAAACATACAATAAAGTTGCTCAAAGATATTTTGTTTTTCATTTATTATTATTTTAATGAAACCTAAACAAAGAGAAATAATTACAAATAACATTTAAGTTATATTATGCAGCTTAACATCAGTTACTGACTGTAAATGACATTAAAACTCACGTCTTTCTCCAGTCTCAAAAAGACAGTGAAAAAGCAGAGATCAGGAATGGAAACAAACTACTCCCCTCATTGGGGCTCTCCCCAGCTCTTTCCAGGAGAGTGGCACGGTTGCCTCTCCGTTGGTCTTCCTTGGTCTCTTGTACTCTGAGGGCCTCTGGATGTCTGGAGCCTGGATCTCCTCCATACCTGCTTCATGCCCTGCAGGACGGGGCTATGGCTCCCCACACCCTCTAGCAGATCATTACACGAAGGAACCTTTTAAATACAAGTGCGCTCATGCTCACAGGTGTACACACGGGTGCTCACTCACACAAACTACGCCCTTTTTGGCTCCTACCTCAAAGCACACTGTGCGCTGTCGATCCTACGTGCTGCACAATAATATTCAATATTTAGTATTTTCTGTTATATTCACATAGATTATCGCGATGATGTTGTTTATTATATTGCTCTCTTTTTTTGCTTGTTTTCGCTTTTTTCTTTCTCAACAGGTGATCCAGGTGATTGATATATGTATTTTTTTGTCTGTTTGTTTTGGTTGGGTTTTGTTTTTTGCCCTTTATCACCGTTCCTCTTCCCCGCTGTTTTCCTTTCCCTCTTCCTTTCTCCCTTTTCTTTCCCCCAGTCATGTCTGTCCCGTGTGTAGCAAGCGAAAATAAAAATAAAATAAACAATAAAAGCAAAGGTGAATCAAATAGACCAATACGGCAAGGCCAGGATGGTCCATTTGGTAAAGTAAATCCGTTGGGCATCTTTCTTTGCCTTTAGACAATAATTCTAATGGCAAAAGAGCCGAACGGGACAGGCCAAAAAAGAAAAAAAAAAAAGGAATGGAAACAAAGTGTGAAAACTAACAAACAAACTAGCTTCTAAATATGAGATAAAAAAAAAAATAAAATAAAAGAGTTTTGATTTTATCTGTCTGACGACTTTCGCAACCAGAAACATGATCTGAATGAAGTTTTGTGCCAAACACATCTGCTTTCCCAAGAGGAGCTCGGTAAACTCTCTAAAGGCTCCTCTTCTTAGTCCTTTTTATTTAATTCACTTTATTTATTTTATTTTTTATGCTAGTATATTTGTATTTTAGCAATGTCAGAGCTGACAGGCGGTGGAGGGCGATAGAACTGGAAACGACAAGAAGAAAACAGAAAAAAAACAGACAAAAAAAAAAAAAAAAAGAAAAAGGACAGAGCACATGAAACTCAGCGGGTTCCACCTGTAATAAAACATAAAAGGACACTTAAACCAACACACACTCTTGCTGTGTTATGTGTGCGGCCTTGAATGTCTGCATGTGTGTTGTGGTCACAAAGGGTACATAATAATGTCGGTGAGAAGCCAGAACAACCTCATCCAGTTTATTTACCCCAATCCAATTTTTCTAACCCTGACAGCTGTCAAGCTGTTCAACAAAAAGATTGTCAGAGGAAAAATGTAACTTCTTTCATTAACCAAATGTGAGTATTTTTGTCTTTTGACCTTCTTGGTTTTTTACTTCTTTATATTTATTCGTTGGATGGCAGGCTACTTTAATGCGATATAAAGAGTAACTGATTCTCCTTTTCTGGATGTGCGAGGCTTGCACTTACCTTGCTGAAGCTCAAAGCCCAAGCAAGGACATTTGTGAAAAATGATAAACAAAATAAGTGCAACAATTACAAAAAAAAAAAAAAAAACTAATGTGAGGAGAAAGTTTGCCTTGAATAGAAAATAATGAGAATATGGCACAAGCTACTTTTTTTAGATGATGTTCGTTTTATTGATTTTTTTAAACAAAATAAGTAAACAGAGGAACAAGGCTGTTCCTGAATTCAGTTATATTCTGGGGGCCGAACAGAAACCTTCGCAGGCCTGATGTGGCCCTTGGATCCCCAGTTTTCATTTACTGGGTTTGAGGGTCACCTCGGTAACAGTTATAATAAAATGTAAAGAGAGTAAATGAACTGCAACAAAACTTGACAGGCTACAGATTGAAGTCTAAAAAGCAAGATGCCCCACAATAACTTTAGAAAATATATATTGTTACATCTCCTCGAGGGCAGGACAGGAGGGGATAACAACAATTCTGGAAACCCGGTACAGGTGTTATAAAAAAGTTAAATGGCAGCGTTCTCACAAAATAAATAACCCAAATTCAAACAACAAATGTGGGAGAGAAAGGGACAGTTAGGTTGTGCCAAAAAAAAAAAAAAAAAAACACCAAAAAGAAAAGAAACAAAACTTAGCTGAGCTATTATCCTAGAAAAACAAAAACAGGGGTATAAGACCCTAATCCTCAACTCAAAACAAGCTCAAAATTACATGGGTGGCACCAACCTACTTACCTAGTGTTTCTAACAAAAAGGACTCTACGTGAGTAAGTGTATGGGGTCCCCAAACTTACCTAGTCCACTTTACTCCCACCACAACCATCAAGCAAAAGAAATACAGCAGAGGCGCTTTACACATGTGCTCAACAATTCGAAGGAGGGAAGAGAGCCATGCCCAGCCACAGGTGAGTCTCCTTTTCAAGGTGTGCACTCCTGGTTTGTCCAATCAGAGCCTCCTTCCTCCAATTAGCTGGAGATCCCCAAATTGACACCAGCCTGCAGTCTGGGAATGGCAAACAAAAGGAGAGGGAAAGAAAACATGCAGCCTGCAGACACGTAACAATATACTATTAGTTTATTGTTCTTTAGCCTTTGTTCTTCACAGCCAAGGATAAAACAAAATTAAATAATGAACCCAAAACCTCCTGCTGACCAAACAATCCACTCGTGCCCTGTTAAACATCCATCCATTCACTTCCGCTTATCCTTTCCAGGGTCGCGGGGGGCGCTGGAGCCTATCCCAGCTGTCATAGGGCGAGAGGCGGGGTACACCCTGGACAGGTCGCCAGTCTGTTGCAGGGCCAACACACAGGGACAGACAACCATTCACGCTCACATGTTCATGCTCCACTCGTGCTGTGATTAAAAGAAGAGAAAAAGGTGAAAACCATTTTCATCTGGTTTGAGACCAGGCAGGCAAACACAGAGCAAACAACCATTTTTTATTTATTTCTGATTTAGTCTGATGATCACACACACAAATAAAAAGAAATATTTACAGATAATAATAATCTGATCATATGAAACACAACATTAGTTATTGTTACTGTCTATAAAGTTTAAACACCAACAATCAAACACATTACAAGAAATTAAACACCATTAAACAACCTGTTATTCTGATAGCTGGTCTTCATAAACTCACTCAGTAAATTCAAAAATTAAACAACTTAAACAACAAATGTCATCTGAGTCTTCCTGAAAATACTTGATTGTTTAGCTTGTTGGATAAACTGCCTTAAAAACACAGACTGAGGCCAGCATAAAAAAGAATATGTTCTTCGTTAATACAGAGACCATGACTTTATCTCAGTGTGTTACCTTAAATTGTACAACAAAGAACACAAAAGAAAAGAGAAAGAAAGGAAAAATATGTGAATTTTGCTGTATGTATTTATTTATTCCTGCATCCCTTCACTGGCTTTCAGTAAGATTAAGAATCCACTTTAAAATTATATTATTAACATATAAGGCTCTACATGGACAGGCCCCTGCTTATATAGCAGAGCTTCTTACACCTTATCAATGCAGTCGGCCTCTCCGATCATCTAACCAGGGCCCTCTAACCTGATTTTGAAACCAGAGGTGATGCTTGTAGCGCCCAAACTGTGGAAGTCTTCCTCAGTCAATCAGGTTGGCTGACTCTGTTATTGTTTTAATCCATTCACTTCATTTGTGGCCATAGTTTGAAACCATACATGCATCTATGTGTTTATATTGGATGAATGTCTGTCAGTATGACTGATTATGTGTGTGTTTATGTTTCTGTATGTTTTAACACTTGTACACTTATCTTCAATGTGCAGCTTTTATTTGAACTGTGAAGCTTTAACTCTGTGTTTTGAAAAGTGCTCTATAAATAATGTTATTATTGTTATAATAAATTACACTGCACATGAAAACAAGTTTTGGCTTCTAAATATGAGAATAAATCAAAACTTAAATGTTTTAAACAGCAGTGGATTCATGTCTGTGCTGAGTTGATGATGTCGTTGATCAGTGGAGTCTGACAGAAGCAGAAGAGTCTCAGAAGAGAACTTGGAAATTATATACTATTTTAACAAATAAGCTGTCACAGATAGTCTGTCATTTTTAAAAAATCTTTATTTATTAACCCTTCTTGTTTTGATTGTATAGCTTATTGTTACTCTTATTTGTCCTGTATGTCTACTGTACAAACTGAACTGGAATGACTGACTGTTCACTTTACAATTTTCAATAAAGTTCTGGAAGAAAAAAAAGCACAAAAGTCTCAGATGTTTTTATAGTTCATAAAGTCTGGACCTTCTTGTGATCCTGTTGCTGTTTTGTACTGTCTGCAGGTGTAATGACCAACATCCTGATCTGTGACCTTCTTTATAACCAGAGAACAGTCTGCAGAAAGACTCAGTCTGTCTGATTTAGGTTTGGCTTCTTTATTCTGCCCAAATTCAAAGAGTGATACTGAGCTGCTTGAATCACTGAAGATCAGGTAGTACTGTGACAGTTATGCTGACCTTGTATCATGTTTACTATATAAAGGAATATAAGAATAAGAGCGTTATTTTGATAATGTGAAGTTTATTTTAAATACAAAACAAGTTTAATTTTCAACTTTATTTTCCAATAGTCATATAAAGTCACAAAGTGAATCATGACTGTCTCAGTTAAAGGAAGAATAAAGAAGTAACACTTGTGATAATAATGCAGTTTATTAATTGAATGTGTTTCTATGTACACTTACCTTTAAACTGAAGCATCAGTATCAGTAATGAAGACATTTGAATCCATGTGAATGCAGCCATCGTGCTTCTCTGTCTCTCTCAGTCTCTGTTCTTGCTCTCACGTTCACAAATGAGACAGTCTCAGAGATGAATACAGCATCAACTTCCTGCTCACTTCCTCATAGTGACATCACTCCTTTACTCTCCTCTTGCTAAATTAATTCAGTTCATAGCATTTGGGCAGTCGTATCTGCCCCTCTCTTAAAATGTAGATATCAAATGAGTACAAACTTTTAAGATATTCAACAACTTTTATATTTAATGCATTTTGCAGATTCCCTTGTTGTCGCTTTAAAAGACTGTACAACAGCAGAAAAAACTCTGAAAAAAAAACTGAGTAGAGGAAGTTAAATGTGCGAAGGCTTTTAGATGGGAGGAGTGTTTACATTAATCCAGCTCTTCTGTACATTTGGTTTATTATTAAACAAGAGAGTGAAGAAATTTTTTTTACACCCTTAAATTAGTCCTCATTTAAAAACACGATAATACTGCAGCAGTGACGTCTGTTAGCAGCTCGATAAGAACACAGATGAGATGTGTTAGTGGTTTGAGACCTGTTGGTTCCTTATTGTATGTCTAAAGTCTTTGTTTTGTTTTCTGAGAAGTGAAGGGGAAGTGTTTTGGTGAAAATGTGGGTACAACAGCAGCAGAGCTCTGGAGGTTTCATGATGACCAGATGAACCTCTGACAGATAAATGGTTAACACATCGATGAACATGATACTGAACTATCAAGCAAGTAAAATTCTGAATAATATCAACAGTGAAAGCAAACACATGTTTGGAAATGTTTCCATACACGTTCAGTACAAACAAAGCTGTTCAACCAGCAGAGTAAAAGTTTAACACTGAACAAGAAAGAACTGGAATTCAGACCGGAGACAATAATAGATGCTCATTACAAATATACAAATAAGAAATTGAAGTTATAATTTGGATCATAACATCAGTTATTTTTTGTAAATGCGTTCAAACTCACCTCCACCACATGTAGGAAAGAGAGAAAGAAAAGATCAGGGTTAAAAAATAAAGTATAAAGACTAACATTAAATAAATGAGACATAATTTAAACAACAATTAAAAACCTGTCATTCTGGTCTTACTGTTTTACATTTCACTAGCTGGGACCACATCCTCGGTAACGATCAGCGATGAGGGATGAGGAAGTGTCAAGTGGTGCTGCGGTTTGGGGAAGGCCTCGAAAGAGACTGGTGACGGCTCCCGGGCCGGGCAGATCCCCATGTACTAACGAGAAGTGAATGAAGGAAAAGAAGAGAGCAGAAGAGGAGAAGAGAGGGAAAATGAGGGGGGAAGGGTGGGGCATGAAAATTAGCACAGCAGGTATTGGTGAAGGGAGGCTTTTATAGCCTGAGGCCGGAGGGGCCGTGAAGGAGGAGTGGTCCCGCTGCTGAAATTCAGATGACATCTCCACTTAATAAACATCAGCAGCTGCAGATTTACACAAACAAAAAATGCTGTTTATCAAAACTAAATAAAGAATAACTTATTGTTTTAAGTTAATTTTTTGTTAGATAAAGCTTACAATACATGAAAACGTTTTTAGCGACGTATGAGATAAAATCAAAACTTTTTTTTTCTGTTCCTTTTTTAAAACTGTCTTGTCTGACAGTAATCACAATCAGAAACATGAGCTGAATGCTCTGTTGTGCCAAACACATTTGTTTTGCCAAGAGGAGCTGTATAAAATGTCTGTAGTCCTCTGTTCTTTTCTTTTCTTTATTTTCATCGTTCTTTGCTTGGTTTATGTTTAATTTAGCTACACCAGAGCTGAAAGAAAGAAAAACAAATAGTGACAGGGTTAAAAAGGGGAGAAAATCTGAGAAAAGAGAAAAGTACAAAGCACACATAGTTATACTCAGCGGATCACCAACTGTTGCACCTGCAAGAAAACTGTAAGAAAATATATAAAAAGCAAACAGCATGTTAGAAAAATACAAGCACACACACACACAACAGCACCCCCCAGAGCCAGAAGCAGAAAGAGAAAGATCCAGTTCAGCTGGGCCATCAAAAGCTCCCCAAGAGTACTGAAGACCCAAGCCCACACGTCCAGATGACAACCATGTGCAGAAGGAGGAGGGAGGACCGAGAAAGAGCTCCCAGAGTTCCCAAAAGTTCCCAAAGGCAATAACCAGCCACACACACACACACACACACACACACACACAGAGTTATGATTACAGTTAAGTTTTGAAATTATAAATATTATTAGTATTATTATTATGTTATTATTATAACCTAAATATTATTAACATATTTCTCATATACTGGCTTCTTTTCATTGTCTTCTGTTAAATCCAGACTCTAATTTAAAATTCTGCTCTCACATACAAGGTCTTGAACAATCAGTAAGAGTACTGTATCAGTCCTGTAGAGGACTTTGCTCTCAGACTGTGGTTCCTTGTGTACTTTACAGTAGAATTTGAGCCTTGAACCTTTTAAGATTTGGCTTAAAACTTTCCTTTTTGCTAAAGCATATAGTTAGGGCTGGGTCAGGTGACCCTGAATTCTCCCTTAGTTACGTTGCAATAGGTGTAGGCTGCTGGGGGACTCCCATGATGCACTGAGTGTTGCTTGGTCTTGACTCACAGACCGGTACTGGTCCGTGGCCCTGGGTTAGGGACAGATGACACTTACTGAACTAAACTGATAGCAGAAGCTGTTTTGCTCCAGTAAGTTTCTGCCCAACTATTGTTTCTTTCAGGTGTACTCAAAACCTTTGGTTCATGCCTTAAAACAACTAATAATAAAGTTGAGAAAGTTTATCTTTAGTTTTTTTAGAAAGTAAATCAACCAACTGCAGAGTCTGTTTGAGTTCACTGAACTGAGACGCTACATGTTGTAATAGCTGAGGTTAAGTAGTTTAATCAAAACTCTCAGTGAAGGCATCAAATTAAAGATGAATCTACTAATGTGCTTAAGCTAAACAACACTGATGTTATTTATGTAAAAACATGTCAAGTGATGTAATGCAATAATTAATTCTGACTCAGTTCAAACTCATGCAACTTACTGAATGCTCTATTGCATACATATGTTTATATCACACCCAATATTACACCGTACATGTTCCTTTAAAAAAGAACAAAAAAGAAGTTACTCTGTCATCCCAACATTCATGCAGCATCCAGAAAAACAACTTGTAACCTTACATGAGCAACATCCTATTTCTCTGGTTAGTTGATGGTGTAATAGAGATCACTGAGATCTCTATTGATCTCCTGTTGAAGCCAAAACGTCAATAGGAGAGGAGGTGATGCAAGTCACAGTGTCACCACATTATCATCATCACCACATGACTATAAGAGAACATGATATGCTATTAAGTACATACGGATCGGGTAGCGACACACCTGAAGGAAGCGTGTGTGTGTGTGTGTGTGTGAAGCTGATGTTAGAACAAGGGTGGAAAAGCCCATCTTATCTCCTCTCATCTTTATCCATCCTGTGCTCACTATTGTTCCTTAGAGCACCCATTTTGCCTACCCAAACTTGTACTTATTTAAACACTTCTTTAAATAACAATATCATTCAGATATGCTTAATAGCCTGATGCAACAGAAAAATCCAAAGAGTCACAAACCTGTGTATGACCTGAGAAGTCAATGTCACCTCTAAATAATCCTTTAGCAGGTCCAGTTTAGTCATAAAAGCTGCAGAGTCAACATGGTCTATGCAATCCTCCATTTAAACGTGAGCATGTGAGTGGCTGTGTAACACTGTTAACCCTCAGCTTGAGATTCACATTCAGCTTTATTGTCACTGCACAGATTTGGAAAAGTTAAAAAGAGGTGAATAAAATGAGTTTTTCTAAAACTCAAAATAAGCCATTTACAATTAAAGAAACACAATAAGATGCCATTTTTTAGATATGTGCAAAACACAAAAACCAACATATGTCTGTCAATGTAATGATAAATAATCACAGTTTAATCATCAGCCTGATAGCAGTTGGAAAATGGCTCTTCTACATCCTCCTCGTGTGACAGAGGATGGATCTATCACATTTTCCAAGACCACAGTTCTTCCAGGCCTGGAGCAGGGAGTCGTTAGGGTGGTGAGTGTCTCTATCTAAATCTAAAAAACTCTCCACCAAGAGCTCAACATTAATCTTATGACTTTAGACATCAGTAAACCACAACTGAACTGGAAAGATTATTAAAACATAACACTGAGTTTCTGCACACACACAGTCAAGTGTCAGTCTGACATTCTAGACATCAAAATAAGAAAAATTCAGACTCTTAGTAGATTATTTTTCGCTGTCAGTGTCCCTTTTGACATCTTTACTTCCTATTTTGTTCTCAATTAGTTTGTTAATTTTAATATTTGTTTGATAGTTGATTTTGTGGATTCTGTTGATGATGTTCTTGTGGTCAAACAACATTAAAGGCACTAACAGTAAGAAAAGACTTGAAAGTAAGTTGACAGCAACAGAGAAAACAGTGTGTCAACATTTTCCAAATGAGCAAAATGGTAGCTGGTCCACAGCAGTGCCCTCCTGGGTGCATGCAGAGGAGGAGAGGGAGAAGAGCATGTGTCCTGGTGGAGCTCAGGCTGAATGAAGGTCTGTCTGGTAAGTGAAGTGGAGCGTTTCTGGTTCCTGTGCTCAGTCAGTTTCCATGGATTGAAACTTGTCTTCAACGTCCCTGCTTGGATGTGCCTGGCTCTGTGAGGGTGTGGTACCTGAGGAGAGTTCATCAAGTCTCTCAACGAGTTGTTTGGCATTAACATCCCAGAAAAATACCTTCATCAGCCTTCTTTCACCACACATCATAAGCACCATGTTGCATTCTCTTGTCTTACATCTCACCATCCTTTTTCTCGTCCTGCACCAGAAGGTGGCAGTGTTGCACTGAATTTATTTGTTGGGAGATGACAGAGAGAGGCCGTGACAGTATCTCTGTGTGTTACGTGTAATTGTGCTTAATAACGCTTAAGTATAAAACTTCCATTGAAAGATATCAAATGAAACTAAAATGAACCAATAACACTGAATAAAAGTTGTTTTTTTTCTTGGTTTTTGTTAAATTGTTTCTCACACTAATGTCAATTTTTTACATTACAGTTTTTCTTACAATTTCTCTTTTTCTCTCTGGTTTTCAGCTTCAATCCTGTTTTGGAGTGTGTGGGAGGGACTGAGGCTGGGAGTGGGAGGAGGAGCTTCGCAGCTGAGTCCTGGTTGTAATTTGCTTATAATTTGCATGCCCCAGATCCAGATGTTACTACCTGCCCATCTTAACTGAACAACTTTCTAATGGATGTTTCAGGTTTAGGTGGATCTCCTAACAGCATGTACAGATTTTTATTTGCTCTTTCTTGTTATCACTCAACCGGGACTGGTTCACTCTTAACTAGCTTATTAGCATTCGAGCATTCTGCAGGATGCAGATTACATGAGAATTACAACCAGGACTCAGCCATGAAGCGCCTCCTCTCAGCACACGCCTAAACATTTATAAAGGGTTTAAAACTGAAAAGCAGATCTCACGTTACCTCTGCTTCTATCTTTCTGAATTTAGCAAAAAGAGAAAAAAAGAGTTCAGTACAAACGGAGCTACTTAAGAGTAAAGGTTTAATACTGAAGATGAAAGAACAGCAGGTCAAACTGGAGAGAATAATTAAGACTAGCTTGTAGTCTATTATTATTCAGGTGTGTGAAGTGTGAGGAAGAGAGAGCTTGCTAACAAATAAAATCGGTTATAAATGCTTTAAAAAATAAAAATCAGTCTTATTGTCATACAGCCAAAACAAAGTGTGACACTCAGTGGGCTGGCCTTGTTGTCTTGTTGCCTTTCAGGTATCTGGTAGGTGGAGCTGACCCAATTATAGATGCAGCAAACCTGAGAGGGCCATCCATGCGCATTATAAAGACACTTTGACTGAACCTCTGGCCTCCTCCGTCTGTGGCTCATTATGCTCCCTTGGTTATGTTTGGTTATGGATGTTGTACCATTTAATCTGTGTTTGAATTTTTTTACTTTATCTCATCAAAATATCTTACAGCCTTTAAAAGCCTGTGTGGTCTCCCACCTACTTGTCACATCCTTTGAGCCAGGTTGTGACAAAAATAGATAACATAAAAGTTATAACATTGAATATAACGTTGGTTACTGTGTCACAAATAAAGATAAAGTGTAAAAATCAAATACATAAAAAAATAAATGTAAACACCAAAAAAGAAGCTGTTATTCTGATTATGCTGGCCTCCCCCTTTCATGGCTGAAACAGTTTCCTTTGTCAACTCGACTTCTCAGTCAACCTTCTGACTGCAACATTCTCAGTCTGAAAGTCTTTTCTTTACGTAACTAACTGGACAAACTGTTTCAGACACAGAGTTTAAGTTATTTTTAACTAGCTAAATAACTGCACATGAAAAAGGTTTTGGATTCTAAATATGAGATAAAATCAAAATGTAAATGTTTTAAACATCAGTGGATTCATTTCTGTGATCAGTTGATGTTGAAGATCTTGATCAGTGAAGTCTGACAGAGGCAGGAGAGTCTCCAGTGTTTCACTGTACCTTCATCTTCATCGTTATACACCTGTGGAAAACAACACAATGAAAATCTGATTTTTATACTTTGTGATACGTTGCTGAATTTGTTTTATGTTTTCCATCTTATGTTAATGTTTTTGTTACCCTTTTGACATCTCTCAAGACAATGCAGTAGGTTAGAAAATGGTACGTTTCCTTTTGGGAAAATAAACATTTCCCTAATGATTTTTTTGTTTTTTTGTTTGTTTGATCATTGTGACCTATTCTAACATTTTTATATGTTGCATACTGAATTTATAGCTCATTATGTCAGTAGATGGTATGCCATGTTTTTAGACGATTGTATGAGTGTTGTGTCCTATTCTGTCTTAATGAGCGTCCGTATATCATCCGCAAAGCCAGTATGTTAAGTATTGTTACAAGTTAGTATCATTATATTTTAAATCTGCAACTTTAGAAAATGTTTTGTAGAGTTTGTTCTAATGTTAACCAAACAGTATTGAGCATATGATCGCGGCCGTCTGCCACTAACTTGTACTTTCTGGTAACGCCATGTTCAAAAGCAATGATGTATATAGTACAAGTATAGTATTAAGGTTTAATAATAGGTAACATTAAGGTTTTAATTGATTTTTTTATTTGAAAAAAGATTGGTATTAATTTGATTTGTACTGTTTATGTGAGTAAATGAGTGAATTGTAGCTAAAAAAAGAATAAATGAGCTCCGGCCTGAGCAAGATGCTAACTTCAGTTCTCTCTCTATTAATCCAAAATCTTTATAAAACTGGCTTTGCAGTGCTCCCTGACCTCTGTGCTGCCAGTCCAGTTTTCCCTGAGGTCTGGCAGTAACAATCAGGTTTCAGTTGAGCATGAGCAACATAATATTTTCTTATTTTTCTTATTTTGATTTTTTTTTATCTGCATTGACAAGTAGGAAGAAATACCACAAACACATTTTTGCTCTATAAAGTTATTGACGAATATTGAGTGTTCAAAATCACAGTGTTTTCTTCAATCTGTGTTTTGTTTCCTGAAATGACAAAAAAAAAAAAAAAAAAAAATACACAGCAAACAGTAAATCTCAAAGCTTTTTATGTATAAAGTTTCATCTGTGAATGTTCTCACCTTTAGTTTTTGTCCACATGTTGACTGTAACAGCAGATATTAAGAGAGCTGCTAAGCACACAAACACAATGATGCATCTCAACAAACACAGACAATCTGAAAATAAGAAAAACATTTTGGCTTCAACTTTTTGTTCAGTGCAAAAATAAAAAGATTTTCAAATGTGAAAAAAGTAGTTTTCTAACATGTAGTGATGAGGTTTGAACGTGTTTTTGGACTGAGGAGTTTCTAGCTACAGTATTTATTCTAAATTCTAATTAAAGTACACTAAATAAAAACCAACAACAAAAAGTACAAAAATCAGCTAACACACTTTAATCTTTCTTATTATCAATACAAGTTTCAAATAATTTAGAATGTTTTTGTTAAAAAGTTGTAATGCAGGAACACTGTAAACACCTCAAACCATTAAAGATTTTAAGTTGTTAAATGAAACTGAACTAAAGAAACTCTCCATCAAAACCACAGAGTCAATCTGAAGACTTTAGGCTTGAGTAAATGATTCAGTCTCTACCTGCTGATGGAGTATTTGACGCTATTGTCACCGTTCCTTCTGATGTCTTTACTTCCTCTTTCATTGTCCACATGATTGTTATTTTTAATGTGGGTTTAATTGGGGATTTTGTTGATTTTGTTGTCGTTTTCACATCTTCACCTAAAGAAAAATGCAATAACAACATTAAAGGCACTGAGAGTAAGAAAAGGCTTGAAAGTAAGTGAACAACAACAGAGAGGAAACAGTGGTGAGATGTTTAACAGTCTAACAAGTCTCATTTTTGATGATGTCTCATGTCTGAGGATATGTTCTCTTTATCTTCATACAGCCACTCAACTGTGAGTCTACAGTGTTCATATGTCAACACAGAGCTGTTCAAGATGCTTTATCATTGTTCTCATGTACATACACTGGTGAAGATGGAGATATTGTAAGAGAAAAGCAACGATAGAAAAATGAACTTCATCACTGTGATCATAATTATTGTGGTGTTTCAGTTTGTTGTTCTAACAGGACAGTTTGAGCTGAAAACATTAAGATGTAAATACTCACTGTTAATAACAGACAGATGAATCGTAAAGTCTGAATATTCTTGTGATCCTGTTGCTGTTTTGAACTGTCTGCAGGTGTAACGACCAACATCCTGATCTGTGACCTTCTTTATAACCAGAGAACAGTCTGCAGAAAGACTCAGTCTGTCTGATTTAGGTTTGACTTCTTTATTCTTCCCAAGGGCAAAGAGTGATACTGAGCTGTTTGAATGACCGAAGAGCCAGGTAGTACTGTTACAGTTATGCTGACCTTGTATCACATTTTTACAAGGCAGAGTAACATCATGTCCACGTCCAGCTGTGACAGTTTGATCAGTTTGATGTTGCTCAGTTGTTCCTGTTGAGAAAAAGAGAAAAAAATTGTAAAATAACAAATATGTTATGAATTTGAGAGTTGTGTGTATAATGTAAAGTTAATTTTAAATACAACACAAGTTTAAGTTTCAACTGCAGTTTAAGTACGTGATAAATTAATGATTGATGGTTTCTATGTACACTTACCTTTAAACTGAAGCATCAGTATCAGTAATGAAGACATTTGAATCCATGTGAATGCAGCCATCGTGCTTCTCTGTCTCTCTCAGTCTCTGTTCTTGCTCTCACGTTCACAAATGAGACAGTCTCAGTGATGAATACAGCATCAACTTCCTGCTCACCTCCTCATAGTGACATCACTCCTTTTTTCTCTCCTCTTGCTGATTAATTCACTTAATAGCTTTTAAGCGTCCTTGCCTCTTCGCTATCTTAATGTGGATATCAAACAAGTAAAAACCTTTTAAATATTTTATTTTTTGTATTTTAAAGCATCTTCAGACTCACCTGTTGCCCCTTTAAAGTACTGTACAACATAGAAAAATCCATTAATTAACAGTAGAATAGAGGAAGTTAAATTTGTGAAGACTGTTAGTTAAGATAAGTGTTTGAATCAATCCAAGTCACCTGTACATTGGTTTATTATTTGAAAACAGATTCATGGTTTGTCTCCACCAGGGGTGATTCTAGGTTCAAACTTTTAGAGGGGATCAGCTCCCATTCATAATATCATGCACAAAGTGCCTTTTAATTAGTATTAAATATTAATTAGTATTTATAGTATTTGCTGTTTCCAAATGTAATCAGTCACATTTCACATTTGCAAACCAATCTTACCTTTTTCTTTTTGCTCTCTCTTTGCTGTCTTCATCCTGCTCTCTCCCTTTCTCTCACTCTCTATCCTCCTCTCTCAGTCTTTGCGCCATTACTCAAAATATAAATGTTACAATGAATAAAAGAGATACACTGATCCGTATCAGTCTATAGCAATGTTCAAATAAACGCTGCTGCATGATATCGCTGTCACCTGGATCTGGAGCTCTACTGTAAACAAATTCTGAAACCCAATTCGACCAGAATAGAATTAGAAATTTTCAATAAACTATAATAACAACATCAGCTCCTTTGCTGTCCACTCGCTATTTACCAGTAGACTAGTGGATCAGAAGGTTTAAATGTGCTAATAATCTCTATTCAAGCTACATTAGCTAATGCTTTTGACATTATTTAGAGAACAAATAAAAATAAGCAGACACTTTATAAGTCACAGTAATAAGTCAAAGCAACAAAGTTTTATTAATGATAAACCAGCAACACCTCTATGTGTGAGACTGTAGCATCGTGACATCAACAACACTGGACATAAAACCTGTTTTCATTCTATCCTGTAATGTCATCACTGGACAAGTTAGGAAAATATAACATCTGAAGATAATCAATCAATCAATCAATCAATCTTTATTTATAAAGCACTTTTCATACAAACTGTAGCACAAAGTGCTTTACATGGTCAAAAGCAGCCCACCCCACCCTCCCACTCATTCCCCACACTGTCATTAACAGAAGCGGTCATGATACACATCCCCCACACACACACACACACACACACACACACACACACCTAAAGAGTAAAATTGGGCTGGGTACGCATTAGCCAAGTGAGAAACACTATCATAGGGAGCTGTCTGCACCGGGAGCGGTCACAGACCGCAGCCTCCAGGCTGGGCACACAGCAGGAGGGAGGCAAAGAAGCCCCCAGCCAGGCTCAGAGGACCCACAGGGCCCCAGCAGCCACGGTCGATCACAGCCCCGGTGCAGAGAGCCCCCTCCGAGGAAACACTGGAGATATGACCTAATAAGAATATAAACAGGATAAAAAGATAAAATAAATAAGAGTGGGATATAACATAAATATAAGTATAAACAGAGTAAGAAGATAAAAATGAATAAGAATACAATCAATAGGTATTAGGTAAAACTAAATGAATAATATAAATAGAATAGCAGGATAGAATAAATAAGCATAAAATAAATAAACGTTAGGTAAAAGCTAAATTAAAAGGTGGGTCTTGAGCCTGTTTTTAAAAACATGAACGTTCTCTGCAGCCCTGAGCTCCTCCGGCAGGCTGTTCCACAGTCGAGGACCATACCACTGAAAAGCTGCCTCTCCGTGAGTATGTGTCCTGACTTTAGGGACAATCAAAAGGCCAGTACCAGAGGACCTCAGGGTCCCATGAGGGTTCGTATGGTAAAAGCAGATCTGAAAGATAAGAAGGCCCAAGACCATTAAGACATTTAAAACCAATAAAAGAACTTTAAAATCGATCCTGAAGCACACGGGAGCCAATGCAGCGATTCTAAAACCGGTGTAATGTGGGCCCGCCCTCTGGTCTTCGTCAGCACACGAGCTGCAGAGTTTTGCAAAAGTTGCAAAGGTGAAATATTCTTTTGGGGAGACCAGAGAGCAGGGCATTACAATAATCAATGCGACTGGTAATAAAAGCATGCATCAGCATCTCCGTGTTGGCCCGAGAGAGAATAGGGCGGACTCTGGCTATATTTTTTAGATGATAAAATCCAATTTTGGTTACATGTTTAATATGTGGGATAAAACCAAGCTCAGAGTCAAGAATAACACCCAAGTTTTTCACTTGTAGTGAAGGGCATAGTGAAAATGCCTGTAATTTAGACAAGAGTTTCTCTCTCTGAGCCTCAGGACCGATGATTAAAACTTCAGTTTTGTCCTGGTTAAGCTGTAAAAAGTTTTCTGCCATCCAAGATTTTATATCTAGAATACAGTCCTACAATCCCAGAATATAATAATAAAATATGTTAAAACTACTGCTATTCCGGTCTGCATGAGTGAAAAGAGGTCAAGATTCAAACTCTACACACCAGAATTTCAATCTTGATGTCTACAATGAAACATGACAATACTGCAGCAGTGACCACTGTTAGCTGTTAGCTACTGTTAGCTAGATAAGAAGAATGAGGTTTGAGACTTTTTTGTTCCTTGTTGCACCTTTGAACACTCAAATTATTCACACACTAGAATTTGTATTAATGTTTGCAATAACACATAATGACACTGCAGCAGTGACCACTGTTAGCAGCGAGATAAGAACACAGATGTGATGTGTTAGCAGTCCGAGACCTGTTGGTTCCCCACTGTACTTCTGAAGTTTATTTATTAATTAATTTATTTTCTGAGAACTGAAGGGGAAGTGTTTTGGTGAGAATGTGGGTACAACTGCAGCAGAGCTCTGGAGGTTTCATGATGACCAGATGTACCTCTGACAGATAAATGGTTAACACATCGATGAACGTGAGACTGAACTGTCTATAGTTTTCACACCTTTTCACCACACAGCATGTCCTTTCATCTTATTGTTAATGCTGCCTGAGTAAAATATATTATTGGAATCATATTACAGCTGAAATCAAAGGATTTGTACATTATTTAGAAAAAGATGTTAAGAGTTCAGTACAAACCGTTCCAACCATTAAACATTTAATACTGAAGAAAAAAGTACAGGAAGTCAAACTGGAGAGAATAATAGTTGTGCACTTTCCTCCCTCTCTCTATTTATGTAGATATTAAATAAGTGAAAAACTATTTTGATATTTTGACTGTCACATTTAATGCATTTTAAAGACTTCCTTTGTCATCCATTTAAAGGACTGTACAACAGTGGAAAATGATCGTTAATAGGAGTGAGGAAATTAAATTAGGGAGACTGTTAGATGAGGTAAGTGTTTGCATTAATGCAGCTCTTCTGTACATTTGGTTTATTATTAGAAAACTGTGTCCATGGTCATGTTTGTCTGCACACATGAAAAAAGGTGAAGATTTAACTTCTTTACACACCATGATTTTAGTCTTCAGAATGTTCACAGGAAGCATGAAGATACTGAAGCATTCACTAATGTTAGCAGCTCTAACAGTGGTGACTGCAACAGTCACAAGGACACAGATGAGAGGTGTTAGTGGTCAGATACCTGTTATTTCCTATGTACCTATGAAGTTATTTTTTCTGTGTAGTTAAGCGGAAATGTTTTTGTGAGAATGTGGGTACAACAGCAGCAGAGCTTAATAGGTTTTGTGATGACTTGAGGAACGTCTGGCACAGCTACGAGTGTGTGACTGAACTGTCTTTAGTTTTCACACCTTTTTCACCACATAGCACATCCTTTAATCATATTTTTAATGCTGTCTGAGTATAATTTGGAATCATATAGTACCTACCATCGCATGAGATATATTTATATGTCCATTAGAAACATTTTCGAACAGAAATGTTTAAACCAGTAAAGTAAAGTTTATTACTGAAGATTAAATAACAGGAAGTCAACCTGGAGAGAATAATACAGTGGTATGAAAAAGTGTTTGCCCCCGTTCTTATTTACTTACTTTTTTTTTTTGTATGTTTGTCACACTTAAATGTTTCAGACCATGAAAGAATTTTAAATATTAGGCAAAGATAACACAAGTAAATACAAAATGCAGTTTCTAAATGAAGTTGTTTATTTAGAGCATAAATTAACTGTGGTGTATCACATTTTTGGAAAGCTGAGTTCTGAGTACTGCTGCCTGTACTTGTGGTTTGAGGTTCGTGGATCAGATGTATGTGAGATGCCAGAGAGACACAGAGCCAAAAAAGACACAATAAAATCAATCATGAATATTTTTGACTACTTTTGATTTAGTTTTTTTTTTTTATATCCTTAAAGCAAGGAGAAATTGTTACAGATAATATTAAAGTTATAATATAGACCATAACATCAGTTACTGCAGCTAACAAGAAAAATCAGAAATAAACATCAGGAATTACTTATATCTTTGCACTGACTCCATTAATTACAGGACAGCATTGAAAGCACTGCTACAGAGCAGGTATATTTATAACAAAAAGTTTAGCATGCATTAAGAAAAGCTCAGATTCTTCTTACTGATCGCTTTTTTGTGCTTGTTTTCATACTCTAGTTTTAAAATGGGATCATTAAAAGAAATCCACTTGAATCACTTTAACAAATCTTAAGTTGAATGTTAATGTAACATCATTCACCTTATTCAAAGTAATTGTCATGAAACGCTGTGTGGCAGGCAGGAGTAGGACCCAAGGTGCAGACACTCAGACTCGAAGGATGAACTCAAAACTCAGCTTTATTGCTGGCAGGGGGAAAGCATACAAAACTAAACTGGGAAATATAAACTTACATTTGACGGGGAGGCACACAAGGAAACACACAGCTTGAGGGACGACGCGACACAGACTCAGAGAAACACAGGGTTTAAATACACTGGGAAGTAACGAGGGGAATGAGACACAGAAGGAGGGCACAGCTGGGAGAAATCAGGACTGACGAGACAGGGAAGCAAAGCAGGACACCTTCACATAAGACACGGACCTTCAAAATAAAACAGGAAACACACACACACGCACGCACACACACGCAAGGACACAGACTCCGAGACGCGGGCTTCACACAGGGACCTGACCACACTAGAGGGGATACACAGGCAGGGACGACGGAAAACAGACCTGCGGACAGCAACGGCGGCGACGTGGAAGCAGTTCGGGGGGCCGGCCGTGACGTGGAAGCAGTTCGGGGGGCCGGCCGTGCGGACGGCGGCGACGTGGAAGCAGTTCGGGGGGCCGGCCGTGCGGACGGCGGCGACGTGGAAGCAGTTCGGGGGGCCGCCCTCGACGGCCATGATGCCGACTCAGAGGCCTGGAAAGCGGCGGCGACGCCGAGGCGGCAGTTGGTGACCTGAGCGGCGAGGGCCCCGCAGCTCCAGGCAAGATAGAGGCTGCGCCAGGCGGGCGAAGCTGATGCAGAGGCTGATGCAGAGGCTGATGCAGAGGCTGATGCAGAGGCTGATGCAGAGGCTGATGCAGAGGCTGATGCAGAGGCTGATGCAGAGGCTGATGCAGAGGCTGCGCCAGGCGAAGCCGGAGCCGATGCAGGTGAGGCTGCAGCAGGTGGCTGGACGGGCTCCTCGGGCCTCCAGCTGACGAGGCAGGAACAGACGGGCGTGGCAGCCACAGGACCAGGCGGCGTTGAAGCCGAAGCAGAGGCTGGACCGGGCGACGTTGAAGCCGAAGCAGAGGCTGGACCGGGCGACGTTGAAGCCGAAGCGAAGGCTGGACCGGGCGGCGAGGCTGAAGCCTCGAAGGCTGGACCAGGCGTGGGCGGCGAGGCTGAAGCCTCGAAGGCTGGACCAGGCGTGGGCGGCGAGGCTGAAGCCTCGAAGGCTGGACCAGGCGTGGGCGGCGAGGCTGAAGCCTCAAGGCTGGACCAGGCGTGGGCGGCGAGGCTGAAGCCTCGAAGGCTGGACCAGGCGTGGGCGGCGAGGCTGAAGCCTCGAAGGCTGGACCAGGCGTGGGCGGCGAGGCTGAAGCCTCGAAGGCTGGACCAGGCGTGGGCGGCGAGGCTGAAGCCTCAAGGCTGGACCAGGCGTGGGCGGCGAGGCTGAAGCCTCGAAGGCTGGACCAGGCGTGGGCGGCGAGGCTGAAGGCTCGAAGGCTGGACCAGGCGTGGGCGGCGAGGCTGAAGGCTCGAAGGCTGGACCAGGCGTGGGCGGTGAGGCTGAAGGCTCGAAGGCTGGACCAGGTGAAGATGAGGCTGAAGGCGACGGCATGGAAGCCGGAGACTGTGGCGCTGCCGGAGATGGCGGCGCTGCAGGCGACGGCGTGGGCGATGCAGCTGATGAGGACGAAGACTCGGAGGCTGCTGCGGACATGGAGGCTGAGGATGGCTGGACGGGCCCCTCGGACCCTCCAGCGGAGACAGGCGGCTGGACGGGCCCCTCGGACCCTCCAGAGGAGACAGGCGGCTGGGACGGGCCCCTCGGACCCTCCAGCGGAGACAGGCGGCTGGGACGGCCCCTCGGACCCTCCAGCGGAGAAGGCAGGTGGCGGCATGGGAGCCGCGGAGTGCTGGATGGGCTCATCAGAGCCTCCAGCAGGAGCTGATGCAGAGCCAGAGGGAATTGGGACCCCTGGCTCAATGTTACGCTGGCCAGAAAACTGAACTGCTACGGAGAACTGGGCCAATGGGTCAGGTGCGAGCTGAGCTACTGGTGGTGGTGAAAGAGTAGTGGGTGGTGGAGTTGATGGCTTCACAGGGAATGAACTAGGGGTGACTGCACAGGGAACCGAACTAGAGGCGACTGTACAGGAGACTGAGCTAGAGGTAGTAGTGACGGTTGGGGAGAAAGTGGAGCTGGTGGTTGAGTGGAAGACTGCACTGGGAAGGCTGAACTGCCGGAGACTGCAGTGACGGTTGTGGTTGAGGTGCAACGGGTGGAAGGGTGGCTGAATTGGCTGCGGGCCAGGCGGCTAATGGCTCAGCTACAGAGTGCATTAATGGCAGGGCTATAGAGTGAATGACTGACTGAGTGGTAGCCTGGACGGCTGAGTGTGGTGATGATTGTGGTGGAAGAGAAGCAGGTGGTAGTGTGGATGATGGAGCTCCAGGAGGCTGGGCAGCTGAGTGAGCTCCAGGAGGCTGGGCAGCTGAGTGAGCTCCAGGAGGCTGGGCAGCTGAGTGAGCTCCAGGAGGCTGGGCAGCTGAGTGAGCTCCAGGAGGCTGGGCAGCTGAGTGAGCTCCAGGAGGCTGGGCAGCTGAGTGAGCTCCAGGAGGCTGGGCAGCTGAGTGAGCTCCAGGAGGCTGGGCAGCTGAGTGAGCTCCAGGAGGCTGGGCAGCTGAGTGAGCTCCAGGAGGCTGGGCAGCTGAGTGAGCTCCAGGAGGCTGGGCAGCTGAGTGAGCTCCAGGAGGCTGGGCAGCTGAGTGAAAACAAATGGTTCCAGAATGAACAGTCCCAAATTCAGGAAACTCTTGGATATTGTCTCTTTCTTTTACCACAGCTGGCGACTCAGAGGTCACGGGGTCTAGCTGTGGTGATGGGACGTCGGCGGCGTGATCGCCGCTTCCTTTTGATGATGACTCCAATGGGCCGGGCAGCTCCACGTCCGGCCTGTCGGGCAGGTGAGTTCTAGCAGCTGGGGATGAATGTGGAGCTCATTTAGGATAAAATCCTGTTCGAGCGGGTGGAGCGCACCAAGAAGCCAAGGAGACCAGAAATCAATCTCTGTAGCTTAGTTTCCAAAGCGCAATGGAGCTCCTTCCCTCATGTTCTAACCAGAGTCTAAGGAGTCTCTCCACAGAGTAAATAATGTCTTGATGCAGTTCTTCTGGTGGGTTGAGTGCTGCTGGGTCCATGTCTGGTCGCGTCGTTCTGTCATGAAACGCTGTGTGGCAGGCAGGAGTAGGACCCAAGGTGCAGACACTCAGACTCGAAGGATGAACTCAAAACTCAGCTTTATTGCTGGCAGGGGAAAGCATACAAAACTAAACTGGGAAATATAAACTTACATTTGACGGGAGGCACACAAGGAAACACACAGCTTGAGGGACGACGCAACACAGACTCAGAGAAACACAGGGTTTAAATACACTGGGAAGTAACGAGGGAATGAGACACAGAAGGAGGGCACAGCTGGGAGAAATCAGGACTGACGAGACAGGGAAGCAAAGCAGGACACCTTCACATAAGACACGGACCTTCAAAATAAAACAGGAAACACACACACACACACACACACACACACACACACACACACACGCAAGACACACAGACTCGAGACGCTGGCTTCACACAGGGACCTGACCACACTAGAGGGGATACACAGGCAGGGACGACGGAAAACAGAGGGAGCACAGAATGAACACTTGGGAAACCAAAACAAACTGTCATAATTCATAATATCAAAAATAAGAGTACAAAATCAAAAACACTGGGTCACCGACCAAGAACCATGACAGTAATCCACTGAAGTTATCAGCACATGCAGTGGAACTGGAAAAAAAAAAGTATACATATATATATATATATATATGTGGTTTAAAAAACTTAGCATGAGCAACATCTTATTTCTTTGGGTTGCTGATGGTGGAATAGAGGTTGTTGGAATCAGTGGAAACTCCATAATGTGAGGAAGACGCTTTCACAGTGCTGTAGGTCACAGTGTCACCATCATCATTACCATCACGGGTCTTTAACAAAGCAATACAAAACTTTTTTGAAGGCATAACCTGACAGGAGCTTTGAAAATCATGAAGTTATTATTAACAACATGTCTATAAATATCAAATTCTTACCCTGGATTTATTCTTGGTGTTCTTGGTGAAGCTGATGGAGGCGTAAGAAACACCATCATCAGCATAAGCCTGCACAGTGAATACAACACAATGACTGCTCAGTAATATGTGGTTTTATAGTGAGTCTGTTTCACATCTGTTTAAGTAAGTTCAGCTTCAGGTCCTCATCACATCATAGTTTCTACTCTTCTGTGTTGAAACTAAACATAACATTGGCCGTAACTTTGTACTGGGAGTAGTGTGTGATCTCACCGTGTCCTGAATCATTCCTGGACCAGACTGAGTATCTGCAGGGTTTAAGCTCAGTTCCTTCAAAAACACAGTTTTATAGTTAAAATCTTTACAATGTAAACAACAAATTTGACCTAAAGAATATTTAATTAGCTGATTCAACTTATTTTCCAATTGTTGTTAAGTCATTGTTTCTTTCTTTGGACCTTTCAATCTTTTATGCACTTAACTCATCAGTAAAGTTTATTTATAGGCTCAGTCTGGTTTGAAACTATATAATTAAATCAAAATGACATAAATGACATGACGGATTAAGAAATTGATTATTTGAAGATTTGAACTTACCGTGTTGTTACCCCATTGTGTTTTGTTTTCTGAAAAGACAAAGAAAAGATGAGTTTCTTATGAGTCTACTTATAATAAACTTTAATCTGTGACTGTTTTCACCTTTAGTTTTCTTCCATCTGATGATCACCACAACAATGATTAAGAGTGCAGCTAAACCCACAGGAACAATGATAAACCCTGAATGAACTGGAGAGATTATTAAAACATGCTAAAAACATGATACTGAATTTCTCCACACATAGTCAAGTCTCAGTCTGACATCCAGACTTCGAAAAAAGAGAGTTTCAGTCTCTACCTCCAGATGGAATATTTGATGCTGTTGTCAGTGTCCCTGCTGACGTCTTTAGTTCCTCTCCTGTTGTCCATGTGTTTATTTTCACGGTTGGTTTAATTGTTGATGTTGTGGATTTTGT
Organism: Oreochromis aureus; assembly: GCF_013358895.1. Classification (NCBI taxonomy): domain Eukaryota; kingdom Metazoa; phylum Chordata; class Actinopteri; order Cichliformes; family Cichlidae; genus Oreochromis; species Oreochromis aureus. The sequence goes on along the minus strand of NC_052956.1, from coordinate 21,530,521 downwards.
TGTCGATGATGTTTTTGTGGTGAACTTCACTGTTGTTGACTTTGTCGTTTTCACATCTTCAAGTAAAGAAATGCAATAACAACATTAAAGACACTGACAGTAAGAAAAGACTTGAAAGTAAGTGAACAACAACAGAGAGGAAACAGTGGTGAGATGTTTAACAGTCTAACAAGTCTCATTTTTGATGATGTCTCATGTCTGAGGATATGTTCTCTTTATCTTCATACAGCCACTCAACTGTGAGTCTACAGTGTTCATATGTCAACACAGAGCTGTTCAAGATGCTTTATCATTGTTCTCATGTACATACACTGGTGAAGATGGAGATATTGTAAGAGAAAAGCAACAATAGAAAAATGAACTTCATCACTGTGATCATAATTATTGTGGTGTTTCAGTTTGTTGTTCTAACAGGACAGTTTGAGCTGAAAACATTAAGATGTAAATACTCACTGTTAATAACAGACAGATCAATCATAAAGTCTGGACCTTCTTGTGATCCTGTTGCTGTTTTGAACTGTCTGCAGGTGTAACGACCAACATCCTGATCTGTGACCTTCTTTATAACCAGAGAACAGTCTGCAGAAAGACTCAGTCTGTCTAATTTACGTTTGACTTCTTTATTCTGCCCAAGTTCAAAGAGTGATACTGAGCTGCTTGAATTACTGAAGATCCAGGTAGTACTGCTACAGTTATGCTGACCTTGTATCACATTTTTACAAGGCAGAGTAACATCATGTCCACATCCAGCTGTGACAGTTTGATTTTGCTCAGTTGTTCCTGTTGAGAAAGAGAGAGAGAAATGTGATCATCAAATATGTTATGAATATGAGTGTTATGTTTATAATGTGAAGTTTATTTTAAATACAACACAAGTTTAAGTTTCAACTTTAGTTTCCAAGAGTCAGCTCAAGTCAAAAAGTTAATCATGACTGTCTCAGTTAAAGGAAGAATAAAGAAGTAACACCTGTGATAATAATGCAGTTTATTAATTGAATGTGTTTCTATGTACACTTACCTTTAAACTGAAGCATCAGTATCAGTAATGAAGACATTTGAATCCATGTGAATGCAGCCATCGTGCTTCTCTGTCTCTCTCAGTCTCTGTTCTTGCTCTCACGTTCACAAATGAGACAGTCTCAGAGATGAATACAGCATCAACTTCCTGCTCACTTCCTCATAGTGACATCACTCCTTTTCTCTCCTTTTACTGAATCTGTATGATACAGATCTGAAGGCATCTCTATCTGCCCCTCTGTCTTAATGTAGATATAAAATGTGCTAAATCCTTTTCAACATTTAACAACTTTTATATTTAATCTATTTTGCAAACTCCCCTGTTTTCCCTTTAAAGGGACTGTTCGACAGTGGAAAACGTGTTGATGAATAATAGAAAAGAGGAAGTTAAATGTGTGAAGTCTGTTAGATGAGGTAAGTGTTTACATTAATGCAGCTCTTATGTACATTGGGTTTGTTATTAGAAAATAGGTTTATTATGATGTTTGTCTGCAAACATGAAATAGTAGATTACTCAAATTATTTACACACTAGAATCTGAGTCTTAATGATTGCAATGAAACATTGACACTGCAGCAGTGAGCTCTGTTAGCAGCTTGATAAGAACACAGATCAGATGTGTTAGTGGTCTGAGACCTGTTTGTTCCTCTTTGAACCTCGGAAGTCATTCTTTCTGACAAGTGAAGGGGAAGTGTTTTGGTGAGAATGTGGGTACAACAGCAGCAGAGCTCTGGAGGTTTCATGATGACCAGATGAACCTTTGACAGATAAATGGTTAACACATCAATGAACGTTAAACTAAACTGTCTTTAGGATTCACAGCAGTTTCTACACACATGAGGTCCTTATGCAGATGGATCTTTAAGTTTACTGATTATGTTTTTCGTTTAATGTTGCGTAAGTATAATTCAGAAGAATAATATTAACAATGAAAGCAGATGTTTGCACATGTTTGGAAATGTTATAATACAAGTTCAGTACAAACAAAGCTGCTCAAACCAGCAGAGTAAAAGTTTAATACTGAATATGAAAGAACAGGAAGTCAAACTGGAGACAATAATAGATGGTAGATTGTACTGTGGTCTGTGGTGGATGGATCAGGTGTGTGTGAGGTGTGAGATGGAGAGAGTTTAAAAACACACAAAGTTGTTCACAAACATATTTACATTTATTCTTATTATGATACAGCAAAAAAAAGCAATAGTTAGAAACTGAAGTTATAATTTGGATCATTATATCTGTTACTGTTTGTAAATCTCATTAAAACTCACCTCAGGAATAAAAATAAAGTAAGAAGACTAACAATCAAATAAATAACACAAAGTTTAAACAGCAAAAAATAACCTGTCATTTTTAACAGTGGGTTACCTTTAATAAAAATCATCAACAGCAAATTTAAACAAACAAAAGTTTCCGTTTGTCATAATTAAATAAAGGATAAATAATTGTTGTATGGTATTTTACTTGTTAGATAAATGTACATGAAAAAGATTTTAGATAAATATGAGAAAAAATCAAAATGTAATTTTTGTTTCCTTTTTTTAAACCTGTCTTGTCCGACAGCATTCACAATCAGAAACATGATCTGAATGGTCTGTTGTGCCAACACATTTGCTTTGCCAAGAGGAGCTTTATGAGATGTGTATAGGTTACTTATCTTAGTCTTTCTTTTTATTCTATTTGATTTATTCATTTTTATTGTTATTCGCATTAATTTATGTGTAATTGATCAATACCAGAGCTGACAGGTAGGGAGAGGTAAGAATGGGTAGAGAGGAGAAAGGGAAAAAAGAAAAACAGAGAAAAACTGAGAGAAGACAAAATCAAAAGGACACAGCACACATAGTTCAACTCAACAGATCACCACCTGTTGCACCTGTAAGAAAAACATATACAAAAAACAAACAGCACCTCAAAAAAATGCACAATCTTGCATGTGAGTGTGAAAGAGAAACACACAGTTTAGTTGGGCCCTCCACAGCACCCCAAGAGTCCTGCAGACACAAGCCCACACGTCCAGGTGACAACCATGTACTGACACAAGTAGAAGGAGAAACAAATGACAAGGGAGGCCCAGAAAGAGCTCCCATGGGGAATGTTTAAGAGCCAGAACCATCCCAGCATGAGCTCAGGACTGTTCTCATGGGCAATGACCAGAAGGGAGTGGTAGGGAGGAGCAACCCTCACCTTCTATAACCACGTCCCACAGGTGTCAAGGCTCAGCAAGTCTCAGACAAAGACCCAGTCACACACAGACACAGTGTTTTCAACAGCAATGAGCTAATTCATGTGATGAGATGATGTTTGAGTTGTTGATCAGTGGAGTCTGACAGAAGCAGAAGAGTCTCCAATATTTTCATAGTTCACTCCATCTTCACCCTCATCATTAAGCTCCTGTGGAAAACAACACAAAACACTTTAGATTCTCTCTAATATTGTCACGTCTGATGAGGCAGACGGCATGAAGAGGAGAGAATATGGACCCAAATGCAGACACAGAGATGCAGGAGAATGTTTAACAAAAAGCGAGCCTTCACTGCAAAAAACATCAAAAACAAAAGGCGATCGGAGACTGTGAAAAACTAACAAAAACCTAAACTGGGAAAAACTAGAAACAAATATAAAGAATCTAAACCCGAGACAAAAGCCTGAATATGAAACATGAAAATCTGAGACGAGGGCCACGGAAAACAGAAATAGCAGAAGGAGAAACACAGACGACCCAGCAACAAACAGAGGAACACAAAGGTAACGAAGGAATGAGACACAGGAGGAAAACACAGCTGGAGAAACCACACGCAACGAGACCCGGAAGAAGGAAAATGGAAAACCTAACATGGCACACAAGACTGTCAAAGTCAAACAAGAAGACACGGACTTTACACTGAAACAAGGAGACATGACTGACAGGGGAGACAAAGGGAACATGGATCACAGGAAGAGCGCAGAAACCAAGAGACTAAAAATTCTAAATAATAATGAAAACAAAGACTATTAATAAATCAAAACACAAAACACTGGGTCACCCCCACAGGACCGTGACAGATATTCATACTTTGTGATATTATTTTGCTCATTTGTCTGATGTTTTGACTCTTGTGATTATTTTTTAGATTCCTTATGATTACAGTTAAGTTTCAGTTGAACATGGTCAGCACAGGATATCCTTATCTTTCATTATGTTCTATCTTTGTATGTCAACCGTGTCAAACAGGAACAGATACCACAAAGAGATTTTGCTGTATAAAGTTAGAGAGGACTATTGAGTGTTCAAACTCACAGCGGTTTTTTCCATCTGTGTTTTGCTTCCTGAAAAGACAAAATAATAAAAAAAGAGTACAGTAAACAGTAAAACTCAAAGCTTTTTATGTGTAAAAGTCTCATCTGTGAATTTTCTCACCGTTACATTTTATCCACATGTTGACTGTAGCAGCAGATATTACGAGAGCTGCTAAACCCACAGACACAGTGATGCATCTCAGCAAATACAGAAAATCTGAAAAGAAAGAAACAATTTTGATCACCACAACAGATATTAAGAGTGCTGCTAAACCCACAGGAACGATGATAAACCCTGAATGAACTGGAGAGATTATTAAAACATGTTAAACATGATACTGAATTTCTCCACACATAGTCAAGTCTCAGTCTGACATCCAGACTTCAAAAGAAGAGAGATTCAGTCTCTACCTCCAGATGGAATATTTGATGCTGTTGTCAGTGTCCCTGCTGATGTTTTTATTTCATCTTTTCTTGTCCACATGTTTGTTATTTTTGATGTTGGTTTAATTGTTGATTTTGCTGATTTGGTTGTTTTCACATCTTCACCTAAAGAAATACAATAACAACATTAAAGACACCAACAGTAAGAAAAGACTTGAAAGTAAGTGAACAACAACAGAGAGGAAACAGTGGTGAGATGTTTAACAGTCTAACAAGTCTCATTTTTGATGATGTCTCATGTCTGAGGATATGTTCTCTTTATCTTCATACAGCCACTCAACTGTGAGTCTACAGTGTTCATATGTCAACACAGAGCTGTTCAAGATGCTTTATCATTGTTCTCATGTACATACACTGGTGAAGATGGAGATATTGTAAGAGAAAAGCAACAATAGAAAAATGAACTTCATCACTGTGATCATAATTATTGTGGTGTTTCAGTTTGTTGTTCTAACAGGACAGTTTGAGCTGAAAACATTAATATGTAAATACTCACTGTTAATAACAGACAGATCAATCGTAAAGTCTGGACCTTCTTGTGATCCTGTTGCTGTTTTGAACTGTCTGCAGGCGTAACGACCAACATCCTGATCTGTGACCTTCTTTATAACCAGAGAACAGTCTGCAGAAAGACTCAGTCTGTCTGATTTAGGTTTGGCTTCTTTATTCTGCCCAAATTCAAAGAGTGATACTGCCTGTGTGTTACTTGAATTACTGAAGATCCAGGTAGTACTGATACAGTTATGCTGACCTTGTATCACATTTTTACAAGGCAGAGTAACATCATGTCCACGTCCAGCAGTGACAGTTTGATTTTGCTCAGTTGTTCCTGTTGAGAAAGAGAGAGAGAGAAATGTGAAACATCAAATATGTTATGAATATGAGTGTTATGTTTATAATGTGAAGTTTATTTTAAATACAACACAAGTTTAAATTTTAGCTTTGCTTCAAAAGAGTCAGCTGAAGTCAAAAAGTACATCATGACTGTCTCAGTTAAAGGAAGAATAAAGAAGTAACACTTGTGATAATAATGCAGTTTATTAATTGAATGTGTTTCTATGTACACTTACCTTTAAACTGAAGCATCAGTATCAGTAATGAAGACATTTGAATCCATGTGAATGCAGCCATCGTGCTTCTCTGTCTCTCTCAGTCTCTGTTCTTGCTCTCACGTTCACAAATGAGACAGTCTCAGTGATGAATACAGCATCATCTTCCTGCTCACTTCCTCATAGTGACATCACTCCTTTTTTTTCTCCTCTTGCTGATTAATTCACTCAATAGCTTTTAACCTTCCTTGCCTCTTCGTTATCTTAATGTGGATATCAAACAAGTAAAAACCTTTTAAATATTTTATTTTTTGTATTTTAAAGCATCTTCAGACTCACCTGTTGCCCCTTTAAAGTACTGTACAACAGAGAAAAATCCATTAATTAACAATAGAATAGAGGAAGTTAAATTTGTGAAGACTGTTAGTTAAGATAAGTGTTTGAATCAATCCAAGTCACCTGTACATTGGTTTATTATTTGAAAACAGATTCATGGTTTGTCTCTACCAGGGGTGATTCTAGCTTCAAACTTTTAGAGGGGATCATCTCCCATTCATAATATCATAAACAAAGTGCCTTTTAATTAGTATTAAATATTAATTAGTATTTATAGTATTTGCTGTTTCAAAATGTAATCAGTCACATTTCACATTTGCAAACCAATCTTACCTTTTTCTTTTTGCTCTCTCTTTGCTGTCTTCATCCTGCTCTCTCCCTTTCTCTCACTCTCTATCCTCCTCTCTCAGTCTTTGCACCATCACTCAAAATATAAATGTTACAATGAATAAAAGAGATACACTGATCCGTATCAGTCTATAGCAATGTTCAAATAAACGCTGCTGCATGATATCGCTGTCACCTGGAATCTGGAGCTCTACTGTAAACAAATTCTGAAGCCCAATTCGACCAGAATAGAATTAGAAATTTTCAACAAATTATAATAACAACATCAGCTCCTCTGCTGTCCACTCGCTATTTACCAGTAGACTAGTGAATCAGAAGGTTTAAATGAGCTAATAATCTCTATTTAAGCTACATTAGCTAATGCTTTTGACATTATTTAGAGAACAAATAAAAATAAGCAGACACTTTATAAGTCACAGTAATAAGTCAAAGCAACAAAGTTTTATTAATGATAAGCCAGGCTGCTGAAGCAGCAACACCTGTGTGTGTGAGACTGTAGGATCGTAACATCAACAACACTGGACATAAAACCTGTTTTCATTCTATCCTGTAATGTCATCAGTGGGCAAGTTAGAAAAATATAACATTTGAAGATAATTCCAGAATATAATAATAAAATATGTTAAAACTACTGCTATTCCTATATTTGTTTCGCCTATGGTTTGCATGAGTGAAAAGAGGTCAAGATTCAAACTCTACACACCAGAATTTCAATCTTGATGTCTACAATGAAACATGACAATACTACAGCAGTGACCACTGTTAGCTGTTAGCTACTGTTAGCTAGATAAGAAGAATGAGGTTTGAGACTTTTTTGTTCCTTGTTGCACCTTTGAACACTCAAATTAATTACACACTAGAATTTGTATTAATGTTTGCAATAACACATAATGACACTGCAGCAGTGACCACTGTTAGCAGCGAGATAAGAACACAGATGTGATGTGTTAGCAGTCCGAGACCTGTTGGTTCCCCATTGTACTTCTGAAGTTTATTTATTTATTTATTTATTTTCTGAGAAGTGAAGGGGAAGTGTTTTTGTGAGAATGTGGGTACAACTGCAGCAGAGCTCTGGAGGTTTCATGATGACCAGATGAGCCTCTGACAGATAAATGGTTAACACATCGATGAACGTGAGACTGAACTGTCTTTAGTTTTCACACCTTTTTCACCACACAGCATGTCCTTTCATCTTATTTTTAATGCTGCCTGAGTAAAATATATTATTGGAATTATATTACAGCTGAAATCAAAGGATTTGTACATTATTTAGAAAAAGATGTTAAGAGTTCAGTACAAACCGTTCCAACCATTAAACATTTAATACTGAAGATAAAAGTACAGGAAGTCAAACTGGAGAGAATAATAGTTGTGCACTTTCCTCCCTCTCTCTATTTATGTAGATATTAAATAAGTGAAAAACTATTTTGATATTTTGACTGTCACATGTAATGCATTTTAAAGACTTCCTTTGTCATCCATTTAAAGGACTGTACAACAGTGGAAAATGATCGTTAATAGGAGTGAGGAAATTAAATTAGGGAGACTGTTAGATGAGGTAAGTGTTTGCATTAATGCAGCTCTTCTTTACATTTGGTTTATTATTAGAAAACTGTGTCCATGGTCATGTTTGTCTGCACACATGAAAAAGGTGAAGATTTAACTTTACACACCATGATTTTAGTCTTCAGAATGTTCACAGGAAGCATGAAGATACTGAAGCATTCACTAATGTTAGCAGCTCTAACAGTGGTGACTGCAACAGTCACAAGGACACAGATGAGAGGTGTTAGTGGTCAGATACCTGTTATTTCCTATGTACCTATGAAGTTATTTTTTCTGTGTAGTTAAGCGGAAATGTTTTTGTGAGAATGTGGGTACAACAGCAGCAGAGCTTAATAGGTTTCATGACTTGAGGAACGTCTGGCACAGCTACGAGTGTGTGACTGAACGGTCTTTAGTTTTCACACCTTTTTCACCACATAGCACATCCTTTCATCATATTTTTAATGCTGTCTGAGTATAATTTGGAATCACATAGTACCTACCATCACATGAGATATATTTATATGTCCATTAGAAACATTTTCAAACAGAACTCTTTAAACCAGTAGAGTAAAGTTTATTACTGAAGATTAAATAACAGGAAGTCAACCTGGAGGGAATAATATAGTGGTATGAAAAAGTGCCCCCGTCCTTATTTACTTACTTACTTTTTTTTGTATGTTTGTCACACTTAAATGTTTCAGACCATGAAAGAATTTTAAATATTAGGCAAAGATAACACAAGTAAATACAAAATGCTGTTTCTAAATGAAGTTGTTTATTTAGAGCATAAATTAACTGTGGTGTATCACATTTTTGGAAAGCTGAGTTCTGAGTACTGCTGCCTGTTCTTGTGGTTTGAGGTTCGTGGATCAGATGTATGTGAGATGCCAGAGAGACACAATAAAATCAATCATAAATATTTTTGACTACTTTTGATTTATTTATTGTTTTATATCCTCAAAGCAAGGAGAAATTGTTACAGATAATATTAAAGTTATAATATAGACCATAACATCAGTTACTGCAGCTAACAAGAAAAATCAGAGATAAACATGAGGAATTACTGAAATACTTATATCTTTGCACTGACTCCATTAATTACAGGACAGCATTGAAAGCACTGCTACAGAGCAGGTATATTTATAACAAAATGTTTAGCATGCATTAAGAAAAGCTCAGATTCTTCTTACTGATCGCTTTTTTTGTGCTTGTTTTCATACTCTAGTTTTAAAACGGGATCATTAAAAGAAATCCACTTGAATCACTTTAACAAATCTTAAGTTGAATGTTAATGTAATATCATTCACCTTATTCAAAGTAATCCACTGAAGTTATCAGCACATGCAGTGGAACTGGAAAAAAAAAAAAAAATATATATGTATACTTTTTTAACTATATATATATATATAAATATATATATATATATATATATGTGTGTGTGTGTGTGTGTGTGTGGTTTAAAAGACTTAGCATGAGCAACATCTTATTTCTTTGGGTTGCTGATGGTGGAATAGAGGTTGTTGGGATCAGTGGAAACTCCATAAGGTGAGGAAGACGCTTTCACAGTGCTGTAGGTCACAGTGTCACCATCATCATTACCATCACGGGTCTTTAACAAAGCAATACAAAACTTTTTTGAAGGCATAACCTGACAGGAGCTTTGAAAATCATGAAGTTATTATTAACAACATGTCTATAAATATCAAATTCTTACCCTGGATTTATTCTTGGTCTTCTTGGTGAAGCTGATGGAGGCGTAAGAAACACCATCATCAGCATCAGCCTGCACAGTGAATACAACACAATGACTGCTCAGTAATATGTGGATGTATAATGAGTCTGTTTCACATCTGTTTAAGTAAGTTCAGCTTCAGGTCCTCATCACATCATAGTTTCTACTCTTCTGTGTTGAAACTAAACATAACAGTGAGCGTAACTTTGTACTGGGAGTAGTGTGTGATCTCACCGTGTCCTGAATCATTCCTGGACCAGACTGAGTATCTGCAGGGTTTAAGCTCAGTTCCTTCAAAAACACAGTTTTATAGTTAAAATCTTTACAATGTAAACAACAAATTTGACCTAAAGAATATTTAATTAACTGATTCAACTTATTTTCCAGTTGTTGTTAAGTCATTGTTTCTTCCTTTAAACCTTTCAATCTTTTATGCACTTAACTCATCAGTAAAGTTTATTTATAGGCTCAGTCTGGTTTGAAACTATATAATTAAATCAAGATGACATAAATGACATGACGGATTAAGAACTTGATTATTTGAAGATTTGAACTTACCGTGTTGTTGCCCCATTGTGTTTTGTTTTCTGAAAAGACAAAGAAAAGATAAGTTTCTTATGAGTCTACTTATGATAAACTTTAATCTGTGACTGTTTTCACCTTTAGTTTTCTTCCATCTGATGATCAGCACAACAGTTATTAAGAGAGCTGCTAAACCCACAGGAACGATGATAAACCCTGAATGAACTGGAGAGATTATTAAAACATGATAAGCATGATACTGAAATTCTCCACACATAGTCAAGTCTCAGTCTGACATCCAGACTTCGAAAAAAGAGAGATTCAGTCTCTACCTCCAGATGGAATATTTGATGCTGTTGTCAGTGTCCCTGCTGACGTCTTTAATTCCTCTCTTGTTGTCCATGTGTTTATTTTCACGGTTGGTTTAATTGTTGATGTTGTGGATTTTGTTGTCGATGATGTTTTTGTGGTGAACTTCACTGTTGTTGATTTAGTTGTTGTCACATCTTCACCTAAAGAAATGCAATAACAACATTAAAGACACCAACAGTAAGAAAAGACTTGAAAGTAAGTTAACAACAACAGAGAGGAAACAGTGGTGAGATGTTTAACAGTCTAACAAGTCTCATTTTTGATGATGTCTCATGTCTGAGGATATGTTCTCTTTATCTTCATACAGCCACTCAACTGTGAGTCTACAGTGTTCATATGTCAACACAGAGCTGTTCAAGATGCTTTATCATTGTTCTCATGTACATACACTGGTGAAGATGGAGATATTGTAAGAGAAAAGCAACAATAGAAAAATGAACTTCATCACTGTGATCATAATTATTGTGATGTTTCAGTTTGTTGTTCTAACAGGACAGTTTGAGCTGAAAACATTAAGATGTAAATACTCACTGTTAATAACAGACAGATGAATCGTAAAGTCTGAATATTCTTGTGATCCTGTTGCTGTTTTGAACTGTCTGCAGGTGTAACGACCAACATCCTGATCTGTGACCTTCTTTATAACCAGAGAACAGTCTGCAGAAAGACTCAGTCTGTCTGATTTAGGTTTGACTTCTTTATTCTGCCCAAGTTCAAAGAGTGATACTGAGCTGCTTGAATGACCGAAGATCCAGGTAGTACTGCTACAGTTATGCTGACCTTGTATCACATTTTTACAAGGCAGAGTAACATCATGTCCACGTCCAGCTGGGACAATTTGATTAGTTTGATGTTGCTCAGTTGTTCCTGTTGAGAAAAAGAGAGAGAAATGTGAAACATCAAATATGTTATGAATATGAGTGTTATGTTTATAATGTGAAATTTATTTTAAATACAACACAAGTTTAAGTTTCAACTTTAGTTTCCAAGAGTCAGCTCAAGTCAAAAAGTTAATCATGACTGTCTCAGTTAAAGGAAGAATAAAGAAGTAACACCTGTGATAATAATGCAGTTTATTAATTGAATGTGTTTCTATGTACACTTACCTTTAAACTGAAGCATCAGTATCAGTAATGAAGACATTTGAATCCATGTGAATGCAGCCATCGTGCTTCTCTGTCTCTCTCAGTCTCTGTTCTTGCTCTCACGTTCACAAATGAGACAGTCTCAGAGATGAACACAGCATCAACTTCCTGCTCACTTCCTCATAGCGACATCACTCCTTTTCTTTTCTCTGAATTAACTGAATTAATTCAGTTCATAGCTTTTATGCATCTCTCACTTAATGTAGATATCGATTGAGTGAAAACTTTTAAAAGATTTTATAAGTTTTTATATGTAATGCATTTCGCAGACTCCCTTGTCGTCCTTTTAACAGTGGAAAATCTCAAGATCAACAATAACATAGAGGAAGTTAAATATGTGAAGACTGTTAGATAAGGTAAGTGGCTTATTATTAAAAAAATAGGGTGAAGACTCTATCTACACACTAGAATTTGAGTCTTAATGATTGCAATGAAACATGATAATATTGCAGCACTGACCAATGTTAGCAGCTCAGTAACAACACAGATGAGATGTGTTAATAGTGTGAGAGCTTTTTTTTTTCCCTCATTGCACCTCTGAAGTCATTTTTTGTTTGTTTTCCGAGAAGCGAAGGGGAAGTGTTTTGGTGAGAATGTGGGTACAACAGCAGCAGAGCTCTGGAGGTTTCATGATGACCAGATGATCCTCTGACAGATAAATGGTTAACACATCGATGAACATGAGACTTTAGGATTCACACCAATTTATACACACAGCAAGTTCTTATATTTTCTTTTCTTTTTTTAATGCTGTGTAAGTTTAATTTGGAATAATATCAACAACAATGTTACTGGTCAGTGGTGGATGGATCAAGTGTGTGTGAGGTGTGAGAGAGATAGTTTCAAAAGACAATTAAGTTGATCACAAATATGTTTACATTTATTCTTATTATCATACAGCCAAACAAATAAAAAAGAAAAATATAACATTGAGGTTATAATTTGGATCATAACATCAGTGACTGTTTCTAAAAATCCTTAAACTCACCTCCTCTCCCACCTCAAAAAGAGAGAGGAGATCAGAGATCAGCGATAAATATGAAATATAAAGACTAACAAACACATAAGACAAATGTAAACAACAATAAAGAACCTGTGACTCTGATCTCACTGTTTTACCTTTAATAAACATCAGCAGCAGATTTACAAAAACAAAAGATGCTGTTTATCATAACTAAATAAACTATTGATTACTGTTGTGGGTTATTTTTCTCGTTAGATAAAGCTAACTGCACATGAAAAAGGTTTTAGCTTAATATGAGATAAAATCAAAAGTGTGTTTTTCTGTTGCTTGTTCCTTTTTTTAAACCTGTCTTGCCCAAAAACATCCACACTGAGAAATATGGTCTGAATGCTCTGTTGTGCCAAACAGATTTATTTGAGAAGACGTGCTACATATAATGTTGATAGGAAGCCTGTCTCTGTCTTCCTTTGTATTTTGTTTTATTCTGTTTTATTTGATCTTATGTTCACTTATTTTCATTGGTGTTCACGTTACCTTATGGGTAATTTTGCTACACCATAGCTGATAGGCAGGGCAGGGCAAGAAAAGGTAGAGAAAAGAAAAGCAGAAAAAAAGAGAATAAGGGGAGGAAATTGAAGAAAAGAGAAAAATAAAAGGACAAAGCATGCATAGTTAAACTCAACAGATCACCACCTGTTGCACCTGCGAGCAAAAATGTACAAAAAAACAGCACCAGCAAAATAAGGAAGTAGGCCGCAGACAGAGCTCCCCAAAGGTTAAGAGTCAGAGCCATCCCAGCATGACCTCAGGACTGTTCCCAAGGGCAGTGACCAGCAGGGAGTGGCAGGGAGGAGCAACCCTGACCCTCAATAACCGTGTCCCACAGGGGTCAAGGCTCAGCAAGTCTCAGACTTAGAGCAAGCAACAAACAGACACACAGTGTTTTCAACAGCAATGGGCTAATTTATGTGGTTAGATGATGTTTGAGTTGTTGATCAGTGGAGTCTGACAGAAGCAGAAGAGTCTCCAGTTGTTTCACAGTTCAGTCTATCTTCATCCTCATCATTTTGCTCCTGTGGAAAACAACACAGCACACTTTAGATTCTCTCTGATATTCATACTTGGTGACGTTGTTTTGCTCATTTGTCTGTTTTCAGTCTTGTTTATTTTTTGTTATGTTTTTAGATTACGTGTGATTACAATATCAACGTGTCAAACAGGAACAGATACCACAAAGAGATTTGGCTCTAAAGTTAGAGAGGAATATTGAGAGTTCAAACTCACAGCGGTTTTTTCTTCAGTCTGTCTTTTTTTTTCCTGAAAAGACAAAACATAAAATGTATAAGAAACAGTGAAACTCAGAGCATTTTATGTGTAAAAATTTCATCTGTGGATGTTCTCACCTTTCGTGTTTGTCCACACGTTGACTGTAACAGCAGATATTAAGAGAGCTGCCAAACACACAGACACAATGATGCATCTCAGCAAATACAGAAACTCTGAAAAGTTAGAAACAATTTTGACTTCAACTGTTTGTTCTGTCCAAATTCAACTGTTTTTAAATGAGATAAATACATTCAGTGTTGAAGAAGAGCATGTCAGTCTGGCTTTGAAACACTATCAACCCTCAGGTTGACATTCATATTTAGTTTTATTGTCATGCCACAGGCCTACAGAAGGAAATTGTGACCTGCTAATTTTTACTTATAAAAATTAGCAAAGCTGCAAATTAGCAGCTCACAATAAAAGGAAACACAATCAAAAGCCATATTTCAGGTGTGAGCAAAATGCAAAATTGAACATATGTCTGTCAACTGAATAATGATACTAAAAAAAGGTTAAAATTTACAATTTTAGAATTTCAGCAACGTGATAGCAGTTGGAAAATAGTTCTTTTGTATCCTCCATGTATGACAGAGTGTTATGTTTATAATGTGAAGTTATTTTAAATACAACGCAAATTTAAGTTTCAACTTGAGTTTCCAAGAGTCAGCTCAAGTCACAAAGTACATCAAAACTGTCTCAGTTAAAGGGAGAATAAAGAAGTAACACATGTGATAATAATGCAGTTTACTAATTGAATGTACACTTACCTTTAAACTGAAGCATCAGTATCAGTATTTGAAGACATCTGAATCCATGTGAATGCAGCCATCGTGCTTCTCTGTCTCTCTCAGTCTCTGTTCTTGCTCTCACGTTCACAAATGAGACAGTCTCAGAGATGAATACAGCATCAACCTCCTGCTCACCTCCTCATAGTGACATCACTCCTTATCTTTTCCTCTGTCTTGTTGAATTATATGATGTCATAGGTTTTAAATATCATGATGCCACTGCAGCAGTGACCGGTGTTAGCAGCTAGATAAAACACAGATGATATATGTTAGTGGTCTGAGACCTGTTGGTTTCTCATTGCACCTATGAAGTCATTTTTTGTTTTTTGTTTTCAAAGAGGTGAAGGGGAAGTGTTTTTGTGAGAATGTGGGTACAAGAGCAGCAGAGCTGTGCTGGTTTCATGATGATCAGATGAACACCTGAAAGATAAATGGCTAACACCTCCATGAGTGTGTGACTGAACTGTCTTCAGGTTTTCCCAGCATTTACAAACAAAAAACAAGCCCCCTTCTTTTTTTCTTTGTTTTTCAAATGCTGTCTTCCACTCCGCGAATTGCTTATTGTGGTGGAGGGGTTTTGGTGTCAGGCCCAGGGAGGGGGCCCAAGGGGGAGTGTTTGGTGGCTATAAATACCTTGGAGCACACATAGACAATAAACTGGACTGGGTTAAAAACACCACTGCAATTTACAGGAAAGGCCAGAGTCGTCTCTATTTTCTGAGGCGTCCTTCAACATCTGTCAGACAGTGCTCAGGATTTTCTATGCGTCTGTTGTGGTCAGTGCTATCCTCTATGCTGTGCCATGCTGGGGCAGCAGGTTGAGGGTCGCAGATGCCAACAGACTAAATAAACTGATCCGCAAGGCCAGTAATGTTGTGGGGATGGAGCTGGACTCTTTTATTTTTCACATCATACACAGTACGACATACAGTGAAATGCTTGTTGCTGTGCAATGCCCAACCATAAAACTACAGTAAAAATTTACAGAAAAACAGAAATAAGAGTTACAGACACACGGGAGCAGAGAGCACAAGGAGGGCATGACACGGGAGTCACGGGAGAGCACGGGGATTTATTGTTGTTGGTTTCCATACATTGTAAATAAACGCACTGTTTACACACAGAGCTCCGCGCCTGGGTCCTCCTTCCCTACATCCCCAGTTACCTTGGGTACTTATTTTTCCTCAACTGCATCCTTATGCTGTGGTGTGCCGCAGGTGGCGGAGCAGTTGGTGGCTGAACGGACTCACCAGAGCCGTCAGCGGACACGGAGAGATGCTGGATGGGCACTCCAGAACCCCCAGCTGATGAGGCATGAGGCTGGACAGGCTCCTCGGGCGCTCCAGCTGACGAGGCATGGGGCTGGAGCAGTTCTCCTTAACCCCCAGCGGACGAGGAAGGTTGCTGGAGGGGCTCTCCTGGGCCTCCAGCAGGAACAGCCAGCTGGTGTGGTTCTCCTGAACGCCCAGCTGAAGAGACAGACACAGAGCCAGCAGGTACGGAGACCTCTGGCTGAAGGGATGCTAACTGTAGCTGCACAGGGCACACAGGCGGCTCAGGATGCAACGGCTGGGGCTGTGCAGTGCAAACAGTCTGTCTGGGATTTATTAGCGAGATGCGGTCCCCTGCTGGCTGAGTGAGCTCACCAGAGCTCCCAGCAGAGGATGGAAGTGACTGAGCTGGTGAAAGAGCTAATGACTGAACTGGAAACAGGGCTGATGCCTGAGCTGAAGACTGAGCAGGTAACAGAGCTGACAACAGAGCTAGAGACTGAGCTAATGACTGGAGTAGAGGTTGTAGTGGTGGTTGTAGTAATGGTGGACAAGAAGGTAACTGATGTAGTTCTCCTGAGCCTCCTGAACATGACGAAAAATGCTGGACGGGCTCACCTGAGCCTCCAGCAGAGACAGGAACGGCTGCAGATAAATGCTGGGCACTAGCCGCTCTCACCCGAGGAGTAGGTACGGGTGCAGAGGTAGGCTGTAACCTGGCTGACCTCATCCTGGGAACCAGTATGGGTGCAGGAGCAGACCGGACACCAGTCACTCCAAACCGAGGAGTATGTACGGATGCAGAAGTAGACGGGTTCATGGCCGCCTTCACCCTGGGGGCCGGGACCGGCACAGGCAATAGCTGGGCAGCTGCTGTCCCCACCCGAGGTGCTGGTACGGGTGCAGAAACTAGCAGAGCCTCAGCTGGCCTGGGAACCGGAGCATGGACCAGCTGGACCTCAGCCTCGCTCACCCGAGGAACTGATACGGGCATAGCTGGTCTGGCCATCGGGCATACCGGGCATTTGCCATACTGTGGGGGTCAAAGTTTGCAGAACTACGAACGCAGCTGGAATCCATAGCTGTGCGTGTTCATGGAGCTTGCATTTTCACCTGCTGGACATCACTACCTGACAAGTTTAACTGTCTTAAGAACATTGCAGAGGCCTTATTGACAGTATTTGGTTCTACATATCTGTGTGAGCAGGTTTTTGTGTCACACGAAGAGCGTCCTCAGGTAGCTGTCTGAATGCTGGACACTCAGAGACCTGTGTCTCTGAGTGGGAGACCAGAGATCACATTAACATGTGTATCCCTGTATTAACAAACATGCCATATTGGCCCAGTTTATTTTTCTTATCATTGTTGTGAGGAGACCACAAAGAGCATTTGCATTTTCTGTTGTACAGTTCATTTGCTGTTCTTGTTATGGATAAAAAGTGTCTTTTTTTTGTTTCAAAATAGCTGATAACTATTTGCTGATAGCTGCCAACATCTGCAAACAAATATAATTCTATAAAGTTGTTCTATATAGTGTGTAAGTGTTAATATAGAGCGTTATTAAATTTATTGCTAATGCAATCATAAGGCACATTGACTTCTGAGGAAATTTTAGATGGCACTCATAATAAGAAAGGTTGCCGACCCCTACTCTATTGCATACATATGTTTATATCACACCTAACTGTGTGGCTCCACCATCACCTAGCAGGCCACACAGCCAGGCTCTACCATCAGCCAACAGGCCACAACCAGGCTCCACCATCAGCTAGCTGGTCCAAGCCAGCAGGCCACAACCAGGCTCCACCATCAGCCAACAGGCCACAACCAGGCTCCACCATCAGCTAGCTGGTCCAGCCAGCAGCCCACAACCAGACTCCACCATCAGCTTGCAGGTCCAGTCAGTAGGCCACAACCAGGCCCTACCATCAGCTAGCAGGCCACAACCAGGCTCTACCATCAGGCAGCAGGCCACACAGCCAGGCTCTACCATCAGCCAACAGGCCACAACCAGGCTCCACCATCAGCCCACAGCCAGGCTCCACCATCACCTAGCAGGCCATAACCAGGCTCTACCACAGGTCTACCAGGTCTATCTGTCAGTCAGTATGTTATCCTCAGTAGTCTTTTCTCCTTTATTGCTTTTATTGACAGCCTTTTGTCTACATGAGATGCAGGAACAATCTGTGGAGCAAGAGAAACCATACTTCTTACTCCTCTCAAAGGGAACAAGGTGGGATTTTACATCTTTTAGAAGCTTCTCAAACGTGATCATCAGCAGAGATCTCATTTCAACTGATTTAACTGATTTATTTATTCCATATCACTGGTTTATTTCCCAATTCTCTCACCCCCCAAAGAGATTGGGCACTAAGAGAAATCAGTCTGTAATCCTACAAAAAAAGATCTGTGAAAAGAAAATGTTTTATTGTTCTTCTACTTCTTTTATCTGGAAATGTGCAACCTAATCCCGGTCCAGATTGCAAATGCTTAAGTACTCCTTGTGATTTTAAAACTCGAACAGGTCTTGGTATCACTCATTTAAATGTCAGAAGTCTTCTTCCCAAACTTGATTTTGTGAAAATTTGGATGAAAGAGTTAGATACCGATATTCTTATATTATCAGAAACCTGGCTTACAAAATCAATTACTGACAAAGACATTGCAATAACGGGCTATAATCTTTTCCGTTGCGACCGCCCCAGAAAGGGTGGCGGTGTTGCAATTTATGTAAAAAGTAAATTCCATGTTACTGTCAATTCATCTGTATCTGTTTGTAAACAGTTTGAACTTCTTGCACTCAAGCTCCAACTTTTCAAGGGCTATTTTATTACTATTGTTGGCTGTTATAGACCCCCCTCGGCTAGTAGCGAGGCTTTAGTTTCACTTAGTGAAAAACTGTCTACTTTAAATTTTAATGAAATTGTGCTGGCCAGAGATTTCAACTGGGACTGGTTGTCCTCTGCCTCAGACAGTTTTAAATCCATGTGTGATTCATATAATCTCACACAACTAATTTACAGCACAACTCGTCCAAATCTTAAATGCCCAGAAAAAATCATCACTTATTGATTTATTTTTAACTAATATGCCGTATAAATATTCTCACACTGGGGTTTTTGCAAATGATATCAGCGATCACTGTGTGGTAGCTGTAGTGAGGCAATCGAAGCTCCCAAAATCAAGGCCACAAATAGTTTTTAAACGAGATTTTAAGCATTTCTGTGAGCAAGCTTTCTTTCATGATTTATGGGACT
Organism: Oreochromis aureus; assembly: GCF_013358895.1. Taxonomy (NCBI): domain Eukaryota; kingdom Metazoa; phylum Chordata; class Actinopteri; order Cichliformes; family Cichlidae; genus Oreochromis; species Oreochromis aureus. Next base: position 21,511,123 of record NC_052956.1, on the reverse strand, counting down.
ATAACTGGAATAGAATCTACCTGATAACTGATCTTGAGCTGGCATGGAATTATTTTTATGACACTTTTATCAAAATTATAAATAAACATGCCCCCATGCGCAAATTTAGAGTAAAATGCAGAAACAACCCTTGGTTTTCTCCTCAGCTCTCCAGTCTACTGAAAAAAGGGATGCTGCCTGGGCTAAGGCCAGAAAAACTAAATCCAAGCGGATTGGCTGATTTTTAGACAGCTCAGAAACCGTTCAACTTCCTTAATTAAAAAGGCCAAATCAGAATTCTATCTTTCAAAAACTACTAAACATTTGAACGATCCTAAAAATTCTGGAAAATAATAAAATCTTCTTATGGGGACATAACTACAAATGAGATGCCAACTTTTGTTGTAAAAGACTCCTGCACTTTAACAGAGAAATGTGACATTCTAAACAGCTTTAATGAGCATTTTGTTTCTTCAGGATCTCTATTTGAATCTTTATATCCAGATTTAAAACAACTTAATCAACAAGAGGCTCTCTCTGCAACCGCTCAAACTGAATCTGTGGTCCAACCCTTCAGTTTTTCTCCACTAAATGTTTTTGAGGTCCATAGGGCTTTAAATCTGTTGGATCTAAATAAATCTGCAGGACCAGATCAACTTGATCCCTATTTTCTTAAGTTGGCTGCAGATTTTATAGCAGAACCAATAACTTACATTTTTAATCTTAGCCTCTCGAACAGTGAGATCCCTGTAATATGGAAATCTGCCTATGTTCTCCCTTTGCTGAAAGGAGGTGATCCTTCAGATGTTAATAACTACAGGCCCATATCTAAATTGTGTGTTCTAGCAAAAGTTCTAGAAAAGTTCATTAGTGAACAACTGAAAGACTTTTGGACAAAAATTCAGTTCTTTCCCAACATCAGTCAGGATTCAGAAAACAACACAGCACAATAACTGCTGCTATTAAAGTGGTTAATGACATCATTGATTTAATGGACTGCAAAAATACTGTGCTGCTCTTTTTCTTGACTTGTCAAAGGCTTTTGATACAGTTGACCATGCTATTTTATTAAATAGACTAAACAATATTGGTCTATCTGTAAATGCTGTAAGTTGGTTTTCAAATTACTTGTCAGCAAGAAAACAGTGTGTCTATGCTGCTGGGTCTTCTTCCTCTTTTCTCCCAGTATCCAAAGGAGTTCATGAGGGCTCCATATTAGGGCCATTGCTATTTTCTCTTTACATAAACAACCTTTGTGATAATTTGTCAAATGCAGCATTTCATCTTCATGCAGATGATACAATTATTTATTGTTCATCCCCTTCAGTAGCACAATCCCTGCAATTTCTGCAGTCTGCCTTTGATGTCGTTCAGTCCCATTTAACTCAACTTAAGTTGGTGTTAAATCCAGAGAAATCCAAGTTCATGTTATTCTCAAATGGCAAAGAGTTGTTAGCTACGTCTCCTAAGATTAAAACAATTCAAGGAACTGAAATTGAAATGGTCACATCTTACAAGTATCTAGGCCAGGGCTCTATAAAACTAACTTTTTGACATGGGCGCACCGGTACGCCTAACTTAAAAAATTTAGGCGTACCGGCACAAAAGTTAGGCGTACCAGCACAAAAGTTAGGCGCACTCAAATTTTTCAACCGCTTCGCTTAACACCGCAGTTTTACATGTGCACCTTCTTTGGGGGGAAGTCCATACAGACAATATTCATTTCTAAATTATTAACTAACAATCTTGTGCTTAAAGTGCTTTGTCAATATTGTAGAAAATGTTAAACTTAATCATCATCTTGGCCTCCTCTGACGACCTGTTTGCTGTTGCATGCTGCTGAAAGGCAGTGGGGAGAGGGGACACTTGGGCAGTGCATTTATTGCAGCATAAAGTGTGTTTTCTGGATACACTGCTGCTTTTTCAGCATTCAAAGATTGATGGCACCATATCAGAGCTGGCTATGAATTTCAGACGGATCAGTCCTTAACTTAACACAAAAGTTATCAATAGTTCTTTTCATCTTTTCTTATTACCCACAGCTACATCCACTTCTCTCAGGCCTAGGCTGCTCACTAGGGCTGGATATCATCACTGATTTCTATAATCCATTCGATTCGGTTCTCAAAGTCCTGATTCGATTCAGTTTAGCCTCAGACAGTCAGAAATATTATAATTCTGATCATTTATGAGTACTGACACTTGTGAGACTTCATCAGAATTGTGAACATCACAGCAGATGCCTTTGTGTCAAAGTAACTGAGAATAAAACACAGAAAAACATGAAGGAGATTTTCCTGGTCTGGCTTTTTATAGCAGATAACCTTAAAATATTCTGCAATATTCTGCAATTTTGCATAATTTTAAGAAGTTTAAATTTCTTCAGTATTGAACAGCAGAAATTAGGCTTTCTTGTCGGACGTCATTTACATGAAAAAAGAAAAAGACAGCGCTGTAAACAACGGTAGACTGGTGGGTAATAAGCGAATGAATAATCCAGAAAACAGAGATTTGAGACGGGAAACTGTTCTTGAAGTACACACAGGGAGCTGTGTAGGAAGTGTAATTTTTATCGTGGTGGAAGCAAAACAGCAAAAGTCAGAGGGAATTCATGACGACATTGATCAAATGTGAAGCGCAGTTTGCTGCTTCTTTTTGGCTCGGCGAATTTTGGTTGGAGAGACAAAACAAAACCTGCAGCTCAGAATCAGCGCAAAAAGACGGAAACACAGCGCGGACCCGACGCATCAGAATCGCTAAGCTCCGACAGCGTGTCCGTCTGCGGGCCGTCCGGTGAGAAAGCCGAGAAAGACAAAGCTGATTCTGATGCGTCGGGTCGCTCTGTGTTTACGTCTTTGTGTGGAATCCGTTAATGAATTGATATCGCCTTATTAAAGCTACTCACCTCCCTCTTCTACCTGCACTTTCCACTGGACCACGGCCAATCAGAGAGGTCCCGCCCCTGACTATCTCTGATTGGTTTAGTCCACGATAGGGGCATAATGTGTGTCTGTTGTTGACCACATGGAGAGTTGCAGAGATTTTTTTTTTGTTACCCAAACAGGTGCGACCAAATGTTGGTAACAGTTGGTCGCACCGGTGCGACCAAATGTTTCTTTTTAGTCGCACCACGGAAAAATTTGGTCGCACTCTAGAGCCCTGCTAGGGATCATTATAGATCAGAATTTGTCATTTAAAACTCACATTCAAAGGCTTGTGTCAAAGTTAAAACTAAAACTAGGTTACTTTTTTAGAAATCAATCCTGTTTCTCCCTCCAAGTGAGAAAACACTTGATTCATGCAACTTTTTTACCTTTATTGGATTATGGTGACCTGCTTTTTATGAATGCACCTGCCCACTACCTAAAGAGGTTGGATACCGTGTACCATTGTGCTTTACGTTTTATTACTGGCTATGGAAATCGTGTACATCATTGTTCTTTGTATGCTGCTGCTAAATGTCCATCTTTGCATATTCGCAGACTCTCCCATTGGTTGATCTTTATCTATAAATCTCTCCTTGGGCTGGTTCCATCTTATTTATGTGTTTATATGTGTAAAACCACAACCAATACAGCCTTCGTTTCGCACAATATCATACAATTGATTGTCCCAAAAATCAGAACAGAATTGGGGAAAAAGGCTTTATAAATACGCTGCCCCTGCTTCCTGGAATAATCTGCAGAAGGAACTGAAATTATCAGAATTGCTTACCTTGGGAGAGTTTAAGTCTGTCTTAAAGGAACGAGAGAACAGCTCTTTTACTCAGTGTGATTGTTTTTAATGTACTCTTAATTTGATCTGTTATTGTATATTTTACACATGTTGGTATGGGATATTGTATTTGTTTTAAATGTTATATACCTATGTGGTATGTGACTTTTGTTGCCATGATGCCAGGTCTCTCTTGGAAATGAGATTTTAAATCTCAATGAGATTTTTACCTGAATAAATAAAGGACTAATAAAAAAAAAAAAAAACATTACACCATACATGTTCCTTTAAAAAAGAACAAAAAAGAAGTTACTCTATCATCCCGACAATAATGCAGCATCCAGAAAAACAACTTGTAACCTTACATGAGCAAATCCTACCTGGTCTTTGTTCTTGTTTTTTTGTGTGTGAAGCTGATGTTCGAACGAGGGTAGAAAAGCCCATCTTATCTCCTCTCCTCTCATCTTTATCCCTCCTGTGCTCACAATTGTTCCTTAGCGCACCCGTTTTGCCTACCCAAACTTGTACTCATTTAAACACTTCTTTAAATAACAATATCATTCAGATATGCTTAATAGCCTGATGCAACAGAAAAATCCAAAGAGTCACAAACTTGTGTATGACCTGAGAAGTCAATGTCACCTCTAAATAATCCTTTAGCAGGTCCAGTTTAGTCATAAAAGCTGCAGAGTCAACATGGTCTATGCAATCCTCCATTTAAACGTGAGCATGTGAGTGGCTGTGTAACACTGTTAACCCTCAGCTTGAGATTCACATTCAGCTTTATTGTCACTGCACAGATTTGGAAAAGTTAAAAGAGGTGAATAAAATGAGTTTTCTAAAACTCAAAATAAGCCATTTACAATTAAAGAAACACAATAAGATGCCATTTTTAGATATGTGCAAAACACAAAACCAACATATGTCTGTCAATGTAATGATAAATAATCACAGTTTAATCATCAGCCTGATAGCAGTTGGAAAATGGCTCTTCTACATCCTCCTCGTGTGACAGAGGATGGATTTATAACATTTTCCATGACCCACAGTTCTTCCAGGCCTGGAGCAGGGAGTCGTTAGGGTGGTGAGTGTCTATATCTAAATCTAAAAAACTCTCCACCCGGAGCTCAACATTAATCTTATGACTTTAGACATCAGTAAACCACAACTGAACTGGAAAGATTATTAAAACATAACACTGAGTTTCTGCACACACACAGTCAAGTGTCAGTCTGACATAGAGTTCAAATCAAGAAAGATTCAGACTCTTAGTAGATTATTTTTCGCTGTCAGTGTCCCTTTTGACGTCTTTACTTCCTATTTTGTTCTCAATTAGTTTGTTAATTTTAATATTCGTTTGATAGTTGATTTTGTGGATTCTGTTGATGATGTTCTTGTGGTCAAACAACATTAAAGGCACTAACAGTAAGAAAAGACTTGAAAGTAAGTTGACAGCAACAGAGAAAACAGTGTGTCAACATTTTCCACAGGAGGAAAGTGATAGCTGGTCCACAGCAGTGCCCTCCTGGGTGCATGCAGACCACAGAGGAGGAGAGGGAGAAGAGCATGTGTCCAGGTGGAGCTCAGGCTGAATGAAGGTCTGCCTGGTAAGTGAAGTGGAGCGTTTCTGGTTCCTGTGCTCAGTCAGTTTCCATGTATGGAAACTTGTCTTCCACGTCCCTGCTTGGATGTGCCTGGCTCTGTGAGGCTGTGGTACCTGAGGAGAGTTCATCAAGTCTCTCAACGAGTTGTTTGGCATTAACATCCCAGAAAAATACCCCATCAGCCTTCTTTCACCACACATCATAAGCACCATGCTGCGCTCTCTCGTCTTACGTCTATCCAACCTTTTTCTCGTCCTGCACCAGAAGGTGGCAGTGTTGCACTGAATTTATTTGTTGGGAGATGACAGAGAGAGGCCGTGACAGTATCTCCATTTGTTAAGTGTAATTGTGCTTAATAACGCTTAAGTATAAAACTTCCATTGAAAGATATCAAATGAAACTAAAATGAACCATTAACACTGAATAAAAGGTTTTTTTCTTGTTTTTTGTTAAATTGTTTCTCACACTAATGTAAATTTTTTACATTACAGTTTTTCTTACAATTTCTCTTTTTCTCTCTGGTTTTCAGCTTCAATCCTGTTTTGGAGTGTGTGGGAGGGACTGAGGCTGGGAGTGGGAGGGGGAGCTTTGCAGCTGAGTCCTGGTTGTAATTTGCTTATAATTTGCATGCCCCAGATCCAGATGTTACTGCCTGCCCATCTTAACTGAACAACATTCTAATGGATGTTTCAAGTTTAGGTGGATCTCCTAACAGCATGTACAGATTTTTATTTGCTCTTTCTTGTTATCACTCAACCTGGACTGGTTCACTCTTAACTAGCTTATTAGCATTTGAGCATTCTGCAGGATGCAGATTACATGAAAATTACAACCAGGACTCAGCTGCAAAGCTCCTCCTCTCAGCACACGCCTAAACATTTACAAAGGGTTTAAAACTGAAAAGCAGAGCTCACGTTACCTCTGCTTCTATCTTTCTGAATTCAGTAAAAAGAGAGAAAAGAGTTCAGTACAAACGTAGCTGCTTAAGAGTAAAGGTTTAATACTGAAGATGAAAGAACAGCAGGTCAAACTGGAGAGAATAATCGAGACTAGCTTCTAGTCTATTACGGTTCAGGTGTGTGAGGATTCAGAGAGAAACAGAGCAAGAAAACAAACAATATAATCAATCTTTATGTCATACAGCCAAAAAAAGTGTGTGACACCCAGTGGGCTGGCCTTGTTGTCTTGTTGCGTCTCTCTTTCAGATATCTGGTAGGTGGAGCTGACCCAATTATAGATGCAGCAAACCTGAGAGGGCCATCCATGCGCATTATAAAGACACTTTGCCTGAACCTCTGGCCTCCTCCGTCTGTGGCTCATTATGCTCCCTTGGTTATGTTTGGTTATGGATGTTGTACCATTTAATCTGTGTTTGAGTTTCTTTACTTTATTTAATTAAAATATCTTACAGCCTTTAAAAGCCTGTGTGATCTCCCACCTACTTGCCACATCCTTTGAGCCAGGTTGTGACAAGTTATAGATAACATAAAAGTTATAACATTGAATATAATGTTTGTTACTGTGTCACAAATAAAGATAAAGTTTAACAATCAAATACATAAAAAATACATTTAAACACCAAAGAAGAAGCTGTTATTCTGATTATGCTGGCCTCCCCCATTCATGGCTGAAGCAGTTTCCTTTGTCAACTCGACTTCTCAGTCAACCTTCTGAATGCAACATTCTCACTCTGAGAGTCTTTTCTTTATGTAACTAACTGGACAAACTGTTTCAGACACAGAGTTTAAGTTATTTTTAACTAGCTTAATAACTGCACATGAAAAAGGTTTTGGATTCTAAATATGAGATACAATCAAAATGTAAATGTTTTAAACATCAGTGGATTCATTTCTGTGATCAGTTGATGATGAAGATGTTGATCAGTGGAGTCTGACAGAAGCAGGAGAGTCTCCAGTGTTTTCATAGTTCACTGTACCTTCATCTTCATCGTTATACACCTGTGGAAAACAACACAGCAAAAATCTGATTTTTATACTTTGTGATACGTTGCTGAATTTGTTTTATGTTTTCCATCTTATGGTAATCGTTGTGTTACCCTTTCGGGATTTCTCAAGACTATGCAGTAGGTTAGAAAATGGTACATGTTTTCTTTTGGGAAAATAGAAATTCCCCTACTGTTTTTTTGTTGTTGTTTGATTTTTGTGAACTATTCTAACATTGTTATATGTTGCATACTCAATTTATAGCTCATTATGTACGTAGATGGTATGCCATGTTTTGAGATGATTGTTTGAGTGTTGTGTTGCATTCTGTCTTAATGAGCGTCAGTATATCATCTGCCGAAAGCCATTATGTTAAGTATTTTTACAAGTTAGTATCATGATAGATGAAATCTGCAACTGTAGAAAATGTTTTGTAGAGTTTGTTCTAATGTTAACCAAACAGTACTGAGCATATGATCGCGGCCGTCTGCCACTAACTTGTACTTTCTGGTAACGCCATGTTTAAAAGCAATGATGTATAAAGTGCAAATATAGTATGAAGGTTTTATAATAGGTAACCTTAAGGTTTTAATTGATTGTTTTATTTGAAAAAAGATTGGTACTAATTTTATTTGTACTCTTTATATGAGTAAATGAGTGATTTGTAGCTCAAAAATAAATGAGCTCCAGCCTGAGCAAGATGCTAACTTCAGTTCCCTCTCTATTAATCCAAAATGTTTTATAAAACTGGCTTTGCAGTGCTCCCTGGCCTCTGTGCTGCCAGTTCAGATTTCCCCGAGGTCTGCCAATAACAATCAAGTTTCAGTTGAGCATGGTCAACATAATATATTCTTATTTTTTATTATCTTGATTTTTTTTTATCTGCAGTGACAAGTAGGAAGAAATACCACAAACACATTTTTGCTCCATAACGTTACAGAGGAATATTGACTTTTCAAACTCACAGTGTTTTCTTAAGTCTGTGTTTTGTTTCCTGAAAAGACAAAACAAAAAATGGTTACAGCAAACAGTAAAACTCAAAGCTTTTTATGTATAAAAGTTTCATCTGTAAATGTTCTCACCTTTAGTTTTTGTCCACATGTTGACTGTAACAACAGATATTAAGAGTGCTGCTAAACCCACAGACACAATGATGCATCTCAACAAATACAGAAAATCTAAAAATAATAAAAACGTTTTGGCTTCAACTTTTTGTTCAGTGCAAAAATCAAAAGATTTCAAAAGTAATAAAAACAGTCAGTTTTCTAAACTGCAGTGAACAGGTTTGAATGTGTTTTTGGATGCTGGATTTTCTACAGTATTTATTCTAAACTCTAAATAAATTATTCTAAATGTACACCAACACTGAAGAGTACAAAAATTAAAAAAAAATTGTTTACAAATATATTATATATAATATTTCATTTTCTCTTTCATGGAAATAATAAAACTCTACACATGAATCTAAATTCAGGGTTGAAAATATCCTTAATCTTGTTATTATTTTGTTATTATCAATATATGTTTCACATAATGTATAGTGTTATTCTAGTTAGCAGTATTAAGTTTGTAATACTGAAAACCTGTGAACATTTCAACTCATTAAACATTTTAAGTTGTTTAATGAAACTGAAGCAAAGAAACTCTCCAGCCAAATCCCAGAGTCAATCTGCAGACTTTAGACTTCAGTAAATGATTCAGTTTCTACCTTCTGATGTCTTTACTTCCTCATTTTTTGTCCATAAGTTTGTGATTTTTAATGTTGGTTTAATTGTTGATGTTGTGGATTTTCTTGTTGTTGAATTTCTTGTGCTGGACTTCACTGTTGTTGATTTTGTTTTTGCCGGGTCTTCGCCTAAAGAAATACAATAACAACATTAAAGACACCAACAGTGAGAAATGTCTTGAAAGTAAGTTAACAACAACAGAGAGGAAACAGTGGTGAGATGTTTAACAGTCTAACAAGTCTCATGTTTGATGATGTCTCATGTCTGAGGATATGTTCTCTTTATCTTCATACAGACACTCAACTGTGAGTCTACAGTGTTCATATGTCAACACAGAGCTGTTCAAGATGCTTTATCATTGTTCTCATGTACATACACTGGTGAAGATGGAGATATTGTAAGAGAAAAGCAACAATAGAAAAATGAACTTCATCACTGTGATCATAATTATTGTGGTGTTTCAGTTTGTTGTTCTAACAGGACAGTTTGAGCTGAAAACATTAAGATGTAAATACTCACTGTTAATAACAGACAGATGAATCATAAAGTCTGGACCTTCTTGTGATACTGTTGCTGTTTTGAACTGTCTGCAGGTGTAACGACCAACATCCTGATCTGTGACCTTCTTTATAACCAGAGAACAGTCTGCAGAAAGACTCAGTCTGTCTGATTTAGGTTTGGCTTCTTTAATCTGCCCAAGTTCAAAGAGTGCTACTGCACTGCTTGAATCACTGAAGATCCAGGTAGTACTGATACAGTTATGCTGACCTTGTATCGCATTTTTACAAGGCAGAGTAACATCATGTCCACGTCCAGCTGTGACAGTTTGATGTTGCTCAGTTGTTCCTGTTGAGAAAAAGAGAGAGAAATGTGAAACATCAAATATGTTATGAATATGAGTGTTATGTTTATAATGTGAAGTTTATTTTAAATACAACACAAGTTTAAGTTTCAACTTTAGTTTTTAAGAGTCAGCTAAAGTCAAAAAGCTAACCATGGCTGTCTCAGTTAAAGGAAGAATAAAGAAGTAACACTTGTGATAATAATGCAGTTTATTAATTGAATGTGTTTCTATGTACACTTACCTTTAAACTGAAGCATCAGTATCAGTAATGAAGACATTTGAATCCATGTGAATGCAGCCATCGTGCTTCTCTGTCTCTCTCAGTCTCTGTTCTTGCTCTCAGAGATGAATACAGCATCAACTTCCTGCTCACTTCCTCATAGTGACATCACTCCTTTTCTCTGCTCTTACTGAATCTGTATGATACAGAACTGAAGGCATCTGTGTCTGCCCCTCTGTCTTAATGTAGATATAAAATTTGCTAAATCCTTTTTAACATTTAATAACTTTTATATTTAATCAATTTTGCAAACTCCCCTGTTTTCCCTTTAAACAGGTAAGTGTTTCCATTAATGCAGCTCTTCTGTACATTGGGTTTGTTATTAGAAAATAGGTTTATTATGATGTTTGTCTGCAAACATGAAATAGTTGATTACTCAAATTATTTACACACTAGAATCTGAGTCTTAATGATTGCAATGAAACATGATAACACTGCCACAGTGAGCGCTGTTAGCAGCTTGATAAGAACAAAGATCAGATGTGTTAGTGAGCTGAGACCTGTTTGTTCCTCTTTGAACCTCTGAAGTCATTCTTTCTGAGAAGTGAAGGGGAAGTGTTTTGGTGAGAATGTGGGTACAACAGCAGCAGAGCTCTGGAGGTTTCATGATCAGATGAACCTCTGACAGATAAATGGTTAACACATCGATGAACGTGAACATTTAATACTGACTATGAAAGAACAGGAAGTCAAACTGGAGACAATAATAGATGGTAGATTGTACTGTGGTCTGTGGTGGATGGATCAGGTGTGTGTGAGGTGTGAGATGGAGAGAGTTTAAAAACACACAAAGTTGTTCACAAACATGTTTACATTTATTCTTATTATCATACAGCAAAAAAAAAAGCAATAGTTAGAAACTGAAGTTATAATTTGGATCATTATATCTGTTACTGTTTGTAAATCTCATTAAAACTCACCTCAGGAATAAAAATAAAGTAAGAAGACTAACAATCAAATAAATAACACAAAATTTAAACAGCAATAAATAACCTGTCATTTTTAACTCAGTGGGTTACCTTTAATAAATATCATCAACAGCAAATTTAAACAAACAAAAGATTCTGTTTATCATAATTAAATAAAGGATAAATAATTGTTGTATGGTATTTTACTTGTTAGAATAAATCTAAATGTACATGAAAAAGTTTTTAGCTAAATATGAGATAAAATCAAAATGTAATTTTTGTTTCCTTTTTTTAAACCTGTCTTGTCCGACAGCTTTCACAATCAGAAACATGATCTGAATGCTCTGTTGTGCCAACACATTTGCTTTGCCAAGAGGAGCTTTATGAATTTTGTATAGGTTTCTTATCTTAGTCTTTCTTTTTATTCTATTTGATTTATTCATTTTCATTGTTATTCACATTAACTTATGTGTAATTGATCAATACCAGAGCTGACAGGTAGGGAGAGGTAAGAATGGGTAGAGAGGAGAAAGGGAAAAAAGAAAAACAGAGAAAAATCGAGAGAAGACAAAATCAAAAGGACACAGCACACATAGTTCAACTCAACAGATCACCACCTGTTGCACCTGTAAGAAAAACATATATAAAAAACAAACAGCACCTCAGAAAAATGCACAATCTTGCATGTGTGTGTGTATGTGAAAGAGAAACACACAGTTTAGTTGGACCCTCCACCCCAAGAGTCCTGCAGACACAAGCCCACACGTCCAGATGACAACCGTGTACTGACACAAGTAGAAGGAGAAAAGAATGACAAGGGAGGCCCAGAAAGAGCTCCCATGGTGAACGTTTAAGAGCCAGAACCATCCCAGCATGAGCTCAGGACTGTTCTCATGGGCAATGACAGGAAGGGAGTGGTAGGGAGGAGAAACCCTCACCTTCTATAATCATGTCCCACAGGTGTCAAGGCTCAGCAAGTCTCAGACTTAGACCCAGTCACACACACACACACAGTGTTTTCAACAGCAATGGGCTAATTTATGTGATGAGATGATGTTTGAGTTGTTGATCAGTGGAGTCTGACAGAAGCAGAAGAGTCTCCAATATTTTCATAGTTCACTCCATCTTCACCCTCATCATTAAGCTCCTGTGGAAAACAACACAACACACTTTAGATTCTCTCTGATATTGTCACGTCTGATGAGGTAGACGACATGAAGAGGAGAGAATATGGACCCAAATGCAGACACAGAGATGCAGGAGAATGTTTAACAAAAAGCGAGCCTTCATTGTGGGCTGGAAAAAACACCAAAACAAAAGGCGATCAGAGACTGTGAAAAACTAACTAAAACCTAAACTGGGAAAAACTAGAAACAAATATAAAGAATCCAAACCTGAGACAAAAGCCTGAATATGAAACATGAAAATCTGAGACGAGGGCCAAGGAAAACAGAAATAGCAGAAGGAGAAACACAGACGACCCAGCAACAAACAGAGGAACACAAAGGTAACGAAGGAATGAGACACAGGAGGAAAACACAGCTGGAGAAACCACACGCAACGAGACCTGGAAGAAGGAAAACGGAAAAAACTAACATGGCACACAAGACTGTCAAAGTCAAACAAGAAGACACGGACTTTACACTGAAACAAGGAGACATGACTGACAGGGGAGACAAAGGGAACATGGATCACAGGAAGAGAGCAGAAACCAAGAGACTAAAAATTCTAAATAATAATGAAAACAAAGACTATTAATAATTCAAAACACAAAACACTGGGTCACCCCCACAGGACCGTGACAGATATTCATACTTATGTTTTCACTCTTGTGATTGTTTTTTAGATTCCTTACGATTACAGTTAAGTTTCAGTTGAACATGGTCAGCACAGGATATCCTTGTCTTTCAATATGTTCCATCTTTGTATGTCAACCGTGTCAAACAGGAACAGATACCACAAAGAGATTTTGCTGTATAAAGTTAGAGAGGACTATTGAGTGTTCAAACTCACAGTGGTTTTTTCCATCTGTGTTTTGCTTCCTGAAAAGACAAAATAATAAAAAAAGAGTACAGTAAACAGTTAAACTCAAAGCTTTTTATGTGTAAGAGTCTCATCTGTGAGTGTTCTCACCGTTACATTTTATCCACATGTTGACTGTAACAGGAGATATTATGAGAGCTGCTAAACCCACAGACACAATGATGCATCTCAGCAAATACAGAAAATCTGAAAAGAAAGAAACAATTTTGATCACCACAACAGTTATTAAGAGCGCTGCTAAATCCACAGGAACGATGATAAATCCTGAATGAACTGGAGAGATTATTAAAACATGTTAAACATGATACTGAATTTCTCCACACATAGTCAAGTCTCAGTCTGACATCCAGACTTCAAAAAAAGAGAGATTCAGTCTCTACCTCCAGATGGAATATTTGATGCTGTTGTCAGTGTCCCTGCTGATGTTTTTATTTCATCTTTTCTTGTCCACATGTTTGTTATTTTTGATGTTGGTTTAATTGTTGATTTTGCTGATTTGGTTGTTGTCACATCTTCAGCTAAAGAAATACAATAACAACATTAAAGACACCAACAGTAAGAAAAGACTTGAAAGTAAGTGAACAACAACAGAGAGGAAACAGTGGTGAGATGTTTAACAGTCTAACAAGTCTCATTTTTGATGATGTCTCATGTCTGAGGATATGTTCTCTTTATCTTCATACAGCCACTCAACTGTGAGTCTACAGTGTTCATATGTCAACACAGAGCTGTTCAAGATGCTTTATCATTGTTCTCATGTACATACACTGGTGAAGATGGAGATATTGTAAGAGAAAAGCAACAATAGAAAAATGAACTTCATCACTGTGATCATAATTATTGTGGTGTTTCAGTTTGTTGTTCTAACAGGACAGTTTGAGCTGAAAACATTAAGATGTAAATACTCACTGTTAATAACAGACAGATGAATCGTAAAGTCTGGACCTTCTTGTGATCCTGTTGCTGTTTTGAACTGTCTGCAGGTGTAACGACCAACATCCTGATCTGTGACCTTCTTTATAACCAGAGAACAGTCTGCAGAAAGACTCAGTCTGTCTGATTTAGGTTTGGCTTCTCCAATCTGCCCAAGTTCAAAGAGTGTTTCTGAGCTGCTTGAATCACTGAAGATCCAGGTAGTACTGTTACAGTTATGCTGACCTTGTATCACATTTTTAGAAGGCAGAGTAACATCATGTCCACGTCCAGCTGTGAAATTTTCAACAGTTTGATGTTGCTCAGTTGTTCCTGTTGAGAAAAAGAGAGAGAAATGTGAAATAACAAATATGTTATGAATATGAGTGTTATGTTTATAATGTGAAATTTATTTTAAATAGAACACAAGTTTAAGTTTCAGCTTTAGTTTCCAAGAGTCAGCTCAAGTCAAAAAGTACATCATGACTGTCTCAGTTAAAGGAAGAATAAAGAAGTAACACTTGTGATAATAATGCAGTTCATTAATTGAATGTGTTTCTATGTACACTTACCTTTAAACTGAAGCAACAGTATCAGTAATGAAGACATTTGAATCCATGTGAATGCAGCCATCGTGCTTCTCTGTCTCTCTCAGTCTCTGTTCTTGCTCTCACGTTCACAAACGTGTGTCATGTTGAATTATTTGATGTCATAGGTTTTAAATATTATGATGCCACTGCAGCAGTGACCGGTGTTAGCAGCTAGATAAAACACAGATGATATATGTTAGTTGTCTGAGACTTGTTGGTTTCTCATTGCACCTATGAAGTCATTTTTAGTTTTTTGTTTTCAAAGAGGTGAAGGGGAAGTGTTTTTGTGAGAATGTGGGTACAAGAGCAGCAGAGCTGTGCTGGTTTCATGATGATCAGATGAACACCTGAAAGATAAATGGCTAACACCTCCATGAGTGTGTGACTGAACTGTCTTCACGTTTCACACCATTTTCACCAACTAACCAAGCCCCCTTCTTTCTTTCTTTTTTTTTCAAATGCTGTCTTCCGCTCCTTGAATTGCTTATTGTGGTGGAGGGATTTTGGAGCCAGGCCCAGGGAGGGGGCACAAGGGGGAGTGTTTGGTGGCTGTAAATACCTTGGAGCACACATAGACAATAAACTGGACTGGGTTAAAAACACCACTGCACTTTACAGGAAAGGCCAGAGTCGTCTCTAATTTCTGAGGCGTCCTTCAACATCTGTCAGACAGTGCTCAGGATTCTCTATGCGTCTGTTGTGGTCAGTGCTATCCTCAGTTGAGGGTCGCAGATGCCAACAGACTAAGTAAACTGATCCGCAAGGCCAGTAATGTTGTGGGGATGGAGCTGGACTCTTTTATTTTTCACATCATACACAGTACGACATACAGTGAAATGCTTGTTGCTGTGCAATGCCCAGCCATAAAACTACAGTAAAAATTTACAGAAAAACAGAAATAAGAGTTACATAATAGATTAAAAAAAATGAACATTGAAGTAAGGTTTAAAAGTTGTAAAAAATAAACTAACAATTTAACATAATAATAATAATAATAATAATAATAATAATAATAATAATAATAATAATACATTTTATTTGAGGGCACCTTTCTAAAACCCAATGTCACCTTACAAAGAGAAAAAGACATCAATAACACAGTAAATTAAAATAGATTCTAATAAATTAAAATACAAAAAACAGCAAAATACAACCACAAACAACAAATAAAAAAAATAAAAAAACCCACAATTTGACAGCAAGTAAAATCTGTATTAAAGCGAGTAAGCTAGTTTAAACAAGTAGGTTTTGAGTTGTGACTTAAATAAGGGAAGGGAATCTATATTTCTTATGGCTGAAGGAAGTGAGTTCCAGAGCCGAGGAGAAGAGCAACTGAAAGCTCTGTGCCCCATAGTGGTAAGGCGAGCAGAAGGAACAACAAGATTAGTGTCAGATGAAGATCTGAGAGAGCGGGAAACAGTGGTGATATGAAGCAGATCACAGAGATAAGGAGGGACAAGGTTATGAATACACTTAAACTTGAGAACTAAGATTTTAAAGTTTATCCTGGCTTCTATGGGCAACCAGTGAAGCTGTTGAAGAATTGGGGTAATAAGGTCTCTTAAGGGAGTGAAAGTATGCAGACCGGGTTATGTAATGTGGGAGGCCGAAGAAAGAAGAGGAGCAGCGCAGAAGGTCGCCACGCCAGCAGAAAGGAGCGGTGACCAGTTGAGAACTCCAAAAAGCAGGGGAGTTTCATTCCAGGATACAAAGTTTATATAACATGATGCAAACACACGAGTCAGAGACACGTAATGAGAAAACTTATTAAAATGTTCCTTACAACTACATGTCTATTGTATGCAATGATATTAACTATGGCTGTGTTGTTTATTGTCTATATGTTGCAGGGCACTCCGGGCCCCTTGTCTGAACACGGAGGCCAGTCCAGCCCAGCACTTCCTGAGACTGTAGTTCCTAAAACGGGATCGGTAAAAAGACAAAAGCGCGAGGTGTCAGGTAAAGGTGATGAGTGTCTCAGCATGAATAATGGCATAGAGTTGAATTATGTTAAAGGGTCTACCAGCTCATTCACGTTTGATTTGTGTAACGTCATTAAGTGTACAGGAGCTAGTAGTAGCTGGAGAGCGTATGATGTATGGGTCTGCAATCACCCCATGATATGCTTCCGTAAGGCTGTTTGGGGCCCCTCATGGGGCAAACACGTTTACACACGTAAGAGACATATTTTGGCCAAAAGAGGGACCCAGGGTACACATGCTTATGATCCTCGCCTGAACTCACCGACTTGGATAGACTCCATAGGAGTGCCCAGGGGAGTTCCAGACGAGTACAAGCTGGTAAATCCGGTAGCTGCAGGATTTGAAAGTATATTCCTTTGGGTAACACCTAATAAGAATGTTGATCGCATTAACTATGTTCATTACAACTTGCTGAGACTCTCTAACCTAACCAGGGACGCCATGGTGAGGTTTGTAGAACAATTGGGTCTGAGGTCGCCGATGGACTTGCAGAATCGAATGGCCCTTGACATGTTGTTGGCAGAGAAGGGAGGCGTGTGTGCCATGTTCGGAGACATGTGCTGCACCTTTATCCCGAATAATACTGCCCCAGATGGCTCAGTAACCCGAGATCTGGAGGGCCTGAAAACTTTGTCTAAAACCATGCATGAGCACTCAGGTATCGAAAACCCGCTGGAATCCTGGAGGACATCCGTGTTTGGACAACGGAAAGGTGTGGCTATGTCAGCGATGTTTTCCTTGGCTGTACTTTTGGGAATACTGGTCATCGTTGGTTGTTGTATCATTCCTTGTGTCAGAGGATTGTTGGTAAAGATAATGGCGAGGGTTGTGAACCCTGGCTGGGTTGAGGGCATCTACCAGATGAACTTAGAACCCATAGAGTGGGGCAGGGAGTGATACAACACGAAGTGTGGTGACATTCCTTGTTGGAATGTCAAAAGAGGGAATGTTGGGATTTAGAGATTCTTTTATTGCTACCATATAATCTGCCTTATGATAAATGCATTAAGAACATGTTTTACAGCATTATTTTATCAGTAATATTTCTTATAGGGTTCATATTGCATTGAATATGTTTGTCATCACATTCATTCTATTCACAGGTAGAGTTCATTTTATACACATTGCATATCTGTGCTTGTTTAGAGTTGATGTTCCATCCAAGAGGGTTTTAAGCTTCACTGGTGAGAGTGTCCAGGTGATACATGTTGAGGGAAGATGAGAACATAGCAGATTAATTGCATGCATGCTTACAATACACAAATTAATCTAGTAGCAGGCCTGAGCGAAGGCCCCAGTGTCTTCTGCTTTTCTTTGAGACCTGCGCCAATTCTGTCTACTTAGTGATTGATGACGAGGGTCAATTATTAGCCCTTAGAGACCCTGAAGCTTGAAGTTTATTACCTTAAAAGGCAAGTGTTATAGAAAAGAGAAGTTACATGTCTGTTTATAGTTATTAGAGATGTACAAGATGTACCCTTGTCTGTAAACAATGACTGTACACAATGTATTTTTGACCTGTATTGACGTATGTGTGGGCGTTAATTTTCTATGCTATAAAACCAGCATTCAATGTATTTTTGTCAGAGGAAGACATATGCTGATGTTTCCTCTCCGGTGTTAATAAACTCATCGTTTGATTGCACTTGTCTGGTGCCTCCGTCGTTTGTTGTTCTGGTCTCCAATTGATTGATCTCGCACGATAGTAATTAATGTGAGACTGAAATGAGAGTACTGTCAAGTATGACACCCAAACTCTTTACCTGTGGGTAGGGATGGGTATTGATAAGATTTTAACGATTCCGATTCCATTTTCGATTCTGTTTAACGATTCGATTCTTTATCGATTCTCTTATCGATTCTTATTTTTAGCTTAGAATTTTGTTTTATATCTTCTCTTTGAACAAGATAGAAATTTAGGAGTAACATGGCCTTATAAACCCAACAGTGAGATCTTAAGAGATCCAGCCTATGGCTCTTCAATGGGGTGTCACAGGGTCCCCGGGGAAAATTGTAAATGTAAAATAATAAAATAAATATTCTTCTGTAGCAATAACAAAGTATAACATAAATTATTCTGTAGCAATTACACAACAATATCCAGTAATGTCCCTGCCTACAATTAAACACATTCACTTACCATCTGCTGTGGCAAATGGCTGCAAGGCTTTTACCACAAACTTAGTCACTGCTCGGTGACATTCGGGCCTGAAAAGAGACGCTACCGGTGGACTGCAGCGACAACTGCCAGCGAGCGCCAGCCAGACTCTGTCTGTCTGTCTCATCATGGTCACTTAAATGCACAGTAATGGCAGGTTTTATAATAAAGCAGATCGCGCTAACATAATATGCACTGTTAGTTGATTATTTACCTGCTGCATTAACGGGAGAGGACGTGCAAACCGTTGCTGCTGGGTTGCGATTCACGACTCCGGAGCAGAATTAAAAACACGACATTCATTTAAGTTCATCGCGTGTTTTGTGAGCAAATGCTTTTGCATATTCGTAGTGTTTCCTCCCTTAAATGAAATATCTGCTTTGCAAGTATTGCAAGTTGCCCTGTTGTCATCCATTCCAGTAAAGTATAACCAAACTTTTCAGCGTTTGAGCCGCTTAGGCGCCGTGTTTCCTGCCAGGTACGCTCCAACGCGCCGCAACGTGGTGACGTCATTTGGGGCGACTGGAATCGATAAGGGAATCGTTTGCAAAAATGGCAAACGATTCCAAGGAATTGAAACAGTGGGAACCGGTTCTCAACAAGAACCGGTTTTCGATACCCATCCCTACCTGTGGGGAAGGAAGTTTGGGAGAATTTCCAATATTAATGGAGAAACTGTGAGATTTGGTTAAGGTAGAGGCTGTGCCAGAGAGTAACTCTTCTGTTTTATTACTGTTAAGTTTGAGAAAATTGGAGGAGAACCATGATCTGATCTCCATAAGACAGTTCGTGAGGGAGGTAGGTGGAAGGGATAAATTAGGTTTGGAGGAAATTTAGAGCTGGGTGTCATCAGCATAACAATGAAAACTGATATTATATTTTCGGAATATTTGGCCAAGAGGGTGCATGTAGATAAGGAATAAAAGAGGCCCTAATACTGAACCCTGGGGCACACCAGCAGAAACAGGATAGAGACTTGAAGAGTGTGATTTAAGTTGGATAAACTGAGTGCGGTCTGAGAGATATGAGGTGAACCAGGCAAGGGGGGTGTGAATAATGCCACTGGATGCTAATCTGCTCAGGAGGATATTATGAGAAAGGTTTCAAATGCCGCACTAAGATCGAGAAGGATGAGAATGGTTAATGGTTAAGACCAGAATCAGCTGCCATCAGATTAGTACTTCTTAACAAAGCAGTTTCCGAAACCAGACTGAAGTTGTTCGTAGAGATTATGATCATTTAGATATGAGTGAAGCTGGGAGGGAACAACTTTCTCAAGGGTTTTTGAAATAAAGGGGGGGTTTGATACAGGGCGGAGATAATCAAAATGATTGGGATCTGCACCAGGCTTTTTGAGAATTGGAGTGACAGAAGCAGTTTTCAGGGATGGAGGAATAATTCCAGTGTTAAGGGAAGAGTGGATAATAACAGGGGACATGAATTACAGAGATCATGACTTTATCTCAGTATGCTACCTTAAATTGTACAACAAAGAACACAAAAGGATAAAGAAGGAAAGAAAAATCATATGTGAATCTTACTGTATGTATTTATTTATTGTTGCATCCCCTCACTGGCTTTCAGTAAGATTCAGAATCCACTTTAAAATTCTGTTATTAACAAAACATTCTCTACATGGACCGCCCCCTGCTTAAATAGCAGAGCTTCTTATGCCTTATCAATGCAGTTGGCCTCTCCAATCATCTAACAAAGGGTGCTCTAACTGTCCCTTATTTTGAAACCAGAGGTGATGCTTTGAGGTTGTAGCGCCCAAACTGTGGAAGTCTTCCTCAGTAAATCAGGTTGGCTGACTCTGTTATTGTTTTAATCCATTCACTTCATTTGTGGCCATAGTGTGAAACCACACATGCATCTACTTGTGGATATTGGAATGAATGTCTGTCAGTTTGGCTGATTATGTGTGTTTATGTTTCTGTATGTTTTAAGAGGTAGCGTCTATTTGAACTGTGAAACACTTACTCTGTGTTTTGAAAAGTGCTATACAAATAAAGTTATTATTGTTATAATAAATTAAACTGCACATGAAAACAGGTTTTGGCTTCTAAATATGAGAATAAATCAAAACTTAAATGTTTTAAACAGCAGTGGATTCATGTCTGTGCTGAGCTGATGATGTCGTTGATCAGTGGAGTCTGACAGAAGCAGAAGAGTCTCAGATGTTTTTATAGTTCATAAAGTCTGGACCTTCTTGTGATCCTGTTGCTGTTTTGTACTGTCTGCAGCTGTAACGACCAACATCCTGATCTGTGACCTTCTTTATAACCAGAGAACAGTCTGCAGAAAGACTCAGTCTGTCTGATTTAGATTTGACTTCTTTAGTCTGTCCAAGTTCAAAGATTGATACTGAGATGTTTGATTCACTGAAGATCGAGGTAGTACTGTTACAGTTATGCTGACCTTCTATCATGTTTACTATATGAAGAAATATATGAATATGAGTGTTATGTTGATAATGTAAGGTTTATTATAAATACAACACAAGATTAATTTTCACCTTGAGTTTCCAATCAGCTAAAGTCAAAAAGTTAATCATGACTCTCTCAGTCTCTGTTCTTGCTCTCACGTTCACAAATGAGACTCAGAGATGAATACAGCATCAACTTCCTGGTCACTTCCTCATAGTGACATCACTCCTTTTTTCTCCTATTCAGTTCATAGTGTTTAAGCATCCATATCTCCCTCTCTTAATGTAGATATTAAATGACTAAAAACTTGTCACAGTCTGGCTGGGGCAGACTGTATGTGTTGCGAAAAAGGACTCAAGTGCAGACCAAAACTATGAAACGTGATGTGGATTAACAGAAAACGAGCAGTTTATTAGTGCTGGCAAAATAAATACAAACAAAGGGCATGGGTGAAACTAAATAACCTAAACTGGGTGAACTAAAACTAAAACCTGAAAAAACCTGAAACATGGTGAACTGACATGGATACCTTAAGATGCGACGTGGACGAGCAGACAACCTGACAAGCAATGAATGAAAACACATGGACTAAATACGCAGGAGGATAATGAGGGAAGTGGGAACACATGGGGAAACAGCTGACACACATGAACATAACGACGTCACAAGGGGAGAGTAAAACTAATCACATTGAACTTAGGAACACCGGTCCTCTTCAAAATAAAACAGGAAACATAATGAGACGCAGAGACGCAAAACTAAGTCCAAAACAAAATGTCCATCAAAGGCACAGGGGCACAGGGAACAGCCCAAAACTCAGTTCAGGGGGCCGACCCGGAGGACAGCAGCACAAGAGTCTAAACAGTTCAGGAGGCTGACCAGGAGGCCGACGGCTCAGTAGCCAATGACTGAACAGTTCTGGAGGTCAGCCGCGGAGCCAGCGGTGGCGACGAAGCAGGTCCAAAGGCTGTCCGCGCCGGCGAAGAAGTCCAGTCAGTGGCCTGGAAGGTGGCTGCCGACGCCAAACCAGATGTGGGCGAGGTTGAGCTGGCTGAGCCGGACGTGGACGAGGCGGTGGCATGGCAACCACAGGACCAGACGAGGGCGTGGAAGCCGCAGGTGGCGGAGCAGTTGGTGGCTGAACGGACTCACCAGAGCCGTCAGCGGACATGGAGAGATGCTGGATGGGCACTCCAGAACCCCCAGCTGACGAGGCATGAGGCTGGTGCGGTTCTCCTGAACTCCCAGCTGACGTGGCATGATGCTGGAGCAGTTCTCCTGAACCCCCAGCGGACGAGGAAGGTTGCTGGAGGGGCTCTCCTGGGCCTCCAGCAGGAACAGGCAGCTGGTGTGGTTCTCCTGAACGCCCAGCTGAAGAGACAGACACAGAGCCAGCAGGTACGGAGACCTCTGGCTGAAGGGATGCTAACTGTAGCTGCACAGGGCACACAGGCGGCTCAGGATGCAACGGCTGGGGCTGTGCAGTGCAAACAGTCTGTCTGGGATTTATTAGCAAGATGCGGTCCCCTGCTGGCTGAGTGAGCTCACCAGAGCTTCCAGCAGAGGATGGAAGTGACTGAGCTGGTGAAAGAGCTAATGACTGAACTGGAAACAGGGCTGATGCCTGAGCTGAAGACTGAGCAGGTAACAGAGCTGACAACAGAGCTAGAGACTGAGCTAATGACTGGAGTAGAGGTTGTAGTGGTGGTTGTTGTAATGGTGGACAAGAAGGTAACTGATGTAGTTCTCCTGAGCCTCCTGAACATGAGGAAAAATGCTGGACGGGCTCACCTGAGCCTCCAGCAGAGACAGGAACGGGTGCAGGCAAATGCTGGGCACTAGCCGCTCTCACCCGAGGAGTAGGTACGGGTGCAGAGGTAGGCTGTAACCTGGCTGACCTCACCCTGGGGACCAGTATGGGTGCAGGAGTAGACCGGACACCAGTCACTCCAAACTGAGGAGTATGTACGGGTGCAGAAGTAGACGGGTTCATGGCCGCCCTCACCCTGGGGGCCGGGACCGGCACAGGCAATAGCTGGGCAGCTGCTGTCCCCACCCAAGGAGCTGGTACGGGTGCAGAAACTAGCAGAGCCTCAGCTGGCCTGGAAACCGGAGCAGGGACCAGCTGGACCTCAGCCTCGCTCACCCGAGGAACTGATACGGGCATAGCTGGACTGGCCATCGGGCATTCTGGGCATTTGCCATACTGTGGGGGTCAAAGTTTGCAGAACTACGAACGCAGCTGGAATCCATAGCTGTGCATGTTCATGGAGCTTGCATTTTTACCTGCTTGACATCACTACCTGACAAGTTTAACTGTCTTCAGAACATTGCAGAGGCCTTATTGACAGTATTTGGCTCTACATATCTGTGTGAGCAGATTTTCTCTCACACGAAGAGCGTCCTCAGGTAGCCGTCTGAATGCTGGACACTCAGAGACCTGTGTCTCTGAGTGGGAGACCAGAGATCACATTAACATGTGTATCCCTGTATTAACAAACATGCCATATTGGCCCAGTTTATTTTTCTTATCTTTGTTGTGAGGAGACCACAAAGAGCATTTGCATTTTCTGTTGTACAGTTCATTTGCTGTTCTTGTTATGGATAAAAAGTGTCTTTTTTTTGTTTCAAAATAGCTGATAACTATTTGCTGATAGCTGCCAACATCTGCAAACAAATATAATTCTATAAAGTTGTTCTATATAGTGTGTAACTGTTAATATAGAGTGTTATTAAATTTATTGCTAATGCAATCATAAGGCACATTGACTTCTGAGGAAATTTTAGATGGCACTCATCATCAGAAAGGTTGCCGACCCCTACTCTATTGCATACATATGTTTATATCACACCTAACATTACACCATACATGTTCCTTTAAAAAAGAACAAAAAAGAAGTTACTCTATCATCCCGACAATAATGCAGCATCCAGAAAAACAACTTGTAACCTTACATGAGCAACATCCTACCTGGTCTTTGTTCTTGATTTTTTGTGTGTGAAGCTGATGTTAGAACGAGGGTAGAAAAACCCATCTTATCTCCTCTCATCTTTA
This sequence comes from Oreochromis aureus, assembly GCF_013358895.1. Taxonomy (NCBI): domain Eukaryota; kingdom Metazoa; phylum Chordata; class Actinopteri; order Cichliformes; family Cichlidae; genus Oreochromis; species Oreochromis aureus. The sequence continues at coordinate 21,486,958 of NC_052956.1, read as the reverse complement.
TCCATCCAGTGCTCACTATTGTTCCTTAGAGCACCCGTTTTGCCTACCCTCAGCTTGAGATTCACATTCAGCTTTATTGTCACTGCACAGATTTGGAAAAGTTAAAAAGAGGTGAATAAAATGAGTTTTTCTAAAACTCAAAATTAGCAGTTCACAATTAAGAAACACAATAAGATGCCATTTTTTAGATATGTGCAAAACACAAAAGCCAACATATGTCTGTCAATGTAATGATAAATAATCAGGTCACAGTTTAATCATCAGCCTGATAGCAGTTGGAAAATGGCTCTTCTACATCCTCGTGTGACAGAGGATGGATTTATAACATTTTCCAAGACCACAGTTCTTCCAGGTCTGGAGCAGGGAGTCGTTAGTGTGGTGAGTGTCTCTATCTAAATCTAAAAAACTCTCCACCCAGAGCTCAACGTTAATCTTATGACTTTAGACATCAGTAAACCACAACTGAACTGGAAAGATTATTAAAACATAACACTGAGTTTCTGCACACACACAGTCAAGTGTCAGTCTGACATTCTAGACATCAAAATAAGAAAAATTCAGACTCTTAGTAGATTATTTTTCGCTGTCAGTGTCCCTTTTGACATCTTTACTTCCTATTTTGTTCTCAATTAGTTTGTTAATTTTAATATTTGTTTGAAAAATGATAGCTGGTCCACAGCAGTGCCCTCCTGGGTGCATGCAGACCACAGAGGAGGAGAGGGAGAAGAGCATGTGTCCAGGTGGAGCTCAGGCTGAATGAAGGTCAGCCTGGTAAGTGAAGTGGAGCGTTTCTGGTTCCTGTGCTCAGTCAGTTTCCATGGATGGAAACTTGTCTTCCACATCCCTGCTTGGATGTGCTTGGCTCTGTGAGGCTGTGGTACCTGAGGAGAGTTCATCAAGTCTCTCATCGAGTTGTTTGGCATTAACATCCCAGAAAAATACCCCATCAGCCGCATCATAAGCACCATGCTGCGCTCTCTCGTCTTACGTCTCACCAACCCTTTTCTCATCCTGCACCAGAAGGTGGCAGTGTTGCACTGAATTTATTTGTTGGGAGATGACAGAGAGAGGCCGTGACAGTATCTCCATCTGTTAAGTGTAATTGTGCTTAATAACGCTTAAGTATAAAACTTCCATCGAAAGATATCAAATGAAACTAAAATGAACCATTAACACTGAATAAAAGTTTTTTTTCTTGGTTTTTGTTAAATTTTTTCTCACACAAATGTAAACTTTTTTACATTACAGTTTTTCTTACAATTTCTCTTTTTCTCTCTGGTTTTCAGCTTCAGTCCTGTTTTGGAGTGTGTGGGAGGGACTGAGGCTGGGAGTGGGAGGAGGAGCTTTGCAGCTGAGTCCTGTTGTAATTTGCTTATATCGTCTTGATGCATTCTCAATCATCCAGGAAAGTAAATCTCCAAAAGTTGAATCTGTTCATCTGGACGTAGCGTTTTGTGGGAGAAACGTTTCGTCACTCATCCAAGTAACTTCTTCAGTCTCAGCTGACTGCAGGTTTCCCCAAACCTTATAAACAGTACATTTGCATAATGACTGAAACCAGCCCACTGAAGGAACAATGGGCTGTGAGGTCAGTTCCTTAATCATAATTATGCAAATTCCCATGACCATTGATCAACAATCACTGACCAATACCCACTGATCAAAGAACACTGATCAATGGCCATGAGTCCCATTCACAGAGAGTTGGGGAATGGCTGCAATCACAGCATTGTACGATGGCGAAAGATGTACCCTTAGGCCCCCTCCTCGATTCAGAGATGGTCTTTCCCTTTTCACGTAAATGGCCTCCTTGATTCCGCGCTCAAACCAGCGTTCCTCCCTGTCCAGGATGTGTACATCCTCATTGTTGAAAGAGTGTCCACTGGCCTGTAGGTGTAAATAAACTGCAGAGTCCTGGCCTGATGAGGTTGCTCTTCTGTGTTGTGCCATCCGCTTCGCTAGAGGTTGTTTGGTTTCCCGATGTATAAATCCTGGCAATCCTCCTGGCACTTAACCGCGCACACTATGTTACTCTGTTTGTGTCGGGGACCCGATCCTTTGGGTGGACCAGTTTTTGGCGCAGCATATTTTGGGGTTTAAAAGCCACAGAGACCCAGTGTTTAGAAAAATGCGTCTCAGCTGCTCCGATACTCCTGACACATATGGGATCACTACAGGTTTTCGCCTGGGCAGCGGTTGTCCTTCTCTCCTGGATCGGCTGGAGCTTTCTTTAGGTGCCTTCCCAGCTTTGACAAAAGTCCAGCTGGGATAACCACATTTACTCAGGGCCTTCTTGATGTGCTGTTCTTCTGCCTCCCTGGCCGCTGTGTCAGTGGGGATGGTGTTCGCTCTGTGTTGTAGCGTCCTGATGACACCCAGTTTGTGCTCCAGTGGATGATGAGAGTCAAACCTTAGATACTGATCCGTATGTGTGGGTTTACGGTACACGCCAGCTTTTAGATGTCCCCATTACTGATGGAAATCTCACAGTCTAAGAAGGCTAACCTGCCACTTTTCATATCCTCCCTGGTGAATTTGATGTGTTGGTCCACCGAGTTAATGTGATCCGTGAAATGTAGTACGTCCTGAGATTTGATTTTCACCCGGTGTCATCCACATATCTGAACCAATGGCTTGGTGGTGTTCCAGGGTAGGATAGCAAAGCCCTCTTTTCCACTTCTTCCATGTACAAATTGGCCACGATGGGTGAAACTGGGAGCCCATGGCACACCCATGTTTCTGCCTGTAGAACTGACCCTTGTATGTGAAGTAGGTGTAATGAAGACACAGTTCCAAAAGCAAACACACTTGGTCGATGCTGAGAGTGGTCCTGTTGCTGAGGTTGGTGTCATCCTGTAATCTCTTACGGACTACCTCCAACGCTTCCGTGACTGGGATGCAAGTGAAGAGAGATGTAACGTCGCACGAGACCATGGTTTCATCTGCCTCCATAATGACATCTCTCACCTTCTCAACAAAATCCAGGGTGTTCTGGATGTGGTGTTCAGAGCTGCCCACCAGCGGGTTGAGGATCGAAGCCAGAAACTTGGAGATGTTATAGGTGACCGAGTTGATCATGCAGACAATTGGTCTTAAAGGTGCACCCTGCTTATGTATTTTCGGTAAACCATACAGACTTGTGTGTAGACTCCCTGGGTACAGCCTGTGGTATGAGGTCCGGTCGATAGCCTTGTCTTGTTCTAACTGCTTCAGACAGTCTATGACCCTCTTCCTGTAGCCACTTCCTGGGTCTCGTTTCAGGGGCTCATAAGTATTTTCATCACTGAGTAGTGACAAAATCTTCTCATGATAGTCTTTCTGGTTAAGCAATACTGTGCACCTACCCTTGTCTGCCGGAAGGATGATAATGTTGTTGTCATCACTAAGTGATGTGAGTGCCTTCCTCTCCTCCATGGTGATGTTGGATGGTGGGGCTTTGCATTGCTGAGACAGGCCGAAACTTTCGTCCGTAGTTGCTCTGCTTCCACTTCTGCAATATTGTTGTTACGAATTGCTGTTTCTGTGGCTGTGATCAGCTCCACTAGAGGATTTGTCTCGTGTGACGGCAAAATTCAACCCTTTAGCAAGAATGTTTTCTCTGTTTGGGTGAGCTGTCTGTCAGACAAATTCTTCACCCACTTGTCCACATCCTCCATGTCGCATCCTTGTCTCTTCTGGCCACTGAGGACACTCTCCGTATTTTGTGGTGGTTTCCGACGTACAAAAAGTAAGTCAAACTTCCTTTGTTGCCTGGTCTTAGACTTCTTGTGCTGTGCTAGACGAGCCTTCTCAGTGGAGTCAAACACCTTTTAAGAGTATTCTCATCTAAAAGCATAGTCAGTCTCCGTCGGATCCGCTCCTCTTGAGATTTTAGCATGTCGATGGTAAAATTTGTCTGCCTCACCCGTTCATTAAGCAACTGATGCTGTGCCTTCTGGAGGATTTTTGTTGCCCGGAAGCCTTTAACTGAAGAGCTCATTTGCAGACTTTTAGGAGTAATCCTGTTTTGTCGGCATCTGAGGCTGAATCTCAGGTGGTTCCTGTAGTCCGCCATCTTACGTGCTGTTTGCTCATACTGACGTACAAGCTTTAGGCAGTCCTTGCCAAAGTGGGTTAAAACAAAAAAACAACCTCTAGCGAAGCGGATGGCACAACACAGAAGAGCAACCTCATCAGGCCAGGACTCTGCAGTTTATTTACACCTACAGGCCAGTGGACACTCTTTCAATGATGAGGATGTACACATCCTGGACAGGGAAGAACACTGGTTTGAGCGCGGAATCAAGGAGGCCATTTACGTGAAAAGGGAAAGACCATCTCTGAATCGAGGAGGGGGCCTAAGGGTACATCTTTCGCCATCTTACAATGCTGTGATTGCAGCCATTCCCCAACTCTCTGTGAATGGGACTCATGGCCATTGATCAGTGTTCTTTGATCAGTGGGTTTTGGTCAGTGATTGTTGATCAATGGTCATGGGAATTTGCATAATTATGATTAAGGAACTGACCTCACAGCCCATTGTTCCTTCAGTGGGCTGGTTTCAGTCATTATGCAAATGTACTGTTTATAAGGTTTGGGGAAACCTGCAGTAAGCTGAGACTGAAGAAGTCACTTGGATGAGTGACGAAACGTTTCTCCCACAAAACGCTACGTCCAGATGAACAGATTCAACTTTTGGTAATTTGCTTATAATTTGCATGCCCCAGATCCAGATGTTACTACCTGCTGTTGGGAAATCAGTTTTACCCCGGTTCTTTTTATTCCTCGGGCCTCCAGAGATGCACCGGACCCAGTAGTCATTTTTACAAAATCTTTATTCATCTTCATCTTTACTCATCTTCATTCATCTTTACTTATTCTTTATTCTTTAAGCATGCCTAGAAGGGAAGACGAAGCCGGTGTCCCTCTGAAACAATCTTCACCCCTTTGTTAGTCACAGCCAGCTTTATAGAGGCGACCCCATCATAAATCCCCATAATGTGCTCCAAACTCTGTGTCTGTGTCTATGTGCACGAGCACGTGAGTGCCTGTGTGTGCGCGTACCCACGTGTCTATGTGAGTGCACGTGAGTGAGTGTGCATGTGGATGTGTGAGTGTATCAGTTAAAACACTGTGGGTATGTGTCTCCTCCTAGGGGCCTCCAGACCACAGTTATCAAGTTAAATGTTGAGACCCCCACACAGGTATCCTCTGGGGAATTTCCACTCAGCATTAACTCCTCTTTGTCTTACTTTCACAGTTCAACTGGGGAGGGTCTCCTAAGATCTACTCCTAAGTTCATGACACAGTCAGGCCTTTATTTATATCCAGGGCAGTGTCAGTGTCTCTACCATAATTCTACATTCTATCTTAACACATTTCTAAACTCTAAAACAAACTAAACATTCCTACATGTCTAAACTCTAAAATAAGCTAAACATTTCTACACTGCCCATCTTAACTGATCAACTTTCTAATGGATCTTTCAAGTTTAGGTGGATCTCCTAACAGCATGTACAGATTTTTATTTGCTCTTTCTTGTTATCACTCAACCTGGACTCAGTGTTGCCAACTCCTCAGTAAGGAAAATCGCTATTGGTTGTCCTAAAAGTCGCTAGAAGTCGCTAAATGACGTCATCACCTAATTTGCATAATTGGTCATGCTAATATAATTGTAACCTATGTTGTTGGAGAGAGAAATAACATTGTGGAAGAGACATAAAGTGAGTAAAAAACTTCCTAAATGCATTTAGAGTTTATTTAGAACTACAAATTAAATTTCTTTTAGCAATTATTGTTTTTTTTAATGTCACAATTCCAACCCTGCTCCTTTACCCGGCTTGGACCGCAAAAGTGACCGAAATAGGCACTCTGGTGGAGTTACTTTGTGTGTGTGTGTTTATAAGTAGTTTTAAACCTTGTGATCCACAAAACAGCATAAGAGTAAAAGAGTAAAAGAAGAACTGACTGTGTTACAGCACCCGCTGCTTGTTGAGAGTAAAAGGGATACGTGCTTTCACGTCCTTTTTTAGCGACTTTTTTAAGAAAAAAAGTCGCTAGGGGGTCTGAAAACTCGCTAAATATAGCGACAAAGTCGCTAAGTTGGCAACACTGCCTGGACTGGTTCACTCTTAACTAGCTTATTAGCGTTTGAGCGTTCTGCAGGATGCAGATTACATGAAAATTACAACCAGGACTCAGCCATGAAGCTCCTCCTCTCAGCACACTCCTAAACATTTATAAAGGGTTTAAAACTGAAAAGCAGAGCTCACGTTACCTCTGCTTCTATCTTTCTGAATTCAGTAAAAAGAGACAAAAGAGTTCAGTACAAACGGAGCTGCTTAAGAGTAAAGGTTTAATACTGAAGATGAAAGTACAGCAAGTCAAACTGAAGAGAATAATTAAGAGTAGCTTCTAGTCTATTACGGTTCAGGTGTGTGAGGATTCAGAGAGAAACAGAGCAAGAAAACAAACAATATAATCAATCTTTATGTCATGCAGCCAAAAAAAGTGTGTGACACCCAGTGGGCTGGCCTTGTTGTCTTGTTGCCTTTCAGGTATCTGGTAGGTGGAGCTGACCCAATTATAGATGCAGCAAACCTGAGAGGGCCATCCATGCGCATTATAAAGTCACTTTGACTGAACCTCTGGCCTCCTCCGTCTGTGGCTCATTATGCTCCCTTGGTTAGGTTTGGTTATGGATGTTGTACCATTTAATCTGTGTTTGAGTTTCTTTACTTTATTTAATTAAAATATCTTACAGCCTTTAAAAGCCTGTGTGGTCTCCCACCTACTTGCCACATCCTTTGAGCCAGGTTGTGACAAAAGTTATAGATAACATAAAAGTTATAACATTGAATATAACGTTGGTTACTGTGTCACAAATAAAGATAAAGTGTAACAATCAAATATATAAAAAATAAATGTAAACACCAAAGAAGAAGCTGTTATTCTGATTATGCTGGCCTCCCCCTTTCATGGCTGAAGCAGTTTCCTTTGTCAACTCGACTTCTCAGTCAACCTTCTGACTGCAACATTCTCAGTCTGAAAGTCTTTTCTTTACGTAACTAACTGGACAAACTGTTTCAGACACAGAGTTTGAGTTATTTTTAACTAGCTAAATAACTGCACATGAAAAAGGTTTTGGATTCTAAATATGAGATAAAATCAAAATGTAAATGTTTTAAACATCAGTGGATTCATTTCTGTGATCAGTTGATGTTGAAGATCTTGATCAGTGGAGTCTGACAGAAGCAGAAGAGTCTCCAGTGTTTTCATAGTTCACTGTACATTCATCTTCATCGTTATACACCTGTGGAAAACAACACAATGAAAATCAGATTTTTATACTTTGTGATACGTTGCTGAATTTTTGATGTTTTCCATCTTATGTTAATCGTTGTGTTACCCTTTCGGGATTTCTCAAGACAATGCAGTAGGTTAGAAATTCCCCTACTGTTTTTTTGTTGTTGTTTGATTTTTGTGAACTATTCTAACATTGTTATATGTTGCATACTGAATTTATAGCTCATTATGTCAGTAAATGTTATGCCATGTTTTGAGATGATTGAATGAGTGTTGTGTTGCATTCTGTCTTAATGAGCGTCAGTATATCATCTGCAGAAAGCCATTATGTTAAGTCTCCAAAAGTTGAATCTGTTCATCTGGACGTAGCGTTTTGTGGGAGAAACGTTTCGTCACTCATCCAAGTGACTTCTTCAGTCTCAGCTGACTGCAGGTTTCCCCAAACCTTATAAACAGTACATTTGCATAATGACTGAAACCAGCCCACTGAAGTGGGCTGGTTTCAGTCATTTGGTGGAGGATGCAGGGCAACTAAAGATCAGCAGAAAGAAGTACAGGTGTTTGTTGTCGGCGGAGGTCGAGGCCAGATCAGGTGATCGAACGGCAGACGTCACGGTGATCGCTTGACTATTGGGCCCGTAAAAAGGTAAGGCACAAACCTCTTAAACTGAAATTGTGCTGTAGTGGATTATAATTCTAGAATATGTAGTCAAGTGGTCATCCGTTGATCTCTGTTTTGAGTTTTGTTTGCAGCGAAAGTGAAACTTAAGAGTAGTGTTGCATTCATGGTCGCCTTGGAAAAAGCAGTACTGAGCTAAAAGTAACTAGAGACGTTGTTTTTAAGGAAATAGAGAGGAATAAAGAGATTATAAGTGTCTAAAAAGTCACGGAGCCGGAGGACTCCACCCCCGGGAAAGACGTTTCTTGGGTATTAAACTGGGGGAAGGGCCCCACTGAGATTTTGTGGCCTCAGATATAGCCCTGGTGATCGCAGAGGATCATTGTTAGGGAGACACTTAATTGTGAGAAAAAGAGTAAAATACCGGACGCAAGAGTCCGAGGAAGTTGATATATGATTTAAGAGAAACTCAGGTCAGCCGTAAGCTTGAGGTTTTGCAGTAAAGCCAGCCGAGCAGTAAAGTGAAACTAAGGTCTGTTGTGTTGAAGTAACTCTGAGAATAAATACTGTGAGCTATGAGAGACGATTAAAAAGTATTACCTATGCATTTGTGGACCCGCCGTGGTCAGTGAAAATTTGTGGACCCGCCGTGGTCAGTGAAAATTTGTGGACCCGCCGTGGGCCGAGAAAAGCTGTGTTTTTGTTGATATTCCTGGAGAATTTGCAGACCTGTTGACGTCTCTTAAAGACGAGCAGCGGTGTGTATATCCGGGTTGTAGGGACCCACTCATACAGCTGGAAACCGTGACGTAAGAAACTGTCTGAAATGATTTAAGTGCCAGCCGGCTGCAGGCTGTGTGTGAGAGGGGCTGTAAAGTCTCTTTTTCCGTTCTTTTGCTGGGGAAAAGTGCGCAGTCAAAATTTGGGTGCGGTCACTTCCCTTTTAATTTTAACAAAGAATAGATACATTGATTAAATGAGGGGTAGACAAAGGGCATGCTCATTGTGCCGGTGTTTCATTATAGGTGCTTGAAATAGACAGTGAGAGGCCCACGGGGATCCCATTAAGGCTGCTGAAGCATTTTCCTGTTTTGTGAGCGTGCCTTTGGTGATTTTGAAATACAGTATCACTGGACAGGGTGATTCTAATATAAGAGTTATTTTAATCCAACCAGAAACAGAGTAAGAATAAAGCTGTGAGCCTCCTCCTGAGTGGAGAGAATTTGCAGAATTTTGAGTATCTCTTGTTAAAGAAAAGGAAAAGAGATTCTGTGTACGGCAGACCGTGAAGTTTCTAGATTAAATCAGAGAGAACTAATGTGGTCAAGGTTGGATCTGATATGAGGCGAACAGAAGACCGGTCTAAAAAGATTAAGAGGTACGCACAAACCTGTTCAATAAGCAAATTTGTGCAAATTGGCTGAATTCTAAATTATCTGTTCGCTGAGTAGATGATCTTAACTACTAAATTGGCGCAGTAGGGTAAAACTGAATTCTCGAGAATAAAGTAAAACGTTGAAGTAATGAATGAGTAACTTGGAAGTAATGAGAAGCTTTGAAGCAAGGATAATGAAACTTTGAGAAACAGACAGTACTGAGTTAAAAGGTTATATGGTATTTCATGGTAAAAAAAAAAAAAAAGAAGAAAAAGAGACCAATGCATGTTTAAGAATAGAGAAGAATATAAGAGTATTGGTCAGCTTATGGTTTAATAAGTGTCAAACTCACGGGATTGGAGAATCCTGTACTTCTTTGAGACTTCAAAGAGGAGCTCCGGCGTGGGCATACGTCAGGTGGTGTTGCCGAGAGTTGTGGGCTCGGTGAATAGCTAATGATCAAGAGGATCATTTTGGGAGACGCTCATTTGCAAGTAAAAGGATTAAGTTCGGACGAGGAAGTCCGACAGAAACACCTGGTGCTGTCAGGATGTTTAAGTGACACAGAAGTTCAGAAAATCGAGTCAGAAATGGTTTTGTGGCTTTTGGTAAACTGATTTTGAAGGAAAATCAGTGTTTATTGTGCTGAAGTAACAGATCCGGCGTGGTCTGAGGAAAAGAAATAAATCGGTTAATGGCTGATATATTTATATGAATTTTGGTGGATCTGCTGAGGTCCAGAAAATAACGAACGTTAATAAATGATCCAGGAAGAATTGCCCTGGGTCTGTGTCTGTGTGTGTGTGTGTTGTTCAGTGACAACATGCACAGTTTAAAATTGGGCCCTGTTCCTTCCTCTTTTTAGTTTCAAAACACAAAGGCTGTTGGATGAAGAATTACTGTGTAAGGAACGGCTTCATTTTTGATTAGGGAAATAATATGCTTACTTTTGGGTTTATGAAGATCTCGTAACAATCTGGGGGAGATGCCGGGGTAAAAAGAGTGAGCTCGGACGAAGGGGTCCGAGAAAAGAACACCGTGAGTTGAGCAAGGTGTTTAACTGACTCAGGATTTCAGAGAATCGAGTCAGCTGTGATCTTGAGTTTTAAGGGTAAGTTGATTTTAAAGGAAAATCAATGGTTACCATGTTGAAGTAATTCTGATGATATTACTAGATGTGTTGTGATACAAGTAAAGAATAAGTTGTGTAAATGTGGACACACGATTGTGTTGAGATGTATGGATCGGCTGCGGTCCACCTGATAAGTGAATACTGGGTAAACTGAGACAATAAACTGTTTTTAAATCTTCACTGGCTGCAGTGAGATACGTGTGCTGAAGATTACTGGACCCGGCGAGGTCCATATGATGAAGTTCTTGGGCAGAAACAGTTTCTGAATTTTGAGGAGAATTCTGAAGCACTGAGGTTGAATTTTCTCTGTGCTTGGTGCGCTGTGTGGACTTATATCAGAGTTATAAGTCCAAAGGTTATGACCTGGAGGTCATTCATGGTGTTTAAAGAAGAACAGGAATTAGAAAAGGATATTTAATGTCATATTTTGTGTAAATTGAGGAAAACTCACCACATGTGTTCACCTTTTTTTCATTTAAAGGGACACAGACATTAACACACACACACACAGTACTTGGGTGTGAGTTACTTCCTCTCTTAATTTTAAACTGCAACACGTGTTCATTGAACTAGAATTTCAGCAGTGGATGAGACAGGATTTAGGTTAGGGCTAGTCAAAGATAAAGATGACTTTTATTAGTCCTACCGGTGGGAAATTTGGTTTGTTAAAGTAAAAGTGCAAAGTTATGCAGCAGAAATTAGAAAACACTGGAATGCAATAAAATAAAGTAGAATAGAATAAAATAGAATACCAATACTATATATAGCTGAGTAAGAAAATACAAAATACAACTTTGTCAAAGAAAGAAGTGCACATATAGCAGTCTTATTGCACGTATGAGGGTTCTTGTAAAGTAAAAGATTATGCTCAAAGTTTTATGCCCTGGAGGCCAAGAGTCGTGTGTAGAGAAGAACATGACTTAGAAACGGACATTTAAGGTCACATTTTGTCTAAGATGGGAGAATTGTCCCATATGTGTTTATTTCTCTTCTTTTAAGAGGACAGACGCACTGAGTGTTGTCTACTTGCTCTTTCTGATTCTAAGCAAGCATGTTTGATAAAATACTCTTAGGAAAGCGTATTTTGAGTGCTGCTAAGTGTGTGAATGTTGTGAGTACTTGATTTGAATGATTCTGTGTGATTTGTCACAAAATAATAAATAAGTAATAATAACTCATAGGAGAGTGCGTGAATAGAGGAGGCCTGAGAGAGTGTGTGTGTGGTCAAACAGGAAGTCTGATTATAGCTGGGGAGAGACGTTGCAGCATGAAAACAGAGCAATTAGAGACTGAATGTCTTAAGAAAAAGTAATAAAATATATTAATTACATGTTTTAGAAAAAGAAAGACTGAGAAAATAAATACATGAACTAACAATTACATTAATGAATAGAAAACACACGTACACAAATTGTTACAGGTGAAATGTTGGGAATAATCAGAAGTGAGATAGCTTAATATACTGATGAAATGAAGAAAGCAGCTTACACTCCTTTGATTTCCAGAGTCAGTGTGTCCCTCCCTCATAGCACCCGTGCCCAGTTGGCCCCGTATCAGGCGAAGCATGGAAGGCTGGACAGCCCATGACGGGTAAGATCCCACCTCGAAACCCTGGGACAACCTAAGGCAAGGCGCAGTCACGATTGCTTGAACCTAGGTCCCTAAGTGAGCTGGACTCACTGGAGGAGACAGGACTACAAGGGTAAAGCCGCTGGGGCAGAGGGGAAACGTCATTAACAATGACGAGTGATGAGCCAAGAGGGGAGACACTCACTGTCTTTCAGGGTGAATTGTTCCCTGAACCTGAAAATCAAGCTCTAACTTCTGGCTGAGGACAAGGAATGTTGTTATTTAAGGAGGAGATCAAATTTGGGGAAAGAAAAACTGACTGTTTAAGTGGAACCTTGTGAGGGAGTCTGAAAAAACCACGAAAAGAAACATATACATAATCACACACACAAATAGAAAATGCGTTAACCTTAGAATACAAAAGAGCTCATGAAGATCAGATAGCAGGTTTAGCATAGGAGTCTGTTTATCATGTTGTCCAACTCGCTTAGTGTGTAGTAAGTTTTCAGAAGAGAAAATTTAGAATTTAGTGATGATGGTGTGCAAGTTGTGTGGTGTTTAACGAGATTTTCTGTGTATTGAGCAGGTGAGGTGATGTTAGTTGACCTGAGAGTGTCAGGACCCTGAAGAACCTGTGGCAAAATGTTCTGTGTTTAAGATTGTTGAGGTTGTGTTGTAGTGATGGGTTACTTCTATCGGTTAGATTTGTGCTGTTTTCTTATTTTAATGGAGGGAGTTTTATCAAACATGCACATGTCTAAGGGGGTCCATGATTTTTGTAACAGTGCACTTAGAAAAACCTGTCAGGTGATTTTGTTTTGTGTTTGGATGAGCCAATAATCAGCTCTCTTTTTCTCACTTTTGTTCTAATAACTCTCCAGCCAAACCCCAGAGTCAATCTGCAGACTTTAGACTTTAGTAAATGATTCAGTTTTTACCTTCTGATGTCTTTAATTCCTCATTTTTTGTCCATAAGTTTGTGATTTTTAATGTTGGTTTAATTGTTGATGTTGTGGATTTTCTTGTTGTTGAATTTCTTGTGCTGGATTTCACTGTTGTTGATTTAGTTGTTTTCACATCTTCGCCTAAAGAAATACAATAACAACATTAAAGACACCGAGAGTAAGAAAAGTCTTAAAGTAAGTGAACAACAACAGAGAGGAAACAGTGGTGAGATGTTTAACAGTCTAACAAGTCTCATTTTTGATGATGTCTCATGTCTGAGGATATGTTCTCTTTATCTTCATACAGCCACTCAACTGTGAGTCTACAGTGTTCATATGTCAACACAGAGCTGTTCAAGATGCTTTATCATTGTTCTCATGTACATACACTGGTGAAGATGGAGATATTGTAAGAGAAAAGCAACAATAGAAAAATGAACTTCATCACTGTGATCATAATTATTGTGGTGTTTCAGTTTGTTGTTCTAACAGGACAGTTTGAGCTGAAAACATTAATATGTAAATACTCACTGTTAATAACAGACAGATCAATCATAAAGTCTGGACCTTCTTGTGATCCTGTTGCTGTTTTGAACTGTCTGCAGGTGTAACGACCAACATCCTGATCTGTGACCTTCTTTATATCCAGAGAACAGTCTGCAGAAAGACTCAGTCTGTCTGATTTAGGTTTGGCTTCTTTAATCTGCCCAAGTTCAAAGAGTGATACTGTGCTGCTTGAATCACTGAAGATCCAGGTAGTACTGCTACAGTTATGCTGACCTTGTATCACATTTTTACAAGGCAGAGTAACATCATGTCCACGTTCAGGTGTGACAGTTTGATCAGTTTGATGTTGCTCAGTTGTTCCTGTTGAGAAAAAGAGAGAAATGTGAAACATCAAATATGTTATGAATATGAGTGTTATGTTTATAATGTGAAGTTTATTTTAAATACAACACAAGTTTAAGTTTAGTTTCCAAGAATCAGCTGAAGTCAAAAAGTTAATCATGACTGTCTCAGTTAAAGGAAGAATAAAGAAGTAACACTTGTGATAATAATGCAGTTTATTAATTGAATGTGTTTCTATGTACACTTACCTTTAAACTGAAGCATCAGTATCAGTAATGAAGACATTTGAATCCATGTGAATGCAGCCATCGTGCTTCTCTGTCTCTCTCAGTCTCTGTTCTTGCTCTCACGTTCACAAATGAGACAGTCTCAGAGATGAATACAGCATCAACTTCCTGCTCACTTCCTCATAGTGACATCACTCCTTTACTCTCCTCTTACTGAATTAATTTAGTTCATAGTGTTTAAGCATCCTTACCTCTCTCTCATTATCAAACAAATAAAAACTTTTTAATATTTTAATCTTTTTATTTTAATGTTGTTGTTGCTCCTTTAAAGGACTTTGCAACAGCGGAAAATATTTTGATTAACAATTGAATAGAAGAAGTGACAGGTGTGAATACTGTTAGTTGAAATACGTCTTTGAATAAATCCAAGTCTCCTGTATGTTTGGTTTATTTTTAGAAAACAGGATCATGATGATGTTTTCCTGCACACATGAAAAGAGGTCAAGATTGAATTTCAACACACCTGATTGTGATCCAAATGTTCACAATGTAACATGATGATACTGCAGTAGTGAGCACTGTTAGCAGCTAGACAAAAAAAACTCAATGAGATGTGTTAGTGGTTTGAGACCTGTTGGTTCCTCATTGTACCTCTGAAGTCTTTTTTTTGTTGTTAGTTTGTTTTCTGAGAAGTGAAGGGGAAGTGTTTTGGTGAGAATGTGGGTACAGCAGCAGCAGAGCTCTGGAGGTTTCATGATGACCAGATGAACCTCTGTCAATAAATGGTTAACACGTCCATGAGTGTGAGACTGAACTGCGTTGAGGTTTCACACCATTCTCAACCTATAGTAGATCATTTTATCTTGTTTTTTTAATGCTGTCTGAGTATAATTTGAAATCATATAACAGCTGAAATGTAAGGAGAGCCATTCATGCATTATTTAGAAAAAGGTGTTCAGGTTCAGTACAAACAGAACTGTTCAACCCATTAATTAAATCTTTAAAATTGAAGATGAAAGAACAGGAAGGATAACTGGAGAGAACATGAAATGTTAACTGATACTGTGCTCTGAGGTGTCAGACAGACAGAAAAAATACAATAAAAAGAAATAATATGTAGTATAACATCAGTTACTGTCACTAATGTCCTCCCCCCATCTTAATAACTGAGAGAGAGCAGATATCATCATTTAGCATAAAAACATAGGGAATGGGCAGCAAAGGTCAATGGTGCTAGAAAAACACAAACAAAAAAAACATTAAAATTTATTGGTGGTCTCATTGAACTTTTTCTTTCCTTTCTCATTTTTTATGTGTTTATTGGTGAAGGAGTTTGGTGAGGCTATGCAGAGCTGTGGAGGTTTAACCCTCTAATGCTGACCACATAAATATCATGCACTTCTTCTTTCTGTGAACTTCTCATGAAGACAGCTGGTGACAAATGTCTGTTTGCTGTCATTTTCCTTTAATTCACTGTCTTTAAGAACTTAAGAAACTGGGGGAAAAGGAACCATAAAGTTTGGTGTACAAACGGTGAGTAATCATAAGTCTCCCAATGCAACTGGGAAAGGAAACAGTTTACTTACACTACACACTTTGTGCTACATGTCAACCTAATGAAAGGTCTAACATTTACACAGTCCTGTTTTCAACAATAATGGACTGCATTTATATAGCGCTTTTCTAGGCACCCAAAGCGCTTTACAATTCCACTGTTCATTCACTCACTGGTGTAGGCAGACCACAGTTGTAGCCACAGCTGCCCTGGGGCAGACTGACAGAAGCGAGGCTGCCATATCGCACCATCGGACCCTCTTCACCAGTAGGCGGTAGGGTAAAGTGTCTTGCCCAAGGACACAACGACCAGGACAGAGAGAGCTGGGGGATCGAACCTGCAACCTTCCGGTTACAGATGAGCTTCCCAACCACCTGAACCACGGTCGCGCGGGACACGGGGTTTTTAGTGCTAATTGCGCCAGAATTAAACAATTGCAGAGGAGATCACTAGTGTGATAGTTTTTAATATTAATCTTAAAGTAGTGCAGTGTTTCATTATATGTATTTATGTGAACATGGAGAATATTCTCATTTGTCTAACACTGTCATATGTGAGTCTGAACATTTGCTGTGTCCCCTGCTAACCATGCTGTTATTTCCATCACATACTCTGTGCATAGACCAAAGTGTACTCTTATCCATACACTTATGTCACTGTATTGACTCCATTAATCGCAGGACACCATTGAAAGCACTGCTGCAGTGAAGGTATATTTATAATAAAAAGTTTAGCATGCATTAAAAAGCTCAGATTCTGCTTACTGTACGATGAAGGTGGAAAACAGGTCAGCACAGCATAGTAAGAAATCATCATCAGAGCCCTGAAACAGTAACTACTATTTAAGGATTCTGGTTAACATTGAAATTAATCCCAAATACTAGGCATGTGCAAACAGACATGTTATTTTTATCCATATACTATGAAAAACTTTTGGCTTCGTCTTGTTTTAGTTATTGGTTTGCTTGTTTTCATATTCTACTTCTAAAATTGGATCATCGAAAAAACCCACTTGAAACAATTTAAGAAACCTTAAGCTGAATTTTAATGTAATAATATTCACCTTATTCAAAGTAATATACTGAATCTATGAGCACATGCAGTGGTATGAAGCAAAAATCTAATTTAGGAATCCTGCAGTCTTTGTATTCTTAAGTAAACAGAATCAGGCTTAATATTTGACCCAGAGTTACCAAAACTAATCAGTGAAGTGAAAAAAATTATATATAGTTAAAAAAACTTAGCATGAGAAACATCCTATGTCTTTGGGTAGTTGATGGTGGAGTAGAGGTTGTTGGGATCAGTGGAAACTCCAGCAGGTGAGGAAGAAGCTTTCACAGTGCTGTAGGTCACAGTGTCATCATCATCATCATCATGATCACCACGGGACTTTAAGAAAACAATACAATCATTTCTTAAAGACATAACCTGAGCTTTGAAAATCATGAAGTTATCACTAACATCTATCTATCTCTATGACTGTCAAATTCTTACCCTGGATTTATTCTTGGTCTTCTTGGTGAAGCTGATGGAGGCGTAGGGAACACCATCATCAGCATCACCCTGCACAGTGAATACAACACAATGACTGCTCAGTAATATGTGGATTTATAATGAGTCTGCTTCACATCTGTTTAAGTAAATTCAGCTCCTCATCACATCCTAGTTTCTACTTTTCTCTGTTGAAACTAAACATAACACTGAGTGTAACTTTGTACTGGGAGTAGTGTGTGATCTCACAGTGTCCTGACTGGTCCCAGACTGAGCATCTGCAGAGTTTAAGCTCAGTTCCTGCAAAAATACAGTTTTATATTTAAAATCTTTACAATGTAAACAACACATTTGACCCAAAGGATATTTAATTAACAGATTCAACTTATTTCCCAGTCATTGTTTCTTCCTTTGAACCTTTGAAACTTTGTGTCACTGAACTCATCACTACAGGTCATTTTTAGGCTCAGTCTGGTATGAAACAATAGCGTTAAACGATGGTGACATAAATGACGTGGCTGAGTAAGAACTTGATTGTTTGAAGATTTTAACTCACAGTGTTGTTGCCACATTTTGTTTCATTTTCTGAAAAGAGAAAAAAAGATGAGTTTACTTATGAGTCAACTTATCATAAACTTTAATCTGTGAATGTTTTCACCTTTGGTTTTCTTCCATCTGATGATCACCACAACAGTTATTAAGAGTGCTGCTAAACCCACAGAAACGATGATAAACCCTGAGAGAACTGGAGAGATTATTAAAACATGTTAAACATGATACTGAATTTCTCCACACATAGAGTCAAGCCTCAGTCTGACATCCAGACTTCAAAAGAAGAAAGATTCAGTCTCTACCGCCAGATGGAATATTTGATGCTGTTGTCAGTGTCCCTGCTGATGTCTTTATTTCATCTTTTCTTGTCCACATGTTTGTTATTTTTGATGTTGGTTTAATTGTTGATTTTGCTAATTTGGTTGTTGTCACATCTTCACCTAAAGAAATGCAATAACAACATTAAAGACACCAACAGTAAGAAAAGACTTGAAAGTAAGTGAACAACAACAGAGAGGAAACAGTGGTGAGATGTTTAACAGTCTAACAAGTCTCATTTTTGATGATGTCTCATGTCTGAGGATATGTTCTCTTTATCTTCATACAGCCACTCAACTGTGAGTCTACAGTGTTCATATGTCAACACAGAGCTGTTCAAGATGCTTTATCATTGTTCTCATGTACATACACTGGTGAAGATGGAGATATTGTAAGAGAAAAGCAACAATAGAAAAATGAACTTCATCACTGTGATCATAATTATTGTGGTGTTTCAGTTTGTTGTTCTAACAGGACAGTTTGAGCTGAAAACATTAAGATGTAAATACTCACTGTTAATAACAGACAGATGAATCATAAAGTCTGGACCTTCTTGTGGTCCTGTTGCATTTTTGTACTGTCTGCAGGTGTAACGACCAACATCCTGATCTGTGACCTTCTTTATAACCAGAGAACAGTCTGCAGAAAGACTCAGTCTGTCTGATTTAGGTTTGACTTCTTTAAACTGCTCAAATTCAAAGAGTGATACTGAGCTGCTTGGATCACTGAAGATCCAGGTAGTACTGATACAGTTATGCTGACCTTGTATCACATTTTTACAAGGCAGAGTAACATCATGTCCACGTTCAGCTGTGACAGTTTGATTTTGCTCAGTTGTTCCTGTTGAGAAAAAGAGAGAGAAATGTGAAACATCAAATATGTTATGAATATGAGTGTTATGTTTATAATGTGAAGTTTATTTTAAATACAACACAAGTTTAAGTTTCAGCTTTAGTTTAAAAGACTCAGCTAAAGTCAAAAGTTCATCATGGCTGTCTCAGTTAAAGGAAGACTAAATAACACTTGTGATAATAATGCAGTTCATTAATTGAATGTGTTTCTATGTACACTTACCTTTAAACTGAAGCATCAGTATCAGTAATGAAGACATTTGAATCCATGTGAATGCAGCCATCGTGCTTCTCTGTCTCTCTCAGTCTCTGTTCTTGCTCTCACGTTCACAAATGAGACTCAGAGATGAATACAGCATCAACTTCCTGCTCACTTCCTCATAGTGACATCACTCCTTTTCTCTCCTCTTGCTGAATAAATTCAGTTCATAGCTTTTAGGCATTTGTATCTCCCTCTCCCTCTTAATGTAGATATCAAATGAGTAAAAACCTTTAAAATAGTTATTAACTTTTATATTTAATGCCTTTAGCAGACTCCCTTGTCGACTGTACAACAGTGGAAACTCTCAAGATTAACAATAAAATAGAGGAAGTTAAATGTGTGAAGACTGTTAGATGGGGTAAGTGTTTACATGTAGCTGTTCTTTAAATTTGTTTTATTATTAGAAAATAATGTTCATGGAGATGTTTGTCTGCACACATAAAGGAGTTAAGGATTAAAATTATTTACACACTTGAATTTGAGTTCAATTTTTAGCATTCTAGCAGCAGCTCAGAACACAGATGAGGTGTGTTAGTGGTCTGAGACGTGTTTGTTCCTCATTGAAACTCTGAAGTCATTCATTCTGAGAAGTGAAGGGAAAGGTTTTTGGTGAGAATGTGGGTACAACATCAGCAGAGCTCTGGAGGTTTCATGATGACCAGATGAACCAGATTAATGGTTAACACATCGATGAACGTGAGACTGAACTCTCTTTAGGATGCACACTAATTTCAACACACAGCAGGTCCTTATATTTTTTTTTAATGCTGTGTAAGTAAAAATTTGGAATAATATTAATATTAAGGTTTTATTGTTGAGATTACTCCCAATTTTTACTTACACTTTACTTACACACCAAATTCAACTCATAGGCCATTTTTCCTTTTAACTTAATGCTGTGTGAGTATAAATCTTAATCATGTAATATTTACAATAAAATCAGATACATGTTAGGAAATGTTGCAATACAAGTTCAGTATAAACAGAGCTGTTCAAACCAGCAGAGTAAAAGTTTAATACTGAATAAGAAAGAAAAAGAAGTCAAACTCGAAAGAATAATAGATGCTAGATTGTACTGTGGTCTGTGATGGATGGATCAAGTGTCTGTGAGAGAGAGAGAGTTTGAAAACACACAATACAGTTGATGACAAATATGTTTTTCTATTTATTCTTATTATAACATAGCCAAACAAATACAAAAGAAAATACTGAAGTTATAATTTGGATCATCACATCTGTTTCTCTTTGTAAATGTAATAAAAATTCACCTTACAAAATTAAGCACAAAGACAAACAATCAAATGCATAAGACAACATTTTTACAAGAATAAAGAACCTGTCATTATGATCTCACAGCTTTACCTTTAATAAACATCAGCAACCGCAGATTAACTAATTAGGTTTTTTTTGTTCCTTTTTTAAAATCTGTCTTGTCCGAAAGCATTCACAGTCACAAATATGACCTGAATCTTTATTGTGCCAAACACATTTGTTTTACCAAGAGGTGCTAAATAAAATGTCTGAAGCCTGCCTTTCTTAGTTTTTATTTTATTTTATTTATTTTCATTGTTATTCACATTAGATTATGTGTAATTATTAATACAAGAGCTGACAGGCAGGGAAATTTAAGAGGTAGAGAGAAGAAAAAGAAAAAAGGGAGAAACTGAGAAAAGAGGAAAAAAGGGACAAAGCACTCATAGCTAAATTCAGTGGATCACCAAGAGTTGCACCTGTGAGAAAACATACAAAAAGCAAGCAGCACCTCAGAAAAGACACACACACACACACCATGTGTGTGTGTGTGTGTGTGTGTGTGTGTGTGTGTGTGTGTGTGTGTGTGTGTGTGTGTGTGTGTGTGTGTCAAAAAAAAAATCAGACTTGATCGTAAGGCTAAGACGCTACAAAAACACATCATCACAGGACTGTTCCTAAGGCCCCCTCACCTCCGCAACTGTGTCGCACAAGAGTCAAGGCTCAGCACGTCTCAGACTTAGACACACACACACACAGACACACACAGACACAGACACAGTGTTTTCAACAGCAATGGGCTAATTTATGTGATGAGATGATGTTTGAGTTGTTGATCAGTGGAGTCTGACAGAAGCAGAAGAGTCTCCAATATTTTCATAGTTCAATCTATCTTCACCCTCATCATTATGCTCCTGTGGAAAACAACACAACACACTTTAGATTCTCTCTGATATTCATACTTTGTGATATTGTTTTACTCATTTGTCTGATGTTTTCAACTGGGTATTTAATTTGGAGTTGAACATGGTCAGCGTTTATTCCTATCATTAAGTTATTTTTTGTATATCAACCGTGTCAAACAGGAAGAGATACCACAAAGAGATTTTGCTCTATAAAGTTAGAGAGGACTATTGAGTGTTCAAACTCTGTTTTTTCCATCTGGGTTTTGTTTCCTGAAAATACTAAATTAAAAAAAAAAAAAAAAAAATGGACAGTAAAGAGTTAAACTCAAAGCTCTTGTGTGTAAAAGTTTTATCTGTGATGTTCTCACCTTTACATTTTATCCACATGTTGACTGTAACAGCAGATATTAAGAGAGCTGCTAAACCCACAGACACAATGATGCATCTCAACAAATACAGAAAATCTGAAAAGACAGAAACAATTTTGTTTTTAAATAAGATAAATTACATTTAGTCTTTAAAGATGCAGTGATGAGGTTTAAATGTGTTTTTGAATGGTTTTAGTTTCCGCAACCTTGCATCTTGAGCTTTGGACATTTAAGTTCTTTTTGCTATCAGACTTTCTATTTTATGAATTTTTGGTTTGTTTATGGCTTACAGTCATTTGACTTTTGTTTCCTACTGCAGAATTGATCTTGATTTATTAGCTGTGCTGTTTGTGTATGTTGCCACAGAAGATAAACACCAACTATAAAAGGTATCCAAATCAACTAATGCTATTTTAAAAGATATCCAAAAGTAAAATAAAAATGTTTCCTTTTCATGAAAATTAAAGTGTCCTGAGCTAATGTATGAAGATTTACAAATAAATCTAAATTCTGGGTTTTACAACCATCACTCACATTTCCTCCTTCATTAATTTTTGGAAGGTTTTGTGAGTCGTCAAGACCACCAAATTCCTTGGTGTTCAACTGGCGGAGAACCTCTACTGGTCCCTCAACACCAGCTCCATAACTAAGAAGGCCCAACAGCGTCTCTACTTTTTGCTGAAGCTAAGAAAAGCCCATCTCCCTCCATCCATTCTCACGACCTTCTACAGAGGGACTATCGAGAGCGTCCTGAGCAGCTGCTTCACTGTCTGTTATGGTAACTGCACTGTATCAGCTCACAGATAGTGCGATCAGCTAAAAAGATCATTGGAGCATCACTTTCCTCCAGTACAGACACCTATTGCACCCGCTGCATCCGCAAAGCCACCAGCATTGTGGAGAACCCCACACACCCCTCACACACACTCTTCAGCCTGCTGCCTCTGGCAACAGGTACCGGTGCTTTCAGACCCACACTGCCAGACTGCAAAACAGTTTCTTCCCCGAAGCTGTCAGGCTTCTGAACACTCAGTGACTGGACTGACACACACACACACACACCTTCATACATCAAGTTACTTTGTGCACAGCGCTCGGTGTTTTTGCTTAACCAACTGTCATTGTTGCACTTTTCGATTGCACTGTTGAGTCTGCGCTGTCTTGTGTCTGTATCGTTCTGTTCTGTCTGGTGTTGCACTGTTTTTGTTTCGTTTTTTTGCACACTTGCACTTTATGTAGTCCTGTGTTGATTGTCTGTCATATGTTATATGTAGCACCATGGTCTTGAAGGAATGTTGACTCGCTTCACTGTGTACTGTACCACTGCACGTGGTTGAAATGACAGTAAAAACACTTGACTTGATTTGAGTCCCAGTGATGCCAGGAGTTATATTGTCTGGCGGCCCTTTAGGAGGGACTAGTCACAAAAGCTGCAGAGGAATCGTGGTCTATGCAATCCACATATAGAAGAAGAGGATGGTAGTCGGGCTTTGTAACACTGTCAACCTTCAGCTTGACATTTAGATTTATTTCATGGCACAGGGTTAAAGAAGTAAAAAGATGTGGGTGAAACACTTTTTGTTGCAAAGCTGCAAATTAGCAGATCACGATAAAACAAACACAATAAAAAGACATGTTTTAGATATTTGCAAAACAGAGCACATGTCTGTCAGTTGAATAATAATAATAAAAAACAGGTTACAATTTACAATTTTACAATTTCAGCAGCCTGATAACAGTTGGAAAACTGTTCTTTTACATCCTCCTGGTGTGACAGAGGATTCATTTATAGATTTTCAATGACCTGGAGCAGGTTGTTGTTTGGGTGGTGAGTGTCTATATCTGAATAATAGAAAATTTCCACACAGAGACAACGACCAATGTGCTAACTTTAGATTCCAGTAAACCACAGATGAACTGGAAGGATTATTAAATCATGTAAAACATCACACTGAATTTCTCCACACACAGCTAAGGCCTGACCTGGATTGATTGTTGCCAATGTCCCCTCTGATGTCTTTACTTCCTCTTTTGTTGTCCATATGTTTGTTGTTTTTAATGTTACTTTAATTGTTGATGTTGTGGGTTTTGGTGCCAGCTCTTCACCTAAGGAAATGCAAAAACAACATTAAAGACACTAACAGTAAGAAAAGACTTGAAAGTAAGTTAACAACAACAGAGAGGAAACAGTGGTGAGATGTTTAACAGTCTAACAAGTCTCATTTTTGATGATGTCTCATGTCTGAGGATATGTTCTCTTTATCTTCATACAGCCACTCAACTGTGAGTCTGCAGTGTTCATATGTCAACACAGAGCTGTTCAAGATGCTTTATCATTGTTCTCATGTACATACACTGGTGAAGATGGAGATATTGTAAGAGAAAAGTAACAATAGAAAAGTGAACTTCATCACTGTGATCATAATTATTGTGGTGTTTCAGTTTATTGTTCTAACAGGACAGTTTGAGCTGAAAACATTAAGATGTAAATGCTCACTGTTAATAACAGACAGATCAATCATAAAGTCTGGACCTTCTTGTGATCCTCCTTCTGTTTTGTACTGTCTGCAGGTGTAACGACCAACATCCTGATCTGTGACCTTCTTTATAACCAGAGAACAGTCTGCAGAAAGACTCAGTCTGTCTGATTTAGGTTTGGCTTCTTTATTCTGCCCAAGGTTAAAGAGTGATACTGATTGTGTTTTACTTGAATTACTGAAGATCCAGGTAGTACTGTTACAGTTATGCTGACCTTGTATCACATTTTCACAAGGCAGAGTAACATCATGTCCACGTCCAGCTGTGACAGTTTGAACAGTTTGTTGTTGCTCAGTTGTTCCTGTTGAGAAAAAGAGAGAAATGTGAAACATCAAATATGTTATGAATATGAGTGTTATGTTTATAATGTGAAGTTTATTTTAAATACAACACAAGTTTAAGTTTCAACTTTAGTTTCCAAGAGTCAGCTCAAGTCAAAAGGTTAAAAGTTAATCATGACTGTCTCAGTTAAAGAAAGAATTAATAACACTTGTGATAATAATGCAGTTCATTAATTGAATGTGTTTCTATGTACACTTACCTTTAAACTGAAGCATCAGTATCAGTAATGAAGACATTTGAATCCATGTGAATGCAGCCATCGTGCTTCTCTGTCTCTCTCAGTCTCTGTTCTTGCTCTCAGAGATGAACACAGCATCAACTTCCTGCTCACTTCCTCATAGTGACATCAGTCACTTTGTCTCCCCTGTGTCCAGAGGAATTAATTTATTTAAGTCAGCTTGATAACCTCCCTCTCTCTCTTATTGTAGATATTAAATGACTGAACAACTTTTAAACATTTTTACTTTTATACTTCATGCAATTTGCATGAAAACTTGTCAACCTTTTCGAAGGACTGTACAGAAGTTTAAGATATCTTGATCAAAAATAGGAGAGAGGAACTTAAATGTGTGAAGACTGCTAGTAGAGATAAGATTTTGCAGTACTTTAGCTCTTCTGTGCATATAGTTTATTATTAGAAAACAGTCTCATGATGATGTTTGTAGACACACATGAAAAGAGGTCAAAAGTCAGAAAACACTTTCTGCAACAGAAACTCTGTTGATGTTAACAATAAAACATGGTGATACTGCTACAGTGATCATTAGCATTAGCATTACCATTAGCAGCTAGAACCCAGGAGAAATGCATTAGTGCCCTGATACAGTGTGGCACTTCGTTTCTTCTTAGAAGTGAAGGGGAAGTGAGAATGTGGGTACAACAGCAGCAGAGCTCAGAGTTTAATACTGAAGATGAAAGAACAGGAAGTCAAACTGGAGACAATAATAACCACGAGCTTGTCCTGTGGTCTGAGGTTGAAGGATCATGTGTGTGAGGTATCAGAGACAGAGCTCCAAAAATCTAATGATACTGATCACAATTTTTTTCTGTTTATTGATTATTTAGTCTTACTATCATACAGCCAAAATGAAGAGAAATAGTTATAGAAAACATTAAAATTGTAATCTGGAGAATAACGTTGGTTACTGTTGTCAGGGTTCCTGTCATGGTCTCCGTGTCTCCCTGGCTGACCTAGGTTACAGGCCACATGTTGTTTTGAGTTTGTCTCTCTCTCTCAGAGAGCTGAGAGCTCAGCTGGGCTCCCGCCCTCAGCTCACACACCTGCTGTGAATCCACCTGATTACCGGGACTCCTGGGCTGCTATTTAAGCTGAGGGCTCAGAAGGCATCTTTGCTGGATCGTTGAGTTATTCTCGTCAGTACAGCCCCGATAAACTCTGTTTCTTGTGTTGTTTCTCAGTTTATGCTAACCGCGTCAGGATCAGGATGTTGGTCCTTACACCTCTCCTGTACATAGGTTCCTGGACTCGTCCTTATCCCTGATCTGCTTCTCTGGCAGCGTGGAGTGGAGTGAGAGTGAGAGTGCTGAAGACAAGTACCAAAGAAGCGAATGAGCAGAGCGTGTTTGGACTTTCTTCCCTTTTCCCCAGGACCATTGAATATCCCTGCCCTGTACACTGTATATACTTTCATGTGATGTGTTTGTAAATAAACTTGTGATTGCAATTCTAGTTCAGCTGGTCTACGCCTGAGTCCGTTTCCACCTGTGTGACAGTTCCTGGGTCGTTGATCCAGTGTTTTCAGTTTGTTTTTGTTCTCTGAGTATTTTCCACATGTTCACATTTGCTGTTTTATTATGTTATCCATCTGTCTTCCTACGTATCATTAGATTAAGTTCAGCTGTGTACTCACAGGTCTCTAGTCATCATCATTAGCCAGTGTATTTACAGTTTTTCTCGATTGCTTAAACACTATAACCAATCTTGTGAACCCAAATTTCAAAACCATAATGCCACTTTCAAAAAAGCACACCCATTTCCTTGAACTATAAACACTTTGCACCTGCTTTAACACATGAGTCAGATGTGGTGAACTGTTACTGCAAAGCTCTACACACAAATCCCTACATTTGTCAGTGCTTACACCATGTGGTCCCTTAGAAAGCACTAGCAGTCAATAATGTTAATTCACATCAGCACAGCTTTAGCTCAACTAGCACACAATTAACAAAGTGGAAACACTAGGAGTCAAAATGTATCACACACCAGTCAGAAACTTTAATGGATAATGTTAAGGTTCAAAAATATAGGGAAGGAAACACAGGAGGAATGCAAGTAACCACACTGGTCCAAAGGGTAAAGACGATGATTTTAATGAAATGACACGCGTGGGAGAATGAGCGGACTCTGTAAGCAGACAGCCCCACAATCTCATCCTCCTAACATCAAAATACAGTTTTATATGCATCAGAGTATATTTAGTGACGCCCCCTCATTGCGTCATCACATACATCAGCTTCAAAACCACAAATGTTCTATTTGACAACTTAAGGCACAATTAAAAGTACACTGGCTTCCATCTTCTCCCCGGTGGTTTCCCGTAAGCCAGCTCAGCTCTCGCATCGTGCATCTACTGCTTCATCAGTCAACTTTCACCTACACCCTAACAGTGTGTGTGTGTATGTCTCTGCGCGTGCACAGAGTGTGCATCTGCTCTCTGCACCTTAGTTGACCTCACGTAGGCAACCAGGCTAAGGCCATCCTGTGTTGTGATGATCTTAACTTCTATGTAAAATGTATAAACTCATTATACAAACCCAGACTCTGGTTTTGGTTTCACTTTTGCAAAAAAGCACGCGTTTCCTGTCAGCCTGCAACTCAGTTTTCTCACCCACGGAAGACTATATGTAAGAATATAAAACATTCGAAAACCTTTAAATTTTAGAACAACCTGTAATAAACCTGTTAATATTTGATTATGATAACCCCTGTAATATAAATTATAACTGAACCTGTAATAAAAACTAATATAATACCAATATATTTGAACATCTGAATGCATCTGAATGCAACATCACATGAAATGGTAATGACGATTATAAAATAGCAACAAATAATAGCAGTAAAATATTTCTATTCTCGATACTCCCTCTCTTGGTGACCCTTAAAAGGGTCACCATACACTTATAACATTACTCTGACCCTCTCTAGAAATGCCAGCTCCCCTAAGAACACTCCATGGGTAAAGTCAGGTTGTCCTTGGTCCTCTCTCGTGGAAATCTTCTCCTGTAAAGGATAGAAAACACTTTCTCCCTACTATGCTCTAAGTTACTCTGTTCCTCGATTGTTCTCAAAACATGAACCTAATTTCATATTTGGTTTTTGACTTTTATTCCTATATAATCTTAAACATCACTCATCTCAATCTACAGCTTTCTAACAGTCTTACAGCACTGCTGTCATACGTTTCCTGTTTTTCCTTATCTGATCATCAACATCCTGTACACAAAACTGCCACTGCTGCAAGGGCCTCTCATCTAAAGTCACCTTTCACAAGCAAAATCATCATAAAATCATTATAAGGGCTTATTCTACTAAAAGGATCAAAGAAAAACAACCACTTTAATCACTAAGTGTAAGCACCTAGTTAATTGCTTCTAGATAAACTTCATCATAGCTAAAAACTGAACTCTAACAGTATTTTGAACTCCCATTTTCTGGGTAATAACCTGTTTGAATATATCATTTTATTTCATTTTGCTGCTTTTAATGTAATGCCTCCTCTAACTTAAACTTTATCAGACTTAACCAACATATATAAGCTTTCTCCCTTTGCTTCTGTTTTCTGTATTTCTGTATTCTGTAACTGCTTTTTATATAAGAGGACTAAGTTAGAGCTGCATCTGTTATCTCAATATTTTATATGTCACTCAGTTTAGTTACAAGCAAAACTCCTATTCAGTTCCTCTTTCTGTCATTTGTTATTGGGCCAACTCAAATTCAGTTAAAAGCTAAAGGAATTTCAGGCCCTAGGCCTCAAATCAATACTGTCCTGTGTGTTGATGAACTCTGTATGTCTGTAAGCGTGTGCAATCCTTCAAAACTCAGGTCATTCTCACAGTAGATTGGCTAATCATAACGTTAACCAAAAGTTTATGACCCTCAAGAGACGACTCTCTGAGCCACAACTCCGTTAAAGGCCCCAAAATGCAATGTGTATGAAAAATCATTTCTACATATATAATCTCCAATATTATTCATTTGAGTCAGCGAGACTTTTAACATCCTCATAAAAAGCTCTCCACTACCCTAAAAATAACAACATTCTAACATTATGTCACTGTTACCACTTATCCTAAAATCAAAAGAAAAATCCCACATTTTCTACTCATAAAATGTTCACTATTTTCCCCAAAGCATATCCTTTATTCCCACAATTCCCCTTTAATTTGGTGTACAACTTCTTTTAACCCCAGCAATTTATCTTCTAAACAGAATTCAGTTCATTTTACTCCTTTCTTTAGAATTAACAATCTCTGCCTCAGTTTTACCATATCTAAATTATCAAACAACCCCAATCGTTATAAAATCCTAGTAAAACCCCTTTCACATTAAACAAATTAAATCTTAAACCCTCTCTTTTTGACACATCTCATGTGGCAAAAACTCAACATGCTCCACCCAAGCTTAACAAATCAAAAGGAAAAAGGTTAGTCATTTCATTTCTCAGAACAGCTCAGCAATTGTCCTCTCCGGTGTTTTGCTCCAGCCCTGAAAACCTGTGTTTAAGGAACAAAATCAATTTAATCATCATGTCAAATCTCCTCAAAATCGTTGCTCCATGCAAAGTCTGGATCCTTGGAATTTCCTGAAAACAAAACCTTTACTCAACTCTCCCCTATATGATCCAATCTGTGTCATGACACAAAATAAACTTAAACAGAACAGTTATTAATCATGTGTTACCTCAGTTAATGGTAACTTAAGTTACATCAATGTTTCCCTTTTAGCATTTTATAATGTATTAATATGGTCTAACCCAAATCAACAAAGCAGAAATTCACTCAAAGGAACATCAGCATCCCCAGATTTAAGTCTTCCACTTCTCCTGTTTGTCAACCTTTTATTTATTTCCCCCTTGGTCCAACCACTCACATTCACTCCCATGCATTTCACATGATATTTTTGCTGATCTGCAGCCTTCCGCGACGTCATCAGATGCTCCACATCAGCAAAATCAGTTCAATCATTTGTTTTATTTCGTTTTCCTTTTAGGAAAATAGTTCTCTATACTTTTGACTGGATTGAATCGATCAATCCATTTTTAGACAGAGACTCGCCGCCGATCAGTCTCTGATTGTAATCAATTATAATCCGTACTGCCCACCTGATTTTCGTACTTGGTAACTTTGTCAGCGCCGTCCGTTCACTCTCTTCCAGGCCTGCTTAGAACAAAAATGAAAAAAGAGAGCTGATTATTAGCTCATCAAAGTACCAAACAAAATCACCTGACAGGTTTTTTCCTGAGTGCACTTACTACTACAAAAATTTTTGGGGCCCCTCTCAGACCTATCCCTGCCTTAATGAAACACCCTCTCTGGAAATAAAACAACAGCCTCAAAAATCTGAAACAATCTTAAATTTCACCCGTTCAACACACACGAAAACCTCGTCAAAAGATCAAAGACCGTTTTTTCATTCAGCACAAGATAAAAACCAATTTCAACCACATATCATCCTTAAATTATAAATTTCCTGTCCAAATCTGCCCCTCTGAACAGACCTGACCACCGTAATCAAATATCCTGATACTTTACCATTATATATTTCTCCCAATACTCTTCAACAGCCACTGCTCTCTCTTGAACTGAACCGAAAGCCTCCGCCACACACGCACACAGGAAGTGTCTTTGTCACTCACTCACTCCAGCTAATTTGCATAAACCCACAGCTCAACAGCCAACTTAACAAGAGGAATACATGTTTTTAAACCTTATCACATCATTGAATCATTTTCATTTTCTTTCTATACTAATCACTTACTTTGATAAATCAGTGCAAGAGCACTCCTGAGTCACTCTTATAGACACTTTTCTTTTGTTTTTCCATCTATTTTAAATCTTTCCATCAATTGTATTAACCATTCACACCATTCTCTCACTCATACAAGCAGCAAGCAGATCTTCATTGCATATGCTTATGTTCTTAGCCAGGTTTTAAATCAATACCTGTTCATTAAGCTTCAAGAGCTTGTCTTTATAAGGTTAATGCATTTTCTGTTTGTGTGTGTATGGGTATATGTTATTTTGCATCTATGGCTTCACAGTCTCCCAGACTTCTTCCCCACTCTCCAGTTAAGCAGTCAGTTTTCTTTTTC
Source organism: Oreochromis aureus (assembly GCF_013358895.1). Lineage (NCBI taxonomy): Eukaryota > Metazoa > Chordata > Actinopteri > Cichliformes > Cichlidae > Oreochromis > Oreochromis aureus. Next base: position 21,456,190 of record NC_052956.1, on the reverse strand, counting down.
CCCAATTACTAACCCACATTTTGATTTCCCACCTTAAATAAAGCACTCCTAGTCTTCAGCCAGGAGCTGGGGCTTGCTTTTCAGGTTCCTGGACACATCATGCTGTGAACAATTCAACCAGAAACTTGCCTTAACATATCCATTCATGTTAACCTGTAATTTCTTCAGACTCCTGCATCTGGAGAATTGGCCTGGGTCTGCTTTACCCTGAAAATAACAAACTAAGACATTTTCATTATTATCACCAGTGGTTAAATAACCCATTTCTCTATCTCTGATCAGAAACACCAATTATGCCATGCATGTAAGCGTGTTCTTCCCTGCATTTTATGTTAATTGGGTGTAAACTGCTTCTTCATTAAATTAACTCATTGAGTTCTTCGTTGCCTTGCGATGTATTCATGTTAATGTACACTACGTGTAAGCTGTTTCTTCATTGCATCCGATATATTCATATTTAATTTATGCATTTCACCACTGAGCTTTAGACTCAAACTATCTCACTTCTGATTCATTTCAAAAATAATCTCACATGTAACAATTTGTATGTGTGTTTTCTATTCATTAAGGTAATGACAATTATTTTCGTTCATTATTCCTACCTTTTCTAATGTTTACCTCTTTGTTATGCTGTAGTGGACATCCCTAAACAATTCATGAGTTCAGGTTTCAATTTTCAATCCAATTATATCCTATATTCTCGCAGTCAAACTCGTCCAGCTTCATCTCTCACTGGTCCTCTCTGCACAATGTCCTGTTCGGGCTTCAAAGCTCCAGCAAACACAGTCTCAACTCAGCTGTTGTCTTCTTCTCTGTTTCTTTACAGTCTTTCTTTCAGATTTAAGTCCCAGCATGGCAAAATATCACTCAATGTCCAGTGCTCTTCCACAATTCTTTATCCCACTGTTCAACTGCCCAGCCTGTATTTTCACAGTACATGTTACATTACTCTTACATGCTGCTGCTGGTCGTCAGTCGTCATCAGGGTTAATGGATCAGTGGCACTGCCGTTTGCCTGCTGTATTCAAGTTCACGATGTTCTATCGGTCTTCATCAGGCGATTGACTGTCCTTTGAACTTCTTCTCCGCTTCAGGGACAAAGTGAGAGATCCAGCCGCACAATTTCGAGCCAAAAACTGGCTTATTCTCCCAATTCTTTTAATCTACTTTTCTGCTGCTGAACTCAAGGTTGCAAAGTTGAAAGACGCCCACCTGTATTGACCATATAATTAGTATTATATTCATTTTTTCTTAAAGGCTTCATTTGCTCCCATTTCCTCGTCTGTCTCTCTGTGTTCTTTCTGCACACACTCAGTTCCCATATATGGGCATGCACAGTTCCTGTTCACTATTTCCTGTTGCTGCAGCCCCGATACACAGAGCAATATTTCCTGTTCCTCAAACTAATCTAACTCCTTTGTTTTTGTTTTCTTGAATTAAAAACACTTTCAAACTTTAGCACATCCTACTTTTTCATCACCCAAGAAATATATTTCACACTCCTTTATTCCATACACACCTTTAAAAGTTCTCACCTCTTTCAGACGCCATAAATCGTCTCACACGCACTGCCTTTCTCTCACTCAGAGAACTCACGCAGAGTCACTCAAATCAAATACTGACAGCACTCACACAGTTAAAATCACTCGAAATACGCTTTCATACGAGTATTTTGGACATGCCTTCCATGATCAGAAAGAGCAAGTCAAAAGAAAAGAAAAAGAAAACTGAAACCTCTCATCATCCTCACGGCTTCTCCCCACACACATAACTGAAAAATAAAACACACCAACATTTATGGCTCACGAAATATACATCTATCAAAATTCAGTCATTTACTATGCATCCACACTAATATATTCACACTGTATTTACACTCTCATAATAAGCTCTTATATACAGGCATTTAGCAAAAGCTCTCAGTCCTCTCAAAATTGAAACCACCCTCTCTGCGCGTCACTGCTGCTCATTTGCATTTACACACACAATCAGTGCACTTCCGGCTGTGCATGACTGACACAGAGACTGATCCTACTCATAGATCTCATATTTTATATTACAGACGTCTTAAATTACAACTGCACAGATTTTTTTTAGGCCTTGTCGCTCCTACAAATTTCGAAAATTTACCATAACCGACTCGAACGGGCAAACCTCAGGTTTTTGCAATCAATTCACCAGACCAGACTCGAACTGCTCTGTCCAGATTTCTAGCCCTAACTTAATTTACCGGTAGCCAAAAAAGCGCAAGAATAGGGGACTTGAACCCCTAGCTTATCTCAGGATGCCCTGTACCCCACGGTCAAGCCAAACCGAGCTAACCCTACTCGCCGGTAGGTCAACAATGCGCGTCCGCATCGAGGAGGGATCGCAACGTCCGGCTATGCGCTTCTTAACAGACGCCGCTGTCGTCCTAGACAAATTTAGAATAATTTGAAACAACAATCTACACCCAACACAGGATTAAGATTGAGGACAACCCTCAACAGTTTTAGAGATTCCCCAGTCCTCTTCGGATGTTGCCCGAAACTATCCCTAGTCATCGCTAGGTGAAGGATAGATTTCTCTATCCAGCAGGGAGCGTCACCTCCGAGAAAGTTCTTAAGGGTTGCATAACCAATGGGACTTGAACCCACACGATAACCAAATTCCCTATCATTCTAAAGTTCACTTGCAGTCCAACTGCTTTAATTCTCTTTTCATTCCTTTATTCTCATTACTCAGTACTGTCACTTATACTTCCTTATCATTATCATTACTTCAACCTTCAACTTTTCACCAAAATCAAAGCAGACATCTACCAGTAGTTTCAGTGAGTAGACTTTCAATTTACACAGCCCAATTTGACACACTTTGGTTCATAAGATCAACAGGTGGTGCCTACCTTTTGTTATATGCCGGCTTGTCACTCACTTTGACCACTGACCAATGCCTGAGCGCCTGACGCCTCGGACCTTTCTCCGTCCTGTCTCACTTCCCCCTCGGACGAGCCCCCAAATGTTAAGGTTCAAAAATATAGGGAAGGAAACACAGGAGGAATGCAAGTAACCACACTGGTCCAAAGGGTAAAGAGCGATGATTTTAATGAAATGACACGCGTGGGAGAATGAGCGGACTCTGTAAGCAGACAGCCCCACAATCTCATCCTCCTAACATCAAAATACAGTTTTATATGCATCAGAGTATATTTAGTGGCGCCCCCTCATTGCGTCATCACATACATCAGCTTCAAAACCACAAATGTTCTATTTGACAACTTAAGGCACAATTAAAAGTACACTGGCTTCCATCTTCTCCCGGTGGTTTCCGTAAGCCAGCTCAGCTCTCGCATCGTGCATCTACTGCTTCATCAGTCAACTTTCACCTACACCCTAACAGTGTGTGTGTGTATGTCTCTGCGCTGCGTGCACAGAGTGTGCATCTGCTCTCTGCACCTTAGTTGACCTCACGTAGGCAACCAGGCTAAGGCCATCCTGTGTTGTGATGATCTTAACTTCTATGTAAAATGTATAAACTCATTATACAAACCCAGACTCTGGTTTTGGTTTCACTTTTGCAAAAAGCACGCCGTTTCCTGTCAGCCTGCAACTCAGTTTTCTCACCCACGGAAGACTATATGTAAGAATATAAAACATTCGAAAACCTTTAAATTTTAGAACAACCTGTAATAAACCTGTTAATATTTGATTATGATAACCCCTGTAATATAAATTATAACTGAACCTGTAATAAAAACTAATATAATACCAATATATTTGAACATCTGAATGCATCTGAATGCAACATCACATGAAATGGTAATGACGATTATAAAATAGCAACAAATAATAGCAGTAAAATATTTCTATTCTCGATAATAAATAAAAGGGCCAAAGTCAACTCATTCAGGTTTGAAACAATGGATCCAAAGACATGCAAAGGAAGAGGTCGAGAAGGAGAAGGAGGAGGAGGTCTAGGACACCAGGGAGGAGTAGGTAGAGATGGAGGAACATAATTGGCCATTGGGCTATTGTAAATGTCCCTGGTCACCGTGGAGAAAATGTCACTATGTGCGCAGCCATCAGCCAACGAGGGCTACTCCACCGCCATGCCATTCTTGGACCCTATAACACTATGCTCCTCCTTGCTTTTCTTGATGGTCTGAGACAACATATGTCCAGCGGGACTACAGGGAACCAGCACAGAGCAGCCTCACTACATTGTTGTTTGGGATAACGTGAGCTTCCATCGCGCTGCTCTGGTTCATGACTGGTTTACCAATAACCCAAGGTTGTCTAACATCTTTCTGCCTGCATACTCTCCCTTTCTAAACCCGATAGAGGAGTAATTTGTGGCATGGCGGTGGAAAGTGTGCGACAGAGAACCTTATGTCCATGTGCACCTTTTCCAGGCCGTGGAGAACGCCTGTCTAGACATATCAGTAGATGCATGCCAGGGGTGAATCAGGCATGCAAGAGGATTTTACCCCTGCTGCCTGGCTAGCGCCAATATAGCCTGTGATGTGGATGAGATTCTCTGGCCTGACTCGGACCAAAGACAGGATGCTGAGGTGGAATAATGTTTCTGGTGTGTGTTGTACTGTATGCTACATGAATAAGAATGTGCCACTGTATATACATTGGTTGCGTCTTTTGTGTTCATCATGTGAAAAGGTTTTTGAGGGGAAGAACCACAAGCAACATAACTTGCCAGTTTTGTAAATGTTGTTTTACATTTATTGCACCAATGTGTACGACTATGGTGTCGTGTGTGTCACGGTCCCCGTGTCTCTCTGGTTGGCTCACGCTGGCTACAGGTTTTGTTGTTGTTCTTTTTTGTTTTTTGTTTTCTTTGTCTCTCCTCCTCTCTGCCTGGGTGGAGCTCGTTACGGGCTCTCGCTCTTGGCCCACGCACCTGTGTGATTGTCTCCACCTGCTGTTGATCTGGCTGATTTCCCCAGCTGCTATTTAAGGCAGTGGCACAGAGAAGCTCACCGCTGGAACGTTGAACCTCCTGAGTTCGTGCTCTCGGCATTATCAAAAGAAATCCCTGTATGTATTTTGCTGTGAAACTAACGTTGAATTCTGTGTGTAGATATCCTTCTTCTGGACCAAATCACGGGACCTGCCTGGGTGTGGCAGCGTGTGTGGAGTTTTGGAGCGAGTGCGGCTGAAGAGGAGTGCGTGTGTGCGGAGGAGCTGTGGCGGTGACTGTGTGGAAGAGGAAGCGTGTGTGTGGATTCCCCCCCCCCCTTCTCTCCCTGGAGCCCTGGACCCCCCCTCCCAACTCACTGTACATGTATATAGCACTGAGGTGATCCCTGTTGTAAATAAATAACCTCCTTTTGTTCACAAAGAAAGAACTGTCTGCGCGTGAGTCCATCCAGTCGCCATGACAGTGTGTGTGTTTTTGAGGTCTTGTGTGTGATGTCTGTGGGCAAAGTTTGGTTTTTCAGTGAATGGTTTTGAGTGTAGAGCTTCATTTTGACCTGGCAATACAATGTTTGGGAAATTGGGTGAGACATTATGGATTTGTGTTTATTGTTTGGGGAATACGAGGCATAGTTTCAAGAAATGTGTTTAAGCAATCGAGGCAAATGTAAAAGAAGTGAGAAAGGTGAAACCCATTTTTATCTGGTGTAAGACCAGGGAGGCAAACGCAGAGCAAACAAACATTTTTTGTTATTTCTGATTTAGTCTGATTATAACACACCCAAAAGAAATATTTACAGATAATAATAATGTTAACACATTAAAAGAAATTTAAACACCATTAGATAACCTGTTATTCTGATAGCTGGTCTTCCTAACTTCACTCAGTAAATTCAAAAATAAAACAGCTTTCTTATCTGAGCCTTCCTGAAAATATTTGGTTGTTTAGAGAGCTGTATAAACTGCCTTATAAACAAAGACTGAAGCAAGCATACAAAAGAATATGTTCTTCATTACTTCCCTCTTGCAGAACTAATAAAGTGTCCTTTCTCCACCCTCATCTGCCCCGCCTATTTTTCCTGCACCAGTAGGTGACATTATTGAACTGAAAAACAGGGGACATGAAATACAGAGGCCATGACTTTATCTCAGTGTGTTACCTTAAACTGTACAACAAAGAATACAAAAGAACAAATTTTTACTGTAATAATTTTACTGTATGTATTTGTTTATTCCTGCATCCCTTCACTGGCTTTCAGTGAGATTCAGAATCCACTTTAAAATTCTGTTATTAACATATAAGGCTCTACATGGACAGGCCCCTGCTTATATAGCAGAGCTTCGTACAGCTTATCAATGCAGTCGGCCTCTCCGATCATCTAACCAGGGCCCTCTAACCTGATTTTGAAACCAGAGGTGATGCTTTGAGGTTGTAGCGCCCAAACTGTGGAAATCTTCCTCAGTCAATCAGGTTGGCTGACTCTGTTATTGTTTTAATCCATTCACTTCATTTGTGGCCATAGTTTTAAACCATACATGCATCTATGTGTGTATATTGGATGAATGTCTGTCAGTATGGCTCATTATGTGTGTGTTTATGTTTCTGTATGTTTTAACATGTATACTTATCTTCAGTGTGCAGCTTTTACTTGAACTGTGAAGCTTTAACTCTTTGTTTTGAGAAGTGCTCTATAAATAAAGTTATTATTGTTATAATAAATCAAACTGCACATGAAAACAGGTTTGGCTTCTAAATATGAGAATAAATCAAAACTTAAATGTTTTAAACAGCAGTGGATTCATGTCTGTGCTGAGTTGATGATGTTGTTGATCAGTGGAGTCTGACAGAAGCAGAAGAGTCTCCAATGTTTTCATAATTCATAAAGTCTGAACCTTCTTGTGGTCCTGTTGCTGTTTTGTACTGTCTGCAGGTGTAACGACCAACATCCTGATCTGTGACCTTCTTTATAACCAGAGAACAGTCTGCAGAAACACTCAGTCTGTCTGATTTAGCTTTGACTTCTTTAGTCTGTCAAAGTTCAAAGATTGACACTGAGCTGTTTGATTCACTAAAGATCAGGTAGTACTGTTACAGTTATGCTGACCTTCTATCACATTATAAAGAAATTTATGAATATGAGTGTTGTGTTTATAATGTGAAGTTTATTATAAATACAACACAAGTTTAATTTTCACCTTGAGTTTCCAAGAGTCAGTCAAGTCAAAAAAGTTAATCATGTCTCTCTCAGTCTCTGTTCTTGCTCTCACGTTCACAAATGAGACTCAGAGATGAATACAGCATCAACTTCCTGCTCACTTCCTCATAGTGACATCACTCCTTTTCTCTCCTCTTGCTAAATTATTTCAGTTCATAGTGTTTAAGCAGCCATATCTCCCTCTCTCTCTTAATGTAGATATTAAATGACTAAAAACTTTTTAAAACTTTTCAGTATCTTCTGTAATTAATTTATTTTGCAGACTTTCTTGTAGTCTATTTTAAAGGAATGCAGAACAGTGTAAAATGTTTTGATCAACAACAGAAAAGAGAAGCTAAATGTATGAAGACTGTTAGATGAGGTAAGTGTTTATTTTAATACAGCTCTTCATTACATTTGGTTTATTATTAGAAAACAGTGTTCATGGTGATGTTTGTCTGCACACATGAAAAGAGGTCAAGATTGAAACTTATTACACATCAGAATTTGAGTCGTGATGTTCGCAATGATGACACTGCAGCAGTGACCACTGTTAGCAGCTAGATGAGATGTGTTAGTGGTCTGAGACCTGATTGTTCCTCTTTACACCTCTGAAGCCGTTTTTTTCTGATAAGTGAACAGAAGTGTTTAGCATTCACTAACAAAATTCAAACTGTACTTACCAAGAAGCTTGAAAGCCAGTCAGCACAGCACAATAAGAAAGTTAGCCTGTTAGCATCAGAGCCCTTGAACAGCATCTACAACTTGAGGATTTTGGTGCACACTAATCTTTAAAACTAAGCGTGCACAATCAGACATGTTATCGTCAGTCTTATTCTTTTATTTTTATGTTTTTAAAGTGTCTGAAAGCTGAAATTGAGTGTTTTTGCTGTCAAAGATGTTTTTTGAATATCACAAACAGGAAGTTTGATATCATCATAGATACAGTGAGATACACCACTCCTTTTTTGTATTGTTAAAAATGTCATGCATCAATTTAAACAAAAAAAAAGTTTAATAACAATATACCGTGCAGTGTGTCACTTAATATACAGGTAAATGTCACTAGATTACAGTAACAATGAAGTCTTCCTCATTTCCAGGCCAATCCTGAAGCATAACGATTGTTGCCTCAGCACAAATATACAGTCAGTTACATGTTTTAAAGGTTTCTTCAGTAACGTGCTTAAGCTATCAACACTTATGATATATTTAAAAGAAAAAAGGAAAAAAACATTTCATGGGACTTACTGCAGTAGCTAATTCTGACTCAATTCACACTCATGCACACCACTGCTTGATCCACGCTGCTGTTACCGGCACCAGACCTAGGGGAATCTGGACCGGCAGCAAGCAGCAACCAGGCTAGAGAGCACTGCGTAGCCAAGTATGAACAAATTGTGGATTAATAGAGAGGACACCAAAGTTAGGGTTTTGCTCGGGCCGGAGCTCATTTACTTCTGAGCTGCGCATGCACGGAGCCTATAGCTCGAGTGTCTCTGGTAGTTCCACAGCAGTACAAGATCACCATCTACTGACATAACGAGATATAACCCTGGTCTGGCAACGCATAACAATGTCAAAATAAGTCACAATAATAAACAAAAAATAAGGGGGTATTTGGTTTTCTTACAAAAATAAACATGCAGCCTTTTCCAACCTGCTACACTGTACATAAATTTATATTACACCCAACATTAAATCATATGACATTACTTTAAAAGGAACAAAAAGGAAGTTACTCTATGATTCAAACATTGATGCAGCATCCAGAAAAACAATAGGAAACATTTTATGAGTAACATCCTATTTCTTTGGTTGCAGGTTAAATCAACAGACAGGTACACGGGTGCGTGGTCACTTAAATCTATTGCCCCGATTTCACAAGTGTTTATTTTATTTTTGTCTTCCCCAAATATTATAAAATAATCTGTTCTTGTATATAAAGAATGGGGTGAAGAACAATCCCTTTGATAGGGATGTAAGTTTCTCCATATATCAATTAGACCACCCTCCTCAAATAATGTATTAATTTTCTTAATTAATGTTTATGCATCCTGTGCTTTTTCATTAGAAATATCTAGTTTTTGTTGTACATGTATATTTAAATATCCTCCACAAATTAGAAGACCTGTCTCTGATAACATCATATCTATGATTTTCTTGAGGAAATAAATTTCACTTCTGCTCTTTATGTCTTTAAGACATTCCTGCAGTTTAACTAACTGGTGTGTGTTATCCAGTGTTGAAAAGAGGAAACTCTAATGGAGTGAAATCTGGGGAATCTGGGGAATGGAGTCTAATAGACTAAGTTTCATCATCCGAGTGACATATGATGTGCTGCCTTCCCCAATAAATCTGCAGCTGTGGTTTGGAAAGGACCCATCCTGCCCCCTGTGTACAGTCCCAGCCACACTCAAGCACATCTTGGTTGGTTGTAGGACTAGCCTTACTCAGAGCAGATACACATGGAGACACAACCAGGTCCTCAGTTGTCTGGCTGAGAAAGTTGAGTGCAAAAGAAAATCCATCAACGCTCAACCTTTCACGAACCAAGAGGAGCGTCAGTTTTCATCAGCATTTGTCCGGGAGGGGGACAAGCCGAGGACAAGCCCCTCAACCCCGGACCTGGGCCCGCTGAAGATCAGGGATTGGCAGATGCAAGTGTACTTGGATCAGAGGCTAATTTTTCCCACAGAGATCGTAACAACTACTCTGCAACCAGACCTCGTCCTTTGACGAGGACCTCCCAAAAACTTGCGTACGTCTTTGAGCTGACAGTACCATGGGAGGAAGCAATTGAGGAAGCATTTGAGCGTAAGAAGCTGCGGTATGCCAACTTGGCAGCTGAGGCAGAGGACAGAAGCTGGAAGATCAAGGTGCGCCCGGTGGAAGTGGGGTGCAGGGGCTTTGTTGCCAGTACAACAGCAAAGCTGCTTAGAGAGATTGGGATCAGAGGACAGGTACAACGGCAGGCTATAAGAGAATTAGCTAACACTGCTGAGAGGACCAGTTAGAGAGGTTATGGCTAAAAAGGGCTGACATCACTTGGGCAGCTAAGGCAGTCAGCTAACTGTGAGACACACGCCCAGGATTGATCGAGTCGTGGTGGGCCTGCCTCAGCAGGCGGTGTCAAAAGGGTAAAACCTAACATTAGAAATTTGCTGGTTGACTGATACAGCTGTCTCAGGGCCTCCTGGGGACTGTGCAGGAAATCTCATGGTAGTGAAACCAAAAGGAGGAACAAAAGAAAAGAAAAGAAAAATATTCCGCTCTTCTTCCCTTTTCTGGGAGGCAGTGGGGAGGTAGAGCATACAGCCCGATCCAGCGGGGAGGTGTGGGAAGCCAGATCAGGCGCCCCCCTTCTGGCTCTCCTCTCTGCTCTCTCCTATCTTGTCCCTTTTGTCTTACTTTTCTCTATCACCTTTTCTATTCCTTTGAAGAAGTGAGGCTCCTTAAATGTCATAGAGGAAAGTTTACTGCTCAGTTGCAGTGAATAGATAGAATAAACTGTAGAAAACTAGAGTTGGGTGTCATCTGCATAGCAGTAAAAATGTGTGCTATGTCTTCTGATGATACTGCCTAAAGGAAGCATGTATAATGTAAACAGAATTGGTCCTAGCACTGAACCATGTGGAACTTCAGTGTGTGAAGAGGACTCTGCATTTACATGAGCAAATTTGAGTCTATTAGATAGATGTGATACAAACCTCTGCAAGGCAGTACCTGTAATGTTCTAATCGCTCTAATAGGATATTATGGTCAACAGTATCGAACGCTGCACTGAGGTCTAACAGACAAGCACAGAGATGAGTCCACTGTCAGAGGCCATAAGAAGATCATTTGTAACCTTCACTAAAGCTGTTTCTGTGCTGTGATGAGCTCTGAAACCTGACTGAAACTCTTCAAATAAGCCATTCCTCTGCAGATCATCTGTTAGCTGTTTGATAACTACCCTTTCAAGGATTTTTGATATGAAAGGAAGGTTGGAGATTAGCCAATAATTAGCTAAGACAGCTGGGTCTAGAGATGGCTTTTTAAGCAACGGTTTAACACAGGAGTGGGCAATCTCAGTCCACGAGGGCCGGTGTCCCTGCAGGTTTTAGATGTGTCCTCGAACCAACACAGCTGATTTAAATGGCTAAATTAGCTCCTCAACATGTCCTGAAGTTCTCCAGAGGCCTGGTAACGAACTAATCATGTGATTCAGGTGTGTTGACCCAAGGTGAGATCTAAAACCTGCAGGGACACCGGCCCTCGTGGACTGAGATTGCCCACCCCTGGTTTAACAAGTGCCAGCTTTAAGGCCTGTGGTACATAGCTGATTATTAGAGATAGGTTGATCATATTTAAGATTGAAGCAATAATTAATGGCAGGACTTTTTTGAGCAGTCTTGTAGGAATGGGGTCTAAAAGACACTTTGATGGTTTGGAGGATCTTTCTGAAGTTAACTCAGAAAGATCAATTGGAGAAAATAAGTCTAAATGAATATCAATGGTACTGAAAGTAGCTGTAGATAATGTCACATCTGTGAGATGATTATGAGTAATTTTTTCTCTAATGGTTAAAATTTTATTTGTGAAGCAGCTCATGAATCAATCAATCATTACTAGTTAACGTTAAAGGAATGGTTAGCTCAACAGTGCTTTGACTGTCAGCCTGGCTACAGTGCTGAAGAGAAACCGAGAGTTGTTCTTATTTTCTTCAATCAAGGATGAATAGTAAGATGTTTTAGCTTTACAGACGGCTTTCTTATGAAGTAGTTTCTTATAAAGGCTTTCTTATAAAGCACCTTATAAAGCAGCAAACTGTCATCATCCCAACATTCATGCCGCATCCAGAAAAACAACTTGTAACCTTGTATGAGCACCATCCCATTTCTTTGGTTTGTTAATGGTGGAATAGAGGTCACTGGGATCAGTGGAAACTTCAGAGGTAGAGGAGGAAGCTTTCACAGTGATGTAAGTCACAGTGTTGCCACCATCATCATCATCAAATGACTATAAGAAAACATTATTTGTCATTAAAACCTTCCTTTCGTGTTCGGGTCAAATCTGACCGATTTACAACTTAAAACACTCATAAATATTGTGTTTTACATCTGATTGCCTCAAGGCCTCATGACATCCTCCACACTATGCACTTAAACATATAAAAGTGATGATCACCTCTTTCATTGAATTTTGAGTGTTTTAATCATCCTTGTTACATCTGTGGTGTTCCCGGTTGAAAGTGACCGAAATACAAAATGAATGGGAATCCACTCATTCACATTCAGCTTTATTGATGGATTTGCAATAGTTAAAAATAGGTGAAAAACATTTGTTTTGCAAAACTCTAAATTAGCTGATCACAATAAAAGAAACACAATAAAACAGCATATTTTATATAAGATAAGATAAGATAACCTTTATTAGTCCCACACGTGAGAAATTTATTTTGTCACAGCAGGAAGTGGACAGTGCAAAAGTTATGAAGCAAAAATTAGAATACAATAAGAATAAATACAGTACACAACTGTACAGAATAGAATAAAATAAAATAAAAATACTATATACAGTAGAATAAAATAGAATAAAATATACAATAAGATAAAAATAGAATACAAATGCTATATACAACTGAGTAAAAATACAACGATGCCAGAAAAGATTATTGCACATTAGTGTTATTGCACATTTGTGGATGTGTGTGTTTGATCAGTTAAAGTCTTTGTTGTGGGGTCTGACAGCAGTGGGGAGGAAAGACCTGCGAAATCTCTCCGTCCCACACCATGGGTGCCGCAGTCTCCCACTGAAGGAGCTGCTCAGTGCTATCTCCTGCATGGGGTGGGAGATGTTGTCCAACAGGGATGACAGCTTAGCCACCATTCTCCTGTCACTCACCACCTCCACTGGGTCCAGAGGGCATCCTAGAACAGAGCTGGCCCTTCGGATCAGCCTGTTCAGTCTCTTCCTGTCCCCGGCAGAGATGCTGCCACCCCAGCAGACCACGCCATAGAAGATGGCTGAGGCCACCACAGAGTCATAGAAGGTCTTATATGTGCAAAACACAAAAATGAACACATGTCTGTCGATATAATGATAAATAATCAGGTCACAGTTTACTCATCAGCCTGATAGCAGTTGGAAAATGGCTCTGTATCCTCCTCATGTAACAGAGGCCTTAACATCCAGCAGGCTGACAACAATACTCCATCAGCATTTTGCTATTGAGGGGTAAAAAATTGTTCTTTCACCACGCATCATAAGCATCCTGCTGCACTCTCTCCTTTCTCATCTGTCCAACATTTCTGTAGCCTCTGCACCAGTAGGTGGCAGTGTTGCACTGAAAAACAAAGGTTTATGAATTTATTTGTTAGGACATGACAGAGAGAGGCCATGACAGTAGCTCAGTGTGTTACCTGTAATTGTACATTAAAAAAAATCATTTGAATAACACTTCAATCTCCTCACCTTTAGTTTTTGTCTATGCATAAAGAAAGGTGACACCTGATTTTGGTACTCAAAAAAACGAAAAACAAAACTGGCATTGAAACATTTAAAATGAAAATGAAAAGGAACCAGTGACTGAATAAAAGTCTTTTTTTCTTGGTTTTTGTTAAAATCAGTCTACATTTGCAGTTTTTTTTCTTATACGTTTTTTTTTTTTGTCTTTTTTTCTCTCTGCTTTTTTACCTTCAATCAGCTTTTATTTACTCTTTCTTGTTATCACTCTCACGGGACTGGTTTAAAGAAGTTCACTCTTAACCAGCTTATTAGTTGTTCAAGCAATCTGCAGGATGCAGATTATATGAAAATTACAACCAGGACTCAACCATGAAGCTCCGCCTCCCATCACACACCAGAACAGTGACACAGGGTTGAAACTGAACAGCAGAGCTCACATAACATCTGCTTCTATCTTTTTAAATTCAGCAAAAAGAGAGCAAAGAGTTCAGTACAAACAGATCTGCTCAAACTAGTTTAAGTTTAATACTGAAGATGAAAGAACAGGAACTCAAACTGGAGAGAATAATCGAGACTAGCTTGTAGCATATTGTGGTTCAGGTGTGTGAGGAGTCAGAGAGAAACAGACCAAGAAAACAAACAAAAAAAAAACTTTTTAAAAAAATTCAAGTCATTTAAGTCTTTTACAGCCAAAACAAAGACAAATAGGTAAAGATAACATAAAAGTTATGAAATTGAAAACAACATTAGTTATTGTGTCACAAATAAACATAAAGAGTAAAACAATCAAATACATCAAAATAAATTTAAAGAGCAACAAAGCTGGCCTCCCCCTTCATGTCTGAAGCAGTTTACTTTGTCATAACCTGACTTCTCAGTCAACCTCCTGAATGCAACATCCTCAGTCTGAGAGTCTTTTCTTTATGTAACTGGACAAACTGTTTCAGACACACAGAGTTTAAGTTATTTTTAACTAGCTAACCAACTGCACATGAAAAAGATTTTGATTCTTAATATGTGATAAAAGCAAAATGTAAATGTTTTAAACATCAGTGGATTCATTTCTGTGATCAGTTGATGTTGAAGTTGTTGGTCAGTGGAGTCTGACAGAAGCAGAAGAGTCTCCAGTGTTTTCATAGTTCACTGTACCTTCATCCTCATCATTATGCACCTGTGGAAAACAACATAACACACCTTAGATTATCTCTCATATTCATACATTATGATACTTTTTCTGATATTTTCCATTTTGTGTTAATATTTTTGTTACATTTTTGAGATTTGTAAAGATAATGCAGTAGGTTCAAAACTGGTGCATGTTTGGTATGGTTGGAATGGTTATGTTTGGAAAATCAAACATTCCCCCCTTTTTTTATTATTGTGACCTGATCAATACCTCATTATGTCAGTAGATGGAGCTCTTCAAGCCCTTCAGCTCAGAAATAAATGTGAATATAGGTTAAATTATCTGAATTCATTTATTTTTTTTTTTTTTTTTTTGGGGGGTTTGGTAAGAATGCTTTAAATAACTTTATTTACTCTTGTTAGTGAAATGTATTTTTATTTGGAGAGTAATTGGGATTAATTTGATTTGTACTGTCTATATGAGTGAATGACTGAATTGTAGCTCAGAAATAAAAGAGCTCCGGCCTGAGCAAGACACTAGCTTCGGTGTCCTCTCTATTAATCCACAGTTTTTATATGAATGGCTTTGCAGTGCTCCCAGGCCTGTGTGTCACTTGCTGTCGGTCCAGATTTCCCCCTAACAGTAACAAAACTTAGAATAAATTGAGTGTTCAGACTCACAGTGTTTTCTTCAGTCTGTGTTTTGTTTCCTGAAATGACAAAAAAAAAATGCATACAGCAAACAGTAAAACTCAAAGCTTTTTATGTATAAAGTTTCATCTGTGATGTTCTCACCTTTAGTTTTTGTCCACATGTTGACTGTAACAGCAGATATTAAGAGTGCTGCTAAACCCACAGACACAAAGATGCATCTCAGCAAATACAGACAATCTAAAAATGATTAAAAACATTTTGGCTTCAACTTTTTGTTGAGTGCGAAACTCAAAAGATTTCAAATGTGATAAAAACAGTCAGTTTTCTAACATGTAGTGATAAGGTTTGAGTGTTTTTTTAGACTGTGGAGTTTCTACAGTATTCATTCTTATAAGTTAAATGTAATACTGAATTTTCCCACAAAGATTCAACTGTCAGTCTGACATTCAGAGAGAAATTCAGTCACTACCTCCTGCTGGATTATTTGATGTCTCTTCTAACGGTGTTGATGTTGTGGATTTTCTAGTTAATGATGTTTTTGTGGTAAACTCCACTGTTGTTGGTTGTGTTGTTGCCGGCTCTTCACAAAAAGAAATACAATAACAACATTAAAGACACCAAAAGTAAGAAAAGACTTGAAAGTAAGTGAACAACAACAGAGAGGAAACAGTGGTGAGATGTTTAACAGTCTAACAAGTCTCATTTTTGATGATGTCTCATGTCTGAGGATATGTTCTCTTTATCTTCATACAGACACTCAACTGTGAGTCTACAGTGTTCATATGTCAACACAGAGCTGTTCAAGATGCTTTATCATTGTTCTCATGTACATACACTGGTGAAGATGGAGATATTGTAAGAGAAAAGCAACAATAGAAAAATGAACTTCATCACTGTGATCATAATTATTGTGGTGTTTCAGTTTGTTGTTCTAACAGGACAGTTTGAGCTGAAAACATTAAGATGTAAATACTCACTGTTAATAACAGACAGATCAATAAAACAGTCTGGACCTTCTTGTGATCCTGTTGCTGTTTTGAACTGTCTGCAGGTGTAACGACCAACATCCTGATCTGTGACCTTCTTTATAACCAGAGAACAGTCTGCAGAAACACTCAGTCTGTCTGATTTACGTCTGACTTCTTTATTCTGCCCAAGGTTAAAGAGTTCTACTGAGCTGCTTGGATCACTGAAGAGCCAGGTAGTACTGTTACAGTTATGCTGACCTTGTATCACATTTTTACAAGGCAGAGTAACATCATGTCCACGTCCAGCTGTGACAGTTTGAACAGTTTGATGTTGCTCAGTTGTTCCTGTTGAGATAAAGAGAGAGAGAAATGTGAAACATCAAATATGTTATGAATATGAGTGTTATGTTTATAATGTGAAGTTTATTTTAAATACAACACAAGTTTAAGTTTCAACTTTAGTTTCCAAGAGTCAGCTCAAGTCAAAAAGTGAATCATGACTGTCTCAGTTAAAGGAAGAATAAGTAACACTTGTGATAATAATGCAGTTTATTAATTGAATGTGTTTCTATGTACACTTACCTTTAAACTGAAGCATCAGTATCAGTAATGAAGACATTTGAATCCATGTGAATGCAGCCATCGTGCTTCTCTGTCTCTCTCAGTCTCTGTTCTTGCTCTCACGTTCACAAATGAGACAGTCTCAGAGATGAATACAGCATCAACTTCCTGCTCACTTCCTCATAGTGACATCACTCCTTTTTTCTCCTCTTGCTGAATTAATCCAGTTCATAGTGTTTAAGCATCTGTATCTGTATCTCCCCTTCTCTTAATGTTGATATCAAATGATTAAAAGTTGTTTAAATATTCAATAACTTTTATATTTAATCTGTAATTATATATATATATATATATATTTATATTTTGTAGTTACCAAGTTCAATTTGTAGCATTCTAGCAGCAGCCTGATAAGAACACAGATGAGATGTGTTAGTGGTCAGAGACCTGCTGCTTCCTCATTGCACCTCTGAAGTCATTTATTTCTGAGAAGTGAAGGGGAAGTCTGAGAATGTGGGTACAACAGCAGCTCTGGAGCTTTCATGATGACCAGATGAACCTACAACAGATAAATGGTTAACACATCGATGAGGATTAGACTGACGTGTCTTTAGGTTTCCCATCATTTTCAACACATAGCAGATCATTTTATCTTGTTTTTTTGATGTAATTTCAATAATAGGCACTAATTCTGCTGCAAAACAAGCAATAATATTATTACATATATTTTCTGTTTATCTTTGGTTCAGTGTTATTATCATACAGCCAATACAAAGCGACATAATTAAAGATAAAATTAAAAAAATTGTAATATGGAGTATAAGATCAGTTACTGTCACTTTTACACACATTTAGTAGTAATCTCTCCACAGTTAAACCATCACTGTGGGACGATCACTACTGTTATGGTTCATGTGTTTGTATTTTTCCTAATATAGTGCAGTGTTAATTTATTTATATCAGCAAGTGAAATACTTGCTGTGGTGTGTCATGTGTGGGTCTGTACATTTAATATGTCACCTGACAACAATGCTGTCATTTCCTATTTCTTTTAAATGGTAAATGGCCTGTATTTATATAGCGCTTTAATAGTCCCTAAGGACCCCAAAGCGCTTTACACGTTCAGTCATCCACCCATTCACGCACACATTCAGACACTGGTGATGGCAAGCTACGTTGTAGCCACAGCCACCCTGGGGCGCACTGACAGAGGCGAGGCTGCCGGACACTGGCGCCACCGGGCCCTCTGACCACCACCAGTAGGCAACGGGTGAAGTGTCTTGCCCAAGAACACAACGACCAAGACTGTCCGAGCCGGGGCTCGAACCGGCAACCTTCTGATTACAAGGCGAACTCCCAACTCTTGAGCCACGATCGCCCCAAGTGATTTAAAAACCTTTTAAATAGATTTAATGAGTAAATATGCACAAGACCTCATACCACTGGCCAAAATCTGTAGATGACACTTACAGAACTAAACTAGAAGCAGCTTCTCTCCAGTAAGTTTCTGTGCGACTGTGGTTGTTTCAGGTTTATTCAAAACTTTTTGTTTATGATTTAAATTTTTCCTCACACCCCCTTTTTAGTACTTTTAGCAGTTACTGAATAGTTGCATTTACCTGAAGAAAAAAGTAATTATGTTCATATTTCTGGACGGAAATGAACACGAAAGACGGACTGACTTGTTAAAAAGCCTTTATTTCTGCTGATGAAATGTCCAAAATACAAAGTCCACTAAAAGAATAAACAGAGTTCAAAACCAACTGCGAAATCACAGGCAGGATAAGAAACATTAAGGCAAAGAGTGAAAGAACGACAACACTACTTATAAACGAGGGTATCATAATTACAGGAAGTGAACACGGCTGGTTGATGAAATGTAAGTGAAACTAATCAAAGACAATTTAAATAGTAAAACTAAACACAAAGACAATAAAACAGGAAGTGAGAACCATAACTAAATGTGGGAACAGACACATGAATGAACTTAACATAAGAAAATTGGCACAAGATGATATGACAGGAAACTCTAAGGGAACAAATTCAAGAGTAAAACTGAGACTAAACTATAACAAGAACTAAAGACCAAAGTACTCAATATTATGTTTATATAATGAATAAAGGCAGCAAACAAGACACATAATAAACTACTGTAAACTATGTCATTCAGTAACACAGATCATATTTACAGTGCACATACAGGTATGTTTATAAAGAAAGTTTAGTATGGACTAAAAAAGCTCAGAGTCTGTTGGCATCAGAGCTCTTAAAACAGTCACTGCTACTTGAGGAGTTTGGTTAATAACAACTACAACTACAACTAAAACAAAGTAATCAAACTGTAGAAAGTAAATCAACCAACTGCAGAGACTGTTTGAGTTTACTGAACTGAGACGCTACATGTTGTAACAGCTGAGATGAAGCAGTTTAATCAAAGCGTTCTGTGAAGGCATCAAATTAAAGATGAATATTTAGCTCTAATAATGTGCTTAAACTAAACAACAGTAATTTTCTTTTTAAAAACATGACAGGTGATGTGTATAACTTTATACCAGATATATTTTTCAAAGGGAAGAAAAAGGAAGTTACTCTATCAAACAAACATTCATCAGCATCAAGGAAAAACAGCACGCGACCTTTCATTAGCAACATACTGTTTCTTTGGTTTGTCCGTGGTGGAAGAGAGGTCGCTGGGATGAGTGGGAACTCCAGTGGGAAAGGAGGAAGCTTTCACAGTGATGTAAGTCACACTGTCGCTACCATCATCATCATCATGATCATCATCACCACCACATGACTATAAGTAAACATTATGTGTTATTAAATACATAAACCTGGCAGGAGCTTTAAAATCACAAACTTACTGCTAACATCATCTCTGTAAATATCAAAATCTTACCTGGTCTTTATTCTTGGTTTTCTTTGTGAAGCTAATGGAGATGTAGGAAACACCATCATCATCTTCAGCCTCCACAGTGAAGACAACATAATGACTGCTCAGTAATATGTGGATTTATAACAGGTGAGTTTCACATTTATTTAAGCAAATTCATTTTCAGCTTATCCTCATCACATCATGGCTCCTTCCTCTTCTCTGTTGAACTAGATATAATACTCAGTGTTACTTTGCACTGGGGGTAGTGTGTGATCTCACCGTCTCCTGACTGGTTCCTGGACCAGGCTCAGTGTCTGCAGGGTTTAAACTCAGTCCCTGCAAAAGTTTTGTGACCAAAATAATCATCAGACTCATCTCGCAGGAAAAAAACATCAGCTACAAATGAAAAATAAAGATGTAACAATTATGATAATAATGCAGTTTATTAATTGAATTTATTTTCTATGTACACTTACCTTTAAACTGAAGCATCAGTATCAGTAATGAAGACATTTGTATCCATGTGAATGCAGCCATCGTGCTTTCAATGTAATCTCACTTTGACCAATGAGACAGTCTCAGAGATGAATACAGCATCAACTTCCTGCTCACTTCCTCATAGTGACATCACTCCTTATGCTGAATGAATTCAGTTCATTGCTTTTAAGCATCATTACTTCCGTCTCTTTCTTAACATAGATATTAATTAAATGAGTGAAAAAAAAACACATCAAAATGCTTTAAGTTGATATTTAATGCATTTGCAGATTGCCTTGGTTTTTTTTTTTTTAAAGGACTGTACAACAGTGGAAAATGATCAGTAATAGAATAGAGGAAGTTAAATGTGTGAAGATAATTAGTTGACATGTGTCTATTATTGCAGCTCT
The DNA here is from genome assembly GCF_013358895.1 of Oreochromis aureus. NCBI lineage: Eukaryota > Metazoa > Chordata > Actinopteri > Cichliformes > Cichlidae > Oreochromis > Oreochromis aureus. Next base: position 21,435,568 of record NC_052956.1, on the reverse strand, counting down.
TCTTGACAGTTTATTTTTGAAAACAGTTTTGATGGTGATGCTTGTCTGAACGTGAAAGAGATCAAAACTCTTTACACCATTGCAGATCACTTTGTTTTATTTTTTCATTTTTAATAAAATTTGAAATCATATAGTAGGAACATCCTGCGATAGACTGGCAACCTGTCCAGGGTGTGCCCTGCTTCTCGCCCAATTTTTTTTTCTGTTTATTTTTAGTTCATTCTTATTATAATTCAGGCAACACAAAGAGAAGTAGTTACAGAAAATACTGAAGTAATATGTAATATGGAGGATAACATCGATCTGTATTCATCTTTTGAAGTGAGCTCAACGCTCAAGAAGTACAAAGGAGGAGAGATAAAAATTAAAATACATAGATGACAAAATTAAAACAACCAGTGATTTTGACCTGTGTTGCATTTAATTGTAAAATTAAAAATCAGAAACTGCAGCTTTAAGATAAATAAAAGAAAAAAAGTGTGAATCTTAATCTGTGCTCAATTATTCTTAATGCAGCTGTAGTTTCATAATAATTTCAGTTTGCAGCATTCAGTTTTTTTCCTGATCTTTGGGACCGGATAAACAGATGCAGTGGGACTGTCAGACCACTGCATCTGACAATGCGCTCGAAGCTCAAAACGCAAATATACTGATTATGCAGAGTAACAGAAATAGTAAAATATTTCTGTTTTACCTCAGACACACAGCTACACGCTCTGACTGCTCTGACTCAGTTGACTCTGAAATTATTTCTTTGCCTTCTCAGATGAAGCCCCAGCTCTGCTAACAAGCGCTCAAACTGCCTCACTGACATCCTGGAATGTGGATGAATATGATGCAGCTTCAAGTTGTGGATAAAAACCACGAAAATCTCCCTGCTGCTGCCTGCGTGTGAGAACTGGATGAACTCAGACTCTCCATGTCATCCTTTTGTTGTTTAAAAACATGCAGACTAGCTCATCATCACTTCATTTATTTCACATTGCATTTTTTATTATGACTTTTTCGCAACAACCTATCGTGCTTGGTGTGTAATGTAATACTGTCATAGATGATGATGAGAATATGTTTAAGGCATTAAAAAAAATTTAAAATTAAGGAATGGAAAGATTTAGATCTACTAATGTGCTTAAGAAAACAACATGTAAGTTGTTTACTTAAAAACATCTCACATGACTTAATTCAGAAGCTAAATAAACTACCTTGTCTGTACTGACTTGAGTTAAGCTTTCAAAAAAGTGCTTACCTATATATTACACACAAATATTACATTTTAATTTGAAAAATGTAAAGAAATTTACAATTGAAACATTGATGCAGCATCAAGAAAAACAACATGCAGCCTTTCATGACCAACATACTATGTCTTTGGTTTGTTGATGGTGGAATAGAGGTCGCTGGAATCAGTGGAAACTCCAGCAGGTGGAGAGAAAGTCTTCACAGTGCTGTAGGTCATAGTCTCACCATCATCATCAACGCGAGGCTGTAAGAAAACATCGCAAAATTTTCTTAAAGACGAGACCTTTGAAAAGTCTGAACTTACTACTGACATAATTTCTATGAATATCAAAATCTTACCCGGTCTTTACTCTTGGTTTTCTTTGTGAAGCTGATGGAGGCGTAGGAAACTTCATCATCGGCTTCAGCCTGCACAGTGAAGACAACATTATGACTGCTCAGTAATATAAATTTAACCTGAAGAAAACTTAAATGACTACAGGAGGAACTGATTTAAGTTATTTGCCAGCTGAAGTTATGTCGCTGGTTTTTCCCTTTATCCTTTTCACTTTATGAACTGAAGTCAACACTAAAGGTGTAAAATGATTCTGTTATGGAGCAAAAAAAGGGCATTTGAGTATTTGAAGATTTGAACTCACAGTGTTGTCACTCTGTTGGGTTTTGTTTTCTGAAGAAGGGAAAACAATTCTTTAGCTTCCCCATTAAAAATCTCAGTTTTTTTTCTGTTTTTAATAATCATAAACTACAGAAATGTAAAACAAAACTGTATTCAACCATATATTTATTTTAAATATTTAAACTTCCTTATTTCCATTTATGATCAACTTTAATCTGTGAGTCTTCTCACCTTTAGTTTTCTTCCATATGATGATCACCACAACAACTAACAGTGCTGCTAAACCCACAGGAACGATGATAAACCATGACTGAACTGAAAATATTATTAATATAAGTTAAACATAATCCTGAATTTTCCCACAAAGATTCAACTGTCAGTCTGACATTCAGAGAGAAATTCAGTCACTACCTACTGATGGATTATTTGATGTCCCTTCTGACGTTGTTGATGATGTTTTTGTGGTGGACTTCACTGTTGTCGATTTAGTTGTTTTCACATCTTCACCTAAAGAAATGCAATAACAACATTAAAGACACCAACAGTAAGAAAAGACTTGAAAGTAAGTGAACAACAACAGAGAGGAAACAGTGGTGAGATGTTTAACAGTCTAACAAGTCTCATTTTTGATGATGTCTCATGTCTGAGGATATGTTCTCTTTATCTTCATACAGCCACTCAACTGTGAGTCTACAGTGTTCATATGTCAACACAGAGCTGTTCAAGATGCTTTATCATTGTTCTCATGTACATACACTGGTGAAGATGGAGATATTGTAAGAGAAAAGCAACAATAGAAAAATGAACTTCATCACTGTGATCATAATTATTGTGGTGTTTCAGTTTGTTGTTCTAACAGGACAGTTTGAGCTGAAAACATTAAGATGTAAATACTCACTGTTAATAACAGACAGATCAATAATAAAGTCTGGACCTTCTTGTGATCCTCCTCTTGTTTTGAACTGTCTGCAGGTGTAACGACCAACATCCTGATCTGTGACCTTCTTTATAACCAGAGAACAGTCTGCAGAAACACTCAGTCTGTCTGATTTACGTTTGGCTTCTTTATTCTGCCCAAATTCAAAGATTGATACTGTGCTGCTTGAATCACTGAAGAGCCAGGTAGTACTGATACAGTTATGCTGACCTTGTATCACATTTTTACAAGGCAGAGTAACATCATGTCCACGTCCAGCTGTGACAGTTTGATCAGTTTGATGTTGCTCAGTTGTTCCTGTTGAGAAAAAGAGAGAGAGAAATGTGAAACATCAAATATGTTATGAATATGAGTGTTATGTTTATAATGTGAAGTTTATTTTAAATACAACACAAGTTTAAGTTTCAACTTTAGTTTCCAAGAGTCAGCTAAAGTCAAAGGGTTAAAAGTACATCCTGACTGTCTCAGTTAAAGGAAGAATACATAAATAACACTTTTGATAGTAATGCCGTTCATTAATTGAATGTGTTTCTATGTACACTTACCTTTAAACTGAAGCATCAGTATCAGTAATGAAGACATTTGAATCCATGTGAATGCAGCCATCGTGCTTCTCTGTCTCTCTCAGTCTCTGTTCTTGCTACTCAGAGATGAATACAGCATCAACTTCCTGCTCACTTCCTCATAGTGACATCAGTCTCTTTGTCTCCCCTGTGTCCAGAGGAATTAATTTATTTAAGTCAGCTTGATAACCTCCCTCTCTCTCTTATTGTAGATATTAAATGACTGAACAACTTTTAAACATTTTTACTTTTAGACTTCATGCAATTTGCATGAAAACTTGTCAACCTTTTCAAAGGACTGTACAGAAGTTGAAGATATCTTGATCAAAAATAGGAGAGAGGAAGTTAAAGGTGTGAAGACTGTTAGTAGAGATAAGTGTTTTCAGTACTTTAGCTCTTCTGTGCATATGGTTTATTATTAGAAAACAGTCTCATGATGATGTTTGTAGACACACATGAAAAGAGGTCAAAAGTCAGAAAACTCTTTCTACACCAGAAGCTCTGTTGATGTTAACAATAAAACATGGTGATACTACTACAGTGATCATTAGCATTAGCATTACCATTAGCAGCTAGAACCCAGGAGAAATGCATTAGTGCCCTGATACAGTGTGGCTCTTCGTTTCTTCTTAGAAGTGAAGGGGGAAGTGAGAATGTGGGTACAACAGCAGCAGAGCTCAGAGTTTAATACTGAAGATGAAAGAACAGGAAGTCAAACTGGAGACAATAATAACCACCAGCTTGTCCTGTGGTCTGAGGTTGAAGGATGATGTGTGTGAGGTATCAGAGACAGAGCTCCAAAAATCTAATGATACTGATCACAATTTTTTTTCTATTTATTCATTATTTAGTCTTACTGTCATACAGCCAAAATGAAGAGAAATAGTTATAGAAAACACTGAAATTGTAATCTGGAGAATAACGTTGGTTACTGTTGTCAGGGTTCCTGTCATGGTCTCCGTGTTTCCCTGGCTGACCTAGGTTGCAGGCCACATGTTGTTTTGAGTTTGTCTCTCTCTCTCAGAGAGCTGAGAGCTCAGCTGGGCTCCCGCCCTTGGCTCACACACCTGCTGTGAATCCACCTGATTACCGGGACTCCTGGGCTGCTATTTAAGCTGAGGGCTCAGAAGGCGTCTTCGCTGGATCGTTGAGTTATTCTCGTCAGTACAGCCCCGATATACTCTGTTTCTTGTGTTGTTTCTCAGTTTATGCTAACCGCGGCTCTCCTGTACATAGGTTCCTGGACTCGTCCTTATCCCTGATCTGCTTCCCTGGCAGCGTGGCGTGGAGTGAGAGTGAGAGTGCTGAAGACAAGTACCAAAGAAGCGAATGAGCAGAGCGTGTTTGGACTTTCTTCCCTTTTCCCCAGGACCATTGAATATCCCTGCCCTGTACACTGTATATACTTTCACGTGATGTGTTTGTAAATAAACTTGTGATTGCAATCCTAGTTCAGCTGGTCTACGCCTGAGTCCGTTTCCGCCTGCGTGACAGTTCCTGGGTCGTTGATCCAGTGTTTTCAGTTTGTTTTTGTTCTCTGATTATTTTCCACATGTTCACATTTGCTGTTTTATTATGTTATCCATCTGTCTCTGTGCATTATGTTCTGTTCCACTTCCTACGTATCATTAGATTAAGTTCACAGGTCTCTAGTCATCATCATTAGCCAGTGTATTTACAGTTTTTCTCGATTGCTTACAGTTTTTTCTGATTGCTTAAGCACATTTTTTGTAACTATTGGCTATTTTTGCAAAACTCTACACACAAATAAGAAAACCTGTCACCCAATTATCAAAACATTGTAGTTCTCTTGCAAAAGCGAACACATCTAGATTAACTCTTCACACCTTCGTAAAATGGTGTTTTCGTATCAAACAGTACACACAAGCCATCATCTACTAAGCACACAATGCGCCAACTACACACTGATGGTATGAATACAAAACACATCTGACTTTTGCTTTCTCTGTGCACAAGGTAGGCCATGTCAGATTGAGGTCATACTTTTGTCATAGATCCGTAAGCATAGAGGGATCCAAACTTCTGGTACTGGTGTTTATTCACACACATCAAAACAAACACAAGTGTTTATTTCCAAGTATAGGACTATTTGCAATCACCATATTGACTATATGGGTTTCTTGGTCTGCAGTGAACATGCTTCCTCTGCCCCAGCATCTGGTCGTCTAGCAATTCTGTAAAGTAACAATTTCAGTATTTTTACATCTATGGTATTTTTGTGTTTCTCATTAGCATATGGCAGTGCTACAGATCTTAGTGCCGAGTGACTGTACTAACCGATTCTGATTTCGAAGTGTCCTTATGATGCTTGCTACAGTGTAGCGGCTCGAGTTAGGCTGGACCCGTTGGCCAGCTTCCCTCAGGGTCACTCCATGGTTGATTACATGGTCCACTATTGTAGCTCTGATGTCATCAGCAATTCTATTTCTTACTCTTCTTACCCTTCCTCTCCCCCCTCCTCGTCCTCCTCTTGCTCCTCCTTGTCCTTGTTGTCCTCTTCGTCCTACTTCTTCACCTCCACGTCGTGTTCCTCGGCCTCCTCTACTTCTCACTCTTCCTGCTCCCTCCACTGTACTCCACACACAGAGCTTACCTGTATTATAGTGCTTAGGCTGATTGCAAAGTGAACTAATTATCTAAAAAAGTTTTCACATGTGAAAGTGTGCCAGACAGTTGGCAAAATAGCATAAATAATGGCCATAAATGTGTATAGTTTTGCTAGGAGTGTGTTGGAAATTTGGTAATTGAGTGTAAGCAGTGAATTGTGCCTACAGTTTTGCAAAGTGTGTGTTACAAAATGGCAAACTGAGTGCAAAGCAGTGTTTGTGCTTTTAGTTTTGCAAACTCAGTGAGTGGTTTTGCTATAAGTATTACAGTTTTTCTCGATTGCTAAAACACATTTCTTGAAACTACGCCTCATATCCGCACAACAGTAAACACAAATCCATAACATCTCACTCAATTCCCCAAACATCCTATTTCCAGGTCAAAATGAAGCTCTACACCCAAAACTATTCACTCCTCCTGAAAAACCGAACTTTGCCCTCAGACATCAAACACAAGCCCTCAAACACACACACACTACAACAGAGTTTTGCACACTGGTACAATTAATTCAAAACAATAGTTCCAAAACAATTAGGTTGCTTATGGTTCTCCCCTTCAAAACCCTTGTCACATGATAAACACAAAAGACGCAACCAATGTATGTACAGTGGCACATTGTCATTCATGTACTATACAGTACAACACACACCAGAAACATTATCCCACCACAGCATCTTGTCTTTGGTCTGGGTCAGGCCAGAGAATCTCATCCACATCACAGGCTATATTGGCCCCAGCCAGGCAGCGGGGTAAAATCCTCTTGCATGCCTGATCCACCCCTGGCATGCATCTACTGATATGTCTAGGCAGGCCTCTTCCATGGCCTGAAGGAGGTGAACACGGACATAAGGTTCTCGGTCATACACTTTCCACCGCCATGCCGAAAATAACTCCTCTATCGCGTTTAGAAAGGGGGAGTATGCAGGCAGAAAGATATTAGAAAACCTTGGGTTATTGGTAAACCAGTCACGAACCAGAGCAGCGCGATGGAAGCTGACGTTATCCCACACAACAACGTAGTGAGGCTGCTCTGGCTGTGCTGGTTCCTGTAGTCCAGCTGGAACATATGTTGTCTTAAACCATCAAGAAAAGCAAGGAGAAGCATAGTGTTATAGGGTCCTAGTACGGCATGGCGGTGGAGTACCCCTCGTTGGCTGATGGCTGCGCACATAGTGACATTTCCCCCACGCTGACCAGGGACATTTACAATAGCCCGATGGCCAATTATGTTCCTCCCCCTTTTCCTTCTTTTGGTCAGGTTAAACCTGCCTCATCCACAAAGATCATTTCATGGGGAACAGGCCGTCCTTCAATCTCAAAGATTCTCTGCAAAACACATAACACAGTAGAGTCAATCGGTACCCTGAACCAAAGTTCAAGAGTGCTGAAATGGCAGCATAAACTGCCATGCTGTGATGGTACACAATACCTTATACAGTATCAAAACTCATACCTGAACATATTCCACACGTTGGTTTTTCACTCTGTCAGAGTTTCGTTTGAAAGGGACTCGGTATGCCTGTTTCATCCGGAATTGATTCTTTCGGAGGATGCGGTCAGTTGTGGAGAGGCTGATGGCATTTATGCCTCGAAAAAGATGATCATCCTCAATCACTCTCCTTTGAATCTCTTGCAGGCGGATTACATTATTTGCAATTACCATGTTTACAAGTTCCTCTCTTGCTCCTCCGACAAAAGCCTTAACCTGCCTCCACCAGGTGGTCGTCTCTGTGTCCTACAAAAATAGAAGCACTCATTACTGTAACTGTCACACATTCATTTTACAGGAAAATAATGGAAACATACTGAAACTCAAGACACATAAATTCAGTAACTTAAACGTTACTGTACAAAGCAGTCTTACTGCAAGTACACCTACCTGTTTTCCTCCTGAAGGTTCTGATGATGGAGGCAACAGTGAAGCGACTCAAATTTGGTTGTACTCGTTGCCCAGCCTCCCTCATAGTCATCCCATGGACAAGGACATGGTCAACTAAAGTGGCTCAATTTCATCCGAGACTGACTGTCTTCGTGCCCTTGCTCTTCCCCTTCCTTGTCGCCGTCGTTCTCCACCTCCACCTCCTTCACCACCTCCTCCTCCTCTTCCACCACGTCCTCCTCTTTCACCATGTCCTCTTTCTCCACCACGTCCTCCTCCTTCACCACGTCCTCTTTCTCCACCACGTCCTCCTCTTTCACCACGTCCTCTTTCTCCACCACGTCCTCCTCTTTCACCATGTCCTCTTTCTCCACCACGTCCTCCTCTTTCACCACGTCCTCTTTCTCCACCACGTCCTCCTCCTTCACCACGTCCTCTTTCTCCACCACGTCCTCTTCCTTTGCATCTCTTTGGATCCATTGTTTCAAACCTGAATGAGCTGACTTTGGCCCTTTTATCTATCCATCGCAGGTTCTGATTGGTGTGTGCTAAATTTTGACTCCTAGTGTTTCCACCTGGTTAATTGTGTGCTAATTGGGCTCAAGCTATGCTGACTTAAGTTAACATTATTGCATGCTAGTGCTTTCTACATGACTACATGGTGTAAGCACTGTAAAATGTAGGGATTTGTGTGTAGAGTTTTGCAGTACCAGTTCACCAAATTTGAGTCATGTGTCAAAGCAGGGAATAGTGTTTATAGTTCAGGGAAATGGGTGAGCTTTTTGACCAATAGCGTTTATGGTTTTGAAATTTTAGTTTAGAGGCCTGGTTATAGTGTTTAAGCAATCGAGAAAAACTGTAATAGATTTAGAAATTGTGCTATAAGAATCACAGTTAGGGTTTAAGCATTCAGAAAAAACTGTAAACACTATAACCAATCTTGTGAACCCAAATTTCAAAACCATAATGCCACTTTCCAAAAAGCACACCCATGTCCTTGAACTATAAACACTATGCACCTGCTTTAACACATGAGTCAGATGTGGTGAACTGTTACTGCAAAACTCTACACACAAATCCCTACATTTGTCAGTGCTTACACCATGTGGTCCCTTAGAAAGCACTAGCAGTCAATAATGTTAATTCACATCAGCACAGCTTTAGCTCAACTAGCACACAAATAACAAAGTGGAAACACTAGGAGTCAAAATGTATCACACACCAGTCAGAAACTTTAATGGATAAATAAAAGGGCCAAAGTCAACTCATTCAGGTTTGAAACAATGGATCCAAAGACATGCAAAGGAAGAGGTCGAGGAGGAGGAGAAGGAGAAGGAGGTCTAGGACACCAGGGAGGAGTAGGTAGAGATGGAGGAACATAATTGGCCGTTGGGCTATTGTAAATGTCCCTGGTCACCGTGGAGAAAATGTCACTATGTGCGCAGCCATCAGCCAACGAGGGCTACTCCACCGCCATGCCATTCTTGGACCCTATAATACTATGCTTCTCCTTGCTTTTCTTGATGGTCTGAGACAACATATGTCCAGCGGGACTACAGGGAACCAGCACAGCCAGAGCAGCCTCACTACATTGTTGTTTGGGATAACGTGAGCTTCCATCGCGCTGCTATGGTTCATGACTGGCTTATCAATAACCCAAGGTTGTCTAGCATCTTTCTGCCTGCATACTCTCCCTTTCTAAACCCGATAGAGGAGTAATTTGTGGCATGGCGGTGGAAAGTGTGCGACAGAGAACCTTATGTCCATGTGCACCTCTTCCAGGCCGTGGAGAACGCCTGTCTAGACATATCAGTAGATGCATGCCAGGGGTGAATCAGGCATGCAAGAGGATTTTAACCCTGCTGCCTGGCTAGCGCCAATATAGCCTGTGATGTGGATAAGATTCGCTGGCCTGAGTCAGACCACAGACAGGATCCTGAGGTGGAATAATGTTTCTGGTGTGTGTTGTACTGTATGCTACATGAATAAGAATGTGCCACTGTATATACATTGGTTGCGTCTTTTGTGTTCATCATGTGAAAAGGTTTTTGAGGGGAAGAACCACAAGCAACATAACTTGCCAGTTTTGTAAATGTTGTTTTACATTTATTGCACCAATGTGTACGACTATGGTGTCGTGTGTGTGTTTTTGAGGTCTTGCGTGTGATGTCTGTGGGCAAAGTTTGGTTTTTCAGTGAATGGTTTTGAGTGTAGAGTTTCATTTTGACCTGACAATACAATGTTTGGGAAATTGGGTGAGACATTATGGATTTGTGTTTATTGTTTGTGGAATAGTTTCAAGAAATGTGTTTACGCAATCGAGGAAAATGTAAAAGAAGTGAGAAAGGTGAAACCCATTTTTATCTGGTGCAAACAGAGCAAACAAACATTTTTTGTTATTTCTGATTTAGTCTGATTATAACACACCCAAAAGAAGTATTTACAGATAATAATAATGTTAACACATTAAAAGAAATTTAAACACCATTAGATAACCTGTTATTCTGATAGCTGGTCTTCCTAACTTCACTCAGTAAATTCAAAAATAAAACAGCTTTCTTATCTGAGCCTTCCTGAAAATATTTGATTGTTTAGAGAGCTGTATAAACTGCCTTATAAACAAAGACTGAAGCAAGCATACAAAAGAATATGTTCTTCATTACTTCCCTCATGCAGAACTAATAAAGTGTCCTTTCTCCACCCTCATCTGCCCCGCCTATTTTTCCTGCACCAGTAGGTGACATTATTGAACTGAAAAACAGGCGACATGAAATACAGAGGCCATGACTTTATCTCAGTGTGTTACCTTAAACTGTACAACAAAGAACACAAAAGAAAAAAGAAAGAAAGGAAAAATATGTGAATTTTACTGTATGTATTTGTTTATTCCTGCATCCCTTCACTGGCTTTCAGTGAGATTCAGAATCCACTTTAAAATTCTGTTATTAACATATAAGGCTCTACATGGACAGGCCCCTGCTTATATAGCAAAGCTTCGTACAGCTTATCAATACAGTCGGCCTCTCCGATCATCTAACCAGGGCCCTCTAACCTGATTTTGAAATCAGAGGTGATGCTTTGAAGTTGTAGCGCCCAAACTGTGGAAATCTTCCTCAGTCAATCAGGTTGGCTGACTCTGTTATTGTTTTAATCCATTCACTTCATTTGTAACCATAGTTTTAAACCATACATGCATCTATGTGTGTATATTGGATGAATGTCTGTCTGTATGTCTGATTATGTGTGTGTTTGTTTCTGTATGTTTTAACACTTGTATACTTATCTTCAATGTGCAGCTTTTACTTGAACTGTGAAGCTTTAACTCTGTGTTTTGAAAAGTGCTCTATAAATAATGTTATTATTGTTATAATAAATCAAACTGCACATGAAAACAGGTTTTGGCTTCTAAATATGAGAATAAATCAAAACTTAAATGTTTTAAACAGCAGTGGATTCATGTCTGTGCTGAGTTGATGATGTTGTTGATCAGTGGAGTCTGACAGAAGCAGAAGAGTCTCCAATGTTTTCATAATTCATAAAGTCTGAACCTTCTTGTGATCCTGTTGCTGTTTTGAACTGTCTGCAGGTGTAACGACCAACATCCTGATCTGTGACCTTCTTTATAACCAGAGAACAGTCTGCAGAAACACTCAGTCTGTCTGATTTAGCTTTGACTTCTTTAGTCTGTCAAAGTTCAAAGATTGATACTGAGCTGTTTGATTCACTAAAGATCAGGTAGTACTGTTACAGTTATGCTGACCTTCTATCACGTTATAAAGAAATTTATGAATATGAGTGTTGTGTTTATAATGTGAAGTTTATTATAAATACAACACAAGTTTAATTTTCACCTTGAGTTTCCAAGAGTCAGTCAAGTCAAAAAAGTTAATCATGTCTCTCTCAGTCTCTGTTCTTGCTCTCACGTTCACAAATGAGACTCAGAGATGAATACAGCATCAACTTCCTGCTCACTTCCTCATAGTGACATCACTCCTTTTTTCTCCTCTTGCTAAATTAATTCAGTTCATAGTGTTTAAGCAGCCATATCTCCCTCTCTCTCTTAATGTAGATATTGAATGACTAAAAACTTTTTAAAACTTTTCAATATCTTCTGTAATTAATTTATTTTGCAGACTTTCCTGCAGGATTGCAGAACAGGGTAAAATGTTCTGATCAACAGGAGAAAAGAGAAGTTAAATGTGTGAAGACTGTTAGATGAAGTGTTTACTTTAATGCAGCTCTTCTGTACATTTGGTTCATTATTAGAAAACAGTGTTCATGGTGATGTTTGTCTGCACACATGAAAACAGGTCAAGATTCAAACTTATTACACATCAGAATTTGAGTCGTGATGTTTGCAATGATGACACTGCAGCAGTGACCACTGTTAGCAGCGAGATGAGATGTGTTAGTGGTCTGAGACCTGATTGTTCCTCTTTACACCTCTGAAGTTGTTTTTTTTTTCTGATAAGTGAAGAGGAAGTGTTTAGCATTCACTAACAAAATTCAAACTGTACTTACCAAGAAGCTTGAAAGCCAGTCAGCACAGCACAATAAGAAAGTTAGCCTGTTAGCATCAGAGCCCTTACAGCATCTACAACTTGAGGATTTTGGTGCACACTAATCTTTAAAACTAAGCTTGCACAATCAGACATGTTATCGTCAGTCTTATTCTTTTATTTTTATGTTTTTAAAGTGTCTGAAAGCTGAAATTGAGTGTTTTTGCTGTCAAAGATGTTTTTTGAATATCACAAACAGGATATTCAAATTTGATATTGTGGCGTGTTGGGGGAACAGCTAGTTCTCTCCCATCATGCCTTGGGACATGTGCTGCTGTTTAGATGTTCTTGTTTTATTGTTTATGGTTACGTTACTTTTAACTGTTATCTTGAATGTTGTGTTTATATGACGGTACAAAGTCACTGACAGTTATTGTTTTATAGAAAGAATGCAGTACCATAAGTGAGTTCTGTTATGCTGTTATTGACCCTTGAAGCACATTGTAGCACAAGCAAGTTTGTTTAATAACGAGCTCCCCCTACCAGCTTGGGGTTGAATAACAAGCTCAATCTCTTCCTGTGAGCTTCTTTGTAAGATTCCTCTGCATGCCACAATATCATCATAGATACAGTGAGATACACCACTCCTTTTTTGTATTGTTAAAAATGTCATTTTAAACAAAAAAAAAGTTTAATAACAATATACCGTGCAGTGTGTCACTTAATATACAGGTAAATGTCACTAGATTACAGTAACAATGAAGTCTTCCTCATTTCCAGGCCAATCCTGAAGCATAACGATTGTTGCCTCAGTACAAATATACAGTCAGTTACAGGTTTTAAAGGTTTCTTCAGTAACGTGCTTAAGCTATCAACACTTATGACATATTTAAAAGAAAAAAGAAAAAAACATTTCACGGGACTTACTGAAGAAGCTAATTCTGACTCAATTCACACTCATGCACACCACTGCTTGATCCACGCTGCTGTTACCAGCACCAGACCTAGGGGAATCTGGACCGGCAGCAAGCAGCAACCAGGCTAGAGAGCACTGCGTAGCCAAGTATGAACAAACTGTGGATTAACAGAGAGGACACCAAAGTTAGGGTTTTGCTCAGGCCGGAGCTCATTTACTTCTGAGCTGCGCATGCACGGAGCCTATAGCTCGAGTCTCTCTGGTAGTTCCACAGCAGTGCAAGATCACCATCTACTGACATAACGAGATATAACCCTGGTCTGGCAACGCATAACAATGTCAAAATAAGTCACAATAATAAACAAAAAATAAGGGGGTATTGGTTTTCTTACAAAAATAAACATGTAGCCTTTTCCAACCTGCTACACTCTACATAAATTTATATTACACCCAATATTAAATCATATGAAATTACTTTAAAAGGAACAAAAAGGAAGTTACTCTATGATTCAAACATTAATGCAGCATCCAGAAAAACAATAGGAAACATTTTATGAGTAACATCCTATTTCTTTGGTTGCAGGTTAAATCAACAGACAGGTACACGGGTGCGTAGTCACTTAAATCTATTGCCCCAATTTCACAAGTGTTTATTTTATTTTTGTCTTCCCCAAATATTATAAAATAATCTGTTCTTGTATATAAAGAATGGGGTGAAGAACAATCCCTTTGATAGGGATGTAAGTTTCTCCATATATCAATTAGACCAACCTTCTCAAATAATGTATTAATTTTCTTAATTAATGTTTATGCATCCTGTGCTTTTTCATTAGAAATATCTAGTTTTTGTTGTACATATATATTTAAATATCCTCCACAAATTAGAAGACCTACTGTCTCTGATAACATCATATCTATGATTTTCTTGAGGAAATAAATTTCACTTCTGTTCTTTATGTCTTTAAGACATTCCTGCAGTTTAACTAACTGGTGTGTGTTATCCAGTGTTGAAAAGAGGAAACTCTAATGGAGTGAAATCTGGGGAATGCAGTCTAATAGACTAAGTTTCATCATCCGAGTGACATATGATGTGCTGCCTTCCCCAATAAATCTGCAGCTGTGGTTTGGAAAGGACCCATCCTGCCCCCTGTGTACAGTCCCAGCAACACTCAAGCAGATTTTGGTTGGTTGTAGGACTAGCCTTACTCAGGGCAGATACACATGGAGACACAACCAGGTCCTCAGTTGTCTAGCTGAGAAAGTTAAGTGCAAAAGAAAATCCATCAAAGCTCAACCTTTTACGAAGCAAGAAGGGCGTCAGTTTTCAAAGAAAAGAAAAATATTCCGCTCTTCTTCCCTTTTCTGGGAGGCAGTGGGGAGGTAGAGCCTACAGCCTGATCCATCGTGGAGGTGTGGGAAGCCAGATCAGGCGCCCCCCTTCTGGCTCTCCTCTCTGCTCTCTCCTATCTTGTCCCTTTCGTCTTACTTCTCTCTATCACCCTTTCTATTCCTTTGAAGAAGTGAGGCTCCATAAACGTTAAAGAGGAAAGTTTACTGCTCAGTTGCAGTGAATAGATAGAAAATAAACCGTAGAAAACTAAACAGAAGAAAGAAGAAGAGAAACAAAAATTTAACATAAAACAGTGACACACTCCAGTCTTCTGATGATGCTGCCTAAGGGAAGCATGTGTAATGTAAACAGAATTGGTCCTAGCACTGAACCCTGTTGAACTTCAGTGTGTGAAGAGGTCTCTGCATTTACATGAGCAAATTGGAGTCT
This sequence comes from Oreochromis aureus, assembly GCF_013358895.1. Taxonomy (NCBI): domain Eukaryota; kingdom Metazoa; phylum Chordata; class Actinopteri; order Cichliformes; family Cichlidae; genus Oreochromis; species Oreochromis aureus. Next base: position 21,420,511 of record NC_052956.1, on the reverse strand, counting down.
ATTAGATAGATGTGATACAAACCACTGCAAGGCAGTACCTGTAATGCTCTAATTATTCTAATAGAAATTTATGGTCAACAGTATCGAACGCAGCACTGAGGTCTAACAGGACAAGCACAGAGATGAGTCCACTGTCAGAGGCCATAAGAAGATCATTTGTAACCTTCACTAAAGCTGTTTCTGTGCTGTGATGAGCTCTGAAACCTGACTGAAACTCTTCAAATAAGCCATTCCTCTGCACATCATCTGTTAGCTGTTTGACAACTACTCTTTCAAGGATTTTTGATATGAAAGGAAGGTTGGAGATTGGCCTATAATTAGCTAAGACAGCTGGGTCTAGAGATGGCTTTTTAAGCAACGGTTTAACTACTCCCAGCTTGAAGGCCTGTGGTACATAGCCGATTATTAGAGATAGTTTGATCATATTTAAGATTGAAGCAATAATTAATGGCAGGACTTCTTTGAGCAGTCTTGTATGAATGGGGTCTAAAAGACACGTTGATGATTTGGAGGAAGTAATCACTGAAGTTAACTTAGAAAGATCAATTGGAGAAAAAGAGTCTAAATGAATATCAATGGTACTCAAAGTAGCTGTAGATAATGTCACATCTGTGAGATGATTATGAGTAATTTTTTCTCTAATGGTTAAAATTTTATTTGTGAAGCAGCTCATGAATCAATCAATCATTACTAGTTAATGTTAAAGGAATAGTTAGCTCAACAGTGCTTTGACTGTCAGCCTGGCTACAGTGCTGAAGAGAAACCGAGAGTTGTTCTTATTTTCTTCAATCAATGATGAATAGTAAGATGTTTTAGCTTTACAGACGGCTTTCTTATGAAGTAGTTTCTTATAAAGGCTTTCTTATAAAGCACCTTATAAAGCAGCAAACTATCATCATCCCAACATTCATGCCGCATCCAGAAAAACAACTTGTAACCTTGTATGAGCAACATCCCATTTCTTTGGTTTGTTGATGGTGGAATAGAGGTCACTGGGATCAGTGGAAACTTCAGAGGTAGAGGAGGAAGCTTTCACAGTGATGTAAGTCACAGTGTTGCCACCATCATCATCATCAAATGACTATAAGGAAATATTATTTGTCATTAAAACTTTCCTTTCGTGTTCGGGTCAAATCTGACCGATTTACAACTTAAAACACTCATAAATATTGTTTTACATCTGATTGCCTCAAGGCCTTATGACATCCTCCACACTATGCACTTAAACATATAAAAGTGATGATCACCTCTTTCATTGAATTTTGAGTGTTTTAATCATCCTTGTTACATCTGTGGTGTTCCCAGTTGAAAGTGACCGAAATACAAAATGAATGGGAATCCAGTCATTCACATTCAGCTTTATTGATGGATTTGCAACAGTTAAAAATAGGTGAAAAACATTTGTTTTGCAAAACTCTAAATTAGCTGATCACAATAAAAGAAACACAATAAAACAGCATATTTTATATATGTGCAAAACACCAAAATGAACACGTCTGTCGATATAATGATAAATAATCAGGTCACAGTTTACTCATCAGCCTGATAGCAGTTGGAAAATGATAAGATAAGATAAGATAAGATAAAATAACCTTTATTAGTCCCACACGTGGGAAATTTGTTTTGTCACAGCAGGAAGTGGACAGTGCAAAAGTTATGAAGCAAAAATTAGAATAAAATAAAATAAGAATAAATACAGTACACAACTGTACAGAATAGAATAAAATAAAATACTATATACAGTAGAATAAAATAGAATAAAATATACAATAAGATAAAAATAGAATACAAATGCTATATACAACTGAGTAAAAATACAACGATGCCAGAAAAGATTATTGCACATTAGTCTTATTGCACATGTGTGGATGTGTGTGTTTGATCAGTTAAAGTCTTTGTTGTGGAGTCTGACAGCAGTGGGGAGGAAAGACCTGCGAAATCTCTCCGTCCCACACCGTGGTGCCGCAGTCTCCCACTGAAGGAGCTGCTCAGTGCTGTCACAGTCTCATGCATGGGGTGGGAGATGTTGTCCAACAGGGATGACAGCTTAGCAACCATTCTCCTGTCACTCACCACCTCCACTGGGTCCAGAGGGCATCCTAGAACAGAGCTGGCCCTTCGGATCAGCCTGTTCAGTCTCTTCCTGTCCCCAGCAGAGATGTTGCCGCCCCAGCAGACCACACCATAAAAGATGGCTGAGGCCACCACAGAGTCATAGAAGGTCTTCAGGAGTGGGCCCTCCACTCCAAACGACCTGAGTCTCCGCAGCAGGTACAGCCTGCTCTGCCCTTTCCTGTAGAGGGCGTCTGAGTTATGAGTCCAGTCCAGTTTGTTGTTCAGATGAACACCAAGGTACCTGTAGCTGTCCACAGCCTCAATGTCCATACCTTGGATGTTCAGTGGTTGCAGTGGAGGATGTTTGTGCCTGCGGAAGTCTACCACCAGCTCCTTGGTTTTACTGGCATTGATCTGGAGGTAGTTCAGCTGGCACCAGTCCACAAAGTCTTGAGTCAGTCCTCTGTACTCCTTGTCGTCCCCATCAGTGATGAGGCCGACTATTGCAGAGTCATCAGAGAACTTCTGCAGGAAGCACTGGGTGGAGTTGTGGGAGAAGTCTGCAGTGTAGATGGTGAAGAGGAACGGAGCCAGAACCGTTCCCTGTGGGGCCCCCGTACTGCAGATGACCCTGTCCGACACACAGCCCTGAGTCCTCACATACTGTGGTCGGTCGGTGAGGTAGTCCAGAATCCAGGTAGTGAGGTGATGGTCCACTCCAGAGTTCTCCAGCTTGTCCTTCAGAACCGAGGGAAGAATGGTGTTGAAGGCACTGGAGAAATCAAAGAACATGATTCTCAGAGTGCTCCCAGCGGTCTCCAGGTGAGCGAGGGAACGATGTAGGAGGTGAATGATGGCATCATCCGCTCCAATGCCAGGCTGGTAGGCAAACTGAAGTGGGTGGCTCTGTATCCTCCTCATGTAACAGAGGCCTTAACATCCAGCAGGCTGACAACAATACCCCATCAGCTTTTTGCTATTGAGGGGTAAAAAATTGTTCTTTCACCACGCATCATAAGCATCCTGCTGCACTCTCTCCTTTCTCATCTGTCCAACATTTCTGTAGCCTCTGCACCAGCAGGTGGCAGTGTTGCACTGAAAAACAAAGGTTTATGAATTTATTTGTTAGGACATGACAGAGAGAGGCCATGACAGTAGCTCAGTGTGTTACCTGTAATTGTACATTAAAAAAATTCATTTGAATGACACTTCCATCTCCTCACCTTTAGTTTTTGTCTATGCATAAAGAAAGGTGACACCTGATTTTGGTACTCAAAAAAACGAAAAACAAAACTGGCATTGAAACATTTAAAATGAAAATGAAAAGGAACCAGTGACTGAATAAAAGTCTTTTTTTCTTGGTTTTTGTTAAAATCAGTTTACATTTGCATTTTTTTTTCTTATAAGTTATGTTTTGTCTTTTTTTCTCTCTGCTTTTTTACCTTCAATCAGCTTTTATTTGCTCTGTCTTGTTATCACTCGACCTGGACTGGTTTAAAGAAGTTCACTCTTAACCAGCTTATTAGTTGTTCAAGCAATCTGCAGGATGCAGATTATATGAAAATTACAACCAGGACTCAGCCATGAAGCTCCGCCTCCCATCACACACCAGAACAGTGACACAGGGTTGAAACTGAACAGCAGAGCTCACGTAACATCTGCTTCTATCTTTTTAAATTCAGCAAAAAGAGAGAAAAGAGTTCAGTACAAACAGATCTGCTCAAACTAGTTTAAGGTTTAATACTGAAGATGAAAGAACAGGATGTCAAACAGGAGAGAATAATCGAGACTAGCTTGTAGTCTATTGTGGTTCAGGTGTGTGAGGAGTCAGAGAGAAACAGAGCAAGAAAACAAACAAAAAAAACCCCTTGTATTAAAATATTCAAGTCATTTAAGTCTTTTACAGCCAAAACAAAGACAAATAGGTAAAGATAACATAAAAGTTATGAAATTGAAAACAACATTGGTTATTGTGTCACAAATAAACATAAAGAGTAAAACAATCAAATACATCAAAATAAATTTAAAGAGCAACAAAGCTGGCCTCCCCCTTCATGTCTGAAGCAGTTTACTTTGTCATAACCTGACTTCTCAGTCAACCTCCTGAATGCAACATCCTCAGTCTGAGAGTCTTTTCTTTATGTAACTGGACAAACTGTTTCAGACACAGAGTTTAAGTTATTTTTAACTAGCTAACTAACTGCACATGAAAAAGATTTTGATTCTTAATATGTGATAAAAGCAAAATGTAAATGTTTTAAACATCAGTGGATTCATTTCTGTGATCAGTTGATGTTGAAGTTGTTGGTCAGTGGAGTCTGACAGAAGCAGAAGAGTCTCCAGTGTTTTCATAGTTCACTGTACCTTCATCTTCATCATTATCCACCTGTGGAAAACAACATAACACACCTTAGATTATCTCTCATATTCATACATTATGATACTTTTTCTGATATTTTCCATTTTGTGTTAATATTTTTGTTACATTTTTGAGATTTGTAAAGATAATGCAGTAGGTTCAAAATGGTGCATGTTTGGTATGGTTGGAATGGTTATGTTTGGAAAATCAAACATTCCCCCCTTTTTTATTATTGTGACCTGTACTATACCTCATTATGTCAGTAGATGGAGCTCTTCAAGCCCTTCAGCTCAGAAATAAATGTGAATATTGGTTAAATCAGTGGTTCCCAAACTTTTTTTGCCAGGCCCCCCTTTGTTTTACAAGAAAAATGTCCCCCCCCCCCCACACACACACACACACACAAACACATCCTCCAAACACACACACCCATATTTGTTTACAAACTCCATTGCGGTTTATTTCACACCTCAAACATTTAAGAAAATACAAGTAAACGGCAATAAATTACAGGTAGTAATAAAATATACTACTAACTCTTTTACGCTGCGTCCACACCTACACGGGTATTTTTGAAAACGCAGCTGTTTCGATGCGTTTGGGCTTTTCGTCAACACGTAAACGGCGTTGCGATTCACCGAAAACGGAGATTATTTAAAACTCCTTTTTTTGCGTTTACGTGTGGACGAGGAATACAGAGTTAAATCACGCAACGTCAAAGGTATGTGCCTCTTTTCACGTCACGCTGTGCGCCACGTTATTGTTTACATGAGATGAATTGCAGAATGGCAGATAGAGACAAAATACTGTTACTGTTAATCTGACTATCTTCAGGTTTTACACGCTTACATATACACGCAGTTACTGTCCCTCCATTTAGAAAGGCAGAGGCATCACGGTGTAATTATTTTACGTGTAGTTGTTTTTTTTCCCCTGTGTAATAATATTCAACATTGCTGTCAATACATTTTTCAAAAAATGCCTCTCTGTGCAAAATGGGTTTAAACACATGAACAGCTGTGGGATACTGTTTGTCCGTGATTTGAACAGGCAGTGGCGGTCCTAGCCTATTTGGCGCCCTGGGCGAACACTCCCTCTGGCGCCCCCCCCACACACACACACACACACACACACACACACACATATGAAGACAGAGAAAATATAGTATGCAAACGGCTACTAAACAGACATCATAATTCATCATACAATGAGAACAGGACAAATCAACAATTGACACTGACTAATCACTATTATATTAATATTATATTATTGTATATATTGTTTGGAGTTTAGTCTGTTACTGTAACTATTTTTACCATTTCTTCTTGGAGGAGCTGTAAACCCACATAATTAAGAAAGTATTCTGAAAGTTTTAGGATACATGACCTGCCATTATCCAATGACACATCTGCTTACCTGTATCTTTTGCTCGTTTCTCCTTGTAGGAGCCATAATTAAATATTGAATTTTAATGATCACTGGGTTTTCATTTGTTTGGTTGCTATGGTGATGTGTAACAGGAGTCACGTGGGTGCTAGCGGTGACATTAAGAGGCGTTGTCAGTCTGTCATTCACTGGTTTGATTTTGACAGAGAGGAGGGCTGGGTAGCTGTAGTTTTGTTGACCGCAGCACAACGAGTTTCCCTTGTTGCATTAGAGCCTGTGATGTTTTAAGAGTTTGAATCATGAGCCGATCACATTGCTCTGTAAACTTTTCAAGCACTTTAATAAACAAGCAAGCAATTCCACCTCTCGCATTATTGCGTAAAGTTGACAGCGTCAGGCAAATAGGCAGGCTCAGTCCCCGGCCTCTAGCGACTGTGGAAGTCGCTACACTCCTCCTCTTCTTTTCTCTTTTTAAACTTTAAAAACGGGTTGTGTGTGAGACTTTAAATCAACAAAATATAAAATATACATTTTAAATTGTTATTGATCCCTTTACCCCGAGTCCTAAAGTGTATATTTATTTTCTTACTCTTAAATATTTATTGTTCGTTTACTTGCACTGCTGTAACTGGAGCCTCGTCGTCTCGTCTCTCTATATACTGGACTGTATGTAGCGGAGATGACAATAAAGTTTACTTTGACTTCAGCAGCGAGCAGGCGCACCGAGGGCTCTCGCGCTCACTTTTCGTGTATTGATTATTGATTGATTGATTGATTATGCTTTATTCATCCCGAGGGAAATATAGAAAAACATCGGTACAAATTATAAGTCTTTATCATAGTGTCTGGTGTTTTCGTGTTGTTGGTTTGTTTTATTTTGTTTTATTTTGCGAGTTGGTTATTAGATGCTGCTCCAGCCAGCCAGAGAATCCCCGCCACCCGCCCTCTCCTCCCTGTGCCATAAGCAGCAGGCGCACCTCGCAAACGGAGGCGCCCTTACTCCCAGCAATTTTAATTTTTTTTGCCGATGCCCGTGATGCCGCCCCCCACCACGATGCCGCCCCGGGCAACCGCCCGTGTCGCCCGTATCTAAAACCGCTACTGTGAACAGGGGGAACGAATTACGGCAGGATCAACCTGATATTATTTGTATCCCGCTGTAACTTTACTGCATAAAGAGCTAACATGTCCAAAATGTCAGGAGTAGTTAGTTATTACAAGAAGTGTTTGTGAACTAAAAATCAAGAATGTGGGATACTGTTTGTCCGTGATTTGGAGAGCCCAGCGCTGCTCCCGACGCAGGGAAAACTATTTGCAGGGGAGACCTACCTTGGCACTCCTGCAGGTGAAGCCAAAGGGAAGATATGCTTCACCATAGTTTCTAGTCTTTGGCTTGGAAGGAAGTTGGTTTGGAAACATATTCAGCGATGCTTCATCTCCTGCTTTGCGTTTGTGTGGGAGCCCCGTCAAAAACCTGTCCATTATGCTAGCAGTTTCCAAGCATTCCCCCGCAATGGCTCTGTGCCCCCCCTAGGGGGCGGGCCCCACACTTTGGGAACCTCTGGATTAAATTATCTGAATTCATTTACATTTTTTTTTTTTTTTTTTTTTTTTTGGTTTGGTAAGAATGCTTTAAATAACTTTCTTTACTCTTGTTAGTGAAATGTATTTTTATTTGGAGAGTAATTGGGATTAATTTGATTTGTACTGTCTATATGAGTGAATGACTGAATTGTAGCTCAGAAATAAAAGAGCTCTGGCCTGAGCAAGACACTAGCTTCGGTGTCCTCTCTATTAATCCACAGTTTTTATATGAAGGGCTTTGCAGTGCTCCCTAGTCTGTGTGACGCTTGCTGTTGGTCCAGATTTCCCCGTAACAGTAATAAAAATTAGAGTAAATTGAGTGTTCAGACTCACAGTGTTTTCTTCAGTCTGTGTTTTGTTTCCTGAAATGACAAAAAAAAATGCATACAACAAACAGTAAAACACAAAGCTTTTTATGTATGAAGTTTCATCTATGATGTTCTCACCTTTAGTTTTTGTCCACATGTTGACTGTAACAGCAGATATTAAGAGTGCTGCTAAACCCACAGACCCAATGATGCATCTCAACAAATACAGACAATCTGAAAATGATTAAAAACATTTTGGCTTCAACTTTTTGTTGAGTGCGAAACTCAAAAGATTTCAAATGTGATAAAAACAGTCAGTTTTCTAACATGTAGTGATAAGGTTTGAGTGTTTTTTTAGACTGTGGAGTTTCTACAGTATTCATTCTTATAAGTTAAACGTAATACTGAATTTTCCCACAAAGATTCAACTGTCAGTCTGACATTCAGAGAGAAATTCGGTCATTACCTCCTGTTGGATTATTTGATGTCTCTTCTAACGGTGTTGATGTTGTGGATTTTCTAGTTTTTGTGGTAAACTCCACTGTTGTTGGTTGTGTTGTTGCCGGTTCTTCACCTAAAGAAATGCAATAACAACATTAAAGACACAAACAGTAAGAAAAGACTTGAAAGTAAGTGAACAACAACAGAGAGGAAACAGTGGTGAGATGTTTAACAGTCTAACAAGTCTCATTTTTGATGATGTCTCATGTCTGAGGATATGTTCTCTTTATCTTCATACAGACACTCAACTGTGAGTCTACAGTGTTCATATGTCAACACAGAGCTGTTCAAGGTGCTTTATCATTGTTCTCATGTACATACACTGGTGAAGATGGAGATATTGTAAGAGAAAAGCAACAATAGAAAAATGAACTTCATCACTGTCATCATAATTATTGTGGTGTTTCAGTTTGTTGTTCTAACAGGACAGTTTGAGCTGAAAACATTAAGATGTAAATACTCACTGTTAATAACAGACAGATAAATCCTAAAGTCTGGACCTTCCTGTGATCCTGTTGCATTTTTGAACTGTCTGCAGGTGTAACGACCAACATCCTGATCTGTGACCTTCTTTATAACCAGAGAACAGTCTGCAGAAAGACTCAGTCTGTCTGATTTAGGTTTGGCTTCTTTAATCTGGTTAGGTTCAAAGAGTGTCACTGTGCTGTTTGAATCACCGAAGATCCAGACAGTACTGATACATTTATGCTGACCTTGTATCACATTTTTACAAGGCAGAGTAACATCATGTCCACGTCCAGCTGTGACAGTTTGAACAGTTTGATGTTGCTCAGTTGTTCCTGTTGAGAAAAACAGAAAAAAAATGTGAAATATCAAATATGTTATGAATATGAGTGTTATGTTTATAATGTAACATTTATTTTAAATACCACATAGGTTTATCATTCAACTTTAGTTTTTAAGAGTCAGCTAAAGTCAAAAAGTTAATCATGACTGTCTCAGTTAAAGGAAGAATAAAGAAGTAACACCTGTGATAATAATGCAGTTTATTAATTGAATGTGTTTCTATGTACACTTACCTTTAAACTGAAGCATCAGTATCAGTAATGAAGACATTTGAATCCATGTGAATGCAGCCATCGTGCTTCTCTGTCTCTCTCAGTCTCTGTTCTTGCTCTCACATTCACAAATGAGACAGTCTCAGAGATGAATACAGCATCAACTTCCTGCTCACTTCCTCATAGTGACATCACTCCTTTACTCTCCTCTTACTGAATTAATCCAGTTCATAGTGTTTAAGCATCTGTATCTGTATCTTCCTCTCTCTTAATGTTGATAACAAATGATTAAAAGTGTTTTAAATATTTAAGACCTTTTATATTTAATCTTTATTTATATATATATATTTTTACATTTCATAGTTACCAAGTTCAATTTGTAGCATTCTAGCAGCAGCCTGATAAGAACACAGATGAGATGTGTTAGTGGTCAGAGACCTGCTGCTTCCTCATTGCACCTCTGAAGTCATTTATTTCTGAGAAGTGAAGGGGAAGTCTGAGAATGTGGGCACAACAGCAGCTCTGGAGCTTTCATGATGACCAGATGAACCTACAACAGATAAATGGTTAACACATCGAAGAGGATTAGACTGACGTGTCTTTAGGTTTCTCATCATTTTCAACACATAGCAGATCATTTTATCTTGTTTTTTTGATGTAATTTGAATTAATAGGCACTAATTCTGCTGCAAAACAAGCAATAATATTATTACATATATTTTCTGTTTATCTTTGGTTCAGTGTTATCATACAGCCAATACAAAGCGACATAATTAAAGAAAATTAAAAAAAAAAAAAACTGTAACATGGAGTATAAGATCAGTTACTGTCACTTTTACACACATTTAGTAGTAATCTCTCCACAGTTAAACCATCACTGTGGGACGATCACCACTGTCATGGTTCATGTGTTTGTATTAATCCTAATATAGTGCAGTGTTAATTTATTTATATCAGCAAGTAAAATACTTCCATTGGTGTGTCATGTGTGGGTCTGTACATTTAATATGTCACCTGACAACAATGCTGTCATTTCCTGTTTCTTTTAAAAGAGTGATTTAAAAACCTTTTAAATAGATTTAATGAGTAAATATGCACTAGACCTCATATCACTGGCCAAAATCTGTAGATGACACTTACAGAACTAAACTAGAAGCAGGTTCTCTCCAGTAAGTTTCTGCGCGACTGTGGTTGTTTCTGGTTTACTCAAAACTTTTTGTTTATGATTTAAATTTTTCCTCACACCCCCTTTTTAGTACTTTTAGCAGTTACTGAATAGTTGCATTTACCTGAAGAAAAAAGTAATTATGTTCATACTTCTGGACGGAAATGAACACAAAAGACGGACTGACTCGTTAAAAAGCCTTTATTTCTGCTGATGAAATGTCCAAAATACAAAGTCCACTAAAAGAATAAACAGAGTTCAAAACCAACTGCAAAATCACAGGCAGGATAAGAAACATTAAGGCAAAGAGTGAAAGAAAGACAACACTACTTATAAACGAGAGTATCATAATTACAGGAAGTGAACACGGCTGGTTGATGAAATGTAAGTGAAACTAATCAAAGACAATTTAATTAGTAAAACTAAACACAAAGACAATAAAACAGGAAGTGAGAACCATAACTAAATGTGGGAACAGACACATGAATGAACTTAACATAAGAAAATTGGCACAAGAAGATGTGACAGGAAACTCTAAGAGAACAAATTCAACAGTAAAACTGAGACTAAACTATAACAAGAACTAAAGACCAAAATACTCAATATTATGTTTATATAATGAATAAAGGCAGCAAACAAGACACATAATAAACTACTGTAAACTATGTCATTCAGTAACACAGATCATATTTACAGTGCACATACAGGTATATTTATACTAGAAAGTTTAGTATGGACTAAAAAAGCTCAGTCTGTTGGCATCGGAGCCCTTAAAACAGTCACTGCTACTTGAGGAGTTTGGTTAATAACAACTACAACTAAAACAAACTAATCAAACTGTAGAAAGTAAATCAACCAACTGCAGAGACTGTTTGAGTTTACTGAACTGAGACGCTACATGTTGTAACAGCTGAGATGAAGCAGTTTAATCAAAGCGTTCTGTGAAGGCATCAAATTAAAGATGAATATTTAGCTCTAATAATGTGCTTAAACTAAACAACAGTAATTTTCTTTTTTAAAAACATGACAGGTGATGTGTATAACTTTATACCAAATATATTTTTCAAAGGGAAGAAAAAGGAAGTTACTCTATCAAACAAACATTCATCAGCATCAAGGAAAAACAGCACGCGACCTTTCATTAGCAACATACTGTTTCTATGGTTTGTCCGTGGTGGAAGAGAGGTCGCTGGGATGAGTGGGAACTCCAGTGGGAAAGGAGGAAGCTTTCACAGTGATGTAAGTCACACTGTCGCCACCACCATCATCATCATGATCATCATCATCATCACCACCAGAAAACTATAAATACATATTATGTGTTATTAAATACATAAACCTGGCAGGAGCTTTAAAACCACAAGCTTCCTGCTAACATCATCTCTGTAAATATCAAAATCATTCCTGGGTTTTATTCTTGGTTTTCTTTGTGAAGCTGATAGAGACGTACGAAACACCATCATCATCTTCATTCTTCACAGTGAAGACAACATAATGACTGCTCAGTAATATGTGGATTTATAACAGGTGAGTTTCACATTTATTTAAGTAAATCCATTTTCAGCTTATGCTCATCACATCATGGCTCCTGCCTCTTCTCTGTTGACCTAAACATAACACTTTGAACTGGTAGTATGGTGTGATCTTACCATCTCCTGACTGGTTCCTGGACCAGGCTCAGTGTCTGCAGGGTTTAAACTCAGTCACTGCAAAACTTTTGTGACCAAAGTAGTCATCAGAGTCATCTCGCAAGAAAAAACATCAGCTGCAAATGAAAAATAAAGATGTAACACTTGCGATAATAATGCAGTTTATTAATTGAATGTGTTTTCTAAGGACACTTACCTTTAAACTGAAGCATCAGTATCAGTAATGAAGACATTTGAATCCATGTGAATGCAGCCATCGTGCTTTCAGTGTAATCTGACTTTGACCAATGAGACAGTCTCAGAGATGAATACAGCATCAACTTCCTGCTCACTTCCTCATAGTGACATCACTCCTTATGCTGAATGAATTCAGTTCATTACTTTTAAGCTTCCTTACTTCCTTCACTCTCTTGACGTGGATATTAAATGAGTGAAAAAAACACATTAAAATGCTTTAGGTTGATATTTAATGCATTTTGCAGACTCCCTTGTAACGCCTTTAAAGGACTGTGCAACAGTGGAAGATAATCAATAATAGAATAGAGGAAGTTAAATGTGTGAAGATAATTAGTTGACATGTGTCTATTATTCCCATACGGTAAAAAAATACATTTTTCCTGGCCAAAATATATTTCAAATATATGGTAAATATATTTTGTATTTGTGATGCTCCAAAAAAATATATTTTTGAAATTGAAAATATATTTCTTTCAAACCAAAATACATTTCAACAACATATTTTAGGGTGAAGAAAATACATTTCCAACCTTACAGTAGAATGTATATCAAAGTATCCTTTATTTAAAATGTATTGAGTGCAATAATGATGATAATGATAATAATACTAAAAGTAACATGTTTTATGCACATCTGCAAAAAACAGTTGGATTCAAACAAAACAGAGTCAAAGGTCTATCACGAATTAGGTTGTTTATTCATTTGCTTACAGTATTTCACATTACACAATATCTCACGATAATGTAGCGCTCATTGACTTTGAAATTATCTGTCAGTGATACAGTAAACAAGATACAACAACTGCTATGTACACTTTAGTTTTTGACAATATATACAATATAGTACTTAAAGGAACACACTCCACTTTTTTTTTTTGAAATAGGCTCATTCTCCATCTCCTCAGAGTTAAAAATGCAACGTCTTCTTTCTAGATCCGTACATTAATAGGACTCTGGAGCGTGATCTTACGGGATGGGGCGTAGCCAGGATTTTTGGTCGAGGTGCCATATTCGCAGGCCAAACAAATGCTTGCTGTGTGGTCGGTTGTAATGTTAGATTGCACTACCAGCAAAGGAATAAGCTTGAAAACAGGCTCTCTTTTCATTGTTTCCTCACCTGGAAGCATCATGAGGGAGCTTATGTGTTGGATGTTACCAAAAGAAGGCGTCTAGCCTGGATAGCAGCTGCGAGACGAGCTGATATTCAGTTCTCTACCATCCACAGATATCTGTTGGTGTGCTTCAGTATTTTCATTCAGGTACGTTCTAAATAAATTCATATTATTCTTTATAGCCTGTTAGTTTTATTTTCAATACGCTCTGAGGTCATAGCACAAACTTAGAACAACCATGCAGAATTACCTTCTATTTATAGAATTGCTAATTATTTGGCATTATTGCAGCAAACCAGCCTATGAAATGAAAGAAACAAATCCTGACTGGGTTCCAACACTACACATGGGGCACTACGAAATCCCTGCTTCAAACTACATGCTACATACCACCATACCAATCAGATTACTTCTTCCATGTGTAGGTAAAAAGGTGACCCTCGTGGATAAGATGGCAAAGGTTTGCTGCGTTTTGGTGAACATGTGCCCCAGTGTGGTAGTAAAACCAGGGAAAAATGCTCTTGTTAAATACTTTTAAAAGGCTTGTGCTGTTTATGTAGTGATAAGTTTTCAAAAGAGACAGTAAATTACAGAATGCTAGTAGTGGGTGATATTATTTAAATGCTGTCATGATTTTATGTGAACATTTTGTCATTTGTACATAACATAACATTGATTCTACATTGTAACTGATTTGATGTTCTACAAAGTGCTTTTAATTAAAAATAGGCAAACATTTCCTTGTTTCTTTTGAACAGTGGTACTTAGTAAGTACATATTCAGTAAATGCAAATTATTTACATGGCCCCCTAAATTAAAATATTATGGGTTATTCAGAACAGAACTATGCTTGGAAAAATATTGTCCCATCAGTTGATCCAACTCCTCCACAGTAGCAGGTGGAACTTTTCTTTTCTGAGGACGGCTTCTTTTTCCTGTCACTACGAATGGTCTGTTTATGTTTTGATCAAGAACCTTTTTTTGGGCAGCTGAAGAGGAGAAGTCTATCTTATGGCCAACCTCTGGCTGTGTCTTGGTCATATTACCAGGCAAAACCCAGTATGCAGGTTCATCTGTAACAGTCCTTGTGCCACAGATCAACACTGTTGCTTCTACATTAAACAAAAGAGCAGCGACATGGCTGCAGGTCTCCACGACTCCGGCCATACAGGTGCAGTGGGCGGCTTCAACCTTCCCTGTGATGCTCACAATGACCTGTGGCTGCAATGCTGCAATTCAGTCTTTAAGAGTGCAGCACCTGAAACACACACAGACGAAGTTCATTTAAAGACAAGAACTTTAATAAGCCAAGGCCGACACAAATGTGTTTTATCTACTTTCAAATCCATTTATCATAAATGTAACAAAGAGTTTTTATGCATCCCCTATCATCCATCTATAGAACGCTGCATGTTATATTCTAAATCTGCCTGTTCTCTTTCAGAAACCTGCCTACAGAAAATGAACCTAAAGTATGTAATGCAAGGATGTAATCACTTTCAAGAGGAGAAAACATAATGTTCAACTTTAAGTGACAATTATGGACACCTAATATGATAAGGAGATTCTGCAGGTCATTAATCAATGTATAAAACTAAAGCAGAATGTATTTTTAGTGACACAGGACACAAACAAGGAAGCAAGATGTGTAATTAGGATTATTTATAATAAATATGAATTAATTAGGGCAATTTCTTTAACCATAAAGAATAACTAAATCCTTCAGGACAATGTCACATCAGTGCACTGAACTCACTAGGTTATCCCCCTAACAGCCTCCACATGTTCTCACTGTAATTTCCCCCTCATGAATGAATTTATGCTTGCACTAATCTGAATGTTCTGGGGGAATCAAACGCATTTTACTCGCAGTACTCAAGCTGACTTACCTTTGCTTGAATGACGGCGTACTCACAACGTGGAGGCTTAAAAATAGCCAAATCTTGTACCCAGTCCTTGGTGAATTGGATGTGCGCCTCCAGAGATTTATAATTGCGAAATTGGTGCGCTGTGTATGCGCTGACTCCACAGACAAGGTACCAGAGTAGATCATGCTAAGTCAATAGCGGTTTGGTCTTCAGGGTTTCTACTCCACGGCAGTATTTCATACGGGTCCACATTTCAACAATCAAGTACCGTCTCTTTGCATCTGGACACAATCTGTCTCTATACCGTCATTTTCTTTTGAGCTACGTTTCAGAATGGTTCGTAGCAATCTTGTTTTGATTCGTGGCCAGCCAAGATGGTGCTGCGCTCCCACAATGCATTGCGGCATTACGTCAACTCCAAAGCCCTGTGCGTGCAGGAGAGTATGCGCATGCGCATTGCCATGGTGATTTAAAAAAATAAAGATATAATGAAAAGTAATTAATAAAAATTTAATATTTAAACATTCCCACAAATGTGCAATGAACGTGCACAAACACTGTTTATTAGTTGTTGCTGTTTCTTTCTTTGTTCCTTTTTTTTTTTTTGAAAAATAACGACGTCTCTGAGGCGCGAATTCCGACAGTGAGAGGAACGGCCGGATACAGGAGACGGGAAGAAACAAGCCGATTATGTTCGCGTTAATTAGGTGGTTGGAAGATGTAAAATTCTCAATTCTGCCAACTGAACATATACGAGATTTTAATGAGGATGAATAATCAGTCGGCATGGAGGAAACGGACCTTTATTTGGTGGAGTGGCGACAAGAAGCCAAAAGACGGGTGGCGGTCTATGAAGCCTCCATCATCAAGCTAGCAGGTGCCTTTTCTCATATAATATTACTTTATTCTCGCTTATTTGGCACGGAAGTAGAGCTGCCACCCAGGCAAAAGAGAAATATAAGTATATCACGTTATAACGTGAAAGATTTATCGTTCTAACAATATACTATCATGTTTATACAATATACTTTTCATGTTTGAACAACATTGTACGAGCAATGTACATAATTATCACATCTGTACAATATTGTGCGAACGTGATAATTATGTATATTGTAATAACGTGATATTATATTATACAAACATGAAAAGCATAATGTTAGAACAATAAACATTTCATGTTATAACGTGATATAGCTCTATTTTTCTTTTGCCTGGGTGGCAGCTCCACGCTTCCATAATGTGGTAATCAAAATATGTAACTTAATTAATTATGATGTGACGTACTTTTGCCTTTTCTTATTATTCTGCCTTCTCAGAAAGGGAAAAATACAAATAAAACTGTTTACACTTGTTATATACAATAACTATCAAAACCTATTCACATTTAATTTGGCTTTCACAGAAATCCCACCTGTCCTTCTGGCTACAGAGCACTTACTTACCAAGGTTAGAAACAAAGCACAGTTATGCTTTATTAATGTTCGCTAATTACAATGTTCCACATTTCCTTGCTTTTTAAGTCATTTTAGGCTTTTTAGAGTTTTTGGTTTTTAGCAGTAATGTTTCTGCCTATTTATTTCAGCCCATGAAATCGAATGCAGATCTTCCTGATGTGAGATTTACATAAATGTAAGTAATTTTGTTTGTCATTGTCATTAATGTTGTTGCTGTTGTTGTTTTTGTGCAGTTTGCAATCATATAAACCTAGCAAGCATCAGTCAGCACAGTGACGAACCTAAACTGATTCTTGCTTTATTCACATATATTATATGTAATTATATATACCTGCACATTGTACCTAGGGTTGCAGCCACTTGGCCCCACCCATTGTTGTGACAGCCCTGATTGTACTTATACACTGCATCTGCCACATTAATGTATTTTTAAGTGACTTGTTTGTAATACATGAATTTGTTTCTTACAGATGTCAAAGTCTCAACCTCATGCTGCCCTCCCCCATCCTCCTAAAGTAAGTATTTGTTGTTGTAGTTTTTATGCAGTGTCTGTGTCACATGCTAATCATAATTATTGAAATAACTGTTTTCTAACAGATTTTCCAAAACACTAGTTATGTTTGTTGTCATTCAGACTAATACTACTGCTTAGACATTGCTTAGTGGTCATGCATGTTTGACAAGCTTGTTATGATACCAAAACAGTAGGCCCGTCACAATAATCGATATATCGACTTAACACACAATACATGTACATGACCTCAATAATTGTTAATGATGCAATTTATCTGCCATTATATTTACAAAAATAAAATATAATAATAACAACAAAATAACATTAAATAACATTGTTTTCTATTTGTTAGAAAATTTACTATTTATTCAAGTTTTATGGTATCTAATATTTTGATACCTAATTTCCATGATCTAAATATTTTAAGAATTAGATGTTGGTTTGTCAATTGAAAGTGTGTAGATCTTGCATTATTATGGTGTTATATTATGATTATACATTCAAAGACATAAAATGGTCTTAAAATGACAATGACATAACTTGTTGCAATTGTTTATGGGGCAGTATACAGACCAACAAAAAGTTGTTATCGTAACAGGCCTTCAAAACAGACGGTTTTATGATTGATAAATTCAAAAAATAAATACATTTAATTTCTCTGAGATTCTCTAATATTCGGTTACAGTTCACAACACAGCTACCTGTACATGCAGTATTATACTGTAAATATAGATCTCTGCATTTAGCATCCCACTAGAAGAGTCACAGTTACTGCCTCTTTTTTTTTTTTTTTTTTTTACAAATACCTGTACTATTACTAACACATTTACTGTTTTACTTTTAGCCTGTGGATACAAATGCAGATTTCCTTAATGTAAGTTGTGCATTTTAATTACATCATGTTATTTTTATTATTATTTATTTATTTATTTTATTTTACATTCAAATACGATTGCTAGTAGGTAGGTAAAGAATAGTTCACCTATAATTGATATTCTCAATTAATTTCTCACCTCTGATTGAATGCCTTTGTTTGTTTGCCTTTTTTACTATAACAAAACATTTTTTGCAGGATATATATGGTGAATTTATATGCATAGATACAGTCGTAGTGCTTGACACATGCACACAGCAGTAGATGTACTAAAAGGAAATAATTACAATCATGATGTTGATTGCTGATGTCAGTATATATATTTTAGAGGAATGTTTAGTTTTTCACCCAAAATGAACTATATTGCTTCAGAAGAGATTTATTACCCTACCTGACTCTTATATATTGTTCTGTTTTTGTTTGTTTTGTTATTTTCAGGTTCAATGGTGCGTGTTCTTCTAATGGCCGCCTTCCCACTGGAGGTTTTGATCCACAGCAATTTAAAAGGTAAACAGCTTTGAAAGTCAGTTCAAATGGTTAGCTAATAGTATTCTAAAAAGCCTACAACTCTGTCACCAGTTTCTTTACCAAAAGTACCCATAAAAGTATCTCTCAATAGCATATCATTGTAGTTCAAATGTTTAGTTGTACAAATATCAGATTTTTGGAAATGTAAAACTAGTCAAACACTCAAATGTTCATGCTTTTTATAGGAGCACAGATCAAAACGGACATCGGTAGAGAGTGAAGAACTGCCCTTCACAAGGACACTATGACAGCCATATATAGTAAGTGAAGACTTTCTGTGTATCTGAAATTGCATACATAGCGCAAGTAACTTACTTTGCAACCATTAAAATAGGTTGTAAAGTAAGTTACCAATACAAATAGGTGATGATGCATTGTAGTGGTTGGTCTCAGACAAAGAAGGTCAACAGATTTATGAATGCTGGAGGGTAAGGAGAGACAACCAAAAGGGGTGTTAGCATTACTATAATGTGAACTGGATAGACTTTCCATCTAGGAAAAAAAGGGGTAAAATTATGCATAAAATATATCTGTATTAATATCTGTATCTATATAAACAGAAATATCTGTTTGCTAAATGAAGCCAGCTAACATAAATCATATTTTTATTTTAACTCTGATAAAAGTAATAGAACTGTGACTTTTGTTTGTTACAGTGGCGGTAAGGAAGAGGTTTCCCAATGTGTCCAGAAGGGCTTTGAGGATTGCAGTGAAAGCTGGGGGAACTGAGACTGCTGGAAAAGGAAAAGAAATTAAATTTAAAGTATGTTGACTTATGTTCACACAATCACACACACATATACACATACACACACATATGTGTACATATATATATATACACACATATATATATGTGTGTCTGTGTTTCTTTTAGAATGTTTAAGTATGTAATGAGAATAAAATTATAAAATGAATATTCCTTGCTTGATTGATATGCTATATCTATGTTTTAAACATCAAATAAAGATTTCTTTCAGCTGTTACATGTGAATGTGTTTTCTTAGAAATATATGAAGGGTTAAATTTATATATTTTGAATGATTTTAAATAAGTTTAAATTGTATTTTGAAATATATTTTATAAATATATTTCAAAATATAAAAAACAACCAAAAAAAATATATGTGTTAAAACACATTTGAAAATATATTATAAATATATTTTTGAAATATATTTTAAAATATACAAAAATGGCCAAAAAAATATATGTGCTAAAATATATTTCAAAATATATAAATATATTTTAAAATGTATTTTAGCACATATATTTTTTGGCCATTTTTTGTATATTTTGAAATATATTTCAAAATGTATTTTAAAATATATTTTTTTACTGTATGGGTTGCAGCTCTTGTTCACGGTTTATTTTTGAAAACAGTGTTCATGGTGATGCTTGTCTGAACGTGAAAGAGATCAAAACTCTTTACACCATTGCAGATCATTTTGTTTTATTTGTTCATTTTTAATAGGTTTACCCTGCCTCGCGCCCTATTTTGTTTTTTTTTTCTCTTTATTTTTAGTTCATTCTTATTATAATACAGGCAATACAAAGAGAAGTAGTTGCAGAAAATACTGAAGTTGTAATATGGAGGATAACATCGGTCTGTATTTATCTTTTGAACTGAGCTCAAAGCTCAAGAAGTAAGAAGGAGGACAGATAAAAATTAAATATAGAGATGAAAAACTTAAAACAACCAGTGATTTTGATCTGTGTGCTGCATTTAATTGTCAAATTAAAAATCAGAAACTGGAGCTTTAAGAAAAATAAAAGAAAAAGGTGTGAATCTTAATCTGTGCTCAGTTATTCTTAATTCAGCTGTAGTTTTATAATAATTTCAGTTTGCAGCATTCAGTTTTTGGAACCAAGCTCGATTTTTTTTTCCTGATTTTTGTGAACGGATAAACGGATGTGATCACTATACTGATTATGCAGAATTACGGAAATAGTCAAATATTTCTGTTTTACCTCAGACACACAGCTACACGCTGCTCTGACTCAGTTGACTCTGAAATTATTTCATTGCCTTCTCAGATGAAGCCCTGGCTCTGCTAACAAGCGCTCAAACTGCCTCACTGACATCCTGGAATGTGGATGAATATGATGCAGCTTCGAGTTGTGGATAAAACCACAAAATTCTCCCTGCTGCTGCCTGCGTGTGAGAACTGGATGAACCCAGTCTCTCCATTTCTTCCTTTTGTTGCTTAGAAACATGCAGACTAGCTCATCATCACTTCATTTTTTTCACATTGCTTTTTTTAAGATGACTTTTTCGCAACGACCTATTGTGTTTGGTGTGTAATGTAATACTGTCATAGATAATGATGAGAATATGTTTAAGGCATTTAAATTTAAAAAATTAAGGAATGGGAAGATTTAGATCTACTAACGTGCTTAAGAAAACAACAAGTTATTTACTTAAAAACAACTCACATGACTTAATTCAGCAGTTAAATAAACTACCATGTCTGTACTGACTTGAGTTAAACTTACAAAAAAGTGTTTGCTGCATGGTGGTTATCTATATATTACACACAATATTACGTATTACTTTAAAAAAAATTAAAAGAAAGTTACTCTACAATCAAAACATTAATGCAGCATCAAGAAAAACAACATGCAGCCTTTCATGACCAACATACTATGTCTTTGGTTTGTTGATGGTGGAATAGAGGTCGCTGGAATCAGTGGAAACTCCAGCAGGTGGAGAGAAAGTCTTCACAGTGCTGTAGGTCATAGTCTCACCATCATCATCGACGCGGGGCTGTAAGAAAACATCGCAAAATCTTCTTAAAGACGAGAACTTTGAAAAGTCTGAACTTACTACTGACATCATTTCTATGAAAAATCTGACCCGGTCTTTACTCTTGGTTTTCTTTGTGAAGCTGATGGAGGCGTAGGAAACTTCATCATCGGCTTCAGCCTGCACAGTGAAGACAACATTATGACTGCTCAGTAATATAAATTTAACCTCAAGAAAACTTAAATGACTACAGGAGGAACTGATTTAAGTTATTTGCCACCTGAAGTTATGTCACTGGTTTTTCCCTTTATCCTTTTCACTTTATGAACTGAAGTCAACACTAAAGGTGTAAAATGATTCTGTTATGGAGCAAAAAAAGAGCATTTGAGTATTTGAAGATTTGAACTCACAGTGTTGTTGCTCTGTTGGGTTTTGTTTTCTGAAGAAGGGAAAACAATTCTTTACCTTCCCCATTAAAAATCTCAGTTTTTTTTCTGTTTTTAATAATCATAAGCTACAGAAATGTAAAACAAAACTGTATTCAACCAGATATTTATTTTAATTAATATTAAAACTTCCTTATTTCCATTTATGATCAACTTTAATCTGTGAGTCTTCTCACCTTTAGTTTTCTTCCATATGATGATCACCACAACAACTAACAGTGCTGCTAAACCCACAGGAACGATGATAAACCATGACTGATCTGAAAATATTATTAATAAGTTAAACATAATCCTGAATTTTCCCACAAAGATTCAACTGTCAGTCTGACATTCGGAGAGAAATTCAGTCACTACCTCCTGCTGGATTATTTGATGTCTCTTCTGACGTTGTTGTTGTTGTGGATTTTGTTGTCGATAATGTTTTTGTGGTAAACTCCACTGTTGTTGACTTTGTTGTTACCGGCTCTTCACACAAAGAAATACAATAACAACATTAAAGACACCAACAGTAAGAAAAGACTTGAAAGTAAGTGAACAACAACAGAGAGGAAACAGTGGTGAGATGTTTAACAGTCTAACAAGTCTCATTTTTGATGATGTCTCATGTCTGAGGATATGTTCTCTTTATCTTCATACAGACACTCAACTGTGAGTCTACAGTGTTCATATGTCAACACAGAGCTGTTCAAGATGCTTTATCATTGTTCTCATGTACATACACTGGTGAAGATGGAGATATTGTAAGAGAAAAGCAACAATAGAAAAATGAACTTCATCACTGTGATCATAATTATTGTGGTGTTTCAGTTTGTTGTTCTAACAGGACAGTTTGAGCTGAAAACATTAAGATGTAAATACTCACTGTTAATAACAGACAGATGAATCATAAAGTCTGGATCTTCTTGTGATCCTGTTGCTGTTTTGAACTGTCTGCAGGTGTAACGACCAACATCCTGATCTGTGACCTTCTTTATGACCAGAGAACAGTCTGCAGAAAGACTCAGGCTGTCTGATTTAGGTTTGGCTTCTTTATTCTGCCCAAGTTCAAAGAGTGATACTGAGCTGTTTGAAGCACTGAAGATCCAGGTAGTACTGCTACAGTTATGCTGACCTTGTATCACATTTTTACAAGGCAGAGTAACATCATGTCCACGTCCAGCTGTGACAGTTTGATCAGTTTGATGTTGCTCAGTTGTTCCTGTTGAGATAAAGAGAGAGAGAAATGTGAAACATCAAATATGTTATGAATATGAGTGTTATGTTTATAATGTGAAGTTTATTTTAAATATAACACAAGTTTAAGTTTCAACTTTAGTTTCCAAGAGTCAGCTCAAGTCAAAAAGTTAATCATGACTGTTTCAGTTAAAGGAAGAATAAAGAAGTAACACTTGTGATAATAATGCAGTTTATTAATTGAATGTGTTTCTATGTACACTTACCTTTAAACTGAAGCATCAGTATCAGTAATGAAGACATTTGAATCCATGTGAATGCAGCCATCGTGCTTCTCTGTCTCTCTCAGTCTCTGTTCTTGCTCTCACATTCACAAATGAGACAGTCTCAGAGATGAACACAGCATCAACTTCCTGCTCACTTCCTCATAGTGACATCACTCCTTTTCTCTCCTCTTGCTGAATTAAACAGTTCATTCAGCTTTTAGACATCTGTATCTGCCCCTCTGTCTTAATGTACATATAAAATTTTAACATTTAATAACTTTTATATTTAATCTATTTTGCAAACTCCCCTGTTTTCCCTTTAAAGGACTGTTTAACAGTGGAAAATGTCTTTATCAATAATAGAAAAGAGGAAGTTAAATGTGTGAAGTCCGTTAGATGAGGTAAGTGTTGACATTAATGCAGCTCTTATGTACATTTGGTTTATTACTAGAAAATAAGTTTATGGTGATGTTTTTTTGCATACATGAAATAGTTGACGACTCAAATTATTTACACACTAGAATCTGAGTCTTAATTATTGTAATGAAACATGGTAATACTGCCACAGTGAGCGCTGTTATCAGCTCGATAAGAACACAGATCAGATGTGTTAGTGATCTGAGACCTGTTTGTTCCTCTTTGAACCTCTGAAGTCATTCTTTCTGAGAAGTGAAGGGGAAGTGTTTTGGTGAGAATGTGGGTACAACAGCAGCAGAGCTCTGGAGGTTTCATGATGACCAGATGAACCTCTGACAGATAAATGGTTAACACATCGATGAACGTGACACTAAACTGTCTTTAGGATTCACACCAGTTTCTACACACAGCAGGTCCTTATTATTTTTTTAATGTTGTGTAAGTACAATTCAGAAGAATAATATTAACAATGAAAGCAGATGTTTGCACATGTCTGGAAATGTTATAATACAAGTTCAGTACAAACAGAGCTGCTCGAACCAGCAGAGTAAAAGTTTAATACTGAATATGAAAGAACAGGAAGTCAAACTGGAGACAATAATAGATGGTAGATTGTACTGTGGTCTGTGGTGGATGGATCAGGTGTGTGTGAGGTGTGAGATGGAGAGAGTTCAAAAACACACAAAGTTGTTCACAAACATGTTTACATTTATTCTTATTATCATACAGCAAAAAAAGCAATAGTTAGAAACTGAAGTTATAATTTGGATCATTATATCTGTTACTGTTTGTAAATCTCATTAAAACTCACCTCAGGAATAAAAATAAAGTAAGAAGACTAACAATCAAATAAATAACACAAAATTTAAACAGCAATAAATAACCTGTCATTTTTAACTCAGTGGGTTACCTTTAATAAAAATCATCAACAGCAAATTTAAACAAACTAAAGATTCTGTTTATCATCATTAAATAAAGGATAAATAATTGTTGTATGGTATTTTACTTGTTAGAATAAAGCTAAATGTACATGAAAAAGTTTTTAGCTAAATATGAGATAAAATCAAAATGTAATTTTTTGTTTCCTTTTTTTAAACCTGTCTCGTTCGACAGCATTCACAATCAGAAACATGATCTGAATGGTCTGTTGTGCCAACACATTTGCTTTGCCAAGAGGAGCTTTATGAGATGTGTATAGGTTACTTATCTTAGTCTTTCTTTTTATTCTATTTGATTTATTCATTTTCATTGTTATTCACATTAACTTATGTGTAATTGATCAATACCAGAGCTGACAGGTAGGGAGAGGTAAGAATGGGCAGAGAGGAGAAAGGGAAAAAAGAAAAACAGAAAAATTGAGAGAAGACAAAATCAAAAGGACACAGCACACATAGTTCAACTCAACAGATCACCACCTGTTGCACCTGTAAGAAAAACATACACTGTAAAAAAAATCCGTAAAAATACAGTACAATCTACTGTATAAATGTGAAGGAATTTTCCGTATTAGTCATTTACAGGTATTTTTCTGTATTTCTCAACTACTGCAATGCATTGTGGGAAAAAGAACCCAAAAAGGAGGGAAAAGTCAGAGCAAGAGCAGCCATTAGACTTCTTTCAGGCTTCATCTGGATTTTGGACTCTGGAGTTGGAGAAACTGCCTTCAAATTTCCGTGGTAAGTATTAAAACTCATGTTTTCTTTTTATTAAAATAATGTTTTCAAAAGACTCCGCATTTTTATTTAGAAAGAATTGTTAATTTATTTGTTAACTGGTTTCGGATGTCTCCAGACAAGTCAGGAATATTTTGCTGACTCATTTTTAAATAATCGTTATTTAGGTTTAACATGACTTAAGCTTTTCAATTTAGTTAATGTTAAAATAATTTTTACTGTGATACCACCAGTTTTGCCCTTCAGTGGCTGAACCAGTTTTCACAAATATTATAGCTGTCTGTGTCTCTCTGGGTATTACACAGCTGTGACTGCTAACTAGCTAATTCGCGAAAGTCAGCGATGTAGATAATTGGGAAAAGAGAGGAAGAAATTATTTTAGGACTCTAATAAGTGCTATATAAATACCTGTGTTTTACAGTTGGCTCTACTGTACACTTTAAAGGGTTTCAGGCAAAGTTACACTAACCCTAGTTTAAGCCTCAGACCTTCCTGGCTGACGCTAGCAAATGCTAATGTTAGCCTCTGATTTGGGCTCCTAAAGTAAAGACTTTTGGCTAACTGACCAGCATAGATTATTTTGGTGGTTAACAAACTGTAGTGGTAATATTATTGAAAGTATAGTTTCAGCTCATTACATTTACAATTATGTCTATTTTGTAGCACATAGAAATGTTTAGTTAATATTTGCAGACAGACACATTTTCCTGTAACTTTGTTTTTACTCCAACGTTTGTTGAAAATGTAATTTATGAAATGCTGAGCAGCATTTCTAGTATGTGGAATATTTTTGTCACCCCACTGTGCTAATGTGATTAAATACTAATAATTATTACTAAAAATTCAATAATTAATCAATAATAACTATATCTTGATTGAATTATATTGTAAGCGCAGTGCTGGTGTGCAGGAGCTTTATATGCCTTGTGGGGATGCTGACATACTGTTATGTCTATATCAAGCTTTTAGCCAAATATAAGCAGAGATATTGGTATCTTTCTTAAAATTCAGATCCTTAGAGATTATTTGAGAAATGGATCAACAGCTATTACTACTTGAAGCACTCTAAATCCTGCAGTGGAAAAATATCCCTTACTTCACCTTTGATCACACACTTTGGTTTTCCAGTGCAGAGCAATGGCCAAGCAAAGGAAAGACTTCCCTGAGTGAAAAAGAAGATGAAGATGCAAGCTGGTGATGATCCAGAGCAGCTGGTCTCAGGAAATGAAGAAAAACCCTGATCACCTTTTCCACAGAAACAAGGTGAGTTTAATGTTGTGGTTGATTTAGTTTTTCAAGGTATGTACTGTATGTTACTTCAATTATAAACTGCTTTTGTTGCAACAGAATGTTGTTATGTGTATGCAACTCTATGTGAATTATAATCATTTGTAGGGCTGTGTGATATGACCAAAATCTCGCATCCCAATATAAGACATATCTCTCCTGATAACGATATATGTCACAAAATAGTGCATTTTCTGTAAATTCTGTGATTCTCGGGCAACTCGACTTATGTGAAGTGTTTTCAGTTGGGCGTCGTGTACCTGGAGTAGAGCTGGGCGATATAAGATTTTTTCATATCACGATATGCTTTTTTCATTTCAGGCGATAACGATATATATCACGATATAAGCCAAATAACTATATTTGTAAGATTTAAATGTGCCGTTGCTCACAAGTAAAATGTGAAATAATTAGCAGCTTGTTTTAATTAAAATATTTATTTCCCATAATAAGTTCAACAGGGTAGATGTACTTAAGGAACATGAGACTTCAGTTTCAGATAAAGGCAAATATTGTAAACTACACAAAAGGCAGCCGCTAAAGCGTTTAAGTTTCAAAATAGAACAAACAAAACAGACCACTAAATTGTCAATTCCACTTAGAAACAAAATTTTAATTCTAAAAATAAATCTTAGGTCGTTTTACAGAAGAACAGACAAAATTGACTAACTTTTGTCAATATCAAATAAACTGAGAACTAAAGGAAATTCTCAGGCTACGTCCACACGCATTACGGGTATTTTTGAAAACGGAGATTTTCCGTTTCGTTTTTAAAAATAATCCCGTCCACACGTAAACGCAGAAATGAAGGAAAACGCTGCTAGGAACATGCCAAAGCAACAGGTGGCGATATATTCCTAACCGTGTAGAAATGTTGGCCAATCAGAAGTCTAGAAGCCTCGGTAGGAAATAGTAAACAAAGATGGGGCATAGAAACAGAACCGAGTCATATGTGTGGAGGGACAGTAACTATGTGTGTATATGTAAGCATTTAAACACTGCAGAGAGTACAATTAACAGTAACAGTATTGTAGAAATTCATTTCACCGAAACAATAACGTGGCGCACAGTGTGACGTCAAAAAAGGCGCACACCTTTGACGCTACGTTTTCTCCGTTTTTCTTGTCCACACGTAAATGCAAAAACGGAGTTTTCGAAAATATCCACCCTGGCAGGCGTTTTTAGAAATCTCCGTTTTCAGTGACTGAAAACGCCGTTTACGTGTGGACGAAAGGTGCAAACGCATAGAAAAATCTGCGTTTTCAAAAATACCCGGGTACGTGTGGACGTAGCATCAATCTCTCCTTGTTTTTAGGTTAGCTTTTCAAACAGTTTTAACAGTTACTTTAGTCTGACAAAAGCCGAATGACGAATTAGCTCTTTCAGTCAGAGATTGAGCATGCACCGCTTTATTGTATATCCAGACTTGCTTTCGGCACAATTTACAGTGCGCGCTACTCTGTTTTTTGTCAGACTCGAAATAGCCGAAATACCTTCACACTACGGAACTTCTGTGGCCCTTCCGTTTGACAATCTCTCCAGCATTGGAACCATCATCTGTTTTTTCTTCGGTAACCTTCGCTCACGCTCTCGGTTGATTTTTCTCTAGTCGGCAAACTCCTTTCCTTCATTACCCGGGCAGCCCGGCTGCAAAAACAAATACACGTGTGCCTTGGCGCTTGTGCTGTACGTAACAAGTCATGTGACGTGACGCTGCGGCTGTGATTGGTTCGGCTCTGCGCTACTTAATTTGGATTGGCTGTTCTTTTTTTTTTTTTTTTAAGAGGACAAGAGAGATGAGGTCTATCGCAATAGTTTAATTTTTCTATCGAGAAAAAGTTATTTCGCAATACATATCGTTATCGTTTTATCGCCCAGCTCTAACCTGGAGTCGAGTGTTTTGACCGATGCATGAAACTATACATTTTTAGACATGAGTTTAAACGGCCGCCATTTTCTTTCTGAGTATTTGTTACACAGCGTGCTGCAAGGAAAAGCCTGTTCTAACGTTTGAGTCTAAGGATTATTTTGAGCACCTGACGGCTCTTTTTTGCTTTTCATTCGTAAACTCTCTCGGAACTCTTTCATGTGATTCTTGTGTGGGTGGTTAAAGAGGTTTGTCGTGTTTGAGTGGTGGTGGGGACCAGTTTGTGTCAGACTTTTCATAACCAAACCATGTCCATGCTACAGAGGTAGCCTCTTGTTTAACAATAAGGTCCTCGATTTGTTTTGACTGGTCCATCTGCTTGGCGCTAGCTGGTTCTGCCTCATCCTTGCTGGCCATGCTGGTATTCTCTGTGCCTTGTGTGGTGACTGTAAGCGCCATTTATAGTTACTTGATGTTTTTATTTGAGGTCATTTGTTTGATGCATATTCTGAAATTTTATGTTTGAGAATAATGTATATCATTTCAGTTCATTTTGAAAAGTCTCAACAGAAACTTGAGCTTTATTGTGAAAGGTTTATGTGGAAAATAAACAAGCGGATGGCAGAGCCACACGATGGTTTTACCATCACTGTTGGTAACGAAAGTACGTGTAAAACAGTCGCTTGTCCGTCCATAGTGTGGTTATTGTAAGTATAAGAGAAGGAGAGAACTTTAAGAAATAATATAGCCACTACAGTGACCATCAAAACCATGAAAAAATATTGCCGTAAACAGTTTATTTTGCAACACCACAAAACAAATGATAGCGTATAATATGAAACGATACATTTTATATCGTCATCTGATATATATCGTCATATCGCACAGCCCTAATCCTTTTTTTGTTTCTGTTGTTTATGTTCAAGGTAAAAAATTATAAAAATACAAAATTTTTAAAAATGTCTTGTTGTTTCTCTTTTTTCCTCAGAATAAATTACGACTAGTCTCAATGGCTGAGATGGAGGAGCAACACAGCGACACGTTAACCCGACTGCTGAAGTTCCCGTATGAACTGAGCAACTCTAAAATCCAAGGAAAAGCTGAGTGTATTTTATTTAAAGCTCAGATGGACCTTGATGGACTAACATGCAGGCTGCATTCAGGACTTTGTCACACTGGTATATGAAGAGTGGTAACAAGAGAAATTGTGCACACACAATGTGTCACTTTATGCTTGCTCTTCTCCAGCCTCTGGTGTCACTTTGTAGTAATTAGTCTTACTATTGTCTTATGTGTTGTGATTTAGGGTGTGTGCACACAAGCAGAGGTTTTGTTTGTAACCGTAACCTCATTTTCAGAGCCTTGTCTAACATTTAATGGTCGTGAAATATGTCAGACTTTTTCCTCTACTTAAACAGCTAAGGGCATTTGAACACAGAGAAAAAGGTGTGCATTAAGGATTTTGAACTATGATGTTTAAGTGTTGTCACTGCTGAGGATCCTTATTCACTACGCTGCTGTTTACAATTTAACTTTTCATCAGAACGAGCACTTCTAGTTGTACTTTGCTCCTCACTGACAAAACAAGTCCAGTAAATGCACTTTTATCTTCAAGTTTGGGACAGTAATCTGTCTTAATTTATTTTGTGCTTTAGTTATCATATGTGGAAAAGTTCTGTGGTTATCTATCCGTCCTGTTTGCATAAACCCAAAGTTCAGGAACATCTTCTTTAGATCTGTTCAGTTTTATTCATGTGGCACGACTTAAACAGTCAAGTATGTTATATTGTAAGGTAAAGACCCCAAAGAGTTAATCTCGGACAAATGTTCACACAAATATGAATTGCATTCACTTCATTAATGAAGTGAATGCAATTCAGTAATCAAATGTGTTTGGCTATAACGGACTACATGTGTATACTGTACCATAAGTGGACAGACATGGATGTAAACCACACCTTAACCATTTGGCTGAGTCAAAACTACCACAAGGCAGTGATTCTAACTAAAAGGTACTCTGGATATTAATAAATGTGAACATATCGTTAAATATAACTTAACTATATTTTTTGTTTGTCAGGTGTCCTGTTTGAAGAAAAGACTTGGTAGCCACTTGAATGAATATAAATAAACACATTTACATGAGGGCAACCTGATTTCAAGGAAATAAAAATGCTTAAATTTGAAAGCTTGTGAGTTATTTTGTTCATGTATCAGCTGTTTAGTCGTTTTATGACAAGATGGATGCTGTTGTTATATTTTAGTATAGTGTTTGAGTTAAGGAGAATAAAAGAATATTTAACATTAAATGTACCAATGTTGTTGTGTACTGAAGCACAAATTAATTTAAAAGTTTTAATTTATGAATTTTTGAGCATATGGTGTACTAGGTTGTAATTGCATAGAAATGTACGTTTAAGGATATAAAGAACTATATTTAATGAGTTACAGTGAAAAGAAATGGTTGGAAATAGTAATATAAACAGAAATTTCAATTTTTCTATTAATGGAAAATATCAGTTAATGATACAGAAAATATACTGTGAATAAACGGAATTTTCCGTTTTATAGCTGAAGGAAATGTCCGTAAATAGTACAGAGAGTATACTGTAAATCTACAGAATTTTCCGTTTTATCATTTACAGAAAAGTCCGTCAAACTTCCGTAAAAAAAAGGAAAATGTACTGGCAGAAAATTACCAGGACATTTTCTGTTTTTCTACGGAATCTTTTTTTACAGTGTATACAAAAAACAAACAGCACCTCAGAAAAATGCACAATCTTGCATGTTAGTGTGAAAGAGAAACACACAGTTTAGTTGAGGCCTCCACAGCACCCCAAGAGTCCTGCAGACACAAGCCCACACGTCCAGGTGACAATGACCATGTGCTGGCATAAGCAGAAGGAGGAAAGAATGACAAGGGAGCCCCAGAGAGAGCTCGCATGGCGAATGTTTAAGAGCCAGAACCATCCCTGCATGAGCTCAGGACTGTTCTCATGGGCAATGACCAGAAGGGAGTGGTAGGGAGAAGCAACCCTCACCTTCTATAACCACGTCCCACAGGTGTCAAGGCTCAGCAAGTCTCAGACTTAGACCCAGTCACACACAGACACAGTGTTTTCAACAGCAATGGGGTAATTTATGTGATGAGATGATGTTTGAGTTGTTGATCAGTGGAGTCTGACAGAAGCAGAAGAGTCTCCAATATTTTCATAGTTCACTCCATCTTCACCCTCATCATTATGCTCCTGTGGAAAACAACACAACACACTTTAGATTCTCTCTGATATTGTCACGTCTGATGAGGCAGACGGCATGAAGAGGAGAGAATATGGACCCAAATGCAGACACAGAGATGCAGGAGAATGTTTAACAAAAAGCGAGCCTTCATTGCAAAAAACACCAAAAACAAAAGGTGATCGGAGACTGTGAAAAACTAACACAAACCTAAACTGGGAAAAACTAGAAACAAATATAAAAAATCTAAACCCGAGACAAAAGCCTGAATATGAAACATGAAAATCTGAGACGAGGGCCAAGGAAAACAGAAATAGCAGAAGGAGAAACACAGACGACCCAGCAACAAACAGAGGAACACAAAGGTAACGAAGGAATGAGACACAGGAGGAAAACACAGCTGGAGAAACCACACGCAACGAGACCTGGAAGAAGGAAAACCGAAAAACCTAACATGGCACACAAGACTGTCAAAGTCAAACAAGAAGACACGGACTTTACACTGAAACAAGGAGACATGACTGACAGGGGAGACAAAGGGAACATGGATCACAGGAAGAGCGCAGAAACCAAGAGACTAAAAATTCTAAATAATAATGAAAACAAAGACTATTAATAATTCAAAACACAAAACACTGGGTCACCCCCACAGGACCGTGACAGATATTCATACTTATGTTTTCACTCTTGTGATTTTCTTTAGATTCCTTATAATTACAGTTAAGTTTCAGTTGAACATGGTCAACACAGTATATCCTTATCTTTCATTATGTTCTATCTTTGTATATCAAACAGGAACAGATGCTACAAAAAGATTTTGCTCCATAAAGTTAGAGAGGACTATTGAGTGTTCAAACTCACATTGTTTGTTTCCATTTCTGTTTTGTTTCCTGAAAAGACAAAAATAATAATAAAAAAAGAGTACAGTAAAGAGTAAAACTCAAAACTTTTTATGTGTAAAAGTTTCATCTGTGAATTTTCTCACCATTACATTTTATCCACATGTTGACTGTAGCAACAGTTATTAAGAGTGCTGCTAAACCCACAGGAACGATGATAAACCCTGAAAGAACTGGAGAGATTATTAAAACATGTTAAACATGATACTGAATTTCTCCACACATAGTCAAGTCTCAGTCTGACATCCAGACTTCGAAAGAAGAGAGATTCAGTCTCTACCTCCAGATGGAATATTTGATGATGTTGTCAGTGTCCCTGCTGATGTCTTTAATTCCTCTCTTGTTGTCCATGTGTTTATTTTAACGGTTGGTTTAATTGTTGATGTTGTTGATTTAGTTGTTTTCACATCTTCAACTAAAGAAATACAATAACAACATTAAAGACACTGAGAGTAAGAAAAGACTTGAAAGTAAGTGAACAACAACAGAGAGGAAACAGTGGTGAGATGTTTAACAGTCTAACAAGTCTCATTTTTGATGATGTCTCATGTCTGAGGATATGTTCTCTTTATCTTCATACAGACACTCAACTGTGAGTCTACAGTGTTCATATGTCAACACAGAGCTGTTCAAGATGCTTTATCATTGTTCTCATGTACATACACTGGTGAAGATGGAGATATTGTAAGAGAAAAGCAACAATAGAAAAATGAACTTCATCACTGTGATCATAATTATTGTGGTGTTTCAGTTTGTTGTTCTAACAGGACAGTTTGAGCTGAAAACATTAAGATGTAAATACTCACTGTTACTAACAGACAGATGAATCGTAAAGTCTGGACCTTCTTGTGATCCTGTTGCTGTTTTGAACTGTCTGCAGGTGTAACGACCAACATCCTGATCTGTGACCTTCTTTATAACCAGAGAACAGTCTGCAGAAAGACTCAGTCTGTCTGATTTAGGTTTGGCTTCTTTTTTCTGCCCAAGGTCAAAGAGTGATACTGTGCTGCTTGAATTACTGAAGATCCAGGTAGTACTGTTACAGTTATGCTGACCTTGTATCACATTTTTACAAGGCAGAGTAACATCATGTCCACGTCCAGCTGTGACAGTTTGAACAGTTTGATGTTGCTCAGTTGTTCCTGTTGAGAAAGAGAGAGAGAGAAATGTGAAACATCAAATATGTTATGAATATGAGTGTTATGTTTATAATGTGAAGTTTATTTTAAATACAACACAAGTTTAAGTTTCAGCTTTAGTTTCCAAGAGTCAGCTCAAGTCAAAAAGTTAATCATGACTGTCTCAGTTAAAGGAAGAATAAAGAAGTAACACTTGTGATAATAATGCAGTTCATTAACTGAATGTGTTTCTATGTACACTTACCTTTAAAATGAAGCATCAGTATCAGTAATGAAGACATTTGAATCCATGTGAATGCAGCCATCGTGCTTCTCTGTCTCTCTCAGTCTCTGTTCTTGCTCTCACGTTCACAAATGAGACAGTCTCAGAGATGAATACAGCATCAACTTCCTGCTCACTTCCTCATAGTGACATCACTCCTTTACTCTCCTCTTGCTGAATTAATTCAGTTCATTCAGCTTTTAGGCATCTGTATCTGCCCCTCTGTCTTAATGTACATATAAAATTTGCTAAATCCTTTTTCACATTTAATAACTTTTATATTTAATCTATTTTGCAAACTCCCCTGTTTCCCTTTAAAGGGACTGTTTAACAGTGGAAAATATCTTTATCAATAATAGAAAAGAGGAAGTTAAATGTGTGAAGAATGTTAGATGAGGTAAGTGTTGACATTAATGCAGCTCTTATGTACATTTGGTTTGTTATTAGAAAATAGATTTATGCTGATGTTTTTCTGCACACATGAAATAGTTGACGACTCAAATTATTTACACACTAGAATCTGAGTCTTAATTATTGTAATGAAACATGGTAATACTGCCGCAGGGGCCACTGTTAGCAGCTTGATAAAAACACGGATCAGATGTGTTAGTGGTCTGAGACCTGTTTGTTCCTCATTGAACCTCTGAAGTTATTCTTTCTGAGAAGTCAAGGGGAGGTTTTTTGGTGAGTGTTTACTATTTTTAAATGTCTTTAAAAGTCACCTCCTCTCCACATCTCAAAAAGAGAGAGAACAGCTCAGGGATAAAAATAAAGTATAAAGACAAACAATCAAAAGACAAAATTTAAGAAGCAATAAAAAACCTGTGATTCTGATCTCACTGTTTTACCTTCAGTAAACATCAGCAGCTACAGATTTACACAACAAAAGATCCTGTTTATCATAACTAAATGAAGGATAAAATATTGTTTTAAGTTAGATTTATCTAAAAACAAATGTAACTGCACATGAAAAAGGTTTTAGCTAAACATGAGATAAAATCAAAACTTTTTTTTGTTCCTTTTTTGAAACCTCTTTTCTGACAGGAGAAACATGATCTGAATGCTCTGTTGTGCCAAACTCATTTGTTTTGCCCAAAGGAGCTATATGAAATGTCTGTAGCCTTCCGTTCTTAGTTTTTCTTTCTTTTTTTCTTTTATTTATTTTCATTCTTATTCACTTTGTTTATGTGTAATTTAGCAATACAAGAGCTGACAGGCAATGAAAGGTAAGAAGGGGTAAAGAGAAGACAGGGGAAAGGGGAAAAGAGAGTGACACAAAAAATAAAAAGCAGAGAAAATCTTAGAAAAGAGACAAATAAAAGTACAAAGCACTCATAGTTAAACTCAGCAGATCACCAACTGATGCACCTGTAAGAAAACTGTAAAAACAAAGATATATATAAAAAGCAAACAGCACATCAGGAAAATACAAAGACACACATGTACATGGTCAATTTTGCTATAAATGTGTGTGTGTGTGTGTGTGTGTGTGTGTGTGTGTGTGTGGCTGGGTCTAAGTCTGAGACTTGCTGAGCTCTGTGGGACATTGTTATGGCGGGTGAGGGTTGCTCCTCCCCACCACTCCCTGCTGGTCACTGTCCTTGAGAACTTTTAGGAACTCTTTCTGGGGCCTCCCTCCTCCTTCTGCACATGGTTGTCATCTGGACGTGTGGGCTTCGGTCTCAAGTACTCCTGGGGTGCTTTGGATGGCCCTGCTGAACTGGATTGTTCTTTGTCTACTTCTGGGTCCAGGGGTGTTGTTGTGGCCTCTGACCCTCATTATTAAGTCCGTCTTGTGACACACACACACACACACACACACACACACACACACACACACACACACACACACACACACACACACACACACACACACACACACACACACACACAGTGTTTCAACAGCAATGGGCTCATTTTTGTCACAGGATGATGTTTGAGTTGTTGATCAGTGGAGTCTGACAGAAGCAGAAGAGTCTCCAATGTTTTCATAGTTCACTCCATCTTCACCCTCATCATTATGTTCCTGTAAAAAACAACACAACACACTTTAGATTCTCTCTGATATTCATACTTTGTGATGTTGTTTTCCTGTTTTGTTCGATGTTTTCAGTCTATTGAATTTTTATTACATTTTTTAGATTTCTTATGATTACAGTTAAGCTTGGAACTTATAAATATTATTATTATTTTATTAATTAGTGTTATTAACTTAAATATTACTAACATATTTCTCATATATTGGCTTCTTTTCATTGTCTTCTGTTATATTCTGGAATCAAATTTAAAATCCTGCCCTCACATAAAATGTCTTGAATAATCAGTAATACTGATACAGTATCACCCTCATAAGAGCACTTCCCTTTCAGATTGTGGGCTTCCTTGTGGTTCTTTGAGTATTTTACAGTCGAACTGGAGGAAGAGCCTTTGAATATTAGGCCTAACACTTTCCTTTTTGCTCAGTCATATAGTTAGGGCTGGATCAGGTGACCCTGAATCCTCTCTTAGTTATGCTGCAATGGCTGCTGGGGGATTCTCATGATGCGTGGAGTATTTCGTCTTCAGTCACCTTTTCACCTGCTATGTGTTAATAGCCCTCTCTGCATTTAATCATTACTTGTTATTAATCTCTGGCTCTTTTCCACAACATGTCTTTTGTCCTGTGGCAGATGGACACAACCAGTTGTGGCAGTTGGTGTTTTGTGTCAGGTGTACTCAACACCTTTTGTTTATGGTTTAAAACAACTAATAATAAATTTCATGAACTTAAGAAAGTAAATCAAGCAGCTGCAGAGTCTGTTTGAGTTTACTGAACTTAGACATACCTGCTGTAACATCTAAGTGAATCAGCATCAATCAGCTTTTATTCGCTCTTTCTTGTTATCACTCGACCTGGGCTGGTTTAAAGAAGTTCACTATTAACAAGCTTATTAGTTGTTCGAGCATTCTGAAGCCATGAAGCTCCGCCTCCCAGCACACGCCAAAACAGTGACATAGGGTTGAAACAGAAAAGCAGAGCTCATGTAACATCTGCTTCTATCTTCTAGCTTTGGTGTCCTCTCTATTATTCCACAGTTTTTATATAATTGGCTTTGCAGTGCTCCCTAGTCTGTGTATCGTTTGCTGTCGGATTTCACCTAGATCTGGCGCCGGTAATAGTAACAAAAGTTACAGAGGAATATTGAGTGTTCAATCTTACAATGTTTTCTAAGTCTGTGTTTTGTTTCCTGAAATAACAAAAATAAAAAACAAAAAAAATTACAGTAAAACTCGAAGCTTTTTATGTATGAACGTTTCATCTGTGAATGTTCTCACCTTTAGTATTTGTCCATATGTTGACTGTAACAGCAGATATTAAGAGTGCTGCTAAACCCACAGACACAATGATGCATCTCAGCAAATACAGAAAATCTGAAAATAATAAAAATATTTTGGCTTCAAATTTCTGTTCAGTACAAAAGCCAAAGATTTCAAATCTAATAAATACAGTCGGTTTTCTAACATGTAGAGATGACGGTTGAAGTGTTTTTGGACTGTGGAGTTTCTGGCTGCAGTATTTATTTAAAAATACAAAATCAAATATTCTAAATAAACACCAGCAATGAAAATGTTAATAATCAACTAAATGTGTTCAAAAATATATTAGTAATAAAATTTCATTTTATCTTTCATAGAAGCTAAACAGTCGATACAGATTTTAAAAAAACAGAGCGATTCAGTCACTACCGTCTGGTTGAATATTTGATGTTGTTGTCAGCGATGTCTTTACTTCCTCTTTTGTTGTCCGTATATTTGTTATTGTTAATGTTGGTTTAATTGTTGATTTGGTTGTCATTTTCACATCTTCAACTAAAGAAATACAATAACAACATTAAAGACACCAACAGTGAGAAAAGACTTGAAAGTAAGTGAACAACAACAGAGAGGAAACAGTGGTGAGATGTTTAACAGTCTAACAAGTCTCATTTTTGATGATGTCTCATGTCTGAGGATATGTTCTCTTTATCTTCATACAGACACTCAACTGTGAGTCTACAGTGTTCATATGTCAACACAGAGCTGTTCAAGATGCTTTATCATTGTTCTCATGTACATACACTGGTGAAGATGGAGATATTGTAAGAGAAAAGTAACAATAGAAAAATGAACTTCATCACTGTGATCATAATTATTGTGGTGTTTCAGTTTGTTGTTCTAACAGGACAGTTTGAGCTGAAAACATTAAGATGTAAATACTCACTGTTAATAACAGACAGATCAATCTCAAAGTCTGGACCTTCCTGTGATCCTGTTGCTGTTTTGAACTGTCTGCAGGTGTAACGACCAACATCCTGATCTGTGACCTTCTTTATAACCAGAGAACAGTCTGCAGAAACACTCAGTCTGTCTGATTTAGGTTTGGCTTCTTTATTCTGCCCAAGTTCAAAGAGTGATACTGAGCTGTTTGAATGACCGAAGATCCAGGTAGTACTGTTACAGTTATGCTGACCTTGTATCACATTTTTACAAGGCAGAGTAACATCATGTCCACGTCCAGCTGTGACAGTTTGAACAGTTTGATGTTGCTCAGTTGTTCCTGTTGAGAAAAAGAGAGAGAGAAATGTGAAACATCAAATATGTTATGAATATGAGTGTTATGTTTATAATGGGAAGTTTATTTTAAATACAACACAAGTTTAAGTTTCAACTTTAGTTTCCAAGAGTCAGCTCAAGTCAAAAAGTTAATCATGACTGTCTCAGTTAAAGGAAGAATAAAGAAGTAACACCTGTGATAATAATGCAGTTCATTAACTGAATGTGTTTCTATGTACACTTACCTTTAAACTGAAGCATCAGTATCAGTAATGAAGACATTTGAATCCATGTGAATGCAGCCATCGTGCTTCTCTGTCTCTCTCAGTCTCTGTTCTTGCTCTCAGAGATGAACACAGCATCAACTTCCCGCTCACTTCCTCATAGTGACATCACTCCTTTTGTCTCTTGTTGCTGAATGAATTATTTCACTTCATAGCTTTTAAACATCCTTAGCTCCATCTCTCTCCCAGTGTACATACACAATGAATAATTTTTTTTAAATTATCTTTTATATTTAATCTTTTTTGCAGACTCCCCTTTCGTCCCTTTAAACAGACTGTACAACAATGGAAACATTTGTGATCAACAACAGAAACAAGGAAGTTAAATGTGTGACTGTTAGATGAGGTAGGTGTGGCATTAATGAAGCTATTGTTTACATGTTGACTTATTATTAGAAAACAGTGTTCATGGTGGGTTTTTTCAGGACACATGAAAAGAGGTCAAAATACAAATTCTTCACAAACCAAAGTTTTATTCTTAATGTTCACAAGGAAACAAGATAACATTGCAGCAATGACCACTTCCGCTCGATAAGAATACTACTGAAACAGAGAGAGGGTGGATAAATCTAGAGCTAAGGAGAGGCTACATACCCACACAGTAGGATGGACCTCACAGCACAAGCATACTCCCAAACTATAAGAGCGTTTTATATGATTATGAAGAATGTTTTGTTAGTTATGTTTTCAAATATTAAGATGTCAAACAAAGGGAGAACACACTATGGCTCATGTTCGAACAAAGAAAGTTTGTTCATCAAAAATGTATCGATCAGTGATCAGAATGTCCCAAAGCTGCCCGGGGCACAGAGCAATAAGCATCTTTTAAAGTGGTGTAACTGTGATCCAGTATGATGCTGTCCCTGGTGGGGCAGTCTATATGCTGTCTGTATTTAGGGAGTTCGTGGTTTAGGTTTGCTCTGTTAAAATCCCCAAGGATAATTGTAAAGGAATCCGGGAATTTCCTTTCCAGGGTGGTAATCTGGTCAGCCAGCTCGCACAGTGCGTTGTTCGCGTTGGCCTGAGGAGGGATGTAAACTCCGACCAGCATGAAGGAAGAAAACTCCCGCGGTGAACGAAACAGTTTACAATTGATGAAAAAACTTTCCAAGGAGTGCCGTGCGTAATCCTCGCCGACGTAGTTTCACCAGCGCACCAGCGCGAGTACCCCGTCTACGTCTCCTCCAGGAGCCACAGAGAGCTTCTGCGCCTCCAACTAAAATCTCCAAAAAAAACTTTCTGGGTTTGTGAAAAATGGATAAGAACTATAGTGAGACGACTGCCTGATGTTTAGCAGTTGATCTCCGGAGAAAGTGATGTGGTCTGAGTGACCAAAGGTGCAGAAAATAAACAAAAACAAGAAAAGTGCGAGAGAGCGCAGTACCGAGGCTGCTATACGCGGCGCCATCTTCGCCATTGATATCATTGACATGATAGAAGCTGTAAACTCAGCTCTGTAGAGTTGAGTTTACTCTCATCTGAGCCTTCCTGAAAATACTTGATTGTTTAGCTTGTTGGATAAACTGCCTTAGAAACACAGACTGAGGCCAGCATAAAAAAGAATATGTTCTTCGTTACTTCCTCTCATTCCCCCACTTCTCTCATGTGTCCCACCTTTTTTCCGACACCAGTAGATGGCAGTATTGAACTGAAAAACAGGGGACATGAACTACAGAGACCATGACTTTATCTCAGTGTGTACGCCAAAGAACACAAAAAAAAAAAAGAAAGAAAGAAAAATATGTAAATTTTACTGTATATATTTATTTATTCCTGCATCTCTTCACTGGCTTTCGGAGAGATTCAGAATCCACTTTACAATTCTGTTATTAACATGAAATGCTCTGCAGGGACATGACAGGCCCCGCTTATATAGCAGAGCTTATAACACCTTTTCAATGCAGTCGGCCTCTCCGATCATTGAACCACGGTCCTCTAACTCACCCTGATTTTGAAACAAGAGGTAATGATGCTTTGAGGTTGTAGCGGTCACACTGTGGAAATCTTCCTCAGTCAATCAGGTTGGCTGACTCTGTTATTGTTTTAATCCTTTCACTTCATTTGTGACCATAGTGTCAAACCACACATGCATCTATGTGTGTATACTGGAATGAATGTCTGTCAGTATGACTGATTATGTGTGTGTTTATGTTTCTGTATGTTTTAACACTTGTACACTTATCTTCTAGACTTTTAGTCAAGACCGCCTAAACCAAGACTAAGACAATACCAAGACAGACCGAGTCAAGACCAAGACAAAGTCGAGACGAGAACAAGACTGAGACCGATGCAAAAAGTCTTTAAACTGCAGCCAGATGCTGCTTCGTTTACGGCTGTCAGGCATATTTATGTGTATTTGCGATGCACACGCACAGCCCTCCTCACCGCTGTCTACTGTCTCACTCACTTACCGAGAGGACAGACGCACGCTCCACTTGACTGTCGCGTCTCTCACCTCTCTGTTTTCACATAATGATATTATCCTATATCCTCACATGTGATTGGTCACAATATGGAGCGATTGGAGCATAGCTGAGCCACTGTGTGAGAGCTGAGCAGCGAAAGGAAAATAAGTGAGGAGCCGGCTCTCGCTCAATGGGTGTCGACTCTTCTGATTCGGTACAAAGCACTCTCTAAGCACGGCTCTTAGAGCTGAAGCTTTTGCGCATGACACATTATCGAACGTTACGTTGTGTGTCATGGATACTGTTGACTCCAAATCTCCCGACCACTATGTTGATCTGAGACAGCAAGACCGAGACAGCGAGACCAAGACGAGACCAAGATCACGTAACAGTGGTCTCGAGACATCCAGCTCTATTATCTTTAGTGTGCAGCTTTTATTTGAACTGGCTTTTGAAAAGTGCTCTATAAATAAAGTTATTATTGTTTTAATACATTAAACTGCACATGAAAACAAGTTTTGGCTTCTAAATATGAGAATAAATCAAAACTTAAATGTTTTAAACAGCAGTGGATTCATGTCTGTGCTGAGCTGATGATGCCGTTGATCAGTGGAGTCTGACAGAAGCAATTCAATTCAATTCAATTCAATTTTATTTATATAGCGCCAAATCACAACAAAAGTCACCTTAAGGCGCTTCATAGATGCAGAGAAAAACCCAAAAATCACTTTGGTGACAGTGGGAAGGAAAAACTCCCTTTAACAGGAAGAAACCTCCGGCAGAACCAGGCTCAGGGAGGGCGGGGCCATCTGCTGTGACCGGTTGGGGTGAGAGAAGGAAGACAGGATAAAGACATGCTGTGGAAGAGAGACATAGGTTGATAACAGATATGATTCAATGCAGAGAGGTCTATTAACACATAGTGAGTGAGAAAGGTGACTGGAAAGGAAAACTCAATGCATCATGGGAATCCCCGGCAGCCTCACGTCTATTGCAGCATAACTAAGGGAGGATTCAGGGTCACCTGGTCCAGCCCTAACTATATGCTTTAGCAAAAGGAAAGTTTTAAGCCTAATCTTGAAAGTAGAGATAGTGTCTGTCTCCGAATCCAAACTGGAAGCTGGTTCCACAGAAGAGGGGCCTGAAAACTGAAGGCTCTCCTCCCATTCTACTTTTAAATACTCTAGGAACAACAAGTAGGCCTGCAGAGCGAGAGCGAAGTGCTCTAATAGGGTGACATGGTACTACAAGGTCATTAAGATAAGATGGGGCCTGATTATTTAAGACCTTGTATGTGAGGAGCAGGATTTTGAATTCAATTCTGGATTTAACAGGAAGCCAATGAAGGAAGCCAAAACAGGAGAAATATGTCTCTCTTTCTAGTCCCTGTCAGGACTCTTGCTGCAGCATTTTGAATTAACTGAAGGCTTTTCAGTGAGTTTTTAGGACATCCTGATAATAGTGAATTACAGTAGTCCAGCCTGGAAGTAATAAATGCATGAACTAGTTTTTCAGCATCACTCTGAGACAGGATATTTCTAATTTTAGAGATGTTGCGCAAATGGAAGAAAGCAGTCCTACATATTTGTTTAATATGTGCGTTGAAGGACATGTCCTGGTCAAAAATGACTCCAAGGTTCCTCACAGCATTACTGGAGGCCAAGGTAATGCCACCCAGAGTAAGAATCTGGCTAGATACCATATTTCTAAGATTTTCAGGGCCGAGTACAATAACCTCAGTTTTATCTGAATTAAGAAGCAGAAAGTTAGCGGCCATCCAGGTCTTTATGTCTTTAAGACATTCCTGCAGTTTAAGTAATTGGTGTGTGTTACCTGGCTTCATGGACAGATAGAGCTAAGCAGAAGAGTCTCAGAAGAGAACTTGAAAATTATATACTGTGCAAAACAATATACTGAAGTCAAAATTGAAGGAAGGACATTATCACTTATTTTGAAACCAAAGAAAATCATTTTTGTGCCATTTTCAAACTTTATATCTTACTGGGGAAGATCCAGATTCATAAATGTAATTTTCAAAACTTATCCCCATTATTTAATTTGTTTTTAATTTCTTAAACTCTCTTAAATGAACTTTAAATAAAAAGGTTTATCACTGATTGAAATTCACTCAGAAATTTTCAACAAAGCTGTCACAGATACAATTTTCTGTACAAAGTACAAAGCTATTATGAAGTCTGTCACATCCCATCCAAAGTCTGTCATTCTTTTAAAATCTTTATTTATTCACCGTTTCTTATTTTCATTATGTTGCTTATTGTTCCTCTTATTTGTCCTGTATGTCTACTGTACAAAGTGAACTCGGAATGACTGACTGTTCACTTTACAATTTTCAATAAAGTTCTGGAAGAAAAAAAAAAGCAGAAGTCTCTCAGATGTTTTTATAGTTCATAAAGTCTGGACCTTCTTGTTGTCCTGTTGCTGTTTTGTACTGTAGGCAGTGGCGGTCCTAGCCTGTTTGGCGCCCCATGAACACTCCCTCTGGCACCCCCCCCCCACACACACACACACACACACACACACACACAAACACACAAAACATGTTAAGGATTGTACATTAACATAAAACTGTTGTCCACACACACATATGAAGAGAGAGAGAGTATGCATAGTATGCAAACGGCTACCAAACAGCCATCATAATTCGTCATACAATGAGAACAGGACAAATCAACAACTGACACTGACTAATTAATATTAAAATCTGTAACATAATGTATTGTTTGGAGTTTAGTCTGTTACTGTTACTATTTTTACCATTTCTTCTTGGGGCAACTGTAACCCACATTATTTCCTTAGGGATTAATAAAGTATTCTGATTGTTTCAGGATGACCTGCCATTATCCAATGACACATCTGCTTACCTGTATCTTTTGTTCGTTTCTTCTCCTCTTCTTTTCTCTTTTTCTAAACTGAGCACCTGATGGCTTTGAACTTTTCTTGTCCATCTTCCATTGGTTTTAATTTTGCACTCCAGTATGAACACCCATCCCTCAACCAGAGGATCACCACAACATAACCTAACAGACCTACACCTTAGTTCACAGATTAACTTTGTCTAGGGTGTATTTCTGGGATTTCACACAACCCAGGATTCAAATCATGAATACATAATGGGCTTGGATTTACATCATTATGAATGAAATGTGCTCTATTTGAAGCAGCCGGACCCCTCCCTTTCGACGGGTTATGTGTGAGACTTTAAATCATCAAACTGTAAATTATAAATTTTAAATTGTTATTGATCCCTTTATCCCGAGTCCTAAAGTGTATATTTATTTTCTTACTCTACTATATTTGTTCGTTTATTTGCACTGCTGTAACTGGAGCCTCGCCGTCTCGTCTCTCTATATACTGGACTGTATGTAGCGGAGATGACAATAAAGTTTACTTTGACTTCAGCAGCGCGCAGGCGCACCGAGGGCTCTCGCGCTCAGTTTTCGTGTATAGAATTTCGAAAAAACATCGGTGCAAATTATAAGTCTGTATCATAATGTCCGGTGTTTTCGTGTTTGTTGTTTTGTTTTTATTTTGTTTTATTTTGCGAGTTGGTTATTAGATGCTGCTCCAGCCAGCCAGAGAATCCCCCGCCCTCTCCTCCCTGTGCCGCAAGCAGCAGGCGCACCTCGCAAACGGAGGG
Organism: Oreochromis aureus; assembly: GCF_013358895.1. NCBI lineage: Eukaryota > Metazoa > Chordata > Actinopteri > Cichliformes > Cichlidae > Oreochromis > Oreochromis aureus. Next base: position 21,375,571 of record NC_052956.1, on the reverse strand, counting down.
CGCCCTTACTCCCAGCAAATGGGCGATAGAAAACCGATTGGTGCCTATGACATTCCCAATATGCGCTGGCTGCCGTCGGGGAAGCATGAGTACGAGCATTTTTTTTTTTTTTGCCGATGCCCGTGATGCCGCCCCGGGCAACCGCCCGTGTCACCCGTATCTAAAACCGCTACTGACTGTAAGTTCAAAGAGTGATACTGAGCTGTTTGATTCACTGAAGATCCAGGTACCACTGATACAGTTATGCTGACCTTGTATCAAGTTTACTATATGAAGAAATATAAGAATAAGAGTGTTATGCTCTTGCTCTCAGTCTCACAAATGAGACAGTCTCAGAGATGAATGCAGCATCAACTTCCTGCTCACTTCCTCATAGTGACATCAGTCGTCTTGTCTCCTTTTACTGAATGAATTCAGTTCATAGTGTTTAAGCAGCCACATCTCCCTCTCTCTCTTAATGTAGATATTAAATGAGGTAAGTGTTTACTTTAATGCAGCTCTTCTGTACATTTGGTTCATTATTAGAAAACAGTGTTCACGGTGATGTTTGTCTGCATACATGAAAAGAGGTCAAGATTTAAACTCTTCACACACCAAAATTTGAGTCGTGATGTTCGTGTAATGATGACACTGCAGCAGTGACCACTGTTAGCAGTTAGATGAGATGTGTTAGTGGTCTGAGACCTGATTGTTCCGCTTTACACCTCTGAAGCCGTTTTTTCTGAGACATGAAGAGGAAGTGTTTAGCATTCACTAAAAAAAGCTCAAACTGTACTTAGCAAGAAGCTGGAAAGCCAGTCAGCACAGCACAAGAAGAAAGTTAGCCTGTTAGCATCAGAGCCCTTGAACAGCATCTACAACTTGAGGATTTTGATTCGCACTAAGCTTTCAAACTAAGCGTGCACAATCACACACATTGTCATCACTTGTATTCTTTATTTCTTTTGTTTTTAAAGTGTGAAAGCTGAAATTGAGTGGTTTTTCTGTCAAATATGTTTTTGAATGTCACAAACTGTTAGGTTAAGGCTGTGTGCAGGCAGGAGTGGTGGTAAGGAGGACCCAAAGTGCAGATGCTCGGAGGCAAAAGTGTATTTCAAAAACTCAGCTTTAATGCTGGATGGCAAAAAGTAACAAAACCCCAAAAATACAAAATAAACTTACATGAAACAGGCAGACGGAACACACAGCAAAATGAACGGCAGATCGCAACAATGACAAACTGAAACACAGGGCTTAAATACATAGAGGGAGCAATCAGGGAATGGGCAACAGGAGGGAAACACAGCTGGGGCAAATCAGGACTAACGAGACAAGGAAAGCAAAACCAGATACACTAACATGAAACACGGACTTTCAAAGTAAAACAGGAAACATAACACAGAGACGCGAACTTAACAAGGGGATACAGCCGACAGGGGAGACCGCAACTATAGAACACAGACATAAACCATAAGACGGAACTCTAAGAAACCAAAGACTAGAAATGATAAATAATATAATAAACTCAAAAGCCCTGGGTCAATGACCCAGGCATCCTAACACAAACAGGAAGTTTGATATCATCATAGATACAGTGAGATACACCGCTCCTTTTTGTATTGTTAAAAATGTCATGCACCAAATTAAACAAAAAAAAGGTACTGTGCAGTGTGTCACTTAATATACAGGTAAATGTCACTAGATGACAGTAACAACGAAGTCTTCTTCATTTCCAGGCCAATCCTGAAGCATAACGATTGTTACCTCAGTACAAATATACTGTCAGTTACATGTTTTAAAGATTTCTTCAGTAACTAAGGATTTAAATGATGTATTAACTGAGGTTAAGTAGTTCACTTAAAGTTTTTTGTGAAGACATCAAATAAAAGATGAATATTTAGATATATTAATGTGCTTCAGCCAATAATTCTTATGATATACTAAAAAAACATTTCATGGGACTTACTGCAGTAGCTAATTCTGACTCAATTCACACTCATGCACACCGCTGCTTGATCCATGGTCTACATACCTTTGGATTACACTCAACATTAAATCATACAAAATTACAAATTTACTTTAAAAAGAACAAAATGAAGTTACTCTATCATCCAAACATTGATGCAGCATCAGAAAACAATAGGAAACATTTTATGAGTAACATCCTATTTCTTTGGTTTGCTGATGGTGGAATAGAGGTTGCTGGGATCATTGGTAACACCAGCAGGTGAGGCAGCTGTCACTGTGCTGTAAGTCACAGTGTCGTCATCACCACCAGCCTGCATGGAAACATTATAAGATGTTCTTAAAGATAAAACCTGACATGGAATTTAAAAATCACAAACTTGCTGCCAACATCATCCGTAGAAAAGTCAAAATCTTACCCGGGCTTTATTCTTGGTCTTCTTGGTGAGGCTGATGGAGGCATATGACACACCATCATCAGCATCAGTCCACATCGTGTCCTGATTGGTTCCTGGACCACATTCAGTGTCTGCAGGGTTTAAACTCAGTCCCTGAAAAATAGTTTTATATTTAAAATCTGCTCAATGTAAACAACAACTTTGTCCTAAAGAATATTTAATTGACGGATTCAACTTATTTGCAAATCATTTTCCTTCCTTTCAATCTTTGAATCTTTTATACACTGAACTCATCACTAAAGGTCATTTAAAGACTCAGTCTGGTATAAAACTATAGAGTTCAAAGATGATGACATGAATGACTGAATAAGAACTTATTGGAAGATTTGAACTCACCGTGTTGTTGCCACATTGTGTTTTGTTTTCTGAAAAGAGGAAAAAAGATGAGTTTACTTATCATAAACTTTAATCTGTGATTGTTTTCACCTTTAGTTTTCTTCCATCTGATGATCACCACAACAGTTATTAAGAGTGCTGCTAAACCCACAGGAACGATGATAAACCCTGAATGACCTGGAGAGATTATTAAACATGTTAAACATGATACTGAATTTCTCCACACATAGTCAAGTCTCAGTCTGACATCCAGATTGCGAAAAAAGAGAAATTCAGTCTCTACCTCCTGATGGAATATTTGATGCTGTTGTCAGTGTCCCTGCTGATGTCTTTAATTCCTCTCTTGTTGTCCATGTGTTTATTTTCACGGTTGGTTTAATTGTTGATGTTCTGGATTTTGTTGTCGACGATGAGGTTTTTGTGGTGAACTTCACTTTTGTTGATTTAGTTGTTTTCACATCTTCACCTAAAGAAATACAATAACAACATTAAAGACACTGAGAGTAAGAAAAGACTCACCTTTAGTATTTGTCCATATGTTGACTGTAACAGCAGATATTAAGAGTGCTGTTAAACCCACAGACACAATGATGCATCTCAACAAATACAGATAATCTGAAAATAATAAAAATATTTTGGCTTCAAATTTCTGTTCAGTACAAAAGCCAAAGATTTCAAATCTAATAAATACAGTTGGTTTTCTAACATGTAGAGATGACGGTTGAAGTGTTTTTGGACTGTGGAGTTTCTGGCTGCAGTATTTATTTAAAAATACAAAATCAAATATTCTAAATAAACACCAGCAATGAAAATGTTAATAATCAACTAAATGTGTTCAAAAATATATTAGTAATAAAATTTCATTTCATCTTTCATAGAAGCTAAACAGTCGATGCAGATTTTAAAAAAAACAGAGCGATTCAGTCACTACCGTCTGGTTGATTTGATGTTGTTGTCAGCGATGTCTTTACTTCCTCTTTTGTTGTCCATATATTTGTTATTTTTAATGTTGGTTTAATTGTTGATTTTGTTGTTGTTTTCACATCTTCATCTAAAGAAATACAATAACAACATTAAAGACACAAACAGTAAGAAAAGACTTGAAAGTAAGTGAACAACAACAGAGAGGAAACAGTGGTGAGATGTTTAACAGTCTAACAAGTCTCATTTTTGATGATGTCTCATGTCTGAGGATATGTTCTCTTTATCTTCATACAGCCACTCAACTGTGAGTCTACAGTGTTCATATGTCAACACAGAGCTGTTCAAGATGCTTTATCATTGTTCTCATGTACATACACTGGTGAAGATGGAGATATTGTAAGAGAAAAGCAACAATAGAAAATGAACTTCATCACTGTGATCATAATTATTGTGGTGTTTCAGTTTGTTGTTCTAACAGGACAGTTTGAGCTGAAAACATTAAGATGTAAATACTCACTGTTAATAACAGACAGATGAATCATAAAGTCTGGACCTTCATGTGATCCTGTTGCTGTTTTGAACTGTCTGCAGGTGTAAAGACCAACATCCTGATCTGTGACCTTCTTTATAACCAGAGAACAGTCTGCAGAAAGACTCAGTCTGTCTGATTTAGGTTTGACTTCTTTATTCTGTTCAAGGTCAAAGATTGCTACTGAAATCCACGAATGACTGACGATCCAGGTGGTAGTTGAGTTCCTGTTGAGAAAGAGAGAGAAATGTGAAACATCAAATATGTTATGAATATGAGTGTTATGTTTATAATGTAACATTTATTTTAAATACCACATAGGTTTATGATTCAACTTTAGTTTTTAAGAGTCAGCTCAAGTCACAAAGTGAATCATGACTGTCTCAGTTAAAGGAAAAATAAAGAAGTAACACTTGTGATAATAATGCAGTTTATTAATTGAATGTGTTTCTATGTACACTTACCTTTAAACTGAAGCATCAGTATCAGTAATGAAAACATTTGAATCCATGTGAATGCAGCCATCGTGCTTCTCTCTCTCTCTCAGTCTCTGTTCTTGCTCTCACGTTCACAAATGAGACAGTCTCAGAGATGAATACAGCATCAACTTCCTGCTCACTTCCTCATAGTGACATCAGTTCATAGCATTTAAGCATCCATATCTGTAACTCCCCTCTCTCTTAATGTAAATATCAAATGACTAGAAACGTTTTAAATATTTAATAACTTTTATACTTAATCTTTAATTATATTTAATTTATTTATATTTTAAAGTTACTACTTTTAGCAGCTAGACCGTCGTTGACCGCCGCCATGATTCTAGCCTGCTTTTTACATCCAACACAAAAACTGCAGTCGTGGTGCTTTCGATTGTACTCAAAACGCGGAAATTCTGCCTTCTGAATAGGAAGATGTAGGTGACACCAGACTGCAGATGAGCTGCATACAGGGCTGGACTGGGACAAAAAATCGTCCCCGGCATTTTGACTAGAGACCGCCCACCATTATAGGAAAAATCATAAAGCCTTTGAATGAAAACAAACACTGTTGTGACAGTGATGTACACTGTTCTGATGGTATATATGTATATATGTATCAATCTATCAATCGTTTGTTGTAAGACTCAGATAATTATTTTTAAAAGCGAGACATTTTAAATGAGAATAAGAAAGAGAGGTGTTTCTTTGTGCCCCCTTTCCCTGTTAATGCCCTAACTGGCCCCTGGCAACACTTTGCTAGATCCGCCCCTGCACAGTTACCAGCTGTCAGCTACGTAGAAAATGATCCTGGTGTTATTTGTCTCTCAGAAACAGTTCATAACTTCCCTTCAACTCATTCATGTCACCTAAAAGGTAAACCTGTTTCTCCATCACCTGTTCAGCTCTGATGATTCAGTAAGAACATCTCCTGGTTTCATCTTCATGTGTCCCTCTCACCAGATAACCAAACCGATATCATGACCAGCAGCTTTACAGCTGTGGCTCCAGCAAACATCAGCTGATACTAGAAATTAATATTAAATAAATTCTAACAACAGCTGATCAATCTTAAACGTGCTTGTTTATTTTAAATACAACACAAGTTTAAATTTCAACTTTAGTTTCTAAGAATCACCTAAAGTCAAAAAGTTAAAAGCACATCCTGACTGCCTGTCTCTGTCTCTGTTCTTGCTCTCACGTTCACAAATGACACAGACTCTGGAAAGACTCATCCTGGACCAGCTCCGACCCATATTTGGACCACATCAGGATCCCCTTCAGTTTGCTTACCAGCCCTGCCTTGGATCTGAGGACGCCATCAATTACTTGCTCAATTGTGTCTACACCCATCTGGACCAGCCGGCGAGCACTGTGAGGGTCACGTTTTTTGACTTTTCCAGTGGATTCAGCACCATCAGGCCGACCCTCCTGGGTGATAAGCTAACAGCGATGCAGATAGATGCCTCTGGATTGTTGATTACCTGACAGAAAGACCGCAATATGTGCGTCTTCCACATTGTGTGTCTGACAAGGTCATCAGCAACACAGGGGCACCACAAGGGACTGTCCTCTCCCCCTTCCTCTTCACCCTCTACACCACAGACTTCAGTAACTGCACAGAGACCTGTTATCTTCAGAAGTTTTCTGATGACTCTGTGGTGGTTGGATGCATCAGCAGGGATGATGAGACGGAGTACCGGGCTGTGGTTGACTCCTTTGTCATGTGGTGCGAGCAGAATCATCTGCAGCTTAACGTGGCAAAGACCAAGTAATTGATTGTGGATTTTAGGAAGACTAGGTAACCCTTGACCCCTGTTTCAATCCAGGGGGTCGATGTGGACATTGTGGAGGACTATAAATACCTTGGAATACACATAGACAATAAACTGGACTAGGTTAAAACACCATTGCACTTTACAGGAAAGACCAGAGTCGTCCCTATTTTCTGAGGCAGCTGAGGTCCTTCAACATCTCTCGGACAATGCTCTGAATGTTCTATGAGTCTGCTGTGGTCAGTGCCATCCTCTATGCTGTTGCATGCTGGGGCATCAGGTGACGGGTCACAGATGCCAAAGACTCAATAAACTGACCCGCAAGGCCGACTTCCACAGTCGCTAGAGGCCGGGACTGAGCCTGCCTATTTGCCTGATGCGCTGTCAACTTTACGCAATAATGCGAGAGGTGGAATTGCTTGCTTGTTTATTAAAGTGCTTGAAAAGTTTACAGAGTAATGTGATCGGCTCGCGATTCAAACTCTTAAAACATCACAGGCTCTAATGCAACAAGGGGAAACTCGTTGTGTTGCGGTCAACAAAAACTATGGCTACCCAGCCCTGCTCTGTCAAAATCAAACCAGTGAAAGACAGACTGACAACGCCCTCTTAATGTCACCGCTACCACCCACGTGACTCCCGTTACACATCACCATAGCAACCAAACAAATGAAAACCCAGTGATCATTAAAATTCAATACATTTAATTATGGCTCCTACAAGGAGAAACGAGCAAAAGATACAGGTAAGCAGATGTGTCATTGGATAATGGCAGGTCATGTATCCTAAAACATTAAGAATCAGAATACTTTCTTAATCTCTAAGGAAACTATGTGGGTTACAGTTCCTCCAAGAAGAAATGGTAAAAATAGTAACAGTAACAGACTAAACTCCAAACAACATATACAATAATATAATATTAATTAGTCAGTGTAAATTGTTGATTTGTCCTGTTCTCATTGTATGACGAATTATGATGTCTGTTTAGTAGCCGTTTGCATACTATGCATACTCTCTCTCTCTTCATATGTGTGTGTGTGTGTGTGTGCGCGCCAGAGGGAGTGTTCGCCCAGGGCGCCAAACAGGCTAGGACCGTCACTGGGTTCCTCGTTGACCTCTAAAGTCTTTTATTTTTTGTTGTTGTTGTTTTCTGAGAAGTGAAGGGGAAGTGTTTTGGTGAGAATGTGGGTACAACAGCAGCAGAGCTCTGGAGGTTTCATGATGACCAGATGAACCTCTGACAGATAGATGGTTAAGACACTGATGAGCGTGAGAATATACTATGTTGAGGTTTCACACAATTCTCAACATATATTAGATCATTTTATCTTGTTTTTAATGCTGTCTGAGTATAATTTGCAATCATATAAGAGCTGAAATGTAAGGACAGCCATTCATGCATTATTTAGAAAAGGGTCAGTACAAACAAAACTGTTCAAACCATTAATTAAATATTTAAAATTGAAGATGAAAGAACAGGAAGGATAACTGGAGAGAACATTACATGCTACCTGATACTGTGCTCTGAGGTCTCAGACAGGCCCCCAAAAATAAAATAAAAAAAAACATACTATGTAATAAAACATCAGTTACTGTCACTGATGTCACTGATGTCACTCTCAGCTCAATAACTGAGATAGAGCAGATATTTTCCATCATAAAAGATAAAATAGGGAATGTGCAGCACATGTCACCAGTGCTAGCATTTAGGAAAAAGATAAGATAAGATAACCTTTATTAGTCCCACGCGTGGGAAATTTGTTTTGTTACAGCAGTGGACAGTGCAAAGTTACAAAGAAAAATTAGAAGAAAAAAACCCCACTGGAATAAGATATCAATAAGATACTGTGCAGAAGTGTACACAGTAGAATAAAATAAAATACTACATACAATAGAATAAAATAGAATACAAATGCTATATACAATCGAGTATAATACAACGATGCCAGAAAAGAGTATTGCACAAAAACAACCAACAAAACCCATTAAAATGTATTGGTGGTCCCATTGAACCTTTTCTTTCCTGTCTCTTTTTTGTATGTATTTTTTTGTGAAGGAAGTGGTTTGGTGAGGATATGCAGAGCTGTGGAGGTTTAACCTCTAATGCTGACCACATACATATCATGCACTTCTTCTTTCTGTGAACTTCTCATGAAGACAGCTGGTGACAAATGTCTGTTTGCTGTTTTGTTTTTCTTGAATTCACTGTCCTTAAGAATTTACCACAAAGTTTGGTGTGCAAACAGTGAGTAATCATAAATTTCCTAATGAAACTGGAAAAGAAAACAGTTTACTTAAACTTCACACTTACTACTTACTACTAAATGTCAGCCTAATGAAAAGTCTAACATTTACACAGTTCTGTTTTTAGTGGAAATTGCTCCAGAATTAAACAGTTGTAGGGAGATCACTACTGTGATAGTTTTTAATGTTAATCTTAGTGAAGTGTTTCATTAATTCATTTATATGAACATGCAGAATATTTTCATTTATCTAACACTGTCATATGTGAGTCTGAACATTTGCTGTGTCACCTGGTAACCATGCTGTTCCATCACATACTTTGTCTGTGCATAGACCAAAGTGTACTTTTACCCATACACTTATGTCACTGTATTGACTCATATAATCACAGGATATCATTGAAAGCACTGCTGCAGTGTTGGTATATTTATAGCAAAAGGTTTAGCATGCATTAAAAGCTCAGATTCTTCTTACTGTACCATGAAGGTGGAAAGCAGGTCAGCACGGCATAGTAAGAAATCATCACCAGAGCCCTGAAACAGTAACTACTATTTAAGGATTCTGGTTAACATTGAAATTAATCCCACAAACTAGGCATGTGCAATCAGACATGTTATTTTCACTAGTACACTATTTGTAACTTTGTGTTTTGTGTTGGTTTAGTTTTTGTTTACTTGTTTTTATATTCTACTTAAAAAAAAAAAAATTTTAAATGACCTAAATCGATTTAAGAAACGTTAAGGTGAATATTAATGTAATAATATTCAATGTAATAATGTTCACCTTGTTCAAAGTAATCCACTGAATCTATGAGCACATGCAGTGGTATGAAAAAGTAATCCTGCAGTCTTTGTATTCTCAAGTAAACATAATCACACTTAATGGTAAATGGCTGTATTTGTATAGCGCTTTACTAGTCCCTAAGGACCCCAAAGCGCTTTACACATCCAGTCATCCACCCATTCAGACACTCATTCACACACTGGTGATGGCAAGCTACATTGTAGCCACAGCCACCACCTTTGGTAACTCTGTTTGACTCAGAGTTACCAAAACTAATAAGTGAGCTGATCTATCTATCTATCTATCTATCTATCTATCTATCTATCTAGATAGATAGATAGATAGATAGATAGATAGATAGATAGATAGATAGATAGATAGATAGATAGATAGATAGATAGATAGATAGATAGATAGATAGATAGATAGATAGATAGATAAAAAAAACTTAGCATGAGAAACATCCTATTTCTTTGGATAATTGATGGTGGAGTAGAGGTTGTTGGGATCAGGGGAAATTCCAGCAGGTGAGGAAGAAGCTTTCACAGTGCTGTAGGTCACAGTGTCACCATCATCATCATCATGATCACCACGGGACTTTAAGAAAATAATACAAAAACGTCTTAAAGACATAACCTGAAAGGAGCTTTGAAAATCATGAAGTTATTAGTAACACCATCTGTATGAATATCAAATTCTTACCCTGGATTTATTCTTGGACTTCTTGGTGAAACTGATGGAGACGTAGGAAACACCATCATCAGCATCAGCCTGCACAGTGAATACAACACAATGACTGCTCAGTAATATGTGGATTTATAATGAGTCTGTTTCACATCTGTTTAAGTAAGTTCAGCATCAGGTCCTCATCACATCATAGTTTCTGCTCTTCTCTGTTGAAACTAACTTTGTACTGGGAGTAGTGTGTGATCTCACCGTGTCCTGACTGGATCCTGGACCAGACTGAGTATCTGCAGGGTTTAAGCTCAGTCCCTGAAAAAATACAGTTTTATTTTTAAAATCTGCTCAATGTAAACAACAAATTTAATCTAAAGAATATTTAATCAATTAATTCAACGTATTTCCCAGTCCTTGTTTCTTCCTTTGAACCTTTATGTCACTGAACTTATCGCTAAAGATCATTTCACTAGCTGGGCCCATGCGCTCATTTTAGGTTTGACAGTGTTTTAGTGGTTTGGGAAGTCCTCGAAGGGGACTGGCGGTGGCTCCCAGGCCTGGCAGATCCCAATGTTCGAAACAGAAGTAAAGAAGTTAAAGAATTGAAAAGGGAAGGAGGGTGGGGCACGAAAATGAGAACGAGCGGCCTGTAGAACTGAGGGAACCTATATACATGAGAACCGGAAGGAGCGTGTTTGGAGACGTGGTCCCGCTCCTGAAATTCCGATATTTCATCTCCAATTATAGGCTCAGTCTGATATGAAACTATAGAGTTAATAGATGATGATATAAATGACATGGCTGAATTTGAACTCACCGTGTTGTTGCCACATTGTGTTTTTTTTTCTGAAAAGAGAAAAAAAGATGAGTTTACTTATGAGTCAACTTATCATAAACTTTAATCTGTGATTGTTTTCACCTTTAGTTTTCTTCCATCTGATGATCAGCACAACAATGATTAACAGTGTTACTAAAATCACAGCAACGATGATAAACCTAGAATGAACTGGAGAGATTATTAAAACATGTTAAACATGATACTGAATTTCTCCACACATAGTCAAGTCTCAGTCTGACATCCAGACTTCGAAAAAAGAGAGATTCAGTCTCTACCTCCAGATGGAATATTTGATGCTGTTGTCAGTGTCCCTGCTGATGTCTTTAATTCCTCTTTTGTTGGATTAATTGTTGATTGTGCTGATTTGATTGTTGTTTTCACATATTCAAAAAATGCAATAACAACATTAAAGACACCAACAGTAAGAAAAGACTTGAAAGTAAGTGAACAACAACAGAGAGGAAACAGTGGTGAGATGTTTAACAGTCTAACAAGTCTCATTTTTGATGATGTCTCATGTCTGAGGATATGTTCTCTTTATCTTCATACAGACACTCAACTGTGAGTCTACAGTGTTCATATGTCAACACAGAGCTGTTCAAGATGCTTTATCATTGTTCTCATGTACATACACTGGTGAAGATGGAGATATTGTAAGAGAAAAGCAACAATAGAAAAATGAACTTCATCACTGTGATCATAATTATTGTGGTGTTTCAGTTTGTTGTTCTAACAGGACAGTTTGAGCTGAAAACATTAAGATGTAAATACTCACTGTTACTAACAGACAGATGAATCGTAAAGTCTGGACCTTCTTGTGATCCTGTTGCTGTTTTGAACTGTCTGCAGGTGTAACGACCAACATCCTGATCTGTGACCTTCTTTATAACCAGAGAACAGTCTGCAGAAACACTCAGTCTGTCTGATTTAGCTTTGGCTTCTTTATTCTGCCCAAGTTCAAAGATTGATACTGTGCTGCTTGAATCACTGAAGAGCCAGGTAGTACTGATACAGTTATACTGACCTTGTATCACATTTTTACAAGACAGAGTAACATCATGTCCACGTTCAGCTGTGACAGTTTGAACAGTTTGATGTTGCTCAGTTGTTCCTGTTGAGAAAAAGAGAGAGAGAAATGTGAAACATCAAATATGTTATGAATATGAGTGTTATGTTTATAATGTGAAGTTTATTTTAAATACAACACAAGTTTAAGTTTCAACTTTAGTTTAAAAGAGTCAGCTAAAGTCAAAAAGTTAATCATGACTGTCTCAGTTAAAGGAAGAATAAAGAAGTAACACCTGTGATAATAATGCAGTTTATTAATTGAATGTGTTTCTATGTACACTTACCTTTAAACTGAAGCATCAGTATCAGTAATGAAGACATTTGAATCCATGTGAATGCAGCCATCGTGCTTCTCTGTCTCTCTCAGTCTCTGTTCTTGCTCTCACGTTCACAAATGAGACAGTCTCAGAGATGAATACAGCATCAACTTCCTGCTCACTTCCTCATAGTGACATCACTCCTTTACTCTCCTCTTACTGAATTAATTCAGTTCATTCAGCTTTTAGACATCTCTATCTGCCCCTCTGTCTCAATGTAGATATAAAATTTTAACATTTAATAACTTTTATATTTAATCTATTTTGCAAACTCCCCTGTTTTCCCTTTAAAGGACTGTTTAACAGTGGAAAATATCTTTATCAATAATAGAAAAGAGGAAGTTAAATGTGTGAAGAATGTTAGATGAGGTAAGTGTTTACATTAATGCAGCTCTTATGTACATTTGGTTTATTACTAGAAAATAAGTTTATGGTGATGTTTTTCTGCACACATGAAATAGTTGACGACTCAAATTATTTACACACTAGAATCTGATTCTTAATCATTGTAATGAAACATGGTAATACTGCCACAGGGGCCACTGTTAGCAGCTTGATAAAAACACAGATCAGATGTGTTAGTGATCTGAGACCTGTTTGTTCTTCATTGAACCTCTGAAGTCATTCTTTCTGAGAAGTGAAGGGGAAGTGTTTTGGTGAGAATGTGGGTACAACAGCAGCAGAGCTCTGGAGGTTTCATGATGACCAGATGAACCTCTGACAGATAAATGGTTAACACATCGATGAACGTGACACTAAACTGTCTGTAGGATTCACACCAGTTTCTACACACAGCAGGTCCTTATACCTTTTTTAATGTTGTGTAAGTATAATTCAGCTATCAAAACTAAAAGCAGATGTTTGCACGTTTGGAAATGTTATAATAGAAGTTCAGTACAAACAGAGCTGTTCAAACCACCAGAGTAAAATTTTAATACTGAATATGAAAGAACAGGAAGTCAAACTGGAGACAATAATAGATGGTAGTTTGTACTGTGGTCTGTGGTGGATGGATCAGGTGTGTGTGTGAGAGAGAGAGTTTGAAAACACACAATAAAGTGGTTCACAAATATGTTTTTCATTTATTCGTATTATCATCCAAAACATGAAAAAGTAAAATGTAACATTGAAGTTATAATTTGAATCATAAAATCTTTTACTATTTTTAAATGTCTTTAAAACTCACCTCCTCTCCACATCTCAAAAAGAGAGAGAAGAGCTCAGGGATAAAAATAAAGTATAAAGACAAACAATCAAAAGACAAAATTTAAGAAGCAATAAAAAACCTGTGATTCTGATCTCACTGTTTTACCTTCAGTAAACATCAGCAGCTACAGATTTACACAACAAAAGATCCTGTTTATCATAACTAAATGAAGGATAAAATATTGTTTTAAGTTAGATTTATCTAAAAACAAATGTAACTGCACATGAAAAAGGTTTTAGCTAAACATGAGATAAAATCAAACTTTTTTTTTTGTTCCTTTTTGAAACCTCTTTTCTGACAGGAGAAACATGATCTGAATGCTCTGTTGAGCCAAACTCATTTGTTTGCCCAAAGGAGCAATATGAAATGTCTGTAGCCTTGCATTCTTAGTTTTTCTTTCTTTTTTTCTTTTATTTATTTTCATTCGTATTCACTTTGTTTATGTGTAATTTAGCAATACAAGAGCTGACAGGCAATGAAAGGTAAGAAGGGGTAAAGAGAAGACAGGGGAAAAGAGAGTGACACAAAAATAAAAAGCAGAGAAAATCTTAGAAAAGAGACAAATAAAAGTACAAAGCAGTCATAGTTAAACTCAGCAGATCACCAACTGTTGCACCTGTAAGAAAATTGTAAGAAAATATATAAAAAGCAAACAGCACATCAGGAAAATACAAAGACACACATGTACATGGTCAATTTTGCTATAAGTGTGTGTGTGTGTGTGTGTGTGTGTGTGTGTGTGTGTGTGTGTGTGTGTGTGTGTGTGTGTGTGTGTGTGTCACAAAACGGACTTAATAATGAGGGTCCGAGGCCACAACAACACCCCTGGACCCAGAAGTAGACAAGGAACAATCCAGTTCAGCAGGGCCATCCAAAGCACCCCAGGAGTACTTGAGACCCAAGCCCACACGTCCAGATGACAACCATGTGCAGAAGGAGGAGGAGGCCCCAGAAAGAGTTCCTAAAAGTTCTCAAGGACAGTGACCAGCAGGGAGTGGTGGGGAGGAGCAACCCTCACCCATCATAACAATGTCCCACAGAGCTCAGCAAGTCTCAGACTTAGACCCAGCCACACACACACACACACACACACACACACACACACAGTGGAGTCTGACAGAAGCAGAAGAGTCTCCAATGTTTTCATAGTTCACTCCATCTTCACCCTCATCATTAAGCTCCTGTGGAAAACAACACAACACACTTTAGATTCTCTCTGATATTCATACTTTGTGATGTTGTTTTCCTGTTTTATTCGATGTTTTCAGTCTTATGCATTTTATTACATTTTTAGATTTCTTATGATTACAGTTAAGCTTGGAACTTATAAATATTATTATTATTTTATTAATTAGTGTTATTAACTTAAATATTACTAACATATTTCTCATATATTGGCTTCTTTTCATTGTCTTCTGTTATATTCTGGAATCAAATTTAAAATCCTGCCCTCACATAAAATGTCTTGAATAATCAGTAATACTGATACGGTATCACCCTCATAAGAGCACTTCCCTTTCAGATTGTGGGCTTCCTTGTGGTTCCTTGAGTATTTTACAGTCGAACTGGAGGAAGAGCCTTTGAAGATTAGGCCTAAAACTTTCCTTTTTGCTCAGTCATATAGTTAGGGCTGGATCAGGTGACCCTGAATCCTCTCTTAGCTATAGTGCAAAGGCTGCTGGGGGATTCTCATGATGCGTGGAGTATTTCGTCTTCAGTCACCTTTTCACCCGCTATGTGTTAATAGCCCTCTCTGCATTTAATCATTACTTGTTATTAATCTCTGGCTCTTTTCCACAACATGTCTTTTGTCCTGTGGCAGATGGACACGACCAGTTGTGGCAGTTGGTGTTTTGTGTCATGTGTACTCAACACCTTTTGTTTATGGTTTAAAACAACTAATAATAAATTTCATGAACTTAAGAAAGTAAATCAAGCAGCTGCAGAGTCTGTTTGAGTTTACTGAACTTAGACATACCTGCTGTAACATCTAAGTCAATGGTCAATGGTCAATGGTAACTTTATTGTCCCTAACGGGAAATTGATTTGCAGTATGTCCATACAAACAAACAAACAGACAACCAACACATCACATACACTCACCAAAATAATATAATATAAGCCTGATAAAACAACCTAGATTTTTCATCAAAATAAGTGCAATGTGCAATGGCAACAACACTCATGGTTTAGTGTTATTAACTGTGATAATAGCACTAGGTACAAAAGACAGTCTGTGTCTCTTTGTCTTCACTGCAGGCACTTTATAACGACGACCTGATGGAAGCAGTTGAAAATCATTAAAGAGAGGATGATCTGAACACAACAGGACAGAGTTTGCCTTCCTCAGCACCTGCCTGTTATAAAAGTCCACAAGCTGGACCTGAGGCCTCCCTGAAATCTTGCCAGCCACTTTAACCAGGTTGTTAAGTCTGGTCTTATTATTCAGGGACATATTATTACCGTACCAGGCAATGATACAGAAAGTTAAAACAGATTCAATAAAACTTTTATAAAAAGAGTCATCATTTCAGATGAAACATTAAAACCTCTCAACCTCCTTAAAAAGTACAATCTTTGTTGGACCTTTTCACTGTAGCAGCAAGATGTGAATCAAAGGACAGAGCCTTATCAAGAACAACCCCCAAATACTTATAACTGTCCACCAGTTCAATGGCTGCACCATTTACCACTGTTAGCGCAGGATGGGGCGATGTCTTCCTGAAGTCAATAACCATGTCCTTGGTTTTTAAGGTGTTAATCATTAAGAATGACTGATCACACCACGAAACAAACTCATCCACAACAGGCCCATGGGAATCCTCTTCACCATGAAGGAGGCTTACAATGACTGTGTCATCTGCATATTTAATGAAATGCCTGTTGGCCTGTGTACTGCGACAGTCATTAGTGTACAAAATATACAGTAGAGGAGAGAGACAACCTTGTGGTGAGCCAGTAGAAGAGTTCAGCTGTTTGGAAAACAGCCGTTTACTCTCACACACTGAGATCTGTCAGTTAAAAGTCTAAAATCCAACCAACGAGATTAAAATCAAGTTTAAACTGGTTAAGAAGCTTATCAACTAAAAGATGTGGCTGGATAGTATTAAAAGCTGAAGAAAAATCAATAAATAAGAGCCGAGCATGAGCTTTGGCGCCATCAAGATGGTGATAAAGGTAGTTCAACAGAGTGACCACTGCATCATCCACACCTCTACAAGGCCTGTATGCAAATTGTAGTGGATCTATAAGCTTCTCTACTTGCTGCAGGATCTCCTTCCTGACAAGTTTTTCAAAGGATTTCATCACTAAGGATGTTAAAGCGACAGGCCTAAAATCATTTAATGACGTAGGTTTTGTGGTCTTAGCAACTGGAGAAATAATTGATTTTTTCCATACCTCTGGAACCTTCTGTTGCTGAAGAGATAAAAGAAAGATATAATAAAAAATACTGCATAATTGCTCAGCGCATGTTCTAAGCACCTGGCCACATATATTATCAGGACCTGGACTTTTATTAATCTTACTCATTTTAAAAGATTTCCCACCCTTCTTTCATCAAAGAACAAAGCTGGCGGGCCCCTGGTGCTCTCTATTAAGAAATCAAGTGTATTCCTTGGATTATGATTAGCATTAAATCTCAAATAAAATCTATTCAGCTCATTGGCTAACTGAGAGTCTGAACTAAAACCAGGCAGAATGATCTTATTACAGTCACTGTAACAGTGACCAGTCATGTGTTTCATGCCTGCCCAGGCCACCCTTAGGTTATTGCTACCCATCTCTGCCTCTACCTTATCCTTGTATTTTATTTTGGCTTTTTAATTTCTGATCTGATCTCCTTCCTAATTTCTAACTTATTCCCTTCAGTAAAAGCTTTTTTCCTTTCATGAATCAGCCTCATAAGAGCTTTTGAAGACCATGGTTTGTTGTTAGGGAAAAATGCACAACCTTTGAAGGGATAATCATGTCTCTGCAAAAGGAGATATAGCTGCAGACAACGTCAGTGAGTTCATTAATGTCTCTGCATGATTCTATAAACACCGACCAGTCTGTACAGTCAAAGCAGCCCTGCAGGGCTAAAGAGGCATCGTCACTCCAAACCTTTATGCGGTGTTTCCTCACTTTCTCTCTTCTCAGCACAGTCTTGTAAACTGGCAGAAGATGCACCGTGTTGTGATCCGAGGATCCGAGGGCGGGGCCAGCCACAGATGTATACGCACCTTTTATGGAACCGTAACACAAATCCAGAGTCTTATTGAAGCGTGTGGAACAGTTCACATACTGATAAAAACTGCTCAGTGTTTTCTTCAAGTCGCAGCGATTAAAGTCCCCAAGAACAATATTAGGAGCCTCAGGGGAGAGATTGTAGTGAGTGGATGACGTTGGAGATGGTGTCAGTCGCATTCTTAGGATTCGCTTTAGGATGGATGTAAACGACGGTGACGTTGATCTGTGGGAATTCCCTCGGCAGATAAAACGGCCTCAAAGACACAGAGAGGAGCTCAATGTCAGGCAGACACACTTGTCTACGAACGGTCACGTTTTTACACCATTTCTGATTTATATACAGACACACCCCTCCTCCTTGAGATTTCTGGGTAGCTCCGGGGTCTCGATCCAAACGTATGGGAGACCCGAAGCCTTTTAGTTCCAGAGAACAATCAGGGTCAGAATCCTTGAGCCAAGTCTCTGTGAATGCCATTAGACATATATCCCTGTAGTCACGTAAATGTGCGACATTCAAATGCAGTTCATCCAATTTACTCCACAGAGACTGCACATTAGCCAGGATTATTGATGGTAAAGGAATACGATTGTATCGTATTTGCTTCCGCAATCGCTGACGTACGCCTCCCTTCTTACCCCGCTTTCTTGCTTTGACTCTGTTAAAAACAAAAGTGCCGCTGTGGTTACTGGATAATCCAGAGCTGGAAAACACTGGAGGGTGAAAAGAGTCCAGAGACGGGCCTTTCCACCGAAGATCCAGAAGAAACTCCCGTGAGTATGTAATTGTTTGAGAGTAGCACTGACTCCAAACAACCGTCAGGATTGCCAATAAAACCATGCGAATTAAAAAACCCATCTTCATTAAAAGAAGTTCCACAAAGCACAAGCCGATGCTACAAGATTCCTCAGGCAAAATAAATAAATAAAATAAAATAAAGGAGTAAAAGAATAAAAATAAGTTAAAACACTGACACTGACAGACAGAGACAACCTGCTGGTCGCCGCAAGAGCAGCGCCCTACCTGGCGCCACCTGGAAGGTGAGGTAGACACACGCCTACAAGTGAATCAGCATCAATCAGCTTTTATTTGCTCTTTCTTGTTATCACTCGACTTGGGCTGGTTTAAAGAAGTTCACTATTAACTAGCTTATTAGTTGTTCGAGCATTCTGAAGCCATGAAGCTCCGCCTCCCAGCACACGCCAAAACAGTGACATAGGGTTGAAACAGAAAAGCAGAGCTCATGTAACATCTGCTTCTATCTTCTAGCTTTGGTGTCCTCTCTATTATTCCACAGTTTTTATATAATTGGCTTTGCAGTGCTCCCTAGTCTGTGTATCGTTTGCTGTCGGATTTCACCTAGATCTGGCACCGGTAATAGTAACAAAAGTTACAGAGGAATATTGAGTGTTCAATCTTACAATGTTTTCTTAAGTCTGTGTTTTGTTTCCTGAAATAACAAAAATAAAAATTACAGTAAAACTCGAAGTTTTTTTATGTATGAAAGTTTCATCTGTGAATGTTCTCACCTTTAGTTTTTGTCCACATGTTGACTGTAACAGCAGATATTAAGAGTGCTGCTAAACCCACAGACACAATGATACATCTCAGCAAATACAGACAATCTGAAAATAATAAAAATATTTTGGCTTCAAATTTCTGTTCAGTACAAAACCAAAGATTTCAAATCTAATAAATACAGTCGGTTTTCTAACATGTAGAGATGACGGTTGATGTGTTTTTGGACTGTGGAGTTTCAGGCTGCAGTATTTATTTAAAAATACAAAATCAAATATTCTAAATAAACACCAGCAATGAAAATGTTAATAATCAACTAAATGTGTTCAAAAATATATTAGTAATAAAATTTCATTTTATCTTTCATAGAAGCTAAACAGTCGATACAGATTTTTAAAAACAGAGCAATTCAGTCACTACCGTCTGGTTGATTTGATGTTGTTGTCAGCGATGTCTTTACTTCCTCTCTTGTTGTCCATATATTTGTTATTTTTAATTTTGGTTTAATTGTTGATTTTGTTGTCGTTTTCACATCTTCACCTAAAGAAATGCAATAACAACATTAAAGACAGCAACAGTAAGAAAAGACTTGAAAGTAAGTGAACAACAACAGAGAGGAAACAGTGGTGAGATGTTTAACAGTCTAACAAGTCTCATTTTTGATGATGTCTCATGTCTGAGGATATGTTCTCTTTATCTTCATACAGACACTCAACTGTGAGTCTACAGTGTTCATATGTCAACACAGAGCTGTTCAAGATGCTTTATCATTGTTCTCATGTACATACACTGGTGAAGATGGAGATATTGTAAGAGAAAAGCAACAATAGAAAAATGAACTTCATCACTGTGATCATAATTATTGTGGTGTTTCAGTTTGTTGTTCTAACAGGACAGTTTGAGCTGAAAATGTTAGGGTTGGCTGTGTGCAGACAGGAATAGGACCCAAGGTGCAGACTCCGGAGACCAAAGGTGAACTCAAAACAGCTTTAATACTGAACTCAAAAAGGGGTAACATAACATGACTGGAAAAAATCAAAATAAACTTAAACCAGAGGACTAACAGAACACACAGCTAAGTAAACGGTAGAACGCGACCGAGAGCACAGGAAACACAGGGCTTAAATACGCAGAGGGAGTAATCAGGAATGGGCAACAGGAGGGAAACACAGCTGGGGCAAATCAGGACTAACGAGACAAAGAAGCGTAAACTGAACACACTGAGAAAAGACAGAGACCTTCAAAGTAAAACAGGAAACACAACACAGACTGAACTTACAGACACAGACTGACTGGACACGGGGATATAGCAACTAAGGATACACAGAGACGCGAACTAGACAAGGGGATACAGCTGACAGGGGAGACAGAGCAACTAGAGACGACAGAGACATAAACCATAAGACAGAACTCAAAGAAACCAAAGACTAGAAATTATAAATAATATAATAAACTCAAAAGCCCTGGGTCAATGACCCAGGCATCCTAACAGAAAACATTAAGATGTAAATACTCACTGTTAATAACAGACAGATGAATCATAAAGTCTGGACCTTCGTGTGGTCCTCCTTCTGTTTTGTACTGTCTGCAGGTGTAACGACCAACATCCTGATCTGTGACCTTCTTTATAACCAGAGAACAGTCTGCAGAAACACTCAGTCTGTCTGATTTACGTTTGACTTCTTTATTCTGCCCAAATTCAAAGAGTGATACTGTGCTGCTTGAATCACTGAAGATCCAGGTAGTACTGCTACAGTTATGCTGACCTTGTATCACATTTTTACAAGGCAGAGTAACATCATGTCCACGTTGATGTTGCTCAGTTGTTCCTGTTGAGAAAAAGAGAGAGAGAAATGTGAAACATCAAATATGTTATGAATATGAGTGTTATGTTTATAATGTGAAGTTTGTTTTAAATACAACACAAGTTTAAGTTTCAACTTTAGTTTCCAAGAGTCAGCTCAAGTCAAAAAGTTAATCATGACTGTTTCAGTTAAAGAAAGAATTAATAACACTTGTGATAATAATGCAGTTTATTAATTGAATGTGTTTCTATGTACACTTACCTTTAAACTGAAGCATCAGTATCAGTAATGAAGACATTTGAATCCATGTGAATGCAGCCATCGTGCTTCTCTGTCTCTCTCAGTCTCTGTTCTTGCTCTCAGAGATGAATACAGCATCAACTTCCTGCTCACTTCCTCATAGTGACATCAGTCACTTTGTCTCCCCTGTGTCCAGAGGAATGAATTTATTTAAGTCAGCTTGATAACCTCCCTCTCTCTCTTATTGTAGATATTAAATGACTGAACAACTTTTAAACATTTTTACTTTTAGACTTCATGCGATTTGCATGAAAACTTGTCAACCTTTTCAAAGGACTGTACAGAAGTTTAAGATATCTTGATCAAAAATAGGAGAGAGGAAGTTAAAGGTGTGAAGACTGTTAGTAGAGATAAGTGTTTGCAGTACTTTAGCTCTTCTGTGCATATAGTTTATTATTAGAAAACAGTCTCATGATGATGTTTGTAGACACACATGAAAAGAGGTCAAAAGTCAGAAAACTCTTTCTGCAACAGAAACTCTGTTGATGTTAACAATAAAACATGGTGATACTGCTACAGTGATCATTAGCATTAGCATTACCATTAGCAGCTAGAACCCAGGTGAAATGCATTAGTGCCCTGATACAGTGTGGCACTTCGTTTCTTCTCAGAAGTGAGGGGGAAGTGAGAATGTGGGTACAACAGCAGCAGAGCTCAGAGTTTAATACTGAAGATGAAAGAACAGGAAGTCAAACTGGAGACAATAATAACCACCAGCTTGTCCTGTGGTCTGAGGTTGAAGGATGATGTGTGTGAGGTATCAGAGACAGAGCCACAAAAAATCTAATGATACTGATCACAGTTTTTTTTTCTATTAATTCATTATTTAGTCTTCTTATCATACAGCCAAAATGAAGAGAAATAGTTATAGAAAACATTAAAATTGTAATCTGGAGAATAACGTTGGTTACTGTTGTCAGGGTTCCTGTCATGGTCTCCGTGTCTCCCTGGCTGACCTAGGTTGCAGGCCACATGTTGTTTTGAGTTTGTCTCTCTCAGAGAGCTGAGAGCTCAGCTGGGCTCCCGCCCTTGGCTCACACACCTGCTGTGAATCCACCTGATTACCGGGACTCCTGGGCTGCTATTTAAGCTGAGGGCTCAGAAGGTGTCTTTGCTGGATCGTTGAGTTATTCTCGTCAGTACAGCCCCGATAAACTCTGTTTCTTGTGTTGTTTCTCAGTTTATGCTAACCGCAGCTCTCCTGTACATAGGTTCCTGGACTCGTCCTTATCCCTGATCTACTTCCCTGGCAGCGTGTAGTGGAGTGGAGTGAGAGTGCTGAAGACAAGTACCAAAGAAGCGAATGAGCAGAGCGTGTTTGGACTTTCTTCCCTTTTCCCCAGGACCATTGAATATCCCTGCCCTGTACAGTATATATACTTTCACGTGGTGTGTTTGTAAATAAACTTGTGATTGCAATTCTAGTTCAGCTGGTCTACGCCTGAGTCCGTTTCCGCCTGCGTGACAGTTCCTGGGTCGTTGATCCAGTGTTTGCAGTTTGTTTTTGTTCTCTGATTATTTTCCACATGTTCACATTTGCTGTTTTATTATGTTATCCATCTGTCTGTGTGCATTATGTTCTGTTCCACTTCCTACGTATCATTAGATTAAGTTCAGCTGTGTACTCACAGGTCTCTAGTCATCATCATTAGCCAGTGTATTAACAGTTTTTCTCGATTGCTTAAACACTATAACCAATCTTGTGAACCCAAATTTCAAAACCATAATGCCACTTTCAAAAAGCACACCCATTTCCTTGAACTATAAACACTTTGCACCTGCTTTAACACATGAATCAGATGTGGTGAACTGTTACTGCAAAACTCTTCACACAAATCCCTACATTTGTCAGTGCTTACACCATGTGGTCCCTTAGAAAGCACTAGCAGTCAATAATGTTAATTCACATCAGCACAGCTTTAGCTCAACTAGCACACAATTAACAAAGTGGAAACACTAGGAGTCAAAATGTATCACACACCAGTCAGAAACTTTAATGGATAAATAAAAGGACCAAAGTCAACTCATTCAGGTTTGAAACAATGGATCCAAAGACATGCAAAGGAAGAGGTCGAGGAGGAGAAGGAGGTCTAGGACACCAGGGAGGAGTAGGTAGAGATGGAGGAACATAATTGGCCATTGGGCTATTGTAAATGTCCCTGGTCACCGTGGAGAAAATGTCACTATGTGCGCAGCCATCAGCCAACGAGGGCTACTCCACCGCCATGCCATTCTTGGACCCTATAACACTATGCTTCTCCTTGCTTTTCTTGATGGTCTGAGACAACATATGTCCAGCGGAACTACAGGGAACCAGCACAGAGCAGCCTCACTACATTGTTGTTTGGGATAACGTCAGCTTCCATCGCGCTGCTCTGGTTCATGACTGGTTTACCAATAACCCAAGGTTGTCTAACATCTTTCTGCCTGCATACTCTCCCTTTCTAAACCCGATAGAGGAGTAATTTTTGGCATGGCGGTGGAAAGTGTGCGACAGAGAACCTTATGTCCATGTGCACCTCTTCCAGGCCGTGGAGAACGCCTGTCTAGACATATCAGTAGATGCATGCCAGGGGTGAATCAGGCATGCAAGAGGATTTTACCCCTGCTGCCTGGCTAGCGCCAATATACCCTGTGATGTGGATGAGATTCTCTGGCCTGACTCAGACCACAGACAGGATGCTGAGGTGGAATAATGTTTCTGGTGTGTGTTGTACTGTATGCTACATGAATAAGAATGTGCCACTGTATATACATTGGTTGCGTCTTTTGTGTTCATCATGTGAAAAGGTTTTTGAGGGGAAGAACCACAAGCAACATAACTTGCCAGTTTTGTAAATGTTGTTTTACATTTATTGCACCAATATGTACGACTATGGTGTCGTGTGTGTGTTTTTGAGGTCTTGTGTGTGATGTCTGTGGGCAAAGTTTGGTTTTTCAGTGAATGGTTTTGAGTGTAGAGCTTCATTTTGACCTGACAATACAATGTTTGGGAAATTGGGTGAGACATTATGGATTTGTGTTTATTGTTTGGGGAATACGAGGCATAGTTTCAAGAAATGTGTTTAAGCAATCGAAGCAAATGTAAAAGAAGTGAGAAAGGTGAAACCCATTTTTATCTGGTGTAAGACCAGGGAGGCAAACACAGAGCAAACAAACATTTTTTGTTATTTCTGATTTAGTCTGATTATAACACACCCAAAAGAAATATTTACAGATAATAATAATGTTAACACATTAAAAGAAATTTAAACACCATTAGATAACCTGTTATTCTGATAGCTGGTCTTCCTAACTTCACTCAGTAAATTCAAAAATAAAACAGCTTTCTTATCTGAGCCTTCCTGAAAATATTTGGTTGTTTAGAGAGCTGTAAAAACTGCCTTATAAACAAAGACTGAAGCAAGCATACAAAAGAATATGTTCTTCATTACTTCCCTCATGCAGAACTAATAAAGTGTCCTTTCTCCACGCTCATCTGCCCCGCCTATTTTTCCTGCACCAGTAGGTGACATTATTGAACTGAAAAACAGGGGACATGAAATACAGCCACCATGACTTTATCTCAGTGTGTTACCTTAAATTGTACAACAAAGAACACAAAAGAAAAAAGAAAAGAAAAGAAAAAATATGTGAATTTTATTGTATGTATTTATTTATTGCTTCATCCCTTCACTGGCTTTCAGTGAGATTCAGAATCCACTTTAAAATTCTGTTATTAACATATAAGGCTCTACATGGACAGGCCCCTGCTTATATAGCAGAGCTTCGTACAGCTTATCAATGCAGTCGGCCTCTCCGATCATCTAACCAGGGCCCTCTAACCTGATTTTGAAACCAGAGGTGATGCTTTGAGGTTGTAGCGCCCAGAATGTGGAAGTCTTCCTCAGTCAATCAGGTTGGCTGACTCTGTTATTGTTTTAATCCATTCACTTCATTTGTAACCATAGTTTTAAACCATACATGCATCTATGTGTGTATATTGGATGAATGTCTGTCTGTATGGCTGATTATGTGTGTGTTTATGTTTCTGTATGTTTTAACACTTGTATACTTATCTTCAATGTGCAGCTTTTACTTGAACTGTGAAGCTTTAACTCTGTGTTTTGAAAAGTGCTCTATAAATAAAGTTATTATTGTTATAATAAATCAAACTGCACATGAAAACAGGTTTTGGCTTCTAAACATGAGAATAAATCAAAACTTAAATGTTTTAAACAGCAGTGGATTCATGTCTGTGCTGAGCTGATGATGTCATTGATCAGTGGAGTCTGACAGAAGCAGAAGAGTCTCCAATGTTTTAATAGTTCATAAAGTCTGAACCTTCTTGTTGTCCTGTTGCTGTTTTGTACTGTCTGCAGGTGTAACGACCAACATCCTGATCTGTGACCTTCTTTATAACCAGAGAACAGTCTGCAGAAAGACTCAGTCTGTCTGATTTAGGTTTGACTTCTTTAGTCTGTCAAAGTTCAAAGATTGATACTGAGCTGTTTGATTTACTAAAGATCAGGTAGTACTGTTACAGTTATGCTGACCTTCTATCACGTTATAAAGAAATATATGAACATGAGTGTTGTGTTTATAATGTGAAGTTTATTATAAATACAACACAAGTTTAATTTTCACCTTGAGTTTCCAAGAGTCAGTCAAGTCAAAAAGTTAATCATGTCTCTCTCAGTCTCTGTTCTTGCTCTCACGTTCACAAATGAGACTCAGAGATGAATACAGCATCAACTTCCTGCTCACTTCCTCATAGTGACATCACTCCTTTTTTCTCCTCTTGCTAAATTAATTCAGTTCATAGTGTTTAAGCAGCCACATCTCCCTCTCTCTCTTAATGTAGATATTGAATGACTAAAAACTTTTTAAAACTTTTCAATATCTTCTGAATTAATTTATTTTGCAGACTTTCCTGCAGGATTGCAGAACAGGGTAAAATGTTTTGATCAACAGGAGAAAAGAGAAGTTAAATGTGTGAAGACTGTTAGATGAAGTGTTTACATTAATGCAGCTCTTTTGTACATTTGGTTTATTATTAGAAAACAGTGTTCATGGTGATGTTTGTCTGCACACATGAAAAGAGGTCAAGATTCAAACTTATTACACATCAGAATTTGAATCGTGATGTTTGCAATGATGACACTGCAGCAGTGACCGCTGTTAGCAGCTAGATGAGATGTATTAGTGGTCTGAGACCTGATTGTTCCTCTTTGCACCTCTGAAGTCGTATTTTTTCTGATAAGTGAAGAGGAAGTGTTTAGCATTCACTAACAAAATTCAAACTTACCAAGAAGCTGGAAAGCCAGTCAGCACAGCACAATAAGAAAGTTAGCCTGCAAGCATCAGAGCCCTTGAACAGCATCTACAACTTGAGGATTTTCAATTCAATTCAATTCAATTCAATTTTATTTATATAGCGCCAAATCACAACAAAAGTCGCCTCAAGGCGCTTTATATTGTATAGTAGATAGCACAATAATAAATACAGAGAAAAACCCAACAATCATATTTTGGTGCACACTAATCTTTAAAACTAGGTGTGCACAATCAGACATGTTATCGTCAGTCTTCTTCTTTTATTTTTATGTTTTTAAAGTGTCTGAAAGCTGAAATTGAGTGTTTTTGCTGTCAAAGATGTTTTTTGAATATCACAAACAGGAAGTTTGATATTGTGGCGTGTTGGGGGAACAGCTAGTTCTCTCCCATCATGCCTTGGGACATGTGCTGCTGTTTAGATGTTCTTGTTTTATTGTTTATGGTTATGTTACTTTTAACTGTTATCTTGAATGTTGTGTTTATACTACGGTACAAAGTCACTGACAGTTATTGTTTTATAGAAAGAATGCCATACCATAAGTGAGTTCTGTTATGCTTTTATTGACCCTTGAAGCACACTGTAGCACAAGCAAGTTTGTTTAATAAAGAGCTTCCCATACCAGCTTGGGGTTGAATAACAAGCTCAAGCTCTCTCTGTGAGCTTTTTTGTGAGATTTCTTTGTATGCCACATTTGTGTCAGAAGTGGGATTCCAAGAACATGGCCAGTATTCAGGAAGAGGAGCTAAGGAAGATTGAGGAGCTTATCAGTTGCCTGGAAGCGGTGAATGAAGCATGACCAAAGAAGTGGGGAGAGCCCCAGGCAGCAGCAAGCCAGCCAGGGGATGATCTGTGGGGCTTACCAGATGGAGCCTCACACCCCCGCCCACTGGGAAGCTGTTGGAGCCACCAAAGCATGCTGCAGGCTCCAAGACCATGAGCAGCCAGCCAGCCACCACTCATGGTGATGCCTGGGAGCAGCACACCCTCATTGCTGGCAGCCAAGGGGGACAACGCCAACTGTCTCCAGGACCAAGTGCAGCCGCCACTGCCATCAGGGGCTCCTGTCTGGGGGAGCATGAAGCTGCCACGCTATAATGGGGAGGCACCTCCAGAGACCTACCTTATCCGCAAATGGGGATGCACAGTACAGTAGTGCAATTCATCCTGATCGGTGATTGGTCAAAAGTCTAGAGTGAAAGAAGAGGCTTGTGATTGGTGGAAAATGTTCAGTGAAGAAGCCTTCTTTCATTCATTCAGTCTGTTGTCTGTTTTTTCTTTATCAGGTGATGTTTCCAGCTCCTTTATCTCACCTGATGCCTGGAATGCTGTCTGTGGTCTTCAGCATGATCACAATGTTTTATTTGTGTATTTTGACTGGTTTACAATGACAGGACAGTAAGCATTATCAGTGTATATTCCAATAAAAGCATCTAGTTTTTACTCCAACATCGATGAGGATTTTCTTTTGGCTCTTTTGAACCAACAGGTTGGAAAGTCTCCTGAAACTAAGTGCAATTGAAAATCAATTCCTTTCTTTTCTTCTGTGATTATTATGTGCAAAGACTAGCTATAAGAGGAGTCTTTTGGGTTCTCCTGATGAGACAATGTAATTGTTTTACTTTTCTACTGGTAAAATCTGAAGGATTATTCATGCCATGACACTGTCATTTACAGACAGGCAAGAAATTAAAGGCATGCCCTGAACTCTTGACCCCTACACAGAGAGACATTGTTGCACTTTGCTGCCATGTTAGGGTTCACTTGTCAAAGGTAAAAGAGTTGTAAAATCATTACAAACTTGCTATGAGAGATTATGTTTGTCCTGTGACAAATAGACTGAGTAGTTGATTATGAAAAAGGTGTGATCATACACCATGGCTTTCACAGTCACCTGATGTCAACCAAGACTATTCTGGGGAAATTTGACACACATAACATATAGATAATAGCTCTGTTAGTGTTTACTAAACAATTCCAGGATACACTGAAGTTGTTGTGGAGGCATGTGTCGTACAAATACTTCCAAAACTTGTCTTTGCCTGCTTGTACACATTGCTTCTTTGGTTCAGGTCTGTTATGTGTTTCTACATAGTTGTGTCTACATGTCTAAGGCAGATTAAAGCCCAACTTAGGCATTCATTAAGTAAGTTCTTTCACCCCAACCGGTCGCAGCAGATGGCCGCCCCTCCCTGAGCCTGGTTCTGCCGGAGGTTTCTTCCTGTTAAAAGGGAGTTTTTCCTTCCCACTGTCGCCAAAGTGCTTGCTCATAGGGGGTCATATGATTGTTGGGTTTTTCTCTGTATTTATTATTGTGCTATCTACTGTACAATATAAAGCGCCTTGAGGCGACTTTTGTTGTGATTTGGCACTATATAAATAAAATTGAATTGAATTGAATTGAATTAAATCCACAACTCACTGTTACTGTAACACAGGAAACTTTATTAAAGTAGATGAAACAGGAATACAGGAAAACAGCACTGCAAGATAGTCAATCAGTGAACTGAACTACAAAAAGTCAAAAGTGCCTATCAGGTAGGCTGGAATCATACACGTTACCATCAACAATATCATTGTGAATGTTACACATACTTAAAGAAAGTTTACAACGAGCGAGATGTACTGACAATAGCCAAACACGGGTAAATGTGTAGTAAATGGCAGTGCGGTAAATCTGCCTAGTATGATATTAAATACACTTACTACTTCATGTATCTCAGATCGTTTGTAAGGAGCCACGGAAAGCATCATGTTGACTTGAAGGCGCGTGGATACCCTCCGTGCGTGAGTGAAGGCAGCGGCTCGGCTGAGCAGCTGCTGTGTGCAGATTTGGTGAAGACCATAGTTCTCACCAGGCCTGCTGACGAGGTGCATGGGCATCTGGATCTACAACATGAATTGCTAATGTCGCGATCATCAGTTGTAGCCACTGAAAAGACTAGAAATGGGCGTAATACATTAGATGTCGGCTAGCGCGCGGCTAACATTTACCACAAAGAAAAAGGCTTAAATGCGCTATTCAGCATCGTGTAATTTCCGCTAAATCCAGAGTCTGTAACTTCACGTAAACATAGAAGAAATGCCCGTTTCCATTTCAAAAAAATAGCAGACTTGCCGGCTTCTTCGCTGTGTGTTGTTGTTGTTTTGGTGACGCAACTTCCGTCGACCAGACGATTGGTCGTCTACAGTGGGTTTCGGTACTCCTATTGGCCTGAGTCTACAGTGTCTACGCTCACCGTAGACTCCGGGCCAATGAGAAGACGTAATGGTCTACAGACACCGTAGACGTTGCACTACCGTAGACTCGACTTCTGCGAACAGCTGGCTGCTCAGCTAAACGGATGGTCGACAGAGGAGACAGCTGTCCAAGTCGCCCTCGCCTTGGAAGGCAGGGCCCTGCAGATCCTCACAGATCTTCAGCCAGAAGAGCGTTTAAGTTGGCCTGCTGTTGCCAGAGCAATGCAGAGCAGGTTTGGCCTCCGTACACATGCAGATGATGCCCGAGATAAACTTGCTAGCCGCCCACGGAGACAAGAGGAGAGTCTGGGTGCCTATGCTGCCGACCTACATCTTTGTGCATGTAGAGGGTACCCTGCTTTTGGTGCTGCAGCACAAGAAGAGCTTGCTCTCCAGGCTTTTGTCCAGGGTCTCCAGCCAAAACGACTACAAGAGCACATCCGTCTGCATGCACCAGAAACCCTGGCGGCAGCTCTAACTGAGGCCGAAAGAGTGGAGCATGTGCTCAGCCCAGGTGCACGCAGCCCTGGCATAAGTCACCAAGTGCGCCAAACGGACTACGAAAGGAGTAACCAGGAGGAGGAGGCCCGCCAAACCACCAACACACCACTCTGGCGATCTCGGCGAGGGAATAGACGAGCAGGAGGCCAATCCAGGGGTAACTGCCATCGGTGCGGAGAACCAGGCCACATCGCACGCTACTGTCCAGCACCAAGCCCACAAAGCCTGGCATCCCAGCTGCCGTTAAACTAAGGCGGGGTGGCACAACGGAGGAACTGCCCCCTGCCACCACTCTGTCCTCTGAACCACACTTGCGGGTTGGCCGGCTCGGCCAGACACGGGGACTGTATCTGGACTGTGACCTTGCCGGCACCACCTGTAGAGCCCTGATAGACACTGGATCCACGCTTTCCTTGGTACAGGCCGGAGTCCTCCCTGGTACTGACGGCCCAAGACCGCAGGGTTGGCAGCCTATTCAGCTCCACATCACCACAGTCACGGGGGAGCGTGCCAAAGTTAAGGGGGAAAGATCCCTCCCGGTGACTGTTGCTAACTGCACTGTGGACCACCAGTTCTGGCTAGCCAGCATCCAGGACCAATGCATCATTGGTCTGGACCTGCTAGCCAAATAGGAGGCCACAGTGGACGTGTCCCGAGCAATCCTTTACCTGGGCACGGAGGCTGTGAAGCTCCACACCACCAAGGAAGTCCCGCTGCCTGCCTCCACTTTTTCAGCCAGCGTCAGGAAGCCTGAGGACCTGTCGCCACTGGCGGTGGAAGGGGCCTCTCCTTCACCAGCAGCTTGCTTGGTCTACAGAGACCAAGCAAGCTGTCGAGGACCTATACCAGAGGAGCTGCGAGGGTCTCCAGGCTGATCAGCAACGGCAGCTGCGAGAGATACTCGACTTGTTTGCCGACATCTTTGCAGCCAAGGATGAGGACTGCATGCAAACCAGCCTGGTACAACACGACATTGACACTGGAGATGCACAGCCCATCCACCTCCGCCCTCGTCGCCTTCCCCTTGCCAAGCATGCCGCAGCAGAGCAGAAGATCAGGGAAATGGCAGAGGTGGGCATCATCGAACCCTCAAACAGCCCCTGGGCAGCCCCGGTTGTACTGGTTCGGAAAAAGGATGGTACCTGGCGGCTTTGTGTCGACTATCGTCTACTCAACAGCATCACACGCAAGGACTCCTACCCATTGCCCCGGATTGACGATGCCCTTGACGACATTGCTGGGTCCTGCTGGTTCAGTTCCCTCGATTTGTGCAGTGGCTATTGGCAGGTGGAGCTGACGCCAGAAGCCCACCCAAAGACTGCTTTCTCCATTGGCCAGGGACTGTGGCAGTTTAAGGTGATGCCCTTCGGCCTCTGCAATGCCCCAGCCACATTCGAGCACCTAATGGAGAGGGTTCTGGCTGACATCCCCCGCGACCGCTGTGTGGTCTACCTGGATAACCTCCTCGTCCACGCAACAGACTTCGAGAAAGCCTTGGCTAACCTGACTGCTGTTTTCTATGCTATCCGTCAGGCTGGCCTTCGTCTCCACCCCAAAAAGTGCCACCTCTTCCGAAAGGAGACGACCTTCTTGGGTCACGTTGTGAGCAGAGCAGGGGTTTCCACTGACCCTGCGAAGGTGGCTGCTGTGAAGGACTGGCCCATTCCGGGCAACACTGCTGAGTTGCGGAGCTTCCTTGGCCTGGCATCATACTACTGGCGTTTCGTCAAGGACTTTGCTATCATTGCAAGCCCCCTGCACTGGCTCACACAGAAGGGCCGGGAGTTCCACTGGAGTGAGGACTGTGCCGTGGCATTTGATCGGCTCCGATCTGCACTGGTTGAGGCACCGGTGCTAGCCTACCCAGACCTGCAGCTCCCTTTTGTCGTGGACACCGATGCCAGCAACACAGGTGTGGGGGCTGTACTGTCGCAGGAGGGCCCTGGGGGGGAGCGGGTCATCTCCTACTACAGCCATTCCCTCAGCAGACCGGAGAGGAACTATTGTGTCACCCGTCGAGAGCTGCTGGCCATCATCCTGGGTCTCCGCCATTTCAGACCCTACCTCTTCGGGAAGAAGTTCCTCCTGCGCACAGACCATGCGTCCCTCACTTGGCTGCTCAGCTTTAAAGAACCGGAGGGACAGCTAGCCCGGTGGTTGGAGACGTTGCAAGATTACCACTTTGAGGTTCGTCACCGGGCGGGACGTCTCCACACCAATGCAGATGCCCTCTCCTGACGCCCTTGTGAGAAAAAGCAGTGCGGGTACTGCCAACGCTTGGAGGACCGGGAGGGCATGACTTCAGTGATCGCGTCACCACAGGGCGGCCCTGAGAAGGACTCTGTTCCGGGTGGGCATTGTAGCAGTCTTCAGGTCCAGTCCGCCGCAGGGTATACTGAGGGTCTGGAGGCCATGGATCCCCAACAGCTGCAACACGACCAGAACCAAGACCCTGCCCTTTCCCAGGTTCAGTGTTGGATTGGAGCCGGTCAGAGACCATCATGGCCAGAGGTATCTGCACTGGACCTCGAGACCAAAGCTCTCTACTCCCAATGGGCCAACCTCACAAACCAAAACGGCCTCCTCTATCGCCGCTGGCAGGCTCCCGGGGGTCACCGTGAGGTCTTCCAGCTTGTGGTACCTCAACAGTCGTGGTCCAGGGTGCTCCAGCTGGTCCATGGTGTGGTGGGGGCAGGACACTTTGGAGTTACCAAGACTCTGCGGCGACTTCGGTCTCGGTTCTACTGGCCCGGGTTTCGCCAGGACGTAGAGCTCCATGTCCATCGGTGCGATGCCTGCACGGCTCAGAAAGGGCCTTCCCAACGCACTCATGCCCCCTTGCAGCAGTATCAGGTGGGGGCTCCCATGGAGCGGGTTGGTGTGGACATCCTGGGACCCTTCCCCACCACTGACCAGGGGAACCGCTACGTCCTGGTTGCCATGGACTACTTCACTAAGTGGCCTGAGGCCTATGCAGTCCCTGACCAGAGTGCTGTTACCACTGCTGAGCGTCTGGTCAACGAGATGTTCTGCCCGTTCGGGGTACCAGAGGAACTGCACAGCGACCAGGGCCGGAATTTTGAGGCTCCGGTGTTCAAGGAGGTCTGTCAGCGGCTGGGTAACAGGAAGACCCGGATGACGCCACTGCACCCCCAAAGTGATGGGTTGGTGGAACGCTTCAACTGCACCCTGGCCACCCAGCTTGCTATCCTGACCTCCCGCCAGCAGCGTGACTGGGATCAACACCTTCCCCTGGTCCTAATGGCCTACCGTTCTGCAGTCCAGGAATCTACTAAGTGCACTCCAGCGGCCTTGATGTTCGGTCATGAGCTTCGTACCCCAGTGGACTTGGTGTTTGGATCCCCCCCAGAGCAGGAAGTGTGCGGGGACCCCGGGTTGGACTACCTCCACAACCTCCTCGCCCGGCTACAAGAGGTGCATCAGTTGACCAGGCAGGCTCTCCGAGATGCAGGCTCCCGGCAGAAGCGGGCTTATGATACCCGCTGCAAGGGGGAAGGACTCTTGCCCGGTCAGCATGTGTGGGTCTACAGCCCGGAGAGGAAGAAAGTGCTTTCTCCCAAACTGATGAGCCAGTGGGTTGGACCCTGCACTGTTCTCGAGAGGCTGTCCGACGTGGTCTACAGGGTGCGGCTGGTCAAACGGAACAGGGTGGTCGTACTCCATCGTGATCGCCTGGCACCCTATCAGCCCTTGAGTCCATCCAGGGAGGAGTCAGGGTCCCAGCTTCAACTGCAGGCCCCCAACCTGGCCTCAGAGGCGGCTGGGGGACCCACGGAACGTCCTCAATGAAACCGTCGCCTTCCCCAACACCTCAGAGACTTTGCTATGGACATGCCGGTTGCTGGGGACAGCTAACCACTCAGGTGGGGGCTGTGTGGCGTGTTGGGGGAACAGCTAGTTCTCTCCCATCATGCCTTGGGACATGTGCTGCTGTTTAGATGTTCTTGTTTTATTGTTTATGGTTACGTTACTTTTAACTGTTATCTTGAATGTTGTGTTTATACTACGGTACAAAGTCACTGACAGTTATTGTTTTATAGAAAGAATGCAGTACCATAAGTGAGTTCTGTTATGCTGTTATTGACCCTTGAAGCACATTGTAGCACAAGCAAGTTTGTTTAATAAAGAGCTCCCCCTACCAGCTTGGGGTTGAATAACAAGCTCAATCTCTCCCTGTGAGCTTCTTTGTAAGATCCCTCTGCATGCCATAATATCATCATAGATACAGTGAGATACACCGCTCCTTTTTTGTATTGTTAAAAATGTCATGCATCAATTTAAACAAAAAAAAAAGTTTAATAACAATATACCGTGCAGTGTGTCACTTAATATACAGGTAAATGTCACTAGATTACAGTAACAATGAAGTCTTCCTCATTTCCAGGCCAATCCTGAGGCCGGAGCTCATTTACTTCTGAGCTGCGCATGCACGGAGCCTATAGCTCGAGTCTCTCTGGTAGTTCCACAGCAGTGCAAGATCACCATCTACTGACATAACGAGATATAACCCTGGTCTGGCAACGCATAACAATGTCAAAATAAGTCACAATAATAAACAAAAAATAAGGGGGTGTTGGTTTTCTTACAAAAATAAACATGTAGCCTTTTCCAACCTGCTACACTGTACATAAATTTATATTACACCCAACATTAAATCATATGAAATTACTTTAAAAGGAACAAAAAGGAAGTTACTCTATGATTCAAACATTCATGCAGCATCCAGGAAAACAATAGGAAACATTTTATGAGTAACATCCTATTTCTTTGGTTGCAGGTTAAATCAACAGACAGGTACACAGGTGCGTAGTAACTTAAATCTATTGCCCCAATTTCACAAGTGTTTATTTTATTTTTGTCTTCCCCAAATATTATAAAATAATCTGTTCTTGTATATAAAGAATGGGGTGAAGAACAATCCCTTTGATAGGGATGTAAGTTTCTCCATATATCAATTAGACCAACCTCCTCAAATAATGTATTAATTTTCTTAATTAATGTTTATGCATCCTGTGCTTTTTCATTAGAAATATCTAGTTTTGGTTGTACATGTATATTTAAATATCCTCCACAAATTAGAAGACCTACTGTGTCTGATAACATCATATCTATGATTTTCTTGAGGAAATAAATTTCACTTCTGCTCTTTATGTCTTTAAGACATTCCTGCAGTTTAACTAACTGGTGTGTGTTATCCAGTGTTGAAAAGAGGAAACTCTAATGGAGTGAAATCTGTGGAATGGTTTCATCAATAAGTTTCATCATCCGAGTGACATACGATGTGCTGCCTTCCCCAATAAATCTGCAGCTGTGGTTTGGAAAGGACCCATCCTGCCCCCTGTGTACAGTCCCAGCCACACTCAAGCACATCTTGGTTGGTTGTAGGACTAGCCTTACTCAGGGCAGATACACATGGAGACACAACCAGGTCCTCAGTTGTCTGGCTGAGAAAGTTAAGTGCAAAAGAAAATCCATCAAAGCTCAACCTTTTACGAAGCAAGAAGAGCGTCAGTTTTCAAAGAAAAGAAAAATATTCCGCTCTTCTTCCCTTTTCTGGGAGGCAGTGGGGAGGTAGAGCGTACAGCCCGATCCACCGGGGAGGTGTGGGAAGCCAGATCAGGCGTCCCCCTTCTGGCTCTCCTCTCTGCTCTCTCCTATCTTGTCCTTTTCGTCTTACTTCTCTCTATCACCCTTTCTATTCCTTTGAAGAAGTGAGGCTCCATAAATGTTAAAGTGGAAAGTTTACTGCTCAGTTGCAGTGAATAGATAGAAAATAAACCGGAGAAAACTAAACAGAAGAAAGAAGAAGAGAAACAAAAATTTAACATAAAACAGTGATACACTCCAGTCTTCTGATGATGCTGCCTAAGGGAAGCATGTGTAATGTAAACAGAATTGGTCCTAGCACTGAACCATGTGGAACTTCAGTGTGTGAAGAGGACTCTGCATTTACATGAGCAAATTGGAGTCTATTAGATAGATGTATTCTTTTTTTTTTTTTTTTGCGCCTGTCCCATTTGGCTCTTTTGCCATCAGAATTATTGTCTAAAGGCAAAGAAAGATGCCCAACGGATTTACTTTACCAAATGGACCATCCCAGCCTTGCCGTAATGGTCCATTTGATTCAACTTTTATTGTTTATTTTATTTTCATTTGCTGAATACGGGACAGACTTTACTGGGAGAAAGAAAAGGGGAGAAAGAAAGAGGGAAAGAAAAACAGCTGAGAAGAGGGACGGGGAAAAAGGGCAAAAAACAAAAACCAACAGAGCAAGCAGACAAAAAAATACATATATCGATCACCTGGATCACCTGTTGAGAAAGAAAAAAGAAAACAAGCAGAAGAAAACGAGAGTAATAGAATAAACAACATCACAACGATATATGGGAATATGGCAGTAAATACTAAATGTTAAACATTACTGTGCAGCACGTAAGATCGACAGCGCACAGTGTGCTTTGAGATAGGAGCCAAAAAGGGTGTAGTTTGTGTGTGTGATCACCCGTGTGTACACCTGTGAGCATGAACGCGCTTGTTTCTTTTTTTTAAAAGGTTCCTTCATGTAATGATCTGCTAGAGGGTGTGGGGGGCCACCGCCCTGTCCTCCAGGGCATGAAGCAGTTATGGAGGAGATCGAAACTCCAGACATCCAGAGGCCCCCAGAACACAAGAGACCAAGGAAGACCAACAGAGGGGCAGCCGCGCCACTATCCCCGAAAGAGCTGAGGAGAGTCCCAGATGAGGTGTCACTCAGCAGCCGCGGAGCAGAAGCCAGGGGGTTTGCAGTGACGCGCCCGTGGGCTCCGCCGGCAGCCAGCTGTGCCTGAGTGACCGAGCCCTAGGCCGAGAGGAGATAGATGTATTCTAAGACACTTCTTGAGCTGAGAGTCAGAGGGTAGAAACACACACACGCTGCAGTTTTTACTTGCAAGGGCGGTCACAGAGCGCTCACACGAGAGTGGGGGCCCTGTGATGTGCGCTCTGTTCTTGCACTTGTCTTTATTTATATACAAAAGTAATACAATAGTGAATACGTCTGTTTGTAGACACAGGAATGTTGGTGCGTATGTATGTGCGTATGCAGGTGTATGTGTGTGTGTGATTCTGAAGGACGCGGCCCCTCTTCTTGTTAGGGAGCGAAGATAAGAGTGTCCAGCTCTCCTCTTCCTGGTAGGGAGTGAAACTGCTTGTTCAGCTCTTATTATCGCTGTGGGAAGAAACTTATAAAAGAGAACAGAACAAGTCTTGTAGTGAACAACATCATCAGAAGGTCAACATGCAGTATTCTATCATATGTAAACTTATGTCATTAAAAGTTTATACTGACTAGTACAATTTTCTATTGACAGGTTATCATTGGTGGTTCTTTAAAGGTACCTAATACATTTGGGTCATTTTGAAGGATATGCCAGTGTTTTAAAATTATTTCTTCAGTGGTTCTGGTTTTTGGTGTAAAGGTTGTGCAAAAGACAAGGTTAGGTTTAAGTTTTGGAGATTTTTTAGTTGCTAAATAGAAATCCCTGCTTACTGAATTCACCTTCTCTTCTGCAGATGTTAATCAGTCCTCTTTGTACTTTCTTTCTTTAAATTTGTTCAACATCTCTTCTTTGCTCTCATTATATTCATCCAGAATTTCATAGATACATTTGAGTCTAATCAACTGGCTTACAGAGAGGCTCTTTTTGAGGTGGTTCAGATGGAAACTTGCAGCATGAAGTAATGTAGTCCGATCAGTAGGTTTAGAATACAGAGAGGTGGACAGAGATTTGTCTTTTTTTTGTCACTTTTATGTAAAGAAAGTTAATTTCTTCAGTATTATAATTGAGGGTGAAACGTAAGCCTGGAAAATGTCCATTAAGGAATTCTACGAACTGTAGTAATATAGAGACTGGTCCTTTCCAGAGTAAAAACACATCATCTATATACCGTTTCCAAGACACAATGAATGGTAAATAAGGGTTATTTTGGTGATTATATAGAATTTGTTCTTCCAAGCGGCCAACAAAGAGGCAGGCAAAACTGGGGGCCATTTTGGTTCCTCATAACAACCATCCCTCAAGATTTTCTCCATTTAAAGCAATGCATTATCAGGGATTGTAACATCTAGTCCTCTTACTGAGTCCGGCTTCATGGTTAGATAGAGTTGGGTGTCATCTGCATAGCAGTGAAAATGTATACGATGTCTTCTGATGATACTGCCTAAGGGAAGCATGTATAATGTAAACAGAATTGGTCCAAGCACTGAACCATGTGGAACTTCAGTGTGTGAAGAGGACTCTGCATTTACATGAGCGAATTTGAGTCTATTAGATAGATGTGATGCAACCCACTACAAGACAGTACTTGTAATGCTCTAATTGTTCTAATAGATTATTAATGGTCAACAGTATCGAACGCTGCACTGAGGTCTAGCAGGACAAGCACAGAGATGAGTCCACTGTCAGAGGCCATAAGAAGATCATTTGTAACCTTCACTAAAGCTGTTTCTGTGCTGTGATGAGCTCTGAAACCTGACTGATACTCTTCAAATAAGCCATTCCTCTGCAGATCATCTGTTAGCTGATTTTGGTACTGAAAAAAAAACAAAAAACAAAACTGGCATTGAAACACTTAAAATGAAACTGAATAGGTGACTGCATAAAAAGATTTATTCTGTTTTTTGTTAAAAATCAGTTTACATTTGCAGCTTTTGTCTCATATGTTATTTTTTTGTCTTTTTTTCTCTCTGCTTTTCAACTTCAATCAGCTTTTATTTGCTCTTTCTTCTTATCATTCTAGCTGGACTGGTTTAAAGAAGTTTACTCTTAACCAGCTTATTAGTTGTTCAAGCATTCTGCAGGATGCAGATTATATGAAAATTACAACCAGGACTCAGCCATGAAGCTCTGCCTCCCATCACACACCAGAACAGTGACACAGGGTTGAAACTGAACAGCAGAGCTCACGTAACATCTGCTTCTATCTTTTAAATTCAGCAAAAGAGAGCAAAGAGTTTCAGTACAAACAGATCTGCTCAAACTAGTTTAAGTTTTAATACTGAAGATGAAAGAACAGGAAGTCAAACTGGAAGGAAAAATCGAGACTAGCTTATAGTCTATTATGGTTCAGGTGAGGAGTCAGAGAGAAACAGAGCAAGAAGACAAACAAATCAATCTCTCTCTCTCTCTTTTTTAAAGAAATCAGTCTTATAGAGCCAAAACAAAGACAAATTAGTACAGATGACATAAGTTATAAAATTGAAAACAACATTGGTTACTGTGTCACAAATAAACATAAAGAGTAAAATAATCAAATACATCAAAATAAATTTAAAGGCCCCCAAAAGCTGTTATTCTGATTATGCTGGCTTCACCCTTCATGTCTGAAGCAGTTTACTTTGTCATAACTTGACTTCTCAGTCAACCTCCTGAATGCAACATTCTCAGTCTGAGAGTCTTTTCTTTATATAACTGGACAAACTGTTTCAGACACACAGAGTTTAAGTTATTTTTAACTAGCTAACTAACTGCACATTAAAAAGGTTTTGGATTCTTAATATGTGATAAAATCAAAATGCAAATGTTTTAAACATCAGTAGATTTATTTCTGTGATCAGTTGATGTTGAAGATGTTGATCAATGGAGTCTGACAGAAGCAGAAGAGTCTCCAGTGTTTTCATAGTTGACTTCGTCTTCATCGTTATACACCTGTGGAAAACAACACAACATAATTAAGATCATCTCTGATCTTTATACATTGTGATACTGTTTTCGATTTATTGTTAATGTTTTTGTTACATTTTGAGATCTCTAAAGATAATGTAGTAAATTAAAAAAAATGGTACATGTTTACATTTGGGAAAAGAAAGATTACCCTGTTTTATTTTATTTTTTTTAAATTATTATTATTGTGACCTGTTCTATAACTCATTATGTCAGTAGATGGTACTCTTCAAGCGCGTCAGCTCAGAAATAAATATTAATATAGATTAAATTATCTGAATTTGTTTACACTTATTTTGGTTTGGAAAGAATGCTTTATATAACTCCATTGATTTTTGTTAATGAAATGTATTTTATTTGCAAAGTAATTGGGATTAATTTGATTTGTACTGTGTACATGAGAGAATGAATTGGGTTGAATTGTAGCTCAGAAATAAATGAGCTCTGGCCTGAGCAAGATGCTAACTTGGTGTCCTCTCTAGTAATCCACAGTTTTTACAAAACTAACTATGCAGTGCTCCCAGGCCTATGTGTCACTTGCTGTCGATCCAGATTTCCTCTAGTTCTGGCGTCGGTAACAATAACAAATAAAAGTTAAAGAGGAATATTGAGTGTTCAGACTCACAGTGTTCTCTTCAATCTGAGTTTTGTTTCCTGAAATTACCAAAAAAAAAGTGCATACAGCAAACAGTA
This sequence comes from Oreochromis aureus, assembly GCF_013358895.1. Classification (NCBI taxonomy): domain Eukaryota; kingdom Metazoa; phylum Chordata; class Actinopteri; order Cichliformes; family Cichlidae; genus Oreochromis; species Oreochromis aureus. The sequence continues at coordinate 21,334,673 of NC_052956.1, read as the reverse complement.
AAACTCAAAGCTTTTTATGTGTAAAAGTTTCATCTGTGAATGTTCTCACCTTTAGTTTTTGTCCACATGTTGACTGTAACAGCAGATATTAAGAGTGCTGCTAAACCCACAGACACAATGATGCATCTCAGCAAATACAGACAATCTAAAAATAATAAAAAATATTTTGGCTTCAACTTTTTGCTCAGTGCAAAACTCAAAAGATTTCAAATGTGATGAAAACAGTCAGCTTTCTAACATGTAGTGTTAAACCTCATCACTATGAGGTTTGAATGTGTTTTTGGACTGTGAAGTTTCTGCAGTATTTATTCTAAATTCTAAAAAAAAAACACCAACAATGAAAAGTATAAAAATCAAATAAATGTGTTTATAAACATATTTATTTATAATATTTCATTTTTCTTTTTAATGGAAATAATAAAACTGTACATATGAATCTAAATTCACAGTTCAAAACCATCCTTAATCTTGTTATTATTTTTTTATTAACAATATATGTTTCACATAATGTATAGTGTTATTCTTAAAGTTTGTAATACTGAAAAACTGAACATTTCAACACCTTAAAATTTTAAGTTGTTTCATGAAACTGAACCAAGAAACTCTCCAGCCAAACCCCAGAGTCCATCTGCAGACGTTAGACTTCAGTAAATGATGCAATTTCTACCTTCTGATGTCTTTACTTCCTCATTTTTTGTCCATAAGTTTATGATATTTAATGTTGGTTTAATTGTTGATGTTGTAGATTTTCTTGCTGATGATATTTTTGTGGTGGACTTCATTGTTGTTGATTTGGTTGTTGTAACATCTTCACCTAAGGAAATACAATAACAACATTAAAGACACAAACAGTAAGAAAAGACTTGAAAGTAAGTGAACAACAACAGAGAGGAAACAGTGGTGAGATGTTTAACAGTCTAACAAGTCTCATTTTTGATGATGTCTCATGTCTGAGGATATGTTCTCTTTATCTTCATACAGACACTCAACTGTGAGTCTACAGTGTTCATATGTCAACACAGAGCTGTTCAAGATGCTTTATCATTGTTCTCATGTACATACACTGGTGAAGATGGAGATATTGTAAGAGAAAAGCAACAATAGAAAAATGAACTTCATCACTGTGATCATAATTATTGTGGTGTTTCAGTTTGTTGTTCTAACAGGACAGTTTGAGCTGAAAACATTAAGATGTAAATACTCACTGTTAATAACAGACAGATGAATCATAAAGTCTGGACCTTCTTGTGATCCTCCTCTTGTTTTGAACTGTCTGCAGGTGTAACAACCAACATCCTGATCTGTGACCTTCTTTATAACCAGAGAACAGTCTGCAGAAACACTCAGTCTGTCTGATTTACGTTTGACTTCTTTATTCTGCCCAAGTTCAAAGAGTGATACTGAGCTGCTTGAATCACCGAAGATCCAGGTAGTACTGTTACAGTTATGCTGACCTTGTATCACATTTTTACAAGGCAGAGTAACATCATGTCCACGTCCAGCTGTGACAGTTTGAACAGTTTGATGTTGCTCAGTTGTTCCTGTTGAGATAAAGAGAGAGAGAAATGTGAAACATCAAATATGTTATGAATATGAGTGTTATGTTTATAATGTGAAGCTTATTTTAAATACAACACAAGTTTAAGTTTCAACTTTAGTTTCCAAGAGTCAGCTCAAGTCAAAAAGTGAATCATGACTGTCTCAGTTAAAGGAAGAATAAAGAAGTAACACTTGTGATAATAATGCAGTTTATTAATTGAATGTGTTTCTATGTACACTTACCTTTAAACTGAAGCATCAGTATCAGTAATGAAGACATTTGAATCCATGTGAATGCAGCCATCGTGCTTCTCTGTCTCTCTCAGTCTCTGTTCTTGCTCTCACGTTCACAAATGAGACAGTCTCAGAGATGAATACAGCATCAACTTCCTGCTCACTTCCTCATAGTGACATCACTCCTTTACTCTCCTCTTGCTAAATTAATTCAGTTCATAGCATTTGGGCAGCCGTATCTCCCCCTCTCTTAAAATGTAGATATCAAATGAGTACAAACTTTTAAGATATTCAATACCTTTTATATTTAATGAATTTTGCAGATTCCCTTGTCACTTTAAAAGACTGTACAACAGCAGAAAAAACTCCAGTTCAACAACTGAATAGAGGAAGTTAAATCTGCAAAGGCTGTTAGATGAGAGAAGTGTTTACATTAATGCAGCTCTTCGGTACATTTGGTTTATTATTAAACAAGAGGGTGAAGAATTTTTTTTTACACCCTTAAATTAGTCCTCAATTAAAAAACATGATAATACTGCAGCAGTGACGTCTGTACCAGCTCGATAAGAACATAGATGAGATGTGTTAATGGTCTGAGACCTGTTTGTTCCTCTTTGGACCTCTGAAGTCATTCTTTCTGAGAAGTGAAGAGGAAGTGTTTTGGTGAGAATGTGGGTCCAACAGCAGCAGAGCTCTGGAGGTTTCATGATGACCAGATGAACTTCTGACAGATAAATGGTTAACACACTGATGAGTGTGAGAATATACTATGTTGAGGTTTCACACAATTCTAAACATATATTAGATCATTTTATCTTGTTTTTTTAATGCTGTCTGAGTATAATTTGCAATCATATAACAGCTGAAATGTAAGGAGAGCCATTCATGCATTATTTAAGAAAAGGGTCAGTACAAACAAAACTGTTCAAACATTAATTAAATATTTAAAATTGAAGATGAAAGAACAGGAAGGATAACTGGAGAGAACATTAAATGCTAGCTGATACTGGGCTCTGAGGTGTCAGACAGACTGCAAAAAATGAAATAAAAAAAACATACTATGTAGTAAAACATCAGTTACTGTCACTGATGTCCTCTCCCAGCTCAATAACCGAGATACAGCAGATATTTTCCATCATAAAAGATAAAATAGGGAATGTGCAGCACATGTCACCAGTGCTAGCATTTAGGAAAAAGATAAGATAAGATAAGATAAGATAAGATAAGATAAGATAAGATAAGATAAGAGATAAGATAAGATAAGATAAGATAAGATAAGATAAGATAAGATAAGATAAGATAACCTTTATTAGTCCCACGTGTGGGAAATTTGTTTAGTTACAGCAGTGGACAGTGCAAAGTTACATAGAAAAATTAGAAGAAAAAAAACCACTGGAATAAGATATCAATAAGATACTGTGCAGAACTGTACATAATAGAATAGAATAAAATAAAATACTACATACAATAGAATAAAATAGAATAGAAATGCTATATACAATTGAGTATAATACAACGATGCCAGAAAAGAGTAAAGCACAAAAACAACCAACAAAACCCATTAAAATTTATTGGTGGTCCCATTGAACATTTTCTTTCCTGTCTCTTTTTTTGTATGTATTGTTTCTGAAGGGAAGTGGTTTGGTGAGGATATGCAGAGCTGTGGAGGTTTAACCCTCTAATGCTGACCACATACATATCATGCACTTCTTCTTTCTGTGAACTTCTCATGAAGACAGCTGGTGACAAATGTCTGTTTGCTGTTTTTTTTCTTGAATTCACTGTCCTTAAGAATTTAACAAACTGGGGGAAAGAACCATAAAGTTTGGTGTGCAAACAGTGAGTAATCATAAATTTCCTAATGAAACTGGAAAAGAAAACAGTTTACTTAAACTTCACACTTTGTAATTACTACTACATGTCAGCCTAATGAAAAGTCTAACATTTACACAGTTCTGTTTTTAGTGCTAATTGCTCCAGAATTAAACAGTCATAGGGAGATCACTATTGTGATCGTTTATAATGTTAATATTAGTGCAGTGTTTCATTAATTCATTTATATGAACGTGCAGAATATTCTCATTTATCTAACACTGTCATATGTGAGTCTGAACATTTGCTGTGTCACCTGCTAACCATGCTGTTCCATCACATACTTTGTCTGTGCATAGACCAAAGTGTACTTTTACCCATACACTTATGTCACTGTATTGACTCCAATAATCACAGGATATCATTGAAAGCACTGCTGCAGTGTTGGTATATTTATAGCAAAAAGTTTAGCATGCATTAAAAAGCTCAGATTCTGCTTACTGTACCATGAAGGTGGAAAGCAGGTCAGCACAGCATAGTAAGACACATCACCAGAGCCCTGAAACAGTAACTACTATTTAAGGATTCTGGTTAACACTGAAATTAATCCCACAAACTAGGCATGTGCAAACAGACATGTTATTTTCACTAGTACACTATTTGTAACGTTGTGTTTTGTGTTGGTTTAGTTTTTTGTTTACTTGTTTTTATATTCTACTTAAAAAAAATTAAAAAATGACCTAAATCGATTTAAGAAACGTTAAGGTGAATATTAATATAATAACATTCAATGTAATAATGTTCACCTTGTTCAAAGTAATCCACTGAATCTATGAGCACATGCAGTGGTATGAAAAAGTAATCCTGCAGTCTTTGTATTCTCAAGTAAACATAATCAGACTTAATGTTTGACTCAGAGTTACCAAAACTAATAAGTGAACTGAAAAAATGTATATCTATCTATCCATCTATCCATCTATCTATCTATCCATCTATCTATATAGTTAAAAAACTTAGCATGACTAACATCCTATTTCCTTGGGTAATTGATGGTGGAGTAGAGGTTGTTGGGATCAGTGGAAACTCGAGCAGGTGAAGAGGAAGCTTTCACAGTGCTGTAGGTCACAGTGTCACCTTCATCATCATCACCACGGGACTTTAAGAAAATAATACAAAAACGTCTTAAAGACATAACCTGACAGGAGTTTTGAAAATCATGAAGTTATTACTAACACCATCTGTATGAATATCAAATTCTTACCCTGGATTTATTCTTGGACTTCTTGGTGAAACTGATGGAGACGTAGGAAACACCATCATCAGCATCAGCCTGCACAGTGAATACAACACAATGACTGCTCAGTAATATGTGGATTTATAATGAGTCTGTTTCACATCTGTTTAAGTAAGTTCAGCGTCAGGTCCTCATCACATCATAGTTTCTGCTCTTCTCTGTTGAAACCTACTTTGCACTGGGAGTAGTGTGTGATCTCACCGTGTCCTGACTGGATCCTGGACCAGACTGAGTATCTGCAGGGTTTAAGCTCAGTCCCTGAAAAAATACAGTTTTATTTTTAAAATCTGCTCAATGTAAACAACAAATTTAATCTAAAGAATATTTAATCAATTAATTCAACGTATTTCCCAGTCCTTGTTTCTTCCTTTGAACCTTTATGTCACTGAACGTATCGTTAAAGATCATTTCACTAGCTGGGCCCACGCCCTCATTTTAGGTTTGACAGCGTTTTACTGGTTTTGGGAAGGCCTCGAAGGGGACTGGCGGTGGCTCCCAGGCCTGGCAGATCCCAATGTATGAAACACAAGTAAAGAAGTTAAAGAATTGAAAAGGTGAGGGTGGGTGGGGCACGTAAATGAGAATGAGCAGCTTGTAGAACTGAGGGAATCTATATACATGAGAACCAGAAGGAGCGTGTTTGGAGGCGTGGTCCCGCTCCTGAAATTCCGATACTTAATCTCCAATTATAGGCTCAGTTTGGTATGAAACTATAGAGTTAATAGATGATGATATAAATGACATGGCTGAATTTGAACTCACCGTGTTGTTGCCACATTGTCTTTTGTTTTCTGAAAAGAGGAAAAAAGATGAGTTTACTTATGAGTCAACTTATCATAAACTTTACTCTGTGAATGTTTTCACCTTTAATTTTCTTCCATCTGATGATCACCACAACAATGATTAACAGTGTTACTAAACCCACAAGAACGATGATAAAACCTGACCAAACTGGAGAGATTATTAAAACATGTTAAACATTGAATTTTTCCACACATAGTCAACTTGTTGTCTAACAACAAGACAAGCAAAAAGAGAGATTCAGTCTCTACCTCCTGATGTTTTTACTTTAGACAGATGAATCGTAAAGTCTGGACCTTCTTGTGATCCTGTTGCTGTTTTGAACTGTCTGCAGGTGTAACGACCAACATCCTGATCTGTGACCTTCTTTATAACCAGAGAACAGTCTGCAGAAAGACTCAGTCTGTCTGATTTAGGTTTGGCTTCTTTATTCTGCCCAAGGTTAAAGAGTTCTACTGAGCTGTTTGATTCACTGAAGATCCAGGTAGTACTGTTACAGTTATGCTGACCTTGTATCGCATTTTTACAAGGCAGAGTAACATCATGTCCACGTCCAGCTGTGACAGTTTGAACAGTTTGATTTTGCTCAGTTGTTCCTGTTGAGAAAGAGAGAGAGAAATGTGAAACATCAAATATGTTATGAATATGAGTGTTATGTTTATAATGTGAAGTTTATTTTAAATACAACACAAGTTTAAGTTTCAACCTTTAGTTTCCAAGAGTCAGCTCAAGTCAAAAAGTTAATCATGACTGTCTCAGTTAAAGGAAGAATAAAGAAGTAACACTTGTGATAATAATGCAGTTTATTAATTGAATGTGTTTCTATGTACACTTACCTTTAAACTGAAGCATCAGTATCAGTAATGAAGACATTTGAATCCATGTGAATGCAGCCATCGTGCTTCTCTGTCTCTCTCAGTCTCTGTTCTTGCTCTCACGTTCACAAATGAGACTCAGAGATGAATACAGCATCAACTTCCTGCTCACTTCCTCATAGTGACATCACTCCTTTTCTCTCCTCTTGCTGAATTAATTCAGTTCATTCAGCTTTTAGGCATCTGTATCTGCCCCTCTGTCTTAATGTAGATATAAATTTTGCTAAATCCTTTTTCACATTTAATAACTTTTATATTTAATCTATTTTGCAAACTCCCCTGTTTTCTCTTTAAAGGACTGTTTAACAGTGGAAAATATCTTTATCAATAATAGAAAAGAGAAGTTAAATGTGTGAAGACTGTTAGATGAGATAAGTGTTTACATTAATGCGGCTCTTTTGTACATTTGGTTTATTATTAGAAAATAGGTTTATGGTGATGTTTTTCTGCACACATGAAATAGTTGACGACTCAAATTATTTACACACTAGAATCTGAGTCGTAATGATTGCAATGAAACATTGACACTGCCACAGTGAGCGCTGTTATCAGCTCGATAAGAACATAGATCAGATGTGTTAGTGGTCTGAGACCTGTTTGTTCCTCATTGAACCTCTGAAGTCATTCTTTCTGAGAAGTGAAGGGGAAGTGTTTTGGTGAGAATGTGGGTACAACAGCAGCAGAGCTCTGGAGGTTTCATGATGACCAGATGAACCTCTGACGGATAAATGGTTAACACATCGATGAACGTGACACTAAACTGTCTTTAGGATTCACAGCAGTTTCTACACACATGAGGTCCTTCTTATTTTTTTTAATGTTGTGTAAGTATAATTCAGAATAATAATATTAACAATGAAAGCAGATGTTTGCACATGTTTGGAAATGTTATAATACAAGTTCAGTACAAACAGAGCTGCTCGAACCAGCAGAGTAAAAGTTTAATACTGACTATGAAAGAACAGGAAGTCAAACTGGAGACAATAATAGATGGTAGATTGTACTGTGGTCTGTGGTGGATGGATCAGGTGTGTGTGAGGTGTGAGATGGAGAGTTCAAAAACACACAAAGTTGTTCACAATCATATTTACATTTATTCTTATTATCATACAGCAAAAAAAGCAATAGTTAGAAACTGAAGTTATAATTTGGATCATTATATCTGTTACTGTTTGTAAATCTCATTAAAACTCACCTCAGGAATAAAAATAAAGTAAGAAGACTAACAATCAAATAAATAACACAAAATTTAAACAGCAATAAATAACCTGTCATTTTTACCTTTAATAAAAATCATCAACAGCAAATTTAAACAAACAAAAGATTCTATTTATCATAATTAAATAAAGGATAAATAATTGTTGTATGGTGTTTTACTTTTTAGATAAATCTAAATGTACATGAAAAAGTTTTTAGCTAAATATGAGATAAAATCAAAATGTAATTTTTGTTTCCTTTTTTTAAACCTGTCTTGTTCGACAGCATTCACAATCAGAAACATGATCTGAATGGTCTGTTGTACCAACACATTTGCTTTGCCAAGAGGAGCTTTATGAGATATGTATAGGTTTCTTATCTTAGTCTTTCTTTTTATTCCATTTGATTTATTCATTTTCATTGTTATTCACATTAACTTATGTGTAATTGATCAATACCAGAGCTGACAGGTAGGGAGAGGTAAGAATGGGTAGAGAGGAGAAAGGGAAAAAAGAAAAAAAGAGAAAAATTGAGAGAAGACAAAATCAAAAGGACACAGCACACATAGTTCAACACAACAGATCACCACCTGTTGCACCTGTAAGAAAAACATATACAAAAAACAAACAGCACCTCAGAAAAATGCACAATCTTGCATGTGTGTGTGTGTGAAAGAGAAACACACAGTTTAGTTGGGCCCTCCACAGCACCCCAAGAGTCCTGCAGACCCAAGCCCACACGTCCAGGTGACAACCGTGTACTGACACAAGCAGAAGGAGAAAAGAATGACAAGGGAGGCCCAGAAAGAGCTCCCATGGGGAACGTTTAAGAGCCAGAACCAAGCATGAGCTCAGGACTGTTCTCATGGGCAATGACCAGAAGGGAGTGGTAGGAAGGAGCAACCCTCACCTTCTATAATCATGTCCCACAGGTGTCAAGGCTCAGCAAGTCTCAGACGTAGACCCAGTCACACACACACACACAGTGTTTTCAACAGAAATGGGCTAATTTATGTGATAAGATGATGTTTGAGTTGTTGATCAGTGGAGTCTGACAGAAGCAGAAGAGTCTCCAATGTTTTCATAGTTCACTCCATCTTCACCCTCATCATTAAGCTCCTGTGGAAAACAACACAACACACTTTAGATTCTCTCTGATATTGTCACGTCTGATGAGGCAGACGGCATGAAGAGGAGAGAATGTGGACCCAAATGCAGACACAGAGATGCAGGAGAATGTTTAACAAAAAGCGAGCCTTTATTGCAAAAAACACCAAAAACAAAAGGTGATCGGAGACTGTGAAAAACTAACTAAAACCTAAACTGGGAAAAACTAGAAACAAATATAAAGAATCTAAACCTGAGACAAAAGCCTGAATATGAAACATGAAAATCTGAGACGAGGGCCAATGAGAACAGAAATAGCAGAAGGAGAAACACAGACGACCCAGCAACAAACAGAGGAACACAAAGGTAACGAAGGAATGAGACACAGGAGGAAAACACAGCTGGAGAAACCACACGCAACGAGACCTGGAAGAAGGAAAACGGAAAAAACTAACATGGCACACAAGACTGTCAAAGTCAAACAAGAAGACATGGACTTTACACTGAAACAAGGAGACATGACAGACAGGGGAGACAAAGGGAACATGGATCACAGGAAGAGCGCAGAAACCAAGAGACTAAAAATTCTAAATAATAATGAAAACAAAGACTATTAATAATTCAAAACACAAAACACTGGGTCACCCCCACAGGACCGTGACAGATATTCATACTTATGTTTTCACTCTTGTGATTTTCTTTAGATTCCTTATGATTACAGTTAAGTTTCAGTTGAACATGGTCAGCACAGGATATCCTTATCTTTCATTATGTTCTATCTTTGTATGTCAACCGTGTCAAACAGGAACAGATGCCACAAAGAGATTTTGCTGTATAAAGTTAGAGAGGACTATTGAGTGTTCAAACTCACAGCGGTTTTTTCCATCTGTGTTTTGCTTCCTGAAAAGACAAAATTAAAAAAAAGAGTACAGTAAACAGTTAAACTCAAAGCTTTTTATGTGTAAAAGTCTCATCTGTGAATTTTCTCACCGTCACATTTTATCCACATGTTGACGGTAGCAACAATTATTAAGAGTGCTGCTAAACCCACAGGAACGATGATAAACCCTGAATGAACTGGAGAGATTATTAAAACATGTTAAACATGATACTGAATTTCTCCACACATAGTCAAGTCTCAGTCTGACATCCAGACTTCGAAAAAAAGAGAGATTCAGTCTCTACCTCCAGATGGAATATTTGATGCTGTTGTCAGTGTCCCTGCTGATGTCTTTATTTCCTCTCTTGTTGTCCATGTGTTTATTTTCACGGTTGGTTTAACTGTTGATGTTGTTGATTTTGTTGTTTTCACATCTTCACAAAAAGAAATACAATAACAACATTAAAGACACCAACAGTAAGAAAAGACTTGAAAGTAAGTGAACAACAACAGAGAGGAAACAGTGGTGAGATGTTTAACAGTCTAACAAGTCTCATTTTTGATGATGTCTCATGTCTGAGGATATGTTCTCTTTATCTTCATACAGCCACTCAACTGTGAGTCTACAGTGTTCATATGTCAACACAGAGCTGTTCAAGATGCTTTATCATTGTTCTCATGTACATACACTGGTGAAGATGGAGATATTGTAAGAGAAAAGCAACAATAGAAAAATGAACTTCATCACTGTGATCATAATTATTGTGGTGTTTCAGTTTGTTGTTCTAACAGGACAGTTTGAGCTGAAAACATTAAGATGTAAATACTCACTGTTAATAACAAACAGATGAATCTCAAAGTCTGGACCTTCTTGTGATCCTGTTGCTGTTTTGAACTGTCTGCAGGTGTAACGACCAACATCCTGATCTGTGACCTTCTTTATAACCAGAGAACAGTCTGCAGAAAGACTCAGTCTGTCTGATTTACGTTTGGCTTCTTTAATCTGCCCAAGTTCAAAGAGTGATACTGTGCTGCTTGAATCACTGAACATCCAGGTAGTACTGATACAGTTATGTTGACCTTGTATCACATTTTTACAAGGCAGAGTAACATCATGTCCACGTCCAGCTGTGACAGTTTGATCAGTTTGATGTTGCTCAGTTGTTCCTGTTGAGAAAAAGAGAGAGAGAAATGTGAAACATCAAATATGTTATGAATATGAGTGTTATGTTTATAATGTGAAGTTTTTTTTTAAATACAACACAAGTTTAAGTTTCAGCTTTAGTTTCCAAGAGTCAGCTCAAGTCACAAACGTTAATCATGACTGTCTCAGTTAAAGGAAGAATAAAGAAGTAACACATGTGATAATAATGCAGTTTATTAATTGAATGTGTTTCTATGTACACTTACCTTTAAACTGAAGCATCAGTATCAGTAATGAAGACATTTGAATCCATGTGAATGCAGCCATCGTGCTTCTCTGTCTCTCTCAGTCTCTGTTCTTGCTCTCACGTTCACAAATGAGACAGTCTCAGAGATGAATACAGCATCAACTTCCTGCTCACTTCCTCATAGTGACATCACTCCTTTTCTCTCCTCTTGCTAAATTAATTCAGTTCATTCAGCTTTTAGGCATCTGTATCTGCCCCTCTGTCTTAATGTAGATATCAAATTAGTACAAACTTTTAAGATATTCAATACCTTTTATATTTAATGCATTTTGCAGATTCCCTTGTCACTTTAAAAGATTGTACAACAGCAGAAAAAACTCCAGTTCAACAGCTGAATAGAGGAAGTTAAATCTGCAAAGGCTGTTAGATGAGAGAAGTGTTTACATTAATGCAGCTCTTCGGTACATTTGGTTTATTATTAAACAAGAGGGTGAAGAATTTTTTTTTACACCCTTAAATTAGTCCTCAATTAAAAAACATGATAATACTGCAGCAGTGACGTCTGTACCAGCTCGATAAGAACATAGATGAGATGTGTTAGTGGTCTGAGACCTGTTTGTTCCTCTTTGCACCTCTGAAGTCATTCATTCTTAGAAGTGAAGGGGAAGTGTTTTGGTGAGAATGTGGGTCCAACAGCAGCAGAGCTCTGGAGGTTTCATGATGACCAGATGAACCTCTGACAGATAAATGGTTAACACACTGATGAGTGTGAGAATATACTATGTTGAGGTTTCACACAATTCTAAACATATATTAGATCATTTTATCTTGTTTTTTTAATGCTGTCTGAGTATAATTTGCAATCATATAACAGCTGAAATGTAAGGAGAGCCATTCATGCATTATTTAAGAAAAGGGTCATGTTACGGGTTCGAAATTGAGGACGAGAGTAAAACAATGATGGTCCAGAAGAGGTCAATCAAACAATTGATTTTAATGAATGCACGCAGCGTGGAGAGGTGCAAACTGCAAAGCAGTTGTACATCTCTACCCAAATTACACTCTAGATTGCTTTTATAACATCAGGGTATTGTAACGCCCCTTCTTGCGTTTACAAGCACATAATTTGCATGTACAGAACATTCATGTATTTTAAGAATTAACTGCAACATAGAGGTTCCTCCTTGTGGCATACTCTTAAGAATATGGTGATGATCTAAGGCCTTTGAGGTCACCATGGGCTGGACATCCTTCCGTCACCTGTAACTAGGCAAACTCAAATGCAACAAGAAGCTGAATACATTCAGGCCTTTGCTCAGGTACTATTTTACTGTACCAATATACTCAGCATATGAGTTATGATATATATATATTTAACTCAATCATTTTAAAGTAGTTATAACTGCACCTGTAATAAACATGTTAATATTTGCTTATGATAACCCCTATAATATAAATTATACCATAATGCCAGCAGCTTCAATAAACACTTTGATGAAATGATAATTAATGCAATGATAAGATGATGGTTATGTAAAATAATCCCTGTAATTCCACAATTCCCCTTTTGACGTCTTCCAAAGACGTCACTACACCATTCCCAGGTCCACTACCTTCGCTCTGACCCTCTCTAGCCGCCCCTGACTCAGCAAATCCGACAACAACCTCATGTCCTCTAGGTGGTCCAGCAATAAAACACCAGCCCCCACTTGAAAACACTTCATGCTTAAGTGGTCTCTGCTCCTTTTCTGGGTCCTTCTCTAGTGGAAATCTTCTCCTGTAAGGGATAGAAAACAAACAACCTTTCTCTGCTGCACCTTACTAACTTACTGTGTTCATCTCAGGTTCCTGTCATTATTCAAAGTTGGTTCCCAATATCATATCAGGCAAAATGATAAACCCTACTGCCACGTCTACTTTGTTAAGCTCTTCAGCTAGACTCTGTACCGGTTTGCCAATCTGTGTGTACATGTCTCTACACTTTTAATGTCTAAATGCACATCTGGATGTATGTGCACTTGTATGTCTATCTGCATCTATGAGTCAATGATTTGTCAGATATAAGGCGTTAATGTGAGAAATGTTTCCTGACTATTAACTCCTGATACTCAAGGAACTTTCCTGTTTGCCGAACTTCCTAGGTTTGGCCTTTTACACTTTTACTAAAGAAATTTTAACAAAGCCCAAAAGATTTTTATTTTGCTCCTGCGCTTGACAGGTTAAGCGAAGTTATTTTTGTTTTGTTTTGAAATTTTTCCTTCTGTGTGTGTGTGTGTACATAAGTAAGAATATAATAATCAACATAAGATCCCTGGTTTGCAAATGATTTTCTGCCCCGCTGCAGGGCAACCTCATGTGGTGGTGAGTCTATGTTGGCTAGTTTAATACAGATATGTAACAGTTGCTTGATTGCATGGCCCACTCAGAGTTGCACAGTTTCAAAATATGTGGAGAGTTCAATACACATTTCTTGGCTAATTATTTTCCCAATAAAAGTGAAATCACACATTGCATTTGATTTCACTTATATATTATCATGTTCTGGGCTCTATCCATTATATTAACTTTATTCAATCTCAATACTCTTTTATGTGTGTGAGCAACGCTTTTAGTCTTATTAAACACAACCCAAGTAAAATGCACACCATCCCCATGTCAGCCTAAATCTCCGCTAAAAAGCACACTTCAAAATTTTCTATCTGGATTTACGCCTCTTTTGGCCTCAAGCATATACATAACATGCAAAGGTTACTGTTAATGCCCGTTAGACAAGTTTCCATTATCTACAACATTTTGTTTCACCCGGCTCACCTCACACATTTCCTGTTCACTTATTGCATATTTATCTTTAACACCATTTACCTCAGTAGTTGCTAAGCAGAAACAAAGCAACCTGTGGTCCACCTTTACCCTGTAAAATAAACTCATATCATGTTTGTGTCCGTAAGCATGTTTTGCATTCATTCATTACACTCCACGCCATTCCTACAAGTTAGGAGCTGTAAAGTTGAAAGCTGCATCAAGTCCAGGCCTTTGGCCTGGCCTATATTTAAATCATGTGTGTTTGTAAGCGCGCATGCAATTCACCTGCTATGTTCTCATCATCCCTCAACATGTATCACCTGGACACTCTCACCAGTGAAGCTTAAAACCCTCTTGGATAGAACATCAACTCTAAACAAGCACAGTTATGCATTGTGTATAAAATTAACTCAACCTCATGCTAACCTACATAAGTACCTGTCTTAAGAGAGACCTCTGCACAGCTCAGACGCCAGTTGCAAGAGCTCTCTAACATTAGAATCATCAGCTGTGACTTATATAGTGTTATTTCGGTACTTTATACTTCACACATTTTTGAACGTTGTTTATATGGGGAGTTCCTCTTTTATGTCTATATTTATTAATATGCCTTGTGCACTAAAGCTTCCTGTTTTTCAGTCTGGCTGAGCACTCGTTTGTGAGTATAAACTGGCCTCTACAAGCCTTCATTAGCAGATACACATTACAAATACTTCATATATACAGAAAAACCCAATAATCCACATTTCACTATTTTGTTCTTTGGTTCAGATTTGGATTCTGTATTGTTCTTCATTTGTTATTATTTATGTTTAGATTGTTTATTGCTAATCTTGGTTTGTTGTTGTCTGTTTGGGAGCTGACATAGTCTCTATAAATGAACTTCTTTTGGTGGAGTAGCATCAGGAGAGAAGCTCCAGAGAGGCATCTTCCATGTTAAACACTAAAATATAACAAAAGAGATCTTCTCAACGTGTTGTATATTTTTAATATTTCCTTATTATTTTGTCATAAAATAAATCAACCAAATAACTTAAGCTGTGTGACAGCACTTATGCTTACGCCAGGCTGTGAACTGCCCTAAATCTACTTGCTACACCCCTTTTCACCTAGTTTAATTTTTTTCAATCCTAATTTAAACTATTCCTGACTTCCCTCAATGCACACTGTAAAGTGTAAAAGATACAATTAGCTTTCTCCTGGTAAAAGGTCCTACATTATTTTCTCTACCTTTGGAAACATCCTCTATCGAGTTAACCCATTTCATTTTTCAAACTTAGGCCTGATTTCTTCGCCCCTTTAACGGGTAGCGCATATCCGGTCTGAACACTGTGTTTGGGCAATTTACTGAATTGTTGCAGGATTTCTATGTTATGTAAAGTTCCTCTCATCCCTTTTATGCTTCCATTATAACCTGTGTCTAAAAAGCTTTTGATCTTCTTTGTAATATAAACAACTCGGTGTATTTGTGCTCTGTTCTTCTCCTTTCTGTCGTCTGATCATCTCAAGTACGTCCTGTACCCAATTTGCTTCCTCTTTTCAAGCCCCACATTTAATTACAAGCTCAAACATATTTGCCCTATATTGCTGTCTCGACGTGTTTCCTGTCAACTTAACAGAGTTATTCTCAGAACTCAGAAAGGTCACGTAGACATTTGCTTAGTAACCCTAAAAGAGCACCTTTCATGTAGCTAATCGCATATATTAACACCCCCTTTTGTGACACATCTCATGTGTTACAAACTCAAAATCCTTCACTCAAGCTTAGGAAATTAAAAGAAAAAGTTAGTCCTATCATATTAGGCATACATGCTCCGGCCCTTCAAACCTGTATTTAAGGAATGAAATCAAATTAATCATCATGTCAAATCCTTTCTTGGCTCCATCCACAGCCTGCATCCTTGAAACGTCCTATAAACAAAAACCTGTGTGTTAACCAGAACATCACCTTTTATACTCACTTTCTCCACTGATGATCCAACCTGTGTTATAACCCAAAATAAACTTACACAGAACAGTTATTAATCATGTGTGTCCCTCCGTTCATGGTAACTTAAGTTACATCAATGTTTCCTTTTAGCATTTAACATCCTATAATGTAATAACATAATCCAACCCCAATAAATAATTTTCTCAACGCACACATCAATATCCCAAAATCAGCATCCCCAGATTTAAGTCTCCCACTTGTCCTGTTTGTCAAGCTTTTATTTATTTCCCCTCTTGGTCCCATCACTCACATTCACTCCCATGCATTCACACATGATATTTTTGCTGATCTGCAGCCTTCTGCGCACGTGACCAGATGCTCCACATCAGCAAAATGAGCTCAATCATTTGTTTTATTTCGTTTTTCCTTTTTAGGAAAATAGTTCTCTATACTTTTGACTGGATTGACTCGCTGCAATCCTTACTTGGTAATTTGTCCGCGCCGTCAGTTCACTCTCTTCCAGGCCTGCTTAGAGCAAAAATGAGAAAAAAGAGAGCTGATTGTTAGCTCATCAAAGTACAAAACAAAATCACCTGACAGGTTTTTTTTTTAAGTGCACTGTTATAAAAACTATGGGCCCTTTTAGACATGTCCATGTTTATCAAAACTCCCTCTATTAAAATGAAAACAACAGCCCCAAAAATCTTAAACCATCTTAAATTTCACCCATTCAACACACGAAAACCTCGCCAAAAGCTACACCGTTTTAGTACACAACAATAACCCGGTTAAGCACTTTACCATACTCAGATTCAGCCTAACACCTTACAACAATGTGTCAACACTAATTTATAAACCTCCTAATCAAATTTGCACCCCTGAACAATCTACCCCTCCTTTAAGGCCTCAATCACACACACACAGCAAGCTCCTCTGTCCACATTCACACAAGCTCTCAAACTTTTCCATACTCAGCCATATCTCAACAATTTAACTTGGCAAAAGAAATACATGTTTAAACTTTATCA
The DNA here is from genome assembly GCF_013358895.1 of Oreochromis aureus. Lineage (NCBI taxonomy): Eukaryota > Metazoa > Chordata > Actinopteri > Cichliformes > Cichlidae > Oreochromis > Oreochromis aureus. Next base: position 21,317,784 of record NC_052956.1, on the reverse strand, counting down.
CATTATTTAATTATTTTCATTTTCTTTCTATACTAATCACTTACTTTGATCAATCAGTGGAAGAGCACTCCTGAGTCACTCTTATAAACACTTTTCTTTTGTTTTTTTTTTTCCATCTCTTTTAAATCTTTCCATCAATTGTATTAACCATTCACACCATTCTCTCACTCATACAAGCAGCAAGCAGATCTTCATTGCATATGCTTATGTTCTTAGCCAGGTTTTTAATCAATATCTGTTCATTACGCTTCAGGAGCTTGTCTTTATAAGGTTAATGCATTTTCTGTTTGTGTGTGTATGGGTATATGTTATTTTGCATCTATGACTTCACAGTCTCCCAGACTTCTTCCCAACTCTCCAGTTAAGCAGTCAGTTTTTTTTTCCCGAGTTACTAACCCACATTTTGATTTCCCACCTTAAATTACCGCCCTCCTGGTCTTCAGCCAGGAGCTGGGGCTTGCTTTTCAGGTTCCTGGACACATCATGCTGTGAACAATTCAACCAGAAACTTGCCTTAACTTATCCATAGATGTTAACCTCTAACTTTCTTCCGACTGCTGGATCTGGAGAGCGGTCCAAGTCTGCTTTACTCCTGAAAATAACAAAACTAAGACATTTTCATTATTATCACCAGTGGTTAAATAACCCATTTCTCTGTCTCTGGTCAGAAACACCAATTATGCCAGGCATGTAAGCGTGTTCTTCCCTGCATTTTATGTTAATTGGGTGTAAACTGCTTCTTTCATTAAAATTAATTCATTGAGTTCTTCGTTGCCTTGCGATGTATTCATGTTAATGTACACTACGTGTAAGCTGTTTCTTCATTGCATCCTATATATTCATATTTAATTTATGCATTTCACCACTGAGCTTTAGATTCAAACTATCTCACTTCTGATTCATTTCAAAAATAATCTCACATGTAACAATTTGTATGTGTGTTTTCTATTCATTAAGGTAATAACAATTATTTCTTTCATTATTCTTACCTTTTCTAATGTTTACCTCTTTGTTATGCTATGGTGGACATCCCTAAACAATTCATGAGTTCAGGCTTCAATTTTCAATCCAATTATATCCTATATTCTCGCAGTCAAACTCGTCCAGCTTCATCTCTCACTGGTCCCTCTGCACAATGTCCTATTCGGGCTTCAAAGCTCCAGCAAACACAGTCTCAACTCAGCTGCTGTCTTCTTCTCTGTTTCTTTACAGTCTTTTCTTTCAGATTAAGTCCCAGCGTGGCAAAATATCACTCAATGTCCAGTGCTCTTCCACAATTCTTTATCCCACTGTTCAACTGCCCAGCCTGTATTTTCACAGTACATGTTGCATTAGTCTTACATGCTGCTGCTGGTCGTCAGTCGTCATCAGTGTTACTGGATCAGTGGCCCTGTCGTTTGCCTGCTGTATTCAAGTCCACGATGTTCTATCGGTCTTCATCAGGCGATTAACTGTCCTTTGAACTTCTTCTCCGCTTCAGGGACAAAGTGAGAGATCCAGCCGCACAATTTCAAGCCAAAGACTGGCTTATTTTCCCAATTCTTTTAATCTACTTTTCTGCTGCTAAACTCAAGGTTGCAAAGTTGAAAGACGCCCACCTGTATTGACCATATAATTAGTATTATATTCATTTTTTCTTAAAGGCTTCATTTGCTTCATGTGCCTAGAGTTAACTCTCTCTCTCTACTCTGGGTGCACACTTGTCACCGTGAGCTTCCCTTTTATGGGCATGCATTTCCTGTCCCACACACACACATACTTCCTGTTGCAGCAGCCTCGGTACACAGAGCCATATTTCCTGTTCCTCAAACTAATCTAACTCCTTTGTTTTTGTTTTCTTGAATTAAAAGCACTTTCAAACTTTAGCACATCCTACTTTTCATCACACAAGAAATATATTTCACACTCCTTTATTCCATACACACCTTTTAAATGCTCTAACCTCTTTCAGACGCCATAACTCGTCTCACACGCACTGCCTTTCTCTCTCTCAAACTTCCCTTTTCACTTACTCAGAGAAATCACCCAGTCACTCAAATCAAATACTGACAGCATTCACACAGTTAAAATCACACAAAATACGCTTTCATACGAGTATTTTGGACATGCCTTCCATGATCAGAAAGAGCAAGTCAAAAGAAAAAGAAAAAAGAAAACTGAAACCTCTCATAACATCACTGAAGGTCAAATATCTTCATAGACCCAAAAGTAAGCATATTATTTCCCTAGTCAAAAGTCAAACCGTTACGCACAGTAATTTTTAATCTCACAGCCTTTGTGTTTTGAAACTAAAAGAGGAAGGAACAGCGCCCAATTTAAACTGCGCATGTTGTCACTCAACAACACACACACAGAAGATGTAACTGTATATATTATCTCAAACTGAAACAGAACCCATCTAAAATCCTAAAACATCTTACTTGACACCCCAAAACACACATCGCTTACAGACATCTTTATTAATTAAATTATCTCAAATTCAATTTCAGTTCTCAGAACCCAGGTAACGGTCTTAAGTATCAACAGTTTATGTATCCTATCTCAAAACCCCGCAAAAAGTCATACAGTCATGGCAAGAAATAAAACTTTACTTACATATTGTAATAAACAAAACCAGCGTACATGCATCAGCAATGTCTAGCAGTCTCTATAAACTTCCTCATACTCTATTGACCTCTCAGCTACCTTATTTGCATTCTCACACACACACACACAGTCTAAAAATAATACCAGCCTGACTCACAGACTCAGACAAGTCTCTTAATATATTTACACAGACGTCCTATGATTACAACTGCACAGATTTTAGGCTTCTCATTCCAAAACCTACACAATTTAGACAATTTTAAATTAACCCTCCAAGGGACAAACTCCCTGAGTTTTTGTGATCAATTTAACCAGTCTCGGCCCCGGACCGTGGTCAAATATCTAAGACCCTACACAATTTAAAAGCATCAATCAACTCAACCCGAAAAGCCCTGTTATGTGGACACCCCACATCCCAGGCTTCCCAAGTTTTAAGTTAAAGGTAGACGCCCGAAACCCGGTTTCTACTGACCAAAAAGTGCAAACCACCGCCCGGACGGCAAACTGACCCAGTCAGTGGCCTATTTTGGAGTTTCCCAAGTTCTCCACGAAAGGCCAAGTCGGACTATCCCTATCCAAGGAAGATCCCGGCGTCCTCAGGAAATTTGGAGCGTCACCTCCGAGAAATGCACTTGTTAGACTCCCAGAGTCCCGCTCTATACAATTTAATTATTTTGAAGACACCCCAAAATCACAAACCCACCATATCGGTGTCCAAGCCCGGCTTTATATTCAATTGAGACTTTAATGTCACAAACTTCACCAATTACCTATTATTCTAAATTCTCTTTATCCTAAATCCTCTTTATTCTTATTCCTTTGGGACTTTAACCCGGTACCTTTAGTGAGACTCTAACTCACTTTTACTCTTTTTCTTATCATTACTTCAACTTCAACTTCTCATGAGATTTTCACCAAAACCAAAACAGACCTTTACCAGTAATTTTCAGTGAGTAGACTTTCAATTTTGTCAGAACCAATTCAGCACTGTTTGGAAATAATTCAACAGGTAGTGCCTTACCTTTGAATAAGCCGGCTTATGTCCACTCACTTTCGACCACTGACTCGTGTCTGCCTGTTTGAGCACCTTGGACCCTCTCAGTCTCAACCTCCAACTTTTCTCCCTCAACCGCCAATGCACCAAATGTTACGGGTTCGAAATTGAGGACGAGAGTAAAACAATGATGGTCCAGAAGAGGTCAATCAAACAATTGATTTTAATGAATGCACGCAGCGTGGAGAGGTGCAAACTGCAAAGCAGTTGTACATCTCTACCCAAATTACACTCTAGATTGCTTTTATAACATCAGGGTATTGTAACGCCCCTTCTTGCGTTTACAAGCACATAATTTGCATGTACAGAACATTCATGTATTTTAAGAATTAACTGCAACATAGAGGTTCCTCCTTGTGGCATACTCTTAAGAATATGGTGATGATCTAAGGCCTTTGAGGTCACCATGGGCTGGACATCCTTCCGTCACCTGTAACTAGGCAAACTCAAATGCAACAAGAAGCTGAATACATTCAGGCCTTTGCTCAGGTACTATTTTACTGTACCAATATACTCAGCATATGAGTTATGATATATATATATTTAACTCAATCATTTTAAAGTAGTTATAACTGCACCTGTAATAAACATATTAATATTTGCTTATGATAACCCCTATAATATAAATTATACCATAATGCCAGCAGCTTCAATAAACACTTTGATGAAATGATAATTAATGCAATGATAAGATGATGGTTATGTAAAATAATCCCTGTAATTCCACAGTCAGTACAAACAAAACTGTTCAAACATTAATTAAATATTTAAAATTGAAGATGAAAGAACAGGAAGGATAACTGGAGAGAACATTAAATGCTAGCTGATACTGGGCTCTGAGGTCTCAGACAGACTGCAAAAAATGAAATAAAAAAAAACATACTATGTAGTAAAACATCAGTTACTGTCACTGATGTCCTCTCCCAGCTCAATAACCGAGATACAGCAGATATTATCCATCATAAAAGATAAAATAGGGAATGTGCAGCACATGTCACCAGTGCTAGCATTTAGGAAAAAGATAAGATGATAAGATAAGATAAGATAACCTTTATTAGTCCCACGTGTGGGAAATTTGTTTTGTTACAGCAGTGGACAGTGCAAAGTTACATAGAAAAATTAGAAGAAAAAAAAACACTGGAATAAGATATCAATAAGATACTGTGCAGAACTGTACATAATAGAATAGAATAAAATAAAATACTACATACAATAGAATAAAATAGAATAGAAATGCTATATACAATTGAGTATAATACAACGATGCCAGAAAAGAGTATTGCACAAAAACAACCAACAAAACCCATTAAAATTTATTGGTGGTCCCATTGAACATTTTCTTTCCTGTCTCTTTTTTTGTATGTATTGTTTCTGAAGGGAAGTGGTTTGGTGAGGCTATGCAGAGCTGTGGAGGTTTAACCCTCTAATGCTGACCACATACATATCATGCGCTTCTTCTTTCTGTGTACTTCTCATGAAGACAGCTGGTGACAAATGTCTGTTTGCTGTGTTTTTTTCTTGAATTCACTGCCCTTAAGAATTTAAGAAACTGGGGGGAAAGAACCATAAAGTTTGGTGTACAAACAGTGAGTAATCATAAATTTCCTAATGAAACTGGAAAAGAAAACAGTTTACTTATACTTCACACTTACTACTTCATGTCAGCCTAATGAAAAGTCTAACATTTACACAGTCCTGTTTTTAGTGCTAATTGCGCCAGAATTAAACAATCATAGGGAGATCACTACTGTGATAGTTTTTAATGTTAATCTTAGTGAAGTGTTTCATTAATTCATTTATATGAACATGGAGAATATTCTCATTTGTCTAACACTGTCATATGTGAGTCTGAACATTTGCTGTGTCACCTGCTAACCATGCTGTTATTTCCATCACATACTCTGCATAGACCAAAGTGTACTCTTATCCATACACTTATGTCACTGTATTGACTCCAATAATCACAGGATATCATTGAAAGCACTGCTGCAGTATTGGTATATTTATAGCAAAAAGTTTAGCATGCATTAAAAAGCTCAGATTCTTCTTACTGTACCATGAAGGTGGAAAGCAGGTCAGCACGGCATAGTAAGACATCATCACCAGAGCCCTGAAACAGTAACTACTATTTAAGGATTCTGGTTAACACTGAAATTAATCCCAAAATCTAGGCATGTGCAATCAGACATGTTATTTTCACTAGTACACTATTTGTAACGTTGTGTTTTGTGTTGGTTTAGTTTTTTGTTTACTAGTTTTTATATTCTACTTAAAAAAAATTAAAAAATGACCTAAATCGATTTAAGAAACCTTAAGGTGAACATTAATGTAATAATATTCAATGTAATAATGTTCACCTTGTTCAAAGTAATCCACTGAATCTATGAGCACATGCAGTGGTATGAAAAAGTAATCCTGCAGTCTTTGTATTCTCAAGTAAACATAATCAGACTTAATGTTTGACTCAGAGTTACCAAAACTAATAAGTGAACTGAAAAAATGTATATCTATCTATCTATCTATCTATCTATCTATCTATCTATATAGTTAAAAAACTTAGCATGACTAACATCCTATTTCTTTGGGTAGTTGATGGTGGAATAGAGGTTGTTGGGATCAGTGGAAACTCCAGCAGGTGAAGAGGAAGCTTTCACAGTGCTGTAGGTCACAGTGTCACCTTCATCATCATCACCATGGGACTTTAAGAAAATAATACAAAAACGTCTTAAAGACATAACCTGACAGGAGTTTTGAAAATCGAGATGTTACTACTAACACCATCTCTATGAATATCAAAATCTTACCCTGGATTTATTCTTGGTCTTCTTGGTGAAGCTGATGGAGACGTAGGAAACACCATCACCAGCATCAGCCTGCACAGTGAATACAACACAATGACTGCTCAGTAAAATGTGGATTTATAACAAGTTTGTTTCACATCTGTTTAAGTAAGTTCAGCGTCAGGTCCTCATCACATCATAGTTTCTGCTCTTCTCTGTTGAAACCTACTTTGCACTGGGTGTAGTGTGTGATCTCACCGTGTCCTGACTGGATCCTGGACCAGACTGAGTATCTGCAGGGTTTAAGCTCAGTCCCTGAAAAAATTGTTTTATTTTTAAAATCTGCTCAATGTAAACAACAAATTTAATCTAAAGAATATTTAATCAATTAATTTAACGTATTTCCCAGTCCTTGTTTCTTCCTTTGAACCTTTATGTCACTGAACTTATCGCTAAAGATCATTTCACTAGCTGGGCCCACGCCCTCATTTTAGGTTTGACAGCGTTTTAGTGGTTTTGGGAAGGCCTCGAAGGGGACTGGCGGGGGCTCCCAGGCCTGGCAGATCCCAATGTATGAAACACAAGTAAAGAAGTTAAAGAATTGAAAAGGTGAGGGTGGGTGGGGCACGAAAATGAGAATGAGCAGCTTGTAGAACTGAGGGAACCTATATAGATGAGAACCAGAAGGAGCGTGTTCGAAGGCGTGGTCCTGCTCCTGAAATTCCGATATTTAATCTCCAATTATAAGTTCAGTCTGGTATGAAACTATAGAGTTAATAGATGATGATATAAATGACATGGCTGAATTTTAACTCACCGTGTTGTTGCCACATGGTGTTTTGTTTTCTGAAAAGAGAAAAAAAGATGAGTTTACTTATGAGTCTACTTAACATAAACTTTACTCTGTGAATGTTTTCACCTTTAATTTTCTTCCATCTGATGATCACCACAACAATAATTAACAGTGTTACTAAACCCACAGGAACGATGATAAAACCTGACCAAACTGGAGAGATTATTAAAACATGTTAAACATTAAAATTTTCCACATATACTCAACTTGTTGTCTAACAACCAGACAACCAAAAAGACAGATTAAGTCTCTACCTCCTGATGTTTTTACTTCCTCTCTTGTTGCCCATATGTTTGTTATTTTCACAGTTGATTTAATTGTTGATGTTGTGGATTTTGTTGTCAACGATGTTTTTGTAGTGAACTTCACTGTTGTTGATTTCGTTTTCACATCTTCACCTAAAGAAATGCAATAACAACATTAAAGACACTAACAGTAAGAAAAGTAAGTTAACAACAACAGAAAGGAAACAGTGGTGAGATGTTTAACAGTCTAACAAGTCTCATTTTTGATGATGTCTCATGTCTGAGGATATGTTCTCTTTATCTTCATACAGACACTCAACTGTGAGTCTACAGTGTTCATATGTCAACACAGAGCTGTTCAAGATGCTTTATCATTGTTCTCATGTACATACACTGGTGAAGATGGAGATATTGTAAGAGAAAAGCAACAATAGAAAAATGAACTTCACCACTGTGATCATAATTATTGTGGTGTTTCAGTTTGTTGTTCTAACAGGACAGTTTGAGCTGAAAACATTAAGATGTAAATACTCACTGTTAATAACAGACAGATCAATAATAAAGTCTGGACCTTCTTTTGATCCTCCTCTTGTTTTGAACTGTCTGCAGGTGTAACGACCAACATCCTGATCTGTTTTAGCAACTCTGAAATGCATGTGGTGTAGATTGGCTATAATCTAATCTTTTATAAACCACCATCTCCCTCTGGATGCAGTTAATAAATTAACTTAGTTAGTTAATAAGGTGTGACAACTGTTTTAGCTAAACATGAGATAAAATCGAAACTTTTTTTTGTTCCTTTTCTGAAACCTGTCTTTTCTGACAGGAGAAACATGATCTGAATGCTCTGTTGTACCAAACTCATTTGTTTTGCCCAAAGGAGCTATATGAAATGTCTGTAGCCTTCTGTTCTTAGTTTTTCTTTCTTTTTTTCTTTTATTTATTTTCATTCTTATTCACTTTGTTTATGTGTAATTTAGCAATACCAGAGCTGACAGGCAATGAAAGGTAAGAAGGGGTAAAGAGAAGACAGGGGAAAAGGGAAAAAGAGAGTGACACAAAAAATAAAAAGCAGAGAAAATCTTAGAAAAGAGACAAATAAAAGTACAAAGCACTCATAGTTAAACTCAGCAGATCACCAACTGTTGCACCTGTAAGAAAACTGTAAAAAACAATATATAAAAAGCAAACAGCACATCAGGAAAATACAAAGACACACCTGTACATGGTCAATTTTGCTATAAGTGTGTGTGTGTGTGTGTGTGTGTGTGTGTGTGTGTGTGTGTGTGTGTGTGTGTGTGTGTGTGTGTGTGTGGCTGGGTCTAAGTCTGAGACTTGCTGAGCTCTGTGGGACATTGTTATGGTGGGTGAGGGTTGCTCCTCCCCACCACTCCCTGCTGGTCACTGTCCTTGAGAACTTTTAGGAACTCTTTCTGGGGCCTCCCTCCTCCTTCTGCACATGGTTGTCATCTGGACGTGTGGGCTTGGGTCTCAAGTACTCCTGGGGTGCTTTGGATGGCCATGCTGAACTGGATTGTTCTTCGTCTACTTCTGGGTCCAGGGGTGTTGTTGTGGCTTCTGACCCTCATTATTAAGTCCGTCTTGTGACACACACACACACACACACACACAGTGTTTCAACAGCAATGGGCTCATTTTTGTCACAAGGTGATGTTTGAGTTGTTGATCAGTGGAGTCTGACAGAAGCAGAAGAGTCTCCAATGTTTTCATAGTTCACTCCATCTTCACCCTCATCATTAAGCTCCTGTGGAAAACAACACAACACACTTTAGATTCTCTCTGATATTCATACTTTGTGATGTTGTTTTCCTGTTTTGTTCGATGTTTTCAGTCTTGTGCATTTTTATTACATTTTTTAGATTTCTTATGATTATAGTTAAGCTTGGAACTTATAAATATTATTATTATTTTATTAATTAGTGTTATTAACTTAAATATTACTAACATATTTCTCATATATTGGCTTCTTTTCATTGTCTTCTGTTATATTCTGGAATCAAATTTAAAATCCTGCCCTCACATAAAATGTCTTGAATAATCAGTAATACTGATACGGTATCACCCTCATAAGAGCACTTCCCTTTCAGATTGTGGGCTTCCTTGTGGTTCCTTGTGGTTCTTTGAGTATTTTACAGTCGAACTGGAGGAAGAGCCTTTGAATATTAGGCCTAAAACTTTCCTTTTTGCTCAATCAGATAGTTAGGGCTGGATCAGGTGACCCTGAATCCTCTCTTAGTTATGCTGCAATGGCTGCTGGGGGATTCTCATGATGCGTGGAGCATTTCGTCTTCAATCACCTTTTCACCCGCTATGTGTTAATGGCCCTCTCTGCATTTAATCATTACTTGTTATTAATCTCTGGCTCTTTTCCACAACATGTCTTTTGTCCTGTGGCAGATGGACACGACCAGTTGTGCCAGTTGGTGTTTTGTGTCAGGTGTACTCAACACCTTTTGTTTATGGTTTAAAACAACTAATAATAAATTTCATGAACTTAAGAAAGTAAATCAAGCAGCTGCAGAGTCTGTTTGGGTTTACTGAATTTAGACTTACCTGCCGTAACATCTAAGTGAATCAGCATCAATCAGCTTTTATTTGCTCTTTCTTGTTATCACTCGACCTGGGCTGGTTTAAAGAAGTTCACTATTAACTAGCTTATTAGTTGTTCGAGCATTCTGAAGCCATGAAGCTCCGCCTCCCAGCACACGCCAAAACAGTGACATAGGGTTGAAACAGAAAAGCAGAGCTCATGTAACATCTGCTTCTATCTTCTAGCTTTGGTGTCCTCTCTATTATTCCACAGTTTTTATATAATTGGCTTCGCAGTGCTCCCTAGTCTGTGTATCGTTTGCTGTCAGATTTCACCTAGATCTGGCACCGGTAACAGTAACAAAAGTTACAGAGGAATATTGAGTGTTCAAACTTACAATGTTTTCGTAAGTCTGTGTTTTGTTTCCTGAAATAACAAAAATAAAAAACAAAAAAAAATTACAGTAAAACTCGAAGCTTTTTATGTATGAAAGTTTCATCTGTGAATGTTCTCACCTTTAGTTTTTGTCCATATGTTGACTGTAACAGCAGATATTAAGAGTGCTGCGAAACCCACAGACACAATGATGCATCTCAACAAATACAGACAATCTGAAAATAATAAAAACATTTTGGCTTCAAATTTCTGTTCAGTACAAAAACCAAAGATTTCAAATCTAATAAATACACTCGGTTTTCTAACATGTAGAGATGACGGTTGATGTGTTTTTGGACTGTGGAGTTTCAGGCTGCAGTATTTATTTAAAAATACAAAATCAAATACTCTAAATAAACACCAGCAATGAAAATGTTAATAATCAACTAAATGTGTTCAAAAATATATTAGTAATAAAATTTCATTTTATCTTTCATAGAAGCTAAACAGTCGATACAGATTTTAAAAAAACAGAGCGATTCAGTCACTACCGTCTGGTTGATTTGATGTTGTTGTCAGCGATGTCTTTACTTCCTTTCTTGTTGTCAATGTGTTTATTGTCACGGTTGGTTTAATTGTTGTTGTTGTGGATTTTGTTGTCGATGATGTTTTTTTGGTGGACTTCACTGTTGTTGATTTTGTTGTTACCGGCTCTTCACACAAAGAAATGCAATAACAACATTAAAGACACCAACAGTAAGAAAAAAATATTAAAGTAAGTGAACAACAACAGAGAGGAAACAGTGGTGAGATGTTTAACAGTCTAACAAGTCTCATTTTTGATGATGTCTCATGTCTGAGGATATGTTCTCTTTATCTTCATACAGACACTCAACTGTGAGTCTACAGTGTTCATATGTCAACACAGAGCTGTTCAAGATGCTTTATCATTGTTCTCATGTACATACACTGGTGAAGATGGAGATATTGTAAGAGAAAAGCAACAATAGAAAAATGAACTTCATCACTGTGATCATAATTATTGTGGTGTTTCAGTTTGTTGTTCTAACAGGACAGTTTGAGCTGAAAACATTAAGATGTAAATACTCACTGTTAATAACAGACAGATGAATCATAATGTCTGAATATTCTTGTGATCCTGTTGCTGTTTTGAACTGTCTGCAGGTGTAAAGACCAACATCCTGATCTGTGACCTTCTTTATAACCAGAGAACAGTCTGCAGAAAGACTCAGTCTGTCTGATTTACGTTTGGCTGCTTTAATCTGCCCATGTTCAAAGAGTGCTACTGCACTGCATAAATCACTGAAGATCCAGGTAGTACTGATACAGTTATGCTGACCTTGTATTGCATTTTTACAAGACAGAGTAACATCATGTCCACGTCCAGCTGTGAGTTTTTCAACAGTTTGATGTTGCTCAGTTGTTCCTGTTGAGAAAGAGAGAGAGAGAAATGTGAAACATCAAATATGTTATGAATATGAGTGTTATGTTTATAATGTGAAGTTTGTTTTAAATACAACACAAGTTTAAGTTTCAACTTTAGTTTCCAAGACTCAGCTCAAGTCAAAAAGTTAATCATGACTGTCTCAGTTAAAGGAAGAATAAAGAAGTAACACTTGTGATAATAATGCAGTTTATTAATTGAATGTGTTTCTATGTACACTTACCTTTAAACTGAAGCATCAGTATCAGTAATGAAGATATTTGAATCCATGTGAATGCAGCCATCGTGCTTCTCTGTCTCTCTCAGTCTCTGTTCTTGTTCTCAGAGATGAATACAGCATCAACTTCCTGCTCACTTCCTCATAGTGACATCACTCCTTTTCTCTCCTCTTGCTGAATTAATTCAGTTCATTCAGCTTTTAGGCATCTGTATCTGCCCCTCTGTCTCAATGTAGATATAAAATTTTAACATTTAATAACTTTTATATTTAATCTATTTTGCAAACTCCCCTGTTTTCCCTTTAAAGGACTGTTTAACAGTGGAAAATATCTTTATCAATAATAGAAAAGAGGAAGTTAAATGTGTGAAGACTGTTAGATGATGTAAGTGTTTACATTAATGTAGCTCTTCTGTACATTTGGTTTGTTATTAGAAAATAGGTTTATGGTGATGTTTTTCTGCACACATGAAATAGTTGACGACTCAAATTATTTACACACTAGAATCTGAATCTTAATTATTGTAATGAAACATGGTAATACTGCCGCAGGGGCCACTGTTAGCAGCTCGATAAGAACATAGATGAGATATGATAGTGGTCTGAGAGCTGTTTGTTCCTCATTGAACCTCTGAAGTCATTCTTTCTGAGAAGTGAAGGGGAAGTGTTTTGGTGAGAATGTGGGTACAACAGCAGCAGAGCTCTGGAGGTTTCATGATGACCAGATGAACCTCTGACAGATAAATGGTTAACACATCGATGAACGTGACACTAAACTGTCTTTAGGATTCACACCAGTTTCTACACACAGCAGGTCCTTATACCTTTTTTAATGTTGTGTAAGTATAATTCAGCTATCAAAAATAAAAGCAGATGTTTGCACATGTTTGGAAATGTTATAATACAAGTTCAGTACAAACAGAGCTGCTCAAACCACCAGAGTAAAAGTTTAATACTGAATATGAAAGAACAGGAAGTCAAACTGGAGACAATAATAGATGCTAGTTTGTACTGTGGTCTGTGGTGGATGGATCAGGTGTGTGTGTAAGAGAGAGAGAGTTTGAAAACACACAATAAAGTGGTTCACAAATATGTTTTTCATTTATTCGTATTATCATCCAAAACATGAAAAAGAAAAATGTAACATTGACGTTATAATTTGAATCATAAAATCTTTTACTATTTTTAAATGTCTTTAAAACTCACCTCCTCTCCACATCTCAAAAAGAGAGAGAAGAGCTCAGGGATAAAAATAAAGTATAAAGACAAACAATCAAAAGAGAAAAATTTATGAAGCAATAAAAAAACCTGTGATTCTGATCTCACTGTTTTACCTTCAGTAAACATCAGCAGCTGCAGATTTACACAACAAAAGATCCTGTTTATCATAACTAAATGAAGGATAAAATATTGTTTTAAGTTAGATTTATCTAAAAACAAATCTAACTGCACATGAAAAAGGTTTTAGCTAAACATGAGATAAAATCAAAACTTTTTTTTTGTTCCTTTTTTGAAACCTCTTTTCTGACAGGAGAAACATGATCTGAATGCTCTGTTGTGCCAAACTCATTTGTTTTGCCCAAAGGAGCTATATGAAATGTCTGTAGCCTTCCGTTCTTAGTTTTTCTTTCTTTTTTGCTTTTATTTATTTTCATTCTTATTCACTTTGTTTATGTGTAATTTAGCAATACAAGAGCTGACAGGCAATGAAAGGTAAGAAGGGGTAAAGAGAAGACAGGGGAAAAAGAGAGTGACACAAAAAATAAAAAGCAGAGAAAATCTTAGAAAAGAGACAAATAAAAGTACAAAGCACTCATAGTTAAGCTCAGCAGATCACCAACTGTTGCACCTGTAAGAAAACTGTAAAAAAATATATATATATATAAAAAGCAAACAGCACATCAGGAAAATACAAAGACACACATGTACATGGTCAATTTTGCTTTAAATGTGTGTGTGTGTGTGTGTGTGTGTGTGTGTGTGTGTGTGTGTGTGTGTGTGTGTGTGTGTGTGTCACAAAACGGACTTAATAATGAGGGTCAGGGGCCACAACAACACCCCTGGACCCAGAAGTAGACGAAGAACAATCCAGTTCAGCAGGGCCATCCAAAGCACCCCAGGAGTACTTGAGACCCAAGCCCACACGTCCAGATGACAACCATGTGCAGAAGGAGGAGGGAGGCCCCAGAAAGAGTTCCTAAAAGTTCTCAAGAACAGTGACCAGCAGGGAGTGGTAGGGAGGAGCAACCCTCACCCATCATAACAATGTCCCACAGAGCTCAGCAAGTCTCAGACTTAGACCCAGCCACACACACACACACACACACACACACACACACACACACACACACACACACACACACACACACAGTGTTTCAACAGCAATGGGCTCATTTTTGTCACAAGGTGATGTTTGAGTTGTTGATCAGTGGAGTCTGACAGAAGCAGAAGAGTCTCCAATGTTTTCATAGTTCACTCCATCTTCACCCTCATCATTAAGCTCCTGTGGAAAACAACACAACACACTTTAGATTCTCTCTGATATTCATACTTTGTGATGTTGTTTTCCTGTTTTGTTCGATGTTTTCAGTCTTTTGCATTTTTATTACATTTTTTAGATTTCTTATGATTACAGTTAAGCTTGGAACTTATAAATATTATTATTATTTTATTAATTAGTGTTATTAACTTAAATATTACTAACATATTTCTTGTTAGAGTGGATTGTTAAATGTTTGTCATTTTTATGCTTGCCAACTCTGAAAGGGATTCCACTGTCCTTCCCCCCCCCAGATTCTCGGGGTTCTGGGTAGGGGGCTGTAATGTTTTATTGCAGATACATCCTATCTGAAAGATCTGTTTGATGTAAGCTTCCTGCCCAGCAGGAGGACACACACACACACACACACACACACACACACACACATATATATACATACAGTGCCTCGTCTTTGTAACCAAGGGGGGTTAAGAGGGGAGGTACGTGTTGTAAACTATTGTGTGAACTGTAACAGTTTGTCAATAAATAGCTGCGAGGGAAGCTGCTCTTTGAAGGACTTTGGGCTGGAGACAGGTTAGGAGCGTGAGCTCCAAGAGCTGGTTCTTGACCAAAGGCCTCCCTTGCGCAAGTAATCGATCGAACACTGTTGCCTTGTTTTTCTTTCATGGGAATAAGTCCTGGATACAGCGGGGTCTGAGTTTAGACCCAACATTTCTCATATATTGGCTTCTTTTCATTGTCTTCTGTTATATTCTGGAATCAAATTTAAAATCCTGCCCTCACATAAAATGTCTTGAATAATCAGTAATACTGATATGGTATCACCCTCATAAGAGCACTTCCCTTTCAGACTGTGGGCTTCCTTGTGGTTCCTTGAGTATTTTACAGTCGAACTGGAGGAAGAGCCTTTGAAGATTAGGCCTAAAACTTTACTTTTTGCTCAATCATATAGTTAGGGCTGGATCAGGTGACCCTGAATCCTCTCTTAGTTATGCTGCAATGGCTGCTGGGGGATTCTCATGATGCGTGGAGTATTTCGTCTTCAGTCACCTTTTCACCCGCTATGTGTTAATAGCCCTCTCTGCATTTAATCATTACTTGTTATTAATCTCTGGCTCTTTTCCACAACATGTCTTTTGTCCTGTGGCAGATGGACACAACCAGTTGTGACAGTTGGTGTTTTGTGTCAGGTGTACTCAACATCTTTTGTTTATGGTTTAAAACAACTAATAATAAATTTCATGAACTTAAGAAAGTAAATCAAGCAGCTGCAGAGTCTGTTTGAGTTTACTGAACTTAGACATACCTGCTGTAACATCTAAGTGAATCAGCATCAATCAGCTTTTATTTGCTCTTTCTTGTTATCACTCGACCTGGGCTGGTTTAAAGAAGTTCACTATTAACTAGCTTATTAGTTGTTCGAGCATTCTGAAGCCATGAAGCTTCGCCTCCCAGCACACGCCAAAACAGTGACATAGGGTTGAAACAGAAAAGCAGAGCTCATGTAACATCTGCTTCTATCTTCTAGCTTTGGTGTCCTCTCTATTATTCCACAGTATTTATATAATTGGCTTTGCAGTGCTCCCTAGTCTGTGTATCGTTTGCTGTCGGATTTCACCTAGATCTGGCACCGGTAATAGTAACAAAAGTTACAGAGGAATACTGAGTGTTCAATCTTACAATGTTTTCTTAAGTCTATGTTTTGTTTCCTGAAATAACAAAAATAAAAAACAAAAAAAATTACAGTAAAACTCGAAGCTTTTTATGTATAAAAGTTTCATCTGTGAATGTTCTCACCTTTAGTTTTTGTCCACATGTTGACTGTAACAGCAGATATTAAGAGTGCTGCTAAACCCACAGACACAATGATACATCTCAGCAAATACAGACAATCTGAAAATAATAAAAATATTTTGGCTTCAAATTTCTGTTCAGTACAAAAGCCAAAGATTTCAAATCTAATAAATACAGTCGGTTTTCTAACATGTAGAGATGACGGTTGATGTGTTTTTGGACTGTGGAGTTTCAGGCTGCAGTATTTATTTAAAAATACAAAATCAAATATTCTAAATAAACACCAGCAATGAAAATGTTAATAATCAACTAAATGTGTTCAAAAATATATTAGTAATAAAATGTTATTTTATCTTTCATAGAAGCTAAACAGTCGATACAGATTTTAAAAAAACAGAGCGATTCAGTCACTACCGTCTGGTTGATTTGATGTTGTTGTCAGCGATGTCTTTACTTCCTCTTTTGTTGTCAATGTGTTTATTTTCACGGTTGGTTTAATTGTTGATGTTGTTGTTTTCACATCTTCACACAAAGAAATGCAATAACAACATTAAAGACACCAACAGTAAGAAAAGACTTGAAAGTAAGTGAACAACAACAGAGAGGAAACAGTGGTGAGATGTTTAACAGTCTAACAAGTCTCATTTTTGATGATGTCTCATGTCTGAGGATATGTTCTCTTTATCTTCATACAGACACTCAACTGTGAGTCTACAGTGTTCATATGTCAACACAGAGCTGTTCAAGATGCTTTATCATTGTTCTCATGTACATACACTGGTGAAGATGGAGATATTGTAAGAGAAAAGCAACAATAGAAAAATGAACTTCATCACTGTGATCATAATTATTGTGGTGTTTCAGTTTGTTGTTCTAACAGGACAGTTTGAGCTGAAAACATTAAGATGTAAATACTCACTGTTAATAACAGACAGATCAATCATAATGTCTGAATATTCTTGTGATCCTGTTGCTGTTTTGAACTGTCTGCAGGTGTAATGACCAACATCCTGATCTGTGACCTTCTTTATAACCAGAGAACAGTCTGCAGAAAGACTCAGTCTGTCTGGTTTAGGTTTGGCTTCTTTAATCTGCCCAAGTTCAAAGAGTGTTACTGTGCTGCTTGAATCACTGAAGATCCAGGTAGTACTGATACAGTTATGCTGACCTTGTATCACATTTTTACAAGACAGAGTAACATCATGTCCACGTTCAGCTGTGACAGTTTGAACAGTTTGATGTTGCTCAGTTGTTCCTGTTGAGAAAAAGAGAGAAATGTGAAACATCAAATATGTTATGAATATGAGTGTTATGTTTATAATGTGAAGTTTATTTTAAATATAACACAAGTTTAAGTTTCAACTTTAGTTTCCAAGAGTCAGCTCAAGTTGAAACTTTAACCATGACTGCCTCAGTTAAAGGAAGAATAAAGAATCCAGTTTATTAATTGAATGTGTTTCTATGTACACTTACCTTTAAACTGAAGCATCAGTGTCAGTAATGAAGACATTTGAATCCATGTGAATGCAGCCATCGTGCTTCTCTGTCTCTCTCAGTCTCTGTTCTTGCTCTCAGAGATGAACACAGCATCAACTTCCCACTCACTTCCTCATAGTGACATCACTCCTTTTGTCTCATGTTGCTGAATGAATTATTTCACTTCATAGCTTTTAACCATCCTTAGCTCCATCTCTCTCCCAGTGTACATATACAATGAATAATTTTTTTAAAATTATCTTTTATATTTAATCTTTTTTGCAGACTCCCCTTTCGTCCCTTTAAACAGACTGTACAACAATGGAAACATTTGTGATCAACAACAGAAACAAGGAAGTTAAATGTGTGACTGTTAGATGAGGTAGGTGTGGCATTAATGAAGCTATTGTTTACATGTTGACTTATTATTAGAAAACAGTGTTCATGGTGGGTTTTTTCAGGACACATGAAAAGAGGTCAAAATACAAATTCTTCACAAACCAAAGTTTTATTCTTAATGTTCACAAGGAAACAAGATAATATTGCAGCAATGACCACTTCCGCTCGATAAGAATACTACTGAAACAGAGAGAGGGGATAAATCTAGAGCTAAGGAGAGGCTACATACCCACACAGTAGGATGGACCTCACAGCACAAGCTCCCTAACTATTATAAGAGTGTTTTATATGATTATGAAGAATGTTTTGTCAGTTATGTTTTCAAATATTAAGATGTCAAACAAAGGGAGAACACAGTATGGCTCATGTTCAAACAAAGAAAGTTTGTTCATCAAAAATGTATCGATCAGTGATCAGAATGTCCCAAAGCTGCCCGGGGCACAGAGCAATAAGCATCTTTTAAAGTGGTGTAACTGTGATCCAGTGTGATGTTGTCCCTGGTGGGGCAGTCTATATGCTGTCTGTATTTAGGGAGTTCGTGGTTTAGGTTTGCTCTGTTAAAATCCCCAAGGATAATTGTAAAGGAATCTGGGAATTTCCTTTCCAGGGTGGTAATCTGGTCAGCCAGCTCGCACAGTGCGTTGTTCGCGTTGGCCTGAGGAGGGATGTAAACTCCGACCAGCATGAAGGAAGAAAACTCCCGCGGTGAACGAAACAGTTTACAATTGATGAAAAAACTTTCCAAGGAGTGCCGTGCGTAATCCTCGCCGACGTAGTTTCACCAGCGCACCAGCGCGAGTACCCCGTCTACGTCTCCTCCAGGAGCCACAGAGAGCTTCTGCGCCTCCAACTAAAATCTCCAAAAAAAACTTTCTGGGTTTGTGAAAATGGATAAGAACTATAGTGAGACGACTGCCTGATGTTTAGCAGTTGATCTCCGGAGAAAGTGATGTGGTCTGAGTGACCAAAGGTGCAGAAAATAAACAAAAACAAGAAAAGTGCGAGAGAGCGCAGTACCGAGGCTGCTATACGCGGCGCCATCTTCGCCATTGATATCATTGACATGATAGAAGCTGTAAACTCAGCTCTGTAGAGTTGAGTTTACTCTCATCTGAGCCTTCCTGAAAATACTTGATTGTTTAGCTTGTTGGATAAACTGCCTTAGAAACACAGACTGAGGCCAGCATAAAAAAGAATATGTTCTTCGTTACTTCCTCTCATTCCCCCACTTCTCTCATGTGTCCCACCTTTTTTCCGACACCAGTAGATGGCAGTATTGAACTGAAAAACAGGGGACATGAACTACAGAGACCATGACTTTATCTCAGTGTGTACGCCAAAGAACACAAAAGAAAAAAGAAAGAAAGGAAAAATATGTAAATTTTACTGTATATATTTATTTATTCCTGCATCTCTTCACTGGCTTTCGGAGAGATTCAGAATCCACTTTACAATTCTGTTATTAACATGAAATGCTCTGCAGGGACATGACAGGCCCCGCTTATATAGCAGAGCTTATAACACCTTTTCAATGCAGTCGGCCTCTCCGATCATTGAACCACGGTCCTCTAACTCACCCTGATTTTGAAACAAGAGGTAATGATGCTTTGAGGTTGTAGCGGTCACACTGTGGAAATCTTCCTCAGTCAATCAGGTTGGCTGACTCTGTTATTGTTTTAATCCTTTCACTTCATTTGTGACCATAGTGTCAAACCACACATGCATCTATGTGTGTATACTGGAATGAATGTCTGTCAGTATGACTGATTATGTGTGTGTTTATGTTTCTGTATGTTTTAACACTTGTACACTTATCTTCTAGACTTTTAGTCAAGACCGCCTAAACCAAGACTAAGACAATACCAAGACAGACCGAGTCAAGACCAAGACAAAGTCGAGACGAGAACAAGACTGAGACCGATGCAAAAAAGTCTTTAAAGTGCAGCCAGATGCTGCTTCGTTTACGGCTGTCAGGCATATTTATGTGTATTTGCGATGCACACGCACAGCCCTCCTCACCGCTGTCTACTGTCTCACTCACTTACCGAGAGGACAGACGCACGCTCCACTTGACTGTCGCGTCTCTCACCCTCTCTGTTTTTCACATAATGATATTATCCTATATCCTCACATGTGATTGGTCACAATATGGAGCGATTGGAGCATAGCTGAGCCACTGTGTGAGAGCTGAGCAGCGAAAGGAAAATAAGTGAGGAGCCGGCTCTCGCTCAATGGGTGTCGACTCTTCTGATTCACTACAAAGCACTCTCTAAGCACGGCTCTTAGAGCTGAAGCTTTTGCGCATGACACATTATCGAACGTTACGTTGTGTGTCATGGATACTGTTGACTCCAAATCTCCCGACCACTATGTTGATCTGAGACAGCAAGACCGAGACAGCGAGACCAAGACGAGACCAAGATCACGTAACAGTGGTCTCGAGACATCCAGCTCTATTATCTTTAGTGAGCAGCTTTTATTTGAACTGGCTTTTGAAAAGTGCTCTATAAATAAAGTTATTATTGTTTTAATACATTAAACTGCACATGAAAACAAGTTTTGGCTTCTAAATATGAGAATAAATCAAAACTTAAATGTTTTAAACAGCAGTGGATTCATGTCTGTGCTGAGCTGATGATGCCGTTGATCAGTGGAGTCTGACAGAAGCAATTCAATTCAATTCAATTCAATTTTATTTATATAGCGCCAAATCACAACAAAAGTCACCTTAAGGCGCTTCATAGATGCAGAGAAAAACCCAAAAATCACTTTGGTGACAGTGGGAAGGAAAAACTCCCTTTTAACAGGAAGAAACCTCCGGCAGAACCAGGCTCAGGGAGGGGCGGGGCCATCTGCTGTGACCGGTTGGGGTGAGAGAAGGAAGACAGGATAAAGACATGCTGTGGAAGAGAGACATAGGTTGATAACAGATATGATTCAATGCAGAGAGGTCTATTAACACATAGTGAGTGAGAAAGGTGACTGGAAAGGAAAACTCAATGCATCTGGGGAATCCCCGGCAGCCTACGTCTATTGCAGCATAACTAAGGGAGGATTCAGGGTCACCTGGTCCAGCCTAACTATATGCTTTAGCAAAAGGAAAGTTTTAAGCCTAATCTTGAAAGTAGAGATAGTGTCTGTCTCCGAATCCAAACTGGAAGCTGGTTCCACAGAAGAGGGGCCTGAAAACTGAAGGCTCTCCTCCCATTCTACTTTTAAATACTCTAGGAACAACAAGTAGGCCTGCAGAGCGAGAGCGAAGTGCTCTAATAGGGTGACATGGTACTACAAGGTCATTAAGATAAGATGGGGCCTGATTATTTAAGACCTTGTATGTGAGGAGCAGGATTTTGAATTCAATTCTGGATTTAACAGGAAGCCAATGAAGGGAAGCCAAAACAGGAGAAATATGCTCTCTCTTTCTAGTCCCTGTCAGGACTCTTGCTGCAGCATTTTGAATTAACTGAAGGCTTTTCAGTGAGTTTTTAGGACATCCTGATAATAGTGAATTACAGTAGTCCAGCCTGGAAGTAATAAATGCATGAACTAGTTTTTCAGCATCACTCTGAGACAGGATATTTCTAATTTTAGAGATGTTGCGCAAATGGAAGAAAGCAGTCCTACATATTTGTTTAATATGTGCGTTGAAGGACATGTCCTGGTCAAAAATGACTCCAAGGTTCCTCACAGCATTACTGGAGGCCAAGGTAATGCCACCCAGAGTAAGAATCTGGCTAGATACCATATTTCTAAGATTTTCAGGGCCAAGTACAATAACCTCAGTTTTATCTGAATTAAGAAGCAGAAAGTTAGCGGCCATCCAGGTCTTTATGTCTTTAAGACATTCCTGCAGTTTAAGTAATTGGTGTGTGTTACCTGGCTTCATGGACAGATAGAGCTAAGCAGAAGAGTCTCAGAAGAGAACTTGAAAATTATATACTGTGCAAAACAATATACGAAGTCAAAATTGAAGGGAAGGACATTATCACTTATTTTGAAACCAAAGAAAAATCATTTTTGTGCCATTTTCAAACTTTATATCTTACTGGGGAAGATCCAGATTCATAAATGTAATTTTCAAAACTTATCCCCATTATTTAATTTGTTTTTAATTTCTTAAACTCTCTTAAATGAACTTTAAATAAAAAAGGTTTATCACTGATTGAAATTCACTCAGAAATTTTCAACAAAGCTGTCACAGATACAATTTTCTGTACAAAGTACAAAGCTATTATGAAGTCTGTCACATCCCATCCAAAGTCTGTCATTCTTTTAAAATCTTTATTTATTCACCGTTTCTTATTTTCATTATGTTGCTTATTGTTCCTCTTATTTGTCCTGTATGTCTACTGTACAAAGTGAACTCGGAATGACTGACTGTTCACTTTACAATTTTCAATAAAGTTCTGGAAGAAAAAAAAGCAGAAGTCTCTCAGATGTTTTTATAGTTCATAAAGTCTGGACCTTCTTGTTGTCCTGTTGCTGTTTTGTACTGTAGGCAGTGGCGGTCCTAGCCTGTTTGGCGCCCTGGGCGAACACTCCCTCTGGCACCCCCCCCACACACACACACACACACACACACACAAACACACAAAACATGTTAAGGATTGTACATTAACATAAAACTGTTGTCCACACACACATATGAAGAGAGAGAGAGTATGCATAGTATGCAAACGGCTACCAAACAGCCATCATAATTCATCATACAATGAGAACAGGACAAATCAACAACTGACACTGACTAATTAATATTAAAATCTGTAACATAATGTATTGTTTGGAGTTTAGTCTGTTACTGTTACTATTTTTACCATTTCTTCTTGGGGCAACTGTAACCCACATTATTTCCTTAGGGATTAATAAAGTATTCTGATTGTTTCAGGATGACCTGCCATTATCCAATGACACATCTGCTTATCTGTATCTTTTGTTCGTTTCTTCTCCTCTTCTTTTCTCTTTTTTCTAAACTGAGCACCTGATGGCTTTGAACTTTTCTTGTCCATCTTCCATTGGTTTTAATTTTGCACTCCAGTATGAACACCCATCCCTCAACCAGAGGATCACCACAACATAACCTAACAGACCTACACCTTAGTTCACAGATTAACTTTGTCTAGGGTGTATTTCTGGGATTTCACACAACCCAGGATTCAAATCATGAATACATAATGGGCTTGGATTTACATCATTATGAATGAAATGTGCTCTATTTGAAGCAGCCGGACCCCTCCCTTTCGACGGGTTATGTGTGAGACTTTAAATCATCAAACTGTAAATTATAAATTTTAAATTGTTATTGATCCCTTTATCCCGAGTCCTAAAGTGTATATTTATTTTCTTACTCTACTATATTTGTTCGTTTATTTGCACTGCTGTAACTGGAGCCTCGCCGTCTCGTCTCTCTATATACTGGACTGTATGTAGCGGAGATGACAATAAAGTTTACTTTGACTTCAGCAGCGCAGGCGCTTTCGAGGGCTCTCGCGCTCAGTTTTCGTGTATAGAATTTCGAAAAACATCGGTGCAAATTATAAGTCTGTATCATAATGTCCGGTGTTTTCGTGTTTGTTGTTTTGTTTTTATTTTGTTTTATTTTGCGAGTTGGTTATTAGATGCTGCTCCAGCCAGCCAGAGAATCCCCGCCCTCTCCTCCCTGTGCCGCAAGCAGCAGGCGCACCATAAACGGAGGGCGCCTTACTCCCAGCAAATGGGCGATAGAAAACCGATTGGTGCCTATGACATTCCCAATATGCGCTGGCTGCCGTCGGGGAAGCATGAGTACGAGCATTTTTTTTTTTTTTTTTGCCGATGCCCGTGATGCCGCCCGGGCAACCGCCCGTGTCACCCGTGATCTAAAACCGCTACTGACTGTAAGTTCAAAGAGTGATACTGAGCTGTTTGATTCACTGAAGATCCAGGTACCACTGATACAGTTATGCTGACCTTGTATCAAGTTTACTATATGAAGAAATATAAGAATAAGAGTGTTATGCTCTTGCTCTCAGTCTCACAAATGAGACAGTCTCAGAGATGAATGCAGCATCAACTTCCTGCTCACTTCCTCATAGTGACATCAGTCGTCTTGTCTCCTTTTACTGAATGAATTCAGTTCATAGTGTTTAAGCAGCCACATCTCCCTCTCTCTCTTAATGTAGATATTAAATGAGGTAAGTGTTTACTTTAATGCAGCTCTTCTGTACATTTGGTTCATTATTAGAAAACAGTGTTCACGGTGATGTTTGTCTGCATACATGAAAAGAGGTCAAGATTTAAACTCTTCACACACCAAAATTTGAGTCGTGATGTTCGCAATGATGACACTGCAGCAGTGACCACTGTTAGCAGTTAGATGAGATGTGTTAGTGGTCTGAGACCTGATTGTTCCGCTTTACACCTCTGAAGCCGTTTTTTTCTGAGACATGAAGAGGAAGTGTTTAGCATTCACTAAAAAAAGCTCAAACTGTACTTAGCAAGAAGCTGGAAAGCCAGTCAGCACAGCACAAGAAGAAAGTTAGCCTGTTAGCATCAGAGCCCTTGAACAGCATCTACAACTTGAGGATTTTGATTCGCACTAAGCTTTCAAACTAAGCGTGCACAATCACACATGTTGTCATCACTTGTATTCTTTATTTCTTTTGTTTTTAAAGTGTGAAAGCTGAAATTGAGTGGTTTTTCTGTCAAATATGTTTTTTGAATGTCACAAACTGTTAGGTTAAGGCTGTGTGCAGGCAGGAGTGGTGGTAAGGAGGACCCAAAGTGCAGATGCTCGGAGGCAAAAGTGTATTTCAAAAAACTCAGCTTTAATGCTGGATGGCAAAAAGTAACAAAAACCCCAAAAATACAAA
Source organism: Oreochromis aureus (assembly GCF_013358895.1). Classification (NCBI taxonomy): domain Eukaryota; kingdom Metazoa; phylum Chordata; class Actinopteri; order Cichliformes; family Cichlidae; genus Oreochromis; species Oreochromis aureus. Next base: position 21,292,641 of record NC_052956.1, on the reverse strand, counting down.
ATAAACTTACATGAAACAGGCAGACGGAACACACAGCAAAATGAACGGCAGATCGCAACAATGACAAACTGAAACACAGGGCTTAAATACATAGAGGGAGCAATCAGGGAATGGGCAACAGGAGGGAAACACAGCTGGGGCAAATCAGGACTAACGAGACAAGGAAAGCAAAACCAGATACACTAACATGAAACACGGACTTTCAAAGTAAAACAGGAAACATAACACAGAGACGCGAACTTAACAAGGGGATACAGCCGACAGGGGAGACCGCAACTATAGAACACAGACATAAACCATAAGACGGAACTCTAAGAAACCAAAGACTAGAAATGATAAATAATATAATAAACTCAAAAGCCCTGGGTCAATGACCCAGGCATCCTAACACAAACAGGAAGTTTGATATCATCATAGATACAGTGAGATACACCGCTCCTTTTTTGTATTGTTAAAAATGTCATGCACCAAATTAAACAAAAAAAAGGTACTGTGCAGTGTGTCACTTAATATACAGGTAAATGTCACTAGATGACAGTAACAACGAAGTCTTCTTCATTTCCAGGCCAATCCTGAAGCATAACGATTGTTACCTCAGTACAAATATACTGTCAGTTACATGTTTTAAAGATTTCTTCAGTAACTAAGGATTTAAATGATGTATTAACTGAGGTTAAGTAGTTCACTTAAAGTTTTTTGTGAAGACATCAAATAAAAGATGAATATTTAGATATATTAATGTGCTTCAGCCAATAATTCTTATGATATACTAAAAAAAACATTTCATGGGACTTACTGCAGTAGCTAATTCTGACTCAATTCACACTCATGCACACCGCTGCTTGATCCATGGTCTACATACCTTTGGATTACACTCAACATTAAATCATACAAAATTACAAATTTACTTTAAAAAGAACAAAAATGAAGTTACTCTATCATCCAAACATTGATGCAGCATCAGAAAAACAATAGGAAACATTTTATGAGTAACATCCTATTTCTTTGGTTTGCTGATGGTGGAATAGAGGTTGCTGGGATCATTGGTAACACCAGCAGGTGAGGCAGCTGTCACTGTGCTGTAAGTCACAGTGTCGTCATCACCACCAGCCTGCATGGAAACATTATAAGATGTTCTTAAAGATAAAACCTGACATGGAATTTAAAAATCACAAACTTGCTGCCAACATCATCCGTAGAAAAGTCAAAATCTTACCCGGGCTTTATTCTTGGTCTTCTTGGTGAAGCTGATGGAGGCATATGACACACCATCATCAGCATCAGTCCACATCGTGTCCTGATTGGTTCCTGGACCACATTCAGTGTCTGCAGGGTTTAAACTCAGTCCCTGAAAAAATAGTTTTATATTTAAAATCTGCTCAATGTAAACAACAACTTTGTCCTAAAGAATATTTAATTGACGGATTCAACTTATTTGCAAATCATTTTCCTTCCTTTCAATCTTTGAATCTTTTATACACTGAACTCATCACTAAAGGTCATTTAAAGACTCAGTCTGGTATAAAACTATAGAGTTCAAAGATGATGACATGAATGACTGAATAAGAACTTATTGGAAGATTTGAACTCACCGTGTTGTTGCCACATTGTGTTTTGTTTTCTGAAAAGAGGAAAAAGATGAGTTTACTTATCATAAACTTTAATCTGTGATTGTTTTCACCTTTAGTTTTCTTCCATCTGATGATCACCACAACAGTTATTAAGAGTGCTGCTAAACCCACAGGAACGATGATAAACCCTGAATGACCTGGAGAGATTATTAAACATGTTAAACATGATACTGAATTTCTCCACACATAGTCAAGTCTCAGTCTGACATCCAGATTAAGTAAAAAGAGAAATTCAGTCTCTACCTCCTGATGGAATATTTGATGCTGTTGTCAGTGTCCCTGCTGATGTCTTTAATTCCTCTCTTGTTGTCCATGTGTTTATTTTCACGGTTGGTTTAATTGTTGATGTTCTGGATTTTGTTGTCGACGATGAGGTTTTTGTGGTGAACTTCACTTTTGTTGATTTAGTTGTTTTCACATCTTCACCTAAAGAAATACAATAACAACATTAAAGACACTGAGAGTAAGAAAAGACTCACCTTTAGTATTTGTCCATATGTTGACTGTAACAGCAGATATTAAGAGTGCTGTTAAACCCACAGACAATGATGATGCATCTCAACAAATACAGATAATCTGAAAATAATAAAAATATTTTGGCTTCAAATTTCTGTTCAGTACAAAAGCCAAAGATTTCAAATCTAATAAATACAGTTGGTTTTCTAACATGTAGAGATGACGGTTGAAGTGTTTTTGGACTGTGGAGTTTCTGGCTGCAGTATTTATTTAAAAATACAAAATCAAATATTCTAAATAAACACCAGCAATGAAAATGTTAATAATCAACTAAATGTGTTCAAAAATATATTAGTAATAAAATTTCATTTCATCTTTCATAGAAGCTAAACAGTCGATGCAGATTTTAAAAAAAACAGAGCGATTCAGTCACTACCGTCTGGTTGATTTGATGTTGTTGTCAGCGATGTCTTTACTTCCTCTTTTGTTGTCCATATATTTGTTATTTTTAATGTTGGTTTAATTGTTGATTTTGTTGTTGTTTTCACATCTTCATCTAAAGAAATACAATAACAACATTAAAGACACAAACAGTAAGAAAAGACTTGAAAGTAAGTGAACAACAACAGAGAGGAAACAGTGGTGAGATGTTTAACAGTCTAACAAGTCTCATTTTTGATGATGTCTCATGTCTGAGGATATGTTCTCTTTATCTTCATACAGCCACTCAACTGTGAGTCTACAGTGTTCATATGTCAACACAGAGCTGTTCAAGATGCTTTATCATTGTTCTCATGTACATACACTGGTGAAGATGGAGATATTGTAAGAGAAAAGCAACAATAGAAAAATGAACTTCATCACTGTGATCATAATTATTGTGGTGTTTCAGTTTGTTGTTTTAACAGGACAGTTTGAGCTGAAAACATTAAGATGTAAATACTCACTGTTAATAACAGACAGATGAATCATAAAGTCTGGACCTTCATGTGATCCTGTTGCTGTTTTGAACTGTCTGCAGGTGTAAAGACCAACATCCTGATCTGTGACCTTCTTTATAACCAGAGAACAGTCTGCAGAAAGACTCAGTCTGTCTGATTTAGGTTTGACTTCTTTATTCTGTTCAAGGTCAAAGATTGCTACTGAAATCCACGAATGACTGACGATCCAGGTGGTAGTTGAGTTCCTGTTGAGAAAGAGAGAGAAATGTGAAACATCAAATATGTTATGAATATGAGTGTTATGTTTATAATGTAACATTTATTTTAAATACCACATAGGTTTATGATTCAACTTTAGTTTTTAAGAGTCAGCTCAAGTCACAAAGTGAATCATGACTGTCTCAGTTAAAGGAAAAATAAAGAAGTAACACTTGTGATAATAATGCAGTTTATTAATTGAATGTGTTTCTATGTACACTTACCTTTAAACTGAAGCATCAGTATCAGTAATGAAAACATTTGAATCCATGTGAATGCAGCCATCGTGCTTCTCTGTCTCTCTCAGTCTCTGTTCTTGCTCTCACGTTCACAAATGAGACAGTCTCAGAGATGAATACAGCATCAACTTCCTGCTCACTTCCTCATAGTGACATCAGTTCATAGCATTTAAGCATCCATATCTGTAACTCCCTCTCTCTCTTAATGTAAATATCAAATGACTAGAAACGTTTTTAAATATTTAATAACTTTTATACTTAATCTTTAATTATATTTAATTTATTTATATTTTAAAGTTACTACTTTTAGCAGCTAGACCGTCGTTGACCGCCGCCATGATTCTAGCCTGCTTTTTACATCCAACACAAAAACTGCAGTCGTGGTGCTTTCGATTGTACTCAAAACGCGGAAATTCTGCCTTCTGAATAGGAAGATGTAGGTGACACCAGACTGCAGATGAGCTGCATACAGGGCTGGACTGGGACAAAAAATCGTCCCGGGCATTTTGACTAGAGACCGGCCCACCATTATAGGAAAAATCATAAAGCCTTTGAATGAAAACAAACACTGTTGTGACAGTGATGTACACTGTTCTGATGGTATATATGTATATATGTATCAATCTATCAATCGTTTGTTGTAAGACTCAGATAATTATTTTTTAAAAGCGAGACATTTTAAATGAGAATAAGAAAGAGAGGTGTTTCTTTGTGCCCCCCTTTCCCTGTTAATGCCCTAACTGGCCCCCTGGCAACACTTTGCTAGATCCGCCCCTGCACAGTTACCAGCTGTCAGCTACGTAGAAAATGATCCTGGTGTTATTTGTCTCTCAGAAACAGTTCATAACTTCCCTTCAACTCATTCATGTCACCTAAAAGGTAAACCTGTTTCTCCATCACCTGTTCAGCTCTGATGATTCAGTAAGAACATCTCCTGGTTTCATCTTCATGTGTCCCTCTCACCAGATAACCAAACCGATATCATGACCAGCAGCTTTACAGCTGTGGCTCCAGCAAACATCAGCTGATACTAGAAATTAATATTAAATAAATTCTAACAACAGCTGATCAATCTTAAACGTGCTTGTTTATTTTAAATACAACACAAGTTTAAATTTCAACTTTAGTTTCTAAGAATCACCTAAAGTCAAAAAGTTAAAAGCACATCCTGACTGCCTGTCTCTGTCTCTGTTCTTGCTCTCACGTTCACAAATGACACAGACTCTGGAAAGACTCATCCTGGACCAGCTCCGACCCATATTTGGACCACATCAGGATCCCCTTCAGTTTGCTTACCAGCCCTGCCTTGGATCTGAGGACGCCATCAATTACTTGCTCAATTGTGTCTACACCCATCTGGACCAGCCGGCGAGCACTGTGAGGGTCACGTTTTTGACTTTTCCAGTGGATTCAGCACCATCAGGCCGACCCTCCTGGGTGATAAGCTAACAGCGATGCAGATAGATGCCTCTGGATTGTTGATTACCTGACAGAAAGACCGCAATATGTGCGTCTTCCACATTGTGTGTCTGACAAGGTCATCAGCAACACAGGGCACCACAAGGACTGTCCTCTCCCCTTCCTCTTCACCCTCTACACCACAGACTTCAGTAACTGCACAGAGACCTGTTATCTTCAGAAGTTTTCTGATGACTCTGTGGTGGTTGGATGCATCAGCAGGGATGATGAGACGGAGTACCGGGCTGTGGTTGACTCCTTTGTCATGTGGTGCGAGCAGAATCATCTGCAGCTTAACGTGGCAAAGACCAAGTAATTGATTGTGGATTTTAGGAAGACTAGGTAACCCTTGACCCCTGTTTCAATCCAGGGGGTCGATGTGGACATTGTGGAGGACTATAAATACCTTGGAATACACATAGACAATAAACTGGACTAGGTTAAAAACACCATTGCACTTTACAGGAAAGACCAGAGTCGTCCCTATTTTCTGAGGCAGCTGAGGTCCTTCAACATCTCTCGGACAATGCTCTGAATGTTCTATGAGTCTGCTGTGGTCAGTGCCATCCTCTATGCTGTTGCATGCTGGGGCATCAGGTGACGGGTCACAGATGCCAAAAGACTCAATAAACTGACCCGCAAGGCCGACTTCCACAGTCGCTAGAGGCCGGGGACTGAGCCTGCCTATTTGCCTGATGCGCTGTCAACTTTACGCAATAATGCGAGAGGTGGAATTGCTTGCTTGTTTATTAAAGTGCTTGAAAAGTTTACAGAGCAATGTGATCGCTCATGATTCAAACTCTTAAAACATCACAGGCTCTAATGCAACAAGGGGAAACTCGTTGTGTTGCGGTCAACAAAAACTATGGCTACCCAGCCCTGCTCTGTCAAAATCAAACCAGTGAAAGACAGACTGACAACGCCCTCTTAATGTCACCGCTACCACCCACGTGACTCCCGTTACACATCACCATAGCAACCAAACAAATGAAAACCCAGTGATCATTAAAATTCAATACATTTAATTATGGCTCCTACAAGGAGAAACGAGCAAAAGATACAGGTAAGCAGATGTGTCATTGGATAATGGCAGGTCATGTATCCTAAAACATTAAGAATCAGAATACTTTCTTAATCTCTAAGGAAACTATGTGGGTTACAGTTCCTCCAAGAAGAAATGGTAAAAATAGTAACAGTAACAGACTAAACTCCAAACAACATATACAATAATATAATATTAATTAGTCAGTGTAAATTGTTGATTTGTCCTGTTCTCATTGTATGACGAATTATGATGTCTGTTTAGTAGCCGTTTGCATACTATGCATACTCTCTCTCTCTTCATGTGTGTGTGTGTGTGTGTGCGCGCCAGAGGAGTGTTCGCCCAGGGCGCCAAACAGGCTAGGACCGTCACTGGGTTCCTCGTTGACCTCTAAAGTCTTTTATTTTTGTTGTTGTTGTTTTCTGAGAAGTGAAGGGAAGTGTTTTGGTGAGAATGTGGGTACAACAGCAGCAGAGCTCTGGAGGTTTCATGATGACCAGATGAACCTCTGACAGATAGATGGTTAAGACACTGATGAGCGTGAGAATATACTATGTTGAGGTTTCACACAATTCTCAACATATATTAGATCATTTTATCTTGTTTTTAATGCTGTCTGAGTATAATTTGCAATCATATAAGAGCTGAAATGTAAGGACAGCCATTCATGCATTATTTAGAAAAGGGTCAGTACAAACAAAACTGTTCAAACCATTAATTAAATATTTAAAATTGAAGATGAAAGAACAGGAAGGATAACTGGAGAGAACATTACATGCTACCTGATACTGTGCTCTGAGGTCTCAGACAGGCCCCAAAAAATAAAATAAAAAAACATACTATGTAATAAAACATCAGTTACTGTCACTGATGTCACTGATGTCACTCTCAGCTCAATAACTGAGATAGAGCAGATATTTTCCATCATAAAAGATAAAATAGGGAATGTGCAGCACATGTCACCAGTGCTAGCATTTAGGAAAAAAAGATAAGATAAGATAACCTTTATTAGTCCCACAGCGTGGGAAATTTGTTTTGTTACAGCAGTGGACAGTGCAAAGTTACAAAGAAAAATTAGAAGAAAAAACCCCACTGGAATAAGATATCAATAAGATACTGTGCAGAAGTGTACACAGTAGAATAAAATAAAATACTACATACAATAGAATAAAATAGAATACAAATGCTATATACAATCGAGTATAATACAACGATGCCAGAAAAGAGTATTGCACAAAAACAACCAACAAAACCCATTAAAATGTATTGGTGGTCCCATTGAACCTTTTCTTTCCTGTCTCTTTTTTTGTATGTATTTTTTTGTGAAGGGAAGTGGTTTGGTGAGGATATGCAGAGCTGTGGAGGTTTAACCCTCTAATGCTGACCACATACATATCATGCACTTCTTCTTTCTGTGAACTTCTCATGAAGACAGCTGGTGACAAATGTCTGTTTGCTGTTTTGTTTTTTCTTGAATTCACTGTCCTTAAGAATTTACCACAAAGTTTGGTGTGCAAACAGTGAGTAATCATAAATTTCCTAATGAAACTGGAAAAGAAAACAGTTTACTTAAACTTCACACTTACTACTTACTACTAAATGTCAGCCTAATGAAAAGTCTAACATTTACACAGTTCTGTTTTTAGTGGAAATTGCTCCAGAATTAAACAGTTGTAGGGAGATCACTACTGTGATAGTTTTTAATGTTAATCTTAGTGAAGTGTTTCATTAATTCATTTATATGAACATGCAGAATATTTTCATTTATCTAACACTGTCATATGTGAGTCTGAACATTTGCTGTGTCACCTGGTAACCATGCTGTTCCATCACATACTTTGTCTGTGCATAGACCAAAGTGTACTTTTACCCATACACTTATGTCACTGTATTGACTCATATAATCACAGGATATCATTGAAAGCACTGCTGCAGTGTTGGTATATTTATAGCAAAAGGTTTAGCATGCATTAAAAAGCTCAGATTCTTCTTACTGTACCATGAAGGTGGAAAGCAGGTCAGCACGGCATAGTAAGAAATCATCACCAGAGCCCTGAAACAGTAACTACTATTTAAGGATTCTGGTTAACATTGAAATTAATCCCACAAACTAGGCATGTGCAATCAGACATGTTATTTTCACTAGTACACTATTTGTAACTTTGTGTTTTGTGTTGGTTTAGTTTTTTGTTTACTTGTTTTTATATTCTACTTAAAAAAAAAAAAATTTTAAATGACCTAAATCGATTTAAGAAACGTTAAGGTGAATATTAATGTAATAATATTCAATGTAATAATGTTCACCTTGTTCAAAGTAATCCACTGAATCTATGAGCACATGCAGTGGTATGAAAAAGTAATCCTGCAGTCTTTGTATTCTCAAGTAAACATAATCACACTTAATGGTAAATGGCCTGTATTTGTATAGCGCTTTACTAGTCCCTAAGGACCCCAAAGCGCTTTACACATCCAGTCATCCACCCATTCAGACACTCATTCACACACTGGTGATGGCAAGCTACATTGTAGCCACAGCCACCCACCTTTGGTAACTCTGTTTGACTCAGAGTTACCAAAACTAATAAGTGAGCTGATCTATCTATCTATCTATCTATCTATCTATCTATCTATCTATCTAGATAGATAGATAGATAGATAGATAGATAGATAGATAGATAGATAGATAGATAGATAGATAGATAGATAGATAGATAGATAGATAGATAGATAGATAGATAGATAAAAAAAACTTAGCATGAGAAACATCCTATTTCTTTGGATAATTGATGGTGGAGTAGAGGTTGTTGGGATCAGGGAAATTCCAGCAGGTGAGGAAGAAGCTTTCACAGTGCTGTAGGTCACAGTGTCACCATCATCATCATCATGATCACCACGGGACTTTAAGAAAATAATACAAAAACGTCTTAAAGACATAACCTGAAAGGAGCTTTGAAAATCATGAAGTTATTAGTAACACCATCTGTATGAATATCAAATTCTTACCCTGGATTTATTCTTGGACTTCTTGGTGAAACTGATGGAGACGTAGGAAACACCATCATCAGCATCAGCCTGCACAGTGAATACAACACAATGACTGCTCAGTAATATGTGGATTTATAATGAGTCTGTTTCACATCTGTTTAAGTAAGTTCAGCATCAGGTCCTCATCACATCATAGTTTCTGCTCTTCTCTGTTGAAACTAACTTTGTACTGGGAGTAGTGTGTGATCTCACCGTGTCCTGACTGGATCCTGGACCAGACTGAGTATCTGCAGGGTTTAAGCTCAGTCCCTGAAAAAATACAGTTTTATTTTTAAAATCTGCTCAATGTAAACAACAAATTTAATCTAAAGAATATTTAATCAATTAATTCAACGTATTTCCCAGTCCTTGTTTCTTCCTTTGAACCTTTATGTCACTGAACTTATCGCTAAAGATCATTTCACTAGCTGGGCCCATGCGCTCATTTTAGGTTTGACAGTGTTTTAGTGGTTTGGGGAAGTCCTCGAAGGGGACTGGCGGTGGCTCCCAGGCCTGGCAGATCCCAATGTTCGAAACAGAAGTAAAGAAGTTAAAGAATTGAAAAGGGAAGGGAGGGTGGGGCACGAAAATGAGAACGAGCGGCCTGTAGAACTGAGGGAACCTATATACATGAGAACCGGAAGGAGCGTGTTTGGAGACGTGGTCCCGCTCCTGAAATTCCGATATTTCATCTCCAATTATAGGCTCAGTCTGATATGAAACTATAGAGTTAATAGATGATGATATAAATGACATGGCTGAATTTGAACTCACCGTGTTGTTGCCACATTGTGTTTTTTTTTTCTGAAAAGAGAAAAAAAGATGAGTTTACTTATGAGTCAACTTATCATAAACTTTAATCTGTGATTGTTTTCACCTTTAGTTTTCTTCCATCTGATGATCAGCACAACAATGATTAACAGTGTTACTAAAATCACAGCAACGATGATAAACCCTGAATGAACTGGAGAGATTATTAAAACATGTTAAACATGATACTGAATTTCTCCACACATAGTCAAGTCTCAGTCTGACATCCAGACTTCGAAAAAAGAGAGATTCAGTCTCTACCTCCAGATGGAATATTTGATGCTGTTGTCAGTGTCCCTGCTGATGTTTTTAATTCCTCTTTTGTTGGATTAATTGTTGATTGTGCTGATTTGATTGTTGTTTTCACATATTCAAAAATGCAATAACAACATTAAAGACACCAACAGTAAGAAAAGACTTGAAAGTAAGTGAACAACAACAGAGAGGAAACAGTGGTGAGATGTTTAACAGTCTAACAAGTCTCATTTTTGATGATGTCTCATGTCTGAGGATATGTTCTCTTTATCTTCATACAGACACTCAACTGTGAGTCTACAGTGTTCATATGTCAACACAGAGCTGTTCAAGATGCTTTATCATTGTTCTCATGTACATACACTGGTGAAGATGGAGATATTGTAAGAGAAAAGCAACAATAGAAAAATGAACTTCATCACTGTGATCATAATTATTGTGGTGTTTCAGTTTGTTGTTCTAACAGGACAGTTTGAGCTGAAAACATTAAGATGTAAATACTCACTGTTACTAACAGACAGATGAATCGTAAAGTCTGGACCTTCTTGTGATCCTGTTGCTGTTTTGAACTGTCTGCAGGTGTAACGACCAACATCCTGATCTGTGACCTTCTTTATAACCAGAGAACAGTCTGCAGAAACACTCAGTCTGTCTGATTTAGCTTTGGCTTCTTTATTCTGCCCAAGTTCAAAGATTGATACTGTGCTGCTTGAATCACTGAAGAGCCAGGTAGTACTGATACAGTTATACTGACCCTTGTATCACATTTTACAAGACAGAGTAACATCATGTCCACGTTCAGCTGTGACAGTTTGAACAGTTTGATGTTGCTCAGTTGTTCCTGTTGAGAAAAAGAGAGAGAAATGTGAAACATCAAATATGTTATGAATATGAGTGTTATGTTTATAATGTGAAGTTTATTTTAAATACAACACAAGTTTAAGTTTCAACTTTAGTTTAAAAGAGTCAGCTAAAGTCAAAAAGTTAATCATGACTGTCTCAGTTAAAGGAAGAATAAAGAAGTAACACCTGTGATAATAATGCAGTTTATTAATTGAATGTGTTTCTATGTACACTTACCTTTAAACTGAAGCATCAGTATCAGTAATGAAGACATTTGAATCCATGTGAATGCAGCCATCGTGCTTCTCTGTCTCTCTCAGTCTCTGTTCTTGCTCTCACGTTCACAAATGAGACAGTCTCAGAGATGAATACAGCATCAACTTCCTGCTCACTTCCTCATAGTGACATCACTCCTTTACTCTCCTCTTACTGAATTAATTCAGTTCATTCAGCTTTTAGACATCTCTATCTGCCCCTCTGTCTCAATGTAGATATAAAATTTTAACATTTAATAACTTTTATATTTAATCTATTTTGCAAACTCCCTGTTTTCCTTTAAAGGACTGTTTAACAGTGGAAAATATCTTTATCAATAATAGAAAAGAGGAAGTTAAATGTGTGAAGAATGTTAGATGAGGTAAGTGTTTACATTAATGCAGCTCTTATGTACATTTGGTTTATTACTAGAAAATAAGTTTATGGTGATGTTTTTCTGCACACATGAAATAGTTGACGACTCAAATTATTTACACACTAGAATCTGATTCTTAATCATTGTAATGAAACATGGTAATACTGCCACAGGGGCCACTGTTAGCAGCTTGATAAAAACACAGATCAGATGTGTTAGTGATCTGAGACCTGTTTGTTCTTCATTGAACCTCTGAAGTCATTCTTTCTGAGAAGTGAAGGGAAGTGTTTTGGTGAGAATGTGGGTACAACAGCAGCAGAGCTCTGGAGGTTTCATGATGACCAGATGAACCTCTGACAGATAAATGGTTAACACATCGATGAACGTGACACTAAACTGTCTGTAGGATTCACACCAGTTTCTACACACAGCAGGTCCTTATACCTTTTTAATGTTGTGTAAGTATAATTCAGCTATCAAAACTAAAAGCAGATGTTTGCACGTTTGGAAATGTTATAATAGAAGTTCAGTACAAACAGAGCTGTTCAAACCACCAGAGTAAAATTTTAATACTGAATATGAAAGAACAGGAAGTCAAACTGGAGACAATAATAGATGGTAGTTTGTACTGTGGTCTGTGGTGGATGGATCAGGTGTGTGTGAGAGAGAGAGTTTGAAAACACACAATAAAGTGGTTCTAAATATGTTTTTCATTTATTCGTATTATCATCCAAAACATGAAAAAGTAAAATGTAACATTGAAGTTATAATTTGAATCATAAAATCTTTTACTATTTTTAAATGTCTTTAAAACTCACCTCCTCTCCACATCTCAAAAAGAGAGAGAAGAGCTCAGGGATAAAAATAAAGTATAAAGACAAACAATCAAAAGACAAAATTTAAGAAGCAATAAAAAACCTGTGATTCTGATCTCACTGTTTTACCTTCAGTAAACATCAGCAGCTACAGATTTACACAACAAAAGATCCTGTTTATCATAACTAAATGAAGGATAAAATATTGTTTTAAGTTAGATTTATCTAAAAACAAATCAAACTGCACATGAAAAAGGTTTTAGCTAAACATGAGATAAAATCAAAACTTTTTTTTGTTCCTTTTTTGAAACCTCTTTTCTGACAGGAGAAACATGATCTGAATGCTCTGTTGAGCCAAACTCATTTGTTTTGCCCAAAGGAGCAATATGAAATGTCTGTAGCCTTGCATTCTTAGTTTTTCTTTCTTTTTTTCTTTTATTTATTTTCATTCGTATTCACTTTGTTTATGTGTAATTTAGCAATACAAGAGCTGACAGGCAATGAAAAGTAAGAAGGGGTAAAGAGAAGACAGGGGAAAAGAGAGTGACACAAAAAATAAAAAGCAGAGAAAATCTTAGAAAAGAGACAAATAAAAGTACGAAGCAGTCATAGTTAAACTCAGCAGATCACCAACTGTTGCACCTGTAAGAAAATTGTAAGAAAATATATAAAAAGCAAACAGCACATCAGGAAAATACAAAGACACACATGTACATGGTCAATTTTGCTATAAGTGTGTGTGTGTGTGTGTGTGTGTGTGTGTGTGTGTGTGTGTGTGTGTGTGTGTGTGTGTCACAAAACGGACTTAATAATGAGGGTCCGAGGCCACAACAACACCCCTGGACCCAGAAGTAGACAAGGAACAATCCAGTTCAGCAGGGCCATCCAAAGCACCCCAGGAGTACTTGAGACCCAAGCCCACACGTCCAGATGACAACCATGTGCAGAAGGAGGAGGGAGGCCCCAGAAAGAGTTCCTAAAAGTTCTCAAGGACAGTGACCAGCAGGGAGTGGTGGGGAGGAGCAACCCTCACCCATCATAACAATGTCCCACAGAGCTCAGCAAGTCTCAGACTTAGACCCAGCCACACACACACACACACACACACACACACACAGTGGAGTCTGACAGAAGCAGAAGAGTCTCCAATGTTTTCATAGTTCACTCCATCTTCACCCTCATCATTAAGCTCCTGTGGAAAACAACACAACACACTTTAGATTCTCTCTGATATTCATACTTTGTGATGTTGTTTTCCTGTTTTATTCGATGTTTTCAGTCTTATGCATTTTTATTACATTTTTTAGATTTCTTATGATTACAGTTAAGCTTGGAACTTATAAATATTATTATTATTTTATTAATTAGTGTTATTAACTTAAATATTACTAACATATTTCTCATATATTGGCTTCTTTTCATTGTCTTCTGTTATATTCTGGAATCAAATTTAAAATCCTGCCCTCACATAAAATGTCTTGAATAATCAGTAATACTGATACGGTATCACCCTCATAAGAGCACTTCCCTTTCAGATTGTGGGCTTCCTTGTGGTTCCTTGAGTATTTTACAGTCGAACTGGAGGAAGAGCCTTTGAAGATTAGGCCTAAAACTTTCCTTTTGCTCAGTCATATAGTTAGGGCTGGATCAGGTGACCCTGAATCCTCTCTTAGCTATAGTGCAAAGGCTGCTGGGGATTCTCATGATGCGTGGAGTATTTCGTCTTCAGTCACCTTTTCACCCGCTATGTGTTAATAGCCCTCTCTGCATTTAATCATTACTTGTTATTAATCTCTGGCTCTTTTCCACAACATGTCTTTTGTCCTGTGGCAGATGGACACGACCAGTTGTGGCAGTTGGTGTTTTGTGTCATGTGTACTCAACACCTTTTGTTTATGGTTTAAAACAACTAATAATAAATTTCATGAACTTAAGAAAGTAAATCAAGCAGCTGCAGAGTCTGTTTGAGTTTACTGAACTTAGACATACCTGCTGTAACATCTAAGTCAATGGTCAATGGTCAATGGTAACTTTATTGTCCCTAACGGAAATTGATTTGCAGTATGTCCATACAAACAAACAAACAGACAACCAACACATCACATACACTCACCAAAATAATATAATATAAGCCTGATAAAACAACCTAGATTTTTCATCAAAATAAGTGCAATGTGCAATGGCAACAACACTCATGGTTTAGTGTTATTAACTGTGATAATAGCACTAGGTACAAAAGACAGTCTGTGTCTCTTTGTCTTCACTGCAGGCACTTTATAACGACGACCTGATGGAAGCAGTTGAAAATCATTAAAGAGAGGATGATCTGAACACAACAGGACAGAGTTTGCCTTCCTCAGCACCTGCCTGTTATAAAAGTCCACAAGCTGGACCTGAGGCCTCCCTGAAATCTTGCCAGCCACTTTAACCAGGTTGTTAAGTCTGGTCTTATTATTCAGGGACATATTACCGTACCAGGCAATGATACAGAAAGTTAAAACAGATTCAATAAAACTTTTATAAAAAAGAGTCATCATTTCAGATGAAACATTAAAACCTCTCAACCTCCTTAAAAAGTACAATCTTTGTTGGACCTTTTTCACTGTAGCAGCAAGATGTGAATCAAAGGACAGAGCCTTATCAAGAACAACCCCCAAATACTTATAACTGTCCACCAGTTCAATGGCTGCACCATTTACCACTGTTAGCGCAGGATGGGGCGATGTCTTCCTGAAGTCAATAACCATGTCCTTGGTTTTTAAGGTGTTAATCATTAAGAATGACTGATCACACCACGAAACAAACTCATCCACAACAGGCCCATGGGAATCCTCTTCACCATGAAGGAGGCTTACAATGACTGTGTCATCTGCATATTTAATGAAATGCCTGTTGGCCTGTGTACTGCGACAGTCATTAGTGTACAAAATATACAGTAGAGGAGAGAGACAACCTTGTGGTGAGCCAGTAGAAGAGTTCAGCTGTTTGGAAAAACAGCCGTTTACTCTCACACACTGAGATCTGTCAGTTAAAAGTCTAAAATCCAACCAACGAGATTAAAATCAAGTTTAAACTGGTTAAGAAGCTTATCAACTAAAAGATGTGGCTGGATAGTATTAAAAGCTGAAGAAAAATCAATAAATAAGAGCCGAGCATGAGCTTTGGCGCCATCAAGATGGTGATAAAGGTAGTTCAACAGAGTGACCACTGCATCATCCACACCTCTACAAGGCCTGTATGCAAATTGTAGTGGATCTATAAGCTTCTCTACTTGCTGCAGGATCTCCTTCCTGACAAGTTTTTCAAAGGATTTCATCACTAAGGATGTTAAAGCGACAGGCCTAAAATCATTTAATGATGTAGGTTTTGTGGTCTTAGCAACTGGAGAAATAATTGATTTTTCCATACCTCTGGAACCTTCTGTTGCTGAAGAGATAAAAGAAAGATATAATAAAAATACTGCATAATTGCTCAGCGCATGTTCTAAGCACCTGGCCACATATATTATCAGGACCTGGACTTTTATTAATCTTACTCATTTTAAAAGATTTCCACCCTTCTTTCATCAAAGAACAAAGCTGGCGGGCCCTGGTGCTCTCTATTAAGAAATCAAGTGTATTCCTTGGATTATGATTAGCATTAAATCTCAAATAAAATCTATTCAGCTCATTGGCTAACTGAGAGTCTGAACTAAAACCAGGCAGAATGATCTTATTACAGTCACTGTAACAGTGACCAGTCATGTGTTTCATGCCTGCCCAGGCCACCCTTAGGTTATTGCTACCCATCTCCGCCTCTACCTTATCCTTGTATTTTATTTTGGCTTTTTTAATTTCTGATCTGATCTCCTTCCTAATTTCTCTAACTTATTCCCTTCAGTAAAAGCTTTTTTCCTTTCATGAATCAGCCTCATAAGAGCTTTTGAAGACCATGGTTTGTTGTTAGGGAAAAAATGCACAACCTTTGAAGGGATAATCATGTCTCTGCAAAAGGAGATATAGCTGCAGACAACGTCAGTGAGTTCATTAATGTCTCTGCATGATTCTATAAACACCGACCAGTCTGTACAGTCAAAGCAGCCCTGCAGGGCTAAAGAGGCATCGTCACTCCAAACCTTTATGCGGTGTTTCCTCACTTTCTCTCTTCTCAGCACAGTCTTGTAAACTGGCAGAAGATGCACCGTGTTGTGATCCGAGGATCCGAGGGCGGGGCCAGCCACAGATGTATACGCACCTTTTATGGAACCGTAACACAAATCCAGAGTCTTATTGAAGCGTGTGGAACAGTTCACATACTGATAAAAACTGCTCAGTGTTTTCTTCAAGTCGCAGCGATTAAAGTCCCCAAGAACAATATTAGGAGCCTCAGGGGAGAGAGATTGTAGTGAGTGGATGACGTTGGAGATGGTGTCAGTCGCATTCTTAGGATTCGCTTTAGGATGGATGTAAACGACGGTGACGTTGATCTGTGGGAATTCCCTCGGCAGATAAAACGGCCTCAAAGACACAGAGAGGAGCTCAATGTCAGGCAGACACACTTGTCTACGAACGGTCACGTTTTTACACCATTTCTGATTTATATACAGACACACCCCTCCTCCTTGAGATTTCTGGGTAGCTCCGGGGTCTCGATCCAAACGTATGGGAGACCCGAAGCCTTTTAGTTCCAGAGAACAATCAGGGTCAGAATCCTTGAGCCAAGTCTCTGTGAATGCCATTAGACATATATCCCTGTAGTCACGTAAATGTGCGACATTCAAATGCAGTTCATCCAATTTACTCCACAGAGACTGCACATTAGCCAGGATTATTGATGGTAAAGGAATACGATTGTATCGTATTTGCTTCCGCAATCGCTGACGTACGCCTCCTTCTTACCCCGCTTTCTTGCTTTGACTCTGTTAAAACAAAAGTGCCGCTGTGGTTACTGGATAATCCAGAGCTGGAAAACACTGGAGGGTGAAAAGAGTCCAGAGACGGGCCTTTCCACCGAAGATCCAGAAGAAACTCCCGTGAGTATGTAATTGTTTGAGAGTAGCACTGACTCCAAACAACCGTCAGGATTGCCAATAAAACCATGCGAATTAAAAAACCCATCTTCATTAAAAGAAGTTCCACAAAGCACAAGCCGATGCTACAAGATTCCTCAGGCAAAATAAATAAATAAAATAAAGGAGTAAAAGAATAAAAATAAGTTAAAACACTGACACTGACAGACAGAGACAACCTGCTGGTCGCCGCAAGAGCAGCGCCCTACCTGGCGCCACCTGGAAGGTAAGGTAGACACACGCCTACAAGTGAATCAGCATCAATCAGCTTTTATTTGCTCTTTCTTGTTATCACTCGACCTGGGCTGGTTTAAAGAAGTTCACTATTAACAAGCTTATTAGTTGTTCGAGCATTCTGAAGCCATGAAGCTCCGCCTCCCAGCACACGCCAAAACAGTGACATAGGGTTGAAACAGAAAAGCAGAGCTCATGTAACATCTGCTTCTATCTTCTAGCTTTGGTGTCCTCTCTATTATTCCACAGTATTTATATAATTGGCTTTGCAGTGCTCCCTAGTCTGTGTATCGTTTGCTGTCGGATTTCACCTAGATCTGGCACCGGTAATAGTAACAAAAGTTACAGAGGAATATTGAGTGTTCAATCTTACAATGTTTTCTTAAGTCTGTGTTTTGTTTCCTGAAATAACAAAAATAAAAAATTACAGTAAAACTCGAAGTTTTTATGTATGAAAGTTTCATCTGTGAATGTTCTCACCTTTAGTTTTTGTCCACATGTTGACTGTAACAGCAGATATTAAGAGTGCTGCTAAACCCACAGACACAATGATGCATCTCAGCAAATACAGACAATCTGAAAATAATAAAAATATTTTGGCTTCAAATTTCTGTTCAGTACAAAAACCAAAGATTTCAAATCTAATAAATACAGTCGGTTTTCTAACATGTAGAGATGACGGTTGATGTGTTTTTGGACTGTGGAGTTTCAGGCTGCAGTATTTATTTAAAAATACAAAATCAAATATTCTAAATAAACACCAGCAATGAAAATGTTAATAATCAACTAAATGTGTTCAAAAATATATTAGTAATAAAATTTCATTTTATCTTTCATAGAAGCTAAACAGTCGATACAGATTTTTAAAAACAGAGCAATTCAGTCACTACCGTCTGGTTGATTTGATGTTGTTGTCAGCGATGTCTTTACTTCCTCTTTTGTTGTCCATGTATTTGTTATTTTTAATTTTGGTTTAATTGTTGATTTTGTTGTCGTTTTCACATCTTCACCTAAAGAAATGCAATAACAACATTAAAGACACCAACAGTAAGAAAAGACTTGAAAGTAAGTGAACAACAACAGAGAGGAAACAGTGGTGAGATGTTTAACAGTCTAACAAGTCTCATTTTTGATGATGTCTCATGTCTGAGGATATGTTCTCTTTATCTTCATACAGACACTCAACTGTGAGTCTACAGTGTTCATATGTCAACACAGAGCTGTTCAAGATGCTTTATCATTGTTCTCATGTACATACACTGGTGAAGATGGAGATATTGTAAGAGAAAAGCAACAATAGAAAAATGAACTTCATCACTGTGATCATAATTATTGTGGTGTTTCAGTTTGTTGTTCTAACAGGACAGTTTGAGCTGAAAATATTAAGATGTAAATACTCACTGTTAATAACAGACAGATGAATCATAAAGTCTGGACCTTCGTGTGGTCCTCCTTCTGTTTTGTACTGTCTGCAGGTGTAACGACCAACATCCTGATCTGTGACCTTCTTTATAACCAGAGAACAGTCTGCAGAAAGACTCAGTCTGTCTGATTTAGGTTTGACTTGTTTTTTCTGCCCAAGGTCAAAGAGTGTTACTGAGCTGCTTGAATCACTGACGATCCAGACAGTACTGTTACAGTTATGCTGACCTTGTATCACATTTTTACAAGACAGAGTAACATCATGTCCACGTTGATGTTGCTCAGTTGTTCCTGTTGAGAAAAAGAGAGAGAGAAATGTGAAACATCAAATATGTTATGAATATGAGTGTTATGTTTATAATGTGAAGTTTGTTTTAAATACAACACAAGTTTAAGTTTCAACTTTAGTTTCCAAGAGTCAGCTCAAGTCAAAAAGTTAATCATGACTGTTTCAGTTAAAGAAAGAATTAATAACACTTGTGATAATAATGCAGTTGATTAATTGAATGTGTTTCTATGTACACTTACCTTTAAACTGAAGCATCAGTATCAGTAATGAAGACATTTGAATCCATGTGAATGCAGCCATCGTGCTTCTCTGTCTCTCTCAGTCTCTGTTCTTGCTCTCAGAGATGAATACAGCATCAACTTCCTGCTCACTTCCTCATAGTGACATCAGTCACTTTGTCTCCCCTGTGTCCAGAGGAATGAATTTATTTAAGTCAGCTTGATAACCTCCCTCTCTCTCTTATTGTAGATATTAAATGACTGAACAACTTTTAAACATTTTTACTTTTAGACTTCATGCGATTTGCATGAAAACTTGTCAACCTTTTCAAAGGACTGTACAGAAGTTTAAGATATCTTGATCAAAAATAGGAGAGAGGAAGTTAAAGGTGTGAAGACTGTTAGTAGAGATAAGTGTTTGCAGTACTTTAGCTCTTCTGTGCATATGGTTTATTATTAGAAAACAGTCTCATGATGATGTTTGTAGACACACATGAAAAGAGGTCAAAAGTCAGAAAACTCTTTCTGCAACAGAAACTCTGTTGATGTTAACAATAAAACATGGTGATACTGCTACAGTGATCATTAGCATTAGCATTACCATTAGCAGCTAGAACCCAGGAGAAAAGCATTAGTGCCCTGATACAGTGTGGCACTTCGTTTCTTCTCAGAAGTGAGGGGGAAGTGAGAATGTGGGTACAACA
Source organism: Oreochromis aureus (assembly GCF_013358895.1). Classification (NCBI taxonomy): domain Eukaryota; kingdom Metazoa; phylum Chordata; class Actinopteri; order Cichliformes; family Cichlidae; genus Oreochromis; species Oreochromis aureus. The sequence goes on along the minus strand of NC_052956.1, from coordinate 21,272,324 downwards.
GCAGCAGAGCTCAGAGTTTAATACTGAAGATGAAAGAACAGGAAGTCAAACTGGAGACAATAATAACCACCAGCTTGTCCTGTGGTCTGAGGTTGAAGGGTCATGTGTGTGAGGTATCAGAGACAGAGCTCCAAAAATCTAATGATACTGATCACAGGTTTTTTTTCTATTTATTCATTATTTAGTCTTCTTATCATACAGCCAAAATGAAGAGAAATAGTTATAGAAAACATTAAAATTGTAATCTGGAGAATAACGTTGGTTACTGTTGTCAGGGTTCCTGTCATGGTCTCCGTGTCTCCCTGGCTGACCTAGGTTGCAGGCCACATGTTGTTTTGAGTTTGTCTCTCTCTCAGAGAGCTGAGAGCTCAGCTGGGCTCCCGCCCTTGGCTCACACACCTGCTGTGAATCCACCTGATTACCGGGACTCCTGGGCTGCTATTTAAGCTGAGGGCTCAGAAGGTGTCTTTGCTGGATCGTTGAGTTATTCTCGTCAGTACAGCCCCGATAAACTCTGTTTCTTGTGTTGTTTCTCAGTTTATGCTAACCGCAGCTCTCCTGTACATAGGTTCCTGGACTCGTCCTTATCCCTGATCTGCTTCCCTGGCAGCGTGTAGTGGAGTGGAGTGAGAGTGAGAGTGCTGAAGACAAGTACCAAAGAAGCGAATGAGCAGAGCGTGTTTGGACTTTCTTCCCTTTTCCCCAGGACCATTGAATATCCCTGCCCTGTACAGTATATATACTTTCACGTGGTGTGTTTGTAAATAAACTTGTGATTGCAATTCTAGTTCAGCTGGTCTACGCCTGAGTCCGTTTCTGCCTGCGTGACAGTTCCTGGGTCGTTGATCCAGTGTTTGCAGTTTGTTTTTGTTCTCTGATTATTTTCCACATGTTCACATTTGCTGTTTTATTATGTTATCCATCTGTCTGTGTGCATTATGTTCTGTTCCACTTCCTACGTATCATTAGATTAAGTTCAGCTGTGTACTCACAGGTCTCTAGTCATCATCATTAGCCAGTGTATTAACAGTTTTTCTCGATTGCTTAAACACTATAACCAATCTTGTGAACCCAAATTTCAAAACCATAATGCCACTTTCAAAAAAGCACACCCATTTCCTTGAACTATAAACACTTTGCACCTGCTTTAACACATGAATCAGATGTGGTGAACTGTTACTGCAAAACTCTTCACACAAATCCCTACATTTGTCAGTGCTTACACCATGTGGTCACTTAGAAAGCACTAGCAGTCAATAATGTTAATTCATATCAGCACAGCTTTAGCTCAACTAGCACACAATTAACAAAGTGGAAACACTAGGAGTCAAAATGTATCACACACCAGTCAGAAACTTTAATGGATAAATAAAAGGGCCAAAGTCAACTCATTCAAGTTTGAAACAATGGATCCAAAGACATGCAAAGGAAGAGGTCGAGAAGGAGAAGGAGGTCTAGGACACCAGGGAGGAGTAGGTAGAGATGGAGGAACATAATTGGCCGTTGGGCTATTGTAAATGTCCCTGGTCACCGTGGAGAAAATGTCACTATGTGCGCAGCCATCAGCCAACGAGGGCTACTCCACCGCCATGCCATTCTTGGACCCTATAACACTATGCTTCTCCTTGCTTTTCTTGATGGTCTGAGACAACATATGTCCAGCGGGACTACAGGGAACCAGCACAGAGCAGCCTCACTACATTGTTGTTTGGGATAACGTCAGCTTCCATCGCGCTGCTCTGGTTCATGACTGGTTTACCAATAACCCAAGGTTGTCTAACATCTTTCTGCCTGCATACTCTCCCTTTCTAAACCCGATAGAGGAGTAATTTGTGGCATGGCGGTGGAAAGTGTGCGACAGAGAACCTTATGTCCATGTGCACCTCTTCCAGGCCGTGGAGAACGCCTGTCTAGACATATCAGTAGATGCATGCCAGGGGTGGATCAGGCATGCAAGAGGATTTTAACCCTGCTGCCTGGCTAGGGCCAATATAGCCTGTGATGTGGATGAGATTCTCTGGCCTGACTCAGACCACAGACAGGATGCTGAGGTGGAATAATGTTTCTGGTGTGTGTTGTACTGTATGCTACATGAATAAGAATGTGCCACTGTATATACATTGGTTGCGTCTTTTGTGTTCATCATGTGAAAAGGTTTTTGAGGGGAAGAACCACAAGCAACATAACTTGCCAGTTTTGTAAATGTTGTTTTACATTTATTGCACCAATGTGTACGACTATGGTGTCGTGTGTGTGTTTTTGAGGTCTTGTGTGTGATGTCTGTGGGCAAAGTTTGGTTTTTCAGTGAATGGTTTTGAGTGTAGAGCTTCATTTTGACCTGACAATACAATGTTTGGGAAATTGGGTGAGACATTATGGATTTGTGTTTATTGTTTGGGGAATACGAGACATAGTTTCAAGAAATGTGTTTAAGCAATCGAGGCAAATGTAAAAGAAGTGAGAAAGGTGAAACCCATTTTTATCTGGTGTAAGACCAGGGAGGCAAACACAGAGCAAAGAAACATTTTTTGTTATTTCTGATTTAGTCTGATTATAACACACCCAAAAGAATTATTTACAGATAATAATAATGTTAACACATTAAAAGAAATTTAAACACCATTAGATAACCTGTTATTCTGATAGCTGGTCTTCCTAACGTCACTCAGTAAATTCAAAAATAAAACAGCTTTCTTATCTGAGCCTTCCTGAAAATATTTGATTGTTTAGAGAGCTGTATAAACTGCCTTATAAACAAAGACTGAAGCAAGCATACAAAAGAATATGTTCTTCATTACTTCCCTCTTGCAGAACTAATAAAGTGTCCTTTCTCCACCCTCATCTGCCCCGCGTATTTTTCCTGCATCAGTAGGTGACATTATTGAACTGAAAAACAGGCGACATGAAATACAGACACCATGACTTTATCTCAGTGTGTTACCTTAAATTGTACAACAAAGAATACAAAAGAAAAAAGAAAGAAAGGAAAAATATGTGAATTTTACTGTATGTATTTGTTTATTCCTGCATCCCTTCATTGGCTTTCAGTGAGATTCAGAATCCACTTTAAAATTCTGTTATTAACATATAAGGCTCTATATGGACAGGCCCCTGTTTATATAGCAGAGCTTCGTACAGTTTATCAATGCAGTCGGCCTCTCCGATCATCTAACCAGGGCCCTCTAACCTGATTTTGAAACCAGAGGTGATGCTTTGAGGTTGTAGCGCCCAAACTGTGGAAGTCTTCCTCAGTCAATCAGGTTGGCTGACTCTGTTATTGTTTTAATCCATTCACTTCATTTGTGGCCATAGTTTGAAACCATACATGCATCTATGTGTGTATATTGGATGAATGTCTGTCAGTATGGCTCATTATGTGTGTGTTTATGTTTCTGTATGTTTTAACACTTGGATACTTATCTTCAATGTGCAGTTTTTATTTGAACTGTGAAGCTTTAACACTTTGTTTTGAAAAGTGCTCTCTAAATAAAGTTATTATTGTTATAATAAATCAAACTGCACATGAAAACAAGTTTGGCTTCTAAATATGAGAATAAATCAAAACTTAAATGTTTTAAACAGCAGTGGATTCATGTCTGTGCTGAGTTGATGATGTCATTGATCAGTGGAGTCTGACAGAAGCAGAAGAGTCTCAGATGTTTTCATAGTTCATAAAGTCTGAACCTTCTTGTTGTCCTGTTGCTGTTTTGTACTGTCTGCAGGTGTAACAACCAACATCCTGATCTGTGACCTTCTTTATAACCAGAGAACAGTCTGCAGAAAGACTCAGTCTGTCTGATTTAGGTTTGGCTTCTTTAATCTGTCAAACTTCAAAGATTGATACTGAGCTGTTTGATTCACTAAAGATCAGGTAGTACTGTTACAGTTATGCTGACCTTCTATCACGTTATAAAGAAATATATGAATATGAGTGTTGTGTTTATAATGTGAAGTTTATTATAAATACAACACAAGTTTAATTTTCACCTTGAGTTTCCAAGAGTCAGTCAAGTCAAAAAGTTAATCATGTCTCTCTCAGTCTCTGTTCTTGCTCTCACGTTCACAAATGAGATTCAGATGAACACAACATCAACTTCCTGCTCACTTCCTCATAGTGACATCACTCCTTTTTTCTCCTCTTGCTAAATCAATGCAGTTCATTGTATTTAAGCAGCCATATCTCCCTCTCTCTCTTAATGTAGATATTACAGTTTTTCTCGATTGCTAAAACACATTTCTTGAAACTACGCCTCATATCCGCACAACAGTAAACACAAATCCATAACATCTCACTCAATTCCCCAAACATCCTATTTCCAGGTCAAAATGAAGCTCTACACCCAAAACTATTCACTCCTGCTGAAAAACCGAACTTTGCCCTCAGACATCAAACACAAGCCCTCAAAAACACACACACTACAACAGAGTTTTGCACACTGGTACAATTAATTCAAAACAATAGTTCCAAAACAATTAGGTTGCTTATGGTTCTCCCTTCAAAACCCTTGTCACATGATAAACACAAAAGACGCAACCAATGTATGTACAGTGGCACATTGTCATTCATGTACTATACAGTACAACACACACCAGAAACATTATCCCACCACAGCATCTTGTCTTTGGTCTGGGTCAGGCCAGAGAATCTCATCCACATCACAGGCTATATTGGCCCCAGCCAGGCAGCGGGGTAAATCCTCTTGCATGCCTGATCCACCCCTGGCATGCATCTACTGATATGTCTAGGCAGGCCTCTTCCATGGCCTGAAGGAGGTGAACACGGACATAAGGTTCTCGGTCATACACTTTCCACCGCCATGCCGAAAATAACTCCTCTATCGGGTTTAGAAAGGGGAGTATGCAGGCAGAAAGATATTAGAAAACCTTGGGTTATTGGTAAACCAGTCACGAACCAGAGCAGCGCGATGGAAGCTGACGTTATCCCACACAACAACGTAGTGAGGCTGCTCTGGCTGTGCTGGTTCCCTGTAGTCCAGCTGGAACATATGTTGTCTTAAACCATCAAGAAAAGCAAGGAGAAGCATAGTGTTATAGGGTCCTAGTACGGCATGGCGGTGGAGTACCCTCGTTGGCTGATGGCTGCGCACATAGTGACATTCCCCCACGCTGACCAGGGACATTTACAATAGCCCGATGGCCAATTATGTTCCTCCCCTTTTCCTTCTTTTGGTCAGGTTAAAACCTGCCTCATCCACAAAGATCATTTCATGGGGAACAGGCCGTCCTTCAATCTCAAAGATTCTCTGCAAAACACATAACACAGTAGAGTCAATCGGTACCCTGAACCAAAGTTCAAGAGTGCTGAAATGGCAGCATAAACTGCCATGCTGTGATGGTACACAATACCTTATACAGTATCAAAACTCATACCTGAACATATTCCACATGTTGGTTTTTCACTCTGTCAGAGTTTCGTTCAAAAGGACTCGGTATGCCTGTTTCATCCGGAATTGATTCTTTCGGAGGATGCGGTCAATTGTGGAGAGGCTGATGGCATTTATGCCTCGAAAAAGATGATCATCCTCAATCACTCTCCTTTGAATCTCTTGCAGGCGGATTACATTATTTGCAATTACCATGTTTACAAGTTCCTCTCTTGCTCCTCCGACAAAAGCCTTAACCTGCCTCCACCAGGTGGTCGTCTCTGTGTCCTACAAAAATAGAAGCACTCATTACTGTAACTGTCACACATTCATTTTACAGGAAAATAATGGAAACATACTGAAACTCAAGACACATAAATTCAGTAACTTAAGCGTTACTGTACAAAGCAGTCTTACTGCAAGTATACCTACCTGTTTTCCTCCCTGAAGGTTCTGATGATGGAGGCAACAGTGAAGCGACTCAAATTTGGTTGTACTCGTTGCCCAGCCTCCCTCATAGTCATCCCATGGACAAGGACATGGTCAACTAAAGTGGCTCAATTTCATCCGAGACTGACTGTCTTCGTGCCCTTGCTCTTCCCCTTCCTTGTCGCCGTCGTTCTCCACCTCCACCTCCTTCACCACCTCCTCCTCCTCTTCCACCACGTCCTCCTCTTTCACCATGTCCTCTTTCTCCACCACGTCCTCCTCCTTCACCACGTCCTCTTTCTCCACCACGTCCTCTTCCTTTGCATCTCTTTGGATCCATTGTTTCAAACCTGAATGAGCTGACTTTGGCCCTTTTATCTATCCATCGCAGGTTCTGATTGGTGTGTGCTAAATTTTGACTCCTAGTGTTTCCACCTGGTTAATTGTGTGCTAATTGGGCTCAAGCTATGCTGACTTAAGTTAACATTATTGCATGCTAGTGCTTTCTACATGACTACATGGTGTAAGCACTGTAAAATGTAGGGATTTGTGTGTAGAGTTTTGCAGTACCAGTTCACCAAATTTGAGTCATGTGTCAAAGCAGGGAATAGTGTTTATAGTTCAGGGAAATGGGTGAGCTTTTTGACCAATAGCGTTTATGGTTTTGAAATTTTAGTTTAGAGGCCTGGTTATAGTGTTTAAGCAATCGAGAAAAACTGTAAAAGACTAAAAACTTTTTAAAACTTTTCAATATCTTCTGTGATTAATTTATTTTGCAGACTTTCCTGCAGGATTGCAGAACAGTGTAAAATGTTTTGATCAACAGGAGAAAAGAGAAGTTAAATGTGTGAAGACTGTTAGATGAAGTGTTTACATTAATGCAGCTCTTTTGTACATTTGGTTTATTATTAGAAAACAGTGTTCATGGTGATGTTTGTCTGCACACATGAAAAGAGGTCAAGATTCAAACTTATTACACATCAGAATTTGAGTCGTGATGTTTGCAATGATGACACTGCAGCAGTGACCACTGTTAGCAGCTAGATGAGATGTATTAGTGGTCTGAGACCTGATTGTTCCTCTTTACACCTCTGAAGTTGTTTTTTTTCTTATAAGTGAAGAGGAAGTGTTTAGCATTCACTAACTGTACTTACCAAGAAGCTGGAAAGCCAGTCAGCACAGCACAATAAGAAAGTTAGCCTGCTAGCATCAGAGCCCTTGAACAGCGTCTACAACTTGAGGATTTTGGTACACACTAATCTTTAAAACTAAGTGTGCACAATCAGACATGTTATCGTCAGCCTTATTCTTTTATTTTTATGTTTTTAAAGTGTCTGAAAGCTGAAATTGAGTGTTTTTGCTGTCAAAGATGTTTTTTGAATATCACAAACAGGAAGTTTGATATTGTGGCGTGTTGGGGGAACAGCTAGTTCTCTCCCATCATGCCTTGGGACATGTGCTGCTGTTTAGATGTTCTTGTTTTATTGTTTATGGTTACGTTACTTTTAACTGTTATCTTGAATCTTGTGTTTATACTACGGTACAAAGTCACTGACAGTTATTGTTTTACAGAAAGAATGCAGTACCATAAGTGAGTTCTGTTATGCTGTTATTGACCCTTGAAGCACATTGTAGCACAAGCAAGTTTGTTTAATAAAGAGCTCCCCCTACTAGCTTGGGGTTGAATAACAAGCTCAATCTCTCCCTGTGAGCTTCTTTGTAAGACTTCTCTGCATGTCACATATGTGTCAGAAGTGTATGGAAGAACATTATGGCCACTGGAAAAAAAAAGTGGGCATGTCTTTTTTTTTTCTGTTTTTCCAGAATTCTGAGAAATAAGTCAGAATTATGACTTTTTTTTTTCTCAGAATTCTGAGAAAAAAGTCATAATTCTGACTTTTTTCTCAGAATTCTGACTTTAAAAGAAGAAAAAAAACGTGCCCACTTTTTATTATTTTTCCCAGTGGCCCTAATCCTCTTCCGTGGAAGTGGGATTCCAAGAGCGTGGCCAGTATTCTGAAAGAGGAAGAGGAGCTAAGGAAGATTGAGGAGCTTATCACTCGCCTGGAAGCGGTGAATGAAGCATGACCAAAGAAGCGGGGAGAGCCCCGGGCAGCAGCAAGCCAGCCAGGGGATGATCTGTGGGGCTTACCAGATGGAGCCTCACACCCCCGCCCACTGGGAAGCTGTCGGAGCCACCAAAGCATGCTGCAGGTTCCAAGACCACGAGCAGCCAGCCAGCCTTCACTCATGGTGATGCCTGGGAGCAGCACACCCTCATTGCTGGCAGCCGAGGGGGACAACGCCAACTGTCTCCAGGACCAAGTGCAGCCGCCGCTGCCATCAGGGGCTCCTGTCCGGGGGAGCATGAAGCTGCCACGCTATAATGGGGAGGCACCTCCAGAGACCTACCTTATCCAGGTACAGCTGGCTGCTCAGCTAAACCAATGGTCGACAGAGGAGACAGCTGTCCAAGTCGCCCTCGCCTTGGAAGGCAGGGCCCTGCAGATCCTCACAGATCTTCAGCCAGAAGAGCATTTAAGTTGGCCTGCTGTTGCCAGAGCAATGCAGAGCAGGTTTGGCCTCCGTACACATGCAGATGATGCCCGAGATAAACTTGCTAGCCGCCCACGGAGACAAGAGAAGAGTCTGGGTGCCTATGCTGCCGACCTACGTCTTTATGCATGTAGAGGGTACCCTGCTTTTGATGCTGCAGCACAAGAAGAGCTTGCTCTCCAGGCTTTATGTCCGTCTCCAGCCAAAACGACTACAAGAGCACATCCGTCTGCATGCACCAGAAACCCTGGCGGCAGCTCTAACTGAGGCCGAAAGAGTGGAGCATGTGCTCAGCCCAGGTGCACGCAGCCCAGGCATAAGTCACCAAGTGCGCCAAACGGACTATGAAAGGAGCGACCAGGAGGAGGAGGCCCGCCAAACCACCAACACACCACTCTGGCGATCTCGGCGAGGGAATGGACGAGCAGGAGGCCAATCCAGGGGTAACTGCCATCGGTGCGGAGAACCAGGCCACATCGCACGCTACTGTCCAGCACCAAGCCCACAAAGCCTGGCACCCCAGCTGCCGTTAAACTAAGGCAGGGTGGCGCAACGGAGGAACTGCCCCCTGCCACCACTCTGTCCTCCGAATCACACTTGCGGGTTGGCCGGCTCGGCCAGACACGGGGACTGTATCTGGACTGTGACCTTGCTGGCACCACCTGTAGAGCCCTGATAGACACTGGATCCACGCTTTCCTTGGTACAGGCCGGAGTCCTCCCTGGTACTGACGGCCCAAGACCGCAGGGTTGGCACCCTACTCAGCTCCACATCACCACAGTCACGGGGCGTGCCAAAGTTAAGGGGAAAGATCCTCCCGGTGACTGTTGCTAACTGCACTGTGGACCACCAGTTCTGGCTAGCCAGCATCCAGGACCAATGCATCATTGGTCTGGACCTGCTAGCCAAATGGGAGGCCACAGTGGACGTGTCCTGAGCAATCCTTTACCTGGGCACGGAGGCTGTGAAGCTCCACACCACCAAGGAAGTCCCGCTGCCTGCCTCCACTTTTTCAGCCAGCGTCAGGAAGCCTGAGGACCTGTCGCCGCTGGCGGTGGAAGGGGCCTCTCCTTCACCAGCAGCTTGCTTGGTCTACAGAGACCAAGCAAGCTGTCGAGGACCTATACCAGAGGAGCTGCGAGGGTTTCCAGGCTGATCAGCAACGGCAGCTGCGAGAGATACTCGACTTGTTTGCCGACATCTTTGCAGCCAAGGATGAGGACTGCATGCAAACCAGCCTGGTACAACACGACATTGACACTGGAGATGCACGGCCCATCCGCCTCCGCCCTCGTCGCCTTCCCCTTGCCAAGCGTGCCGCAGCAGAGCAGAATATCAGGGAAATGGCAGAGTAGGGCATCATCGAACCCTCAAACAGCCCCTGGGCAGCCCCGGCTGTACTGGTTCGGAAAAAGGATGGTACCTGGCGGTTTTGTGTCGACTATCGTCTACTCAACAGCATCACACGCAAGGACTCCTACCCATTGCCCCGGATTGACGATGCTCTCGACGACATTGCTGGGTCCTGCTGGTTCAGTTCCCTCGATTTGTGCAGTGGCTACTGGCAGGTGGAGCTGACGCCAGAAGCCCGCCCAAAGACTGCTTTCTCCATTGACCAGGGACTGTGGCAGTTTAAGGTGATGCCCTTCGGCCTCTGCAATGCCCCAGCCACATTCGAGCGCCTAATGGAGAGGGTTCTGGCTGACATCCCCCGCGACCGCTGTGTGGTCTACCTGGATAACTTCCTCGTCCACGCGACAGACTTCAAAAAAGCCTTGGCTAACCTGACTGCTGTTTTCCATGCTATCCGTCAGGCTGGCCTTCGCCTCCACCCAAAAAAGTGCCACCTCTTCCGAAAGGAGACGACCTTCTTGGGTCACGTTGTGAGCGGAGCAGGGGTTTCCACTGACCCTGCGAAGGTGGCTGCTGTGAAGGACTGGCCCATTCCGGGCAACACTGCTGAGTTGCGGAGCTTCCTTGGCCTGGCATCATACTACCGGCGTTTCGTCAAGGACTTTGCTACCATTGCAAGCCCCCTGCACTGGCTCACACAGAAGGGCCGGGAGTTCCACTGGAGTGAGGACTGTGCCGTGGCATTTGATCGGCCCCGATCTGCACTGGTTGAGGCACCAGTGCTAGCCTACCCAGACCTGCAGCTCCCTTTTGTCGTGGATACCGATGCCAGCAACACGTGTGTGGGGGCTGTACTGTCGCAGGAGGGCCCTGAGGGGGAGCGGGTCATCTCCTACTACAGCCATTCCCTCAGCAGACCGGAGAGGAACTATTGTGTCACCCGTCGAGAGCTGCTGGCCATCATCCTGGGTCTCCGCCATTTCAGACCCTACCTCTACGGGAAGAAGTTCCTCCTGCGCACAGACCATGTGTCCCTCACTTGGCTGCTCAGCTTTAAAGAACCGGAGGGACAGCTAGCCCTGTGGTTGGAGATGTTGCAAGATTACCACTTTGAGGTTCGTCACCGGGCGGGACGTCTCCACACCGATGCAGATGCCCTCTCCCGATGCCCTTGTGAGGAAAAGCAGTGCAGGTACTGCCAACGCTTGGAGGACCGGGAGGGCATGACTTCAGTGATCGCGTCACCACAGGGCGGCCCTGAGAATGACTCTGTTCCGGGTGGGCATTGTAGCAGTCTTCAGGTCCAGTCCGCCGCAGGGGCTACTGAGGGTCTGGAGGCCATGGATCCCCAACAGCTGCAACACGACCAGAACCAAGACCCTGCCCTTTCCCAGGTTCAGTGTTGGATTGGAGCCGGTCAGAGACCATCATGGCCAGAGGTATCTGCACTGGACCTCGAGACCAAAGCTCTCTACTCCCAATGGGCCAACCTCACAAACCGAAACGGCCTCCTCTATCGCCGCTGGCAGGCTCCCGGGGGTCACCGTGAGGTCTTCCAGCTTGTGGTACCTCAACAGTCGCGGTCCAGGGTGCTCCAGCTGGTCCATGGTGCGGTGGGGGCAGGACACTTTGGAGTTACCAAGACTCTGCGGCGACTTCGGTCTCGGTTCTACTGGCCCGGGTGTCGCCAGGACGTAGAGCTCCATGTCCATCGGTGCGATGCCTGCATGGCTCAGAAAGGGCCTTCCCAATGCTCTCATGCCCCCTTGCAGCAGTATCAGGTGGGGGCTCCCATGGAGCGGGTTGGTGTGGACATCCTGGGACCCTTCCCCACCACTGACCAGGGGAACCGCTACGTCCTGGTTGCCATGGACTACTTCACTAAGTGGCCTGAGGCCTGTGCAGTCCCTGACCAGAGTGCTGTTACCCCTGCTGAGCGTCTGGTCAACGAGATGTTCTGCCGGTTCGGGGTACCAGAGGAACTGCATAGCGACCAGGGCCGGAATTTTGAGGCTGCGGTGTTCAAGGAGGTCTGTCAGCGGCTGGGTATCAGGAAGACCCGGACGACGCCACTGCACCCCCAAAGCGATGGGTTGGTGGAACGCTTCAACCGCACCCTGGCCACCCAGCTTGCTATCCTGACCTCCTGCCAGCAGCGTGACTGGGATCAACACCTTCCCCTGGTCCTAATGGCCTACCGTTCTGCAGTCCAGGAATCTACTAAGTGCACTCCAGCGGCCTTGATGTCCGGTCATGAGCTTCGTACCCCAGTGGACTTGGTGTTTGGATCACCCCCAGAGCAGGAAGTGTCCGGGGACCCCGGGTTGGACTACCTCCACAACCTCCTCGCCCGGCTACGAGAGGTGCATCAGTTGACCAGGCAGGCTCTCCGAGATGCAGGCTCCCGGCAGAAGCGAGCTTATGATACCCGCTGCAAGGGGGAAGGACTCTTGCCCGGTCAGCATGTGTGGGTCTACAGCCCGGAGAGGAAGAAAGGGCTTTCTCCCAAACTGATGAGCCAGTGGGTTGGACCCTGCACTGTTCTCGAGAGGCTGTCCGACGTGGTCTACAGGGTGTGGCTGGTCAAACGGAACAGGGTAGTCGTACGCCATCGTGATCGCCTGGCACCCTATCAGCCCTTGAATCCATCCAGGGAGGAGTCAGGGTCTCAGCTTCAACTGCAGGCCCCCAACCTGGCCTCAGAGGCGGCTGGGGGACCCATGGAACGTCCTCAATGAAGCCGTCGCCTTCCCCAACACCTCAGAGACTTTGCTATGGACATGCCGGTTGCTGGGGACAGCTAACCACTCAGGTGGGGGCTGTGTGGCGTGTTGGGGGAACAGCTAGTTCTCTCCCATCATGCCTTGGGACATGTGCTGCTGTTTAGATGTTCTTGTTTTATTGTTTATGGTCACGTTACTTTTAACTGTTATCTTGAATCTTGTGTTTATACTACGGTACAAAGTCACTGACAGTTATTGTTTTATAGAAAGAATGCAGTACCATAAGTGAGTTCTGTTATGCTGTTATTGACCCTTGAAGCACATTGTAGCACAAGCAAGTTTGTTTAATAAAGAGCTCCCCCTACCAGCTTGGGGTTGAATAACAAGCTCAATCTCTCCCTGTGAGCTTCTTTGTAAGATTCCTCTGCATGCCACAATATCATCATAGATACAGTGAGATACACTGCTCCTTTTTTGTATTGTTAAAAATATCATGCATCAATTTAAACAAAAAAAAAGTTTAATAACAATTGTTAAAATCTCCCAGTTCTTTTAATCTTTGGGCTGAAGGAAGGACAATACTCGGTGTATAAATGCTCAATCAACAATTATTTATTTCCATATAATTCAACACTTAAGAGCATAAAAACCATCATGATGGGGAGACCTGCCTGCAGAGGGTCACAGCAAGTCTCAAAATGGTGACGGGTTACTCAGCCTTTTATAGCCCCTAGTAGCCCCCACCTAGTCGTAAAAGCCTAAACATTCACATGTTTTCTCTATTACGGCGCCTAAGTTATGACCTCGACTCCTTGTCTTTCTGCTCTCTGTAAAGGTGGGGGTATGGAATGTGGTCTTCTCTTCTTCTATTCTAGACACAAGGTCTCCTGCACACAACATTCTCTTCATGATTCAGCAGTATGAAATGTCAAGAAACAGTGTAACACATTCAACAGTGTCGAGTAATACAGGTCAATCAAATAGATCTAATGATTTTCACACTCTTTTAAGTCAGAAGTATAATGCAAACTAAAACTACATACTGATCACACACTCTATATTAAGGGGTATAATATGACCTACAGCAATATCATAATTCAACTACTTTGATTACAGATATAAGGTAACATATGATAACAGAATAATCTCACAATTCCCCCTTTTGATCTCTTAAAAAAGAGATCACTTATAACATACACTCCAGCGTTACAAGGTCCAGTTCTTCTTGGTCCTGAGGCCCTCTGTCCCCCTTTAACGGGTGGACCATATGTGGGATGACCTCTGTGTTTATGCAGTTCAGATGCAAGAAAAATTAGATTTACAACCATAACAGCAGTTACAGATGACACTCCCATCACTCCCCAATTCTCCCACAGCTTTATTTTGGTGCTCCAGTTTTCCACCCCCCTTTTGATGCCACCTTATACCTTTCAAATGTACTTAGACTAGAACCTCTGTCTAAGGAGCTTTAAACCTTTATTATCACTGCAGCTACCAGTATCTTCCAGTTGGGTGATTCTCAGCTTCTTTCTTCGACCTCCGGGTTAGACCACCCTTTAGTCGTTGCACAGATCAGGGGATTATTCTGCCCCGATTTCAAACAAAGATCTGTGTATTTTGGGGTCACAGCCGTGTCCCCCTTTTTACCAAGATCCTCTCGAACTCTTCATGGTTATTGCTGTGTTTATGGGATCCATCTTCTCGAGGAGCCCAAACGCCATGACACTTGACCCCAGTTGCTGTCTCGGCAGTCCCTACATCTGTCTCTGCTGTGAAGGGTCCTCATATCTCCGTGTCCCCGTCTGGTGTCTGTTCCTTTCTCTGCAAGAGACAGAAAACCAAAACACCTCTCTCCCTAGCCTTGATAATCTATTGTTGTTGTCCATTGCTCTTCTAGTGATTCAAATTTGGTGTAGAATATTATGTTCAGGACTCTCTGACCAAGGAACTTATTCTAATCATAATCTATGTATGTGTAAAAGAAATCAAAAATTAATGAACCATTTCTAAATCTAACACACTATAAGCTTAAGTTTTACCATACCTAAATTATTAAAACACACAAATAGGGTCATAAAAATGTTCATATAACCATTGTTTGATGTTAAAACTCAACTTCTCAACTTCCCCCTTTTTGACACACTCCCATGTGTCAATTCACCGGAGCTAGAAAATTAAAAGAAAAGGTTAGTGACATCATATCTCAAAAAGCATCAGAAATTCTCCTCTCCAGTCTCTCTTATCCTCCTGCTCCTGCAAAAACAAAACAAAACAAAGCATCCACCCTTCTCTTGCCGGCTGGGTGAATTGTTTGTTGGCATTTACTAATCCTAAAGTTGGTGCAGTCATTGTCTCAGTATCAAGTCAGTCAAAACTTTTAGTCCGTCCATCACAGTCCAGTCACATGCATTCATTCACACACATTCATACCAGATGTTGCTGATAATGGAGTCTCACGCGCGACCTGTTCGAGCATCCATCACCAGCAAGATGACGTCATCATTTTAAAAGGAAAACAATTCCTTGTTTTTTGAACTGGATTGACTCGCTGCAATCCTTTTAGACTCAGGACTTCTCACGTGATCAGTGTCCCCTATAAGTGAATTTCTCCAGAGCCCATTATAATCATGGAGAAGCACACTTTGCAACTGTTTTCAGTAATAATATTTTATAGCGCTTTAAATTTCAATCTTTCAGGCCTGGTTTAAAGAGCTGATTGTTAAATCATGAACTCACAAAATATCACCATCGGTGGATCACACCTCTCAGATTTTCTTATCTCAGTGCACTGTAACAAAAACGAAAACAGATGTAACCAACAAAATACTAATAAAATAACACAAACTAGGGCCCGTTGCAGACATGTCCAAGCATAAAACCATCTCTCTCTCTCTTAGAGAAAGAACAGAAGCCAAAGCTCACTGATAAAATCAAGCTAGCGCTAAGCAAAACCAAAAAATCAACCAGAAATTCACAGGAACGTTTTGCTTCCTGCCGGGACAATATCGTGTAGGAATGAGAACCTCAGGTACCGTAGCGCCTTTGTTCCTCCTTGAATTAAATTCCAATCACAGAAAAATGCCGTACTCTGACCTAAAACTTACACTATTAATTCATCATTTTCACTCTGTGCCTCTGTTCCTCATCAGGCTGTGTGAAGCACAGCAAAGAATTCAGTCAAGTCCTTGAGCCATAAACAGACATCACGCACAGACATTGTTTTCATAACCAAACTGTTTCAGACCTTATTCCTTAAATCTACATAAATGCCCTTTGGGTGACATAAAACACATTTTAAGTAATCAATGGTAATCAATGGCCTCATAAAAATTATGTATTGGGATATTTGTGTGCAGCATTTTGCATATCAGCATAAGCATTTGTTAGCAAAGCATTCTTCATTGCATCAGCGTGTATGTGTGTGTACGCATCACTCTTCGTTGCTGGCGTGTGCATGTGTATGTGTGTGTGTGGATCACTTCTCAGTGAATTGAATCAGCATTTCAATGTGTGTGTGTGTGTGTGTGTGTGTGTTCATCACTTTCCTGTTCTGGTGTTTTGGGTAAACCACAGCCTGAAGCGTGCCCTGGGGTCCTGCCCTCCTCCTTTTTCAGTCTGTTTGCGACCATTGCTGCTGCTGCTGCTGCTCAAAGTTCTGTCCATCCTGGTTCTGACCCCAATCGGGGCAGTCCTTTCTCCAATGTCCATGCTCACTGCAGGTGAAACCTGCATCTTCTTCTGTGTTTTTGTCCATTCTGAGGTGCCTTTTGACCTCAGTTGCTCCTCCTGTCTCTGTCACGCTCATTTTGCTGCCGTGTTGGTCCATCACTGTCCTGCACAGTGTAAATGCAGAGTTATCAAGGTCAGCATTCTTTTGCTCGGCCTTACTTTTCATTCGGGCTTGGCGGGCGTCTCGTCACAGCTCTGTCAGCTGAAGCTGTCTGAGAATTTTCCCCGTGTAGTGAACCGGGCCTTAGGTTTTAGTGCTCTCGTCTCTGCTGCATGAGATCGCATTCCTGCAGCACTGTTGACCTTTTCAGGTTGTTGTTGTGGGTCCAGCTGTTGCAGCATTTGGTCAGGGTCACGTAGAGGGGAGAGCAGGAGTCCAGGTCAGCCTCGGCTTTCAGGGCCGGCAAAGCAGCCTGTAATTAAACATAAAGAGAAAACAAAAAACAAACAAAAAAAAACAAAACAAAACAAAACAAAAACAAACAGAAGTGTACGAACAGGAAAATGATGTTGTGTTGGCTGTGTTACAAAGAGGGAGGAGAAACACCGGGCCAGGCCCTGTGTCAGCCTTCTCTCCCCCCTTTTTTTTTTTTTTTTCTCACGATATAATCAACTCATAACCCACCAAGTTGACAGGACAACATGCACATGTTCAAATTCTTAAGATCATGTTTAAACTCACAAAAGAGAAATTTCTTTCCGTCAGTAATCACTTGTTGTTGTTCAATCATCAGAAAACATTTCACAATTTGACTGTTAACCACTAAATTTGTCGTTTCATCACTGGTTGGTCATACCAGTCTCTTTATTTTCTTTTTCTTTGAAGTTAAATTGTTGTCCTGCAACCCAGAGGGTTTATTTGTTAGTAATGCATAAACTTCATCATTTAACAACAAAAGTATGTTAATTTTTGCTGCTTTAACCTTGCTGGAAAATCTTCACATGTTCATGAGTGTAAGCTGTTTTTTCATTGCATGTGTGTGCATTTTTAGGCAGGTTAATTTTAACTTTTTCTCAAACAAGGCGTTACCTTAAAAGGAGCCTTTCTCTCACATTTCTCTGCTTGTGTGTGTTTTTGTTTCACCTTTTGTTGTGATGCTCCGGACGCCTTCCCAACCTCCACAAGTCCGTTGGCCCCAATTTTGTGTTAAAACTTCTCTTAATTTCTCCTCTAATTCTCTCCTCGCTGCTGTCTGTTTCACAGCTGCTGATTCTTGCTGGGTGTGGTTCCCATTACTTATAATTTTGCTTCGGCCGCTGTGCTTGTGGGGGCAGTTGGTCCAGGTCCGTAGCTTCCTGTATTAACACACTAAGAGATTTATTTAATATCATTTTCATCACTGTTAAACATATAAGCAGGCAACACGCCCACCTTGACAGCGCAAACTGCACGTCAGTCTCCCAACACCTTCCTCTCTCTCCTTTTTTTAATTTTTATTTTTATTACACCACAGAGTAATACACCCAATTCTGCCCGTCTATCTCTATGTGGCTCCAAATTCCCTCTTTGTTCTTAATTTCACGTTATCAGGGGACAGGCACACAACAATTTTAACCACTGAAACGTCACTGAAACGAGGACTCTAACCTCTATTTTAAGAAATGAGGACTCTAACCTCGGTTTTCTTTTGACTACTATAGAACTCAACCTTAGATGACAAAGCATTTTCTTGTTCTATTCCAGAATAAATGTGAACCCGTGATTACACGGCCGTTCCAGTGTTATTCTGTTATCGTTTGAGGGCCCTCAGCTCTCAGGTGATAAACCTGGACCTCCAGACGACGCTGGTCCGTACGCCGCGTCCAACGTACGGTGGGGGAGCCAACCCCAGGGCAAAATTAATTTCCACAGGTACACTAGGCGTCAACCTTAGATCTTAAAGCATCTTCTTCGCACTAATGTCCTCCTAATCACACATCAACCGTCACTGTTACTGTGTTCACGCTGCACACACAGAAACACACCCAGAGCGCGCCTGACACACAGAGCTGCACCCAGAGCGCGCCTCACACACACAGCAGCACCCAGAGCGCGCCTCACCAGCAGTGAGACCCACAGAGAGCGCTTTTCACCAGCGGAAATTTACACAGAAACCTCTTAAGCTCAACTGTTAGAACTCTTCCGAAGCACAACCGCACCATACACCAGGTACCCCTTTCACTGCGCTTATGACCGGCACCACGGGGCAAAATCGCATCATAAAACAGAAGTGATGCTCGTCCCCGAGGCTCAAAACCGACACCATAAACCAGGGTCTGCTTTACCTTTAATCGGGGTGAAGTAAATATTTTACTTATAATTTTATGGCCGCAACCCTCGAGGCTTAACCGACACCATAAACCACCGTCTAACCTCTTTTCAATGTGCTGAAACCAGCAACCCCTCACTACTGTACTTACGGCCGCATCACCAGAACACGGCCATATCATAAACCAAAACCTACGGACGTGTTTCGCATTACGCGTTGCTAGCGCTTAACCGACACCGTAAGCCAGTATCTGCTTAACCTTAATCTTATACCAATTTTATGACCGCATCAACGAGGGCTTATATCCGACACCATAAACCAACTTCAAAACCTCTATTCAATGTACTGGACATATAGCCGCGTCTCCAAAGATTCTAATGTATTATTGCTACAGAAGCCAGTCTTAGACAAAGTTAAATGTGGAAGGTAAAGTGGGCTGCAACTAGCTCAACGTAGTATGTTATTAGTTTCTTGGTAGAAACAATTAAACTGCAACTAGCTCAACGTAGTGTATTATTAGTTTCTTGGTAGAAGCAGTTTATCTAACACACTGGAATTCGGCCTCAACTTATGTTGTTAGTATCTTGCGCCAAAAACCAGACACCGACAAATTTACTGTGAAAATACGTGTAACTCAGCGAACAGATTAATTTGGAAAGCCCAATATGCACATTTGGTATTTATAATACAACAGGCTGTGCTTACCTTTCTGTTTAGGCCGGCCCTCTGTTCGCCTCGCCCCAAGATCTCACCACAGGCCAAATCTGCACCTCCTCAGCACGCCAAAGATCCGGGTCACCAGGCACCAAGTTGTTAAAATCTCCCAGTTCTTTTAATCTTTGGGCTGAAGGAAGGACAATACTCGGTGTATAAATGCTCAATCAACAATTATTTATTTCCATATAATTCAACACTTAAGAGCATAAAAACCATCATGATGGGGAGACCTGCCTGCAGAGGGTCACAGCAAGTCTCAAAATGGTGACGGGTTACTCAGCCTTTTATAGCCCCTAGTAGCCCCCACCTAGTCGTAAAAGCCTAAACATTCACATGTTTTCTCTCTTACGGCGCCTAAGTTATGACCTCGACTCCTTGTCTTTCTGCTCTCTGTAAAGGTGGGGGTATGGAATGTGGTCTTCTCTTCTTCTATTCTAGACACAAGGTCTCCTGCACACAACATTCTCTTCATGATTCAGCAGTATGAAATGTCAAGAAACAGTGTAACACATTCAACAGTGTCGAGTAATACAGGTCAATCAAATAGATCTAATGATTTTCACACTCTTTTAAGTCAGAAGTATAATGCAAACTAAAACTACATACTGATCACACACTCTATATTAAGGGGTATAATATGACCTACAGCAATATCATAATTCAACTACTTTGATTACAGATATAAGGTAACATATGATAACAGAATAATCTCACACAATATACCGTGCAGTGTGTCACTTAATATACAGGTAAATGTCACTAGATTACAGTAACAATGAAGTCTTCCTCATTTCCAAGCCAATCCTGAAGCATAACGATTGTTGCCTCAGCACAAATATACAGTCAGTTACAGGTTTTAAAGGTTTCTTCAGTAACGTGCTTAAGCTATCAACACTTATGACATATTTAAAAGAAAAAAAACATTTCATGGGACTTACTGAAGTAGCTAATTCTGACTCAGTTCACACTCATGCACACCACTGCTTGATCCACGCTGCTGTTACCGGCACCAGACCTAGGGGAATCTGGACCGGCAGCAAGCAGCAACCAGGCTAGAGAGCACTGCGTAGCCAAGTATGAACAAACTGTGGATTAACAGAGAGGACACCAAAGTTAGGGTTTTGCTCAGGCTGCGCATGCACGGAGCCTATAGCTCGAGTCTCTCTGGTAGTTCCACAGCAGTTCTGCTCTTTATGTCTTTAACACATTCCTGCAGTTTAACTAACTGGTGTGTGTTATCCAGTGTTGAAAAGAGGAAACTCTAATGGAGTGAAATCTGGGGAATGGTTTCATAAATAAGTTTCATCATCCGAGTGACATACGATGTGCTGCCTTCCCCAATAAATCTACAGCTGTGGTTTGGAAAGGACCCATCCTGCCCCCTGTGTACAGTCCCAGCAACACTCAAGCAGATTTTGGTTGGTTGTAGGACTAGCCTTACTCAGGGCAGATACACATGGAGACACAACCAGGTCCTCAGTTGTCTAGCTGAGAAAGTTACGTGCAAAAGAAAATCCATCAAAGCTCAACCTTTCACGAACCAAGAAGAGCGTCAGTTTTCAAAGAAAAGAAAAACATTCCGCTCTTCTTCCCTTTTCTGGGAGGCAGTGGGGAGGTAGAGCGTACAGCCCGATCCACCGTGGAGGTGTGGGAAGCCAGATCAGGCGCCCCCCTTCTGGCTCTCCTCTCTGCTCTCTCCTATCTTGTCCCTTTTGTCTTACTTCTCTCTATCACCCTTTCTATTCCTTTGAAGAAGTGAGGCTCCATAAACGTTAAAGAGGAAAGTTTACTGCTCAGTTGCAGTGAATAGATAGAAAATAAACTGTAGAAAACTAAACAGAAGAAAGAAGAAGAGAAACAAAAATTTAACATAAAACAGTGACACACTCCAGTCTTCTGATGATACTGCCTAAAGGAAGGATGTATAATGTAAACAGAATTGGTCCTAGCACTGAACCATGTGGAACTTCAGTGTGTGAAGAGAACTCTGCATTTACATGAGCAAATTGGAGTCTATTAGATAGATGTGATACAAACGTCTGCAAGGCAGTACCTGTAATGCTCTAATCGCGCTAATAGGATATTATGGTCAACAGTATCGAACGCTGCACTGAGGTCTAGCAGGACAAGCACAGAGATGAGTCCACTGTCAGAGGCCATAAGAAGATCATTTGTAACCTTCACTAAAGCTGTTTCTGTGCCGTGATGAGCTCTGAAACCTGACTGAAACTCTTCAAATAAGCCATTCCTCTGCAGATGATCTGTTAGCTGTTTGACAACTACTCTTTCAAGGATTTTTGATATGAAAGGAAGGTTGGAGATTGGCCTATAATTAGCTAAGACAGCTGGGTCTAGAGATGGCTTTTTAAGCAATGGTTTAACAACTGCCAGCTTGAAGGCCTGTGGTACATAGCCGATTATTAGAGATAGGTTGATCATATTTAAGATTGAAGCAATAATTAGTGGCAGGACTTCTTTGAGCAGTCTTGTAGGAATGGGGTCTAAAAGACACTTTGATGATTTGGAGGAAGTAATTATTGAAGTTAACTCAGAAAGATCAATTGGAGAAAAAGAGTCTAAATGAATATCAATGGTACTCAAAGTAGCTGTAGATAATGTCACATCTGTGAGATGATTATGAGTAATTTTTTCTCTAATGGTTAAAATTTTATTTGTGAAGCAGCTCATGAATCAATCAATCATTACTAGTTAACGTTAAAGAAATAGTTAGCTCAACAGTGCTTTGACTGTCAGCCTGGCTACAGTGCTGAAGAGACACTTAGGGTTGTTCTTATTTTCTTGAATCAAGGATGAATAGTAAGATGTTTTACTTTACAGACGGCTTTCTTATAAAGCAGTTTCTTATAAAGGCTTTCTTATAAAGCACCTTATAAAGCAGCAAACTATCATCATCCCAACATTCATGCAGCATCCAGAAAACCAACTCGTAACCTTGCATGAGCAACATCCCATTTCTTTGGTTTGTTGATGGTGGAATAGAGGTCAATGGGATCAGTGGAAACTTTCGCAGTGATGTAAGTCACAGTGTTGCCACCACCATCATCATCAAATGACTATAAGAAAACATTATTTGTCATTAAAACCTTCCTTTCGTGTTCGGGTCAAATCTGACGATTTACAACTTAAAACACTCATAAATATTGTGTTTTACATCTGATTGCCTCAAGGCCTTATGACATCCTCCACACTATGCACTTGAACATATAAAAGTGATGATCACCTCTTTTTGAGAGTTTTTTTTATTTTGAGAGTTTTAATCAACCTTGTTACATCTGTGGTGTTCCCGGTCAAAAGTGATGGCAATACAAAACAAATGGGTATCCACTCATTCACATTCAGCTTTATTGATGGATTTGCAACAGTTAAAAATAGGTGAAAAACATTTGTTATGCAAAAACACAATAAAAGAAACACAATAAAGCGCCATATTTTAGATATGTGCAAAACACCAAAATGAACACATGTCTGTCGATATAATGATAAATAATCAGCTCACAGTTTAATCATCAGCCTGATAGCAGTTGGAAAATGGCTCTGTATCCTCCTCATGTGACAGAGGCCTTAACATCCAGCAGGCTGACAACAATACTCCATCAGCATTTTGCTATTGAGGGGTAAAAAATTGTTCTTTCACCACGCATCATAAGCATCCTGCTGCACTCTCTCCTCTCTCATCTGTCCAACATTTCTGTAGCCTCTGCACCAGTAGGTGGCAGTGTTGCACTGAAAAACAAAGGTTTATGAATTTATTTGTTAGGTTCCTTCTTCCCTTTTCTGGGAGGCAGTGGGGAGGTAGAGCCTACAGCCCGATCCGGCGAGAGGGGGTGCCAGATCAGGCGCCCCATTTCCGGCTCTCCACTCTGCTCTCTCGTATCTTCTCCCTTTTGTCTTACTTCTCTCTATCACCTTTTCTATTCCTTTGAAGAAGTGAGGCTCCATAGATGTTAAAGAGGAAAGCATTACTGCTCAGTTGCAGTGAATAGATAGAAAATAAACTGTAGAAAACTAAACAGAAGAAAGAAGAAGACAAATAACAATTTAACATAAACCAGTGACACACTCCAGGGCCTGATCAACCCTGGCAGGGCCTCCTTGGATGAGGGTGTCTAGTGATAATGGCCAAAACACCTGATGAATTCAAGGTCCACTACTGACGATGTGTCCCAAATTTTAATATGATAATCTAGATCAGATCTCTAATCCCTAAACCTAACCAAGAAAGGAAAAAATGGCAGATTAGCCTGGGTAAAGACCGAAAGTTGAAACACACATCGATGTGTGCCGCTGGTAAAGTTTCTGGGCTGCCTTTCCTCATAACAAAAATTCCTTCTACTAGTGATGTGTGATACCACTGATTTCCTTTCCGATCTGATACCAAGTAAAATTTGTGATATCGACAATACTGATCCGATACCAATACTAAAACGTAATGTTTCATTGTATTTCATAATACAATATATAATTGCATTATGTAATTGTAATAATAATATATAATAATATAATAATACAGCTTCATAATGATTACAGGACATCAGACTACTTGTTCTTATTGCTTAATAAGGCAGAATAATCATATAGAAATGAAAAATCTGAAGTTGTGCGCTATTTGAACACATTGCCTGCCTGCAGCACTAAAGGAGTCCGTGAGAGACGTCTGTCTCGCCCTAGCAGCACCTGTGCCTCTCCTCCTCTTCAGCTCGCCTCAACATAAGCTCGTCATATTCTGTGATATGATTTACTCTGGGGTGTTTGACGAGGTTAGTGGTGTTGCCACAACACCTCACTGTCTTGCCACATGTATCGCAAACCATGTCTTGGCTGTTTGTGGAGGTAAAATATGTCCACACATGACTCCGTTTACGCTCAGCCATTGTTGTGAGTGCGCAGCACGCAGGGGCTGCGACACATTTATACAGCCGTATTTCGCACATGACTATGAAAGGAGTAAGAGGAAGTAGTTCCTTCCAATTTAGACAATCCGAATGATATGAGCGAATGAAGGGTGCGAATTTGAGTCTATTAGATAGATGTGATGCAACCCACTACAAGGCAGTACTTGTAATGCTCTAATTGTTCTAATAGATTATTAATGGTCAACAGTATCGAACGCAGCACTGAGGTCTAACAGACAAGCACAGAGATGAGGCCACTGTCAGAGGCCATAAGAAGATCATTTGTAACCTTCACTAAAGCTGTTTCTGTGCTGTGATGAGCTCTGAAACCTGACTGATACTCTACAAATAAGCCATTCCTCTGCAGATGATCTGTTAGCTGATTTTGGTACTGAAAAAAAACAAAAAACAAAACTGTCATTGAAACACTTAAAATGAAACTGAAAAGGAGCCAGTGACTGCATAAAAAGATTTATCCTGTTTTTTGTTAAAAATCAGTTTACATTTGCAGCTTTTGTCTCATATGTTATTTTTTTGTCTTTTTTTTCTCACTGCTTTTCAACTTCAATCAGCTTTTATTTGCTCTTTCTTCTTATCATTCTAGCTGGACTGGTTTAAAGAAGTTTACTCTTAACCAGCTTATTAGTTGTTCAAGCATTTTGCAGGATGCAGATTATATGAAAATTACAACCAGGACTCAGCCATGAAGCTCTGCCTCCCATCACACACCAGAACAGTGACACAGGGTTGAAACTGAACAGCAGAGCTCACGTAACATCTGCTTCTATCTTTTTAAATTCAGCAAAAAGAGAGCAAAGAGTTCAGTACAAACAGATCTGCTCAAACTAGTTTAAGGTTTAATACTGAAGATGAAAGAACAGGAAGTCAAACTGGAAGGAAAAATCGAGACTAGCTTGTAGTCTATTATGGTTCAGGTGAGGAGTCAGAGAGAAACAGAGCAAGAAAACAAACAATAAAATATCTCTCTCTCTCTCTTTTTTTTTTAAAGAAATCAGTCTTATACAGCCAAAACAAAGACAAATAGGTACAGATGACATAAGTTATAAAATTGAAAACAACATTGGTTACTGTGTCACAAATAAACATAAAGAGTAAAACAATCAAATACATCAAAATAAATTTAAAGGCCCCCAAAAAAGCTGTTATTCTGATTATGCTGGCTTCACCCTTCATGTCTGAAGCAGTTTACTTTGTCATAACTCGACTTCTCAGTCAACCTCCTGAATGCAACATACTCAGTCTGAGAGTCTTTTCTTTATATAACTGAACAAACTGTTTCAGACAAACAGAGTTTAAGTTATTTTTAACTAGCTAACTAACTGCACATTAAAAAGGTTTTGGATTCTTAATATGTGATAAAATCAAAATGCAAATGTTTTAAACATCAGTAGATTTATTTCTGTGATCAGTTGATGTTGAAGATGTTGATCAGTGGAGTCTGACAGAAGCAGAAGAGTCTCCAGTGTTTTCATAGTTGACTTCGTCTTCATCGTTATACACCTGTGGAAAACAACACAACATAATTAAGATCATCTCTGATGTTTATACATTGTGATACTGTTTTCGATTTATTGTTAATGTTTTTGTTACATTTTGAGATCTCTAAAGATAATGTAGTAAGTTAAAAAAAATGGTACATGTTTACATTTGGGAAAAGAAAGATTACCCTGTTTTATTTATTTTTTTTAATTATTATTATTGTGACTTGTTCTATAACTCATTCTGTCAGTAGATGGTACTCTTCAAGTGCATCAGCTCAGAAATAAATATAAATATAGATTAAATTATCTGAATTTGTTTACATTTATTTTGGTTTGGAAAGAATGCTTTATATAACTTCACTGATTTTTGTTAATGAAATGTATTTTATTTGCAACAGTCGCTTTAAAAGACTGTACAACAGCAGAAAAAACTCCAGTTCAACAACTGAATAGAGGAAGTTAAATCTGCAAAGGCTGTTAGATGAGAGAAGTGTTTACATTAATGCAGCTCTTCTGTACATTTGGTTTATTATTAAACAAGAGGGTGAAGAATTTTTTTTTTACACCCTTAAATTAGTCCTCAATTAAAAAACATGATAATACTGCAGCAGTGACGTCTGTACCAGCTCGATAAGAACACAGATCAGATGTGTTAGTGGTCTGAGACCTGTTTGTTCCTCTTTGAACCTCTGAAGTCATTCTTTCTTAGAAGTGAAGGGGAAGTGTTTTAGTGAGAATGTACAACAGCAGCAGAGCTCTGGAGGTTTCATGATGACCAGATGAACCTCTGACAGATAAATGGTGAATGTGATATTGAACTATCAAGCAAGTAAAATTCTGAATAATATCAACAATGAAAGCAGACACATGTTTGGAAATGTTTCCATACAAGTCCAGTACAAACGAAGCTGCTCAAACCAGCAAAGTAAAAGTTTAACACTGAATATGAAAGAACTGGAAGTCAGACCGGAGACAATAATAGATGCTCATTACAAATATACAAATAAGAAATTGAAGTTATAATTTGGATCATAAGATCAGTTATTATAAATGCGTTCAAACTCACCTCCTCTCCACATCTCAGAAAGAAAGAGATCAGGGATAAAAAAAATAAAGAATAAAGTATAAATGTATACTCTGCAGGTGGGTGATGTAAGTGTTGAAGGAGAGGTGGTGCGGTCCGGGTGGGTTTGGTGGTGTGTGTCGGCTGTCCTGAGCAGTGAAGGTTCCATGGTAGTGTAAGGGCCGGAGGGCAGGCAGGTGAGGCAAGGAGATAATTCCAAAAGCAGGCAGGTGAACCAGATTTCCAGGATGAGTTGTTCAGCGTTGTGGAATACCCAGGAGCAACTAGAACACAAGATCACAAGTAAAGCACTTGAGACTTACTGGCATGAAGCGTGAGGCCTGGTTACCAACATACGGTAGTTGACAAACTGGCGAGGAAGCAGTGTCAGCGAGCAGCTTAAATCTCCAACCTAATTGCCTGAATCAGCTCCACATCCATTGATTGTGGATTTTAGGAAAACTAGGAAACCCTTGACCGCTGTTTCAATCCAGGGGGTCGATGTGGACATTGTGGAGGACAGCATGTCTTTCATCCTGTTTTCCTTCTCTCACCCCAACCGGTCGCAGCAGATGGCTGCCCCTCCGTGAGCCTGGTTCTGCCGGAGGTTTCTTCCTGTTAAAAGGGAGATTTTCCTTCCCACTGTCACCAAAGTGCTTGCTCATAGGGGGTCATATGATTGTTGGGTTTTTCTCTGTACCTATGAAGCGCCTTGAGGCGACTTTTGTTGTGATTTGGCGCTATATGTCATGGTTCTGGGTCATTCTGACCCAGCTTCTTCAGTTCTTTATATTTTGGTATGTTTCTATAGTGTTGTTTATTGTTCTAGATTAAGTGCAGCATCTTCTGCCTCCTTGTAAGTTGTTTCTGGTTTCCTGTTTTACTTTGGAGGTTCGTGTCTCGTGTCAGTGTATTCTGTTTGCTATTCCCCTGTCTCGTCAGCTGTGATTTCCCCCAGGTGTGTTCCCCTCCTGTGCCTCATCCCTTGATTACTGCCGTGTGTATATTAGCCCTGTGTTACCTTTGTTCTCTGTCGTATCGTTGATGTCTACTCACCTTCAGTCTGCACTCTGTTTACTGTCTGCGTGTATCTGCCTATTAGCTTGTATTTCTCCCAGTTTAGTTTGGTCCACTGTTTACCGGCAACCTGCTAATAAAGCGGTACTTTGAGCTCTACCTCATCTCACTGAAACCTGCATTTTGGGTCCTCCTCTCCTTGCCTGCCGTGCGCGAACATGACAGAACGACACGACCATTTCCTGGACCCAGCGGTTTCATCCCGGGGCGTGATCTCTCCCGCATCCACAGCCTGATCAAACGGGTTTCCCACACTAAGGACACTAAGACTATGGCAGTCGGGATTAACGCAATCGAAGCGATCCTGGAGGGGAATCCTGATCTACGCACACTAAAGGGATTTATGGGCTTCATGGACCAGCTGCATGAAGCCAAGGAGGTGCTACAAGCTCGGGAGCTAGCGGCTTTCGCCCGCTCCCGGTATTCCGTCCCGAAGCCCCCGCAGCAGCAGCCGCGGAGCACGGAGTTTTCCACCACACCCTGGCGACCGCCATTAGGGAGGGGAATCTCTACGCAGCTGCTGCGGAATCCCTCTTCGTGCCATTCTGTGCCTAGCTCACCGGCCTCCTTCCTGGCAGCAATGTGGTCAGAAGCGGTGGAGCCAGCCTTCATCGCTCCAATATCACCGGGGTCCTCCGTCACCTCTGTTCCCTCATCAGGGAGGAAAAGTTGTTCACGCCGCCGGCACCCTGTATCGCAGCCAGATTCTGGGACTTCTGAGCAGCCGGCTGGGCTTTCATTTCCAGGAACTACTGAGCTAGTGCAACCCGCTCCTCTCTCCGCTGGCAGCTTAGCTGAGCCGCCTCTGCCTCACGTTTCTACTGTGAGTCCAGGCGAGCTCAGTCAGCCCGCAAAAGACTGTTGCTTATCTGTTCACTCGGAACAGAAGACTCCGAGACTGGCCGTTTCCTCTGGCCTCGTCCTGCCATCAGTAGCGCCTGCTGCTTTCGCTGGGGGGCCCGAGGAGCCCGTCCAGCCTTCACCGTCATTAGCGGCTTCACCTGAGGGGTCTCGGGAACCGCTTCAGCCTGCTGCCTTCGCTGGGGGAACCGGGGAACCCATCCAGCTATCACCACCGCCTGCAGCAGCAGCTGCAGCAGCTCCACCACCTCAGGCTTTCACGCCTCCGCCTGCAGTGCCTTCGTCTCAGGCTTTCACGCCACCGCCTGCAGTGCCTTCGTCCCAGGCTTTCACGCCACCGCCTGCAGCGCCTTTGTCTACGGTTTTCACGCCACCGCCTGCAGTGCCTTCGTCTCCGGCTTTCACGCCACCGCCTGCAGAGCCTTCGTCTCCGGCTTTCACGCCACCGCCTGCAGAGCCTTCGTCTCCGGCTTTCACGCCACCGCCTGCAGCGCCTTTGTCTACGGCTTTCACGCCACCGCCTGCAGCGCCTTCGTCTACGGCTTTCACGCCACTGCGTGCAGCGCCTTCGTCTATGGCTTTCACGCCGCTGCCTGCAGCGCCACCGTCTCAGGCTTCCACGCCAGCTGCAGCCTCTTCGTCCTCGCCAGCTGCAGCCTCTTCGTCCTCGCCAGCTGCAGCCTCTGCATCCACGCCAGCTGCAGCTTCTGCTTCTGCGTCGCCTGGCCCAGCCTCCGAGTCTTCATCCTCGTCTGGCTCAGCCTCGGACTCATCATCCTCGCTAGCAGCAGCTTCATCACCGCCTGTAGCTGCAGCTGCAGCAGCCCCATCACCGCCTGCAGCGGCAGCTTCATCTCCGCCTGCAGCAGCGGCAGCTCCATCTCCGCCTGCAGCAGCGGCAGCTCCATCTCCGCCTGCAGCAGCGGCAGCTCCATCACCGCCTGCTGCTGCAGCAGCTCCATCACCGCCTGCAGCGGCAGCTCCATCACCGCCTGCAGCAGCAGCTGCAGCAGCTTCATTACCGCCTGCAGCGGCAGCCCCATCTCCGCCTGCAGCGGCAGCCCCATCTCCGTCTGCAGCGGCAGCTTCATCTCCGCCTGCAGCGGCAGCATCATCATCAGCCTCACCCACGCCTGCAGTCTCCTCATCATCATCATCCCCACCCACGCCTGCAGTCTCCTCATCATCATCATCCCCATTCGCGCCTGCAGTCGCTTCATCATCATCATCCCCATTCGCGCCTGCAGCGTCCTCATCATCATCAGCCTCACCCACTCCTGCAGCGTCAGCATTAGCTTCGTTGGCTTCCGCAGCTGCCACGCTGCCGCCCGGTCCTGCCTCGTCTGGTCCGGCCTCAACTTCGCCTGGTCCGGCCTCAGCTTCAGCTTTGCCTGGTCCAGCATCAGCTTCAGCCTTACCCGCTTCGCCTGGTCCAGCTTCGCCTTCGCCTTCGCCTGGTCCAGCCTCCGCATCCGCTTCAGCGTCGCCTGGTCCAGCCTCGTCGTCCGCTTCGGCTCCGTCTGGTCCAGCCTCTGCTTCAGCTTCGTCGGCTTTGTCTGGTCCAGCCTCTGCTTCAGCTTCGTCTGGTCCAGCCTCCGCCTCGCCTGGTGCTGCGGGGGCCAAGCAGCCTTCGGGTCCCCAACTACCGCCTCAACGTCATCGGTCATCTGCCGGGCCACTTGTTGGGCTTCTTCGCCCCTGTGGACGACCTCCTGAACGCCGCCACTGCCTTCCGCGTGGCCGGCCTCCGGACTTGCATTTCCTCCGCCGCTGCCGTGCTCACGGTTGGCCCCCTGAACTGTTTCCACGCCGCCGCCGTTGCTGTCCGCACGGTCGGCCCCCAGAACTGTTTTCACGCCCCTGCCTACTGCGTGGCCGGCCTCCGGACCTGCCCCGCTGCCACTGCCTTTCACGCGGTCGGCCCCCGGAACGGAACTGTTTTGGCCTCCTGCGCTGTCGGCCTCCGGGTCGGCCCCCTGAACTGTTGGTTGGGTTTGTTTTTCTTGACCATCGGGGGGGTTTTTTTGGTTTGTTTTTGGACTCTGTCCCTCCTTCCGGGTCCCCCACCGCCCGCCCTGGTTGGGTTGTTTTCTGTTTTGTGCCGTTTCTTCTTTTGTTGTTGTCGGGTTGGGCTGTCTGGAGCCAGCCCTTGAGGGGGGGGTACTGTCACGGTTCTGGGTCATTCTGACCCAGCTTCTTCAGTTCTTTATATTTTGGTATGTTTCTATAGTGTTGTTTATTGTTCTAGATTAAGTGCAGCGTCTTCTGCCTCCTTGTAAGTTGTTTCTGGTTTCCTGTTTTACTTTGGAGGTTCGTGTCTGGTGTCAGTGTATTCTGTTTGCTATTCCCCTGTCTCGTCAGCTGTGATTTCCCCCAGGTGTGTTCCCCTCCTGTGCCTCATCCCTTGATTACTGCCGTGTGTACATTAGCCCTGTGTTACCTTTGTTCTCTGTCGTATCGTTGATGTCTACTCACCTTCAGTCTGCACTCTGTTTACTGTCTGCGTGTATCTGCCTATTAGCTTGTATTTCTCCCAGTTTAGTTTGGTCCACTGTTTACCGGCAACCTGCTAATAAAGCGGTACTTTGAGCTCTACCTCGTCTCACTGAAACCTGCATTTTGGGTCCTCCTCTCCTTGCCTGCCGGTACGCGAACATGACACTATATAAATAAAATTGAATTGAATTGGAATTGACTATAAATACCTTGGAGTAGACCACATAGACAATAAACTGGACTAGGTTAAAAACACCATTGTACTTTACAGGAAAGGCCAGAGTCGTCTCTATTTTCTGAGACTGTCGGACAATGCTCTGGATGTTCTATGAGTCTGCTGTGGTCAGTGCCATCCTCTATGCTGTTGCATGCTAGGACAGCAGGTGAAGGGTTGCAGATGCCAACAGACTCAATAAACTGACCCGCAAGGCAGTGGAGATGTATCTGAATTGTGGAGATGAAGCTGGAATCCCCCAACAACAGAATAGAGGAAGTTAAATGTGCGAAGACTGTTAGTTGAGATAAGTCTCTGCATAAATCCAAGTCTCCTGTATGTTTGGATTATTATTAGAAAACAGGTTCATGATGATGTTTGCCTGCACACATAAAAAGAGGTCAAGATTCAATCTGAGAATTTGATTTAACTGTTCACAATGAAACATAATAATACTGCAGCAGTGAGTACTGATAAGAACACTAAATGAGATGTGTTGGTGATTTGAGACCTGTTGGTTCCTCGTTGTACCTCTAAAGTCTTTTATTTTTTGTTGTTGTTGTTTTCTGAGAAGTGAAGAGGAAGTGTTTTGGTGAGAATGTGGGTCCAACAGCAGCAGAGCTCTGGAGGTTTCATGATGACCAGATGAACCTCTGACAGATAAATGGTTAACACATCGATGAGTGTGAGAATATACTATGTTGAGGTTTCACACAATTCTAAACATATATTAGATCATTTTATCTTGTTTTTTTTAATGCTGTCTGAGTATAATTTGCAATCATATAACAGCTGAAATGTAAGGAGAGCCATTCATGCATTATTTAAGAAAAGGGTCAGTACAAACAAAACTGTTCAAACATTAATTAAATATTTAAAATTGAAGATGAAAGAACAGGAAGGATAACTGGAGAGAACATTAAATGCTAGCTGATACTGGGCTCTGAGGTGTCAGACAGACTGCAAAAAATGAAATAAAAAAAAACATACTATGTAATAAAACATCAGTTACTGTCACTGATGTCCTCTCCCAGCTCAATAACCGAGATACAGCAGATATTATCCATCATAAAAGATAAAATAGGGAATGTGCAGCACATGTCACCAGTGCTAACATTTAGGAAAAAGATAAGATAAGATAAGATAAGATAAGATAAGATAAGATAACCTTTATTAGTCCCACGTGTGGGAAATTTGTTTAGTTACAGCAGTGGACAGTGCAAAGTTACATAGAAAAATTAGAAGAAAAAAAACCACTGGAATAAGATAAAATAAGATACTGTGCAGAACTGTACATAATAGAATAGAATAAAATAAAATACTACATACAATAGAATAAAATAGAATAGAAATGCTATATACAATTGAGTATAATACAACGATGCCAGAAAAGAGTAACGCACAAAAACAACCAACAAAACCCATTAAAATTTATTGGTGGTCCCATTGAACCTTTTCTTTCCTGTCTCTTTTTTTGTATGTATTGTTTCTGAAGGGAAGTGGTTTGGTGAGGATATGCAGAGCTGTGTAGGTTTAACCCTCTAATGCTGACCACATACATATCATGCACTTCTTCTTTCTGTGAACTTCTCATGAAGACAGCTGGTGACAAATGTCTGTTTGCTGTTTTTTTTCTTGAATTCATTGTCCTTAAGAATTTAAGAAACTGGGGGGAAAGAACCATAAAGTTTGGTGTGCAAACAGTGAGTAATCATAAATTTCCTAATGAAACTGGAAAAGAAAACAGTTTACTTATACTTCACACTTTGTAATTACTACTACATGTCAGCCTAATGAAAAGTCTAACATTTACACAGTTCTGTTTTTAGTGCTAATTGCTCCAGAATTTAACAGTCATAGGGAGATCACTACTGTGATCGTTTATAATGTTAATATTAGTGAAGCGTTTCATTAATTCATTTATATGAACGTGCAGAATATTTTCAATATTTCAATATTTTCATCTAACACTGTCATATGTGAGTCTGAACATTTGCTGTGTCACCTGCTAACCATGCTGTTCCATCACATACTTTGTCTCTGCATAGACCAAAGTGTACTTTTACCCATACACTTATGTCACTGTATTGACTCCAGTAATCACAGGATATCATTGAAAGCACTGCTGCAGTGTTGGTATATTTATAGCAAAAAGTTTAGCATGCATTCAAAAGCTCAGATTCTGCTTACTGTACCATGAAGGTGGAAAGCAGGTCAGCACGGCATAGTAAGACATCATCACCAGAGCCCTGAAACAGTAACTACTATTTAAGGATTCTGGTTAACACTGAAATTAATCCCAAAAACTAGGCATGTGCAAACAGACATGTTATTTTCACTAGTACACTATTTGTAACGTTGTGTTTTGTGTTGGTTTAGTTTTTTGTTTACTAGTTTTTATATTCTACTTAAAAAAAATTAAAAAATGACCTAAATCGATTTAAGAAACCTTAAGGTGAATATTAATGTAATAATATTCAATGTAATAATGTTCACCTTGTTCAAAGTAACCCACTGAATCTATGAGCACATGCAGTGGTATGAAAAAGTAATCCTGCAGTCTTTGTATTCTCAAGTAAACATAATCAGACTTAATGTTTGACTCAGAGTTACCAAAACTAATAAGTGAACTGAAAAATGTCTATCTATCTATCTATCTATCTATCTATCTATCTATCTATCTATCTATCTATCTAGTTAAAAAACTTAGCATGACTAACATCCTATTTCCTTGGGTAATTGATGGTGGAGTAGAGGTTGTTGGGATCAGTGGAAACTCCAGCAGGTGAAGAGGAAGCTTTCACAGTGCTGTAGGTCACAGTGCTGTAGGTCACAGTGTCACCTTCATCATCATCACCACGGGACTTTAAGAAAATAATACAAAAACGTCTTAAAGACATAACCTGACAGGAGTTTTGAAAATCGTGATGTTATTACTAACACCATCTCTATGAATATCAAATTCTTACCCTGGATTTATTCTTGGACTTCTTGGTGAAGCTGATGGAGACGTAGGAAACACCATCATCGGCATCAGCCTGCACAGTGAATACAACACAATGACTGCTCAGTAAAATGTGGATTTATAACGAGTTTGTTTCACATCTGTTTAAGTAAATTCAGCGTCAGGTCCTCATCACATCATAGTTTCTGCTCTTCTCTGTTGAAACTAACTTTGCACTGGGTGTAGTGTGTGATCTCACCGTGTCCTGACTGGATCCTGGAGCAGACTGAGTATCTGCAGGGTTTAAGCTCAGTCCCTGAAAAAATACAGTTTTATTTTTAAAATCTGCTCAATGTAAACAACAAATTAAATCTAAAGAATATTTAATCAATTAATTCAACGTATTTCCCTGTCCTTGTTTCTTCCTTTGAACCTTTATGTCACTGAACTTATCGTTAAAGATCATTTCACTAGCTGGGCCCACGCCCTCATTTTAGGTTTGACAGCGTTTTAGTGGTTTTGGGAAGGCCTCGAAGGGGACTGGCAGTGGCTCCCAGGGCTGGCAGATCCCAATGTTCGAAACAGAAGTAAAGAAGTTAAAGAATTGAAAAGGGGACGGAGGGTGGGGCACGAAAATGAGAATGAGCAGCTTGTAGAACTGAGGGAACCTATATACATGAGAACCAGAAGGAGCGTGTTTGGAGGCGTGGTCCCGCTCCTGAAATTCCGATATTTAATCTCCAATTATAGGCTCAGTCTGGTATGAAACTATAGAGTTAACAGATGATGATATAAATGACATGGCTGAATTTGAACTCACCGTGTTGTTGCCACATTGTGTTTTGTTTTCTGAAAAGAGGAAAAAAGATGAGTTTACTTATGAATCAATTTATCATAAACTTTAATCTGTGAATGTTTTCACCTTTAATTTTCTTCCATCTGATGATCACCACAACAATGATGAACAGTGTTACTAAACCCACAAGAACGATGATATAACCTGACTGAACTGGAGAGATTATTAAAACATGTTAAACATTGAATTTTTCCACACATACTCAACTTGTCAACTTGTTGTCTAACAACAAGACAAGCAAAAAGAGAGATTCAGTCTCTACCTCCTGATGTCTTTACTTCCGCTCTTGTTGTCCATATGTTTGTTATTTTCCCAGTTGGTTTAGTTGTTGATGTTGTTGACGAGTTTTTTGTGGTGAACGTCACTGTTGTTGATTTAGTCGTTTTCACATCTTCACCTAAAGAAATACAATAACAACATTAAAGACACCAACAGTAAGAAAAGACTTGAAAGTAAGTGAACAACAACAGAGAGGAAACAGTGGTGAGATGTTTAACAGTCTAACAAGTCTCATTGTTGATGATGTCTCATGTCTGAGGATATGTTCTCTTTATCTTCATACAGCCACTCAACTGTGAGTCTACAGTGTTCATATGTCAACACAGAGCTGTTCAAGATGCTTTATCATTGTTCTCATGTACATACACTGGTGAAGATGGAGATATTGTAAGAGAAAAGCAACAATAGAAAAATGAACTTCATCACTGTGATCATAATTATTGTGGTGTTTCAGTTTGTTGTTCTAACAGGACAGTTTGAGCTGAAAACATTAAGATGTAAATACTCACTGTTAATAACAGACAGATGAATGTTAAAGTCTGGACCTTCTTGTGATCCTGTTGCTGTTTTGAACTGTCTGCAGGTGTAACGACCAACATCCTGATCTGTGACCTTCTTTATAACCAGAGAACAGTCTGCAGAAAGACTCAGTCTGTCTGATTTAGGTTTGGCTTCTTTATTCTGCCCAAGGTTAAAGAGTGCTACTGCACTGCTTGAATGACCGAAGATCCAGGTAGTACTGATACAGTTATGCTGACCTTGTATCACATTTTTACAAGACAGAGTAACATCATGTCCACGTCCAGCTGTGACAGTTTGATGTTGCTCAGTTGTTCCTGTTGAGAAAAAGAGAGAGAAATGTGAAACATCAAATATGTTATGAATATGACTGTTATGTTTATAATGTGAAGTTTATTTTAAAAACAACACAAGTTTAAGTTTCAACTTTAGTTTCCAAGAGTCAGCTCAAGTCAAAAAGTTAATCATGACTGTCTCAGTTAAAGGAAGAATAAAGAAGTAACACTTGTGATAATAATGCAGTTTATTAATTGAATGTGTTTCTATGTACACTTACCTTTAAACTGAAGCATCAGTATCAGTAATGAAGACATTTGAATCCATGTGAATGCAGCCATCGTGCTTCTCTGTCTCTCTCAGTCTCTGTTCTTGCTCTCAGAGATGAATACAGCATCAACTTCCTGCTCACTTCCTCATAGTGACATCAGTTCATAGCATTTAAGAATTTATCTCAGACACACAGCTACACGCTGCTCTGACTCAGTTGACTCTGAAATGATTTCTTTGCATTCTCAGATGAAGCCCCAGCGCTGCTAACAAGCGCTCAAACTGACCCACTGACATCCTGGAATGTGGATGAATATGATGCAGCTTCAACTTGTGGATCAAACCATGAAATTCTCCCTGCTGCTGCCTGCGTGTGAGAACTGGATGAACTCAGACTCTCCACTTCTGTCACGGTCCTGGGTCGGTTTGACCCAGCATTTTGGGTTTCTTATGCTTTGGTTTATCTTTGCATTATGGATCATTTCTCATCCTCTGGTGATGCTGTTTTGTTTGTAATGGTGTTCTGTTCCTTTGCCGATGATGAGTATTTCTGGTTTGGGTTTTGTTAGCTTGCCCTCATGTTTAGTTTAGGTGGCCTGTGTTTGGTCTTCTGTCTGTCCGTGATGTTATTGTGCTTGCTTATGAGTCTGCGTCTGTGTCTCTGTTTGTCGTGTGCTTCCTGTTTTATTCTGAAGGTCCCCGTCTCATGTGAGTGTGTTCAGTTTACGTTTCCCCTGTCCCGTCAGCTCTGATTTCTCCCAGGTGTGTTCCCCTCCTGTCTCTCATCCCTTGATTACTGCCATGTGTATATAAGCCCTGTGTTTCCTTTGTTCTCTGTCGCGTCGTCAACGTCTACTCACCCTCAGTTTCCGCTGTGTGTCCTGTTTCCTGTTCTTGCCTGCCTATTAGTTTATATTTTCCAGTTTAGTTAGTCTTCTGTTTGGTAAGCAGCCTGCAATAAAGCAGTTCTTTCTGAGTTACTTTCGCTTCCGTGAGTCCTGCGTTTTGGGTCCTTCCTCTCTGCCTGCCTGCACACAGCCATGACAGAACGACGCGACCACAACCTGGACCCAGCGGACTCGTCCCGGGAGTGTGATATCTCCCGTATTCAATGTCTGGTTAAACGGATTTCCCACACAACGGACGCTAAGGTGATGGCGGTTGGGATTAAAGCTATCAAAGCGATCCTGGAGGGGAATCCTCATCTGCATCAGCTCAGAGAATATATGGGCTTGATGGACCAGTTGCATGAAACTCATGAGGTGTTACAAGCTCGGGAGCTTGCAGCCTTTGCCCGCGCCCAGTATTCTTCGCCTAGGCCGTCGCATCGGCAGCAACATAAGGAGCACCCCGCGGAGTCGTCTGCCGCACAGAAGCAATCGCCACAGGGGAGAGACGTTTTCGCACCGCAGCCACAGAGCTCCACTACTCGCTGCTCAGGGCCTACGTCACCTGCCTCCTGCTTGGCAGCGATGTGGTCGCGGGATGAGGACGAGGACGTCTTTTGTCCATCATCACCAGTTTCTCCTGTCACCTCAGCCCCTGCCACCAGGAGGAAGCGGCGCCATCGCCGTTATTCCTCACTACAACCGGAGCCCAATCACTCAGCAGAACAGCAGGTAATGGTGAGTGATGTTGACTGTATCCCTATTGCTTCACCTGCGAATAGTAATGGAGACCGTTTTTCTCTCATGGCTGAGAGCAGTGAGGTGAAGGCGGTTTGTTCCATGGACATTCACCCTGGTCCTGTAGAAAGAAAAGACTCCCTGACTGATTACGTTGATGCCTTTTCCGCTGAAGAATTAGAATGTATGGGCAAAACTCTGACTGTGCACTCTCTGTTGGAGCCAACTAAGAACTTTTTTGTCGATACAGAGTTAACCCCGGACAGTTTGAATTCTGTTTTGACATGCACTGCTGAATCTATTACTAAGGCTGTAGGTTTGCAATCCAAGAATGGGGAGGGAGACTTAACGGGCTGTTTCTGCCCTGTTCTCTTAGAGCAGAGGAGCCTAAGCAAAACTGTTTCTTCTGATCTCGTTCAGCTAGTTAAGCCAAGCCCTAGAGACTCAGAGGAGCCTTTACCACCCCTGCATTACGTTCACTACAAAAACCTCTTCAACCGTTAGCTCATTCAGCAGCCCAGCTAGCCATTCAGCTGCCCTCAGCTCAGTCAGATGCCCAGTTAGCTACTCCGTTACATATAGCTCATTCATCTGCTCCTTCACTAGTTTCATTCTCACCGCCACCGTCGCTTCAGCCTTTATCAATCCAGTCTCCTGCTGAGCAGCCCCTTTTCTCACTCATGTTAAACAAAAAGACACACACATAAAGACTGTACCTCTCTCCAGGGCCTCCCCAGAGGCTGAGCTCCAACCCTCAGCTGACTCTGGACCCCAGGAGTCCAAGAAACTAGCGAATCCCAGGTTACCTGAGAACTCTGAGACCTTTCAGCCATCATTCTCCGCTGAGAGCCTGGGAAAGTTAATCCTGCCAGAGGTCCCCGCACCTGCTGGTTCTGTCCTGTGCCTGCCAGAGGTCCCCGCGCCTGCTGGTTCTGTCCTGTGCCTGCCAGAGGTCCCCGCGCCTGCTGGTTCTGTCCTGTGCCTGCCAGAGGCCCCCGCGCCTGCTGGTTCCGATCCGTCCCTGCCAGAGGCCCCCGCGCCTGCTGGTTCCGATCCGTCCTGCCAGAGGCCCCGCGCCTGCTGGTTCCGATCCGTCCTGCCAGAGGCCCCCGCGCCTGCTGGTTCCGATCCGTCCTGCCAGAGGCCCCGCGCCTGCTGGTTCCGATCCGTCCTGCCAGAGGCCCCCGCGCCTGCTGGTTCCGATCCGTCCCTGCCAGAGGCCCCGCGCCTGCTGGTTCCGATCCGTCCTGCCAGAGGCCCCGCGCCTGCTGGTTCCGATCCGTCCCTGCCAGAGGCCCCCGCGCCTGCTGGTTCCGATCCGTCCTGCCAGAGGCCCCCGCGCCTGCTGGTTCCGATCCGTCCTGCCAGAGGCCCCGCGCCTGCTGGTCCCGATCCGTCCCTGCCAGAGGCCCGTGCGCCTGCTGGTCCCGATCCGTCCCTGCCAGAGGCCCGTGCGCCTGCTGGTCCCGTTCCGCCCCTGCCAGAGGCCGTGCGCCTGCTGGTCCTGAGACTGTTTTGGCTGGGGGCCGAGGAGCACGTCCAGCCTTCTGCCTCGTCAGCTGGAGGGTCCGAGGAGCAGGTCCAGCCGCCAGCTGCAGCCTCATCACCCTCGCCAGCTGCAGCCTCATCACCCTCGCCAGCTGCAGCCTCATCACCCTCGCCAGCTGCAGCCTCATCACCCTCGCCAGCTGCAGCCTCATCACCCTCGCCAGCTGCAGCCTCATCACCCTCGCCAGCTGCAG
This sequence comes from Oreochromis aureus, assembly GCF_013358895.1. NCBI lineage: Eukaryota > Metazoa > Chordata > Actinopteri > Cichliformes > Cichlidae > Oreochromis > Oreochromis aureus. The sequence continues at coordinate 21,232,547 of NC_052956.1, read as the reverse complement.
CCTCATCACCCTCGCCAGCTGCAGCCTCATCACCCTCGCCAGCTGCAGCCTCATCACCCTCGCCAGCTGCAGCCTCATCACCCTCGCCAGCTGCAGCCTCATCACCCTCGCCAGCTGCAGCCTCATCACCCTCGCCAGCTGCAGCCTCATCACCCTCGCCAGCTGCAGCCTCATCACCCTCGCCAGCTGCAGCCTCATCACCCTCGCCAGCTGCAGCCTCATCACCCTCGCCAGCTGCAGCCTCATCACCCTCGCCAGCTGCAGCCTCATCACCCTCGCCAGCTGCAGCGCCAGCTGCAGCAGCGTTGCCTGCAGCGCCAGCTGCAGCCTCCTCCTCATCTGCTTCGGCGCCGCCAGCAGCAGAAGCCACATCGGCGTTACCTGCTGCAGCGCCTCCGTCTCCGGCTTCCACGCCGCCACCAGCTGCAGCCTCAGAGTCTTCATCCTCGCCAGCTGCAGCCCCCTCATCAGCTGCATCACCCACGCTGTCGCCTGGTCCAGCTCCAGCTTCACCCACGCCGTCGCCTGGTCCAGCTCCAGCTTCGCCCGCGTCGCCTGCAGCAGCCGCAGCTTCATCCACGCCTGCAGCAGCCGCAGCCTCTGCATCCGCTTCGCCTTCGTCTGGTCCAGCCTCTGCTTCAGCTGCCTCTGCCTCGTCTGGTCCAGCCTCTGCTTCAGCTTCGTCTTCCGCCTCGCCTGGTCCAGCCTCCGAGTCTTCCGCCTCGCCTGGTCCAGCCTGCAGCGCCACCATCTCCGGCTTCCACGCCGTCGCCTGCAGCGCCACCATCTCCGGCTTCCACGCCGTCGCCTGCAGCGCCACCATCTCCGGCTTCCACGCCGCCGCCTGCAGCGCCACCATCTCCGGCTTCCACGCCGCCGCCTGCAGCGCCACCATCTCCGGCTTCCACGCCGTCGCCTGCAGCGCCACCATCTCCGGCTTCCACGCCGTCGCCTGCAGCGCCACCATCTCCGGCTTCCACGCCGTCGCCTGCAGCGCCACCATCTCCGGCTTCCACGCCGTCGCCTGCAGCGCCATTCTCGTCTGGTCCAGCCTCCGAGCCTCCAGCTTCGCCTGGCCCAGATTCAGCATCAGCTCCAGCGTCGCCTGCAGCAGCAGCAGCCTCCCCGTCGCCAGCTCCAGCGTCGCCAGCACCAGCTTCGGCTTCAGCTTCCCCTGCTCGTCCTGTCCGTCCTGCTCGTCCTGTCCGTCCTGCTCGTCCTGTCCGGCCGCTTTCCGGGCCAATGACTGGACGTCCTTACCGTCGTGGACGGCCCCCTTCCAGGCCGATGGTTGGGCGTCGCCGCCACTGCCTTCCGCGTGGCCGGCCTCCAGACTGCCTTCATTTGCCTCACCGCCGTTGCCGCCAGCACGGTCGGCCCCCAGAACTGTTTCTACATCGTTGCCGTCCATACGGTCGGCCCCCAGAACTATGTCCGCGCCACTGGCTACTGCATGGCCGGCCTCCGGACCTGCCCGCTGCCGCTGCCTTTCACATGGTCGGCCTCCGAACTGAACTGGTTTGGCCTCCTGTGCGGTCGGCCTCCGGTCGGCCCCCGAACTGTTTGTTAGGTCTGTGTTTCTTGACCGTCTGGGTTTTTGGTTTGTGTTTGGATTCTGTCCCTCCGTCCTGGACCCCGCCGCCCGCCCTGGTTGGGTTGTTTTTTTCTGGGTTTTTGGCCAGTTTTGTGTTTCTGTTGGGCTGTCTGGGGCCAGCCCTTGAGGGGGTACTGTCACGGTCCTGGGTCGGTTGACCCAGCATTTTGGGTTTCTTATGCTTTGGTTTATCTTTGCATTATGGATCATTTCTCATCCTCTGGTGATGCTGTTTTGTTTGTAATGGTGTTCTGTTCCTTTGCCGATGATGAGTATTTCTGGTTTGGGTTTTGTTAGCTTGCCCTCATGTTTAGTTTAGGTGGCCTGTGTTTGGTCTTCTGTCTGTCCGTGATGTTATTGTGCTTGCTTATGAGTCTGCGTCTGTGTCTCTGTTTGTCGTGTGCTTCCTGTTTTATTCTGAAGGTCCCCGTCTCATGTGAGTGTGTTCAGTTTACGTTTCCCCTGTCCCGTCAGCTCTGATTTCTCCCAGGTGTGTTCCCCTCCTGTCTCTCATCCCTTGATTACTGCCATGTGTATATAAGCCCTGTGTTTCCTTTGTTCTCTGTCGCGTCGTCAACGTCTACTCACCCTCAGTTTCCGCTGTGTGTCCTGTTTCCTGTTCTTGCCTGCCTATTAGTTTATATTTTCCAGTTTAGTTAGTCTTCTGTTTGGTAAGCAGCCTGCAATAAAGCAGTTCTTTCTGAGTTACTTTCGCTTCCGTGAGTCCTGCGTTTTGGGTCCTTCCTCTCTGCCTGCCTGCACACAGCCATGACAACTTCTTCCTTTTGTTGTTTAGAAACATGCAGACTAGCTCATCATCCCTTCATTTATTTTCACATTGCTTTTTTTAAGATGGCTTTTTCGCAACAACCTATTGTGCTCAGTGTGTAATGTAATACTGTCATAGATAATGATGAGAATATGTTTAAAGCATGTAAAATAAAAAAATTAAGGAATGGTAAGATTTAGATCTACTAACGTGCTTAAAACAACATGTAAGTTGTTTACTTAAAAATATCTCACATGACTTAATTCAGCAGTTAAATAAACTACCTTGTCTGTACTGACTTGAGTTAAACTTTCAAAAAAGTGCTTGCTGCATGGTGGTTATCTATATATGACACACAAATATTACATATTACTTTAAAAGAAATGAAAAGAAATTTACTCTGTAATCGAAATATTGATGCAACATCAAGAAAAACAACATGCAACCTTTCATGACCAACATACTATGTCTTTGGTTTGTTGATGGTGGAATAGAGGTCGCTGGAATCAGTGGAAACTCCAGCAGGTGGAGAGAAAGTCTTCACAGTGCTGTAGGTCATAGTCTCACCATCATCATCGACACGGGGCTGTAAGAAAACATCGCAAAATTTTTTTAAAGACAAGAACTTTGAAAAGTCTGAACTTACTACTGACATCATTTCTATGAATATCTAAATCTTACCTGGTCTTTACTCTTGGTTTTCTTTGTGAAGCTGATGGAGGCGTAGGAAACTTCATCATCGGCTTCAGCCTGCACAGTGAAGACAACATTATGACTGCTCAGTAATATAAATTTGGACCTTCTTGTGATCCTGTTGCTGTTTTGAACTGTCTGCAGCTGTAACGACCAACATCCTGATCTGTGACCTTCTTTATAACCAGAGAACAGTCTGCAGAAAGACTCAGTCTGTCTGATTTAGGTTTGGCTTCTTTATTCTGCCCAAATTCAAAGAGTGTTACTGAGCTGCTTGAATCACTGAAGATCCAGGTAGTACTGATACAGTTATGCTGACCTTGTATCACATTTTTACAAGACAGAGTAACATCATGTCCACATCCAGCTGTGACAGTTTGAACAGTTTGATGTTGCCCTTTTGTTCCTTTATGTAAAATATCAAATATGTTATAAATATGTCTCTTATGTTTATGGAGTGAAATTTATTTTAAATACAACACAAATTTAAGTTTCAGGTTCAAATTATCTACATGATGACTGTTACGGCCCCAGCTGGGCCTCCTGAAACTGCCCTTGTGTGGGTGTGGTGTTCTCCCTCCGCCTCCTCCTCTCTTGCTCCACCCTCTCTTTCTCGCACTTCTCTCTCCCCAGGACACAGCTGCTGTTCATTGGCCTCATTCTCGTTTACCACCTGGGCCCAGTCAGCAATCACCTCTCAGAGGTCATATAAGCTGGGGATGAACTGGCTGTGAGAGGGTGGTTTTCTCTGGTGTCTCTGCTTTGTGTTCTAGGTGTGTGATTGTACTGCTTGTGGTGTGGAAGCTGTGTAGCTCACTTCATGTGAGTAGTGTGGGCTTGTGGGCCTCAGCAGCAGTAAAGCTAGCTGCTGCTAGTGACAGGGTGGGTGTGTGGGCCCCTGGAAGTGCCTCCTCGTGGTGTGGAGTTTTTTGTTAGGTTGTTGTGTTGCCACCTTTTTTTCTTTTTCCTAGTGTTATTGGTAAAACGGCATTGCCAGCTCTTTATGTTAAGGTTATCTAAAATAAAAACTATTTTATTTACTAAACACCTCTGTCTGTTCTCCTTTCATTCTATTCTGGACCCATTTGTTACCAGTCCCCACACACACTCCTAGACATTCATTGTGGGGACGTAACAATGACTGAATAGTTTAATGTGTTTCTATGTACACTTACCTTTAAACTGAAGCATCAGTATCAGTAATGAAGACATTTGAATCCATGTGAATGCAGCCATCGTGCTTCTGTCTTTCGGTCTCTGTTCTTGCTCTCAGAGATGAATACAGCATCAACTTCCTGCTCACTTCCTCATAGTGATATCCATCTCTTTAATTCCTCTGGACACAGGGAAGACAATTTAATTAATGCAGCTCGATAACCTCCCTCTCTCTCTTATTATTTGTACTTCTAGATTTCGTGTGAATTGCAGACTCGTTCTCTTCTCACTTGTTGTTTTTTAAGAACTGTACAGAAGTTGAAGATATCTTGATCAAAAATAGGAGAGAGGAAGTTAAAGGTGTGAAGACTGCTAGTAGAGATAAGTGTTTGCAGTACTTTAGCTCTTCTGTGTATATGGTTTATTATTAGAAAACAGTGCTCATGACGATGTTTGTAGACACACATGAAAAGAGGTCAGAATTCATAAAACCCTTTCTACACCAGAAGCTCTGTTGATGTCAACAATAAACCATGGTGATACTACTGCAGTGACAATTAGCATTAGCAGCTAGAAGACAGGTGAAATGCATTAGTGTCTTCTTTTCTTCTTAGAAGTGAAGGGGAAGTGAGAATGTGGGTACAACAGCAACAGAGCTCTGGACGTTTAATGATGACCAGATGAGCCTCTGACAGATAAATGGTTAACACGTCAATGAGTGTGAGACTGAACTGCCTTTAGGTTTCCTACCATTTAAATACAAAGCAGGTCCTCATATCTTCTTTTTTATTCTATAACTTTGAATCATATAGGAACCATCAAAGGAGATGTATTCATAGGTTTGTTTTTTTTAATCTTATTCTTAAATGTTAGTTCAGTACAAACAGCTCTGTTTAAACCAGCAGAGCAAAGGTTTAATACTGAAGATGAAAAAACAGGAAGTCAGACTGGAGACAATAATAACCATGAGCTTGTCCTGTGGTCTGAGGTGCAAGGATCATGTGTGTGAGGTATCAGAGACAGAGCCACAAAAAATCTAATGATACTGATCACAGTTTTTTTCTGTTTATTTATTAATGATTCTTACTATCATACAGTCAAATCAAAGAGAAATAGTTATAGAAAACATTAAAATTGTAATCTGGAGAATAACGTTGGTTGCTGTTGTCAGGGTTTCTGGGTCGTTGATCTTTGTTCTCTGATTATTTTTTCCCATGTTCGTATTTCCTGTTTTATGATGTTTGCCATCTGTCAAGATTAGGTTCAGCTGTGTACTCATCCGTTGCTAGTTATAATCATTTGCCAATGTATTCAAACCCTGTTCCCCCAGTTCACTGTCTTGTCATTGTTGTCGTCAGTCCCGCAAGTGTGTTAGTTGGCCAGCCATTCAGTCAGTAAGGCAGCCAGTGTCAGTCTGTTTCTCATGTCCTGTTCATTCTGCCTGTAAACGCCATTCCCCAGCCTTCACCAACCCCTGAGTCCTGTGTTTGGGTCCTCTCTTCCTCTTCTCCACATCCACACAGCGATCGCCCTGACAACTGTCTGTAAATGTCATTAAACGCACCCCTTCCCCCATCTCAACAAGAGTGAAAGAGACAGATCTGAGATTAAGAAATATATATATGTGAAGATAAACAATCAAAAACATAAGAAAAAAGTTAACAGCAAAAAAGAACCTGAGGAGGCTGAGGCATTGTGGAGAGCACACTGACCAGCTGTATCACTGCATGGTATGGCAACATTATTGCTATAGACCGCAAACGCCTACAGAGAGTGATAACAACCGCGGAGAAGATCATCAGGTCTCCGCTGCCCTCTCTGCAGAGCATCTACCATCGCAGAGTCCAGAGGAGAGCTGCTTCCATCCTCTAAGACCCCACACCCCCCCAACACGGACTGTTCACACTTCTGCCCTCAGAGCAGAGGTTCAGAAGTGTGAAATCCAGAACATCCAAACTCAACAACTTCCTCTTCCCCACTGCCATCAGAACAGCTGACCTATTTTTGACAGTGATGATAATTTTTTTTTGCACATCAGGTCATCCTAAATATTAAGCTAGCATATTAAGCTATAGCTCTTTTGCACACATCTCCCAAGTACCACTATGAATGTATGAAACTCATAAATCTTACAACACAAAATTAGTATTAGTAAATTAGTAAAATTAGTATCTGCAGTAAAGATTTTTTCATATATTGTATGCATTGTATGATAGGCAAAGTTGCCTCCACGTTTATAATTTTTTATTAATATTTTGTACATTTTTATATATTTTAAGGGCTCTTCTATTTTTGGAGTGTATTTTTTATGTATCTGTTTTATATTATACATATACATTAAAAGTGAATCTCTGTCCAAAAAATGCAGTCACTTTACTTTTTACTCACTATGAGCATCATTCATTATTCTCCCCCAGTAATTAAGGTTAGGATATGTATTTTTATTTTAAATTCCAATCCATTCTTCTTTGGCAGTAGTAGTCTTTAGCAGCATTTAAATAACCTTTATCAGATTTGATGATTTTGTTACAGACTTTTCAAAAAAGTATTTTGCTTTTCTTTCACAAATGCTGTGATTGCAGCCATTCCCCAACTCTCTGTGAATGGTACTCATGGCCATTGATCAGTGTTCTTTGATCAGTGGGTTTTGGTCAGTGATTGTTGATCAATGGTCATGGGAATTTGCGTAATCATGATTAAGGAACTGACCTCACAGCCCATTGTTCCTTCAGTGGGCTGGTTTCAGTCATTATGCAAATGTACTGGTTATAAGGTTTGGGGAAACCTGCAGTCAGCTGAGACTGAAGAAGTCACTTGGATGAGTGACGAAACGTTTCTCCCACAAAACGCTACGTCCGGATGAACAGATTCAACTTTTGGAGATTTACTTTCCTGGATGATTGAGAATGCATCAAGACGCTTATAACATGTCCATTTCATTGTAAGACCATCAAGATTAACATCCACTGTAACGGGACCTTCTTAGCACCAGGGCGGTGTCCCGACTTCCTCGTCATACGCCTCTGGGCTTCAATGACCTCCACCCCCTCCTAATATTGGAGGCAGTATTGAACTCTGCTGCTGTACAATCAAATCAGTGTAATTTCCCTCTCTGCTGATAGGGGGCGGTGTGGCCCTCCGTGCTTGCACAGTGACATGGCGGTCTGACGTAAGGAAAGCGGAAAGCTCCCTGACTCAGTGTAAACAACTGTGAAAATGTTTGTAGTTTGCCTTCCTTGAAAAAATTAACGGCATGATTTTTATGGCCGCTATGTCCCGGTAAGCTCCGGTGACTTTACATGTCGTGGTTTCTGGTGGTTGAGTTTGGGATTCGATCCCGGGTGGCTGGACTCTAGCTTCCCGTCTTCTGAACGAGGTGTTTCAGCCTCCGCCACCGTGGAGGAAACCGTAACGCTTCACATGGTGAGTTTTTAAACGTGCTACTGCCCGGTTAGAGGCCGATTTTTGAGTATATTATAATATTTGATGATACACTTGACTGCTACTATATCCAGTTAGCATTAGCAATGTGTTAGCTCAATAGCATGGCTAACTAAGACAATGTGACTCGCTTTAAAAACTAGTGACATATGTGTATCTCTTAAATAACTTGATGTTTTATATTTTCATATTGAAAATATATGCCGAATTGACGTGTGGCCTTAACTATTAAATACCTTAAGTATCGGTGTATATTTTTTACGTCTTCACTTTGAGTAGCGAAGAGAGAGTGAAACTGTCACATTATTGAATGAGGTTTGGTGTGTGGGTTGTAGACAGCGGCTTATCGACTTGATATCGGTAGATAACACCGGCTCCCTGACTCCATTTTTGCACTGTAATTATTTTAATGTCGTTAGAAGTCTGTAAGGTTGTTTAAAACACTGAAAAGTCATATCTGTTAGTGACTGTCATTCGTCCATTGTACAACTCAAAACTGCAGGAAGAAACACTGAGGTATTATGATGAAATATTGCAGTAGTGGACAGTCTATACCTTTTAGTAGTAAAATTTTTTCTTTTTCTGTCTGTGCAGCTACAAAGCCACACTGAGAAGGAACTGGCTCTACACATGAGGAGGCACCTAAAAGAAGAACCACAGAATCAGAAACCCAGAGCATATGGATCCCACTGATCCTGGACAAGGTTTGTCAAACTTGGGATGGGATTTAAGAGGTACTTCAAATTAGGAACAGGTTCTAAATGGTCTAATCCAGGGGTGTCATCTGGCCAATTTTACGATTACAGAGGATGAGAAAATAATATTTTAGGATTTTTTAACTGTATTTTTAAGAGCTATTCAGACCTTGTTCTTTTATTTCTGACAGAAAGTGGCACAATCTAATTTTTGTAAATACATTTCTGTCTAGCACAGTAGCACTGCTGGAACTTGATTTCATAGTATGCATGTTCAGCTAACAGATGAAATCCAGCACTACCAAACCAGAAATGTTGACCAGGCAATGACCTATTTCCAGTCACATTAACTCCATTTTACATCATTCAGTGGAATGATAATATCACATTTCTTGCAGGGCAAGAGAAGCCATTGGAGGAGGGTGCAGATTTAATACTTAGCTCAAAAGGACGACAACGGAAGAAAAATCCCAAATATTTGGATTATGAAACTGATGACAAAACGAATGAACACCATTCCCCCAAAACACCTAGAAAGAGCTCAGGAAGGAGAAGAGCAGCTTCTCAGAAGACTCCGGCAAAGAATAGAAAATCCAAGGCTGCGGCACAGGACACTCCAGATGGAGAAAATGAAAAAACCGATAAAACACCTACAGAGTGTGATGGACAAACTACAGCGGAAGTGGCTGATGAACCACTGAGAGGCAAGAAAACTCCGTCAAGAAGGACTCCTGCTAAGAAAACCCCTGCAAAAAAAACTAGCAATGCCAATGTGGACCTTCCAGATGGAGAGGGTGTAGTTAAAGATACAGTGCAACAGGAGAATGGGACGCCAAAGCCAAAGAGGAAGTATGTAAAGAAGCAGTATGTACAACAAGTGGAGCCAGTTATTAAAGAAAAGGATGCAGAGGAACCTGAGGAGGAGACGGGACAAGGTGGCCGCCGGCGGAGAGGAGCTGCCAAAGCGTAAGATGGTTACATGTACACTTATCCCCACTTTAATTACATGTATAAAAAAAAAAACATATATTTTTCTAATTGTAAGATGATACATTTTCAGTCTTTAAAGCCATTTTTTTCATATAAATGGTAATATAGGCATTGAAAATAATGTAACCTCAATCCTCCAGGGCGTTGAAGTACCTCCACAACTTGGCAAAAGACTTGTTTTGTCCAACTGATGAGCCAGGAAGCGAAGACACTGGATCAGAACAGAAAACTCCCAAAGTAAGCAAAGGTACAGTGAAAGTCTCGCCATCTCTCTTTCCCAGTGCACCAATCACAGCAAAGCATAATCTCAGACAGTTTGATCTTTTTACCTATTGGAGTTCTTGCAGAGAGTTAGCTGAGGTTGCTACCATTCTAAGACCTGCACTGTAGAAGTGTGTCTCGTGTCTGAAAATAGGTCATACTTCAAACGGCAGGAGTTGACTAGCAGGTGTAGATGTAGCCATATTAATGAGCCCAACTTGTCTGAACTTGTCTGAACAACTAGTTAGTTGTGTTTTGCAAGCCACTGGCAACCTTGGTCTGTCCAAGCATATAATCTCACAAGTTACACACAATGTAAAATTTCATATAGCAGTGCAGAAAAATTCCTTCTTCTGCAAATATCAGTAAAGATCTCTGTGCACCGTAACTTAAATTCCTCGTTCTATTCCTGCAGTGGGTAAAGGCAAAAAGAGGAAACATTCTGAAAGTGATGCAGCAGAAGATGAAGACTTTGTACCAGATAATGATGAAGAGGAGGATGCAGAGGAGCTGGAAGATGATGACGAAGAAGCAGCTTATGACTCAGACCTCGACTCCAACTGTGGCAAACGTGGAAAAAACCCACCAGTTTATTACGTCAACAATAACAACGTCAGTGGTTTTCTCATTTTAACGTGATGGCACAGTTACTGGTTATGACCTCATTCAGTGCACTAGAGTACATTACTTCAATACGTTATCTCTATATCAGTCTAATACAGAAAGAAGAATCTGCTTGATGATGGTAATTAAAAGTTAAACCGTTGTGATTTGTTAATATCAACCTGAGCTTATAAATGGGAGTCATTAATAAGGAGTTTATATCAAATATAAATCATCAGATTTCTGAATATTTTCTGTTCCTGCTGCGTTTTTCTGAGACTAAACAAAAGTGCAAACCATTATTGATCCAAATTACCAGAAACTTTAATTTCTCAGTTTGATGCAGCTGCATAGAGAAGAAGGAAGAACTTGTGCATAATGAGCTCATCCTGTCTCCTTCTGTCCTGCAGACATGCTCGTTCGCCAAAGCCCAAAATGGACTTAACGCCCCTATCATGAAAACTGCTTTGGAGAGCGCAGAGACGACCAAGAAATTGTAAGTCGCAGTCAGTTAACAGTAATGATTTGTTTTCGTGAAGTATCAGTGAACATTGTCCTTTTGCTGTTAGTTCATACATCAGTTTTTGTGATGACATACACAATGAGTCTTGAAGTGCAAACAACACTGGAATATTTGAACATTGCCCTTTTGCTGTTAGTGCAAACCCTTTATTTTGAAAGCTTCTTAAAGTCACATTTGGGGTTATCTCAAAATTTCAGCTTAACAAAATTTCACCTTTTTCGTCGATTTTGAGGACTTTTTTTCAGCATTTTGAATAAGTAAGTCTCAGACTGACTAACTGCTTGTTTGTTTGTTTTATTTAACCATGTGTTTGTTCATGTTTGTGCTTGCAGTCGGGAAGAGCACTACAGCAGCTGGGTGTTTCCAGAGTGGGTGCCCTCCACCAATGATTGGGTTCCTGTGCCACACAGGTAGTTTCTGTTTATTCCTTTATTTAATACAGTTGAATCCAGTTTTAATTGAACAACTCATAACTAAGTTTTATTTTGATATACCTTTTTATTTTCTGTGTTAGAAAGACCGTACCCAGCACTTTTTAACAAGTAACTTTGAATGCTTTGTTTTTTATTTTATTCAGTGAAATTCTAACTCAAAAAGTCATACCAGAAAGTCTTAGCTCCATTTATGTTTATCTGACTGTTTCATTAGATGCTTAGTTATTTAGTTTGTGTTGGGACTTCTGTCCATTTTTATTTTTTTTTTGACTGAAGGTGGGCAGGCGCCTCTGCCAGCTGGCAGTGGTAGAGCCAGGCTGCACCCTGGACAGGTCACCACTCGATCACAGGACCAGACATAGACACAGACAGCCAGGCACACCTAGGATCAATTTAAGGTCACCTGTTAACCACAGTGCCACCTGCCTTTAGTCACGTTACTGTTACAATCAGTTGTCACTTGGTCGTACAATGAGATATGCTTTTATATATATATAAAACGTTACAGTCGTTGATGGCCAGGGTTTCAAATAATGAGGTATGTACAAGTAACCCAATGAGCTTCAGACTATTTTATACTCTTGGCGGGGTATACACTGGACCAGTATACACCAGTCTGTCAGAGGGCAATTTGGGCAGGGGAATTGACCCCAAGAGAACCTGCACAGGCAGAGGGAAACAGTGAACACAAAGGCCCCAAACTGTGGATTTGAACCCAGGACCTTCGAGCTGTGAGGCAACAGTGCTAACAGCCACACCACCATCCTGCCCTCATAGTTGCCTTATATTCATTCATTTGTTCAAATAAGGTTTTTAAACTGCATAGGAACAATAGTAAGGAATCAGCCAAATCTGATACTTTATCCTAACTAACCCTTAATCGACTGGGATTCAAACAGGCCTAATGCACTTATTTTGTAATTTTGGCTGTAAAATGACAAAACAGTTCTCATCTTTCAGGAACAATTTTAATTTTCTCACTAGCCTATAATGGGTGAGGAGTAAGGTCATGTGACGCACACGTGGTAACATTCAGGCGGAGCTTATTTTTTTGAGTCTGTGATCAGACAGCAGTACCTTGTGCATGCCTTGAGGTACACTGATTTTCCCCCAAAAGCTTGTCATCGTTTCTTTCCCGAACAATTTGAATTTTGTCTCAAGCAATAACACTAACAGAATTATGGTCATTTAAAAAGCACTTGATAAATAAAGGGTTAAACAAAAAAAAAACAACAAACTGCCAGGAGGGGTTGCTGAGATGAAGTCTGAAAAGTGTGGCCCCAAGAAGAAGCCAGTCTAGGGAATAAAGAAGAGCCATTGCAGGAGTATGTAGCTGCATTGGTCTGGTGGCTTCATAAAGGGAGCTGGACAAGGGACGTGTTATTCTGGCTGATATGCACATAAAAGTCTGTGTGTTCTGCTTTCATTTAGTGATTTGGAGAAATATCTGCCTCAGACGCTTCGCTCAGCTGCCTTCAAAGTGTCCAGAGAAGGGCTCGACAAGGAGGAAGCACCTCTGCAAAGACTCAAAAGGTGACAGTGATCAGCAGAGTTAGGGGTTCATGGTGTCGTTACCCCTGGTTGATGATTTCCCTCAGATATGTCAAGAACAGTTTGATTGAGACATAACTGCTGCTAATACATTTCCAAAGAAAACCTCTTTTTTGTATTTGTTTGTTAGCAAAACCCATACGTATAAAAATATATACTTGTGATCATTTGCAGTTTGTTCTACATGGTGCAGATTTTTTGGTGGTTTTTGTAGGCGAGGGGGAATAAAGCATTAGTGTTGTGTCTGTTTTGTTTTCATTTTTTTCTGTTAACTGGCAGGTTCGAATCTATTCCCCCTCACCCAGAACGCTGGGACATGATGCTGTATGCAGGTGGACCAGTGTGGGCTCTGGAGTGGTGTCCAACACCCGATGGTGCCCCTGCCACCCAGTACATCGCTCTGTCCTGTCATCAACGTATGGATGATTTCCACTACGTCAACAAAACTTCCACAGGAACTGGACTCATTCAGCTGTGGGATGTGGGCAAACTGAAGTATGGCAACAGGTACAAATGAAATGTACAGAGTGGGAATGTTATATTATAAATGGTTATTGTCTGTCAGTCTCTTGACTGATTGACTAGTTTGAACTACTTCCAAAAACAAGTCCAATAGTCCTCTGTAAACAAACTGTCTACATCATAGATGGTAGTGAGATGTTTCCAGAGCTCCAGAAGTTTGTCTTTGAAATTTCAGCCTTTTTATATTATGTTCTCTTTTCTTTCACCTCTGTCCAAACAGACCAGACTCCAAGCCAGTTGTGGTCTATAGTTTGGCCCAGGATAAGGGCTTCATCTGGCATCTGAAGTGGTGTCCTGCTGGAGGCTGGGAGCTTCCCACTTGTGCCAGAAAGGTCAGATGTTTTTGCTGTGTAGTGTCTTAGCTTTTAGCTGATATTGAAATGATGAAATCTTATAACAATCTAATATGTTATCAATCCTTCACACTGAAGGCTCCATTCTTACCCAGACTGGGTCTTCTGGCAGTGGCCACCTCCACCGGGGTGGTCACCATTTACAGCATACCCCACCCTGATGCTCTGCACTCCAACATCACTCAGCCAAACTCTGGTAAGGCTGTGATTTCCCCTACAGAATTTTTTGCAGTATTTGTAACTGCTCCATAAAGTGTTTTACTTGCAAAAACACAAATGAAGCGTGTCCTGTGTTCAGCAGAGGGCACTGTTGGCTTTCTAAAGTCTGAAATCAGCATGTTGGATGTCTATTTTCTCATGTATCCTATGAGGACATAGGGATGCACTGAAGCAGTGCATTACTGGTGGTTTATAGATCAACGCATCACGATAAAAACACTGGATTTCTTTATATCTGTTTATTTATGAATTAGCTTAGCTCATTTTCTTTCTTCTCACCACCAAATCAGAAGGCTTGGCATGTAAACGCTGTCTTTGGAGGCACCATGCACCCCTTGGATTGTTTGTGATCACAGTATAAGCTCTAAGGCCTGTACTGTGGAACAGACTTTGGGGCTCAGGAGTAAACCTGAAGTTGAAGTTTCCTCTCTGGGTGACTCCCCACGGTAAACATGGATAAACATAAAACCACCACCTGGCTAGTTCACTCGGAAAATATTAGCACAATTGTTTCATGATATCACAGGATTTTCGAGTGAGTCGGGACCGTTTTCCCAGACGAACTTGTTCCTTTTGGCTGAAAGCAGTTTCAAAGCATCTAATTTTTCTGTATGTCTTTATAAACTCACATAGTCATATAAAAACAGTCATTAAAGAACCAAATTCTTGTAGCTCATTCTAGATATAAGATTTCCAAGTAACCCTACAGGTTTAAATTTTGTGTTTACACTTTTTCCTGTAGTTGCTCCTTAGACCGTTAAATGCCACCAGTGTCGTAGCCTAAAATGTTAGACCTTAAAAATATAAAAAAAAGGCTTCTGAGTAACACATTAATTACAGCAACCTGATCCTTAATTACTGAACAGTTTGCTTCTTTTTCCTCCACCCTTGTTTTGGATGTGTTTAATCAAATGTACAGTCATAGTATGTTGTTTGTGTTGGGTAATATTCCCGTCATGCCCGGTTTGTGTTTATAATCAGTTGCCTAGTACCGATCTCAGCTCTTTCATTCAATAATATGCTCACAGGAAAATGTCATGTGACCTACATGATTGCTGTTGCTAGGCTTAGTGATGCCAGTTAATAAAAATCTATCCTGGTTATTTTGAACTTGCTTTGTATTACAGGTCTGTAGTAGTAGCATTGTGGTAAAAGAAAGTAAACATTTTCTCACCAAGCAAAATAAAAGAATTTGTGAAAATATATATTATTTATCTTAGTTAATTAATTATCTTTATCGTCACTTCTTGTGTTCTTTTGCAGTTTATCACTAAGATCCAGTTTAACTTCCATTTAAATGAAATATTGACTAAATCAGTCTCATATTTCTGACAGTGTAATAACATGTGTTCTGTGGGTTCATCGTCTCCTCAACAGTCAAATTTCCCTGTATGTTGTTTCCCTAATATAAGTAATGTGCCAGTAAACATGCAGGGCAGGGCACAGACAGAGGCCCCACGGCAGTCTTGCCCCTTGGAGCCCCTATATGAGTTTTCACTCACTATGGGTTGCCAACAGAAAATCCTCAGAAACCCAAAAAGGCAAAACTGCTGTGGGTCCCACATGGGCTAGTCTACATGGGCCCTACACAGGTTTTTAATTGGCAATACAAAGGTATCCTGCCCTGTGTGGGGGAAAAAATGGCATTACCATCTTCGTCAAGCTCAGATTTGTCAGCAAAAATAATGCAAACCTCACAACAAGGAACCACGAGCCACTGAATATTTGACAGCTTGCCAAAAATGATCAAAGTAGGTGCCAATTAATTTTCTGTTGAACAAATAGCTAATGAGAACTTGCAGGTGTAGTCCGTTACACACGTTTAAACACAGCCTGATGAACTCAAGCATGAGTATGTAATCAATCAAATAGCACCTTATCCATCATATTAGACGTGACCCTCATTAAATGGGGTAGAGCTTGTGTTTGACAAAGCAACAGTATCCACAAGAAACCGGCCTCATGCAGCTTTCACAATGGCAGCAGTTATAGACTTGAAAACATACACAGAACACACTCCAGCAGTAAGTACATGGTGACATTATGGATGGAGGAGCCTGTGGTCCAGTCTATTCAGATCGCTGCGCTGTCAGTCGCCTCTGGGCCTCTGCTGATAGAAGACGGTACAAACGAGATTAATGATGAACTTGATGCCACATTCATCATAGAGAGAAACCCAGTTATGTCTGCTTGTGAGTTTGTGTGTGTTTATCAGTCAGCATCCTCCTAGCAGTTCAGGCTAATCTGATTGAACAAAACACTATTGTGAGATCATGAGTACAGCATACACCTTACAAATAAATACTCACATTTTTGTGTTATATCTCAGTGGACACAACCTTTTTAGATCCCATTAAAGCTTATCTTGTAGGGCATGTCTTTCCAGTTCCACAGTGTAACAGTAAAGTTGGCTGAAACTCAGTTATTCACCGTTCTCTTTAGCATTTAGCCTATAAAGTAAAATTTGTCCATTTTACTAAAAATCCCAGGTCTAGGTCTTTTCTGACCCTTTAATCTATTCTGCTCATTTTTGGTTTGCTAGAGTAACTTTCTAATGAATCAGAGTTTATCTTATGATGTGCCTTGCTGTAGCTCCCAGGTTTATCCTCTGACTGAAACAAGCCATTTTAGGTTTCTTTCTGATTCGATGCCCCTTATAAACACAGGTTCTAAAGGTCAGGTGGGTGTGGCTTCTGTGCCTACAGGCTCACCAAATTGGTACTGATTTTGTACATAGCCAGAGAGTAGAAAATACTGTGTGAAGCCTGAGCTTTGGGCTCATGGGGACTGCTGCTTTGATACTTTCACTTCGTTATCTGAAAATGTTGCCATGTTTGATATGAATATCCACCACATTAACAGCATATATGAAATAAAATACATTAGCTCCCCTACACGCACGGTGGCAGCACGGTGGCACGGTGGTTAGCACTGTTGCCGCACAGCAAGAAGGTCCTGAGTTCAATTCCACCATCAGGCCGGGGTCTTTCTGTTTGCATGTTCTCCCCGTGTTTGCGTGGGTTCCCTCCGGGTACTCCGGCTTCCTCCCACCGTCCAAAGACATGCAGCTTGTGGGGAATAGGTTAATTGGATAATTCAAATTGCCACTAGGTGTGAATGTGCGAGTGAATGTGAGTGCGAATGGTTGTCTGTCCCTGTGACAGACTGGCGACCTGTCCAGGGTGTACCCCGCCTCTCGCCCTATGACAGCTGGGATAGGCTCCCACGACCCTGAAAATGATAAGCAGAAGTGAATGCATGGATAGCTCCCCTTTAAATCACCAGATCTCTCCACTGACATGCACATTAAATTCTTCTACATTAACATTAATTAAAAAGACTAAATAAAATAATATTGCATCATATTTTTGGACTTGTAAGCCACGATTGGGTAAAAGTATGAAGCCTACATCATGGCCACAGTTTGAGGGGAAAAAGTTAAAAATTCTTCAAAAGGTTTCCTGGAGTTGGGCCTTTTTATGATTCAGTTTTTTCCATCTCACTAGCAATGGCTTGCATAGGTGACCGTACAACTGCCTGTACTCTGATCATTATAACATTATGTGCACTGTATTACACATGGTTTGGTTTTGAAATTAAGAAGTATTTCAAATGCCTCAGTTTGGACATAAAAAGATATATGAAACCCGACATTTCTGATCTTGTGTTTTTCCCATTCCCTCATGGACTCGAGTTTCCATTCTGTTTTGTAGCCATGGATCATTGGGCTCAGTTTTCAGAGGGCTACTCCATCAGCCCCCTGCTTGCAACCATAGGTTATAGTTATTGGATTGAAAGGTTACTGAGTACCCACATCTGAAGATGACTGCACACACAAACTACTACAGCAAAAGATTTTTTAGCTTACACTGAGCAATTTTCATAAATAGAGAAATCCTAAGATTTTTTTTTCTTCAATATTTCTTAATGTAATGAATGTCTAAATGTTGCCACGAAGCCTATTAAGGAAGACTAGGAGATGAACTGAATCTTTATAATCCTGTATAATTAATTTTGGTTTGTTTGTAGTAAAATTTAAATTTGTCTCCTGGTGTAAGCCCATAAAATGTACAATACTACCCTGTATCCAACATTTACTGTGCTTTCATTAAGACCCGCTACTAATGAGGTCAGTCCAAAGTAATCTGTCTTGACAAACACTGACAATGGGATTCGATCCCTCAGTGTGGTGAGGTTTCACTAAGTTGGGGAGATCTCTAAAGCCATGCTCAGTAGAGCTTTGCTGAAGCTTGATGACCTGAGGAGAAATATTCTACACTTAACCTGTATTTGTTTGCAATTAGTTATCTAGTGCCAAGAGCAACCTATTTATTTTAGCATACTTATAGTTAGATTGGGAATCTGAGTTGATAACTATAGGCATGTGACCTATTTGGTTTAGTGAAGCCAATGTTACGTTGAACTTACTTGGTGTGGCACCCGTGAAGGCGTCTAGCACAGCCTGGCTGCTTATTATCTTATTTGAGCGATATAACAGAACTTCAGTGTGTTCTCTTATCTGGAAGAAGGAGTAGCGTAGATGCAGAAGAAGGAATTGGAACTAATTTCCGTGGAAAGATGTGCCTTAGAGCTGCATGGCCATACCTGCAGTTGTGTACCTGTCACTTAATATCAAATATATCTTTAATAAATGTACACATTTGTTATAGTGTAGGTCTCCAGGAGGGTTCCTTCTGAAGGTAAACCTGGTTTGGAAAGGTTAGGCGAATCGGGTAACTATCATTTATTTGATCTTTCTCACATAAAGCAGACAAGAGGAGATCTCATCTCAGATTTGATTTTATGTTTAGTTTTGGGAAAAGTGCTCCATAAGTGGAGCCATTGGGTGGCATGCTGTGAATACTCTGGGCTGTTACATGCCCTATGCTCAGTGTCATAGATTTGTGAAAATGGACTTAAGTGGGGTTCAGAGATGTGCATGTAGAACATGGCAGGTTAAAGACTGTTTGTTCCTGTCATTTGGCACCACCATTTTCAAAAGAACAAACTGAATTTTTTAGATGAAAGTGTTGTTACTTCGGTCTTGAGAATAAAAAGAATAGACATACATGTGGAACAGTACCTTCATTTTTCTTTTCTTAACAGCACTCACAAGGTTATAATAGTCCTTTTTTGTAAGCTGCAAAATCTGACTCAACTTAAATGCTAAACAGACTAAGATGAGTCAATATTAAAATCATAGACTGTGTCTTACAAGTAAACTCCTGTTCAAGCAGTAAAAGCACATACTGTTTTTCTCTGATACTACACTTCCTTCATTACACCTGCTATAGATGAAAAGCATAATTTGGCCATATTATCTCTGTTCAGTTCTTTCTCAGTTACCATCACTTGAAGTAGATTGCCCACTTTTGCTAACAGCAACTGCAGCAACACAGTCCTGAAGCATTGAAAATTATTCATTTAATCATGTGATTATAAGCAGCAGTCTAACATTTCTTGCAGGTTTTTTCACTAATAATTTTTTTTGTCACATGTGGTCATTTTTTTTCCTGACATTAAATTTATTTTGCAAGTAGAAAAATAGCTAACATCAGCTCGACTGTTTTTCAAAGGCAAAGTGTCACTTTTATGCTGGTCTGCCTGCAGTGAGGCGAGGAAGAGATGGAGAGGGTAAAGGTACATTTAACCAAGTGAAAAAATACCAGAGAATTTCTTAATAGCTTCTTTAAGGCTGACATGTCGAGCACCAACTGAATGCAGATTAGTTATCCTATCTTATGTGACCAAAAGTGGATATAATATAATCTTTCTGTATCAGCTGCAAGGGTTGAAGGTGAAATTGGCTTGGACAGGGTTAGAATCGTGTGTCTGTGTAAGTGTGTGTGTGTGTGTGTGTGTGTGTTTATCCTGGTCCCTTAGTGCTGTTTGCAACAGATAATTATAAATGGCTTTTGTGCATCCAGTCACCAGAATGAATGAGCGAGTGAATGAGAGGAGGAGGCCATTAAAGCTCCAGAATTGGAGGGCGGGGGGGCGGCTGGAGGTTTTGAAGGAGGGGGTAGTGTACGCACATAATTTACAGCGCCATTCTCCATCAGACAAGGATCTATAATTGAAATGACAAAGAAGATGCATCACCGAGCCAGTTGTTAGTGTTGGAAGCTATGAATTTTAGGCCTACTAGATGACACTTCTTGTATCCTTACTCTGTCAGTCATCAAGGACTTACTTGAGACTGGACAGGGAAGAAGATGGAGGAGGTCACACGGAGGCCAAGTTAAACTGTGTTAATGTGCACTGTATTTTTATTAATTGCAAAATACTGTCATTTTTTAAATTAAAGGTTAATGCTTCTAAAACTAGGTTAAAGAGGAAGATGGATTGTGATATTTTAGATGAGTTTGTAGGTTTAGTCCAGTTTTACTGTCTTTAAGCTCTGTCTGTGTCACTCCTCCTGTTTCTGCTCAGCTAACAGAGCTGGACACAGTCACAGCCACTCAGTCATTTCTTTGGTTATGTGGTGAAAATTATTAAGATAATCATTATTAATAACACCATAGTCCTACATAAGTTAGTCAAACTCTTAAGTGCTTTGTGCAGTGGATCTTGACTAGGAAATTATGCGATAATTATAAAGCTAAGTATGTGAAAATGTTCATTAAGAAAGGGGGAAAAAACTGATACAGACTAATCATCCACCATATGGGAATATCCGTCATCACAGCTTATTTTTAAAAAAAAGAGTCTACAGCTCATAGACTCTTTCTCTTTTTGCAACTTTTGTAATATTGATGTTAGTGTTAAAACAAATGATGGCAGTTATTTAACAGTGTAGAATTGGCTGGGATTCAAAAGATCTGAGCCTTAGAGATAAGATAAGGGGCTGCTGTTCCTCCACATCGAAGGAGTCCATTGAGGGGGTCTGAGCATCTGACTAGGATACCTGCTAGATTTGGTGTTTTCGGCATGTTTAACAGAAGGGACACCCCAGGGGTACCCCCAGGTCACGGTAGCCTTGGAATTATAGAAGGAAAAGCCCAGAGTTAGTTAGTTAGAGGGAGATCAGGACATTTCTAGTGGTACAGCTACTCCTGTGATCCAGACTAAACTGCAAAAATGAAGGAATGAATGGAATATTATTCACAACATTAAAACTGTTCACAAGAAAAGTGAGTAAACACTGCTGCATGCCAAGCTGTTAGAGAGCTGTAGCGCTGCACAGTGTGAGGTTGTTTTAATGTGACTGATGTGATTTTCACAATTACAGAGAGCCAATTATGTCTCAGAGGGTTAGAACTTATCACCCTCATGTTATCAGTCCAGCAATCTCAAACTTCTGTTACACCCCAGTCAGACTTATGACATCATATTAAATAACCACTCACTGACAGTTCCTGCATTTGGTCTGTAGAGCCGAAAGAACAAGAGCTGATTTACAACAAGGTTTATATAAAATATTATTGTGTATTTTTCTGAGGCGGAGGTGAGATGATGGAGGGAGCAGAACAGCGAAGAAGACACTATTAATCTAAACTCTCAGTAATCTAAACTGGAGGAGGAGAGAAAATTAATGATCTGGAAAAGTCTGACATCGTGTTTTTGTTTTTCGGTTTTACTTCTGTTTAACACAGCGAGATGCCTAAACACAGATAGAAGAGTTTCTGCCACTAAATATCCACTCATTTTGTAAATCACATCAGGGTCATACTTCTAATGTCAATGTTGGTTTGTCCGTTATCTGTTTGGGTTCTTATAAATGTCCAAATCCTCTTGACTCTAAGATATATTTTTTCCTCCATTAAGGTTATTTAAGGGTGGTGTGATGGTTAGCAGTATAGTCTCACAGTAGCAAGGTCCTGGGTTCGAGTTCAGTCTGTGGCTGAAGTTTGCATGTTCTGCCTGTGTCTGCATAAGTTTTCTTAGGGTACTCTGGCTTCCTCCCATAGTTAAAAAAAAACCACCTATGGGGTGTTAATAGGTGATGGCCATAGCATCTTTCTGTATTAGCCCTGTGATTTAGCGAACCTTGCCTCTCGCCCTATGATAGCAGTGATAGGCTTCATCAGCCCTCTAACATCCCTGAATTCAATACATGACCTTCTCTCTGTACTTCTAGTTATGTCAGGATTTCTGTTAATCTGTATGAAAAGCTAGCTAGCAAGCTAAAAGTGCATTACCAACACTAAATATGCTGGCACATAGTATAGCAAAAACATGGTGAGGGTAAAAATTTGCTGCTTTTGTACTCCTGCTACAACCTCTCAGTGAACTCTTTATAACAGAGTCAATTCCTTTTGCTCATACTGTATATAGCCTGTAGCCTTTTATGCATGTACAGTATCATTTGGCATTGCTCTATGATAATGGTGAGATTCACATTCAAAAGGCCACATTTACTATGTGGGAAAAAATTGCAACATGCAGTGATGGGAAAGTTCTGCAGGTGATGTACCGTCAGTGTGCTAATTTATAAACAGAAACGCATCATTTCAATAATGTCCAACACAATCTGCCAAGAGTGGGCTTCCACTAGTAATGCACTCAGTCTGTTAACATCTCTCTCAGTCAGTCCAAATAAATTAAAGTTCCTAGCAGCAACTGTCATAGCAGCATTGTGCACAAAATTTAAAAAAAAGGAAAGAAAAAGCTTACAATTTAAATACTTTTTACCTTCTGAAAGGGAAATTCCTGCAAATACATGCGTATTAATGAGAGCCAAACAACAGTAACCACGCCCACACCTTTCAATCGAACAGTTAATACTGCAACTCTTTGGTAAATCCTGACAGAGAAGTTTTTAATACCTAAAGAGGGTTTTATGCTGGCATAGCTTGTTAGAAAATCTGTCCCAAAATGTCCGAATATTAACACGTTAGAAATGGGCTTCTTGACATGTAACATCACAGCTCTGCAGCTGAGCTTTAATTACATCTGACACTAACTGAACGGGTCTCAGATTGAAGACAGCCGAGTCAGGGCCGCCGATGTTTAGCAGAGCCTGTGTTTTTCACTGCTTACAGAAAAATCTTCAAGGCACATCCAGCACTACATTCAAGATTTTTCTTTCATTCATGCTCACTGTGTGAATTTCAGTAGTTTTCATGTTATTTTCATCAGTAAACCATTACTGTAACTGTCAGGGTTAATTTCAGATAGCAGAGTGGAACTTTGAGTTGGGTTACATGACAGAAATATGATGGGTCCATGTACAGTAAAGGTACATGCTACCTGTGCATCAAAGTGGATCATTTGTTTAAAAAATGATTTCACTTGAGGTAATGAAACATTAATAAACAAAACTATTTTAAAAAAGCACAAAAAAATCTGTGGGTACTAAAGAAATTGATTTTTATGTGTTTTCACAGGTAAAGGCATTGAAACGCCTCAAGTATACAAGGTATGTTAAAATACGTTTACACTGTATATTTTCATGGATTCTCATCATAATGTCACAGCCTGTTGATGTTGTGTATCTACCATTAGGTTACGACAGGACATAAATGACAATGACCTTTGTTTTCTGCAGGCTAAAGGAGTGGCGACATTGAAGCTGGGCGCCTTCAAAGCCCCTCACCATGAAATGAGCGGGCCCGTCCTGTCTATGGATTGGCTTCCTGAAAAACCACACAATATAATGGCTATTGGATTCTATGATGGTATGAATTGATTTACTGCAGATGTTCTTGATTAACTCGTTGTCTGTTTGAGAGAAGAAACAAAGGAGCAGTCCAGAGCAGATAGGATTCAAATATGAGTCAATATCATGGATGACAGAACTATTTTAAGCCAGTATTCTCACTTTTCCATTGTCTTGTTCTCTCCTTCACTCTCTCTCCAGGTGTAGTAGGTCTTTGGGATCTGACAGCGAAGTCTGCGCTGTTGCGTGTGCGAGAGTCAGACAGGTCGCTGAGTCTGCTGCCCTACAGATGCATCCTTGCTCACAACAATGGAGTCCGGTCCCTGGCCTTCTGTCCTGCCTCCAGGTGAGCATAATATCAAAACTCTTTCTGGATCAAAATAAAACACTGTGACTTCAAAATCAAGATTTGAATCTGTCATGCCTCTATGCCGCATGCATGGTATTGAATTTTGATAGATGAACAGTCCATGCCTATGAGGACGAGAGGATGGAGTACTAAGTTATCAGGTGGCATGCTTGCTTAAAAACTATATCCAAGAATAAACTGTTGAGGTTACAAGCTAGACCCTGGACAGGCTACCAGTCTGTCACAGAGTTAATTCATGGAGACAGACAGCTGTTCACACCTACAGTAAATTTACAATCACCAGTTAACCTAACAAACGTGTCTTTGGACTGTGGGAGGAAACTAGAGCAATCAAAGGAGAGCCAGGCAAGCACAGAGGCAACATGCAGACTCCACACAGAAAATCTGAATGCTATAAATGGGAGTCTGTGGGAACTGACTCACTTTTTGAGGCAGTGTCACATGTCAAGGGACTGCAGTGTTTTAGCACCTTCACATTGGCCTTACTTTCCAGCTTTGAAGGTTTCTGCTTGTGTAACAGTACAATGGAATTTCAAAGGTCTTCACAAGAAAATGTCAGAAACTTCAGTAACACTTGAAGATAGGATCACTGGGTGACTGCAGTATTTTCTATGCGTCTTTATTTCATCAGTTTTTCCATCATCTACTTTACTCTGGTAGTTGTTATTCGCAGCCAATTAAAAAGGCGATTTGTTGGTGCCTCTGGTACTCTGAGCTAAAGGCGAGACAATAAATTTTGAATGCACAGAGTTGCAGTAGAGCCTTCCCTCTATTGTATTCAGGCACTAATTCAGAATGTAGGGTACAAGGCCGGGCAAGCAGCCACGTCCTTATCACCACTCAGACAAGGCAACCTGACTTAGCTCTATGCAAGTCAACATGCACTGACCTTCAGGCTGCAGCCTTGCTGAGCTCTCACAGCCTTTAGTGTGATTTTCCATTCATATCATATCTAAAGTTTACTCTCCCTGCTTGGAATATTTAACTGACTCAAAAACTTCAACTGCCTTTTTGGTATGTAAAGTTACATAAATCTGACGCTTGAATGTTTACAGTTTTTAGATGATAATGGGCTTATGAATCCTTCATGAATCCTTCATGTGGATTTTAAGAATGAGTTATGTTTGATTTCTTAGTTTCTGATTTTATTTGTCTTTAACATGTTAATTCAGACCTGATATCTGAAGGATTGCACTGTGTAAGCTGGGTCCTCTTATAGTATGTATACCCACATAATCACTTAACCAAATTAACTAAAGCACAGGTGGAAATACATCAGATAAACTGCTCGCAACTTTCTTGATGTGAGTAAACTTTAAATGCTCAATACAGAAGTGAAAACGGGATGGCCAATTTAAAAAATAAAATATAATAGCTAAGGATTTCACTTTAACCCCATTACGGACTGTGTCAGCCTCCTGAAATCCTTTTTCTGCGCTCTGTTAGTCAGCTGATGTATGTGCAGATAGGAGTGAGCTGGAGAGGTTATTGAAATCACCTGTGTCTAATACGGGTATTCAGAGATATGCACTGCAAGTCAGTATCGGGGGTAAAGCAGAATTGGTTTTTCATTAAAAATCTGTCCAGAATGTCATTTTTTTCCCACTGAACAGGTCAGTGTGAGTGCATCAGCATCATCTCCTTCTAAACCCATCCAGCCCTGCCGACTCACCTAAAGCGTGATTAATATGGCTTATATTGTGGCGTGATGTAAAAGCTTTCACAGAGGATTTTCTGCCTTGTCATGAATTTTGCTTTTGTGAAGAACTGCTGAAAAACATTTTTTAGGACATTTTGTAAATGTGTATTTAACCTCAGATCAGAATTTGAGATGATGGTAACAATGGTTTCAAACACGTGGTCCTGCTAAAGCCCATTTTGTGGGGCTGTGACCTCTTAAAACAAACTAATGACCCATTTTAGTCGACACTGCTTTAAAACAGCTGGCAAATACAAGTAGTCAGATGTAGTGAGTGAGGTAATTAATATTTCCATTAAAACTACCACTGCAGCCTTCATTTGAACAGATGTGAACCTAATTTGATAGCAGCCAGTTTTCCTCCACTTTTTAAACTATTTTCTTCATTTCTGAACCACAGATTTTAGTTTTCTCTAAATGTAAAACTAAAGGTGGATAAATGATCAAGATTAATCCCACAGAGAGAGAAAAAGCTCCTGGCTGGCAGCAGAGAGACTGAGGATGCGTATCTTGTCTGGATCACTGCTTTTTAATTACACAGTCATGCTGAAAAAGATCAAATCTCCCCGCTCTTTGTCTCTGCTCTGTTTTTAACACCTTTGTCTTTTCTTTTTCTCTCACCACAAAGTCTTTTTTTCTCCTTTGTCATCACATTCGTAAAGCATTTTTTTTCTCACAAAGAAATCTGACTGTATCGATTGTTCTGCCTTCATTTGTTTTATGGCAGACGCCGCTGTCAGATTTGATCAATGTAAAGAAAATAATGACTTTCACTTCAAGCACTGCATCACATTTAAATCCCTGTGTTCAGCCATTTTTATATTTTCCAGCAACAGAACATCCTGGTTTGTTTTCCCATCGTCAACATGTCTTTAACTTTTCATCTGTTGTTTGTCTTTTAGATACCTGTTGGCGACGGCAGGCGACGACCGCTTCGTGAAGACATGGGATCTGAGGAGGCTCTACGATCCCATCACAGTTCAGAAACGCTGTCTGGGCAATGAAATCAACTGGCCACTGAATGCACCGGGGGTTTTGATCGCCCAGGACAACGGCATCGTGGTGTAAGAAAGCTTGTCTCTATTTCTTTGTTACAACTTTAAATCTGACACACAGAAATTTACACTTCAGTGTTTACATTGTATCTCTGTTATTTGTCTCCAAGGTTTGAAAGATAAGTTGGACAGTTGTAAACCAAAATGAACAAATACTTAAGAGTACGTGAGTCCAACATTAAAGCATGGAGGCCGTCTAGCCACAAGTTTATCAATACAGTGCTATATGTATTTAATACATATAGCACTGTAATGCTCAGAAAAGAGACAGTACGTTGAAGCAGTGTACTTCAGGGTGAACCAAAGCCAAATCACTGACCTCTGTCTTTGTTAGGGACACATTAGCATTTACACAAGAGAACATCGGCGATCAGACACACCCCAGAATCTCTTTGGGAAAGGATTTGAGAAATCAAATCAAAATTTCTATCAATCACTGTTCGCTTGGAATCTAGATTCCTAAGATGCACTTTAAAATAAAAAGAATACAAAAGTATTGGGAAAGGAATTCTTTGTCAGCTAATGGAAACAAAAAAGAACCAGGACAATCACTGATAATGAAACTAATAGCAATTCTTTCTCTTGAATGAAATTATCAGAGTTCATTTTTTCCCTTGAGCTTCTTCACAATCACTTCCTCTTATTCAGAAGAAATCTAAAGAGTAGGACCCACAGCTGCTGGCACATCCCTCGGGTACTCAGCCTCTCCTGAGAGTTTCACCTGGTCAGCAAGAGTGTGGGAGCTGGTTTGGTAATGGTTTCATGTACGCTCTTTTAGCTCATGGGGCTAACTGTGTCAGCCTTAACCTAAAAGTCACCACATGAAACTTGGAAAGAAAATCCTATTTACAGAAGTCTTTCCACTGTGTTTCCTAACTACACATCATTTGGCATACTCACTTGTGCTGTTTTTGTTGATGTGTCCCAAAAAGTTAAGGTGTGGAAAACGCCCAGCACCTTCAAAAGATTATGAACTTCAGGTTACAGCTTTGTAAATTCTGTAGTAGAAACAGTCTGGAAGATGAACAGAGTGGCTGCATTTAGCATTGAAAACAAAAATTCAGCATCAAAGGTGATATCGTAGTTCAGCCTTACTTTCCAGAGTGAATCAAACTCCAAAGGTAGTGGAGCTTACACAGCCATAATGAAACCTAACAAACTCCACACTCCCACTTCTCCTCAGCGATCTGTCAACATATGCAGTCTTGAAGTAAGAATATAAAAATTAATTATGACTAAACTTCTGCATTTAAGTTGTTCTCTTTCTTTCGTTTTTTAATTTAGGAAAGGTTCACAAGGAGTCCATTACATCGACCATCACATGCGCTCGCTCTTTGCAATTCCCCGGTCCGGCACAGTGTGGGTGAGTAACTGTTACAATCTTCCATTCTTCAGTCATCAGCATCCCATAATTCAGTCACAGAGCACAAAATAAATTAGCTTTGAACTTCAGGAAACCCTTAAATCAAGGGCACGACAGTCATTTTTTAAAACAATGAAGAAAGTTTGAGGATGTTAATATTATTCGATATATATGGATAAAGAGTAGTGTTTGTGTATTTGTGGCACTGAAATACTTCAGGAAGTTAAGGCCAACACAGACTTCGGGAGTATAAAGGTATTCCATAATTTTGTTACTGTCAAAAATTCCTCTTAAAGGTCAAATCCAAGTCTTGCATTTCACTCTTCTTTGCTTACACTGAACCTAGTTTTTTCCTCCTGAGGATGTGAATCTTCAGAAGTTTTTCTGGTAGGTTTCAGTTATTGTTTTTTTCAAGCGTCAGGACATTTTGCCTTTGTTTGGAACGGTCTCCAACAGTGGATTACTCCACGTTTTGCTCTTAAGTGAGTATTTATGGGAGAAGAGTTGCCCTCTAGTATTAAATTGATTTAAAATAAACTACAGTCTGTGTTTTATTGTGATTAATGAACACGTCCCCCATCGCAACAGTGTGGTGTTAAATAGTTTAGGCCAGGCGTAGAGCGAGGTGGCATTGAGCAATAGGATAGGTATAGGATGTGTCAGTTATGGATTCAAAACGGTATTTTATCATTTTGTTGATGATGAGGAAAATAAAGACTGCTACCTTCTTTTACCCTTTCTAATCCTTGAAAACCTCCTTTTGCTGCAGTGTTTTGGGTTTAATTGTGTGGGAGTGGAAAAAACTACTGGAACTGATACATTTGAGGCTAGTTGTGCTTCTGTAATTAGTCTCATTACTCAAACTATCCCTGAGTGTCTGAAATTTGCTCTAAGTTACTGAGAGAAACTTTTTTTCCTCAGCAGTGCTGTGTAATTTAATATTTCATTTTCTATGCTTCCCTGCAGTCTCTGTCATACACCGAGTGGATTAACAGTCTGGTGACCGCAGACAGCTTCGGAGAGGTGATTTTGTCTCTGTTACCTCAGATCAGCTACGTTGCTCCTTACGTCAAACGCACAATAGAGAGACGATTTGTAAGTTTACTTTTCCTCCCTTCATTTGTTTTTATTGCGCTTTATTTTTCCCTATGTTTACTTCAAAAATATCATTTTACATTATATCAGATGTCATATAAAATTGGTAGTGTTCATAGAAAATAAGACAAAGAACATGAATTGAATAGAGAGTGTGCCCAGTTGCAGTGACAGAATTGCTCAGATTTAGTGACAAGCTAACGGTCCATTTTATTAACCTGTTCCCTTCAGCCCATCTACTTCACATCTATGGTGCCTTATGATGCAACTGAAGAAGAAAAGAAAGAGATGGGAGGAGAGGAAGAGGAAGGAAATGCTGTTGAAGAGCAGCAGGGAGGAGAGACAGAAGAACCAGATGCTACACAGGAAGCAGGAAACGAGAACGACAGTGAAGGAGGAAGAGTTGGACGAAAATGTCCTCCGCTGAAATTCCAGACCTACAAAGAGGCTACAAAGAAATACTGCCTCCACTATACAGATTTCGATTTTGTAGGTTAATTTTTATCTTCATTTGCTTTCATTGTTTATTATTAAACAGATATTTATTTAAAAAAGTAAGAAATGTTCAAGTAATATATGTAGACCAAAGACAAACTGGAGAAAAAGGCTATGGTAGAATAGAGAACAAAATAAGAGGAAGACCACACTGACACTGTAATAATCATTCATCCTGACTTTCAGCGGCGCACTGCAGGAAGCGAGAGGCGAGCTGTGTGGAAACGCATGAAAGACACAGAAGTGAAGGCAAAGATCATCCTGGATGACATGCCTTTGTCTGCTCTATATAAGGTATCTGAAACACACACACACTCACACACAGGGCGGGTATCATCAGACTCAGACTGTAGTGCAACACAAAGAAGAAAAGCAGGAAAAGATAAACAGTACAATGAGAGGAAATGGAGGTGAGATCTGTAAGAATAGCCTCCTTCTCCTCCCCCTTCTGCCTCCTCCTCTGATGGGCAGCTATAAAGATGGGCTGAATGTAATGATGTGTTAAATGAGAAAAATGTCACCCTCAGTGGAAGGAGGGAGGGGGAGATGGAAAGCACCCATTTGAGGATTTGATGTGTTTAATTTTAAGAGAGGCAGAGTGGAGGGTGTCACTGTGCCCTCTGGGATGAAATGATGGACGGACACTTCTTGGGACAGGCTCCAAAACAAAACAGCAGGAGAGGTTTTTGACTGGCTCTTTGTCTGAGGGGGATAAATGGATTAGAAAGAGGAGGATGGCGACTTGGGAAAGGGAGAAATAAAGGGAGACGGACACCAGGAGGATTTATAATGATGAAGAGTGGGATGGATAAGCTTCTGTAAGGAAAAGCAGGAGGAGGTGATGATATTGACTCAGAGCTACAGCTGCGTCATTCACTGTGGACAGAGAAAACAAGAAATTAGCCTATAAATAAAACCGCTGTTGCCTTATTAGAACACAGCAAAAGCTGTTGGTATTAAATATGGAGTCCCACAGGGATCCACACTTGGTCCTCTGCTGTTCTGCCTCTAAATAATGCCAGTATCTGCTCTTCTGCAAATTGACCTCTGATGTTCAGTTGCTGGTTTAAGAGCACAGACGAGAAATATTTTCAGCTGTCTTTTCTCATTTCTTCAGATTCGTTTCAACCCAAACATGAGCTGCCATGACTGGGTTGCATCTGGGGGTCAGACTGGACTGGTTAGATTGAACTGTGTAAGGGCTCTGATGAACTCTCATCTGAAGAAGATGATTGGTGAGAGTCAGGCCCAGTTCAACGCTCTGTACTCGCCGCAAGACCAAAGTGAGCCCGGCCAAGCGGTGACAGAGCAGCTATAGCAGGAGTTTAACTTTGCTACGGTGGATTGTACTCGCTCAAGAGACAGTCAAAAAAGTGACCTCTAAAACACGCAGCTGTGAATAATGAAAATATGTATGAATATTATTTTATTCTTATACATTTGTATATGTTGAAAATCAGTCAACGAAAACTAATGACATCAAGCCATGAAGGTACTACAGGTTTAATTGGTCCAGGTTTTGTAGCATCTAGACATGGCTAGATATATCCAGGCTGTCTGAATGTCACTCTGTATATAACGAAGTTCAACTTTAAATTGGCATAATTACAGTATGCAAACTAACAAAAGTAAAACTCTCTCATGACCAGTTTAGGGGCTTTTCCTTTTTTCTCTGGTCATCGTTCACCCTGAGAAACTGAAGCAAGACTTTCTCTCTGTAAACCAAACCCAACCAGAATCTGTTGAATTCAAAGCCATTTGATTTTTCCTGGCAATTAAATGTTTCCATGTTTTTCATTTTCTTCTTATCAAATTATAATACAATTCCTAAAAGTGACAGTTCTGTTCTCTAGATCAAAAAAACTGCAGCAGTTGACAGTCAAGTGCCTTTCGTAGCCCTTACTCACACAGTCCTAGAGACCATTTCAGTGACTCCCTGGCAACCACGGGTTGCTAGGGAAATGTGTATCCCCACCTGGTTGGAGAGTGGTTGTTTGCACATGAATTTGGTTGCAAAGAGGAATACAGTGCTGCAACAAAAGCCTTCTGGTGATTGATTTGGTCGCTTTGATCACATTACAACAGTTGCCCATAGTTTACATGGAAGACGCCAAATTGTCTGCAAACACTTGCAAAATGCAACATTGAAACTGAAAAGCGCGACATGTGGAGAATGCTCACCTTCAAAGTAAAAGTTTGAACTTTTGAAACCTGTTAGTTACAGGTTTCAAAAGCAAAGAAAGCACAACTTTTACTTTGAAGGCAGATGTTCTCCGTGCGATGGCGAGCTGAAAGATGTTTAAAACGTTATTTTTTTAAAAGTGAGGATGGCGTTGTTTTCCAAAGAATTAGTGCATTATGCCAAGGAAGACAATTTCTTAGGCTTACTAGCAAGAGTGTTCTGAAACTTCATAAGTAATTTCATTAATTAAATCCACTGGTGTTTGCTATGTTTCCAGTTTTTCTCACGCATTGTTTAATTTGTGAATTTGTTTTTAGAGGGTTTTTTTTTTTTTTTGTGCATTCCCTCATTTTCTTATCTCCCTCTCACGTTATCGATAGCAGGCTGGGAGCTAATTTTGGCTGCGTTTTGTTTGTTCGAACAACTCAGGCTCTAATTAGGGAAAATACTTGAATTTTTTGTATCTACAAGATGTAACACTTAGAAATGTTAAATCTTTTTCTGTTTTTGAGCTTTTTGTTACCTGGTGTACATTTTCCTCTTGTTGTTTTTGTCCAACTTAATTTATTTTTAACTGTCTACAAGAAAATAATAGTGAGGTGTAATTAATTACTGGCATCAGTCTTTTTTTAAAGACACATTTCCCTCTGAGTTAAATTAGGGGTTTTAAAGTGTGCTTTATTTTTTGATTAATTACAAATTTTAGTGACAGTTTCACAATAATATTTCATTATAGTGTTGTCAGGCGTGGCCATATTTCATTAATGACAACATTATCTTTAACTTATTCATAAAAGCATCAAATGTTCTTCTCCCTGCTCGCTTTTGCTATTTTTGAAATGTTACATAAAATAAATTTTATAATAAAGCAAGACCTTGGCTCCAGTCTTTATTTACATCTAGATTTCCTGTTAAACTTTTAAACTAAAATAATCCAGCCTCTTTCCATTATCAGCAGTCTTTTATTTCACTTTACAAAAACTGTTGCCACACATAAAAATGAAATATCAAACATCACACATGTGACAAGTGGATCGTATGTGACATCACAACACACAGACAAATAGGACTTTTTGGGAACCACTTTTTGTACAAGGAAGATAAATGTATTTACACATGTACACACAAAATCACATTATTTGACATATTTACAACAGTTACACAAATTTTAATTGTCACAAATGGCAACGGCACAATAACAGAGCATTCTCAGACATTAGATGTTCAGAGTGAACAAACAGGAACTGTTTTTCCTTTTTTTTTTTTTTCTTGGAATGAAATAAACTTTATAAAGCTCCAATTATAACAGTAGAGCCCGTATAGGAGAACTGCATGTATATCAAAACCAGAGCAGTAAAATGCATTGGTCTTTATTATATTTGCTTTGTTTTAACCTAAAATCTGTAGTTGTTGGGTCCTTTATATATTCTCATTTTATAATTTCTAAAAGGAAAAAAATATATATAGGATCTCTAAAAATTGGTGAAAATATAGAATTTTAGAGAAGATTTTATTCTTTGATTAAACCTCCACATGGTGCGTCTACATATTCTGACTGGCAGTTGAACAAGAAACTTCTTACTGTACATGATATTGAATAACAGCTAACAACCATGCAAGCTTTTGGATCAAAATGGACGTGAATTCGGCAATTTCAATGCATAATTGTCCTTTCATTAAAAGCAACAGTCAACATCAACACTTGATAGCAGCTGGGAAGCATTACAGGCATGTTGGCGGACTCATTGGCTTTTTTATGGGTGTAAAATACCTTCTTTTCTTTTTTTTAATTCTATTTTCTCAACCTGAAAGAAAATACAAACTAAATCTGAAATCTCCATAAAACATGCTGTGGATATTTGTGGATCTAAGACAGTGAATTCTTATAATGTTGATGATACCCAGCTCCACCTTCACCTCAAAATGTTTTAGATTGAAACAACCAGAGAGCAAGTCCCAAGATGATGCCCTCTAAAAATTTCCAGTTTGGTCATAAAATAGCTTTTCCTCTCATGCCAAAGGAGGGAGGCACTTAATAGATAATCACCATAATCATGTTGCTCTAAGACTTAATTTACATATTCATTGTCCCCAGAGGATTAGATCTAATAGAAAAAAGAAAAAAATATGGTGAATTTACACATAAATGACACCAAAAACAATGGATACATTAAAATAGTGGACATTTTCCATTAAAATGCTGTGTATTTTTTATGTAATTATATGTAAATTTAAGTCTAAGTGCCATCTTCACTGTAACTAATGACCTCGCTGTGAAGCGTGCTATGGATATTCATGGTCCCCAGAGGATGTCTCAGTTAAAAAACTTTGATTGTGATGATTGCATTACCCCTTCTCCCAGTGCCATCATCAGCTCAGATTTTCTACACTGTACAAAATGAACTAGTACAAACCAATTTAATGGAGAGCTTGCTATGAAAATTTCCCCATTCCTGCTCACCAGAGGAGGCATCTTTACATTTTTCTTTATAAATGATCCAGTTTGTCTTTTTGTGACCCTTTAGGTCAAATTATAACTTTTGAAAAGATTGGTGTGAAACTTCCTGTGGATATTCATGGTCCCCAGAGGACAATGTGATTACAGCCCATTCTTAAAACTATCACCAGCCCAAACTTTCTGCTTGCTAGCTTGTTCTTGTCCTCTAAGCACCCCAACAGCTACATCATGATTTTGAACACAACAAACTGTTGGCCAGATTGATGTAAAATTAGTGGTGATTGTTTTTAGTTAAAGTACACCATATGAACACTACACTATAAGAACAAATGTACTGGTCCACACCTCTTAATCTTTAAATAGAGGTGTTTTCAGCCCTATTGCCACAAGCTTATCAAATCAAGCAATTAGCCAAGCTGTCTGCATTTGTAAACATTTGTGAAAGAATGGGTCACTCTAAAGAGCCCAATGAATTTGAACACAGCTCCAAGTGGTGCAGCTCCTGTAGGTGTGGTGTGTAGGTGTCCCAGTACTTTTGTTCATATAGTTTTTCTTGTCTTCATATTTCTCTGTTTCTCTGTAGTTGATTGACTGACAGTCACTTTAAACAAACTGGACCCTGGACTAATCTCTTGGGCTTCTTGGTCTATGTTCAGTAATCTGTCCACAGGTCTGGTGAAAGTTACCAAAATGTTTAGGTCTCTAGGCCCAATCTCTTATTTGGATTTCTCCTAGCTATTTGGGATTGGTTGGATGTGATAAGTACACAAAATAAGCATTGCCTTCTTCTGTGGTCAAAAACAAAGCAAAACAAAAATATCACAGATTTGTGTCAGATATGCATAAAGTCATAGCCCAGTCTATAAAAAAGTAGCAGGAAGCTGATGCTTCATAACTTGCAAAACATGAATGGATGGAGAGCAGATGGATTGATGAAAGCCCAGGAAATGGAGAAACATACAGTAGATGGATGTCTGCAGGAAGAATGAGAGAGAGATGAGATAGATGACAGGAGCTGAAACTAATCGTCCGGCTCCAGAACTAAATCATTTTTGCCCTCAGACCCAAATGTCCACTCAGATCTGACAGTGGAGGTAGGTGAATGCTTTTTCAGTCTGACACTTTCCATTCATTTTCCTTCTGCTCAATCCATATCGATACTCTGCCCACCATTATATAAACAGCTCTGAGCTACACATGCAACACAGATTTGATTGTGTCTGTTTTTAAAGGTCATTTTGGAAGCTAATCGGGATTCTGAAACTCTTTGTTGTCAAAGTGCTCATCAATCATGAGAAGGAACGTTTCCCTTTATTTGGTGGAAACATGAATACGTCTTTATGTATTTTCTAAAGTGTGAACTTGTATGTGAGTTTATTACTGAAGAGCTGCACACATTTTGCATGTGACACATTTATTGCCACATGCCTCCAACATTTCCTTTTAAGGATGAACATTGTTTTTTAACAAGTTCATTGTCATGTCCTTTCCTGTCATGACGTCCCTGTGGTCTTTAGTAACAGCACAATATGGTCTTTGGTGACCAAGAGTACAGACAAAATTAAAAGATTTTTAAAGAGTTATTGTTATAAGACAGCATGTTACAGGTACTTGAAATATGTGCGCAAAGACATGTCAGAAATCAATCATCAGTGAGCTTTTTAAAACTTTAAAAAATATTTTATGCTTGCAAGCCTTGCATAGAGATGACTGTACACTATAGTGGGTCTGGTAGAGCTGATACAACAGACATCATGTGTCCGTAGTAGAGTTTCATCAGGTGCTCCATATTAACATCTGCAGCAGATGATATAGCTTATGCCTCTAATGTATTACTTTATGTTCTTGTTACAGAGTAAAGCTGATTTTTATAAATTAATGGGAAACCTTTAATTAATAGCCCAGAAGATAATCTGAAAATTACTTTGTGCAAACATCTACACAGATGCCTTTAATCACGTCAGCAAAATCAATCTCCCGTGGTGCTTTAAAAGTGTTTTTAATTATTTCTTAGCACTTTAAAGAAGACTTTGAGGAGACTGTTCCTGTTTTGTGGAACTTAACTTATACCAATTTCACAGCTGATTGAATTAAAGTGTTTGAGTGATTCAGCATCTTTTTGAAAGAAGAAGGGATTTTACTACAATTACTGCCTTTCAATTGTAGAAAACAACTATAACAAAATACTTGCAAAATTAAAAACGTGTAATTCATCACCCTTCATTTGCAGCAATGGCTTAATTTTTTTAAAATCATTTTGTCATTTAAAATGAGCAAGAAAGTTGTATTAATCAAGAAGTGGCTGAAAAAAATATTTTCAGAAAATTCCTCAGATTTATTTTTTTGTTGTTGTTGTTGTTCAAATGTCTGAAATATGCATCCTTCCTTCTGACCAGCAGAGGGCGACTCCTTGAGTTTCAGTGAGGCTTCTGGTTGTACAGAACTCAGTGGAACAAAGAAGCTTCACCTCTTTTAATTCAGGACCTCAATAAACACTTTCTTTGAATGTCTGTTGTCTCATTATCGAGTAACAGTTCTTATCTTATGCAACATAATATTAACTTTGTAAACTGTGCTAATTATTAGGCTCACAAGGGAAGGATTTACCTTACTGTAGGAATAGCTATAAGCCTAATCACTGTATGTGCTCATTTATTTGGCAGTGTTTTCTGTTTACTTCCATTAAGCCTGAAATGAAACACTGCTGAGGCACAAGTAAAATAGAATTATTTTTTTTTAAAAGAAACAAGAAAAACTTAATAACAGTGACATCAATAAATAATGTCAGTGTGTCTCTAACCTCCTGAGACCCGAACTCTTCCACGGCATGCATTTTTAATTTCTCTTTGATATTTGGGCATATTGGGGCCCGATGAATGGAAAAACAAAGAATTGCCAGATTTTTTTTTTTTTACCTTATTTTTGTTTTTAAGAAAAATAAGAGCCACATATGATGATATTCGTTTAAAATTTTGATAGAAGAGTAGCAGTATGATGTCCTTGTAAGTGGATATCAGGCCCTTGTAGAGCAAAATAGAGTATTTTGGTCTAAATAACCCAAAATGTGATGTCCACATATGTGGACGCCAGGTCCTAGGAGGTGTTTTAATACAGAATTTCCAGCAAAGTATAACCCATAACGTCTGAATTTTAGCTTGTATGACTGTTCTTAATTTAAAATAGGGTGTCTGATGGAGAAGAATTACTATTATTGATCATTTCTATGGATCCCTTATATCTATTTTCAACCCAATGAGCTTGGGCACAGGCATTTCCGCCAACAAAAGTGGGCACCATCTCTACACCATGAAATTTCTCACCCCAAAGATGGACATCTGTCATTATGAAGGAGCTATCACATAAAGTTATATCCATGATAAGTACTCGAGTTTCTGCCAGAACTTTACAGATAACCGGTGGGCTGATTCTCAAAAGGCACCAAGGTAGAACAGAGCAGAACTGGCACCATATTAGTGGAAATAAGATCTTAGTGGTCCTTATATAAATAGTATTGTGATGTGATCTTTGTTTTGTTGAGGAAATTAATTAGAAGAGCTCAGGTTTTTGGTAAAAGATCTTTTTTCAGGGCCCTACTTTCCTTTATTCTTGAAAAATTTCCTTACAAGCTAGCACCAACAACCCCAAGGACAGCTTCACCCTGATGGTTCTTGTGAAATTGTCCCAGTTTTTGATGGAAAAAAAAGCATGCCACCCCTTTTTGAAGGACTTTGAATTAACTGGCATATTCCATGTTAGCATGGAGCTTTGGCGTCGGGACTCTACTATCAGCACAAGGATGATTTCACTGTCAAATCTTTTAAAACTTAATGGCAAAAACAATGAAAAAACTCTTTCCTTGAAGGGAAGCTGCTCTGTGAATACATCCCTCACGACTTCAGACCACCAGGAGAAAATGACAATGTGTCTGAGCCGTCCATGTCCTGCTGGGTCCAGTCCACTCTGGTTGTTTATCAGTCACTGGGGTCCTGGCAGTGGGAGCAGTAGCTCATGTCTTCAGAGTAGAGCTCTACCTGGATGGTGATGCTGTAGAAACCAAACTTGGTGTGGAGTAGGTCAGTGGCCTCCTGCAGCACAGACTGCGGGTCAGAGCCCTCCTCTGGTGGTGAAACAAGAAGGTAAAAATCAACAGAGTGAGTGTGGTTTACTCTACTGGACCTGGAAAGTTTGTAGAACTGTATTCTTAGACACATTTTTTTTTAACTTCCTGTGCATCTCACTGTACTATACACTGTAGTTTGGCGTCTGTAGATCAGTGTGTTACTTTACCTACGGCCAGGTGAACAGAAACCAGCGCCTGGCCCAGAGTCAGAGCCCACAGGTGCAGGCAGTGCATGGACTTCACAGCTCTCACAGACAGCAGCACCTCCTTCACCGAGTTAAACTCGATTCCTTTAGGCGACCCTGAAAAACAACGGGCCATCAATTAACACACACCAAGTTAACAGTACGTCTGTGAATGTGTGGCTCACATGCAAACAGCCAGCTTCAGATATTTTATATTTTATTTTACTGATCTACAAGTTGAAAAAAAGTCAAATTTGACTAAGATCATGACTAGTTATAGTTAAGTAAAACTAGTCACTAAAACTAGAGACAATGTGCAGGAGGAGGCATTCCTGAACATGAGACTGAGGTAGCTGCATGACTGCCTTCAAAATTTGTTTTGTGTACTACAATATTTACTCTGAACATCTTAAATCTGGGAAATACTTCTACGTTAAGATTATAAAAACACTAAAACTAACACTGAAAGTAATCAAAAAGGCTAAAATTGGACATTTCAAACTATATAAACAGACAAACCTACAATGGAAACAAACTGAAAGTAAATTCAACCAAAAAAGAAATATAAATGCAAACTAATCATAAATATAAAGTATTAAAACTCTGATGTATGTATACAGTATTACATTAAATACATGGCTCTCATGCACATTATCATTTTGCTCATTGACACCAAACTGTGAGCTGCTTTTCAAAGATGCCCAGAAGCTACTTTGGGTCATCTTGTGAAAGTTCAGTGACGTGCAGAGACTTGGGTGATCTAACATCT
This sequence comes from Oreochromis aureus, assembly GCF_013358895.1. Taxonomy (NCBI): domain Eukaryota; kingdom Metazoa; phylum Chordata; class Actinopteri; order Cichliformes; family Cichlidae; genus Oreochromis; species Oreochromis aureus. Next base: position 21,193,352 of record NC_052956.1, on the reverse strand, counting down.
CAGGACATCCCCAGGATGTGACCATCTGTCCTCCCACTCTTTGTTCTGCATGAACTTCAAAGTGGTAGGAAAACCACAGATGCGTTTCTCTGCTGTTTTACACAAACATGCCATGTAGAGCTTGGGGACATACATATCTGAAGCCATAAATACTTCAGTTAGGCTCCAAATATGTTGTTTTTTGCACTTCCACGTGACATAACTGCCCTTTGCAACATGTGATGTTAACCTTTTTCATACCAGGTCAAAGCCAGACAGCTGGATCCTAGCTGCAGGCGTCATGGTCAGAAATATCACATAAGCTTAATTTAAAGCAATATTCAACCTTTCTCAATGGAGTTTTTTCTAATAAACAGCATAAACTGATGCAGGGTAGCTGCTTGCTTGTTTCTGATCGGCGTTCTAAAACAAGCTGCTGGATTTAACAACAGTGTTACTGAACGTTATAGGTATTGGTAGGCTAGCTGTTTCTCCCTTTTCCAATCTCATATCAAGCTGAGACACTGAATTTATAGCTTGAAGAGTCAGGAAATAAAAATCAGATTTATGTTTGTTGGATTTTTTGTGTTTTTTTTCTTTGGCTTGTATTCCTGTTTTAGAGATATCAGGGACCTGGGTACTCTTGAATATAGCAGAGGTAGTTTATGGTAACAAAAATATAATTAGAAACATTGCACAGTGTATTTTTCCACCAATTGTGATAGATTTACAAAAAAAATGTAAAAATTAAATTAAATCCACCAATTTAGTTTTCAGCAGTTTCACTGGGAACTGTGGGGTTTTTTTTTCTTCTTTCTACTAAACTATATTTGCTAACCAAAAGAATCATGCAATTGAAATTACAGCAAGGGAGCTGCCATTAATCATTACATTCAGCTCTTAGCCTGAGCTCCTCGTCATGGGCTGATGCACAGTTTCTTCTGCACAGTAAGGCCTCGATTATACTCTGCTGCAAACACACACACAGCTGGAGAAGCCACGGCTGAGCAGTCATTCCTGCTATACTTCTTTGAAGTCTGCCACCTGGGTTGCATGCATGTTTCGTGCATTGTAATGTAAAGTCTCTGCAGCTGAGTCTGCACTCTCACAAAAAGTAAGCAGGCGTGCAAACATCTGCACAGACCCTCAACTTCACCATATGAAGGAGAAATTTAAGTCACTCTAAGCCAAGCCTAGAGGATGGAGACGCTGTAACAGTCAGATTTTATTTTATCTTATTTTATCCTTGTTTACATTTTAAACTGAAAGGGTGTGGCAGAAGCTACAGCTTATATAACACCTGCGCCTGATGCCACAATCAGTGTGTAAGGAAAATGGTGAACTACATTCTAAACCTCAGATTTAACACAAAAGAAGAAAAAGAAATAATAATCATTCATGTCAAATCCAGATACAGATGAACCCGTTGTATCTAAAGCATCTTCACATTAAACGTTTATCACAGTATTGAAAAAAATGTTTTTTCTGGACAGTCTTTTTAAGGAGTTTCACTGTGATGCAATTTTTTTTTCTTTTCAGGACAACTTCATACTGGTCCTAAACTGGATTTATTGGACTGGATTGAATTTGTTATTATTCAGTTTAAAGAACTTCTGGATATTATATTGTAATTTGTATTTTATGCTTTGAATCAAATCTTTGAACTTCAATGTGTTTAATTAAATTATAATAAATAAATAAATAAATATTGAATTTATTGACTTACAGCTTACAACAGGGTTTGTTATCATCATATGGGGTTTTTTTGAGTAACTGCATCATCATTTCTGAAAAGAGTTTTTCTACTTTGAGCACACAAAGTCAGTTCCCTCCTGCACTCAAGGACAGACATTTCTACAGCTGATCTCCAGAACCCAGTATGTAGATAGATCAGTGGCACAACAAGAAAAAGGAAAAACACACATGTAAATCTGGTGTGAAATACTCCTTTTGCATAATAAAAAAAATACTTTATACTTCATGGGAACTATCAGGTACGGTAATATGATTCCACTATTAAAATATGAAAAGTGTTTCGAACATAAGAAGCTGTTGATGGTTCACTACCTTCCATGAGTATCCTAAAGACGTCTCTGAGGATGGTGACAGTGGTGCAGAGAACAAAGACAGAAAATAGGAACGTGCAGATGGGGTCTGCTACTTTATACTCGGGCTGAAAAGAGAAAAGAGGTTGAGGACACTATAAAGAGCGAGTAAAAGGGCGTCAGATGGTGATTTCCACAGTCATGAGGCATTAAAGTGCTCCAGGCACAAAAACAGGAACATCTTGCAACACAATCATTCATCCATAATAAACAAGAAGCCATACATGGTTTCTTTGTACACATTCAAATATAATTCTCTAATGCTCAGAATACAAATATCTATATGCATCTACCTCAAAGCATGTCTTTGTGCTTTTAATATGACTCTGTTTTATATCATGTAATATATCTGTTTATCTGACCCGAAAGTAGATGATGGTCGCCGCCACCATGACGCCGACACTCTGCAGCAGGTCCCCCACCACGTGGATGAAGGCAGCACGGACGCTTGTGTTACCGTGACTGCCGAGGAGGGTGTGGGAGTGGCCATGAACGACGGGGCTCTGACCATCCTCGTCGATCTGGTGGTAACCGCTGCCGTGAGCGTGGAAGGTGGTCGAATGGTGGAGGATGTACGCCATGCTAAGGAAAGGAAACAAGACAAAGGGTCATCAGTTGTATTTGCTTGCCTTGCTTCATGGCACTCAGGAAACAGATGTGCTCTTCTAAGATATGAAGGAATACCGAATAAGCACAAGTCCATCATTTTTCTCAATCAGATCCTCACTTTTGCTTCTTCATTCTGGTCTCATTAGACCGAGATGTCAGCAGAGGAAATGCTTCATTAATCAGTGAGTGAGGTCGCCATGGTTACAGCCATCTTTTAAATACAGTCTATGGTTTTTGTTAGTTAAATATTTGTAATTTTTTTTATTAATAGTAAAACTAATAGTGATATTATGTAATGGTATCGATAGCAGCAGCATACATTGAGAGCAAAATTTTTACACGCGTTAATAAACTTTTAAAGGTGTGAAGCACTCACACAATATTGACGATGACAGCACAGCCAGAGGTGACCAGCATGACGTGTCCATCAATCTCATAGTCGTTACGTACGATCCTCTCAATGGCCAAATAGACCAGAGCTCCTGTGACGATCCAGATGGACATGACTGAGATGAATGCCCCGAGGATCTCTGGATGGAGAAGAAAATCATGAACCTTTATTATTTTATTGTATTCATGCAGTTCATCACAGATAATAAGGCGGCACATCTACTGTATGCCGCTGACCATATGCGTGCAACTTAATGTTCATCTTGTAAATGATAGTCATATAGCAGGGTACACTTAAACTGTACACCATATGAGCCTCCCTGTGTATTTCACTCAGAGTCACTACTTGCTCAAAACAAGTGGTCTCAAAATAGCAAAATGGCCGTGGCGACAGAGTTCAGATCAAGGCTTTAAAACAGGAATTCATAACTAATGGGTGATTTCATGGATGCCAAGTCTGTGTTAATAGGTATTTGCACTAAAGTGTTCCCAAGCCAACCGAGAGACATAATCTCTGCAGTGCATCCTGGGTCTACTCCAGGTCCTCATCCCATTCTATGCCAGAAACATTTCAGCTAGGAGGTGGTAGGTGTGTTACTCAGATAGCCAAACCACCTTAATTGTCTCCTTTCACGGAGGAGAAGCAGCAGCAGACTGGCTGCAACTAGAAATCCTGTCCATAAGAATTACGAACAAAGTCGGTAACAAAAGGGAACCTTTACCAAACTGCAGCACCGCTGGACTCCTGGAGAACTCCCCACAGAAAACCAGAGGGACATGTTTAAATGCCTTCTTCACAAAACACATAAAAACTGAAGGGAGGCCACATCATTCCTCCTGAATCCAAAGTTTATACTGTTTAGACTCTTCTCTCCTGTATCTTGGTGTTGATGGCTTCAGGCAGGCTGAGAGCGATCGCTGGAAGTTAGAAAACAGCCTCCAGTTCCTTTTCTTAAAAAGTGAGACCATCAATCCAGGCTGACAATCCTCGTCCCAACTTTCACACAGGGATACACCAGGGCATGCAATCAGGATAGCCACACTACATCCAGTGACTCGGGCAAACTGAGGGTATGTGGAATTTATTTTGTCCAGGTGGAGTTTACATGGACAAAATAAACAGAAAATCTACACAAAATTACTCAGGAACTCCTAAAACTGACCAGAAATATAATGTGAAATGTATGTCTCCAGCATCCAGTCTACATGAAGCTGAATCTGAACTCTTATTATTCTCACCTGATCTGTGCCAACCAAAGTTCATGGTTTTGGTGGGCGGTCTGGAGGAGATCCACAAGGAGAACAGGCTCACCATCATGCTGCCAAAGTCTGTCAGAAGGTGGGCCGCATCAGTCATGATGGCCAGGCTGTGAGCCAGGTAGCCTCCTGTAAATCAGGAGGAAAAATGGCACCGAGAAAGACACAAATGAGTCAAATATGTATAGTCTGCTTAAAGATAAGGAAAGAGACATAATCCAACTCATGTCACTGTTTTTTTGTGGCATGTACATAAATGTTGAATACGATATCCAAACAGAACAAAGAGCAAACAGTGTGAAGCTGTATTTATTTTTATTCACATTTAGCTAATAAAAAAGATTTTTATTAAAAAGTGAAGTGTGTCATAGCTCGCCAACTGTGAAAGTACCTGCTGTGTAATAACATCTCTTTTAATAGCTTTTAAATACACCCATCTTAGTCACTCAGAGGTATATTAAACATGTAATTTAAAGCCTCAGTTGCTTCAGGTAAAAGAGCGATTTTATTCTTTTAGAACATTTTAAATATCCGTGCAACCAGCCAGTGAATGTCAGCCACCATTTTATTCTCTTAACAGTAAAAAAGTTACACTATAAAAAGAAAAATGAACCTACACTTTTACAGGGATATAAAAGAGTTCCTCAATAGTTCACCACTGAAGCATTTCTTGCTATAATGCTTATATTGATATTAATGTCTGCATGAACACTCTGCATTTTTTTGCACTCAAAAGTGATAATTTGGTAAAATGTAATAGCTTCTTATGTTTTAGAAGTGCTTATAACCATCTTCCTGTCATAAATACTGTGTCCCACACAAATCTCCACACTTTATGGTGTGTGAATATCAAGTAGGGAAGTTTATTTATGTCCAAATGGTTAAGAAGGCTCAAAACAAATAAGGTCACCATTCAAGTTGTTTTCTTTTCTCATTCATTTCTTTTCTTGGTGTTTCTTACCTATGACCTCGCCAATCATGAAGACGAGGCAGACTGCTGAAGCGATGTAGAGTTTCTTCTTGGCCAGGAGCTTGTCCACACTCTCCTCGCATGCCAACGCTTTGGGGCCGTGGCAGTGAGTGCTGACGGGTCGTTTCAGCTCGATGGCGCCCGACATGCCTCCATTCTTTAAAGGGAAGTCTGGATAATGTTCTTTGGAGTCCAGAAAGGAGCTGCAGGGGGGCAGAAAATAAACAGTAGTGTATTTTCACAGGTTGAATGAGCGAGCTTGCCATGAAGGATCCCATTATCGTTTAGCTGCTCCTGATCAAACAATGTGACCCTCAAGCTGTTCTTTCAGAAGAACCTACCTATGATGCACAGGGCTGCCATTATAATCTTACACCTGCAGTATTGTGCTGTTGCTCTAGCTTTCAGTACCACATTTAAACATACTCGGTTAAATTAGCTGTAATATTTGATTTTTTTATGTAATGAATGAATGAATGGAGTGTTGTTTCACTTATTTGTGTGTTTTGATGTTTCATTTGTTATATATTTTTATGCATTTGTTTATTGTAAAGGTTTTATGTGACCTTCATGTTTACATCTCACATTTTTTGTGTAATGATGTTAGTAACCTGGACTATTAAATGAATAAGAAATATGAGTGTTGTCACAGAGACAGTTCCCGGTTCAATCCTAGCTGACATGCATGCTGGGTTAACTGGTAATTCTACACTAATCATAAATGAGAGGTAGATAACGTGTGCTACAAAGCTCAGTTTTAATGCATTGTTAAATGCGGTCAGTAAGACTGGAACAGCACTATATACAGTATAAATAACATAAATCATGCTTGGCTGTTCAGACAGAAAGCATTAGATTTGAAGATGTGAGCTAGTCTGCAGTCTGTGATACAAAAATTATTTTTTTGTATCTTTTGACTGACATGTCTGTTAAAACAAAGTAATATCAGTCTTAGTAATACCTCCTGTCTGATCTCATGGAGGCCGGCTTTTTCTCCATCCTTGTAACAGCAGCATAGCCGAGGTGTTTTAAGTGTTGAGTGAACTGATCTTTTATTTATTTATTTTTAGCTAATGTTACAGCACAGCAGATAATCTTTAGATAGAGCCCCAATGGTTTACAAAGTGGAAACCTGACAAAGTGCATCGCAGTCAGTGTTCACTTAAGTGGAAGAATGGTGCGATGGTTCGTTCGATGAAGAACCCATTAAAATCGATTCATGTTGACAGTGAAGGAGGGTGAACAGACTGCCCTGTTTTACAGTCCAGAACTTCACGTCACGACTGCTTCTGAGTTTTAATAACTCATAAATACTCCATCTTAGGTCTTGTGTTGTTTTCTATTCATCCAGGTTACAGCAGCGTTTTATTTGAGAAAAAGTTTGTCAATGAAAGTTATATCTGACCAAAATGTTGTAAAAAACAAACAACCAGACAAACAACAACAAAAACTTAACAGAAAAGTGTATCAATCCTTTGACAAGCAGATTATAAAATTAGTGCTTCTTGTGTATAATAAATCAGACTGTAAACTTGAAGCCAGGCGTTGCCCAAACATCCAACATATAACAACAAATAGATAAATGTTGTTTTTTTCTCTCCATCCATCCATTTTATTTACCATGAATCCTATTCAGACTGTCAAGGTTTGGAGACTCTACCTGTTGTTGTTTGGCAAGAACCAGGGTGTACCCAGTACTGGTCACCCCTCAACCACAGAGATATCACAGAGAACACAGACAACCATTCAAACCTAGTACCAGGTTCCAGTTAGTTCCAAAGGACCTGTTAGTTGATTAGAATACAAAAACATGTATACACTCAGCAGCCATTTTATTAGTTACACCTCACTAGTACTGGGTTGGACAACCTTTTGTCTTCAGAACTGCCTTAATTCTTATAGCACAGATGGAACAAGGTTCTGGGTATGTCTAAAGGTTGCTGAGTTGCTGCCATGTGACTGGTTGACTAAATATATGTAATAGTGAGCAACTGAATAAATTGCCTAATACCTAATAAATTGGCCTGTTTATTTAGTAATTTAGTAAATTAAAACAGTATCAGTGGTAAAATAAATAATACTGTAGTCATTTAATAGCTGCCATTCAGTTCATTTTGCACATAAATACAGAATCTTTTCATTTAACACCATCTTGCCTGTCTAAAATAAGATGCTTTTAATTTGAAAGTGAAATTTTTAATCTGGACATTACACATCTATGTATACTTGAACCCTGGCAAGATGCAGACCAGACTGGATTAATGTTGAGAATAAAAGAAAATGCTGATGTTTCCATTTATTTTCTATCTTTGTCTCTCTCTCTCTCTCTCACACACACACACACACACACACACACACACACACACACACACACACACACACACACACAGGTTGCGGTTCTTATCATGCGTGGGGGAGGATTTGATAATGTGACTAATGAGGTGGAAAAAAGCTAATTTGGCCTCACTTGAGATAACCAGACACACACTTTAATGTCACACTCTTCACACAGGAGATTGCGAGCGCTGTACGATTATCACACACACACTCGTCTTCGAAGATGTCCAACCTCAAAAGAAGCAGCCAGGCGGAAAACAGATTCTGTTCAATTATACCACCGGGACACGAGAGAGAACCCCAAACACACACACACACACACACACACACACACACACACACACACTCTGCATACTGCATACAACACACAAACACAATGAAACCTTGGGGTGATGATAAATTCCAGAGTGTGCAGAAAAAAATACCCTGTTCAAAAGATTCATGCAAAATATCCTCAGACATTAAACACACTGTGTGGCCTGCAGCACAGCATTGTCGGGGGGGGGAAGGGCCGCCTGTTAAGCAAACATCTGTGCCATTAACATCTGTAACTCTTCTGCCAAATTCAAACATAACACGATTTTTTTAAAAAAATCCTGTTCTGATACATTTTCACCTGATCATTTTTTTCATGACTTTTCATCCGTGCTGTCTAAAATGTTGGTGTATACATGTGTGTGCATGTGTACATATATGCTTGTATATAGGTGTATGCGCATATATATGGATTTCTTGTCATCTTATTACTCCATTTATTTTAATTTTTAATTATTTTCTTTTATGTTACCTACATTGTCCTTATGTTCAACACCTGGTGTCTTTTAAACATGCTATACAAACAAGCTGATCTGACTAAAGGTGGACTTAATGGTGGTTTTACATTTATTAAGGGTGAAAGGGTTTTAGTTTGCACTTTCTTACTTTCTCATCCCAACATTCTGATGTAAATTAATACCTTATGAACTTACTGTTTACAAGCATGTTTATTTGATCTAGGTAGTAAATTGCACTGTCCTTTTGGAAGCAGCATGGCTGTTGGTCAGCACTCCTTAATCAAGTGGCTGCTTGGCTTTAAACACTGAAAACACTCCCAGCCTACCGCAGTAATAGAACCACCCAGCTGTGCCTTTAACTGGCTCAGTAGCATTCAGCACTAATTTGTCAAGTCAAATAGTCCATCCAATCCATTAATTAGGTGGACACAGTGTAACTGTAACATTACCTGCAAAAAGCACCCACAGAGAATTGAAAAAAGTGTGTTTAAAATTATATTTGAAATGCAAATACAAGTAAAAGTTATTTCAAATTCAACAAGTTTTTAAATTATGTGTTTTTTGCAGTCTATTCATTTCAAAGTGGTGACAATGTTTTGACCCTGGTGGTGACTGGGCTTCATTTTTTTAAAGTAATAAAAACAAATTTGAAGAAAAAAGCTTTTATGTTTGTTTGTTATGTGTATTTTCCTGTTCAAGCATTTTATGTGTAACACTACAGACCTTAAAAAGGACAAAAAAAATCCACAAACAACAAAAAATATTTTGGTACATTTTAGTTTTTGCTTTAAGTGTTTAGTGCTAATAGTCTTGAGCACAGACTGCTCCTCATGTTGGCTCTGCTGGGAAAAAAATAACACTTACAATTACCAAAATATTCAATGAAACAATCAAATGTCCTCACTGAGACGTTCCCTGAGTGGGATAATTCACTCAGTGGTCTGTATTTAGGGATTTCTACAGCCCTCTGCTGACTCCGCCTCACTTTTGGTGTCTGGCATCAATGATTATTTTTCATTTAAATACAACTAACATAAGCACAAGACTGAGATGGAACTGTAAACTGCCAAAAAAAAACCTGCTTCTACAATCCAAATAAAATAAAAAAAAATAGTAATTATTAATGATACATGGCTCATATTTCTCTGGCAGTCATCCTCAAGTACTTTTGGCAGACACAGTGAGTCTCCTTAAGATTATGAACATTAGATTTTCATTTTGAAGTAGATTTCATGTCTTTGTCAACACCCCGCAGGGCAGGTAAGCAGCGTTTATTGTCGCCCAGCATCGGCAGCACAGACACAGAGAGAGAGAGAGAGACACCTCGGGGAAAAGTCAGCGATCTGTGAAATGAAATGAGACCTTGGAAGTCCGGCGGGGGAAAAAAACAAAATCACAAGCATTTAATTACAACTGCAATCTGCTGTATCAGAACATCCCGCGGTACTTTTGTTAACAGACAGAAGAATCTCTGCAGTGAGAAACTACTGAGCAGTGTTTTATTTTTACAGATATGCGTATTACTGTTTCAGCAGACAAATCAGTGGAGTAGAGGATGGAAGTGATGATCATCTTATTATATCCTCATCTTTTTGTTTTATCACTTGTGACGTAAACTCTAAATTTAAGACTTGGTACTGATTCATGTAGTAATGTTTTCGTATACAAGGTTTAACATTTTTAGAGAAATTGCTTTCTTGTGAGTGTTGGGTGAGACCTTCAGTTAGTCTGTCCAGTAAATATGAAGTTACAGTTGACAGCTGATAGCATAGCTAATGGACATGAAACCAGAAGGAACAGCTTGCCTGGCTTCTTTTCAATGATAAAACTGTTACTCAGTTATTTATTTAAACAGTTTATGAGCTTATGGTGTGCGTTGTGTGGTTTCCACTAAATCACATTCCAGGTGATTTAGTGTAAATGTATATCAATATTACACAATTTCAGACGTGTTTTCTCATGTCTGAATTTTTCAAGTAGCAGCACAGTTAGGGTAACATAACATGACACTAAATGTCTTCAAATGATTCTCAAAAAGCAGAAAATGTTTGGATAACACATAAAGTGACTTTTTAAAGTTTGGTAGGAAAATGATCCCAGACTGTGCTTACTTAATATTAACTCACACTGAGATGAAACTTTTCAAATGGGGGCTAAACAACAACAACAACAAACAAACAGGCTGTTGGTTGAGGTCATGAAAAGCCAAACTGACTTCACTGCATTTTATTACAGGAGCCTTTGGAGACACCATCTGTGATACACTCAGCATCTTCTGTCTGACTCCCACAAACAATTATGATGCCAGTGAGCAAACAATTGAGTAAACAAGCTTTAGTAAATAGGCAGTATCATAAAATCACTGTAGTTTGAATAGGATGTTGTTTACATCATACCAATGATGCTTTGGTTGACTTTTTCTACAGATGCTACATTTGTTTCAAATATTTTAATTAGAGGTTTTGAAAGCTTTACACTTGGTGAGATCTTGGTCAAGAGTCCATGTTTTTAACCTTAATAAAAGGTCCTGGTTTTATCCAGATGATCCAGCTTTTTTATGTAAACAAAAACATTTATTTTTAAATGTTTGTGAATGACCCGTGAGATTTGCATTTGTTTTTCCCCAGAGAGAAGAGAAGTCCACATCAGTGCACCATAAGTCATGTTTACAGTTTAGGATGATTTCACATCACATTGCAGACTGAAGTCACATTTCCTTTTCATCACTGGTCTTCAATCTGTAATATTTATTCTCATGGATTAGATTAAATCCCTAGTGACACGTCTATTATGTTGTATATTAAAATGTATATTAAATTATACGAAAGCCTCTTAAATATTTTTGTGTAATGTTGGTCAGACAAAATAAATAGTTTGTGATGCTGTTAATTAGGTGATTAATGATGCATAATAGCACCAGCTATTGATCATTAACAAGAATTTGTTTTCAAACTCTCAATAAAATCCAATATGGTCACATCAATTAAAATGACAACCACTTGATGTGCCTCAGCCTTGGGACCTCCCACTGTAATAACAGGAATAGGAATTATTTGCTTACATCAGTGGTTTTTAAACTGTGGGAGCTGATGCAGGCGGAGTGTGACCAATCAAGGAAAATATGCAGTGGACTTAAGTTAAATAGATCTGGTTTTGCTGATATTAAATGTGCTGACTATTATTCATTTATTTCAAATTTAGGTTTTCTGGAGTGTGGACCTTTTGCCTTCTTTTTCGGTTTCTTGGCATGCCAGAAAATTGTTTTTGTGGTTTGCACTTCAGGGCCACCGTAAGGAACTGCTGGTTTACTTTAAACACTTTGGGCAAAATGCCCCAGTTTCAAAGCATCTCCCTCTAGTGGTCAATGGTTCACTCCTTTGAGTTCTGAGAGACTGAAAAATTGGTGAGATATGTATGACAGCTTGTTCCTCCCACATAAATAAATAAATAAATTCTTACTTAATTTTAAGTTTTGAGTGATTTTCTCAGAAATTTGAATTAGTTCAAATTTTCAGCCAATGGTGCCTAATTTAAAAAAAAAATGCACATACATCTATTGTTTACAACCAAAGAATCACAGGCCTGTCTCCGATCAATACGGCACATTTAAAGCACTAAAGTACTGTAGATGCCTTTTAGCTATACATAACTACTTCTGCTTGGTGCTGAATGACTTACAGACATTTGATGACTGAAAAATGTAAGAACTGCTGTGGCTTTAATATCAAAGATTTTAATCTTCTGATTTTGGTTTTGACTAAAAATGTATTTTAATGCTCAGATAATTTATTTTTGCACATTTACGCCGATTAATGACAAACATTTAACAAATCTTCAAGAAGTTGGAAACAGCCTTACTGAATCCACAGCACCATCAGTTGGTCATGAGAGTAGTCACCAGTTTCTGATCACTAAGATTTTTTATTTATTTATTTTTTTTAACCCTGGTAACCTCAGAATCATGGCTCATAAAGCTTGTCAGTGGTCCACAAAGCAAAGTTTAAACATCATCAGCATAGCCATCAGTTAGATGTTACAAAGACTTTAAGAGTGAATTACATGGACGGATGAACCTCATTAGGGGTACCTGGGTAAGGATCAGTTGGTGCACCCCTTCTCTCCACCTCAAATACAGTCAGGCACTTACAAATAAATACTTTGAGATTTTGTTTAATCTCAACTTAGTAATTAATCGCCCAATCACTTTTGTATTTGTTACTTATGCATATAAAATTATTTTTAATGATATTTTACTCTGTTTTCTGACATGTTATAAATGAATTACCATTCATTGTTCCAAACTTATGCACGCTCTTTTTCTTACCATTTTCGTTTTTACTACTTGGAAAACAAAACAGCAGATTGAAGCTGATAAAACAGAACTTCAGAACTCCAAAGGAGGGTTGATCCCTCCGGTTATATTTGGTGGTGGAAATTAAATGAATTGTAAGTGATAGACTGAGTAAGTCTGACTTTGGAATCTTTGTATGCTTTTTTTTTCTTTTTTCTTTTTTTTTTTAATTAATATTAATGCTAATGTTTATATCTGTTCCTTTTGGTTACGAGTTCTGCAAAATCTAAAATACATCAATGATACTGTAGAAATATTTGGTTTAAACGTGAACAATAAAGGTCACTTTACTGCCAGCTGGGGAGGAAAATGCTAAAGATGACATTGTAAACACATGCGTGCACTTGCACAAGAACGGCGCAAATGGTGCATGAAATCCCAAATGTAGCGCCATATGCACATCTGTCTGTGTTTCTGAACACTTCTTTGAATCCCAGATGATCAGTAGGCCTATTTAACTTATTTCTACAACATCGTGTTAGATAAATATGCTTTTTTATTTGATTGATTCAAAATACATAAATAAATACAATACAACGGCCTGCACCTTTGCACTAATATTTGAAAGTAAGTAACCTTGTAAAACGCGTTTTCCACCCGGTGTAGCTTCCGCTTTTCTTTTCCTGCTTTATAAAGCGTAAAATTTCTGCCACCTCATCTCTTTTTAAACATTGTGAATCTGCAAATTATCTTTTAAAAATTAAATAAATAAAACAGCCAGTTTTAAAGCGTGAAATCAAAGGCATCGGTTCACTTCCAACTACCAGCTTCACTCACTTAAAAACAGTTACTGATTGATCAGAGAGGTGGAAACATGCGCATCATGAGGGCCTCTGAAGGCTCAAAATCGCACTGACGGAAAATTCTGCAGGATTATGATTAATGGCTGAGTGGGCGATTGCATTTGATTTTTCTCACGTATTTCATATTAAAGCGAGAGAGCGTCTCCACCTTTTTTTTCTGCATCGCGTTGAAAAACCACCAGGTGTGTTTCTGCAGCAGCCGGCTGGATGTTGAGCAAACAAAGCTGATGCACATGTTTGCATCAGCTTTGACTGTGCGCATAAAATCGTCTTTTTTCGTTCATTTGCTTCGCCATCTATATTTTAAACTCTGTTTTTTTATTCAGTTATTAAATGTGGTGTTTTTACACGTGGGCCTCTTGCCTTTTAATTTGAAAATCCTATAAAACTTATTTCTATAATGTGGGAGCTTTTTTGTTAGAGAAAAGGCGCATTCCAACTATGTTTTAATATTTTTATTATCCTATAGACCGGAAATTAAAAATTCGAAGCAGCTTTGTGTATGCCTTTCAGTAATATTCTCTGCTATGTATTTTTTGTATCTGCAGGTTTAAGCACCTACATGTCTTGGCTGTGTGTGTGTGTGTGTGTGTGTGTGTGTGTGTGTGTGTGTGTGTGTGTGTGTGTGTGTGTGTGTGTGTGTGTGTACCCTCTGTGATTGCAGACTGGAGCCTCTGCTAATGACAGATGATGAGTTTTTAGCATTGCTCAGTGAACTGGCCCCGGGGCCATTTGTCACAGGCTGTCCAGAAACAAGCCAAGCATGGAAATGAATTTGTTCATTCACATAAAACAACCAGTGAGAGCCACAGCCTGCTCAACGTGCACTATAACAACCGCTCTCAGTGCGCCTTCATTACGCACGTTTATAAGATAATGTGCAACAATATCTTCCTGCATCTATCTTAATACTATAATTCAAAAAGAATATGTTAATTTTCCTATTGAAAATGTTGATTTCCTTCACAAAATCAGCTTACTTGCAATTTTCTTTAAGTGTCAGGAAACAAAGAATTGTTCTCGTCCCCCCCACAGTTTATAGACAGTTTATGCCCCCAAATACTAAATCTGTTAATATAACTTCATCCTACATGTAGTATTATTCTCTATGCAGCTGTAGTGATATGAAGCAAAGCATTTCCCCACCTTTGCAGTTTTAGGGAATACGTCTTGGCATTCTTCTCGTCTATGAGGTGAGATTTTTCCGAATTTCCAGCGTTATTATCCATTTTGCAGCCTGCAGTCAGTTGGTGTCCTGTCCGAGAGGCAAAAAAGTACGACTTCTTTTTTTTCTAAGGTGAAGATGATGCAGGTGAGAATCGACCGGTCCGGTCTTCCTGTTGTGCAGTTAGCGCGGGGAAAACTCGGGCAGAGACCTCATTTCTGTGAGCGCAGAGACTTCAGAACAAACGAGGAAATTCCTTCATTGCGGTGCTGAGAGGCAGGAGGAGGAAACCACATGCGGGTTTTTCTGAGGGAGGTTTTAATTTGGTCCGAGTTGCTCGAACGTGGAGCAGCAGCGGCAGTAATGAGGCACACAGCGCGCTGATCACTGCAGCTGCTGTGACTGGACAGAGATACCTGCAGCGCAGAGCCTGACTGATCACCCGGTGCACATCATTGGTGACTCCTAATGGGACGAGCGTGAAAGAAAATCAATTTACAGAACAATCTCAGCTTTTATATCTATCTATCTATCTATCTATCTATCTATCTATCTATCTATCTATCTATCTATCTATCTATCTATCTATCTATCTATCTATCTATCTATCTATCTATCTATCTATCTATCTATCTATCTATCTATATACTTGACATTTTTACATTCACATTTCGGATCCACCGTGACATTTTACATTCACTTACAGCAGCTTTATTTAAGCATATCAAAGCCAAAGGACATTTCTGTGCAATTCCAGTGTTTCTTGTTATAGATGTATTTAGACAAAAGGAAACAGAACATTGACCGCCTCCATTGTTAGGCGTAACTCTAAGCAGATGGGTAACAATAAAATAGCTTAATAAATTGTTATTATGTAGCTAGAAATGAACAAACAAACAAATAGATAAATAAATAAGTAAAACATACGACTAAAGTAATACAAAAACACAGTCATATATACTAATAATACCTTGTACATAAAGTCCCAGTTAGTTTTACAAAGCCCTCGCAAATTAACATCCTAGTGTCAATCCTGGCGCCCCAGTCTTTTCACTCATGTCCTCTGTAGTGAACTCACAAATCCTAAAAAGTTAAACTGAAAGATCTTTTTTCCCCTCTGTTCTCATGAGGATTTCATCTTAACATTTTCGCAAAATATTTGTTTGCTTCTAAAATTCTAAAATAATACTTCTCTGTAGGTTACTACGGTTCTAGCTAACCATGTAAACAAGAATTTGACTTAAGGATCATGCAAAATCCTCTATTTTTGAAATGCTTTATATTCATTACACAGCATGATACACTAATTATTTTAAGTTGTGAGACTTTCCTTGTCATTCGTCTCAAATTCAGCACTACAGCGCTCCAGTGCTGCGTTCAGGCTCCAATGGGACAAACGTAAATTTGCTGGATCTGCAGAAACCTGTCTTTTTGTAATCACCACCTGGAACAAAAACTAATTTTTACTACTATTTGGCAGGGTAGGTGGGAATTTCTAGGGAATTTCTAGGGAATTTTAACTTTTACTAATTATTAAAATATCTATATCTATCCTTACCCTTGTTTTCCCAAGAACTTTTCCACATATCTGACTGCAATTGAAAATAATTTTATGCTCTTCATGGCCTATTTAAGATTACTCTGACTCACCACAGCATCTTGTGGTGCAAACTGGTATTACTCTAAAGTACAGCCAAGTCCTTGCTTGGCTTCAGTGGTTACATCTTCTACACACAATACACAAATGTTTTTGAAATAAAATTATTTTTCTCTTTGATAGCTTAAGTTGCATGTGGAAGATTTCAAACACTGTTTTAAACACAGAAATTCATCCAAAATGGCTTTTAAGTAAATTTAAACTGCCTGTAATCAGCGGCACGTGTGCATCTTTTTCCAAGTGAAAAACAAAGACTTCCACCTGTGCCCTAAACTGACAGTTTACAATGACAATCCTTGGCAAAACAATGACAAGACTTTATTTGAAATTAACAAATTATTTAAATCTTTGTATAAGCAATCATTTGTTGTTCTATAAAACCTGCATTTTTACCACGTAAAAGATTATGTACTATGTAACATTAACAATAGAATAGAATAGTTAATATTTAATTTACTGTAATAATAACACAAATCAATTCATTATTTTGTCATAGTGGCAAGCCAGCTAATTAAATTAATCACCAAATTCACCATTAGAACTAAGACAAAAGAACAAGGTAACCAATATATTATCTAAAGTTATTTTAAAATTAATTATATCAAGAACAAGGATGATGTGCAGAGCTGTTGTAACTACAGAGGAAATAGTTTATGAGCCTATGAAGACAGCAAGACAGTATAGAGGTGTGCGATAAGTGGCAGATGAGGTCAGGCAGGAGTCTTTGTGGACTGTTTGCAGACGACATTGTGATCTGTATTGAGATCAGGGACCAGGCAGAGGTATGGTCTGGAGAGAAGAGGAATGAAAAGTGAGTAGAATGCATCTCCAAATGAGATGGAGACCGCTGTAATAGCAAAGCTTCAAGGAGCAGGAGTAGGGGAGGTAGATGAGTTTAAGCACCTTGGGTCAACCATGTAAAGAAATGGACAGTGCACAAGAGAGGTTAAAAAGAAAGTGCAGGCAGGGTAAAACAGGTGGAAACAAGTGTTGGGGGCTATTTGTGACAGAAGGACAGCAGTAAGAGAGAAAGGGAACGTTTACAAGATGGTAGTGAAACCTGCTATGATGTATGGCTTGGAGATGGTGACCCTGACAAAAAGAGAGGGCGCAGAGTTGAAGGTGCTAACCTTTTCATTGGGAGCAACCACAATGGACAAGATTAGACAGAGGGACAGTTCAGGATGAGCAGTTTGGAGACAAAGTTAAGGCAATGGTCAGATGGTCTGGAGATGTGCAGTGGAGGTATAATGAATACACAGGACAGAAAACCTCAGAAGAGATTCACGGATGTAATGAAGAAGGAGATTGAGAGAGTTGGCATGAGAGGAGGATGCTAAGAATAAGGTGAGATGGAGATGATCCACTGTGGCAAACCTTAAAGGAAGTAGCTAAAAGAAATAGAAGTCTTCAAATACATTATTAGTGTTGTTTTTGTTAAATTTAAACCAGGAGATAGTATTTCTTTTATACTATCCTCAAAATAATTTTAGGAAAAAGTTTTTTTTTCTATTACCTTGAACACAATCTTAGTTTACGCCCGCTGACGTCAGGACGCTCCCAGTGTTTGGTTTCCGCGCCGCGCCGCGCTGAGCTGACTGAGCAGACATGGCAACAACCAGCAGCGACAGTAAACCGGATGAGCCGCAGACAGATGGAGGGACGGAAGGGGATAGATCCATGTCGAGGTCAGACAGGTAAAAAAAAAAAAAGAAGGAATGAAATATGGCTGTTTGTGGCACGCGGGGTGTTCTCGAGCCCCGCGGTGGAAAACGGCTCGTGGCAGCTAGCTGGACTAGCTAACTGTCACACTCGGTGTAACCCACGCAGTGTGTTTTGTCGTGGGTGCAGAGAACAAAAGCTTAATAAAAACATGGGAGAATTAGCATAAAACATTTAAGTAAGGACAGAGAGACCTGGGCCCGGTCGTAAAATATTCTCCAGAGGTTTTATCTGTGGTTACATCAACACTTTCTGCCCTCGTCTCTTTCCATAAGCATCTGTACCGATCCTCCCATTCTGTATGCAAGACTAATGCGACAAATGACGATTTTATGAACGTTATCAGTTTACAAAGCGTTTATTCATCATTGAAAAGTATCTGGCAGCCTTTCAGTGCGGCCTATTAAATTCGGCCCTATTAACCATCACATCTCAAAAATTATTCACCTTCAAATTGTGTATTTTAAATGTTTATTTATAAGAATGGCTACTGTTAACCAGGGTCGGTTTTGTTAACTAGCACCAGTTTCGAGATGTTCACTGCTGCCATATGTATCACAACGGAAGCTAGTGCTGCTTTGTTGCTAACGCTGCCTTATTCATTACACGTAGCACTGAGGATGTGCTGGGGATCAGGTGTCTGTCTGGCAGCCTGGTGACCTGGCTGTGTAGCTGTAGTGCAGCTGGGTGTTAAATCTATGCAAAAATGCACGAGTTTATGAATCATTGGAATGTCAGTGCTCCACTGAAAAACCTTGGATCCTTGCATACTTTGATGCATATCAACCACTTAAAAAATTGATGGTTACTGTGAAGGTGTTCCTTTAACTTGGCTGCACTGATTGTAAATAAAATGCAAAGCTGCATTTAGTTGGTATTTAAAGTAGGTCAGCGAGTTACCCACGTTAGGTGTCTTTATCTTTGCAGGGACTAAGATGTGCCTGAAGCATAGAAGTAAAAAAAAACACTAAAGGAAATAAAAACAAAATGCATAAATCAGCCAAAAAGTGTTATATTTGCATAATATTTTGCTTCTGCAAAAAGCAACCTATCGCCTATTTCTGCACGCTTACAAGTTAATATTTAATGATCTACCTTCTCCGCCATTGAGCTACAGCCATAGACTATAAATAAAACACGGATATAGCCATTAGGTGGTCACCCACTGGTTAGTGAAGTGAAACCTTGTGGTGAAGCTTTCACATTTGCTCTCTTAGTGTTCTTAATATGAACTGAGAAACTGACTGCATGTTCAAACTGTAGTGACTTGTAAACCATAAAGTCTTGATAAAAAGTCTTTGGCTCAGCCAGCCAGTACCTCCTTCATGTAGTAATTTTAGAATCTGAATTATTTCCCTACATAAGTTTTTACTTTGAAGGACAAATGATAATGTCCTGTTAAAGGCGAGTCAGAGTAAGGAATTCCAGCCAAATGATGACAGCCTTACTCATGTGAATGGTGGCTCCCCACCCAGTGTCATGCTGCGTCCAGGGCAGCGGTGTGATTTCCTGGGGAGGGCTGGCAAGTTCCCCCTTCCTCCCCCTCAACCACACCGACAGCAAATGCTTCCCTGTGAAGAGGAGAGTTCATAGAGGGTCTCCAGAGTGAGCAGAGAGCCTCTTCTCTCTCTACAGGACAGCAGTGTATCTGCAGGTTCCCAAAAGTTAAATAAATTACTTTGAATATATATTTAGGTAAATGTGTTCCCTTTTTATACCCATTTATAGCTTCACATCTTTGAGCTACTTTTGGTTAGAAAAAGGCTACTTTTCACACAATGGTGGTCATAAACCTGCAGATATGTTGTAAAAATTAAAATGCCTGTATTGGAGCAGCAGCGGGGGTCCACTATGAGCGAACAAGGCATCTCTGATGGCATACAGCAAACACAAACTGTGCAAAAAGCAGGCAACATAAGGACTTAGACTTAGTATGAGTCTAACAATTACTGTAAATGATCTCATGGCACTTTGGAAACATCCCACAAGTGTTTCTCTGGTTGCCTAAAAATATGCAAACAATCTGTTTTTTGGTGAAAGTCAAGCAGCACACCTGAAATGTAGAGGAGTGGTCAAAATACAATGCCCTGTGGTGCCCAAACATGCCTCTTCTGCTGGTGTTATTTGAACCTGCATAACTGCTTTGCCGCTGTGATATGATATGACCGACCTACCCCTGTCCTGTGTTTTCCACGGGGCAAATCTCACCCATATCAGACCCAGTCTACAGTGCAATCAGCGACTGAGTTACAGTGCCATATTTAGATCAGCATATTTTATGCTGACGATTCTCCAGCTTCCTCCCACAGTCCAAAGACGTGTATGGTTTTAGTTTCATCTGTGACTCTAAATTGGATGTAGGTGTGAATATGAATGGTTGTCATCTCTCTGTTTAAGTCCTGCCCCATGAAAGACTGGGGACCGGTCCAGTGTAGCCTCCAAGGGACACATTATGTGATATATACTTATTTACATGTGAATCCTAGTTTCCCATTAATGTCACCTGTTAATTAAAAACCGGCTAAAAGGGCTAAATGTTGCTCGCTTACCTTCCTTTCTTTTACCCCAGTGGAAGTGGTGATGATTCCTTGGATGGCCTCTCAAACCATGTCCCCCGCTGTCCTTTGACCCCTTCGCTATCGCCACGAAAACGGACTACAAGCCAGTCTAAGACAGAGCCTCCTCTGCTGAGGACTAGTAAAAGGACGATCTACACTGCAGGCAGACCACCTTGGTATAATGTCACCGGGACCACCTTCAAAGAAGCCTTCGTTATAGGTGAGAGAAGATTTCATTTAAGTTGTTTAAAAAATGCCAAGTATTGTCCTGGCATTCTGATGAGGAGGAAGTGAATGACAGAGTCTATCAATAATATAGCTATCTATATTATACCTGGGGACAGAATCATGTTATTATTTTTGTAGAGCCGGTTCCACAAATCCCCCCCCCCCCCCAAAAAACAAAAAACAAAAAACTGGTTTTAGGTGCCAAAAAACTGTAACTGGCACACCATCAATCTTTTGCAACAGTGTTTTTACAGATGCAGTCAGCAGATTCTGGTCAGTCTTTGTTTTATTCCCAGAAAAATTTCCCTAACTCGTGCTAGGTAATGCTGTGTAAGCATTTGGTTATCAAACCCACGATAACCTGGCTTCTTTTCTCTTTGTACAACCACTGAGGGAAAGTTGGCTCAGCACTCACTGCCGGTGGAAACGAGGCATATGTGAGATCTTGTTGGCATTTCATTCTAAACAGTGCTGTGCCAAAATACATCCCTATAGTGCTGGGCGATATGACGATATATATCGTGTGGACGATAGAAAAGTGTCTATCGTGCCATTTGTCTTCTATCGTTTCTATCGTTTCTAACCCTAATTTTATAAAGTATTACATAAAATATATCATTAACCCTTTACAACCGGTCGGAGCAGGCACACTCTGTTTTGCCTTACTATTTTTTAATCCCTGAACTGGAACCAAGTAAGGTAACGCAATAAATTTTTTTTGCATATGAAACTGTAGGAGTTGTACTTACATCTTATTCCATTAGCTTGCCCTAGGTCACGGTTTCCTTCCACATATAGCTTTGCAAAAATTGCATAAAAAGCACTTCCAGCAACAAAAACATAATATTCCAGAAACACGTTTTGCCGATCCGATCAGCTGTTCATAACACTTCCTATGTTAGAATATAAGTCAGCGCGAACTATCGCATGTCCGCCATTACCTGTCCGAAACCGGAAGTGACGGTTTTCGCGGAAAATGTAGTTTTTTAGCTTCAAAGTCTATGTTGGTGTTTTTAAAAGTCATGTTTGACTTTATGCTTTTCTGTATCGTTTCTGGGATGCTTAGAAGTCAAATTACACTGTTGGAAATAGTTTATTTTGATGCACATGCTGTGTTTTTGCAAATTTGCATTTATTTATTTTCATTTTTCCTGTAGTATATAAAAATTAGTGTATCTCAAAAATAAAACTATGAAGACACTCAAAATAAATTTCTCATGGTTGGAAACTATTTTGTGCAACTTTTTTGTATTTACAGTTTTGAGGGATAAGCCTCTTAAATTTCTCTTACTAGAAACATTTGTAAAAAACAAAACAAAAACGATTTTCAATTTTTTTGTAGTTTATTGCACTTTTTTGCAATTTATGTAGTTACTATGGACTTCATGCTTACATATTATTAAAATTTGGGCTATAACGGTTGTATTGATGTATAGCAACTTGAAATGCTCCCACAAATGGCACTACAGCATGTAAAATGTAAAGATAAGCTCTGGCGGACTTGGTTCTATGGTAGGTCTTAAAGGGTTAAATAGCCTGTGGCAAATATATTAGTGTTGTCTTCTCACTGTACATACTCTTAACTTTATGCAAGAGAAAATAAAGTATAAAAAAATGATATTTTTCGCAAAGAAACTCCGTCTTGTGGTTTTGTGACATGGTGCTGCCTTATGTACACCCGGATTTGCGACATGCTTTACGGTAACTCAAAACAAAGACTGCACCCTCTCCACTCGCTGTTTACAGACTGCATACGTTCCAGATGACCACAGGTCAGGTGGTATATCGTGATATATATCGTTATCGTGATATAAAAGAATTCATATCGTGATAAATATTTTTTCCACATCGCCCAGCACTACATCCCTAGTGAGCTGTTTGCATGGCTGCTGATTCTTAGTCTTGTTACTTGATAAAACAAATAATTACTTAACAAAATGAACTGACATTTCAGTTATCTTGGGTAGCAGCTGACAGAAATCTAACATTTTCATGAAGCCCTGGGTGCATTGTGGGTGCATTTACAGCCGCCTGCCATCTTGCTGATAAGCTCAATAAAATATCTACATCAGGACAAGTCCCAGCAGCAGTAAAATGAGCATGATGGAGAGACACTAAACCTGTGTGTGCCTGTGCACGTTTAACAGCCGCAGAGCCAGTGTACCGTGGTTAAACGCATCAGACTGGCATGACTGGTGATAGGTGGAGGGAGAGGTGGACATTATCTTTAGTTGGCAATCTGTTACCGTCAATGGCGCGCAATGACTGGTTACAATTTCACACTCGACTGTACCGTGGCCCCCAATTTAAAGGAGCAGTCTGTGTAAGATAAGGGGGACTGTGCAGATCAGGTCCCAAGAAACAAGGGAGAATATAAAGTGCTGGGATAGCATGAACAGATGGATGAAGGGATGGGAGCAAAAGTGAATGGCAGAAAAACACTGTGAAGTCTCATAGATATCAAAGGTGGCTGCTGTCTCTACTGTTTGGGTTTATTGCTTATAGAAAAAGCAGTTTTATCTGTTTTAACAGGATTTTCCAGTGGCCAGGCTTTGCTGCTGGGTGCTGAGAATTTGTTGTCTATGCAGAGCTGCAGGAGCTTGTGATACTTTGGATTAGCTAGTATTTCTATAACATCTTCAGAGCTGTAATCGGGAATAGAAATAAGCAGCCCCACAGTGTTCTTTGACCGATCTCCCAGTCAGCAGTTTCGACCCTGATGAGTCTTATCAGGGCAAAAAACCCCATTCCAACACTTCACCAAGAGTTGTTTATGTCGTTGAAGCAGCTCTGTAGGCTATTTCTGTTCCTGCATGCACACACACACACACACATGCACCAACAAACACACAAACACACAACAGCAAATTCATCCTGTTTTTCACCCCCTCCTGCCAGCCAGCAGGGTGTTCTGGCCCCGTTCCCAGGATTGTTTTCCTGAAAGATTGCTGTTGTGGTCTTTAACCCAGGAGGTCGAGTGAGGTGAGGCAGGGATTGACTTTTATTTTAGACATGGGTCCCATTGGTTTCATGTTTTCTTTTTTTTTTTCCCCCGTGTGTTTTTGACTCTCAGCTCAAAATATGTTTGTGCTCACAGATTTTTCTACACTCTTAAGCATAAAGCGTGTTGTATGATTTTTGTTCCTCGCCATCACGTTCAGTGTTTTGTAACCTCACATCTAGATGATGGCTAAATGTGAATGTGTCCAAAACTGATCTAGTCAGATGTGAAGCAGAAAGGACAAGTTAACAAAAAATGACTCAACAGTTTTGATAATTGGTTTGCAGTTTTATGCTTTTATCTCACCACCTGTCTGCATCTGACAGCTGAATCTGTCGGTGATTAATGAAAAAAGCAATCGGCTATTAAATAAATAGTGACAGCAGTTATTAACGCAGCTCTAGTCAGGTTAATTCTTGATATTGAATACATTTAGATTTTTCATTTATGTTTTGGCGTTGTTTCACAGATAATTTGAATAAAACTGTATAATGTGGTCAGGGGACATTTTCATTCTGCTGCAGTTGCTGATAGCAATCAGAGCAGTCAGAGAGAAGATAACATGTTTAACACAAGTGTAACAGTTTTAATAATGGAGCATGTGGACATCTGTGTCAAGCAAACTCATTAGTTCATTCAACATATGTTAGGCTTGAAAAGGGCTTGAAAATACCAACCGTACAGTTAAACTTATTGCATAAACATTTTTTGTCTCATGGTTTTTTTCTGGGTCAGAATGCTGTCTTGGATGTGGTGACTACATATAAGAATGATTAGTCTTCATATAGTCGCTTAATAGATATCGGTGTATTTTCCTGTGGTTTTCGGCTATTTGATGAACAAAATTGTATTTTCTGCTTTTTTTAAATGCAACAAAAATCAATCGGTCTGGCGATTTTTAACTTGAAAGCAGTGATAAAAAGATGATTGGGATGACTGTCAGACATGATCAGCTGGGTCATAATCTGCACAGTCTGTCCAAAGTTGTAAAGAGAACGCTCTGTTTATGTACCAGGACAACAGAAAATGAATCGGAAACAGAAGCAGAATTCGTAGCAGCAGTGGAAACCGTAGGTAAGGTCAGGTACACTGCAGTCTGTTGTCCCATAACAATTAAAAAAAATGTACGGGATTAGGCTTATCTTTAGCTGACATCCTACCATTTATCTCCGAACTTGGATGTTGGAACACAGGAGTGATGTCACTCCAGTGTTAGCGTTGTCCAGAAGAAGCACAGAAAAACAGGATTTGTGTTGGTTCTTAGCAAGGTAGATCCATTCAAGTATCACTAACAATATATAATAAATGTTTTTTATACTCGTTTTGTTCTTAAAAACACCACCACAGCACATTCATGGATGGAGCTCGGTCAGTGCTCTGAGTCCCAGGCAATCATTGTGTCTGTAGTGGACCAAGAAAGTTAAACTGAAAGTGTTTTTCCTCGGTTCTCAGGAGGATATGGCTTATTTAGTGAGTCACGAATACACAACAGTTGCAGTACAGATTAAAAGCGTTACAGTTTTATTACTGTTTGCGTTCAGTGCCGCCAACTTGGATTGTGGGGCACACCGGGTTGCAGAAATTCTGACTTCCTAATTATTCAGCGCAGCGTTACTGTGAGTGGCCTTCAAGGATTGAAGGACATTTTAAAGCGCATCTTTCCAGCAGTGTCTGAGATAAGTCTCCCTAATTATGAATGACATGTTTTTTGTTTTTTTTAGATAAAGCTGCATAACTCTGACTGACATTCATATAATAGACTGTGGTGCTAAATTATTAGAAGGATGTCCTGCGTTTTTACCTTTGCTGTCCTTGATATCAAGATGTTGAATAAAGTGTTTCTGCATGAGTATCCTGGGTGCATTTCATGCTGCAGTGATTGTTAATCCCAAGTATTTCATTTATTCCTTTTCATGCACCTCAGAGAAGTGGTGCAAGAAATTATGAAAAGTAAAATTATTATCAAAACAATCGTGTTGGACTTTTGACTTAAAGAAACGTATCCAGTGAAAACTTTGCTGTCTGCTTCCAATATAACAGACTAACATTTCTGTTCAGATTGTTGTTATCCATTAGTAATAGTGTTGTGATTCTCTCTCTCCATTGTTTTCAGGTCTGTGTGGAGGAAGTGCCTCTGGGAAAACTACAGTAGCCAATAAGATAATTGAGGCGCTGGATGTCCCGTGGGTGGTTCTGCTTTCAATGGACTCTTTCTACAAGGTACAAAAAGCAGCTGAAAGCACTGAAGTGTAAATAAGAACTGTGATTAATAGCATTTCAGCTCATTAGCAGCTTTAGTGCTGCAGTCGAGACATTCTATTATTTCACATACTGTATTTAAGCCACAATAAGTAATGAGCTTTTTGAATTGAAAAGAGTCTCGCTGATCGAAAATATAAATTATACTGCTCAGCCTTCTGTGACTGGATATCTGTCATCTCAGATTATTTTTCCAAGAAAACACATAATGCATAATGGCCAGTAAAATCCATCTCAGGTACCTGAAATACCTGAAACCAAAGGGATCAGTTGGTTTGCAGTGTGTGAATTTTCTTTCTTCTCTATATCTCTTTGTCATTCAGGTGTTGAATAAAGAAGAGCAGGAGTTGGCAGCTAAAAATGAGTACAACTTCGATCACCCCGATGCCTTCGACTTTGAGCTGCTGGTCAACATCCTGAGAAAGCTGAAGAAGGGAAAAAGCATCAAAGTGCCAGTTTATGACTTTACCACTCACTCCAGACGCAAAGAATGGGTGAGACCCTCTCATTAACACTTTATAATCTATGTTGGGGTCGTGATTGAAACTGAAACTTCCCTCTATCGGAGCACCATTTTTACTGTCATGTGCATTTTTAACACAAACTTTCTGCTTTGGTTGGTTTTCCTCTGTGTTTTAATTCGTCACATTGTGCTCTGTACTCTGGTTTAAAGTGGGGAGGATTCAGTTGAGAATAATCTGCTTTTTGTTGTGAACACTTTGCAAATTTCAGTCAGTCACATGTGATCAAATTCCATCCACAAAGTCCTCATAAAACAGATTAAGTGTAATTGATGATTACACTCGTAAAGCATAACAGAAGATGTTTTTCCCATAACTTTGCTTGGTTAGTCTTGGCTAGTCATCTGCAGATGTCTTCTATCTAAAGGCCCAGGACTGCTTGTCTCAAGAACATTTTTCCCAGGAACTAAAGGGTCCTTCAGGCTGCTGTTTGTTTCTTTGCACAAAGATTAGGGATGCTGTTCTACTGATGAAGGATCAGCTGTTTTGACATGCAGTATTGTATAAATGTTGAACCTGATATCTCAGCTACTTGTGAGACAGACAGTGAGTATTCACATTCACTGCTTTGTTCTCAGCACCACTTCCTCTCTTCACTCACAGTCTTTGACATGAAATCCCCTTGAACTTGATCATCAAAGTCCAAAAGCCCGCCCACCATATAGATCAATTTCTGACTCTGAGCTCTTTTCATTTTTGTGCTGCCGTTCTCGGTCTTGTTTCTGCTGTGTTACTGACTTTTTATAAGTGGTTCTTAATGTTGTTGTTCTCTCTCAGTTTTTAGGGTGCCCACTGCCAGCAGGCAATGTCCAGTTTAATATTTTTCCCCCCACTGTCTCTTATTGGCTTTTTAGGTGCAAAGGTTTTCTTGGCAATCACAATAAAAAGCGCTGCTGTTCAGCTTCTCTTCCTCCCAGTGTGGGTTTACTGCCTGGGTGGGGACATCGTGTCTTTACAGCCTGTGTGTGTGTGTGTGTGTGTGTGTGTGTGTGTGTGTGTGTGTGTGTGTGTGTGTGTGTGTGTGTGTGTGTGTGTGTGTGTGTGTGTGTGTGTGTGTGTGTGTGTCATAGACAGAGTCATCCTCACTCAGCCTTTTAAAAACAGTTTAGGCTGAATATGCTATATTTGATATTGCAAATATGCCCCTAAATATGTTCTACAGTGATTTTTCCAGAGGTCTCAGATGCAAGTGAACTTCTGTTGAATTCTGAACCTTTCTGTTGTTTTTCCATAAAAAAAACCCTCCTATGCTTCCCTTAATGTGAAAACATGATGTTGACAGGAAGAAAAAAAAACTTCATTTGTGACTTTCATGTGATTGGTGCAAAATCTGACCAGAACAGAGCCATCAGTTCTAAGCATGAGCTACCAGCGACGTTTCCACAGTGGGAAAACATAGAAACACTTGGTCTGCTCCCATAAACCACCTACTAGTCCCTGCTTTACTCCACATAGAGGAGTAGTTTTCAATGGCTTTGTTGCTTTAAACTAACTTGCGAGCTTTTTCAGCTACTGAAGCTGATTGACTTGATAAAAATGAGTATTATTAGAATATTCCCAAATGTGTCAAAGTAGTGAAAAGAGAAGCAGTTTTCCACCCACTTGAGTTCGGTTAGTTTAGTGTAGTCTGTCTTCATTGAAATAAAAGCACTGAACACTTGTTAGGAGAAAAATAAACATTACAGTTACAAATCACCTAACACCTCCAGAGATGCTTCAGTTATTTAAGCTGGTGAAATTTCAGATGCTTGCTAATTTGCTAATTATTAAGGATTTTAGGGTACAGTACATTAAGCCCAACATCTCCTCCCAGAAGCATTGTGAAGAATCAATCAGGCGGCGTAGCTCACTGACAACTGCTGTCTATTTCTCTGCGATGTAATTTCATGGCTGAAAGCCACAACACCACACGGGAAATCGCCTCAGATCTGAGATCATTTTATGGGCCTTTTGTAACGGGGTGGATGTAATTAAGACTCAGGCCTCGAGGGTGCCGAGGGCCAACGAGCTGCAGGCTGTGTTTATAAAGCAGTTATACAGATGGACAAGAGCGAGCAACTTAGTTTTTCTTCTTTGGTAAAACTTTAGGTCACCTTCCCTCTCTCTCTCTCTTTCTTTCAAGCACTGGCACTTAAGTATTTTAAAGAGCCACTAAATCATCTCTTAGTAAAGGAGGAAATGAATAAATCAATAAACACTCATCTGTTTGTTTAAAGTTCACTTTCTCTCAAACTCTGCACACTGCCTCTCCCTCTGTCTCCGCTCTGTCTTTCTCAAAATCAATAGCAAAGTGTTCAGCCTATTGACTTTAGCATGAAGCTGGTCGTGGGAAGGTAATAGGATTGTGAGATACTCTGCACCATTTTGTCTGTGATTGAATCGGTTATTAACCTCTTTCTCAAACGCACGCTTGTTCTCCTGGTAGTAAAACTGGTTCTGGGTGAGTTTCATCAGATAAGTTGGTAAAGCAAACATGCGTTGAGGTTGTGTTAGTGCGTCAGCGGCTGTATGTCATGCACACACATGCAAGTGACAGTGTTTAACTGACATCTGTAAAAGTCTGAAGGCAAATAAATATCATCTGTAAATGTGTTTTAGGCTTTCATCTTATATAATATACAGTATATTTATGTTATCTTGGGCAGTGTCTTTTATCCCATTTATTGCACCGTACCAAGGATATTGCATTTCCTTTAATTTAAGAAGAAAAAATAACTCTGTGCTTAAGTCTCATAGTTTCCTTTGGTTTAAGTTAAGTTAATGCAGGAATCATGTTTATCTGAAAGCAAAGGGTTTCATGGCTGAGAGCAGGAGACCAGATTTACATATCTCACAGATGTCAGCAGTGCGCTGTCCAGGCTTGTGCATCGGGCGAGCTGATGGGCAGATAATATTCCAAGTCATAGTTTCACAAAGATCAGGAGAAAACACAGACAACACACAAGCTTAAACTTATTGTTCCCAGTTCTGTATGTGACCAGGAAGATTTGACAGAATCAAGTAGATGCAGGCTTTTTTTAATGTTTATTTCCAGAAGAAGAAAAGTTTTCTGTACTCTGTTTCAGTCCCAGTCTAAGATGTGGCCAGATGTTTGGGTTTTTGTGATATCACAAATCGTTTGGAGGACAATTTCACAACTTACAGTGGTGCTGTTTTTGTTTTTGAACTTGGATTAAACCAGAACTCATGTGCCTAGAAATGTCAAATATCAGATAGATTCTTAATATATTTCTTTTTATTTTGTTGTTTGTACCCTGACTCTCACCCTCTGACTCTGAATTGGATAACCAAAACAAAAAGTAAAGATGGATTATTTACATTCGTGTGGAAGAAGACTATTTTACAGACATCTTTAATTCTCTTAGATCCATAGTTAACAGCTTAAATTTAATTGTATAAACACAATATTGGATTTATTTTTGTGTTTCAACGTAAAAGGACATTAAATGACCAGCATGAAGAATGAATACTTAATTTAAAAAAAAAAAAAATTCTTTATTGGCTGATATTTGGGTAAAAAACCTCCTTTTTTCTGACCTTTAAGTGTATTTTTCTTAATTAAAACACATCAGTATCATAAAAATGTTTAATTTCACACTTGTTGTAGCTCATTAATTGTAAATAATTTTCATATCCTCCTTTATGAGACTGAAATTATTTTTAGTTAATGAGCCACTTAGTTCAAGGTGTCCACACAGTGCAGGGTTGGAGGATTTTGACCCCTATCCTTTTATAACTAATAACCTAAGAAACATTGTGTACAATCAACATGAACACACCTGCAAGTGCAGCTCCAAGTGGGGAAAAAAAATGTGAACCTGTCCTTAAATTTGTCCTCTCTTACAGAAAACTGTGTATGGTGCTAATGTTGTCATCTTTGAGGGAATCTTAGCCTTCGCCAACAAGGAGCTGCTCAAGGTATGAATATCAGCATCCCCTCCACTCTGTTTTACTTTTCTTTTACAGTTTTCTTCCTTAGAATATTTCAAATGTGCATGTCTGAGGCACCATCAGCCTCAGACATGCACATTAAATCACCTGTGCTCCCTGTGATGCTTGGATTGAACTTCAGCTGGTTGTTGATGCTAAAATGCATTGAGTTGCTGCGATGTGATTGGCTGATTAGTGTTAACAAGAAGTTGAGTGTATATTCATATTTATGTAATAATAATAATACATTTTATTTATAAAGCGCCTTTCAAGACACCCAAGGACACTTTACAATAGGATAAAACACATAATGGAAAAATGACAAAATGAGGAACAATAAAACAAAAGCACAAGATAAAATTAACAAACAGTGGGTTCACAGTGAATATGCAGATTTGAATTTCACAGGGAGTCAGTGAAGTTCCTGAAGAACAGGGGTGATGTGCTGGTAGGAGGGGTATGTGTATATTTATCTGGACTATAAAGAATAAGAAGAATATGTGATCAAGATATGATGCAGAAATGGACTCAAATTAAGCTTTATTTCAAAAGTTTGCATTTTAGGCTCCTAAAGCTGATATTTACATGCATTTTTATGCATGTGTAGAGAAGACTGGTGCTAGGAGGCTAAGGATACACTACATTCCCCTGTCATCATTGCAATGCTCTTGAGGGTCAGAGGGAATAAACACGTATAAAAAGAGGTATTCTTCATTGCTAATCAGTCCTGCAGTCACTCTCTCCAGCCTCTTCTATTGTGTATGAGTGAGTGTGAGAGAGCAGGACAGCTGGACTGTGATGATAAGACAGGCAGCCTCTCCTGAGACCCAGCTGTGTAGCTGATTACCATCTGATTAAGTTAAAACAGTCAGCGTCTCCTGTGATCAATGGTGTTTTGTGTCCATTCTTGTAATTGAATTCAATTACAGCTGCAGATCTGATATGCTAATAAAGAGGTTTGCTTTAAGAAACCGAGCTGTTGCAAAGGGACATGGCTAATAATAGGATTTGGTGCTTCTCTCACGCTATCAGACCATTGTGGCCAGTGTTGCAGATCATTATGGAAGACTGCTTCATAGTAGGAGGATCTTTGAGTTATTGTGATGAAGCAGCTTGTTTTTCAGATAATTTATTCATTGGATTTTCTAAAGATGTCATGTTTTTGTCTGTATGTTGTTGATCTGAATTTTAATCATGATTGATATGTATTTTCTAAGTAGAAAAATATGTGGTTTTAATTTATAAAAAACAGTTTGGGATTATTTTTTGTTTGGATTGAACAGTAATAAGTGTGGAGTAAAACATTTGTGTATTGTCCCTGATACAGCTATACCTTTTCATTTTTCAGTTGTATTCATGCTCAGTCCTGAAACCACCAGCAATAATGTTTGATGCATGATATGATGTGTAATCCTGCACTTGTACTTAAACAAAAAATCAACAAATTTCCACCTTTTCTTTACTATATCATAAATGTCATCCACACATGCTGGATAAATCCACAGATTTCCCTGGTGCTCATTGCACATTAAAGGCTTGTAGCTGTATTAAAGGGAAACTTTCCCATTTTCCTGCTTCATCACTGTAGCAAAAGAAAACCGGGAGCTCTGTGTTAGACCAGGTTAGGAAATGATCTAGAGCCACAGCCTTGCTCTCTAACCTTTGGGGACCAGGCCACTCTTCATTCACCTCCTCCTTCAAGCTGACACCAGTGCTTATCCAGCAACCTGCCACCTTTTGGTTGGTCAGTCTGTCAGATTTACAGCAGCCTGAACTGCCAGCCAGTGGCTTTTTGTGCAACTGAGTTATAACTGTGCTCCTGCTGCCGTCCTCCTCTAAATCACACACAAACTTCTTTTAATTTCAGAAACCATCAATAGTTCTTTGTGTTGCCTCCTTGTTGTCCCACCTTTGTTGTGATGCTGCCCCATTGATTTTTGTCTTCTGGCTTTGCTGAATTGAGCTTTAGTTTAATGGAGCTTAGTTGGTGGATCGGGGCTGACTTTCTCTTTGAAGCTGCAATGATAACTGGTGTTTCCTGCGATTCTTCAGCATGTCCCAACCCCAGCGTCAAGCTTCCGCTGTAAAAATGTCAAATCATTGAAGCAGCTAAAAGTGCCTTTCACAGACACTGACTTTATTGACACTGAAAAATTAAGTCTGTGCAATTTGTGCTCTTTACTTCCTCTTCTTCTTTAATACATTTATCCTTCTTGTGCAAGATAAAAAATACTATTAATAATATTTTGCACTGTGAATCATGTTATGTTATTTTAGTTGCATATAAGGATTAAATGTCCCATTTCCGTTTTTTATGTCCCACTTTAAATTCTGACTATATCAAGATCAAGTGTTTACTGCAGAGAGCTGGGAATATAAAACACTCCCTAACTGATAGAACTGATGGGTAGTGACATTTGTTAGAAGCATTCAGGCTTTTTGAAAAATAAATATGTAGCTCTCAGCAGTTGTTTCTGTCATTTTTACTCAGGCTTACCCTCAGACAGTAATCTAAGGCTAGCAGTAAAATAATGAATAAAACATAATTCATTCCCTGTCTTCAGAAATTCTGTGAACTGAAACTTTGTGTTGGCCTACAGAGAACTCTTCAAACATAAATGACCCCAGTGTCCTGCACTACAGCCACTAGTTTTATCACATAAAAAGCACACAGTAAAAGCACATACACACACCAGAGCTACATTTCAGGGGCAACTGTGGATCAGGAGGTCACTGATGATGAGGAAGGTTTGTGGTATGATTCTTAGCTCCTCCAGTCTACATGTCAAAGTTTCTTGACAAACAGTCAGGATATACAGATGTACAGTCAAGTTGCAAGATATTTCACCTTAGAGAAGTGACCTCAGTGGATCCAACAGTACTCTGCATAAGTAAAGTATGTGTAGCGCAAAAAGAGATACCTTTGAATGGGATTCAGTCTGTTCACGCAAACTCCAAAGTTTTATGTGCTCAGCCAGACTAACCATTATTTACAGGGAAATGGCCCCAATAACAGGATCCTAGGGGCGGACATATGTTAACATAAGCTATTAGAGGATATAAATATGTCCACTGCCAGCAATTTTAAAAAAGTACTGGACCATTGATGGAGCGTCTTGTTAATGTATGTGTGTGTGTGATGCTGTTATGGATACTTTTGCAAATCAAGGAGAACTACAGCTTTTTGACAGTACTGGATGTTTATGTCATTGTTTTTACAGCGTGATTAATTATACTTAGTAATTGAACTGAAAAAGAGTAGCAAAACTTAAAAATATATTGTAGGACTGTTGTGTTGTGTGAGTAGTACAGATTGTATGGGCTCAAAATGTGGTCATAAATATTTTGTACTTGTAAATCAGTTTTGTATGTGTAAAAAGAATTTGTGTGTGCGTAAAAAAGATTTGTATGTGTAAAAAAGATTTGTGTGTGTGTAAAAAAGATTTGTATGTGTAAAAAGAATTTGTGCGTGCGTAAAAAGATTTGTATGTGTAAAAAGAATTTGTGCGTGCGTAAAAAGATTTGTATGTGTAAAAAAGATTTGTGTGTGGACTTAGCCAAAAACCCCCCTGCAAGTTACAAGTACGAATTTTGACCCTATTTTTCTTCCTGTCATCTGATTGGTCAATGTCATGTCAATCACAAATGTAACAATCCAATCAGAGAACAGATGGGTTTGGCTGTCGGAGGGCACTTTTTGAACTGCAGGTCCTTGAAGGAATAAATGCCCTTTACATGCCAACCCAGCGTTTTCCTTCCTCACCACGAAGGAAAACAGTCTGTGGTCGTCCGAGTTTGGTGATTTTTGTGTCACAGGTCTACGTGCTTTATACAGGGACTTCCACAGGCTTTTCAACAGCGCTGCGGACCGCGGGGGGGCAGTGTTTTGGAAATGACAGTCTTCATTACAAAGCTTTCTTCGTTATGAATTAGCATACATGTTTTTATTGAACATTTGAAGAACTAGCAAAAAAAAACAGAAACTGTTGTAGAGGACATAAAGTCAGAGATAGAAACGACAAGGAGCAGGTGCATCTAGTACAGGTAGAGCTGCTGCAAAACCCACAGAGCTCAGCAGCCAGCGCAACAAATTCTGGATCCTTTGCTTTTAGTTAGCAGTTAGCATTAGCAGCACATCCTGCGTCCGATGTGAAAGGACCTTTATGCTGCGCACTGTGACTCACAGCAATGGTCCCGGGTCAGCCCTGACTTTGTGTTAAACTAATCCTAAAGTAATAATGGTATTTCTAACCACTGACATACCACAACTTTATCCTTTCAACAGCTGCTGAAAGTAAGGGGACCTAGCTGCTATCGGATATTTATATAGAGATCCTCCAGCTTCAAACTGTACTACCCTTCAAGGACCTGCAGTTCAAAAAGTGCCCTCCGACAGCCAAACCCATCTGTTCTCTGATTGGATTGTTACATTTGTGATTGACATGACATTGACCAATCAGATGACAGGAAGAAAAATAGGGTCAAAATTCGTACTTGTAACTTGCAGGGGGGTTTTTGGCTAAGTCCACACACAAATCTTTTTTACACATACAAATCTTTTTTACACATACAAATCTTTTTTACGCACGCACAAATTCTTTTTACACATACAAATCTTTTTTACGCACGCACAAATTCTTTTTACACATACAAATCTTTTTTACACACACACAAATCTTTTTACACATACAAATCTTTTTTTACACGCACTTTAACAAATTCTTTTTACACATACAAATCCTGATTTACAAGTACAAAACTGATTTACAAGTACAAAATATTTATGACCACATTTTGAGCCCATAAGATTGCTACTTCATATTTTAATGGCATTTAGACTTTGACATTTTTATTTCAACCTAAATCTCTTTATTTTCTATTATTTCTGTTCATTTGATTAAAAAAGGGTATAATATACGTTAGTAAATGGGGCACAAATGCTTAAACTTTAAGGATACCCAAAAACTTAACTCTGCAGGAAAATCCTGCTACTGGTATTGATATAAAACCTGAACTGGTAGTGCGTTTATGGGGCCAGTACCTTAAAGGTATTGACCCCATAAAGAGTTACAAAAATATCCTAATATCAATAATGATAGTCATTATGTATAATATCTATATGCATGTGCAGAAACATGAAATCACTATAAAATGATCGAATAAATGCAAAAAACTACGCATATAAAAATGTTACAGATCGATGAGTGATTCCTTCTTTTGCCTTTTTTCTGCCAGCTTCTGGACATGAAGGTGTTCGTAGATACAGATTCAGACATCCGCCTCATACGGAGGCTGAAGAGGGACATATCACAACGTGGACGGGACATCAGCGGCATCATCAAACAGTACAATAAATTTGTAAAGCCGGCCTTCGAGCAGTACATTGAGCCGACTGTGCAGGTTGCTGACATCGTGGTTCCCAGAGGTCAGTGGCAGTATTTTTAGTTTACATACAAAAGTACAGGAGCGCTTTTCTCTATCAGCACTTTACACGTTGCTTGTTTTTTATGTGCAGGTGGAGAGAACTTTGTAGCTTTGGATTTGATTGTTCAGCACGTACACAGTCAGCTGGAGAAGGTAAGGAATTCTCAGTTTATGTTTTTATGTTTTACTGACTCAATTGAAGATTCTTTGTGTTTTTCTTGATTTTTCGTGTCATTTGAGGATGTGAGGGATTTCTTTGGAAAATTGCAGCTTTAATTGCATGGTCTTATAAAGGATCACTATACTATGATCTATAGTTTCTGCAGAGAGGTGGAATGTGTTAAACAAGGCTAGCATTAACTATTGCTACATGTTTAGATAGAGCTTCTTATATTTTGCTGACCAGCTTCACTGTAGGGAGGTACATACTCTTCTAAAAACTCTTGGATAGTTGGGAAAACCTTTACGATTCAGCACAATCTTTTTTTTACCTTTCAAAGTAAGTGTGGTGCTGGCTGGTGTGGAATAGTGTGAACGTGGCCTCTGGGGCTTTGAAGGCAAAAAAATCTATTTTATTTATTTTTGTTTTGAGGGGAAATTACACAGGAATAAAAGGCACAAGCAAATTTACCAAAACATCCTAACATCTAAGATTCATCAGAAGTGTCAGGTCCATAATTAGGACAAATAAAAATATAAAGTCTGATTTAAAAAAAAAATCAAAAACACACTTCACCTTAATTTGACTGCTGGCACCTTCATGGTAGTGACACACACCACTTGACCACTTGCAGGTGTGCTTTTGTGCTTTTGTGTCCTGTTCTGGACCGGCTCTCTTGTGCGAACACAGCAGACCACAGCAGAATTTTGATTTGAACTTTCTTTTGAAAAAGAGGAAGAAGCTGCAAGAATTCAAACCCGGTGAACAGGATGGGTTGTGGATAATAACACGATGTCACATGCTGCTCCCTCAGCCGCTGTCTTGCTATTTTTCCCGTCTGATGGTGGAGCACATTAGCTGATGTCAGATTTTTCTCCTCTGCTTCAATAGTTTGGATGAAGTTAAGACACAGTGGCCTTTATGATAAAATAGTACTAAAAATAATTAAGGGTACTAAAAATCAGGAAAGTAAAATTTCTGGACACTTTTCCCTCAGGCCATTTTGAAGTGATGCAGGAAGATTTGTGAGGTCCTTTTATGCTTTTTTTCCTTTTACACCTCGTGGTTAGAGATTTTAAGTAGGTACCTTAAATTAATGACCCCGTAAGGAGAGACGTGTCCTTCATTTTAGCTCACCTCATTGTTCTGTCATCCACTCACTTTTTGATCTACAGCTAACAATGATCTGCTCCACCTTCAGCACATTCACTCATGCTCGCTGGCAGAACACCCACAGCATCTGTCACATTCACAGGCATGTGTGCAGTATGTAATAATGAGAAATAGAAGGGCACACACAGGTCAGCATGACACTGTCCTGTTTTACACTCACATATTCTTCTCTTTACCTTCACTAAAATTACTAAAATATGCATGTTTTAAATTAAAAAACACATTCATGATTATAGTTATAAGGAAAGTACAAAATGTTGGTATTATGTTCTTTCCTTTGTTGCCTTGTAAACTGTATTACCACTACTGTTTGCATGTGTCTTAAATCGCTGCAGCTTTTTTTCCATTTTCATATATAAAGGACGGGGTGGCTCAAGAGCTTTGCACAGTGCTGTATATGCAGAACGTTGCAGATTTTTAAATCAGTACTTCTGACTCGACTGTTGTTTCAGACTGCATTATTTTGGACTTGGTCGTATAAAATTGACAGCTCATGAAATAATTCGCTTGTTTTCACTTGTTGTTTCTACAGTAGAATGAAGTGGTCATAAAAAGCTGATATATGACACAGTTAAACTCTTGTCCAGCCAAACATGAAATTAAAGTTCACAGTTGAAGTGTTTGTCTGTTCAAATGTACGACTCTCCACAGGCAAACATTTATTGTGTATTGTGAATTTGTTGTTTCTCTTTTGGGAGGGGTTTATGTTGTGAATGATCCTTTTTTTCTGACAAGCCGCTTGTCTCACGTTTTGTTTTTCTTATGTTTCTCACTGTTTGCACACACGTGTCTGTGTGTGTGTGTCTCCTTGTACGTGCACGACCCCTCCTCTCCTGGCTGAATGCTGTGTAACCATTCCAGCGTGAGATCACTGTGAGGTACGACTGTTGGTGCTTTTTTTTATTATTACATCCTCTGACTTCTCGTCTTTTTTTCTGCTCTTTTATGTCACCACATTTTCAAGAATGCCTCACTATTTTATTTACAAAGACTAAACTGTTTTTGCTACAAACTCATACACATGTCAGTGCTTCACCTGCCTTTTCACTTAATTCTGTTTTATCCAGATTTCATTTCATTATGGTCAGAGGGTTATAATGATTTTATCATCTCTGTCTCTGTTTAATCTTTTATTTGTTTTGTTCAGCAGAACTATTTGAATGTATTCACTGTGAAAACACCTAACCAGCCTATACTTTTCAACTCATGGATTAAAATAAAAATGTGTCATTAAACATCATTTAAAGTGTCATGACCAATGGCACATTTTGTGTGTAATATTTCTTGTACTGTCATATAACTACAGTATATGACCTGAATAGTGAGTTTAATTGTTTCCTGTAAGTCACTGGAAACCACTAATCATAGTTTGAGTTTAGAAATTCTTTATCACACTTGTTATCTTTTATTTATTCAGGTAAAAGTCTCATTGAGATTGCAGAATTGAAAAAGAAAATGAAATTCTCTTCATTTTGTCCTGGTAGTGAATAAGATCAGAAGCAATCTGCAAAACTATCATCTAGTCTGCTAATGCAGGACAACAGGCCATATTTCAGTGTTTTGGTAGAGCCAGGTGCTATCTGAGCCAAGACTTCCTGCTCTGTGAACTGTTTATTTCAGTTGTTTAAATATTTAGATTTAAAAACAACAATGAGAAAGAGAGAGGGGGGGGAAAATTATCCACTGTGTAATACTGTCTGGAAAGCTTCTGATTGGCATTGACTTCATTTTTCAGAATGACAGTGATCCCAAACAAACTGCCAATGCAGTAAAAGCATACCTGGATAGAAAAACAGAAAATAGATCACTGTCAGTCATGGATCAGTCTCCCCAGAGCCTGAGCCTCAACAATAGTGAAGCAGGTGCTATCTGAGCCAAGACTTCCTGTTCTGTGCACTGTTTATTTAAGCTGCTTAAATATTTAGATTTTAAAATAGAAAAAAAGCGAAATCACTGACAAATGTGTCTCTACTCTCCACATGAATTGTATGCAACCACATCCTGCACAAATGTGATTGGTCAAAAGAAGACAAGTTATTATGTCCTGACTTCCAATCTGGGCCAACAACCTGTTTTTCATGGTTATGAACTTGGTAAAATTCTGATTCGGTTCTCTCAGACATAGATTGGCTAGTTTCCTGAAGTTCCTCAGGTCATGTTCACACCTAACCACAACAACATGCAGCCAGCTCAGTGAAGCCTGTGCCTGTTCACATCATAAAAAAAAGAAATGGGACATGTTTTGGTCCAGAGACACAAAATAGACTTTATGGTGCAGGATAGAGTAGAAAGATCAGTTACTGGTGTCCACAGGATGCTGTAAACTTGCAGAAAAGCTGGAGTAGAGACCTAAATTATGTGTGATCACAGCTGCTCATGTGCTCCTGTATGTGTGAGATGAAACCTGCTGAGAAGTAGAAGTGCTTAGCTTCAGTTCACCCATGAATGAAGATGAATTTGCAAGCCTACTTCAGCTGAAGTTTCAGTGGGTTAAATGGTTTGGTTCATCAATGTGAATCTAAAGTCAGCTCTTAGATGGATTTGTTGAATGTGGAGAAATTCAGGCTGCCCTCACAGCTTTTACTGAAACTAATCTCAGTTTCTGAAGTTGAGTCACCTGAAGTGAACCCCACTCATGAGATAAATTGAACTGAGCGTGCTCCTCAGTGCAGAGCTGGAATGTGTTTGTTCGGTGTTGTACAGCAGCAATGTGGTGAAGCTGTTTCACTGCTAATACTCTTCTCTCTCTTCCTTTCTCCTCCGTTTTGTTTTTTTTCCTCCTCTTGTCCCTTTGTGTGTGTTTCTTTTCCTCCCTGTGTTTCCTCCTGCCTTCACCTTTAAACACTTAATCTCACCAAACAAATATCTGTCACCTTCTTCAGAGGAAGATGCGCTGGGATATGTGAGCCTCACCTCGTGCACCTTTTTTCACTGTTGTAGTCTTTAAAGATACAGATTTGTAGTCATATAGATTTAATGCACTCAAGCCTTTTTAACTTGTTAAAATATGCACTACATATTCTGACTGTAGTTAAAATGACACGTTTGCTGGGTTTGATTCCACAAATGTAACAGTTCCATTAATCTAAGCTGTGCACAGTTAAAACAAAGCATGCTGTATATTTCAGCAGCAGAGTGTGCATGAAGCAGAATAGTTTCATTGCTCTTTAGTATTCTAAGTAGCATGTGTTTGAAACGGTATGTGCCACATATGCCAAATTTGTAATTTTTTCATGATTGCTTTTATTGTTTTTCTGTTTGTGGCCTCAAGGTCATGGCACGCATTGATATATTTAAGTGCAAACTTTTGTCTGACATTATGATCAAAAAGTTCTGAAAACAAAAGCCTTGCTAGATTTAAACTTGGAAGACCTTTGGCTCATCTTGCACGTCTAGAAAGCTTCCAGTGCCACGAACAATGGAGCAATAGAGTTGAAGAGTCCACAGTTTCTAAATCTAAAGACTCTGCATCAGGTGAAAAGCCAGGGCAGGATCAAGTCTTTCATTTTTTGACATTTACAGAGTTTTGCACTCTGAATTTGCCCCCCAGAGTGATTCTGTCGATTCCTGAAGTGTCTGAGGGAGAACACTGATTGAAAACTCTGTTAAATAAAGCAAGGCTTTTAATGCTGTATTTCTGAAAGTCTGGCAGCTGTCACACCAAAATCAGCTTCTTTCTCGACTTTTGCTTTAAAATCAAAAAGGCTTGTTAAACCGTGTAATGTGGGGCGAGTTACACAAAGATGCCTTATGCTTATGCTGGGGTGGCCAAACACTGTAATCCAGAAGACCTCACCACTCTACATATTTATCGTTAGTGTAGGAATCAGTGCCACTGACATTAGTCCTGATTATAGCAGGTAATATCTACACAGACCGGTGAGATGGATGGACGTCTTGGCCAATTTCAATTCAAAGGAAACTCTGTTTATCTTTGTGAAACCGGCCCCTCATCAGTTAACCTTAAAATGTCTGCTTTGCAGAGCGTTTAGCCGTTGGTGTTTGTAAGCAGTGCACTCTCTGTAGTGGCTTGTGGTAGGACTTAAGATGCTTGCAGCTTCTTAATGTAACCTCTTTGAGCATCGTTCTGTGTCGTGTGATTTTGTGATTCTGGGTGTAAAAAGTTGATCATTGATTACAGATTTGATATTTAAAGGCAGTTCATGAAAATGACACTTGAACCTTTTTTAAGCAGCAGATATGAGAACTGATATGCAGATATTGAAGCCTTTCTGTTTACATCAGGGCAGTTCTGGCTCATCGGTCAGCTGACTGATTACATCACTATGCTGGATGATTATTAGATGTCACTTAAGTATAAAAAAACAAATAAGTACTAATTAAATCAATTTCTGAATTAATGAAATGATTTTAGGTTACATTTGTATTAGTAAGTATGTGAGCAGCCGTACAATACCCAGCCTTTTGAAATATTTATTGTCACAAAACCTAAAATAGTAACTTGTGTTTTCAATATTTTCTTTCAGAATAATAAAAAAAAAAGAGATGAAAAATGAACTGATTGGTTCTGATTAGTTAACCTGCAAATCCAGAAAAAGTATTTAGTTGAATGAAGGTAGACACATCTCTTACTTTGGATGCATGAATGTGTTTTGTTTGCCGCAGATCGGCTCTGGCCTCAGCTCACCAGGGTCAGCCTTTACCCAAAACCCTCAGCGTGATGGAGAGCACGCCACAGGTCCGTGGCATGCACACCATAATCAGGTCAGAACACACAGTCTTTCATACGCTCATTTCACAAGCAAAGTCTTGTTAAAATTGGCCAGTGAGTAGGGTTTAGAGACACCTAGCTATGAGGCTGTAGATTTGCAATCAAACCCTGTCTCGCACTTTACACATTTTTACAGGTCTACTGTGGGCACCACTTCAAAATAAAAAAAAAAAGACAGGACCTTTCTATAATGACAGTTTTCCAAAGCTGCCCGCTGCCTTCATAAATTCACTGAAGATGGCAACAAAGTGGAGAGGACATTTCCTTGCACTTCAAAATAAATCACTTCCTGTCAATTCTTTGCCCAGTATTACCAAACTTAAAACTTGCAGGTTAAACACGACGGTAAACATGATAATATCATGTTTCAATATATCTTTTTAGTAAACCTAACAGTGTGCAGCAGATCATTTAAACCAGTGCTTGTGTGGTGCAGTCAGCACAGGTGAGCTATAGAGCTGCTGCAGTTGGGATGTGGATCACGAGAGGAAATTTTAAAAGTCATTTCTTTAAAAATTATAATCAAACAAGAGCTTGCTAGTGTTATGGTGCTGACTTTTTATTTAGCCTTAAAAAAATCACTCATTTACACCAAGACGTTTTCACCTGTGAACATAAAAGGTTCATACTTTTCTTTTTTTTAAAAATAAAAAAGCAGAGGGTCATCCTGTTTGCACCTGCCGTCTGTGTTTGTGTAGGAACAGGGAAACTAACCGAGATGAGTTTATCTTCTACTCCAAGAGATTAATGAGGCTCCTGATAGAACATGCCCTCTCCTTCCTGCCTCTCAAGGTGAGTTTTTGTGTGAAGATTTTTAACTGAAGGCCTGCTCTTACTCCTGTAGAGCACATTTTCTCTGCTGTTGCTTATGCTCCATAACAGGTTGGCGTTT
Source organism: Oreochromis aureus (assembly GCF_013358895.1). Classification (NCBI taxonomy): domain Eukaryota; kingdom Metazoa; phylum Chordata; class Actinopteri; order Cichliformes; family Cichlidae; genus Oreochromis; species Oreochromis aureus. The sequence continues at coordinate 21,150,356 of NC_052956.1, read as the reverse complement.
CTATTCTGAACAGGAAGTCTACTAATAACATTTTTAATAGTAGTAGCAGCATCAACTCTTGCCAAGATTTGTCTTGATGCATGCTCAGTCATCCAGGTAAGTAAATCCCAAACGCCTGAATCCGTTCATCTGGACGTAGGATTTTCAGACTGAGTGACGAAAGTGACAAAATGTTTCTCCCACTGAAAATGCTACGTCCAGATGAACAGATTCAATGTTTTGGGATTTTGCTAAGATTGTTTTACTTCAGCCTTTAATTTCCTTTTGTTCCTCTTGGCTCTTTTTCCTCCTCCGCAGTCAGTGTCTGTGGAAACGCCACAGGGTAGCATCTATGAGGGGAAGAGGCTGTGCGGTAACAGAGTAAGTCCTTTAAGATGACATTAACAGTTACTATAATGAGGGAACAGTTAACTTGAGATGATAATTTTGCACATATCGCTCTAGTAAACCTCACAAAAATGTCTGTTTTTCCAGATAACGGGTGTTTCTATCCTGAGGGCGGGAGAGACCATGGAGCAGGCTCTGATGGCTGTGTGTAAAGACATCAGACTTGGAAAGATCCTCATTCAGACCAATCATGACACAGGAGAACCAGAGGTGTGTGTTTCAGGCAATGCTATAAAAGTTTTATCAGTGTGGCAACATTAAAAACACAGTTTTACATGTTAGATCTAGCTGGTTCTTCGTGTTCGACTCTGTGTTGTCCAAACAGGATTGTCTCTTTAATAAGTTGCTTGTTTGATTTTTTTTCCCCACAGTGCTAATTATTGTACAAGATTTTTATCTTGTATAGATTTAATAACTTTAGCTATCAATGGGGGGAAAAGCTTTCTCACTGTTTTTTTTTTTCTCTCCATCCTCCAGCTTCATTACCTTCGTCTGCCAAAAGACATCAGTGAAGACTACGTCATCCTCATGGACAGCACCGTGTCCACCGGAGCTGCTGCGCTCATGGCGGTCAGAGTTCTGCTGGTAGGTTGGCCCAACGGCTTCACGGCTCAAAATACGTTCTAGGTTAATATTGCCTGTCTTGACCCAAGAGCAAAAAGACATTGTTATGCTAACAGACTTTCACTTCCTGGTTAAATAAAGGTGAAAATTGGTGTCCTAAAAAGTGGTGATGTTTTTAATTCTCTCTAAGCTACCTTAGTGTGATTACTGTAGGGATTAGGCTGTTTGGCCAGCTCCAACCCTTCAGGGCTGAAGTGTCTGTTTCAGGGTAGGCAAACAATGAAATATGCTTGTTTTTAAAAGATACCATCAGTTTAATAAAAGTGCTACAGGTGATTTATAATATCCATTATAAAACATTGTGCAGGCTCAGGTCATTAGTATTTATTATCCTGTGATGCTGCTAATGAAGCCGAAGTTATTTTTTAAATATATGAAATTATTCATTCTGGTTGGATGTGTTTTTTCACCGACATCGTCTAGAAATACAGTTGTGGTCAAAAGTTTACATACACTTGTAAAGAACATATCATGGCTCTCTTGAGTTTCCCGTTATTCCTACAACTGTGATTTTTCTCTGATAGAGTGATTGGAACAGATACTTCTATGTCGGAAATGCAGCTCTGCCACGGAAAACTCAAGAGAGCCATGATATTATGTTCTTTACAAGTGTATGTAAACTTTTGATCACAACTGTAAGTTCTGTGTTTCTCCACATGAAGGACCACGATGTAGCTGAGGATAAGATCTTCCTGTTGTCCCTGCTGATGGCTGAGATGGGGGTCCATTCGGTGGCCTACGCCTTCCCTAAAGTTCGGATCATCACCACCGCCGTAGACAAGGAGGTCAACGACCAGTTCCACATCATACCAGGCATCGGTGAGTACATGCACTCTGGCTTTATCAAAGTTCATTCATCATCTGTTTGAAAAACGTTGTACTTTTAATAGACTGTTAACATGATTTATAGAGTTTTAAGCATAATTAGCCTCATAAATCTTCTGGTTTTGCCAAAAAAAACAAAACAGTGTGTTAAGAAACTTTACCCTAGATATGCTGTCAGTAAAGTTGTCCTGATAAGAAACAAGGACTGTGTCAGAGGCCTTAATAGAAGAACTGAATTGACTTTGCAGAGCTGGAAGAGATCAACAACCAAGTTTGTTTTTTGCCCTCTGGCCTTGAAATGTATTTTTAGCCTTTATTGACAAACAGTGGGAGGCTAGAAGGTCACCTATAAATCAATAAGAGACATTAAAAGGTAAATCATCTGTGAATTACACCAAGTACAAACCCACTGCTGCATGGACGAAAGCTCTACTGTTTGCAGACAAAATCTAGCACCAACAGAGCAGCTACAGGGTGTTTGAGAGTTTGGGAAAGCCACAGAAAAGTCAGTGGTGTGTTTTAGGTTCATTTAAAATAGATTATTAGCCAAGATTATAAATATTTTAATAGCAAGGTAAATGGAGTCTAATTGGGAAGGTTTACAATGTAAACATTTCCTCGAAAGAGCTCTGTTCTTTATGCGCACACTGTAATCTCACATCCAAATCAGTGGCAGCAAAGCTGCAAAAATGATCTTAGAAATTTCCCACTGTGGCTATAAATGAGCCTCTCGGTACACAGTGTAGCTTATAATCTTATAAAGTTAGGAAAAAATAAAAAAGGCAGTTATGTTCTTTAAAATCTTCCACATTTGCAGCGGATGTCACCCATTACAGAGAACGCATTAAAGAAAAGTCCAACTTTTTCTGTCTCGTCTCCTTTCTCCTGCTCCTCTCAGGGAATTTCGGAGATCGTTACTTTGGCACCGATGCTCCATCGGACTGGTGTGAAAGCGACGAGGGGATGGAGTTCTGAGGGGAGAGGGCCAATCATGGAGGTGCAGGGTTGTTACAAAAGCACTTAGTCACTGAAAGAAGAAGACGACAGCTGATTGGTGCCATTGATGTCCTCCTGAACAGTCAGCTGTTGCTGTACAAACTGCTTCCCATTCACAATGATACACTTTAAAGTCAGTTTGGTTATTAAAGAAGTCAGTGAGGAGCCAAAGTTGAAAGTGTTAGCTGTCCTGCAGGATGCGGGATGCTTCTAAAAAAGATGATATACCATTAAGTTATAATTTAAAAAGGGGAAACCTAAAGCTACCTATTGAAAAAGAACTAATTCTGGGTTAATAATTTTGCCAGTGATGTGTTTTTGTTGCTGAAGCTGCAGCCCGTGAACCTTCAGGGGTGATGTTTCGATTTGCATCAGTTTACTGGAAAAGCTGACCTTCATAATCTGTATAATGTAAATAAAATGACTAATTGACAGATTTTAAAACCTAGCTGATAAGTTAACTGGAAGATCCAGCTAGAGCGATGCTCAGTTATAATCATTAGATGTATAAGCAGTTTATGAAAATGGTCACTTCCTGGTGCCGGGTCAGTCAATAATAATGTTATCATTTGCTTTGCACATATACATAAAGACGAGCGTGGACAGTTTTAGGTGATGCGTCCGGCCTAGTTAGCGGTGTAGCTTGATGTTTTTCTCTCCTAGCTTAAAGCTCTCTGTAAGAATCAGTGAATTCCAGCTTTGCTCTGCTGCTGAAGCTGCAGCTGTCTGTACTGTAAAACACTTTTATCTCAGGCGACTTCCACTGAAAGGGACAGCAATGACTCATACTTGAAGAAGACTGACCGAGTGAAAAGGTGAAAGGGTTTAGGTTTCTTTTTATTCGGTTACTCTCCTGTTAAATTGTTTTTTTTCTCAGTGTCTTTGACTTTATGCCACCAGGTTCCTGTACAGCAATAAGAGAGCCAGGATATCCCAGTTAGTTATTTTTTATTGAAGCAATTTAAACTTTGAGATTTTAAACATTTCTGCCAAGCTTTAGCTGCTAATTGAATCAACACATAACTAAGGAATGCTTTGTACTGTATTTCTTGTCAGCTCTTGACCTGAAACCCCTGTTACTGTGAGATTTTATCGATTCTCATCAACAGAAAACATCTTAAACCAAATGACAGCAGGGGTCTTTGCTGCTATAACCTTTTGATTTCCAACAGAGCTGCATTCAGATTTCCCAGATTTGGCTTTAAGTCTTAGTAGCATTTCTTGTGTAAATGCCACATACTGCTTCTGTTTGCAGAAATTTAAAAAAAATGTTTTCTTATTTATTTATTGTATTGTTTGCAGGGTTCTTCACACATTGAACACATCACAGATGTTTATTCAGACTGCATCATGAAAATGTTTGCATGTTATATGTTTTCAGTTCTGTACTCTTATCCAGTGCCGTATCTTTTTGTTTAATGGACAGTTTGATTTGAGAAACACAGATTTAAAAACAGTTTAAATTTAGCTCTTTCAGGTGCTTCAATGCTTAAACGCCTCACCTGTGCACCTGCTCCTTAGAGGCCTCATTTCCACCACACAGTGCGACTGCTTCTTGGTACCACAATTTTCAGTGTTTTAAGCAAGCTGAGAAAATGCTGACTGAAATCCTGCATTTCCAAAGCCACATACGTGCCATCGTTGCCTTTCGTGTGTTTTGCTTCATATAATGTTGCACTTTGCTGTGATGGCTACTCTCCTCGACGTTGAGGTGAAGTGAGAAGCTGGTACCAAAAAGCGGGTAAAGTTGATGATGAGGCTTTGGGGAGCAGGAACAGCAGCTGTGTGGATATTGTTACACATGTGCCAAATGTCCACTGTGAGCAAAACTCTAAAGCCGGGATGTCAAACATCAGTTCACAGCCCACAAATGGCCACAAATAATCTCAAGTGAGCCACGCCCATAATATTATGTAAGTGTCGTCTTTTTCCTTTTCTTTCAGCTGTTTCAATTCAGGGTCACCACATCGGCCCCTATCTCACCCTGTCCTTAGCCCACCACACCAGTTACCCCACTCCCTCGTTACTTGTTGTTAATTTACATTTTTTTGTTTAATGGGTCATCCATTTAGAAACTACATTATCTGCAATCTACAAAAGTGCAATCTCAACAGTATGCCTCATCTTTTCCACATTCACAGAGTCTGTTGTCATTTCAGTTACCATTGATGAAAGTGTTAGCTTGTCTAGATTTAAAACTATTAACTTTTCAGATGTTGTCACTCCTGGCTAGTGAAGCTGGGATCTCTCCCAGTTTTTACACTTTGTGAAGTCATCAAATGAGCCAAAATGGACCTGGTTCTGGTCCCCCCGGGCTGCATGTTTGACACCCCGTGCTCTGAAATAACTCTATTCCTTCTGACTTTATGCAAACTGAGTCAATAAAACAGGTCACGTTAGAGCAAATTACAATACGTTACTTGAAAAAATGTGTTCTGGGGATAGTATTGACCTCTCCTTGAGTGATTTACATTATACATGGAAGCTGGAGAACCTTAACTAACAATAAGTTGTGTTTTGGTTTCCTGGTAAGCCATTCCATTGTTATATTTGTGCCAGTTACACCTGTTTGTAAACCAGAAGTCCCATTGTAAAACTTTTCTTTCTTTTTTTGTTTTTCTTTTATCATAAGTGCCACTTCACTTGAACAGAATAAAAACCATTGCAATTTGCTTGCTGTCATGTTGTTATTCTGGAGTTGTCCTCTAGAGGGCAGGGGTATACCTTTGTTATTGTGTACAGCGGAACTGACGCAGACTACAGTTCCTATGCTGTCTTCACTGATCGTAGTAGATCACGGTTCTTCCCTTATTATTTGCAACAAAGCTAAATGAATTGTTGTAGATTACTAAACAATTTACGCAGATGTAATGAATAGTGTGTTTGTCAAAGTTAAGTAAACTCTCAAGTAATCTGTAAAAATCACTTAAATAAACTGAAATGACAATAATACAGTTAATAAAAGCTAATAAAAACGTGTACTTAGAATACTAACTAAAATAATTCAGGAAATATCTTTTAGACTTGGAAGCCTACATGTCTGAGTTACCTGGATCCCCTTTTTATTGTATTGGAACCTTTAGAAGACATTCAATTGTGTACCAGGTTTTTTAAATTGTTGCACTGGAAGAATTACAAATATAATAAATACAAAACTTGAGACTAATAAGACCCAACTTGATTGACAACTTGTTTAAACTGTAAAAATGTAACTGATGTGAACCAAGCCTAACGAAATAAGTGTATTTAAAAAAGAAACAAAAGTATACCACATAAATCTGTATTGATATTTTTCTGTGCTGTACAGTTGGAGTACTGCAAAGCCGGAGCTGATTCCGTGCCGTGAAGGCATCTCCGCCTGTTTCCTCAGGGAAGCCGAGCATGTGTACAGTTTTATTTACATTAACCCCAGCTTGCCGCCAGTTTACGGACCTTTAAGTTAACTACGGTGAGCTGTAAAGGTGAGTTGAACACCAGCTGCAATAATGTTAAACGGAAAGTAACAGAAACAATGAAAGACTCAGCAGTTCGTTATTCTTAAGTTAAACTGTGAGTTGCTACAGTGTGTTAGGAGTGCAGTTTAGTTTGGTTTCGTGAGCTAAACGAATGATTGCATGTTAGTGCTGCGATTTAGAGACGCTAATGAGGCACTGTGCAAGTCGTAGGTTAGCTTCGCCAGCCAGCACGAGACCGAGCCTCAAGCCAAACGTCATAAAAACATACATTTTACAGTTAATGTAAGCTGTCATAAAACTAGGCATCTATTAACGCCTTCGGTAGCTTGAGAGAAAAATGTTAGACCCAGTGTTAGAATTCGGCATTGACAGAATTTACCGAAACACAAGTACTTTAATAAAATGTTGACTTTGAGTCAGCAGTTGACCACAAGTGTGATGTAACTGAATGGAGAGGATTAGCTAGCCGTTTGACTGAATTTTAAAGAGTGAGCTAACCTCTTCGGTATAAGTCTTGGATACATTAAAGTATTTTAAAACCCCGAAATGATCTAAAAAATGAGCCAGAAGTTTACACTAATTGACAATCACTAATGGACAGTTTAACGGAACTTGTTAGTGGTGTCACTTGATTTGAATCACGTTACAAACCGGCGGGCGGGGTGATTGAGCAGAAAAGTCTGCTTTTGCAGCAACCTTTTATTTTTCTTTCTTCCTAGGACGAGGAATGGCAGGCCTTTGGAGAGGCTACCAGGCCTTGATGACTAAATACCCCTGGACAGTCCAGATAGTGACAGCGGGTAGGACAACCTTGTCACTGTACTTGAAATAAGTTACACGCTGAAAGCGCAAACGTAAATGTCGAAAAGCTGCAGACAAATGTCACATGAGAAGGTGCAGAAACGATCTTAGGTACACCATACACTGACCTTTGTTGATTAAAATAAAATGAAGGGTCTTGTTTCAGCTTCTGGTTGACTTTACAAACCTTTGCTCCAGTTTAGTGTACAAATAGACACAAGGTAAAGGTCATTGTACTGTGATTAGGCATAAAAGCAAATGAAAAAAAATCAATAATATGTTTATAAAATTATATCTATTTAAGAAGGTTGTAGAGTCGTACATACTCATAAGAACATCAAGTTTGCATATATTTTTACGGGATAAGTGATCAGAACATCCAGACAAAACCATAAATATATTAATTTAACACACACAAACAAAAAAACATTTAAATTGAACTCTGTTTGCCCAAAATGTCTAAAACGCGATACAGAGCGCTAAAGCATACTGATGAATTTAATATGATGCAATTATTAGACCAAAAATATTTCTGTAACTGTAGTGTAGCACTTTTGGGTTTCATAGAATTGACAAAGGCTTTTAGAGCTCTGGAACACATTGGAGCAAGTTTCAGATGTAAATGATCTAACCTAAGCAGTTAGTGTTGTATTAACCCTTTACTTTTTTCAGAAGGCTGTAGTTTCACAGTACTGTTTGCAGTACTATTTAGTCACCACTAGATGGAGGCAGAGGTTTGACCTAGCAGCTAGAGCAGCTAAAAGGAGCCTCTCTGAGGAATAAAAAAAAAAAAAAAAAAAAAAAAAATCTGTTTCCCTATTGACAGCTTTTCATTTAGACAGTTCATGCATTTTTAAAGTTTTTAATTTCAGTCTGCATTCAGTCAGGAGAAGTACAACAGTGCAAACAATCAATCAAAATGTATAGACAACCAAGGAAAAGTAATTTACGCTATAATAAAGTGAAAAGCTAATAAGTGGGGTAATTTACCACAGAGCTTACTGAGGTCCGGACTCAAGCTGGAGATATTAAGGCCTTTAAATGAGTTGCTGGACCAATTAAAAAAAAAAAAAAAGGATTTATGTTAGAAACAAACAGCAGACTAGAAGAGGACCTCTGCGAAATCTCTGCAGTGTTAAACAGGATTGTTTGTCTAAAATGGGTTTATAAATAAAACATTAGCAGTGACTCAGGAAATTCATGGATGAAGCCAAGTTCAAAGTAAAAACACAATGATGATGAGTTAATGGTGGCTTGTTGGTGACAGCCCTTTAATCCATGTTAATAAACAGTGTGAAACAAATGAAGACAAGAGCTCCATGATGAAATCCATATGAAATCTCATTTGTTCGTATAAATAATTTGTATTGCTAAGATAAATTACGGAAAGAAAGAAGATAGTTTTTTATTTTTACATCAGATACATCTGCATTTTACATCAGAAAGAAAACCAACTGAGTCTGTTTGAGGGACAGATTGCGTGGCCGTTGCCAAGTTGAACTTGGATGGGAGTTTGTACTTTTGGGCTGTTTTGTTGCATTTCAAAGGTACTTTTTGTAAACGCCTCCTTCAAAATGTCACTTCAACTTTCACCACTGGGTGGCAGCATTTTATCAGTAGTGTTAAAATGTGATCTCAAGAAACTTTTCCTTTTTTCCAGGTCAAGTTTGATTCGGCTGATATCTCTTTAAGACAATGCAGATATTGTAATAGTTCACATTTGGTTGGGAGCTTTCGTTAATTTTGGAAGGCTTATAAACTATTTTTAACACATTAGTTTTCAATATTAACAGTAAAGTTGATTCTTTGAATACATTTTTGGCATATTTGCAGTTATTATGCAGGAATTACATGAGTGCTGCCTAATCAGACTCTCACTGCAGGAACAGTAACATGTTTGCACTGATCATATCTGTAGAAGATTGTGCTCAGGGGACTGAGATGCAATATCAACTCTGTTTGACCTCCAGGGTCTTTAGTGGGTGTCGGTGATGTCATCTCCCAGCAGCTGATCGAGAGGAGAGGATTGGCTAACCACAACGTGCAGAGGACGGCTAAGATGATGAGTATTGGTTTCTTCTTTGTGGTAAGTATCCTTCTGACTCTCAGTTCATTTACTTTTTTTAAATTTTCTGGACATTTTTGATTTTATTTCTTTAAAAAGGTGTTACATGCTTGATTTTATTTTTCAATATAGAGAAACTGTGTGAATCATAAAGAAATAGAATAATATTTTAGTTCGTATGACAACAAGTCTGGCCTCTCAGCAGCCATTTTTGTGATGCCTGTCGGTGCTTACGTGGGTCGTTATGGTGACACAGCATTTAAAACAGTAATTAGCGGTCACCAAGACATAAAAACTGCATCACAGAATCAAATGTGTTTAAAGTATGTTATGAATTATGGGAGGCATTATCTCCTTTCCTTTTATAAATGATGGTTCAGTGTATCCTCTGCTAAAGGGGGTGATAAGGGAAACAAAGTATTTGGAAAATTCATACATTTGTTATTGTGGTCGCTATGCTGGAGCTTCCAAGTCATTTCATACAGAAACGTTCCCAAGCAAACTCAACCACTGAATCATGCTTCTGTATTATAGACAACCACAGTTACTCACAGCAGTCAGTCCCAAATGCTGTGTCCTCAAATTGTGTGTTATGCTACGTAATACTAACAATTTATATATGATATAATGCAGTAGTCGATGTACAATATGGAAGGTTTTCTGTAAGATTTCTTTTGCCACCTCAGAGGACACCAAATGAGCACCTTTGTAAAACAAAGTCAACATTTTAAACCAAAGTTTTAAGCATACAGAGCCAGGCCTTCTACTGTGCAGATAACACACTGTGCAACACTGTGCTGTGTAAATTCAGAGTTTAACTTAAACTGCTTGATGTGTTTCAGTTGATTCGATCTATGTCAGTGTGGCTCCCTGGAAGAAAAAAAATGTTGCCCATTACTTAGAAAGAATGCAGGTTTTTACTTTACTGTCTGGTTAATTGCTTTAATTGAGGAAGTTAACATAAAGCAAAATGATTGTGTTCATGGAAAAAAAACTTGACTTTAAGTGTGTGTGTTCATGATGTACTTGTCTGTTATATGCCAGTCATTCATGTCTTTGTATGTTTAATTCATCAGTATTTCACAAACTGTGACAGCTGCACAATTCGCCCTCCAAGTAGCACATTTCTTTCTGACGTCGCTGTGACGAAGGCAAAGTTTATTTATGTTTCCATAATCATCTTAAGCTCCTCCGTCGTATAAAAATATACACGCAAGATGTATAGATATTTAGTCTTGTCTGGAAGGTGGCTATTCAGCACACACAGGACTTGAGACAACATGTTTATTGGCAGCTATATTCATGCATCATGTATCATTCTTCTTCACATAAATAATGCATCCATTTGTTGGTTGAATTCGGTTTATCTTCAGCCAGCCTGCTCGTGCTTCCGTTTAAGGAGGGAAGCTGTTAACAGAAAGCTGCTAAGTTCTGTTGGAAAATGTTTTTAAAATTGGACATAAATTTTAAATGTAAAACATTTAATGTAAGTTTTAAGTGGTTTGATAAAACACTGTTTTTGTACCTTTATGGCCCAAGTTTTGTATTTTTTGGTAGTGGAGAAGAATTCCCTGTTTTTACTTGTGCATCTTCTACAAGATGCAATCACAGAGTTACAGGACTCTGCACAAAAAAACCCAAACAAACAAAAAAATACTTGATTTTTATCCAATCTCATCTTCAGCATCATCTCTTTTTGCACCTCTGGACGTCTGCCACTGTGGATGTTTTTTGTTGGGTGTTCAGCTGAAGTCCTGTACTTTCCTTGGTTCGCCACCACTGTGCCAAAGTGTCAGTCCATCTTTGTAACTTTTATTTTGGGAACAGGAAGGAGGTAGAGTGGGCCAAAACTAGCAAGTATGATGGGTTTGTTAATAAATATTTTTCTTGATCTGGCCAAAGAGGATCACAGCCCACAGTGGTGTACAACTGTTCACAATAATGATATTCACCATCACAAATGATGGTCCTCATTATAAAAGCTGGAGAGTTTGATTTCTGAGAAGTTCTCTGTGGTTTTATGGACACAACTTATGTGACTTTGAGGAGGAGTGATCTGAAAACAGCAGCTGAGCTGTCAGCAGTCTGAGGAGAGAACCCAAAGTCAGGTCATGTTTTTTAATTTTATCAGCAGCAATTTTGAACTTTGTGTTTGCACCTTGTAGAAATATTGTTAAATTTTGACTGATTTTGAACAAACTCCATGTCAGTGTCAGTTTCCCTCTTGTGGACCAGTGTTGACATTTACAGAAAATTGTAATTATACATAAAGGTTTGTATAGTCTACATAGCAAGCTGTTAACTTTGGTTTATTTAGTGAGTTCATTGTGAATGAATGGCTGTATATTTAATGCACAAACCAAAAAGCAGAAATGTTGTTTTTCATGAAATCCATAATCACAAAGCAGTTTTCTGCTTCCATTGCAGTTAAATTTATTAGAAGATAATTAAATGTGGAATTTCAAGAATAATATAATGATGATAATTTTATTTCTGTTGCAATAAAGGGCCCTGTCATCGGCAGCTGGTACAAGGTTTTGGACCGACTGGTTGTTGGAGGAACCAAAAGTGCTGCTATGAAGAAAATGCTGGTTGACCAGGTGAGACGAGCACCCTTAATGATGGTGGTCTTCTTCTTCTTCTTCTTCTTCTTCTTCTGCTTCTTCTTCTTCTGCTTCTTCTTCTTCTTCTGCTTCTTCTTCTTCTTCTTCTCCTTCTTCTCCTCCTCCTCCTCCTCCTCCTCCTCCTCCTCAGCAAAGCAAACCGAACACCAGCTCAGCGATAAAAACAGCTCCCTTTGTGTATTCGCCACTCGCACTGAGCTTGTTAGTTGTGGCTAACAGAGTGGATGAATCCTGACTGCTGAGATCGTTTTGCTGTTTTAGGCTGACAGATGAGTCTTTGTTGTCCTGATAGGAGGAAACAATTGTTAGCAGTCTGTTTTCCCTTTTTGTGAAGCTTTTGAGCCGAGAGGCTGAGTTATGCAACAGAGCTCCAGTTTTTACCCCTCAGCTGTAGGTTGGTGGGGTATCGTTATCAACCTGCAGGGCGAGCGAGCGGCACGGACACCCACGCTTGTGAATGTGATAACTCAAGAAGGAAGTCACAGAGGATTTTCAAATTAATACCTTAGGTGTATCTACTGAGTGGTAGCACTGGTATTTTGTAGTTGCTCATTTAGTTGTTTAAATGAGACAGCCCAAAAAAACCCCATAAAATAGCCTAATTGATAGAAAAACCTATGAAACCATCTAAAGCAGAACATACTTGAAATGTTGTTTGCTTTGTATAATGTTTCAAACACATGTGATGTCAGATTAGTTAAGAGTTGCAGGTGCAGTTTGATTACACCTGACTTCGGTTGCTTAGTTATATTCGTTTATTCTGACAAAGCTTGATATATAGTTGGTTTGCATTGATTGATTTATTTGTTAATTTTAGATCAAAGTGCTGCAGAACAGAGCTGGTTGCAGAACAGCTGTCATCTGTTTAGTTTAAGCCTCTGATTATTTACAGCTTCATTCATAGAAAGAGAGGAAACAGGGTTCAGCCCCAGGGAGTGGCCGATGGTGGTAGAACAACTTTGAACCAGTAATTCCTGTTGTAATTTAATAAAATAAGAATATTGCTGAATATAACTGACTAGCATTTTTGGCACAGAGTAGCAAAAGCTGCAACGTTGAAATGTTTAGTCGACTAGTTGCACATAACTGTAATCTGTACCTCATGCTTCCTGAATGAATCATTACCTTTAGATTAAGGTACACAAATATATCAATAAAAAATATATAGCATAAACTTTTATATAGCAGCAACTTTTCTGTAAATGTCTAAAAACTAGTAATTTTTTGGTAGCTTCATGCTGCCCCCTGCTGTGTTTCAGTGAAACTGCAGCACAACAAAACATTAAAAAAAGCAGTATCTGCCTTCTTACTGAATAAAATATTTACTGGAGCAAAGGGTCCACTTGCACGCTTGAATAGTGATCCAGTCGCACTGTCTGTGCTGCTCGCTTCGCCTCAGTGTGCGTAACAAACACAGCAGCACTTGTAAGATTTAAGGTGATGCAGCTGTAGCATCTTCCTGCGTCAGACCTGAACAACCGGACGAAGTCGAGTGACTGTTCATGTAAGATTCATACTAGGAACAGTTTAACCTCAGTCTTTCAGATTTCTTAGATCATCACTGGTATGGGTTACTCTGTTTCTGGACTCCATCAGCTTCTATGGAGTAGCAGCTAAGCATCCCAAGATCCTCGGAAAAACAAAAATAATCGAACGAAATCAATGAAACATCAAGAAAATAAGACAATAAGAAGAATGACAGCGAAGGAAAGATTTTTAATCATCCATTTCTTTAAAGGCTTCCTTTTCCGGATGTGGTGCAGGAAAATGTTTTGTCACAAGTAGATTAAATAGATTTGCATCACCCAGTTTCTCATAATCAAAAGTCATGTTCTGTTTTTAGGTTGCACGTTTACTGCTCAGTTTAGGTATGATGTCACACTGCCGGAGGGGAGCTTTTTAAATAAAACTGACCTGAAATCTGCTGATTTAGGTCACAGCAGTTACACTTCTGCTTAAGAAAAGAATGATTAAAAATCATGAAGGGTTTTAGGTTAACAGGTGAAGCACAGACAGTGTTTAATAGCCTGATTTTTAACAAGCTGATTAACAGCTTTCTTGTGGCTGCAGCTCAGGTGGCAGAGCAGGTCAGCCACTAACCAGAAGGTCGGTGGTTCGATCCCAGGCTGCTCCAGTCTGCATGCCAAACATCGCTGGGCAAGATACTAACCCCATATTGCTCTCCGATGCATCCATCGGAGTGTGAATGTGTATGAATGTTAGATAGAGCGCTTAGAGCTTAGAAGAAGTGCTTGTGTGAATGGGTGTGATTGGGTGAATGAATTAGTTGTGTAAAGCGCTTTGAGTGCTCAGAGTAGAAAAGCGCTATATAAGAACCAGTCCATTTACCATTTGTGACGTTTTCAAACCCACAAACCAAAATGAATTCATTCAGAGAGCATAAAACATTTTTCTTTTACAGTATAAAACACACAACCATTTAAAACTCAATGTTTAAATAAAATAAATGTTTATCCAGAGATTTAAACCCAAACTAGTGGAGATTTTTCTTTGTCTTTCTCTTAATTGATAAGTCGTATTAAATTCATGATAGATTTCATATACCCAAGGACTCTTTGACATACAGACTGGGGAAGCCTGAAAATTGAAATTGAATTTCATTCTTCTTCTTTTTCTTCTTCTTCTTGTGGTTTTTGGTTTGTTTCCTTACAGCTGTGTTTTGCGCCGTGCTTTCTGGGAGCCTTCCTCTGTATCTCTGGTGCGCTGAATGGACTGACAGTCGAGGAGAACGTCACCAAGCTCAGGAGGGTGAGTGAGAGTTATTTCAGTACCCTGTCGTGATTCATTCCCAACATCATTAACCAGCGGAAAAACAATTCAGTGTAAAATGGGAAGTAACATGCAAAACACTAGAAATAACTCTGTGTCATGTGTCTCTCACCCTTTGACCCTTTTGTGAAGTGCAAGTCTGAAAAAAGGCATTAATGAGCATGCTCTGTGGCCTCAAAAAGAAGCTTGGTAGCAGATATGGCAATAAACTGGGGTGTTGGTACAGTCGCTTGACATTTTTCTGACCATTTTTAATGGTTACCTTTGACCCTGTGTTGAATGAGTCCATCAGTATTGTAGTGATGTGGAAAATCTTCCAGGTGACGTTGACCAATTTGAAAAACTCTACTTGAGGTAAAAGGTTAGAGTTTTACCTGATGTGTCCTCAGCTCATTTTTTATTTATAAATGTTACATCGTCAGGTAAAAACAGGTTTATCTAAAGCCTGAAAGGTATCAGTTTGAATTGCACAGATAAATTACTTTGTATTACCGTAAAATTGCATTTAAATCCATAGAAAAAAGAATCTGTGATTCAGATTTCAGATGCAAAGTCTTCGTCGAACCCTCCTTTATTTGTTCTTCGTGTGCAGAGTTTTACAGTTGTCATTGTGTGGCATGAATTTGACCTTTTTAAGCACTAAAACTAAACCTGAGACGAGCAAACTGGTCAGAGAGCAGTAGCTTCCTGCACGCACACAGCTCAGGTAAACGACAGTACACAGAGAGGAAGTTTGGTTTTCATCGTAGCTACAGTATCTGACCTCCAACACTCACCTCTCGTTATTATTGGAAACTATTTCCTGTGATGGAGGAAGAGATGAGAGAGAGAGAGAGAGGGAGGGAGTGTGGAAATAACCAGTGTGACTCATACCTTCATATATACGTGTGCGAGTGTGTGTTTGTATGCCAGGTCAGAGCTAACTGTCATCTTGTGCCAGCTGCTCAAACGCCCGTCGCCGCCTTGCTTTCCCAACATGTCGCTGATCACCATCAATTATTTACAAAAGGAGAGGCGCAGACCTGAAAGGCCAACCCGGTAAATGTCACAAAGGACAGAAAATAAATGACAAATGCGCTCGTTACAACGGGGTCTGGCACTGAGGAAATGTGAGATGAAAATGAATGGAGCCTCTGACCAAACAGCCGCTGTGATTGATAAATCCGGACAGAGTTCCAGTCGCAACTTTGCCTCCCTTGTTTACCTGTTCTGCTTTTTACCTGCAACAGTTTGGTCAGAGTCTCCGTCATTACTCAAAAATAAAACACAGTACGCAGGAGGAAAAGTACGAAAAAACAGGTGAGAAGTGTGAGGCTCTGTTTTTAAAACATCACAACTTTATCACTACACAGTTTTTCAAGGCACTTGGCAGGTTGGAGTTTTGAAGCATGTTGTTCTGTTTGCCGTCATTCTCTTCCAAGATCACCTCCATGATGTCAGGGTCAGACCACATGCTGTGCTGTACAACTGATCAGAATCTGAACATTCATAAAGACTAGATAAAGAATAAATAAAGGTCATAATGCAAAGACAGGAAGAGCAGAGAAGTGTGACCTCTGTTAGATGTTGCATATACAGTACAGTGTGTAAAGTGCAAAAACAAATATAGCTTCCAGGTGCTGCCCTGGGAAGACCTGGATCCCAAAACTTGAAAGTTCAGACAATCTTATTAGATTCTTTTTAATGAATAATTTAGCTGAATTTGCGGTTTAGTATTTCACTAAAGTTTTACAACAAAACTTCATATTTTTTGCATCCTAAAAAGCTCCTCGAAGAGGTAAGAAAGCTCCCGTCTTGTGTGGGTAAAGACATTGACGTAATTTCACCCCAGGTGGCAAACTAGCTTGTTTGACCATAATTAAAACACTGTTTTCACCCTGGAAAAAAGGCAGAAAAATATTATAGCTGGAACATTGGCTTGTTGGTTTTATATGCCAGGAGATGTCAGGGTGACCTTTAAGTAGACAGGTTGGTTTTTTTCTCGGTGTGTGTGTTTTGTAATATTGTGTGTTTGAGAGAGAAAGTTGTTTATTAAGAACACACACCTGATTTCTACCTTCAGGTTGCATCGCCAGCATAACAACATGATTAAACTACATGACGCACTCACGCCAAAACATTTCTTTAAGTATAATTCATAATCTTGTTGCTGAGCTCTACCACATCAAATAAGGGGACAAATAAAAGAAGCCTTTTCTTTTTTCCTTAAATAGTACGTGCAAGTTTAGGTATAATGTCAGCATCATTTTTGTCACATTAATGTCAGAGCAATGATTTATAGGGCTTTAAGACAATACACACAGACTTCAGACACAAATCATCTGTAATACCCAGTTAGCTCCCTAAAAGTATTGTATCAGTGTTTTAGAGTATAGAGTTATCTGATTAATGAGGGTTTTAAAAGCGGAAAATTAATTAACTATATAGGAGTTACAGCCAATTGTGTCAGTGTCCAAAAATATGTGGGCCTAACTGTACATGAACGCTTGAACGCAGCTTTTAGGAATCTAACTTTAACTTGTATAAATTTCAGATTAACTTCAATGAATGGCGGCGATGGTGGAGGAGGGCAGCATGTTTTATTTCATAGATCAGACAGTGTGCTGACAGCCCAGCCCGTAATCGACTTGCAGACACAGGTGGATAAATGTTGTGTCAAATAAATAAGCGAACCTCTTTGTTTCATTGCAGTATATAACCTCCACTCTGAAGTTTAAATATAGCAGTATATTAACACGTAATATTTATTTACTTGTTATTGTAACATCTTCTGTTACAGTAACAAGTAAATATATTTTTCCTTGTTTTAACAAAATGAGTGAAATAAAGTGTATTTATGTGTGGCTGATGAAGGTGTTCATGCATACAGTTTACCTTCTGTTTGGACTGAAACTACTCACCAGCTGCAGTTTGAACACATCAGCATTCCTCACTTCCTCCCCCACTGGTAGCTTCAACTGTTCTGATGGAAAATGCTGCAGGGCTGAACTTCGTACCTGAGCAGGAGGTCATGAGTTTGTCCGTCATGTTTGAGTGGAGAAACGCTTTATCTCTGTCTTTTAAATACAACTAAAAGTTTCCTCTTAAGATTTTTGTATTTTTTTTTAGTAAGCTGAGGGAGAGGAGTGCGGGTGGTTGGTGGACAGGAAGTCGTCTGACACTCATTCATCCATGATCTAACTGATGATCTCAGGGGCCAGAAGCTTAGATGTGTGGCAGTGAATGTGAAATAAAATATTCATCCATGAACAGGAGCTTGATGAAGGAACAAAGAAACAAACACAGATCTTTGTTCAATTATTTAAAACAATCTGTGCTGCAAACTGCTTTTCCGGGGCATGTACGAACAAATCATATCTTTAATGGGATTGTTTTAATGTTGATTTACTTTTTATTAAAATAAAGTATGTTTAGAATCTGTAACAGAGTTTCTCTTACAGGCTGACAGGACAGTGTCACATTTCTTCTAGATGTCCTCTGGCTTCCACATAAAGAGCTAGCTAATAAAGAAATAGTTCTTCTTTCTTGGATAGTAAACTGTGTTTTAGAGTTGCTTAATTTAGCACAATAACTTCAAACCTCATGTTGAACTTTTGTCAAGACCATGTTTGTTTGGGGTTTTAGAGGAGTGGAGAAGAGCATGATGCTCTGATTATAACAGAAGATGATACGAGAGCAGCAACCTGAAAAAGAAAGCAGCACAATAACCACTTCCTTTCTATTGTTTTCTTAATAAATGGAGTTTAGCCTTAAATTTTCGGATGTTTTTCATTAAAGTAACTTCAGTTGGTACCGACATGATAATATTTCTCTTTCTGTCTTCACAGGACTACACAGATGCCCTGATCTCTAATTACTATGTAAGTGTTCAGTGTAATCTCTTTTTTAATCTCTTCAGAATACGTTTCACTGATCAGTTGAATGTTTCCTGTTTGTTTCAGCTTTGGCCTCCAGTCCAGATTGCCAATTTCTACTTCATTCCTCTGCACCACAGGTGAGAGTTTGATGGCTTCATTAGCATGCAAGCAGTGAGCTCTGATCATATTTGAAGGTTAGTGAGAGCAGAAGAAGCTTGTATACAGAGTCAAATCTTAAGGGTTTTATTTTTATGCTTCGACTGCTTTAACACAGTCACTTCGGCACTTTTAGGATAAATACTCTGTCTAATCTTACTGGATTATTTTAAATCTGAAAACATGTTTTGAAGTTGTAGTTTTACTAGTTCTGCATCTAAATGAGACGTAATTTGTTTAATTGTGAAAATGTCTTTAACTGTCACATGAAACCAACTTTAATTGTCTCAGAAAGCCTTTCTTTCCGTCTTGATGAAACTCTCAGACTTAAACTGCATCCAAACCAGACACGTCAGATTTCCTCCTCCTTGCAGGCTGGCTGTCGTCCAGGTCGTTGCTGTTGCTTGGAACTCCTACCTGACCTGGAAGGCCAATAAGATGTGAAGGACGCTCACAAGTCCAGCCTGTGTCGTTCTCGCTGATGATTACTTTGCACTCATTCGTAGTGCGTGTGACATGGGCGTAACTTACTTTAGGCTACTTAGTCTGCTGGTATTTCCAATGTGTAAAGCTGTGACTGAGTCACGCGTAAAGGTCGGGAGAAACGGCTCGTCTACTCCGACTGACAAATTCACACTTGAAAGTCAAACTTGCATTTGCAGAAATGTCTGTGAAAGTTTGTTATTTATGGAAATGGGATTTGGCGGTGGTGCTGCAGTGTATCCACACATACACACTCATACATTAACACCTATTGCTCACAAAGGAAACTTTTCTGCTCTCTTTAGTGTATTGACATCATTGTTTTTGTACTATGTGTAGTTTTTTTTTCCAATAATGGACTTTTAGTCAGATATTTTAAGTGCATTCCAGAGTTTCTAATAATGTGATTTTAGTTTACATAGTTGCGTTTTTTTTACTTTGTCTAAACCTGCCTCGTCTTTTACTTCATTTTCCTGAATTTGACAGATGAAGAGGTCAAAACTCCTGCAGCATTTACAAAGCTGCATTACTGGATTAAATTGATTTGGCTTGGGGCCTTTTTTTTTAAATTTCTTTTTAAAAAAAATCAGAGTAATGACGTTTTTCTACATTCGAGAAGTGTTGCAGCAGATTTGACATCTTCAGACTGTCTTCTTTCCTCTGTGAAGCTTGCAAGCAGGTGAGGTTGTGTCAACCATCTCTACTCTTCTTTTACATTTGACAGATCTCAGGAAAAATCTGATATAAATGGACAAGATGCCACATTTTGTTTTTACTCAGATTACACCATCTCTTATCTGCTTTGATTTTATTTTGTCGGTCAAGGTTCCTGTGGTTAAAGTACCTAACCTAACATCATGGCTATGTAAAGAAAAAGCCTTGAGTTTGCAGAGAGTTGAATGATACAAGCTCAATATGTCTCTGGTGTCTGCAACCACCAAGCTTATCCTATTTTAAAGGCTGGAAACAGAAAACAGTTAACTGGAAGTTGTGGTCAGATGTTTATGCTCAGATTTACATACTTGCTTTAAAATCGTGGTTGTTAGTAAGGCAGCTGTTTACTCCTGTTTCCAGTCTTTTATTGGGTTGGCTATCACTGTGGTCCAGTGGTTCACACTGCTGCTGCCTCACCCCAATAAAGCATTTCTGCCCCTGTAGGTTTTCTGCAGACACGGGCATGCCAGGATAATTCAATTCAATTTTATTTATAAAGTACCAAATTACAACAACAGTTGCCTCAAAGCGCTTTATATTGAAAAGTACAATAGACCCTACAATACTACAGAGAAGAAATGATTGTAAATTGGATTTGGTTCTGAATTCAAACTAAAGTGCATAGAATAAACCATTGTATAAACGCGTGTTTGCTTCCTGTAGTCTAAAGCACTTTGAGTGTTCAGTAAGGACAGAAAACTGCTATGCAAGTGCAAATACATTAATGCAACACTAACATAACGTGTCATAAAAACACGAGTGAGATCAGTCTTCTCTCTGCGAGGACAGTCATATTTACTCAGATGTCAAACTGTTCCTTTAACAGTCAGCGTCACATTTTTTCTGTCAAACTGTAGCTGCTGAAGAGTCACCACTAATCCACAACATAACCCAGGATCATGCTAGTGCTGCATTCCCCTTTTTCAGGACATGAAGAATCGTTATATCCATAATGTGCACATTTTTGATAAATAAAGGTCACATCTGGTGTAAGAGCTAATAAAGTTTTACATGAGTTGAGTCTATGAGTCTGTGGCGTGTTTGACCTCGCTAACTTTGCTTTGGATGGGGTGGGGTTTGTTTGTGTGGAGGCTGCTGAGCCGGGCTGCCAACCAAATTAACTGCACACATTTTTTTTTTGTTCCCCCTCCCCCCCCCCACACACACACAAACACACACACTTACGGTCCATATCAGGGGAAAACAAGCGGAAAACGTCTGACGAATCGATTGAAAATCTGCCAAATATCCCCACCGCCCGCCTGAGGGAAATGAGCCTCTCCCCAGAAAGCTGGATTTCATTTTTTTTAATTCATCTCCCAGGCTCGCTGTGTTTGAGAATTAAGGCCCGGTAATTAAATGAAGATACAGTGTGAAGGCTTGTTAGCACCAACCTGAAAACAGCGTGTGATGGGGCTGACGTATGTGATCAAAATGAGATCTCATAATTTGTGTGGATTTACACAATTTGTGATCTCAAAGTGTTTAAAAGAAGTCATTTTCTCCTCATTTTCTTGTTTGTGCTGAAGAAAAAGTGAAAACAGCAACATAGTTTCATATGATAGATGATATTTTCACATTTTCTTTATCAAACTCTTCTATAGGCTGTTGCTAACAGGCATTGTTGTGTGTAAAAGCACAAAAATGCTATTTTAATTCCCAGATTATAACTTTATGTCTAAATTTGTAGAACCCAAAGGTAAAATTTAGGGAGTACATTTCATCTATGTCTGTGTAGGTTATAGGTAATCTACAGAGATTAGAAAGAAAAGCAACTGGACTTCTTTAAGTTTCTTCTTTAATTTCATCTATTATCATGATTTAACACCATAGAAGTCACTATTGTTTAGCTCAGAGTGAATGGAGTCAAACAACTGAGTTGTTTAATGAATGAAAGGAAATTCAGGAGAAGCAAATTTACAATTTCTTCATCTCATACAAAAAAGAAGAGACCAGCAAGTGCACACAGAGCTAACAACCACAAGTATTTGAAGTGTTTTAAAAGAAAACTTTGTTGTGATTATGCCAGACCACCTTTATGTAATGTGCATTGTATTAATAATAGTGTGAGTCTGGAAAATATTTCAGGTTTCAAGAGGTCTGTAAAAGGAAAAGTGCAACTTGAGGATGTAAACTTGTGTTTGGCCTTCATTACTTTTGTCCCCTATTTACATGATTCACAATATTTAACTATGCAACTCTGTGATTATCAGCTAGAACAACCTTGTGACTCAGAGTAAATAACATCTACTCTGGATTTCTTTATATTCTGGTTTCACTGGTATAAAAAGTGAGCTTTTACTAATAATCCTGTGAAGGTTCAGCACCATAGACAGCTCCCTCACCCATTCAGTCTGACTTTAATGACTTTCATGTTCACAGCTTCTATTTAATCTTCAAAAGTCATTTCTTTGTCTAATTTGGCCAAAGCAATACTTTGCTTTAGATCACAGCCTGGTCAAAAATAAAGTTTTAACTTCAGTCAGGTGAATGTGAGCTGAATTAATGCTGATTTATTGTCTTTTACATCTTCTTGCATCACTTCAGTGCTTAGTTTCTGCCCCTAATTCACCTCTAATTCTTTCATTTGAACTTCTGAAAGTGAAATAGCCCTTCAGCAATGCAATGCAGGGAGACAGACTCTTCTCAGATTTTTTACATTACTTTGATTCTTTATTCATATTTAAGAGAGAATTTAAGGCAGTGCGGGTTGCAAAGGAAAACATAATCACGCACAACCAGAACAAAATAATTCTGATAATATAAAAATAAAAAGTTGGGCAGTTTCCTGAATCGTCCCAGAAAACCCACACCTATTGACCCCTGTGAGTTTACCTCATCAAACTTGATGACCCACCGAGGATGGAAAAGAAATGAAGCTGTAAAAAAATCACGTCCTTTATTCTCCGTCCATCACAGCTTCCCCAGCTGTCCCTCGGGACTTCTGTGCTTTGCGTCTCGATAGTTGTCCGGTTTCCAAAGCGCTATCTGTGCTCACATTGACGTCAAAGGAGCGGGCAGGACGTATAAAACCCTCCGGTCCCCTCCAGTCTCCGCTCACAGGGACTTTTCAGACTCTGCTGAATCTCACCGGCCGACCGCAAAGTCCAGCTGCAGCATCTGGAGACAGTAAAGTAAGAACAGCAGTTCTTTCATTCAGTCTAAAGTTTTATTCATCGTTTAAACTTTTTAATAACCGCACAGTGAGGTGCTCGTCATCTTATGCGCTTTAGCTTGAACAATTTTTGGCTACAAAAGAAAATGTCGCCATTAAATATTATTTTGCTATTTTGCAATTTTTAAGGTTCAAGTAAATGTTCTAGAAGATTTAGGTTTTCCATCAGATTGACAGATAACATTTCTTTTGCCTTTGGAGCGAACATGAGATTTTACATCTGCCGAATCACGACCCAAACTAAACTTTAAAGTTTTAAAAGTGTATGAATGACACGCTTAGCTCAGAGAGAATGTAAATAAAACGCAACATTTCCAGGATAGACTGTGAAATGTACTTTTAAACCTAAAGGTCTGAATGTCATCTTAAATGTTTCCTTTGCTTGCAGGACATGAAGCCAGTCTCCCTTCTCCTGCTGCTCTCCTCGGTCCTCCTCTCATCACACCTCCGTCCAGCCGCCGGCAGACCGCGCACCTTCCCTGGCTGGATGGATGGCAGCGGTCGCCTCCAAACGCAGCAACTGGACGAGGTGCTCCTCAGAGCGGCTGCCGCTGGGGACAACACCGCCTCCGATCTACTGGGCGAAAACATCATGAGGTTTCTCCAGAGGAGGAACCCGGATCGTCTCCACCTGCTCCCGCCAGAAGAAGACAGCGAGGAGGCGGAGGAAGCGGCGATGAGGACCGCGGCGCAGCTGCTGAAACGCAGCGAAGAGCCGCCGCTCTCCATCGACCTGACCTTCCACCTGCTGAGGAATATGATCCAGATGGCCAAGATGGAGAGCCAGAGAGAGCAGGCTCAGCTCAACCGCAAAGTGCTCGACGAGGTGGGGAAGTAAATCTCTGCTTCTTTTTGAAAATGCCTCCTTAAAAGAGCCCAGAAGCTGTATCAATATTCCAGACCTCTGACATTAGTTTCTGTTCGTGCGCCTGCCTTCCTCTCCACATCATTTTACGCACAGTTGGTGCCATTTTACGCATCACAGCAGCTGTCATTAAAATGTAAAATGTTTTAAGTGTTATTTAAAGACATTGTTGGAAGATATGGAAAAGGACCTCTCAGACCCCCTCTCATCTTCAAACACACACAATCCTCTTAATCTCTGGACTTGTGGTGGACTCGTGGCAAAAAGGGAAAACCCTTGGATATCAAGTCGTTTTCACTCTTTGAAGTATTGGATGTGGTTTGACTTGGAAATCAACACTTCTTTATGAATTTATGTCTAAAATAAGTTGTTTAAGCAGTTTGTGTGTATGTGTTGTAAGCTTAATGTTTTCAGAAAGACTAAGCTGACCTGGAAATCTATGAACCCACTGAGAAGTGCTTTAGTTTGACCTTTGAATGCTGTAGATCTGACAGATTAAAAGAAAGAGTTTATGGTTGCCAGCAGCCACAAATTTTCAAAATGTGTATTTATTTATTTTTAGTTAAGTTACATTAAATAAATAAAGTAATACAAATGCATACTCTAACAATTAAAGCCAGATTCATTTAGATTATTTTAAGCAAACTACATGTTTGTACAGAGCTGTAGAAAATGTATCTGCTTGCCCAAAGTTAAATTTCTGTTACTGTTGAGAACCAGAGGACAAATTTTCAAACTTATTTTCTGTCAGCCCAACTCGCTTGATCAAGCTCAATGGACAGATGGTTTTTGCCTTTTACATTCATTTCCCCCCCTTTCTGTCATTTTTCTTTGAGCGGGAGCACTATCACCTGTACTGTATCTACTGTAGCATGGTAACCTACAAAAAACAGAAAAAGGAAAAAAAAAATGCTTAATTTTACTGTAAACATTCATGTCTGACACCAGTCTCTTTGTTTTAGCAAATGAAAAAAAAACAAAGCTTTTTGCCATTTATATTTTGTAATAAAAAAGTTTGAAATAAAAGTGAATGCCTTTGATGTTGTTATTGTTGCCATCTATGTGTGTGTATTGATTATAAAATACAAACTCCTACTCTGATGAAGTGTCATCAAGTGTTTTTTTACAGCTGATCATTTCCAAAGTCAAGAGTGAAAGAAAGATGAAAATTGTTCCTATAGGCAAATGTAACTGGAGTCGAGTTCAGATGATTCTCATGATCTTTCACTAGCACCACCACCAAAGGTTAAAACTTTCAAAGCAAAGTATTTAAAAATGTTCCATTTTTTATTTTTTTTTTTGCAACCCACCAACATCCTCTAGCTGACCTTAATCAGACAAAATATGTACACTGAACACTGAACTGTAAACATTAAATCATCAGACTTTGCTGAGGACATTATTTCTACTCTTCTTATTTTATAATTGAGCTCTCTTCTTGCTCCACCTTCAGGAAAAGCCAGTTTCTCAGAATTACACATTTGTACAGGCTGGAATTTTCCTCAGCATATTCACTGTCCACTTTATATTCTTACAGTAGTTTAGGGCTATTTCCTGCCTTCATTGGGCAAAGGGCAGAAATGGGCAGGTTCATTGGTCCATAGAATGATTATGAAACAAGTGGCAGTCAATTTTCCTCCCTGTCTTGATATTTCATCTCCTTGTGATTACTGTGCAGCACTTTATGATTATTTTGATGGATTTGCATCTCTTCATAGTCTTTTTTTTTTTTCATTTATGGAAAATTTTGCAGAAGATTGCATAGGCCCACCCTAAACTTTTCAGTCATGAGGGCGCCTTAGTTTGAATTCAAATGACCTCCATTGATTTTTCTCTGATGCCACTCCAATCCAAAAGCCTTACATTTGCATTCAGCTTTTACTTTCTGGTTTAGGTCCAATACAAGGAGGCTTTGTTTGGGAAGCTTGTTTTCATTAGGCCTTAACCTGGGACTGTGTTCAAGGCAGAAATTCAAATAAGCAAATTAAGTAAAGTTTCAAGCACTGAATTAGAACAGCTGTTGAAGGACACCAGTAAAATGTATCAATAAAATTGGCAAACAATGTATCATCATTTTTAAGTAGTTTGTTATCTCCTCATAGGCACGGCAGCTGACTAGGCTCAGGCTTGATAGAAGTGACAGTTAGTGGAGTTGTGTCCAAGTTGTTGAACATGAGAAGACAGAGAAGAAACAAACACAGAAGTGAAAATGGCCTCTGGGTCCTGTGTTTCTATGACTCAGTCCATACTGTGGGTGTGTGGCTGATTCTTCACCAGCTGTCTGCGTGAGTGTGTACATTGTGCCTCACAAATGCCATCGCACCTCACTTTGTGCATCAAAGGAAAGACGAACATGTATCGTCCTTCTTTAAACTCTGTTAATGTGCTCAAGTAGAAAATAAGGCCAACAAGCATTTTTACTTATTTTAATTATGAGGTGATGCTAAGTCATGTATTATTTTGTTTATGATGTAATACATAGGTGTCAAACTCTGGCCCGCGGGCCAAATTTGGCCCGCAGCCTAATTACATTTGGCCCGCGAAGCCATACCAAATTACTATTAGAGCTGGCCTATTGGTATTATACAGCTAATATATATATTGTTTAGTATTAAGCTTTGCTTGTTCCATATTCAGTTTTTCAGCAAAACTTGTTTGAGTCCATAAGAAAAGATTCATTCTCATATCTGGAGGAAGATTTTTTTTTTCAATAAATATTCATGTTAACCCGCGACTTTGTTCCAGTTTTGAATTTTGGCCCACTGTGTATTTGAGTTTGACACCCCTGATGTAATAGATATTTTTGGTCTGAACAAATACTAATAATTGGGTCTGGTGAAAAATTCCTGTCTTTTTTAAATAATACATGCATAAAGTTTTTAAATTCTCATGTATCTGGGGTCATATAAACTGAAACCAGAGTAGTCAGGATGTAGATTATGTGTGTATAAAAAAACAGCTGTATAACAGTACTTAACATCACTGAAACCTTGGACAATAGTTAAAAATGTGGTTAATTTTTAAAAGACCTTTCTAAAAAATACATTTGCATACATCAGATAATAGTTAATACTGGAAAAACTAGATGAACAATCCATTAGATGGTTACTGATTGATTATCTGGAATCAGACAAACAGGTGTTCAACAAGGATCCATTCTTGGACCTCTTTTGAACTCCACACACCTAAAAACCCATTACCTCAGCCAAGAAAAGTTGTAATGTACATTTTTATGCGGATGGCACTGTCCTACATGGCCAGTGTTTCCCACATATAGACCTTACTTTGGTGGTGTACCCACATATGTTAAAACCACCCCTTATGCATATTTGGCATCTCATCTCTGTCCAATGACATGATGACATGAATGACATCATCTGAATTTACTAATGAATAATTTGATGATTCAGTATCATTATATTATTTGTCTTTCACATTGTTCTGGAGGAATTTTCTCATTTACACTTCAGTTCAGTGAGGTTTGTGAGCATTCACTTACACATCACAGCATTTCTACTGGGATGAGGTCTGGGCTTTGACTGGGCCACTGCAACAATTTTTTTTCTTTCTTTTTTCAGCCACATCTCACATTTCACCCTAAAAAGCTTTGGAACTTTGGAGTCCATCTTTAGTTAAATGACTGCAAGGTACCGAAGCTTTATGATTGCAAAACAAGCCCTCCACCACTGCGCCTGACAGCTGTATTTGTGCTGTTGTGCATTATGGCCAGATATTTCTACTTTGGTCGGGTCTGTCTAAAGGATATTGTTCCAGACGTTTTGTGTTTTGTTTAAATGCTACTTTGCAAACCTAAGATTTATTTAAGGTTTTTATAAGGTTTATTAATATATGTTTGTTCAGTTTTACTCTTCTGTAAAGCATCATTGAGTTTCTTGAATTCACTGTACAAATAAAAATAATAAAGTTATCATCATTAATATTATTATTATTATATTAGCAGTGCTTTGTCCCCTGGTTCAGGAAATATTCATTTATTCTAAATGAATCCATATAATACACAGACCTGTTAAAATGTACAGTAAATTGTATTAACATTTATTAATAATAATGTGAATCAAACAAACTGATGATCTACAGTGTGTGTTGTGGTATGTCGATACGGAAATAGAAAAAGTTCCGTATCTACCTTAAGTTGGAATGTCTGACTGTCCTGACCACAAAAGCTAATATCCAAAAACCATCAGGTTTGACCCAGAAATGCCAATCACGGACCCGCCGATGAGAGGAAAACAGATCAATAATGTATTTTTGACCAAAGCCTTAAAAATTGAAAATATTGTTACAAAAAAAAAAATCAATGCATTGGTTGGTGTAGGAGAAGCATGATCATTAATCTCTCAGAGCTGACTCACTGTGGCCTGGCTTGAACCAGTGAAGGAGGGCTGACTGATGCTGACGTCAAAACCTGCAGTCAAGGTAAGAAAATGTAAAACCATGGAGTAACTTTTGCCACCAACTTTGAAAGTTCTCCTTCCAGTCGCCACCATCCTTTTGTATCTCATGGTTCAGTCAGTTCACCCTACAAAAAAAAAAGCAACAACAAAAAAACGAAAAACTGTGGCTTTGTTCAAAATTTCTAGAATTTATTACACAATATGAAAACACATCTACAAGTCTTTCTCCAAACATGAAACAGTGTTCACATGATAATCAGCCATGCTATTATGATCCTAAGCTGTATTTAGGTCAATGTGTGGCTAATTGTTATTATTTTTAATTGTGTTTTAGTGCTTTTCTAACTTGATTTGTTTAATCGTTTGACTGTCATCACTTTAACGTTTGTTGCCATTGCACAGTTATACTTTGTACAATGGCACATTAAAATTCTGGTACTGTCTCACATTTGCTAAAAGAAAGAGAAGCAAATTACAACAAATAAATACTATGTCTACAAAGTATATATATACGAAATGACAAATATGTCCAATAGACACAGTATCTATTACATCTAGAGACACATTTGTGTCTTTGGTTTTCTTTTTTCTGTTTAGAAAGGCTTTGAGTCTGCCAGGCACTCCCACAGGCATCCCAGCTGCCAAAGGGTGAGAGGCTGGGTACACCTTGAACAGGTTGACAGTCTATCACAGGGCTAATTAACTTCTACTTCTTCTTTCAGCTGTTTCCTTTAGAGATCGCCACAGTGGATCATCTGCCTCCATCCCAGCCTTTCCTTACCACCCTCCTCTGTCACACCAGCCCTCTGCATGTCCTCCTTCATTACATCCTTGAGTCTTCCCCGTGCTCTTCCTCTTTTCCTCTTGCTTGGCAGCTCCACATCCGACATACTTTGTCAAATAAAGTATATTCACACTACCCTCCTCTGTAAATATCAAAACCTACTTAACGTTGCCCCTCAAACTTTGACTTCAAATGCTGAACCTGAGCTGTCCACTCATTTTTAATCCTGTCTATCCCGGTCACTCCCAGCAAAACTCTTATCCTTTTCAGCTTTGCCCCCTGCAGCTCAGTCTCCTGTCAGTGCCACTGACTCCAAAAAATTACTTCAGCAGGTCTCACTACCATCTTGAAAACCTTCTCTTACACTCTTGCTGCTATCCTTCTGTCATAAATCACCGCCGACACTCATCACCCCAACCGGTGTTGCCAAAGTGCCTGCTCATAGGGGTCATATGATTGTTGGGTTTTTCTCTGTATGTATTATTGTAGGGTCTACCGTACCATTTACCATAGTTTATTTAGTTTTAATACAATATAAAGCGCCTTGAGGCGACTGTTGTTGTGATTTGGTAATGTATAAATAAAACTGAATTGAACTGAATCTCCACCCACTCCATCCTGCACTCTCTTCTTCATCTGTTTCTTTGGATGTGTGACTCCATGTGTTTGCATCTGCAACAGATTTATTCTGTCTCACTTCTACTGATATTCATTCCTCTACTCTTCAGAGCACGCCTCCACCTCTCCAGGCTTTCTTCCACCTGCTCTTTACTCTGACTACAGATCATAAAATCATCTGCAAACATCATCGTCCACTCCTGACCTCAACTATCAACCTGTCCATCACCATCATAAACAAGAAGGGGCTCTGAGGCGATCTGTAATGTAATCCTCACCTCCACCTCGAACCCATCTGTCACTCCTACTGCACACCTCACCACCATCCCACTGTCCTCAGACATATCCTGCATCACCCTCAAATCCTTCTCTGTAACTTTAAAAAATAATAAAAATTGATAATAAAACATTTTAACTCTACTTTGAACTATAAACATCTTTGCATGGTCCAACGGCAAGCTATTTGATAAATGTTGAGATATTTTGGTCTGAACCAAAGTGGTGAATCAACCAACATTCCCACCCATGGAGCAAATGTCTTTAATCATCCTGGCTCTGGAGGCTTTTTATGTTAAATTTGGGCAATTGTTGGACCAGTTTCAGCCCCGGATTAATACACATTTGGTGCTCTAGTGGGTATTTCCGGCAGCATTGCTCATTGATGCCTTTTTAATAGCTTTTGGAATGTCACAGAAGAATTAGATCTCTCAGAATTGGGATGCACAAAGAGTATTTTTCTTTAGGAAAATCAATTCTTTGTTGGTTTTGTTTCATATTTACCAGTGACGATATGAATGATCATTCATTCTTTAACTAAAAAGCAGCAGATAAAGCATCCCTGCTGATATCTTGTCATTTACATACTTAAAGACAGTTTGTTCCAGATATTAACAAAATCATCTATTGCTGTATTTCCAGGTTTAGGACATATACACACACATTTGGTCCCACTGACTTTAATCTCCACTGTGTTTTCTCTTACAATTTACATAACATTTTGAAAGCTGTACTGCAGTATTTGGAAAGATTTAATCCTGAAGAAAACACATGGAAAAGACTTTTTTCCCCTTCCCGCCCACAGCACAGAACACAGTGCTAAATCCACTGGATGCATTTCCTGTGAGTTACACACACACAGATATATTTACACACAATGCATTGGCTTCTTCTGCTGAACAAAATGATGTGGGAGGCGAGATACGTGGCCAAGTCAGTCCTCCCTGCATCTGCTGCTGCAGGAGGAAACACAGAG
Organism: Oreochromis aureus; assembly: GCF_013358895.1. Classification (NCBI taxonomy): domain Eukaryota; kingdom Metazoa; phylum Chordata; class Actinopteri; order Cichliformes; family Cichlidae; genus Oreochromis; species Oreochromis aureus. The sequence goes on along the minus strand of NC_052956.1, from coordinate 21,119,470 downwards.
GTACGTAAATGTGTGATTTCATGTGGTCTTTTATGTCCGAGGATTATGGAAAACATCTATTTGCATCTCTGTGGGTTTTTTCCCTCCCTCAGGACTGCAGGGACCTCAAGTACAGAACAAAAGACAAATATCGTGAGATCAGTGTCACCATCCCACGTCTGAACAATCACCAGTGACTCTCCAACTGCTCGGCCTCATGTTCCTGTACTCCACGCATACGCAGCATGGATGGAGGAGGAGGAGGACGCTGTTGTTGACTGCAGCCTTTTGACTGAATCAGCATAAACACACTGACGAGGGGAATCCTTCACGCTGCTTTATGTAAGTGGTCTTGTTAGAGATGTTTTCACACATCCCCTCTGTACAGGAACAAGAACCTCCACAAACAGCCTCTGACATATTTGCACTAATTCTGTCAGAAGTGATCAGAGATGTTTTTCTTTTCTTTTGCATTTGCAGAAATTTCCAGAGTTTCTGCACTTTTAACCTCAAACGACCAAGATTTCATACAGGAATTCTTTCTCACTGACTCTGTTTGCGCTTCCTTTATCTACAGCAGGTATGATACAATGTTTTTATGTTCAGTAATTATAGTTTTAATGCAAACACGAGTTAATCTAATTTGTCATATTGGGCATTAAGTGTCTGCCGCAGGGTTTCTGCAGCATTTAATTCTTCTAGTCTTGCTCTGTTTTTCATCGTTCTCTCCTTAATTTAGCCATTGCAAATTTACAGTCTGCTGCTGAAACCAACAATAAGCTTCTTTTAAATTCTGATAAAATTAAGGTCACTGCGTCACATAAATTATTCAGCCTACAGTTCATATTCAAACGTTTTAACGTTACAAAACTGAAACTATTATCTGTTTGTCAGAAATATTTTTCGGATTCTGGTCGGATATCAGACTCACAAAAAAGGAACCAATCATGTTTCTTTTCTGCTACGTCTAAGATCATTGTGAGATGAAGAGTGGACTTGATTTCCTGTGTAGTCCTTTAATATAAACCACAACCTCTGTTTTAAAACATCTTTATCACCTAAAACAAAGACACATTATGATTTCTAGCAGAGGTTTCTATATTAGACAGTAACTTATAACAATTATACACTACCAGTCACAAGTCTGGACACACCTTCTCATTTAATGGTTTTTCTTTATTTTAATGACTATTTACATTGTAGATTCTCACAGAAGGCACCAAAACTATGAATGAACACATATGGAATTATGTAGTAAATAAAAACCTGTGAATGAACTCAAAATTTGTTTTATATTTTAGATTCTGTGATTACTGCTTTGCACACTTTTGGCATTCTTTCAATGAGCTTCATGAGGTAATCACCTGAAATGGTTTTCCAACTGTCTCGAAGGAGTTCCCAGAGCTGCTGAGCACTTGTTGGCCTCTTTGCCTTCACTCTGCGGCCCATCTCATCCCAAACCATCTCGACTGGGTTTAGGTCAGGTGACAGCGGAGCCTAGGTCATCTGACGCAGCACTCCATAACTCCCCTTCTTGGTCAAACAGCCCTTACACAGCCTGGAGGTGTGTTTGGGGTCATTGTCCTGTTGAAAAATAAATGAAGGTCCAAATAACGCAAACCGGATGGAATGACATGTCACTGCAGGATGCTGTGGCAGCACACCTCCTCCTCCATGCTTCACGGCGGAAACCATGCATGCAGAGAGAAGGCCAAGGCTTTGCAGCGCTGTCAACAAAGCCAAGAGTGACTACTTTGAGAAATCTAAAATGTAGAGTTATTTAGAGTGTTTTTTTTTTTTATCAATTTTTTCTTTGCTTCATAATTCCAAATATCTTGCTTCATATATGAGAAGGTGTGTCCAAACTTTTGACTGGTAGTGAATATTATAATAATAATATCTTGCAACTGCAACAGTCAGTACCCCTTGTACAGCGGAGAAGAATTTTAAAATTTCATATACTCTCCTCCAGCACACTGAAAAAAAATTGATTTGTACTTTAATCTGTAACCCGCGTCTCTCCACAAAGATGGTGTTTGGTTTCAAACTACAACTATCAAATTTCCAACATCTAAGAGTTCAGTTTCTGTAAAAGCTCAAAACCTTTGATTTTGAATGTTATCAAAAAGCATCATGACTAGCATCATTACCAGAACAACCCGAGTGTTTGTGTTGAGATGAGGTTTGAGATGATGTCATTTGTTTAATATGTGAACTTTGCCACCAAACATAATCACTGACAATGAAGCAACATGAGGGAAAAAAGGCAGTCATATTACTGATGTCCTTCTACAAGCAGGACCCACCACTCAGCAGTGATCTTAACACACGTCTGGAAAATTGAAGCATTTTCTAAAATAGTTTTAATTTTATTGTTAACTAGGATTTAAAAACTACATGTATGGGTTCAGCAGGGAAATCCAGTCAAATCAAAGATAAGAAACATGAAAACAGTTTAATGACTTTGCCACAAAATACAGTTTTAAAACACTCCCTCTGATTTTAATTCAGGATTCTCTGCATAATATGTCTGTCTCTTGAAACATCCACACTTCACAAACGTGGAAGTAATTTGCAAAAATCAGCAAAACAAATGTGTTTCAGCACCTGAGACTAAAGCAGGGATGGGAACAATATTGAGATCCTCAGCCCAATTTCAAAGCAAATTAGACTCTGAGTGAAAAGCATGCTGGGTTAATCCGGCTTGTCCCACGACGCTGCTGCAAAAAGGAGATTCTTAATCTCAAGAGTTTCACTTCCTGATTAAAAAAGTTAAACCAAAAAGCATCAAAAATGAGCTTCCTCTGTTTCCACAGCCACCAGTAAACACGAGCATTACTACAACTATGGTTTAAAATTCTCTTCATGACATGCGTGAATATGGATTTTCTTCTTTATTTCTATTTCATTTTATGCCTATTTCTGTAAATATGGTGCAAAAGTTTGTTGACTTTTTGGAGTAACTCGTGGTAACAAACAGACAAACCAATCACATTGCCTCCTCGGCAGAAGTACAAACACCCCCTTTCTTTATCATACAATCATTACAATATATAAACATTGTTGTAGCTTCGCTAGGGAACTTTTGTTTTTGAACATATGTATACACACATTCCCTATTTATTGTGGAAAGGTGTATAATGAACATTTGTCACATTTCCCAAATGATATTTCAGTCTTTAAATAAACTACTAAAATTGGTCCTCAGAGCTAAAACTCAAATACATTCTGTCCTCTAACATGTAAAGCCTGATTGTGAAAATGTGATTATATTATTCTTCTGCGACTGATGGTCAAGAACTAGAAGCGGAACAACTACTGTGAGGAGCAATCTGACACGCTCAAAACCAAAATCGCACACACTACACGGCCTTGGTTTATCGATTGCAGGTCAACAGCCTGTTCGTTCAGCATCTCTGACAACTTTTAAAAATCTCCACTGAAGTCAGTCAAAAGTAATCAGCATCTTTGCCCTTTGGTCTTAAAATCTGGAGCCAAAGTCTAACTCTTCCTCCACTTCTTCAAAATCCTCTTCATCACCTGCCACACCTGAAACACACAAACATGTTGAAGTCACCTCATATAACATAAGAGTGACATAGACTCAATTTATTTGTGCTGAAACTTCAGTGTGGTTTTTCATGTGCTCAGGTCAATGATTTTAGTCCATGTGAGGATTTTCTTTTCAGCAATTTCAAAGACATTTTTAAAAATACGATTTATAAATATGACTTACAAATCAAGGGGAAGTTAGTATCCATCCGTTTTGTTTTCCAACTATTTAAATTATGTATATGTAACCACATTAACTACATACTGCAGCAGAAGTTGATGTTTCTCAGCGTGTCAGCGAGGTCATCGATATCGATGACGAAGTGGCTCATACTCTCATAACCGAGCTCTGGGAGCTCCAACTTCGAGGCTCTCGCCATCACCGCCATTCTGTAACCAGACGCAGAGACTTCATAGCAAGGCTCAAACATTTCAGCTGCAAAAGCTTATCCCCCTTTAAAAACAAAACAAAACTGAAATCTCATGTAAAGAGATGCGCTGCATCAGACTAAACTGCTAAGTCTGCAGTAAAAGTGAAGCATTGTACTTTGTGTTCATTTATTTTCAAAGTTTTAAAAGCCAAACCCCAAAAAACACTTATAATGTTACTTTACTATAAGCCTGAGTTTTAACATGGAAATTGCAGAAAGCAAGAAAGTGAATTTATGAGTTTGTAGCAGATAAAAAGTAACTGCACATTTTTAAGAAAATGATCATAGTGTTCTTAAATTAAATGAATTATTCTTACTTGAAGTGTAAATATCACACGAGTAAAACAACAACAAAACAGTAAAGCACATAAAAAGGCTGCTGTATTTAGCACAAAATGAAATTTCATTTTGAAGCATTTTAAACTCACATCAAACTCGAGCAATAAATGCTTTAACAATCCCTCAGACTCTCACTGCTAGTAATAAAAGACAGTGTGTCACCACTGGCATACTGTAGATATTCACACAGATATACAGGTCAATATTAAAAATAAGACATGCTCAGTCATGTTAAACTAATCTGCAGCCAGTGTTGGATCAATAAAACCAGCGCTAAGTATTTAATCAGGCAGACTTCCATCTCAGAGACTGATGCCGATTTCAAGTAAAAGGCCAAATGTGACTCGATCTATCAGCAAAGCAAACGCACGCTGACCTCCAGGTGTCCCCGCGTAGCCGCTCGCTGACTGCAGCATTGTTTGGTGTTTCGATCTCGTGGCCAAACCGTCTGTTCCACAAGTAATTAGTATGAAAGGGCCAAATATCTGACAGAGAGGGAACGACTGCTGGGGAAGGTTAAGACAAAATCTACGCCGTATATATAATCAATTAATATTGTATCAGTCACTATAAATTGATTTTTGAAGTGTGTTCTGCTAATTTTTGCTCTTTTTATTGGTCGTTGTTGTTGTGCTTTGCAAAAGCAAACGCTTTTTTCAGGGGAGGCGCCTTTGAGAAGCAGGTTTACTCAAACATTTCAGCTACAAAAGTTTGTTTTCCTTAAAAAAAGAGCAGGTTCACCTCAAGCATGTGTGCCAGATGTGAAGGGGTCTGGAGAAGCTGTGGAGAACTTTATGCCACCTATAACATCATTCAGCTTGGTGGTGGTTCAGTGATGTTTTGGAGAAGAATATCCATGGAGGGATGCACAGACCTCTACAGGCTAAGCAACGGCACTTAGGTATTGGGATGAAATCCTTGGAGCCATTGTCAGACCCTACACTAGTGCAGTGGCAGAAGCATACAGTTGGTTCCTGGAGGATGAAGGAAGTGACACCACTGACTGTCCCCCATGCTGACTTGACCTAAATCCAACAGAACACATCTGGGACACGCATCAGTCCATCCAGCGGTGCCAAGATGCACCACAGACTGTCCGGGACCACAGTAAAGCCCTGGTGCAGATCTAGGAGCAGATCCTCCAGGACACCGTCCATCGTCTCATTAGGTGCATGCCTTGACGCTGCTATGGAGGTATAGAGGCATGTGGGGGACTTACAAACTACCGAGTACCACTTTGAGTTTCTGCAATGGAATTTCGGCAAAACTGACTTTTTTCACTTTGATTTTCAAGATGTCTTTGAATTCAGCCCTCTGTAGGTTGATGATTTTTCATTCCTATCAAACAATGCGGCGTTCTTTCATTCCTAACACATTACTCGGTCCATATCAGTGTAGACTGTTGAGCGATTTAATGTGGGAGTTCATATCAGTGAAATGATTGAACACCTTAAGGATGGAAAGCTTTCCCAAACCTATGAAAATGTATTTGTGAGACACTTTTTACTGGACTCCATCTAGACTGAAGCTGGCTGGGTTAAAAATTAAGGTTAGATAAACTTCTCAAAGTAAAAAGTAAAATATTTGACAGAAATGCAGGACGGAATGAGCACATTCACAATCAGAGCTTCATCAACGAGCACTTACTTTTCCAGTATGGCTTGGGCGCTCTGGTAGTGGAGAAAAGTAGAAAAGAGACAAAGTTAATCACATTGTGCTTCAGTCGTCTCTGCCAACAACATCTGTCACAAGTATTTGTCATAGACGTCACCGTGCTAAATGAAAACATGGATTTTTTAACACTGGCAGCTGCCAGAATGGCCTGATGGTGTTTACTACCTGCTTCCACTTGCTCTATCTTCTTTAACACCTGTTCTGGCAGAGGATGGAGCTGAACATAAAACAGCGACACCTGAGGCTCAGACTTTCTCTCTCCTACAAATGCATCGGCAGACACGCACACACTTCTCTCCGTGGAGACGCAGTGACGCAGACATCAGCAGTAAAGATGCCGAATTTAGTAACAACCTGCTCGTCTCTTCAGGGACACGTGGGTCATCCAACTGTCGGCTCTCGGGTTTTATGAACTTATTTCAGGTTTTAATCAGTCCTCAAAGTGTGCCATGAAACTTTTTTTCCATAAAAGGGCCTGAATATCTGTAATGATACTAATACTTGGAGCTTATGAAAACACATTTACGTTAGTCCATCTACATTTTACAACATCGCATTCAATCATGTGTGCTCTGTCTAAAGTGAAAGGCGTGAATATGATCTTTATTATTCACTTTTTTTCAGGTGGGAAAAACTGATTCAGGCAGCTGACTGAGAAAGTTTTAGCTGGATTAATTCTGACAAAATCTGCATAAATCTAGATTAGTGGAATAGATGTGTTGTAATGATGGTAAAATATTCACAAACAGGCCAACCAACCTGTTCTTTTAGTCCAGCTGAAAACACCATCATTGAAATTTTAGGGCTTCTGTTTGGTTTGAAATACTCCTTTGACCACTGCCTCTTGGCAGGCTTCTTGAAGAATGCCAACCTGTTATGCTTTTACCTATTTTGCCAGACTTAATCATCATGGATGGGATATTTCCATCGCCTATCTGGACCTAGATAAGGGACAGACCTCCCTCTCTCGGGCTGTGTCCACCAGCTCTTCTGGGAGGGAAACCAAAGCATTCCCAAGTCAGACCCCAGGGTCTTCCTCCAGTACTTGCTCAAAACACCTTATTTAGGAGGCATCAAGGAGGCGTACTATCAGATTTTTTAACCACATCATCAGGTTACTTCTGATGTGACGAGTAGCATCTCCAGCCTGAGCTACTTACGCTATATTTAAGAGGTACGAACCTCCCACTAAGTTCTCACCTCTTAAAGATGAGGTGAACTGACTACATGAATACACTGAATGAACCAGGATTTTCCATGAGTGGATTATCTCTTCCCTGATGGCATGGCTGTATTTCAAGATAACAATTCCAGAATTCATTTGGCTCAGATTTTCAAAGGGTGATTCAGGGTGCATGAGGCATCATTCTCACATATGGACTGGCCACCACAGTGTCCACACTAGCTCCATTAAGAATCTTTGGCACGTGTTAGAGAAGACTTTATGCATCATCAGTACAAGATGTTGGTTAAAAATTTGCACCACTGTGGATGGAAAATGAAAAACACTATAACAATGCCTTAATATACTGAAACAATACCTTGGTGACTGCGCGCTGTCATCAAAGCTAAAGGTGATCCGAAAAATGTTAGAGTGTGATTTTTTTTGTTTGGCCCTTTGGGATTGTATCAGGAAGCACATCCAATGTTGACATCTGCAAAACCCAAATGTGGAGCCAGCTTAAAGTGTATATGGTTTATTGTGTACGCATACTGTTATAATAATGAATGATCATATTGAACATTGGGAAGATGGCGCTGGCACGGCTGGCAGCCTTAACCCAATTTCCCTTGGGATGAATAAAGTATTATCAATCAATCAATCAATCAACATGGCAAAGTTTCAAATAATGAGGTAACTGTAAGCTTTGGCCTCAGACTACTCTAAAAACTCACTTTTAGACAGTTTTATTTGTACTCCTGGCTCTGTATGATGTCACTGAGAGAGGATACTCCTAATGTGGTCACCACTCTGGCTGAGAGCACAGTCACCCCACTCACCCGCTGTTCAAACCGTCTGTTTATGAGGGGCAGCCAATCAGAACAAAGTTGGCTTGAACCGAGAGAACTGGCTGCTCTACAGGCAAGAGTATGTTACCCTTACAGTACCTGTTAGACATCTAGACATACATTATTTCTGATTATTTCATAAACAAAGATGTGTTTAATTCTTGAGTGATTAACATAAAACTCACTAAAAAAATAGTTAAAAATTAATTTCTGATACTTTTTTTGGTTATTAGAAAAACTGTTTGAAAAGGATGTTCTATTATTAGTATTTCCATTTCATTTCTATTGTTGAATACCCCAAATTGAAAAAGTTGACAAATTTCAGCTGTACCTGTTTATTCTGACTATGGCAAAAAGACAGTATTGAACACTGTGGGTAAAATGGCTCCTTCCATACAGAAGGCAATACTTATTTAACAGATAAAATAAAGATTACCTTGAACTTTAAATGGAAAAAAATACAGAACTGGAAATGAGCAGTTCCCATAATAACCATAAACAAAAAAACTAATTACAGGAAATGGAAAAATCAGACCCTGTTTGCAAAAAGTGCATCAATTGAAATCTCCTCAGAGCATGTTTCAGAATGAAGATGAACTGTTTGCATGTAATGCCAGTATAAATAAATGTTTTTTTAATCTAAAGTGTGACTCATGTATAGCTGTAGGCCAGTTTTGATGTTCTTCAGCTGTTGTTGTTAAATTTGCTCCACTTACACAAGGGCACATCACAAAGGATGAAAAGTTCAAAGATGCTTCGTGAGTAATTTTGAGATTCCTCAACATGAGTTAAACTCGTCTCCTGCAGTGACTCCGTGGTGTTTATTTTCATTATCACCATCACACCGTGCTGCTGCTCCGTCAGCCCCGTTCTTATTAATTTGAGCTACAGCTGAAGTAGTAATTTTTAAGAACACCTACAGATACACAATGATTAAAACAGCAGGAAAACAAATCAGTTAATTTAATTTATTCTTGCTGAGCATCCCCGTGCTCAGGCCGAGCTAGTTATTGTGTGTTTTCTACATAATTAAGTGTGTTTTAAAAGTCCATACATTGAACGTGCATATGGAATACATCAAAATGTATGAGCATGTGATTGATTGGTGGATCAATGCGGTGTACTTGAGGGGCTGACCTGCTTCTCATTATCTCTACACGAGTGTGAATTAATCACGGGAGCGTCAGAGATGATGTTTGCCTTTAAGCTATTCAGGACCAGAGGAGACTCATGTGTCCTTGGGGGTGTTGTTGAAGCAGAGCGCCCGATGGAGAGGCGTCCCGCTGGGCTCGCTCCTCCAGTTTCCCTCCTCGCCCTGCGGCTGTGTACATAAAGCTCTTGATCATCAGTGGCCCGGGGACCACTGAGCATGGATTATCCTGTCTAATGAGAGCCGAGGCTGGGAAAATATCGATGAGTAGAGGGAAAGCGGAGGAGCGCGTGAAGAGTGCCGTGAGACTGTTAAATAAATAAATAACAAAATAAACTGTTGATTTAAACATACATCTGTGGTGCTGTTTTGTCATTGGTTGCTTTAACATAATTAAAAGAGGGCCAGGTGTTATCGAGCAGCGAGGTATTTAAGGAAGCCTGGAGGCTGATGTGGAAAAATGAATTAAGCTGTCAGCTAAAAACAGGAATTATTATTTAAATATAAAAATATATTTTTTTTATCTTTCTTGATGGTAAATAACACTCTGACCATCTTTCAGGCATACTTTTGCACATTATGCAGGCTTGAAATGGTTTTTTTTCCATTTCATTGTAATTATTCGTTCTTGTATTAACTGTAATTATGGGAACAAATCCTAGAAACGTATTTAAAGAAAACGCATTAAAAGGGCAGCAAAGTGGTTGGAAAACAAATGAACAGTAATTACTGTTTGGCTGGAATTACCTGTTGGCTAAATTTAAAGGCTTTAATGATGGGCTAAGAGTAATAAAGGGTTTGCTGGTGCTAATGTTTGAAATAGATCTCTGAAGTAGCAGATAAGATGTTGACATAGCTATAAATATTGGATAAATCGTCAATATAAATAGATTAGGATGGAAAAATGCAAAGTAATTAACGAACACTTCAGGTAGTTAGACACAGACATCTGAAAGTGATAATCAGCAAAGATTAATGATAGTGGGGTTGCTGGTAATGGAACAGCTAAAAAATAATGGTTTAAAAAGAAGCTAAATGTAGTACAGGTTTGACTCTAAATGGGACAAAAAAATTGCAGTAATGATTTTAGTACATTCAAATTAGAGTGTAAAAATTTATAGTAAAAATTTATTAAAGTGTAAAAATTTTCATCATGAACTAGATACCAGCATAGCGTGCAAACTGGACTGGCAACCAACTTTCATGGAGAGGCATTTGACTCAATCCACTTTGCTATTCTCAAAAAAAAAAATAAATAAAAAATAAATAAATGCAATGCATATTTACAAGCATACATGTATAGCGTGCCAGTATAATCATAGAGAAATGTATCCACTGTTATAAAAATGGAGGCATTTTCTCTGTGAGTAGAAGTGGATCAGTGAACTCACCACACACTAGAACAACACATTTCTATTTGTTTTGCAAATTTTCAAGGAGCATAAAGCTTTAAAACTAGTCTGACAAGCTGATAAATTTCCTTTGATTTAGTTTCACTGAGACACTTTGAAAGGAGTACTTCCCCAAGCACAAGCCCGTCCACTCGGTGTCCTCCTCCCTCATGTTGCTACAGAAGCACTCTTTTGCAAACCCATTACCTCATTGGTTAAATCTGTGTCTTAAGTTTTCCATTACCAAACTGCATGAATTAGTGCACATTATAATTGAAGTGAGGAGGTACAGCGACTCATAGGATGGGCCTGGACCCCGGAGGCCTGTCCACACTGTCCACACTGTTGGTCCCTTTTCCAGCAGAAATATTTTGCCCACTTAATAATATTCAATAAAAAAAATATAATAAGAATCAACGAATCAATCGCTTGCTGGAAGACTTAGAAGTGGAAAAATTGGAGGCACAAATTTCTGGACTCTTTTTTGTATTTTGCACCAGGAAGTGTGACATTACAAGTCGTTAAGAATGGATTGCATAATGAGGCTTATTGTGTGAGCTGTTCATTTCATCTGAGCCAGAGGTTTGAATCATGGTTAGGTTTACAGTCCTCCTACTGAAAAGACGAACAATAACCACGTCCTGTCAAATGATACTGAAGCAACGGGAAAGACGAGGAGCCGTGCCGATGCCTTACTTTGATTTACCACAGAAACATTTCTTTGTAACGATGCAGACATTTGACTTTAGGCTGTCCACCTTATGTTTCAAAGATGTATATTTCTATAAATGTGAATGTTTAGACACACACCTCACAATTGCGAAATTGGAGGTGTACTGTGAGAGAAAAACGGGACAGTCATTTTTGATCAGGTCTGGAAACACAAGGAATCACCTTGAGAAACTGCAGTTTTTTCCCACCTGTATAAACAGAGGCATGTGCGGCTCCTCCATGGACTGTATGCCTGTCTCGACCAGCGTGACGCCCACCTCCAGGTGATCGCTGTGCTGACGGATGAGCGACTGAACATGTTTGAGCTTTTCATCCTGTTCTTTGGTGATGAGACCCACCAGCTCCTGCTTCCGCTCCTCCAAGATGGACACCAAACGTTCAAAGTGGCCGCTCAGGTGTTCTCTCTGCCGCTGGCCGTTTTCCTAAAGAATGATGGCGTGACAGCGTTAGTTCATTTGAGCAGTTCCTGTGTGAAATTTAATGTAGTGATATTTACTAACTATCAGTCCCACTTAAACTTCACCGTCATTGTTTTCTGGTTAATATCGGTATCAATGACCCTATCCACCATGATGTCACCCAAACCAGTGTGTCTTTCCTTTAAGATGCAAAAACTAAATCACAGAAACCACAACACAGCTGGTCTGTGGTCTCTAGCCTCAGTCACAGCAACTTAATGACTTTTCAGCCCTTTTTTGTAACTGAGAAATCAATTTCAGTTTATTGCAGAAATTCATGTTAACACACCACATTTTGCATTAGCTAAATTTGATCCAGGATAGACTGATTTCATCTACTCATTACTGTTTGTCTCTTTAAGGAAATAATTATCCTTTAAAAAAAATAAAATTATGCTTTTTAAGGCAGTACAGAAATGAGAGGAAACAACAAATGCAGGGACAAAAAACAAAACAGGGATCACATAATGTGGTGATGATCTCTCTTCAGTAACTGATTCGAGTTGTCTTATGTAAATTTCATTCATATAACTTTCATTGTCTTGTAACTTGTATTTTTGCATATTTCTAATAAATCAGTTTTTCCTCATAAATATATAATTTCTTTCTTAAATTTAACAGTTTTTCTTCTCACAAATTTATGAGTTTAATCCCAAAACTTTCAAGTTTTTATTCTCAGTATTTTACCCTACTAACTCAGCCCCTTCATTGTGTTTTCTTCAGCGACCCTTATATACTCGTATAGCTAAAGTGGCTGGATTTAGATATGAAATTGCATCCTTTGCGCCTCATGTGTTTACGTCTAACCTCTATGGTGCGGCAGATTGCTTCCATCTGAGAGATGACTGCCTGGACGTTGTCATTACTGGCCACCAAGATCGCAATGCCGTCACTCAGCTCCGTCTGCAAACATTCAGAGCATCAGCGACATCAGTTAATATGGAAACTTAAAGTTAACATGGAAAAAAATATTACAAAAACAAACCTAATGTGTTTGAATTTCTCAGCTTTGATAACATCATATCCGTCAGCAATGAAATCAGCTGTCAGGAAATGGTCTGTTATTTCTTACCAGTGAATAAACAAATAAATGTCATCCAGCCCTGTTATAATCATCCAAGAAGAGCTTTTCAAGATATATTCAAATTATCAAGACACTCAAACAATTATGAATCATTTTCTTTCCTTTCAGTTAGACTATTGAAATCATCTTTTACATCTACCAACTAAAAATAAATCAATAAGTGTTAAATTCATCATAATGCACAAAAAGTGAGTCCATTACCCAGATTTTAATGACCCAACATGTGTTTCAGGAGGGATTTTTAAGCTTTATCTAGTGTTTGCTCTTCAGGCTCCTCAGATATGGAATGATCTACCCGAGTAACACCAGCTTGCTGCATCAGCATCTTCTTTAAAATGACTTTTTAGAGGTTTCCCTACATATTTTCTAAATATTTGACATTCTATTTAGTACCAAAGCTGCAGTGGATCTTACACAGTGGTGAGGTGTTTTATGGACATTCACAATTCATAAGAATCGCTACTCTTCCTACAGTGTTGCTCAGAATTTAGTAAAACTTACAAACAATGGCAATCACCTCAAAGGTCTTCAGTCAAACTCTGCTCAAGGTCAAGGTCACATTTCTTCGTTCTCAGTGGATTTTGATTCTCACAATACAGCAAGCCAATGCCGAGAAAACATCATGTTCTTTCTGTACTTCACACTTTACAGTAACCTGTGAATTATGACGAGCCATGAGCCGGATGAGCTACTGCGTCACTGTTATTCTGGTATTCTTAACTGAGAGGCACTCTGTTGTATTCATGGTGACATTATAAGCTGATAAAATACTGTCAGAGCCTCAGTTCAATTTTTTAAATTAGACGTTTCAGCTGAAGTAAAACACTTCAGTACCACTATTTTTCTTAAATACTATGTATTTTTTTTTATTGTTATTCATATTTAACAGTCTGTGTGTTTTGTGTTTTGGAAAAATGCACTTTTGTCCAGAAGTGGTTGGTTTCATTCCTTTAATTCAGATCAGAGGTCCATGATTAGTTTGAGTAGCTGAAAATGCTCAGCTTTCTAGATTTTCACTATTTTTCCTTGTTTTTTTGATATTTAAACTACTTCTATTTGGACTGCAAAGACAGTTTCAACTTTTGCTTTGGGACAGACATTTTATGGAAGAAAAAATCACCGAAAATAAAAATAGAAATAAATTCCACCTACAAGAAAATCTGACAGTCGACCGCTAAGTGTCTTATCATTCTCGTAGATGCTGACTTTAACTTAAACCTCTCTCATAGTAATCGCAGGATTGCTCCGCAGGATGAGTACTTTCTCATTAGTAACCGCCACCACTAGCAAGCACAACAACAACATGAGTCATCAACATGCATCTGCTTAGAGTATCTTATGACATCATGCATATTTTTATAGTCTTTTACAGCCACTTTACAGTTAGAGTGCGATTTGATGAGCTGCTCGTGTAACAAACACTCTTGCTTCTGTGCCGGCCAAATGAGATCACCAAACTTTTTTTGTTTTTCAGATTGCACAAAGATGGGGAATCAACAACTTTCAGGAGCCTCATCTAAATTTCAGATGAGTGAATCAGATGCAGAGTGAGAGATGGAGAGGCCGGCACTGAAATGTCAACAAAGCCAACTGCTCGATAACATGCCGGACGCTGCTGCTGCTGCCATCTGCATGACAAAACTGCTGCACTTTGTCTTTGTGTGACTTTGTGTGTTGAAAAACAGAAGTTGCACTTTAATTCTGTGCACAGAGCAATGCCACTGATGTTTAGATGGACAGATGATCATGTACATGTACCGACGCCTTGATTTTAGTGGGTATACGTATGCTGTTCATGTGCTCTGAGTATTCGATCAGTCAGCTCTTGGTCTTGTTTTAGCTGCATCATAAACACAAAGTCATTTATAATCTAAGGTCTTAAGTTTTTATCAGAATAATCAAAATTGAGGTTAAAAATGTCTTAAAATTCTCATCCTAACAGTTGCTGTGTCTTCTCTTTTTAGTCATTAACTGGTTTCCACAGTGGGAACTGGTGTGCATCTTGCTTGAAGAGGAAGAGGAAAAATGTAAAAATAGAAATAAGACAAAAAATGCTGGAAGATAAAGGTCGTCGTATGAACACACTTACCTGTATTTTTCATGATAGAGACTATTTTACCAACTCTGTGGTGATTTGACCTTTAAACTTGCTCAAGCTCTCGGAGCAGGGCTCTCTGCAAGTAAGCTGAAAATAAAATTAAATGAAGGTAAAGGAAGTTTGTTTGAGGGTGGAAATGTGAATTGGACTGGGCTCATTTAAAGTATGAGATGGAAATAAGGGGTGAGAATCACAAATGAACCCTGGGAAAACAAAGATGGCGCATTTATTTCAGCAAGCAGTGTTTTATTTTGAAAGCTGACTGTATTATCTGTGTTGTTCATATTTCTAACTTCATATTTAGATAATGTGTAAATTGTAATCAGCTCATTTAATTATTTTCTTGAGCTGGCTACCATCCTCTCCACCCTGAGCTGCTGCTTCTTCATCGATACACATTAGTTGACTTCAGTTCCATTTAACAATGATTCATTTTATAAGTTTTGTAGTGGTGATGCTGAGGGGATTCATTTAGAAAGCTGTATGTTTTATTATAAATTTCAATGTGTGGGGGCAGTGAATTAATAAAGTATTGAAGGCATAAGTGATACGACATATTGGCATGTTTCTACTGATGTTGTGACCACAGAAAGTCAGTGACATCGGTGACAGTCGACTACATGTAAAATAACTGCTGCAGAAACAAAGTGCGCAGATCCAGACTCAAACTTTCCCAAACTTTTAAGCAAGTGACTGAAGCAACAGTGAAGTGCACCATGTGAGATGTGACAGTGTGGTAAACACATCAAAGGGTTACCTAGGCAACCAGAGATAGGAATGTCCAGTAGTGCTTAATTATCAGTAATGTGCTATGAGCGAGTTTAAAGTGGATCTACTGAGGCTGTTTAACCAGTATTGTTCCTACTGTTTGCTCTATAATGTCATTTTTCATGATATTTACAATATACGAGCATCACCCACCTGCTGTTTAAACCTTCTGTTTGCAAGGGTCGGCCAGTTAGAATAAAGACTGGTTAAAAGGAGAGGTAAGAGAGCGAAAACAACTTGGTTTAGTCAGACGTGAAGTGGCGTGAAGTGTAAACTGTATGCCGTAACTGTCCTTCACCTTCTGTCTCATGTAGACGGTGCCGAGCGGAGCCACGTCACAGTCTCTGTGCTGTCCGAACACTTTGCACATGGAGCAGGTCGGCGTCTGGCAGGACAAACAGTAGATGTTGATCTTCTCGTCTTCATGTTCTTCACACATGAGCTGCTGCTGCTGCTGCTCTGGTTTCATGCTAACAAGTCTGCAAGACACAAACAAATATCATGTTTAATGTAAGGATTGCTCCAGGAAAATTTGGATGTGGTCATAAAAGCCTGGTGTGTTTATATAACAGGTTTCTGTCAATATCACACCCATTTGTAGTCAGTTTTAATATTTACCTTAACATATTAACAGTGAAAAAAGTATATTTTAGGTCAATCTTTAACTTAAAGCAGCCTGTAATTAAAATGTCTTAGACTCCTTTACAGTAAATATGAATAAGGTTGTAAAAAATGTCTTAAATTTAACATCCCACCCCTGCAGATAGCCTGCAGCAGCCTGCATCTACAAGGGCAGTTGCACATAGAAAGTTCAGATGAAAACCAGTGTTTCACTTACAAAATAATCCAGAAGTAGGTCTTTTTTATAAGCTGTTAGCCATCATTTTAATACCCTTAAAATGAGACTAAAAGGAAACTTGGCTAATTTGTAATCTCATTCCCATGCACAGCATGCACAAGACTTGGCATCATTGTCTGTATTGTTGAAGCAGCTTAGTTTACTTCTGTTATCACTGACGTATTTTGACGTCAGTGGATGATGGAAGAACTGCATAAAGAGTTTGGCAGAGGTGGCAGCTGTCTCTTTGCCACCTGCAAATCAGGAATGTCACTGCTCACTTACAGCTCAGCTGGTTTCCTTTATTATAGCTTTAATATATACAAGAATAGTGTATGTATATAAAGGTCATTATCATTGCTGTCTCCTTTATTTTTGTGCGTGTGATTTGACATCATTCTCCTCCCAGATTGATCACTGACATTTCATTTAAAAAAAGAAGCTGACACGGACGTGGATAATTCTGTAGCTTCTGAGAAACAACAGCTAAATTTCATGAAATAAACTGTCCTTTGTACTCTGACGCAGGCGTCTCTGACAGAAACGATGATTAAGTTATGATAATATTTTTCACATGTGAAAAAATGATGAGAAAACCACAAGTTACAAAAGATTTGTGACCATCCGTGTGAACAATCACATCTATTTTAGCCCACACGGATAACGAGGGGACTCCTGTCGCTCTTCTTTTTTATCACTGATTCATTCAGCTTCTATTCTGAGAGGAAGAGACAAAGTTACACTGAGGATGATCTGTTGTAGTAAGTGTGGAGAGCAGATGTACTAAAGAGGCTGCTGCTTGAAACGCTTTACTTTTTATACAAAGTGCATGCGTGTGGAAACAACTGTCATACTATCATTTCTACAGTGCTCGGGTATTGGTTATACTCAGGTGGAACAGTTACAGTATCAGGTTCCACATGAGTCATGCTGGGGAAATATTTGATAACTGATTCTGGTTGATACACTCATAGAAAACGACTCTACTTTTAGATCTGGTTCAGAATTTGGGTTTCTTCAGCAAAAATCTAAATAGTACAGATCTTTCTGTCTACCTATTATTAAAAATCGAATGTGTTATCTGCAACAATCTGTAACAATCTGTTACTACAGCGAAAGCATCAGAAGTTTCTTTTTCTCATGTATCAATACAAAAGACACTCTTCATATTTCCAACATGTTTCCATGTGCACACAACACATCATTCACCTGTAATCATCAACCTGTGCATCAAAATGTATTAATATACCAATAAAGAAAATTCAATAAAATATAAAACCGACACGTGTCTCAAGACTGGCTAACATATTTTAGTCAGTACTTCAAAACTGAGTGACTTGTGCTTGATTTTGTCTTTAAATATGTCTCTGGGAATAAAGGAGAGACAAATCACCCAAAAATGAACGCTAAAATGTTGTTTATTTGATTATGATGATGTTGATTATGTAAGCATGCATGGCTTTGTCATTACTGCTAAATATACTTCATATCAGCCACAATAAACAAGAACACAACATACAGTATATGCATACATCACCTCTGCTCTGCTGACAAACATGCAAACCCACAAACCTGCTGTAATACAATATGATGCTGCTCTCTGCAGGCAGTCACTCATTACTACAGCTAAGTGCACTCTCGATAAACATGTTAGTGTTTTTAAACGATGAACGAAGAATTTCAAGTGTTACAAACAGTATAATGTTTAATTTTTATGATTCTTCTGATTACTTAGATTTGTATTAATCTCATTACATAATAATAATGTAATATAAAATAAATTAGTTGGATGAACTTGCACTGATTAACTTTTGTGAGTTTACCCGGATTGGACGTGGCAGTTAGTAGTGAATCAGGATTGGTTTAATGAGATAAATGTTTCTGAGGAAGACACAGGAAGGTGAGTCCCATAGTAACAACAAGAAATATAAACAGAGGTTGTCTTGGGTGTCCAGTGGTACAACTACTTGACTTTGGTTTAATACAACTAACAAATATTACTGGAAAGGTGCATTCAAAAACTGAACATGCTGTTTCAGATTCTCTCCCTTCAAGACATCTCTCTCTTGATTGGCCGGCTCCTGCAAACAGAAGCTTGAATAGTAGGTGGGTGTGGCTTCTGAGTCTGGGCCTGAGATGAGCACATTATTAATACCCTCTCATTGACGTCACACAGAAGCAAGCAACTCTGCTTAGACTTCATTAATTAAGAGACACAGCTTCATCAGAGCAATCCTGTGGCTGTATTGAGACATCGCTACAATGCTAGTGTGCCCCCTCAAATATGTACATGTGATGATTTAAAAAGCTCACTAAAAGAAACATTTGCCTGGGTTAGTACCCCTTCTTTCAACCCTCCCTCTCTGGGTCATTCACCTGGAGGACTCCTGCTGTCTGTAGATGTCGATAATGTTCTCCACCAGCAGGTTCCTCTGGAGGCCATAGACTCCATGCCGGTCCAGCACCACCTCATGGCGGCACGACGGACAGCGAAAGCGACCGCCACTGGCCGTCGCACTGGAGGAACCACGGGAATGCCACAGAGGATTAGCTGACTGGATTTAAGAGGGGGGAAAAAAACCAAACAACAAACTGCTTCAGACTGCTTCACTGGTGCATTTCTGTTTGGTTGCACATATGAACCCAGTATCAGTGAAGAGAGAGGAAGACTCTGCTTTGACTTATATTAAACTGAAGAATCGGTAGCCAGATGGCAATAAATGTGACCCACATCTGCAGTTTTCCACAGGCCACATTTGGCCTTGACTGACGGTGCTGACTCACCCTGAGTCAGCACCGTCAGTCAAGGCCTCAGCTCAGCCACAGATTCACTTTCCATGAGCCAGATGTTAGGTGTGCTGTGACATCTGGCCATTTAACTCCAATGTTTTGTGCCCCTAAATTAGATTTTTTAGGTCGAAATAAAAATATATTTGCATATAAGAAAGAAAAAATATATATCTATAAGAAAGAAAATATTTTTACATTAGCAAAAGCCTCTGAGATAAGGTTGTTGGTGTTGATTAATGACTAAATGTGATTTCTAAATTTCAAAAGCGTGTTTAATATACAGATACTATCTGCTAACATGGGAGTGGACTAGGACAAAATAAATACTGTCTGTTTGGGTTTTCACTCGATCACATTGTAGCTGTGAATCTAAGGTCACTGCAGACTCTGAGGATGAGTGTAGATAAAGGGGAACTCCAACTAAAACCTTTAAAACTAACAGTGTAATCTCTGAATACTGAAAAACCCCGAAGGCTTCTTCTTCTTTTCTTTCAGTCTCACCTGGAAGATGTCATTGGCACACTTGCGGCAGAGGTTGTGCTGACAGGGCAGGATGACCACAGGTTTGGAGAACATCTCCAGGCAGACGGGACAGATCAGCTGCTTTTCCAGATTCTCCATGGTGGCTCCGCTTCCAGCACCGGGCCCAGAGCTGCCTGCTGTCGTGTGCTTAAAGCCGAGAGCAAAGCTCATCACCTCCGGCAGTGAGGAAGATGTCAAAGACGTCAGGAAGCTCCGCCCTTCTACTCTCAAATGGCTGTAAAGTTAGTTGGTTTTAGTATTTTCCACTTAGCTGTTACGCCATTTCTAACCACAGTTGTCCATGTCCACCGCTTTATGCCACAGCCAGCTTGCCTAAAGCCCAAGTAAAGACCCTCCCACACACCTCAGGCCCACAGCAGCCAGCCTGTCCCTCTGTTGGTATTTTTAGCTCCTCAGTTTGTTCTGGCTTGGGTTACTGTCTAAACTGCGTTCCTGAAAGTCTGGGCGTGGCAGGGGATCACAGCAGGGTTCGGTATCTGGGTTCAAATTATTCTATTTTTATGAAGTCTGATACTTCAGGGGGATCCTGGTGACATAATGCAACCTGTGACAGCAAAGTTTCAGGTGATTAGCATGCTGGCATAAACAGCTTGAAGCATTACTCAACTTAGATGTCTGTTTGTTCCTGCAGAACACGCCGAGTGCGCAACATCTCTGTTCATCCAACTTTCTGACTAATCTCACCAGATTAGTCAGAAAGGTGGAGTATTTGTTGTGCTGTATTTTTCCAACAAGCCTTCTTCTTATTTGGAGCAAAGCAAAGTGTGTACTCGGGGTGAAAATATTGTTTAATCAAAGATATTTAATATTAAAACCTCTAAAAACAAACTTCAGTTAACAAAGCTTTGCTAAATAATGAGCCGGGTACAAGTCAACACATTTAAAGCATTTTCTTTTCCACGGCTGATTTAAGTTTCTTGACGACATTCAATTCAGTAAGAAGTCAACATTTTTTTTTTTTTTAAATCTTACCAAAATGGTTCAACTGTTAAAAGAAATCCTAATAAAATTAAAATTTTAGTTTGGTTCTTTGCTTTTTTATATTAATTTTCCACTCTACTAAATATATAAATGTAAGGTGTGCGACTGAGTCATCAAGCATGAGAAGCAGAACAGAATCGCTGGCCAAGCAGCTCCAAACAAACAACAGCTCACAGGACATTTCAACTCCAATATAAATACAGAAATATCAGTCAGAGAATGGATAACTGACTCAAGAGCGCCATCTACTGTTTACCCTCAGCACCCTCAGTCTCAGGAGAAAGCATTTATTGAAAATCTGTGTCAAATGTGCAAGAAAACCTCAGATTATATCTCATTTATACAGTAGCTTGGGCATCAAAGGATGTGACAGCTGAGGAATAACAGACTATAACTATGATGCAACTACAACAACATCATATTATGGACCACTCAAGTCATTTTAACTAATATGAGGGCAAAATGTGATCAGACAAATCAAGTAATGTGTTGTGATTATTAATATTTAATACTAAAGACATGAAGTTTATCTATGCAGTCATGTTAAAGAGCAGAGGAAAGCTGACTACTGGCCTAAAATTAAGAATAGTAAAGTCTATAAATGTATGAAGCAGTCTGAATCTGTATTTATTTCACTGTATGCTGCACATTGAGGCAGGACATGTTCTTTTTGTCACTGTAGCTATGAATGAACTGTTTTACAATCACTTTTATGCTAGGCTCTGACCTGGTAAACTATAATTGATTACTCATGCAGAACCTAAGCCTGATCTCGTCCACAATGTGACCCAGAGACCCCTTTGTGGCCTTCAACCTGTCAGCATACAGCAGTGAGGTCTGTTCCCAGGGACAGACAAAAAAACAAAAAACAAAACCCTGAAGTATTTGCTAATCAACAGAATGGAGTTGGCAGGACTAAGCTGCTAATGGGCTAACAGGACTATTAATAGTCCGGAGTGGAGGGCTGCTGCAGAGTGAGCCAAACATACAAACACAGGGATTCAAGCTGAAGACCTCTGTGTTACCGTTCTGTGATTACCTTCCTGTCAACAAACTTTTTATTTATTAAAAAAAATTAATTAATTAAAAAGAAAACCCATCCTGCACCCTTAAGAACACCAAATGCAACTGGGCTCATTCATTTGTCATATAAGCTTTGCTTTAGTGTTTATTAATGTGATCATGGTTGTCAACACCAGCACCACCACACATGTTTTTCTCTTGGTACTGTTTGCAGTTGTTTCATATTGATGGCTCTGATGACAATGAATTACTCTTTATTATTCACTAATGGTTCAATTACTTCTTTTTTCTGTATTTTCAATTATCACCATTTTTTGCAGTATTATTTTAAATTTACTGCATTGGGAAGAGCCTGAAAAAAACAAAACAAAAAAAACAAAACAAAAAAAAATACAAACACCACCACAACAACAACAAAAAGCCAATATAACTTAACACAGATCATGAAGCGAGCCTCTGTGGCGACCCCTTGTGGCCAGGGAGCAAACTGAAAGTAGCTTTATGCATCTTATTTTCTTAAGTGGTGCTAAAAAACTAAAAGTGTAACCCTTGACATAATTTCCTAAACAAGCGCAAACATAAGACAAAGTTACACACTAGAAGTTATAAAATCCTGTTGTTTTATTTGGTTTCTATAAGTTTTACATGTTCGTCCACAGGGAACCACAACAGTCAGCTCTCCTATTTATCAATCCCCAGTTTCATCCAAAAATGTCTTTCTCCAATTCTTCTATATTTGTTGACTTTCTTTTACATTTCTTCTTCTTAATAAAGATGAATGCAACATTTTTTTTTTCCAACCACTCAGCTTATCCACAAAAAGAAATTAGCTCAGCGCTAATTGTTTTTAGCATATGCCAGTGGTTGTATTACCAAACAGTGCATGCTGACATGTTAGCGTCAAACATCCAAGTAAGCAATTCTGTTAAATCCTTTCATAAAAGATGTCGCCTAATAGTAAGAATTTAAAAAACAAAACAAAAAAAAAACCATTTTGCTGTTTTATGGTGTTGCTTATAACACTTAAAAAAAACAACCAAAAAACGAAACAGTATGACTGAGTGCTCCATCACCATGTTTAAACTCTAATGATGTAGCGTTAAATAAAAATGAAGTGCTCTGTTTCACTTTTGGATATTATTATGGATTAAAAACGACTATGACATGAAATCAAATGACCTTCAAGTCTGCAGACGGTTTCCCTCAGAAACAAGCTGATATGTAAATAAAGAGAGCAGATATGAAGTGACTGGTAAAAATTTATCAAAGCTGGTTTGTTTTTTCACAATATGGTCGTACACGTAGCTCTGCATTCATTTATTATAACACACCGAGTAATACAGAAGAGTTTTAGAAGCCGAATTTAGATGTGACTATAGTTTTGGCCAGCACAGAGATATAAAACCTTTAGAGCAAAATTTATGTTAAAAAACTAAACAAAAAAAACACAACAACAAATTGCATTAGTATTCTACACAGGACTATAACGCTCCACATGACAACAACTGAACAGCTTCCACGTGATGTCAGTAAACAATGTTTGAGGTTTGAAAACGTTAAAACAATCTAAAAATAACATGGAAGCAAAATATCATTTTTTTTATTTAAATTAGAGACTAAGCAGTAAAAAAGCCAAGTATTAGTAACATCAAAAAAATAAGAGGACATATAGGAGTCATTGCTAAAAAAAAAAAAAAAAAAAAAAAAAAAAAAAAGACCTTAAATGAGGTTAGTGGGATTTTTTTTGCTTTATCTTCTTTTTCCTTTCTTTTGTAGAGAGGGGAAAATAAATAAAAACAAAATAAACTTACAGAAAAATAATATTGGTATGCGAATTTAAATTCTGTTTCGACTCACAATTTCAAATTTTTACATCTCCATTTTAAAATATGCACTACTAAAGGAAGAGTTGAACATTTTGGGAAATGTGCATTTACTGTTTCATCAATACCATTTTAAAACACTAACAAAATTAAGCCAGTGAAGGGCCTTAACACGTCATTCATTTAGTGGCCAACAGGGGGCAGCAACTCTGGTTTCACAACTGTATAGACGTCTAAAGGAAATGGCTCTACGCTCTTTTAATCTGTGAGAGTTTACAGATTAAACACATGTGGCCTCGATCGCTAGTTCCACACATTAATTATGGGTCCAGTTTGTAAGTGGTGACCTCATTAACAAAACAGAAGCTGTTTTACTTTGTAATTGACAAGTAGCTAACCTATGATTGTGCAATGTCCTTGGTTTTTTAGTCAGACCCACCCCTCATTCATCATGCACAGTTTCAAATCATAAAAATGGCAAAAACAGATAAACCCCTCGGCTTAAGCCTTCATTAACCCAAAGGTTGACACTGAGGTGGCGACGCCCATCTTTTATTTACAGTCTGTTGGCAAAAAGCATTGAAGCAAATACATTTATGAAACAGATTTCCCAAAATGTTGAACTACTTCTTTAAAAAAAAAAAGAAAAAAAAAAGGTTTCTTTGTCATTTCAGAAGACGCCCAAAGCCGTCTTCAAAGCCCAAAGCCATCTATTCATCCATCTCCATGGAGATGTAGCAGAATAATGCTTAACATGATGTGTTCTGAGTACACTTATGACGCAACCCATTGTATTTTTGAGCTTTTTGTTGAAGTAAATTGCTTATTTATTGGGCTTCATCTGCCTTCCATTACAGCTTTTGAGTCAAGGAAGAAAATCAGTTTCAGACAAGTCAATAAATCAGTGCAAAGTGGATGATTCATGGAAAATGCTGGCAGCTCAAACTCTCACCAAAATCACATTACATCATCAGTAATCCTCACGTCTCAGCCTTAGATGGCATTAAATCTATCAAATCACCCGTAGGGAAAGCAATTAAATAATTTGCCATCTAAAAGCAATTAGCTTTGTCATGAGCTGATCCACTGACATTTTGAGCTGGACAACACCAACATTAGCATGTCAACGATAGCAGTGACTCAACAATAAGTTTCTGGGATCCCCGATTAAGAGCTGAAACAATTTGCCAACTGTGGCTTCTTAAAGAATGTTCATTTTCTGCTTTTCTTTGCCTCCAGATTTTGGATGAAATAATCTATAATGGAAACTAGTGTTAGATATTTCTTACCATTTTCTCACATTAAACGCAAGCAAAAAGCAATAAATAAATGTTAGCTGCAGCTTTAAAGGTGCAGACACACTGAATAACCATCTGTAATTAAAGGATGGATGAAAATGTGACTAAAATCTAAAAGAGGAAAAAAAAACCAACCATGAAACCAAAAACAATACAAAGGAAAAATGTGCATTTGACTCAAATAAGATGTATAAAACTGATGAAGCCAAAAATCTCCGTAGTGTCTGTATTTATTGTGCAATTCAAGGTGTCTCAACACAAACACTGATCCAGATTCACTAAAGCATGAAGGAAGAGCGATGCCAAGTGTGCACACTGAGCTAAGATGAAGAGGAGGTGAATGCTTCAGGTTAGATTTAATCAATCGTGCTCATGCATTGAATTACTTTAGACAAAGTATTCCTGGGTGATTCTGCAAAATAACATAGACAACAGTGAATGCATTCTGGGCTTGTATTTTTAGTCACTGCTGCAATTATTCTTGAAGGCACAGCACTGCCAGGGTCAGGTTAGTATATAAAGGAGGACTTTCCTTCCCAGAAACTCAGAACAGATCAGTAAGAAAGCAGGAACGAATGGATGAGTCCTGCAGTTAAAGGGCGAGTACCTGAAATTTGCAGTAAAGATGGTTGATTGCTTGCTCATTACTCTTTTTAAAGGCTGCAAATAAATTTCCAAAGCATCCCCAAATAGAAAGTAATAGTGGTGCAATTAAATCAGGAGATAGCCCTGCAATGCAGTCTTAGTGAATCTGGACCTGAGTTCATTGATCATCAAGTAACTTTAAGGGTTTCTGCAGTTCTGAATGTAAGAGGTACAATAAAAAAAGAAAAATGGCAACAGACCCGTCTGACACGGTGCATAGACTGAAATGCATAATATACACACAGATTTGACAATCTGAACCGTGGCTTACAGAGCAAATGGCATTTCTAGAAACTATCGGCCTGGGCTACATGAAGCTGCCAGCTTTGGTCTACCGAATAATCTGACTGCAACACAAGAAAGAGCGCAATACATATATATATATATAAAAAAAAAAGTAAATCTAACAGAAACATAATTGTAAGTTCTTTCTAGTTAAAAGACTATGGCATCTGTCATTGTCCACTTCAGTCGGCAGATTATTATTGGGGGGGTGTACTTTTTTTTTTCCGCTGAGGGTGGCACATGATGTCATAAGGGCTCGTGTTCGTTTACAGTTTGCATGTCTGCAAGCTCAGCAGTTGTCCCATGTTTGTCGTTTGAGGTGAGTTCCAGTGCTGTACAAGAAGAGGCATGCAGCCCTACAAGTTGCATGCACGCCGGGGTGGAAGCGTCAAGTCCACTCCTGATCGAAGCTCAAAGATTAGGCTCAGACATTTATCGTTAAAGCAATGAAATGTAACAGTGTCCTGATTGAAAACTTTTTACACGGTGAAGCATCTGTTAGACTTCCTGCCCCCTCTGAAGGTTATTTTAATTTTCTTTTTTTACACAACCATCAATGGGACTAGTTTGAGACATTAGAGGACGACAATGCAACATTTAACTAAATGCGATTGTTCACGAAGAAGAAGAAATGCGTAGTTCTCGTCTTGCCACTGATATGAACACACAAAGAGTGGCAATGAATTCACCACCAACCTGTATGGGTTTCTTCAGGGGGCAACTCCTAGGCAGGTTAACGAGGGAAAACAGAAAATAAGTGCTCCTGCTGGTGACCAATGGAGTCCAACATGAAGGGAGGTGGTTAAGATTGTGACAGGAAAAAACAAGGGAATAAGTTCCAGTCCCGGTTTGGATAGCAGGTAAACAACCAAAGCCACCTCTCTGTGACTTTTTTTTTTTTTATTTATTTTTTTTTGGTGCTCATGTTCCCATTTTTGCAATTTTCCTGGCCAGTGTCAGACCTTTACTGGTTAGAATGGAATGACCAGAAGAGATGGACTTTAAGCCTAGCCCTGGATAACTGGACTGCTATCAAGGTCACATCCAGCCCAGGCTGGACATGTGTAAAGCTGGAAGAAGAGAGGAGACTTGTTAGAGGATGGCTTGTGGCCTTAATAGCTGGCCTAAAATTATCCTCCATGACGATTGTAGCATCTAGTACATTAATCTGCGTGAATACTCCTCCGTATTTTAAGTTCCATGAAGGGAGCCGGGAGCGTTTCAGTGCCCACCTTGCAGGGTTTGTTTGGTGGCTCGGGTAGGTCTGGGTGGATCAGGACTGAACTGTGGGTTGGCTGGTGACTGCGGGCTGGTTTCTCTCTGGGTCGCTGGCAGCAGTCAGATGTGGCTGGGTCATAAGAGGGGCGTAGAAGGCTGAAGGCGGAGGAAAGAGGAAGTCAAAATCAGATTAAAAACAGCTATATCGGGTTAATTACAATGTTAATGACACTTCAAGAAGCTTCTGTCTTTTCTTCCAGTCTTGGCAACTGTATATCCAACCTTAGCGCATGCTGCTGCAGAGACAAGTAAGTGAAAATCCAACTATGAGGTTGTTTAGAATAAGCTTTTCATGTTTGTTTTTTTTAATCCCCTGGTAGCTGCTGACTGCTCCACTCTGTATGTAGGGCAGAGGGACACACATATCAACACCTTATCTAACAACCTAAAACTAAATACCCTTTGGCTTTGCAAATAATGCACTGCTACGCTATCTTGCACCTAATCCAAAAGTGCTATCCTAACTCTACACAATTTAAATTAATTTGTAGTATTGGTATCCTCGTTGTGACGGACATTTGATTTAATACTTGCGTTGGTGTGTCTGCACTGCTCTGCCAACACATGTGAAACTGAGATGTTTATGTTGGAATTGGAGCCAATAAATATTTTAAATATCTTACTGAGGGGGGGAAAAAAAAAAAGACTTCACAAGCAAGAGAAAACTAGTATCAATCTACATTAGCAGGCCTATAGCCCACACTGTAGATTTAACACTGTACTATAAATCAAGGAATTAAAAGTTAATATTTAATGACTGTGACTAGCTGAGTCAAAATGACCCTGAGAAATGAACAAAATAAGCTGTTTGTCTGTGCAACCCAACCATAAGTTAGAACCACACAAAGCCCAACCACACAGACCACTTTCTCAGTATGTTCAAACCAACTGTTTATATTCCAAGATTCACTTTTAAATTATCATCCTTTGTATCTTACCTTCCTGCTTTTGCTAGTTGAGGCTTGTCCACAACATCACTTTCCTGTGGGAGAAGACAAACGTCCACACTTTCAAAAGAAAGCCAAACATTGACATACGGACCATGAAATAAATAAGGTATAACTCGTCTGCCCTACTGTAAGGCCTCATCTTATTCTAAGAAAAAGCAAATCTCTTATTTTATCTGTAGTTTTTAGGGGAACTTACCTTTAAAAACTTTCTTATCATACAATAGACCTGGAAATTACTTCAAAAATATATAACTAGTTTTATGTTTTAAGTTTTAAACAGCAAGCTATAAATTAGCCAAAGGGAACAAAGCTATTACAAGAGGGGAAAAAGGGTCATCAGTTTGTTTTTCCCCATCTTACAAATGTGATGTTGTGCAAAGTTAACTTTCACATTTCGGTGAATGTGATATAACACTCCATATCCCATCTGAATAACTTAATTTGGACCTCCCTTTTCACAGGACAAATGCTAACAATATCCCATAATCGTATCATCTGACAACAAACAGAAACAATGAGCACACAACAATATTGTACAAAGTGCCACGAACACGACATTACCATGCTCACGTTATGACAGCACCTAATGTGACACGGGTAAGGAGCAGAGAACAGACCAATATTAATAAGAGACATGCAGGTGCAAGACGACTAGAACAACACAGTGACTGATGCAGTAAAGGTGCATGACGATGGTAAGTGGACAGCAGGAGCAGATTTTTTACGGATGAGTGAATAAGCAGAAGCTGCATGCTGCCAGGCAGGCAGCGGACATGCAACACGGAGCGTGAAGATGGGTGAGGATGGGCCAAGACAGCTTTGTTTACGTGACAGCATGGATGCATGACAACGTGACAGAAACACTAGATGTGGGTCTTACAAGTCATTTTAAATCTGTTACGCTCTCCCCAGGTCTATCTTCCACTACTGGGTTGACTGAAGTTGGCGACTGGGGCTCAGGTGGCGGCATTGGCATAGGCAGGGGGATGGGCATGCTCTGTCCTTCTGGGGTTTCTGGACCCAGATTGGATGTAGGCTGGCCTATGATTACTGTGTTACCTGTTGGATTGGAGCATGAAAACACGAATCCTGAAGCGTAAGAGCATGTTTAATCCACTGATGATGCAACAGAGACCTCAGGGCTGAGTTTGATTGTTGTATTTATTTATTAAAGTTAGTGTTTAAACACTAGAAGTGTTTAAACACTAGAAAGCAAGAAGTAAAATATTTTTTTTAAAGAAAAGCTCAATTTAAAAGCAATAAATAAAGAAATAAACAAACACCTGAGCATGTTACAGTTTATGCATCCGTTATGCTTTGAAGCTTTACCACACGTTCAGATTTTAAGACACAGGTCGTTCTGTAAAATGTGTACACACAGAAAAAGTCCCCACTTCAGCAGCCCTGCTGAAAGAAAAGAGCTACATCATGAAGAAACAGTTTAACAGTTTTATTGAAACGAGCCAGAGGCAGAGGAGAGGCGTTTGTAGCTTCTTGTGCTCTACAGCCACATCCAACAGAAATATCTGCAGACTTTACAGTATTTCTTTTTAAAGAGCTCTACAAATTGGCATTGCCACATCACTTAATGTGATTAAATGCCTTTTTCCCTTCGTTTCTGAGGCCTTGATTATACTTTCTGCATCTGTGAGCGCGCTAGGGTCAGTGTGGATGTCTGTATGCTGGCCAATTTCTTGTGACCCCACAGGACTTTAAATTACAATGCACCAACTGTGTACGCGCCCCAGATGGCAAATTTCAAGCAGACTTCAAAGAAATATAACAGCAATGACTACTCAAGTGTCTCCAGCTGTCTGGAGTCTAATCAAAGCTTGAGCTGTCAGCACTATTGGTCTCAGCACACTGGGTCTCACTCCATTTATTAACACTTCTGAATAGTTTCTGAAACGCACATGTCACACAGTTCTACTGATTCTATGTAGAATAAATTTGTGCAAGCACTGATTCCATTTTACACATCACATGTACACAGCCTCAGGCTCATATTCTACCCGAGAACATTTACTGGATGACTTTATCAAAGTGGTTGACATTTAATAAGTGGTGGCGACATTTTTTGCCTCTATGAAGCAAGTTAAAAAAAAAAAAAAAAAAATCATGACCTTTTTTTTGTTTTAGCTATTGGATGCCAAATACCAATTCAGACTTGATCACAATTCAAAAATTACAATTTAGCACACATCTGATGAGAAAATAAATAAAAGTCACACCTGATGAAGAGCAAGTGTGCTCGAATTTTCATGGTGCAACAAATCTGAACCATTAAAACTGAAAAATATTTATACATTTCATCCCAAGCTCACATTATTTAGTTCAGCTTGAGCCGACATGATGGAAAAAGAGATTGTAGCCAACAAATAATCACACCAGAGGAAGTAAAAGCCCACCAGCGCACGCTCATTTGTCTTGCTTGGTCTGCTTTTGGCAGCGGCTGACAGCATCAGTTTGTTGTCACCCGTCAGCCCTCAATAACTTTCCCCATTCCCTTTGTGGCTGCCTCCTGAGGCATGCTAGTTTTTTTTAAATACTGCTCCCATAACTACGCCCACAGACCTCACACAGTGGAGGCTGTGACCTGTGGGGGTGTGGTTGGTGAGTGCTTGCCCTTGTGAAAAAGACTTCACAGTCTAATCCAGTGGCCCTGCGATGTCAACCAAATCCATCACTTTTTAATTATCTTATTTGGGTTTCAACTGAATTGTAATTAAAAACTTGTCCTTGTTTCCAAAGTTACCAGTAACAATGTTAAATAACCTTGGATTATGATTTTTCTTACCTCCGTCCTGATCTGCTTTGATCTGGGCCTCCAGGTCTTCGGGGTTGACGTACTGGTAGTTTTCATCGTCATCTGGAGGTTTGCACTTCCCGCAGCAGAAGCAGCAGCAGCAGCAACAGCAGCAGCAAGTGAATAATGTACAGCACAGCACCAGACCCTACAGGGATTAACATGCAAACAGATTTTTAGGATCTAAAAGAACTTTAATCTTAATCTCCAACAAATTATTGACAGCAAACAGTGAGGATTTCATCCAATCCTTCATAAACAGATTACAGATGTCATTTTGCACAGTCAGAGCTGCTGTCACCATATTCAGGACTCATGAATGTGTAACAATCATAATTCATCTAAGACAATCACATAAGGAAAGAAAGAAAGACAGAAAGAAAGAAAGAAAAACACTCCCCAAAATGTTTAACTTTGTAATTTCCTTAAATGGATTTTAGAGGCACAGAAAATCTTTTGAGCGCAGGGACTGTAAAACCACATTACAAGCCTCACAAAGCCAGCATTCACTGCAGTTATGTTTGCACTCACTGTACTGTTATCCATCCCTAAAAACACTGACTATGAGGCGCAGATGGAAAAGGTGCATTTCTGCAGACGCAGAGGGCGACAGCTCACATGGCAAGAAAACATCAGGTCACGTTTCACATTGTACTCACACTACAAAGATTGATCTAGCCTACTATAATCTGTAGCCATGATTAAAGAAAAAAGAAAGAAAGAAAAAAAATGTGCCACCAATCAGGAATCAGCCTGGTAAAGCACGAGGTGCATGTGTGCAACTCCTTTATAAAACTGAACACTACTTTGTTCTAAAAAAAAAAAAAAAACAAACCTATTAGCTCAGTTAACGGTTACAGATTATTATAAAATCAAAAATAATCCTGTTTAGCACCAACAGCAGGTCAGTTTATTCTACCAGACTTCTAATACACAGACCTTGAACTGCATTTACAATGTGTTGCTGTTACAATGTGCAGCACTAAGTACACATTTACTCATCTTTTGAAGTACACTGCACATTACCAAATAAAGGCATAAACCATTTAGTCCCAAAATGGTCAAATATATTTAGTAAATCCAGCTGAGCCACTTTCACACACGGCTGGGTTGTTGGGACAATGCTGGGAGAATCAGGTCTGCATATTTCACAGGAAGTAGCCAACTACAGATGTGTGCTGCCTTAGGAGAGCACGTATAAGTCAGGACATATATTTCTTTATTTTCACCTAGGCTTAATTGGACATTAAGCCTATGTATCAGTGGGCTGTCAGGTTAAGGACCTTTGTACTCTGAGACAAAGCTCTTTAGGATAATATCGAGAATGTTTGAAAACAGTTTAGAAGTCAGAGACTGCACACAAAAACACAAACACACCAACCTTAAACCACCATTTGGACATGAGAAAGTAGTATTTGACGCTCTCCTCTCCAAACTGTTCGGACACATAAAGGCCCATGGAGCCATATTCGTCGTAAATCTTCCTCTTGTTCTCATCATTTAAAATTGAGTTCGCGTTGTTGATCTCCTTAAACTTCTCCGCTGCCTCCGGGTTGTCTGGGTTCTTGTCCGGGTGGTACTTCAGTGCTAGTTTTCTGTCAGGAGAGAAACGAAAAGATAAACAAAATTATTGATCGTCTGCTCCAACTGTGCCAGAAAGAATCTGCTGCAAGTGTGAGTGAGAAAGAAATATCATATGGTTCCATCACAGGCTCAAGCCCAGGATGGCATGGTTTAAAATTACATACACATAAAATTACAACCATATTATCTTCCACCACTTTCAACTCTAATGACTGGCTTAATCTTTTTCACATTATATTGTAGACTGTATACTCTACTCCTATCTAAAACTGATGAAAGTAGCCTGCACCGGTGATCAACTGACCATGGAAATAATCATAATATCCGACAGTTGTAGCCGTAAATATAACATTGAATACCTTAGTGAAAATGTCATGGGTTCTGGAAACTTTCAAACTGTTACAAAATAAATGAATAAATAAAAACTCTA
Organism: Oreochromis aureus; assembly: GCF_013358895.1. NCBI lineage: Eukaryota > Metazoa > Chordata > Actinopteri > Cichliformes > Cichlidae > Oreochromis > Oreochromis aureus. Next base: position 21,086,530 of record NC_052956.1, on the reverse strand, counting down.
TAATGTCACAAGTCTATCCCACACATGAAACTACATTAAAGTAAACAAGCAGCAGTATTATTTGTTTGTTCCATGAAAGTAAAATTAAAGCTTTAACTGTGATTTTAGGCAGCTAATCAATTTGCACTTTCCCTATTTTTTTCCTGAATTATAAGAATCTGAAGTGTCCAAAGAATCCCAAGTAAATGCATTACAGACATCATCTGAAATGCTTTCATGTCAGTCGTCTGCACTTTTACAAACAGAATTAACAGACAACTTGTAAAGAAATGTTTCTGAGCAGCATTTGAGTCATCTGGCAGCTTATGTGAGTAAACACTATCAGGGACACAAATACACACATGTGAACAGAGTAGTTTCCCAGTCTGTTCTGGAGAAGAAAACCACTGAAACGACTTAAAGTGAACCTATTATGTTTATTCTTGTGGCTCATATTAAACATGACCATCACCAATATTCAGATTTAAACTATATTTTTCTACTCCTGGACCTGTATGATGTGCCAACCGATGCGCTTGAGGATTGCTGGATTTGCTGCAAACAAAAGAAACAGGTGTGACAACTTTGGTGGGGATTGCTTTAGCACTGGAACAGGAACAGAAGAAATTAAAACGGGAGGGATCTTTTCAAAGGCTTCATCTTTTCCAACTGCTACAGCATCTTGTTTTGAGCCCTCTGAGCTCCTGTAATGATATATCATAGAAATCATAATAAAGACTGCCCCACTTGTACACTTCCGTCTTCAGCTTGGCAGCACTGTGCATGTGTACAACGAGCCAGAATGAGACTGAAGCGCACAAATGGCCACTACTCATACGATCAAGAATGGCACGTTTAAACTGAGTATAAAAAGATGATCTCAGGCACAGAATCCACCTGCTGTTCAAGCCTTCTGTTTCTGTTTGCAGACAAAGAAACTTGGGAGCTGTGATCTGTGATTCATGCAAAGCCACTCTAACAGTCCAAAATTAAGAATATGGGCAAAAAAAAAAAAAAAAATTAATAAAAAGTAACTAAAGTCCAGATTACCTGTACGCTTTCTTGATTTCCTCTGCAGACGCTCCTTTCTCCAGACCTAGCACCTTGTACACACTCTCCCCAGAGGTGGACATCTTCCTTTGGGGGCGGGAGGAGTTTGGTTCAGCCATGGCTCACCTCTGTAATTAAAAGAGATCAAACTCATTAGGAGATGATGATACATAAAAAGCTCAGAATTCAAATATGATTTATTTAAAGAATCTAAACACTCAGGCCAGTGTTAATTACCAAAGTAGTGCAGAAGGTAGTTTCATAAAGGCAGAGTTAGAAGTAAATAAAAAGATACTGTTTTTCACTTTTCACTACAATAGGGAGACATAAATCAGCTGTTTAATATACCAAAGAAAAGAACAAAATAAAAGAAAAGTGCTACTACACAAAAACAAAAAAAACATAATCATAACCTCTCTACTGTCGTTCAGCGTACCTCAAGTTTATGTCTGACCTTTATTTTTTCGGTTCACTACAGTGCTTACTTAAAATACAATTTTCTCTAACAGTGAACAAACAACAGCTTTAAAAACCCAATGTAGAACAAAAAGACGAATTGACGCAGTTGGCCAAGCTCTGGTGAACATACTGGAACATTTACCAGCTAAAGAGCCACATATTTAAAGACTGCATTTAAAATAGGGGCATAACTTCCAGGTCTAAAAAGTGGAGCCAATACGCAAGGGCCTGGAACGTGTATGCTTTCTAATGACAAGCAACGGTGACTGCTCAAGTTGCAGATGTACAGTTGCATGTTATACAGGATCTGTGTAGCATTAGCTTGTCTCAGTTGCTTTCGACTGACCAGTTGTTTCCCCATTTCTCAGCCTGTCCTCATGTCTTCTGGTTTCAATAAGCTAAGATCACTATATCAAAAAGCTCAGTGCTGGACTTCACAAGCCAACGTGTCACATCACGATGGCCATCTCCAAAAACAGGCTTCATTCCCTTCATTAACCACCAATGATGATGTTGCTGTAACACAACTTTATGCAACAAGCTTCACCAATCAGCTTAAACTTAACAGTAATTAGTTCTATTGCACCTTCTGGGCAAATCCTGTCTTTTTAAGGCAGCTTTTGTTGTGCACATCTTCAAGGCAAATGCAGTTATTTTTGTCCTCTCCGCCTCCTTCAGTGAAAATGCCGAGAGAAAAGGCTATAACATCACACTAGCAACTCTGAGTATGCAAGCCACTGAGAAGAGAGTAGGAGCAGCCTCCTTTATGGAGGCAATGAATCACAGAAGTATTTCGAAGCAGAGAGTTAGTGTTTCACAATTACTCCATACAAAATGGATTTCTGATGAACTACGATTACTGTACGCGTACACAAATACACTCGCATTGAGTCATACTGAGCCACACGAATAATGCCACCCAGGTCATTGACTAAAGAAGATTACATTTTGCTGATCTCACAGATTACCCGTCCAAGTCCATGTCAGACAGGGCCAACGTTCTGGTCAGAGGCCAGCAAGACAACTCCACAGATATGTGCAACAAACCAATCGACTGTCACAAGCATTTAACTGTAACTCTTGTAATTCTACATCCTGAATCCTTGACAGTAAATAATTAACACAAAAATGAAACACAACTAAGAGATGTATTCACACAGGATTAATATTTCCATCTGCCACACTTTGCCTTTGGGATTTATATTCTACTCATTACAGATGAGGCAGATTTGCAAAAGGATTAAATTTAGATGAATATGTAACTGTTACTAATTAGAGAGACCACAGCTAACACTACAGATTTGTGAATGGGGCTTTTGTTATGTCATCTAACCATTACAAAGTGCATCCCATTAATATATGAACGCCGATATTAACGTTATCAATAATGTACCATTCTGAGTAATGTCTGTAAGAATTAACTAGTTCCTCTCATTTAATTGTGCAAACTGAAACATGTTTTTGAAGTTATTATAATTAAGCGGGATCTACTATGCTTATTTCTTGCTCCATATCTTATTTTTGTTTTACTCCTGGACTAGAGTAGCTTTGCATGAATCAAAGATTAAAGTAATCCTTATTTATGTTATACTGGGCTTTGGTCCAGCCCCTTAATTCATTGGTCTGAAAAACAAAACAAAAGCTAATAAAATGGTCAGACATAACAGAAATGCATATCAGATAAGCAAACACACACTCTCTGCCTTTAACATATACAGGAACCCTGGAATATCTTCACGTGTTGAACCTGAACCTCATTTTGTGCCATTTAATGGCAAGCAAATGTTTAACTGCAAGCAAAACATCTTGTGTTGCTAAAATAAGATCCATATCCTAAGGGTGTCCTTCAAAGAAAAGCCTTTGCTTCTTTTATCAAATCTGCAGTTTAATGTTAGTTTTCCATTTAATAAGGGGGAAAAGATCAAATCCAGTTCAACCTCTAGCTCAGACCCAGTGAGAGAAAACAACTTTGTTGATATTGCCTTCTCATCAAATTAGTTAAGAGCCCCATGTTGTGAAAACAAAATAACAGGCTTCACACTGCTTATGTGGATTTGCAATTTTAACAGATGGTACTTAAAGGTAGCATATTTTATTCTCTTGGTTCCTAATTCAGTCAGATCTACAGATTTAGGTCACTTTAGAGTTCATATAAACACAGAACAGACAAAACCAAACCTCTGGTTGTATGACGAATATTTTTGGAAAAACTGCAGCTCATAAATGTGAAACTCAAGCTCTCTCAGCTCAGTGGATTCACAGCTGGCTGATTTAGGAAATTACCTTGCTCTGGTAGGAGTGTCTCTGCAGGATAACACTGATAACACATTCAATTAAAGAAAAAAAATAATAAAATAAATGGCATTGAAGTAATTTATATTTCACTGCATAAAATAAATCGGTACAGGAGGATACATTTTAGAATGAACTCCTCAGTCGATAAGCAGAAGAGTCATAATGAGCACACGTGACAAACACCATATTGTCTGCCAGACTGTACTGCTGGAGGACTCTCACATATTGCATAACAAAGTTTGTTTATCACCCTTTGATTACAAAGCATTTGTTAATTCTTCTTACAGTCCGACTTTCCATTTACAAGTAAGTGTTTATGTGTTCTTTCCCACTTTCTGTATATCCACCACTTTGGACCTCCATCAGTTTGCCTACTGCACCGACAGGTCAACAGAGGACACCATCATCACAGCGATCCACGGTGCCATGACTCATCTGGACAATCCCAGCTCTTATGTCAGAATGATGCTCAGTGGCTGTGTACCTGTACTAAGCACAATGACAACAGTGCATCTAATCTTAAAAAAAAAAAAAAAAAAAAATCTATTTGAATAATAATATCAAAAATATTATACAGATGTATTTATATCTGCAGCAATAACATAATAACTGGGTTGTGCTAAAAATGCACACTGGAGACTGGAAAAAAAAAAAGAAAATCCAGTAAGGCTTTTGACTGTAATAAACCCTCCAAATAAGAGTTCAAAAAGGACAATTTTTCCTCTGTGATGGAAGCTCTGCAGGCCCAGATGGCGTTTCTGCTGGAGCCAAGAGAGCTGATGTAAATACATCTCCAAACATGGTGCACAAAACAAGGAGCAGGCATGCAGGCAGGAGGGGCAGCATTTATACAGACAAGCCTTCAATATTCCTCCTAAAATAATCCTTTGTGATCACCGAGCCGCTCTGAGGAAATGTACTACGCTTTGATCAAACTGCAGCTCACAGCGAAGCAATCGATCGAGGCCCACTCAGCCAGGTCTATTAGGTTAATTAGCCAACTGCAGTCTTTGTGGTGCAGACTTTAGAAATCTGCCCAGCATGTATGCAAATGGAGCTCACTGATATGAAACGACAATATGAAAATGAACCAACAGGAGTACAAAAGCTGGAAACGCAGTAAAGAGAAAGATGCAAAGGAGTCATTGCAAAGCATTAGACAATGAGCCTTTTAAAGGGAAGATATTTATGAAATTTTAACCATCATTTGATTGAAGTTTTTCGTTGAGACAGTGTCAGATTAGAGATAAAGCCAATCGGGGAGGGACAGAAAGTGAATGAGTTTTGCACTGGTCTAGCTGACAAAATGAGACACTTTCAGCCAAAAACACGAGCAGGTTTGTGGTAGAGATAAGCGTGAACAGTCAACTAGATGATCAAACCTTGCTGCTCTTGTTTGCTGTTTACCAGAAATACTAGATGATTAATCTACTCGTGTAAAATAATATTAACCTACAACACCATGTGCCACTAATCAGGGCTGCAGAGCCTCTATCTTTGATATGGGAAGATGTAAATAGATGTAAATACACAAGATAGGTTGACAGTCCTGTGAAGCAGCAGAATTCCAACTACGGCTTAATATCGCTTTTTTTTTTTTTAGGTTATATCACAATACATGATATTTATATCATGATATGTTTAAATAACCTCCAAAAACAAATGTTATTTTCAACCATATAGTGCCTAGAATTGGACTGGTGTCCACGTTCAAATCGACCATTCAATATTTTTTTTTTCTACTTTGAATACAAAAAATCTGAATGAATTGAAATGTTTTATTTTAACCATCAGTTGCACACAGAGGTTTTTCACAAATGGCTATAGTGTGACAGTAAGCCTCTTTCTGTGGTCAACGCTAGGCCATTTTAACAAATGAGTACATCAAGCAAATAAGCAATAAAACAACTGAAATTAAAAAGATGCTCTTTTGTACTTGTAACATATAAAAATTGTAAAATTAAATAATGTGATTAATAATGTATGGGAGAAAAAAAAAATCTCAGTGAATTACATGCAGACATACTCAATGGTTACGATAAAGCCACTTTAACCATCGTAACCACAGCCTTTAACCACAGCCCGGCATAATATACAAAGTCAGTCACAGATTAATCACTAAATCACAGAAAAAGAGGGCTCTGCATGGACAAGCACCAACATACATCAGTGATCTTTTACATCCTTACATCCCCAGCAGGTCCCTGAGGTCATGTGATCAGGACTTGCTGGTTGTCCAGCACACGAGGTTGAAAACAAAAGGTGACAGAGCTTTTGTAACTGTGGCCCCCAGACTTTGGAACGCTCTCCCATTGAGCTTGAGATCTGTGGACTCAGTCATGTCTTTTAAAAAAAACAGCTAAAAACTGATCTCTTTAAACTTGCTTTTGGTTGATTTTTGTTTTTATGTTTTAGCTTCTGTGAAGCACTTTGTAATTTTATCCTTGAAAGGTGCTATATAAATAACATTTTACTTGTTTTCAACTGTAGATTAACCATCGAATGTTAAGAGAATTTTCATTTCCTGCACTCATTCTACAGCTTAAAATAAATATTCAATTTTTTAATATCCTGCTTGTTACGGGATAATGTGCGGATAGCTTCCAGTACTTTTTCCTTCAATTTTACATTCATTTCTTAGACTTGAAGCCCAAGAAGCCCTGCTACAACAGCTTTTCTTCGTATTGGGAAAAAACGGAGATGAATTATTCTTCTTAAGATGCCACAGGCTGTTCATCATTTTTATAAAAGAAATGTTTAATAAATGTGCACACTTTCAGAATATGCTTCTTTACATTAAAAGAAAGGGCTGTTGTTTGTTTGCTGTGTGTGTGTGTAATATTCTGGACTTTCAGATATTTTACACACCTTCATTTTTGAATGTGAGACACAAACTTGACACTTGTTGAATCCTAAATAACCAAAAAGTGAAAGTCATAAGGACATAAATGTTAACTGTAATTTAATGGCTTACTTTTACAATGCCCTCTCTTTGCCACTAGCTATAAACTGTCAAAGCAAAGCAAGAAAACAAACAAACAAAAAAAACAAATGGCACAAGTAAATGTCTCTCTCAGTTTTAAAGTGGCTTTAAGAAATTCTAGTCCTGGAATGTTGACATTTGCTTGTCTCACTCAAAAATCTCTGCTTCCACTTCAATAATCCAAACTGAGCTAGACTGACTATTCAATTGAGGTTTATTTATTTATTCACAATAAATAAACCCTACAATAATACAAAGAAAACAGAAAACTCCAATAATCATATGAGCCCCTTTGAGCCAGCACTTTAGTGACTATGGGAAGAAAAAACTTCCTTTTAAAAGGAAGAAACCTTCAGCAGAACCAGGCTCAGGGAGGGCCAGCCATGTGCCGCAACCATTTGGGCGTGAGGGGAGGGAAATGGGACCAATACCCGCTGTGAAGGAGAGCCAGAGATTAATAATAACTAATGATTAAATGCAGAGTGGTGTATAAACACATAGTGAGTGAAAAAGAAACACTCTGTGTTGTTCATGGGAAGCCACCAGCAGTCTAGACCTATTGCAGTGTAACTAAGGGAGGATTCAGGGTCACCTGATCTAGCCCTGACTATATGCTTTAGCAAAAAGGAAAGTTTTAAGCCTAGTCATAAAAGTAGAGAGGGTGTCTGTCTCCTGAATACAAACTGGGAGCTCTCGCCACACAAGATGAAGGCTCTGCCAAAAGCCAAAAGGCAGTTAATAAGATATATATTTATAATAATACTGACAAATGTACCAGCGCCTAGAACAGCAACTTAGAGAGATAGAGGCAGGCTATGAAAAATCAATATTTAACAGTACTTATCTCCACTGATATAACTGATAATTGACATAATTAAATTTTAAGGGTACTTACAAGCACATTTCTACTGGTGATATTTTTGAGCACAGATAAGGAACAGATCCATATTTACGAGTACTTAAATTATCATTTTCTGAAAGTTATTATTAGTAAAGACCATAAAGGCATTTGACTTCTGCTTTGCTCCAGCTGAACTAAGCTTTTCTATTCCTTAAGAAAGGAGTGTTTGTCAAAAACCACAAGCGAAGAGAATCATGTGAGAACTGCAAGCAAAAACTCCCTAAAAAGTCCTCGATCAGTGAGGACAGCAGCTCTTAAGATAGTCTGCAACACTGCTGGGCTTAAAATAGACGTCTTTGTTGTTGAAAATAACTGTGGCTTTTAAAGGTGTGCAACATGATAACTATGTAATCGAAGCAGTCACCCTGCCACAAAGTTTAACAGATCTCTGCTGGAAATTCAGTGTAACAGTGAGTTCATTATTACACAATACTGAATATAAACAGTTACACTCCTGGTATGCAGTACTGAAGCTGCTCTTAAAAAGTGCATACTTTTATATGCAGTATGTCTACCACTGGGGCCTACTGCATCTTATTATATTGCGACTTGAACTTTGACCATCTTATTGTGGGACGCTGATGAAGGAGATTGTGGCCCCAAAAGCATGCTAAATGCTTCACCCTAAAGTCTGTAACAAATTTGAAAAGGTTTTTTTTCCCTTTTCAAATTTGCAGAGCCTTTCATTTCGATTCAACTGACAAATCAGCTAAATTCAAAAGAGTTACTGCCCCCAAGTGTGTTTAAGGTCATTGTAAAGGACTTGGAGGTACCAAATATCATGTCTGATCACTTCTGACCCTGTTTTTGCCAAGTCAACCTCTCGCAACCAACCAGCTGACCAACTGACAGACAACACCGCTATTTCTCTGTATACTTAAGGAAAACCATCTTTGGCTTCCTCATTCTTCAACATCAGCTAACACTCTCCTGACAAATTAATGGGTTTAATCAGTAGCTTCAGGTCATTCTGAAATAAAATCAAGCTAATTTTGTCAATTATGTCCATTATTAGAGTTTGAAAAGAGGAACATACAGGATACGCACACTGTCCAACAACATCTCAATCACACGCCGTTACTCCTTGATCAGTCAGATTTGCCCCTCACTCTTCACTTGCTCTCGATTTCAAAACACCAAGATAGAGATAGTGAAAAAGCCCAAGATTCATGACTGATGATGCCAAACTGACTACATCCATGTTCTGCACAGAGTCAAGAAACCAACCAGTATTCTGAGTCTAAAATAAGCTGATTACTCAAAAAGTGAGCAAAGACTCTTCGCTGTTTTTTCTGATTGTAAGCTCAACATTTTAGGTTTCTGAGTGCAGGATAGGGTGGAGAAGAGAAGGGAATTATGATAATGAACCTTTTAAAATGATTATGGATTTATTTTTAAAAAAATCTGACAGTGGCATTGATTCTTAAAATAACTGTTGTCATTTTTTCAAGTTTTTGGGTTTTCCCTACTTGACCTAAAGAAACAACAACAACTAAAGCTGCTTTAGAACAACTGAGCTTCTCCTTTAAGATCAGGGTCATATGATGGCTATTAAAGTAGATAAAATATGTCAAATTAAATTAAGTGATATACAGTAAACCTTTAAGGCATCTGGGTATTTGCTTGGTTGGTAATTCAGCCTCGAACATCAACTGCTGCTACAAACATGCAGCTGTCTTTATGTATGGTCGAATGCTTTCAAGCTTCTACTATGGGGGAAAAAAGAACAGCTGTACAGCTCACAGAAACAGAACAACAGCCAGCACCACCACGAGCGTTACTGTGCACGTCAGAGTATTTAAGATCAATGTATGGTATATTGTTTAAGTTAGCAGCTCAATCATTGAGATTATTGTTAAATTTGTGAAATTATCTAATGTTACTTCTGCTATGTATGACAAAAGTAATGTTCCTCTCATTCATATGTCAAAGCTCAGTCATCTTGCTGTTGTCATCAAAATGCAAACTCAAATCTTCTTAGTCTAAAGAGAATAGTAGGGGTCTAATCCAGGGCCTTGACTTACATATTTTGAGCAAACCTGTAGAGGTTAAGGGCAGGAAGAATACAGCCTTCTAATCAAATATAGAGAATATTAATATTACAAAGAGAAATATAATAATAAAGATTAGGATCTCAATACTGTGGATGCTTAATCAGCATCCACACTAATAAATGAGACAAGAGCTAAGCCTCGTCCAATATCTAGTTTACAACAATGGAGAAAACCAGATAACCCTCACATTTGAGGAGATGAAGCCAGACAGAGAATAATATCAGTATTCCCTTAGTGAGAGATTATGTAAGTAAGGAGTTGCAGGGCACAACAATCTATATGTACACAATGTAGATCTTAAATGAGCAGGGATCTAGTCTGGGCAGGGTTTTAACCCAGATCTTCAATTTACTCGGTCTTACCAAGCCTATTCTATTTTACAGCAACAGAGAAAACCAGAAAATCCTCACATTTCAGAAGGTCAAACCTGAAATTATCAAACCGTCTCACAGGTAGGCTGCAGAAGCAGGGTCTTCTTGAGAGATTAAGTGCAGAGGAAAATGGTCTTTTTCCTAATTGGGTCATTAGATCAAACCTGAATCTAAACAGCCTGAATGCAAATCAGGGGCTTAATTTTGTCGGATTCTGATTTTTCATGTATGTGTTGTATTTCATGTATGTGTTGAGTCAAGATAACCTAAATACTATTACACCTCCACCATAATTTAAGCCCACAGCAGGCAGCCCCCTGAGAGAAATGGGTTTTGTGGCATGTTAGGATAAAGATGAGGGTGTAATGAAGGAAGGAGTGGCGCGTGATTGTCGTCTGTTTGTCCTTGTGCAGCTCTAATCCCTTTTGCTAATCTCCCAGCACATGGGGAACTACTTTCTATTTTACACCCCGCCATTCATAAATCCGTGCTAGCTTGTTTTATTTGGTTTATTCTGCCATTAATTTTGTCTCCATCTTTCTTAATCAACTAAAAATAAGCATGTCGTCCTCACTGTGGCGATGACAAATAGCTAGCCTTGCTTCTATGGACATCATTCTTCCACTAAATACATTTAACTTAAAGAAAATAATTTCATTAATAAATGCACTAAAAATATGCATTAATCAATCATCAAGCTGGCAGCAACCAATGTGCACTGGACATTCAGATAGACCAGCCTCAATCTATAGTAATGGACATTTAAATGGTAAAATCACATTTAAAATTAGGAGAATTTCCACTAGACTTTTAAGACATCAGTACGAGCCAAAATAAATCCATTTCATTTTGATTACACATTTTTTTAGTAACCCCCAAAAAAAAAAAAAACAGGATTTATTTCAACTGCAGAGCAAATTCCCAAAATTTCAATCAGTTGGCATCGAAATATATCTCGTTGCCGACTAAGCTAACTCGTTATAAAGATGAGCTTCATGGTGAGGTTAACAGACTAGGGCGAACCTTAAATTGACAGCTTTTTGAATGGGGTTTGGTGTACGTGACCGCGACACCTACCCACGGTTAGCTAACCTCACGCTAGCTAATTTAGTGCCGCCGAACGCCTTACCTTGTGCAAACTGAACTCTGTATATCTCGCTGTAAGGTTAGCTGGATCATAGAGGCATCCGAGTTAGGCTCTTAACACCCAATTAATGGTCGGAATCACGGTGCCGTTAGCCCGCTAGCAGCCCTCTGTAGCCGGCGGGTTGCTGCTTCGTGTGTGGCTCCTCCTTCCAGGAAATGAAGGAAGAAGTTGCTCTCAAGGTTTTGCCAGAGCCGATGTAGGAGAGACGCTCCACATCCATTTAATCCCGTAACACATGAAATGGGTGCACTCAGCCGCCGAAACACCAGGGGGCGACAATCAGATACTTAGTAGTGAAGCGCCAAAGAGCTAAAATGTGATTCTAATCAAGCTTCCCATTTTAGATTAGTTTCCAGAAGCAAAGCATTTATAATGTGTCCAAAGTTAAATAAAAGCACATGCCTTTTAGTTTTTTTCTTACAGGAAAACATATTTTCCCTTTTATATGTTAGAAAGTCATCATCCAGAGAAGGCATTTTAAATCTGATGAGTGATATTACATTGTGATAAAGATGAAAATGATGCTGCAATAAACTATAAAAACGTTGCAAAATTTCCTGATTCTCTCAGACTCCACTGATCAACAACAGCAGCATATCAACAGTATTTCATCCTTCCTGGTTTTATACAAAAAATCTTTTAGATATAAAATGAGATCATTTTTATATTGGTTGGTTGTTTTTCTGTTTCAAACTTTAATTTTAATGTGTGTATTTAGGTGTTATTTAATCTTATCTCATGTTAAAACGCTGAAACGCTGAAACTACTTTTGAATGAAGTCCATCCGTACATACATCTACTTCTGCTTATTCAGGGCAGGGTTGTGTAGCAGCCTAAGCAGAGATGCTGAGACCTCCGTCTCCTGGGCCACCTCCTCCAGCTTGTCCAGGGGAACACCAAGGCATTCCCAGGCCAACCGAGAGATGTAATCTCTCCAGCATGTCTTGGGCGTGCCCCTTCGGCCTCCTCCCGGTGGGACATGCCCAGAACACCTCAGCCAGGAGTCATCCTTTTCAAATGTCCAAACCACCTCAACTGTCTCCTTTCAACTTGGAGGAGCAACTCTACTCTGAGGCCCTCCTGGACAAACTCCTCACCCTTTCTCTAAGGGAGATGCCAGCCACCCTACAGAGGAAGATAATTTTCGCCTCTTGTATCCACGATCTTGTTCTCTTGGTCACTACCCACAGCTCGTGACCATAGGTGAGGGTTGGGACGTAGATCGACCCGTAAATTGAGAGCTTCGTTTTTACGCTCAGCTCTCTCTTCACCATGACGGACCAGTACAGTATCCGTATCACTGCAGCCGCTGCATGAATCTGTCTGTCAGTCTCCCACTCCCTTCTCCCGTGAAGTCTGCATCATTATTCTTTTTATTATTGACTATGATACTTTACTTTGCAAATTAACTTGATTTATTTTCAGACAGAATGAAAACATCTCAATAAACCTCTCACAAACCTCACAAAAACAAACAATGATGTAAATTAAACTCATCGGAGCTCAGTGAAGTTCAGAAGCTAAAAAACAAAAAAACACTCAAACACAATGAAAAAAAACCCACAATAAAATGTGCACATATACTGGCAATACGGCTCAACCTTAATTCTGTAAGAAATAATAATTTAATAATAATAATAATCATTTAGTTACATCTCTTAGTATTTGAACAATTTATGCTTCTTTTATTTATCTAGTTGTTATTATAGAGTCAAACCTGAAGAGTTCTGATAATGCTGTTGCTGCCACTTTTTGAAGAAAGCACTTCCTCTTGACTTCATCAGGAAGAAATTACTTAAGATTAAGAATGAGGAACAGGAGGATTTCAGTTCACTAAGTCATCTCATCTGTTTTATTTTATAAACTAAAATAATCTCTCAGACATCAAAAGTCAAATTTTGTTGGGTTTAAGGAGTTTGACCCTTTAACTGTTGAATTAATACATTTCTCACCTTCACCAAAAAATCTTTATAATAATGATGTGCCATGCATATCATTATTATAAATACACTGTGGGAATGGACACAATGAGCATCTGCTATATATTAATATAACATCACTTTGTATAAAAAATTACATCATCAATTTCATACAAAGAGTGAGATACTCATTTATGAAATGTAAACTTCAGGAAAAAAGAGAACTAAAGACATTTTGCTGAGGAAGTGAAATCTCACTACTGACAGGAAGTACCAAAGTTTTAAAGAGTCATCAGTTCAGAGACTGTGACAGTCGAGATTGAGAACAAGAAAGAAGTGAGACAGAGAAGCACGATGGATGAATTCAGATGGATTCAAATGTTTTTATGTCTGATGCTGATGATTCAGATTGCAGGTAAGAATACAGGAAATATTTTAATAGCAGTTAAAATAAATGTTATCAATATTATTGCCAACACTAACCTTTATATTAAACAAGACAGCTGAGCATGCTCTATTTAGAAATTTGTATCTAAAATGATCTTCACTCTGACTGTAAAAACTGCTGTATTCTAATTTATTTTCATATTTCTCTTCAATCTCCTCAACAGTATCTGTAAATGAAACATCCATGTTTATGAAAGTTGGAGATGACGTCACTCTGCTTTGTCTGAATGTGATAGATGAGCAGAATAACTGTAATGGTACTACGTGGGTCTTTACTCCAAGAAACAGAGAAACAACAGTAGAGCTGATCACACTTGGACAGATTAGTACAGAAGCCAAGACTAAATCAGACAGACTGAGTGTTACAGCGAACTGTTCTCTGCTTATAAAGAAGCTCACAGTTGAGGATGTTGGTCTTTATTCCTGTCGACAATACAAAGTCGAGGAAACACCATCTAAACACACTCTGGTTCGTCAGTCTTTGGTTCATCTCTCTGTTATTACCTGTGAGTATTTACATCAAAATAGTTTCATATTTTTTTCAAACATAACAACAATCATAGTTATTAAGATAACTTGACTAATTTGAGCTGTCTTTGTCTCCATCGTTGCCAGTGACTGAACATAAGAACACTGATGAGGTGACATTAAGCTGCTCTGTGGTGACATATGCAGAGTGTCATCACACAGTGAAGTGGCTGCTTAAAGGTCAAGATGTGGACAAAGAGAACAAACAATTAGTGACTTCACAGACTGACTGCTCCACCACTCTGTCTGTTCCAAAGTCTCACTTTCTCCACTCATCAACTGATAAAATACTCGACTGTGAGGTGACTGACACTAAATCAGGAAGAGTACAGGTGTTTAGCCCACAGCCCTCAGGTGAGAAAACAGGTGAGATCATGATCAAATGTTTAAAATGACTAAAATCACCTCAAATATTTATTTGATAGAAAAATGTACATTTTTAAGCAGAAAAAAATGTTCTTCTATATAAAACACATAAAGCACCCTATGAAACAAATTTTGAACATGTTTTTTCCCCTATTTTTTCATTTATTCAGTTGACCCAAAAACAACAACAAAAATGAACAGAAAATCTGAAAGCGACACAACATCAGGAACAACCACAATAACAAAAAGTAGTCCTTCCATAACAGGTTAGATTATGATGATTAAACTGACAAAATTCAGCAAAAATATCTCTTTGTTTGGAACTTTAAGAAGACTTTTAAACTTCTGTTTTTACATATTTCTTCTCCATTTTGTTCCATTACATTTACTTACATTTCAGATATTCGAAATAAGCCTCTTATCTTACAGGAAACAGAAAATGATTGATTTTTGCAGTTCAGTGATTGATTCACCTCTGAATATCTTTGTAGTCATTGGAGAAGTGATGTAGTGGAGATATATTTATGTGGTCAGACAGTGTCTGCCTATAAAGTCACATGTCTGAATTTAAACCTTCATTCTCATCAAGTTATTGTGCATATATAGCATGTCAGTTTAACCGTATTTTGTATGCAATGTAAAGAAAATTAAGCTGCATGAAAAGTTTTTCAAACATTTGTAAAACCTTTTATCCAAATATGTTTTTATGTTTCATTATATACTTTTTCTTTCAGATCTTTCACTGTACATCACCGGAGCTGTTGGTTTGGTTATACTGTTAGTAACAGCTGTGTTTGTCATCAGATGGAAGAAAAATAAAGGTGAGAACATTTACAGATATAACTTTTATAAATCAAGAGGGTTTGACAAATGCAGAGTTTTACAGTGAATATTTTTGTCTTTTCAGGAAACAAAACACAGATGTATGAAAATGCTGTGAGTTTTAATATACATAATTAAGTGTTTGTTCAACTGACATTAAATAAGCAATATCAGTTTATCATTGAGGGGTCTTAAACTAGAGCTAAACTAGCTTCACAGAGACAGTTTTCCTCCAGATGTAACTGGACTATGTCTACTTTTTCAGGGACTGAGTTTGAAGCCCACAGAGACTCGGTCTGCTCCTCAAACCATTCAGGACTTGGTGAGATCACATACTACACCCAGAGCAGAGTTAAAACCACTTTGTCTTTAATGTGTTCTCTAAATATAAATGCATAAGAAACATTGAAGCTATAGAAAGGATAAGGAAGTAAGATGATGCAACTGAACAGGAGTTTCAACACTGAACAGCAGTTTCAACACTGAACAGCAGTTTTAATGCAAAAACAACATTTTGAGACAGTTTACAAGACTTGGTAAATTGACTGATTCTTATATAGCACTTTTTTACTCTCCCAGAGTACTCAAAGTGCTCTATACAACATACCACATTCGCACCCATGCATTCTTTAAACTGAGTGCTTCCTAACTACATTCTTACACATGCGCACTCCGATGGATGCATCAGAGAGCAACTTGGGGTTAGTATCTTGCCCAAAGACACTTGACACGCAGACTGGAGGAGCCAGGGATCGAACCACCAACCTTACAATCAACAGGTGACCTGCTCTACCTCCTGTAGCTCAGGAGGTAGAGCACCACAATATGCCACCCCATATGACTTCGAAGCTAGTTAAAGATTTTTTAAGTGTTCAGCAGATGAAGAGTTGTTATTATTATATGACACAGCATCACACATATTAGTGAGGTGACAGCATGTTCTGCTGTTTTTTCCCTGTGTAGGTGGAGCCTGAAGTTTCCTATGCCACCATCAGCTACACCAAGAATAGCAACAGTAAAACCCGGGTAAGCTGGCAAACACTGCCTAATATGGTTAATGTTGAGCATGTGCAGAGGAAGAACCTATTACATTACAACCTATTTTTGATAGGCTTCAGATAACTTTCATCAAAATTGCAAAATAAGGCACTGAGGAGTTCAACGTTATTAATTCATGCATCATTCAAATTCCTTTTGTTTTTCAGGTTCATCGTGATGGTGAAGGCGATGCTGTGACCTACAGCACTGTGAAGGCTCCTTCCTCTGCATCCACTGCTGATCCCAGCAACCTCTACTCTACTGTCAATGTTGCAATCACATAGCTCAAGCAGTTGAAAAAAGCACTCGTATTTAATGGAAAGGAAATTTTTGTTTTGACTTGAGGCAGTGTGATCGCAACATGTTAATTAAGTTATTGCTGTTGTTAGCTAGATTGCCTCACAAGGTTGTCTTAATGTTGTTCTCATGGATGCTGAGCTTAATGTTTCCAAGAGATTTAGTAAAATGCCGGTTATTGGAAGAGTGCCGAGCTGAAACCCCCACAGGCAACTCGTGTCCCCCCCAAAGAAACATCAACACTTAAATTAAAAAATAATCATTTTTTACAATATGTTTATGAAATACAGTTGGTTTCGTTGCTACTTTTACATGTCTATGAACTGCTCAGAATCTCTAAGAGACGGCTGGGTGAGCAGAAAACAATTATTACACCAAACAGTCATGTTTATGTTTCCTTTTTTAGGTTAGCACAAAACTGTGTAAATAAATGTCTCTTTCTCTCTTTGTCTCTCAAGACATTGTAAACATTTCATTGTATATAACTGAACCAGTATTTTTCCATAACTTAAAGCAAGTATCAATATCTACATGTATCCAAAAAGCCATTCAGTTCTGTGTAACTAAAATAGCAATAAAATAAAGATCTGTCTCTGTTTTGTAATCCATTTGCTTTCTTTATGGACGTATTTTGTGCTACTAAGGTCTTACGTCACTACATTGATTAGCCAAAACATTTAAACCACCTTTCTAATACAGTGTAGGTTTCGTTTGTGCCACATAAATAGCTCTGAAATACAGCAGCATGAATATGAACATCTAAGAGTTTTCCTGGCGTTTGTGGGACCAGAATGACCATTTGAGCTGTCAGAGCTTTAGCAGTGCAAATGCTCAGTCAGGCTGGGAAATTGGAGTGATTTATAAATGTATTAAAAAGAACCCCAATTCAAATCAAGTAAATAACCAAATCTACTGACAATCAAATGTTCTGATCTCACAACAGCTTAATGTAGTCTGTATCAATATCTTTTTTGTGATTGCAGAGAAAATTCCAATTTTTGTTTTAGCTATGTGTCTAAAGACACAGATGCAGCTATGATATATTTTAAACATATTATTATGTTAAAAATGCTTCATAGATCCTTCATTTGAAAGTTACATTATTATTTTTTCATTTAAGGGAACGAAACAGTTTTATAAAACAACATCAAGTTTCAAAAGATTGTGTTTCTGATATCTGTTGTTTACTAATAACTGTAGATCTGTCTGTGAGTCCTCAAGGTACCTCAAGGTACTTAAATTCCTCCACTTGGCAGCAGCTTGTCCCTGACCTGGAGTGGGCACTCCACCCTTGTCCAGTGGAGAACCACGGTCTCGGACTTAGAGTTGCTAAATCTCATTCTGGCCACTTTACACTTCATCATCTGGAAAAAGCAGAGACGAGATTCTGAGGCCACCAAAGTGGAAGCCTCAAACCAGTCAGGACTTGGTGAGATCCCACACTACACGCTGACTAGAGTTAAAAACCACTTCTTCTTTTATGTGTTTTCTAAATATAAATGTATGTGACTCATTGTGAAAGAGTGTAAATGATAGAGAACATACATTAGAAAATAGTGGAACAGATACTGAGTGTCGAAACCTTATGTCACAGGTCAAAACACATCATCATTTTCCACACATTTCTTTACAATCTAAAGATTGTGACACGCTGAATCACCACACCAACTACATGTGCTACTGGCTCTTGCCACAGTCATTTAGTGATATAAAAAAACATGAACAAAAATGTATTTACTGAAGGGCACATAGCTCCAAAAGAGGTCTTAATGAAGAAAAAACATAATTCAAATGCATCTTACACAGCATTAGAACAAAAAAACAATTCTGTCTGAGATAACTTAGGGAGTTAACCATTTATGTTTTTGATATTGTCTGGTTGTTATTATAGAGTCAAACCACCAGAGCTCTGATGCTTTTGCTGCCACATTCTGGTGAAAATACCTCGTCTTGGCCTCATCAGAAAGAAATTTCTAAAGATTAACAAGGATAATAACTCTAGATAATGATCATGTATAACTAATATTAAGTAATGGCATTAAACTATCTGAACAAATCATCTCTAAGTGGGTGTTAACAAGAACTTAACTTCCTTGATAGAGACTGTTTTCTTCCAGATGTAACTGGAATCTTCCTGTTATTCATGGACTGAGTTTGAACCCTACAGATGAGGACATGGTGAAATCACACACTGCACCCAGAAATCAAACCACTTCTTCTTTTATATGTTTTCTAAATATGAACGCACGAGACTCACAAAACATACAGATGTTAGATGATGCATCTGGATGACAGTGGGACAGACCATGAGTTGTAAAACCTCAGTTCAGAGGTCAAGCATTGTTCAGGAGACTTTGATACCAGTTAAATAATTTAAAGTGTTCACTGTATGAAGAGATGTTATTGCTACATGACAGTGTCACATGTTACTGATGTGTCACCATGCTCTTGCCTTCTCTGTGTTGGTGGATCCTGAAGTTTTGCGCCATCAGCTACATCAACCTCAGCTCCTCCCACTAGCCTCATTTGCTCTGTATATATACCCATTGTCCAGTTCTACTTTTTACCAGGTTGTTGTTTGTAAGTGCTTCTTTGATCAGTTTCACATTTATCAATAACATACCTAAAGATAGTCTGAGGAGGAGAGCAGGGCCGTCCCTCCTGCTCTCCTCACACTGCTGTAAAAGAACACAACAGATTGTTTAAACTATTAAACAGGTTTTATACTGTCATATTTTCCCTCTTATACTGAACATATAAGTCATTGGTTGTTCATCATTTCCTTTTCTTCTTATTGTTGTTCAATCTAAATAAAGAAAAAAAAAGAACAAAAAGAACAAATATTGCACAAGTTACGATGAATAAGTGACACTTCACTATTCCAAGGAAACAAGTTTAAAGAGTCATCAGTTCAGAGACTGTGACAGTCGAGATCGAGAACGAGAAAGAAGTGAGACAGAGAAGCACGATGGATGAATTCAGATGGATTCAAATGTTTTCATGTCTGATGCTGATGATTCGGATTGCAGGTAAGAATACAGGAAATATTTTAAACAGCAGTAAAAATAAAGTTTGATTCTAGTGATCAAACCTTTCTAATAAGGTTTGATCATTACAATAATCATTAACCTTTACAGGTTAGTGATTATTACAATCAATAACCTTTACAGTAAATAAGAGAGCTGAGCATGCTCTGTTGTTTTAGGGGATCATGGGACATTTTATAAACTTGTGTCTGAAATGATCTTCACTCTGACTGTAAAAACTGCTGCATTCTAATTTATTTTTTATATTTCTCTTTAGCCTTCTCAACAGTATCTCTAAATGAAACATCCATTTTTATGAAAGTTGGAGATGACGTCACTCTGCCTTGTCTAAATCTGATAGATCAGCAGAATAACTGTGATGGTACTACGTGGACGTTTGCTTCAAGAAACAAACCAACAACAATAGAGCTGATCACACTTGGACAGATTGGTGAACATGCCAAAACTAAATCAGACAGACTGAGTGTTACAGCGAACTGTTCTGTGCTTATAAAGAAGCTCAAAGTTGAGGATGTTGGTTTTTATTCCTGTCAACAATACAAAGTCAAAGAAACACCATCTAAACACACTCGGGTTCGTCAGTCTTTCGTTGATCTCTCTGTTATTACCTGTGAGTATTTACATCAAAATATTTTCAGCCCAAACTGTCTTAAAAAACATAACAGCAATTATAATAACATTGATTAGGATATTTTTTTCTGATTTACTCTGTTTTTCTCTCCTTATATTTCTTTTTTTTTTTCATTTTGCTCTCATTATATTTGATTATATTCACCAGTGACTGAACATAAGAACATTGATAAGGGGATACTAAACTGCTCTGTGCTGACACATGGAGAGTGTCATCACACAGTGATGTGGCAAATTAAAGGTAAAGATGTGGACAAAGAGGACAACGAAATAGTGACTTCACAGACTGTTTGCTCCACCACAGTGTCCATTCCAGAGTCTCACTTTCTTTATTCATCAAGATATAACATATTGGCATGTGAAGTGACTGACAGTAAAATAGGAAAAGTGCAGCTGTTTACCTTCACTTCTCAGCCATCAGGTGAAGAAACAGGTGAGTTTATGATCAACTGTTTAAGGTGAATAAAATCCCCTAAGACATATATTTGACTGATTTTAAGTTTCTTTTTACCACAATGCTTTTTTCCTTATATTTATAAAACAAAAACATGTAGTTGTTTTTTTTTAAAATGATATTATACATTTATTCAGGTGACACAAAATCAACAAAGACACCATCCAGAAAAACTGAAAGCAACACAAATTCAGAAACAAATACAACAATAATGAAGGATGATTCACAAGGTAGTCACCCACAAATATGTTATTTTATCATCATTAATAATCCTTTTTTTATTCATTATTTTTCTGACACTTAATAATTTAGATTAAAATGTGCCGGACTTGATAAATGAAGAACCTAAACAAGCACTACATGAGGAGAAAAACTGAAAAAATGTTTCATGAGGTACAAAAACTTATTAAACATTATGCAATCACAAACGTTAGATGTTTAATTGCTTTACATTTATCAACAAAAACAATAGCATCTGAATATTTTTAAATGCTTTCAAGAAGTTAGGTAAACATTTGGATCTTTAAAAAGACAGAATTTAAAAGAAACAGAAAACTTTAAACAAATTATTTAATAAATTGACATTTTTATTCGTTTTTTTCAGATTTTTCTGTATCTTTGAGGTCCATTATTATCTCTGTGGGGTTAGCAGCAACTTTAATAACTGCTGTGACAGTCAACATATGGACAAGGACTAAAGGCAAATTTAATAATGAGAAGTTTGAATGATTTAGAATTTTTATTTTAGACTGAAATTGACTTCCTTTTCTCATTTTAGGGAACACGACCAAGATGGATAAAACAGTAAGTAAAAAAAAACTTAGTAATCCAACATAAAAGGTAAAAGTCCTAAAGGTTGTTTTCTGACATTTGTTATTTACTAATAGCTGTAGTTCATGATGTTCATGAGATTATTTTAAATTTCTTGAGCTAAATGTGGTTCAGCAGAGGATTCATAAGTTGTTTTTCATCATATTTAAAACTAGAGGGTTTTGGTTAGAACTCCTGTGAATCTGCACGTGACAGTTATTTTGGGAAAGTGATTGATGCTGCCTTCTCCTTATAAAGTTTTACTAAAGCTATATTTATCTCACACCTGTGGTAGAATAGTTAAGCTGGACCCAACAGCTGATAATCTTAAAGCAGACTGGCAGGTCTGAGCAAAAGAAGTTAAAGTAGAAATGACAACTAAACAAACATGGCTGCACAGCGGTAGCAAAAACTCAAAAACACAGACACAAATGAGACATGACAAACTAACCTTCAAAATAAAACAGGAAGTAACCTGATGAAAAACCATCTGAAAATAAGACATGCAGACAAACAAATAAAAAACTAGAGACAATTACAGAAGCTATTAAAAGGTATTTGTCTTAACTCACATTATGATATGTTTTATTTTGTTTTGTTTGTTTGTTTCCCACAGATACATTATGATCAAGATGAAGACGATGTTACAATTCATTATGAAAACATCGGGGTTTCTGCTGCTTCAGTCAGATTCAACTGATCAACTTCAACTCAGCAGAGGAAATGGCTTTTATATTACCAGTATCATCTCATCCAGTTTTATAGATTAAATCGTATAAAACAGATAACGATGTAAGTCGTTCCCATTAAGTTCATTCTGCTCATCTGCGTGTTTTGTTTTCAGTGGGAGAAATGTTTCGTCATTCATCCAAGTGACTTCTTTAGTCTTCTTCAATCACTCGGATATTTGACGAAACACGTTCCCCCTGAAACCGCTATGATCTGATTGAGCATGCATCAAGACCATATACATAGTTGTTTTGTGTTTCAGTATTCTGACTATGGATTTATATTTAGGTCTTGAACTTGTATGAGTTTTATCACATCCTGTTCATCCTGTTCAGACCTTCACTCACATCTTTGGTTGAATAGACTTAGATAGAAGAAGAGGAGTTGAGGATGTACAAACCGAGGAATAGGTAGCCAATAAACCACTTCCCAATCAACTCTCTTCTATGTATAGAAGAGAGTTCTAGTTCCACTCTAAACGTATCTACCCATTTGACCTACTTGACCACAGTTTCTCTTTTACATTCGTTAATAAACCACATAAAGACTGTTTCTGTGCAAGTGGATCTTTTTTATGCTCTCTTAATATATTTGTGACACTATACTTCATGGTTCTGTAAATTACTGAAATAAAACAAGCTGAGACTTGAGGTGAGAGAACAGGAAGTTGTGTGGTGAGAGAGGCTGACAGAGGCTAGCAGCTGGAGGTGGCTAAAGTACAGACATTCATTACTTAAATCGAAGTGCAGATACATGTGTTATAAAACATTCTGGCAAATGTTGAAGTACTGATTCAACCTCTTTTAATCAAGATAAAAGTGCAGCATTGTAAATGTACTCAGTAAAAAGTAGCTGAAAAGTAGTTTGCTTACATTTCTACCAGCTATAATAAAATAATAATAGACATGGGAATACAGTTAAAGGGAAAAATGAGGACAGTCATTTGGTTGAAGTGGGATTTGGCAGGTGGGGAAAATCTAGTACTAGTTGTAGAGGCTCAGTGTGAGGTAAAAGAATGACTCACAACTCCAGTAATTTTCTTTGTATAGGCTATTTATCCTGCACTAAACTGCTGATTATTTTCATGGAACAGTTAGTTTAACTCACTTTGTTTTGCAGAATGTTTAGCAATACGTTTACCAGTAGTCCTTACATTTAAATATGACCATTGTTCTTCCTCTCCAGTCTTTCTTACATCTTTCTCCATCTCTAAGTGAAGTGCTCTCTCATTCAGGGAAACACAGCAGCTGTACCTTATCATTTCTCTTTACAGTAATTTCTCTTTATTCAAAATATCTTCATGAATTTTCATTATATGGGTACATTATGAGCAAACCCACTCCAGGTTTACCACAGAAAACTGTCACAGGGCCACAAAGGTTAAAAGGCCTAACCCGCAGTGTGCCAGGGAGGGAATTCTGTGGGTTAGGCAGCTTTTGGAGCGCCAAGGGGAAAACTACTGGGTTTGTTTTTCCCAACCTACCCCACAGGGCACAGTTTGATTCTGTTTGAAGATTGTTAGAGATAATTTACTGATATGATCAGTGCTGTGTTTTTTTTTTACTGTCTCACACCTCTAGAGCTTTGCTGCTGTTGTAACCACATTCACACTAAATCGCTTCCTCTTCCCTTCTCTGAAATGAAGTACCTCAGATTAACAATAAAGAATACACAGGTCTCAGACTACTCAAATATTTTATCTTGGTTTTATCTTGGTTGAAAGATGACCCAAATGCAGGACTTCTGAATAAAGACAGTGCATTTATTTACTATGAAAAAAGACCAGAAAGCAGTGGCAACAATCCACAGTGTGTATGCTCTTCGCGCACCCCTGTCCACTTCCTGTGCGGTGATTGTTCTCTAAGGTCCATGGTGTTTCTCCTCCTCAGTGATATGTACATAAGTGTGCTGATACCTCCACATGTTTCTGCAATTCTCCTGGAAACAAGAAATGCAACAGTTAGTACATTCCCATCCACCGGCTGACAAAAACACCTTCACCATTCAAACAGGAGAGCCACTGAAAAACACGATCATATGAGCTGGAGAACTAACTGTGTTTCTAGTGTAACATGTGATCCACTGCTGTCTTAAGTAGGGCTCCCTGATTAGGCAGATCAGCAACAGGTGATTAATTGGGTCTGAAATTGAGGACGAGAGTAAAACAATGATGGTCCAGAAGAGCTTGATCAAAACAATTGATTTTAATGAATACACGCAGCGTGGGGAGATGTACACTGGAAAACATCAGTTGTAAATCCCCGCCCAAAAATACACTTCAGATTGCTTTTATAACATCAGGGTATTATAACGCCCCCTCTTGCGTCAGATAAACACAATACATGCATACGTCAAATCAAAACCACAATGACTTTTAACATAGTTTAAAAAGAACATCGTCTCGTCTCCATCCAGGTGTCTTCCCGTTGTCCCCGGACGCTCGCCCATCCGTCCGGAACATCAGGCACACGCCCCGCACAAACCGTCACACATGCACGCACAATTCCACAGCCGCAAGCAAAACATGATCAAACTCTCACCTACATAAATGAGTCTATCTAATATGTGTGTGTATGTGGGTGTATGTGTGTGTCAGCTTCTGCTGCCCTTTGTTTCACCTCTCAGCTCCCCAACTAGACCTTGTAACCTTTCCACCAGACAGAAGGCCAGCACGTACACAACTGAAACTATATGTGTAATATATCGAATACATGTTTTAATCAAGAACCTCTACTAAAAGCTTAATCAAAAGATATAGATACATAAAAGATACTAAAGAATAACCTGATTGTTCATAACCTACTCAAAATACTTGCACTCAGACTCTGCTTTCGGTTTCACTTCCTGCCCTGCACCCTCTGCAAACCTGCAGTTTCCTGTGAAGACTTTTAGGCCCAGATTATATTCAGAGGTGAGCCTTTCAAATAATGCAATGTAATCTGCCTATAAACATTTTAAGATTATAGATTCAACTTAACAGTTTAAAGTGGTTCTTACTGGACCTGTAATAAAGACTAATATGATACCAATATGTTTGAACATCTGAATGCAATATCCATAGTGTTATTAATAGAATGGTAATGATGATTATAAGAATAGCAGCAAATAATAGCAGCATAATATGCTCCTACTCCTCACAGACTACTCAAATATTTTATCTTGGTTTTATCTTGGTTGAAAGATGACCCAAATGCAGGACTTCTGAATAAAGACAGTGCATTTATTTACAATGAAAAAAGACCAGAGAGCAGTGGCAACAATCCACAGTGTGTATGCTCTTCGCGCACCCCTGTCCACTTCCTGTGCAGTGATTGTCCTCTAAGGTCCATGGTGTTTCTCCTCCTCGGTGATATGTACATAAGTGTGCTGATACCTCCACATGTTTCTGCAATTCTCCTGGAAACAAGAGATGCAACAGTTAGTACATTCCCATCCACCGGCTGACAAAAACACCTTCACCATTCAAACAGGAGAGTCACTGAAAAACACGATCATATGAGCTGGAGAACTAACTGTGTTTCTAGTGTAACATGTGATCCACTGCTGTCTTAAGTAGGGCTCCCTGATTAGGCAGATCAGCAACAGGTGATTAATCCCAGGTGTGGCTGGCCCAAAGTCGGGAGACTCTCCAGGCCTGATGTGGCAGCAAAACTAACATACCACATCTCTCTCTCTCTCTCTCACACACACACACACACACACACACACACACACACACACACACACACACACACACACACACACACACACACACACACACACACACACACTCTCAAACGTGTACAAAGGGAAATAAGGGACCAGGAGCATATTACACCAACAAACAACCATAAACGATCCAGAAAGACAAATCAAAGTCATAATATTCAATACACCCAAAAATAACACATGAGCACTGGGCCCCCAGACCCAGGCCCATGACATCTTCAGCTCTCTGTTCTTTGTGCTTTCTAAAGTAAACAGAAAGAGGCACTGCATTATCACAACTATTTATCTTAACTTACAATCTTCACACATTCATCTTGTTCAGTCGTCTTTGCAGGGTGTCAATTATGTCATTGTCACAAATACACTCTGGCAATGCACACAATGAGTCTCTGCTAAATGTTAATATAATTTATCTTTATAATAATTTCACTTTATAAAAAACACCTTCATGAATTTCAGAGATGTAAAAAGCTGATATACTCCACCTTTAAAACATTAACATCAAAAGAAATGAAAAAACTAAATATTGCTGAGGGCTGCGGTCAGGAAGTGTCAATAATGACAGGAAGTGCAAACAGTCTTAAAGAGTCATCAGTTCAGAGACTGTGACAGTCGAGATCGAGAACAAGAAAGAAGTGAGACAGAGAAGCACGATGGATGAATTCAGATGGATTCAAATATTTTTATGTCTGATGCTGATGATTCAGATTGCAGGTAAGAATACAGGAAACATTTTAGTAGAAGTAAAACTAAATATTATCTATATTATTGCAATCACAAAATTTTATCATAAAGTGTTGTCTAAAATGATGTTCACTCTGACAAGTGTTGTATTCTAATCTATTTTTGATTTCTCTCTTCAATTTTATCAGTAGTATCAGAAAATGACACATCCATTTTTATAAAAGTTGGAGATGACATCACTCTGCCTTGTCTAAATGTGATAGATAAGCAGAATGACTGTAATGGTACCACTTGGGTCTTTGGTTCAAGAAACAAAACAGCAGCAGAGCTGATCACACTTGGAGAGATTGGTGAAAAAGCCGAAACTAAATCAGACAGACTGAGTGTTACAGTGAACTGTTCTCTGGTTATAAAGAACGTCACAGTTGAGGATGTTGGTTTTTATTACTGTATACAATACAAATCAGAAGAAGCACATGTTCAGGATGCTCGGGAACGTGAGGCACTGGTTGTTCTCTCTGTCATTACTGGTAAGTATTTACATCAAAATATTTTTTCAACTTAAACTACTTTTAAAATATTAAAAACTTACAATAATCACACTTAAAGTGGAAATGAAACACTACATGTCTGAAGCCTAACATACACAATGGAGTCCTGCTCTCAAAAACTGACAGATTTAACACTGTTTGTGAAACTGGTCTATTTTATGCAATAAAATTGTGTTTGTTTTCCCAAGCACACCCAAACAGGTACAATATTAAATGCAGCATCACACTCCAAACGTAATTACGTTTATTAGATTTATTGCACTGGCACAAAATGGTGCCAAACTAAACTAAAATGTTCCAAACACTTAAACTTTAAACATGCATTTCTTAAATCCAGCTTCACAGACACTGTTAAATCTGTGTCAGTTTATGAGAGTAGGTCTCCATAGTGTAAATTTGCCTTTAGACATGTAGAGTACATGTTATCAAAATAACATGACTAATTTGTGCTGTTTTTGTCACAAATTATATTTGACAGTAACTGAACATGAGGACACAGATCAGGTCGTTTTAACCTGCTCTGTGTCGACATCTGATGAGTGTCATCACACAGTGAAGTGGCGCATTAAGGGTCAATATGTGGACAAAGGTAACAAACAAACAGTGACTGCACAAACTGACTGCTCCACCACTCTGTCCTTTCTGGAGTCTGGCAATATTTACCCATCAAGATATAACATAGTGTGTGAAGTAATGGATACTGATACAGGAAAAGTGCAGCAGTACACCTTCAAGCATCAGCTCTTGGCAGTTGAGGAAACAGGTAACATCATGATAAACTGTTTACGACTAAAATCACCAAACACATTCCTTATTTAGATCTTTATTTTTTAGAAACATTTGGTTTTGTCTTTAACTTTTTTCAAGGTGGCACAAAAGTAACAAAAACCAAGTACAATATATCTTTTTGAGTTTGTTTTGCTTTTAGCAAGTAAGATTTATTTATATAGTTCTTTTCACAGATAAAAATCACAAAGTGCTTCACAATAAAACCAGAAACAAAAACTAAAAAACAATATAAAACAATAAATTGAAAACATAAAACAATAAATTAATTAAAAGCTTGTCTGTATTGTGCTTTATAAAAGAGTCAGTGGAGTCTGTACAATATAAAGAGGGCGTCATGTCCAAACGATAGAGCTGAACAACGGTGTCCAATGAAGGCAAAATAGCTGTTGTACAAGCATCTCTCACAGGAACCCCTTTAAAAAGGCCCTTGAGGCTGACATTCTCCTGGTGGAATTTGCTTTTATACCCAGTGGGAAAGCAAAATCTTTGGTGCTGTAGGCCAGTGAGATAACCTTCATAATCTAGTGAATGAGCTTCTATTTAAACAGGGCTCTACCGCTCGCTAGATTAACAAAGCAGGGAAGCAACTGGTCACATAAACATGTATTCTAAGTGTGGTCAACGTTGTTATGTAGTAAATAGGCTTGACACAGAGGACTCCATCTTCAGCTTCTAAGATGTAAAGGGAGGGTAGCAAAAACTCAGAGGCTAACCTGAGAGAGCAGGTCCCTGCAGAGAGAAGCTGTCGGGGCTAGCTGCCAACAGACTGATTATTAAGTGTGCCTATGCCAAGAGGCACACTTATTACTATTCGTCGGATTTATTATTCTTATTATTATTATCTTTTCTTTCTTACTCTCATATAAAATATTTAGCTTTTATTAAATAGTTATCTGAATCTTACAACCAAAGTTTGTATAATAATACACAAGATTGGCAAAAGTGCATAAATATTTATTTTACGTGTTTGATGTGTGTGGCGGGGCGTGGTCTGCAGTGCCGCTGCAGGGGAGGTGGACCCACCTGAGCGGCATCTGCAATCACGCCTCTCGGGCGTAGTCTGTGGTCTCTCGGCTGTTTTTTGGGTGTGTGTCGGGCTGTGAGTTGAAAAGCTACAGCTGGCTGTGTGGGTACACCAACCATGTGTGAAAAGTGGTCCATAACGTAATGCTTCAAAGCGTGTTCATGCAAACATTGTCGGGTCTGCCGTGGTACAATGGGACTTCTGCTCATGAACCTCTGTGCACAGCGTCTGCAAATCGGGGCTGTACGAAGTCACCTCATCTTTACCCAAAACTGTAAGCTGTTATCTGTGAGGCGCGAGCGGTGTTTGTTTTTACCATAGTTCATGGTGGAGAATGGCTGCTCTGCTGAGTTTTGCCCTAAGCAGCCGTATGAATGGCAAACTACACTGATTAGCAGCGGCATAGGCACACTTAAAATTTCTTCCGAAATTTTCGCTTTCTAGTCTCTGTTTACCACTGCTTTGCTGGTCACTGAGGGGCCACTAGAATCAGAGAAAGGTCCTGCAGTGTGCTCTATCTGCAATTGGTGTAATCATTTCTACTTAGAGAAAAGCATAAAGGAGCATGCTTGGCAATGCTTGCAGAGAAAGGTGAACAGCTAGCTGATTGACGTGCAGCACTTTAGGTGAGGCATTGTTATCCCAGTGTATCTGTGGTAAAAGGCATCTGGTGCCTGACTTGTAAAGATACAGGAAACATTTGACCTGTAGGTTTAGGATTTGCAGTTGTTTGAGAACAATATGGATTCTTTGTTAACTGTAATACTGGAACGTACATTCACACAGCCACTCAATGCCATCTCCTCTCAATCTCACTGCTAGGAGGATTGAGGCTTTTTTCTCTTGGGGGCAGGTCCCTCTGGAGGCCTGAAGGTGGACCTCTGCTCCAAGCCGCCTTGTGTGGAACTTTATCCGTAGGCTGTGGCCTAATTGGTAGTGCCCCCGTTGCAGCAGTGGGTGCGTTGTCTTGGCAATAGGCAAAGAAACGACGGGCCTGGGAGAGCATATCATGTCTGAGGATGGTGTTACGCATTGTCTGGTTCTTCCTCAGCTCATATTTAGCCTTGGACAGCTTCAAGAGACTGCCAAAGTAATCCACAAGCAGATACTACCTAATAGCTAGCTAACTGCACGCGACATCCAACAGTTACTCCTCACCTTCAGAATAAGACAAATATGGGTCCTTAGACTTGGTACCTTACTTTAAAGTAAAGGAATTTAAAAATAACAGAAAACTGTACCCGAATAATTTTAATAAATTTTTAATTTTCATTCTTTTTACAGATTTTTCTGTATCTTCAAGGTTCATTATTGTCTCTGTGGGCTTAGCAGCACTTTCAATAGCTGCTGTGACAGTCAACACATGGACAAGAACTAAAGGTAAATTTAATTTAATCATGTAAAGTTAAAGATTTAGAATTTTCACCTGAAACTGAAATTGACTTTCTTCTCTCATTTTAGGGAACAAAACACAGATGGATAAAGTTGCCGTAAGTACATAACTCAGTAATACAGTATAAAAGCTTAAAAACCTGAATGTTCAGTTTCTAATGTTTGATATTTACTTGATATCACTGCAAGTGATTATGCTGAGATTACTTTGGATTTCTTGCACTAAATGTTGATTTAGCAGAGGACTGAGGTTCAGAAGTTTAAAACCCAAAGGCTGTGGTTTTTACCCAGCAAGCTACACACAAAACTAACCTTCAAAATAAAACACAAATTAACTGGATGAAAAAAAAAAAAGAAAATAATAAAATCACAAAGACAAACAGTGAGATACAGATTACGCAAACAAGGAACAAACCTTTACAAAGGAAGAGGAAACTAACAATCACAACTTCAACCAGAGATAATTACAAAACCATAATTACAAGATTATTTGCCCTAAACTCACATCTTGTGCATTTTATTTTATTGTATTTTATTTGGTTATTTTCCGCAGGTGCATTTTAATAAAGAAGAGGATTATGATTCAATAAAATAATAAGCATCCGAATCTCTGCTGTTTCTATCAGATTGTGCTGATCAACATCAACTCAACAGAAAAACTACTGTTATATTATCAGTATCATCTCAGCTTTATAGGTCACACCCTTAACCCTATAATGCCATTTGTATCATATTTGCTACATGAGTTTCTGAGACTGCTATCTCATCAACACGATCAATACGTGCCATAATTTCAAAATGTAATAAACAAACCTCTGTTTTTTGTCTAAAATTAACATCGTTGTTAAGAAAAAGTTGCCAAAAATGTATCAAATGTGACGCAAAAAATATATAATAAATATGTCATAAAACTATATCATAAAAAACATGATATAGCAAAAAAAATGTGGATTTTGTTATAAGGGTTAATAAACATCTCAGTTCCAAAAACTCAGAATTTTCTGGCTTTTTTTTTTTTTTTTTTGATGAGTTGGGTCTTACAGGGTTAAAACAGGTTGTAAGGTTATTTTAATATAAAGCTGGCTGTGTGTTACAGACTATTTCTCTTTCATTCTGACTGAAGACGTATTTAATTATTGATCTCTCACCACTTTGGGATTTATGAAATGTCTATTCAGGAGATTTTACCAACAGTATCATTGTTCTCTGTATGTAATGTAATCTCCAAATAAAATGCATTTGTGTTCAGTTTTAAGGTTTTCGTGTGAATGTTTGTTTTCTTTGGGGAACTTCAATACAGCAGATTTCACTTGAAAGAAAATAAAAAATAAACCAAGGTGAGTTTTTTGCCAGAAATAAACACCAACTACAATTCTAAAAAAAATCATGAACATCATCAGACAGCATAAAAAAGCACCTGATAATGTCTGTGGTGTTAATAAGGGCAAACCTCCCACACACAGCAGTCACACTGATGTGAATCAAACCTGGTTAGCACAATAACTTTTTCCAGCTTTATGGCACAAAATTTACATCCTTTTGAAAAGCTCCACCAAAAAATGTAATTTAATTTAAAGAAAAAAATATAGTCAAGATAAATACTGTGGCTCAGCATAACTGGAGATGACTCGGTTAGATCATCAGTGTGTTAACTGTTGTTTAGGGTGTTTATATGGTTATTTTCAAAAGCTCAAATGTGCAGGCCTCTACTGTTGTTGTAAGACACGTCCCCTTTAGTTCACAGGAATAAGTCTTTCAGTTCTTTTCTACTTCATTTTATTGCTCTAATATAAGATATTAAAAGAAAGAGAAGCTGTTGATATTTGTTTTGAGTGACAGTTTTCACACATTCAACTTCCTCAGTCATCTTATTTTTGAAGCTGTCAAACACGTTATTGCCACAAACACACAGCAGGAAATGAAACAATGTTCACCTTTCTTTATCTGATAAATGGGCTAACAAGAAGCTGAAACATAGCAATAATAATAACAATAAATAAGATTCATTTTACCAATGATTCAACATAAGGACAATGATAAGATCCTTTCAAGCTGCTTTATGTTGAGATATATAAATCTATAGTGTCATTAGACTGTGATGAGAAATGACTGGCTGTTTATTTATACTCACCAACATGTCACTTATTCAAGTGTGAAATGACTGTTACTAAGACAGGAAGTGCCGCTGTTTACCTTCGCCCCTCACCCAGATGTGAAGAAGCAGATGAGATCATAAAGAAGATTTAAAAAACAACTGGGCCTCAACCCATAGCTTGGGCTCTGGAAGCAGTTTCCTGGAAAATTGCTGGGGAGGTGGTGGGCAGGATTGGGTACTCTTCTATCCCCTCATTTTGCTGCCAGCACGTTGGGATTTTCCCCGGTGGATGAGAGTGTTGCTTCCCTGTGCCTTCGGGTCGGGGTTGCTTGTGTCTATGTGTCTAACAACAGTTCAGAGTATTCGGCCTTTTTGGAGTCATTAGATGGGGTGCTGGATGCTCCATGTAGGAACTCCAAATTTCTGGCGGGGGACTTCAACACTCACATGGGCAATTACAGTATGAGGTAGAGGGGTTTGACTAGGAGGAACATCCTGCCCAATGTGAACCTGAGTTATGTTCTATTATTGGACTTCTGTGGTAACCAAGGATGTACATAAGTGCACATGCCACCAGGTTGATGATCGTTTTTGTAATCATATCATCAGATATGCTCCAACTATTGGGGATCACAATCCTCAGCCTCCATGGGTAAGTCTATGCTGGTTCTGGGGAGAAGTCAGTTGGTTAATCAAACCTCAGATTCACCTCTAGCCTGTAAGGGAGTTGTTTCGCAGCCAAGTGTAAAGCAGCAGGAATGTGAATTTCCAACTCAAAGTCAGATGGATTTGAGCAGGATCTGTGGTGGATGTACCAGTCTGCTGTGGTGAACGGAGAATTGTGCATAAAAGAATGGGAATTAGTTATGTTTGAGGGGGGGCTG
Source organism: Oreochromis aureus (assembly GCF_013358895.1). Lineage (NCBI taxonomy): Eukaryota > Metazoa > Chordata > Actinopteri > Cichliformes > Cichlidae > Oreochromis > Oreochromis aureus. Next base: position 21,053,077 of record NC_052956.1, on the reverse strand, counting down.
GGCTCCCCCTTACAGATAGGGTCATTCAAGAGAGACTGGGAGTAGAGTCACTTGTCCTAAACATCAAAAGGAGACAGTTGAGGTGGTTCGGGCAACTGACAAGGATGGCACCTGGGCACCTTCAGGGTGATGTATTCTGGGCATATTCTACCCAGAGGAGGTTCTGGAGCAGACCCAGGACACAGTAAAGAGATTATATCACTTGGGAACAACTCGATGAGCTAGAAGAGGGGCCAGGATGAAGGAAGTCGGCTTCTCTGCTCACACTTTTGCTCTTACGACCCAAACCCAGATACGCTTTAGAAGACAGATGGACGGATGTTTTTTAAAGTGCGTTGCCTTTCCTATATACTTTCTTTTTTCTAATAGACTCTATTAAAAATCAAAGGAAGCTGCATTGATGCACATGCACACATTCAGCCTCCTCAGTCAATTTTAATTCTCGAAGGTGTCAAACATGTCATTGTCACAATGCACTGAGGGAACGGAAACCATATGCACCTGTTAAAAATAACTTTATGATGTTCAGAGAGAGATAAAATGTGTTGCACCACTGGTGTGTTAACATCAGGGAAGTGACCTCTCACTAATCACAGGAAACACAAATAATCTTAAAGAGTCATCAGCGCATCAGATGCCTCGCCATCAAGATTAAGAACAAGAAAGAAATGAGACAGAGAACCACAATGATTGAATTCATATGGATTCAAATGTTTGCATTGCTGCTGATTCAGATTACAGGTAAAGTTCTTGGGCTCTGTTTTGGTTTATTGACTTTTAGAGCTTGTTTACTGTTGTGGCGATCTGTTTCTTAGTCTTGGTTTGTAATTTGTAGTTTTATTGTGCCTCTTTGGTCATTTAGGAAATATTTACAGCAAAATGTAATTTGGTATGACGACCTTTATTCTTCGGCTTTCTTGCAATAATTCTTGCAGATTTTTGAAATATTTCTCCAGGATTCTTAAAAGACATTCAAAACTCTTCTTTGGATGTTGGCTGCCTTTTGTTCTGTTTTCTGTCAAGACGATCCCACACTACTTCAATAATATTGATGTCCAGAGTCTGGGGAGGCCAGTCCTGATTGTGGCCCCAGTATGTCTGTAGCCCTGGCTATATAAGTAGCTCATTTATTTAAATAGTTCATTTGTATTCATGGTTAATTGCAAATGTTTAATGTGTTCAAGAATGTATACAAATGCCTGCAAGGTATGTGATGTGTGTCAGTTAAATGCACAGCCTTTTTATTTGTGTTTTGAGGTTTATGTCATTATTTTTGATATGGTATTGATATGTACTACAGCTCCAGTGAACCCTGAATTAGTCTCAGGTAGAGGGGGTGGGCGCAAGTGGGGAGCCGTGTGCACTCTGCAGGAAGCGAGGGAGACGAGAGCTGAACAGTGTCGAGTGAACGCAGAGTTTATAGAAGGGCGACAGACATATTTTTGGATTGACGGATAGTTGACTGGAGTGAAAAGCTGTTGTACCCTACTGTGAGGAGGAGACGGACGTCTTGCTGGCGTGTCAGAGAGGTCCCTTCTGCTGGTGTGCTGAAGGTATATGTTCACGTGGGAGCACGTGGCGAGGACGACTGTGAGTGCTGCTGCCGTGGCCTGCTGGTAGCCTTGACCCAGTTTCCCCTGCTATCCCCTTGAACTGCCTGGAGGTGTGAGTACTGTTTGCACGTGCTTTTTATTTTACTGCTTGGCAACAAGTGAAGCGACCATATTGTTTTAGGTCCCAACGCACCCGAGCCACGACTCAGGCCTGCAACGAGGGGTTTGCTAGCAGAAAGACTGTAGCACTTGAGGTCTGTGTGTGTCGGTGAGAGTGTGTGTGGGCCCACAATATTGTTTGATTATTTTGTTTCTGTTAAAGTAGATACATTACATTGTTTAACAAACTTTATTAATTTTACTTATTTTCTTCTGTGTCGTTAATTAATCATTTACTAAAGTGGAGTTAACTTTATAATTGACCTGCTTGTGTGTGATTTATTTCTATATAGTGTAGTTTTATTGCATGTTTTATACCCTAAGCATTAAAAAGGGAGTATCAATAGGAAAGTAACAACAGGAACCCAGGGCCCCTCTCAATAGAACGTGGGACGGGTGTTACATGTCTTTTTCTATTCAAGAATGCATTTACTGCACTGGCAATGTGTTTGGGATCATTGTCATGCGGCAGTCAGATGCTTTCCAGAAGCATAGCAAATCAAAATCTGATCATATAGATGTTCTTGATACTGATAATGTAGGTACTGATGTATATATGTTTAAAGAAAATCACATTCAAACAATACACTCCTGGATCCTCATGGGCTCGAATGTCATGGTAATCTTTGGGATTTTAATGAATTCTTTGAACTTTACGTTTTCTTTTTTTTTTTTTTACATAGAGCCTCAAACATGTAAATACATATAAATCTAAATTTATCAGGAGGGATTTTGGCCCACTTCTCTTTACAGAAGCTGTCTAAATCCATTGTTTCTTAGCTTCTCCTGGGCAACTCAAATCTCCAGCTCTCTCTACAGATTGTCGGTATGATTGAAGTTCAGCCACTCTTTTGTTGCCTTGGAGACGTGTTTTGGGTCTTTGTCAGCTGTATACATTCTCCATGGTGCGGGCCTCAGGTTTGCCCAGACCTCACCCCACCCAAGCTCCACAGTGTGGGGCTAACATGTGTCTTATGGTATTCCATTTTCATATTTGGCATAGTATTTTTCACTTTTTCATTCTTTTTACATGGAAGTCAAATGCATTCCTCTTTAACTTTTTAACTTTAACCATTTTACTAAGGTTCTGAATCAGCTGCCTTCTCTCAGACTCATATTTATAATAAAACATGTGCTATGGTTTCATCTACTCCACAGTAGTCCACTTCATTTTTATAAATAGTGCACCAGAAAACAATTCCATGGTATGACTGTGTTGGGCTGTGTGGGTCGGGCAAACCCACACTGCGGTGGTTAGTTGCCTGCTGCCTCTGGGCCCCTGACACTGCTGCCCTTGGCTATGGAAACACTGCCATGCCCTCCCGTTTCCTCCTGCTGGGGTGGACGCACGTCATCCTGATGTGTAGCCTCAGGTCTGGGTTTTTTTCGGTCATTCTCTGTCAACCTCTGGCTCTCAGTGAAAGCGTTATTGCAGTCTCCCACCCACCTACACACACACACAACAAAATTTCATGTTTGCTTGTGTACCTTCCTTTGTTTTGTCTTTCAGGTGCTGTGTATTGTTTGATACACAGCACTCGTTTGATATCATGCATTTTGTTACAGATGCAGCAGTTGGAGACACAGCATGTCTGTTTGTTTCATCATTGACGTTTCCCAACTATCACCCTTCTTTTCTCTTTCCTTCTGTCCCTTATTATTTTTCTATTCCCTCACTTTCTTTTCCCATCTTTTGCCAACCTGGCTTCACCTCCCTGCCCACTCTAGCATAATACCCACACTGATAATTATATGAATAATAAAAGAAAAGAAATGATAAATAATAAATAAAAATAACAAGAGGAGCCTACAGAGGGTCTACAGTGCTCCTTTTGGAAAAGGAAATATGTTTGGCATAACAAAGCATTTTTCTACATTAAAAGAGTGTTGGACACGTGCATAATACTGTGTCTAAATTTGTAATTAAAATCTAAAATCTTAATTCTGCTTGTAAAAAAAAAAGTTTTGCATTTAACTTTTTTTGTTATTTCTCTCCAATCATGTCAGCAACAACATCAAATGTAACCTCCATTGTTATGAAACTCGGAGATGACGTCACTCTGCTTTGTCTGAATGCGATGGATGACCAGAATACCTGTAACAATACAATGTGGGCCTTCGCTTCAAGAAACAAACCAACAGTAGAGCTGTTCAGGTTTGGGGAAATTGGTGAATATGCCAAATCTAAATCAGACAGACTGAGTGTTGCAGTAAACTGTTCTCTGGTTGTTAAGAAGCTCACAGCTGAGGATGTTGGTCTTTATTTTTGTCAGCAATACATGTTGGGAAAAAAACAAGCCCAACACTCTCCACTTCATCAGTTGGTGGTTGATCTCTCTCTTATTACTTGTGAGTATTTAGATCAAAAAATATCGTCAGCTCAAAGTGAAACTGAAACTTCAGGTATGAAGATTCCAGCAATGTAGTTGTTTAATTTCTTTCTCTCACATTATTTCCATCTTCACCAGTGAATGAACATAAGGACAATAGTAAGGCGATTTTAAGCTGCTCTGTGCTGCCATATGAAGAGTGTCATCACACAGTGAAGTGGCTGATTGACGGTCAAGACATGGACAAAGATAACAAAGAAATATTGACATTGCAGACTAACTGCTCCACCACTGTGTCTTTCCCCAAATCCCATGAATTATACTCATTAAAATATAACTCAGTGAAATGTGAAGTGACTGATACTGGCACAGGAAAAGTGCAGCAGTTTACCTTCATCAGCCAACAGCGCTCTGGCCAAGACACGGGTGAGGTCATAATCATTTATTGGATGGATTTCAAGTTTTTAAACAGATTTTAAAAGAAACTTTCCTTTTTTTGAAATGGGAAAAATATAAACCATTGACATAATATATTTGGTCATGTTTTTTTTTTTAATTAAAATGTATTTTTATTTCTACAGATGACAAGGAAACAACAAATAAACCAACCAGCAGAACTGAAATTAGCACTAAACTAGAAGTAACCATGGCAACAATGAAGGAAGTTTCTCAAGGTAGTTTCTTTATTTAAAATTTTCATTGGCACTTAAATTTGTCAGAACATGAAGAACCTAAACAATTACTTGATAAGGCAAAAAAGTAAAAACATTTTTAATGAGTTACAAAGACGTAAATGTTTGCTTGATATAAAATATAAAATATTATGCAACCCCAAAATTCAGATGTTTAACTTTATTGCAAGCTTTACATTTAAAGACAAATATTTTCATTTATTTAGTTGGGAAAAACAAAACAAAGAATCCAGCCAGAGAAACTGAAAGCAGCGCAACATCAGCAACAACCACAACAGTTGTGAAGGATATTTCGCAAGGTAGTCACTCAAATGTGCATCCTTTTGTTATGAATCATCAGTTCTTTTTTGTTCTATAATTTTTTTAGTATCACTTAATTTAGTAGTGTCAGATTTGATACATGACAAACCTAAATAAGAACTACATAAAGAGAAAAGTGGTCTTCATCCACTCGTGGCGAATGGCCTTTACATTTAAAGACAAATATTTTCATATCACATTAATGCACACGTTTATCAACAAAACCTGTGTGATATAGTTAACAGTAAATAACAATCATATTTGAATATTTGAAAACATTATTTTAAGATGTATTTTAAGACATTTGCACTAAACAGAAAACAGTAACCAAAATCTTTTTTTAATCCTTTTTTTACAGATTTTTCTGTTTCTTTGAGGTTCATTATTCTCTCTGTGGGTTTAGCAGCACTTTTAATAACTGCTGTAACAGTCAAAATATGGACAGAAGCTAAAGGTAAATTTAAAAATGATAAGTTTGAATAAATTTTCATTTGTATTTTAACTGGAATTAACTTCCTTCTCTCATTTTAGTGAACAAAACTCAGATGGATAAAACCACAGTGAGTACAAAACTCAATAATCCAGTTTTAAAGATCTTAATGTTGTGTTTCTGATATTTGTTATTTACTAATAACTGTAGATGATGTACATGAAATTACTTTGGATTTCTTGAGCTTCATGTGTTTCAGCAGAAGAATGAGAGTCAAAAGATTTTGTACCTCTTACCAAAATATATGAGTCTGCTTTGAGAAAGTGTATCACTCTCATCTGCTTATAAATTATAATTGGTTATATTTATTTCACAGTTGTTGTAGATTTGTTAAACTGGACCCACCAGCTGACACACTTGAAGCAGACCGACAGGTGGCAGAGCAAATTCCTTTGAACTAGACATTACAAATTAACAAAAAAAGGCTGCTCAGTGGTAGCAGAAAAGTAAAAAAAAAAAAAAAAACTAGACACAATACAAGGAGAACAAAACTGAGTGAAAAGAGTATTCAACAGGAGAAACGGACAAGGGAAACTTAGAACATCCACATGGCAGGAAGAGGGATAAAGAAAGGTAGAAAAAGGCACCAAAAGCCACATTATAAATTAGCCTTCACAATAAAACAGGAAGTAACTGACTAACTGAAGAAACAATAGATGCCAAACAGTAAAACACAGATTGGTGGAACACGGAAAACACTGAGAAAAGGACCAAATATTCAAAAACACAAAAGAAGAGAAAAGATTTATAACGGAAACCACAGATAATTACAAAAATGTATTTACCATTATTACATTATTTATAATCTGATGAATGTTATTTTGATTTTGGTTTGTTTGGGGTTTTTTCCCCACAGGTACATTTTGATAACAAAGAAGATCATGTTACAATAAAGTCTGAAAACACTGGAGACTCTGCAACTTCCATCTGACTGCAATGATCATCACCAAAATCAATTCCAATTGCTGTTCATTTATCAGTATCAACTTTTATAATTTTATTGGTCAAATGCTTAGATATAAAACAGATGCTAAAGTAATTTTAATAACAATGATTGGTTCTTTTTTCACTTCAGTCTATACATGTATTTAAATTTTCATTTCATCTTTTATAAAAGGATGTTGGTTTTGATAAATGACAGAATCTGCATCTATATTTTTGCTCATGATAGAGTAATCATAAATTAAAATGTATTTCTATTCAGTTTTGGTGTGATTTTATACTAATTAATGCTTTACTCAATACTTTTCACATCAATACTTGTGCATAGAGCAAGATTACTGGACTGAACAGGGTCAATGGATTCCCTGTAAAGAGATTTGTAGATGTGGGTAAAAGAGGGTCTTAGGCATAAGACACTCAACTTCTTTAAGCTGCTTGAAGATGTTTCACCTCTCATCCGAGAAGCTTCTTCAGTTCTAGGGTCAAATGGTGGAGAGTCCCAGATTTAAGCCCTGTGGGAGTAACCCACCAAGAGGGACAATAGACCCCCCTAATGATCCTCTACCTAATAACATGAGCCAAGGTGTGAAAATGGGTGTAGGTCACAATCAGCCAAGGTTTCAGGTGAGCTCATTGTGAAACCTAGCCCCACCCTATCATGTGATTTCCTCAGGTCAGATGGCCCAGGATGTGAGTGGGCATTAAGGCATCTGGGAAGGGATCTCAGAACTGGATTATAGATGGCAGACAGTAGCGGTTTTAGATACGGGCGACACGGGCGGTTGCCCGGGGCGGCATCGTGGTGGGGGGGCGGCATCACGCGCATCTGCAAAAAATTTTAAAAAAATTGCACGTACTCATGCTGCTCCAACATCATGCCAGCGCATATTGGGAATGGCATAGGCACCGATCGGTTTTCTATCGCTCATGGGAGTAAGGGCGCCCTCCGTTTGCGAGGTGCGCCTGCTGCTTGCGGCACAGGGAGGAGAGGACGGGGCAGCGGGGGATTCTCTGGCTGGCTGGAGCAGCAAAAATTACCAACTCGCAAAATAAAACAAAATAAAAACAAAACAACAAACACGAAAACACCAGACATTATGATACAGACTTATAATTTGCACCGATGTTATTTCAAAATTCTATACGCGAAAAGTGAGCGCGAGAGCCCGGTGCGCCTGCTCGCTGCTGAAGTCAAAGTAAACTTTATTGTCATCTCCGCTACATACAGTCCAGTATATAGAGAGACGAGACGACGAGGCTCCAGTTACAGCAGTGCAAGTAAACGAACAATAAATATTTAAGAGTAAAAAAATAAATATACACTTTAGGACTCGGGGTAAAGGGATCAATAACAATTTAAAATGCATATTTTATATTTTGTTGATTTAAAGTCTCACACACAACCCATTTTTAAAGTTTAAAAAAAAGAGAAAAGAAGAGGAGTGTAGCAACTTCCACAGTCGCTAGAGGCCGGGGACTGAGCCTGCCTATTTGCCTGACGCTGTCAACTACACTTAATAATGCGAGAGGTGGAATTGCTTGCTTGTTTATTAAAGTGCTTGAAAAGTTTACAGAGCAATGTGATCGGCTCGCGATTCAATCTCTTAAAACATCACAGGCTCTAATGCAAGAAGGGGAAACTCGTTGTGCTGCGGTCAACAAAAACTACAGCTACCCAGCCCTGCTCTGTCAAAATCAAACCAGTGAATGACAGACTGACAACGCCCTCTTAATGTCACCGCTAGCACCCACGTGACTCCCGTTACACATCACCATAGCAACCAAACAAATGAAAACCCAGTAATCATTAAAATTCAATACATTTAATTATGGCTCCTACAAGGAGAAACGAACAAAAGATACAGATAAGCAGATGTGTCATTGGATAATGGCAGGTCATGTATCCTAAAACATTAAGAATCAGAATACTTTCTTATTCCCTAAGGAAATTATGTGGGTTATGTTCCTCCAAGAAGAAATGGTAAAAATAGTAACAGTAACAGACTAAACTCCAAACAATATATACAATAATATAATATTAATTAGTCAGTGTCAATTGTTGATTTGCCCTGTTGTCATTGTATGACGAATTATGTCGTCTGTTTAGTAGCCGTTTGCATACTATGCATACTCTCTCTCTCTTCATATATGTGTGTGTGTGTGTGTGTGTGTGTGTGGGGGGGGCGGAGGGGTGTTTGCCCAGGGCGCCAAACAGGCTAGGACCGCCACTGATGGCAGACAGTTGGTGTGTAAGCCACCCGCTCTGTTCAAAGATGGTTGCTCGTAGTGGACATACATGGCTTCTTTTACTCCTCTTTCAAACCATCTGTCTTCTCCGTCCAAAGGTGGACATTGGCATCCTCGAAAGAGTGACCTTTGTCCTTTAGATGCAGATGGACTGCTGAGTCTTGTCCCGTGGAGGTGGCTCTTCTATGTTGTGCCATGCGTTTATGAAGTGGCTGTTTGGTCTCTCCAATGTAAAGGTCTGGGCATTCCTTGCTACATTTTTCAATTTGTGTTTAGGAGTTTTGTCTTTGGGATGAACCACTTTCTGTCTGAGTGTGTTGCTGGTCCTGAAGTACACTGGGATGTTGTGCTTGGAAAAGACTCTCCTGAGCAGTGTTGGTCAAGTTACTTGAAAAAAGTAATCAGTTACTAATTACTGATTACTTCCCCCAAAAAGTAATCCCGTTACTTTACTGATTACTTATTTTCAAAAGTAATCAATTACTTAGTTACTTAGTTACTTTTTAAAAACACGATTTACAACCTGAATAGGTGATAAAGCGATAGATCTTTCAGCCCAATTCTACTTTTTCTGCATAATTCATCATACAAAATGTAATCAAATGGAAAAGTCTCTTTTCAAAACTTGTTTTATTAGTTTTAATCTTTTAACTTTATGCATCAAGCAAAAATTAAATTATATGCAACATTCTCTGACTGGAAGAAATTTGTTTAACATTTAAACCTATTTTCTGCACATTCCAGCACATAAAATAAAATATTTTTTTGTGTTTACACTCACTCTTTCAAATAGATGCAAGTAAAACACAGCAGAAAATAAATAAAATCAAAGACTAGCGGTCCTGTTGCTCTATTTTCACCTGTAAAGCAGGACTGGGGTAGGCGGAGGAGGTTTACCCTGGTGCAGGTGTGCCGCAGCGGTCAGTGGAAGAATCCGCGAGTTTCTCTGTGAATTTCACATTACGTCGTAGTACACTCGGTGCTTGCTTGGAAGTTTAGGGGTTTTTCGCTGTAAAAAGAAGTTTTCTTCCACGCACAACGGACACTAATGTTTTTGTCACTTTTATGGAATCAAACTCAAAATAAGGTCAGTACTTCCACGCTTTAAACGCTGCATGCTACACTCTGTCCCGCACTCGATATATTATGATCTGCAGACAGCTGTTGTCACACGAACGTAGCACACTCGCCACGTCACTGTCATGAGACGTTCTCGCAAAAAAATCACGGTTTTAGTAACGCAGTAACGCAGCGTTCCCTACGTGAAAGTAACGGTAATCTAATTACCGTTTTTGCAATAGTAATCCCTTACATTACTCGTTACTTGAAAAAAGTAATCAGATTACAGTAACGCGTTACAAGTAACGCGTTACTGCCCATCTCTGCTCCTGAGTTTTTCCAATACTACACAGGGGATGACAATATTGTTGCATTTGTCTTTCTGATCCTCCCAAATTGGTGTCTGATCTTCTTTTCTGTGCATCTTTGCTGACTTGATGAAAGCCCAGTTAGGATAACTGCATGTTTTAAGAGCCACCTTTACATGTGTGTTCCCTCTTTTCCCCTTCGGGCTTAGAGGGAACATTTTCGGTGTTGTAGGATCCTGATTACTCCAAGTTTGTGTTCCAGAGGGTGATGGGAGTCAAAGAGGAGGTATTGGTCCATGTGTGTGGGCTTCCGGTAAACTTCAATCTTGAGGTTTCCATGCCCTTCAGTGTGCATGGCGCAGTCCAGGAATAGCAAACAGTTATCCTTTGTGTCTTCCTTGGTGAACTTTATGTTTTTATCCACAGCATTAATGCGAGCAGTGAAGGATTCCACTTCTTGGGTTTTGATTTTGACCCAGGTGTCAAATATCTGACTAATATTGTTTTTAAATTGATGACATTTTGTGTTGTCACAAAAGATAAAAACCAACCTTACTTTTAATTTATCAAAAATCGCACCCTGCTTGTTCAGAACAGTGTCACAATTAGGTCTGAGCACTAATATTCATGTATTACCCATTCTATCCACTAGAGGTCCTCAGTCTTTCAGTACCCCATCCACTCGGCCCACTCACTTGTAAGCTACAAGTCTGAGCAGGTGTTTAAAATCATGTATGGATTTATTAACAGCTTTTATTTCTTGTTTTATTAATTATTAATGAACTAACTTGTAAACAACCTGAACTGTATTTTTGGGACTACAACTGTCTGTTCTGCTGTGCTGTCTGTTTTGTTACATTAGAGGAAAGAGGGGCAGTATTAATGGAAACATTTATCTTTACTAAAATCTTCACAGATTCAGCTTCCTCGGTCAACTTCTTTTCAGGTTATTAAACACGTCACTGTCACAAATGCACTGTGAAAACAGACACAACGTGCACTTGCTAAGTCTTATAATCGCTTCGTGCAATAATATCCCTTCATAAAAACAAATTACTTCATGCGTTTCTGAGAACATGAGAAAGGCTGCACCTATAGAATGTAAGCATGCAAAGAAAATTGCTAAATTTGTGAAGAGGATGTGACACCTCACTAGTGACAGGAAGCACAAGCTTCTTAAATAGTCATCGGTTCAGAAACTGTGACAGTCAAGACCATGAACAAGAAAGAAATGAGACAGAGAAGCACGATGGATGAATTCATATGGATTAAAATGTTTTTATGTCTGATGCTGATGATTCAGATTGCAGGTAAGAATTCAGGAAACATTTTAATAGCAGGAAAACACCTTTACAGTAAATAAGACAGCTGAGCATGTTCTGTTGTTTGAGGGGAGCACAGGACATGTTTGTTAACTTGTGTCTAAATTGGTCTTCAGTCTGGTTCTAAAAAATGCTGTATTCTGTTTTTATTTATTTTTATGTTTCTCTTCCATCTTTTCAACAGTATCTGCAACTGAAACCTCAATTTTTATTAAAGCTGGAGATGACGTCACTCTGCCTTGTCTAAATGTAATAGATGACCAGAAGAACTGTGATGGTACTACGTGGACCTTTGCTTCAAAAAACACAACAGCAATAGAAGTGATCACCTTTGGAGAGATTGGTAAAAAAGCCCAAACTAAATCAGACAGACTGAGTGTTACAGCGAACTGTTCTCTGGTTATAAAGAAGCTCACGGATGAGGATGTTGGTTTTTATTACTGTCAGCAGTACAAACTGGGAGAACGTAAACATCTAGTTTCTGAGTTTTTGGTTGATCTGGCTGTCATCACATGTGAGTATTTACCATATCATATTTATCATACACAAGTTTGGGCACCCCTGATAATGTTCATTATTTTTCTTTATAAATCATTGGTTGTTTGGATCAGCAATTTCATTTAAATATATCATACAGCAGATGAACACAATGATATTTGAGAAGTGACATGATGATTATAGGATTTAAAGAAAGTGTGCAAAAGTTACTTAAACAAAATTAGGCAGGTGCATACAGATCAGATCAGATCAGATAAGCTTTATTAGTCCCACTCATGGGAAATTTGTTTTGTTACAGCAGAAAGTGGACAGTGCAAAGTTACATAGTAAAAATTAGAAAAACACTGGAATAGGATAAGAGTAAGAATAAGATACTGTACACAACTGTACATAATAGAATAAAATAGAATACAAATACTATATACATACTGAGTAAGACATAACGTTGTCAGAAAAAGAGTATTGCACTTAGTGTTATTGCTATTGCACATGTGTGGATGTGTGTGTTTGGTCAGTTGCAAAGTCTTTGTTGTGGAGTCTGACAGCAGTAGGGAGGAAAGACCTGCGAAATCTCTCTGTCCTACATTGTGGGTGCCGCAGCCTGCACACTAAGGACTCGTACACAGTGACAACAGTGACAAGGTGCACCAGGTTGTGATCAGAACTGCCCAGGGGAGGGAGAGGTGATGAGTCCAGTGTTTTATTGTCTCTGGTTGGACATGCCACATACTGGGTGAAGGTGGACAGTGTGGAGTCCAGTGAGACATGATTAAAGTCCCCTGATATTAGGAGAAGGGCTCTCGGAGATTGTGGACACCCTTGTCATTTTATTAATTTGAATACCTTTAGCACTAATTATTGGAACACAAAAGTTGTTTGGTAAGCTCATTGACCCTTGACCTACATACACAGGTGAATCCAATCATGAGAAAGGGTATTTAAGGTGGCCAACTCAATTTTCTCAGAATTGTGGCAACATGGGAGCCTCAAAACAACTCTCAAATGACCTGAAAACAAAGATGTAAGGAAATGGAAGACCACAGGCACAGTTCTAGTTAAGGCCAGAAGTGACAGGTCAAGAAAAATCTTAAATAAGCAGGGGTGAAGGATGGTGAGACCAGTCATAGTCAACCCACAGACCAGCTTCAAAGACCTATAACATCATCTTGCTGCAGATGGTGTCACTGTGCATCGTTCAACTATCCAGTGCACTTTGCAGAAGTGGATGCTGTATGGGAGAGTAATGCAGAAGAAGCCTTTTCTGCACACATGCCACAAACAGAGTCGCTTGAGGTATGCTAAAGCACATTTGGACAAGCCAGCTTAATTTTGGAATAAGGTGCTGTGGACTAATGAAACTAAATTGAGTTATTTGGACATAACAAGAGGCAGTATGCATGGCGGAAACAGAACACAGCATTCCAAGAGAAACACTTGCTACCCACCGTAAAAATTGGTGGCAGTTCCATCATGCTGTGGGGCTGTGTGGCCAGTGCAGGTACTGGGAATCTTGTTGAAGTTTAGGGTCGCATGGTTTCCAGTCAATATCAGTAGATCCTTGAGAACAATGTTCAAGAATCAGTCACAAAGTTGAAGTTGCGCTGGGGCTGGATATTTCAACAAAACAACAACCCTAAACACTGCTCAAAATCTACTAAGGCATTCATGCAAAGGAACAGGTACAATGTTCTGGAATGGCCATCTCAGTCCCAGGACCTGAATATTATTGAAAATCTATGGTGTGACTAAAAGTGGGCTGTCCATGCTCAGAAACCATCAAACCTGACTGAGCTGGAGATGTTTCGTAAAGACGAATGGTCCAAAACACCTTCAACCAGAATCCAGACTCTCATTGGAAGTTATGGGGAGGGTTTAGAGCCTGTTGTTTCTGCAAAAGGAGGATCCACTAAATATTGATGTAATTTTTCTGTTGGGGTGCCCAAATTTATGCACCTCCTTAATTTAGTTTAATTAACAATTGCACACTTTCTGTAAATCCTATAAACTTTATTTCACTTCTCAAATATCATTGTGTTTGTCTGCTATACGATATATTTAAATGAAATTGCTGATCCAAACAACCAATGATTTATAAAGAAAAATCATGAAAATTGTCAGGGGTGCCAAAAATTTTGCATACCACTGTATTTGGAGCTGAAACTGCATTTTTAGAATAACCTTGCAGTATAACAGTTATTATCATAATAGTGATTAATTTGTCTAAACTGTGCTATCTTTGTCTCACATGTATATGTATTTGTGTCACAGTGACTGAAGATAAGGACACTGATGAAGTGACGTTAAACTGCTCTCTGCTGACCTTTGAGGACTGTCGCCACACAGTGAAATGGCTGTTAATTGGTTACAATGTAGACAAGCAAACAGAAAGATCACAGACTGACTGCTTCACCACTGTGTCTTTTCCAAATTCTCACAATTCAAACGTATCAAGGGATAATATAATGAAGTGTCAAGGAACTCATACTAACACAAGCAAAGTACTCTTTACCATCATCCATCAGCCCTCTGGTGAGGAAGCTGGTGAGATTACCAGCAGCTGTTGAACATGAATGGCTGGATACGAAGTTTGGATGCAGATTTCTTTTTCTTTTTTTCACAACAAATGAAAAAACAAAAATGTTTTGACTGTGATTTCTCATTTATTTAGTTGGGACAAACAAAACAATGAATCCAGCCAGAAAAACTGAAAGCAGCACAACCTCAGTAACAACCACAGCCGTGAAGGATATTTCACAAGGTTACTGAAACATTCATCCTTTTGTTATGAATCATCGATTCTTTTTTGATTAATAATTTTTTTGTACACTTAATTTAGAAGTGTCAGATTTGATAAATGAAAAACCTAAATAAGAACTACATAAAGAGAAAAGTGATCTCCATCCACTCATCACCAACTGGTCGCAGCAGATGGCTGCAGCTGGGGTTTTTTGTGTTATTGTAGGGTCTTTACCTTACAATATAAAGCCTCTTGAGGCATTTTGTTATTGTGATTTGGCACTATGTAAAAAAATGAAAGAAAAAAATCTTTCCTGAGTTAAACGATCTTAAATGGAGCAGTACCTGGATAGTGCCATTCACCCAGCCTGAAAAAAACAAAACAAAACAAAACAAAAAACAACACTTTTGTTAATATGAAATATTAATCATTAAGTAATCATAAAACTGACGATTGACAGATGTTTCACTTTACTGCAAGATCACTTAAAGACAAACATTAACATCACAATAATGTTCACATAGATTATGATTTTTTAAAACATTTTCAAAATGTAACAATTCTTTCCTTAAAAATAAGATAATTTAAAAACAACAGAAGATTCCAACCAAATGATTTTGATAATTAAAAGTTTTGAATCTTTTTACAGATTTTTCCGTCTCTTTGAGGTTCATTATTGTTTCGGTGGGTTTAGCAGCACTTTTAATAACTGCTGTGACAGTCAACATTAGGACAAGAACCAAAGGTAAATTTTACAAAAAGAACATTCAATGATTGGAAATTTTCATTCAATACTGAAATTGTTATTTTTCTCTAATTTTAGGGAATAAAACACGACGGATAAAGCAAGGGTAAGTAAAAAACTCAGTAATCCCACATAAAAAGTTGAAAGGCTGGATTTCTGATATTTTAATTTAATAACTGTAGATTATGTTGATGCACAGCTGGCTCTAAAAGAACAACAAATCAGCTCATTTCTGAAGGACTGGTACCAGATGTAACTGGACTAGACTAGACTGGTCTGCTTTTCAGGGACTGCGTTTAAACTCTGCAGAGACTCGGCTACATCCACACGTACACGGGTATTTTTGAAAACGGAGATTTTCCGTTTTCGTTTTTAAAAATAATCCCGTCCACACGTAAACGCAGAAATGAAGGAAAACGCTGCTAGGAACATGCCAAAGCAGCAGGTGGCGATATATTCCTAACCGTGTAGAAATGTTGGCCAATCAGAAGTCTAGGATCCTCGGTGGGAAATAGTAAACAAAGATGGGGCATAGAAGCAGAACCGAGTCGTATGTGTGGAGGGACAGTAACTGTGTGTGTATATGTAAGCATTTAAACACCGCAGAGAGTACAATTAACGGTAACAGTATTGTAGAAATTAATTTCACCGAAACAATAACGTGGCGCACAGTGTGACGTCAAAAAAGGCGCACACCTATGACGCTGCGTTTTCTCCGTTTTCCTCGTCCACACGTAAATGCAAAACGGAGTTTTCGAAAATATCCACCCTGGCAGGCGTTTTAGAAATCTCCGTTTTCAGTGACCGAAAACGCCGTTTACGTGTGGACGAAAGGTGCAAACGCATAGAAAAATCTGCGTTTTCAAAAATACCCGGGTACGTGTGGACGTAGCAGTCCAACCCTCAAGCCTGTCAGGACACTTCACCCAGAGGACAGTTAAAAACCACATCACCACAATGATATGTTTTCCCCCACAGTTACATTATGACAAAGATGATATTGGAATTTAATGAATGACCCAAGATGCAGGAAGCTTTCAGATGTCAGTGAGTTTTATTAGGGAGGTGAAATAAACAGAAATGCAGTGGGGGTGAAAAAGAACCTGAGGATAACCTAAACTGGAGAAAACTAATAACAACAGACCTGAAATGGAGATGCAGGGAGACTCAGGGAAACCACACAGGAAAACATAGGGAAATAGACAGGATGACAAAGGGAAATAATGCAGACACAGGGCTTAAATACACACAGGGCAATCAGGGAATGGGAGACAGGAGGCTGGGTTTAATTGGACATAACAAGACAAGAGGAAGCAAAGCTAGAAACACTGACAAGAGAAACGGACCTTCAAAATAAAACAGGAAACACACGACAAAACTCTGAACACACAAACTTAACACAGACTGGGGAGACAGAACATAGGAACTTGAAACGTGGAACAGGAGAGCACAGAGGACACAAAACACTAATCACAAACCCCCCAAAAAACAAAACCACAGAATATTAATAAATGTAAACATAAACACGGAGTCCACAGACTCCGGACCATGACAGATGATGGTGTTTCAATAAATTATGTAAACATTGCAGACTCTTCTGTTTCTCTTACACTCCACTAATGAACAACAATATCTGATCTAATTTTGTGGGTTAAAGCTTTTGAATGTAATGTAGATGATGATAATGTAGGATTTTAAGATTTTAAGATTAATTGTTGGTTATTTTTGTGTTTCAAGCTTTCCCTTTAGTCCAATTTAATGTGTTTTAATCTTGTATTAATTTACTTCATGTTTGAAATCTGCATCATCATCCTTTTTTTTATCCTTCTGAGACCCAGAAGAAAAAATGTTTAGCTAGCATTATAGCTGGCTTTTTGATTCATGCACAGCTTTGATTAAAATCCTGACCCCTGAAATGTTCTATTACATTCAGTGTAATTTGTCAGGTCTTTTTTAAAGCTTTTTTAAACAGAATGTGAACCAGATGTGTTTGTGGTAAATTAAAGTTTATTTCTATTTCAAAATATTAAATGGTTATTAATGTTTGACTAATCTTCTTAGCTGTTTGTTTTCTAATATTAGAGAGAAGAGGGCTGCTTTAAAAAAAAGTGTCTCTTTAAAATAAAGAAATTTAAACAAAACCAAAAACAGCAGTCAAAGAAGTTTATTAGAAGTTAGAGGTTCATTGTTGTCTCTGTGGGTTTAGCAACACTTTTAATAACTGCTGTAACAGTCAACATATGGATAAAAACCAAAGATAAATTGAATCATAAGAAGTTTGAATGATTTGAAATTTTCATTTTAAACTAAAATGGACTTTTTTCACTCCTTTTAGGGAACAAAACAGAGGACGAGGATAAAATCAAAGTAAGTACAAAACTCAGTATTTCAATGTATAAGCGCTAAAAAAAAAACCCTAAAGGTTGACAGTGGACACATTTGAAGCTGATTGGCAGGTGGTACAGCAAAAGAACTTGAAATAGAAAGCTGAACTACAAAAAGGGGAAAGCAGGAAAGTCAAAATCACTGACACAATACAAAGAGCAACAAAAGCATCAAGTATATTAGATAGATATTACTGATATTACTGTAGTTGTTATAAGTTATGCAGAGCCAATATAAAT
The DNA here is from genome assembly GCF_013358895.1 of Oreochromis aureus. Taxonomy (NCBI): domain Eukaryota; kingdom Metazoa; phylum Chordata; class Actinopteri; order Cichliformes; family Cichlidae; genus Oreochromis; species Oreochromis aureus. The sequence continues at coordinate 21,035,071 of NC_052956.1, read as the reverse complement.
ATAAAAACAAAAGCTCAATGAGAAAAGTACTTTTAGTGTGGAATGAAGTCTCTGTAGTTTCATCATAGAAAGAGAGTCGAGCTGATTCGTCTCAGACTGACTGGAGAAAACAGCAAAAAAAAAAAAAAATCAGACTTAAGTGTTGCATTAGACTGTTCTCTGGTTATATACCACATCACAGCTGGCGATGCTGGTCGATACACATGCAGACACCACACATCACTGTTGGGCCCATAAGCATTTATAGACTTTACTGTTTATCGGTCAGTCGTCAGAAGTGAATATTTGTGTCATTCAAATCAAAATGTCCTGTTAGAACAACAAACTAAGATGTTACAATAATTATGATCACAGAGATGAAGTCCATTGTCTTCATTTTTGTTTTTCTCTCTCAAAATGTCTCCATCTGTATGACTGAAGTGACTGAATGTGAGAACAATGGACAAGATGGTAATCCTGTCCTGCTGTGTGCTGGACTATGACCCTTGTGAACGCGCAGTCGAGTCGGTGTATGATGGTGAAGAGAAATCTCAGACATGGAGATGGCTTCACAATCCTGCACTGACACTGTGACATTCACAGCATCTCACCTTGATCAGAAGTTAAAGTTTTATGATTTTTTAAAATGTAATGTGATGAAACAGAACAGTAACAAACTGCAGCCGTTTCCTTTCAGCCCCTAGTTGCCAGGTGGGGCAACAGGTGAGAATATTAATCTTAATAACAAAAAATAACATATCTCACATGTTTTTGTCATGACAGGTTTTGTCTTAAATGCACACTCTCACCCACTAATTTGTGTATTTGTTTAGGTTTACCAATGCTGCTGAAGATCATCTCAACACAGACTCACAACATCATCTCCTTCTGCCTTTCCTCTTTCTCTCGCTCCGCTGTTTGTGTGTGGGACAGTATGAGAGATTCCTCTTCTGCTCCCCTGCTCCATTTGGCTGGCACATATGTCTCAAATCCCTAATCAGAGCCTTTAAACATTTGATCATAAATTCAGTCCTCTCCAGATTGTTCTGTTAGGTTTGTCTTTAGCATCACTCAGTCTCATCAAAAAAAAAAAAAAAACAATTGTACTTTTCTTTGTGTTTCACTTGATTTCTCCAGTCACTAATTTTAAATGTCCCGGGCCGTCTCCTCCAGACCAAATACTTAGTCTTGGTATCCCTGCCTGCTCTCTTTCTCCATCACTCACCAAACCCAGATGCAAGACCCAATCCCCTCTCGCTTGCACATTCTCCCTCATTCCAGTGTTAAAGCCTGCTTCAGAGTCCACCTCTTTTACCATAATAATTTTCAATATACAATATTTAAAAAATGAAATGTAGATGTTATTTTTTAAGCCATTTTCTGAAATGAATGTGAAACCTTCCTGTATTTAAATTGGAATAACACAACAGCAACCATAGTTCATAGTTGTAACATCTACCTGTCAAAGTTTGAATCCCTGACAGCTGTGAAATCATCACTCTGTGTTGTGTGGTTTGTAACAATGTATTTTGTTATGGCTAATGATAATATAACTTGATTTATAAAAGGTTTTTGATTGTGTTTTTTACACTTGTGTATATTGTGTGAAACTAGGGTCAGTGGGGGTCTGAAAACAGTACGCTGGTGTTTTAGATTCACTGGCATTGGATTAACTGCTGAGGGTGATACAGATGTTGCTTCTCGCTGCCAACAGACCAGGAAATAAACGCTGTGAATATTTCACCTTTAAGTCTACTGCTGCATATTTAGATGTGAAAAACCAGAGCTTTTTAATTGGTGATATTCCCACACATGAAACTGCTGCAACAGTGCTAAAGGACATGAAAGGCAACTGCGCCGATGCCTGTTCAGAAATGGCTGCACCCATGGCACATCTGTCTAACCCTCGCTAGTTAATCTGGAACACCAGGAGCAGGCTGTTTTTGCTGGCATTATTAACTCACAGCCTACTCAGCTGATAGTGGGCAAGGAGAGCAAGCTGGTACGGGACCTACCGGGACCTACCTAGCCAACGGGACCGAAAACATTGGAGTGCTTTTGTAAACAGGCTCTACTGTATTTTGACAAATCAACTGGACATTTGAAGAATCTTAACAATATTCATAGATCCACAAAAAAGCCACTTGTAGCAAAACATTCCAAAACAATACAACAACATAAAAGGTATGCTATGTGTGAAAAATGGTAGCGGACATAAAGACTTGAGTGGGAAAGTTATTTTCATGTGTGGTGACAAAAATGATCACGGAGATGGTCTGTTTTCTCAGAATAAACAAAGACTTAGCTCAGCTGATAGTCTTCACACCTTTAACCTCCTTTTCCTTCATTTGATATTTAAATTTAAAGAGAGGGAAGTTTACTAAATTCATTCAGCAAGTGACCTCACTATGATATCACTATGTATTCTGCTTTGAGAACAAGACTAGGGATGGAGAGAGACAGAGAAGCACGATGGCTGAAATCAGATGGGTAAAAATACTTCATTCCTGATACTGATGATTCAATTTAAAGGTAACAACACACAACACATTATAAATGAACAACCTGCCCACTAATGTTACGTCATTCATCCCTCTGACTGAGGAAGCCGTGTTTTGCAACTTGAGTTTTGTTGACCTAGGAAACCAGAGGTGAACTTCCTGTAGACTATAAAACTATTTTTTCTGTCCCTCTGAGTGTGTGTTTGTACATGTGCACACTCTCCCTCATGTTGGTTGTCTTTGGAAATTCTGTAAAAAGCTTATCTCTTGCACACATTAGTCACTGAAGTAGAATCACAGATACTTGTGTAAAAAGAAAAAAAAACAACTCCACACTGATCAATAACGATTCAACTTCTTTAATTAAGTAAAAGTAAAAAGGTGGGTCAGGAGTTTGACACTTCAGCTGTTTGTTCCTATGTGATGTCTGTTTTCTAACATACATCTTAGCTAACACTCTTGACACATTCAACTTCCTCAGTCATTTTTTCATATAACGTCAAACACATAACTGTCACCAATGCATTGTAGGGATGCACCTCCTGAAGACATTTGCTAAAGTTGTGATGGGGAAGTGATATCTGATGAATAACAGGAAGTACAAACAGTGTTAAAGAGTCATCAGCTCACAGACTGTGACAGCTGAGGTCAAGAACAAGAAAGAAGTGAGACAGAGAAGAACAATGGATGGACTCAGACTGATTAAAATGTTTTTATGTCTGATGCTGATGATTCAGATTGCAGGTAAGAATACAGGAAACATTTTAATAGCAGTAAAACAAAATATTTCAATCGCAAACCTTTATCATAAACCTTTGTCTAAAATGATCTTCACTCTGACTGTGAAAAGTGTTGTATTCTAATCTATTTTTCATATTTCTTTTCAGAATTCTCAACAGTATCTGTAAGTGAAACCACCATTTTTATGGAAGTTGGAGATGACGTCACTCTGCCTTGTCTAAATGTGATAGATGACCAGAGAAACTGCGATGGTACTACGTGGACCTTTGCTTCAAGAAACAGAACACCAATAGAAGTGATCAGCTTTGGACAGATTGGTGAAAAAGCCAAAAATGCATCAGACAGACTGAGTGTTACAGCGAACTGTTCTCTGGTTATAAAGACTCTCACAGTCGAGGATGTAGGTTTTTACTACTGTAAACAATACAAATTGGAAAACCACAGACACAAAAGTCTGGTTAGCGAGTCTTTGGTTGATCTCTCTGTACTCACCTGTAAGTATTTTACATTATATCTGAACGCTTTGTAGAACAATAATGACAGCAGTAATTAATTTGTTTCATGTTATCTCCATCAGTGACTGAACATGAGGACAATGATAAGGTGACAATAAATTGCTCTGTGGTGACATATGAAATGTGTCATCACACAGTGAAGTGCCTGTTTAAAGGTCGAGCTGTGGACAGAGATAACAGTCAAATAGTGACTTTACAGACTGGCTGCTCCACCACTGTCTCTTTGCTCAAGTCTCACCATGTTTACTCATCAAGAGATTACCTTTTGGACTGCGAAGTGAATGATACTTATACAGAAGGGAAGCTGTTTACCTTCAGACCTCAGCTATCAGGTGAGAAAACAAGTGAGATAATAATCAACTGTTTAAGGTGATTAAACCCACCCAAAATATTTAGTTGTTTGTTTTAAAGTATTTATGAAGATTTTTTTTTTTTTTAACAACAGATGAAAACCATGAAAACATGTTGGTTGTGTCTTTTTCATTTTATTTCAGGTGACAGACAAAGGACAAATAATCCAACCAGAAATCCAGCAGGCTACAGTCAGTCCAATACCCAAGGTATTTATTCAGTAATGTAATTTTTACTTGCATGCACGGGTATACAGTCACATGAAAAACAACGTTTTCACAGAGCTCGATTCAGTCCTGTGAAAACTGCATAAACCCCATGATTCAATATCTTACAGAGTCAACTTTAGCAGCATTAACGTGAAGTAATAGTCTTCTGTGACTTTATCAGTCCATCATAATAGAAGAGGTTTTCTCCTGGCAGCCCTTCCAAAGAAACCATTCTTGCTTAGTCTTGACTTTTTGATATGACTTTGGTGGGAATCAGCTGGGACCAATGCTGGTAAGGTTGTTGCTTTATGTTAACACCTACCTGAGAAGAAACTGTCAAAGTTTCTTCTTTTATAGAAATGCCCACTCTTGATGATCAGTTAAGTCCATTTGATTAGCAGCATCTGACTCCAAGTTGCTCTCTTAATTCCTATGGAACAATTTAGGATGTACTTAGTTTGTGCTTAGGACCTTATGCATGATGTATTTATTTTATTTTTATTTTACATATTTTAAAGTATGTGTTCAAACTGATTTAAATAAAAGAATTAGCCAAATACCTTCAGAAACAACATGTGTCTGTAAGTAAAATAACATGTCTGAACTAAAATTTCCGTACTGTTTTTCTTCCATACATCTGAAACACAGTGACTATGATTCACATTGTGCTTTTGTGTGTTTCTGTTTTTGCTATGGTAACAGCGTCACACCAAGTTTAAAAATAGAACACAACTTTAGACATATTTTTGTGTGTCATGTAAACTTAGTTTAAGATAGATGGAAAGTTTTTTAAATGTTTGGAAAAAGATTCACAGAAAATGGTTTCAAGTTTGTTTTTTAATTTTTTTTCCAGCTATCCATTGGTACGTCGTTGCAGCTGTGGGTTTTGTCTTGCTCTTGATAACAGCTGCATCTGTTATCAGATGGAGAAAAACAAAAGGTAAAAACATCAAAAGTTAAAACACATGTGCTTTTAACAGTAAAGGTTACAGTTAATTGTTTTTGTCTTTCCAGCGAACAAAACACAGACGGATGAAGATACTGTGAGTTTTAAAAAAAACTATTTTTTTTTTTTTTAAATGGTTGAAGGAAATAAGAATAACAAATAAACAACAAATCAGCTTATCTCTGAAGAGTGTTAACAAGAACTAAACTGTCTTTTTAAAGGACAGTTTTCCAACAGATGTAACTGGACTATGTCTATGTCTAGACTGAGTTTAAACTGTATGGAAACTTAGACTGCTACTCAAAAAGGTCCCAACATGGGAAATCCCACACCACACCCACAGTACATTTAGAGCAGAGTTAAAACCACTTCTTCTTCTATGTGCTTGTTAAGTGAATGCGACTCAATGAGATCTTACAAAAGATAAGGAAGTTAGACTGAATAACAGTGGGACAGACCATGAGTTGTAAAACTTGAGGTTAGAGGTCAAAACATGTAAACTTTTTGAGATATTTTGCTCTTCGCTGTGTAGGTAGATCATGAAGTTTCCTATGCCACCATCAGCTACAGAAAGAAAACCAAGACTAAAGCCCAGGTAAAGTGTCTTGCATAGATGCTTATGTTGTATACTGATATATTAATAGGTAATGTGTGCAAATTGAGATTACAATACATACTTACTTTTAAAGTTTGTTGAGCTCTATCTCTTTTATTTTAACAGAGTGTTAATTTATGTTAATTTATGTATCCGACAATTCTCTTTGTTTTCAGGTTCAGGGTGATGATGAAGGTGATGCAGTGATCTACAGTGTTTTGATGGTTTCTTCATCTCCTGCAGCCACTGCCAATCCCAGCAACCCACAATAAAAAAGAAAATAGAGAAAATGACAAAAGGATTTGACCTTTTTAAAAAAAAAAATAAAAAAAATGTAATTGGTGTGTGACTAGAGACTGTTGAATAGAAAGCATAAAACTATTATAGCAAATGCTGGGAGTCAGTCGAGAATCAAGGCTATCCTTGGGTCATTCCTACTATTCAGTGTCATTTCGAGATACATTTCTAATTTTCCATAATTTTATCATGTGATCTGAAAGAATGCTTGTTAAACTTTTAGAGAAATACACTGGTCAAGCTCAGAATATTAATATATTTTTCCAGGTTTTCCACATGTGATGCAGGCCAAACATCCCACCTGTTATGGTACAATCTTATCTCTGTTACTGTGTTATTAATGTACAGTCACTTTTCTATTTACATTTCCTAAGAGCTAAAATGTCCCTGTGTTTACTCTGCAAATGTATTTCAGGGGAGTGCTAATAAAAACGTATTATCAAGAAAAAGGCCTCAGTGTGCTTGGATTCATCCGTATTTACACACTTCAGCTCCATTGGCAGTGAATTTCAGGTTCTGGTTCAGGCCACAACACAAAAGCCTCTGATTTTTATGAAACAAGATACAGTTGTGGGATTCACGTTGGCTCATTTAGAAATGTGCATGTACTTTTAACCTGTTTCTAGGTTCCCTGGTTTATGACATGAGTCCATCTTCCTGGCTTCAAAATGGTGTAGTCCCTTTTTTGTGAAAAAAAAATCTTTTTGTATGTGAGTTGATCTGGAATCAAATGGGAGCTCAACATTGAAAGTCTTGCAGTCTTTGTTTTGAAAAGGAGAACTACTTGGTTCAAAAGCACTGACATTGTCACTGCTGCTGTGTCATCTTTTCACCAAGTTGTTTGCACAGATTTTCCCACATGTCATCACTTGGAGTTGAAACGTTTCCATTTTTTATGACTGCTTCTTTTGAAACACAGAGGACTTCAGATACTACAATTTTGTCCACCACTGATTTCACTGGCATCTGTTAAGCAAAATTAAAAAATGTGATATAAGTGGTGCAGTCAGCACTCTGATCTTGTCTCCTTTTACAGAAGAGTCGAGGAAGAGCCAGAAGAAACAGCCCAGGGACAGCCAGGCTATCCCACATTTTTAAAAGACCTGGCGGTAAGAGACAAGACAGAGAGAGCTGACTAGGAATGAAGAGAGGGAGAGGGCAACTACTCAAAGGGCAGAGTTGTAGAGCTCTTTTAGAAACTTGTCGACAACATTTAAATAAGGCACTTTTAAATGTCAAACATGAAGTAAGGTTTTTGCTCTATGTGTAACAGGGAAAACTTGTTACACAGGTGTTAAAATTATTTGTGGATGCTGAACTGATGGGTATTCTCCATCTCCCAAGAGAAAGAAGCCTGCTGGTGCATACAGGGCCTGTTTGTACATTGGTGATCTCCGTAGGACAAGTGCATCATGGACAGATCCTGAATTGCAATTGTACACATCCAGAAATGGACCTGTGGCATCACAGATGCCCTGCAGCACAAAAGTGGGGAACAGTTTCCTGTTGATGTAGGACCTTTTATGTGGTTCCCCAGGTGGAGGAATCCAGATGTGACATCCATCAATTGCACCAACAGTGCAATGGAATGCTTCATTCAAATGAATCACTCTGTGCCCGATGGGTACTGTCATGATCCTGGGTCGTTGACCCAGCGTTTTGTGTTTCCTTGGATTTCATTTTGTGTTTTGAGTTTATTCGGATTTTGTATTAGTTTAGGGTTGAACCTGGAGTTTAGTGTTTTATCAGCCCTACCTGTGTCTGTCCTCGGTGCTCTGTTCGTGTCCCCGTGTTTGTGTTGTAAAACAGTCTGTGTGTTTCCTGTTTTACTTTGAAGGTTGTGTCTCGTTATGCCCATTAGTTCCAGCTGTGTCCCCCTCCTGTCTGCCATTTCCTAACTACCTGGTGTGTGTATTTATACTGCGTGTCTGCCTGTGCTCCTCGTCGCGTCGTCTGTGTTTCCCAGTGAATTCTCTGTGTTACTCAGTGTTAATTCAGTGTTTCCCCGCGTCTCTCTGCCATCTCTGTATATCTCTCGGTGTCATTATGTTATCTGGTTTGTTTGTTAGTTTTACCCAGTTTAGGTTTATGTTCAGTTCTGCCCTCACCTTTGTTATTTTTCACTGTAAATAAAGCTCCACTCGCATCTCCACTGCCATCTGTATCTTGGATCCTCATTCATTCAACCACACGACTGCCGCCCCAGCCGTGACAGATGGTCATCATTTCCCCAATAAGACTGTGGACAGTCGTGTACACTGTTGCCAAAGATGTGTGCCATCGGTCTATAGGAGGCTCTACAGTGGCCAGTAAATGTTACAAGCACCTCTATTTCATGGTTCCTACTGTGTAGTTTTTGCTAGGGGAGCATTTGCACAAGCATGTTGGTGTTTCTTCTGAAGGCTGGTCAGCTCCAGCAAAGGACATTGAAAAGATGGGGACACTGTTGCGTATTTGTAGGGATGTAAGAAAATAGCAATACACTGCAATACTGCAATATTTTGTGTTAAATTATTATTATTTTGTGGTGCAATTCACACTCTGACCGCTAGTTGGTAGCAGTTTTTCCCACCTTCACTCTGCTGGAGCAACAAGATGTGTGGCAAAGTGTGCTAGCTCACCAATGACTGAAGAGGAGAGGAGAAATTGTCTCCAAGAAAAGAAACAGACTCGACCATCGCACAGTGGAACAAATTATCTTCTTAAATAAAAACCAAACAGGATAACCTTAAATGCATCATGTTTTTACTTTACAAATTTATAAGCATTTTCCCTTTCCAGTTCACAATTAATTCTACCCCCAGGTCAAAGATATGTATAAGAAAATTGCCCTAATATAAGATTATTTATAAACATACCTGTCCAGCTCTCCATTGATTAATTGCATATGTACATGGAGGCAGGACCTCACAGCAGAAGCATACTCCATAATGTGTTGTACATTATTACATGTATATTAATGTATTTTTAATCTACTGAATTTATCAACATCAAGAAGTCACAGGAAAAGAAAGACCACACCATGGCACATGTTTAAATAAGGAAAGTTTATTGATCAAATTTATTTTTAAACATATAGACATAGTTTTTTCACCCACCCAAAAAAAACATGTTCAAAGCAACACAACGGTGGCCCAATATCAGACAGAATTGTGAACCCCACTCTGTAGAGTGCGCAGTCATAATGAAGTAGTACACTTTAATTTGTAGACTCAAGCTGTTTTTCTTATTTCTGTCCACCAGATGTCACCAGAGTGTTGAAAAGCATCGAGTAATGAACCCTGTTTTTTAACACACGCTTCAATGCTTCAGAAAGCTTCATTTGGCCATCACTAGGAACAGGCAACAATGCAGCTGATGATACACAGATGATCCAGCAACAAACAGAGGAAGACCAAGGGCTTAAATACACAGAGGAAAAACAAGGGAATGAGACAGAGGAGGAGAGCACAGCTGGGGGAAATCAGGCAAAATGAGACGGGGGAAGCAAAACTGAAAACACTAACATAGCACAGGAGACTGTCAAAGTAAAACAGGAAACATGACACAGGCAGAGAGATACGAACTTGACACTGAAACAATGAGAAGCACAGACAAGAAAACATAACTTGGCCAGACGTGACACAAGGAACACAGAGGAAGCACGAGACTAGAAAATATAAATAGCAATGAAATCCAAGACTATACATAATTCAAAGTACAAAACACTGGGTCACCGACCCAGGGACCGTGACATCTATACTTTCATACTACTTCCTGTTCTCACACCTCAAGTCAAAAACCCTCCCTCTGTTGGGCTGCACAGCTCTGTTCACACTAGTGAAAACATATCTGCTAGTTAGAAAATGAACCCTAGTTGGAGGTGAATACTACTGTGAAAAAATAGTCATGAGCATATTCTTAATTCAGATGTATCTTAGGCCGCATTAAAAAAAACGCCGACCGTGTCTGCAGTATGACTACAGCAGGACAATCCTCTCAAACACAGTAGACAAGCAGTCATGTGTATCAAACCAGTAAGTGCAAAATCTTCCAAATTTATGGCCCAAAATTCACATCTTTGTGAAGCGTTTCACCAAAAAACACATTTAATTTCAACAGAACCTATTCTAAACAAATCCTGTGGAGACTTTTCTGTGGAGTCTAGATACAGTCAGCTGATCAGTGTTTAACTATTTGTGTTTCCGATGTTTTAGGGAACAGATGCATAAAACTTTGCTGCTGTTGTAGCCAAACTCTCACAGTCAGTTCTTCTTTGCTAAAGACTAAAATATAAATAGAAGCTGCATTAATGCAAATATTTATCTTAGCTATCTTCACACATTCTGCTTCTTCTAAATGACGTTAACACACACATATAGAGCGGGAGGGAGAGAGAGAGGTGTGTGTGTGTGTTGGGGGGGGCAATGTGTCAATTACATCTTTGTGTAGCACAAAATGCCTCTAAACACCTCTAAACATATATTATTATGAAGAAAAAAGCCACAATAATGTGCTGAATGAAAGCTGGATTCAGAAATGAGTACCTACAGATATATACATGTATAACAGTTATACCAGAATAAACCTCTCAAACACAGAAGCAATGACCCATTGATTAGTGCAGTAAATCCTTCCAGTTTTATCCTAAAAAATTACATTCTTGTGAAAAACTGCTCCTTAAAAACATCTGAAAAGAATAAAAAATGCAGTGAGTTACTGGTGATACTTACAGATCACAGACTTAGAGATTACTTCAGACCACTAAAATATCTTATCTGGCATATTTCTATTTGCTGCAGTTGTATAGCATCTTGTCAAACTGTGGTGAGTGACAACTCTATTAAAAGGAAGAGGAATAGAATCGATGTTGTCATTTCTCATAAATTACAACCTTCACACCTCGAACATCCTTTTCTTTTTTTTTGTTTTTATAAATGCACTGTGGGAGCGGACACAGTGTAAACTTTCTCCTTACCATAATTTAACTTTACGAAAAATGCATTCAAGAATTTCAAAGATGTGAAAAGCTCATGTAGTCCACACAAAAATAACAAAAACATAATAAAAATAAGAGAGAACTTAAAATTGCTATATAATTGTGGTAAGGAAATGACATCTCACTGATGGCAGGAAGTGCAAACAGTCTTAAAGAGTCATCAGTTCAGAGACTGTGACAGTCGAGATTGAGAACAAGAAAGAAGTGAGACAGAGAAGCACGATGGATGAATTCAGATGGATTCAAATGTTTGTGTGTCTGATGCTGATGATTCAGATTCCAGGTAAGAATACAGGAAACATTTCTAAATATTATTAAAGTCAATAACAGTAAATTACACAGCTGAGCATGAACTGTGATGTTAGGGGAGCATGAGACATGTTTATAAACTTGTGTCTAAATCTTCACTGATTGCAAAAAGTGCTGTTTTCTAATTAATTTTTCATATTTCTCTTCAATTTTCTCAACAGTATCCGTAACTGTTACCTCCATTTTTATGAAAGTTGGAGATGACGTCACTCTGCCTTGTCTAAATGTGGTAAATGAAAAGAATAACTGCGATGGTACTACGTGGACCTTTGCTTCAAGAAACAAACAAACAGCAGAGCTGATCACACTTGGACAGATTGGTGAAAATCCCAAAACTAAATCAGACAGACTGAGTGCTACAGCGAACTGTTCTCTGCTTATAAAGAAGCTCACAATCGAGGAAGTTGGTCAATATTCCTGTGATCATCACAAATTACGAGAAATACAAACACAACACACTCTGTTTCATCAGTCAACGGTTGATCTCTCTGCTATTACCTGTAAGTATTTACACCAAATATTTTCACCTTGATCTATTTTTTTAAAATAAAAATACATGAATAATGTTTAAAGTGATAACCTTTGTGTTTCATATTGTTACATTATGCTCACCAGTGACTGAACATAAGGAAACTGATAAGGTGAAGTTAAGCTGCTCTGTGGTGACACATGGAGAGTGTCATCACACAGTGAAGTGGCTGATTGGAGGTCGAGATGTGGACAAAGAGAGCAAACAAACAGTGACTTCACAGACTGACTGCTCCACCACTCTGTCTTTTCTGATTTATCACCATATTTACAACTCAAGATATAACACTGTGAAGTGTGAAGTGACTGATACCAAAACAGGGAAAGTGCAACTGTTCACCCTTAGCCATCAGCCCTCAGGTGAGGAAACAGGTGAGATCAACTGTTGTAGATGATAAAAACACCTAAAACATTTTGTTTGACTAATTTCAAGTTTTTACGCAGAATATTTTTGCATATTTACAACAAATGACAAACAAGAGAAACTTTTTGATTGTGTCATTTCTTTTTTATTCAGGTGACAATGAAACCACACAGAAACCAACAAGAACAACTGAAAGCAGCACAAAATCACAAACAACCACAACAATGATGAAAGATGCTTCACAAGGTGGTCACTTAAATTGGACCCTTTAAAGATCAATACTACTGCATTTTACACAGAATTTTTAGTGGCACTTAATAATATAGGCTGAAATTATATATGTATATTAAATAGTTTTGGTTGATATAAAATATTAAACATGGTCCCAAACTTCAGGTGCAGCTTTTTTCATTGCAAGGATTACATTTAAAGACAGTATTTATATACCAGACATGTAAAAATTAAAGCTGTAAACAACAGATTCTGAATGTTTTAACACATTTTTAAAAGGGAAAAATTCCTTTTTCTTTACAGTAATGGAATTTAAAGTGTGACTAAAGACTTTATTAATTTCAATTTTTTATTCTTTTGACAGATTTTTCTGCATCCTTGAGATTCATTATTGTTTCTGTGGGTTTAGCAGCACTTTTAATAACTACTGTGACAATCAACATATGGACAAGAACTACTGGTAAACTTAATCATGAGAAGTTTGAATGACTTTGAATTGTCAATTAAACTGAAATGGACTTTTTTCCTCTTATTTTAGGGAACAAAACACAGACGAATAAAACCACAGTAAGTACAAAACTCAGTAATCGAAAATAAAAGCTCAAAAATCAAAATTTGTTTTTTCTGGTAAGCTATTTACTAATCACTATATATGATGACGATGTACAATTGATGATAAATATTGGCATTAAATAAACAAATCAGCTCATCTCTCAGGGGTTTTAACAAAATCGAAACTGCCTTCACAGCTACAGTTGTTCTCCAGATGTAACTGGACTATGTCTGTCTTTTAGGGACTGAGTTTAAACCCTGCAGGGACTCAGTCTGCTCCTCAAACCGTTCCAGACTTGGTGAGTTCACACACTACTTCATACTTTCACCGCGAGAGAGTTAAAAACAAGAACATATACTGAACAGACCAGGAGTTGCAAAATGTGAGGTGAGATGTCGAAACACAAAAACAACATTTAGAGACATCATTTATGATGCATGTCATGATACTGATGCTACTGAAAGAAATCCTGAAAGACTGAATGAGATGTCTTAGGGGGTTGTAGTTAAAGCGGAACTGACTATCATTGGCCATAACAAGCCTGGAACAAATAGTTTGTTTGCGTTTGTAATTTTGTCATACTGTCATAATTGAATTAATTTGATAATTTGATTGGGTAACTTTAATTCCAAAAATTAATGGAGGTGCTTAGATGTTGCTTAACCTTCATACACATTAGGCATGAGACTGCTGTTTACAGTCTAAGTGCTATATGGATGACTGCTTAAGCCCACCATGAGTCCTTTCTTTCCCCAAGGCAGAACATTCGGGGTTTCAAAAAGAAACAAAAGAAATTAGAGAGGAGACAAAATTAACTGGGGATAGTAAGCTGTTAACAAATGTATGAAAAGAAAGGTGAGCAACACACAATGTAATTTATGGTACTGTGATTGTGTGTATTTGCCTACAAAGAGCTGATGAAGAGCTGTTTTCAACCAACACAAATATGCTCCAGTGAGTTCTCCTAAATCCCATGACGTGGATGAAATTGTGCGTCTGTGAATACATATTTTTTGCTAAATGGACCAGAACAGTGAAGGTAGAGAAGTTAGAGAAGTTATCCATTTCTGATTATTATCAAAGATCAATAAGTACAGTTTATAAAGTAAAAGCAGAAATCGCAATGGATGCTTTAATTATTTTTAACATTCAGTTCCACCTCAGCTCTTAGTATGTTACAGTTTTAAGTTAAGCTTGTCAGGTCTAGTAGCTCAGGAGCTTAACTTGAATAAGTACATTTTTTTAATTTTTCATTGTGTTTTTTCAACTTTAAATAAGGGCAGGAAAATTGCCACTTCGGTAGAAATTTCACCATTTTACCATTTCTAACACGGTAAAGGGTCGTGTTTTAAATCAAAGCTTTACCACTTTTTTCTAATAGCCAACCAATTTATTTTCCCCTTAAAGTAACCAAACAACTGGTATGTTGTTCTGGAAATGCTTACATGCATCTTTCAGATTTGTTGAAGGTCTTATTGATTTCTTTGTCAGGAAGATTATTTAAAAAGAAAAATAAATCATTGACCTTGGTGAACAGATTGATCATGGGCAAAGTTGATTCAGATCACTTCATTTAAAATGCAAAATAAGACACTGGGATATGCTCTTCAAGTACCCTTTTGTATGATGCTGCATTTATTTTTTATGTTCATTTATGTGTCACAGAGCTATTTTTTGTTGCCCAGGTCCGGAGTCATGATGGAGTTGATGTAGTGACGTGCAGCACTGTGAAGGCTCCTTCCTCTTCTGTTACAGCCACTCCTGATCCCAGCAGTGTGCTCTACTGTACATTTTCCTGTCACATAGCTGACTGAAAGGTGGGGATTTTTCAACAAAAGGTCTTTGTTGTAAATGAGACATTGACTCTCAATGTGACCACTAGTATAAATAAAGGTTAAGTTTAAAAAAAAAAGTATATATCATTAACTAGTCTGTATATGTACCTCTTCCCCAGTGTTGAAAATTTTAAACTCAGAACCTGTTTGCACATTTCCTGGTTGCTTGATCAAAATTTCTGTTATAATCATCAATAAATACACCAAAAATAGTTTAAATATATCTTTTACACTGGTTTTATGCTGCCATATTCTCAAAGTAGTTTATTGTTTGATGTCCTGTCTAAATAACTTCAATAACCATTTGTATTCATTAATGAATAACTGTCTGATTTCTAATATTAAAAGAAATAGAAACTGTTGCGCTGTTGTTGCATTTGTCCCTAACCATCGCGAACCCTCACGTTGACTTTTACAGAGTGGAAAAAAGTTAGCATTCATCCTCTAGCTTCACTTTGTTTATGTTATGCTAACATAGCTGTGTCGCTAGCGATCACGTAGCACATCATTATATACCAGCTGGCCAAACTTCAGTAACCCTACAAATGTCACTGCTGTTTCATTTCCTGTTTTCATTTATGTCAGAAGTCATAGCAGCACTGTACGTTTTAATTTGTTTCAGAAATCCCTCAGTCAGAACATTGTATATTATATTTAGATGGAAACTAGTGACCTAACTCCCTGCTATCTTTTAACTCCGTTATATTTTAAAAATTCTTGAAGTTCACATCATCACCGTGCACTTTTCCTGATTCACACAAAATACAGCAATCTGGCACCTTCCCACAGGGTCTTGCACAAGTATTAAACATGTTCATTTGTGCTTTGGACTGTCACCAGATTTCTTCTAGAAGTTTCTTGCCAGTCAGCAACTATCTTGGAAACACCACCTGAGTTTGTGTGTTGCATGCTAACATCATTATCATATGTGTAATAATACTAAAGCTTCATCTTGTGCACCCACAAAAAACAAATATGGCTTCTTCGTGCAGGTTTCTGTGGTATGTTCATTTATGCTTCACAATGAAAAAAAAACAAAAACAAAACAAAAAAAAACCCAGCAAATTTCTTGCTTCTCAGCCACTGTGGCCACATCCTCACCGTTTATTTGGGCAGTTCTATAAACATACTGTGAGTGAGTCATAAGTTTAAATACAATAGTTGAAGGAACAAAAAAAAAAAAAAAAAAAAAAAATATGAATGTTTAAAAATACCAGTCAAATCTGATTAAAGTAAATAAATAATAAGTACACAATGTAGTTTTAAGACTTATCTCAAAGTTCCATAACATTAATGTTCTATGAACTCATGAGTCCAGAAATCTGAACGTCATGAAAAGTATTCATTATTAGTGTATTATTATTTTTGTTAATAAAAAGTATGAGCCGTACAAGGTTGTTTTTTTCCCTCTGATACTTCATGCAAACCACATTTCCCCAGGCCTGTCCTAATCCGCTTACTCAGTATCACTAGATCCATTGCTGCTCCTCCAGCAGAGCACACAAAAGTAGGAGACCCGGATGTCATGGCTTAGTTGGGAGACTGTTTGCTTCAAGGCCACTAGAGGGTGCTGCCATAAAACTATAATAAATGAATTGACCTTTTGACCTGCTCACACTCTTATGCAAAACCCTTCAAAAAGTGCTGATGTTACACACACACACACACACACACACACACACACACACACACAAAGAGATTCTAGGTCTGACCAACCGTCTCCGCCGTGGGCAAAAAGATGACAGTCAATAAAATTCTGAGAGGTAATTTATAAACACAATGAATAAAAGTTAACAGTCCAGTGTCCCGTTTAGGTACAAAGTAAAAAAAACACACAGTCCAAGGCCAGAGCCAGCTATGCCACAAAGCCAGTTGCACTCCACACGTTGTTCACTTCAACAGGGGTAGCAGTTGTCCTCTGAGACTCACCACCCTGTAAGTAGATAGCCAGTGATCACTCCGTCCTCTGCAACTCAGCTGCCTTTAGGCTGCGGCATATAATAGGCCCTAACCTGCACAGAGAGACAAAATAACACAGTTCACTATATAATTCACAGCCCATCCATCCTAAACATATCAAGTCATTAGAGGTTTCGTCACATTACATACCTGCACCGAGAAACAAAGTAACACAGCAGTGTTTGTAATGTGGGCTATAAGTAGACTAGCGTATCAGTGCAATCAATTACACCTGCCTCCAATTAGTCCAACCCCATTACAGTCATTGATTGGCACCACAAATGTGACACACACAACCACAACCACTCCCAAACCAGTGCTTCACACAATAATATGGAGATGTGTGTGTGTGTGTGTGTGTGTGTGTGTGTGTGTGTGTGTGTGTGTGTGTGTGTGTGTTTGGCAACAAAAGTGTGTTTTGTAGTTTAATTTATTCATTTCTCCCTCGTCCTAAGCATCCAGACTGAATGACATGGATGAGGGAGGTGTGGGTGGTGGCAAACAGGTCACTATGTCGTAGCTAAGTCACACCTACAAGCTAAAATCTAGGTTATGGAAGCTAGAGCTGCTTAAACATTTGTCCCACGGTAGCTTTAAGTCAGTTTCTGTATCTGTATCTGAGTGATGAGTCTGACCTTCTATGACTTCAGTCTGGGCATGTTTGGTACAGAAGGTCTGCGGCAGTGTCGTGCACCTCACTGCTACAAAGGCGTTGGGTTTTCGGTCCAGAGAAGGAGTCACCAGGTCTGTGCATGCTGGGTGAGAAAACACGAGCAAATCAACCCAAGAGGCAAGCAGGAAGGCTGTATCCCAATTCAGGGTCTGCAGCCTTAAAGTACGCAGCCTCAACGGTCCACAAGGGCCACGTACTCAAAGACCGCTAAGCCGGAAGTGCGAGGCTTGTGAAATGGGACGGTCTAGCCTCCATTGCGCTGCTCAGGTTGCCTAGCAACCATGATACTAACGCTGGAAACATTTCATACAGCTTTGTTTGACAGAAATGAAGGAGAAAGTCTTTTGTTCATTTGTTTGTTTTTATATGAGATTTGTTTGATTTGAGAAGTATCTGAGGCTGAGACCACAGGACTGTAAAAACATGATTGTTGGGCTTCATTTCTGTATTGAACAGTCATTTAAGATTAGTCAGTAAATAACAATTAGCTTATGCTGTTCATGAGACTAAAGTCACCTCACTTTGGTAATTTAAATATAATATGGCCAATATTAAAGTTAGTATTATATTAATCATGATTAGTTATTACAGCAGTGAACTTGAACTCTGTGTCAAATACTGAGTTTCAGTAAAGATTCAAGCTGCAGTTATTAATATTTCCTATCACCTTAAATCTTCACTCAAAGACAAGTATCTTTGATATACAGATGTATTATATATAAGAGACAAATATTGTTCTTTTATTATGTGGCATTTCTAAATTTGGCTCAATGCTTACATATATGTGTAAAGTGAAAATGTACGAGCTGTGAAAACTGTCTGATAGAATGAAGAGTAGACTGATATATGAAATATTCCTTTATTGGGTGAGAAAATCAGACCATGTCATAACTGCTTTAAGTCATACAGAATAGATATCAGAGCCTTAAACAGGCCGACTTCTGCTAAATGGGTCAAACTGGGCAGAAAGTATACAAACACATAACATCCTTATAGAATATGATGTAACACTATAGATCAACTTACCTCAGAATATATAAAGCATATAAACAATTACAGCAATATGATGCAACAAACACAGCAGTGCTACTAATCCAAAATACTCAAAGCTTCATAGAACTGAAACAAACATTTATTTTTAGCTCCATTCTGCTGCTGATACATACTTTAGGTTTCTGAACATTAAACTTGTTGCTGCCTTTCATAGTGTGTAACTTGAAGGCCCTGAGTACTTTCTCCCACACTGAAAACACTGGAATGGTAAAATTATTTGAACATTACCTAATAAGACTGATTCAGGACAGACAATTAGTTATGTTAAACTTTCCTAGCAGTCCTTCACAAACAGGGAACAGTCTGTCTATTCTCTCCATCTGTCAGCTGCTGCTGGCTCTTCCTTCTCCTCTTCCTCACACACTGCTGAGTTTGTCCTGGTGGATCATCAGGGGTGCAAAGCCTCACAGATGATGTGCAGCAGTGGGTCCCTCAGTCTGTCCTCACTCTGGACACTTGCAGTTGTCACACATTGAAATCAAATGTGTGATAAGCCGCAGGATTCAAACACAAGTGTAACTTATAAATACATTTTCATACTTTTATTCCACAATCAGAGAGAAAGAAACAGAGAGAGAGTGCAGGACAGACAGACAGGTGACAGTCTCAGGTGTACACACTGCTACAAAACAGCACAAGAGAAGGAGGATTTAGTGTTTGTGTTATTACGAGTGCTAAACAAGAAGAGTTCCAGATGGTCCAGTGGACACATGTGTGACTCCTGTGATTAAAGCATCTTTCTTTCAGCTTAACGAGTGAACTGTCAGCTCGTTCAAACACACGTTAAAGTCCGTTTGGCTCGACTCCACCGAACAGAGGCAGCAAGATAACATAGCTAACATTAACAGTGCAGTGAATCCTGCTTGTGCCGTCATATTCAGGACTGCAAACCGAGCAGCATCACTGACTTTCAGCTTGTTGTGTTTGTGGATATATGACTGACTTTAATTATCCATAAATCCATGAATTGGGATACAGCCAAAGACTCTCTGAAGGCTCCAGTGGCTGCACAGGCAGTCTTGCAATTGTGAGGTTGGAGAGATTGTTGTTTCAAAATGTTCAGACAGATTTCACATGCTCATTAACTCACAACCAGCTGACCATACATATTTCTGCTGCTGAGCTGCTGTTTGATGGAGAGTTTCTGAATTTATTTTGCTACCATAAGAGCAGACTCCATGCTGAAAGCATGTGCACTGTCACTTGCAGTGAGTGGAATTTAGTGTCATTAGCACTAATGACACTAAATTTAACTACGGGTCATGGACAGCCTTCATAAATGCTCATATTACTCACCCACACTGAATTCCAGCACAGGTTCATCTGGGTCCTGACTATTTCCTGCAAAGTAACACAAACGTCAGCAGAACATTAAGTCAGACAAACAACATTTGGAGCTTTTGTACGTGATAAATTATACTGCAGTACTAAAACAAAGTCAAGCAGCAATACATTTATTAAAATCATCTTCAGCTGTAATATTTAAACTAATTTAGTGTCAATTTAGATTATGTTTAGATTAAAATGAAACTAGTACTAGTAATATAGTATATTTTTTACATAATATAATTATATTAATGGATTGTCTCTCTATTTTAGTTTAGTATTATAGTTATTGGTTATTTTTTATTGACTTGTCTTGTTTTTACAATGATTTGTTTGACTGCAGCCTTTAAAAAAAAAAGACTGTATCTCTATATAACTTACATACAGTCAATGGCGGAGACTGCAGCAGCAATATTCAGTAACTATCCATCAGACTGGGTCCATGTTACCAGCCAAACGGGTAATCATTAAAGTAAGTTTTGAATTACGTATATTTGGGTGTTAAGGTGACGTTTTTGCGAAAAAATATATATATAATTAGGTTTAAAAAAACTGAACAAGTATGTATTTAAAAAACAATAAATGTGTTAGAATTACTACAGCAACAGGTTGTAGCTCACTGTACTATTTTTGAGCACAACTTTGGTGCTTTTGCCTCATTTTTAAATCAGTGATCCCAGTAGCACAGTCTCAGTGCGTGGCAAACAATCAATAGAATCAATATAATTATTAAAAAGAAACAAAATAAATGCCAACCTTAAAAACAAACATAAACTTCAGGGAAAAAAAACTTGATTTTGTGTCTTTAGGCTATTGTTAACCGCAAGCATGAGGTTAGTGCATATGTATTATTATTGGAAAGATTATTGCAAAGGAAAAAAAAGACTTCTCCCAGGGAACTACTGCTCAAGACCACTTGGGGAAAAAATGTAAAGTGATGAGCTGGTGGAATGTTGCACATAAATATGAGTATGTGTTACTGACTTCTATATAACTATTTATATTACTATTATATTATTATTATTATAATATTATTTATATTATATTATTACATACATCGAATGACCATTATTTTATAAAAGAGTAATAAACTAACCTGTCTCTCTGACAAAAACATGGGAGTTTAGTTGACCCAGGAGGGGTCGATATTGCTCTTCTTATCATGAGTTACATCCAGGCTATTTCTTACAGTGTCAGTCACTTTTATTTCACAAAACAGCTGAACCCACTCAATTCGATTTAATTGTATTTATACAGAGCCGAATCACAACAACATTCTCCTCAAGGCACTTTAGATTGTAAGATAGAAAGTCTACAATTAAGAAAAAACTTCAACAATCAGACAACCCCCTTTGAGCAAGCACTTGGCAACAGTGGGAAGGGAACAACTCACTTTTAACAGGAAGCACCCTCTGGCAGAACCAGGGTCAGGGAGGGGCGGCCCGCTGCGACCCATTGGGGGTGAGGAGAGGAAGACGGGACAAAAGACACACTGTGGACAAGAGCCAGAGATTAACAAGAACTAATTATTGAATGCAGAGAGGTGTATAAACACATGGTGGGAATCCCCCAGCAGGGTAGTCCCAGGGTAACTAAGGGAGGCATTAGCAAAAAAGAAGCTTTGAAACTTAATCTTAAAAGTAGAGATATTTTCTGTCTCCTGCATTCAAACTGGGAGCTGGTTCCACAGAAGGATGATCCCATACTACTTCTAAATATCCTAGAAACCACAAGTAAGCCCACAGTCTGAGAGCAAACTACCAAACTACGAGGTCTTTAAAATAAGATGATCATTCAAAACCTCATATGTGATGGGAAGAATTCTAAATTTGATGCTGGACCCACAAATCATAAAAGAGCCACACTAACTCACACACACCAGAAAGTGCCAAGAATTATAACTATATGTAATTTTGTTTTGCGTTCCTTTATAATGCTTTCAACAATACAAATAAGACACTTCATGAGGGCACCTGAGCCTGAGCCTAATATTTTTATAATTTTATTGATGTTAAATTAAAGTTCCAGATTAGCTATGCTGTCAGTGCAAGTCACTTCAACCTGTATAGCACCAAAGGAAACAATGGTGTTTTTAAGGCGCTTCACACTGTAAGGTAACAATTTACAGTATTAAAAAGAAAACCCCAACAGATAAACCCCTCTGAGCAAGCACTAGGCGACAGTGGGAAGGAAAAACTCCCTTTTAAGAGGAAGACACCTTCGACAGAACCAGGCTCAGGGCGGGGTGGCCATCTGCCGCGACCATTCCTGGGGATTTCAAAAATGACTTGATCTGATCTAAATGTAAAACTAGCTAATTTAAAGTGTCCAGTGAGTTTTCTAAAATATTTTGCTATTGATATCACGATGTCACTATAAAGGGGAAACTTTGTTTCTTCCCTTAAACCTCCCAAAAAATGCACGCACCGATGAGAAACACTTAGATATGCAACTTGGTTCCTTGGATATCTTTCTTTTGAAAGTGTTAACAATATCCTCATCAAGTTCTTGGGAGTTTAATTGCCAGAATGTCACGATAGCCGCTGCATGCTTCCACCTTTTACAGAGTGATTTGAAAACCCTCTTGCTGAGTTTCTTGAACTTCTCTGGGGGGATTTTGTCGTATTCGGCCCTGATTTCAGACCAGATTTTCACATTAAGCCGTTTGGAGATAGCTTCAGCACTTTCCATACTGAAGACTATACCTAAATTTTTTGCAACCTGGGAAACCAGTTCTTCCACAAAGATTTCCACTGAAAATCTGCATCTTTCTTTCTTTTCATATGATTCCAGTCGATCGATATCTGTTAATGCCAACAGGTGTTCTTGGAATACTGAAGTAGTTATCATATTAAATATTGGTCTTTCTAAATCCATTAATTCCTTTAAATTCATTGAATCCTCCTCCCCATGGACACATATTTTTTCACAAAGATCCTTGAAAATGGCATTAGCAATGCTGTGAAAATATTTCTGCACTTTTCGGTCTAAATGCAAATCCATCCCCTGGATTTTGTCCAAGATTAGATCCAACAAAAGTTTCTGGTGAGAATGAGAAGGATGGCAATTTAAAAATTTACCAAACTTTGAAAGCACATCCTGAATTAATGTGCTTAACCATCTTTCAAAGTTTTCGGGTGGCTCACAGGCTACAGAAGATCTGTGATTCTGTATCTTTTGACATGACTCCGTTTGACTTATGTTTGTTAACGGTGGGATGCTGGCCTCATGTTCAACACAGGATTTCTGCTGCTGGGGATCTGGAATTGGATTGTTTTCTGCTTTTGCAGCACTGTGTTGGTCAGCATTTTGACAGCTTTCTTCTGTGTTAGCTGTTTCTTGGGTGTTAGCATCTATATTCTGTGCAGTATCAAACTCCTGCTCAGCAGAATCTTCAGTGAAAACTTTCACACGTGACAATAAGGTTTTGCCAGTGGTGGTATGGACAGACCAGTTTTCATGTACAGGGGAGTTTTGGGAAGACCTCAGTGGTGATATTGCTGCTGACTGTTTACACAGGTCCAATATGTCCTCTACAAAACCTACAAGCCGCTCAGTGGTGAAGCAATCCGGATGGCCTGAGGTAAGCTGTTCCCACTGCTCATATGTAATATTATTAAACAAGTTATTCAAGAGGGATTTCATAGCGTGTACTGCAGAATT
This sequence comes from Oreochromis aureus, assembly GCF_013358895.1. NCBI lineage: Eukaryota > Metazoa > Chordata > Actinopteri > Cichliformes > Cichlidae > Oreochromis > Oreochromis aureus. The sequence goes on along the minus strand of NC_052956.1, from coordinate 21,011,465 downwards.
ATCCCGATTGCTCTGAGCTGTTTTATCATTTGTCATTGTGTTACAGTTTGAGCTTGCCATTTCACTTTTTTGTTTTTCAATGTTAAATGTATGTCTAAAATGTTGTTTTGTGATAAAGTCCGTGTTTGAACGTTTAGACGCGCTCCTATTGTCCTGCTGTATAAATGCGTTTCAACTGAACATAGCCAGGAGAGCTATGTAAGGTCTATTTAAGGTTTCTGTATCAGCCTAAGCCTATGTGACGTCACCAGTACTTTAAAGATTGCCCCGCCCATCATGACGAAAGGGGGGGGGCGCAAATCTGTTGCCTAGCAACTGGAAAAAACGCACGTCTCCCTGAAAGCGCCTATCGCTCTTCTCAACAAGCACCGTGGGCACCTCGCCCGTGTCAAAGCGCTCACGGGCAGAGGATAGTCCTCCCCCAGCTGCTATCAGGGCTGGAGATGTTCACACCGCGAAGCCGCTGCTCCCGCACTGACTGTAACGCAGTCAATTCTTCTTTTACTGTTATGTTGTTTTGTGGATCACAAGGTTTAAAACTACTTATCAACACACACACACACACACACACAAAGGAACTCCACCAGAGTGCCTTTTTCGGATCACTTTTGCCGGTCCAAGCTCGGATAGAGGAGCAGGGTTGGATTTGTGACATGAAAAAAACCCAATAATTGTGTAGCGGCCCAGGGCTGTTCGGGGATTTGTTATGGACATTTATGTTCTGTTTTACAGTTATGTTTTGTTGTCATGTTGCCATGGTGACAGGTGACGCCCTCTCGCTGCGACGAGGTGGCCTTCCGGGGTCAGAGGGCGCCCTGTGTGTTGTTGTTGCTGTTTTTTTTGCCGCGCTGAGCAGAGGGCTCGCGCCAGTGTTGCTCCCCAAGAGCTAAATAAACGGGTGCTCCCGAAGAAACCTCCGTCTCCTCCGTTCCCTGAGCTCGCCACATTGGTGTCAGAAGTGGGATAGCTCACCCTCGCCGGAATGGAGAGAGACACTCAGAGGCTGGAGCAAGCCGTCGAGGAGAGTATTCGCTGCTTGGGAAGCCGGCGATTAAAGAGAGAGGAAGCTAGCGGCCATGTAAGTGCCCCGACGGGTCCCGATGGCGCGCGGCGCACAGCGGCGGCGGCCCGCCGAGACCGACGCTAGGGCAATGCTTCATGGGCTGCCTCCGTCGGCCGACACACCGGGCCCCGACAGCGAGCAGTGACGCCTGCAACGCCAGCTAAGGTACCGAAATATAGCGGGCTAACCCGCTAGAGCCCTACCTCTCACAAGTACGGCTAGTCGCGAGACATAATGGTTGGAGTGACGGCGAGGCTGCTACACACCTAGCGCTAGCATTGGAAGGAGACGCACTACAGGTACTCCTTGACCTAGCCGCGTCAGAGCAGCGTGAGCTCCAGGCCCTCACCATAGCACTCGAGAGGCGATTCGGGCAGCGGCACTCCACTGATCAGAGCAGGGAGCAGCTGACCAACCGGAGCCGTAGGCCGGGGGGGAGAGCCTGGGCACTTTTGCAGCGGATGTGTTGCTGTATGCTCGTCGTGGCTACCCAGAGTTCCCAGCAGCAGCCCGTGAGGAGCTTAGCCTGCATGCTTTCCTGCGAGGACTTTTCCCAGAGCGACTACGCCAACACATCCGCCTGGCCATGCCTCAAACTCTCCGTGAGGCGCTCTTTGAGGCTGAAAGGGCCGAGCTGGTGCTCACCTCACCACCTAACCAGCAGGTGCGCCCCCCAAACTACCCTCAGATCAGAGCCGCAGACTATGACGGGAGGGGAGGTCCCGGAGGTATGCCAGCTGCAGCCCTCGGCGCCCTGGGCGCCCCCGTCGACGACCGACCGACCGCTGTTACCGGTGTGATGAGCCTGGCCACGTGGCACGCGACTGCCTGGCGCCCGCCCCGAAGGCCAGAACTATGTGGCCTCAGGGGGATGAGAGGGGGAGCGTCACAGCGAGGGGACCACCGCTCCAGCGTCCTGCCCCCCTCCAAGAACGATGCACGGTGGCGGGCCTAGTCGGGCACCTCAAGGGACTTTACCTGAGCTGCCGTGTTGAGGACCAGCCCTGCCAGGCCCTGGTAGACACGGGGTCCACCATTTCCCTAATACGACCTGGTGTGTTTCCTGGAGCATCCGGGTCGCTTGTGATGGGTTGGCCACCCACCGACACCCAGCTGATGACAGTGACGGGGGAGAGAACTGACATGCTGGGGAAGAAACCATTGCGGATCCGAGTGAAGGATCTGGAGCTGGTGCATGACTTCTGGCTTGCTGACATCCAAGAACAGTGCATCATCGGCCTTGATCTGCTGACCCGCTGGGGGGCCTGCGTTGACACCGCGAAGCTGGTTATCACTCTTGGTACAGAGACTCTGGCCCTCCAGTGCGGTCAGAAGCAGGGAACCGGAGACTGCAGGCAGACTCGGCTGGTTCAGCACACCGTCGACACCGGCTCTGCTCAACCCATCTGTCTGCGCCACGCCAGCTGCCCCTCTCGAAACGGCAGGGAGGCGGGCCCAGGAGGCATGGGGCGTGGCTACTGCTCAGGCCGCAGCCGGCGGAGGTGGATGGCTCGTTGACCATGCAGCAGCTGAAGCAGGAGCAGGAGGCTGATGCGACGTTGGTTCAGGTGGGGGCCTGGCTGGAGGCAGCACGACGCCCAGGCTGGACAGGGGTGTCAGGACGGGGGCCCGAAGTGAAGGCCTACTACTCCCAGTACAACAACCTGGAGACCCACGACAGCCTCCTGTACCGGAGATGGCGGGCCCCCGGGCAGGGCAGAGATCTCCTGCAGTTGTTGGTGCCTCGGTCGCTGCGGTCGCAGGTGCTCGAGCTCGTCCATGGCTCGGTGGGGGCCGGCCACTATGGAAATGCTAAAACTCTCCGCCGTCTCAGGGGACGGTTCTACTGGCCTGGCTGTCGACGGGATGTGGAACGTCATGTGCACTGCTGTGACACCTGTACGGCACGGAAGGGCTCCACTCAATGCTTCACTGCCCCCCGACAGCAGCATCGGGTGGGGGCCCCGATGGAGAGAGCGGGAGGAGACGTCCTAGGCCCTTTCCCCGTCCCCGAGGCAGAGAACCGGCGCGTGTTGGTGGCCAGAGACTGCTACAGGAGGCTGAGGGAGCAGCGCCTGGCCCAGGTCAGTGCCGGAGTACGACAGAAAAGAGCCTGCGACACCAGGTGCGGAGGGGGAGCTTTCGTGCCTGGCGACAAGGTTTGGGTGTACTGCCCGGCTTGCAAGAGAGGGGTATTCCCCAGGCTGTGCGGTCACTGGCAAGGGCCGGCGAAAGTCGTGGGGCGGCTAACAGAAGCGGTGTACCAGATCCACATGCCGGGCCCAGGGCGTGTGGCGGTGTGGCACCAGGACAGGCTCTCGCCGTACCGCCCGCCCACTCCAGCAGCCGCCGGGTCAGGGGATGCTGGTGGCACCCCAGGTTCTCATCCAAGTGACTCTTCCCCTGCTGGTCGAGATCAGCCTGCGCGCCGAAGGAAGACACATGGACAGTTGCAGGACTTTGTGTGGGGTAACGGGGTTGTCAGGGACGACTGACCCCTTAGGTGGGGGCTATGTAGCGGCCCAGGGCTGTTCGGGGATTTGTTATGGACATTTATGTTCTGTTTTACAGTTATGTTTTGTTGTCATGTTGCCATGGTGACAGGTGACGCCCTCTCGCTGCGACGAGGTGGCCTTCCGGGGTCAGAGGGCGCCCTGTGTGTTGTTGTTGCTGTGTTTTTTTGCCGCGCTGAGCAGAGGGCTCGCGCCAGTGTTGCTCCCCAAGAGCTAAATAAACGGGTGCTCCCGAAGAAACCTCCGTCTCCTCCGTTCCCTGAGCTCGCCACAATTGCTAAAAGAAATTTAATTTGTAGCTCTAAATAAATTCTAAATGCATTTAGGACGTTTTTTTACTCACTTTATGTCTCTTCCACGGTGTTATTTTTCTCGCTTACAACATAGGTTACAATTACATTAGCATGACCAATTATGCAAATTAGGCGATGAAGTCATTTAGCAACTTCTAGCGACTTTTAGGACAGCGATTTTCCTTACTGAGGAGTTGGCAACACTGGTCCTGCGACGGTACACCGCCTCCGCACCACCGTTTAAACATGAAGTGTGGATGTTAGAAGATCCCAAATGTGGTGAGCTACTGGAAAATTACAGTTTTACTGAATCAACTCACGTTTTTGTTCTTGAAAGTGAGCGATAATAAGCGATATTTTATTGAGAAATGACAGTAGTCTGGCTGTTTCTCTTCATAGTTCTGTTCAAAACACGGTTACCTTTGGTTTGTTTGGCTGTTTTTTTCGCCTTCTGTGATTAATTCTGGTTTGCCTGCTTTATGGAGCTCAAACCAAGGCAAAATTGAAGTATCAGTATTTAAATGTAAATAGACTCAAACTAAGAGTGGAACAAAAGTCAAATTAATTAACCCTAATGTGATTGGGTGATTACACTGTCCCTTAAATGTATTTTTCATTTGTTTACTTATTTTGTGACACAAAACACCTCAGTGTTGAGTAAAATGATGAGCAGCAGAGGATGGGGGTCCTTTCAGGTGCCAAATCTCCACTGCTAACATTTAATGCATGTTTAGCTTAATTGTAGAAAAGGTGCTTGTAATAATGTTTGGGTGAATAGGTGAATGAGGCATGTTGTATAAAGCGCTTTTAGTGCTCGAGCAGAATAGAAAAGCCCTATATAAAAAGTGAGTTTACCATTTATTTATTTGTTCCATTAAATGCTCATGTAAATATCACCTTGATATTTGTTCAAATATCGTCTGCGTAACAATGATACGAAATATCCGTAAAAGAACTAAGAAGTTGCAGAAGAGCGGGTAAATACAACAGAAACAAGACAGAACCCTGTGGCACCCCATAGGCGAGAGAGCTGACAGAGGATCTGAACTTAGAGGCAGCCACAGAGAAAGATCGTTCAGACAAATAGGATTGAAACCATTCCAATGCAGTACCCGACATACCCACCCAGTGGTTTAATCTATCTAACAAAATACGATGATCAAAAGTGTCAAAAGCAGAGGTCAGGTCCAGCAACATCAAAACAGTGCACTCTCCAGCATCATAGTTCATCAAAATATCATTAAACACTCTAAGAAGTGCAGTTTCGGTAGAATGAGCCTTTCGAAAGCCAGATTGAAATTAATCAAGAATGTTATGTTCATCTAGAACAACCGTGAGTTGCTTGGCCACAACCTTTTCTAAAATCTTGGCAATAAAAGGCAATTTTGAGATGGGTCTGTAGCTGGAAAACACAAAAGCATCAAGTTTGGTTTTTTTTTTAAAAGTGGGTGAATGAAAGCACTTTTACAGTAAACAGGGACCTGACCAGAGAGCAGAGATGCATTAATAATTGTAATATATATAATAATATATATCTTAGAAATAATATAATAATAATTAGTTGTTTTCTCATACAGTTATACATTTAATCGACTATATGCAGAAAACAGTGACACTGTGGCACTCTTATTGCCCATTGTTGCCCTGAGGCAACAAACCAATTTCAATAGCATCAATAGAGGGTTAAAATAATTTAAGGAAAAATAAATTCAAATGATTTTCTGTAACTACAAAAATGACCTAAATAAGACAGAAGTACACATTCAATGTTTTTAGCGTTTTGTCAACAACAGGCATGAGATTTGTTCAATATTTGTTGTGTCTACAAGGCTCAGGTGCCCTCATGAAGTGTCTTATTTGTATTGTTGAAAGCATTATAAAGGAACGCAAAACAAAATTACATATAGTTATAATTCTTGGCACTTTCTGGTGTGTGTGAGTTAGTGTGGCTCTTTTATGATTTGTGGGTCCAGCATCAAATTTAGAATTCTTCCCATCACATATGAGGTTTTGAATAATCATCTTATTTTAAAGACCTCATAATTTGGTAGTTTGCTCTCAGACTGTGGGCTTACTTGTGGTTTCTAGGATATTTAGAAGTAGTATGGGATCATCCTTCTGTGGAACCAGCTCCCAGTTTGAATGCAGGAGACAGAAAATATCTCTACTTTTAAGATTAAGTTTCAAAGCTTCTTTTTTGCTAATGCATATAGTTAGGGCTGAATCAGGTGACCCTGAATCCTCCCTTAGTTACCCTGGGACTACCCTGCTGGGGGATTCCCACCATGTGTTTATACACCTCCCTGCATTCAATAATTAGTTCTTGTTAATCTCTGGCTCTTGTCCACAGTGTGTCTTTTGTCCCGTCTTCCTCTCCTCACCCCCAATGGGTCGCAGCGGGCCGCCCCTCCCTGACCCTGGTTCTGCCAGAGGGTGCTTCCTGTTAAAAGTGAGTTGTTCCCTTCCCACTGTTGCCAAGTGCTTGCTCAAAGGGGGTTGTCTGATTGTTGAAGTTTTTTCTTAATTGTAGACTTTCTATCTTACAATCTAAAGTGCCTTGAGGAGAATGTTGTTGTGATTCGGCTCTGTATAAATACAATTAAATCGAATTGAGTGGGTTCAGCTGTTTTGTGAAATAAAAGTGACTGACACTGTAAGAAATAGCCTGGATGTAACTCATGATAAGAAGAGCAATATCGACCCCTCCTGGGTCAACTAAACTCCCGTGTTTTTGTCAGAGAGACAGGTTAGTTTATTACTCTTTTATAAAATAATGGTCATTCGATGTATGTAATAATATAATATAAATAATATTATAATAATAATAATATAATAGTAATATAAATAGTTATATAGAAGTCAGTAACACATACTCATATTTATGTGCAACATTCCATTGATGGAATGGAATTTTATTGATGTTAAATTAAAGTTCCAGATTAGCTATGCTGTCAGTGCAAGTCACTTCAACCTGTATAGCACCAAAGGAAACAATGGTGTTTTTAAGGCGCTTCACACTGTAAGGTAACAACTTACAGTATTAAAAAGAAAACCCCAACAGATAAACCCTCTGAGCAAGCACTAGGCGACAGTGGGAAGGAAAAACTCCCTTTAAGAGGAAGACACCTTCGACAGAACCAGGCTCAGGGCGGGTGGCCATCTGTCGCGACCATTCCTGGGGATTTCAAAAATGACTTGATCTGATCTAAATGTAAAACTAGCTAATTTAAAGTGTCCAGTGAGTTTTCTAAAATATTTTGCTATTGATATCACGATGTCACTATAAAGGGAAACTTTGTTTCTTCCTTAAACCTCCCAAAAATGCACGCACCGATGAGAAACACTTAGATATGCAACTTGGTTCCTTGGATATCTTTCTTTGAAAGTGTTAACAATATCCTCATCAAGTTCTTGGGAGTTTAATTGCCAGAATGTCACGATAGCCGCTGCATGCTTCCACCTTTACAGAGTGATTTGAAAACCCTCTCGCTGAGTTTCTTGAACTTCTCTGGGGGGATTTTGTCGTATTCGGCCCTGATTTCAGACCAGATTTTCACATTAAGCCGTTTGGAGATAGCTTCAGCACTTTCCATACTGAAGACTATGCCTGAATTTTTTGCAACCTGGGAAACCAGTTCTTCCACAAAGATTTCCACTGAAAATCTGCATCTTTCTTTCTTTTCATATGATTCCAGTCGATCGATATCTGTTAATGCCAACAGGTGTTCTTGGAATACTGAAGTAGTTATCATATTAAATATTGGTCTTTCTAAATCCATTAATTCCTTTAAATTCATTGAATCCTCCTCCCCATGGACACATAATTTTTCACAAAGATCCTTGAAAATGGCATTAGCAATGCTGTGAAAATATTTCTGCACTTTTCGGTCTAAATGCAAATCCATCCCCTGGATTTTATCCAAGATTAGATCCAACAAAAGTTCCTGGTGAGAATGAGAAGGATGGCAATTTAAAAATTTACCAAACTTTGAAAACACATCCTGAATTAATGTGCTTAACCATCTTTCAAAGTTTTCGGGTGGCTCACAGGCTACAGAAGATCTGTGATTCTGTATCTTTTGACATGAATCCGTTTGACTTATGTTTGTTAACGGTGGGTTGCTGGCTTCATGTTCAACACAAGATTTCTGCTGCTGGGGATCTGGAATTGGATTGTTTTCTGCTTTTGCAGCACTGTGTTGGTCAGCATTGTGGCAGCTTTCTTCTGTGTTAGCTGTTTCTTGGGTGTTAGCATCTATATTCTGTGCAGTATCAAACTCCTGCTCAGCAGAATCGTCCACATATTTCACATGTGAGAATAACACTGTTTCGCCAGTGATGGTGTGGACAGGGGAGTTCTGGGAAGACCTCAGTGGTACTGTTACTGACTGTTGACACAGGTCCATTATGCTCTCTACAAAATCTACAAGCCGCTTAGCGGTGAAGCGATCCGGATACCCTAAGATAAGCTCTTGCCACTGCCAAGATGAGAAACTATAGAACAAGTTATTCAAGAGGGATATCAGAGCCCGTATTGTATAATTATCCTGTTTGCTCAGAGCTGTTTTATCACCTGTCATTCTCTTATCGTTTGAGGTTGCCATTTGTTTTGTCTTTTAACATTAAATTAATTCCTTAAATGTTGTTTTGTGTTAAATTCCGTGTTTGAACGTTTAGAAGCGCTGCTAATGTCCCGCTGTATAAATGCCTTTCAACTGAACCTATCCAAGAGCTCTATATAAGGTCTATTTAAGGTTTCTGGATCAGCCTAATCCTATGTGGCGTCACCAGTTCTTTGAAGATTGCCCCGCCCATCATGACGAAAGGGGTGGGGCACATCTGTTGCTTAGCAACTTGAAAAAAGGCACGCCTCGCTGAATGCCACATCCGTCCTGCGACGGTACACCGCTATGGAACGCCAGGACTGCCATAATGAATTACTTAAATACACCATTAAATAATTAATTAAATGTGGCAATAATTAATTAAAATTGGAATTAATTAATTAAATAAATAGTTATGACACATGTAATTAATTAATTATTGACACATTTAATTAATTATTTATGTATTTCACATTTTAATTAATTATTGACACATTTAATTAATTAATTATTGACACATTTAATTAATTATTTATGTATTTCACATTTTAATTAATTATTGACACATTTAATTAATTATTTCATGATATATTTATTTATTTCATTTTGGCAGTCCTGGCGCCTGGCTCTCACCATGAATTAATTTTATCTGTCAGCTTCACCCATCAAACTCAGAGGGTGGGGTTAACGCTGATCGACTCAAAACCATTGCTTTGGCCTGGTGGCCATTGTTTATAGCCCACAACAACCGGCAGAACTGAACTTTGAAAACCCTGTTTGTGTGTCACCAAATACAGTTTTAATATTTTTTAGCCGAGAATGTAGTGGTTTAATCGTCATATGTCTGGTCGGTTTGTCAAGATACAGCCTCTTTGCAAAAGTGCTTCGATGATTTCGGAGATGTCTGCCCAGTCTCACGGCAAAGCGTGGGATAGACCCGCTTGCCTCGCAAGCAATCGAGGTGTTGTTACCGCCGACAAAGCGCAGGCCCCGGTACACAGCTGTAATAACCCCCGCTGACACTGACTTATTTTACTGAGGTTATATTTATCGGGTGTTATTTCCTGATGTTCGTATGTGTCCTACGTGTTTCAGTCGCCAATTCTGAATTATAACTAACATTAAAAACATGTTTAAGGAGGAGAGAGAGCAAATAAATTCGATTAACAACTGATCTTTGGGTTTTGTTCAGTAATCAGCGTGACCTGTGTATAAACGTATAAAAGAGAAAACGTTGGTGTTTCCGTCATGTAGTAACTGCTGGCTTTAACTGTACAAAGGTTGTTCGACACTATGAAACACATACAGACTTAATGATGTTCGGCTAATATTTTTATCGTGAATATTAATCATGAGGGTAAACGGCCCTGTACACCACGGAGCGAGGTCAGCATCTCCACGATATCTTCAGCTCTCTGAGTTAACCCAGAGTTTCACAGCTGACTATCAAACTGTCATCTACGAATATGTCACGGGTCATATCAATATGATTTTACAGAAAAGCATCCTTAATACTGCCAACTATTCCAGAGACGTGGAAATCTACAGCATAAAGAACACAAAAATATAGCAGTCTAACGCAACACTGTAACAGATGAGCCGTCAGTTTGTCACAGATCAAAGTGGAATGAAAGTGATTGGTTGAACAGGTGTTCGTGATCTGTGTTATCGGCATTTTCATCAGTGTAAGAGACTCAGCAGCAGATTAGACTAACAGTTATACATTTAATAAATTACCAAATGAATCCACGATCGAACCTGTTCCGACAGTTTGAGTTTGTATTCTCTCAGCTGCAGACTCGCTGCTGTTTAAATGTTTGAGAGGAAGATTAGATATAAAGCAAACGTCAAACATAGACTCAGTCTGCGGTCACATTTGATATGAGGCCAGGACGGATAGTGGCTATGTCCTGTTTTAAGATCATACATGTAAAATTGTTGTCTGACCTCCGTCGATCCAGAGTCCGTGGTTACCATGGTTACTGCATAAGCAGCTATAATGTAAACATTACGCAGCATGGGTGTTTATGTTTTTCATTGCAAAAGAACTGTCTGAATGGTTAACTGAAGTTAACTTGGATAAATTATAGTTAAGGAGTATCACAGATAACGCCCATGTGAGCTGTGTGACTGTTCACCACTGCACTGAAATCAGTAGGCTATTACTGAAATACACGTGCTATATCATAAACTATGATATAAATAGGGAGGTCCTACTAACATGTTTAGTTTTAAAGGACACCTTCCTGCCTTTAGTCTCATTCATGAGCAGTATTAGTTTTCTTCTAACATCCAGAAGTCTGCACGATGTGTTTCATAGTTTGTAACAAACCTTTTACAGTTAAACATAACATGACCGAAAAAGAAAAGAAAAGAAAAGAAAAGAAAAGAGAGAGAGAGAGAGAGAGAGAGAGAGAGAGAGAGAGAGAGAGAGAGAAATCACACAAATTATATGTTAACCTCATTTATTTTTAGTTAAATAAACTCTAAAAATTCTAGCAGATAGCTGGTGCTTAGAATACAGTTGAATAACTATTAAAAAGCAGATGATATAATATTTCTGTCCAGGTTGCAGTCTTCATGATGAACATGCTGTTGCAAACTCTGCTCCTCTCGTGGAAATGCGCCTTCTCTTTCCTCTTTGTATAAAACATTTTAAAAGTCAGTTTAATCTCAAAATTCACTGTTAAATCCAAAACACACCAGATAAAGAAAAGCGAATAGTTCAGTCTAACACATGTGCCAGTGAACCATTAAAGGTCTGTAAAACTATGCAGTTATGAAACGTAACTTTAACCTCAGCCAAACCGATTTGCTCAGTTGTAAATAAAACAGCGAAGTAAACGTGACCCGACAGACAAAACCTGAGTGAATTAAGTCCAGCGTTTAACCACTGAGAGCTAAAACTCAGGTGAGGTTTCAAAGCTGTGTGCGGTGACTGGACATCAGCCGCCCGATAAAGTGGGTTTGCCTATAAATAGCCTATAGCTCCAGCAGCTCTGTGCTCGGGAAAATACTATACTTTACTTATCTTGTGCAGAAAAATGCGCTGACATTGCGTTATATCGAGCACCGACTGCCCAGTTAAACTGTGACGATCACCAGGTAACGTGGGCGTGTTTCTTGAATTAGCAGCAGGTGTTAAACAGCTGACAGGTGAGGAGGACGCATGCAGGTAAACTGAGGGCCTGCTGAGCTGATCGCTGGTTTCGTGAGAAAATGTCAGCTCGTTCTTTATGTTACAGAAGCACAGAGACACAAGACCAGGCGGAAAGAGACGATCGTTCGGTGAAATGAGAATCTGCGAATGCAACATGTGGAACACGGAAAGTGGAATATGTAAACAAACCGGTTGACGTAACCCCTCGGTGCACTCTGCATGCTGACTGTTAGCAGAGCAGTGAAATCTCTGAAAACATCTGAGCACTTTTTGCAAACATGTTCTATGTTGACAACCTGACCAGACATGTGAAGATTAAGGCGCGACATTCGCGTGTAGTTGGTGACAAAAACGGGTATTTTAAAACTACACCACCACCATTGCTGCCTGTGATTTGAAATGCATTCTGGGACACCTGACTGCCTCAAGTCTACAGAAGCAATCGATTATCTAGGATCGACCTGTTTTGACTTACTTTGCACGGCAACCAATCAAATGTTAGAGAAGCTGCATGGGCAGCGTTAACCCCGCCCCCTGGGTTTGATGGGTGAGGCTGACAGATAAAATTAATTCATGGTGAGAGCCAGGCGCCAGGACTGCCAAAATGAAATAAATAAATATATCATTAAATAATTAATTAAATGTGTCAATAATTAATTAAAATGTGAAATACATAAATAATTAATTAAATGTGTCAATAATTAATTAATTACATGTGTCATAACTATTTATTTAATTAATTAATTCCAATTTTAATTAATTATTGCCACATTTAATTAATTATTTAATGGTGTATTTAAGTAATTCATTATGGCAGTCCTGGCGTTCCATACACCGCCTTCGCACCACCGTTTAAACATGAAGATCCCAAATGTGGTGAGCTACTGCAAAATTACTCACGTTTTTGTTCTTGAAAGTGAGCGATAATAAGCGATATTTTATGGTCTGGCTGTTTCTCTTCATAGTTCTTTTCAAAACACGGTAACCTTCGGTCTGTTTGGCTCGCAGCTTAAAACGTAGTTTCAGTGTTTTTTCGTCTTCTGTGATTAATTGTGGTTTGGCTGATTTATGGAGCTCAAACCAAGGCAAAATCGGAGTATCAGTATTTAAATGTAAATAGACTCAAACTAGGAGTGGAACAAAGGGGGTCCTTTAAGGTGCCAAATCTCCACTGCTAACATTTTATGCACGTTTAGCTTAATTGTAGAAAAGGTGCTTGTAATAATAGTGAATGAGGCATGGTTTATAAGGCGCTTTTAGTGCTCGAGGCAGTAACGGTTTTTGATACGGGCGACACGGGCGGTTGCCCGGGGCGGCATCGTGGTGGTGTTGCCCTATTTTGTTTTATTTTGCGAGTTGATTATTAGATGCTGCCCCGACATCAGCCAGCGCATATTGGGAATGGCATAGGCACCGATCGGGTTTCTATCGCCCATTTGCTGGGAGTAAGGGCGCCCTCCGTTTGCGAGGTGCACCTGCTGCTTGCGGCACAGGGAGGAGAGGGCGAGGCGGCGGGAGATTCTCTGGCTGGCTGGAGCAGCATCTAATAATCAACTCGCAAAATAAAACAAAATAAAAACAAACCAGCAAACACGAAAACACCAGACATTATGATACAGACTTATAATTTGCACCGGTGTTTTTTCCAAATTCAATACGCGAAAAGTGAGCGCGAGAGCCCGGTGCGCCTGCCCGCTGCTGAAGTCAAAGTAAACTTTATTGTCATCGCCGCTACATACAGTACAGTATATAGAGAGACGAGACGACGGAGCTCCAGTTACAGCAGTGCAAGTAAACAAACAATAAATATAAGAAGAGTAAGAAAATAAATATACACTTTAGGACTAGGGGTAAAGGGATCAATGACAATTTAAAATTTATAATATACAGTTTGATGATTTAAAGTCTCACACACAACGTGTCGAAAGGTCCGGCTGCTTCCAAATAGAGCACATTTCATTCATAATGATGTAAATCCAAGCCCATTATGTATTCATGATTTGAATCCTGGGTTGTGTGAAATCCCAGAAATACACCCTAGACAAAGTGAATCCGTGAACTAAGGTGTAGGTCTGTTAGGTTATGTTGTGGTGATCCTCGGGTTGGGGGATTTGTGTTCATACTGGAGTGCAAAATTAAAACTAATGGAAGATGGACAAGAAAAGTTCAAAGCCATCAGGTGCTTAGTTTAGAAAAAAGAGAAAAGAAGAAGAGGAGAAATGAGCAAAAGATACAGATAAGCAGATGTGTCACTGGATAATGGCAGGTCATCCTGAAACAATCAGAATCAGAATCATACTTTATTAATCCCTAAGGAAATAATGTGGATTACAGTTGCTCCAATAAGAAATGGTAAAAATAGTAACAGTAACAGACTAAATTCCAAACAATACATTATGTTACAGATTTTAATATTAGTTAGTCAGTGTCAGTTGTTGATTTGTCCTGTTCTCATTGTATGATGAATTATGATGGCTGTTTGGTAGCTGTTTGCATACAATGCATACTCTCTCTCTCTCTTCATATGTGTGCGTGTGTGTGTGTGTGTGTGTGTGTGTGTGGGGGGCGCCAGAGGAGTGTTCGCCGGGCGCCAAACAGGCTAGGACCGCCACTGGCTCGAGGAGAATACAAAAGCCCTATATTAAAGAAGAAAGTTTACCATTTATGTATTTGTTCCATTAAACGCTTTTGAGAAAATCAATTTGATACTTGTTAAAATTAAAAAATGTGAATCAATTAGTTGTTTTCTCATACATTTATTAATCGACTATATGCAGAAAACAGTGACACTGTGGCACCCTGAGGCAACAAACCAATTTCAATAGCATCAATAGAGGGTTAAAATAATTTAAGGAAAAATGATTTTTTGTGATTACAAAAATGACCTAAATAAGACAGAAGTACACATTCATTGTTTTTAACGTTTTGTCAACAACAGGGCACATGAGGTTTGTTCAATATTTGTTGTGTCTACAAGGCTCAGGTGCCCTCATGAAGTGTCTTATTTGTATTGTTGAAAGCATTATAAAGGAACGCAAAACTAAATTACATATAATTATAATTCTTGGCACTTTCTGGTGTGTGTGAGTTAGTGTGGCTCTTTTATGATTTGTGGGTCCAGCATCAAATTCAGAATCCTTCCCATCACATATGAGGTCTTGAATAATCATCTTATTTTAAAGACCTCGTAGTTTGATAGTTTGCTCTCAGACTGTGGGCTTACTTGTGGTTTCTAGGATAGTTAGAAGTAGAACGGGATCATCCTTCTGTGGAACCAGCTCCCAGTTTGAATGCAGGAGACAGACACTATCTCTACTTTTAAGATTAAGTTTCCTTTTTGCTAATGCATATAGCTAGGGCTGAATCAGGTGACCATGAATCCCCCCTTAGTTACCCTGGGACTACCCTGCTGGGGGATTCCCACCATGTGTTTATACACCTCTCTGCATTCAATAATTAGCGGCTGCAGCGGGCCGCCCCTCCCTGACCCTGGTTCTGCCAAAGGGTGCTTCCTGTTAAAAGTGAGTTGTTCTGTCCCACTGTATTGAGGTTTTTTCTTTTTAAATGTAGACTTTCTACCTTACAATCTAAAGTGCCTCGAGGAGAATGTTGTTGTGATTCGGCTCTGTATAAATACAATTAAATCGAATTGAGTGGGTTCAGCTGTTTTGTGAAATGTGATATTGATATTAATTTCCCAATATTTAACTGTGAGTGACACGGTAAGAAATAGCCTGTATGTAACTTTGACTGGTAACATGGACCCAGTCTGATGGATAGTTACTGAATATTGCTGCTGGAGTCTCCGCCATTGACTGTATGTAAGTTATATAGAGATGCAGTCTTTTTTTTTAAGGCTGCAGTCAAACAAGTCATTGTAAAAACAAGACAAGTCGATAAAAAATAACCAATTTTATAGGTATGTAATGTGACGAAACCTCTAATGACTTGATATGTTTGGGATGGATGGGCTGTGAATTATATAGTGAACTGTGTTATTTTTGTCTCTCTGTGCAGGTTAGGGCCTATTATATGCCGCAGCCTAAAGGCAGCTGAGTTGCAGAGGACGGAGTGATCACTGGCTATCTACTTACAGGGTGGTGAGTCTCAGAGGACAACTGCTATCCCTGTTGAAGTGAACAACGTGTGGAGTGCAACTGGCTTTGTGGCATAGCTGGCTCTGGCCTTGGACTGTGTGTTTTTGCTTTGTACCTAAACAGGACACTGGACTGTTTTAACTTTTATTCATTGTGTTTATAAATTACCTCTCAGAATTTTATTGACTGTCATCTTTTTGCCCACGGCGGAGACGGTTGGTCAGACCTAGAATCTCTTTGTGTGTGTGTGTGTGTGTGTGTGTAACATCAGCACTTTTTGAAGGGTTTTGCATAAAAGAGTGTGAGCAGGTCAAAAGGTCAATTCATTTATTATAGTTTTATGGCAGCACCCTCTAGTGGCCTTGAAGCAAACAGTCTCCCAACTAAGCCATGACATCTCCGGTCTCTCCTACTTTTGTGTGCTCTGCTGGAGGAGCAGCAATGGATCTAGTGATACTGAGTAAGCGGATTAGGACAGGCCTGGGGAAATGTGGTTTGCATGAAGTATCAGAGGGAAAAAAACAACCTTGTACAGCTCATACTTTTTTTTAACAAAAATAATAATACACTAATAATGAATACTTTTCATGACGTTCAGATTTCTGGACTCATGAGTTCATAGAAAATTAATGTTATGGAACTTTGAGATAAGTCTTAAAACTACATTGTATACTTATTATTTATTTACTTTAATCAGATTTGACTGGTATTTTTAAACATTAATTTTTTTTTTGTTCCTTCAACTATTGTATTTAAACTTATGACTCACTAACAGTATGTTTATAGAACTGCCCAAATAAATGGTGAGGATGTGGCCACAGTGGCTGAGAAGCAAGAAATTTGCTTCCTTTTTTTTTTTTTTTTTTTTCATTGTGAAGCATAGATGAACATACCACAAAAACCTGCACGAAGAAGCCATATTTGTTTTTTGTGGGTGCACAAGATGAAGCTTTAGTATTATTACACATATGATAATGATGTTAGCATGCAACACACAAACTCAGTACTGTAAAACCCAGAGTGATTTTAAAGTTGAGTGTATGCCGACCCCAGCAGCCAAAGGGAGCTCGGGGGAGAGCTTCTGGTGGTCCATTCACTTAGGTGGTCTCATTTCTCCTGGTTGTTTTCACCCACTTTGCGCCAGAAAGACGAAACCAGCAGATGTTGTGCTAAACAACAGCAGCACGTTTAAGTGTGATCGGCTGTTGTTAGAATTTATTTAATATTAATTTCTAGTATCAGCTGATGTTTTCTGGAGCCACAGCTGTAAAAACTTTATGGCTTTTCCTATAATACCTCTTGGGCCAAAATGCCCGGGCCGATTTTTTTTGTCCCAGTCCAGCACTGAGTGTATGCCGACCCCAGCAGCCAAAGGGAGCTTCTGGTGGTCCAGTGATGTGTCCTGAAGCGACGACATCAGCTGCCCCTCCTGTAGGCCCACCACCAGCAGTAGGTGCTATCTGTCTCATTCCAAGCTAACTGCTACTCCTCTACATCTAAACGAGCCAGTTGAGGAGGTTCAGGCATCTGACAAGGGTGCCTCTTGAGCGCCTCCTGGGTGAGATGTTCCAGGCATGTCCCACCAGGACAGACAGGACAGACCCAGGACATGTTGGGGAGATCACAGCACTCAGCAGAGAGTGCCTCAGTGTCCCCCAAATAATGGAGGAGCTGGCTCAGGAGAGTAAGGTCTGAGTCTTCTCTGCTTATGCTACTGCCACAGAAACTGGACACCAGATAAGCTCAGAAAAATGAATGGATAGATAGATGGATAGCATTATCATATCATTATTTCTATGTTGTGTGCAATGAACACAACTGTCTAGTAATATGCAATGTGTGTAGCTTAGCACAACCCTGGGTCAAACAGACCTGAAACTCTTTCCACATACGAAACATAAACAGAGAAATAAACAGACAAAAGAGACTGAGATGGCTAGATCAGGTTGCCACATTTTTATGTATGTAACCCGAGTAACTGTTATTGCCTGGGGCTACACAGAAAATAGGATTAATGAAGGTAGAGGGATGGGAATTAAATTAATCTACACTTTATTTGAAGGAAATATTTTAGGACTCACGGCACATCTCAAACACTTAATGTTTGACTCTGTGAAATGAACTTAACAGCAGGGGATTTGTTTCTGTTGTGAGTTGACGCTGAAATTGTTGATCAGTGGAGTCTGACAGAAGCATGAGGGTTTCTAGTGTTGTTTTAAATCATTGTGCCTTCACAAAAAGGCACAATGAAAAAAACAAAAGCGCTCTAGAGTTTCTCCTAACACTGATACTCAGCTTTTGTTGTATTATGTTTAACTAATCCTGTGAGTTTTATGTCTGAATTAATTTGATGTCCAGTCTCATTTCACAATAAAAAAAATGTTTATGTCATTAGCTAGTCTGTGTACATGTACTTCTTCTCCAGTGTTGAAAATGTTAAACTCACAACCTGCACATTTTCTGGTTGCATCATCAAATAAATACCCCCAAAAGTAGTCTGAGTACTTTTACACTGGTTTTATGCTGCCATATTCTCAAAGTCTTTCACTGAACACATTCAGTCACACATTGTTCATAATTTATTGGAAGTTTATTGTTTAATGTCCTGTCTAAATAACTTCAATCACCATTTGTATTCATTAATGAATAACTGTCTGACTGCTAATATTAAAAGAAATTGAAACTGTTGTGCTTTTGTTCACGTAGAAGGGCCTGCTGCTGGATGTCCAGACTCCAGCGTCAGCAGGAGGGTCAGGGTACAGGGTTCGAACCTCCTCACGAGATGTCGTATCTGCTGGATAAAAGCAAGCTACATCACAGCAGGGATTGTCCTAGAGCTGCCCTACGGTAACAATCAACTGACTAATATATGAAATACTTGCAGTAGCACAATAATAAACACAAAGCAAAAAAGTGTTTAGTGAAGATAAAAAACCCCATCAAAGTTTTAGTTTGGATAAAGGGAGACAGAGCACCAATCTAAACCAGTCTAAACCATCTGGCACCTCCACACTTGTAAGAACAGCATGACCAAAGTGATTGTAAGAGGAAACGACCTTGACTTCCTTTACATAGTACTGAGAATAAAAGAAAAGCATAATTAGAATTATTTGTGCTTCTTCTTCTTTCGGCTGCTCCCTTTAGAGGTCGCTACAGTGGATCATCTGCCACCATCACTCTATTTCTAGCATTCTCCTCAGTCACACCAACCCCCTGCATGTCCTCCTTCACTACATCCACGAATCCTTTCTGTGGTTGTCTGAAAACATCATCCACAGAGACTATTGCCTGATCTCATCCGTCAGCCTCTCCATCACCAGTGCAAACAAGAAGGGGCTCAGAGCCTCTCTCTGATGTAATCTCAACCCATCACATACTTCTCTGCCCCTCAGGACTTCCTTATGCAGCGCCACAGTTAGCCTTCACTCCTACCCTCTCTATGCCTCCCGTCTCCATCCTCTTCAGAGTTGCCTCACTTCCTTCTCTAATTCCATTTTCATCCAAAGTACTCCTCCTCTCTTCTCAACACACTGTCTTCTCATTAGCACATTTCCGTCTCTATACTTGGTTACTCTCTTCCAGCACAATTTATGTGCCTTCCTATTCATTACAAGTCATTTTCTCCTTAGTGTCCAGCCTCACATACAACTCACTACAAGCCTTTTGCTGTGCCAGTGACACCTCTCTCTTTGCTGTGCACCTAGCCTTTTAGTACTCCTTCCTTCAGCTCCCTGACTATCCCACTCTTTCTTTGCCAGTCTCTTCCTTGAATACATTCCTGAATCTGTTATTATTTGTGCAAGATTAAAAGCAAGATTTTGCTTTTACAGTCTCACTGCGGGTTGATACATTGTAAGAACGCCTGTGGTTCACATAAGCATTAAAAGCTTGTATTACTCCCTGATGTTTTGCCTGTTAGCATGTGCAGCAGCTGGAGAAGGCCTCCCAGCCAGAGACAGGACAGCTTCTCGATGTGCAGGTTGGTCGTCTTCTACGCAGGAGCAAAGGAGAAAAATCCCAAGTTAAACAGAACAACTACCTCTAATAACAAACAGACATCTCTCTAAAAACGTGGCAGCAGTTCACCATGTCAAATGCTTTCTCGTCGTGCACAGTGACTATAACAATTAGCCCCACTGGCTGCACTGTCCTGCTGTGACATAAGTTAATCAGCATTGCTATAAAACAATGAGGCTATTACGTTTGACCTGCACTTGCAGAATACATTCCAAAGCTTTTGTTCCCTAAAGCATTCGTCCTTCTTTGTGAGCAGTTTGTGACAAAAGAAAAGCCCAGAAACTGGCACCAGTTCAAAGCATTTCTCAGATGATTTGCTGTAAACTTGAATACAAGCACAGATTAATAAATGTCTTCTAAAACATTCTACTGAATACATTCTTCACTACGAATATCAAATTAAGATATCACTTTAACAGCCCAGAGTTAGTATCGTGTCTTTGCCTCACCACATCTGGGGGTTAACTGGGTTAAATTCAACATAGCAGCGTCTCTAAATGACTGATTCTAAGCCTGGCACTTATGCCTGCACACATTACCCTGCTGTTCAGTGGTGCCTGACTGCAATACCTGTTTACCTGATTGTAGTGGGTCTTGTGTGAATCTGTGCAACCCATCTGAACCTCCAGTTGTCACCGCTCTTTCCTCAGATACCTACATAGGGCTGACAGCACTCTGAACACTTCCTGTTGATCATCTGAAGCACGACAGGGGACTGAAGGCAGGGCAGGGATCAGGAAAATAAAGGTTTATAATTTGCACAAATCTTACCCTGTTGGCTGGGAATTTCATCGGGTGGTGGGTGGTTTGGTGCTGACACTGAGCAATTCTGTGAATGCATTTTTTTTTATTTATAGAGTTATCATACAGGGGAAAATGTGAAAATATTTGCAGTCTTTGCAATGAGTTACAGTTCTAAACGAGTGCTGGCTAAAAACAGAGGAGGGCCTAGATGGTGCAAGATTTGCCAGCTTTTTCTGCAAGGTTGGGATGGGCGGAGAGGGCTGCCTCTGCAGGACGACAACTAGATTCTTTCTTTGTCATTCTTTGACAAAGACACAGCGAGCTGAAGCACTCCTGTCTTTTCAGGCTTACTGTACCTCATAATTCAAGTCTTTCTCCACCCTGGTGGTCCTTTTTAGTCTCCTTTTCCTGCCTCACCACCTTTTCCTCCTTCTGCTTATGTGTTTCAGCTTCATGGATCCTGCCTTGGTTTTTCAGCTTATACTGCAGAGAGTAGATAAAACTATCTCTCAAAACCCACTCCATTGTGACAGAACCCACTCTTAACTACAAAGAAGGAGAAATGATGAAGGACACTTAGTGTTTGTGCACCAGTTGTTATGTGTGTAACGCATAAACCTCTGCTTTTCCCCGCTGTAGCCATTCTGTCGCTGCGGTGCATTGTGCGGCCTGCTAGCTGCATCGAGGCGTCGGGAATTTCCTCTCATAGCCATGTCTCGTGACGACAAGGACACGACGGTCACAGGCGAGCTCGTCACCTCAGTCCTTTTCTCTTTCCTTTGCTCATCTTCATATTCCTCCAGTAAGTGTGCCCTCTGCATGGCCAGCCTCTTCTCTTCTTTCTCCTCCTCAATCCTAATTTGTTCTCTTTCCTCTTGCTGTTTTCACTTATTTTCCTGTTTGAAATGCACAGTTACAGTTAGTCAAAGGAATTTGCAAAGAAAAGCGTCTGGACTTCTTTAAGTTGCTTGAAGACGTTTCACCTCTCATCCGAGAAGCTTCTTCAGTTCTAAGGTCAAATGGCCGAGAGTCCCAGATTTAAACCCAGTGGGAGTATCCCCCCAAAGAGGGACAAAGGACCCCTGGTGATCCTCTAATCACATGAGCCAAGGTGTGAAAGCGGGTGTGGGACCTAATCAGCCAGGGTTTCGGGTGAGCTCATTGTGAGCTCACCCGAAACCCTGGCTCATTGTGACTACGATGACTCTCTCTCAAAGTCCACTCCATTGTGATACATATATATTTAACATTACCGTTTCTCATTTTCTAAAACAACATTAATTTGCTTTAAGACCAAGAGTGCAGCAGGTAATCTATCACAGTAAATATAAGGACTTATTTTTTATTTTGTTAGTAGGTTGTTGCATTTTCTTTGTAATGCTGATTTCACACAAACTGGACGGCAACACGTTTTTCAACTCCAGCAATCTAAACATCACCACAGTTAAATCAAACCAGTTGCTGTCGGATTTTTGTTATGTTTAAAAACTATAGTGTCACGGTCTGCCTGAGAAATATTCTGCTACAAGTGGGCTTTGGTATTGTTTTTCTCTCTTCTTTTCTCTCCCTCTATCGCCTGGGCGGAGGCCATTGTGGGCTCCCGCCTTTGGCCTACATACCTGGGAGAGGGTGAACACCTGCATCTCATTAACTGGCCCCTACTTAAGGGAAGAAGTGAGACTGCTCTTTGCTGGATCTTTGCTTGACTCGTGTCAGTGAAGTCCTGGCTAGGACACTAGTAATCTAGTTCCCTTGGTTTTTGAATCTTGTGCTAACACATCGTTTCCCTGTGTACAGACACCCTGGACCTGCCCTTGTTCCTTACAGAGATTCTGGTACGAGAGAGGAGTGAGAGACTGGTGAGACGCCAAGAGTGAGCGTGTTCCCCCTGCTTTTCCCTGCAGATTCCCTGGAGACCTGATCCCTGCGCCCTTGTCTATGGCACTTTGACACTGTCGCACATTTCACTTGGTGTTTGTGAATAAACCCTCTGTTCTTCCTTTGAGTGAAAGAGTCCTGTGTTTGAGTCCCCCCAGTTACCGTAGCATATAGCTTGCTTTAAAAATTGTTAGCAGTAATCAACAACATAAATAAACATTTAGTAATGTTTGTGAATACAGATAGTTACAATACGTGGATTGTGAGGAAGATGAGGATCTAATGGATTCCTGGTTGCATAGTATTAATAATCTTTATCATATGAAGTCTTGGAATTGTGAGGTACAATAGGAGGTACAGGAGGAGCAACACCTGCAACCCTGAACAACGGAGTTACCAACACTTGAGTGAGTGTATAAGCAGGGCTGCTAATTTTATTTATTTAACTGAAGCAAAAGTGAGCTACCTTGGGATGGTCGCCTCTCCTAGGATGTTTGAGAAGTCTCTGTGGTAGTCCTCACTACAACAGGCCAGTGAGGGGACACTGGTAATTTCATCCCATTCGAAGGCACAGTCACCTGGGACTTTCCTGGGGGGCCTCTCTCATCTCAGTGGGTTTACCATTTTCAAGACTGGAATTTAGGTGCTTACCTTTGGCCTCTAGATCGTTTCCTAGCTTGTGAAGAATATCCTGGCTCAGGCTCTTATAGTGACCATTCACAGACCCTATAGCTCCTGAATCCGGTCAGGCTGGAACCGATTGTCCAGAAGACAATCATCAAAAAAAGACAACACATATAAGATTTGGTGGCACTTTATTTTTAAGAAATTTCTCCAAGACTCCACAACAACAACAAATCCAGACCTGACACAAACATTATGTTTTTGATGTTTAAATGTTTTGCTAGCCAGGTCTTTTTAATGTTATACTCCTACCGCTTTCTCAGGGTAAACCCTCGGCTCAAGTCTCTTCTCCCTAAAGAGAAAAAGGAGAGAGAAAAACGTCACAGGCTTGTTGCTGTCTCCTACGTCTTCTTTTTCTTTCAGCTGCTCCCTTTAAAGATCTCCACAACATGATCAACAGCCTCCATCTGAATGAAAATGATCACTACTGAATGAAAATAACTCAGTAAAAGTCTTTTTTCTAATAGCTTTGTGTGGTGCTCTATTGTTTATTTCGCTTTTTTAATTTTATTTTTATAAGTTATTCTGATTTATTTAAGACCTTTTCTTATAGGTTATACATAATTTTATCCCTGATGTAACAGTAAATTCCTATTGTCTGGCCTAAGTGAACTATATATTATTTTATCTATACATGTTCAGATTTTTATTTCATTTTTTTGCATCATCACACCCTGGATATATAGTATCTGTAGTCCAGCTGAAGTTTCTGCTTTTTCCTTTCATACTTTGTACCCAGCATAAGGCTTAACTCAATACCTCAGAAATACGGCATATATAGAGTAGACTGTACAAAAAAAAAAAAACAGGAAACTAGTCACTAAACACTACAGGCTTAAATAATTCAGCCAATTCACTACTACAGCCTTGTACAGTACCTCTGGATTAGGTGTGTCACTGGTTTATGTTAAAATTGTTTTTCTCTTCTTCTTTCTCCTGTTTAATTTTCTACAGTTTATTCTATCTATTCACTGCAACTGAGAAATACTTACCTCTGTAGCATTTCTGGAGCCTCATTTCTTCAAAGGGACAGAAAAGGTGACAGAGAGGAGTAAGACAAGTAAGTAAAATAAGATAGGAGAGAGCAGAGAGGAGAGCCGGAAGGGGGGCGCCCGATCTGGCGGGGAGGTGTGGGAAGCCAGATCGGGCTGTATGCTCTACTTCCCCACTGCCTCCCAGAAAAGGGGAGAAGAGGGGAATATTTTTCTTTTCCTTTCTTTCATTCCTCCTTTTGGTTTCACTACCATGAGGTTAACTGCTCAGTTCCCAGGAGGCCCTGAGACAGCTGTAGCAGTCAACCAGCAAAACTTCTAATGTTATGTTTCACCCTTTCGATGCCCCCTGTTGAGGCAGGCCCACCACGACTCGATCAATCCTTGGCATGTGTATCGCAGCTGACTGAGCTGACTGTCCAGTGACTGGTCCTCTCAGCAGTGTCAGCTAATTCTCTTATAGCCTGCCGTTGTGCCTGTCCTCTGAGCCCAATCTCTCTAAGCAGTTTTGCTGTTGTACTGGCAACAAAGCCCCTGCACCCCACTTCCACCGGGCGCACCTTGATCTTCCAGCCTCTGTCCTCTGTATTCATCAATTTCAGAGATGCGGAAAGCTCACATACTCAATATCAACAAGAAGAAAGAAAGAACTAAAAATTACTAAAGTTGTGGTGAGGAAGTGGGATCTGACTAATGACAGGAAGTAAAAATAGTTTTAAAGAGTCATCAGCTCAGAGACTGTGACAGTTGAGATCGACAACAAGAAAGAAGTGAGGCAGAGAAGCACGATGGATGAATTCAGATGGATTCAAATGTTTTTATGTGTGATGCTGATGATTCAGATTGCAGGTAAGAATACAGGAAACATTTTAATAGCAAGAAAACTAAATTTTATCAGTATTACTATAGTCAATAACCTTTACAGTAAATAAGACAGCTGAGCATGCTCTGTTGTTTTAGGGAAGCATGGGACATGTTTACAAACCCGAGTCTAAAATCTTTGCTCTGATTGTAATAAGTGCTGCATTCTGATTTATATTTCATATTTCTCTTCAATCTTCTCAACAGTATCTGAAACTGAAACCTCCATTTTTATGAAAGTTGGAGATGACGTCACTCTGCTTTGTCTAAATGTGATAGATGAGCAGAATAACTGTGACGGTACTGAGTGGACCTTTACTTCAAGGCACAAAACAACAGTAGAGCTGATCACACTTGGACAGATTGGTGAAGAAGCCAAAATCAAATCAGACAGACTGAGTGTTACAGCGAACTGTTCTCTGGTTATTAAGAATCTCACATTTGAGGAAGTTGGTCTTTATTCATGCCTACAGTACAAATTAGGAGAAATACAAACTCTAAACACTCTGGTTCATCAGTCTCAGGTTAATCTTTTTATTATTAGTTGTGAGTATTTACATCTCAATCTCAATTTTCAGCACAACTCATTGCAGAAAAATTAATGCTCTGTCCTTGTTCTCACATTATTTCATTATGTTTACCAGTAACTGAACACATGGGCACTGATGAGGTCATTTTAAACTGCTCTGTGGTGACATATGGACAGTGTCATCACACCGTTAATTGGCTACTTAAAGGTCAAGATGTGAACAAAGATAACAAAGAAATACTGACCTCACAGACTGACTGCTCCACTACTGTGACCTTTTGGAAGTCTCACTATATTTATCCATCAAGATATGAGAACATGAAGTGTGAAGTGACTGATGCTAAGACAGGAAGTGTGCAGCTGTTTACCTTCAGCTATCAGTCCTCAGATGAGGAAACAGGTGAGCTCATGATCAGCTGTTTAAAACAAGTAAAAATAGCTAAAATATTAATTAGATGTATTTCAGGTGTTTGGGCAAAATAGTTTTTGTTGTATTTATAACACACGAACAATGTGAAAAAATTTTGAATGTTCTTTTTTCATTTATTCAGATGACAAAAAAACAACACAGAAACCAACAAGAAAAACCGAAAGATACAGAAAAGAAACAGAAACAACCACAACACCAATGAAGGATGATTCACATGGTAGTCACTCAAAACACATCCTTATGTCATGTATACTGTTGTAATCCTTTTTAATCATAATATTTAGTGGAACATAATAATTTAGATTTAAATGTCCAGATTAAATAAATGAAGAACCTAAATAAGCACTACATAAAAAGAAAAAAATTAAAATGTTTCATGGGATCTAATATTTGTTTTAAAATGTTTGTTTGATATAAAGTTATTGTTTTTTATTATGTAATGCCAAGTTTGGATGTTTTCTTTTTTTCAGATTTTTCTGTATCTTCGAGGTTCATTATTGTCTCAGTGGGTTTAGCAACACTTTTAATCACTGCTGTGACAGTCAACATATGGAGCAGAACTAAAGGTAAATTTAATATTGAGGAATTTGAATGATTTTTAATTTTGATTTGAAACAGAAAAAATGACTTCTCTCATTTTAGGTCAGAAAACACAGATGGATCAAACCACAGTAAGTAACTCAGCAAGTTAAAAATCTTTCGGTTGTTTTTCTCATACTTGTTATTTTCTAATAACTGCAGATGATGTTCATGAGATTATTTTGGATTTCCTGAGCTTAAGTGGTTCAGCAGATAGACGAGAGTCAGATGTCTACAACTTGGCAGGATATTAAAAACCACACGTGAGAGTTTTGGGAAATTAAATTAACACTGCTTATAAATTAACATTGAACTTATCTTTATGTCACATACAAACACAGAGAAAAGTAAAAAACACAGATCAGCAAAATCCAGTAAATCCTGCAGGAGAAAGGGACAAGGAAAACTGGAATATTTACAATATGGGGAGAAAGTTGAAAAGCACAGATGAAGTTGGTTAAAGTAGGAAGCAATAACACAAAAAACCATGTGACAAACCTTCAAAATAAAAGTAAAAATAACTGCATAAAAACACCTCTCAGATTATATAGTTTGTTTTGTCGGACGTCATTGTGGTGCATTTTCCCCTCTCAGTAAAATAAAGAGAGAAAAGGAACAACCACTCAAAAACACAAAAGAAGAGAAAACTAAGAACTAATAGAAAGAATATAACTGAAACCACAGGTAATAATAAATACAATGCCAATTTATTTACATTGACTCACAATCTGATACATTTTGTTTTGTTCTTGTTTGCTTGTTTTTCACAGGTACATTATGATAAAGATGAAGATGATGTTTCAATAAACTATGAAAGCATTGGAGGCTCTGGTGTTTCTGTCAGATACCACTGATCAACAACATCAGCTCAGCAGAAAAAAAACTGCTGTTGTATTATCAGTATAATCTTATCTAGTTTATTAGATTTAATCCTATTGTTACGGCCCTGGTCATCTTTTGAATCACAGTGGGTGGATTTTGCTGGCAGCTGCTGATTGGTTCCATCATCAAGTGGCTGTTTTAAAAACCCTCTCCAGCAGACTCCCCGTCAGTAACTGACAGCAGCAGCAGGCCCGTCCTTGGCCTCCAAACCATCTATGACAGATTTGGGTGTGTGATTTCAGAGAATTGCTAAGTTTTGTATATAGTGTGTTGATACTTTCACTTTTAACTAAGCGCTGAAGCTGATGGTGTGAACTGCCTTATTATTGGGGGTAGTGCTTGGCTTTTGTTTGGTTTTTTGTTTTAGATTCCTGAAAGACCATTATGAGTTTTGTAGCATGTCTTTATTGACCGTTAAATAGCATCACTAGACTTTTAAATCTGTATTAGTTTCTCCTTTTTTATTGCTTACAATGATTTCATCTGGAAATAAAATGTTTTTCTATTCATTTGTTATTTTTTTCACTTTTTTTCCAGGTGAAAAACATCATGACAGAAATAACATTAACAGTGATGATTTTGTCCCCCTACCGTCTCCCCCAACTATCCCTGCCTACAACTAGTTTTGCCCTAAATGAATGCCTGGCTCATTCAGGCATCAGATGTTTACAGTTTCTTATTTTTCTTCTTATTTCATGTTTTCTCTAAATAACTTGGAATGATGCTTCCAATGGGCCTGTGAAAGACATAGATTGGCACTATTTAATCAGCTGGTTAACATTAATAATTTATTATGTATTTGTAGAATTACATCCATCGATGCCATTTTCACAGTTTTTTATAGTCCACCCACAACCACAGCAGATGGCTACCCCTCCATGAGCCTGGTTCTGCTGGAAGTTTTGTCCTCTTAAAAGTTTTTCCTTCTAACCTTCACCGAAACACTTGGTCATATGGTCAACTTTTGTTGTGATTTAGCGCTATATAAATAAAATTGAATTGAATTAAGTTGGAAAAACTACTCAAGATTATACAGCCACTCTCTCCACACCACTTCCTGTTAGCTTACTACAGGTCATAAGCCGTCTCTTTGTTGGGCTGCACAGCTCAGCTCACACTGAACAAAAACCAACTCATCATGTGCCCAGTGTGAAAAGCTGCTCCTAAAAAAGACATTGAATGTTCAGCATTATAATCTCATTAATGTTTTGGCCACTTGTGTGTTCTGATTTTATCAGGTCATTATTAGAAAACAGTGAAACATTAACATCAGGAAATCTGAGAAAGAACTGAAAATGGTTAAATTTGTGGTGAGGAAGTGAGATTTGACAGGAATAATGGCAGGAAGTACAAGTAGTCTTACAGAGTCATCAGTTTAGAGACTGTGACAGTCAAGCCAGAGAACAAGAAAGAAGTGAGACAGAGAAGCACGATGGATGAATTCAGATGGATTCAAATGTTTTTATGTGTGATGCTGATGATTCAGATTGCAGTTAAGGATACAGGAAACATTTTAACAGCAGTTAAAGTAAATACTATTCATATCATTACAATCACTAACCTTTACAGTAAATAACATGTTTCTAAACTTGTCTCTAAAATTATCTTCACTCTGATTGTAAAAAGTAATGTATTCTAACTTATTTCAATCATCTCAAAAGTACTGAATGAAATATCCATTTTGATGAAATCTGGAGATGACGTCACTCTGCTTGTCTGAATCAAATCAAATCACTTTTATTGTCACATCACATTACTGGTTCGGTGGTACAGCGCATGTGAGTGAAATTCTTGTGTGCAAGCTTCACAAGCAATAGTGGTGTGCAAAATACAAGAAACATAAAAGACAAAACAAAATCTAAGAATAAGAAATATGAGAATTATAAGAATAAACATATGTACAAATATAAGAATGTATGCATATTACTAAGTATGTATATACACACACACACACATATATATGTATATATGTGTGTGTATATATATATATATATATATATATATATATATATATATATATATATATATATATATAAATGAAATACACAGAGGTAAGCAGTGAATATTGTGAAATGGCATATATGTACAATATGGAGTGCATAAATGTTGAAGTTCCAGTAAGTGAAAGTGAGGTGATTATGAAGTGTTCAGCAGTCTGATGGCCTGATGAAAAAAGCTGTCTCTCAGTCTGCTGGTTCAGGACTGGATACTTCAGCACCTCCTGCCCGATGGAAGTAGTTTGAACAGTTTATGGCTGGAGTGACTGGAGTCTTTGATGATCCTACCTGTTTTCCTCAGGCACCGCTTCCTGCAGATGTCCTGGAGGGAGGGAGGCTCACCTCCAATTACCCTTTCAGCACACCGCACCACTCTCTGGAGAGCTTTGTGGTGGTAGGCGGTGTTGCCATACCAGGTGGTGATGCATCCAGTGAGGATGCTCTCAATGGCACAGCAGTAGAAGGTCCTGAGGATGTGGGGGCTCATGCCGAATCTCTTCAGTCTCCTGAGAAAGAAGAGGAGCTGCTGCGCCTTCTTCACTGTTTTGTTTGTGTGAACTGACCATGTGAGATCCTCCACCAGATGTACACCTAGGAAATAGAAGCTGCTCACTCTCTCCACAGCAGCGCCGTTGACGGTGATGGGGGTATATGCTTCCCTACACC
This sequence comes from Oreochromis aureus, assembly GCF_013358895.1. Taxonomy (NCBI): domain Eukaryota; kingdom Metazoa; phylum Chordata; class Actinopteri; order Cichliformes; family Cichlidae; genus Oreochromis; species Oreochromis aureus. Next base: position 20,981,476 of record NC_052956.1, on the reverse strand, counting down.
ACCAGCAGTCCATTATCAACTCTTGTGTTTTCGTGACGTTGAGGATGGCTCTCTTGGCACACTGGTGCCAAGAGAACCATCCTCCTTGTAAGGGAGGAGGTCAGCTTGGCTTATCACCTCATAATCTTTGGTGATAAAACCCACCACTGTAGTGTCGTCCGCATACTTCACAATGATGTTGGAGTTGCTAGTGGCCATGCAGTCGTAGGTGTAGATTGAGTACAGAAGAGAGCTCAGTACACACCCCTGTGGAGCACCAGTGTTCATTATGGCGGGGGATGAGGTGATGCTGCCCAGTCTGACGACTTGGCGTCTGCCCGACAGGAAGTTAAGGATCAAGCTGCAGAGAGAGCTGCTCAATCCTAGATCCTGCAGTTTCCTGTCCAATTTCCAGGGAACGATGGTGTTGAATGCTGAGCTTTAATCTACAAACAGCATTCTCCCATACGTGTCTCTCTTCTCCAGGTGCGAGAGGGCAGTAAATATAATAGATGAGCAGAATAACTGTGACGGTACTGTGTGGACCGTTACTTCAAGGAACAGAGAAATAGTAGAGCTCAAACTCAGTCAGACAGACTGAACGTTACAGCGAACTGTTCTTTTGGGAATGTTTGATCTACAGTGCAAATTAGGAGAAACATGAAGTCTGATTGTTCATCACACTTTGGTTAACTCTCTGGTATTACCTTTGAGTACTGATATCACACTATTTTTATCTCAAATTGTCTTTTTGAAAAAAAAAACTTCTTAAAACAAACAAACATTAAACAAATATAACAATAATCAAAAAAGCTACAATGTTAATTCGTCTATTTGTGCCATCTTTGTCTCTCATTATTACATTATGTTTTCCAGTCAGCTATTTACCTTCAAACCCTCAGGTGAGAAACAGGTAAGATCATGATCCACTTTTTAAGGTGACTAACATATTTATTTAAGGGGTTTTAAGCTTTTAAGTAGAAAAGTTTTTTTTATTATTTTCATTATTATTATTTTACAACAGAAGGAAAACATGAAAAATTGTATTCGAGTAACACAAAAACAACAAACAAATCAACAAGAAGAAGAACATTTACAAATCCAAAATACACTATAATTTGTATTTATTCCCTGAATATCCATTACATGCATATTCATCCAATAAAAGTTAATCTTTTAGCAGTATGTGTAGCAACTACCAGCTTGTTTTGTTTTTCTCTAAATACATTTGAGTGAAATAAACTAACATACTTGAGTGACAGAACAAGAAGCTGGGTGAAGAGAGGATGTCAGAAACTTCATCAGTGTTTTAAATGATTTATCTGGTCATTATTACAGAGCCAAACCTGCTGCTGACCTCTGCTGCTGTTTAAAGAAGATTCTCAGCAAAACACTTTGGCAGCTCCCCTATTGATCATGGCACTTGTTATTTTTGGGATGGTTTTGGTAGCTTGGACAGCAGCTCCAAGGAAAGATTATCTTTTATTAATGTGGCTAGGGTACCATGTAAGAGCTATTAGCACTAATAAAGAATAATAGTCAGACTTTTACTGTTTCACAAAGGGTTAAAAAGTGAACATCCACAATTTAGACTTTAATTGCAGGAAATTTTATTAACGCAATTAAGCAAAAGCAAAGCAAAACCAAATAGTAAAAATCACAAATCAATAATCAAATTAATTGAACTATATTTATCTAACTACTCTGAGCTAATATTGGTTTTGTTCTTATCTTTGGTGAGGAGAGGTTTGCGGAAGGACACGCATTGAAAGCCGTACAGACCAACCATGTTTACAGAAAAATCCATAACTAATTTTTTAAATTGTTGTTGTTGTTGTTTTTTAAATTTTCTTAAAGTAAATATAATTTCTGCCAGGACTACTTTTTAACAGCTATGAGCTAGAAAACAGGACTATTACACCAAATACTGGCATTTGGTGGCAGCTGGATTACTAACAGCCCACAGCATTCATTTTCCGGGTTTTGTGTTATATTTAAGTTTTAAATTCCTGTTATGACATCATTATCATTCTACTAATGTTGTGCTTTAGTTATTGTTCTACTATATTCACTTTTTATTAAATTTTGAGGCCTTGAGTACTTTATTGTTCCAGCATTTAAGTGTTTGAATTTCTTTCTTATTGATTTTAGTTCCCTCCATCTCGCCTACGTGCTTTTCCTCTGTCTGTTATGTTAGGTGTTAGTCTTGTCTCTAGATTTATTTGTCTTTTTTCATTTCCTATTTTATTTTGGTTAGTTTTCTTTAATTTCCTGTTAGCTTTACTAACACCTTTGCCAACTCTGCTGTGATTGCCTTGAGCTGTGTGTATTTACATTCACCGGCTTCTGCTTCCCAATTTGAGCCTTGTCTTCCCTTTGCCCTTTTAAGTATACTGCCTTTGCTTTGATAGTTTCTCTAACTAATCTTATCTTCCTTGCATCAAGCTGGATTTTGATTTTGGGTTTCCTGTTTTTACTGTTCTTATTTTGTATTTAGCCAAAAGAAAAAAATCCACTGTGTAACTTGAATAAAACCGGTATCAAAACCCATCTTATCTGTAAATAAGATGTATTTATATTATTTATTTATTTATTAAAGTGCCTGCAGGAGAAATTAAAGAAAAAAATTAAAAAATTAATACAATATTCTTTCTTTCTATCCACTAGAAGGCCTCAGTCATCCTGTGTTCAACATACCAGCCTTCCTTCCTTCCATCTATACTGCACTTGTTACAGAGTTCTGCTCTGTTGTTTACTTAAACAAACTCAAAATCAGTTTGCACATTTTTCCCTTGCTTGAGTATATTTTTATTTTATTTCTTTACATTACTAAAGATAGTTTGAGTATATCTGGGTATATCTGCTCCTTTTTATTAGTGTTCTATACATTAACATGCTAATAACAGGCCTGTGACTGAAACACTGGTTATCACAAATAATGTGTTCATGATATATTTGTTGAATTTAATTTGCTGAACCCTAGGGTTATAAACACTAGAGCATATTGATGAGCATATTTTATATTAATATATTATATATAACATATTAATGAGCATATTTATTTACCAATTTCACAGATTGTTGTTTAATGCTGCTGCTGATAAACCCTCAACCACAGCCTCTATTCTCACCACTTACCGTTTTCTCCTGCCCATCACAGTCTGTCGGAAACCAAGAGTGTTGCTAAGACCCTAAAACATTTGGGGACTTTACCCTCCCTTAATTTTTTTTAGATTTTCACTTGTAACAGCAGATTCTTAAAAAAACAGTAAAATGAGCATATTTATTGGTCATTTGATACATCTCAGCTGTGAATCTGTTAGAGGTCATTTAGACAGCTCTTCATTTGGATGTTAAACCCTCAAAGCTCTGCTGCCTGTTGTTACCACATTGTTTTTTTTTTTTTTTTTTTTTTTTTTTTTTTTTTTAAACCTGTCCCGTTTGGTTCTTTTGCCATCAGAATTATTGTCTAAAGGCGAAGAAAGATGCCCAACGGATTTACTTTACCAAATGGACCATCCCAGCCTTGCCGTAATGGTCCATTTGATTCACCTTTTATTGTTTATTTTATTTTGACTTGCTGAATACGGGACAGACTTGACTGGTGGAAAGAAAGGGGAGAAAGAAAGAGGGAAAGAAAAACAGCTGAGAAGAGGGACGGGGGAGAAGGGCAAAAACCAAAAACCAACAGAATAAGCAGACAAAAAATACATATATCGATCACCTGGATCACCTGTTGAGAAAGAAAAAAAGAAAGCAAGCAGAAGAAAACGAGAGTAATAAACAACATCACAATGATATATGGGAATATGACAGTAAATACTAAATATTAAACATTATTGTGCAGCACGTGGGATCGACAGCGCACAGTGTGCTTTGAGGTAGGAGCCAAAAGGGTGTAGTTTGTGTGTGTGATCACCCGTGTGTGCACCTGTGAGCATGAAGCGCTTGTTTTTAAAAGGTTCCTTCATGTAATGATCTGCTAGAGGTGTGGGGGCCACTGCCCCGTCCTCCAGGGCATGAAGCAGGTATGGAGGAGATCAAAACTCCAGACATCCAGAGGCCCCCAGAACACAAGAGACCAAGGAAGACCAACAGAGGGCAGCAGCGCATGCTATCCCAGAAAGAGCTGAGGAGAGTCCCAGATGAGGGGTCACTCAGCAGCCGCGGAGCAGAAGCCGGGGGTTGCAGTGACGTGCCCGTGAGCTCCGCCGGCAGCCAGCTGTGCCTGAGTGACCGAGCCCGGGCTGAGAGGCCGAGGGCACCCCATCCCAAGTGGCCCGAGCGAGCCCCAGGCTCCAGGCCCCGATAAGCAGCCGCCAAGGAGTGAGCCGGTGGGTACCTGGGCGCCCACCCCCGGACACAAAGAACCACCAACGCACCGATGTCTGAGGGCGTCTGCCACCGGCAGGGGAAGTGGTGGGGGGAGATGGGCCTCCAAACCTTGGAGGGCCTGAGATGTCCCCAGAGAGGTGGCGTCTGATACCCAACCTGACATAAAGACACAGACAAACAGGCACACACAGATACAAACATCTATTCCCACCCTCATGCTCTCATATACAATTACTCAACACTCACCCAACGTGGAGACGGACATAAAGAGACGCTGTACACACAATCACACTCCCCAAGCGTACTCTAAGCCCGAGTCTAGGTACCCCTTGCCCTGGAGGGGAAACTGCGCCCAGACCCAGGTGATGTTACCCTTTTCCCTGCGGTGGGAGAAGCAGACTGCCCCGACTCCGCAGCAGCAGGAGGCCCCACATTCCAGACCCCAGTCGGACGGCCAACTCCTCCTCCTAGCCCCCGCTCCAGCAGGTCGCAGAGAACGGGGTGTGGGAAGACTCAAACCTCCCTCCACCCGCTCTTATGTAGTGTTGATGTATGTGTGTTCTAAGGTGCATTTAAAACCCAGGAGGGCATGGAGCCACCTGCCAGAGCAGCAGGTAAGCGTATAGTCCCTCCTGCTAGCCCTCAATGTCTACGTGTATTTAAAATTGAGAGGTGGGCAACGACGCCAGGGGTGAGGTGTACACCCTGATGGTAATTTGGAATCCGTGTAGCGTGCCCACCCCAAGATCCTATATGTATGTGTAATGAGAGTGTGAGTAATGTGAATGTCTAAGTTGTGGGATAAAATTGAGGCAGAGGCAGCCAGAAGGGGACAGAGGGGGATGTCTCCTCTGCACCCTGGTGACACACCCCTACCCCAAGGCCCTGCATGTGTGGGTGATTGTGGTGGAGCGGGAAGAGGGAGGCAGCTGGAGATGGGGAGGGAAGGAAGGGAGGGGCAAGTGACCCCTCCCTGGGGCCAGCTCCCCCGCTGACCCCAGTAGGCACCCCATACTCTGCAACCCGCCAGGAAAGGGGGCCCAGGCCCATCCGGACCGGGGCCCAGTGCAGCAACGCCGCCCAGCCCCACAGAGCCCGGGACAGTCCACCCGACCCCACCACAGAGAAAACTGCACCCACCCCATCATCCACTCATCTTCCAGACTACACAAGACAATAGACGCCCAGGCTGAGATCTTCCTCCACCTCTCCTGTATCTCCCCCTCCTGCAGAGAGAGTTCCTGAAGAGAGGAAATCTCCTGCAGGATTTGACAACCTCCCCCACCAGTTGAAGAGCCCCCCAGGTGGTTCGATGCACAGGCGGCACCCTGCGCCAGGACTGGGCCCCCATACACCCACCCGCCCACAACCCCGGCAACACACCAACCAGGACCCAAGCCCCTGAGGCTTGGCCAGGGCCCCAGCCCAGAGACGGAGTGCCCCCAGAACCTCACGCCCATCCCGGACCCACCCAGGGGCAGCCAGGCTACCAGGTCAGTAACCCACGTCCGTCAGCACAGACCACATTGTAACGAACACACTTCCCCTCGACTTCTTCAGGGGGAAATTACTTAAGATTAACGATGAGGAACTGTTGGGTTTCACTCCAATAGAATAGATTATCTGCTATATTTCCTGTACCTGCAGTTGTAAAATCAATTCATCTCACTTATGTTGGTTAAGTGCCTTCTGATTTAAAATATTAAAAAAAGGGGAGCAGCATTATTCCCAAGAAAATTCTCACATTCGACTTCTTTATTCATTATTTTCTTTTCAATGTCAAACAATTCAGTGTCACAAATCAATTGTGAGAATGACAAAAATATGAACCTGCTGAGTCTTCATATAAATCTCCTTTAGAAAAAAACGTTTCAGAGATGTGAAAAGCTGATTTACTCCAGCTGTGTAACATTATCATCAACATAAATAAGAGAGGACTGAAAATTGCTAAATTTGTGGTGAAACATGACAAATGACAGGAAGTACAAACCGTCCTAAAGAGTCATCAGTTCAGAGACTGTGACAGTTGAGATTGAGAACAAGAAAGAAGTGAGACAGAGAAGCACGATGGATGAATTCAGAGGGATTCAAATGTTTTTGTGTCTGATGCTGATGATTCAGATTGCAGGTAAGGATAGAGGAAACATTTTAATAGCAGTGAAGTAATAATCGTATCAATATTATTACAATCACCTATAACATGAATAAGACAGCTGAGCATCCTCTGCTGTTTTAGGGAAGCATGTTTATAAAGTTGTTTCTAAATTGATCTTCACTCTTATTGTAAAAACTGCTGTATTTTAATGTTTTTTAACGGTTTTCTTCAATGAAGTTGTTGATGACGTCACTCTAAATGTGATGACCAGAATAACTGTGACGGTACTACATGGTTTTTTATTTCAAGAAACTAACAGTACAGCTGATCAAACTTGGACAGATCGGTGAAAAGGCCACAACTAAACCAGACAGACTGATTATTGAGGTGAAATGTTCTCTCTCTGTTATAAAGTATTACCCCATTTACTCAGCAGGATACAACACAGTGAAGTGTGAAGTGACTGATACAGACACAGGAAGAGTGCAGTCATTTACCTTCAGCCCTCAGCCCTCAGGTGTGGAAACAGGTGAGCTCATGATCAGCAGTTTAAGATGACCTCAAATATTAGTTTGATTGATTTCAAATTTTTAAGAACTTTTTTTTTTCTATTAACAACTTGTGAAATAATGAAACACTTTTTGGTTTGGTTTTGTCATTTATTCAGCTGAAGCAAACACAACAAAGGAACCAGCGAGAAAAACTGAAAGCAGCACAAAATCAGAAACAAACCCAATCAGCAATCCTTCAAAATCACGTAAGATTATGATGATTAAGCAGGAGAAACACATCGATTTTATTTTAGAGTTTTAAGGAGTTCATACTTTAGTTTACATCTTTTTTCCTAATTAATATTATTTACATTTTGATGAGAGAAAATCATTTACTTATCCTATAGGAATCATAAGATGTAACATTTGATATGACAGTGTTGTTTTGGCAGGAAACATTGTCCACTTTTGTAATTTAACATAAATGTATATGAGTATCATGGCTGTTAAATGGTGTGAAAAGTTTTTCAAACATTTCTCCAAATGTTTGAAAACCATGCAAAAATGTTTTAAATTTGTTTTGTCTGCTTTTTCGCAGCTATTTCGTGGTACATCAATGGAGCTATTGGTTTGGTTGCACTGCTGATAACAGCTGTGTATCTCATCATAAGGAAACGAATGAAAGGTGAGAACATTTACAGATAAAACATATATAAGTCGTTCTATGAATGTTAGAGTTGACTGTTTTTGTCTTTCCAGGAAAGAAAATGCAGAAGAATAAAAATCCTGTGAGTTTTGAAACATTTAATTAAATGTTCCTATATCTGCCACTAAAAAGACAATTAAATAAACCGCTCATCTTTGAGGGAGTGTTAACAAGAACTAAACTGCCTTCATAGACATGGTTTTCCACCAGATGTAACCGCACTATGTCTGTTTTTCAGGGACTGAGTTCAAACCCTGCAGAGACTCAAACCAATCAGAGCTCGGTGAGATCACCCACTACACCCAGAGTTAAAAACACTTCTTCTTATTCTCTAGAAAATTGTAAATGCATGACACTAACTGAAAAGGCATCCAAAAGATAAGAAAGTTAGACCAAAAATAAAATCAGTAGACCACACCATGAGAGGTCAAAACACAAATACAATATCTTGAGACATCATTTATGAGGAATTAAAGTGATGAATGAAGAGTTGTTTTTGTTGCATGACAGTGAGACATATTTTCAGGGATAACTGTTGGCAAGCAAAGTAGGATCCAAGTGCAGAACTCAAATCCATGTAAAACTCAAAGAGCAGCTTTATTGCTGAACTTAGGAGACCAAAATGCAAAACACAAAATAACTCAGGCAAGACTAAAAACCTGGAATTCACAAACTAGTCTCTAAGGAACATAGAACATAACAAAGAACAGAAGCAAACTGGGGCTTTAAATACACATGAGGAGATTAGGCCATAGTGGAGACTGGGAACACAGCTGTATGGTGGCCCTGAGAGGCCAAACAGACTGCAACTTAAGAAAACACCAGCAATAAGAAAAATGCTGCAAAAGCACTCAAAACACAATGAAAATAGCAAAAAACGACAATGGAAATAGAAAAAAACAGATTTCCAAAAGCACAAGGGAAGTGTTTCTGGGGAGACAATAACCTGACGGACCAGTTGCAGGAACCAAAATATGCTAAGAATTGCGCTGGGAGACACTTAAAAGAAGTGGAGGATTTATCGGTTTTGTGAGGAAAGAAAAGATGAGAGGTAAATGTGTTAGCCTGACTATTAGCCTAAACATCCGTCATCAGTATTATATGAATCATGATAAAACACACCTAGCATGTTTTGGGTTCCTGCAACTGGTCCGTCAGATTATTGTCTCCCCAGGAACACTATCCCTTTTGCTTTTGGAAATCTGTTTTTTCCTATTTGTGTTTTCTTTTATCCTGTTTCTGTTGTCATTTTTCTTATTTCTATTGTGTTTTGTGTGCTTTTGCAGCATTTTCTGATTCTTATATAGCAATTTTCTACTCTCCCACAGTAGTCAAAGCACTGTAAACAACATGCCTCATTCACACAAGCACTTCTAAACACAAGTGCAAACTAACCAACATTCACACTCCGATAAACGCATCGGAGGGCAACTTGGGGTTAGTATCTTGCCCAAGGATGTTTGGCATGCAGACTGGGGAAGCCAAGCATTGAACCACCAACCTTCCAATCAGTAGCTCACCTGCTCTACCACCTGAGCCACAGCCACCCCAACTTGGTCTTGTTTTCTTAAGTTGCAGTCCGTTTGGCCTCTCAGGGCCACTGCCTGACAGCAAGAAGGTCCTGAGTTCAATTCCACCATCAGGCCAGGGTCTCTCTGTGTGGAGTTTGCATGTTCTCCCCGGGTACTCCAGCTTCCTCCCACAGTCCAAAGACATGCACTTTGTGGGGATAGGTCAATTGAAAAATCTAAATTGCCCATAGGTGTGAATGTGAGTGCAAATGTTTGTCTGTCCCTGTGTGTTAGCCCTGCGACAGACTGGCGACCTGTCCAGGGTGTACCCCGCCTCTCGCCCTATGACAGCTGGGATAGGCTCCAGCACCCCCTGCGACCCTGAAAAGGATAAGCAGATGGATGGATATTACTGAGGAGTCAGCATGTTCTTCTCTTCATTGTTTAGGTGGATCCTGAAGTTTCCTATGTCACCATCAGCAACACCTAGAAAACCAAGATAAGGTGTCTTGTTTAATGATATCTGTTTCTTTGTTTGTTTGTTATTATTTTATTTATATATCAGACAGCTTTTTTCAGGTTCGTGTTGATGATGAAATGCTGCAGTGACCTCTGCTCTACTGTCAATTTTAAAATAACATAGTTCAAACTGTTGAAAAAATGAATTTGCATTTAATGGAAAGACAATTTTTGAATATTGTTAATGGGTCCAACAGATTTAAAGAAACACCAGTTTTTGGGACAGTGCCCAGCTACAGTATAATAAAATTAGTTTTCCTTTTTTTTAATGAAAATATAATTGGTACCAGGAGGTCTTTGCTAATGATATGAGCAGTTGCTCTAAGAGAAGGCTGGATAGAAAACATACAACTACAACTATTGCTATTGCTAGACTATTGAACAGCCCACACGATTCAGTGCCATGGTCCTAGAGTTTTGAGTTGTATTTGAGTTTCAAATTTTTGTTCTGATGATCTTCCTTAGCTTTTATTTTAATTTTTTATTACCTGTTTTTACTGTTCATCTTATGTTGAATTGTTCCTCTGTCAAAAGAAAAGAAAATCCAAAGTATTGAAAGGAATCTATCAATATGCTCTTTATTTTGTTCTCATTTTTATGATGATGCGTAGGTTGACAGTTGAGGTCAGGCAGGAGTCTGTGGTCTATGATGTTTGTGGACAACATTAAGAAACAGGTGAAATAGAGCCTGTAGAGGTGGAGGTGTGTTCTGGAGAGAACTTGTGTGAATGAGAGGGAGACCAGTGTGACAGAGATGCTGTAAGGAGGAGAGGTCATGAAGGTGGACAAATTCAAATACCTGAGGTCAAACAGCCAAAGCAACATTAATGATGTCATTATCATCATGTAACCACATCATTTCTTTAGGGATTAATAAAGTTTTGTGATTCTGATTATATTTTGTTTTTGTTGTCCGCAGGTGAATTATGACAAAGATGAAGATGATGTTTCAATAAACTATGAAAACGTTGGAGACTCTGCTGTTTCTTTCAGACGCCACTGATCAACAACATCAACTCAGCAGAGGAAACTGTTGTTATATTATCAATATCATCTCATCTGGTTTTACAGGTAGATATAAACTAGATGAGAACTTTAAAGCAATGTTAACAGTTTTTGAGTTTCACACTGTTTTTATTTTAATCTGATAGAAGATGTGTATTCAAGTTTTAATCTTCTCTTGTTAAATATGACTGTTGTTAAATACCTTTAATGAACCATTTAAGTCGCAGTCACTATTGTGACACAGCAAACTTCAGCAATTAAAAGTTTCTAAAAGTGTTTCTGAATTATGTCTCAATGCATTTTAAGCTAACATCAACATAATAAACTCTCTAAGTGAAATATGTGCAGTGTCTAAAGTCCAGTATGAGTTTTATAACATGTCTTTCATGATCATTAACCAGTGTCTTGAATATTATTGTTTATAGTGATGTAATCTGGAAAGAAAATGCATTTCTCTTCATTTGGTTCTATTTTTACAGAACAAATTTTAAATGCTCACAGTTTAGGTCTGAGCAGAGCCAGAGGTCCTCAGTTTTCATTTTTCAATTTTGTGCCTCCTCATCTCCTGTGTCCAAATGCTTGGGATCTGCAAATCAATTTCAATAAACCAAGTAAACCATGTTAAAGGATGTTTTAACTCAGAGGAGTGAGAGAAGAAAGGAGACAGGAGAGGAGACTTGCTGGAGGAGCTATTATCAAGGATGCACAGGTGTGTCCTTTGGATAAGTTTGTATTTCGCAACCATCTTCTGCTTGCTTGGTCACAATTTCTGTTTTAAATTATCAATGAAACAGTTTGAGTCCATATCAGCCTCACAACTTTGAAGGACTGAACACCACAGACTCTCTAAACCAGGGGCGTCGAACTCCAGGCCTCGAGGGCCAGTGTCCTGCAGGTTTTAGATCTCACCCTGGGTCAACACACCTGAATCAAATGATTAGTTCATCACCAGTCCTCTGGAGAACTCCAAAACATGTTGAGGAGGTAATTTAGCCATTTAAATCAGCTGTGTTGGATCAAGGACACATCTAAAACCTGCAGGACCGGCCCTTGAGGCCTGGAGTTCGACACCTCTGCTCTAAACTTTTTAAACTGATTTCATACGGTCAACATTCAAATTCAATAAAAAATTTGCAAAATTTTTGGAAATACTTGTGATAATAATTTGTAGCCACACTCTCACCAAAACACTTTCATTTCTCAGAAACTCGTTCAGTTCAACAATTAGGAAGAGGAGCGTCTCAGACCTGCTTTATGTTCTATAGCTGCAGCTGTGTAATCAAATTGTCTTAGACATCAAGAATCAAACTGTGGTGGCTGAGGTGTTTGACCCTTCAACAGAACCTTGTTATGTGCTTTCTGTTTTCTTACATTTTAACACTGGAATTACTGAGCCTTTTTTTCCTGGTGCAAGTCCCTACTACTAGATTTACTAGCCCTGTGCAAATTTCAATTTGCGTAAATTCCCTGAACCTAACACCTCCTAGCACCCTGCTGAGATTTTCACAGGGCTTCAGCTCCATTGTTCTCCTGCTTTTGTTGTGCAAACACACCCTCCCCCAAACCCCCAACCAGGAGAGATTCAGGTCTTTCCTTCCCTGCAAGGCTACTTTCCTTCCTTACCTGCAGCGTGCAATACACCATGGTAGTTTCTATGTGCAATATTTCTCATATGCAATATTAGTTCTTGTCAATCCCTGTCACTACATTTCATGCATGTCCATAAACATATATACACAGAGTTGTACATATATTTATATAGCCACACCTTACATAATATGCATAGTCTAGTTACACACACACACACCAATATTTTTCAATACACGTGTCCATATTTATGTTTCCAGATAGTTTGTATAGTGCACTTTCTATACTGTACTCTTGGTACAGTTTTTATTTTTATTATTATTTTTGCTGCGTTTGTCTTGCACTGTCCACTTTTCTGCAATGACAATGCAGATTTTCCACCTGTGGGACTAATAAAGACAGATTAGCTGCGTTTGTGTGTGTGCAACATTTGCATTTATTTACTCTGAGTCGCGAATTTCTGACACAGGTTAACCTGCTGCGATTCCTGTTGCAGCTGTCTTGCACCTGGCACTGCCTGGCACGAGACACTTCTAAGCACTGAAGTGGAGAATACCTCTCGCTGTGTAGTGTCTTTTGCAAGTTGAGGAAGTTCTCGCCGGACTTTATTCACCGTGCCCAGTAACGTTGTTTTGCACTGCATGAAGACATATTTGGTGTCCAAATCCGTGGCCATCCAGAACTTGATCCCAAATTTGTCTGGCTTGGTTGCAATATACTGTGTGAATGGACAACGAACCTTGGTAGGGAACAGCTGTTCATCTATGTGTTCTCCTGGAGTGAAACTCTTAGCACAGTTCTTGTTGAAGCGTGTCCAGATGTCGGAGATCGCCGCAAATTTGTCTGTTTTCACCCGTTCTGCCCGCGTGTCCTTGTCATCAAATCGAAGGTGTTGCATAATTGAAATGAATCTATCTCGGGGCATTGTCTCTTTGATTACTGGTACCAGAAATCTTTCTGACCAGCAATCCACAATGGCACCAACAGGACACATGATTGCTCTTACAAACAGGATTGAAATGAATGCCATCAGTTCATGAACTGACAAATTCCAGTCCTGCTCTGCTCTGTGGGCTTGATTGACCGTACACTCCCTGGTGGGGAGTAATTAAAACAATTAGAAAATGGTAAATTTACATGAAGCTCACTCTAAATGGGTTTATATAAATATCATATGTAATATGGCAATGACAAACCTTAGCAGACTCTGTGGGTCCAGCTTGCGCAGTGAAGCACGAGCGATTTGCTTCTGCCCTGGGCATTCCAATGTCCTCCTCAACCCACACAGTGCCGTCTTTTGCAGTGTGGCAAAAGAACTGAGGGACAGAATTTATTTTTTATGGTTTTTGTTTTTTAATTTTTTCTATTTTTACATGAACAGGCAGAGGAGAGAACACACAAAGCTGGAGAGATCACATATGCCACTCATGTCATTGTATTAGCAACTATTGATTCTGTTTTCACACATTTTTTTATAAATTAAACAGACTTGTTTTTCCATATATTGTGAATGTGTGTCTTTCATATTTGCAGGTCAGTCAATGTGTGGGATATTTTGTATAGATACAGCAGGCATTTTTGAGGGTTGTAACACAGATTTTTCTCTTGCCTTGGATCGGAGCTACTCTGAGTGAACAAATGCAAATGTGCCAGGCCTCAAAGATAATGGGTGGTTTGCACAACAAAAGCAGGAGGAGAATCGAGCTGACGACTTGTGAAAATTTCAACAGGGGTGATTAACACCTCGGGACTTCCACCAGAAAATAAAAAAGCCAGTAATTCTAGGAGGTCTTAGGTTCAGGGGATTTACGCAAATTTGCGCAGGGCTAATAAATCTAGTAGTAGGGACTTGCACCAGGGGAAAAAAGGCTTAGTAATTCTAGTGTTAACACTAGAATTACTAAGCCTGCGCAAATTTGCGTAAATTCCCTGAACCTAAGACCTGCTAGAACCTCCTGATTTCTCTCAAAAATCTTCTTCTTAACATAAACGTATATACTTATACTAAACTTATTCATTTATACTTCTCCCTCATTACATTACAGTTATTCTAGGCTGACCAGCTGTCTTCTTTTCCCCAGACAAGTCCACTTTTCACCTTCTGTCAGGAGCGTCCAGGAGGATTTTCGAGATTGATGAAAATGTGCGGGTTTTCCTATAGGCCAACAGAGGATCCGTGTGTGTGACATCGTCTCTGAGCTGCTGGTTTTAAGTGGTTGTTCTGCGCTCACAGACAGGACAGACAGTGCACAGCAGCGGGCCTGATGACGTTTAAAAGATGCCAAAGAGGAAGTGCATCTTTTCAGATGAACTGGAAAAGACATTTCCCTCGTACCATCCTGGCCGGAATAAATGGGAGGTGGAGTGCACCGTGTGCAGAGCTGGCACACACGTTAGTGTGTCTAACAAAGAAAAAATGAAAATAAAATAATAATAAAAAATAAAAATTAATCTGGTAAATTAACTGAGTTCTTTGTTACACCTGAGGAAAACAAGGATGCTGCAAGGTTCAGCAGCGCCTGCACCAAGACTGAAGCTATTGTCAATGGTGTGATAGTGTAACATTCAGTGGAAGTCACGGAAGATGGAAGTAACCATGGAGCAGAGAAAAGATTCATGTATGTATTCATAATTCAGTACTTTGATGGAAGAATAGTGGCTTGCAGACAAAACAGAAACAGCAGAAACCATTGCGCACACGTCTTATACAGATGAGGCCATATTTCTGCACCATTATTTAAATCCAGAGGGGTTTAAGTTATTTTTTTACCCTTGTTGATGTGTAAGAGCCTATATGACATTTTTATTTCACCATTCATTAACTGCACAGAGAAAGCATTGTTTAAAATGTTAAAATTTTCTCTAAGCAAAGAGAATTATTAAAGTTCTTCATGACTGGGCAAAGTGTCCTGTTTTTTGGAAATCAAAATATGGTCACCCTAACTTATTATGAACAGTGCTGCTTAAATATGATCACAATTATTCATGGCATCTATTTTCTGAGACTCAGTTTTGAACTCTCCTCTAATTAAAAACGTTGTCATTGATATCACATTATGGTCAGTTTGCCGGCACTTTGTCTCTGGTTGACTTTGCTCCTTGTGAAACCAGTTTTATGACCTCTGCAGTTTTCTCTTTGAGACATTTTCATGAGAACAGTGTGGAGCTTTCCATGGTTCACTGATCTTCATCCTTCTTTTATCTGTGCTCTCCATCCCTGCCAAATGATATTGCAGATTGTGATCTGATTTGTTAAACACCATCTCTCTCTGTCTCACACACACAATCTCTCACACAGATGTACACACATACACAACAAAAGAGAGGGAGAGATTCGTAACCTCACAGTTTTTAAATGTGCTGCTGAGGGATTCAGACAAGAGAATTGCAAAGCAGCTACTGTAACGCAAAGTTATTTAAGGGCTAGTTTTATTGCAATGGGTGAGTTTACTGACTGACGCGCAGAAGAAATAGTTCTTTATGGAGCCTAGATGGTGTGAATGACGAGACCAAAGACTGCAAAATCTTGTACCAACAATATATTGAATAAATGGGGAACAGGGGAAATGGGACAAAATAATTAATACAACACACAACATAAATAAATGCCCACAATTAAATAATAAATCAATGCTGTGATTTTTCTGTGCAAGAGCCCTTTTGTTAAGAGTCCTTTTGGTCCTTTGTTAAAGTTTTTTTTTAAAGTTCACTTTTAAGGAATTCCTCCTTAGGGTCCAGCTTCATGTAATGGAGAAATATGTCCGTAATCCAAAGACTGTAAAGTGGGGGAAAAGAGGGGGAAAAAAAGAATGATCCTACCGGCTTGCCACTTCAATATGAAGAAGATCAATTCAAGGGGGGGGGGAAAACCTGACCGCTGAGGTGATACGATTTTATAGGTGAATTGAGGGGAGAAAACGCTTTGTTTTCCAACGCCGTTCTAAACGCCATAAGCTTACAGCCACAGCAGGAGTCGAACCCGGAAGTATCCCTCCACAGCCGGGTTAGGGTTAGGGTTAGGGGTTTTCATAGTTGCCGCAACGTGGAAGGAGCAAATGAGGAGCGGGACCTCAAATCAGCTGACGTGGGTCATGTGACAGTGCGTAGTTGATATGGGTTACAGGTTCCCCCCTCGATCTCATGTACGTCCCTGTACATGGTGGCTGGTTCCGGATGACAGGTTGCTCAGTGGCAGTAAGTAGATGGTCCTCTTCATCCTCCAGTGCATGAGTGAAGGCAGTGGTTAAGCCATGGACAAATGCCTGAATACTCTTCGAGATGGGCTGACCAAGCTTAGAGTACTGTAACCGGTCTGGTGGTTTCCTGGTCCGAGTTGATGTTCTCACAGGTTCTAGTTCAGAGCTGGAGGTGTCAGAGTTAGATGGTAGATCAGCAGCAGAGGACATACTGGCTCAGTCGGCAATTCAACATTGGTAGGTTCAGCAGAGGACAGACTCCCCTCTGATTCCACAGTTTCAGGAGCTTCCTCCTCGACAGGGGTTTCTGAGTCAAGGGTCTCGCTCTCTGCTGGCTCAACAGGAGGCAAAGGGAGCGTAGCAGGTTCACAGAATGGCATATCACATGGTAAAGTTTCAGTGGCTGGAATGGTAGATGAAGGTTTTGGCAGATTGCGGATAGTGGTGAATTGCAAAGGCTCTGAGACAGGATCAAACCATTGATGCGGTGTCATGTCGTCCTCATCTTCTGACTGAGGTTGTGCACAGTCCTCATCAGAAAGGTTGAGTGACTGCTTCCTGGTTGGTTTTACAGTTGTTTAACATAGATGAATGAATGAATGTAGATCATAGATTTAATTAAATATAAAGCTGTAAGACATCACGCATAACTCACATCCCATTTCTAATGTCTCTAACTGAACATTTGTTCCATTTTAACTTTTTGAAATTAAATGACACGGATCTGACTGTGAAACTAGGGGAAACTGCAGGCTATTATTTATTTTAATTAATGGACTCAAGAGTTTATAGGTTATAATTTTTGTTAAATTGTTACTTGAAGCCGGAATTAATACAAAAAACCTATGATGAAAGTGGTTACTCAAGTTAAACATGCAGGAAGCTGAGGGCTATTTTCCCAAAGAGCCATGATGGAGAGACACATGGAACATCAGTACAAGGAAACATCACACAACCCGGCTTAGCTCAGGTAGCAGAAAGGACTACGACTTTCAGGAGGAAAAGAGTAAACATCTATACAGACTCAGCAATTTATGTCAGTGGACCACAATGGAGATAGAGACTTTTACAACCAAAACTCCAGTAAAACAAAAAGAACAATTGGAAGAATCGATACGATAGCTGCCCAGGGAAGAGGCAGTGATGAAACAGAAGGACATCAAAGGAACCAAATATGCCTGCAAAATGGAAATGAGGCAGCAGACCTGGCAACAAGAAAGGAGGGCAAGGACAAATGATTGCTCTGACAGAGGACACTACCATCATTGACAGAAGATGATATCAAAGCAATGCAAAAAGAGGCAGGAGCCTTCGAGATCAACAGATGGATGGAGAAAGGAAAAACACAGAATAGTGGACTCTGAGAGCACATGATGGGAGGTCAAGCTGCCCCAACAGAATTTTGTCAACTATTGTTAAAAATCACAAATGTGTGTTGTTGTTATTCTGCCTGGTTCTATTTGCCCCTTTTTAACTTTGAGCACCTGTCCCTTTAAACATCTTTGCACGGCCCTGGTAGCCATCAATGAATGAAACACATGCACACAATCGTCATGCACTGCCTGTATTTACATCTGAAACACCAACAGTGCAACCAACAGTTTGGGGCTGTAACAATAATTCACAGCCAAACATGCAGCTTTTAAAGCACACTGCAAGTAAAACATAGAGATATAATAAATATGACAAAGATATATAAATTATAGAATAGAATATCGAATTATGGATCATAGTTTCCATAATATGATTTATTTCTGTCAACATTCATTAATAATACATTATCCCACATGTTTTCCACATATTCAGGTTTCATGCACACATCCACACACTTCAGTAAGTCCTCTGAAAACATCTCAAGGCAGACTTGCGCTTTTTCTGTCATCTTCAGTACTTCATAGAAACTAGGGTAAAAGTCTAGTTCAGGTAAAAAAAAAGGAACAGCAACGATGTAACAGTCCAATGAAACCAATGAGGCCAACGAAATGTGTTAAGAAGGGGAAATAACCTTCCTAGAAAACTGAAGTGGGCGGGTACCAAGTTAAATAACGGATAGTGCACATCTTACTATGGCACAAGCTCACTGATCCTTCAGCCAGAGGAGCTAAAAATCAAAGGAACTTGCATATCAGGTTTGGGTTAATTGAAATTTGAAAGTTAAAAATCTGGTGTACATGATCTCATTTCCTGGGAACAAACCGATGTTCCAAAGATCAGCTAAATCGACTCTTTGATGGCAGGATTAAGAATCACA
Organism: Oreochromis aureus; assembly: GCF_013358895.1. NCBI lineage: Eukaryota > Metazoa > Chordata > Actinopteri > Cichliformes > Cichlidae > Oreochromis > Oreochromis aureus. The sequence continues at coordinate 20,962,801 of NC_052956.1, read as the reverse complement.
GTAAACATCAGAGTGAAAGTTGTTCTACTTTTTGCAGTAGTTAAAAAAGAGTCAAGTTGTTCTTGCTAATGTCAGTTTTCAGGTTACACAATGCTTTCAGTGGTCAGTTACCATGAGTGATAACCAAGCAGGAACACCACAGACAGCCAAAAACAAAGGTTTTGGGTGTTTTTGTCCCTTAAAATATTTCTCAAAATCTTATATCAACAAAACATATTAGTTAGTATTTTAATTAAAACCTTAAAATCTACAGAGAAATTGTGGTTCAGTAAACTGACCCTTTAACACTGAATAGACTTGAAGGTAGAGGGAAATAAATATTATCTTCAAACTACCAACTTTTCGGTTAGTAAACAGCTTGGTCCAACTTGAGCTGCAGCCACACAGGAAGTGGTTTTAAGATATGTTTTATTTAAAAATGAGTCTCGAGGTGGTCGTAAGCCAGTCTTACTTTGTTTAGTACCAACACAATTCTTTTCTTTTGCAGCAAAGAAGCATATCTATATCTGTTTTTGTAACTGCCTTAAATATGATATTTTTTGCAGGTGCCTCTGAGAGTGAGGTCGATAAAGAGAATACTACTGCATCAAACAGAAGACTGAAGAGGAAAGCTGTGGATGAAGGTCTGAAATGTGTCTCCTTCTGAAATAATTAAATATGGATAAGAACATGGCTGTGAGCTAATACAATGCACAACTCATGAAACCCTGTTAGGAGCTGACATGTTCCACTAGTCGTACTTAAAAAGTAAGTTAACCTTTGTCCTTCTCATTTCCAGACCCTGGACTGCACACATCACTGAAAAAGCTGAACCCTCTTGGCCCTGTTGTTGCTGACAGACTGCACACCCAGTGTAAAGAAGAGCAGGACCACATCCCCATAATAAAGATCAACTCAGTCTGTTCAATGGCCTCCCCTGCTCCATCGCCACAGGTAACATACACTGATCTCATGTGACCATTACAAAACTGAGGTATTCTTAGACATAATAAACGCTGGTGTGGGTTCTTTTAAAACTACCCCAACTACTTGATTAATCGAGTGATAGATTATTATATAATAAGTTCATTATTTTTCAAATAAAAATGCCCAGCATTAAAATTATAATTGTAATCTTTAACATGTTTCAATTTGAGATTGTTTCAGATTGCAAAAACAAAGATTAATTGATTAATGCAAGTATTGTAAAGCCAAAAGCTGCAGCTCTATGATGTATGTTGGGCTGATGTTTATTAATCAAACCTGAGGAAAAGTTATGTCTTAAGTGTTATTTACTAATCCATGTTAGAAAATTCCAGAAAGTTGGTTTTGTTCATCTGGTCACAGGATTTTTAATGGGAGAAATGTTTCACTGCTTATCCAGGTGACTTCTTCAGTATCAGCTGACCACAACCTTAACAGTGCAGTACTTAAGCAGAGCAGCTGCATAACAACTGAAACCAGCACCACTGACTAACAATGAGCCAGTTTCAGGATCATCAGTATGCAAACTGGTACCATGAGTACCAATCACATCACTGTGAGATGATGAACAATCGTTCAGAGGTGTCATCGCCTTTTCACATAACGGCTCCCGACTCAAACCAGGATGTGCACATCGTCACTGAAAGAGTTGCCACTGGCCTGTAGGTGTAAACAGACCACAGACTCCCGGCCTGATGAGCTAGCTCTTCTGCGCTGTGCAATCTGCTAACCTGTGGTTGTCTGGTTGACTTTCTAAATTCAGTGTAATTGGGAAATAAAGAAAAATATATTAAACTGCAAGCTAGTTGAAGGAAACCAGGGTTTTTGGTTCATGAAGACATTTCACCTCTCATGTGTGATGGATCGTTGACCCGCCCGGTTTCTATGCAGGTCGTTAAAGGTCCCATCAGTTGAGCTGACGTGTGACTCAATGCATGGGTTATGTGGGTCACATGACCTAAGGTGTGATTTCTATGTGAGACGGCTTCATGAACCAAAAACAAAGTCTAGCTGTCATCACATTAATAACTTCAAACTAGCCTGGTCTCAGCAACTGTATCTTATGTTTCATCAGAACCAAGAATGTGGCAATAATATGACATCCTTACAGACAAGCTGCATGATAACATGTTGCTAACAACAGTGACACGTTAAAAGGCGATTTGTGTTCCCACTTTTTTCTTCTTTAAAAAAGAAACAAGTGCTGCCTGCTAGGAAATCAAATCCGGCTTTTATGGGCGTAGACTAAAATGAAGCAATTCTTCTGTAAGTTCACTGGCGTGTTTTGTGATTTGTCTTTCAGGACTGCTCAGGATCCACGAGCGCCATGGCATCCACCCCAGGTACTGCACGAGCCTTAATACGCACTTTAGAGCTTCAGTTAGATGTGCATGTTTTAATTCTTTCCTTGTTTTCAGAGTTGAAAATCGGCCAGAAGCTCAATGAGGGCAAGACTAAACAGATTTTCGAGCTCGTGGACCAGCCGGGACTGGTTCTAGTCCAGTCTAAAGACCAGCTCACAGCTGGGAACGCCGTGAGGAAAGATCAGATGGAGGGCAAAGCTGCCATTGCCAACAAAACCACGAGCTGCGTGTTCCAGCTGCTGCAGGAGTCTGGTGAGGTTTTTATTTCTGCACAAGGTTTTGGGAACAACAGATTGCATCAAAGGTTGATTCAGTACTGGAAAAAACAGCCTAAATCTCGTGCATGAACAGAAATGATAATCATGCAATAATACTTAATGTATACAAATTCAATAAAATATAGTTTTTAATCTCAGATGTTGTAATATGTCCGTGAGTTTGAGGTTGCTCTGATATCCACCCTTCTCTCCTCAGGCATTAAGACGGCCTTTGTTAAGCAGCACTCGGACACGGCCCATTGAGTGGGTGTGTCGCGGAGTTGCAACTGGATCTTTCCTGAAGAGGGGGTTAGGGGGGGTTAAATCTCAGCAGGGTGCTAGGAGGTGTTAGGTTCGGGGAATTTACGCAAATTTGCGCAGGGTTAGTAAATGTAATGGTAGGGACTTGCACCAGGAAAAAAAAGGCTCAGTAATTCTAGTGCTAGCACCCCGCTGAGATTTTCACAGGCCTTCAGCTCCATTGTTCTCCTGCTTTTGTTGTGCAAACACACCCTCCCCAAACCCCCAACCAGCTAGGAGAGATTTGTGTATGTGTAGGAGTGGCATTGCATGACTACAGCACAGTGCTGTGCATAAAAGCAGACCGACCAGGAGGGAGAATCATTTCTTCTTCACATTTCTGAGAACGCACATCAGGATGGCCTCTGTATCACTGCCACGCAGGAAGAACCTCTCCACGCAACAGACTTTGGCCTTGCTTCAGGAAATGGACGAAGCAGATTCTGATGGAGGAAAGGTTTCATTTGTCCAGCAGGCCACTGATACCTCCTCAGAAGAATCTGAAAAGGAGACGGAACAAGAACCCAACATGCCTCCACGGAAGAGGCCCCGTGGTACTGGGAAGCCCAGCCAAAGCCACACGGCAAAAGACAGCACTGTGTGGGCAGAGGAGGACATTGGAATGCCCAGTGCAGAAGCAAATCGCTCGTGCTTCACTGCGCAAGCTGGACCCACAGAGTCTGCTAAGGTTTGTAATTGCCATATTACATATGATATTTATATAAACCCATTTAGAGTGAAGTTCATGTATATTTACCATTCTCTATTTGTTTATCTTCCGACAGCGTAAGATTACAAGTGTGCTCCAAAGCTTCCTTTGCCTGTTAGACGTGGGAATGCTGCACACCATCAGGGATTGTATGGTCAATCAAGCCCGCAGGACAGAGCCGGACTGGAATTTGTCAGTTCATGAACTGATGGCATTCATTTCAATCCTGTTTGTAAGAGCAATCATGTGTCCTGTTGGTGCCATTGTGGATTGCTGGTCAGAAAGATTTCTGGTGCCAGTAATCAAAGAGACAATGCCCCGAGATAGATTCATTTCAATTATGCAACACCTTCGATTTGATGACAAGGACACGCGGGCAGAACGGGTGAAAACAGACAAATTTGCGGCGATCTCCGACATCTGGACACGCTTCAACGAGAACTGTGCTAAGAGTTTCACTCCAGGAGAACACATGACCATAGATGAACAGCTGTTCCCTACCAAGGTTCGTTGTCCATTTACACAGTATATCGCAACCAAGCCAGACAAATTTGGGATCAAGTTCTGGATGGCCACAGACTTGGACACCAAATATGTCTGCAGTGCATCTCCTTACTTGGGAAAGGACCCCAGTCGTCAGAAGGGAGAGAGGCTGGCAGAGAACGTGGTCATGAAACTGATGGAGCCGTTTTTGGATGATGGGAGAAACGTCACAACGGACAATTTCTTTACTTCACTGTCACTGTCGCACAGACTGCTGCAGCGCAAAACAACGTTACTGGGCACGGTGAATAAAGTCCGGCGTGAACTTCCTCAACTTGCACGGATGTATTCCGTAAGAGCAGCAACACGCAGGTGGCCAGTAGCGGTTTTCTACAATATGCTGGATCTGGCAGCGGGGAATGCCTACATTTTGTACAAGGCATGTACAGGGTGGAGAGGCAAAAGAAGATTGTTTCTGAGTCTTCTAGCTCAGGAACTTCGTTGCCGATTCATGCAGCACAAGGAAATATTCGCACAGGCTGCTGGACCTGCTGCAGCTGCTGTGTCTGGAAAGACAACGCAGTGCCAGGTGCAAGAGAGCTGCAACAGGAATCGCAGCAGGTTTACCTGTGCAACATGTCACAAATTCACCTGTGCCAAATGCAGGGATGATGAACACTGGGTCTGCAAACGCTGTAAAGTTTGAAACACTTTGAAATAAAACAGACTTGTGTACCCATATATTGTGAATGTGTGTCTTTTGTATCGATATGGCTGTAACACAGAGGTTTGGCCTGCCTTGGATCTGAGTAAACAAATGCCAATGTTGCACACACACACACACACACACACACACACACACACACACACACACACACACACACACACACACATACTACTGCATTTATTAGTCCCACAAGTGGAAAATGCAAGAAAAAAGCAGCAAAAATAAAAACTGTACAAAGAGCAAAGTATAGAAAGTGCACTATACAAACAATCTGGAAACATAAATATGGACACGTGTATTGAAAAATATTGGTGTGTGTGTGTGTAACTAGACTTATGCATATTAATCAAGATTCAAGATGGCGCCGCGGATGGCAGCCTCGGTACTGCGCTCTCTCGCACTTTTCTTGTTTCTGTTCATTTTCTGCGCTTTTGGTCACTCAGACCACATCACTTTCTCCAGAGATGAACTTCTAAACATCAGACAGTCGTCTCAATATAGTTGTTATCCATTTTTCACAAACCCGGAAAGTTTTTTGGAGATTTTAGTTGGAGGCGCAGCAGCTCTCTGTGGCTCCTGGAGGAGACGTAGACGGGGGACCCGCGCTGGTGCGCTGATGAAACTACGTCGGCGAGGACTCCGCACAGCACTCCCCTCCATTCACCTCGCGAATCTCCGCTCTCTTCCAAACAAAGTCGACGAATTACTGCTCTTAATCCGGACTAACAAGGACTTTGCACGCTCTGCTGCCCTCTGCTTCACTGAAACCTGGCTCAGTGAGCGAGTCCCAGACGCTGTTTTAAATCTGCCGGGCTTCCAACTTCACCGGGCGGACCGCGAAACGAAGCTCTCAGGGAAAACAAAGGGTGGTGGAGTCTGCTTCTACATTAATGAAGGTTGGTGTACTGATGTCACAGTGTTACAGAAACACTGCAGCCCACACTTGGAAAGTTTTTTCATCAATTGTAAACCGTTTTATTCACCGCGGGAGTTTTCTTCCTTCATGCTGGTCGGAGTTTACATCCCTCCTCAGGCCAACGTGAACAACGCACTGTGCGAGCTGGCTGACCAGATCACCACCCTGGAAAGGAAATTCCCGGATTCCTTTACAATTATCCTTGGGGACTTTAACAGAGCAAACCTCAACCACGAACTCCCTAAATACAGACAGCATATAGACTGCCCCACCAGGGACAACATCATACTGGATCACTGTTACACCACTGCAAAAGATGCCTATCGCTCTGTGCCCCGGGCAGCTTTGGGACATTCTGATCACTGCATGGTCCATCTTATTCCAGTTTATAGGCAAAAACTTAAACGTGCCAAGCCTGTAGTCAAAACTGTGAAGAAGTGGACTAACGCAGCAAAGCAGGAACTACAGGACTGTTTTGACTGCACTGATTGGACTGTTTTTGAAGCTGCATCTGATAACCTGGATGAGCTCACGGACACTGTGACATCATACATCAGTTTTTGTGAAGACGTGTGTGTGCCAACAAAGACCTTTTGCACATACAACAACAATAAACCATGGTTCACTCCTAAACTCCAACATCTTCGTAAGGCCAAGGAGGACGCCTACAGAAGTGGTGACAGGGCCCTGTACAAGCAAGCCAGGAACACACTGACCAAGGAGATCAAAGCAGCTAAAAGGGTCTACTCCCAGAAGCTGGAAGAACGGCTCTCAGCCAACGACCCTGCGTCAGTGTGGAAATCACCAGCTACAGACGCCCCCCACCCACTGTTGAAGCAAACAGACCTGGCCAACGAGCTAAATACATTCTATTGCAGGTTTGAGACGGACAGACTCCCACGCCTCACCCTCCCCTCCCCAGAGACACTGCTTCAGACAATGACCCCAACACACCTTCCACTTCTCTCCCCCTTCACCTCCCCTCCCAATCCAGTCTCAACGACCACCCCACCCTCCCCAATCCAGACCCAACGACCACCACCACCCTCCCCATTTCAGACTCAACGACCTCCATCACACCTCTCACCCCCCTTTCCTCCTCCCTGAAACTCAGAATACACACTGAGGATGTGAGCCGACTATTTCAGAAACAGAAGCCCAGGAAAGCCCCCGGACCAGACACACCGTCTGGTCCGGGGGCTTTCCTGGTGACAAGGATTGACAAGAATTAATATTGCATATGAGAAATATTGCACATAGAAACTACCATGGTGTATTGTACGCTGCAGGTAAGGAAGGAAAGTAGCCTTGCAGGAAAGGAAAGACCTGAATCTCTCCTGGTTGGGGTTTGGGGGAGGGTGGTTTGCACAACAAAAGCAGGAGAACAATGGAGCTGAAGGCCTGTGAAAATCTCAGCAGGGTCCTAGGAGGTGTTAGGTTCAGGGAATTTACGCAAATTGAAATTTGCACAGGGCTAGTAAATCTAGTAGTAGGGACTTGCACCAGGAAAAAAAGGCTCAGTAATTCTAGTATTAAAGAAAGAGAAGCTGCATTAATGCAAACATTTATCTTAAACTTCACACATTCAACTTCCTCAGTCATCTGTTTATTTTCAGGGTGTGAAACACATGAAGCTTAAGTTCAGCCTTCACAAGTTCAGTGAGGAAGATTTATAATCAGACTTCTGTCTGCTTCCTGGCTGTTTAGTAGCCAGAGCTTTCATCACTTCCACTTTCGAACACTGTCCAGCTGATTGCTGACATCACTGGTCAAGTCCAATCGTCTTTCTGCCGTCCTTCTTCAAGCCAATCTCACTGCTCATCTTTCAATCTCCCTTTCAGACTCCTTCACGTAACCCACCTCACCCCCATCTCTGCATCTCCCATGTTACTCAGTGCTCCATCCAATCCTCCATCAGATGGGCCTTCAGAGTCCAATCACCAAATAGCTTGACTGGATTCTGTTTATCAGGTAATCATGTTCCATTCCTCCTAACAGTTTCTCTTCACTGAAATCACTGTCAGTCTGTCACAAATGCACTGTGGGAATAGACACAAAGTGCACCTGCTGAATGTGATTTCTCATTACAATAAATTATGTTTATAAAAATCATGAATTTCAGAGACATGAAAAGCTGACATACTCAGCCAATGAAACATTATCATCATCAAAAATAAAAACTGGATCCCTAAAGTTGTGATGAGGAAGTGACATCTCACTGATGACAGGAAGTACAAACAGTCTTAAAGAGTCATCAGTTCAGAGACTGTGACAGTCGAGATAGAGAACTAGAAAGAAGTGAGACAGAGAAGCACGATGGATGAATTCAGATGGATTCAAATGTTTTTATGTCTGATGCTGATGATTCAGATTGCAGGTAAGAATACAGGAAACATTTATTACAGTCAATAACCTTTACAGTAAATAAGACAGCTGAGCATGCTCTGTTCATGAACTAGTGTCTGAAATGATCTTCACTCTGACTGTAAAAACTGCTGTATTCTAATTTCTTTCATATTTCTCTTTAGTCTCCTCAACAGTATCTGTAAATGAAACATTCATGTTTATGAAAGTTGGAGATGACGTCACTCTGCCTTGTCTAAATGTGATAGATGAGCAGAATAACTGTGATGGTACTACGTGGGTCTTTACTCCAAGAAACAGAGACAGAGTAGAGCTGATCACACTTGGACAGATTGGTGAACATGATCAAACTAAATCAGACAGACTGAGTGTTACAGCGAACTGTTCTCTGTTTATAAAGAAGCTCACAGTTGAGGATGTTGGTCTTTATTACTGTCAACAATACAAATTAGGACAAACACGAGCTGAGAGCACTCTGGTTTATCAGTCTTTCGTTGATCTCTCTGTTATTACCTGTGAGTATTTACATTAAAATATTTTCAGTTCAAATCTTTTCAGAACATAAAATGTACAATAATCATACTGAAACTCATTAAGATAATTTGACTAATTTCCGTTCTGTTTGTCTCACTTTGTTACATTATGTTCACCAGTGACTGAACATGAGGACACTGATACGGTGATGTTAAGCTGCTCTGTGGTGACATATGAACAGTGTCATCACACAGTGAAGTGGCTGCTTAAAGGTCGAGATGTGGACAAAGATAACAAAGAAATAGTGACCTCACAGACTCACTGCGCTGCCACTGTGTCTTTTCTTGAGTCTCACTATATTTACCCATCAAGGTATAATATAATGAAATGTGAAGTGACTGACACTAACACAAGAAGAGTGCAGCTGTTTACATTCAGCCTTCAGCCCTCAGGTGAGGAAACAGGTGAGATCAGGATCAGCTGTTAATATGAGTAAAATCACATCAGATATTTACTTAATATATTTCAAGTGTGTAAGTAGAATATTTTTTCTCATATTTACCTCAGATGAGAAACATGAAAAACTTTTGTGCTTTAATTTTTTCATTTATTCAGATGACACAAAAACAACAATGAATCCAACCAGAAAAACTGAAATAAGCACAAAATCAGAAACAAACCCAACAATCAAGAGTCCTTCAAAACCAGGTGACACTGAGATTAAGCTGATAGCATAAATATCTGTTTATTTTAAGTTTATATTGGGCTTTTGAAATGATATGCAAATGAAAACTCACTTTAACTTTATATATAAATACATTTATATACAAATCATATCACAATAATGTGCACGTTTATTAATAAAACTGTTACACTTTTAAAAGACAAATGATTTTAAATGGAACCGAAAACTGCAACCAAATAATTTTAATATTTACATTTTTTTGTGTTTGACAGATTTTTTTGTTTCTTTGAGGTTCATTATTGTCTCTGTGGGATTAGCAGTGCTTTCAATAACTGCTGCGACAGTCAATATATGGAGAAGACATAAAGGTACATTTAAGACTGAATGATTTTGAATTTTAAAATGAAACTGAAATTGACTTTCTTCTCTTATTTTAGGGAACAAAACCCAGATGGATGAAACCACAGTAAGTACAAATCTCAATAAGCCAATATCAAATTAAACCCCTAAGGTTGTTTTTATGATCTTGTTATTTGATATTGTCTTTGACCCATAACTGTGGACGATGGTGTAGAAGTGGCATTGGATAATGGGATTAAATAAACAACAACCAGCTGTCCCGCTCTGAGGGAGTGTAAACAAAAACAAAACTGCCTTCACAGAGACAGTTTTCATCCAGATATAACTGGACTGTGTCTGTTTTCCAGGGACTGAGTTTAAACCCTGCAGAGACTCAGTCTGCTCCTCAAACCAGCTGGGACTCAGTGTGATCACACACTACACCCAGAGTTTAAACTACTTGTCAAAGTGTGTTCTGTAAATACAAATGTTTGTGACTCACTGTGAGAGCAGACGAGAGATAAGAAAGTTGGACAATGCAAAAATGTGTTTTAGTGCAATTGCAAATTTGTATTTACAGCTCACTTGTTTCAAAATTCCACTTTTTGAATAAATTGTTTGGATGACTGATGTTTGTTTTTTAATAGCCTAATATTTAAATTTGTTTATTGATCTGAAACTTTCACATGTGAAAAACATTTTTTAAAAAAAGGAAATCAGGAAGAAGCCAAACACTTTTTCACTCCACTGTAAATTAAGTAGTTGTAATCTTGAAGGAAGATTTCATGAATGCTGTTTCAGGGTGAAGAGAGTGTCCGTCATTATCATGAGTTTGAAGCTGGACATCAAATGGGTTATGTTGAATGTTGTCAGTTTGTCGGCCCCAAAGGTTTGATGTGAGTAAGAAAAAAACAATTTCTGGAGTAAGATGGATAAAGATGGAAATGTGCTAAACAGTGAAAAGAGTGTGTTGAGAAGATGGAACGAGTACTCTGAGGACCTGATGAATGTAAAAAATGAGAGAAAGAGCAGGATGAATGGTCAGTTAATGAAGCAGGAAGTGCAGAGGATTGGTGAGAAGGAAGTGAGGGCTGCTATGAAGAGGATGAAGAGTGGAAAGGAGGCTGGTCCTGATGACATACCTGTGGAGGTATTGAGATGTTCAGCAAAGAGGATAGTGGAGTTTCTAACCAGACTGTTTAACACAATCCTGGAGAGTGATATGATCCCTGTGGAATGGAAGAGAAGAGTACTGACACTGATTTTCAAGAACAAGGATGATGTGCAGAGCTGTAGTAAGAAACAGATAACTGTATCTTTGTGGATGCAGAAAAAGCAGATGATAGAGTACCAGGAGCAGGACTGTGGTGCATGAAGAAGTCAGGAGTGGCAGAGAAGTATGTGAGAGTGGTACAGGAGGACATGTATGAGGAGGAGTGCACTGGGAGAGACAGATGGGTTCAAAGTGGAGATGTGATTAAAATGGGGATCTGCTCTGAGCCCATTCTTGTATGTGATGATGATGATGGGTAGGTTAACAGTTAAGGTCAGGCAGGAGTCTCTGTGGTCTATCAACATTAAGAAACAGGTGAAATAGAGCCCGTAGAGGTGGAGGTGTGTTCTGGAGAGAACTTGTGTGAATGAGAGGGAGACCAGTGTGACAGAGATGCTGTAAGGAGGAGAAGTCATGAAGGTGGAGAAATTCAAATACCTGAGGTCAACCAGCCAAAGCAACATTAATGATGTCATTATCATCATGTAACCACATCATTTCTTTAGGGATTAATAAAGTTTTGTGATTCTGATTATATTTTCTTTTTGTTGTCTGCAGGTGAATTATGACAAAGATGAAGATGATGTTTCAATAAACTATGAAAACGTTGGAGACTCTGCTGTTTCTTTCAGACGCCACTGATCAACAACATCAACTCAGCAGAGGAAACTGTTGTTATATTATCAATATAATCTCATCTGGTTTTACAGGTAGATATAAACTAGATGAGAACTTCAAGAAACAGAGACACAGCAGAGCTGATCACACTTGGACAGATTGTTGAACAAACTAAATCAGACAGACTGAGTGTTACAGCGAACTGTTCTCTGCTTATAAAGAAGCTCACAGTTGAGGATGTTGGTCTTTATTACTGTCGACAATTCATCAGTCTTTGGTTGATCTCTCTGTTATTACCTGTCAGTTTTTACATTAAAATATTTTCAGTTCAAATCTTTTCAGAACATAAAATCTACAGTAATCATACTGAAACTGATTAAGATCATGAGAACTTTAAAGCAATGTTAACAGTTTTTAAGTTTCAAGTTATTGTTATTGTAGTCTGACAGAAGATTTAAGTGTTAATCTTCTCTCGTCAGATATGACTGTTGTTAAATGCCTTTAATGGACCATTTGAGTCACATTCATATAGTGATACAACAAACTTCAGCAATTAAAAGTTTCTAAAATCTTTCTGAATTATGTATCAATGCATTTTAAGCTAACATCACAATAATAAACTCTCTAAGTGAAATATGTGCAGTGTCTAAAGTCCAGTATGAGTTTTATAACATGTCTTTCATGATGATTAAATAGAATCTGAATCAATATCTTGACTATTATTTTTATAGTAATGTAATCTGGAAAGAAAATGCATTTCTATTAATTTGGTGAAATTCTATTTTTGCAGAACAAATTTTAAACGCTCACAGTCGAGGTCTGAGCACTTTTTTGTGTATTATTCCTTTTATCCACCAGAGGTCCTCAGTTCTCCAGTGTTTGCACAGTCACCTGTTAATCACACCACTCCCAACGCTTGTCTCAATTTTCAGTTTTGTGCCTCCTCATCTCCTGTGTCCTTCTGCTCGTGACCTGCAAATCATTTTCAGTAAACCAAGTAAACCATGTTAAAGGATGTCTTAACTCAGAGGAAAGAGAGGAGAGGAGACTTGCTGCAGGAGTTATAATCAAGGATGCACAGATGTGTCCTTTGGAGAAACCTTTGCTTCACAACCCTGGTACACATCTTCTGCTTGCTTGGTCACAATTTCTGTTTTAAATATATCAATAAAACACCACCAGATAGTTTGAGTCTATATCAGCCTCCGTCCTGCTCTCCTCACACAACTGTGAAAGACTGAACACCACAAACTCTAAACTCTTAAACTGATTTCATGCTGTCAACATTCAACCCTTGTGATAATAATTTGTGTTTCTGATGTTTAACTGGCCGTTATTATAAAGTCAAACCTCATGAGCTTTGCTGCTGTTGTAGCCACACTCTCACCAAAACACTTCCCCTTCAGTTCTTAGAAATTTGTTCAGTTCAACAATGAGGAAGAGGAGCGTCTCAGACCTGCTTTATGTTCTATAGCTGCAGCTGTGTAAACAAATGATCCATTAGACATCAAGAGTCAAACTGTGGTGGCTGAGGTGTTTGACCCTTCAACAGAACCTTGTTATGTGCTTTTTGTTTTCTTACATTTTAAAGAAAGAGAAGCTGCATTAATGCAAACATTTATCTTAAACTTCACACATTCAACTTCCTCAGTCATCTGTTTATTTTCAGGGTGTGAAACACATGAAGCTTAAGTTCAGCCTTCACAAGTTCACTAAGAGAGATTTAAAATCAGACTTCTGTCTGCTTCCTGGCTGTTTAGTGGCCAGAGCTTTTCATCACTTCCGCTTTCGAACACTGTCCAGCTGATTGCTGACATCACTGGTCAAGTCCAATTGTCTTTCTGCCGTCCTTCTTCAAGCCAATCAGCCTCTACTTCACGTACTTTAAATCTCAGTGTTAATCTTTCATTCTCCCTTTCAGACTCCTTCACAAAACCCACCTCACCCCCATCTCTGCATCTCCCATGTTACTCAGTGCTCCATCCAATTCTCCATCTTCACCACCACCATGTCTGGACTGTGGGGGGTCCTGCCTAAATTCTATCATCAGCAGGAATCCATTCAGCCGTGATGGGCCATCAGAGTCCAATCACCAAATAGCTTGACTGGATTCTGTTTATAAGTTAATCATGTCTGTGAAGGTTCTCAGTCATCCACGTCATCGTAGTCTAAGGCGCTTGGAAAGAAAAGCGTCTGGACTTCTTTAAGTTGCTTGCAGACGTTTCACCTCTCATCCGAGAAGCTTCTTCAGTTCTAGGATCAAATGGTGGAGAGTCCCAGATTTAAGCTCTGTGGGAGTTTCCCCCCCAAGAGGGTCATGGACCCCCTAATGTTCCTCTACCTAATCACACGAGCCAAGGTGTAAAAACGGGTGTAGGTCACAATCAGCCAAGGTTTCGGGTGAGCTCATTGTGAAACCTAGCCCCACCCTATCATGTGATTTCCTGAGGTCAGACTCCTCGATTTGAAAGAGGAATAAAAGAGGCCGTTTATGTCCACTGTGAGCAACCATCTTTGAACAGAGGCGGTGGTTTACGACACCAACTGTCTGCCATCTATAATCCAGTTTTGAGATCCCTTCCCAGACGCCTTAACACCCACTCACATCCTGGGCCATCTGACCTCAGGAAATCACATGATAGGGTGGGGCTAGGTTTCACTATGAGCTCTCCCGAAACCCTGGCTGATTGTGACCCACACCCATTTTCACAACTTGGCTCACGTGATTAGGTAGAGGATCATCAGGGGGTTCATGATCCTCTTGGGGGGGAAACTCCCACAGAGCTTAAATCTGGGGCTCTCCACCATTTGACCTCAGAACTGAAGAAGCTTCTCGGATGAGAGGTGAAACATCTTCAAGCAACTCAAAGAAGTCCAGATGCTTTTCTTTCCAAGCTCCTTAGATCAGTTGATCATTTTCAATTCATCCTAACAATCTCTCTTTATTTAAATCATTGTCAGTCTGTCACAAATGCAATAGACAACTGCTGAATTTGATTTCTCATTAGTGTAATTTATGTTTATAAAAACATTCATGAATTTCAGAGATATGAAAAGCTGACATACTCGACCTATGAAACATTATCATCAGCAAAAATAAAAACTGGATCTCTAAAGTTGTGGTGAGGAAGTGACATCTCACTGATGAAAGGAAGTACAAACCGTCCTAAAGAGTCATCAGTTCAGAGACTGTGACAGTCGAGATTGAGAACGAGAATGAAGTGAGACAGAGAAGCACGATGGATGAATTCAGATGGATTCAAATGTTTTTATGTCTGATGATTCAGATTGCAGGTAAGAATACAAGAAACATTTTATGAGCAGTAAAACTAAATATTATCAATATCATTACAATCAATAACCTTTACAATAAATAAGAGAGCTGAGCATGCTCTGTTGTTTTAGGGGAGCATGGGACATATTTATAAACTAGTGTCTAAAATGATCTTCACTCTGATTGTAAAAACTGCTGTATTCTAATTTATTTTTCATATTTCTCTTCAATCTTCTCAACAGTATCTGTAAATGAATCATCCATGTTTATGAAAGTTGGAGGTGACGTCACTCTGCCTTGTCTAAATGTGATAGATGAGCAGAATAACTGTGATGGTACTACGTGGGTCTTTACTTCAAGAAACAGAGAAACAGTAGAGCTGATCAAACTTGGACAGATTGGTGAAGAAGCTAAAACTAAATCAGACAGACTGAGTGTTACAGCGAACTGTTCTCTGCTTATAAAGAAGCTCACAGTTGAGGATGTTGGTCTTTATTCCTGTCAACAATATAGATTAGGAAGAACACGAGCTGAGGACACTCTGGTTCATCAGTCTTTCATTGATCTCTCTGTTATTACCTGTGAGTATTTACGTCAAAATATTTTCAGTTCAGATCTTTTCAGAACATAAAATGTACAATAATCATACTGAAACTCATTAAGATAACTTGACTAATTTCCGCTCTGTTTGTCTCACTTTGTTACATTATGTTCACCAGTGACTGAACATGAGGACACTGATACGGTGATGTTAAGCTGCTCTGTGGTGACATATGAACAGTGTCATCACACAGTGAAGTGGCTGATTGAAAGTCGAGATGTGGACAAAGAGAACAGAGAAATAGTGACCTCACAGACTGACTGCGCTGCCACTGTGTCTTTTCTTGAGTCTCACTCTATTTATCCATCAAGGTATAATATAATGAAATGTGAAGTGACTGACACTAACACAAGAAGAGTGCAGCTGTTTACATTCAGCCTTCAGCCCTCAGGTGAGGAAACAGGTGAGATCAGGATCAGCTGTTAATATGAGTAAAATCACATCAGATATTTACTTGATATATTTCAAGTGTGTAAGGAGAATATTTTTTCTCATATTTACATCAGATGAGAAACATGAAAAACTTTTGTGCTTTAATTTTTTCATTTATTCAGGTGACACAAAAACAACAACGAATCCAGCCAGAAAAACTGAAATAAGCACAAAATCAGAAACAAACCCAACAATCAAGAGTCCTTCAAAACCAGGTGACACTATGAAGATCAAAGTGATTACACTCAAGCAAAACTATGTTTATTTGAAATGTAAATATGGCTTTTAAAATCATGTTAAAAGCCCTATGAAGTTTCTTTCCCCCCTTTGTCAGCTATCCAGTGGTTCATCATTCCAGCTGTGGGTTTGGTCTCACTCTTGGTAATTGTTGTGGTTTTCATCAGATGGAAGAGAACTAGAGGTGAGAACATTTACAGATAAAACTTCTATGAGTTTCAAAGTGAATGTCAGAATTGACTGTTTGTGTCTTTACAGGAAATAAAACACAGATGGATGAAGATGCTGTGAGTTTTAACATAGACAATTTAATGTTTTACAACTGGCATTTAATGAACAACAAATCCAATCCTCTCTGAGGGGTGTTAACAAGAACTAAACTGCCTTCATAGACACAGTTTACCACCTGATTTATCCTCACTATGTCTGTTTTTCAGGGACTTAGTTTAAACCCTGCAGAGACTCGGTCTGCTCCTCAAACCAGTCAGCTCTCGGTGAGATCACACACTACACCCAGAGTTAAAACCACTTCTTCTTCTTTTCCAATTAAGTTAGAAATGCATGAGACTCACTAAGAAAGCGTACAAGATAAGGAAGTTAGACAATGTAGCCGTAGAACAGTGAAACAGAATATGAATCCAAAAATGTTAGGTCAGAGAAAAAAAGACAACATTTTGGGACATCATTTACGAGATACACCATGACGCTGATACAAGTTAAAGACTTGTTAAAGTGTATCATGTGTGAAGACTTGCTGTTGTCACATGACACAGTTTCACTAATTACTGAGGAGTCAGCATGTTCTCGTCTTGACTGTGTAGGCGGATCCTGAACCTTCATATGCCACCGTCAGCTACACCAAGAACACCAACGGTAACACCAGGGTAAGGTCATCGTCTTCGTCTTCTTCTTCTTTTTTGGATATGTTTTGTAGTGTCATAGTTATAAAGTTAAACTTGTATGTATCAGTGATGACAGGAGGCCTGTTTGTTTTAAGGTTGTCTTTGCTTTTGTTTTTTGTGCTTTGGTTCCCTCTTTTATTTGTATTTTACACCGCTTATCAACGTTTTCAGAAATAGGTACTTTTCTCTACTTTTCTCTAATATGTATTATCTTTATTTGTAGACCACACTAAGCCAGAGTTTGAATAAAGACTTCAAACAGACCTCTGGATGTCAGTAGCTGCTGTGTTTACTTAGTTCGTTTGTCTGTCAGTGATAATATTCCAAAGCTAATGAAACTGGCAGACATGAGCAGAGGAAGATATCATTATGTGTCACACAGGTTTCCTTTTGTTTCCCAGATTTGGGGTGATGATGACAATGATGCGACCTACTGCACTGCTCCTTTCGCTTCTACTGCAGCCACTGCTGATCCCGACAACCTCTACTCTACTGTCAACTTTCCAATCACATAGCACAAGCAGCTCACAAAAGGACTTGTATATAATGGAAAATCCTTTTTTTCAATTTCAAATGGACCATGATGGTAGCAACATGCTAATTAGGCATAAATTATTTTTTTAAACCCATAAATAGATATATATCTACTTTTTTATTGAAAATATAATTGGTGCCTGGACTACTTTACCAGAGTTATGAGCTGTAGCAGATGCTCCAAAGAAGGCTGGCTAGACAGAAAATATACCACCATTACATCAAACACTGGCATTCCTGGCAGCTGGACTGCAACATGACCCACAGCGTTCAAAGTCATTTAGTGTTGGTGCCTTTTTTGAGAATTTCTTCTTGTGTTTCTCGTTCCCTCGTGTTCCCTCTGTCTCATCTATGTGCTTGTATCCTCTGTAATCATGTTTAGGGTCAGCCATGTCTTTTCTTTATTTCCTGTTTTAGTGTTTTTTTTATGCTTTGCATTAGTTTTACTTCCTTCTTTGGGATTTCCTGCGCTTACTGTCTTCATCTGTGTATAGTTACATACAGTTGTATCTCATTGATTTCCTGTTTCGCTTTACCCACTTAGCAGTGTCTTATCTGCCTTTTGGCTTTGTTTTAGTCACATTATCTGTTGTGCTTCATTGGTTAAGTTTTACAGTGTTTTGCTTATTTTTGACACTTAGATTTTGCTGTTGTTTGATTGTTTGTTTGTTTGTTTGTTTGTTTGTTTGTTCGTCCTTTAGTCCTCCAATTTAGCCAGTTAAATAACTCTCTCTTTGCTCTGTTCTTCCTGCATTTGTGTCCTGTTCACATCTACTCTATTTACTTGTCAGTCTTCTTGTCATTAAATTTAAAATGTAATATAAGTGTATATAAGTGTAATGTCTTGTAACCCATTTGTTTAACATCTTTCTTTATTGAAGAGAGATGTTTTGTATTGCATGAAGTCACAAAACTGATCAACCAAAACAATAAAAGCACCTGTGTATTTTATTATTATTCCATTTAGGTCTCCTCTGTGCCTGAGTGTCTTATGGGTCCAGAATGACCATGTGAGCTGTGTCGACTGTAGGCCATGTGATGGTGCCTGTGGACTGAACTCCAAACAAACAGGAGAAATATATATAAACTAGAGCAATATATACAAAACAAGACAAAGGCACATATTAGAGAACAAAGTGCTTGAAAAGGAGTGCAAAGGACAGACTATATAAGCTCCCTTTGCATTAGTAATGTCCACTGTTTCATTGCCAGCCTTTAGGATTGTTAAAAATCAATTTTGACTTTAGGTCAGGATATGAGATGGATGGGGAAATTTTAAACAAAGGGTCACAGAAATCCTCAACAAGGAATTAGGAAAGAGTTTCAATCCCCTATAGATGTCAAGGGCTGTGACAGCCAATAGAAATGTTGGATTCAAATACAGACACAATAGAGTCAAGTGAGGCCACCACATGGTGAGCACTCTTTGTGCTCACGGACTGCTGGTTGATGTTGCTAACAGACGTTTAATTGATGCTGTGTCATCATTTTCCTCATTACCCTGTTTGACTCGGGGTGCTCAGCCCGTGGTGCATGCTAACTCAGTAGATTCGGGTGACGTTTTTCAGTGTTTGCTTTCTGAGTTTCCCTCACTCACTGTCCCCACTTTCTCGAGCACTGTGACGAAGCATGGGGTGGAGCATTAGATAGCTACAGTAGGGCCCCCGGTGTTCGAGCGCGCGCGGCGCCTCAACCCTGCCAAACTGGCTGTCGCTCGGGAGGAATTTGCCACCATGGAGCGTCTGGGCATCGTGCAGCGTTCGAATAGTGCCTGGGCTTCCCCGTTACACATGGTCCCTACATCTGATGGTCGGTGGCGACCTTGTGGGGATTTCCGCCGTCTTAATAATGTCACATCTCCTCAGCCCTTCCCAGGAGGGTGGCACGGATGCCCCTCCGGTGGTACTCCTTGGGCTCTCGCACTCTGGGGCCTCTGGATGTCTGGAGCCTGGATCTCCTCCATGCCTGCTTCATGCCCTGGGGGACGGGGCTATGGGCCTCCACACCCTCTAGCAGACCGTTACATGGGGAAACCTTTTGTATACAAGCGTTGATCCACACAGGTGTGCACACGGGTGTTCACTGTTCGTGAGACATAAACTACACCTTTCTTAGCTGCTACTTCAAAGCACATTGTGCGCTGTCTGTCCTGCGTGCTGCACAACAACTTTCAATATTTAGTATTTACTGCTGTTCACACTTAGCTAGATTAACGTCATGGTGTTGTGTTTAGTATGTTGCTTTGTTTTTGTTTGGTTTTTTTTTGCTTGTCTTCTCTTCTTTTTCTCTCAACAGGTGATCCAGGAGATTTTTTTTTTCTCTTTGTCTTTGTAAGTGCCCTTTCTCACTGTCTCTTTTCCCTTCTGTTTTTCTTTTCCTTCCTCTCTTTCTTTCTCCCTTTCCTATCCCCCAGTCATGTCTGTCCCATCTGTAACAACTGAAAATAAAATAAATAATAACAACAAAGTTTGATCAAATGGACCAATACGGCAATGCCATGATGATCCATTTGGCAAAATAAATCCATTTGGTATCCTTGTTGGTCTTCAGACAACAATTCTGACGGCTAAAGAACCAAATGGGACAGACAAAAAAAAAAAAAAATCCCCACATCCAAGATTTTTCCGCCCATCTTGCGGGGACCTCGGTTTTTTCTAAGATCGATTTGGTACGGGGATATCACCAGGTTCCCGTGCACGCGGAGGATGTCCCCAAAACCGCCGTAATTACACCTTTCGGCCTTTTCGAGGTTCTGCGCATGCCGTTTGGCCTGAAAGGTGCCGCCCAAACCTTCCAGCGGTTGATGGACTCGGTCTTCCGCGGGCTGTCCTTTGTTTTTGTATATCTTGATGATATACTGGTGGCCAGCAGCTCGAAGGGGCAGCACATGTTCCATCTGCGTCAGGTTTTTCAGCGTTTGGTGGAGCATGGACTGATTATTAATCTATCTAAATGCCAGTTTGGGTTGCCGGTGTTCCAGATCAACTGGCGTTTAGATCAACTGGCGTTGGTCGAACAGATGTGCGGCAGACTTGCGTTTCAGGAGCTGCTACCGACAAAACAGCAAAAAAAACGCCAAATATGTCATCCGTGACACTTGTGAGGTTATCTCAAACACACTCCATCAGTCTTGATGCCATTGAACAACAAAATGTTTAAAAATGTCGCGAGTTTACCTGGTGATAGCCTCATGCTCGACACGATCGCGAAAACAGCAAACAATTAACACCACGCCGGTGTTGTTCACAGGACAGCGAGAATAAATGATCGGGAGACTCTTGCCGTCGTTATCGTTCCCCTCGCACGTTTTATTTCTCCGGTTTCAGCGTTTTATGCTCAAAACTAAAGCGTGCAGTTTACTTTGTGTGCACTAACATGGACTCGAATCAACCAGCGCCACCTCTGGCCGAGTGCCACAGCCTACAGCCAGATCAACTTGTGACACACATCTGCACCACGTTTGAATTCGTTTCATGCACAATACATGTGTACTTTTCAATTGTGTGTTTGTGCGTCATGCAAATAAACCTTTGAAATGAATGAAATCATACCATATATTTATTATTGGCCTACATTTGTACAAAATGCCAAATTATATACACAAAGTCATAGAAATCACCACTCCAGTTGGTCATCATGATTTTAATATTCTCTTTTCCATAACAATGAAATACGCCTTGGACAAATATGACACATCAATAGTTCATTAGTGTTGTCACATCACATCCTGTAAGCATCTTCTGTCTGTGTCCTTTCTCTGAAATGAATATTTCCAGCCAATATAAACAATCCATCAACATGGCTGGAGAGTTGGTTGTTGTATATAGTCTAAGTGTGGTTAATCTAATGAACATTTGTAAGGAGATGGCAGTTACTGTGAATTTACAGCAGATACACAGTGATTAGTAATAAACAGTCAGACAATGACTCTGACAATCTCATTCAATCTTGCAGATTTAATGCACCTTCTGCGGAAAGTGGTACCACACAGTGTGTGTGGACTTGCCCTGTGCAGAAGGCGACTACAAATGTTGTGGGTGCTAAATAAACAGAAAAAATTGATCCCTGTTGTCTTTGCTTACTGATTGTTTTTAGTGTTGACAATGCACATTGTTGGGATTGCATCTTTCAACATGTTTGTGGGTAGATTTGGATGTACCAGGGTAAGTGCAGCCACTCAGCCTCTACTCAATGTGATCATAGCAGCAGGTGCAGATGTGTCACAAGTTAATCTAGTAGTAGGTAGGCTATGGTACTTGGCCACAGGTGGCAGCAGTGGACATACCTCTATTTGAGACTGCTCCAGCTGCTATGACATAGCAGCTATGTGATATTGGATCTGCTAAAAATTGAAGATCATATGCACGTTTTGGAAATTAAACCTTATAGTATGTTGAAAAACAGAAAAATGACATTGATTTTGTTGCAGGTAAATGTAAATCCACTCAGAACTGTCAAGAAACTGCAATAAAACAATATAGCAACTTTATTTTCCATTAGATAAACATGTAGAACACAGACATACAACAGTTAGACTTTCCATAACTATTTTTAGGAACAATTATTAAGGTTTTTCGTTCTTACAAGCACATTTCTTTTGAACTTGCCCAATGTTCTCAGTTTTCCAATGTTCAACATTTTCAATTTTGTCCACATGATGGACAGAATGTAACTGTGTGCTTTCTGCAGATGTACTTCTTGCATTTCTCACAAAATGTTCTCGTTTTAAAACAGGAATCTTCCTAACTAAGATTTAAAACAAAAGATTTCTACGTCTCCTCCAGTCTCACAAACAGATGACAAACCAATCGACACACCTGAGTCACTGACTTTCTTCAATCCACTCACTCTCACTGGCTCTGTTTGTTACTAATCACTGTGTAACTGCTGTAAATTCACCATAACTGGCATCACCTTACAAATCTTCATTGGATTAACCACACTTAGACTATATACAACAACCAACTCTCCAGCCATGTTGATGGATTGCCTATATTGGCTGGAAATATTCATTTCCAGAGAAAGGACACAGACAGAAGATGCTTACAGGATGTGATGTGACAACACTAATGAACTATTGATGTGTCATATTTGTCCAAGGCGTATTTCATTGTTATGGAAAAAGAGAATATTAAAATCATGATGACCAACTGGAGTGGTGATTTCTATGACTTTGTGTATATAATTTGGCATTTTGTACAAATGTAGGCCAATAATAAATATATGGTATGATTTCATTCATTTCAAAGGTTTATTTGCATGACGCACAAACACACAATTGAAAAGTACACATGTATTGTGCATGAAACGAATTCAAACGTGGTGCAGATGTGTGTGTCAAGTTGATCTGGCTGTAGGCTGTGGCACTCGGCCAGAGGTGGCGCTGGTTGATTCGAGTCCATGTTAGTGCACACAAAGTAAACTGCACGCTTTAGTTTTGAGCATAAAACGCTGAAACCGGAGAAATAAACGTGCGAGGGGAGCGATAACGACGGCAAGAGTCTCCCGATCATTTATTCTCGCTGTCCTGTGAACAACACCGGCGTGGTGTTAATTGTTTGCTGTTTTCGCGATCGTGTCGAGCATGAGGCTATCACCAGGTAAACTCGCGACATTTTTAAACATTTTGTTGTTCAATGGCATCAAGACTGACGGAGTGTGTTTGAGATAACCTCACAAGTGTCACGGATGACATATTTGGCGTTTTTTTTGCTGTTTTGTCGGTAGCAGCTCCTGAAACGCAAGTCTGCCGCACATCTGTTCGACCAACGCCAGTTGATCTAAACGCCAGTTGATCTGGAACACCGGCGTTTGAGCCTCCTTCTGCCTTTCCTGCTCGCCTTCACCAGCCTCGTTCACAGGATGGACCTTCCTCTGCCTGTTCTCTCCCTCCCAGGTTCAGTCGTTCGGGCCATTTGCTTAGGCCCAGGGTCCTGGACTGAATAGAGACCTAACTGTGTGTTCGGGGGGGGGGGGGTATGTGTGGCGGACCACCAGGTGGCTCCACTCACTCCCCAGTTGAAGGGAAGTGCTGGGGGTGGAGATTTTGGCGCTTACTGTATGTGAAGTTCTGAGAGTCAGTTAATAAAGTTGGAGTGAGACACTGAGACCTCTCCTGTCATTATTACATACCTCCACAAAGCACCTTTAGTACACCATGATAAGAGGACTACGATTCCCAAAAGACATTTTTAGGACAGAGAAGAGAGAAGAGAGAGATCCATTCAGTGGTTGGACAGGTGCGTGCTTTGACGTAAAAATGCATTTCGGTCAAACGAGATGAGTCAAAGATGTACAGAATGAAAAATGGGCAGTTTTTCTTTTTTATTTGTTTCACATTTCTTCACAACATGTTTGAGCTTTTTCTTCCTGCTTGACCACAGTTTCTCTTTTTTACATCCACCAAGAAACCACATACAGACTGTTTCTGTGCATTCAGACCCTGCTTTCTGATCTCTAACATACATGTGACAATAAATACTTCATGTTTCTGTACATTTTTAAACTTTAAACTTAAAAAATTAACTGATACTCGAGGTGAGAGAACAGCTAGTTGGGTGGAGAGAGAGGCTCAGAGGCTTCATCCGTGTTTTAATCATTTGTGTTTCTGATGTTCATCTGGTCATTATTACAGAGTCAAACATCCAGAGCTCTGCTGCTGCTGCAGTTCCCACATTCTCACCAAAACACTTCCTCTTCAGCTCTCAGAAAGAAATGACTTCATGTTAACAATGAGGAAGAGGAGGGTCTCAGTCCACTAAAATATCTTATCTGCTGTATTTTCTATAGCTGCAGTTGGATATCTTCATCTCTTAGACATCAGCCTGCATGTAGGAGTTTGACGCTTCAACTGTTTGTTCTTATGTGCTGTTTGTCTTCTAACAAGCTCTGTTAAAAGAAAGAGGATGGAAACATTTATCTTTACTAACAATCTTCACACATTCATCGTCCTCAGTCATCTTTTTTTATTTTCATGGTGTCAAACACGTCATTGTCACAAATGAACACAATGTGCACCTGCTGACTCTTCTAATCATTTCTCTGTAGAATTTTTATTTATAAAATATTGAGAGATTTCAGCTGATGGACTCAAATTTTGAAACATGAACATCAATTACTAAAGTTGTGGTGAGGAAGTGACGACTGACAAATAACAGGAAGTTCAAACAGTCTTAAAGAGTCAACAGTTCAGAGACTGTGACAGTCGAGATCGAGAACAAGAAAGAAGTGAGACAGAGAAGCACGATGGATGAATTCAGATGGATTCAAATGTTTTTATGTCTGATGATTCAGATTGCAGGTAAGAATACAGGAAACATTTTAATAGCTGTAAAACAAAATGTTATTAATATTATTAGAATCACAAACCTTTACAGTAAATAAGACAGCTGAGCATGCTCTGTTTATAAACTTGTGTCTGAAATTATCTTCACTCTGACTGTAAAAGCTGCTGTATTCTAATTTATTTTCATATTTCTCTTCAGTCTTCTCAACAGTATCTGTAAATGAAACATCCATGTTTATGAAAGTTGGAGGTGACGTCACTCTGCCTTGTCTAAATGTGATAGATGAGCAGAATAACTGTGATGGTACTATGTGGGTCTTTGCTTCAAGAAACAGAGAAACAGTAGAGCTGATCAGACTTGGACAGATTGTTGAAAAAGCCAAAACTAAATCAGACAGACTGAGTGTTACAGCGAACTGTTCTCTGCTTATAAAGAAGCTCACAGTTGAGGATGTTGGTCTTTATTACTGTCAACAATACAAAGTCGAGGAAACACCATCTAAACACACTCTGGTTCATCAGTCTTTGGTTGATCTCTCTGTTATTACCTGTGAGTATTTACATCAAAATAGTTTATCTCAAACTCTTTTTGGAATAAAAAATGTAATCATATTTATAATAATTCAACAATAACCAGTTAAAGTGATTAATATATCTGTCCTAATTGTTTTTTGGATCTCACATTATTACATTATGTTCACCAGTGACTGAACATAAGGACACTGAGAAGGTGACGTTAAGCTGCTCTGTGGTGACATATGCAGAGTGTCATCACACAGTGAAGTGGCTGCTTAAAGGTCAAGCAGTGGACAAAGAGTACAAACAAATAGTGACTTCACAGACTGACTGCTCCACCACTGTATCTATTCTGAAGTATAATTATTTATACTCATCACGTCATAAAATACTGAAGTGTGAAGTGACTGATACTAAAACAGGAAAAGTGCAGCTGTTTACCTTCAGCCATCAGACCTCAGGTGAGGAAACAGGTGAGATCATGATCAACTATTTAATACGACTAAAATCAGCTAAAGCTTGAATTTACAACAGATGAAAAACATGGAAAAGTTTCATGTTGTGTTGTTTCATTTATTCAGGTGACACAAAAACAACAAAGAAACCAGCCAGAAAAACTGAAACATTCACAACAAACAAGATGTTACTAAAATTAAACTGATAAAAAGTATTTGTTTATTTTTTAGTTTAAAGTGGCCTTTAATATGATTTACAGCACATGAAAAATACATTCTCTCTTTTTTTAACTTCTAATTTTAGATGATACAACAGCAAAAACTGTGGAAAATGAAAGCACGACACCAAACAACAAATCGTCTGAAGATTCACAACATGGTAACTCAACCATGTCTCTTTAAATGAAAAGCTAAAAATATACTGTAACGTATATTTGACTTTTTAGATTTCTGTTTTGGTTTTTATATTCGTGTTCCAGTCATTTCATTACATTTATGTACATTTAGCTGAGTGACAGTCAGACATGTATCCTACAGGAAACATAAGATGGAATCTTTTGGTCTGACGATGTTTTCATTTTTGTATTAAACATAAATATTTTCTTTAAATAGAAATACACTGACTTTGATTCACATAATGTGAATGAAAGCAAATGTCTCTGATTATGTGTGTCTGTATTTTCCTCTTCATATAACATTATACTGACTGAATGTGTAAACATAGCACCCCACTTAAGTTATATTTTGCATATTTTACACTAGAAAATGCTTTTGAATGTGTTTGAGTCCATTTAGAGTCCCTCAAATGTCAGTCGTTTAACTTTTTTGTGTACTTTACATTTGAAGACAAACTCATTAATATCACAGTAACGTACACATTTATTTCATATTCATTAGCAACTTTTTATACAGTATACATATATACATATATAGTAAACGAATATTTTTGAAACATTTTCAAAATAAAATAATAAATAAGTAAAATAATTTAAACAGAAACCTGCAAAGAAGTCATGTGAATAATTAGATGTTTTGATTCACTTTTTTCAGATTTTGTATCTTTGAGGTTCATAATTGTCTCTGTGGGATTGGCAGCACTTTCAATAACAGCTGTGACAGTCAACATGTGGACAAAAACTAAAGGTAAATTTAATCATGAGAAGTTTGAACGATTTTGAATTTTCATTTTAATATTAAATTGATTTTTTTCTCGTTTTAGGGAAGAAAACACAGATGGATAAAAACACAGTAAGTACAAAACTCAGTAATCCAACATAACAAAAACTTCTAAATGTTGTATTTCTGATACTGTAAACGAAATTTCAGAGATTATTTTGAATTTGTTGAGCGAAATGTGGTTCAGCAGAGGACTGAGAGTCAGAAGTTTATAGGTGAAAGGTTGTTGGTTTGAACCCCACATGTGAGGGTTTGCCTTGGGAAAGTGGATCATTGATGCCGTCATCTGCCTTTAAATTATCACTGAAATTATTATTAAATATTTGTGATAAAGTTGTTAAGCTTGTCCCAACAGCTGACACACTGAAAGAAAACCAGCAGGATGCAAAGCAAAAGAATTTGAACAACAAATCACGAATTAACAAAATGTGATGCACCCCACTGCGCAAGGTGACGTCAGAGTGACGTTTTTATACGTCAGTCCACTGAAGGGATTGTTTTGGAACGCCACGCGACGTCTTTTTTCTGATGTCTACTAAACGTCAAGTGTTGACGTCCTCCATGTGTGGGCTATTTATAGTCCAACAATGATTGTGGATGTCGTTTCAATGTCAGACTCCTGCTTCTATGAGCTCTGTGGTCCCATGTTTCCAGAGGGTGGAGGACATGGTTTCTATAGGCCACCAGTCGATTTTTCTGTAGCTTTATTTGTAGCTTTGTCTGTCTCCAGTTATCATCTGTGGCTGAGACAATGAAATGAACTTCTTGGAAAATGATCTGGAACAGTATGCCAACTAGACTAGAGCATAACAGTTATGTATGAAGGAATGCAGAGAGGTCAGCGAACATCTCCAGGATGGCGAGGGATCTTGAACTAAAACTAAAGTGAGCAGCTGCTCGGTGGATTTCAAGCAGATACTCCAGTTCATACATACACACTTCTACAAACTTCTCATACTTTCCATCGCAACTTCTCACAGTCCAGCTACCGATAATAACCACATTCAGTGCCTTTCACAATCATAATAAAACAGGATACTTGTAAAAATAAACCATATATAATTCAAATGCTCTTTTACAATTATTAAACACATTGTACTCCTTTTAAATGGAATTCAAATTTTTTTCTAAATACTTATTATTTTAAATTTTAACATGGATTTCAACATTTTTTAATATTTCAACACATTTTAATAAATGACAGTTTTAAGCTGGTTACAGACAAATAAGTTGATTAATTGCTGGGTGTAGCTTGTCTCAGACTCAGATTAGATTGTCCCTTTTGTGTCTGTTGTCAGGTGTGAAAATGACTGTGGTGGGGATGCAGTCTCATAACTTGGGACTCATCTATATGCCCTCAACTGCTATTTGCCTTGGGAGTAACAGGTGCTGCCCAAGCCACTGTGGTGCTCTGGGGCGTTGTCAGTGCAAACTCAGGTTAGCAGTACGTCGCACCCTGTTGCGGGGTGTGGGGAATGGGGGTGTTTACTCAGCCAATTGTTAGCTGGCTTTCTCCAGTGGAGTTAGTCTTCCACCTCCCACTCTTATATTTCCATGATGGTGTGTGTGTGTGAGAGAGAGATTGTGCAGATAAGTGCTAGAGGTAGTGACGTGTATGAAGGTCTTTGTGTTTGTGTGTGTGTGTGTGTGTGTGTGTGTGTGTGTGTGTGTGTGTCAGTCCAGTCACTGAGTGTTCAGGAGTCTGACGGTTTGAGGGAAGAAGCTGTTTCGCAGTCTGGCAGTGAGGACCTGAATGCTCTGGTACTTCTTGCCAGAAGGCAGCAGAGTGAAGAGTCTGTGTGTTAGGAGGGGGCGTGGGCTGCACAGACCGCAGTGGGTTGGGCCATTCATGTATCTTTGCTGGCTGTACTGGGCAATGACCCACCCCTCCTTTTTAATTACATCTTTGCAGCTAATGACATATCACCATGCACCATATAGTGGCCTTTGGGGGCAGGTGTGTCATTACATGTATCCTGTAAAAACAAAAAAAAATGTAACAGAAATGAAAAAATAAACAGGTCAAGAAAACAAAAGCAAGAGGAGCCTGTAAAGAATTTGTAGAGCTCATGTTGGAGAAGCAAATGTGTTTGGCACAACATCACATTCAGATCATGATTCTGAATGCAAACACTCTCAGACAAGACAGGATTTAAAAAAAAGAAAATGTATTTGTGTAAATCCAATCTGATATATTTTATCTTGTTTCTATTTATGTGACAGGAACATTATGATAGCAGTCACTATCGTTCCCACGATATCATACAATCAATTGCCCCAGAAATCATAACAGAATTAGGAAAAAACCTTTTAAATATGCTGCCCCTGTTTCCTGGAATAATCTGCAGAAGGAACTGAAAATGAATGAAATGGTTACGTTGTAAGTCCATCTTAAAGAAAGGAGAGAATAACTCTTTTAGTCAGTGTGATTGTTTTTAATGTTGCGCTTAATGATCTAGTTGATGTAATTATGTGATGCATGTGCTTTTGACTTTTGCTGCCATGATGCCAGGTCTCTCTTGGAAATGAGATTTTTACCTGGATAAATAAAGGACTAATAATAATTTATTTGGCAGGTACATTATGATAGAGATGAAGATGTTTCAATCAACTATGAAAATGTGGGAGACTCTGCTGTTTCTATCAGAGTGCACTGATCAACAACTTGCTCATAAAATCGCTGCTGTTATATTATCAGTATCATCGCATCTGGTTTTACACATTAAATATCTTAGAGATGTTAGATATTATATGTCAATTTGAACGTGTGTGTGTGTGTGTTTTGTGTGTGTGTGTGTGTGCGTATGTGCGTATGTGTTTCATGGTATTTTTGTTTTTCAAGATGTTTTTTAAGTTTCTAATTATCTTGTATTTTGTCCAGTTTACATTTTATAACATGTCTTTAATTATCTTTGAATAGAATCTGTATAAATATTCTGTTTATTATTGTTTATGATCATTTCATCTAAATATTAAAACCAATTTCAATCCAGTTTCAGTGTTTGTTGCAAGTGAAACTGTATTTGTGCAAAATAAATAACTATTTTCACAGTTTATCTGAAGCCATTTGTCATGTAGTACCCTTTTGTGTCCACCAGAGGTCCTCAGTCTTTCGGTCTGTGTACACTTGTTAGTCACACCTGCATCACCTTCTCCCAAGGCATTTCTCATTCCTCTAATTTGTGCCTCCTCGTTTTCTCTCCTGCATCCTCCTGCCTGTGACTCATAAAATATAAAGCATCTTTAGTACACCATGATGAGAGGACTATAATTCCCAAAAGTCATTTTTAGGACAGAGAAGAGAGAAGAGAGAGATCCATTCAGTGGTTGGACAGGTGCGTGCTTTGACGTAAAAATGCATTTCGGTCAAACGAGATGAGTCAAAGATGTACAGAATGAAAAATGGGCAGTTTTTCTTTTTTGTTTGTTTCACATTTCTTCATAAAGTGTTTGAGCCTTTTCTTCCTGCTTGTACAAAGTTTCTCTTTTTACATCCACCAAGAAACCACATACAGACTGTTTCTGTACATTCAGACCCTGCTCTCTGATCTCTAACATACATATAATAATAAATACTTCATGTTTCTGTACATTTTTAAACTTAAAACTTAAGAAATTAACTGATACTCGAGGTGAGAGAACAGCTAGTTGGGTGGAGAGAGAGGCTCAGAGGCTTTTAACCATTTGTGTTTCTGATGTTTATCTGGTCATTATTACAGAGTCAAGCGTCCAGAGCTCTGCTGCTGCTGCAGTTCCCACATTCTCACAGAAACACTTCCTCTTCAGCTCTCAGAAAGAAATGACTTCATGTTAACAATGAGGAAGAGGAGGGTCTCAGTCCACTAAAATATCTTATCCGCTGTATTTTCTATAGCTGCAGTTGGATATCTTCATCTCTTAGACATCAGCCTGCATGTAGGAGTTTGACGCTTCGACTGTTCGTTCTTATGTGCTGTCTGTCTTCTAACAAGCTCTGTTAAAAGAAAGAGGATGGAAACATTTATCTTTACTAACAATCTTCATACATTCATCGTCCTCAGTCATCTTTTTATTTTCATGGTGTCAAACACGTCATTGACACAAATGGACACAATGTGCACCTGCTGAGTCTTCTTATCATTTCTCTGTAGAATTTTTATTTACAAGACATTGAGAGATTGAAGCTGATGGACTCATTATTTTAAATTTTTAAAACATGAACATCAACAAAAAAGATAAAGAACTGATAATTACTAAAGTTGTGGTGAGGAAGTGACGACTGACAAATAACAGGAAGTACAAACAGTCTTAAAGAGTCAACAGCTCAGAGACTGTGACAGTCGAGATCGAGAACAAGAAAGAAGTGAGACAGAGAAGCACGATGGATGAATTCAGATGGATTCAAATGTTTTTATGTCTGATGATTCAGATTGCAGGTAAGAATACAGGAAACATTTTAATAGCAATAAAACAAAATTTTATCAATATTATTAGAATCACAAACCTTTACAGTAAATAAGACAACTGCGCATGCTCTGTTTATAAACTTGTGTCTGAAACAATCTCCAGTTTTACAATTGTAAAAACTGCTGTACTCTAATTTATTTTTCATATTTCTCTTCAATCTTCTCAACAGTATCTGTAAATGAAACATCCATGTTTATGAAAGTTGGAGATGACGTCACTCTGCTTTGTGTAAATGTGATAGATGAGCAGAATAACTGTGATGGTACTACGTGGACCTTTACTTCAAGACACAAACCAACAACAGTAGAGCTGATCACACTTGGACAGATTGGTGAAGAAGCCAAAACTAAATCAGACAGACTGAGTGTTACAGCGAACTGTTCTCTGCTTATAAAGAAGTTCACAGTTGAGGATGTTGGTTTTTATTACTGTCAACAATACAAAGTCGAGGAAACACCATCTAATCACACTCTGGTTCATCAGTCTCAGGTTCATCTCTCTGTTATTACCTGTGAGTATTTACATCAAAATACTTTTATCTCAAACTCCTGTGGAAATAAAAACATTAATCATATTTATAATAATTAAATAATAATCATGTAAAATTATTAAAATAACTGTCCTAATGCACTTTTTGTGTTTCACATTATTACATTATGTTCACCAGTGACTGAACATAAGGACACTGATAAGGTGACGTTAAGCTGCTCTGTGGTGACATATGCAGAGTGTCATCACACAGTGAAGTGGCTGCTTAAAGGTCAAGCTGTGGACAAAGAGAACAAAGAAACAGTGACTTCACAGACTGACTGCTCCACCACTGTATCTATTCTGAAGTATGAGTATTTATACTCATCACGTCATAAAATACTGAAGTGTGAAGTGACTGATACTAAAACAGGAAAAGTGCAGCTGTTTACCTTCAGCCATCAGACCTCAGGTGAGGAAACAGGTGAGATCATGATCAACTATTTAATACGACTAAAATCAGCCAAAGCTTGAATTTACAACAGATGAAAAACATGGAAAAGTTTTATGTTGTGTTATTTCATTTATTCAGGCGACACAAAAACAACAAAGAAACCAGCCAGAAAATCAGAAACAACCACAACAAACAAGATGTTACTAAAATTAAACTGATAAAAAGTATTTGTTTATTTTTTAGTTCAAAGTGGCCTTTAATATGATTTACAGCACATGAAAAATACATTCTCTCTTTTTTAACTTGTAATTTCAGATGATACAACAGCAAAAACTGTGGAAAATGAAAGCACGACACCAAACAACAAATCATCTGCAAATTCACAACATGGTAACTCAACCATGTGACTGCAAATAAAAAGTAAAATATACTGTAATGTATATTTGAGTTTTTATGTTTCTGTTTTGGTTTTTATATTTTTATTCCAGTCATTTAATTACATTTATGTACATTTAGCTGAGTGACAGTCAGACATGTATCCTACAGGAAACATAAGATGGAAACTTTTGAGATTTAAGATGTTTTCACTTTTGTATTAAACATAAATATCTGTCTCTGAATATCATGGCTGTGGGTGGAGATACATTTATTCATTTAATCATTGTCTGTCAGTAAAATCACACAAACTCAAACGTCCCTGTTAATGGGATTTTCTTTATCTTTAAATAGAAATACACTGACTTTGGTTCACATAACGTCAATGAAAGTGAATGTCTCTGACATTATACCAACTGTCTGTGTAAACATAGCAGCCCACTTTAGTTGTATTTTGCATATTTTAAACTAGAAAATGCTTTAGAGGCTTTTTGTTTTTCTCCTTTTGCCAGGTGTCCTGTGGTTCATCATTCCAGCTGTGGGTTTGGTCTCACTCTTGATAGTTGTTGTGTTTTTCATCAGAGGGAAGAGAACTAGAGGTGAGAACATTTACAGATAAAACTTCTATAAGTTTTCAAGTAAATGTTAAAGTTGACTTTTTGTGTCTTTACAGGAAACAAAACACAGATGGATGAAGATGCTGTGAGTTTTAACATCAATAATTAATGTTTTTACAATTGGCATTAAATAAACAACAAATCCGATCATCTCTGAGCGCTGTTAACAAGAACTAAACTGCCTTCACAGACACAGTTTACCACCTGATGTAACCAGATTATGTCTGTTTTTCAGGGACTGTGTTTAATCCCTGCAGACACTCGGTCTGCTCCTCAAACCAGTCAGGACTCGGTGAGATCACACACTACACCCAGAGTTACACCCACTTCTTCTTCTTCTCTAATTCACTAGCTGGGCCCACGTCCTCATTTTAAGTTTGACAGCGTTTTAGTAGGTAAAGGTGAATGCTTGGACATTAATTGAGATGGGGTTTGGGGAAGGCCTCGGAGGGGACTGGCGACGGCTCCCAGTCCTTGCAGATCCCCATGTACTAAATAGGAGTGAAGAAGTTTAAGAATTGAGAACAAGGAGGCAGGGTGGGGCACGTAAACAACCGGAAGGAGCGTGTTTGGAGGCGTGGTCCTGCTCTTGAAATTCCGATACTTAATCTCCAATTAAGTTAGAAATGCATAAGACCGTCTAAGAAAGCATACAACAGATAAAGAAGTTAGACAATGTAGCTGTAGAACAGTGCAACAGACCATGAAATGCAAAATATTTAGTCAGAGTTAAAAACAAACAAACATTTTGAGACATCATTTATGAGATATACCATGACACGGATATGAGGTAAAGACTTTAAAGGGTTGAATGTTTGAAGAGTTGCTGTTGTCACATGACACAGTGTCACATATTACTGAGGAGTCAGGACGTTCTCGTCTTGACCGTGTAGGCGGATCCTGAAGTTTCGTATGCCACCGTCAGCTACACCAAGAACACCAACGGTAACACCAGGTTAGGTGTTTTTCTTCTTTTTTTTTTTTTTTTTAAAAAAGTTCTGTAGTGTCATAGTTATGAAGTTAAACTTCTATGTAGAAGTGATGACAGGAAGCCTGTTTGCTTTAATGTTGCTTTTGGTTTTGTTTTTTGTCCTTTGCTTCCCTCTACTGACGTGTTCTACATCTAGTCGTTCACTGGAAAACTGTTTTCTGCAATAAATAAATAAATACAGATTAAAAACTAAATAAAGTTATATTTTATTCATAAAACAAAACAAAAAAACATATCAAATGTTTAAACTGAGAAATTTTACTATTTTTGTAATAAAAAATATATTCGTTTATATTGAATTTGAAAGTTGGGGGCAACAAAAACAGGAATAGTAAATGGAACTGAAATAAAAGACCAGGAGGTTGATTCTGTTCATCTGGACGTAGCATCTGTGGGGATGGGGTTCGCTCTGTGTCAAGCCATAAATATTGATCCATATGTGTTGTTTTTCCAACTGAAAACATTATGAACAGAATCAACTTTCTGGGATTTCCTTGCGTACCCAGATTGAACATGCATCAAGAAAGCAGGACAAACTTTTTGGAACTAACACGGTTAATCTGCAACAGGCCAGTAAGATGGTAGTGTGGAAAAAGAAATATCTCACCATCTACAATACATAATATCATCAAAAGATTGTGAAGAATCTGAAGAAATCTCTGTGCAGAAAGGACAATATCGGATGTCCGTGATCTTTAGGCAGCACTGCATTAAACAAAAGCATGACTGAATCATGGAAACCACTGCATGTGCTCAGAAATAGTTCCAGAAATCACTGTCTGTGAACACAGTTTACTGAGCCATCCACAGTTGTCTCTTTCAGAGAAGACCTTCCACATTTCAGCAACAACACAACAGCGTGGCACTGTAGTAGAAGCTGAAAACATTTGGCATGTGATAAAAACAGAAAATAGGACTATTGAGCAGCTTTCCTATATCTGACAGAAATGGGACAATATTTGTCTCCCAAAAGTCCAACAGCTGGTCTGCTTCGCAGATGGTTATAAAATCTTGTTGAATCATGGTGAGATGCTACGCACTGATAAACATGGCCCTGTCCCAACTTCTTTGAGGCATGTTGCTGAAATCAAATTCAAAATTAGTTTTTTTTTAATGGTACAATTTCTCAGTTGAAGCATTAGATATGTTTAATATGACTTAATGTGAATCAAATATGATCTTAGGAGATCAGCAAATAAATGATTGCATTTATTTACATTTTACACAGCTTACCAACATTTTCAGAATTAGGTACTTTTCTGTTCTCTAACTTGTATTACCATATTTTGTAGACCACACTAAGCCAGAGTTTGAATAAAGACTTCAAACAGACCTCTGGATGTCAGTGGCTGCTGTGTTTACTTAGTTCGTTTGTCTGTCAGTGATAATATTCCAAAGCTAATGAAACTGGCAGAGCATGAGCAGAGGAAGATATCATTATGTGTCACACAGGCTTCCTTATGTTTCCCAGATTCGGGGTGATGATGACAATGATGTGACCTACTGCACTGTGAAGGCTCCTTTGTCTTCTGCTGCAGCCACTGCTGATCCCGACAACCTCTACTCTACTGTCACCTTTCCAATCACATAGCACAAGCAGCTCACAAAAGGACTTGTATATAATGGAAAATCCTTTTTTTCAATTTCACATGGAGCAGCATGGTAGCAACATGCTAATTAGCTGTTTTTTTAAAACCCATATATAAATATATGTCTACTTTTTTAATGAAAATATAATTGGTGCCTGGAATACTTTACGTAAGTTATGAGCTGTAGCAGATGCTCCAAAAGAAGGCTGGCTAGATAGAAAATATACAACCATTACATCAAACACTGGCATTCCTGGCAGCTGGACTGCTACATGACCCACAGCGTTCAAAGTCACGGTCCAAGGGCTTTGTGTTGCATTTGAGTTTTGAATCCCTGTCTCTGTCATTCTAGTAATGCTGAGCTTTAGTTTTTGTTGTATTATTTGAGTGCTTTACTTCCTCGTTCCTGCATTTAATTTTCTTGAATTCTTGGCTTTTATTTAGTGTTGGTGCCTATTTTGAGAATTTCTTCTTGTGTTTCTAGTTCCCTCGTGTTCCCTCTGTCTCATCTATGTGTTTGTATCCTCTGTAATCATGTTTAGCCCTGTCTTTTCTTTTTTTCCTGTTTTAGTTAGTTAGTTAGCTTTCCTTTAGTCGTCCTATTTAGCCAAATAAAATAACTCTCTTTGCTGTTTTTCCTGCATTTGTGTCCTGTTCACATCGACTCTATGACATTCACTTGTCAGTATTCCTTTCATTAAATTTAATATGTAATATAAGTGTATATGTCTTTTAACCCATTTGTTTAACGTCTTTCTTTATGGAAGAGAGATATTTTATATTGTATGAAATCACTAAACTGATCAACCAACACAATAGAAGCACCTGTTTATTTTATTATTGTTATTGTTTACTTTATACTCAAAAACATTACTAACCCTCAAAATCTCAAGAACTTATTTTGACTTTAAAGGTTTATTCATTCAAATAATTTATCATTATAGAATGTGTTTGGTTAGGGTGACCAACCGTCCTCTTTTCCCCGGACTTGTCCACTTTTCACGTTCTGTCCGGGGCGTCCGGGGGGATTTTCGAGATTGATAAAAATGTCCGGGTTTCCTAGGCCTACAGAGGACCCGTGTGTGACGTCATCCCCGAGCTGCTGCTTTGTGAGCGCTTGTTCTGCCCTCACAGACAGGACAGACAGCGCGTAGCAACACGCCTAATGATGTTTAAAAGATCCCAAAGCGCAACTCCTTTTTTTGCACTTGTTGACTTGTAAAAGCCTATATGACATTTTTTATTTCACAATTCATTAACAGCACAGAGAAGGCATCATGTTAAATATGTTAAATATGTTTCTTTAAGCAAGTTCTTCATGACTGAGCCAAGTGTCCTCTTTTTTGGAAATCAAAATATGTCACCCTATGTTTGGTCTATACCTGAATATACCAAACAAATAAATTTCATTTGACCAGATTACATTAAATTTAATATTTTAAATTTTATTTGTGCAAGAAAATTACACGCAAAAGTTACATATATTTAAATTAATCAAAGTCAGCATCTCAGGCACATGTTGTTTGTTTTTACACGTTTGTATGTATTTATGTTAAGTCACGTGTCAGACAGCTTCACTTTTCTTTCTCAGGTTCAGGATGATGACAAAGATGATGCATACAGCACTGTGAAGGCTCCTTCCTCTTCTGCTGCAGCCACTGCTCATCCCAGCAACATCTACTCTACTGTCAGTTTTCCAGCCATATAGTTCAAATATTATACAAAAAGGATTTCAAAGACTATTTTTGTTTTGATTTCTCATGGAGAAATTTGTTAGCAATATGCTAAATGGCTTAAAATATTCCTGTTAGATTGCCTAAATGTGACACAGAGATGTGCAACAGACTGTTTAACTTAATATGTCTAAAAAAGAAACACCTGTTACTGTGAGAGTGCCGGCTGTATTATTGTCCTATAGAAGAATGCTGTTTTCTTTTGTCTATAAATATATCAAAAATGTATTTTTGCATTTTTGTAATAAAAATATAGTTGATGCCTGGTTTATTTTCACAAGGTTATGAAGTGAAGACAAGACTGGGTGGATGAAAAACATACAGCTATTACACCAGATACAAGGCAGTTTCTCAATATAAACTTTGTCTCTCAGTACATGGTAAACTTTTGCTGTATGAAACCAGACCAGTGTCTTTCTATCTAACCACAAAAACTTTATATAGACATTAATGTTGTTAGTAATCAGAAACATATGGTGGTTAAAATTTCATTACAAATCTGTTTGTTGTTTCAGTTTAAGCCAGTAAAATAAACTGAG
The DNA here is from genome assembly GCF_013358895.1 of Oreochromis aureus. Taxonomy (NCBI): domain Eukaryota; kingdom Metazoa; phylum Chordata; class Actinopteri; order Cichliformes; family Cichlidae; genus Oreochromis; species Oreochromis aureus. The sequence continues at coordinate 20,924,705 of NC_052956.1, read as the reverse complement.
GAAAGATGGCAGCTGGCCTGCAGCGTTCAGCGTCATCATCCTCTGGGTTTATGTTGTATTTGAGGTTTGGATTCCTGTTTTGATGTCTTTAGCATTCTGGTGATGCTGAGCTTTAATTTTGTTTTATTATTTGAGTTTTTGAGTTCTGGTTGGTGTTTAGTTTTTATTGAGTTTTGGTGCCTATTTGGAGTATTTTTTTGTGTGTTTTTACTTCATGTCCCATTTACGTACTTGTACCCTTTCTCTTATCATGTTTTGTGGGATTTCTAGTTTTAGTTGTCTTTCCTGTTTTCCTTTGAAGGTGACTTTAATTTCCTGTGTTAATTGCTTCTTTCTGCTGGGATCTTCTGCTCTGCCCTAAATGTTTTCACCTGTGTGTAATTACATTCATCCCCTCCAAATCATCATCATTCATCAGTTATAGTCCTGTCTTCGTTTTCTCTTTGTCTCTGGCCAGCTGTCTCTCACTTGTTATCTAAGCCTTAGTGGTTTCCCTGTAGTTTGGATGTTGGTTTGTGACTATTTGTCTTTTTTGGACTTATTGAACATATTCAGCCAAATACAAAAGCTCACTTTGGTTTACTTCTGTATTTGGGTCCTAAAATCAACTAATCCATGGCATATAGTTGTCTTCTTGTCTCTGCATTTATTATTAGTGACTAAATAACAATTTAAAAAAATCCATTTGTATAATGCTTTTCTTTATTGAAGGGAGATAATTTGTGCTGCCAATATCTGAATTCATTTCAAACCAGCCAAAACAATAAAACCATGTGTCTTTTATTGTGTAATTCTACTTACTGTCACCACAATAGCTATGATTAGCTTTCTGGTGTTTATGGAACCAGGTTGATCTTTTAAGCTGTGAACAATGTCGTATAGTGCCCGTGGAATGAGCTTTAGTTTACAGATTGTTTCCCTGTCGCTCCCCTTCATTCCACTAGAGGTCACCAGTCTTTCATTTTGCATCACACCAACCTCCCCTCCTCCCATTACTCTCAGCTGTTCTCATGTGTATATATACACCTGTGCTCTAGTTCTACTTCTTGCCAGGTTGTTTACTGTAGTCATATAACTCACAGCTTATTTACAATATTTCTGTTTTTTACATTTATCTATAAAATACCTAAATATACTTTCAGGATCTCTGGACCCTTTATCCTGCTTTGCTCACACGACTGTAAAAGGCAAAACACTACAGCTTTACAGTATTCATTTTCACAAGGGGCCACATGATAAACTCAGACTATTTTGGAGGGTAGCACCAATTGGCTTATAAAAAGATTGAATACATTTTGAGTAAAGCTGAGTTCAGTTTACTGATGCAGCCCACAGAGCGGGTGCCCACAGGCATAACTACTCTGTGAAAGGCCTCAGGTCAGATGAATTAGGGGGTCATTATCACCACGTTTTACTGAAGCAAGCAGCATCTTGTATTCTTTCTCTCTCACTCAAACACACAAATACACACATAAATTCAAAATGTGACTATTTTAGTCCGTGGAATTTTAAATGACTGATTATTTGAAAATGTAATCCATACTTAAAATGTATACTGCATAAAAAAGTGTGTTAGTTCACATGATAAAACCATGAATTAAACCTATAGTGGAACTCTTATATTGTGTCCACTTTACCATTACCCTGTGAATATAAGCACCTTAGTGGAATGTAGATGGGTCCCTCACAAAATCTGGGCTATGACGATTGATGCAAAAGAGATACTACATGACATATATTTCAATAAAATAATCAATTTAACACACTTCAGTGGGCTGAATACATTAAATTAATGTCTGTCTTTAATCAATTCATTGATTAATATCTTAGATAAACAATCTGCTCAAGTAACAACTATGATAATTATTTTAAAGTTAACATTAACTAACTCTAAAGATCTGACATAACTCCTGACTTAAAGTGGAAATGAAACACTAAATGTATTGAGGCAAATTAACACCATTGAGCCCTGCTCTCAAAGACTCACAGATGTAACTCTGTCTGTGAAGTTGGATTTAACAAATAAGTGCTTAAAGTTTTAAAAGCATGTTTAGATCCATCTTCTGTCATTATGGAACCCCATACCCCTTGTGGGACTAATAAAGGTATAATCTTATCTTATCTTATCTTATCTTATCTTATCTTAACGTCACCTGGTTGGTTCGCTGCGGTCAATTAACTTACATTAGAATATGTTAGCTAACGAGTAACAGAATCAATAACTGGGGTGAATATACTTAGACTTAGACTTAGATCCTCCCATGCTTTATGTGGCATATCGGGCGGCAAACGAACGCCACCAGGCTCGATCTTGTGCCCGGGTTTCAGCTTCTTCCAACGATATATTCGATGTCTTTAGGTCTTGATGGAATGACCTTCGCCAGGTGTTGCGGGGATGTCCTCGTGGTCTTTTAACGCCTAGGGGTTGCCAGCGCATCGCTGTTTTTGGAATCTGTGCGTCATCCATGCGGAGGATATGGCCAGCCAGTCGGAGCCTTTTGCGTGCAACAATGTTGTGAAGTTTGACTGTGCCACTCCTTCACAGGATCTCCTCGTTGGTGATGTGGTCGGTGTAGCGGATCCTCAGAATCCGACGAAGACATCGCTGCTGAAAGATGTCGAGCTTGGTGTTGATGCAGGCCGACACCTTCCAAGTCTCGCTGGCATAAATGGCGGTTGGGATCACGATTGAATTAAACAAGCGGAGTTTGATCTTGAGGGAGATGGTCGGGGAGGACCAGATCTTGTTCATCCTCCGAAATACTGCAGCTGCCTTTCCAATGCGGCATTTGACATCCACCTCCGCATCGCCGTCGTGGGAAATCACGCTACCGAGGTAGGTGAATTTTTCCACTTCTTCTAGCTGCTGTGTCCCGATGTAAATCCCTCGTCGTGGGTCCTTGGAGCTGATCTTTGACTTTTCAGAGCTGATCCTCAGGCCAATCTTGCCAGCTTCTCTTCTTAGATCGGTCGTTCCTTGCTGTAACTTCAGCTCGTCTTCCTCAAGTAAGGCGATATCGTCAGTGAAATCGAGGTCGCCAAGATGGTCTTGATCAGACCAATGGATGCCAGCTCCTGTACGCGCACCGGTTCGCCGCATGATGTAGTCGAGGGCAATGAGAAAAAGTAGAGGTGACAGGATGCAGCCCTGCCTGACGCCGGTGGTGATTTCGAAGAAGTCGGTGTGGCCATTTCCTGTCTTAACGCAACAGCATGATCGCAAGTACAGGTCCTTGAAGATGTTAATGAAGATGGTAGGGACACCATACAAGCGAAGGATCTGCCAAAGAGAATCGCGGTGGATGCTATCGAAGGCCTTCTTGAAGTCGACGAAATTGATGGCGAGTTGTTGCCGGTACTCGACGCACTGTTCGATGATGTTTCTTAAGACGAAAATCTGTTCCGTGCATGATCGGCCTATGCGGAACCCAGCTTGCTCCTCTCGTAGACGTTGGTCGAGAGAACTCCTCAGTCGTCGAAGGAGGACGGTACAGAATGCCTTGCCAGGCACAGAGAGGAGGGTGATGCCTCTCCAGTTGGTGCACTCAGAGGTGTTGCCCTTCTTTGGTAGCTTGACTATGGCGCCCTTCCGCCAGTCTTCCGGCACTGTGCCACTTTGCCAGCACTTGTTGAACAGGGTCGTCAGTTCTTCCACCATGACTAGGCCGCCGTGTTTCAGGAGCTCTGCTGGTATTTCATCTAGGCCGGCCGCTTTGTTGTTCTTAAGGCTCTTGATCGCGATCTTCACTTCCTCGATGGTGAGTCTGCTAGTATTGACCCCAAGTTCATCTTGGGAATCCTCCGCCTCGAAATTGTACGTCTTGGTGGGCTCTGGCTGGTTAAGGGTCTCTTGGAAGTGTTCGGCCCATCATTTGTTTTGCTCTTCTTGGGCGATCAAGAGCTTCCCATTTTTGTCCTTGACCGGGACGTTTGGGGTGAATATAAGGATAATCAGATCATATAAGGATAATAAAACTAAAAATCAGTCTCAGAGGATCAATTTTCTTTTGTCCCTGGCTGCAACAATAAGTTTTATGTTAAGAAACCGAGGATATGCTGTCCACTTTCACTTTGTCTCTTTAACTGTCAGTGAGTCTTTATTGTTTGGCTAGCTGCACTGACATGGGGAAGTTTTATAAATGAGAACAGTGTGGAGCAGAGTGTTTGAATTACAAGACCCAAAAGCTAGAGGCACGCAATCTGGCTAAACAAATGTTCACAAAATGCGATGAGCACTATTTTATGCAATAAAATAATCTCTTTTCCTAAGCACAACAAACTGTTAACAACACCACAAAAAAATAAAATAAAAACTCCAGACATTTTTTTTCCTTCACACACATCAACCTATTTTCCCTGTGGACATGCTGATGGGATTCCCGATCGTATGCGTTGGTAAGAAATCTAGTTATGTTTGTGGTGTAATGTACATGTAGTAAGCTGTTATGTTGTAAAGTGGTTGGATGTTCTTGGGGAAAAAGGTTATTTAACTGCATAAAATAGCACTGATCACATCAGCTGACTGCGCTGTTCGCTACACTTGGCCAGATAAAGAAAAACAACAAAGCCAGCCAAACAACAAAGAACCTATTATGCTAAAGTGACAGAGTGAAAGTGGACAGCATATCCTCGATTTCTTAACAAAACCCATTGTTGTAGCCAGAGACAGCACAAAAGTGGTCACCTTAAACTGATTTTTAGTTTTGGTATCCTTACATTCCACTCAGTTATTTGTTCTGATATTAGTTAGCTAACATAAACTAATGTAAATCTATTGACCGCAACGAACCAATCAGGTAATGTCATGTTCTGTACTGATAGAAGATGGTGCTAAACACTTAGTTCTTATATCCAGCTTCACAGACAGAGGTACAGCTATGACAGGTTTTGGGAGCAGTTAGCGTTAGCGTTGGTATCCACCTGTTAACAGGTCCAGTACTGAGTGATCCCATTGAAGAGTGATATCATGCCGCCCTTTCACCTTTTTGGCCCAGAAGTTGAGCTTTTTGCTGACCAGCTGCAGCAGCTCTGAGTGACAGAATGGCAGGAAGTAGGCAATTTCTTGATACGGCCCAGAAACTCCAGAAATGACCATTCAGGACTGGTTGAATCACAGTTTCTTTAAACTGTCTGGAGATTGTCATTGCTTTTCTGTATGTCCTCAAGGTTATCAGCCAGCTTGCTGCAGTTGACCTGCTTAGCTTCCTGGCAGAGCTGCAATGTATACTGGGCTATGTCGTCACTTGCGACATTCAACTTCAATGATGAAGATGGCGTTTTTGCATTCAATTCTTTCCTTTACTGTATGTAAAACGACCCTCATCAAAGAGCTGCAGTATGATGGTGAGGACATCAGGTAGGGCCTCATCCACTTCATCAAACAAGACAACGCCGTTGGGACATGCCGTCAACAGCTGGCCAGCTGACCCTCTTCTTTATGTCCCACATATCCTGGTGGAGAGCCAATGAACTTTGCCACCCTGTGTTTTCCTGAAACTCAGACATGTCCATACAGATGAAACCCTTTTTAATGTTTTTGTACATGTAGTGAGCCACCTGTTTGGCCAACTCCGTCTTTGCTGCACATTACAATTAGAGGAGCTGCTCAGCCATGGAAAGCCACACCTTGAAGCTCCTGGTGTGCAGTTCTTGTGCTGATGTTAGTGGAGCTATGCTGTTGCCCCCAGCAGGCCCTCAATGAACTGCTCCAACACGATCTTTTGTCAGCATGCGCAGCTCGGGAGTCGTCGCCCTCCCCTATCTGATGCAGCAACACCGCCAGCAGGGGAGGGTGGTAAGTAGAGTTGGATGTCTTGAGACCGGTCTTGGTCTCGATACCGGTCTCGAGACCACTTTTACGTGGTCTTGGTCTTGTCTTGGTCTCGACGGACTTTGGTCTTGGTCTTGTCTTGGTCTCGGATCCCTCGGTCTTGCTGTCTCAGATCGACATAGTGGTCGGGAGATTTGGAGTCAACAGTATCCATGACACACAACGTAACGTTCGATAACGTGTCATGCGCAAAAGCTTCAGCTCTAAGAGCCGTGCTTAGAGAGTGCTTTGTAGTGAATCAGAAGAGTCGACTCCCATTGAGCGAGAGCAGGCTCCTCACTTAATTTCCTTTCACTGCTCAGCTCTCACACAGTGGCTCAGCTATGCTCCAATCCCTCCATATTGTGGCCAATCACATCCGAGGATATAGGATAATATCATTATGTGAAAAATAGAGAGGGTGAGACGGTCAAGTAGAGCGTGCGTCTGTCCTCTCTACTGTGAGTGAGACAGTAGACAGCGGTGAGGAGGGCTGTGCGAGTGCATCGCAAAAACACATAAATATGCCTGACAGCCGTAAACGAAGCAGCATCTGGCTGCAGTTTAAAGACTTTTTTGTCTCGGTCTCGGTCTTGGTCTCACCTCAACTTTGTCTTGGTCTTGACTCAGTCTGTCTTGGTCTTGGTTTAGGCGGTCTTGACTACAAATCTAGTGGTGAGACATGGCAGTCTCGACCAGCCTCTCTAACACGCGCATCTACTGCTCGGCTTGGTCCTGCAGTCTGTCCAGCTGCTCATGATGAACCGCCGCCTGCTCCTGGTGAATGGCCGCCATCTCTGCCAGCAGCTGGAGCGGCTGTGCTGATGGTGCAGGCTGGGGGTCAGACATGGTGGCTGGGTTTGGAACCACTCTGAACACCACGTTCAATTCCAGTTGAACTGTTTATTTTACAGCTTGTTACCAAACTCAGTGCTTTCTTTACAGCAGCTCAGCCCCAGAGCTTCCTTATCGCCATCTTAACTGCTCTGTCTCTGCATGCACACACACCTCCTCGCTGGTCCTCAGCGTCACTGTAAAAACAGGAGCATTCATTAGTGGAATCAACTCCACCTGACCCTCAGTCTCCCTGGCACCAACCCTCCACTGCAGCGGAGCCAGAGACCACACCCCTGCACACTCTCTATCAATGACCTCTGTCTGTCCCACTACTCTGTGTTTTTCTGAGGAATTTCCCGCCTCCTGAGTTCATTTCTTTTGCTGGTCATTCTCGGGGAACAAATATCTCTTTTCATGTTCCTTCCTGCATGTGTCACTGTTTGCAATGTTTTCGTTTACAGCAGTAAAATACCTTCACATAACACTCACTTTAATTCAGTCGTCTCAGGGTGTTGACCATGTGTGTTTCTGATTTTATCTGGTTGTGGTTATTAGACTAACACCTCCAGAGCTCTGCTGCTGTGGCCACATTCTTACTAAAAATAAAACCCTCCTAAAATGCCATTATTAGATGAACAGTGATGACCATGTGGTTTCAGACTTGTATGCTGTATTTTCCTATAGCTGCAACTCTATAATTAGGCAATCTCTCAGACATAAAGAGGACATGTTGTGGTGGTTGAGGAGTTTGACCTTGCAAGTACATGTTGTTTTGTGCTGTCTGTTTTGTGATATGTAAAGAAAAGTGTGCTGCATTTATTGGAAACATTTATCTTAACTGATGATCTTCACACATTCAATTTCCTTAGTCATCTTTTTATGTCCATGTTGTCATTGTCACAAATATGCCACATGAGTGGACCCAGTGTCAACCATAATGCGCAATTTCTCCTACAAAAATTGTAATACCACGGATAAAAAATGCTGAATATCAAAAATGTGAAAAAATGATGTACATGAGCAAAAGAGACAACTTACTAAAGTTTGCTGAAGTTGTAATTAGGAAGTGACGTCTCACTAATCACAAACAGTCTTAAAGAGTCATCATTTGAGAGACTGACAGTCAAGAAGAAGAAAGACGTGAGACAGAGAAGCAAAATGGATGAATTCAGATGGATTCAAATGTTTTTATGTCTGATTTATGTTGCATCTTTATAGATGTCTTTATTATTTAGTGTGGTGAAGAGAGGATAGGAAAGCAGGAGAGAGAGAAAAAAGTGGGGAAGACACGCAGCTAACTGTCAGGCTGCTGCATTTGACTTTGTGGCATAATGTCACCTGCTTAGCTTGTGAGCTAAACTAGTGCTCAGGCTACAGGAAACATTTTAATGACAGGAAAACTAAATGTTATCAATATTACAATCACTTAACTGCAAATTAATGAAAAAGCAGATCATCCATGTTTTAGAGGAGCATTGGACATGTTTATAAGATTGTTTCTAAAAGTTTCTTCAATCTTCTCAACAGTATCTGAAAATGAAAAATCAATTTTTATGAAAGTTGGAGATGATGTCACTCTGCTTTATGTAAATGTGACAGATGAGCAGAATAACTGTGATGGTACTTAGTGGACCTTTACTCCAACAAAGAAACAGTAGAGCTGATCACACTTGGACAGATTGGTGAAGAAGCCAAAACCAAATCAGACAGACTGAGTGTTACAGCGAACTGTTCTCTGGTTATAAAGAAGCTCACAGTCGATGATGTTGGTCTTTGTTGCTATCAACAATACAAAGTCAAATAGAAACCTGAACTCACACTCTGGTTTAACTCTGTTATTACCTGTGAGCATTTAAAACAGGATTTTTTTTTTTAGCTCAAACTCTTCTTGGAACAAAAACAGTAATCACAATGAAACTGATTAAGATAACATGAGTAATTTGTCTGTGGTTATCTTACAATATATCATTATGTTCACCAGTGACTGACCATACAAGCTGATTTTTAACTGCTCCGTGTTGACATGTGCAGAGTGTGATCACACAGTGTTCCAAAATGTCACCATAGTAACTGAAACTGACACATTCAGCCCTCAGGTATGGAAACAGGTGAGATCATGTTTTATGTTGTGTTACTGAATTTCATTCATCTGAATAAAAAACATTTTTTATTCATTTTTATTCTTTGTTGCAGGTGAAATTGTACTGCAGAACAAATTAATAATTGTCACAGTTCAGTTCTGTTAATCACACCTACATCAGCTTCTTCCAAGACTTTTCTCATTTCCATAATTTGTTCCTTCTCGTTTTGTTCCTCCTGTGACTCAGTTTTTACTTTCAGGGTAAAAATTCATTTCAGTCAAACTTCATATTTAATTGACATCACTTCAAACTGAGGCTCCAAAGCAAAGGATGTTTCATTTCATTAAACACTTGTTGCCTCAACTTCTTTCTACTTGTGTCTCTTTCTCACCCTCCAACTTACATTTCCATGCTTAGTTGGAGGAGTTTAGATGGAAGGAGACAAGTCAAAGATGTAGGAAATGAAAATGGGCAGTTTTTCAGTCAGCTCTCCTCAATCTATCTGATCTCGAGTTCCACTCATTTTCTCTGAACTTTTCAAGCTGTTTTTTTGTTTGTTGCACATTTCTTCACAACGTGTTTGAGCCTTTTCCTTCTGCTTGAAGACAATTTCTCTTTTTACATCCACCAAGAAACCACATACAGACTGTTTCTGTGCATTCAGGCCCTCCTTTCTGATCTCTAACATACATGTGACAATAAATACTTCATGTTTCTGTACATTTTTTAACTGTAACTTAAGAAATAAATTGATATTTGAAGTGAGAGAACAGATAGTTGGGTGGAGAGAGAGGCTCAGAGGCTTCATCAGTGTTTTAATCATTTGTGTTTCTGATGTTTATCTGATCATCATTACAGAGTCAAACATCCAGAGCTCTGCTGCTGCTGCTGCAGTTCCCTCACTCTCACAGAAACACTTTTTCTCAGAAAGAAATTGCTTCATGTTAACAATGAGGAAGAGGAGGGTCTCAGTCCACTAAAATATCTTATCTGCTGTATTTTCTATAGCTGCAGTTGGATATCTTCATCTCTTAGACATCAGCCTGCATGTAGGAGTTTGATGCTTCGACTGTTTGTTCTTATGTGCTGTCTGTTTTCTAACAAGCTCTGTTAAAACAAAGAGGATGGAAACATTTATCTTTACTAACAATCTTCACACATTCATCGTCCTCAGTCTTCTTTTTTAATTTCATGGTGTCAAACACGTCATTGTCACAAATGAACACAATGTGCACCTGCTGAGTCTTCTTATCATTTCTCTTTAGAATAGTTTTTCTTTATAAAAAATGCATTCATGAATTTCAGAGATGTAAATAGCTGATGAACCCCTCTATGAAACATAAACATCAACAAAACAGGGAAAGATCTGATAATTACTAAAGTTGTGGTGAGGATGTGACGACTGACAAATAACAGGAAGTACAAACAGTCTTAAAGAGTCAACAGTTCAGAGACTGTGACAGTCGAGATCGAGAACAAGAAAGAAGTGAGACAGAGAAGCACGATGGATGAATTCAGATGGATTCAAATGTTTTTATGTCTGATGCTGATGATTCAGATTGCAGGTAAGAATACAGGAAACATTTTAAAACCAACAAAACTAAATATTGTCAATATCGTACAGTCAATAACCTTTACAGTAAATAAGTCAGCTGAGCATGCTCTGTTTATAAACTTGTGTCTAAAATGATCTTCACTCTGATTGTAAAAACTGCTGTATTCTAATTTATTTTTCATATTTCTCTTCAGTCTTCTCAACAGTATCTGTAAATGAAACATCCATGTTTATGAAAGTTGGAGATGACGTCACTCTGCTTTGTGTAAATGTGATAGATGAGCAGAATAACTGTGATGGTACTACGTGGACCTTTACTCCAAGAAACAAAGAAACAGTAGAGCTGATCGAACTTGGACAGATTGGTGAAAAAGCCCAAACTAAATCAGACAGACTGAGTGTTACAGCGAACTGTTCTCTGCTTATAAAGAAGCTCACAGTTGAGGATGTTGGTCTTTATTACTGTCAACAATACAAAGTCAAAGAAACACCATCTAAACACACTCTGGTTCATCAGTCTTTGGTTCATCTCTCTGTTATTACCTGTGAGTATTTACATCAAAATAGTTTTAACTCAAACTCTTGTTGAAATAAAAACATTAATCATATTTATAATAATTAAATAATAATTAGTTAAAGTGATTAATATATCTGTCCTGATGCACTTTTTGTGTCTCACATTATTACATTATGTTCACCAGTGACTGAACATAAGGACACTGATAAGGTGACGTTAAGCTGCTCTGTGGTGACATATGCAGAGTGTCATCACACAGTGAAGTGGCTGCTTAAAGGTCAAGCTGAGGACAAAGAGAACAAACAAATAGTGACTTCACAGACTGACTGCTCCACCACTGTGTCTATTGTGGAGAATCATTACTTATACTCATCACATCATAAAATACTGAAGTGTGAAGTGACTGATACTAAAACAGGTAAAGTGCAGCTGTTTACCTTCAGCCATCAGACCTCAGGTGAGGAAACAGGTGAGATCATGATCAACTATTTAATACGACTAAAATCAGCTAAAGCTTGAATTTACAACAGATGAAAAACATGGAAAAGTTTTATGTTGTGTTATTTCATTTATTCAGGTGACACAAAAACAACAAAGAAACCAGCCAGAAAAACTGAAACAACCACAACAATTAAGACGCTTCTAAAATCAGGTGATGTTACTAAAATTAAACTGACCACAAATATTTGTTTATTGTGCTTTAAAAGTGATCTTTTAAAGTTTTTTTAGTATCTTAAAGCACATGAAAAAATTATTATCTTTTCTTTTTGTTCCAGATGATACAACAAAAAAAAAATCCCAACTATGGAAAGTGAAAGCATGACAGCAAACAACAAACCGTCAGGAGATTCACAACATGGTAACTCAACCATGTGTTAGTAAATGAAAAGGAAAAAAATATACTGTAAAGTATATTTGACTTTTATGTTTCTATTTTAGTTTTTATATATTTTATATCAGATGTTTAATTACATTTATGTACATTTAGCTGAGTGACAGTCAGACATGTATCCTACAGGAAACATAAGATGGAAACTTTTGGTCTGAAGATGTTTTCATTTTTTGTATTAAACATAAATATTAAACTATAAATATCTGTCTCTGAATATCATGGCTGTGGGTGGAGATATATTTATTCATTTAATCATTGTCTGTCAGTAAAATCACACGTCTGAACTCAAACTTTTCTGTTCATGGGATATTTAGACAGGAATAACTGACTTTGGTTCACATAATGTAAATGAAAGCAAATGTCTCTGATCATGTGTGTCTGTATTTTCCTCTTCATATAACATTACACCAGCTGACTGTGTAAACATGGCAGCCATCTTTAGCCATTTTCCATATTTTAAACTAGAAAATGCTTTTGAATTTGAGTCCATCAAATTTCAGGTGTTTAACTTTATTGTGTACTTTACATTTAAAATATTACATAATAAATAAGTAAAATAATTTAAACAGAAAACTGCAAAGAAGTCATGTGAATAATTAGAAGTTTTGATTCACTTTTTTCAGATTTTGTATCTTTGAGGTTCATAATTGTCTCTGTGGGATTGGCAGCACTTTCAATAACAGCTGTGACAGTCAACATGTGGACAAAAACTAAAGGTAAATTTAATCATGAGAAGTTTGAATGATTTTGAATTTTCATTTTAATATTAAATTGACTTTTTTCTCATTTTAGGGAAGAAAACACAGATGGATAAAAACACAGTAAGTACAAAACTCAGTAATCCAACATAACAACTAAAACTTCTAAATGTTGTATTTCTGATACTGTAAATGACATTTCAGAGATTATTTTGAATTTGTTGAGCGAAATGTGGTTCAGCAGAGGACTGAGAGTCAGAAGTTTATAGGTGAAAGGTTGTTGGTTTGAACCCCACATGTGAGGGTTTGCTTTGGGAAAGTGGATCATTGATGCTGTCATCTGCCTTAAAATTATCACTGAAATTATTATTAAATATTTGTGATAAAGTTGTTAAGCTTGTCCCAACAGCTGACACACTGAAAGAAAACCAGCAGGATGCAAAGCAAAAGAATTTGAACAACAAATCACAAATGAACAAAACGCGACGCACCCCACTGCGCAAGGTGACGTCAGAGTGACGTTTTTATACGTCAGTCCACTGAAGGGATTGTTTTGGAACGCCAGGCGACGTCTTTTTTCTGATGTCTACTTAAAGTTAAGTGTTGATATCTGTACGGTCTCCGTGTACGGGCTATTTATAGTCCAAATTTGGTTGTGGACGACTTTTCAACGTCAAACTTAGACTCACTTTTCACGTCGTTTTTTTACTGCTTCTATGAGCTCTGTGGTCCCATGTTTCCAGAGGGTGGAGGACATGGTTTCTATAGGCCACCAGTTGATTTTTCTGTAGCTTTATTTATAGCTTTGTCTGTCTCCAGTTATCATCTGTGGCTGAGACAATGAAATGAAGTTATTAGAAAATGATCTGGAACAGTATGCCATCTGAAATTGGACCAGTTCATACCAGTTATGTATGAAGGAATGCAGAGAGGTCAGCGAGCATCTCCAGGATGGCGAGGGATCTTGAACTAAAACTAAAGTGAGCAGCTGCTCGGTGGATTTCAAGCAGATACTCCAGTTCATACATACACACTTCTACAAACTTCTCGTACTTTCCATCGCAAATTCTCACAGTCCAGCTACTGATCACAACCACATTCACTTCCTTTTACAATCATGATAAAACAGTATACTTGTAAAATTAAACCATATATATTTCAAATGCTCTTTTACAATTATTAAACACATTGTACTCCTTTTAAATAGAATTCAAATTTTTTTTCTAAATACTTTAACCATTATTATTTTAAATTTTAACATGGATTTCAGTAGGGATGGTTCTGACATAAACGGTAGTAACCAGACCGAAAAGCAGTGCACATTTCGGTGCTTTATTTCGGTGCTTGTTTTTTTCCTGAGATGTCATACACTTTGGATTCTAGCCAATCATTTTACCTTTGCAAGCGTAGTAGGCGGGCCCAGGTACATACGTTCTTTTAGAGCAGAGCTACATATTAAAAATGCCCAAGGCGAAGCGGTCAAAGTCTGGCTGTACTTCACAGCAAAAGATGCAAACTCAGCAGCCTGCAACAAGTGCTTTAAGCCCCACGCCCCGGTACCCATGAGAAAAAGGAGATCACGTTTAATCGGTTATAACACGGGGTGAGAAATATAAGTCCAGACATGTGTGGTATCCACAGAAACCTCTGAATCTCAGTTAAATTGTCATATAAACCATTTCTACAACCACCAAACTCAACGAAAACAATCCATGATTAAACGAGCAGTTATGTAAATGCGCACAAGTCCGCTAAACAAACAAAACCGAACAAGAAATTCTCCAGACTTCATGTAACCGTCTAAAGAAAAGCTGGTTATCTTCCAGAGCTATCACCAATTCCAAACACCAAGTTTCACCACACTCTGACCAAAATTCACTGAATGAGCCGCAAAAGAAGACCACAAAAACACACAGCGGCGCAAATGCACTAAGACAGAAATTGGCTTACAGTTCACATTTCCTGTGAACATTTCCTCGTTATTTTCGCTGGTAGCCGGTAGCCACATGATTATCAGCAGTTACCACGCCTACCTAGGTGCATCAGAGCCGTTTTCCGTCAACAACCTCCATTTTAGACCCACCTATAGACACGTGACTGGACAGACGTCACATGCAGTAAATTTGGGCCCACGTGGGTTTTGGCCTTGGAACGTCTGATTGGTTGAAGTAACGTGAACGTGGCATTGTTACTGTGACTCTATTGGCTCAAACAATTAAAAAGAGGTGTCAATCATGCAAATTGACCAAAAGAAACCAGAGTTACAGCCCCTCAGAGTTTAAAGGGCCAGAGGCCAATTAAGCACTCCATGCACAGAAAAGGCCCAATGCCATGTTAATGTGTGGTTAATTCTTCAAAAATGTATTTAAAAAAAAAAAAAAATTAGGCATGTTAATAAAATTAATTAATTTCTGCTCTTAAATACCTAAAACATTCAACTGGCATGGTGTCCAATTGTGTGCCAAAATTGGACATTTTTGTACAACGTCTGGATATTCATGTATTGACAGCGCTGTAATTTTTCACTGTTTCACTTTAAAAGCATAAATCTTTGCACAGAGGATGTTTATATGTTGGTACGGTTCTTATCATTTTGCAGAAGAAAAGAGACTGCTAAAAATAAAAACATAAGAGGTTTTTGGACAAAGTTTGTGTTCTCCATTCTTTAAGCACCGGTTCGAGCACCGTTTAAGCACTTAAATGGTGGTGGTGGTGAAGGGCTGGGGTGGGGACTCCCTTGCAGTCTTGATATGTGCTGCATTTTGTACTTGTGGTTGCAGTTGCAGGTCCTGGTTGGGTGGGTGGGCTCTTCTTCCACTTGCAGGGCCTGGAGCTTTGGTTCCCGGGGTCGTCCAGTTTTTGGCTGGGTTTCCTCTTCTATGGGATTGGTTTGAGCCCCCGTTGGCTGCTCCACTCTATGGGGTGGGTTAGCCTGCATCAGTAACAACCTGTGGCGGTGTCTGTACCTCAGGGGCTCTTCAATTGCTGGGTGTAGCTTGTCTCAGACTCAGACTAGATTGTCCCTTTTTGTGTGTGTTGTCAGGTGTGAAAATAACTGTGGTTGGGATGCAGTCCTATGACTTGGGACTCATCTATATGCTCTCAACTGCTATTTGCGGTAGGAGCAACAGGTGGGGGAAACAGGTGCTGCCCAAGGCACTGTGCTGCTCTGGGGCGTTGTCACTGCGAACTCAGGTTAGCAGTTCGTCGCACACTGTTGCGGGGTGTGGGGAATGGGGGTGTTTACTCAGCCAATTGGCTTTCTCCTACTGGGGTTAGTCTTCCACCTCCCACTCGTTTGTGTAGGAGATTGTACAGATAAGTGCTTGAGGTAGTGGCCTGTATGAAGGTGTGTGTGTGTGTGTGTGTGTGTGTGTGTGTGTGTGTGTGTGTGTGTGTGTGTGTGTGTGTGTGTGTGTGTGTGTGTGTGTGTGTGTGAAGCTATTTGTGTGTGTGTGTGTGTGTGTGTGTGTGTGTGTGTGTGTGTGTGTGTGTGTGTGTGTGTGTGTGTGTGTGTGTGTGTGTGTGTGTGTGTGTGTGTGTGTGTGTGTGTGTGTGTGTATCAGTCCAGTCACCGAGTGTTTAGGAGTCTGACGGTTTGAGGGAAGAAATTGTTTCGCAGTCTGGCAGTGAGGACCTGAATGCTCTGGTACTTCTTGCCAGAAGGCAGCAAAGTGAAGAGTGTGTGTGTTAGGAGGGGGTGTGGGCTGCACAGACCGTTTTTAATTACACTATAGTCATTGCAGCTAATGACATATCACCATGCACCATATAGTGGCAGGTGTGTCATTACAGGTATCCTGTAAAAACAGAAAAAAAAAAGTAACAGAAATGAATAAATAAACAGACCAAAGAAACAGAAAAACAAGAGGAGCCTGTAAAGAGTTTGTAGAGCTCATGTTGGAGAAGCAAATGTGTTTGGCACAACATCACATTCAGATCATGATTCTGAATGCAAACACTCTCAGACAAGACAGGATTTTAAAAAATAACAACATGAAAATGTATTTTTCTTAATACAATCAGATATATTTTATCTTGTTTTTGTTTATTTGACAGGAACAACATGATAGCAGCCACTATCGTTCCCACGATATCATACAATTGATTGTCCCAAAAATCAGAACAGAATTAGGAAAAAACCTTTTAAATATGCTGCCCCTGTTTCCTGGAATAATCTGCAGAAGGAACTGAAAATGTTAGAAATGGTTACGTTGTAAGTCCATCTTAAAGAAAGGAGAGAATAACTCTTTTAGTCTCTGTGATTGTTTTTAATGTTGCTCTTAATGATCTAGTTGATGTAATTATGTGATGCATGTGCTTTTGACTTTTGCTGCCATGATGCCAGGTCTCTCTTAGAAATGAGATATTTACCTGGATAAATAAAGGACTAATAATAATTTATTTGGCAGGTACATTATGATAGAGATGAAGATGTTTCAGTCAACTATGAAAATATGGGAGACTCTGCTGTTTCTATCAGACTGCACTGATCAACAACTTGCTCATAAAATCACTGCTGTTATGTTATTAGTATCATCGCATCTGGTTTTACACATTAAATGTCTTAGATATGTTAGATATTATACGTCAGTTTGAACGTGTGTGTTTTGTGTGTGTGTGTGTGTGCGTATGTGCGTATGTGTTTCATGGTATTTTTGTTTTTCAAGATGTTTTTTAAGTTTCTAATTATCTTGTATTTTGTCCAGTTTACATTTTATAACATGTCTTTAATTATCTTTGAATAGAATCTGTATAAATTTTCTGTTTATTATTGTTTATGATCATTTGATCTAAATATTAAAACAACTTTCAATCCAGTTTTAGTGTTTGCTGCAAGTGAAATTGTATTTGTGCAAAATAAATAACTATTTTCACAGTTTATCTGAAGCCATTTTTCATGTAGTACCCTTTTGTGTCCACCAGAGGTCCTCAGTCTTTCGGTCTGTGTACACTTGTTAGTCACACCTGCATCACCTTCTCCCAAGGCATTTCTCATTCCTCTAATTTGTGCCTCCTCGTTTTCTCTCCTGCATCCTCCTGCCTGTGACTCATAAAATATAAAGCATCTTTAGTACACCATGATGAGAGGACTATAATTCCCAAAAGTCATTTTTAGAAAAAAGAGAGAAAAGAGAGATCCATTCAGTGGTTGGACAGGTGCATACTTTGACGTAAAAATGCAATTCAGTCAAACGAGATGAGTCAAAGATGTACAGAATGAAAAATGGGCAGCTTTTCTTTTTTGTTTGTTTCACATTTCTTCATAAAGTGTTTGAGCTTTTTCTTCCTGCTTGACCACAGTTTCTCTTTTTTACATCCACCAAGAAACCACATACAGACTGTTTCTGTACATTCAGACCCTGCTTTCTGATCTCTAACATACATGTGAAAACAAATAATCCATGTTTCTGTACATTTTTAAACTTAAAACTTAAGAAATAACCTAATACTCATGGTGAGAGAACAGGTAGTTGGGTGGAGAGAGAGGCTCAGAGGCTTTTAACCATTTGTGTTTCTGACGTTTATCTGGTCATTATTACAGACTCAAACGTCCAGAGCTCTGCTGCTGCTGCAGCTCCCACATTCTCACCAAAACACTCCCTCTTCAGCTCTCAGAAAGAAATGACCATGTTAACAATGAGGAAGAGGAGGGTCTCAGTCCACTAACATATCTTATCTGCTGTATTTTCTATAGCTGCAGTTGGATATCTTCATCTCTTAGACATCAGCCAACATGCAGGAGTTTGACGCTTCAACTGTTTGTTCTTATGTGCTGTCTGTTTTCTAGACAAGCTCTGTTAAAACTGTCACGGTCCTCACCGGCTGATTCCGCGTTAGGCAACATGTCTTTGTTTTTGTTCTCTCTCTCCCTCTCCCTCTTTCCCCTGCCGCGGCGGTGCTCACTGCGGGCTCCGCCCCTGGCCCACGCACCTGTGCTCTTCATCACACCTGTCGCTGTTTACTGCAATCAGAAGGGCCTTTTAAGATGGCAGACCTACACTACTCGTCGCTGGAACGTTGAGCCACCCGTGTTAGTGCTTCAGCAATCTGCCTAAGTCTGTGAGTTTCTCTGCGAGCTAGAGCTAATCGGATTTTTCTGTGTGTGTGTGCGCGCGTAGATCCCCCCGGACCCGTCCCTGTACCCCCGAGTGAGCGAGAGGAACGACTGGAGGAAAAGGAGTGGGATTGTTGGCTGAGAGAGCGGAGTGTGGTTTTGGACCCTTTCCCTTCCCCTCGCACCCTGGAGCCCCGGACCCCTTCCCCAAGCACCTTGTATATATATATTCACCCGGTGACACCACTGTAAATAAACGCACTATCAGTTTCTGCAAGAGTCTCCTGGTCTGCGCCTGAGTCCGTTTACAGAACCGTGTCAAAAACAAAGAGGATGGAAACATTTATCTTTACTAACAATCTTCACACATTCATCGTCATCAGTCATATTTTTATTTTTATGGTGTCAAACACGTCATTGACACAAATGGAAACGATGTGCACCTGCTGAGTCTTCTTATCATTTCTCTTTAGAATTTTTATTTATAAGACATTGAGAGATTGAAGCTGATGGACTCTTTATTTTAAATTTTTAAAACATGAACATCAACAAAAAAGGGAAAGATCTGATAATTACTAAAGTTGTGGTGAGGATGTGACGTCTGACAAATAACAGGAAGTACAAACAGTCTTAAAGAGTCATCAGTTCAGAGACTGTGACAGTCGAGATCGAGAACAAGAAAGAAGTGAGACAGAGAAGCACGATGGATGAATTCAGATGGATTCAAATGTTTTCATGTCTGATGATTCAGATTGCAGGTAAGAATACAGGAAACATTTTAAAACCAACAAAACTGAATATTCTCAATATCGTTACAGTCAATTACCTTTACAGTAAATAAGACAGCTGAGCATGCTCTGTTTATAAACTTGTGTCTAAAATGATCTTCACTCTGACTGTAAAATCTGCTGTATTCTAATTTATTTTTCATATTTCTCTTCAATCTTCTCAACAGTATCTGTAAATGAAACATCCATGTTTATGAAAGTTGGAGATGACGTCACTCTGCCTTGTCTAAATGTGATAGATGAGCAGAATAACTGTGATGGTACTACGTGGACGTTTGCTTCAAGAAACAAACCAACAACAGTAGAGCTGATCACACTTGGACAGATTGTTGAAGAAGCTAAAACTAAATCAGACAGACTGAGTGTTACAGCGAACTGTTCTCTGCTTATAAAGAAGCTCACAGTTGAGGATGTTGGTCTTTATTACTGTCAACAATACAAAGTCAAAGAAACACCATCTAATCACACTCTGGTTCATCAGTCTTTGGTTGATCTCTCTGTTATTACCTGTGAGTATTTACATCAAAATAGTTTTAACTCAAACTCTTGTTGAAATAAAAACATTAATCATATTTATAATAATAAAATAATAATAATCAGGTAAAATGATTAAAATATCTGTCCTGATGCACTTTTTGTGTCTCACATTATTACATTATGTTCACCAGTGACTGAACATAAGGACACTGATAAGGTGAAGTTAAGCTGCTCTGTGGTGACACATGCAGAGTGTCATCACACAGTGAAGTGACTGCTTAAAGGTCAAGATGTGGACAAAGAGAACAAACAATTAGTGACTTCACAGACTGACTGCTCCACCATTGTGTCTATTCTGGAGTATAATTATTTATACTCATCACGTCATAAAATACTGAAGTGTGAAGTGACTGATACTAAAACAGGAAAAGTGCAGCTGTTTACCTTCAGCCGTCAGACCTCAGGTGAGGAAACAGGTGAGATCATGATCAACTATTTAATACGACTAAAATCAGCTAAAGCTTGAATTTACAACAGATGAAAAACATGGAAAAGTTTTATGTTGTGTTGTTTCATTTATTCAGGTGACGCAAAAACAACAAAGAAACCAGCCAGAAAAACTGAAACAACCACAACAAACAAGATGTTACTAAAATTAAACTGATAAAAAGTATTTGTTTATTTTTTAGTTTAAAGTGGCCTTTAATATGATTTACAGCACATGAAAAATACATTCTCTCTCTTTTTTTAACTTCTAATTTCAGATGATACAACAGCAACAACTGTGGAAAGTGAAAGCACGACAGCAAACAACAAATCATCTGCAGATTCACAACATGGTAGCTCAAACATGTGTCTGCAAATAAAAAGTAAAATATACTGTAATGTATATTTTACTTTTTATGTTTCTGTTTTGATTTTTATATTTTTATTCCAGTCGTTTAATTACATTTATATACATTTTGCTGAGTGACAGTCAGACATGTATCCTACAGGAAACATAAGATGCAAACTTTTGAGATTTAAGATGTTTTCACTTTTGTATTAAACATAAATATTAAACATAAATATCTGTCTCTGAATATCATGGCTGTGGGTGGAGATACATTTATTCATTTAATCGTTGTCTGTGAGAAAAATCACACAAACTCAAACGTCCCTGTTAATGGGATTTTCTTTATCTTTAAATAGAAATACACTGACTTTGGTTCACATAATGTGAATGAAAGCAAATGTCTCTGATTATGTGTGTTCGTATTTTCTTCTTCATATAACATTATACCGACTGAATGTGTAAACACAGCAGCCCACTTTAGTTATATTTTGCATATTTTAAACTAGAAAATGCTTTAGAGGCTTTTTGTTTTTCTCCTTTTGCCAGGTGTCCTGTGGTTCATCATTCCAGCTGTGGGTTTGGTCTCACTCTTGATAATAGTTGTGGTTTTCATCAGATGGAAGAGAACTAGAGGTGAGAATATTTACAGATAAAACTTGTCTGAGTTTCAAAGTGAATGTTAGAGTTGACTGTTTGTGTCTTTACAGGAAATAAAACACAGATGGATGAAGATGCTGTGAGTTTTAACATAAATAATTAAATGTTTCTTCAACTGACATTAAATAAACAACAAATCCGATCATCTCTGAGCGGTGTTAACAAGAACTAAACTGCCTTCACAGACACAGTTTACCACCTGATGTAACCAGATTATGTCTGTTTTTCAGGGACTGAGTTTAAACCCTGCAGAGACTCGGTCTGCTCCTCAAACCAGTCAGGACTCGGTGAGATCACACACTACACCCAGAGCAGAGTTACACCCACTTCTTCTTTTATCTGTTCTCTAAATGTAAATGCATGACACACTGAGACTTTGATGGTAGTGATTTTGAGGAGTGGTCTGCTTCTGAATGTGAATAAGACCAGATAGATGGCGAATGACTTCAGAAGGAAGATGATGGTTATATAACCAGTGTTTATTCTGGGACAGTATGGTTGTCTGTCTCTCTCTGTTTGCCCTGTGACAGGGCTGGGTGTACAGGGTGTACCTCACCTCTCACCCTATGGTAGCTGGGATAGGCTCCAGCCCCCCCAGTGACCCTGATAAAGATAAGCAGAAGAGAATGGATGAATGGACAATGTTGATGTGGTGGAGGAGGTACAAGTATCTGGGCATCCACATCTGGCCATTGAACAAACTGTTGCTCATTACAGTCACACTGACCTCCCTTATTTAACAGGAAGTGGAGGATGTCTTGATGCATGCTCAATCATCCAGGTAAATAAATCTCC
The DNA here is from genome assembly GCF_013358895.1 of Oreochromis aureus. NCBI lineage: Eukaryota > Metazoa > Chordata > Actinopteri > Cichliformes > Cichlidae > Oreochromis > Oreochromis aureus. The sequence continues at coordinate 20,902,706 of NC_052956.1, read as the reverse complement.
AAAAGTTGATTCTGTTCATCTGGACGTAGCGTCTTCAGTGGGAGAAACGTTTCGTCACTCATCCAAGTGACTTCTTCAGTCTCAGCTGACTGCAGGCTTCCCCAATCTTATAAACAGTACATTTGCATAATGACTGAAACTAGCATCACTGAAGGAACAATGGGCTGGGAGGTCAGTTCCTTGATCATTAACGTTTCTCCCACTGAAAACGCTACGTCCAGATGAACAGAATCAACTTTTGGGGAAGTGGAGGATCTTCTTTAGCCGACTGATTCAGCTCTGCTGCCACAAAAAACAAAAATATTTCATACCCCTTCTACTATAATAATAATAATAATAATAATAATAATAATAATAATAATAATAATAATAATAATATTAGTTACACAAAAGTGTAAAGTATTTCTCATGTCATCATGTTAATGTGTTTGTATCTTCTTGTCTTCACTGTGCAGGTGGATGCTGAAGTTTCCTACGCTACCATCAGCTACACCAAGACCAACAATAAAGTTCAGGTAAGGTTTTGTCTTTGTGTATTTATTTATTTATTTATTTATTTATGTATTTATATTCCAAATGGCATGGGCTATACATCAGCTCTTAAACCATGCTAACGTCTGCCTGATGACCTCAGTATGACATCTGCATTATTTTCATAATCATTTGTCAGCATTGTTAACATGGTGTAGTGTATTAATCTTTGTGTGTCATTGTGAAGTCATGTAATGCACATTTGGTGTGACTCTGACTTGATCTACATCCAAACTAAATCAGCTCAAGCTGTCATTGGTATCGACCATCGTGGACTAGAAAGAAAGACCAACAGAACCAATTACATATTCACTTCCTTCGAGCAGAGAACTATTTGAATAAAAGACAACAGTATATCTGTCAAGGCGCTGGATAATAATGAAAACGGGCCATCTCAAAAACATATTAATGTGCAATTTGTCCAAACTGTGATTCGAATTTAAACTTACATGTTAAAGTTAACTGAGCTGCAGCAAACATGTGAGTACAAAAGACTTGATGGACGACTTTAGCATGGGCAAAGAAAGAATGATTATATTTTGGAGGTGATCCACATCACTGTCTTTAAAACTGAGACACTGAAAATAGAAGGATGTAATTTCTAAGCGCCCTTCCAGTTCTTCCATCAAAGTGCTTATCCACTGCAGGGTCACAGTGTTATGTTGCTTTTGTTTTCCAGGTTCGGGGTGATGATGAAAGTGATGAAGTGACCTACAGCACTGTGAAGGCTCATTCCTCTTCTGCTGCAGCCACTGCTGATCCCAGCAGCCTCTACTCTACTGTCACTTTTCCACTCACATAGTTAAAGTTGACAAAAAGGACTCGCATTTAAGTTAAAGACTAATTTTGTTTTGTGTTTGCATACAGCAGATATGTAGCAACATGCTAATTAACATAAATGTTTAGATAGATACCATAATTATAAAAAATATTGGGTTTCAAATCCAGAATCATGTCTTTATATCCTCCATTAAAACTATGTAACTAAATGTAAATAGAAACTTTTTCTTAATTTTCTTGATGAAATCAGACCAGTGTGTTTCCATAATGTGATCCAAGTGTGAATATCTAAATGCAAACAAACCAAAAGCCTTGCATAGATATTAATGATGTTGTTATATGTTTATATTTTATGATATTTCAGAGGAAAAAAAACTTTTCTGCAAACATTTTTGTAACTTACCAAGAAATAAAATTGGCCCTAGTTAGTGCAGCAGAAGACATGTGGAGGTTGAAATTTAATTTAACCCTGGTTACACTTGCTGTTCAGTTTAAAATGGTAAATGGCCTGTATTTATATAGCGCTTTACTAGTCCCTAAGGACCCCAAAGCGCTTTACACATCCAGTCATCCACCCATTCACACACACATTCACACACACATTCACACACTGGTGATGGCAAGCTATATTGTAGGCACAGCCACCCTGGGGCGCACTGACAGAGGCGAGGCTGCCGGACACTGGCGCCACCGGGCCCTCTGACCACCACCAGTAGGCAACGGGTGAAGTGTCTGAGCTGAGCTGATTGGTTATGTCTGCACCTATGAATGCTTAGCTAAAGGGTTCCACTTCCATATTTCCCCACATGCTTACATCTGTAGACACAGATGGATGAAGATCCTGTGAGGTTTACTATATATAATTAAATATTTCTTCAACTGACATTAAATAAACAACAAATCCGATCATCTCTGAGCGGTGTTAACAAGAACTAAACTGCCTTCACAGACACAGTTTACCACCTGATGTAACCAGATTATGTCTGTTTTTCAGGGCCTGAGTTTAAACCCTGCAGAGACTCGGTCTGCTCCTCGAGCCAGTCAGCTCTCAGTGAGATCACACACTACACCCAGAGTTAAAACCACTTCTTCTTCTTCTCTAATTCACTAGCTGGGCCCACGTCCTCATTTTAGGTTTGACAGCGTTTTAGTAGGTAAAGGTGAATGCTTGGACATGAATTGAGCTGCGGTTTGGGGAAGGCCTCGGAGGGGACTGACGACGGCTCCCGGTCCTTGCAGATCCTCATGTACTAAATAGGAGTGAAGAAGTTAAAGAATTGAGAACAAGGAGGGAGGGTGGGGCACGTAACCCGAAGGAGCGTGTTTGGAGGCGTGGTCCTGCTCCTGAAATTCCGATACATAATCTCCAATTAAGTTAGAAATGCATAAGACCGACTAAGAAAGCATACAACAGATAAAGAAGTTAGACAATGTAGCTGTAGAACAGTGCAACAGACCATGAAATGCAAAATCTTTAGTCAGAGTTAAAAACAAACATTTTGAGACATCATTTATGAGATATACCATGACACGGATACGAGGTAAAGACTTTAAAGGGTTGAATGTTTGAAGAGTTGCTGTTGTCACATGACACAGTGTCACATATTACTGAGGAGTCAGGACGTTCTCGTCTTGACTGTGTAGGCGGATCCTGAAGTTTCGTACGCCACCGTCAGCTACACCAAGAACGCCATCGGTAACACCAGGGTCAGGTGTTTTTCTTCTTCTTCTTTTTTTATATGTTCTGTAGTGTCATAGTTATAAAGTTAAACTTGTATGTAGAAGTGATGACAGGAGGCTTGTTTGTTTTAAGGTTGTTTTTGATTTTGTTTTTTGTCCTTTGCTTCCCTCTACTGACGTGTTCTACATCTAGCTGTTCACTGGAAAACTAATGTTGTAGTGCAACCCCATTATCAAAAAATGATGCTGCAATAAATAAATAAATACAGATTAAAAACTAAATAAAGTTATATTTTATTCATAAAACAAAACAAAAAAACATATCAAATGTTTAAACTGCTACATGACCCACAACGTTCAAAGTCACGGTCCAAGGGCTTTGTGTTGCATTTGAGTTTTGAATCTGTCTCTGTCATTCTAGTAATGCTGAGCTTTAGTTTTTGTTGTATTATTTGAGTGCTTTACTTCCCTGGTCCTGCATTTAATTTTCTTGAATTCTTGGTTTTTATTTAGTGTTGGTGCCTATTTTGAGAATTTCTTCTTGTGTTTCTAGTTCCCTCGTGTTCCCTCGGTCTCATCTATGTGCTTGTATCCTCTGTTATCATGTTTAGCCCTGTCTTTTCTTTATTTCCTGTTTTAGTTAGTTAGTTAGCTTTCCTTTAGTCGTCCTATTTAGCCAAATAAAATAACTCTCTTTGCTCTGTTTTTCCTGCATTTGTGTCCTGTTCACATCGACTCTATGACATTCACTTGTCAGTATTCCTTTCATTAAATTTAATATGTAATATAAGTGTATATGTCTTTTAACCCATTTGTTTAACGTCTTTCTTTATTGAAGAGAGATATTTTATATTGTATGAAATCACTAAACTGATCAACCAACACAATAGAAGCACCTGTTTATTTTATTATTGTTATTGTTTACTTTATACTCAAAAACATTACTAACCCTCAAAATCATCAAGAACTTATTTCGACTTTAAAGGTTTATTCATTCAAATAATTTATCATTATAGAATGTGTTTGGTTAGGGTGACCAACCGTCTCTTTTCCCCGGACTTGTCCACTTTCACGTTCTGTCCGGGCGTCCGGGGATTTTCGAGATTGATAAAAATGTCCGGGTTTTCCTAGGCCTACAGAGGACCCATGTGTGAGACGTCATCCCCGAGCTGCTGCTTTGTGAGCGCTTGTTCTGCGCTCACAGAGGGGACAGACAGCACGTAGCAACACGCCTAATGATGTTTAAAAGATCTCAAAGCGCAACTCCTTTTTTTGCACTTGTTGACTTGTAAAAGCCTATATGACATTTTTTATTTCACAATTCATTAACCGCACAGAGAAGGCATCATGTTAAATATGTTAAATATGTTTCTTTAAGCAAGTTCTTCATGACTGAGCCAAGTGTCCTCTTTTTTGGAAATCAAAATATGTCACCCGTTTGGTCTATACCTGAATATATACCAAACAAATAAATTTCATTTGACCAGATTACATTAAATTTAATATTTTAAATTTTATTTGTGTGACAAAATTACATGCTAAAAGTTACATATATTTAAATTAATCAAAGTCAGCATCTCAGGCACATTTTGTTTGTTTTTACACGTTTGTATGTATTTATGTTAAATCACGTGTCAGACAGCTTCACTTTTGTTTCTCAGGTTCAGGATGTTAACATTTGAAATTGGAAACATGTAAGTGGAACAAACATGTAAAAACATGAGAAATCAGGAAGGGGCAAAAAAAAAAAGCATTTTGCTAAAAAAAGATTTACAGCAGAAGTTTTTTGCACTGCATTTTAAAATGAAGATATATTGCATTTATTTACAATTAAAGACACACAGAGCAGAAAGTGTGTTACTGTTTTACATCCACAGACACACAAGAAAAGAAGCAGGCAACATGAGGTCAAGTTATGGCAATTTTATTTGTGTATTTCAGTAGATGTATTCAGAATAGAGTTTTAAAAAAAAAGACACAAACATCCCAAGTAAAGTTTGGGGGATTTTAGGAGGAAGTGAGTTAAAGGTGAGAGGTGAGGGTAGAGAAGATGAGCGAGACAGAGAGAAGAAGAAGGATGGGGTGAAAGAAAGGTGGAGACAGGGGAAGGAGGAAGAAACTATTGATCTCCTTAAACTTGACGCTGCTGGGTCAGTTTTTTCTCAGCAGTCTGCTCCAGAATCCCCTCCTGTTCTCCGCTTTCTTTTCTTTTGTCTTCAGCTCCTTCAAGGTTTTCTTGAGCTGCCCTCGGCGTCTTCAAATTTTTTCTTTCAGCTGCTGTTTGGCCAGTTTCACTTTCTGTTTGAGGAGCTCTTTAGCTTCCTTTTTCTGCTTTTTATTTCTTTAAGTGCATCCTTGCAGTCTTTTTTGGTCACCGGAGAGCCTGTCATTTCTTTCTTGAGTACCTTCACCTCAATTTTCTCTTCTGCAACTTCTTCTCGCACTTTCATCAGTTCTTTCTTCAGAGTCTCACTTTCCTGTTTTGCCTCCCATTTTCCATGTGTCTCTTTTTCAAGTGCTTCCTGTGTTTCCAGCAACTTCTTCTTAATGTTTTGAGTGTAACTCTTTGTATTTTCCATTTCTTTCTTTGCTTCCTGTATTTTAATTTTCTCTTCCTCCAACACTTTTTGGGTTTCCAACAAATCTTTCTTCATATTTCCAATCTCATTTTCTGCCTCATGTTTACGTTTTTTCTCCTCTTCAAGTTGTTGCTTTAAATGCACTAATTCCTTCCTCAGTATTTCAGCTTCAGCCATTGCATTTTCAGCTTCTTGTGTTGCCGACTGCATTTTCCTTTTTCCTCTTCAAAAGCTTCCTGCACCTCCTGTAATTCCTGCATCACATTTTCTGCCTCCTTCTTTGCAGTTTGATATTTATTTTTGGCTTCTTCTGCTGTGGTTTCTCTTCCTCCAATGCTTTTTCAGCTTCCAACAGTTCTTTCTTCATGTTTTCATTCTCATTTTCTGCCTGTTGTTTTCCCATTTTCTCTCCTTTAAGTTTTACACCCACATGCAGTAATTCCTGCAATACTACTTCAGTTTCAAACTTTGAATTTTTAGCTTCTTGTCTTGATTTTTCTGCCTCTTCTTTTAATTTGACATTTTCAGCCTGTATTATTTGAAATTCTTCTTGAAGGTTAAGTCGACTTCACTGTACTGTATGGTGAAGCACTCACATATCCTCTTCTCGATCTCCCTTGATTCATTTTGGCCTTTTAAAGAAAAGAACCAACTTATTGTAGAGAAGTGAAGTGAAGTTTTCGATGGTTTTTTATCTTCAACTGTGGTTTGTCCTGCACAGAGATGCTGCTGTAGATGTGTCTCTAGCTGTGTCTGGATAAAATGAAAAATGCTGTAACTAAGTGCTTGTGTTGCACAGTTCTACTAAACATTCCATCTCATGCATGCTCCGCCCACATGGTCAGGAATGTCAGGTGCTGCATCACCAAATGCTGCTCCCGTTGCCTAGCAATAACAGCTGTTCACTTTTTGGGGTCTGGTTCATTATTTAATAAAGAAAACATGTCCAAGTATTGCAACCATGGTGCTGAGGCTCAGCGCATATTCTAGCCTGCTGTGTGGGTGGCCAGCTAGAAATCACTGGTGGGCAACATGAGTGAGGAGAAAACTGGAGCAGCCAAGCAGGGAGCTGCAGGTTGCTGGTTTGAGTCTCTGTTCAGATGCTGGTGTCTCTCTCTCTGAGATGTTTGCAAAGAGTCCCAGATAAAAGAATAAGGATAATAAACAAACACGTGACTAAACTAACAATTATGACACTGATGTGTTTCATGTGTAGCAGGATGGCCTCTATACAGCAGTCGCTGCAAGCATCCACATCAGCACACTTACTTTTCTTTAAGCAGGCGTGCTGGGGTCCTCCTAAAGAAAGTTTGAGAATTTTGTGTGAGTTTTTTCATTGAGTCAAATTCCAGCATTTTATTAGTCTAATAATTAGCAGATATGTGTAACCACAGTAGATAACAGTAACGTAAATTTCTTCCACATATAGTCACCAGCATTGTGGCGACAAAACAGTAAAGTTGAAGCTTCAAAACGCAAAGTCCAAAAGCCCATGGGTGATGTCAGCGTGGTATACCTGTTATAAGCAGTGTGTGAATCTGACTCAAATATAACAGCCACTTTATTAGGTATACCAGTTGAACTGATCCTTCAGACAAACACCTAGTCAGCCAACCATATGTCTGCAACTCAAAGCATTTAGACATGTAGACACCTCAAATGGAGCATGAGGAACAGGAAGAAAGTTGGTTTAAATGATTGAACGCGGGACGGTTGTTGGTGGTGTTGGGCTGGTCCGAGTATTTCAGAAACTGCTGAACTGCTGCGACTTTGCCACACAACTATGTCTACAGTTTAGAGAAGTATGGTCTGAAAAAGAGGAAACAGAGTGGGTGATAATGCTTTGATGACATCAGAGAATGGCCAGACTGCTTCAAGATGATAGGAAGGCAATAAATAACCACTTGTTACAGGTACGCTGAGGAGCATGTACGAATGCACAAAACCTTGAAGCAGATGGGCTAGAAGACCACACTGGGTGGCACTCCTGTCAGCCAAGAACAGGAAACAGAAGCTACAATTTACACAGTTCACACAGGCTCACGAAAATTGGACAGAAGCCTAAATAAATGTTGCCTGTTCTAGTGAGATTCAATTTCTGCTGCAACTGATTGTCATAATTTGATGTAAAAAGTTTGAAAGAGTGGATCCATCTAAATAAGTATCCCAATAAATGCATTAATACCATGCTCTTATTCTGAAAAGACAAGTTTAGAACTCTAAATCTGAAAGTACTTTTGCGTTCGCAGCTCAGACAAATTTTTAGGACAGTTTTTAAATTCATATCAGAAATTCAATAAATTGCATAACAGGTCTGTAAATTAAAATAACACAGTACAAATCCAAAGAAACCACATATTAAAAGATTTTTTATTCACAATAGAAGTGTAACAAATATAGTTTATTAAAAAGTCTGCTGCTCATTAATATCATCTTAATCCATAAGCTCGGGAGATTTTTATATAAATGTTGAGCGGCCAGTTTGCCAGAATGGAATATTTACATTTTTACTCAATAATTATAATATTAACACAATAAAACAGATTTCCCCACAAAATTAAAATATTGCATATAAATGCAAAGTAAACTATGTGCAATGGAAAGATTATCAGCAATATTTTGTACAGATACATTTCTGAGGTTCACATGTTTAAACCCTTTAAAGGAGATTGACGACCATTTTGAGGAATTCAGATTGAGTTCCAGTCATTTCTAGTGGTTGTGTACCACCATGAAAAACAAATGTCAGTGATGTCTGTATGAGACGTTTAAGGAAAAGTGGTGTATATTCAAAGAGGACTGACTGACTTTGGTTTGAATTCCTGAAACTGGTGTAATTCTCCTTTAATATTCACTAATAGAAAGGCATTGGAAAGCAACAGACCGCCAACACAATAATCATAAAACTACCTTTTGCAGGTAGTGAAACGACCAGTTCAGTGTCAAATGAGAGAGAGAGAGAAAAAATATTAAAATGATAAAAATCCAGGTGGACACGAGCACAAGAGAAATTACATTTTTTTTTGTGTCTGGACAATAGCTCAAAAGCAAAGTTTCTTTTTCTTCTTTTTGTGCTTTGTTGTTTACGTTAAATACATGTTCTCTGTGGTCAGTGTCTGTATGTTACAGTATACTGTCTTTTAAAATGGCCACAGTGGTCCAACACACGACTCCTTGCAGGCTGCCTTTGACCCACACGCCTTCAGGCCAGCCGTGAACCTCAGCAATCCCACCATAGCCAACATCTTCATCTTGTATGCTGTCCTCGCTGTGGTGAGTACAGAGTGAAACCTACGAGGTGATTGGATGTTTTGTATAAAATTTGAAAGGAACAATTGTTCCTTTCCCTTTGCTGTGTACTGTGCTGATGCTGTTTTCAAAACCTACACACTCAGTATCAGTGTCACACTGAGATATTTCAAAGATAACCTGAATAAATACAAATAAAATACAAATAAAGGGAAACAGCTGTCCAAACCTCTGTCTCTATGTAAAAAGTAATTACACCAATGTGTTAAATCAACAATCAACAGTGATTAATCACATTTTTTTTTTATAGAGATGACTTCATGAGCAACACCCAGGCCGGAATATGGCCAGAATATTTTAGTCAAGAAATCACTTAACTAGAACGTGTCTGACAAAGTGAAGTTGACTAAAAGATCTCAGAAAGCAACATCGTGGACATCTAAAGAAACAGCTAAGAAACACTGAACTCTATCAGTCTGGAAAGGGTTACAAAGGCATTTCAAATGCTTTGGGAATCGAACCACGATGAGGGCCTTAATCCAGAAAATGCGGAAAACCTGAAGGCCTCACTTGTCTCATTTAATGTGCCCTGAAGCTCAAGTGCACCAGGACAATAATGCAAAACACAGCAGCAAGATCATCTCTGAATGGCTCAAAAAACAACATGGAGGTTTTGACCTGGTCAAAGTGCAGACTGGAATCAGATTGAGATGATTTAGCATGACCTAAAAAAAACTGAGCCTATGCTGGAAAACCCTCCAAAGTGGCCGAATTAAAACAATTCTGCAAAGAAGAGTGGACCAAATTTCCTCCACAGCGCTGTAAAACACTCATCACCAGTTATTGCAAATGCTTGATTGCAGTTCTTGCTAGATGACAAAAACACTTATTAGGTTTAGAAAGAAATTACTTTTTCACATGAGGTAAAGTTGGAGAGCTTTTTTCCCAAACTAAATGAAATCATGATTTAAAAAACTACAATCTGTATTTACTCTGACCATCTGTGTTAACAAAGATGATGCATACAGCACTGTGAAGGCTCCTTCCTCTTCTGCTGCAGCCACTGCTCATCCCGGCAACATGTACTCTGCTGTCAGATTTCCAGCCATATAGTTCAAATATTATACAAAAAGGATTTCAAAGACTATTTTTGTTTTGATTTCTCATGGAGAAATGTGTTAGCAATATGCTAAATGGTTTAAAATATTCCTGTTAGATTGCCTAAATGTGACACAGAGATGTGCAACACACTGTTGAACTTAATATGTCTAAAAAAGAAACACCTGTTACTGTGAGAGTGCCGGCTGTATTATTGTCCTATAGAAGAATGCTGTTTTCTTTTGTCTATAAATATATCAAAAATGTATTTTTGCATTTTTGTAATGAAAATATAGTTGATGCCTGGTTTATTTTCACAAGGTTATGAAGTGAAGACAAGACTGGGTGGATGGAAAACATACAGCTATTACACCAGATACAAGATAGTTTCTCAATATAAGCTTTGTCTCTCAGTACATGGTAAACTTTTGTTGTATGAAACCAAACCAGTGTCTTTCTATCTAACCACAAAAACTTTATATAGACATTAATGTTGTTAGTAATCAGAAACATATGGGGGTTACATTTTCATTACAAATCTGTTTGTTGTTTCAGTTTAAGCCAGTAAAATAAACTGAGAAAAGATGGCAGCTGGCCTGCAGCGTTCAGCATCATCATCCTCTGGGTTTATGTTGTATTTGAGGTTTGGATTCCTGTTTTGATGTCTTTAGCATTCTGGTGATGCTGAGCTTTAGTTTTGTTGTATTATTTGAGTTCTGGTTGGTGTTTAGTTTTTATTGAGTTTTGGTGCCTATTTGGAGTATTTTTTGTGTGTGTTTTTACTTCATGTCTCATTTACGTACTTGTACCCTTTCTCTTATCATGTTTTGTGGGATTTGTAGTTTTAGTTGTCTTTCCTGTTTTCCTTTGAAGGTGACTTTAATTCTCTGTGTTAATTGCTTCTTTCTGCTGGGATCTTCTGCTCTGCCCTAAATGTTTTCACCTGTGTGTAATTACATTCATCCCCTCCGAATCATCATCATTCATCAGTTATAGTCCTGTCTTCGTTTTCTCTTTGTCTCTGGCCAGCTGTCTCTCACTTGTTATCTAAGCCTTAGTGGTTTCCCTGTAGTTTGGATGTTGGTTTGTGACTATTTGTCTTTTTTTGGACTTATTGAACATATTCAGCCAAATACAAAAGCTCACTTTGGTTTACTTCTGTATTTGGGTCCTAAAACCAACTAATCCATGGCATATAGTTGTCTTCTTGACTGCATTTAATATTAGTGACTAAATAACAATAAAAAAAATCCATTTGTATAATGCTTTTCTTTATTGAAGGGAGATAATTTGTGCTGCCAATATCTGAATTCATTTCAACAACCAGCCAAAATAATAAAACCATGTGTCTTTTATTGTGTAATTCTACTTACTGTCACCACAATAGCTATGATTAGCTTTCTGGTGTTTATGGAACCAGGTTGATCTTTTAAGCTGTGAACAATGTCGTATAGTGCCCGTGGAATGAGCTTTAGTTTACAGATCGTTTCCCTGTCGCTCCCCTTCATTCCACTAGAGGTCACCAGTCTTTCATTTTGCATCACACCAACCTCACCTCCTCCCATTACTCTCAGCTGTTCTCATGTGTATATATACACCTGTGCTCTAGTTCTACTTCTTGCCAGGTTGTTTACTGTAGTCATATAACTCACAGCTTATTTACAATATTTCTGTTTTTTACATTTATCTATAAAATACCTAAATATACTTTCACTATCTCTGGACCCTTTATCCTGCTTTGCTCACACGACTGTAAAAGGCAAAACACTACAGCTTTACAGTATTCATTTTCACAAGGGGCCACATGATAAACTCAGACTATTTTGGAGGGTAGCACCAATTGGCTTATAAAAAGATTGAATACATTTTGAGTAAAGCTGAGTTCAGTTTACTGATGCAGCCCACAGAGCGGGTGCCCACAGGCATAACTACTCTGTGAAAGGCCTCAGGTCAGATGAATTAGGGGGTCATTATCACCACGTTTTACTGAAGCAAGCAGCATCTTGTATTCTTTCTCTCTCACTCAAACACACAAATACACACATAAATTCAAAATGTGACTATTTTAGTCCGTGGAATTTTAAATGACTGATTATTTGAAAATGTAATCCATACTTAAAATGTATACTGCATAAAAAAGTGTGTTAGTTCACATGACAAAACCATGAATTAAACCTATAGTGGAACTCTTATATTGTGTCCACTTTACCATTACCCTGTGAATATAAGCACCTTAGTGGAATGTAGATGGGTCCCTCACAAAATCTGGGCTATGACGATTGATGCAAAAGAGATACTACATGACATATATTTCAATAAAATAATCAATTTAACACACTTCAGTGGGCTGAATACATTAAATTAATGTCTGTCTTTAATCAATTCATTGATTAATATCTTAGATAAACAATCTGCTCAAGTAACAACTATGATAATTATTTTAAAGTTAACATTAACTAACTCTAAAGCTCTGACATAACTCCTGACTTAAAGTGGAAATGAAACACTAAATGTATTGAGGCAAATTAACACCATTGAGCCCTGCTCTCAAAGACTCACAGATGTAACTCTGTCTGTGAAGTTGGATTTAACAAATAAGTGCTTAAAGTTTTAAAAGCATGTTTAGATCCATCTTCTGTCATTATGGAACCCCATACCCCTTGTGGGACTAATAAAGGTAATAATCTTATCTTATCTTATCTTATCTTATCTTATCTTATCTTATCTTATCTTATCTTAACGTCACCTGGTTGGTTCGCTGCGGTCAATTAACTTACATTAGAATATGTTAGCTAACGAGTAACAGAATCAATAACTGGGGTGAATATACTTAGACTTAGACTTAGATCCTCCCATGCTTTATGTGGCATATCGGGCGGCAAACGAACGCCACCAGGCTCGATCTTGTGCCCGGGTTTCAGCTTCTTCCAACAATATATTCGATGTCTTTAGGTCTTGATGGAATGACCTTCGCCAGGTGTTGCGGGATGTCCTCGTGGTCTTTAACGCTTAGGGGTTGCCAGCGCATCGCTGTTTTTGGAATCTGTGCGTCATCCATGCGGAGGATATGGCCAGCCAGTCGGAGCCTTTTTTGCGTGCAACGATGTTGTGAAGTTTGACTGTGCCACTCCTTCACAGGATCTCCTCGTTGGTGATGTGGTCGGTGTAGCGGATCCTCAGAATCCGACGAAGACATCGCTGCTGAAAGACGTCGAGCTTGGTGTTGATGCAGGCCGACACCTTCCAAGTCTCGCTGGCATAAATGGCGGTTGGGATCACGATTGAATTAAACAAGCGGAGTTTGATCTTGAGGGAGATGGTCGGGGAGGACCAGATCTTGTTCATCCTCCGAAATACTGCAGCTGCCTTTCCAATGCGGCATTTGACATCCACCTCCGCATCGCCGTCGTGGGAAATCACGCTACCGAGGTAGGTGAATTTTTCCACTTCTTCTAGCTGCTGTGTCCCGATGTAAATCCCTCGTCGTGGGTCCTTGGAGCTGACATGCATGATCTTTGACTTTTCAGAGCTGATCCTCAGGCCAATCTTGCCAGCTTCTCTTCTTAGATCGGTCGTTCCTTGCTGTAACTTCAGCTCGTCTTCCTCAAGTAAGGCGATATTGTCAGTGAAATCGAGGTCGCCAAGATGGTCTTGATCAGACCAATGGATGCCAGCTCCTGTACGCGCACCGGTTCGCCGCATGATGTAGTCGAGGGCAATGAGAAAAAGTAGAGGTGACAGGATGCAGCCCTGCCTGACGCCGGTGGTGATTTCGAAGAAGTCGGTGTGGCCATTTCCTGTCTTAACGCAACAGCATGATCGCAAGTACAGGTCCTTGAAGATGTTAATGAAGATGGTAGGGACACCATACAAGCGAAGGATCTGCCAAAGAGAATCGCGGTGGATGCTATCGAAGGCCTTCTTGAAGTCGACGAAATTGATGGCGAGTTGTTGCCGGTACTCGACGCACTGTTCGATGATGTTTCTTAAGACGAAAATCTGTTCCGTGCATGATCGGCCTATGCGGAACCCAGCTTGCTCCTCTCGTAGAGACGTTGGTCGAGAGAACTCCTCAGTCGTCGAAGGAGGACGGTACAGAATGCCTTGCCAGGCACAGAGAGGAGGGTGATGCCTCTCCAGTTGGTGCACTCAGAGGTGTTGCCCTTCTTTGGTAGCTTGACTATGGCGCCCTTCCGCCAGTCTTCCGGCACTGTGCCACTTTGCCAGCACTTGTTGAACAGGGTCGTCAGTTCTTCCACCATGACTTGGCCGCCGTGTTTCAGGAGCTCTGCTGGTATTTCATCTAGGCCGGCCGCTTTGTTGTTCTTAAGGCTCTTGATCGCGATCTTCACTTCCTCGATGGTGATTCTGCTAGTATTGACCCCAAGTTCATCTTGGGAATCCTCCGCCTCGAAATTGTACGTCTTGGTGGGCTCTGGCTGGTTAAGGGTCTCTTGGAAGTGTTCGGCCCATCATTTGTTTTGCTCTTCTTGGGCGATCAAGAGCTTCCCATTTTTGTCCTTGACCGGGACGTTTGGGGTGAATATAAGGATAATCAGATCATATAAGGATAATAAAACTAAAAATCAGTCTCAGAGAATCAATTTTCTTTTGTCCCTGGCTGCAACAATAAGTTTTATGTTAAGAAACCGAGGATATGCTGTCCACTTTCACTTTGTCTCTTTAACTGTCAGTGAGTCTTTATTGTTTGGCTAGCTGCACTGACATGGGGAAGTTTTATAAATGAGAACAGTGTGGAGCAGAGTGTTTGATTTACCAGACCCAAAAGCTAGAGGCACGCAATCTGGCTAAACAAATGTTCACAAAATGCGATGAGCACTATTTTATGCAATAAAATAATCTCTTTTCCTAAGCACAACAAACTGTTAACAACACCACAAAAAAATAAAATAAAAACTCCAGACATTTTTTTTCCTTCACACACATCAACCTATTTTCCCTGTGGACATGCTGATGGGATTCCCGATCGTGCGTTGGTAAGAAATCTAGTTATGTTTGTGGTGTAATGTACATGTAGTAAGCTGTTATGTTGTAAAGTGGTTGGATGTTCTTGGGGGAAAAAAGGTTATTTAACTGCATAAAATAGCACTGATCACATCAGCTGACTGCGCTGTTCGCTACACTTGGCCAGATAAAGAAAAAACAACAAAGCCAGCCAAACAACAAAGAACCTATTATGCTAAAGTGACAGAGTGAAAGTGGACAGCATATCCTCGATTTCTTAACAAAACCCATTGTTGTAGCCAGAGACAGCACAAAAGTGGTCACCTTAAACTGATTTTTAGTTTTGGTATCCTTACATTCCACTCAGTTATTTGTTCTGATATTAGTTAGCTAACATAAACTAATGTAAATCTATTGACCGCAACGAACCAATCAGGTAATGTCATGTTCTGTACTGATAGAAGATGGCGCTAAACACTTAGTTCTTATATCCAGCTTCACAGACAGAGGTACAGCTATGACAGGTTTTGGGAGCAGTTAGCGTTAGCGTTGGTATCCACCTGTTAACAGGTCCAGTACTGAGTGATCCCATTGAAGAGTGATATCATGCCGCCCTTTCACCTTTTTGGCCCAGAAGTTGAGCTTTTTGCTGACCAGCTGCAGCAGCTCTGAGTGACAGAATGGCAGGAAGTAGCCAATTTCTTGATACGGCCCAGAAACTCCAGAAATGACCATTCAGGACTGGTTGAATCACAGTTTCTTTAAACTGTCTGGAGATTGTCATTGCTTTTCTGTATGTCCTCAAGGTTATCAGCCAGCTTGCTGCAGTTGACCTGCTTAGCTTCCTGGCAGAGCTGCAATGTATACTGGGCTATGTCGTCACTTGCGACATTCAACTTCAATGATGAAGATGGCGTTTTGCATTCAATTCTTTCCTTTACTGTATGTAAACGACCCTCATCAAAGAGCTGCAGTATGATGGTGAGGACATCAGGTAGGGCCTCATCCACTTCATCAAACAAGACAACGCCGTTGGGACATGCCGTCAACAGCTGGCCAGCTGACCCTCTTCTTTATGTCCCACATATCCTGGTGGAGAGCCAATGAACTTTGCCACCCTGTGTTTTCCTGAAACTCAGACATGTCCATACAGATGAAACCCTTTTAATGTTTTTGTACATGTAGTGAGCCACCTGTTTGGCCAACTCCGTCTTTGCTGCACATTACAATTAGAGGAGCTGCTCAGCCATGGAAAGCCACACCTTGAAGCTCCTGGTGTGCAGTTCTTGTGCTGATGTTAGTGGAGCTATGCTGTTACCCCCAGCAGGCCCTCAATGAACTGCTCCAACACGATCTTTTGTCAGCATGCGCAGCTCGGGAGTCGCCGCCTCCCCTATCTGATGCAGCAACACCGCCAGCAGGGGAGGGTGGTAAGTAGAGTTGGATGTCTTGAGACCGGTCTTGGTCTCGATATCGTCTCGAGACCACTTTTACGTGGTCTTGGTCTTGTCTTGGTCTCGACGGACTTTGGTCTTGGTCTTGTCTTGGTCTCGGATCCCTCGGTCTTGCTGTCTCAGATCGACATAGTGGTCGGGAGATTTTGAGTCAACAGTATCCATGACACACAACGAACGCTCGATAACGTGTCATGCGCAAAAGCTTCAGCTCTAAGAGCCGTGCTTAGAGAGTGCTTTGTAGTGAATCAGAAGAGTCGACTCCCATTGAGCGAGAGCAGGCTCCTCACTTAATTTCCTTTCACTGCTCAGCTCTCACACAGTGGCTCAGCTATGCTCCAATCCCTCCATATTGTGGCCAATCACATCCGAGGATATAGGATAATATCATTATGTACGTTACTCAATGAGAGTAACGTATTCTGAATACTTTGGAATAAAATCAGAGAGGGTGAATGTCCTATTGCTGTGATTTATTACTGTTACTGAAGTAGAGCTCTGGCTGCGTCGGGTTCGTGTCGGGCTGGTAGTCGAAAACTAGCTCTACTCTGTTGTGGGTCAACTTTGTGCGGGAGACAGAGAGACAGAAAACACGAACACAGTGTGAGGAGTCTTAATAGCTTACTTACAAATGGGCTCCTCAGGCACTCTTCATGGCTGCGGTGGTTATTATTATAAAACACGGATAAATGGTAGTCCATGCCTGACACGGACTACACTGCCCATGAGGCTACATTCTTTAGAGCTATGCAGCATCTGGCTGCAACAACAACAACAAAAAAGCGCCTCTCACTTTTTGTCTCGGTCTGGAACAACAGAACGTAGCTGTCAAACAAACCCAAACAGTCCTGTCTTGGTATTCTGAATCACCTCAACTTTGTCTTGGTCTTGACTCAGTCTGTCAGTTTGGTCAACTTTGTCTTGGTCTTGACTCAGTCTGTCTTGGTCCTGGTTTAGGCGGTCTTGACTACAAATCTAGTGGTGAGACATGGCAGTCTCGACCAGCCTCTCTAACACGCGCGCATCTACTGCTCGGCTTGGTCCTGCAGTCTGTCCAGCTGCTCATGATGAACCGCCGCCTGCTCCTGGTGAATGGCCGCCATCTCTGCCAGCAGCTGGAGCGGCTGTGCTGATGGTGCAGGCTGGGGGTCAGACATGGTGGCTGGGTTTCGGAACCACTCTGAACACCACGTTCAATTCCAGTTGAACTGTTTATTTTACAGCTTGTTACCAAACTCAGTGCTTTCTTTACAGCAGCTCAGCCCCAGAGCTTCCTTATCGCCATCTTAACTGCTCTGTCTCTGCATGCACACACACCTCCTCGCTGGTCCTCAGCGTCACTGCAAAAAACAGGAGCATTCATTAGTGGAATCAACTCCACCTGACCCTCAGTCTCCCTGGCACCAACCCTCCACTGCAGCGGAGCCAGAGACCACACCCCTGCACACTCTCTATCAATGACCTCTGTCTGTCCCACTACTCTGTGTTTTTCTGAGGAATTTCCCGCCTCCTGAGTTCATTTCTTTTGCTGGTCATTCTCGGGGAACAAATATCTCTTTTCATGTTCCTTCCTGCATGTGTCACTGTTTGCAGTGTTTTCGTTTACAGCAGTAAAATACCTTCACATAACACTCACTTTAATTCAGTCGTCTCAGGGTGTTGACCATGTGTGTTTCTGATTTTATCTGGTTGTGGTTATTAGACTAACACCTCCAGAGCTCTGCTGCTGTGGCCACATTCTTACTAAAAATAAAACCCTCCTAAAATGCCATTATTAGATGAACAGTGATGACCATGTGGTTTCAGACTTGTATGCTGTATTTTCCTATAGCTGCAACTCTATAATTAGGCAATCTCTCAGACATAAAGAGGACATGTTGTGGTGGTTGAGGAGTTTGACCTTGCAAGTACATGTTGTTTTTTGCTGTCTGTTTTGTGATATGTAAAGAAAAGTGTGCTGCATTTATTGGAAACATTTATCTTAACTGATGATCTTCACACATTCAATTTCCTTAGTCATCTTTTTATGTCCATGTTGTCATTGTCACAAATATGCCACATGAGTGGACCCAGTGTCAACCATAATGCGCAATTTCTCCTACAAAAATTGTAATACCACGGATAAAAAATGCTGAATATCAAAAATGTGAAAAAATGATGTACATGAGCAAAAGAGACAACTTACTAAAGTTTGCTGAAGTTGTAATTAGGAAGTGACGTCTCACTAATCACAAACAGTCTTAAAGAGTCATCATTTGAGAGACTGACAGTCAAGAAGAAGAAAGACGTGAGACAGAGAAGCAAAATGGATGAATTCAGATGGATTCAAATGTTTTTATGTCTGATTTATGTTGCATCTTTATAGATGTCTTTATTATTTAGTGTGGTGAAGAGAGGATAGGAAAGCAGGGAGAGAGAGAAAAAGTGGGGGAAGACACGCAGCTAACTGTCAGGCTGCTGCATTTGACTTTGTGGCATAATGTCACCTGCTTAGCTTGTGA
Organism: Oreochromis aureus; assembly: GCF_013358895.1. NCBI lineage: Eukaryota > Metazoa > Chordata > Actinopteri > Cichliformes > Cichlidae > Oreochromis > Oreochromis aureus. The sequence goes on along the minus strand of NC_052956.1, from coordinate 20,883,869 downwards.
GCTAAACTAGTGCTCAGGCTACAGGAAACATTTTAATGACAGGAAAACTAAATGTTATCAATATTACAATCACTTAACTGCAAATTAATGAAAAAGCAGATCATCCATGTTTTAGAGGAGCATTGGACATGTTTATAAGATTGTTTCTAAAAGTTTCTTCAATCTTCTCAACAGTATCTGAAAATGAAAAATCAATTTTTATGAAAGTTGGAGATGATGTCACTCTGCTTTATGTAAATGTGACAGATGAGCAGAATAACTGTGATGGTACTGAGTGGACCTTTACTTCAACAGAGAAATAGTAGAGCTGATCACACTTGGACAGATTGGTGAAGAAGCCAAAACCAAATCAGACAGACTGAGTGTTACAGCGAACTGTTCTCTGGTTATAAAGAAGCTCACAGTCGATGATGTTGGTCTTTGTTGCTATCAACAATACAAAGTCAAATAGAAACCTGAACTCACACTCTGGTTTAACTCTGTTATTACCTGTGAGCATTTAAAACAGGATTTTTTTTTTTAGCTCAAACTCTTCTTGGAACAAAAACAGGAATCACAATGAAACTGATTAAGATAACATGACTAATTTGTCTGTGGTTATCTTACAATATATCATTATGTTCACCAGTGACTGACCATACAAGCTGATTTTAATCTGCTCCGTGTTGACATGTGCAGAGTGTGATCACACAGTGTTCCAAAATGTCACCATAGTGATTGAAACTGACACATTCAGCCCTCAGGTATGGAAACAGGTGAGATCATGTTTTATGTTGTGTTATTGAATTTCATTCATCTGAATAAAAAACATTTTTTATTCATTTTTATTCTTTGTTGCAGGTGAAATTGTACTGCAGAACAAATTAATAATTGTCACAGTTCAGTTCTGTTAATCACACCTACATCACCTTCTTCCAAGACTTTTCTCATTTCCATAATTTGTTCCTTCTCGTTTTGTTCCTCCTGTGACTCAGTTTTTACTTTCAGGGTAAAAATTCATTTCAGTCAAACTTCATATTTAATTGACATCACTTCAAACTGAGGCTCCAAAGCAAAGGATGTTTCATTTCATTAAACACTTGTTGCCTCAACTTCTTTCTACTTGTGTCTCTTTCTCACCCCTCCAACTTACATTTCCATGCTTAGTTGGAGGAGTTTAGATGGAAGGAGACAAGTCAAAGATGTAGGAAATGAAAAATGGGCAGTTTTTCAGTCAGCTCTCCTCAATCTATCTGATCTCGAGTTCCACTCATTTTCTCTGAACTTTTCAAGCTGTTTTTTTGTTTGTTGCACATTTCTTCACAACGTGTTTGAGCCTTTTCCTTCTGCTTGAAGACAATTTCTCTTTTTACATCCACCAAGAAACCACATACAGACTGTTTCTGTGCATTCAGGCCCTCCTTTCTGATCTCTAACATACATGTGACAATAAATACTTCATGTTTCTGTACATTTTTTAACTGTAACTTAAGAAATAAATTGATATTTGAAGTGAGAGAACAGATAGTTGGGTGGAGAGAGAGGCTCAGAGGCTTCATCAGTGTTTTAATCATTTGTGTTTCTGATGTTTATCTGATCATCATTACAGAGTCAAACATCCAGAGCTCTGCTGCTGCTGCAGTTCCTCACTCACAGAAACACTTTTTCTCAGAAAGAAATTGCTTCATGTTAACAATGAGGAAGAGGAGGGTCTCAGTCCACTAAAATATCTTATCTGCTGTATTTTCTATAGCTGCAGTTGGATATCTTCATCTCTTAGACATCAGCCTGCATGTAGGAGTTTGATGCTTCGACTGTTTGTTCTTATGTGCTGTCTGTTTTCTAACAAGCTCTGTTAAAACAAAGAGGATGGAAACATTTATCTTTACTAACAATCTTCACACATTCATCGTCCTCAGTCTTCTTTTTATTTTCATGGTGTCAAACACGTCATTGTCACAAATGAACACAATGTGCACCTGCTGAGTCTTCTTATCATTTCTCTTTAGAATAGTTTTTCTTTATAAAAAATGCATTCATGAATTTCAGAGATGTAAATAGCTGATGAACCCCTCTATGAAACATAAACATCAACAAAACAGGGAAAGATCTGATAATTACTAAAGTTGTGGTGAGGATGTGACGACTGACAAATAACAGGAAGTACAAACAGTCTTAAAGAGTCAACAGTTCAGAGACTGTGACAGTCGAGATTGAGAACAAGAAAGAAGTGAGACAGAGAAGCACGATGGATGAATTCAGATGGATTCAAATGTTTTTATGTCTGATGCTGATGATTCAGATTGCAGGTAAGAATACAGGAAACATTTTAAAACCAACAAAACTAAATATTGTCAATAATACAGTCAATAAGACAGTAAATAAGAGCATGCTCTGTTTATAAACTTGTGTCTGAAATGATCTTCACTCTGATTGTAAAAACTGCTGTATTCTAATTTATTTTTCATATTTCTCTTCAGTCTTCTCAACAGTATCTGTAAATGAAACATCCATGTTTATGAAAGTTGGAGATGACGTCACTCTGCTTTGTGTAAATGTGATAGATGAGCAGAATAACTGTGATGGTACTACGTGGACCTTTACTCCAAGAAACAAAGAAACAGTAGAGCTGATCGAACTTGGACAGATTGGTGAAAAAGCCCAAACTAAATCAGACAGACTGAGTGTTACAGCGAACTGTTCTCTGCTTATAAAGAAGCTCACAGTTGAGGATGTTGGTCTTTATTACTGTCAACAATACAAAGTCAAAAGAAACACACTCTGGTTCATCAGTCTTTGGTTCATCTTCTGTTATTACCTGTGAGTATATTTACAACAGATGAAAAACATGGAAAAGTTTTATGTTGTGTTATTTCATTTATTCAGGTGACACAAAAACAACAAAGAAACCAGCCAGAAAAACTGAAACAACCACAACAATTAAGACGCTTCTAAAATCAGGTGATGTTACTAAAATTAAACTGACCACAAATATTTGTTTATTGTGCTTTAAAAGTGATCTTTTAAAGTTTTTTTAGTATCTTAAAGCACATGAAAAAATTATTATCTTTACTTTTTGTTCCAGATGATACAACAACAAAAATCCCAACTATGGAAAGTGAAAGCATGACAGCAAACAACAAACCGTCAGGAGATTCACAACATGGTAACTCAACCATGTGTTAGTAAATGAAAAGTTAAAAATATACTGTAAAGTATATTTGACTTTTTATGTTTCTATTTTGGTTTTTATATTTTTATATCAGATGTTTAATTACATTTATGTACATTTAGCTGAGTGACAGTCAGACATGTATCCTACAGGAAACATAAGATGGAAACTTTTGGTCTGAAGATGTTTTCATTTTTGTATTAAACATAAATATTAAACATAAATATCTGTCTCTGAATATCATGGCTGTGGGTGGAGATAGATTTATTCATTTAATCGTTGTCTGTCAGTAAAATCACACGTCTGAACTCAAACTTTTCTGTTCATGGGATATTTAGACAGGAATAACTGACTTTGGTTCACATAATGTAAATGAAAGCAAATGTCTCTGATCATGTGTGTCTGTATTTTCCTCTTCATCTAACATTACACCAGCTGACTGTGTAAACATGGCAGCCATCTTTAGCCATTTTCCATATTTTAAACTAGAAAATGCTTTTGAATTTGAGTCCATCAAATTTCAGGTGTTTAACTGAAGGATTTAAGGATTTTTAAGAACATTTAACACATTACTTGATAAAAACTGCCCAGTAATTGAAATCAACAGGAAACACAACTATGCAGGAAGACCATGGATGACTAAAGGACTACAAAATGCCAGCAAAAAAAAGAATACCCTATATCGAGAATTCATAAAAAAGAGAACAATAGAAACTGAAAGGAAGTATAAAACTTACAAAAATAAATTAACTAATATAATGAGATCCTGTAAAAGAGAGTATTTCATTAAAAGGTTAGAACACAAAGATAACACAAGAGATATATGGAATGTATTAAACAGTATAATCAAGAATGAATCAAGGAATAATGATTACCCTGGGTACTTTATAGAAGGGACAAGAAGTATTAATAACATGGAAGAGATAGTAAATGGCTTTAATAAATTCTTCGTAAACATAGGGCCAAAACTGGCAGAAGAAATAAAGGTTGATGGAATAGAAAGGGACACTGGGGAAAATATTGAAAGGAATAGTAGCTCAATGTTTTTAAGAGCAGTGGAAGAGAAAGAAATTTATGACATAGTTAGAGGACTTAAGAACAAAACCAGTACAGATTGGAATGATATTGATATGGTAACAGTAAAGACAGTTATTGATGGTATTGTAAAACCATTAAAATATATATTCAACTTGTCATTTCAAAAAGGGTTTTCCACACAAAATGAAAGTTGCTAAAGTTATTCCCATTTACAAAACCGGTGAAAGGCATCATTTTACAAACTATAGACCAGTGTCAATACTCTCCCAGTTCTCTAAGATACTGGAAAACTTTTCATAAAAGATTTGACAGTTTTGTGGAAAAATATGAATTACTGACAGATAGTCAGTATGGGTTCAGAAGCAACAGATCAACAGCTTTGGCATTGATAGATTTAATGGAAAAGATAACGGAATGTATGGATAATAAGAGGTTTGCGCTTAGCGTTTTCTTAGATCTAAAAAGGCGTTTGATACTGTTAATCATGAAATTCTATTAAAAAACTGGAAAGGTACGGGTTAGGGGAGTGGTTTTGGAATGGTTAAAAGCTATGTAGGAATAGGCAACAATATGTACAAATAAATGAATATAAATCTAATCTGATGGATATAGCTTGTGGAGTACCCCAAGGTTCAGTACTGGGTCCAAAAATGTTTATTATGTACTTAAATGATATCTGCAGAGTATCGCAGATTTTAAAGTTTGTAATATTTATGGATGACACAAATATAATGTGTTCAGGTGTGGAATTGCCACAGGTTTTGGAGATGATCACACAGGAATTAACAATATTAAAGAAGTGGTTTGATATAAATAAATTATCATTGAATCTAGATAAAACCAAATTTATGTTTTTGGAAACCAAAAGAAAACATCAAAATAGAAATATGTGTTGACAATGTATATTTAGAAAGAGTAAATGAAATAAAATTTCTTGGTGTGATCATTGACCACAAGCTCTGTTGGAAGCCACACATTACTTATGTTCGGGGAATTGGCACGGGCATTGCCGTCCTGGGGAAAGCAAAGCATATGTTGGATCAGAAAGCACTGCACATTTTATACTGTGCTTTACTACTGCCGATATGAGCTACTGTGTAGAGGTCTGGGGAAACACATACAAAAGTAACACACAAACAATAACTATAATACAGAAAAGGGCCATTAGATTAATAAATAATGTGGGGTACAGGGACCATACAAATGCACTCTTTGTCAAAATGAAAGCTATTAAATTCCAAGACTTGGTGGAGTTTAAAACAGCGCAAATAATGTATAAAGTAAGAAATAAATTGCTTCCAAAAGAAATCTGTAAATTGTTCATAGAAAGAGAAGGTGGGTATAACTTAAGAGGAAATGGAATTTAAAAATACAAAGTGCTAGAACAACTTTAAGAACTATGTCTATCTCAATTGCAGGAGTTAAATTATGGAACAGTCTAACAGAAGAAATAAAGGAAAGTAAAACATAAATCAGTTTAAAATAAAATATAAAAACCTAATTTTAAATAACTATAAGAATGAAGAAAACGGGTTAACCCAGGACGGTAATGTCGCTGGAAATGGTGTTGTGGTTCTTTTGGGTTTTGTTTGTTTTTTTTTGGTTTGTTTGTTTTTCCATAACTTGTGTATCTGCAAATATACTCATTCTGTATTTTTCATATGAAAGAAACTATACTGTGGTGGGGCTTGCTTATTTCTTGTTTTTGATTTATTTACGTTTTATTTTGTTTTGCTTTTTTTTTTTTTTTTAACTTTTGTTTCATATGTTGATTGTTTAATTTAAGACTAAAAGAAAATTAAATGAATGAGAGGTAAAACTTGAGGGGTAGGGACAAATAAGTAAATACTTCTGCCTACTCCTTTTCAAACAAATAATGAAATGATATTTTATAATGATTGCGAAGACACATGTTTGAAATGTTCGAAATAAAATGAACTGAACT